>NC_079291.1:105500547-108124713 GCF_023638135.1 Falco biarmicus
TGGCCACGGGCGCTGCGTGCGCCGGCAGCCCCACGACCTGAGCAGCCTCCTGCACCTTGGCCCTGGTGCCAGCCCACCAGGCTCCTTCCGCTGCCACTGCTACCGTGGCTGGGCCGGCAAGGACTGTGCCCGGCGAGTCAAGCCCAGCCCTGTCTCCTCCTGCCTGGTGCCCACCCGTGCTCACAGCCTCTGCAGGCACAACAACCTCCCACCCTCTGACACCTGCCTACCACGGGACACATGGGGCTGGTGACCATGACCGGGGACCGTGGCAGTCCCCTACCCCAGCAGCACTGCTGTCTGGCACTTTCTATAGTCCCATTAACTTAAATAAATCCTCGTGACACAGCTGGTATGGTCCTTGTGGGTGAAGCTGGGGGGCTCCGTGATGCCCCCAAGCTGAGTGTAATTGCCGTTGCTGCCGAGAGGCAGCAGCCACATCAGCTAGGCTCTGGATGGGCCCACCAGTGCCTCGGTTTCCCTGCACAGGCTTTACCCTGATTCCACAGTGAGCTGGAAGCCCCTTTTGTGGAGGCAGGGGGCACCCCCACAGGCTGCTCTCCCTTTGCCATGCTGGCACCATGCTGCTGGCAGCCCTGACTGCGCCAACCGCGCCCCCCTCCCCACAGCTATTTTTAATCCCCCCCAACCGTGTTTCTCACTGTCCTATTTTAAGCAGTGCAGTTGGTGCACCAGGAGCCCTGTGCCCGGCTCCCAGGGGCCCCGCACCACCTCGCTGCCTACTCACGCTGCCTGGGCACGGGGCACAGGGAGCCATGCCCAGGGAGGCTGGAGAAGGTAGGCTAGGGAGCAGGCTGGGGGCTGGCGGGGGCCCTGGCACCCCGGAGGGGACCGGGTGGCATGGGGCTATGGGGTTGGGGTGGAAATAGTGGCCAAATGCTGCCCTCCACTGCAGGGGCTGCAGGCAGAGATACCTGCCCAGGAAAGGAGGGGGTCCTGGAGGGCTGCAGGCACAGGGCTGCAGGTTTTGGGGAGGGGGCAAGCAGCTGGCTGGCACAGCCCCCCCACACCAAGTCTATGTGACTAGCCATGCCCCCAGTCAGCGGGAGTGGATACAGGGGTGATGGGGGTACCCATGGGCCAGCCTTCAGCCAAAGGCAGGGGTCTGGGGAGGGTCTGGGGGGACTCCAGAGACACTAGCTGAGGCCCCCGAGCCCCACCACCCACCAACCCCACGGCAGCATGCACCACCCCTCCAGCAGCAGCACGGCGCCACACTGCCCTGCGACATGCCACTGACCCCGAGAGGGATCAGGAGCGGGCACAGTGCCACCCTGCCTTGTTCCACCACAGGCACAGCACCTGGGCCCTTCCCACTGCTCAAAAATGCAGAAACACCCAGAAAAAAATCCTTTCCCTCTACTCTAGTGTAGGCATGCTTGCTTCCCAAGACAGTGCTGGAGCTATGCCTGCTTCCAGAAAGCCCCCTCGCTCCGAGAGAAGCACACGCTCACCTGGGCAGGGGGCACCAGGGACCCCTGGCACAGCACACACCCCACATCTCCATCCCTGCACCCCTAAGTGGCACATGAGCAGCGCCCACGGGGCAAGCCAAGCCACGCCGCAGGCTGGAGCTGGCACTGCCCTTCCCACCAGCTCCCAGCTGGCCCAGGGGAGCCCCAGCCTGCCCCACAGTGCCTGGGCTACCCGGGCCGGGGAGGGCGGGGGGTGGCACGTTCCTGCCCCCAAGCCAGGGCCAGATTCCAGCCCCACTAACAAGGCTCTGGGACTGTGGCCACCAGGCACCCGCTAACTGCTCTGATGACAGCACTGGGGCTGGGGGACACAGCCAGCTACTGCCCGGCCACAGGGCTGCGCTAAGGGAATACTGGCGTTGGCTGCCAACCCCGGCACAGCACCAGGCTGGTGTCACAGCCGGGGTCACCTCCAGGAGGGGTCTGGTCCCCTCGGGGGTGCCCAGGGCAAGCAGGGGCTGCGGCCAAGGCCCACACTCACCCTCTGTCTCCACTCCCAGCAGACAGCATGGGAAGGGCCGAGGGTGCTGCACCGGCAGAGCCTGGGGACCCTGAGGGCAGCGAGCCTGGAGCCGTCAGCCTGCGCCCTGTGGAGTCCATCAGCGACCTGTACTGGGCCTCGGGCGGGCAGAAGGGTGCCGAGGGTGAGAGCAGGGTGGGGGTCCTGTGCCAGCCCCGGCCGTGCAGGTGGCTGGGCTCTGACTTCTTCTCTCCCCTGCGCGCAGGCAATGGCCCAGCTCCCTCCAGCAGCCTGCGTCGGCCACCGCCTCGCCCTACGCTCCCCGGCCCCCTGCCGCTCCTGCCCACCCTGCGCCCCATGCCTGCTACCAGCCCCTGCCCCTGCCTCGGCCCCAGCCACCCCCTGCTCCTGGCCCTGCTGGGGCTCCTGGCACTGGCAAGCCTGGTCCTGGCCACACTGGCCATCTACCTGAGTGGTATGTGGCACTTGGGGGGGGGGGGGGGGCGGGGGGGGCGCAGTGGGGACTGTGGGAGGGCAAGGCTGCCCATTCCCAGCACATCCCCATCCTCTCTCCACAGTCCTGCAGAACCAGTCGGTGCGGGCACTGGCCCAGTGGCTGGAGAGCCAGGAGGACGCCGTGCATCAGCTTCGAGCAGCCAGCAGGCAGCTCTGGGCTCGCCTCAATGCCAGCACCGAGCCCAGTGGGCACCGCTGAGCTGCTCCTGGCCCCACCACAGGCACCGAGCCACCACGGGAAGGGGCACTGAAGAGCGGGAGGGAGGGGCGGGCAGCCCTACCACCATCCCCATCTCGCTCAGACCTGGCAGCATCACCCCACAGGGTGCAGGGTGTGGCAGGGGCTATCCTGACCCCTACCCCAGGCCGCAAGAGAAAGGGACAGGGCTGCAAGGACTGGCACCCGCCCCAGCGACAGCTGCTCCTGTTAACAAGGCAGACGGCACCCTCCAATTAGCCTTTTAATTACCTCCTGTAATCAAAGTCTTACAAAATCACCGCCATAGACACATTCCCGGGGTAACGGACACTCCCAGCTGGCATGGCCTCATGCCCACCCAGGCAGCAGCCCCCGAGGCTGCACAGGCAGCACCAGAACTTGCTCACCATGTCACCCCCTGTAATTAATTTCCCACAAGAGAACTATTTCACACAAAGCATTTGGCTGGAAAAGGGCTCAGAGCAGGCAACTGGCAGGGCTGGGCAGAGCTCCACAGAGCCTGCCACCCCATGCCACTCTGCCACCACCCCCAAGTGCCAGGGCAGCTGCAGAAGCAGCGGTTGTGCCCACCATGGCAGAGCAGAGCACTCCTGTTGCAGGCACAGATACCAGGGCCTGCTGCCTGACAGCCCTGCACGGCTCTGCCCTCCCACCCCACCCTTCAGGCTGTGCCAGGCCACCCCCGTGCCCCCGTGGGACTAAGGAGGGGGAACACAAGCCCAGCCTCTGAAAGGGGCTGTAGGAGCCCTGCGAGACCCCTTCCTGCCATGCCACGCAGAGCCCCAGCTGCAGAGCAGGCACACAGCAGCACCCCACCACCTCCCCCCCATGCTCTTCTTTTATCCTTCTTTTTTTTTTTTGGTTAAAAAAATAAAAGAGGGGGCAACCCCCGGTAGGGCAGCTCCAGGCATTAAATACTCTGCTGTACATGAATAAAAGCCCAAGGGCTAGGGGCACCTGCCCCTCACAGTGCTGGGTCTGCAGTCCAGGTGGGCTGGGGGCTCTGCCCCCTTCTGCCCATCACAGCACATCTGCCCGCTTGTCCCGCACCCGGCTCCGGGCTTTCGTACGGGCTTTGAAGGCAGCTGAATTGTAGAGGTGCTGGGAGGGGAGGGAAGGAGAGATGGGTTAGGGGAGCCCCTCTGCCCACCTCTCCACCAGTGTTCACCACACTCAGGTGCTTGGCTGGAGCTCATGGCAGCACAGGAGGGGACTGAGAGCACAAATCTGGGTGGTGGCACCCACCTTCTCAAAGCGAGACACCTTGCTGGCTTTCAGAGTGGCTGCATCCAGCACCAAGGGAGGCCCGAGGCTGAAGATCTCCCGTAGCAGCTCATTGTTCTGTGGAAGCAGGGGCCCATCAGCATCCCTGCCAGCGCTGGCCTGACACCTCCCAGCGCAGTTGCCCAGCCCCTACCTGGAGGTGGTGGCGGATGCCAGAGCCCAGCACCTCTTTAAAGGCTTGGTAGGTCCGCTGGCGTGCCCAGCTGTCCAGGCACATGCACTCCAGGCCAAATCGGATGGTCTCCTCCTGGTACTCCCCGCTCTGAGCGGAGAGAGGGGCATCAGCAATAAGCTGGGCACCAGCCCTGTGCGTCCCTCAGCTCTCAGCAGAGACAAATCACCAGGCAGCTGGGCAGCAGCCGCACAGCCAAGGCCTTGGCAGGGAAGGGCACTGACAGCCTCCAGTACCTCGATGAAGCGCAGGATGTCCCGGAAGATGGACCGCTGCTTCCGTCGGTCCGTCTTGGCTCGGTACTTGTTGCTCTCAGTAGCCAGGACCTTGAGCTGGGCACGCAGGAACTCTGTATCTCGGTGGCACAAGTCCTCCTGCCAAAAAAAAACACCCAGTGGGGCATGGAGGGGATGCAGCTCCAGGCACTGCCTACCACCACCATTGCCAAGAGAGGACAGGGGGATCCCTGGGGCCAGTCCCTCTGCCTGGGCACCTGCTGGTGACACCAGCCTGGAGTGTCCCAATGCCATCAGTGCCAGCTCAGCCATGGCATGGACACGGTGCCAGTGCCAGCAGCTCCCTGCCACTCTGCTGCCTGCCCACCCGATGCCTTCTGCTGCCGCAGAGCCCCGCCATACCTCCACATCCTGGGCCAGCTCGAAGACCAGCGCAATGGTTTCCCCAGCCAGGATGCGCAGCGCAACACTGCTGCTGGACAGCAGCGGGGGCAGCTTCAGCCAGCAACTGGGACAGGAAGGCAGAAGGGCAGTCAGAGGGGCCAGGTGCCACCCCCGAGGCTGCACCCTCTGCAGCTGGCTGCCCCATGCCAGCCCCAACACCCCCACACCTTACTCACTTGTCCAAGATGCTCTTAATATGGGAGGGAGGGCAGATGGTGAGGAGCAGGGACCATGATTGGAGCGCACTGCAGTGCAGAGGGCCATGCTGAGCAGGCACCGAGCCCCCCTCACCTGCACTGAGGGGGCTGAAGATGCCCTCCAAGCAGGACAGGCATGAGACCAGGTCCTGGAGGGGGAAAATTCACCTGTGAGACTACAATTGCCAGAAGATGCCATGGTGAAGCCATGCATTGGGGACCAAAAGGGACTCACCCTGCCCAGGGACACCAGAAGCTCCCCAAGGCAGGAGAGGCTCTCCTCCACCCAGGACAACCCCCCCCCCCCCCTCTGTGAGGAGTGCTTCCCCTCCCCCCAGCTCAGCTCCATGCTGCCCAAGGAGCCTGGGCTGTCACTGATGTCCTCATGCCCCTTCCCCAGCTCAGCTCCAAGCTGCTATGGCATGGTGGGCTGATGGCAGGTGGCACAACAGCCCCCAGGGTGCCCTCTGGTAGGGGTAAGGACAACACCCAGACGCAGTTACCTCAAGGTCAGCAGCTGCAATGTAGCAACACATGCCCAGCGCTGTGGCACACTGGTGAGAAACATGGGGAAAAGGCAGTCAGAGGAGGCAGTACCAGGCCAAACTGAGCACCCAGCCAAGGGGAAGCAGGGTTGGGGTGTCCCTGCTTTATGTCACTGGTCCCCACAGCACCCAATCCTGCCACACTCCCATGACTACAGGGCCCCCCCCCAAAGGCATCGCCTGGGCTCTCCCCACTGCTGATGTACCCGCCACGGCCAGGAGGAAAGGGGCTGGGCCTTACGCTCTGCCGGGCGCCGGGGCTGGCCATGCTGTCTGTCAGGACACTGACAAGCAGGGGCTTCAGGCTGCAAAAAACCTCTTCACCCTCCGAGCCAGAGCCCATCTGGAGGCAGAGGAGGGTGAGGACTGTGCCTGCCAGCGCCTGTTCCTCCCCTTTACCTGCAGGCAACACAAGAGACCTCCCTCAGACACTAGTCATCAGCCCCACCATCCATAGCCCCAGCACCTGCCTGCACCCTGACCTTTCTTGAGACACTTCTCCAGGGAGTCAGTGAGCATGAGGCGGCGCTCCAGCAGGAACTCAGAGAGGATTCTGGAGGACAAGGCCAGGTGGAGGCTCTGCAGTGCCGCCTGTCGTGTCTTGGCGCTGCAAGAGGCCACAGGAGGTCACAGGGTGGGGTGGCCTGGGACGGGGCACATCCCTGCCCCTGGCTGGCAGCGCCAGCAGGGACGGGCAGTGTGCCAGGCATGCCCACGGCAGGTGACAGCCACTCCTCACCTCTTGTCCAGGAGGTTGTCCATGTGCTCCTTCAGCCTGTCCTCTGCAACCTCCTCCTGGCCTTGCTCACCCAACACCTCACTCCCTGCTGGGGCAGCACACACATCACGGAGGCGCCCCTGTGCAAAGGCCCACGGGCAGGGGACACAGCACCCACGCGGGGCCATCCCCGGGGCTCACCTGCAGCCTCCTCGGCAGGGCTGGCCCCCTCGCTGGCGCTGCTGCAGTGGCTCAGCACCTCGCTGCCGGCCTCCTCCTCACTGGCGGGCGAGCCTGCCCGGGCGCTGCCGGGGCCACCTGCGCGGGCGTTGGGGACAGGTCACTGTCAGCCCGTCCCCGGCCGTACGGGAGCGGCCGCCGAGGCAGAGGCCGGGGCCCGTGGGGCCCACGGGGCCTACGCAGGCCCCCGCGCCCCGCTGCCGGGAGGGAGGGCAGGGCATGGCAGGGCATGGCAGGGCACGGAGACCCGGCCCGGCGGTCCCCCGGGCTCCGTGGCCTCGTCCCGCCGCGGCGCGGCACCCCCCTTCGGACCCCGCCGGCCCCGCCACCCCCCGCGGTCCGCCGCCTTCCCATCCTGCACCGCGCCCGGACCCCCACTCACGGCGCGCGGCTCGGCGGGAGCGCGGCATGGCCGGCGCGCGCGGACTCCGCGCCCCTCCCCGGGCGGGAGGCCCCGCCCTCGAGCCCGCCCCCGGGCCCGCCCCGCCCCGCGGCCCCCTGGGACCGCGCCCCGCCCCCTGCGCATGTGCCCCGGCCGCGGCAGCTCCCGTCACGCACCGCGCGGGGGCGTTGGGCCCCGCCTGTGCCCCGGCCGCGGCTGCGGGCTCTGCGCGCCGGTACCGGTACCGGCTCCTGGCCCGGCTCCGTGGCCCGGCTCCGTGCCGCGGCTGCGGGCTCTGCGCGCCGGTACCGGTACCGGCTCCTGGCCCGGCTCCGTGCCCCGGCTCCGTGCCGCGGCTGCGGGCTCTGCGCGCCGGTACCGGTACCGGCTCCTGGCCCGGCTCCGTGCCCCGGCTCCGTGCCGCGGCTGCGGGCTCTGCGCGCCGGTACCGGCTCCTGGCCCGGCTCCGTGCCCCGGCTCCGTGCCCCGGCCGCGGCTGCGGGCTCTGCGCCCCCGGTACCGGTACCAGCCCTGACTCCGTGCCCCGGCTGCAGGTCCTGTGCCCTGGCCCCGGCTCCGTGCCTCGGCCCTGTGCCCCATCACTGGCAACGGCTGCAGGCCCTGTGCCCCAGCACCGACACTGGCTCCATGCTCCGGCCCCAGCATCAGCCACAGCTGCAGGCCCTGTGCCCCGGCTCTGTGCCCCAGCCCTGTACCCCAGCCCTGCCCTTCTGCCCATATCTGTGTCTAGGTATCTCTTGCCCCCGGCCATGTCCCTGCTCCTGCCCATATCCCTGCCTTGCCTGTCTCTAAATCTGCACCCGTGTCCCTCTCCTGTCGCTATTTCCACCCCTGGCCCATCACTATCCCACCTCCATCCCTTCTTCTACCCCTGTCCCTGCCTGCATCTTATTAGGAAAATCTCATTCCCTGACTATTGTACCAATTAGTCTTTATAGTATTAAATTGTACGAACTTTCTTAAGATACGTATTTTTTATATATGTATATCATATATAATACAATTTACATTGTATACTGCATAGTTATGGTTTGATGGTCATGGCTATGGGACCCCAGCTCCTTGCAAGGAGGAAGAGGACAGCCCAGCACAAAGGATGAAGGCTACCACAGGGCTCTCAGGATAAGGCCAGCACCCCTGCCCCTCCAACACCTTCCTGGGACCCTCCTGTTACCTGGCCTCACAGGTAGTACCTGTAGTGAGACTGACTCCAGGGATACCTGGACAAGGAATTGCAGTGGCGTTGCAAAGCAGGTGTTGGGGGCAGGGGGGTGTAAATAGGAATTGATCAAACTGTGCTGTACCCCGACACTTGAAAGGTATGAGAGCAACATGTGAAACCACATTTGGGGTGACCCTATTTGGCTGGGACCTGCCACGGGCACGAATAGAGAATGACTCTGTCATTCTCATCTTGGCGTCCTGACCTCACTCCTTGGGCCACACAGGCCAGGTGTGAAATGCTTGTGACATCTGTCCCTGCCCACAGCCCTGCCTGTACCCCTGTACCTGCTGCTGGTCCTGTCTCTTCCTCTGTCCCTGCCCACATCCCTGCCCTTGTCTGTATCCATGCCCCTCTCTGCATACCTGCCCATATCCCTGCTTCTCTTCTTTTCCCTGCTCCTGCCTGTATCTCTGCTTCCATCCTTGTCCCTGCCCACACACCTGCTCCTGTCCCTGTTTCTGCTCCTGCCCATAACTGCCCAGATCCCTGCTGATATTCCTGCCCCTGCCTGTCTGTATTCCTGCCCTGGTTCCCTCCCCCATTGTCACCCTACACTAAGGGGACACCCATCCCTGCACCAGCCCATATCCCTGCCCTGGCCATGTTGAGGCTTCTGCCTGTATGTCTGCTTCTGTCCTTGTCCCTCCTCCTGCCTGTATCCCTGTCCCTGTG
This sequence comes from Falco biarmicus, assembly GCF_023638135.1. NCBI lineage: Eukaryota > Metazoa > Chordata > Aves > Falconiformes > Falconidae > Falco > Falco biarmicus. The sequence continues at coordinate 105,509,376 of NC_079291.1, forward strand.
CTGCTGCTTTCCCTGTGCCAGCCACTGTTGCTGCCCCCAGCTCTGCCACTTCCCCTGTCCCTGCCTGTGCCCTTATGCCTGTCCCTGACCCTGACTGCACCCCACACCCATCCCCATCCTTACCCATGTCCCTGCCCTGTCCCTGTCCCCATCCTCCCCCTACCCGCTGCCTGTCTCCTGCCCATGTCCTGACCCCCTGCCCCAGCCTGCTCCTGCCCCTACTCCCTATCCCCCTTCTCTTCCCGTCCTTGCCTGCCCCTGCTCCTGCCCACTGCCCCTGCCTGTGGCCCCTGCCATGTCCCTCCAGCCTCCTGTCCCTGTCCACCCCTGCCCTGAGCTTCCAGGCCAGAGTTTCATGTTTTTGGCTCTTCCCTGTTTCCCGGGGAGACTCAGTGCCGGCGAGCGGGGCTGCCCGTGGGCACCCACTCCGCGGCACCCGGGCTGCCCACAGGACCGACAACCCCGCGCGGGGGATGGGAGGGCCGGGGAGGGCGGCAGAGCCGCGGTGGGGGCCACTTCGGTGGGGGCCATTTCACTTTCGTTTCCAGCCGGCTGAGGCAGAAACCGAAACCGGAGCAGAAACTGAAACTGCCGTTTCCCGGCTCCGGCGCTTAAGGCAGCGCGGGCAGCAGCGCCGTACCCGTACAGCCCGCTGCCTCCCGCGCCCGGGGGGGCACCAGCACCCCCTGTGCTGCTGGCACCGGCTGCCTCCCGCGGCCGGGGAGGTCAGCCAGACCCCCTGTGATGTTGGCACTGGCTGTGTCCCAATGCCAGCGGGGTCAGCAGGACTCCTAGTGATACTGGCACCAGCTGCATCCCACTGCTGTGGGTGGCAGCAGGACCCCCTGTGATGCTGGCACCAGCTGTGTCCCACTGCCAGGGTGGTCAGCAGGACCCCCGATGATACTGACACCGGCTGTGTCCCACTGCTGCGGGTGGCACCAGGACGCCTGGTGATGCTGGCACCAGCTGCGTCCCTCTGACAGGGCAGGTACCAGGACCTTTGGTGCTGTTGGCACCAGCCATGTCCCACTGCTGTGGGTGACACCAGGGCCCCCCTAAGTGGCACTGGCCATGTCTCGTTGCCTGAGGTGATACCAGAGCCACTGGTGACACTGGCACTGGCTGCATCTCATTGTCTGTAGTGATACCAGGGCCTCTGGTGATGCCAGCACCAGCTGTGCCCCATTGCCTAGGGTGACACCAGAGCCTCCAGTGGCACTGGCTGTGTGCCATAGTCTGTGGTGACACCAGGGCCTCTGCTGGCACTGCCAGTGGCCACATCCCATTGCCTGTGGTGGCAATGTGCCACCAGCCATGTCCCAGCACTGGCTGCACCCCAGCCCAGGCACTCGAGCTCCCGGCATGGGCACAGGCAGGCGCCGGTGGAGGCAGGGCACACCCAGCCCCCGTGGTGGGACACTGCCTCCGGTCAGCTGGGCACCCAGAGGATACCCTGTGCCCCTTCGGACCCCCCGGGCCACGAGGTCCTGCGGCACCCCAGACCCACCAAGGTGTCAGTGCCGCCCCCCAGCTGGATGCCGGCTGATGGCGGTGCGGCGCTGCCCCTCCTGTCCCTTCCAGCCCCCGTGGCGATGGCACCGGGGAACCCGTGGGGAGGAGCCCCCCGGGAAGCCGAGGCCGGCGCCACCTTAACTTCCCGGCGGTGACGCCACAGAGGCGGCGGCCGGGGGAGGTTTAAAGCTGCCGGTCGGGAGCCGACGGAGGGACCGCGGCGGGCAAGGGCCAGCGGGGCGAGCGAGGCTTGCAGGCAGGAGCTGGCAGGCAGCAAGTCAGGAGCGGGATCCTGACCACATCTAGCAGGATGGATGTGGCGCAGGTGACATCCATGAATGGGCTGAGGACGGTGACTGCCGACAGGCTGGATAGCTGGATCATGGAGACCCTGCAGCCCAGCACGGCTTTCAGCAAGCAGGTGAAGATGACAGTGAAGCAGATCTGTGACTTCCTGAAGGAGGACTGCTTCGAGGGCAATATCCACGTTCACAAGACCGTCAAGGTGAGCACTGCTCAGCTCGGGAACCAGCTGGCACCCCTGCTTTCACCCTTCCCTCTCTTCTGCTTCTCCCATTCCTGCTCTGCCTCAGTTTCCCCTGGCAGGTCCAGGAATGGCAGAAGGCAGTCCCCACGCCGAGGGTCAGCAGTGCTGAACAGGCAGGTTGTCTTTCTGTAGGGCGGCTCAGCAGGCAAGGGCACAGCCCTGCGGAACAACTCCGATGCCGATGTGGTGCTCTTCCTCAGCTGCTTCTCCAGCTACCAGGAGCAGAAACAGGAGAGACCCTATATCCTGGATTTGATCAAGAGTAGGCTGCAAGCCTGCAGGCAGAGCCTGATGTTCACTGTGAGCATCAGCGAGCCCCGGTACAAGGGTCCCGGCAATACACCACGCTCCCTCAGCCTCACTCTCTGCTCCAAGGAGACCTTGGAGTCCATCGAGGTGGACATCTTGCCTGCCTACAATGCCTTGGGTAAGAGCTGTGGGCTGGCACGGGGTTGGGCTGCAGCATCAGCACCGGGATGGCTCTCACCCTCCTTCTTGCCCTGCAGGGCAGGTGAGCAAGGATGCCCCACCAGACGTGGAGGTATACGTGGGGCTCCTGAATGCCAGCAGTGGCCCTGGTGAGTTCTCCCCCTGCTTCACTGAGCTGCAGAAGAAGTTTGTGAAGCGTTACCCTGCCAAGCTGAAGAACCTCCTGCGCCTGGTCAAGCACTGGTACAAGGAGGTGAGGGGCTGCCCAGGCTTCCCTGGCACCCATTGGGAACTCACCCTGGCAGCTCTCACCTCCATCCCTGTCTTCTCCCCAGATGCTGAAGCCACAGTACCCCACTGCAGACCTGCCCCCCAAGTATGCCCTGGAGCTGCTGACCATCTATGCCTGGGAGGAGGGCACAGGCTCCCACGAGTCCTTCGTTATGGCTGAGGGCTTCCGTACAGTGCTGGAGCTGCTGTGCCGGCACCGGGAGATCTGCATCTACTGGGAGATCTATTACTCACTCCAGCACAGACAGATCGGTGCCCACGTCAAGAGACTGCTACGCAGTCCCCGGTGAGGACTGTGCCTGGTGGGACCTGTGCCACCCACCCCATGGCACTGCCTGGGACTGATGGCAGCCCCCACCCTCTCTGTTTACAGCCCCATCATCCTGGACCCTGCTGACCCCACAGGGATCCTGGGCCAAGGCAAGGATTGGGACCTGCTGGCACAGGAAGCTGCCCGCCACCGCTCACTGCCCTGTGTCAATACCGCTCAGCCCTGGGACGTGCAGGTAAGGCCGTCTGTGCCTGCGGGTGTCATGGCCCCCCTGCCCCTGCCGACCTTGCCCACCTACTCTTCTGTCCCCACAGCCGGCCCGGCCTGTGACGATTGAGGTGAGGCAGCTGGTGGGTGTCAGCCTGAGCAGGACCGTCAGCCCGGGCACCACCATCTGGCAGCTGAAGGAGGAGATCGAGCAGGCATGGGGCATCCCCCGGTACAGGCAGCGCCTGGCGCAGCAGGAACCAGGCAGGAGCACCCTAATCCTAGAGGATGGTGATACCCTGGCCACCCATGGCATCTTCTACAACACCACGCTGATGCTTCTGCAAACTGAGCCCCAGACAATGGAAGTCTTTGTGAAGGATGACAAGAACCGGACCACCACCTACACAGTGTTGCCCACTGACACCGTCCAGCAGCTGAAGGAACAGATCCACAGCCACAGGGGGCCTCCCGCCAGCCAGCAGCGCCTGACATATGGCTCCAGGGAGCTGGAGGACCGACACACGCTGGCGCACTACAATATCCAGCCCAGGAGCACCATCTTCATGCTCCTGCGGCTCCGGGGGGGCACAGGTCCCCAGAACTCCTAGTTCCCTGCCTGCTTGCCCTCCTGACTGTTGCCCCACACGCTCCAGCACCATCCCTGTCATGCTAGAAATAAATGCCTTAGTAGATCCCTGTGCTGCTTACTGGGCTGGGGATGGTGCCAAGTGGCATGGGGGGTGGTCAAGGGGGCACCCCATTGGGATGAGGGCAGATCTCAATGCCAGCAGCTGCTGGGACAGCACAGAGACACATAGGTGCAGAGCAGTGGTGCTGCCCAAACCCAGGGTGCCCAGTGGGGTCTGAGATGCAAGCCCAGTGCCAGCAGGACCTCAGGGAAAAAACAGTTCCATCCTCTGTCTGCTCCTGCCTGCAGCAGCTTTTAAACCTTCCCCAGCCACTGCCCTGATCACCATTGGGAAGTTAAGGTGGCCCCAGCCCTGGGTCCCCAGGGTGCTCCTGCTCAGGGTGTCCCCTGGGTGCTCAGCTGGCCGGAGGCAGAGTCCCACCGCAGAGGCTGGGTGGGGCCTGGCCAGGGGGTCAAGTGCCCGGGCTGGCTCGCAGCCAGTGCTAGGACACGGCTGGTGGCACGGTGCCACCATAGGCAATGGGATGTAGGTGGTGCCAATGTCACTGGGTGCCCTGGTGCCACCACAGCAGTGGGAGGCAGCAGACCCCGAAGTCACCCTCTGGGCACTGCCTTAGGCACTGGGCTGTTGGCATTGGGGTTTCACTTTTTATCTTCCAGAAATGAAAGGGTGGGGGGGAGTGGGAGCCTGGGAGCCCCTTGTCCACCTTGGTGATGTCCTGGCAGGGTTTGGCTCCTGCAGCTCCCCAGGTGCTTCTGAGCTCCCCAACCCTCTTGGCTCAAGGAGCCAGTGGGTGCCACTGATGTAGGGCACTGAGCTGCCCTCCCCATGAGTGCTCCCTGGGGGTGGCAAAGACTTGAGACCCTGGGCTGAATCCTCTGCTTTATTGTGCTCAATTAGTACAAGCCCCCTCGCGCTGCTGCTCTGCACCAGGGGCACTGGGCACTACCTCTGTGCCCCCCCACATCTCTGCTCTGGGCACCCCTCCTCCTGCCGGGCCTCCAGCGTCCCGCCAGCGCCTGTCCTGCCCCTCCAGAGTCCCGTTCCTGCCTGCAGCTCTCTGGGACCCGAGGGTGGCCCTGCTGCCCCAACCCCCTCGGCACCATGCCCAGGGGAGCACAGCCTGGCCCTGCTGCCCTCCCACCGGGGCAGGTTTACATTCATCCGTAACAGCCGTTAATAAATATTTTGGTGGCTCTGTGGTGCCAGCAGCCGGCTGGGTGTCCCCACCAGTGCTGGAGCTGGTGACAAGGGTGGCCAGCAGCCCCTCAGGGTTGGTGATCAGCCCGGCTGCCCTCCTGGCCCTGGAGCTGCAGCCCCCAGCCGCTGCCACGCCCAGCTCCGGTGCTGCCGGTGGGGCGGCCGAGGCCAGTGGGGGGCTTTGCCCCTGCCCGCGGCCCCGCTCCTAGGCAGAGCCCGGTGCCCGGGGCTGGCCCCGGGGTCACCAGGGGGATGCGCTGCGGGGGCCCCGCTCGGCCCGCGGCCCCTCATGGGTGCGCCGGTGTCGGGCTTTGCGCAGCTCCTCACTCTGCCCACGGCTGGGGGGTCCAGCTTGGGCGCGGGGGGGGCGGGGGGGGTCTTCTCCGGCTCCAGAGCCGCTGGCAGACTCTGTCCGCAGCCCCCAGCGGCGGGCGCTCCACCAGCTGGAGGAAGTCCCTGTACCAGACCTTGCGTCCAGCGGGGCCAGCGATGAGCTGGAGGTCTCCGTCAGGTGCCATGCCTGCTGCCTGCCTGGCGCTGATCACCTCCAGGGAGAGCCGCAGCAGGGGCTGGGTGAAGCCATGCTCGGTGGCGTGGCAGAGGTAGAGGCCGGCGTCAGCACGCTGCACACTGCGCAGCAGGACACCCCGCTCTGTCCGCACCACCCGCTCATCCATCTGCACCTGCAGCACCCACAGGGACAGGTGGTCAGCTTGGCACAGCAAGGTCCTACCAGCGGCACCCAGCTGGGGAGAGCCTACCTCTCGCTGGGGGTCATCTGGGGTGCGCTGGTACATCCAGAAGACACGGGCTTGCAGGGATTTGGGGATGCACTCCAGGAAGGCGGTGCTGCCCTCCACCCCATAGAGCTGCTTCTGGGGTACGCTGCCCCGGCGGGGGTCTGGGGGGACATAGCCTGGCTGTCAGCCCCCACACTGGTAGGGCTGACCCCCAACCCCCAGCCAGATCCTAGCTCACCTTCGGAGCAGAGCACATTGGGGTCACCGTTGCGGACATCCTGCCGGCGGAAACGCCTGTGGGGAGGTTGGGGAAGAGCAGGGGATGCAGCAGCAGGACCTGCATCCCTCACCATGGCCTCGGGGCAGGTGGGCCACCTCAGCACCACAGCCCGGCACTTCACCTACCTCTTGGTGTTGGGCACGTAGCGGGTGCAGGCAGTGCCATCCCAGGCACAGTACGGGTCCCGGGCCAGGCAGCACTCGGCGCAGGCTTTGCCATAGGCGCCACAGCGGTGCAGGGGCAGCTGGGCCAGCGCCGTAGTTGAGCCAACATAGAGCTGTTGCTGGGGTTGGGGGGACAGAGCACAGCTGAGCACCCCTGCACTGCAGCATGGAGCCAGGCAAATTCACGGTGGGACACGGGGACCCAGCTGGAGTCCTCCCTTACCCGCTTGGAGGAGAGCTGCAAGCTGGTGATGGGGGAGGCATCCTGCAGGCAGAGCGTCGGCAGGAGTTAGAGTGCGCAGGAGGACCCAGGCATCCAGCTTGCCGGCTCCCATGTCCTGGCAGCTGGAGTGCCCCGGCACAACTCAGAGCACAGGCAGCACAATGGGGTGACGGGGGTCCAACTTGGGGGGCGTGCAGAACGCCTCCCTCACCTGGAAGACTTGCAGCTCCTCCAGCAGCAGTGGCTCCATGTGGTGCCAGCTCTCCTTGGGCACCGAGACCACCTTCAGCACTGTGCCCACATCTGCAGGCAGGGAGAACTAAGGCTGCGGATCCCAGCCCTGTCATCCCCCAGCCACCCACCCTGCCCCAGCCCCGGGGCCACCATGTACCTGTGCCGATGAAGAGGACATCGTAGTGCCCATCAGCAGCGGTGACATGGTCCACGGCGATGCGGGTGAAGGTGTAGGGCATGGCGGCTTGCAGGAAGAGGGGACGCTGGCCATGTGGCAGCACTGGGTTGTACATCAGTGGGTGGTGCCGGGCGAACTGGATCACTTCGTCTGGGAAGTCCTTGGTGGAGCCGAAGGTGCCAAAGGTTTTGCTGGGGCACTGCGGGGAGGTGGTGCTGGCTGAGCAGGGTCTTGCTCCCCAGTGCCCCCACCCTGAGTACCAGCATCCACCAGTGGCACCAGCCAGGACACCCCTGCACCACATACCATGCCCGGGCGGGGGTATGGCACGCGCCCCTGGTACGACACCCACTGGTAGTTGGGACCTTCCTTGTGAGCAAAGGGGCCCAGGAAAGCCCGGCGGATGTCAGCCATGGTGTAAACACAGACAGCAGAGCCCTGGAAAACAGAGCTGGTGGGAGAGAGAGAGGATGATGTGAGGGGTGAGGAGGGCACCACTGGGCACAGAGGGAGCAGTGGGGAGGGGTCTCGACCTGGAGGTGGAGAAGACGGCGTAGACCAGGGGGTTGCGCTTGTCCCTTGTCTGCAGCAGGAAAACATCCCCTGCAAGGAGGGAGGGTGGGCACCAGTGTCACCCCAATGTGCCAGGGACACCCACAGCCACCCTGGGGGGCTGCCCCTGCCCTGCACTCACGGAGCTCATCAAAGTGGGTGTCTGCCCCGTCAGGTCCTGGTACAGCACAGACAAGCCGAGCCTTCAGGAAGGTTGTCCACTTGTTCACCAGGCTGCGCTGCCCACCCATATCATTCTGTCAGGAAAAGGAGGGCACCAGCATCAGCAGCAGCTGGTGGAACCAATGGGCACTCCCGGCCCCCTGGCCACCTGTCTGTGGATGCTCTCACCCGGCAGATCTGGCCAATGCGGGCAAAGCTGGTCTTGCCCAGCCCCTGCTGCCGCTCCACCGCAGTCTCACGGAAGAAGAAGTAGATCTTGTCATCGTCAGGGTCCTCGCTCTCCGGCACCCAAAAAACGGCCACGAACTTGGGCTCTGGGGGCAGAGAGGTGCCATCTCCAGTGCCCCTGCTAGCTCTGCTCCCCAGGGAGCCTGGGGCACCTGCCGGGGTCCCCCCCCTGCCCAGCTGCAGGGCAGAGGCAGAGTGAGGGTGGGACCCCACTGGGCACCAGGGGTCTGCAGAGGGCACGAGGACCCCCCAAACCACCCTCCACAGGCAGCAGAGGACAGGGTGCGGCCGGGCCTGGAGGACTCATTGCCCTGATGCCTCCAGGGAGCAGCGATGCCACGCCGGGGTGCCAGCAGCCCCGCCGCCCTCCCACTTCCCAGCACTGACCGTTGAGCCAGCGGGAGTCATGCTGCTCAGTGCGGATGGAGGGACGCCGGCCCAGGCTGCGGAAGATGGTAAAGTCACGGCCCATCAGATCGGTGGCCACCCCAGAGTAGAGCTCCTCGCCTGGTAGGCACCAAGGGAAGCGTTACGGGAGTCCCCCCAGCACCTCCCTGCCACACTGGCCCCCAGCGCTGGGCTCAGCTCCCCCTTACCCACGAGGACGGAGGCAGCTGTATGCCGGGGGTCATACGGGCTCTTCCCCTTGCCATCCTCAGTGCGCCGGGGGTCCAGCTTGAAGACGGGCTCCTGAAGAGAGGTAAGGACAGGCGGTGGGCAGGCGGTGGCAGCGAAGGGGCCACAGCGGTGCTGGGAGGGGGCTCACCTCTGCGTGCTGGCCAGCCTCCACAAAGGCACAAACAGGATGGAAGGCACCGGTGCCACAGGCATACAGGTGGGTCCGGTTGTAGGGGTGCAGGATCTTCACAAAGTTCATGCACTCAACCTGGGGATGGAGGGCATGGGGAGGCAGTGCTGAGGGCAGCCCCCCAGCACTTCCCTGGCTCCCCTTGGCACCCCCCGGCGCTCACAGTGATGTCCTTGCCTGCCCAGTTGCACTCTTCCCTCCACTCCACTGGCGCCGGCCAGTAGATCTGCAGGGGGAGAGGGAGATGCTCACAGCACTGAGGTGTGCCCATGGCTGCCCAGCCATCGTGTGTCATGTCCCCCCCCATTACCTTCCTGTCCCTCTGGCTGATGTCATCCAGGGCCAAGGAGAGGAGGTGGTTCTGGGCACCAGCGAAGAGGCGGCCACGCTCCTCGTCCAGCAGCAGGGCCTCATAGCAGCATGAGCGCTCCAGCGCGAAGAGGCGCAGCCCGTGGCGAGCCTGCAGCTCTGCTGGGACCCGCCGGCACTGCTCAGCCCAGCCCTGCTGCGGCACCTGCCACTGCCTGGCACACTCCCCTGCCCCAGACACATGCCCCAGGGGGACTTGGGTCTGGCCATGGCCCCCCTGCCATGCCATCCCCTCCCCCAAACCTGTCCCACTGGCTTGACCAGGTTCACCCGTCCCTGTGTTGGCCCAGCACCCATCCCCACATCTCCCAGCACCCATCCCTGTGTTGGCCCAGCACCCATCCCCACACCCCCCAGCACCGATCCTGGTGTTGGCCCAGCACCCATCCCCACATCACCCAGCGCCCATCCTTGAACCAGCTCAGCACCCATCCCTACACCACCCAGCACCCATTCTCAAACAAGCCCAGCACCCATCCCTGCACCGCCTGCCCCGGCGGCAGGAGGTGGGGGAGAAGGGGCCATTCCCTGCCCCGTGGCGCTAATCCCACCGTGGCGGGAACAAACAGCCCTTTGTCAGGCTGGGAGGAGAGCGCTTGCCTGGACCTGCCGCCGGACAAAGCCCCCCGCACTGTGCTGGAGCCCATGGGGTGGCCAGTCAGGGCACAGCAACAGCTCCACGGCTGGCACGGCATCCCCGCCAGGCATGGCAGAGCTGTGGCTGAGGAGTGCCACCGCGGTGCACCGCAGGGGCACAGGCACCTGAGTGGGCACATGCCTGGGGCCAGGAGTGAAGGCCCAAGTGCAAGCACGGCCCCAAGAGCAGGCAGGTGGCCCTGGGGGGCTGGCAACAGGCAAGGAACGTGGCAGCCCGTGCCAGTGCCAGGCAGCACTAGTGCCGGTGCAGTGGCAGAGCTGGGGGCTTGCACCCCTCACATCATGCTGCCCACCCCACCCACCCACCCAGATGCTCCCATCCCCCGGGACGATGCTGGGTGGTGACACAGAACCAGTGCACTGGCACCTGACCCCACGTCCCCCAACCCTGCCCGTGTCCCAGGCTCACCGGGGAAGGCCAGCTTGAGGCGGGGGGTGGCAGCAGGCGGGGGGTGACCGCCGGCGGCGGCGGTGCTGCGCAGCAGGAGCAGGAGCAGGAGCAGCGTGCGGCTCATGGCTGGGGTCTGGCTGGCGGCCCCACAGCTAGGGCAGAGAAGCAAGACCTCAGCTCGGGTTACAGCCCCCTCCCCGCAGCCCCCAGACCACGATCCCTCCCCGGAGCTGCTGATGGGATCCAGAGAGCCCCAAGCACCGGCACAGGGCAACCCCGGCACAGCACGAGGGGACCCCTCCTACTGGACTTGACCTGGTGATTATGGGGGGGCCACGAGCCAGCCACATCTCTTCCTGGTTTTTAAGCCCCCATTAATCCAACCCTGAACCTAAGTTGCTCCAGGAACAGCCCTCCCACTCCTGCACATGGGGAAACTGAGGCAGCCCAGCCAAGCAGCACCCAGCCCTCCCCATGCCGGCTCAAGCCCTGCCAGCAGGAGGGTGCGGGCTCTGCCCATTCCTGCCTGCAAGCAGAGAGCTGTCCTGTGGGGATGGGGACAAGGACAGGGCAAGCACCTGGGTGGTGCCAGCCGGACAGGGCACTCTAGGCAGGCAGCACACTCCTGAGCACCAGGCAAACTGGCCACTGTGGGAGTCGCAGGGTTCTGTGACTCAGTTTCCTCCACTGCTACAGCCCCCACAGTTTGGCCCCTGGACCTCCTTGTACCACCCTGCAAACGGGAGCTGGGTTTGGGGGGGGCTCTGGCTGAGCAGGTGCCCACAGCTCCTGGAGGGGCTTATGCCAGCATGCCCACTACCCTCATGGGCTCCCACCACAGGGTAGGGAAGAGCTTCCCTGGCTCCAGCACTGGCACGCTCTGCCCTGGGGAGCAGGAGGCGATGGTTATCGTGAGCACCACGCCAACACGCAGCTCCCCACCTCGCCTGCCGGGCCGCAGCAGCCCCGGGCAGCTGCAGGCAGCTGGGACGTGCCAGCCGGCACCTCCCTGTGCCACATGCGAAGCACAAGCTCAGCCACGCCGGCCACCAGCCCCTGGCACGGCCGATGGGTTTCACCCCTGCCACAGCCCCCAGGCCCTCGCTGGGACACCGGTGATGACTGAAGCCTCGCTGTGCCACCGGGGTGGGTGCAACTGCCCCAGGATCTGCCGTCCTGCTCAGGCACGGTGGGAGCCAGACCAGAGAAGGCACGCGTGCATGGCGGTGCCCGGCACAGATCAGGGCACGTCTGCCTGCTGCCCAGCACAGCTGGCCAGAGCTTGCCCTGGGCTCCTACGGGCAGGGGCAGCCCCCTCCGGGGCTGGCAGGGTGGGAGTGAGTCCTGGTGGGCAGCGGGCAGCGGCCCCGGCCGGGCACAGCGCCGCAGGGCTGGGCTGCCCGCTGGCCTGGCGCGAGGGCAGCAGGCGCTAATGGCATTTCCAGAGGTGCTGGGATAAGGCGGGGGACCCACGGGGCCCTGCCAGCCCCTCCAGCCACCAGCCAGCAAGGGCCGTGGCGGGGGCACCATGGGTCCTCCCGCCTGCCCGGCACCTGCCAGCACCCGCCGGGAGGGCCGGGGCAGACCCTCGGGCACGGACTCCCGCCCCCCCCTCCCCCGCCGGCTTCCCCGGCCCGATGCTGGCACGGGGGGCAGGTTGGGAGGGGCGGGCAGCAGCGGCAGCACCGGAGCCCCGCGGTGCCAGCACTGACAGACGCCACCACCGAGACCACCGGTGCCAACCCCCCAGGTCCGCCGGTACCGACCCCGGCCCCGCCCCCCCAGTGCCAGCCCCGGCACGGACCCAGCCCTCCGCGACCCCTCGGTGCCAGCCGGGGCAGACCCAGCCCCCAGCCTCCCGGTGCCAGCCGGGCCCCCGACCTCACCGCCAGCGCCCCTCTGCCCGCCCGGGCAGAGTCCCCCGACGGAAAGGCAGAGACCCCGGCCCAGGCCAGCCCCCGTAGCAGCCCCGGCAGCCCCCGCACCCTGCCCGGCCCCCGGCACCCACCTGGGTCCCGGCTCGGCTCGGCCCGGCCCGGCCCCGCCCTCCGCGTCCGCCGGGAGGGAGCGGGGCGGCCCCGGCGGGGCGGGGCGGGGCGGCGGGCGCGGCCCGCCCGGGGGGCACGCGGGCACGGGCGCGCACGTGTGGGCACGCGTGGGTACGCACACTCGTGCGCGTGCGAGCGCATACGCGGGTGCCACCCGAGGCCCGGCCGGCCCGGCACCCGCACCCGCGTGCAAGCACACACTCGCGGGCACTCGCACGCGCGTGCAGACGTGCAAAAACACGCACAGGCAAAACCACCCGGGCACGCTCAGACTCACCCACACGTGCACACACACCCACTCACACGCAGGCACAGGCGTGCAAAATCACCCAGGCACGCTCACACGCGCGCACACCCGCGGGGAGCCGTGCTGCCACCCCCCGTGGGTGACACCCGCGGTGACACCCGCTGCCCCCAGGGCAGGGCCGAGCGTCCACGCTGGGCACACGAGTGGCTCGGCACACGCGTGGCGGGGCCGCCTCATCCCCCGAGCTGTCAGCTCCGGCCGCGCGTGGGGTGCCACGGGCCGCGCCGGGGTGTGCAGGGGCCGTGCCGGGGGGCACCGGAGGCCGTGCCGGGGGTGGCGGGGGGCCGGTCCCGCGCCCCGCTCAGCTGCAGCCCAGATGTCTGGCCCGGGCCCAGCCCGGAGCAAACAAAATTCCTCCGCTGCCTCCCATTTTCCAGCCGCTGCTGCCAAGAATAGCAAGTGCCGAGCGCTGCCGGCAGCGGGGCCACGCGCGCCTCGGCAGGCAGGGCTGGGGGCCGGGGGGAACATGGGCTGCCCCGGGGGCCACCCCCGGCCTTGTTCCCCCCTCCGTGCCCCTGGATGTCCCTACCTGCGGGTGCAGGAGTCCAGGAAGGCAGGTCCAGCATGAGGCAGGGGGTGCAGGCAGGCAGGGGATGCAGGCAGGTGCAGGGTAAGTGGGGAGGCAGGGGGTACAGGCAGGCAGCCGGTGCAGGTGGGCCGGCAGTGAGCACAGGCAGGTGGGCAGCAGGTGCAGGCAGGCCAGCAGTGGGTGCAGGCAGGCTGGCAGCAGTCGCAGGGTGGCAGCAGGTGCCGGCAGCCCGGCAGTGGGTGCAGGCTGGTCAGGTGCAAGTGCAGGTGGGTTCAACAGGCAGTGGGAGCGTGGCAGGCAGGCACAGGCAGGCCAGCAGCAGGCAGGAGCAGCCGTGCCAGGCAGGGTGCCTGGACAATGCCCTTCCGTCTCACTGCCGGTAACCCTCCTGCTGCCAGCCTGGGCACACCGGCGTGCTGGCAGGCTGGTGGCCAGCGCTTGTTCCCCTCCTGGCTGTGCCACGGTGCTGAGTGCCAGCCCAGCATCATGGGTGGCAAGGGGGACAGGGATAGTGAGGGGAGGGGGTTGGAGGGCTGCGGAGCCGCTGGCACCGGTATGGCAGGGGTTACTCTGCTGTAAGACTTTGCCCAGGCACTGCAGCAGGACTTTGGGCTGGGTGGCCCCCACAGGATCGGGCACGGCATCCCTGTCCCCACTGTCCCAGCCTGCCAGGGGACAGGGATGCCATGCCTAACCCTGCACAGTGGGCACCTTCCTGTGCTGTGCCAGCACCCTGCCTCAGTTTCCCTCCACCCAACTGGGACCTTTTCAGCTGGTGCTGCTCTCGGTTTGGCATGGTGAGGTGGCCAGGTGACGTCACTGTCACCCCAGCCCCGGAGCCCTGCAGGGACCTCGCAGGCAGCAGCTCCGCCTGGAGAAACCATCAGGCGTCAGAAGGGCCGGGCTTCCATCCCGGAAAAAACGGCGCGGGAGGGATGCGCCACGTCGCCCGCTGGCCACCCCTTCCCGCCCCAGCGGGTGATCCTGGCAAGCACTGAAGCTGCCGGGCTCTGGCACGGTGACGGTCCCCAGCTGGAAGGAGCATCGCCACCAGCGTCCCGCCCTCATGCCCACGCTCGCTGCCAGCCCCAGGGACGGCCGCACAGCCAGGTGCTGGTGGCCTGGCTTCCCGCCAGCGCGTGGGTGTCACCGCCAGCGGTGCGAGCAGGTGCTGGCGCCTTCGCTCTTTGATCCCTTCCCTGCTGCCAGCAGATCCGTGCCCGGGGACCGCTGCCTGGGCCAAATCTCCCCTGGCGGTTCCGGCTCCAGTGAGCATCGGTAGCTCTGCTGGCAGCACCCGAGCCCCCAGCGGTGTTTGTGGAAGGAAACGGCACCTCTCCGCCTCCGCAGGGCTCCTGGGGGTGGCACGGTGGTAAGGCAGCAGTCAACAGCTCCCACACCTTCTGTGCTGGTGGGCGAGCTGGCACGGTGTGGGATGTATGCATGCCATCGGATGGGTGACCAGGACCAGCTGGAGAGCCTGCATGAAGGGAGATGGGCATCCACTAGCCACAAGCATGGGGACAAGTCCTGCACCCCAAACGGGAACAGTACCTTGCTGGGAGAGTCCTGGTGATGCCACAGGGACCTGCGGGATGACCCAGAGTGGGGGGGCTCCAGGGTGGCCCCTCATCTCCCTGGGAGCTAAGGAGCATCCCTCTGCCCTGGTGGAGCCATCCTGGCTGGGGCCAGCCAAAAACCAGGGGAACAAGGTGAGCTGTGTCATGCCAACCAGTGCCGTAGGTATCCCCGTGCCACCTGGGCTTGGCATGCTCCCCAGCCAAGAGATACACTTGTGCAGCAGGATGGCCTTTGCCTGCACTCCCAGTGACACTCCCAGCTTGCTGGGGGGAGGGGAGTGTGCAGAGGGTGGAGAGGCATCCTCACCCCAGCCTGCACCTATGGCCCGGTCATGGCCTCTAAGCTGGTACCCCCCTGGGCCTGGCCACCCCAAAAAGCCCTTGGTGGTTTGCGACAGCACCAGAGATGTGGTTTTAGGACTCCTTTGGGAGTCCCCCCAGCATGGGGCTCCTCACCAGCTGCCTGCATGGCTCCTCCATCCCAAGACCTGCTCCCCAGCACAGCCTGTGGATTTTCCAGTGGGGAGAGTTGGGCCCTACTGTGCCATGAATACCACAGGGAGCTCTCCCATCACCACTTTGATGGGCATGCTGGTTTCTCCTTGCTGACATGCCTGGCTTGGCTGTGCAGGAAGGCAGGGAAGTGGTCGCATGTCCCTGTGGCATGTGGTGTTGGGCCACAGGTTAGCATCAGGTCTCAAGTGGCTTCCATGTCCCTGGTGCAAGGGGAGGATGTGCCAGGCAGGGGACGGAGCCCATGGAGTCCCAAGCATGCCGGCGTGAGGGCTTGGCTAGTGGCGAGCAGATGCACCTGAGCCAGCTGCATACTTGTAGTGCAAGCATGGTGGTGGTGTCTTGGGGTGACACCAGCTTAGGGATCACACCCCGTCTATGGATACACCCCCCCAACCCTACATCCACCACCTCCATCATAGCATGCTGGCGCAAGACCCCCACAGCAGGCACCCGCGTGGCCCAGGCACATTCCTGCTGGGATTAGGTGCCGGCTCCAGGCAGTGCCATGCCGGTGTAGCCTAGCTAATCCCTTTTTAATTGTCCCCATGCCACACTGGGCTGAGCCAGGCCACCCAGGGGATGCAGGGTGCTGGGTGCACCCCAGTGCCTGAGCATGTTTGGGGTGCCATCATCGGGTGTCCCTGCTGTGGGACCGAGCCATAAGGTGCATGGTGAACCTTTGGGGTGGTGATGAAGAAGGAGGCATCCATCCTCCCAGTGCAACAATGGCTTTTTGGGAAAGGGAGGGATCCTGGGCTTCATCCCATGCTGCTGCCCCACGGTGACCATCCACCCTCGGCTTTGTGGCTGCTGGCAGCCAGGCTCCAGGGCAGACAGCGGGGCTGCATCCCATGCACTGAAAGCCCCTAAGCTTGAAGCTCCTCAAAACCATCCCAGTGAGGCAGGAGCTTTGGCAGGCTCCTGCCATCAGCCCACCCCTCTCCCCATCCTGGTGGGAAGGCAGGAGAGATTCTGGCTGAACAGCCCTGCCTGCTGCCCTGCCCCAGACCCTCTGGCCCTGCCCTATGCCACACCAATTGGTGGCATCCACCTCCTCCAGGCTGTAAAAATAGGCTGATGTCCCTGCCACAGGGTCGTAATTTTAGCCGGGGTGTGCCTCACTAAGAAGCATGCAGAACCTTTCATCTGCTCCCACTGGCCCAGCTGCATCCACACCCGGGGCTGATGTCAGCCCCTCACTGCACACTTGCTTGCCCCTGCCCCGGCACAGTGCTCAGCGGTGCAGCCCAGCCACCTTGGGCACAGCACTCACCTGTGGGATGGCAAGGGCAGGGGAGCAGGGAGAGAGGTGCCCGGGTGCCCCTTGAGCCGGCCCACTCCCCATCCTGGGCATCTTGCCCCCAAAGCTGGTGGCACCAGGGAGTGCAGCATCCCACCATCACAGCACCCAGCAGCACCCAGCCAGGTGGTGGCAGAGGGGTCCCGGCACCCTGCCTGCCCACCCTCCTCCTTTCACACTGGCCCCCCAACACAACAGCCACTTTAGATTGCCTCCCACGGTGCTCCCGCAGAGCCACGGCGGCTGGGAAGGCTGGGGGGGGCTGTCACTGAGCATAATGCGGCTATTGATGGGCGAGCCGGCAGCCCCGGCACGGCACAATAGGGCCTTGTCTGCTGGCCCAGCTCCTGCTCCTGCTCAGCCCTGTGCCCAGCATTGGGCTCCCCTCTTCCCCGAGTGGCTCGGAGCTCGCCCAGGTGCCAGCCAGGACAAACCCTGCTTGCGGCCAAGCAGGCGAGCATGCAGCAGGAGCCATGGGTGGAAAGGCACAGGGTGAACACCCCTTTCCCGTAAACCAGTGTCCAGGGATGAGGCATTGCTAGGGAAACCCCCCAATACGGCGGTGCGTGCCCCTGCCACCCCAGCTGGGACAGGGCTTCAGGGTCCCCACTCAGCCATGGGGTGACAGGGACAAGCAGGTGGCTCATGCCCAGCGATGCCTTCATGTCCCTCTCAGGACTATGTCCAAGCATGCCGGCATGCAGCACCCACTGAGGGGAGACAGGAACCTGTCAGCCCCCTGGGCAGCTCCACGGCCCTGGCCCCCCAACCCCGCAGCCCCCTTCGATGGGGCAAGCCCAGTGCCCCACGGCTACTGTCTCACCTGCTATGGTGTGTGGGATCTGCCGGAGCTTGTCTGTCTTCTTGCCCAGCGGGTGAGCCGGGGCTGTGGCTGCCGCCTGCTCTTTAAACCCCAAATCCTCAGTGCCGGGCGCCAGTCCCGCCAGTGGCGGGGGCGGAGGGAGGGGACGCAAAGCCCTGGTCCCCGCTCCCGGGGCCGGCACCAACAAAAGGCAGCTGTGTCCCGTGTCCTCCCTGTGCACCCAGCGACCTAGTCAGCAGCTCAGGGGGACAGCCCCTTGGGACCCCAGGGCTCTCCAGGGTGCTGCCACCCCCTCTGCCTGCACTGGGAAGCCAGGAGAAGCATGAGCAAGCCCTGGGACCCTGATCCTAGCTGCGGAGCATCCTGACGCCCCCAAGGAGCCATTCCTGCCCATTTGGTCCTGTCCCTGCCTGGAGGGGTGCCAAAGCAAAGGTGCTTGTTTCTGTTCCCCTGCCTCATCTGCTCCTGCAAAGCCCAGCCCAGACAGACGTGGCTGCTGCTGCAGTGCCCGTGCCCAGGGGACTCACCCCACGGGACCCCCAAAGCCCTGCCCTGCTGGGGCTATGGGGCTGGGTGGCTGCCTGTAATGCATCCCTGTGGTCCGAAGGCCAGGAGCAGCCCGTACCGCCTCATTAACACGGGGTAAATGTGTAACGAGCCCCTGACCAGGCTGAGGCGGTTTGAGCTGCATGGTTCCTCTTGCCTACCTGGTATGCTGGGAGCCAGGGATGTGGCAGGTCTATCCCAGCAGGAGCCGAGCAGAGGGCAGGAAGGAGAGTAAAGTCTGTCCTGTGGCTGGGCATGCTGGGGGGACTTCAACACCTGCTGGAAGGAGCAGAACAAGTAGCGCACCAGGCTGGGACAGGAACAAGCCCATTCCCTGTGGGGAGCCAGTAGGCTGACCCACAACCCACACCCACCCCAGACTCTGAAAGGCTCAGCCCAGCTGCCCGCCGGCAGGGTGTGAGGTTGAGGGAGCTGGGCTCTGCTCTGTGGTGCCCAGTATCATGGGAGGCAACAGGCACCAATTTAATAAAAATAAACCAAGAAGGAAATTCCATCCGAAGGCAAGAAAATTTTTTTTTCTGCTGCTACAGTGTCCAGGCACTGGCATGGCTACCCCAGAGGCTGTGAAGCCTCCAGCTGTGGAGACAGGCAAAGCTGGGCGGGCCCAGACAGGAGCAGGGGAGCTGCGCTGGGGGAGCACGGGGGCCCCAGCCTCCCCCTGGGGCACCGTGCCCTGTGCAGGAGGCGCGGGGCTGGGAGGACCCAGACCCTGGGATGCCAGTGCCACTGGGGAGCTGGGTCTCGCCTGTGCAGCTGCAGGCCATGGTGCCCCAGAGCTGACAGCAGCACGGCTGCAGGGCTTGCCGTGCCACATGGTGCCGTGTGAAAGCCATGGGCGCCATGCAGTGTTGAGCTCTGTGGGTCACTTTTGGGGAGTCGGGGGCCCTGGGGTGTGGGTGGCCCCACTGGTGAGGTGGGGGGTGGCACAGCCACCCCTTCCTGTGGGAGGAACCAGGGGAGGCAGGGGCTGCCCCATGGCAGAGCAGGCAGAGTGCTGAGGTGCAGGCAGGGAGAGAGGGCTTTTGGGGGGACACAGGCCTGGGGTCACATGAGTGTGGCAGGGTGGTGGGTGCCTGGGGAGCCCCAGCAGGGCCAGGCTGGGGGCAGGCAGGGTGCAGGCCAGGCGCAGGCGGGGGGCAGGGTAGGTGTGGGCAGGGTGCAGGCAAGGCAAGGGTAGGGGGCGGGCGGGCCATGGGCAGGGTGCAGCCAGGTGTGTGCAGGGCATGGCAGGGTACAGGCATGGTGCAGGCCCAGTGCGGGCAGGGTGCAGGCCCGGTGCAGACAGGCCGCGGGCCCAGGGCGGGCAGGACACAGCAGGGCACAGGCCCGGGGCAGGCCCGGTATGGGGAGCGGGCGGGCCCGGGGCAGGCCCGGGGCGGGCAGGGGGCGGGCCCGGGGCGGGCAGGAGGCGGGCCCGGGGCGGGCAGGGGGCGGGCCCGGGGCGGGCCGAGGCCAGGCCGAGCCGCCGGCTGCCGTCAGAGGGCGATCGGGGCCCGCGCGGCCGGGCCGGGGCGGGGCTGAGCCGGCCGGGGCCTGACGCGGGGCCGCCGGAGCGCGGGCCGGGCGGGGCCGGGCCTGGTGCGGCGCAGCCTGGCTGTGGCGTCAGGCGGCCGGGGTCCGACGTGGGGCAGCCTGGGCCTCGTGTGGGGCAGCCGGGTGCCGCTGTGGGGCAGGCGGGGCCCTCTGGTGCCGGTGCCCCTGGCCCTCTCCCGGCAGTGACGGCCATGCCAGGGCAGAGCCATCACCGGCTGCATCATGTGCTCCTGCCTGGCAGCGGGGCTGCGGGGGCTGCAGGACGTGGGCTGGTTCCCCCTACCCACACCGTCACAGTCATGGGATGGTGGTGTCCCTGCGTGGGCGGACTGCAGGGTCACCAGCCCCGTGCCCGTCGCTTCAGCCAGTGCGAACTGGGAGCAGCTGGCCGGCTGTGGCCACAGCAGCACACTCACCTTGCCGGCGGCAGGACAAGGAGCGGGCAGTGCTCCTGGCGCAGCCAGCAGAGCTGGAGCAGCCACCTGTGCCCTGCACCCATGGCCTGTCCTCCCTGAGGACAAGCCGCAGCTACAGGGCTGGGTAGGGCAGCTGGAAGCCCGTATCCCCCAGCCCTACCCTGGCCGTGGTGCCGCCATGAGCACCACTGCTGGTGGCAGCATCCCCCATTCCACCCATGCGGAGCCTGGTGTTGGTGATGGGTGGGAGCCGCTGCCTGCAGGCAGGATGTGGATCCTGGGAGCAGGCAGCAGGGTCTTTGGGTGGCAGGGGATGTCCAGAGGGAGAATGGGATGGGGAAACAGCCTTTGCCATCCCCCCAGCCTCTGCCAGAAGTGGGGTGCCCCTCCGATGGGGAAGCAACGTGAGGGGGCAGGGAGGTTTCCATGAAGCACCACGCTCTGCTGGTGGGGAAGAGTTTCGGGGAATCAGGCTGTGGGGGAAGCACGTGGGGCAGCTGGGCAGGGCCCGGGCACGTGCCCCTGGTGCACACTGGCCGCCTGCCCCCAACAGGCTGGACCGCAGGCCGCGGGGACTGGCCCAGCCCCACAGCAAACAGCTCTGAACTGGGCAAGCTGACCCCTGGACTGGGCAAGGAGGGACCGCCCCACACCCAGGGCCAGCAGTCACGGGGCCGCCCCAGCACTTTACCTGCTGTGCTGACTGCCTTGGCACAGCTCCTGTGCCAGCATGGTGGGTGCTTAGCCCTGCTCCTGCTCTGTCAGCCCAACTCCCAGCTCAGCACCCACAACCCCCAGGCTCTTTCCCAGCTGTGGGGCAGGTGGGCTGGTACTGTTAACCCCCCTGGCAGCGCTGGGCAGGGTGATACTGCCAGCTCTGCTTGGTGGGGGGGGTCCTGAGGATGGGAGTGCTGGGGGGGTGCCAGGTGCCTGGCCACGTGCTGGGGCCATCGGGGGCTGTTTTCCTCTCTGTTTGCTCAGCTATGGGGACGGCCAGCGATGCGGATCAAGGCCGGCGTCCCTCGGGCAGCCAATTGTCAGCCAGCTCAGAGGGGAGGGAGAGGGGCAGCCGCTCTGGGGCTTTCCCAACCATGGAGGGGGCCAAGATGCCAGCACTGTGCAGCCAGAAACAGTGCCAGGCTCAACCCACCCAAGCGCAAAGCTGGGTGATGCCAGCGGGGACCTGGGGGTGCCCTCCGGGACCCCGGAACCTAGTGCTCCCCAGCTGCACGCTGGCTGGGGCAGGCACCCCCTGCATTCCACCGCTGTGGGAGGCTGAGTACCCTGATGCTGGGGAACACAGCAGCCTCAGTCCTGAGCGCTGCCATGTCCTTTTGTGCTTCTCCTGCTGAATCCCTTGCCCTGGCAGGCCATGAAAGGGCCTTTATCCCCTCTCCTCCTCATGGCTGGATCACACCTGGCAGGACCCTGTGCTGCTGTCTGGCCCCAGGGCTGCCAGTTACCCTGGCAAGGGTGGAGGTCCAGCACAGCCCCACTGGTACATCCCACCAGGAGTGGGAGCAGACAGCAGCTTTGCTGGGGCTGCACAAGCCCTATCTTCTCCTCAGTCAGCTCTGGACCAACCGCTGCCCCCCAGGGAGAGGAGGGACACGGCTGTGGCC
Organism: Falco biarmicus; assembly: GCF_023638135.1. Lineage (NCBI taxonomy): Eukaryota > Metazoa > Chordata > Aves > Falconiformes > Falconidae > Falco > Falco biarmicus. The sequence goes on from NC_079291.1 coordinate 105,530,737, forward strand.
ACGTCTCCATTTTTGGCCCGGTTATTTATATCTTTAAACAAGGATGCTACAGTTGCCTGGGCCAAAAGGCATCCCTGGTCCTTCCCCGCTTCCTGCTCCCCAGCTCCCCAGCCATCTGCCGCCCTACTGCCCAGGCCCTGAGCAGTGTGCCTCGGCCCCCCTGGGGCTCCCCCAGCCGGCTCTGTGCTTGTAACAGCTTGCTGGGGAGCTTGAACAGGAGACCCCCCCTCCCTGGGTGCTGCGGACCACCCAGTGCTGTCCCACATTTCCTTCTGCTGCCCCATGCCAGGGCCCTGCTCCTGCTCTGCTAAACATTAACCACCCAGCCCAGCTGTGGCTCAGCCGTGGACCTGGTGTCCCAGCAGGGTTTGGCTGGGGGTCTGGCCTGGCCCTAGCCCAGGCGGATTTTGGGGCATAGGGCAACCCAGCCCTGCTGCCTGGCGCTGTCATGAGCCCCCCATGCCTTCTTGGAGTCTCTGGGAGCTGCCTGAGCTCCCTCCCTGTCCTTGGGTAGCTGAGGTAGCTGCAATGTGGGATGGCCGAGCTCCCTGTGGGATGGAGGACCTTCGGACTCGGGGAGCTGATGGTCGGCAGCTCGCAGCCCAGAAAGCCTCAGGCCCTGTGCACATGGGAGTGTTCCCTGCAGGCTGGTGGGTCCCCCTGTGAGCCCAGGTCCCCCAGCAGAGCAGGACCCTGGCACCATCCCAAGGGAGAGCTGCCAGAGCATCTGTCTCTCCAGCAGCTGCCACCCAGCACCTCTTTGCCTGCTTGAAGGAAAATGCTGCCAGCCCTATTCCTGGCTTTCCAGTGAGATATAGGAAGCAACAGAGCTCGGTAACTGGGGGCACTGGGGAAACAGGCCAAGACTCAGAGGAGCTGGCCCAGAGCAGGGCATTGGGTGCCGGACATCTCAGGAGCATCATGGCCGCTTGGGCTTGTTTGGCTTTAATAATGCATTTAAGTTGCATTTAAAAGTATTGAAGTCCTTGCTAAGTCCTTGCATAATTGCCTTAAAGGCATTTAAGCCCTTGCTGCAGGATGGCAAGCCCATGGAGGCAAAGCCCCTAGCCCCAGTGAGGCTGTGGGTGCTGCCAGCAGGGACAGCGGGGACATGGCTGCCCTGCCTGAGTGGCAGAGATGTACAGGCTGCTGCCAGCACTTTTGAAGGTGACAGAGAGGATGGTCCCCCTACTCCAAGAGGAACAGTTTCTTCCCATCTCCTAGAGCTCAGGGCATTCTTCCACCCTCAAGTGCTTCCAAGCACCTGTGGTGCTTGATGGCTGGAGGAGCCTGTGTGGGACTGGTGTCCTGGTGGGAGCTGCAGGAGCTGGGGGTCCCAGGACCCTCTTCCAAACCTCACAGGACTGTGGGGAGAAGCAGTGGGGTTACCCTGGGCTTGTCCTCAGGTCCTTGGTTCCTGGTGTAGCGCTTGGCAGGGAAGCGATTGAGTGCAGAGATAACCCACCCTTCAGGTCTGCTGAGCAGCGCTTTGCTTCTGGCTTCTGTAAAGTTAATTGGTTTCGAGGTTCCAGGAACAAACGAAGGAGAAAAACCCACTCTCCTGATGTGCGGGATCATTGAATGCTCTCTGGCAAGTTATAATTGCAAATCATGTTTTGAAATCACATTAACCAATTAGTCCTTGTTGTTGTTGTGCCCTGCCACATGACAGCGTGTGCTGCGAGGGAGGTGATGGTCAAGGGCGAGGGAGGGGGCCACAGGCTGCTCCCTGCCAGCTCTGGGCCCAGGTGCCATGCTGCTGGCATTTGGGGGGCTTCTGCAGAGGGACAGGCTGGGGGGAGGAAGGCTCCTGCCCTGGGCATGGCCTTGGGGAAGTGTCACCCTGGAGTCCTCCCAGCCCACGCCACTGGCCACAGGCATCCCTCTCCTCCTGCCACCAGCATTTCTGGCCCCTTTTGTGACTTGCTTGCTCCCCAGTGATGGGGTCGGGGGGGCAGTGGGGTCTTAGAGCCCCTGACAGGTGCTGGGGCCATGCCTGTGGGATGGCTGGTGCTGGGGACCAGAGGCACCTGCCGGTGTGTTCTTGGCAAGGACAAGCTCTGGGAGGCTTCTTGCTCGAGAGGACATGGTTGTGACGGGGGCAGGGCACTGCTTGGGCTGCAGATCTAACCATTATCTCTGCCATATCTTCCTGCCATCTCCCATTTCGACCCTGGGAACAGTGGGCAGTGGCAGGCAGCAGCCAGGCAGCAGGCACAGAGGCCATGTAAGGAAACCAAGCGTGACAAGGAGAGCATGCCCTGGCTGTGCATGGCACCCACTCCTTCATGGCTGGGTCCTGGCTGGCCTTGTCCCATGCCAAGATGCTATCGAGGCCAAGGGGTTTTAAGGGGGCTCACTTTAATCGGCTCTATCTCTGAGTGTGGCTGAAGGATGAAAAATAGGTCAGCTTTTGGCTGGGGGGATTCGTAAGAAAGCAAACCACATGGGGGTGGGCTGCAGGCAAGGGCTGTGGCACAGCACAGCCGGCACAGTGCTCAGCTCCCTGCCACTGGTGAGGCAGGATGCTGCCGTCAGGACATACCGTGCCGTGCCACGCTCCCCCAAAGGCTCCTCACATCTGGGAATCCAGTGTCAAACTTTCCAGCTGGCCGGAGAAAACCACACGGCTGCAGTTTCGCAATGCACTGGAGCCCAGGCACAGGCCTGACACCACCAGAGCCAGTGGTGAAACGGCCCTGGGCTGTGCTGGGGAGGCACCATCAGCCAGGGGGTTCAGGGGGCTGAGAGGAGGGTGTTAGCCCACCCCTCTCCTAGGCAGCCCCAGCTGCGACGAGGGGACTGGTCCCCATGCTGGCTCCCCAGTGCATGGCCAGCCTGGCTGCATGGGGCTGGAGCCACCACATGCTGGCTGTGGAATGTGGGGACCCTCTGGGACAGGCTCTGGGAGGTCTGGGGATGTCTTTGCTCCCTTTTCCTCCTCTCCTTCTCATAGCTTTGATTTTCTACAAAGCTTCAGGTAGGTACGGTGGGGATGGTGTGAATATCTCCTCTGCCCAGCTGAAAAGGGGGAAATGATAGAGGGATGTCACATGCCAGACAAGACAGGGGGTGATAAAAAGGGGTCATGGCTTCATTTGTGCCAACAGGAGAAGGGGAAGGGCTGGGAAGGAGCAGCCAGGCTCTGAGTCACTGTCCACAGCCCAGCCCCCCAGCATGACCACCCTGCTGGCACATGCTGCACCCCCATGCCATGGGTCCACCCTGCCTGTCCCCATCCCCAGCTGCCCGCACTGTGTTTTCTTACAGGGTGGCAGCTCTCAGACTCCTTTTACAATGGGTGGCGAGGTGGGTTGCCACCCATTCTTGGGACATCTCCTTGCTGGTGCCACATGGCTGGCGCCCACCTTCGCCAGGGCAGGGGAAGGGTTAAGTGGATGGCTGAAGCCCAGCCATGCCCATGGCCCTGGGTGTCTCTGACTCCCTCCCTCTGACCCCCCACCCCCTCCTACCAAGCTGCCAAACCTGGCTGCCTCCGGTCCCCCAGCATGCCAGCCAGCGCTGGTTCAGAACTTACGCATGCTGCTGTTATTAGAAATTAGTTAATGGATGTCTCCAGCCAACGGAGAGCGGCAGTAACAGGAGCCGCAGGATTGCTGGGAGCGCGAGAGCAGAGCTGCCATTGAACATTTAACGTCCCAGGCGAGAGGGTGCTGCCGAGGGGAGATTTTCCTCCTCCCAGCCCGATGGCGACGCTCACTGCCGGCCGTTGGTGTTATTTCCATCCCAGGCCACCCGAGGCTTCGCAAGGATTTATGAAAGATATGCGTAACACAAATAAAGGCTCCCAGCAACGCGCGGAGCCGTCCTGCTAACGTGCAGTGGCTGTGCAGGGCTTGCGGCTCTAACGGGGAGGAGGGTGCACCGAGCCCCAGAGATTTACTCTGAAGTTAAAGCCAGGCAGGGCAGAGGAGCAGGAGGTGGTTTGGGGGTGACAGCCCTTGGGAAAGGGCAGGGAACCCACAGGGACATGCTGATGGCTGGCCAGGAGCTGCTGGCTCTCCCTGCAGTGTGTGAGATGCTCTTGGAAGAAGAAATTTCTTCTTTGGGGCATTTTTGTGGGGATAGATGCCTAAGTTGTGTCTCCAAGAAAAAAGAGGTGTTTCAGCTCAAGTGGGGAAGTTTGATGGAGACGAGAGGAGGGGACTGGACTGTCCCCCCCACTCTGGGTCACACTGGGATGATCCCACACGGATTGTTTTCTCCCAGTGTTCTGAAGTACCCGGACAGCCCCTGCGGGGGCAGCTGGCACCCCGGGCCGGGCTGCCTTAACGTGGTAGCGACTTGAGCTTGACAGGCCGGGGGGAGAGCCTGGTTGGGGGGTGTTGGGGGGACCCTCCCCAGCTGTCGGGTGACTCTGCTCCCCCCGAGAGGGGAGAAACCCCAGCCAGCGGCCGGGCTCCGGCAGCAGCCCCCGGGTGCTGCGGGGGCCAGTACCTGGCGGGGCGTCCATGCCCGGTGGGACACCGATGCCGGGTGGGACACTGATGCCCGGTGCGTCGGTGATTCCCAGCGGGAGAGCGATGCCCGGCGGGGGCGGTGACAGCCGCTGGGGCCGGGGCGAGGCGGGGCCGGGGCCGGGGCGGGGGCCGGCTGCTCTCCCCCCGGCCGGTCCCTCCCCGGCGCTGCCCCTGACGCTGCCCCGGCGGCGCGGAGATTGGGAGCCGCCGCGCTGGGGGCGGGCCCGGCTCCGGTTTAATCTCCGGCTCGGCCGGGATTACGGCCGTAGGATAGTCTAATCCGCGGCACCGGCTACCGGGGCTGCTCGCCCCAGCCCGAAGCAGAGGCACCGCCGGAGAGGGGGGCAGGTAAGTCCCCTCCAGTCCCTCCCAGTCTCCCCAGTTGCACGCACCCCCGTGCTTTTTGCCTTCTCCTTCGGGAAACTCCGTGGCTGAAGGCTGCCGGGGCTTCGGAGCCCTCGCCTCCCCTTGGTCCCCCCCGCAGCCCGCCCTAACCCCCCGCCCGGCCCCGTTTTCCCCCCACCGTGCCCCGCTGCCCTCCTCCTCCTCCCGGAGGCGGGCAAGCCCCCCCCCCCCCGCCCCCGGCAGCCCTGGGAGGGCTCGGGGGCTCCGACAGCCCTGGCAGGTGGCGGTGCCCGGGGGCTGTTTGCTTTGCTTTTCTGCTGCCGCTTGCCTCTCCAGCTGCTTAAAGCCTCCCACGGGTGGGTAAAAAATCCTGCGAGGGCAGAGGGAAGGCAGAGGCCCCCCCGCCCCGCCGCCTTTCCACCCCAGCACCCAGCAAAGCTCCTCCCGCGGCGCGGTGCCGGGGGGGGGTTCGGCATCGCCGCCTGCTTTGCTGATAAAAATAACACCAACCTCCAGACCCCCTTTTTCTGTCCCTTTTTTCCACTTTTAATTTTTAATTGCCCGTGGGAACGACATATGTTTCTTAAGGCTGGAAGTGTGCGCGGGCAGGATCGGGTGTCAGGGTGCTGGGGCGAGGAGCGGAGCGCGGCGGGGGGCACAGCCAGGGAGAGCGATGCTGGCGGTCGCGGTGCTGCCGGGGCTTGGCCGGGCTGTGCGTGCCGTGCTTCCCCGGGCCGGGGTATTTATAGAGTCTGGCTGGCCGGGACAGCGGTGTGGAAAGGCAGGCGGCACATTGCGTTCCCACTGGCCACGCGTGTCCCATGCCAGCGGTGTGGTGGCTTGCGCTGCCTGAAGCGGCTTGCAAATGTCCTGCCGGAGAGACATCTACCCCAAAGGTAGTGCCCTGAGGCATGGCAGGTGGCTGCTGGCCGTGGGTTCTCCATGCTGGGGCTGGCTATGTGGTGGCACAGGTGACCAGGGGACCTAGCAAGTCCCCAGCAGGTGGGATGGAGGGAAGGCAGAGCCCCCGTGCAGGGCTGAGCCGCAGCTGACTGTGGAGGGCATGGCCGCGCTGAGCTGCCACAGAGGAGATGGGGAATTTTCCACTGGTGGTTGGATCACGCCCAAGTTGAGCCATTAGACCTGCCTGGTCCCTGCTGCCGGCCACGGGCACGCTCTTGCCTCCTGGCTTCATGGGGGCACCCCACAGAAAGCCATCCATGCCCCATGACACTGCCCTGTCCCCTGGAGACTGAGCACTGGCATGACTGGGCTCTGGTGGCCAGTGATACTTGGGGGGGCAGTGGGGGCACTCTGGCCCACCCAGGGGTGGCATGGGGGGGGTGCTGGCGCTGTGGGGGAGCCTGGCCGAGGTGCAAAGGGCCCCGCAGCGCCCGACCGCGCTGCAGCTGTAATCACACGCCAGGGCTGCAGCCACGGCAAACAAACAGGCACCGGCAGAGCCTATTTTCCTTGGCACGTGGAGACGGGGGGAAGGAGTGGGATCCCACGGGCTCCTTTGGAAATGCAGCCCTTGAGAAAACAGAGGTGGATTGGGGACAGGATGGGCCCCCCATGCCCCCAGCCTCTCTCACCGTGTGGGTCTCGGGCACTGCGCACCTCCCTGGCTGCTGACGCAGGTTTGGGGCTGGCTGGGTTCCCCGTGCCAGCAGGGGGACAGCCAGCCTGGTCCTGCCATCCCCGGGCTGGGGAGCAGATGCCAGGCTGGTGGGGTGGCCCAATGGCTAGAGCTGCAAGGCCAGGGGTGGCAGTGGTCCCACGGGGCTTGGGCAGGTCTTGGCCCCAGGCTGGGACAGGGTACTATGTTGGGGGTGCCGGGGGCATACGAGGGTGCAGCTGAGGCTGGTCCCTCCTGATGTCCTTGGTGCTGCCGGCAGCAAATGACAGTTTGGATTTTTTGCCATTGACCCCTCAGTGTCATCCCACCAAGGCCAGGTGTGTTTTAGGGAGTGGGAACTCCTGGAAAGCGTCTCACTTCCAAGGCAAAACACACTCCAGAGCTGTGATAGAAAACACAACCATTTTTTCAGACAGTACCTGCCCATCGGTCATCACCACAGTGCCACCATGCTCCCTGGGTGGCCCTGAGGTCCTGATGGGCAGTGCATTGGCTTTAAGTTTAAAGCAAAATCCAACATTTAGCCTAGAGCCAGCTGTTTGGGCTCAAGCTGCCGTTTACACCTGGCTTCCCCCAGAGCCACGCTGGGTGCCACTAGCCTCATGCTGTGCCTACCCTGTCCCCACGCTGCCAGCTGCCTCTGCTGCCTGACCTTGTCCCACATGGGCTCAATCCCTTCCTTCCACACTGAGTTGTGTCAGCCTGGGCTGTCCCGATGCTGTGCACGGCTCCCCTTGCCTGGCCTCGGTTTCCCCACTGTTCTCCCCAGCTCTCCTTGGTACTGGCGCTTGGATGCAGGAGGACCTGGTGCGATGGGGGTGGCTGGCACCTGTGCTGCAGCCACTTGATCCTCCTATGGCCCCATCCTGGGGCATATGGCTGGCAGGGGATTGCCATGGCTGAGCTGTGCCATGGCTCCGGCACTAGAAAACCCTCCCCATGGCCCCCCTGTGATGTTTAGCTCTGCCACCCCCTTCCCTGCAGTGCCTTCCCCTCCCCAGTCTGTCCCAGACCCAAGCACATCCACTGCTGTGGGATGGTGCTGGGGTGGCCACAAGCCAGCCCAGCTGCTGGCACACTCTGCCTGTGGGCACATCCCTGTGCTTGGGCAGAGCTGTCCCTGAGGACATGGGTGCCGCTTGTGCTGTTTGAAGGAAGATCCTGGGTGGATGCTGCTCGCTGCATGGCATGGCAGGGATGGCCTGGAGCTGCTGGGGTAGGTGTTGGTGCCCCTGGAGCCCTGCTAGCTGGGACAGTGTCTTCAAGAACCGCTTGCTTCTTGTTGCCACTGCCAATTCTGCCCTGGCTGTAGTGCCATGGGCATCACCTAGCCTGAGGCTGAGTCGTGGTGCAGTATTTGGGGCTGAAACCCCAGGTTGCCCCAGGTCTAGATGAGCCCAGGAGCAGTGAGCGTGCTGCCCAGCTTGTGCTGGGACCATGAGCAGGGCTGACTGGCATGATCATCTGGGAGGCTATCTGGTGAAGGTCTCTGGTGGGGCTATCTAATGAGGGTCTCCAGCAGGTCTGTTTGGGGAGGGTCTACAGTGGGGCTACCCAGAGGGGCTCTCCAGCCATGCAGTGGGCAAATTGCCTCCAGGTAAGCCTCCCCACGGCTGATGGTGTCCCCATGCGCATGGGGGTGCACCTCAGAACCCTCACCCCAAAGGTGAGGTGCCTGGCCATGCCCCTGGGCAGCCAGATCTGCCCTTCTGGGTGCCCACTGCTCCCGGGGAGGTGGGACAATGGCACTGCCTTTGCTTGGCTGTGAGGTGGAGGAGAGAGAAATGCCGTAGATTTAAAAACAGGTTTGGGGTGCTAATTTTAGGAAGGCAGGTCAGGGGGAAAGCCATGCCTGCGTGCGCTCGGGGGGAAGGGCAGGCCCTGCTCCTGCAGGGTTGGGCTGGCTCGGCTCCCAGTGCTCAGGCTCCCAGGGCCACCCGGGGAGGGGATTCTCTGTGGAGGGTCAACGAGAGGTGTGGGGGGGTCCCCACTGTGTGTCTGCCCTGCTGGAGCCAGCCTCCCTGGGGAGGTGATGCCCGGGGACCCCCGAGATTTGGGCTGTTGCCCCAGCCCTGCCTGTGTGCCTATGGTGGTTCTGGGGGCTCACCAGGGACCCCAGGTTGGAGGTCACCCTGTGCCCAGCAGCGGTGCTGCGGGTACCCCCAGGTCTGGGGGCCGATGGCAGTGGTGGGGGGGGACAGCTGGCATCTCTGCCTGCTTGACCATGCCGCCTGTCCCTCTGGGAGGGCTATGTCACCAGCGAAGCCCCAGGGAACATGAGACCTCTGTGTGCCCAGCTTTGCGGAAACCCGAACAGCCACCTGGGCAGGCAGGCACCGACAGGGGGGCCTTTCTGCCTGCCCCCCAGCATACACCGGTGGCAGTGGAGTACCTGGCTGTGAGCACGCAGGCCGGCAGCTGTGGCAGGCTTGGCATTAAAGCCGGATTACCACCCGGAATAGTCCCACTGTCCCAGCTGGGGTGGATTAGCTGGGATTCATCTGCAGAGGGAGAGGAGATAGAGAGGGGGGTCTCTGGCCGGCAGGGGTCCCTGGCTTGGGGGAACACCCACCCACAGCCAGGGAGACCCGGTGCCTTTGTCCCTCATGGGTGAGAGTCGTGGGCTGCGGGCACATGGCAGGTCGTTGCATCCCAGGCTGGCACTGTGTGGCGCAGGCAGGGCTGGCAGGCAGCGTGCTGTACTCCCACCGGCATGGCGTGCCCCAGCAGGGACTGTGCTGTGCTGAGGCTTGACCAGGGGAACCAGCATAGTGCGAGTGTCTGGCTTTCCCAGGGTGATATGTGCCCTCCTCACCATGCTGCCAGGTGTGATGGACCTCCGACACATTCCTCTGGTATTGCCGACCGAGCTCTCCTGCCCCAGCCCGCCCTGTTCCTGGCTGTGCCTTGCTCCCAGCTGGGTTTTTCCACCTTTGAAATAAAGTCTGAGTGGAAGCGAGATGCTGGGCAGAGGGATGCAGCCCCTTCCAGGACCACATCCCCCACCATGGTGTCCTGGCCCCCGAGGAAGGCTGACAGGGGGGCTGGGGCAAGCCCAGGGCTGCCTGGCTGCCTGCCAGGGAAAGGGATTTGGGAGCCCTGCTGCCCCATACACGTGTCCCCATCTCGGTGAGGCGGAGCAGGCATCTGTGCTGGCCGGGACGTGGTGTGAGAGACCAAATGTAGCCTCCCCTGGTGCGCAGACGTGGCCGGCGGGGAGGGTACGTGCCGCCCCACGCATACGGCTTGCCGTTCCCCGCGGGGGGGGCTGCGGGACAGCACCGGGGCCCGGCGCGGGCTGCCTGGCTGTGCCGGAGCATTGTTGGGGTGGATGATGGCCCTGGTGTCACTGAGCAGTGGGACAGCAGGAGCAGCCCTTGGAAGAGCACATGGGCTGCCCAAGGCGGCAGCCAGGATGGCAACACCCCGTCTGTGTGGCGGGGATGCGCATACCATGGGGTGAGATCCCTGGGAGATGCTTTTTGCCTGGAGTGGAGCATCCCCGGCTGAGGTGGGTGCACAGGGACAGGGGTGAGCCTGCCACCCCCTAGCCCTGGGGGGACACACGCCACCCCCCCCCCAACCGGGGGCCGTCCACCGCTCCATGTATTTGCTGTTCTGCCTGGCCTTATCGCAAGGCAAACAGCGGCAGGCAGGGCACGCTCTGCCCGATCGAAGCGTCTCCTGATCCCTCCCCTTTCATCTCCCCCCTCTTCCCTGGCCACTGCCTCTGGGAGACCCTGGCCGAGGGGCAAAGGCCGGGGCTGGCTGGGGAGGTGGCGGTGAGCGGTGCCGGGGCTGTGCCAGGGCTGTGCCGGGGCTGTGCCAGGGCTGTGCCGGGGCTGCCCGGCGGGAGGAAGCGTCTGGGTGGCAGTGCTAAGCCCGGTGCATGCAGAATGAGCCTGGCCGTGCCGCTTGCTATTCCGAGAGGCGCTCGGGGGAAGAAGCTGGTATTTCCTGAGCCGTCCGGCGAGGTGTAATTATAACCTGGGAGAAGAAAGGGGCTGCAGAGGAGAGCGCCCAGCCTCCCTGGCGCCCGTGGGGGAGCGGGCAGGGGGAGCGGGGCAGCTCCTGCCTGCTGCTGGTGGGAGGCAGCGAAGCCTGTGCCTGTGGGCAGCCCAGCAGTGCTGGTGGGCATCAGGGAGGTGATGGAGCACCAGGGACCTGGTGGTCCCCCTCCAGCCCGGCACTGGGAGTGGTGGGCTTGGCAATGCCTGCCCATGGTGGCGGGAAGGCGCAGAGTTAACGGTGGTGTTTGGACGTGCTGGCAGCCATGTTCATGCCTGGATCTGGCCCAAGCAGAGGCCTAGTGGAGGGGATAAATCATCACCCAGCGCCCGCCCTGTGCTTCCCTCTCTTCCCCCCTGCACAGCTGAGCCTCCCTGCTCTGGTCCTCGCTGGCCTGTGCCCTGCCTCAGTTTCCCCACCAGGCTGGGTGTCGCAGGCAGGGTGGCCCAGCCTTGTGCCCCCTACCCTAGGCCAGCCTTAGGGGCTTGGCCCCCCCCTCCCCAGCAGTGCTGGCAGCCAGTGCGTGGCCTGGGATGACCCCGCCAGGTCTCCTCTGTGGCCTGAATGGGCAGGGACAGGCAGGGCAGCAGCTCAGGAGTCCGGAGGTGCTGACGCCCACACCCTGCTGTGACATCCTTCCCTTGCGTGCTGTGGGGGCTGCTGTCCCCGTCATCTCCGTGCTCCAGCAGTGCCACAGGAAGGCTTGCCTGGTCCCCAGGGCCACTGATCCCCTAGAAGAAAGATGGGCATGTCCCCTTTTAACCCCACAGGGATCCAGTGACAGGGCACCAGCATCCTCCCTGGGGTTGGGGACCGCGCTGCATCCCAGCCAGCCATCACCCTGGGCTGGGTGGCATTATCCCTTGGCCAGAGATGGCCCCAGTATGGAGCACCCCAGCCAGCCGGACAGGACCCCAGACCCTCAGGGTGGTGGGTGACCCTGCCCAGCTGCCAGCCTGCCCCAGAAAGCCACCCTGTGCCGTTTCCCAGCGGGGCGGGGAGGGCTGGGGCTTGCACAGAGGCAGCTTTGTGTGGTGTGCCAAGGCGTCCCGCGCTCGGCAGCCTGGCTGCCTTCCCCTGCCAAGGAGCTGTCTCCTGGCCCCGCGCTCTTTCCTGCTCCGTTTGTCCAGCCCTGACGTGCCCCCAAGACCCCTGCCTTGGCACCTTGGCAGCACTGGCCCTGGGCGGCGGGATGCGGGTGAGCCTTTTGCGCCGGGCAGTACCACAAGGCTTTAAGTAACGGTGGTGGCTGGGGGGACCCTGAGCTCCCCACCCCGTCCCCAGCTGCCCTCCCAAACACCCCCACTCGCCTGTCGGCACCCACCTCTGAGAGGGGAAACTGAGGCACGGAGCTGATTGCTGCAGGCAGGGTAGTGGAGGTGGGCAGGCGTTGTGGATGGAGGCTTTGGGGCTGGGCTACTGCAGTGCTGCGTGCAAGGGAGCGGAGCAGCTCTGTGGGGTGGGCTGCGGGATGGGTGGGCTGTGGCATGGCTGGCTGAGCGAGGGGACAGTTCCACCTGGGGACCCTCGTGGAGCTGTTGGAGCCGGGGCAAGCTCTGTGGGACGTTGTGTGCCAAGCGAGCAGAAGGGAGAAGTCCAGCCTGTCCTTGCGATGGCATCAGCGCTGGTGCTGTGCCTGACTCTAGCATCCCTGGTGGATGCGGGACTTGTGGATCCCAAGGGCAGCCCGTCTCCAGACCCCTGTTGCCCCCCTCTTGCAGAGCCCAAGGAGAGCCTGCAGTGAGCCCAGCCACCTCCTCGCCATGGATGCCACAGACGTGCCCCTCCAGGCTGAGATGGTGGAGCTGGTGCCCAATGGGAAGCACACGACTGCACTCACCGCCTCCACTGTCCCCTCGCTGGCAGGCGACAGGTAGGGGCCCCAGGATAAGTGGAGGTGCCAGGGGCTTGGGGGGTCCTGCCAGCTGCTCCCTGCCCTTGCAATACCTGGGCATGGAGGGGGGGGGGCATGGTGGCCCTTGTGTCTACTTTGGCCTCACCCCACCCCCTCCGGTGCCCAGGTTTGAGGAGAACCAGTCCAGTGCAGCAGAGATGGAGGAGTTCCTGCCCCACGGCACTGACAAGAAGCAGACGCACTTCACCGATGTGAGTATCAGCATGGGCACTGTGGTTGTGGGATGGGGGTAGCTCCTGGTGTGACCGGAGCGTCCCATCCCTGCTGTGTCTTGTGTGCACAGTTCGAAGGGAAGACATCTTTCGGGATGTCTGTCTTCAACCTGAGCAACGCCATCATGGGCAGCGGCATCCTGGGACTGGCCTACGCCATGGCCAACACCGGCATCATCCTCTTCCTGTGAGTGTGGTGCGCCCATGGGGGCTTGGGTGAGGGGCGCTGGGGGGCGCCTCTCCAAGGGCATCGGTGGGTCCTAGGGGTGCAGACATAAAAGGGGTCCCTGGCTTGGGGTGGTGCAGGGACTGGTGTCCCACTGCCTGAGCAATGCCCGTCCCTAGCATGAGCCTGTCTGCCCCTGCCAGGCGCTGTGCCCCACTGGGGAGGAGGAGGAAGGCTTGACTTCCTTCATACAAGACCAGATTTCCCCACGTGGCCCAAAGGACGCAGGTGCCGGCTGCCCTTGGGCCTGTGGCCCATCCACCCTGTGAGCACCCAGCCGGTGCCGAGGCGAGGGGCCGGGTGACCTGCCAGGATGGCTGCCTGCAGGCAGAGCCTGCCTGTGTGGGATTTGCCCTACGGCTGTGTCCGAGCCTGGTGCTGTGACTTGCTGGTGACGGCGCTGTCCTCCCGCAGCTTCCTCCTGACGGCAGTGGCCCTGCTCTCCAGCTACTCCATCCACCTGCTGCTCAAGTCCTCGGGCATCGTGGGTGAGTGTCGGGTCCTCAGTGGGGCTGTGCCAGGGGATCCCCTCCTGACTTTCACCCTGCCACCACTCCCTGTCCTGCAGGCATCCGTGCCTATGAGCAGCTGGGCTACCGAGCCTTTGGCACGCCAGGGAAGCTGGCTGCAGCCATCGCCATCACGCTGCAGAACATCGGAGGTGAGGAGTGGGGCTGGGGACAAGGGATGGGACTGGAGCATGCTGACGCAGCATGACCTCGCTCTGCCCCACAGCCATGTCCAGCTACCTATACATCGTCAAATCCGAAGTGCCTCTTGTCATCCAGACCTTCCTCAACCTGGAGGAGAAGACCACGTGAGTGCCTCCTGCCCACGCTGCCTGTGTGCCTTCCTCGGGCAGGTGCCAGAGCTTCGGCTCCAGCTGTGCAGCCCATGGCAGGGATTTACTGCCATTAAGCCACTACTATTTTTGATAACTGTCAGTGCTGAATAAGCCCCTGGGTGGGATTAAACTGGGCTGAACTTCCAATCCCTGCTCCTCACATCCCCTTGGGATCAGGCTTTCCTCCTTGAGTAGAGCCCAGGGCTGTGGGGTGGGGGATGGGAACTCTGGTTGGGAATGGGTCCCCGCATCCCCACCCCATACCTGCATCCCCACCAGAGCCATGGGGGGTGAGAGCTGGGCAGAGCTGCCACTGGGACCTCCACCAGTCCTGGACTGGGCATCCCAACCAGGCTCAACCCCGACTGCTCTGAGGTGTTTGACCACATGTAGGACCAGGGCTGGGCAGGGGTCCCGCCCTGTGGGCAGCCAGGGGCAGCTCTCTCCACCTGGGGTGTTGAGGACCTGGCTGAGTCCCCTCACAGATGCTGGTACCCTGGGCTGCCCACAGGCAAATATGTGCTGAGAACAGCAGTTCTCAGCCTTCCCCACAGCAGCTGTAACCCTTGGGGTTGCACTACTATGGGGGTAGGCAGGACCCCAGCTCAATTGCCCCCAGGGACACTGGCCTCAGGGGTCCCCAGGGACGCTAGCACAGCAAAGCTGCCAGCATCCCTGGGGCTGCCAGATCTGGGATCCCCACAGATGGCAGACAGCCCCCCACCAATGGCTTCCTGTGCCTCCTGTGCCCCAGCAGAGCAGGGCAGTGAGCAGTCCCTCTGCTTTCAGGGACTGGTACATGAACGGGAACTACCTGGTGATCCTGGTTTCTGTCACCATTATCCTGCCCCTGGCTCTCATGAAGCAGCTCGGTAAGTCAGGGGGATGCCACCTGCAGCCCTGGGGTCTGACAGTCCGGGATTCCTGTGGGGTCACGGTGTCAGCCTGGGGGTGGTGGGCAAGGAGGGGGCACCCATCCAGCACAAGGGTCCTGCCTGGACCCACCAGCTGCTCTCCTCCCTCCCCAGGCTACCTTGGCTACGCTAGTGGCTTCTCCCTCAGCTGTATGGTCTTCTTCCTCATCTCGGTGAGCACCTGCTGGCACATGCTGGCAGCTTGGGGTGCCAAGCATCCCTTCTGCTGGGGTGCGTGGCTCTGCTGGCGCGTGGCTGGGCTGTGTGCTGTGGTGACAGCAGGGACAGTGGGTGCTCGGGGCTGCAGAGATGCTGTGGTGCTGTCACACTGCTGGGTTATTTTTGGCTGAAGAAGCCAAGCGCTGGGGAAAGGGGAAGGGAGAGGGTGCTGGGGGGAACTGTGTGTGTGGGCCCTCCACGTGCCACTGCCCTGCTCTGCCCCGCTGCCCACCCTTGCAGGGGCAGGCTGGGGGTCCAGCATCACTGTGGGACCAGCATCACTGTGGGGCACTGCTGGCAAAGGGTGACCCATGGAGGGGTCCCTGCAGGGGCACCCTCCTGCCGGGTGCGGTGTTGGCTTGGGCAGCTGGTGCTGGGGGGTGCTGGTGCTGCCCCTCCCCATGTCCATCTTTCCCCCCAGGTCATCTACAAGAAGTTCCAGATCCCCTGCCCACTCCCTGAGCAGGAGGGGAACCTCACGGGCAGCCTCAATGCCACTGCCATCAGCACCAGCGACTACCAGAACGGCTACACTGTCCTCCAGGCCCCTGAGCAGGGCACTTGCAACCCCAGCTTCTTCACCCTGAACTCCCAGGTAGGGACCTTGGATGCACCCCTAGGGCTCCGGATGAGCCCCCACCCTGTGCACCCTATGAAAGTGGGTGGTCCTGGCCCTGACAGCACCTGCCAGCTGGGCCCCTGGCACTCAGCCACCCTCCTCTCATGCAGACAGCATACACCATCCCCATCATGGCCTTTGCCTTCGTCTGCCACCCTGAGGTCCTGCCCATCTACACAGAGCTGAAGGAGTGAGTCCTGGGTGGGGGCACCCATGGGGAGGGGTGGGCTTCTGGCACCCACCCAAAGGCAGTGCCGTCTGGGTGTGGGACCTGCGCCAGGGCATCATGGGGAGGTGAGCGATATGACCCTGGGTGGGTGGCGGGTGGTAGGACCTGGGATGGGTGGTGTCAGTCCCAGGAGGTGGGTGATACAGCCTGGGGTGGGTGGGTGGCTGGCTGGTAGTGGGTGATATCACCCCTGGAAGGTGGGTGTTATGACCCAGGGTGGGTGGATGATGATGGGTGATCTGACCCACCACGCAGCCCAGGAAGGGGAACAGAGCCCCTGTGCACCCCAGGGTGCTCTGGCATCACCCCTCCTTGATGGGTGGGTCCTTGGTGCCAGGGGTTGCCACAGGGTGGGCTGGCCTGTGGGGGCCATGCTGAGCTCACCATCTCCTGCAGTCCCTCCAAGAAGAAAATGCAGTGCATCTCCAACATCTCCATCATGGTCATGTACCTCATGTACTTCTTGGCTGCCCTTTTTGGATACCTCACGTTCTATGGTGAGCCCTTGGGGAGGGGGCTGGGCACCCTACCGGCATGCTGGCACCGGGGTGGCAGTGATGGGACTCACCCAGTGGCTCCCCGCCGGTGCCCACAGGCCGGGTGGAGTCAGAGCTGCTGCACACGTACAACAAGGTGGACCCCTTCGATGTGCTCATCCTGTGTGTGCGGGTGGCCGTGCTGACGGCTGTCACCCTCACCGTCCCCATTGTCCTCTTCCCGGTGAGTGGCCCTGTGGGGATGCCAGATGATGCCACCACCCCTGGCTGCCACAGGGCTTTGGGTTGAGGCTTTGAGAGGGGAAACTGAGGCAGCGATGGGCTGAAACCGGGGAACAGGATAGCAGGGATCAGCGGGGCAGCAGGGATTGGGGAGTAGGACCAGGTGAGTGTCAGGGACAGGGCTGGGGCATGGGTGATGGAGACCAGCAGGGCCATGGGGACACGGCTGGGAAGGGGTGACAGGGACCAGTGGTGCCATGGGGACAGGGCTGGGGCAGGGGAAGGGGTGAGAGAGACCAGCACAGCCATGGGGACAGGGCTGGGGCAGGGGAAGGGACAACAGGGACCAGTGGGGCATCAGTGTCAGGGCTGGGACAGAGGAGATGGGGATGAGGACTGCAGGGACAGGGGTTGGGATGGGGCCTGACTCCAAGGATGATGTATGACACCCTGTCCCTGTCCCCAGGTGCGCCGGGCCATCCAGCAGATGCTGTTCCAAGGGAAAGACTTTAGCTGGATCCGCCATGTCACCATCGCCGTGGTCCTGCTGACCTTCATCAACCTCTTGGTCATCTTTGCCCCCTCCATCCTTGGCATCTTTGGCATGATTGGTGCGTGACAGTGCCCCACTCCTGTCCTGCCCTGGGTGCTACGTGTTGCAGGCAGCACATCAGCCTCAACCCCTGCCTGGTGCTCTGCCTGAACCCCCGTGCTTCAGTTTCCCCTTCTCAACATGCTGGGACCAGGTGGCATATGGGGTGCCCCCCATCCCTGTTGCAGCAGGCTGGTTCCTGCAGCGTGATGCTGCACTGCCGGCCACTGCTTGCTTCTCTCCTGGGCACTTCCCTTGATCCCCCAAGCCAGGCTCCCCCTGCTCAGCACCTGGCTCGGTGCCAAGGCCCTGGCTGCGGGGAGGGGTGTGGGGATGGTGCCAGGACACGGTGTCCCCAGGTTCCTGGAAGGCTTTGCCAGGGCTGGCGTGGGGGGGCAGAGGGGGACAGGACCTGGCCTGGCAGCGGGGCTGGCAGAGCTGAGCTGCGGGACGGGGGCCCCTTGCCCGCTCTGTCCCTGTCTGCTCCAGGTGCCACCTCTGCTCCCTGCCTCATCTTCATCTTCCCCGCCATCTTCTACATCCGCATCATGCCCAAGGACAAGGAGCCGCTGCGCTCCACCCCCAAAATCTTGGTAAGCATGGCAGGGGCGGGCAGAGATGGGGACAGGGATGGGGGTCCTACGGCTGGACTGGGGACCTCGTGGACCTGGCCATCCCTGACCCACTTCCTTGTCCCCACAGGCTGCCTGCTTTGCCCTCCTTGGGGTGATCTTCATGATCATGAGTTTGAGCTTCATCATCATCGACTGGGCCACAGGGGGAGGGAAGAGCGGCGGCAGCCACTAGCCAGCACCGGGTGCCCATGCCAACCTCCCCCCCACCTACCGGTGCCCCAGGGAGAGCCGGCCCTGGGCTCAGCTCCCACACCATGGCCCCACCAGGCTTCTCTGGGGACCTTCCGCCATCGCTGCCATCACCCGTGGTGGTGGTGGTGAGGGGGCATGAGCCATGGCAGGCACGGGGACCCCCAGACCTGTGCTCGGGGTGGGGCAGCAAGCCCAGGGCAGGTGCTGTGCCCCCCACCCCCGCTCCAGCAGGTACCCTTCCTGCTTCGCGCCTCAGTTTCCCCATCTGTAAAATGGGGAGAATAACACTGCCCTACCTCACCAGGAGCTGGCTGTCAGGTGGAGCTCATCTCTGTGCACCCAGAGCCACCAGCAACAGGCACTGCCAAGGGTGCGGGCCACTGCCCACCACAGGGGCTGAGGACTGGGGCAGTATCCTGGGCCCCTCCAGGGGCTGGAGTTCAGTGGGGACCCATGCCAGGACCCATCCCCAAGCCACCCATCCTCTCCTCCTGCCATGCCCTGCTCCCCAGAGAGATGCCACCCCAGCATCACGGGGGCACCCCAGTCCCCACTGGCAAGTGTGGTCCTGCTGCCACGGTTGGTGGTACCCAGCCTACTGCTTTTGAGCCTGCTTGGGGAACAGTTGGCTCCTGGTGCCTGTGGATGGGACCCTGGTGACCCCCAGGCCATACTTGGGGACAGGCTGCACCACCGTGGGGAGGTGGCACGCCTGCAGGGGCTTGGTGCCTGCTGGCATCCTGCCCATGCTTTGGTTTGGCTGCCCAGGACCTGGCGCTGCCGAGGGGTGCAGGTCAGGAGTGCAGGGGGGGGGGGGGGGGGATGCTGGGGGCAGCGCTCATCGGCGTCCAACTCAAGGCTCTGGAGCCACCCCCCTACCCGTGTGCCCAGATGCCAGGGTGATGGGCAGACCCCAGTTCAAGCTGGCCCTGCTTGCCTGGCACCTGAGGCCAGCACCCAGACTCCACAGCCCTCTCCTAACCGCCCATCCATCCATCCTGCTGCGATGCCCCACGCCACGCCAAAACCCAGAGAGTGGCTCTCCCACCCCCCAGCTCCCCTCCCAGTGTGGGGGGGCAGCCTGGCAGGGTGGGAGCATGGGGGGGTGGGGGGGTGGTGCTGCCTTGCAGCAAAGTACATAAAAGACGTATTTTTTTACTGGGGTGGTGGAGGCTGGGATGCTTTTTATAAATACTGTATATAAGAGTAGATCTTTTTTAACGTGTTGTGTTGCTCTGGGTAGCTCTGTATAATGTACATATCTATATGGGGCGGGGGGGGGTGTGACCCGCTGCCACTGAAGGGAACTGCTGTGGACCCTCACCGTGGCAGCAGCCCCTGGCACCCCTGCCTCAGCCTGGCCACCCCTGTGCTGTGCCAGGGGGGTGACGCTTTTAAATTATCCGTGGGGTGGATGTCCGTGCTGGCCAGGAGGCCGGCCGGCAACATCTCTGGCAGCGAGAATAAAGATGTGAACGTGCCCAGGTCTCGGGCGTCACTGGGTGTGCAAGGAGCTGGCACGCAGGCTGGCACCTGGCACGCAGCGTCCTAGGACAGCACGGACAGAGGGACACACGTGCATGTGGGTGCACGGGTGTACGTGGGGACAGCAAGGACACGCGGACGCACAGGGTCCATGCACATGCATGCACAGATGCACATGGGGACAGCGTGGGCGTATGGATGGTCCCACGCACCCACGGGGACAGATGGACACACACACACACACAGACAGACAGGGGACAGCCGGGACACAGGCGCGGGGACACGGGGACACGCACACGCGGGGGGCAGCGCTTTGCGGCCGCCAGGGGGCGCTGCGCTCCCACGCACGGTGCCGCCCGCGGGAAACTGACCAGGGCATCGGGATCCCGGGAAGCGGGACCTTGGGCAATGGGGCTCCGGGGATCCGGACCTCGGGAAGCGGGACCCCGGGGAATGGGACCTCGGGCAGCCAGACCCTGGGGAGTGGGACTCCCGGTGAGCAGGACCCTCGTGGAAGCAGGACCGCCAGGAGAGCGGGACTGCTGCGGAAGCAGGGCTAGGGGCATCCCACGCCTAGTGCCAGGGCAGCAGGTGCCCCCAGTGTCTCCCAGCACCCTCCGGAGGCAGACCCCAAGCCCCCCAGCCCTCTCCCACAGCACGGTGTGGAGTGGAGGTGAGACCCCTCCGGCCCCTCCCCAGGCGTGGGCCCATCTTCCCCCCTGCCCGCGGGCACGGGGCTTCACTCCAGCCGGCCCCAGGCCTGGGCACGGCGCCAGCTTGTTAGCAAAGCCTTATTAGCACTGCATCCCGCTCCCACGGGAACAACCCTGCCCCCTCCACACCAGGGCCACTCATGGACCCCACGCTGGGCTGCGTTTGAGGATGCTGCACCCCTTCCCCCTGACGTGGTGGTTTCGAAATAAGGGCATCCCTTGCTGCCCCCCACCTTGCTTGGGGGGTGCCAGCCTGGGGGTGAGGAGGGGCTGGGGGGCCCAGGGGCTTCCTCGGCACAGGCCAGCCCCACGGGGCAGCTGGCACAGCCGTGCACCCTCCTCGGGCTGCGTGGGGTGTCCAATTCCCTGGGAGCCAGGGAGGGGGGACACACAAGGTCTGGGGGTGTCCCCTGCCCTGGGAGAGAGCTACTGGGTGCCCCACCCTGCCCGGTGCCACCTTGGGCAGTCCCTCCCAGCCCCATCCCTTGCCGCGGGCACCCTGACACCTGCCAAGGTGCTCCCTCCTCCGGCAATGTCGCATGCGGGTCCCCGAGGGCTGAGCCACAACCCTGTGACACCGTGTCGCCACAGAAGGTGGCCTTTGAGGCACAGCATCCCCTCACAGCGCTGACCCCTGGCTGCACCCACCTCTCTGCCCCCACAGGACCCCAGACCCGAAACGCAGCACCCAGGCTCCACCCACCCCCTCCTGCCCGCCCCGGGGCGCGGCGCGTCCCACTGCCCGCCCGGCCGGGGGCGCACCGTGCCTCACCACCCGCCGGGAGGGGATGAGGCCCCGCCCCTCCGCCAGCGGCCGCCCCGCCCCTCCGCCCGCAGCCACCCCTCCCCTCCGCCCGGCCCCGCCCCTCCGCCCGGCCCCGCCTCTCCGCCCGGCCCCGCCCTCCCGGCGACCCCGTCCTCCCGGCGGCGCGCAGTGGGCGGGGCGAGCCGGGCCGGGCCGGGCAGGGCAGAGCCGCGGGCGCGCGCAGGCAGCCGCCGCCGCCGCCGCCATGGGCTGCACCGTGAGCGCCGAGGACAAGGCGGCCGCCGAGCGCTCCCGCATGATCGACAAGAACCTGCGGGAGGACGGCGAGAAGGCGGCGAGGGAGGTGAAGCTGCTGCTGCTCGGTGAGCCCCCCGGGACCGCCCCCCGGGCACCCCCCATCCCCCCTCTGGGGCTCCCCCGCCCGGCCCTGCCGGAACCGGGCAGCCCCGCCGCCGCCCCCGCCCCGTGCTGCCCGGAGCCACCCTGGGCACCAGCCCGCGGGGTGCCGGCCCCGCCCCGGGGATCCCCGGCAGTAGGATGCTGCTCCCAGCCCAGGCCTCGGCACCACCCACCCCCCTCAGTGGGGTGCTGGCCCCATCCCGGGGATCTTCCCCCACCGGAGTGGGGTGCTGGCCCCATCCCGGGGATCCCCCTCCCCCACCGGAGTGGGGTGCTGGCCCCATCCCGGGGATCCCCCTTCCCCACCGGAGTGGGATGCTGTGCTGGCCCCATCCCGGGGATCCCCGACCACCGGAATGGGATGCTGACCCTATCACAGGGATCCCCCCCTCAGAGCGGGTTGCTGGTCCCCTAGCAAGCCTTGGGTGCCCCTCAGGAATGGGGTGCCAGCTCCACCCTGTGCTGTGGGGTGGCCCCCAGAAGTGGGGTCACGGCCCCACTCCACCCCACCTTGTGCCTCCCACCCCATTGACACCCAGCCCTGGCACATCCCTTTGGGATGCAGGTGGGAGCATCCCTGGCAAAGGCCTTGCAAGCCTGGGATGGGGCATCCTGCCTGCCTGGGACCCCCAGCTGCCCAGCCATGGTGGTGGGCTCCTCCATGGGCTTCCCTCACCCTGGCCCTGGGCCAGCTGGGGCAGAGGTGATGGGGCTGAGGGGCACCTGCCGCCCTGTGCCCCCCTCTGCCTGGGTGCCAGGGCAAGCCCCAGCCCCTCCACACCGCTCTGGCCTTCCCGGGCAGTGGGAGGCCAGGGGGCTGGGGCAGCAGGCTGTACCCCCAGGCTCTGCCCCACGGGTACCCGATTTTCCACTGATAACGGGCCGCTCACACTCTTCAAAGCACCCCGGCGATGCTCCCGTGGGCGTTCACAGACCTGCCCTGTGCCTGTGGGCCAGGCAGCTGCTTAGTTATTCTTATTTATTCATATTTTTTAATAACTCAGAGTTGAGCTTTTTATTCCCTTCCTGAAATTCCCAGGGAGAGCCTCGCTCCAGGTGTGAAGCGGGAGTGCGGGGGGCTCCCACGGCGCCGTGGGGCAGCAGAGCTCGGGGCAGGAGGAGAAATCCCTGCCTGCTGCACCGGCAGAAAATGTCTTTGGGCTTGTCGGCGGAGGAAGCTGCCGGCAGCAGGAAGTCACGCCGAAATCCGGCAGCCCTTTATTTGCTCAACCCCTGCCTGCCTTGAGAAATACGTAATTAACGCCTTGAAATGCCCGGTCAACCAAGCGCTTGGGCTTTTTCGGGTTGATTTTTTGTTGTATTTATGCCTTGACGTGAATACTGCTTAGTGGCAAGACCCATCCTCGGGGGGGCTGGGTGGGGGTCTGTGATGTTGGGGAGGGGTTGGCTGGTTGTGCAACCTCACTGACCTGCTTGTTTCCGGGGAGGGGAGGGCGCCGGTGGAGTGAAACCCCACGGGGTTTGCAGGCTGTTGGGGAAACACGTGGTCCCCCTTCATCGCGAGCTGCTCCTGCGCGGGGCCTTGCTGCTGGCTTCATTCCTCTCGGACTGCTGCCCGGGGTGACATAACGGTGCCAGGGGGTGCAGCCGGCTGGGGGAGGTTGGCATCTCCTTTCTGCAGGCTCTGGGGACTGGCTGGGGTGGGCAGCATCACCCCAGTGCTGGTGCAGGGGTTGGGGGAGCCTGGCCAGCTGGCGCTGAGCTGCACTGAGGGGCGGCCAGGGGCTCGCTGGGCAGTGAGGACCACGGTGTGGGCTGGCCGGCCTCCCTTTCCCATGGCGTGCTCTGTGCCGAAGCAGAAGGAGGAGGAGGAGGAGGATGGCCGCACTCCCTTCTGACGGGGCTGGTGTTTACGAGTGGCATTTCTGATCTCGGCTGGTTTCTAAAGCCAAAAATAGAGCAAAATGGTTCGGTTTTTAATATTTTTTTAAAAATGTTTATTTTTTCCCCTAACAGCTGTTCAGGTGTAAATAGCACCAGAGCCTTGGGTCACTACTGTCCATTTCCAAGCCAAGCTGTGGCCAGAAAATCCTCCTGAGCTGGCAGGGAGCAGCTGGGGAGGTGGGAATGGTGTTGGCCCCCCAGGGGCTGCTGCTTGCAGCATCCATGAGAACCCATCGAGGTGGGGATGTGGTGCTGGGAGGATGCTCCCATGTCCCTGCTGCCTGCCCTTCCTATGGCTTGTTTTTTCCCCCATGGTTGGAGGAAGCTTTGAGGAGAACTGTGGCCTCACATGAGCCCAGGCAGGTGCTTTTTGGTGAGCACCATGGCTCTTGGGCGCGCGTAGCAAGGCAGAGCTTCGCGGTCCTCCCTGGGGGCTGCAGCCCTCCAGCATCCTCCAGAAATAGGGAGGAAAAATTAGGGAGGAATAAAAATGAGGAGAAAAATAGCTTCACCCTTTGTGCCGAATCAGTCTGCGGCACAAAGAGATGCCTCTTCCGAGCACTGTGCTGCTTTTGCTGGTGACTCGTGCCGTCCCACAGCTGCAGCTTGGAGCTGCTGGTGCAGCCGGGCAGGACGTGGCGTGAGCAGAGAGCACCAGTATCGGCATGTGGCAGTGGGAGTGTAGCAGCGTGGCGACCACCAGCACCGCAGAGGGCTTGGGGCTGACTGGTGAAGCCACCTTGGCTCGGTGCTGTGCCCTGTGTGTGGCCACGAGCCCACTTCTGCCTTCCCTCTGCCGGGGCAGGCGAGCTGGAGGGGGATGGACGTGCACTGTTGGCGTGGTGGGGGCATGCAGGACCCCCCCCGATGCCACGTGGCACTGCAGGTGTGGGCGCAGCACCACTCTGCCTGCGGCACCTGTCTCTGCCTGGAGGTTTTCCTCTGCTGTTTGCTGGCTCTGGCAAATAGGTTGCGTGCTGGGTAATTTGAAGCTCCAGTCTCTGATGGGGAGAAGACCCAAATGAAGCAATCCCTGCCCCCCAAACGAAGCAATCCCCTCACTCTCTGCCACTGGAAACCAACAATCTCCCAAGGTTTTGGTGCTGGGAGAGGCCAGAAGCCGCTGTTGGCACCTGAAAGCACCTGGTGCATCTGCCCCTTGCAGCAGTGCAGCCAGCAGCTCCTGCTGCCGGCTCTTTGGCATCACCAGGGCTCAAACCTCTGAAGTCACCGACTGTTTCTGCTGGGCAGCAGTGGAAGTTGGGTTCTGCTCAGCCCGCCTCCCTGCCCATGGGAGCCAGGGTGCTCCGGGGGGTGCAGGATCAGAGGCAGGCAAGCAGTCACCTCATTCCCTGGTTCCTTATCTTCCTTTGGAAGATTAGAAAGCAAAAGGCTTTCTTGGCTACTCGGGGAGAGGTTAGAGGCTGTGAAGGTGCCTGGGGCAGGGGAAGGCGCTGGTGGGGTAATTGTGTTGATCCTCAGTGGTTTTCTATGCTGGAGGTGCAAACCCTGGGGCGAGGATGCTCCCCTCACACCCCACCCGGGCTGGGTTGCACCAGGGTAAATCGTGCAGGCAGCTGCCTGTACAAGATCCTGCCTGGGCGAGCCGGTAGCTGGGGTGAGGACGGCAGGGGCAGGGCTTGGCAGCTTTTTTTTTTTATTATTTTGGGGGGGTGTGTGTGTGCATAAAAATAGAGGAAGGGAGGGACCAGCTGCGACTTTCGGAGCCCCGGCACTGCCCAGGGCTTGCGTGTGAGCCACCCACCGGTTTTGCTGCGCTTTGTCCTGTCTTGGGGTTTTGTTTTTGTCTTCCCTCCTGCCCCAGCCCAGGGTGATGGGAAGGGACCGGCTTTTCCCTCCGGTGGGGACACTGGTTGTGTTTCTGGCCATGGACCAGGAGGTGCCATGGTGTGGGGGGAGCGGGGAAGAGCTTGGTGCTGTTAGATCCAGGAGGACCCCACGTCCAACCCCTTGCAACTGGCGGCCGGGTGTGGGATGGGTTGGGATTGGGATGGGAGGAAGGAGCCTGGCACCTGGGTGCTGGGATTGGTCACCCTGATGTCCCCACTGGTGACGTCCCAGGTGCAGGCAGCAGTCCCCTGCTCTAAGATCAGCACTTAGGCTTTGCCCAGGAGAGGGGGCAGGCTAGTATGTATATATTTTGACATATATGCATTAGAAATGTATTTTATATATTTATATGTATAGGCATCGCTTTTTTGTATGTATGTATTGCTTTTTTGTATGGAGCAATATATAAATTTATTTTTATATGTATTAAGAAGAAAAAATATATATGGCTTTACAGAAGAAGGTCTGCCGTGGGCTGAGCCCGCCCAGGGCTGTGGTGCCAGCAGGGCCAGGGCTGTGGTGTGCCCAAGTGCCATTGTTGTAGCCAGGGCTGGCCTGGCTGCTCCACAGCCTCTGGGTTTCCTGCTCCGGGCCGGAGCGCGGGTTTCCGGGCCGGAGACCGGCTGAATCACCAGAGCTGGGGGAGCTGAGTAATTCTCCATCCCCACTGGCAGAAAACCTAGGTGGGGGGAGCAAGGTGATGGCAGCATCCTGGCTGTGCCAGCGGGTGAGTCCCCACCCCATCAGGGCGAGATGGAGGGTGACAATGGCACCCAGGTGTGGGGACACGGCCCTGCCGGGGGCAGCTCTCTGGCTTGGGCTGCGCTGGAGCCGCTCCGGGTGTTTGGCGTGGGGAGCATCGTGGTGTCCCCGTGCCTAGAGTGACTGGGGGGGTACGGTGGGTGACAGTCTTCAGGAAGCCCCTTTTCTAGGGGTGAGCCCCCAGATTGATGCTAGTGACCCCAAAAGTGTCTGCTCGCCGCTGAGCCGTGCGGGGGGCTCTTCCCCAGCCACTCTGGGAGGGGGCGAGGGCACGGAGGCAGTTAGTGCCAGCGGAGGGGGAGAGGGACCGCTACAGCCACAGCAGGGGCAGGAACAGAGCAGCAAAGTTTCAGGAATTCCTGGAAAAAGCCTGGCACAAGGGTAGTTTTGTCCAGTTTGTGAACAGCGGTGGTCATTGTCGGCACTGGGGGTGCGTTTGCTGTACTCCCCCCGGGAAACCATCCCCAGCCCACCTCCTCCTCCCCTGGGCACTCCAAACATCCTTCCCACTGCTGATTTGTTTCTATTTTCTTTTTTTTCTTTTTTTTTGGGGGGGTCGGGGGGTTGTTGCATCTCCATCAGATGCCTTGGACAGGGGGGTCCGCACCTCACTGGTGTCCCCCAACTTTTTGTGGTCCCGCCTGGGGACATGGCATCCCACCAGCTGCCGCTGCATGGGTTCCTCCTGGGAAGCAGCCAGCCCTGTGCCGGAACGGGACAGCCCTTGGGAAAAACGCCCTGTGTCTCTGTGGGGTTTTAAAAAAAATGCGATTATTTTTACAGCAATTTTCCATCTATTTTGGGTAGGAAGGAAAATGCCGAGGGGAATCTTTTTTATTATTATTATTTGAGTCTTTAGGTTAACGCTGCTTTTTAACACACACCTTTGACAGTCCTGTTTGATGGTGCTCACGAAGGTGCCAAGGGGGGTGGGCTCTGCAGCCGTCCCTCTGTCCAGCCATCCCTCTGTCCTGCAGGGAAGGGGATCCAGTGTGTTTGTCCAGAAGTCAAAACCATCGGTAAATCCATGCTCAAATAATAGCTGCTGTTTGCTGGGGCCGGGAAAACTTGCCGGCACAGCAGCTGGGGATGGAACTCCGGGTGCTGAGGACGGGGATGGCTCCAGACCCACTGGTGGATTGAATTCCAGCTTCTCCCCTGTAATAATGAAAATTTTCCAGCTGTGCATCGCTTCCATCCACGCCTGAATATTTGAATGCATAAACCAGGATGCTGCCGTATGGCAAGATGGAAAATCCCCTCTTGGCAGTGTGGGGTAAGGCGGACCCCAAAATCTGTGACCAGCTCCTTAAATATATGGGATTAAATATATGCTGGACAGAAATACATTGCATATACTGCATTACACATATGCTGGCCAGAAGGCATCTAAAATCATAGGCTGCAAAATATATGTTGGCTAAATAATTTTTTGCTGGTGGATTAATGGGGTGTTTTGGAGCCAGGCAGCTGCTTGCTTATTTTAAATTTTTGAAGATTATTAAAAAAAAAAAAAAAAGGAGGAAATCGGCCCAAGAGAAAGCTTTCCTCCTATTTTTGACAGGCGCCGCACTGGGAATGAGCACTGCCTGGTCCTGGCAGGCAGGAAGGGTGGGCAGGGAGCAGGCAGGTCTGGAGGAAGCCCATCCCTAGGGTCAGCTCATGGTGGGGGGCTTCTCTCCATGTCCCCTGCCGATGCCTGGCTGGGGCAGGGGGTCTGAAGGACACAAAGCCCCCCTGGTGTTGCCTGATTTGGGCAGGAGGGTGGAAGGTGGCAGCTGGCACCCTGCCTGGAGATTGTTTTGGGGTTGAATGGACGGCAGCCAGGGTTTTCCGGGGATTGGAAACCCTTCCGCTCTGCCGTGCTCACCTGGGGGGGGCAAGAAGGGTCCCCCCATGCTCGGCTGGGTGGGAGTCGCTGGTGCCAGGACACCTGCCAGCCCTCAGCAGATGCTGGGGGTGGCACGGCGAGGGAAGGCGCGCAGCTTCCCCGGCCGTTACCTGGCCCCTTCGGTGGGCAAAGGCCATTAGGTGAGAGGGACGTGGGAACAGGGGGCCAATGCTAATTGCTGCTGCCCCGGCTGCTTAAGGGGCACTGGTGGGACAGCTGGTGGGTGTTACTGATTCAGGCCTGAATGTCTGCTCACCGCAAGCACACGGGCTCCAGTGCCAGGCGAGCTCCTGGCGGCATGTGGGGATGCTGGCTTGAAACAGGGGCGATGGCACAGCTGCCTTCCGCAGGCTGTGGGGAAAATGGGAGCCACGGGGAAAGTTTGCAAGGATAATGGCTGGCCGTGGTGGCTGCCAGCCACTGTCACCCTGCCGGTGACTGTCACCCTGCTGGGAGCAGGCAGGAGGTCCCAGCAGGGTTTTTTGCTCCAGGGCAAGGAGCAAATGTCAGGCAGAGCAGGAGGCTGGGGGATGGCTGTCCAGCACCTCAGCCTGGAGTTGCTTATAAGCAGGGTCCTGCCTTGCCCTGTGCCTCAGTTTCCCTGTCCAGGCACCCGCTGGGGAAGGGCACAGTGAATGCAGCCAGCCCTTGGCCGCCTAGCCCAGCCGTAGGGGGTGGCGTTGTCAGAAACCAGAGGTATTTCATGGAAAAAATGAAGGGATATGCTTAGTCCTTCCCCCACCCTGCTCCCAGCTCTGGGCAGGAGTTGCCAGCACTGACCACGAACACCGGCTGGGCTGCGCCGGGTGCCGCGTCAGCATCCCAAGGGCGCCGGCAGAAGCCGGAGAGCCCCTGCCGTGCCCCGCGCTCACCTCTGGGCTGGGCAAAGCTGCTCCCTCAGCACATAGAGCATGGAAGCTGTGCAGTGGGGCAGTCATGGCCATAAATATAGGGTCTGCATGGCCCCAATGTCAGGGGGGCCCATGCCCTGAGCCGTGCCCGTGATAGTGCCTGCGGGGGACATGCCCATCACCTAGGTGGCACGGGCAGAAGGCATTTGCTCACTGCTGCCATGTCTCAGCTGGCACGACAGGCTCTGTTTTTCCCAGTTAATTTTAGCATAATCTCCATTTACTTTTTTGGGGGTTTTGGTTGGTGTGTTGTTTTTTTTTTGTAAGCTCCTCTGTAATCTCTCTTCCCCCTCTGTGGCCATGCCAGCACAGCCCTGCCACTGCCTGCTTGGGGCCCCCTGTAAGGGCGGCTCCATGGCTGAGGGCAGCAGTGGGGGGACCCGCCAAGAAGGCTGGGAAAGGATGCAGGTGTAGACTTGGTTTGGGGGGATCCCCTGGGATTTGCACCCAGAGGCTGGGGCCACACTGGTCCCCGGCCAAAGGGGGCTCATCCTGCTGCAGGTCCTGGGGTGAGGTGAGACAGGCGTTCATCCATCTCAGTGGCACTCCCTGCCTAGGGGGACAAGGGACATACGCCATCCCTTTCAGCTTCCCCTTTGCGCTTCCCCTTTCTTGCAGCCGGGGTGACTTTGCTCCTTCCCCGCTCCCAGGCCAGGGAGGCAGGGCTGGGCCAGGAGCTGCGTGTCGCCTGTGCAGGGATGATGTCCCCAAGGGGGAGAGGGTGGCAAGAGGGGGAGCCTTAGGTGCCCTGGCTGTCCCCTCTGAACCCCTGGCACCCCACGTTTGGATGCTGAAAAATAAACCCACCCAAAAAGCTGTTGGCTTTCCCTGCTGGCAGCCGCCTCTGCAGCGGGGCTGGGGCAGGGACCCGCAGGCTGGAGTGCGCGCTGTGTACGAAGCAACCCGGGGGTGGCTGATCCCGATGGGAGCCGCTCGAGCCGGCTGGCAGAGGCAGCAGCTTCTTCCCGAGTTCCCTGGGGTGCTCAGCTTTGGGTGCCTGGCCCCCAGCCTGTACCTGGAGGCACGAGCATCTCCCCGTCCTGGCTGCTGCTGGCTCCAGCCACGGACACACGGTGAGGCTGGCACTCCCACTGTTCCCTGGCATACCAGGGCCTGGAGCTGGGGTGGGAAGTGATGGGTAGGGCTTAGCCCCCCATCGCAGGGGGTCCCCAAGCTCAGCTGAAGCCGGGACTGCCGGTCACCTTGGCTGCAGCATGCCAGGACTGTGGGGCAAATGTTAGTGTGTTGGTGCTGTTTTCCTGGCCCACAGAAGGTGTCATTTCTCCCTTTGGGAGCTATTGCAAGG
This sequence comes from Falco biarmicus, assembly GCF_023638135.1. NCBI lineage: Eukaryota > Metazoa > Chordata > Aves > Falconiformes > Falconidae > Falco > Falco biarmicus. The sequence goes on from NC_079291.1 coordinate 105,560,515, forward strand.
TCCCCCAGGGCTTCCCTTTTCCTCCCCCTTTCTTGGCCCTGACATTCGCAGTGCCCACCCAAGCATCTGCTCTGGGCAGCACTGGGAGCTCTTCTCCAATGGCTGAGGCACCCACTGCCCTCCCTTCCTGGGCTGCGGGGGTCCCAGTAGGGTGGGGGTCCCCAGCTTAGGGCAGCACCTCACTGCTCACCCCCCCTTCTCGTTTCTCCCCAGGTGCCGGCGAGTCTGGGAAGAGCACCATCGTCAAACAGATGAAGTGAGTGGTCCCTGCACCATCGCTGTGGCCGGTGTCACGCAGATCTCGGCCATGGGCTCTGAAACTGGTGGTGGCTGGGCAAAGCTCCCCAGCAGTGTTGCCACAGAGCATGGGTCGGGAGCAGCACCCCAGGGTGCCCCGCCAAGGGCTGACCTTGCCTGTGTTTCTCCCCTGCCCCAGGATCATCCATGAGGATGGCTACTCAGAGGAGGAGTGCCGGCAGTACAAAGCTGTGGTCTACAGCAACACCATCCAGTCCATCATGGCCATCATCAAGGCAATGGGGAACCTACAGATTGACTTCGGAGACTCTTCCAGAGCGGTGGGTGCCCTCCTGTTCCTGCCATGCCTGGCAGGGGTGGGGGTTCTTGGGTGCAAAAGCAGATGCTCCCGAAGCTGGACCAGAATTAAGTGTGGCCCTGCACAAGCCCTGCTGCTCCCTGGCTGGCTGTGACCTCCTGTCCCTGGCGCTGAGAATGGGAGGACCCAAAGCATAATCCATGGGTGGCTGCCCTGGCACAGCCCCTGGCGGGTGCAGGGGTGAGGAGTCCCGCTGCTTCCTTTGGGTCTTGTCCCCATCCACCGCTGGAGCTCCTGTCCTGCTGTCTGGGTGGGATGCGGTGGGGTCTGGTGAGGTCCTTTGAGGCAGAGTGAGCTTCGATAACTCCATGCAGATGCTTGAGCCCTGGTTTTTCCCTGCAGGATGACGCTCGACAGTTGTTTGCGCTCTCCTGCACCGCCGAGGAGCAGGGCATCATGCCAGAGGACTTGGCCAATGTGATCCGGAGGCTGTGGGCTGACAACGGGGTCCAGGCTTGTTTTAACCGCTCCCGAGAGTACCAGCTGAATGACTCCGCTGCCTAGTGAGTACCCCTGCCTTTCTCCCCCATCTTGGCTGGATCCGAGCCCTGCGGGACACATGGCTTTTACTGAGCAACAGAAAAAAACCCCTGGGGGCTGCTGTTCCCCATTGCCAGGCTTGGGGGCTGGTACTGCTACTTCCCGCCCAGCACTGGGGCTGAGCTGGAGCAGAACTGGGAAGGCAGATGTTTCAAAAGCTGTTTCCTCCTCTGGCAGGGTGCCGTGTCCCCTGGGTGGTGGGCACCAGGGTGTCCCCCTCCAGCCAGTGCTCTGTCCACACTGCCCTGCCCTGGGGGCTGCTCTCCCCTGGCCTCCCTGAGATGGCTCCCGTCCATGTCCACCTGAGCACAGCTGGGGGTCCTGCCCACCCTCATAGCCCTTAACGGGCCACGAAGGCAAGAAAAAGCCCCAAAGAAAGTACTGGGGACCCTTGTATCTGAACAGGATGAGTAAGATGCATGCACAAGAGGCTTCTTTTTAACTGAGTTTATATGGAAGGACTTGGCATCACACTAACGTATTAATCAGCAAACTAGTGTTTAGGTAAATTGCCTGCATCTGGTTGGGTTTATCCCTGAAGAGATTTAATAAATAAGTTAATCTGCCTAAAGTATGATTGCTGGAGAGGGTGGTGCAGCCGAAGCCTTGTTCAGCTCGCACAGCACTCTTCTGCCCTCTCTGCCCAGAGCCCTCATGATAAAGCAGTGCTGAGGGGAGCTCGTGATGTGCCAGGAAAATCCCGCCAGGGCTGGCCGTGCCAGGGATTGAGCATCCTTGGGACTTGGTGCCGTCCTGGGGGCTGCTCGGTGCCCCCCCGTGCCAGCCCAGCTGTCCCCTTCTGCTTGACGTGAGTGGGTCCCTTTTCTGCACTGAGGCCACGGGGTGGAAAAGGTTGCAGGAAAGCTCATGGCAAGCACTAACCCCGGAGAAGCTCCTGCTGGTGCTTTCCTCCGGTGCCTGCAGCTTTTGTTTCCTCCTGCCTGGCACCCGCCTGCCCCCCCTGGCCCCTGTTCTGCTCAGCCCCATTGCTCCCCAGCTGGTGCTGGCATTTCCCTGGTGGTGCCGCGCTGTGCCGTGGGTGCTGGTTTGGAGCCACGGGAGACCCAGCAGGTGCCTGGCAGCTCGCATGCACAGTTCGAGCAAATGTATCTGCAAAGTGTCTGCAAATTGAGTATTACTGTAAGTGCGTTCATGGAGCATTTGGCACATTGCGGGGGTTGGATAAGCATTAATTAGGAGCCCCCTCGAGCTGCTGCTCCAGCCTTTTTCCAGCCCCACGGAGATGCCGATGTGGTGGTTGATATGCCATCCATCCCCGCGGGGGTGGTGCTCTGCCTTCGGTGCTGCTGGCACAGGGCACCCTGGGGATGAGGAGCCCCGTGATGCACCTGGCAGGCAGCCCACCCGCACTCCAGCCCTCTGCAGCAGCCCCCCGCCTCCTCCTCCGCAGCCCCTTGGGGTGCCAGGAGCTCGGGGTGGCTGGGCGGGCGCTCGCCATCTCCCCAGGGCTGGGTGCGAGCTCCGAGCGCTGCGCACAGCCCTGCTGCCGTGTTTCCTGTTTTTTTGTCAGCCGGAGGCCGTGTGTGTTTCCGGCTGTTTTTGAGCCTCAGTGGCAGCGTCATGCCGGCCTCCCCGCCATCGTACCCTGGCAGGGTCCCGGGGAACCTACGCCTCCGGCTTTGCCACGCCAGAGGGTTTCCCGGGAGCTGGCGAGCGGCTGTGCTGCTGTCAGAGCCAGGGATCCCTGTGGCCTTACGAGTTGTAATCTGGCTTTCACCAGATTACAGGGCTGCAAATGTCTTAATTAACACAAGCCTAATTTGCTTAAAGGAGCCTGTTTATAGTAACCCAATTAAAGCAATGTGAGCTGGAGAAATCAAAACCCCAGCAAGCCTCGGCCGGTCCCAGTGGGTGCTGCAGCTGGGGACCGAGCCACCGCCGCCGGCAGCTGGGATCTGGCAGGGCTGGGACAGGCAGCAGGGAAGGCAGTGCCACCCCGGGGGGCTGGGCGCAGACGGCAGCCTCCTGGCCACGCTGCTCCCCATCTCTCCGGCTGCCTGCCTCCTGCTTCCTCCCAGGACGCTGGCCCTTTGTGTTTTTTGACTATAAATGGCACGGTGCCATCGATTGTTTCCGCCGGCACTGCAGTCGGTTGCCATAGTAGTGAATACTTTCCTCTTGCCGTTTCCCCCCTGCGCACAGCCAGGGGAATGGGGGGAGCCCCCCAGCCTGGGCTGCATCCCCTGTTCAGCCCCCCAGTGCTGACGCACTGCCCCCCGCCAAGCCCTCGTTCCTGTGTGTCCCCTCGCCACCCCAGCAGCTGGCTGTCCTGCCCTGCCCGTGGCTGGCAGGGCTGCGGGGTGACTCTGGGGTGCAGGTGCCCAGCCAGAATGGATGATGACGGGATGTGGGCAGGGGACCCTGGGGTGATGTGGGGATGCCCCATGGGATTTGGGTGAGTTGTACCCCATGGTTCAGCTTCCACAGCGCCTTTTGCTCCTTCCCCAGCTATCTGAATGACCTGGAGAGGATAGCCCGTGCTGACTACATCCCCACCCAGCAGGACGTGCTACGCACTAGGGTGAAGACCACCGGCATCGTAGAGACCCACTTCACTTTCAAGGACCTGCACTTCAAGTATGTCCGACCCTTCCCCTTTTGCCTTTTCCAAGGAAAAAAAAACCTTTTTCTCCCAATGCTGGGTTGGGTTCTGCTTGAACGCTGCATGCACTGAGCCCTCTTGGGTTTGCTCATGGCGGGAGCCGCTGCCTGAGAGAGAGCGGAAACCACCGAAATAGCTGGAGCAGCCTCAAAAACGCCTCACAGGGCTCAGCCCAGGGGCGGATCCAGCCCTGGTGAGGAGGAGAAGGGGGAAGGCATCCTCCGGGTGTGGTGACGCTGCTTCCGCAGCGGGAAGGGTGCAGGGCGGGAGCTGGGAGTCTTGGGGTCAGGCACCAGTGCTGCTGCTGGCACCCCGGGGCTGCTTTTCACTGCAAACCCACGGGAAATCATAAGGGCAATGATTTCAGAGGCAAAAACCTGGCATTGCACACATCCCTGGGGATTTAGTCACTTGGCAACGGAGCTGCTGGCAGAAGGATCTGCTGGGGTCCTCTCCGAGTGCGGGGGGCGCTGGCAGGGACCCCTGTGCCACCCTGGTGGGATGGAGGCGCTTCGTCACACATTGCTAGGGCAGTGCTTTGGGGGGTGTCATTGTGGCAGAGGGGATGGTCCAGGGGGATCCAGCATGTTCTGGTGGGGACACAGCAGTGAGGCAGCCTCCCTGCCAGCTGGGTGGTTGACAGCAGCCATGGCGCTGCTGCCAGCCCTTCTCCATGGTGGCAGGGCATCCTCTGCTGCTGGCAGCAGGAGCGGCATGTTGGTGCACTGGGATCATCCCCTGAGCCCTCGTGCTGCCCGTGATCCCACTGAGCCCACAGCCACTTGTCCAAGCACCGTGGCTCCCCCTGGGCCAAGGTGTCCATCAAAACCCCGCAATGCCCGATCCAGAGCGGGTCTCCAGGAGCATCTACTGCTCCAGGGAGCATTGCACTGACACCCCATGGAGGGGCAGCCTGAGCCTGCCCTGTCACTGGGATGCACAGTGGGTGCCGGGGCAGATCCATGGCACCAGCAGAATCCCTGGGGCAGAGGCATCATGCTCTGCCTGCCCGGTGCCACTCCTGCTCCAGGCAGCTGGGGAAACTGAGGCTGGATGGGGGGTGGGGCCAGGAGCTGCTGCCTATGGCCCTGCCACTGCTGCAGGATGTTCGACGTGGGTGGCCAGCGCTCGGAGCGGAAGAAGTGGATCCACTGCTTCGAGGGGGTGACGGCCATAATTTTCTGCGTGGCCCTGAGTGCCTATGATCTGGTGCTGGCTGAAGACGAGGAGATGGTGAGTCAAGGGGGATGGAGACGGCACCATAAGCCATTCCCTCCCTGGGGGGCTGGGGGAGCACACCCTCCTCTGGTGGCCACCAGTGCCCTGGCCAGCATGGCCCAAGCCTTGCAGGGCTGTCAGCATCCCCTGCCTAGACAGGCAGGAGCTGGGCAGCAGTGGGGTGGGTGCTGCCTGGGGGTCCCTGCCTGGCTCAGCTGCCACCTCTCCTGTCAGAACCGGATGCACGAGAGCATGAAGCTGTTTGACAGCATCTGCAACAACAAGTGGTTCACGGACACATCCATCATCCTCTTCCTCAACAAGAAAGACCTCTTTGAGGAGAAGATCGTGCACAGCCCCCTCACCATTTGCTTCCCCGAGTACACAGGTACTGCTGGGACCCGTGGTAGGCCCCCATGCCCCTGGCAGGAGGAGTGGGCAGCACCTTGCCTGGGCAGCGTGGCAGGAGATGCTGAGGATGGAGATGGTGGCTCTCCTGTGCCCAGGCAGCCATGTGTTGGGGCAGCAAGTGGGGTATGGTGGTGTTTGGGTGCCCCAGGGGATGGGGGAAGATGAGGGGTGACAAGGGGCAGCAGCCCTGGGGTGTTTAGCTGAGGCTTGCTGTGCCTGGGGAGCATCAGTTTGGCATCGGGGCGGTGGCTGCAGTGGCGTGGGGAGCCAAGCTGAGTGCAAGCCCCTTTGGCGGGGGGGTGCCAGTGTCCCTGGGCGACTGTGGGGCACCCCCATGTCTCCTCCTCCCCAGGGGCTAACAAGTATGATGAGGCAGCTGGCTACATCCAGAGCAAGTTTGAGGACCTGAACAAGCGGAAGGACACCAAGGAGATCTACACTCACTTCACCTGTGCCACCGACACCAAGAACGTGCAGTTTGTCTTTGATGCCGTTACTGACGTCATCATCAAAAACAACCTGAAGGACTGCGGGCTCTTCTGAGGGCTGGCGCTGCCCAGGTGGGTGGTGGTCCTGCTGGTGGCCTCCCAAATGGGGTGTCACAGAGCATCCCCTGGGGCTGGGACGGGCGCTGCCTGGGGTCCTGCTGTGGCACAGGCTTGTGGTAGGTGCCCGTGTCCCCTGTCCCCAGACCCCACCTGCTCACCACCTGCTCTCTCCTAGGACCCCCGGCCCTGCCGGCAAAAGAAGGACCACATCGCCCTCCCCACCTCCTGCTTCTCTTTGGATTCATCCCTCCGCCCCCACCCCATAAAGAGACTTTTTGGGTGCCAGTGCAGTGGCAGGGCCCATGTCCCCCCTGCCACCCATGCTTGCCCCCCGCCATCCTTCTTCTCCTCACCGGTGTCACCCTTCCTGGGGAAAACAAGGTTTTCATCTTGGTTTTTAACCCCTGAACCGCTCCAGCCCCCCTTGTCATTCGCTCCCGAGCCCTAGCGCTCTCACTGTTTACATTGCAAGTGTTGCTGGCTGTGGGGGGACACGGGGGGTCCCCTCGGGGATGCCCACCCAGCCAAAAAACACGACTGATGACATTCCTTTTAGTAGACCAGAGAAGAAAGAAAGAAAAAGGAAGAAAAAAAAAAACCCCACCACAAACTCAAAACCATGCAAAAAACCACACCACACCGGCTGGGGCAAGGTTGCTTTTTAAAGAAACCTTTTTACCAAACTATTTAAAAGCGTCAAGTGCTACGTGGTGGCGGTGTCCTCCATGGCCAGCCCACCCCCCAAATGTGTGCCTTGGGGGGGGGGGGGTGTCTGCGCCCCACCCCGCCTCGCTGCCCTCCGCTTTGCTGTCCAGAGGGATGGGCAGCCCCTGGCGGGCAGGGGGATGCTGCCTGCTGCCTGTATCCCACCCCCACCCCCACCCCCGCCTTCTTTCTAAGCCTAGTTTTGTAGGGCTAGCTGTTGCATTGGGCGAGGAGAGCCCGCTGTACAGTGGCCCCTGCTGTCCCCCCTCCAGCCCAGGGGGGCCCCTCAGCCGGTGCCTGCGGCCTTGCTTTTCCCACAGGATGTTTTACCGAATTGTTCACATGGTTTGAAATAATAAAATGTAGAAAGGAAAAAAAAAAAAAAAAAGAAAAGAAAAAAAATATATGTACTGCTGCCCTCGTGGGGGTGGGTGCTTCACCTCTGCGGGAGGGCTGGGGGGGTCCCCTGGGGGTGGGAGAGGGACCTGGGGTGGGCTGGCGTCACACTGGGGGCTCAGCTGCATCCCCTGGGAATGGGAGGTGAGGGCAGCAGTGGGACCCTTGGGGAGGGTGGTTGCTGGGGGGCTGAGCCCATCCGGGGGTGCTGGCTCAGCAGCTGGGGTTGCTGCTGGGGCGGGCATGGCTATCCCCTGGCCCTTCAGCAGTGGGACGGTGGCACTCGGGGGGCCCCCAGTACTATGTACCCTGTGACCTGTGGCCCCGAGGGAGAGCTACCACCCCTTGCACCCAGCAGCCCCCAGGGACCCCCCAGCAGCACCCAGCTCTAAGGGGTACCCAGGGAATGCCAGCACCCAAGGGATCCCCCAGCACCCTTCAGCTCCAAAGGGGTACTGGGGAATTCCAGCACCCTGCAGCACCCCAAGGGACACGGAGCACCAGGGGGTACCCAAAGAACCCCAGTCTCCCCAGTGCCAAGGGTCATCCAGGGACCACCAGCACCCCTCACCTCCAGTGGGAACCCAGGACTCCTCAGCACCCGTCAGCAACAAGGGGAACTCAGGGACACCCAGCACCGTGCAGCAGCCCAAAGGACCCCTGGGACCACCCACCACCCAAGGGACTCCCAGTACCCCCAGCTCCAAGGGGTACCCAGAGAGCCCCAGCACCCTGCAGCAGCCCAAGGGACCCCCGGTACCCCCAGCTCCAAGGGGTACCCAGGGAGCCCCAGCACCTTACAGCAGCCCAAGGGACCCCCAGTACCCCCCAGATCCAAGGGGTAGCCAGGGAGCCCCAGCACCCCAGGGTCACCCAGTGGCCCCCAGCATCTGGAAGCCCCAGGGACCCCCAGCACCCAGCAGCACTGGGTGCCCACAGTGCTGGCTGGTAAGATGACTGGGAGGGAGGGGGAGTGAGGCTGTGCCACCCACTCAGGGGTGGCTCTGGGGCTGAACGGGTCAAATCCTGGGGGTTCGGGGCAAGCGGAGATGGGGTTGGGGGCAGCAGTGGGGCTGGCCCCCAGTGGAGGGGAGGCCCAGGCTGAGGAGGGGGTGCTGGGGCTGGGACTCAGAAGAGCCCGCAGTCCTTGAGGTTCTCCTTGATGATGATGTCAGTGACAGCGTCGAAGACGAACTTGACGTTCTCGGTATCGGTGGCGCAGGTCATATGGGAGTAGATCTCCTTCACGTCCCGCCGCATGTTCAGCTCCAGGAACTGCAGCTTGATGTAGTTGCCCGCATCATCGTAGGTGTTGGGACCTGGTGGCATGGCAATGAGCAGGGTCCCCTCTTGGGCTGGTGTGCCCCCCCGCCGTGGGTGCTGGCACGGTGTCACCCAGTGCTCCCCCAGCGGGCAAACCTCGCTGGGCCATGAACAAGGCTGGTGCAGCATCACTTGCATGGGGTGCTGGGGCCACCTGGTGGGTGGCTGCTGCAGGGTGCTAGCACCCAGCCCTTCACCACCACCCCACCGCCACCCGCCCGCACCCGGTGGGAGAGCTGCTGCCATCCTCACCGTCATAGTCAGGAAAGCAGATGCTGAGGTGGGCCTTCTTGATCTTCTCCAGAAAGACGTCCTTCTTGTTGAGGAAGAGGACGATGGAGGTGGTGGCAAAGTAGCGGTGGTTGCAGATGCTGTTGAAGAGGTGCAGGCTCTCGTGCATGCGGTTCTGTGGAGGGATGCAGCCCCATGGTGACCCCCCACGTTGTGACGGGGACAAAGCGGAAGGGGTATGGAGTGGTGACCCTTCCTCACCACTTCGTCATCCTCCACCAGGACCATGTCGTAGGCGCTGAGGGCCGCGATGAAGATGATGCAGGTCACCCCCTCGAAGCAGTGGATCCATTTCTTCCGCTCCGAGCGCTGGCCACCCACATCAAACATCCTGAGAAGAACAAGGTGGGATCAGCACCCCCACCCCCTGCCCACCCACCCCTGGCACCATACCTTGCCAAGGTCTCAGCCCCCACCTGAAATTGAGGTCTTTGAAGGAGAACTGGGTCTCGATAATGCCGGTGGTCTTGACACGGGAGCGCAGCACGTCCTGCTCCGTAGGGACATAGCCAGGGGTCACCAGGCGCTCCAGGTCTGACAGGTAGCTGGCCAAGCACGCAGGGAGCATGAGACACAGGTCAGCACTCCCAGATCGCCCTTCCTTCCCAGACCCCCCCACCACACGTACTAGCCGGCTGAGTCATTGAGCTGGTACTCAGAGGCACGGTCGAAGCAGGCTTGGATGCCTGAGTCCTTCCAGAGCCGCCCGATGATGTCTGACATTTCCTTGGGCATGGTGCCCTCCTCGATGGTGTCCGCGAGGTGCATCAGCTTGCGGGCATCATCCTACAAGGGAGAGGGGCTCAGCAGGGCCAGGGGGCTGGGGGAACCTCTCCTGCCCAGAATGGAGTGCTCCCCACCTGGCGAGCCGCGTCCCCATACTGGATATTGAGGGTGTTCATGGCTCGCACGATGGCCAGAATGGACTGGAGCGTGTTGCTGTAGATGATGCTGATGAACTCCAGGCATTCCTCCAGCGAGTAACCGTCTTTGTGGATGATCCTGGCCAGGGAGGGAGACGTGGGGCTGAGCTGGGCACCATGGGGTGGGGGGCACCCATGGATGCAGCATGGGGATGAGCTGGGCGCCATGGAGCTGAGCCAGGCGCTAAGGGGTGGATGCAACCCATGGCTGTGGCATGGGGCAGAGGTGGGCATGGTGGGACAGGGCCACCCCATGGCTGTGGCATGGGGCAGGCACGTGGCACGGTGGAGCACATCTGAGTGGCACTTACTTCATCTGCTTGACGATGGTGCTCTTCCCCGACTCCCCTGCTCCTGAGGGGACAAAGCACGGGTCACGGTGACACCCACACCATGAGCAGCCCTGGCTCCACCCTGCACTGGCCCCCTGAGACCCCCAGTGCCTGGCACAGCTTGGGGGCACTGGTGGTCATGCCAGGTCAATGGCTCAGGGCAGGGGGATTACAGACTGGTGCCAGTGGGCATTAAGGCTGGGCTGAGCCACCGTGGCTAATGAGATCTGTGGTGGCTTAGCTGGGGACGTGCTTGGGGACCCAGGGAGAGGCTAGGGACATGGTGGCATCGCAACCCTGCCACCCACCACCCAATGCCCCAAGCCTGTGGCAGTGCAAGGGGACGTGCCCTGGGCTGGGCCAGGAGGACAGCACCCAATGGCACCCATGGCCCCACCATGTCCAGGGCACCCCAGTTCTCAGGCATCACCAGGACAGCTGGAAGGGACTGGGAGGGACCCACAGTGCCAGAGGGTTTCAGGGACAGACACCGGGGTGATGGTGTGGGCTGCATGGAGGTGCCTAGGAGGATGGGGTGAGGTTGGGGGTGCTGCTGGGGTAGGGTGCTGGTAGGTGGTGTTGTGAAAGCTCTTAAGATGGGTTGGTTGGGGTCAGGGGGCCTGGGAGTCAGGGGATGTTGGGTGGGTTGGTTGAGTTTGGGCGATACCTGGAAGCTGGGGGATCGTAGGGTGAGCTGTTGAGTTGTTGGGTTTGGGGTGCCTGATGGGGGGGCGGGTCCTGAGCAAGCTGTTGACATGAGCTCTTTTAGGGGAGCCTGTGAATGAGGGACTGTTAGGGTGGGCTGGTTGGGTTTAGGGGTGCTGGAGGGGATCAGGAAAACATTGGATGAACGTTTGGGGTGGGCTGGTGGGGTTTAGGGGTACTTAGGAGCAGGGAGCTGTTGGGTTGACTGTTGGACTGGGCTGGTTGGGTATGGGGGGTGTCAGGGAAACTTTGGGTGGGTACTTGGGGTGGGTTGGTTGGTTTTAGGGTTGCCTGGGACCAGGAGGCTGTTGGGGGCATGCTTGGGGTAGGCTGGCTGGGTTTAGGGGTGCTGGAGGCATCAGGGAAACATTGGGTGGGCTGTTGAGGTGTGGAGGGGTAGTTTTAGGACTACCTAAGAATGGGGGTACTGTTGGGGTGGGCTGGTTGGTTTTAGGGGTGTTGGGGGAGTCAGGGAAACATTGGGTGATTTGTTGGGCTGGGCTGCTTGGGTTTAGGGGGTGTGTCTGGAGGGGGTGTCAGAAGAGCATTGGGTGGGATGTTGGGGGGGCTTGGTTGGGTCGAGGGGTGCCAGGAGCTGTCAGAGGAACGCTGGGTGGGATGTTGGGGTGGGCTGGTTGGGTTGAGGGGTGCCAGGAGGTGTCAGAGGAATGCCGGGCGGGATGTTGGGGTGAGACGCACAAAGGATGGGTATCTCGCCCAGGATATTGTCCCCTCCATACCCAGCAGCAGCAGCTTGACGGTCCTGGCATCCTTCTCAGCGTCCTCCTTGAGCTTCTTCTCCAGTTCACGGGAGTGCTTCTCCTCTGCGCTGGCCCCGGCGCCCATCCTCCGCCCTACGGCCCTCTGGCTCACCCGCTCCTTGGAGGTCAGCACCAGGATGGGCAACGAGCTCCAGCCCCCCGCCGTCTCCAGCGCACTCCTCCCTGTGCCTGCCGCCACTGCCGCAACCCACCACCCAATGTGGGCCAAGGACGTGGCCAAGGTCCCCGGGGGCCGCCCGGTGAGGTGCTGTGCTCAGCACCTGTGGCTTAAGCTGGGCCCCCGCTCCCCTCCACAGATAAACCCCCCTAAATCTGCAGCGGGCTGAGCTCAGCAGTCCTGCAGCTCCCGGTGTCAGCGCTTCTGCGGGGGGGGCAAGGCCAGCCAGCCCCCCGCTTTGCCCCTGCTCTGAGGCTGGGGCAGTGACCTGGCCACCCCTGGGGACACGGGACCCCCACATAGCTCCGGCTCTGCTGTGGACCCCGGGGTGGGGAGTTGAAGCTGGGGGTGGGGGTGGTGAGGAGGTGTCCACCAGGGTTTGCAGGGGCTGGGGGCAGTGGGTGGAAATGTCCCCATTGTCCCCAGCTTACACTGGTCATGCCCCTCCCCAGCTCTGGACCACTGCCCACAGTCCCTCCCACCGGTAAATCCCATCCCAGTTCTCCAGGTCCCTCTGCCCCCAGGGCATCCCTGTACCTCCAGTGATGGAATGCCAGCCCCAGTCACCCCACCCTGTGTCCCCAGGGTCCCTTCTAGGACCCTCAGTCAATGTCCTCAGGCTTCCCGGGTGCACTCAGTGTCCCCAGCCACCGACCAGTACACTCCCAGCGTCACCAGGCCAGCCCAGTATCACTCCCCAGAATGTCCCCAGGCCCCTCCAGCAACACCTGCACAATGTCCTCAGGGATGCCCCGAGTACCCTCCCCCAGGTCTCCAAGCCCCTCCCCAGTAACACTCCCCAGTATCCCAAGGAGAAATCCTAGGATCCCCCCGCCAGTGTTGTCAAGCAACTCCAGTCAACCCGTGTCCTTAGGACATACCTCCCAAAAAAACCTGTCCAACATCTAGGGGCACCCCAGTGCCACCCCAATGTCCCCATGCCAACCGAAGTGACCCCCGCAATGTCCCCAGGCCCCTCTCCAGTGTCCCACGCACCCTCCACTGCCATTGTGGCCACCTCAGTAAAACTTAAGTGTCCCCAGGGACACCCCAGTAATCCCTCTGTGTCCCCATGCCACTTCCTCCAGTGCCCCCAGGACCTGCCAGGACTCCCCCAGGTACCCCCAGTAGAGCCCAGTGTCCCACCCCCCCGTCCCCAGTGTCCCGCCGCACGGCACCGCGGGGCTCCTGCAGCGCCGCGCTCGGCCGCCAGGGGGCAAAAGGACCCAGCACAGCACCACCAGTATACCCGGTATTGCCCCGGTAACAGCCTTACACCGCCCCCAGTGTGCCCAGTACTGCCCAATACAGCCCTGCACCACCCAGTGTGCCCAGTACAGCCCTGCGCCGCTTCCAGTGCACCCACTACTGCCCCAGTACAGCCCTGCACCGCCCTCAGTGTGCCCAGTACTGCCCCCAATATAGCCCAGGACCTCCCAGCACTGACCCCAGTGTCTGTGGGGACTGCCCAGAGGAGCTCAGTACTACCTCCATTGCTCCTTGTACTGACATGCTCCCAATACAGCCCAGTATTACCCACTTACAACCCCCAGCGCTCCATGTAGAGCCGTCCCCCCATGCCCCCAGTACCATCAAGTACTCGCTCCCAGTATCAAATCCTAGTGTTCCAGTACCACCCCCAGTGCTCCCAGTACTGACTCTGAGTCCTCCCAGTGCCTTCGGTAACACCCAGTACTGGCCACTAGCCCAGTCCAGTGCATGCCCCAGCATAACCCTAACCCCCAGGCAGCACACCCTGTACTGCCACCTCCCCGTGCTCCCCAGTCCTGACCAGGGCCCACCCCCCAGGTCCTCTCCAGGCCCCCCCCCCCGCTGCCTGCCTGGCTCCAGCCCACCCCTGCCCCCCTGGCAGGGTTCGGGGGCAGAGTTAAGGGGATTATGTGCCCGGGATCAGGCAGCAGCACAGGCCCTGCCTGCCTGCTCCCTGCCTGCTCCCTGCCCGCTCCCTGCCCCCCACAGAGCACACGCAGGCGCCCACATCTGTCCCAAAGCCAGTGTTTATTTGGGGGTGCCCCTGGCTGCGGCAGGGAGCACTTGCTTGGCCCCTGCCACCCCTGCGCTTCCCATGTACAACTATTTACAAGCCCCTGCACCTGCCTGGGTGCCCCAAGGGGCAGCTGACGGGCTGGGTGCCCCAGCGCCCGTGGGTGCCAGTGCCAGTGAGCACCAGCGGCTGCTCGAAGTTTTACCCCAGGCACAGCCCCTTCTCCTTCTCTTCCCCACCCAAAGACCCCGGCCGAGCCCCCACCATGGCCTGGACACCTGGATACTGCCACAAGGGTCCTGTCCCCCTGACCAACCCCCCAGGGAGGGGGACAGGGCTGCACACCCTGGTCCCACGGCCCCCTTCTCCTAGGCTTGCCTGGTGGTCTGCAGCTTCCCCACAGAAAGCACTTGCTCCTCAATAACCAGGTGGGGAAACTGAGGCATGAAGCTGCGAGGGCTGCGCACAGCTTGCAGGGGCAGACCTTGGTGGCGCTGCCTCTCCCACTGCCTTGGCTGGGGTTTGTTCCCCTCCACAGGGCATCACCCCCTCCCACAGCAGGACCCAGCACCTCTGGCCCCCCAGCGCAGGGCCATGCCCCAGCTGTGGGAAGACAGCAGCTGCAGTGCCCAGTAGTCCCCACACACCAGGATCCCGGGGTCCTGGGGCGGGGGGGAAGACAGCAGTGCTGGTGGCGGCTGCCTTGGGGGTCCCCACCCCTGCCTGGGGCCAGGAGGTGGGAGTCACATCACCCCAGTGACTATGTACAACCTACAAATAAATACCATCTCCCGTGGGAGGGGAGGAGTGCGTGTGTCTGCATGCGTGTGTGCGTGGATGTACATATATATATATATATTTTTATTTATTTATAGATATTTTTAATATTAAAAGGGGGGAAAAATAGACCACTGTGCTAGCAAAGTCCCTGATGATGGTTTCATGTATGCCCGTAGGTCTCTGGCTGGTGATTCCGGCGGTTTCGAGGCTTCTTCTGGTCCTGCTGCTCCTTGGCTTTGAGGCCAGCTAGTGGCTGTGGGGGGCTAGCGGCCGTGTGCCGCCAGTAGCCCTGGCAGTACTGGTCCAGAAGTCCCATTTCTGGCTGGGTGAGGAGCTGCAGCAGGTCCTGGTAGCGAGGAGTGGGGGCACCCGGCAGGCCAGGGGGGGACTCCGCCTGGACCAGCACGGCGTGGACGGCGCGGCCACTGAGGACACGGAGCTGCACCTTGGTCACCGTGTGCTTGAAGTTGTTCTCGGTGGCGGTGCAGGAGTAGAGGCCACTGTCGGCGAGCTGGAGGGCACGCAGCAGCAAGCCCTGCTCCGTCCGCAGCACCCGGCCTTCCACCCGCAGCTGTCAGGGGGAGAGGTGGCATGGCTCAGTGGGCTGGTCCCTGGCCCCCCACCCCACACCCCCTCCCAAGCAGCACCCTGCCCTACCTCTTTCCGCCGGTCACTGTTGTCCTTCTGCAGCAGCCACTTGACGCTGGCCTGGGGCGAGCGGGGCTGGCACTCCAGGAAGGCAGTGCTGCCCTCCACCCCATACTGCACTGCCTCCACCATGTTCTTGTTAGCTGCAGGGGTGGGCCATGGGCAGCTGGGTCACACGCCTCCGCACCCCTGCCCCGCTGCCGTCCTGCCCAGCCCACCAACTCTCCAAGGGAGAGGTCCTGTCCATCTCCAGCCACAGGCCTGCCTGCTCCCCAGACACCCAGCGAGTATGCTCCTTCACCTCTAGTGTAGCCATGCTTCTGCAAGGGTGTCTGTCTGTCTGTCTGTCCATCCATCCACCCACCCACCCATGTTCATCTTCCTCTGAAGTATCCATACGCTCATCCATCCACCCATTCATTCGTCTACACACCCACCCA
The DNA here is from genome assembly GCF_023638135.1 of Falco biarmicus. Taxonomy (NCBI): domain Eukaryota; kingdom Metazoa; phylum Chordata; class Aves; order Falconiformes; family Falconidae; genus Falco; species Falco biarmicus. Next base: position 105,575,958 of record NC_079291.1, read on the forward strand.
TTTGTAATCATCCTTCTCCCCACCGTATCCATCCATCCATTCATCCATCCATCCATCCATCCATCCATCCCTTCCTCTATCTACCCATTCAAATCTGATCATTCTCCTCCACAACATATCCATCTATCTATCCATCCTCCATCCTTAATGTATCCATCTACCCATCCATGTTCATCCTACTCCCCAATGTATCCACCCACCCATCCACCCAACCATCCACATTCATCCTCCTCTCCAATGTATCCACTCATTCACACATCCATCTACCCACCAACCCATCCATCTGGGCTCATCCTCCTCCCCATTGTACCCATTATTTCATCTATCCATCCATTCATCCATCCATCCATCCATGCTCACCTTCTTCCCATATACCCACCCACACAACCATCAGCCCACCAGGGCATCCATCCACCTCTGTGCCACTCTGGTCATTGCCTACACACCCCCCACACCCCACCCTCAGCACGCCCCGCAGCCGCCCCCCCATGCTGTGGGGCTGTGCCCCAGACCTCGCTCACCGTTGGAGTTGTAGCCTCGGCACTGGCGGATGGGGTTGCCATGCCGGACATCCTGCCGCCGGCTCCGCCTGTGGGGAGGTGGAAGGTGAGCTGGGGAGCCTGAAGCCAGGGTGTCCCTCCCTGCCGCTGTCCCCTGGCCCCCCGTACCTCTTGGAGGAGGCAGAGTAGCGGGTGCAGGCGCTGCCATCCCAGGCACAGTACGGGTCCCGGGCCAGGCAGCAGTCAGCACAGGCTTCCCCGTACACATCGCAGCGGTGTAGGGCCAGGTGGGTCACACCTACAGCCGAGGACACGTACAGCTGTTGCTGTTGGGTGACAAAGAGGACAAAGTGAGATGCTATCTTGTCCCCACCCCACAAGGACCACCCAGAATGAGCTGCAGCCTCCTGGTACTGGAACTGGCCAAGACACCAGGGCCACCTGGGGTCACTCGAGCCAGCTTGCCTGGGGCTACCCATGCGCCTCCCCTTCTGGTGCTGGGGTGACACTAGGCAGTGCCGCGGCCAGGCCCGTAATGGGATCTGCCCAGCACCCTGCCATTTGCCGTGACTCACCCTCTTGGAGGAGATGGTCATTGTCTTGATGGGTGCTGGCACCTAGACGAGAGCAGAAGTGAAAGAGAATGAGGGGTGACTGCCTGGCCTGATGCTGCAGCCCTGGGGTGGGCGCCCCAGACCCCTGCAGGCAGCTAGGGCAGGCAGGGGCGGGCAGGGGGAGATGCGAGAAGGCAGCAGGCAGGAGGACCAATGCTTGGGGTTCCTCCAGAGCCAGACAATGGGTGGCTGGTATCCCAAGGGACTTGCTGATGTCCCAGGGGGCAGGTTGGTGTCCCAAAGAATGGCTGGTGTCCCAAGGGGATGGTTGGCCCGGTTGAGGACACTCAGCAGGGCGTGGAGGGCAGGCCAGCCCTTACCTTGAACACCTCGATCTCCTCCAGCATGAGCTCCTCCGTCTCCATGTCATCCCGGGGGAGCACGATGACCTTCTGCACGGTGCCCCGATCTGCAAGACACCATGGTGCCCGGGCACTCAGTGCCACCCTTGAGCACCTGTGCCCTCCAAGCCTGGGAAGGGGGTTCCTGCTGGGACTGGGGGGAGGAAGGATTCCCCCAAGCCCATGCCCATCTCTCTCCTGCTGCAGCAGGCAGCTGTGCCTGGGGCGTGGTGTACCAGCTCAGGACACTGCCTGTGGCTAGGCACTGCTGCCACCCAGGGCAGGGTGGGGACAGCAGCTGGGAAAGGATCAGGATGGACCATGGGGGCTCTGGGATGTGCATTGGAGCAGCGGAGGCACTGAGCTGGATGATGGTGCCTGCAGGATGGGCACTGGGGCAGGGGAAGGACAGGGCTGGATGCTAGTGCCTCTAGAATGGGCAGCTGGGCAGGGGAGGCATGAAGCTGGATGATGGTGGGCTTAGGATGCGCAATGGGAAGAATGCAGGATAGGCACTGGGGTCAGGAAAGGATGAGGCTGAACGGTGGGGGCCGTGGGACGGGCAGGGCAGGGGAAGGACCAGGCTGGCTGGTGGCATCCCTAGGATGGGAGGTATCATGCTGGGTTGCTGGCTCTGGGGATGGGAACTGGGCTAAGGGAAAGACCAGGCTGGATGGTGGGGGTCCATGGGATGGGCACCGGGGCAGGGGATGGACCAGGCTGGAGCCTCAAAGAGGGGCAGGGATCTCAGGGGAGGGGTCTCAGCCCCTCACCCTGCTCCAGCGTGGCGGAGGGCACCGTGCTCTGGCCAGCCCTGGTGGTGCCCGTGCCCTCCGGGGCCGCGCCGGAGCATGCTGCGTTCCCCGCGGTGCGCGGCGTGGGTACCTGTGCCCAGGAAAAGCACCTCATAGCGCCCGTCTGCCGCATCCACCTGGTCGACGGCCACGGTGGTGAAGCGGTAGTTGACGTTGGTGCGGACCACCAGCGGCTGGCGGTGGGTGGGATAGACAGCGTGGTACATCAGCGGGTGCGTACGCATGAAGTTGATCACTTCATCAGGATAATCCTTCGTCGACTTCATGGATGGGGTGAAGGTTCCCCCGGGGCACTGTGGCACAAACATCACCAGTGCTCAGTGAGCTGGTATTTGGGCATGCGACCGAGGGTGCCGGTTGCATGGCAGGTGCCAGCTCACCTCCCCACGTGTGCCCAGGGGGTACTTACAGTGCCTGGCCGGGGGTAGGGCATTTTGCCTGTGTAGGGCACCCACTGGTAGTTGGGTCCCTCCTTGTGTGCGAAGGGCCCGTTGAAGACCATGCGGATGTCAGCCATGGAGTAGACACACACGGCAGAACCCTTGAAGACCGACCTGGGAGGAAGGACCTGCTGCCACCCTACACTGTGGCATCACAGGGACCCCCACCCAGCAGGGGCCCATCCTCTGCTGCTCCGTGCTGGGAGTGTCAGCACTCACCCCGAAGCAGAGAACACAGCGTAGATAACGGGGTTCTTGGTGTCCTGAGTCTGCTGGATGAAGACATCCTCTTGGGACAGAAAGATGGGGGTGTCACCATGGGGAAGGTAGGCAGGAACACCCTTGCACTCAGGGATGCCAGGATAGGGGGGAGAGCAGCTCCCCATGGGACAGCAAGAGGTGGGGGGGCAGCAAGAGGGTCCCCAGCTCTCCCCAGGGTGCCCCCCAAGCCTGCAGGAGTGGAGAAGGTCTCCATCCCCCTCCTTGCCCACTCACGGAGCTCATCAAAGTGCGTTTCGATCCCATCAGGTCCTGGCACAGAGCAGACGAGCCGGGCCTTCAGGAAGGTGCTCCACTTGTTCACGAGGCAGCAGTGGCCCCCGTCGTCATTCTGCAACAGAGGAACCCCCATGCTGAGCCCTGCCCACTCCCTTGCCCACTCCCCTGCCTGCCTGCTGCTCCACCTACCAGGCAGATGCGCCCGATGCGGGAATAGACCCCAGGGCTCAGCGGGGCATCAGCTGACTTCTCTCGGAAGAAGAAGTAGAGCTTGTCGTCATTCCTCTCGCTGCTGTCGGGTATGAGCTGGGCACGGACAAAGGCCGGGTCTGGAACGGCACGGCACGGCACTGTCAGCCCAGCAGAAGCCTGCCCCTGGCTGCAGCGGGATGCTGAGCCCCCCTTTCCTCTGCTCCTGGAAAAGCACTGCTGTGGTTGCAGGGAGACAGCTGGATCTGGACCATAGCTGCAGAGGTGAGCAGAGGAACTCGGTCTCTCTGGTGGTCATCAGTGCTCCAGGAGTGCCTTGGAGCTTCCCTGAGGTCCTTGGGAGCACCCCTGAGATCCACAGAGTGGAGAGCTCCAGCAGCTCTGAACAGGGCGGTGGGAACCAGTCTTCCCCCGGGGAGGAACCACGCAGACTGGAAGCTTCTCAGGAAGCTTCTCCCTGCCATCCATCAGCCGGTACCCAGCCGTGCTGACAGCTCTCCCTCTTCAGGTTACCGCCCCGCCGGCTCCCCAGCCCGGCAGGATCATCCCATCTGCTCTGCTCTGTTTACTCAGCTGCCGCCCTGCAGGCAGGGGTGCTCTGAGGGGGGCAGGATGAGTGCTCAGGGTCACCGACTGCAGGCGACATGGTTGACATCTCAGCCCTGCAGAAACCTACACACAGACTCTGGCAGAGCCAGCCCAATCTCTCACCAGCTGACTGCTCCCACCATCCAGCAAAGCTCCCAGCACATCTGCCACTGCCACACACAGCTGTCCCTCTGCTATTCTGCCTAGATTTCCACCCATCCATCCATCCATCCATCCATCACACATCCCTCCACCCATCCATCATCCACCCATCCATCATGTGTCCACCCATCTGTCCACGCATCCATCAGCTGTCAACTGTCAACCACCCATCCATCCATCCATCCACCCATCCATCAGCTGTCCATCCATCCATCCATCCATCCATCCATCCATCCATCCTTCCCACTCCACCACCCATCCACCTGCCCATACTGGCTACTGTCTCTGTCCTGGGAGGACATAGTACAACACGATGAGTTTCATCTCTAGGGCTGGAGCTGCGTGGGCCCCAGGGAACCTGAGCCAATGACACCCAAACTCACCGTTGAGCCAGCGTGAATTGTATTGGTCTGTCCTCATGGCTGTCTGCTTGCCCATGGTGCGGAAGATGGCGGCATCTGTGCCCATGAAGTCGATGTAGACACCAGCGTAGAGCTCTTCATCTGCAGAGGGCAGGAATCAGCCAGGGACCCCCACCTAGTCCCATCCACCCACCTTCTCCCACTGCTCTGGGCTCCATCCAGCCCCAGCTCCAGCCAGTAGCCACAAGGCACCAAGAGCCACTGCCTGTGGCCATCTCAGAGAGCTCAGAAGGTTGCCACTGGTCTGTAACCAGGACCTCCACCTCTGCTGGGCCAACTGCCCAAGGACTGGGCATCCCGGGTGCCCAGCCATCCACCGCTGGAGCAAGCAGGGGTGGCAGGGGCAGGAACCTGACTCCCAGGGGATATTTGGGCAATGCAGGAAGACTGTGGGAGCAGCTATCCCATCCCGCCTACATGCTTCCTCTGCCCAACACAGGCAGCACTGGCCCCAGGGAGCTACAGAACTCACTTATTAACGCAGAGACGGTGTCTACTTTGGGGTCATAGGAACACTTCCCCTTCCCTGACTCCAGCTTGTCTGGCTCCAGGTAGAAGATATAATCCTGGAGAAGGAAGCAAATGGAGGAGCTGATTAGACTTTCACCCCTCCATCCCTGTGGCATCTTCCAAAGCCCACCAGGAGAAGCAGGCTCCTCCAGGATGAAGGCCAGCAGCAAGGATGGATGCGGGTGGACCACACCAGGGGTCTGCAGGTCTTCTGAGAAGCTGAGGTCCCCGTGAGCTACTCCTCCAACGGTGCTGGGTGCTTCTCCATGCCCTCCACCACTTGGAGACTTGGTTGAACTGCTGGGTTGAAACAGGGCATCCATCCCCCAGGTCCACTTCTGGGCAAACATCTCCCTTTGGCCACCTCTTTGCTCCAGCTGGCCGCGTCGCACGTTGCCATTTGGCTGGCTCCAGGTCACTCAGCTCCAGCAGCTTTGGCAGGCAGAGTTTGGCCAGTGGCACAGCTCAGCACAGCTTGGCTGCCAGACCCACCGCAGTCCTCTTGCCAGGACCCATCTTCCAGCAGGCACTGCCAAGGTGGCATCATGGGGAGATGCTGCACCCACACTGGGGGATTTGCCCCCACACTGTTAGCTGTCTCTCCACCTCTGCCTCCCCTGTGGCCATCCCTGGCACTGTCACACATCCCCAGCCAGGCAAGACCCACACTGCCTCCAGAGACAGACACAAAAACCTCTGCCAGTGCCAGCTGGGGGCAGGCAGGGCCAGGCTGGCCCAGCCAGGGCACCCTGCACCACCTGACATAGGGACCATCAGAGCAGGGATGAAGCAGCAGCATGGCAGCACTTGTGAGGAGCCCGGGTGCAGGGGGGTACCTCAAGCAACCAAATCAGAGTGGCGGAACTGCCCACTGGCCCCATGCCCTGGCTTTGACGCAGGGGTGATGGACATGGTGGCAGCCATCCTCCATCAAAAGGTGAACAGCGTCCTGGCAGAGCCCCCAGCTCCAGGAAGGGCAGGATATGGTGGGGAGCTGGGATGCTCACCGAGCACATCTCCCACCAGAGGTTTTGCTCATGCCAGCTCCTCCTGGGGCACCTCAGCCCCAGAGATGGGCACAGCCACACTTCCACCGTCCCCATTGCTGCACTGCGCTGCCAGAGCCACCATCACCATCACAAACGCCTCTGCCTGGTGACAGCCCTGCTCCCGAGCTGAGCAAACCATCACAGGGAAAACCTGGCTCTCCAGTGCAGCCCTGGCCCCAGCCGCATCATCTCACCCTCCCAGTCAGGCAACCCATGAGCCATCACGGTGCCGGCACCACTGCTGGGCTAACGCGCCTTGAAATGCATCGGAGTTGCGGGAAAGCAGGTGCTGGCAGCCCCCAGGGAGCCCCCGCCCAGGGCACAGGGAGCTGCACCAGGGAGCTTCTCCCTGTGGATGCTGGGGCCAGATCTGGCAGGGAGGGAGGAACCAGGGGAGCTCGAGGGGGCTGAAATGGCAACAGGGCTTGCCCAGCTGGCACTGGGGAAGTCAGCAGCAGGAGCTGCCCGCAGCCAGTGAGATGCTCGCAGCTGAGCATCACCCTCTGCCCCCCCTACCACCCATCCTTGGAGCGGAGGGGCCAGCAGGGGCAGAGGGCCAGGCAGGAGGGAGACCCAGGCTGCCACAGGATGCCCACGCCCCACCTGCTCCCCAGCCCATGCACTGACCCATGTTAGTCTGGAGGGGAGAGGCTTGGGGGGTGACACTGTCAGGGTGGGCAGGACGCTGGGTGTTCCCAGAAGCTGGGGCTGCCATCGCCTCCCTGAGCCTGCTTGCCCGCTGGCATGACACAAGCCCTCCCCGGGGCAGGGCAAAGCAGCTGCTTAGTCACGTTTTTGTAGACCCTACCAAAACACCTCCTGCACATGGCCTTGGCATCCTCCCCTGAACCACCTCAAGCCCTGTGGCTCTACCGACAAGTGGCCCCACTTCCAAGGGACACAGCAAGCCTGGAGCTGGGCAAAGCTGGTGGCAGGGGGGAGAGCCACCGTCCCTGACAGTGTCCCCCACAGGGGACCCGTACATGGCCTGGGAGGAAGGAGTTAGTGAGAGAAGGAGAGCAGACGCCAGGCCGGTGGCCGAAAGATGCTGTGCTGAGAGGGAAGGAGACGGCGGGGATGCCCACGGAACCGGGGATGCCCACGGCACAGGGCGCCTGGCCCAGGGGTCGGAAGCATGCCGGTGGGAGGGAGAAGGAGCCCGCGGCTCTGGCGCGCCCCGGGGAGAGTTGGGCACGGCTGCGGCGGGCTCCCAGACCGGTTCCCACCTTGCTTTGTGCTGGTCTCGGGCTGAGGGGGCTGTCGGTGGATCTGCTTTCCCGGCCTCCCGGCTGGCTCGACGGAAACCCCTGGGGAAAAGGAGCAGGGCAGAGAGTTAGCGCCCGTGGGGGGAAGGACCCCCCAGGGCAGGGGCGGGTGGGGGGACCCCAAGAGCTGGGGTGATGGGTGCCCATGGAGCAGCAGAGCTGTGGTCCCCCTGGGTGGTGCTGGTGGGGGTCTCCGGATGCTCCAGGCTGGGCCGTCCTCCAGCAGGAGCTTCTCCAGGACAGATCCTACTCTCTCCCACAGAACTGGGGTGCCCTGGCACAGGGAAGGAGAGAGCGGAGAGGCAGCTGCCCGCAGCCAGCCAGGTTAGGCTCACACCTGGGCACACAAAGATGGCACCTGCCACCCAGGTGGCAGCACCCTGAGCAGAGAAGCAATGCCCCAGCCCCCGGCGCCCAGTCACGGCATGGGGGAAGCTACTGGCACTACAGGGTCACTGGAATGCCCTGTCCCCGCCACAGCGCTGCTGGTCTGCTGGAGGGGACACACGATGCTGTCCTCAATTGCACCAGCACCCCTGCTCCTCCTCAAATGCTGCTGCTGCCCAGCCTGGTCCCAATCCAGTCCTAATCTGGACTGGCCCAAGCAGCGTCCACCCTTCTTGGTGCCTGTGCCAGGCTTGGGGGCATCGGGGCAGACACACATCCTCCATGTCCAGCGCCGCGTTCCTCCCTCAGCTCAGGCTGGCAGCACCCAGCTCCCTCTGACCACAGAAGAGGACACAGCCCAGGACCTGCCACCCCAGCGCAGAGGGGATCGACACCTCACAGGGCTTGGGGCCCCCCAGGACACCCACGTTGCTACTTGCAGAGACTGGCTTCCTCCCAGGACTATTCTGAAACTGCTCCTCTGTCTGCCACACATCCAGCCTGGTGGCACACGGCTTTGACCACCCTCTCAGTGCATACCATGGTCCTTGGGGCTGTGTGGCATTCATACAGGGATGTCCCCGACACAGCCACATGCACTGGCACAGCCCCTGCCACAGTTTTCCCTGTGCAACACCAGCACTGGCACAGTGCCAGGCATCCTCTGCATCCACGGCAAGGGGCTCCGCAGCCTGGTGGTGGGTGGGAAGCTGGGGGTGACACATCTCTTGCTCCGGTGGAGATCCAGCAGTGGCTGCGACCAGCAGGGTGCGAGGGCACATCACATGGAAGCCAGCATCAAGGTCCAGCCAGGGTGGCCCAGTTCCAGCATGAAGAGAAGTCCTCTGTCTGTGGAGATGGCTTGGCCCCACTCAGCAGCACAGCACTGTTAGCCACGGTCACCCCACTGCCTGCTGTGGCCCCCAACCCTCTGCTCCCCAAACCCCCTGACACCAACCAGCAGAGGCAAGCCATGCCGTGCTGCCCTCCTGCACCCCGCTGCAGTCCTGTGGTGGCTGCACCAGCACCACTGGTCCAGGCACTGGCTCAGCCCCCACCCATCCCACCCACCCCTTACCTGGGCTTTGCGCCCACGGTTGATGAAGGCGCAGATGGGGTTGTAGGCGCCGGTGCCACACACGTAGAGGTGGGTCCGGTTCCAGGGCTGGATCAGGCGGATGAAGTTGCCACACTCCCCCTGGGAAGCAGAGGAGGGGGGGTGCCAACCCCAGCAGGGGGCCATAGGTTGGGGTGGGGCCATGGGCTGGCACCATGGGTTGGTGTGGGTCATGGGATGGTGTGGGTCATGGGTTGGCATGGGCCACGGGATGGCATGGGGCATGGGACAGCATGAGTCAGGGGCTAGCATGAGCCACGAGCTGGCAAGCTAGAAGGCCCAGCCCTGGCTGGCAGGAGGAAACATGAGGAGCTTGGCCTCCTACTTGCCCATGAAGCTCTCCAGGACCTGCAGGGCTGGGACAGAAGGGGTGAGAGAACACTGTGACACCATGGGATGCCACCCCATCCCGGCATGGCTGCAGATGCTGCTGCACTAGAGGGGACCTGGGGGATGGCTTTTTCAGGGTATGACATGAGGACACAAATCCCCCTGAGTGCTGGCCAGAAGGGGGTTCATGGTGTCCACTCACGTTGCTGTTCTTGCCTGACAGGATGCACTCTTCGATCCTCTGCTGGGATGCGGGCCAGTGGATCTGCAGAGACACAAGCCCAGGGGAGACCAGGGCTCACATCCAGCCCCACCTCTTCCCCACCAGTGCCAGCAACGCCCATCGAGCTCCTGCCCCAGCATCCAAAATGCCCCCTCGTGTGCCCAGTTGCCCCCCTCCCACCTGTGCCCCCCCTACCCTGCGATGGCAGCTTACAATGAGGGGCTCGCGGTTGATGTCATGGAGGTCCAGCGAGAGGACGTAGTCCTTGCTGCCCACGTACATGCGGTCGTGGTCCTCGTCTTTCAGCAAGATGCGGTAGTCGCTGGAGTTGAGGAGGAAGTTGAAGAAGTGCGCTGTGCCAGTTGCCTTCAGCTCTGTGGGGGCAAAGGGGCAGGTGTCAGCACCCCAGGGACCCCCACCTGCCCTGGTGCCACCTCTGCCCCTGAGTTCAAGGCTGGTCCCAGCTGGAGGACATCCTGCCAGAGGAGATGCCCACCTTTCCCTCCATGAGAGCCATGATACTGCCACCTCTACATAGGACATGGGACAATGACAGAGATGCACATGGCTGGTTGGGACAACCAAGAGTGGCCAGGGGAGGGGGACAGCAGGACCTGGGCTCAGGAGACCCAGCACCCCACAGGAGGGAGTGGAGCTCCCCACTGAGATGGGGCGGGAAGCAGGGGCTCCCTGGCACACTAGCCAAGAGCCCGCAGCTCCCAAAATCTCCGGCATCATCCCTCTCCTGCCCTGTGACCCCACGTCTCAGCCAGTCCACTGGCTCCTCGATGGGGAAGCTGGGACCCCAAGGAGCTCCCTCCCGGGGAGGGGACAAACCTCTCCCCGGCCCCACGCACCCCATCCCCCCTTGGGAAGTTATTTTTAGCCTGAGTGTGGGAGCAATGAGTGAAAGAGGATAATGAGGGTCATGAATATTCACAAGTGCAATGAGGCAGCCAGATGGAAGGCAGAAGTGCTGCAGATGATGTGGGCCAGTGCCAAGGACCACGCAGCAGGGGCCAGGACACGAGCAAGACAGAACCCTACCCCCATGGGACACTACCTACTCTGGATGCCACCCCCTCTGGAGGTGTCACTCCCTTCCGATGTCAAGCCCAGCCATCTGATGCCACCTCCATGGGATGACACCTGCCCTGGATGTCACTCCCTTTGGAGGTGCCACCCCTTTGGATGCCACCAACAGCCATCCGATGTCACTCCCAGCCATAAGATGCCACTCCCATGGGATATCATCTTCCCCATATGCCATCCCCTTTGGAGGTGCCACTCTAGATGCCACCTCCATGGGACACAATCTGCCCCAGATGCCACCCCCTCTGGAGATGCCACCCCCTTTGGATTCCCCCCTTCAGCCATTAGACATGGGGGTCTCATGGGACTGCCACGGGATGCTGGCCCCATGAGCACCCCCCACCCTGCATTTTGTCCCTCCACACCGGGGTGTGCCCTGTGCACCGGGGACCCCCCTTCCCGGGTGGGAGTGGAGCAGGTTCCTGCAGCTCGGTGGCGGGAAGGAGCATGCCGGCTTCCAGGCAGGGCTGGGCAGGGCTCCAGCGGCCAGCTGCCGCTCCCAGCCAGGATGCCAAGCGCCTGCAGATCTCCCTGACCTCTCACCTTCCAGCCCCATGGGGGGCTGGCAATGTCCCACAGGCATCCCCAGGGCTCCTTCCCATCCTGGGCACCCTGAAGACATGGGGGGCTGCCCTCTTTGGGGACTGAGAGGGCTGGGGGGCTGTGCCCTGCACCCTGGCGGTGGCAGGGACCCCCTTGCACAGCCCTGGGGACACCCTGCTTGGCATTCTGGGGCTGGGCTGGCGGACTGGCAGGGGGGGTGGGCACCTCTGGGGCAGGGTGGGCACCTACACTCCTGCCAGCCAGGGGAAAGGGAGGTCTCCATGGGAGCCCATGCCAAGGGGGCACAGCGGTGCACAGGAGCAGCCAGATCTGTGCCCACCGGTGTCACTGGGAGAACCCGCCCTGTCCCATGGCCAGCAGCGCTGCCCCCCAGCCCCCAGCCCTGCCGCACGGCACCTGCAGCCCACTCAGCACTGCTCAGCTGCAGTGGGGAGGCCGCTACATGCCGGGCACCACGGGGCACAAATCTGCTGGGGCTGTGGGAAATGCTGTCACAGGACGTGACATCAACATCCCCCTGGCCCAGGGGTCTGCCTGCCAGCCAGGGCTGGATAGAGGGGGTGAGCATGGTGGGCACGTGGAGGGGCTGGTGGGCAGGGTGGGGTGCCACGGTGCAAAGGACAGGGGGACAGGGGGGCTGCTCACCCACCTGGTGAGCACACTCCTCCTGCCTGTCCCATCTGGGCTCCAGATGTTCCCTGTTGCCAGTGCTGGCTTGCCTGCCACTTGTGGCATTCCCTGCCTGTCCCATGGTGCTCCCTGCCTGTCCCACAGTGCCTCTGCCTGTGCCACAGTGCACTGGGTCCAGTCTCTGCCTGTGCCACGGCCCACAGCTGCCCCACTCACCCACGCAGTGCGTGTGTGCGTATGCATGTACAGCATGCAACACGTGTGCATGCGTGTGTGCCCCACACAGCATGTGTGTGCATCCCACGCAGCATGTGTGTGTGTGCACGTACACTGTGCGTGTGTGCCCCCCACACTGTGCGTGCCCCACACAGCGCATCTGTGCATGTGTGTGCCTCACTGTGTGCGTGCATGTGTACATGTGTGTGTGCGAGTACAGGTGAGTGCCCCATACCATTACATATGTGCATGTGTGCCCCACACAGTGTGTGTGCATGCACGTGTACCTCACACAGCACGTGTCTGTGTGCATGTGTGTGCCCCACACAGTGCCCTGGGGACACAGGGTGACTTTCTTGGGGCTTCCTCCAGAGGTATGCTAGTGTCGGGGAGGCTCTGGAGCTCAGGAGCCAGGAAAGGGCAGGGTGGCTTCAGCAGTGGGGTGACGCAGGCAGAGCAAGAGGGCTCGTCCCCAGCACTAGGGACCAGCTGCCAGAGCCATACGCCCAAGTCATCCTGCTTGGGGCAGGGACAGCCCTGGTGCAGGCAGAGCTGGGGATGGAGGTTAAACCAGGCAGACCCCCATGCTGGGACAGCCCCGCATCTGCCATCGCTGCCTGGCCTGGGGACACCACGTCCAACCTCCCCAGGGGCATGCTCCCATCCTCACCTCCCAGCTGGGACCCTGGGGCTGAGCCGGGCAGCACCAGGACACCAGCAGTGCAGGGTCCCGTGACAGTCCCAAATATCCCACATCCATCAGGATGGCCGGCCCCAGGACTTGTCAGGGGACAGAGCCAGCAGCACAAAGGGCCCTGGCCCCCCGCTGGGGGCACCATTCAGCCCCCCACGGCCCAGCGATCAGAGGGGGCATCCCCAAAGCAGGGTGGTGACGGACCCACTGCCCCGTGACGCCCTCTCCAAAGGGGATGGACGGATGGGTGAGCCCCCACCCCAACTTCTGACCTCCTGAACCGCCGCCTTCCCGCCCTCCCTGCCTAATCCCCCACCACCACTGTGCCCCCAAACCTGCCCCCGGCAGCCACGGGGGGGCCCTGGGGACAGAGCGGGGCAGGGGCCCCCCTTGGGGCTAGGGAAGCTGGCTGGTTAGCCGATGTGCCCTGATGAGCATATTCCCTCCCGCATCCCTGCTGCCAACCCCAGCACCGGCAGAGCTCCCCTGGCTGGCCAGGAGCCTAATCCCATTTTAATTGCCCAGCACCGGAGCCAGGAGCCGCCCAGCATCACAGCCAGGGTGGCCTCCCCGGGGATGGGGACGGTCCCCTCGCAGCATCCTGCAGAGCCCCCACCAAGCCTCCATCGGACTCACCTCCCTAGTATCGTTTGGTGGCCTCAGGCATTGAGATTTAATTACCCTGCGCCTTCGAGCGATGCTGGCGGCCAGGAACCGTCAGACCCTTGGCCAGCAACAAGGGGTGATGCTCAGCTCTGCCTGCTTGGCTCTGCCCGCAGTGATGGCAAGCAGCACCGCCCAATTACATGCTCTGCAAAGCCAAATCCCCCCCCGCCCCCCCCGGTCATGCCAAATTCGGGCTGAATTTACAGCTCCAGCAGCTGCCCACACCTCCACCCTCGCTGGCTACCACCACCGTCCCCCATCGGGCAGGGATGAGTGGTCCCTGCCCACTGGCACAGAGGCCAGCACTGATCTCCAAAGCAAGGGTGAGATTTTAGGGGCCCCTGATAAACCGAGCATCCAGAGGGCATCTCATCCCAGCGCCCCAAATACCCCCAACCCCCTCAAACACCACCGGAGCACCGGCATGGAGAGTTAATGCCACTATAGGACCAGAACTGGTCACCTCCCCAGGTGCACTATTGCTGCACCCCCCTGAAACCAATTACAGGCGCTCTCACCTAATTAGTTTCTAATTATGGGCTTGTAGTGCATTCAACATAATTAGCATGTAAATTACACAGCGTGTTTATATTCAATAACCGCTCTCCCCCTGGCTGGCAGAGGCAGTGCCTTTTGGGAGCCCTTTCTTTGCATGGGGGTGAATGAATTCACACCGCATGCCGATGGAGAAGCCAGCACTGATCCCAAGGGAGCCTGGCCCAGCAGGGATAAATCCTGGCTCCATCCCAAAGCGGTTTATCCCATAAATTTATAAGTGTGCCCCAAATTTTCAGGATGCTTCCCCCTAATTTTTCCCCTGCTTGAAATCAGGGATGCAGCTTTTTGGGTACCTGGCAAAGAGGAAGGATGGGGAGCAATGCTGGGAAAGGGATGGGGGGCTGGATGTGTCCCCTCCCGTGTTTAAAGCATTTGTTGTTACTGGGTCTGATCAAAGAGCTGGGTGGGTCACCCGATGAAAGCAGAATTGCTTATTTGTTTGAGCATCACTCCGCTACCCCTTGATGGGTTATTTATGATGTAATTAAGCTAATTACATGTAATAAGAGAGTTTCCGTGGCCCCCAGCCAAGCTTTTTTCCCATTTAACCGATTCACAGGTGGGAGGAAACCAAAGCCGCCTTGCTGGGGCTTGGGAGATGAAATGGCTCCAGCTCCCGCTTGCTGCCTTCCACCCCCGACCATATCCAGCGCCCCCCGGGAGCATCGCCCCGTGCCGGCACCCGCTCCACTGGCCCCTGCAGCAGGGGACAGGTGCCACAGCCACCCGGCTCAAATCCCTTGGGATGAAAGCAGGGTGAGCCGGGTGCTTTCCCCCCTCCCCCCCCCCCCCCACCATCGCAGCCTGGACGATTGGGCACAGGCCAAAAAAAAAAAAAAAAAAAAAAAAAAAAAGAAAACCCACATTTTTTCAGCCGAAACCGCTGATTCATCCCCCAGCGAGCTTGCCCGAAGTGCTCGCGGGTGGACGTGCCCCAACGAGCATCTCTGGTAGGGGGGGGCCCTGTCCCCACCGAGCATCACATGGCAGCGGTGACCCCGGTCCCCACTGGGGAGCTGGGCCAGGGGATACTCCGGCAGCAGGAAAAACCCCTCGGGAAGGAGCCTGGCTTCAGAAAAAAACACTTCAGTGCCCCCAAAAGCAAAGAGCTGAGCTGAGGGTCCCCACCCGCCGCCCTTTGGGGCGTTTTTTTATACATTTTTTAACATTTTCTTCCACAGCCCCTGAAAGCAGCACAAGGTTGCCTTGGTGGGAATGCAGTTGCTTTTCCAGGCCATTCGCTCTGTGCCAAAAAGACAACAGGGAAGGCAGTGGCTGGGGTGCTCCGGGCAGGGGCCGGCAGCACTGGAGCCAGGGATGGGGGACACAGATGCCAGGAAGGGCCATGCTGGCTGCACTGCTCCAGGAGTGTTGTTAATTTGAGGGATAATGAGCTTACTAGATATATGCTGGGGGGGGGGCTAAAATCGCACAGGGTGGTTTTTTGGGAGGAAGGTTTAAAGGAGCTTATGGAGCTTTGCAGCCGGAGTCCAGGGGGCTCAGCCCCAGCAGCAGCCGGTCCTGGTGGGTGGGGGGGCCCTGCCACAGCCCCACAACCTCCCCAGCCAAAGAAATCCTTTTAGGGAGTCACAGAGCTCACCCTCATGTCCCTGTCCCCCAGGGCACAGGAGAGGGGACCGTGGCATCTCCCCTACCTTTGAGGGGTCCAAGGAGCAGCACAGAGGTCCAGCACACCCCCACTCTGTGCTGGGGTGAGGACCAACAGCACCAGCCCTCCCAGCACATCCCCACGGCTGGCTGTCCCCGAGCCCTTGGCCCTGCCTGTGCACCCCCCCGTGTCCTCCCCATGTTTATCCCAGCCTGCTGTCGCCAGGCAGTGCCCACAGCTGCGGCAGCTTAGGAGGGCGCCTGGGTGGCCCCGGGGACACAGCCCCCTTGCCGGGCTCCTCTCCAGCCATCTGCCACCTCCCGGCCTGGATCAAGCGTGCCGATGTCCCCCAGCCGAGATGCCAGCAGGATGGGAGGGGAAACTGAGGCACAAGGCATCCAGAAGCAAGGTCACGCAGGGGGCTGGCAGCAGAGGCGAGAGGAGCCTCCACCACTTGATTTATTCTTTTTAAAGTGATTTTTTCCCCCTGCAGGAACTGCCCTGCCTCTCACCCGGCCCCTCCTGGCCAGGGCTGTCCCTGGCTGGACCTCTGCCACGGCTTTTCCAAGAGGTGCCAGCACGGCTGTTCCCATTGCCACGTTGGTGCGGGGGGGGGGGGGGGGGGGGGGGGGCACGGGGAGCAGCGGCTCCCCCTTTGAAGCCCCATGGAGAGCCCTGACCTCGAGGGCTTCCCGCGGCGATGCGGGGTGAGAGCCCACCCTTCCTTCCCGCATGCTTTTCCCATGCCGGACAGGGAGCAGGACACAGAGGGATGAATCACCATCACCATCATCATCACCTCCTGCATCCTTGTGGTGAAAGCACAGACCTCTGCGGTGCCCGAGCCCCCGGCACGGAGGAAGGCCCAGAGGAGAGGGGGCCACAGGATGTGTACAGGAGATGGGGGGGGAATTGTTAGCAAGAAGATGATTAAAAATATCCACCCTATTTCTGGCCAGCACCGGGCTGAGATCTGGGAAGAGCTGCTGGCAAAAGGGAGCTGTGCCGGAGCCGCTCCCAGTGCTGTTCTTTCCGTGCCGGTCACCTTCCTCCTGCACGACACATGGACAGGAAAGCCTTGAGAGGGAGGACAGACGGACAGCAACCATGGGGGTCGCAGGGTGAGGGGGACGACTGCGGGATGACCCTGCCCAGCCCATCACCCTGCGCTGGGGTGAAGGAGCTCGGCTCCTGCCCTATTCTTATTGCTTCATTATTTTTTAATTTTTTTTCTTTTTTTAAAGCACTCAGAGACGACGGGGCTCCGTAGAGGATGACGCAGGCCCCGGGGAGCTGCGACAAACCTCCGGCGCGCGATAACAAGCAAAGGCAAACAAACCCAGAGACGCTCCCGGGGCTGGCGGGGCTCCAGGCAGCGTGGCTGAGGCGAGGCACTGGGGGGGGACGGATGGACACAGGGATACAGTGGCTCCCTCCAGCACAAATCTTTCCCCAGCACCCCACTAGGTGCCAATGCGATGCCACAGCCACCTGGGTCCTACCGGGCAGTACCTTGGCATGGGGATGCTTCAGCCAGAGGGACGCTGGTGGTGGGGACCTGCACCCCAAGCCCAGCAGCATCCCTCCAGCCCTGCCCACACCAACAGGCACCAGGTCCCCTGAAGTACCACAACCATGTCCCTGCCAGCACAGCCCAGCCCAGCTCATCACACCAGTGCCCCACAGCCCAGCCCCCATCACGCCCAGCCCCACTGCCTGCAGCTGCCTCAAGGGATTTGGGGCAGGGGATCTGGGTACTGATCCAGGCTCCCCAAGCAAGAAAGGGGCCGGACCAGCCAGCAATTGCCACTACCACACCACATCTCGCAGCCCCACGGCTTTGAGGAGGCTGCGGGCAGATTATTGACTCAGGGAAGCTGCTTACCGGCAGCCTGGTGTGCGGCTCCTGGCTGGCCCTCGAGGAAGACCCCAGGCTAATTCTCCTCTGCTGCCACTGCTGCAAGAGCGTAGGCGGGGAGGAGGTGAGCAGCATCCCTTCCCAATCCTGATGCTTGGATCCAGCACATCACCAGCATTTCTTCTCCATGTGCCAGTGCAAACTGGCCCTTCTCACACCACAAATGCCCTCTCTGTGCAGGGGGAGCCATGCCAGGCCACCCCAGGCAGGAGGGAGAAGGACCAGAGATCCTGGCACAGGCACTTGGGTGACACCACCAGGTCCCCCGGTCATGGCCAGGGAACTCCACTCCACCCAGCCAGGGCCCAAAAACCAAACCCAAACCAGCCCCCACCCCGCTGCACAGCAGGCCTAACCACACTTATCCGGAATTAATCCTGCTCCCGGGCATGCCGGCACTGCGGGATGGCAACAAGCATTAACACACACCTTGCCGGGGTGGGGGGCACCGGGTCAAGCCAGGGCTTCACCACAGCCTCCTCCCACTGCAGCCACAAGGAAGAGATGCTCTGAGCCAGGATAAGGGATGCATCCCTAGGTGGGAAACAGCAGCGGCCAAAGTGCCCCAGCAGCCCCCAAAACCTCTCCGAAACCGCCTTTTGGAGAGAAAAGTGGTGCCTGCCACGCAGAGAGGAACTGCACACACCTTTCCAGCCTGGACTTGTCCCCAGCCGCTTCATACCAGCCATTTTTCCTGCCGAGACCAGCCTTTAAAGCCAGAGGCTCGCCCTGCCTGAGCCTTGTTTGCCGCGAGCCCCCTGAGCCCCTCCTGCCAGGGGGCTCTGCTGGACCGGACCAGAACTGCTGTGCTCACCATCGGCTCTGCCACTGCATCCCGGGCTCACCGGTTCGGTACATGACCGGAGGGCAAAGGCACGGTGGGAAAGCATGGCAGGGCGCAGGCAGCATGGCCCCGGCTCTCCCAGGATGGCTCACGTTCCCCAGGACCCCAAGAAAAGGCAGACACAAGGCTCTGTGTGCCTGTCACCCTCCTGACACACATCCCTGGGCTGGGACGAATCCAAGAGGGCAGCTGGTCCCAGCAGGGCCTGGGGCGAGGGCAGTACCAAACACCCTGTGCTGGCGGAAGCTCCTCCAGGTTTGTAACCCTGAGCACTGCCTCATCGCCCCATCCAGCTCCCTCTCAGCATCCTCGAGGCAGGAGCTCAGGACCAACCCCTCCACCAACATGCACCCCAAAGCTGACCCGGGATTGTTCCCCTGGCTCCTAGAGTGGGCTGGGTGGGTCGGGCAGCCCCGGTACCAAAGGGTTAAGCCCCTTTCCCCCACCCCGGCATCCTCCCCTCCTGCCTCTAGCCGGCTCCCAGCCAGCTCCCAGGCATTAATGCCAGCTGGGGGGGCCAGGGCAGCGCCAAGCTGCTGTTTGGACTCGGGGCGCTGCTGGGGGGGGGCTTCTCGCACCTCAGCACCCAGCTTCGCCAGATGGAGGGAGTCACACACCCACAAGGGGAAGCGTACTAGGGGGACTGGGCAGGCTACCAGCCCCACAACCCCCCCAAGAATGGGAGCGGGGGGGAGGGGGCAAACTGGGAGCTCAGCCACACCGATCCCCATGGAGATTTCTGGGGGTGCAGCCTACTGATACCCCTGCTACCAGGTGAGAAGGGAGGAGGAAGCCTGGACCACGGTGCCCCTGATGTCCTCCACCTTCTTGGGGTCCCACCCTGCTCCCCACCCCCACCCCGCGACTCCTGCTGCCAGGCTCTTACCTTTGAAGGAGAGCTGGACCCTCGGGGTAGCAAAGCCGTGGTCCTTGGCATGGGCAGCCCGCCAGCCCAGAGTCAGCAGGGTGGCCCAGAGGAGGACGCTGACCACGGGCATGGTGGGCATGCACCTGGGCACCGATGTCGAGGGGAGTCCGGGACTTGGGGAGCTGAGCCTGCCAAAGAGGGCATAGCAGGGAGGGACATCAGTTTGCTGCACCCACCCTGGGATGTGGGGTACAAGTCCCACACCTCCCCATCATCATGCCACTCTTCATCACTCGCCGGCACACAGCACCCTGTGGGGAGGGCTGGGAGCAAGCCCTGGGGGGGCTCAGGTGAACCCTGCTCTGCAGGCTGGGGTGTGGGGGGCAGGAATTGGCGGGGGTGCCCAGTCTCACCTTCTAGGGTGCCAAGCTAAGCATGCAGAGTGAGGCGAGCACGGCAGTGAGCACCACTGCAGCACGCTCCCCCACCTAAGCCAGCGAACCTTGCCCAGGTGAGGAGCATCCCTCCTCACCCCCCTAGCCTGCAGCATCCCCACTGCGCTGAGATGGCTCTCCCCCAGCACCTAGAGGGGTCCCATTCCCACCCCTCTTCGCCCCACCTCTCCTCCCAGCCCCCAGCAAAGCCACAGTGAGCAGAGCTGGGATCAAATCTTTCCAACATGAAGGAAATCTGGACTTCATTATTCCAAGAACGTACAAAAAAAAAAAAAAAAAGGGGGGGGGGATTTTTTTTTTCATAAATAAAAGAGGAGGAAAAAGAAGAAGAAAAAAAAAACCCTGCCTGTGTGCCAGGCAGCTGGACTCCCTGGGGCTCCAGCACTGAGTGGAGTCCGCCAAGCTGCCTCCAGCAAGCCACACACGCACCCCGGCACAGCACGGCATGGCACAGCATGGCATGCAGTGCCCCCAGTGTGCCCCACTGCCCCTCGGGGAGAGGGATCATCTCCTCGGGCCCAGGTCCCTCTCCCAAGGCAGCACCCTCCCAGGGGGCTCCAGGAGGCTTAAGGCAGGATTTGGGAGGAGGGCTGCGGCGGGAAGCTACTCACGTCCCCAGGGAGCTGCACACCCAGGGTGGGATGCGCTGTGCCGTGGTACCTGGGTGGGCTCAGGCATCCAGGCAGCACCCAGTCAAAGGTGTCTGCACCGCAAGGATGGGCACTGCCTGCCTGCATGCTGCACCGGGGGGTTCCCATCGTGCCACCCCCATGGGGACGTGCCAGCTGCCACTGCATAGCCCCGCAGGGGACAGGCACACAGGAAGGCGGCGGGTGGATGGCCAGGACCCCTTCAGGGCACCCCAGCAGAGAGATGCTGAGCTGCCAGGGGGGCAGTCCCGCATCCCGGGGCTCTGCCCACAAGGCCACCCAGGTGGTCCGGCCAGCCCCTCCCGGGGTGCACAGAAGCCAGGGTGCCAGCCCTGGCCCCGAGCGGGACAAGGACAGCAGCACCGACACCGCCAGGCGGGCACCACCGCAGCCCCTCCAACCGCAGCCCCTCCAGCGCCGCTTCCTCGGGCGGCAGGGCAAGACCTGGAGCACGGCGGCACTGCCGCTCCCCGGGGGCTCAGTATTTTTTTTTTTCCTCACTCTTGCCTTTGGAGTCAGTAAATATTTCGATTTGCTCTTCTCCCCCTGAGCACACCCAGCTCTGCTCCATTGTACTGGCATTCGGTCCCCTTCCAGGCTGGCCCCCCTGCTTCTCCCACCCGTTCCCAGGCTCTGCCCTTCCCATCAGCGCCGGGCCGGGACAGCCCGAGCCCCCAGTTCCTTCGCCAGCCAAAACTCCAGTTGGTTGCAGTTAAATAACCCCCCTCCATCCAAGCCTCCCCCCCTCTCCCCGGCAGCTTTAGGAAATAATTCTGGCAAATCCCACTATTGCATTTGGATGGAGCGGCGTACGCGTCAGAGACAGGGAGCGAGATGGCAAACAAAGGAAAAGGGAGAGGAGGGGAGCGCAGCGAGCGCAGGGCGAGGAGGGGGGAAAGGGCCGGCGGCGAGCGGGGGGCACCCAGGCCCGGCTGGGAAAGGCAAATTCCAAGGAAGCAAAAAGGGGGAAACGGCCCATCGGAGTGCACCTTGGACGGGAAATCTTTATTTCCAGGGTCATCTGCGCTCCAGGGAAACTGGGAACTCCAGGGGAGAGCGGCCACGTTCCTCCTCCCCCCAGCACCCGGGCTGGCTGGGGGTGGGGGGGATGTTGGCAATTAAAGTTTGGCCATTGCTGGTGCTGCCGCAGGAAGATCAAAATCCCGCTCGGCATTATCCCCCCTCCCAGGCCGGTCAGCCCAGCGCCACCGAGCCCAAGCGACTGGGGAAAGGTTTTCCCGGCTAGAACAGGGACTCCTCTGGGGGACCGAGTCCCCGGGGCCGAGGGGGGCCGGGGGGGCTCGGAGGTAAGGCTGCCCGCACGCCTGGTCCTGGGGCCTCGGGAGCGACCCCCGGGAGCAGGAAACGCTTCGGGAGGGAAAAGAGAGACCGGCAGGATGGGCAGCGGGAGGGGAGTCCGCCCCAGCTCTCGGCCATGGTGCCCGAGTGCACGGTGGCACCGGTGGGAAGGGGGCGGAATAAAAAAAAACCCAAAAAAGAAAGAAAGAAAGAAAATAAAATAATAACGTTAACCGGCCAGCGCGGCCCCTCGCACCCGGGAAATAACTTTGCGCAACTTTGCGCCGCCAGCCCTCCGGCACGCCTGGCCAGTCCCGGGGGAGAGCCCCCTGTCCCCTGCGCCCCCGGGCGCTCTGCCCCCCCGCGCCCCGTGCCCCGCTGGGGCTCCCGGTCCCCCCGGGCTGGCGGCGGCTGCCGGCTCCACAGGGCTGGGGGAGGGCGTCTGGCGAGTGCCCCCCTCCCCAGCACCCCCTCCTCAGCCACCCACCCGCCGCCCAGCCCTGCCGCAGCCCCCCCTGCCCCGGGAGCTCTTTGCCAGCCCCCGTCCCCTGCCCGCACCGTGCTCCCCGGGGACCGTGCCCCCGCCCCGGGCGGCACCGGGGCGCGCCGGGCTCCCGGGTGTGGGGGGACCAGCAAAGACACCCCACCCCACCCCCGGTACCGGCCCCCCTGCGAGGCGGGGCGGTGGGGAGGGCTGCAAAGCGCCCGGCGTCGCCGCCGGCTCGGGGCAGAGGTCCCGACCCCGGTGCGCAGGCACCAAGCCGCCCCCACGCCCCACCTGCCCGCTTCACCGGCAAGTTGCGGCGGGGGGGACACAGGCACGCACACGCGAGTTCCGAGCGGCGGAAAGTTTTCTCGGGGCGCCCCCGCTCCGCCGCCCGCTCCCCGCCCTTACCTCTGCGGGGGTCCCGGCGGCGGCGGCGGCTGGCGGGGGGGGTGTGGAGGGCGGCGGGGCTCAGCGCCGCGCCGGGCACCCGCGGCCCCCCGCCATCTCGCGGCCGCGACTGCCGCCGCGGCCCCGGCCCGTGGAGCGGCGGCGGGGCGGGGCGGGGCGCGGGGCGGGGCCGGGGCGGCGGGCGGTGGCGGCCCGGCCCCGAGTGGGCGCCGCAGCCCCTGCGCTTGTCGCGGGGCGCCGCGGGGGGCGTCGTTTGCATAGCCCCGCCCCCCAGCCCCGCCTCCCCCCCTCCTGGGACAGCGGGTTCGAGCCCCGCCGCCCCCGCCGCTCACCTCCGACTCCGGCCTTTTGTTGCTCCGTGCCGGCGGAGCCCCGCGCCGTGTGAGGCCGCGGGCAGCAAGGTTGGCCTCCGGCGCCCACCACTCCCGCCGGCCCCGGGAAGGAAGCGCCTACATAAGTGCCGTCCCTCCTTTGTCTGCCGAGGCGGGCGGCGGGAGGCAGCGGGAGGCAGCGGGAGGCAGCGGGGAGCCGAGCCCGGGCGAGCCGGCGGCTTTGTGAGGGCTCCGGCTCCGGCGAGAAACCGCCTCCCACACACGGCAGCCCCTCGGGCAGGAAGAGGGGCACCTTCCCCCGGCCCCACCTCGTTGCTGCTGTCGCCCCCGCCCCGGTGGTCCCCGGTCCTCAGCCGCGGGGAGACAGGTGATGCCTGCCCCTCTCCAGTCCCCTGGAGTCCCCCTGCCCCGGGGACCTGCCAGCCCCCGGGCGCTCCCTGCCCAGCACTGGCGCCGGCATCCCTCCGCTCCGGGATGTGCCGGCCCCCTCCCCGCCCGGCCCCGGCTCCCCACACGCCGCAGCAGCTTCCCCCGAGGCACGGCGGGCAGGTGCCGTGCAGCTGAGCCCCGGCGTCCTGCCCTGCTCCCTCCTGCCCCGAGCTGGGTGCCTCGGAGCCCTTCAGATGCCGGGCATGTGCCCTAGGTGCCCCGCTCTGCTCCCGCCGGGCTGGGGGTGTCTGCGGTGCCGCCCGCAAAGGCAGAAGCTGCCTCCCCCTGCTATGGGTACGGCCCCTGCAAGCACCGCCGAGCTTGGCCCCGTGCCCCCCACCTTGGCAAGACCTTCCCCCTTGGCCTCAGCGGTCCCATCCACAGGTTTGCCACCTTTCCCTCTGCTACCCTGTTCCCATGTGGAGTAATGAGGTCTTAAGGGTGCTGAGAAAGCACGGAAGGGAGTGCTGGAAGGGAAGATGCCCTGATCTTACACCCATCGGGTGGGTGGGTGGGTGGGTGGGCCTGGGCCATTCCCCCTCCCCAGGGTGGTGCCGGTGCCTTGGAGCCAGGCTGGGGGGAGCCAGGGCCATCCTGGCACAGGGGCCACGGGATGGAGAGCAGTAGATACCTGCAAGCAGGTGCTGCTGGGGCAATTCCTCCCCTGAGCACAGCCCCCTGCTCTGTCCCTGTGGCCCTTGATTCCCTCAGTCACACCACAGGGAGGGGACACAGCAGGGCAGGGTCTCCAGCCAGGCAGGGCCACCTTGTCACCCTGGCACCCACTGGGGCTCAAGGAGGAGGCAGAAGGGGTGTCTGCTCCCAGCCCTGCTGTGACTGCCCCACTGCCACCGCCTCCTTTCCAGGGATGGCTCCTCGGAAATAAGCAGGCTCCATCCTTTGCCCTCACGCCTCTCCTCTGGCTGTCTCTGAAAAACGAGGAGTTTGTCACCGGCTTCTCATCACCAGCCACTCTGTGTGCGGGAGAGGGCAGCCGCAATGGCCTCAGTCAGCAGCACAAATAAATGGCCCGAAACACGATACGCCGGAGCTTCCTGGGATAAAAGAATTTCTAAGGAGAGGTTTTATTTTCGCTTCAGAGCCCCAGTCGCTTGTGGTCTGGTCCAAACACAAAGGCTGTCCTGAATTTCTCGTCTCACTTTCTCTTCTTGCAGCTGGCGAGCTGGGCGATGCTTTGGGGCACCCTCTCCCCTGCGCCGGCGCTTTGGCACGCTGGGCTGCAGTGATGGCAGGTCACCTGGCCTCCCCTGGCTCACGGCATCCCAGGGCCACTGGGCTCCAGCCCAGCCTCCTGGCCCCCGGTTGCTGTTCTGTGGGTGATGACACACATTTGGCAGTGCATTAAACTGGGACAGCCGCAGCCGTAGGCTGGTCTCAGTCACACCCCACTCCCCCACTACCTGCCTGGTGCTGGGGGGCCCTGCAGGTTCTCCCTTGAGCTGCGGTGGGGTAACACTGGTCAGAAGAGGGGGTGCCCAGCCCTGCCCCAGGCCACCTGTCCCCCAGAATGGGTGTGGGCGTCCTGGAGACTTGCAAAGGAGCCAGGGCTATGCACCTGGGTGCCTACTGTCCCCTCTCTGTCCCCATGAACCCTGTCTCGCTGGCACAGAAAGGGTCCTGGTCCCACCCAGTGTATCATTAACCCAGAACTGAGCCATTAACGGCTGGAGTCTCCCAAGTTCCCATCGTTATAAATCAGCCTTCCCATAACTTCCCTCTCCCCTGCTGCAGTTTAAGCCTGTGGCTTCCTGTCCTAATTAACCAGTGAGGTTAATTGGCCCTCAGCCTCTTTATGCTTCTAAGCCTCTCTGAGGGGTGGGTCACTGCATCCCCTGTTCATGCATTGACCCTCGGATCCTTCCCTGTGCCTCAAGCTCTGCCCCCAGCACCAGGGATGGGAAGCACCGACGTGGCCACATTCATGCCACTGCTGAGGGCAGGTGCCCTGCCTGTCTCAGCCCCTGCCTGCAGGCATGGGGTGGGCACTTGCCACCACCCAGCACCCTATCCCTGTCTTCATCCCTGTTCCTGTCTCAGGTGCCACCCCTGTCCCTGACCCCATCCCTGTTCCTGTTTCCATCCCCGTCTCTATAGCTATCTGCATCCTCACCCCTATTTTTATCCTTATCCTTTTCCCCATTCCTGTCCCTATTCCTGTTCTCATCCCTATCTGTGTCCCCATTCCTATCCCTTTTCCTGTCCCAATTCCTATCCCCATCCCCATTCCTGTCCCCGCTGCCCCGCTTCCCTCCCTGGCCCCCCTTCTCCATGGCCCTGCTGCACGGCGGTGCCAGAGACCCCAGGCTGCGCCCGGATGCCTCAGCACAGCCCATGCCAGCTTCCCACTCCAGCCATCTGTCCCCTGCCTGCCTGCTGTCTCACACCTCCTCCTTGGGGCCAGGGGTCCCTGTCTCACCCACCATGGGAAGTGGATGCTGGTGGGCACCAGAGTGGGTGTCCCCGGGGTGGAGGAGGCAGTGGGTGGGTGTCCCTGGGGTGAAGGATGGTGCCAGGAGGGAGCTGGGCAATGCTGCCATCCAAGTGGTGGGGGCAAAGTCTGCACTAGGTTTGGTGGCCCCTCTGTCTCATCCTGGGGACCAGCTCACTGCCACCCACCCCAGGTAGCCTGCAGGGACCCGATGACTTGCTCAGCCCTTCGGGGCTTGCCCTGGTGCCAAGCATCCCTGGTGCCAAAGCAGCCCCATCACCCCGGGCTGGGGGCTTGGGCACTGGGACCCCTCCGTGCCAGCTCCCTGCTGCCAGCTGGGCGGGCAGCGCTGCCTTCCCCGGGCTGGCAGGCATTGCCTTTGCTGTCCTGCTGCTGAGGGAAGCATTCCTGCTTTTTATAACCCTCCTGCCGCTCCCCAGTGCCAGCCCAGTGCCAGCCCAGTGCCAGCCTGCCCACGCCGGGGCAGCCCGGGGGCTGTGCCCGGGCAAGGCCGGGGAACGGGGCAGCAGGGGTCGGGGCGTGCAGGGCCTGTTCGACCTGCACAGCTGCATAGCTTGTCTCCAGCTATTAAACAAACTCCTCCATCTCTCCCCCCTCCTCTCCGTCCCCTTCCCGCCTGCCAGGCGCTGCTTAACCCTCTGCTGTCCCGCTCCTCGTCCCGCAGCCTCCGGGCGGCACTAGCTGCCCCTGGCCGCGCCCCGAGGTCCGACGAACAGCAGCGACCCCCGGCGCTGCCAGTGCCCCCCAGCCCGGCCGGGCGGCAGGGGTGGCCCCTCCAGGTCCGCAGAGTGCCCGCAGCCGGCACCCTCCAGGACAGGAGCGGGCGGACCGAGGCAGGGCTGCAGGCGGCTGCCGGGCCCCCTGCCCACCCCGCAGGGCTTTGCGGGGGGCAGTGCCGGGGAAGCTGCGGCTGGGGGCTGGGAACGGGGGCACAGGGCTCAGAGGCTGGGCAGGGCAGCGGGATGCAGGGTCTAGGCGGCGCAGGGTACAGGCAATGTAGGGTGGGGGAGATATAGGGTCTGGGGGATGCAGGGCGGGGGGATGCAGGCAGAGGGATGCAGGGGCTGGGGATGTGCAGGGTGGGGGGATGCAGGGTGTGAGAAGAGAGGACCTGCAGTGCAGGGCAGGGATATGCAAGGGCTGGAGGGGACGCAGAGGGCTGCGGGGTGAGGGGCTAGGCCTCCCCTGACCCATCCCAGCACACTGCTTTTCCCACCCCGCTGGGAGAAGTGATGCTGGGGGGTGCCCCAGCGCCCGGGAGAGCTCCAGCTGCAGGTCTCCCCTGCAGACAGGGGCCAGGAAAGGAGGCAGGTGGGAGCAGCAGCCATGGGGTTCCACTCCTCGCTGCTGAGAACGGCACAGCTCGATGCGTGGAGGCAGCAGTGCTGCAGCCTCATGCTTCCAGCCCAGCTCAGCCTGGCAACACCACAAGAACAGCCTCCATCTCCCTCAGTCCCCACAAGCTGCCCACACGCCACAGCTCTCAGATACCAGCTTCATATGTAACCCTGAGCAGCTCCCAGCTCAGGAACCGCTGCAGAGGATGGAGCAGGATTCGTCCCTCCAGGCTGAATCGAGCCCTCTGGAAGGGTTGATGCGGCCATGCCATGCTCTACCCTCACCATCCTAGGACACTGGAGAGGACAGCCACTGCCCAGCCCCTCCAGGACCGCCCCGGCTGCCCTCTGCCTCTCATGCTCCCTCCCACAGATGTTTGGGATATCTGGGCCTTTGCCGCTCTGGCCCCAGTGACAAATGCTTGCCTGAGCGGGGTTTATTATTGTAAGAGCTTGGAGGTGGCTCTGGCCAACTTTCTGCCTGGGGCCAAGCCAGCAGCTGCAGGGCACCCTTCGGCACAGCCACCCTGGGGATGAGCTGTCCCCACCTTGGGCACCCTGTACATGCCAAGGGCCTGGGGACCCACCCCCTGGCATTGCTCAGCACCCCGTGGCACAGTGGGTGGGCACTAGGAGCCCAGGGCAAGCCCCCAGTCCCAGGCAGGGGATGAAGGCGAGTGCTCTATCCTTCAGCTGGCTGTGCTGGGAGAGGCGGCGGGTGTATGGGGGTGTGTGTGTTTGCTGAGAGCTCCCCCCCCACCCCCCACCCCCCCACCCCCTCTGCTGCTTCTCGCCTGCTCGCTTCCTGGCTGGGCTGTCGTGGGCTGGAGCGTGGCGGGCTCGGTGATCGATGGCCGAGGAGCGGGCTTGCCAAGCCCTGCGTGTTTGGAAGGCGCCGTGTTTGTCTTGGCAGGAGCGGGGATGTCATCTCCTCCGCCTTGCACCGTGACGAGCTGGGAAAGCCAACAGGGGGTTGTGCTGGAGTGGGTGCTCAAGTGGGTCCTCTGGCAGCACCAGAGGGGTCTGCCCCAGATGGGCAGGGTGACATCCTGGCAAAACGAGAGGACAAGCAGAAGGACCCAGTGTGTGCAACAAGGGTGACGTGGGGACAAGTCGATCCTATTGTTCCCTGGCAGAGTGGATTTGGCCACCCAGATGTGCCCTGCACCTGGAGATGCCATCAGGCAGAGCTGCGCTCAGCCCAGCCACTGCACCAGTGCTGTCCCCAGGGTCACCCAGCCCTGTGCTTTGCAGGTGGGGAAACTGAGGCAGGGGGGCAGCACTACCTAGCAGTGGGTGCACTGGGGCAGGGGGCTGAGGGGCCTGGAGCAGGACGGGCACCAGAGAAAGCAGAGCCTCTTGCGCAGAGGACAACCCAGCCGCAGCTCCTCTGGGAAGGGGCTGCGGCA
This sequence comes from Falco biarmicus, assembly GCF_023638135.1. Taxonomy (NCBI): domain Eukaryota; kingdom Metazoa; phylum Chordata; class Aves; order Falconiformes; family Falconidae; genus Falco; species Falco biarmicus. The sequence goes on from NC_079291.1 coordinate 105,604,364, forward strand.
AGGACATCAAAGGTGGCGCCGGATCGATGCCCAGCCCAGCGCTGACGGCAAAGGCATTTGAAGAGCAGCTCTTGCCGATGATGGCGAGGCTCTCAGTGGATCGATAGTGGCCTGCAAAGGCAGGGGCAAATCCTGCTGGGGTTCCCCAGGCAGAGCAGGAGCTCATGAGGGCAGGGAGACGAGCACCCTGGCAATGTCTGCAGTGTGACATGCTGGTGGGCACGGGGCTGGGGAGAGGTTGAGTCTCATGAAATGGGAATTGCTGGAGTCAGTGCTGCCCCCAGGACAGGGGCATTTCACTCCCCTGCTGCTCCCCAGGAGGCTCGGGACAACAGTACTGGCCACAAGCCCTGCCCAGGACCATCTGGTGCTGCCGGTGACAAGCCCAGCTGTGGGGACCTGTTCTGCTCTGACCCTGTGCTGGTTTCTGAGCCAGGGGGATGGGTGGGATGTCATCCACAGCTGCAGCTCAGTGGGCAGCATTAAGGTCATCCATCCTTGTGGCTCTCTACGCTCCAGAGAAAGGAACCATCACCCACCCTTGTGTGGGAGGCAGCCCCATCTCATCCATCTCTTCTCCCTGGCCCCACAAGCACATCCCCAGGCTCTGCAGCAGCAGGACCATCACAGTGCACCTGACTGGGACCAAGCACCCCTGGTGCCCTCTGGCCCACACACATGTGGGACCATGGCATGGTGTGGGACCACATCTGTGTCACCCTAGGCGTTGCCATGGAAATTTGCAAGAGTTGTGCTAATGGAAGCGGGTGGCCCAGTTCCCAGTGAGGCCAGTCCCCTCTGCTTTGCCACTGGGTGCTCTGGGTACCCTGTGAAGTTCCCTGTGCCCAAGGGATTGGTGTAGAGTGATGCTGGGGCACAGTGACATGTACTTGACAGCAGGGGTGTGTCATGATGTGCAGCAGTGCCACAGAGCTTGGCTGTGTCCCCTCCAACACACCCGCATGCAAGCCATATTTAGGAATACCAGTGATTGCGGAGCAACACAAGATCCTTTCCGTGCTCTGGGGGAAGGCTGGGATCATGTCTGGGACCACCTGCCCCATGGCTGGTCTGTGCCCAATGGCACTGCTGTGTTAGCTGTGTGGGAGGTGGCACGAGGGCCACCACAGGTCACTGCACTGAAAGCCAAGCCACCAGGCCAGGAGAAGCATCATCTTTAGGGTAAGGGCAGTGTCAGACAAGGTGCAGAGCCTCTGAGGAGCTTCACTGAAGGGGACTTCACTGCTACCTGGAGCCATCTTCCAGCTCCCACAAATGCAGGGAGATGGTTGGTGTCATCTGTGGGAGAGGGCCAACTGGATAACTCAACAGTTTTAAGATAACTTCCCAATTTTCTGAGGCTACCAAGGGCTCTCAGGAGCCCAGGAAGGCAATGTGGGCAGAGGGTGGGGGCCAGCAGCTCTGCAGCACAGCCCTGATGCACTGGCGTACCGTGTAAGTGGGTCAGTGGTACAGCCATGGGCATCAGCGGGCACGGAGGAGCTGGAGAGGACAGGGCGGTGGCAGCCGGAATGGCTCAAGGGCTGAAAGAAACTGGGACACGTCCATGCACGTGGGTCCTCCCAGAGAAGTTGTCCTGGGAGCTGGATCACCACATAGGGAGAAAATAGCACCAGGCAATTGGAGAGGATTTCTGGCTGCGGGACAAAGCAATCGCTCAGCAACAAGACCCCTCACTGGGATGCATCCAGGGGTAGCTGCCTTCATCCCAGGGAGGACAGACAGATGCTGGCTACAGCCCTATGCCCAGCACAGCCCAGCCACCCCCAGCATCCCTCTGGGTGGAGAAAAGATATTCATCTCAGCATGAATCTGAAGACCAGACTGGGTCTGTGGTGGGAATACTGGTAGAAGCATTCTCCATGGAGACTAGGGGAATTGGGAGACCCGCCTCCAGACCACTGTGGCTGTACTGTCCTTGGATACTCCCCCTCCCCTCCCAGAAGCACAACCTGCCTCTCCCCTTCCCAGAAAAATTCTGTCAAAAGGATGCTCCTGCTCCTGGGTCGCCGTGGCAACAGGCAAGCATGGCAAGGGGGGATGCAGGATCCGACCCCCATCACTCCCCTCACCCCAGACTGCTTCCCAGCACCTCTGCAGCCCCATTGCCCCAGGGCTGGCTCCTTGCTGGGGGGCTGCCCCCTCCCCAAGGCCAGGCTCCAGCCAAGGGGCGAGTGAGGCCCAGGCATCCGATGCTGATGCCGGCATGTGCCTCACCGGGAAGCTGCCTCCCTGCCTTGCCCTTCACTGCTGTCCCTCCCTGGCTGCTGCCTGAACTTCAAAGCCACCAAAGGCCACATGGCCTGGAGCATCTTCTCCACATCGCTTCCAGGGTGGAGGAGATGCTTTGAAAGCCCCTGGCCCTTCTCCCCTCCTCTGCAGAGTAATTTCCATTTTTTTCAAAACCCCACAAAAAAAGAAGCCTTTTTCCTCTTTGTTTCTCTTCTCTCTCTTTTTTTTTCTCCCCTTGTCTTTGTCAGCTAAAAATATGCAACCCACCAGGGAGGGTGGGTGGGGGGAGCTGCTGCCGCGCCAAAGGTTAGTGCCAGTCCTGGGCTGGAAAAGCTGATGGAGGGGGATGCAAATGCTCCCCACCATTTCTGGGGGGGTCTTGCCCCAGGAGAACCCCCCCCCTTTGCCTGGGCCAGGGGTCAGAGCTTTGCTCCTGGTATGCTAAGGGTGTGCATGGCAGGCAGGGAGGTGTGGAGGCAGAGCCCACTCAGGACATTGGAGGCAGAGCCCACTCGGGACATGGTGTGACACCCAGGGAAGGGGCTGGATCCAGATCCATCTATCCCGGCTGTTTCCCAGGGTGTTGGGAGATGCCATGGGATGCCCAGCAGCCAGGGGCAGGATGTCCAGGCACCCTGGGGTGGGGATGACCCTGCAGGGCAGGGATCAAAGTGTCCGAGGCTGGGGGCAGGCAGGCAGGCAGCCCCAGGCTGGAGCGTGGGAGGGAGGTGGGTGGCCACGGCGGAGGAAGGATGTGATTTACCTAATATCCCGCTCCAGTGCAGAACGGATAGAGGAGGAAAACAACCCGGGGGCTCGTCGTCTTGAGGAGATGCGGTCAGGGGCTGAGAGGCACCAAGCCGTGCCAAAGTGAGCGGGGAAATTAAATTGGGATGAGTCACCTGGAGCCCGCAGCATTCACCTGAGCCACAAACCTGCCGCAAACACAGAGAAAAAATGTTTCCCAGCTCCCTGGGTTGCAATTTTAAGCCTTAGCCAGCTTTGCAGGAAGGTGATAGGCTTCAAAACTGGCTTATTATTCACACCACCCCCCCAACCCCCCCAAGGATGGAAACATATCAGCAGGATGTCTTGGTGCAGGGGTAATGACAAGCTACAGGGTCTCCTCTGGAGACAGTGACCAAGCAGTGGGATGCAGGTGCCAGGACTCCTGGGCAGGACTGACCCCTGGGCATCCTGTGGGGCTGAGAGTGGGTGCTCGGTGAGGGGAGGCAGGCAGCAGGAAGCCTGGGATGCTGCAGCATCAGCAGGATGGAATGCCGAGAGTGGGGGGAACCCACTGTGGAGTCAGACTCCACTGGGAGGCAGGAGGCAAATTGTAGGAACAAATTCCCTGGGCAGCCCCAGGGCAGCTGTGGGTCAGGGCATTTACCGGGCATCCTGGGATGGAGGTGTGAGGAGCAAGGAGGTGATGGCACTGCTGCTGCTGCTGAAGTGGGGACACACCAATGTGGGGGGCACCAGGCAGCACTGCTTGAACTTGGGGGGTTGGCCACCTCTCCATGGTGGCCTCCATGACTAAGAGGGCTAGGAGTGCTGGAGACAACCCATTCAGGCGATGTCCTGGCCATCTGAAACAAGCTGGCAGCCCCCAGCCCCGCAGGGCAGCTCAGGGTGTGGGGAGTGATTTATGGAGCAAAGGATTAGCCAGGCGGAGGCAGCAGCACCAGGGCACACATGGCAGGTGCTGACAGAGGGGAAAGGGCTGCCGGGGCAGGACGGGGGTGAGTCCCAGGTGGCTGGGCTAGAAATTCCTCAGCCTTCCCCAGAGCTTGGACTTACTCCTGTGGCAATAGAGATGGCGTCACCAGGCAGTGCAGGAGCTTGGGGCACGTCTATTCTCAGGCAAGCACCCTGGCACCCAGCTGGAGGGAGAAAGGGTATGTCCCAGCTGGGGGGCTGCTTGGACAGATCTCCCCCAACTCGCACAGCGCTATGTCCCAGGCATCCACCTCTCCTCAGAGGAGGAGACATCTTGGAGGAGATGTGTTTGGCAGAAGGTAAACTGAGGCACCGTGGGAGCTGCCTCTCCCCACTGCAAGGGGGTGATTGAGCCAAGGTCAGGACTTGGCAGCTCTGGGATTCCCAGCCACAGCTCATCCCAGGGCTCCATGAGCTGGTGGGACCATGGGGCTCCCCAGTGCCTGACAGGCAGGCAGCTCCTGGCAGGGCGCTGCCTGCACTCGGCATTTGGAGAGCCTGCACCACCTCCGCCGGACGGCGATCTGCCCACGGGGGCAAGGACATCCCGGTTCCTGCCCGCACAGCCCGGGCAGGTGGCGTCGGGTGTCCGCAGCTGCTAGCCGCCTTTCATCTCCTTCCAGGCTGGAGCTCGCTTTCCGTCACCTGCTGCCCTCCAGGCCGGAGGCCAAGAGAGCCGCGGGCAGGGCTGGTGTGGGAGACGTGGCCGTTCTGCCCACATGTCCTCCGGCTGGAGGGAGGGCAGTGAGATGCCCGAGATGGGCCACAGGTGCTGAAGCAGCATCCTGCCCCACACACCCCACGCACCCCACTCCCAGCTCCTTGGCTCAGGGTGGGCTTAGCTGGGATGGAGCCCAGCAAAATCCCAGCCCAGAGACTACAGCTCTGTGCACCTCCCCTGCAAAACTTTCCATTGCCTTTAGCTCCTGCAATTAGTGGGAAGAGCAGGAGCTGGGGGTGCAGGCAGGGGTTGCCTGTGTGGGCTGGTGGGGAGGGGATGTTGCTGGAACACACATGGGCAGCAGCATGTGCACGTCTGGGCACATGTATGCGTGTGTCAACACATGTATGTGTTCTCGGGAGCATGTGCATCTGTGTGCATCTATGGAGAGACACATACATACACACATAGATACGTGTGCATCTCTGAGATGGTGTTGCACGCCTGTGAGACTGCAGCATCCCTTTGCTGCAGCGTTTCTCAGTGTGTGCAGCCTAATGAGCCGGCGCAGCAGAGTTAATCGAGGGGACAGACAAGCAGAGCTTGTCATTAAGAAAAGCGCTCTGGCAAGTACCAATGACAAGATGCTGCCTGTCCCCTCAGGCTGATGGCAGCCCCCGCAGGGGACAGTGACAGCCTGAGTCCCCAGGAAAGATGGCTGAAGACAAATGTCCCACATGCTGCAACCCTTGCCCAGGGCCAGCTCCATTAGTAAAAGCATCCAGGGAGCGGGAATTGCTGCTGCCTGCATGGAGGAATAAATCTACTGGCCCTGGCAGGATGGGGCTGGCAGGGGGGTGACGAGCCCTGGACCCTGTGGCTTGCCTACAGCCCTGGCTACACCCTGCTCACAGTCCTGCTTGCACCTTCCACCTGGAACATGCCCCTGTTGATGCACACTTGCACAGTGTGACAGTGCCTTGGCTGCTAAAGCTGCCCCCTCAGCTCCCACCATTAGGTTCCAGAGTGAACACGCAGCAGAGGGGATGGAACAGCCGGCTCCCAACAGCATGGTGAGCCTGCGCCAACAGCCCACAAGGACAGGGAGCCTTGCTCAGGGCTGTCAGATTCTTGCTAGAAAAGCTTGGAAAGCTGGAAAGGAGCCTTCACCGCCTCCATAGCCAGGAGCTCCCACACTCCATCTCCCTCTTCTGCTCTCTTCCTGGCCATGCCGCTCCCTGGGGGGCCGTGTCCCCACAAGACATGGCCACAGACCCCCCCTCAGGAACCTGGTCATTGCTGTGGGCATCTCCATCTTGAGGGCTGGGAATGTGTTATTCTGTCCCTTCCAGTATGTGTTCACTCTGAAACCTAATGGTGGGGCAAAAGCCTGTCCTGCAGGGAGTAAGGCATCTTGCTGGAGTGGGAGTCCGCCCCTCAGCCTCCTCCCCCCAACCACTGCAGCCTCCCCAGCCCTGCACCCCCTGCCCTGTCCACCAGCACCACAGACAGAATCAAACCCTCCTGGAGTGAGCATCCCCCTGGCCGGGTTCGCTCCCCTCCCTGACAAGGGGCTCATTCAGTAGCTGCTGAGCTCCTGTCAGGGGGACCAGAGTGTTTATGAGTTGATAACCTTATCACAGACACATCCCTAATTAAGCTTGTTAGTTCTTTATGATAAACAACATATGGACTGGGGCCAGAGGGCTCAGTGGGGCCGTGTGCTCTCCAGCAGCCATGCAGCCCGGTGGGGCAGTGCAGGCAGAACAGGCAGCCCTGTGTTTGTGCCTGGCTCTCCCTCCCCTTCCTGAAAGAACCTTCAACCCCGTGGCTTTGCTGACCCTCCAAACCCTAATATTAGTCTTGGGTTTCTCCTGTGGACCAGAGCGAGTGGGCAGGCGCAGGGCTGGATTGCACAAGGCTTTGCTGGGACCACAGGAGGCTCCTCCACCTCCCGCAGGGGAGGCCCATGGTGTCTGGGGCAGCACAAGAGGGACCTACTGTCTCATGAGGGCCTGGAGATGGAGGGATGGTGAAGCAGCTCTGTGCTTTCCATGGGGAGAAATGAGGGGACAGCAGCTCGACCTGCTGTTGAGTGCGTGACCCTCAGGGGTTACATAGCACCTGCCACCCACCCCAGGGTGGTTTCTTTGTCCATCCTGGTAGCTGAAGATACCCATCCATCCACCCATGCATCCACCCACCAACTCAGCCAGACATCCACCCACCACCCGCCACTGCCTTAATCCCTTCTTCTGCCCCATCAGCCCACCCCACCACCTGCCCTCGCCTTCATCCCTCTTGCCCATCTATCTGCTTTCCCTAAGCTCAGGGTGCTTGTGATCTGCTCCCCCCCCCTCCCCTGCTCATTAGGCACCAGCCCACGTCTCCGGGCCAGGCCTGCTAACAGGGTGCAGGGGGGCACCTGCTCACCCCCCTCCTCACAATCCAAGCCAGCCCCAACATTTCTTATCTCTGAGATCCCACCTTGCCGGCGGAGGAACAAGGCAGGACGCCACGTCCCTGGGGAACAGCAAGCCAAGCGATAACGGAATCGCAGCGGCGAGGAGAAATTACCTTGCCTGAATTTTAAAAACTTCTCTTCTAGGTTGCCGTGGTAACTGAAAGGTGCATCACGTTGCTCTGACAACCCCGAAACAGCCAGGTTTTTGCCTGGCGGGCTCCGAAGGTTTTGAGGAGGGGGAGCCCAGTGCAGTGGGGAGCGGATGGCCCATGGGATGTTCAGCCCCCAGCACTGCCCCAGATAGAGATGTCCCCCTCCCCACAGCTGCCAGCTGCCTCGACACCCCACCCTACCACCATTTCCAACCGTTCCCCATCCATCTCTCCTGGGAAGCACTGAAGGAAGAGGACTGTAAGGCTTCAAGCCCAACCATGTGGTCCCCTAAGAAGGTGGCAGAGAGGTGGGACATGCTCCAGGTTGGTCCACCCTGCTATGGGCATCCCTGGCACCGTGTGGGAGCTGCTGGAAGCCCCAGCAAGCAGCCTGGGGACCCTCCCTGCACCCTGCTTGGGGGGTGGGGTGTGTTTGTGCACCCAGCATGGCTTTGGGCTCCAAGCCCCCAGGCAAGTGACAGCAGCATTGTCCCAGCCCGCGTAAATCACTCTGCCACCGAAATAGCCCCAGCAGGGTTGAAAAATAGCAGGTGACTCACGCAGAGCAAAGGGTCCAAAATAGCCCCTCCGGAGCGCTCCTAAAATTAGTCTCCCTCCCGGGAGGTCCCGGCCACTGTGTCCTTGCCAGGGCACAGCCGCAGCATTGAGCCAGCCTGGCTGCTGCCACCGTGGCCGCTTCCCTCCTGGGGTTGGGGGTTGCGGAGCTCCCTTCGCTGCTCCCATCTCTCTGGGATCTTCCCTGAATCCACCCCCGGGTGCAGCTCAGCCGTGCATCTTTGAGTCTCTGGGCAGATCTGGGTGGCTCCTGCGGCTGCAGGTGGCTCCATGCAGGATGCCCCACGCAACGCTCACAGCTCCGAGCACCATAAAACACAGCCCAGGAACCTGTGAGCTAGTGGGGTGCTGAGGGCTTGCCCCTCCATCCTTCTTTTTGCCTGGATTTCGTCAGGGGGGGTGGCGAGGCAGTGGATCAGGTGTTTCCCAGCAATAGTGAGTCCCCCAGGAATTCGGGTTTTCCGATGCCAGCTCCCCCGCCTCACCGCTCCCCCGCAGCAGGGCAGCACCAGCCTGCCTGCTCCCACCCGCTGCCGGTGCTGGGAGGCGTGCAGTCCGGGGGTGGGGGGCACGGGGGGACCCCAGGAGAAGCATCCGCTCTGCTGGCATGGCCGGGAGCGTTTCCCATGCAGGGCCATCCCTCCCGCGCGGGTGAATGGTACCCAGTTAATTAGAGGAAGGGATGAATAATTCCTTTTTATAATGCAACGTCGTGCGGCAGATGCCGTCTGCCTCGTCTCGGCGCGCCGCGCGCAGGAGCCCGCGTTATTCTGCTCTCAGCAGAGTTATTTATACACTGGGACATTTTTCAAAGTGCCGCTTTGATGGTCTTCCACCAGCTTGGAAAAAAAAGTAGTCCATCCCAAAATAACCCAAGTGAAAGTCACAGCTCTTCATTACGCACATCTTCAACCGGGGGGCTCAGAGAACAAAAACCTGTCACATTCCTCCCATCAAATCCGCCCTTTTCAAGTGCATTTCAAATGGGTTCAAACCACCGCGGCGGCGGCTAGACGAGCACTAATGATGCTGCAGGCGCATCCCACCCCAATTCGGGCTGGGGAGTGGGATGGAGCTGAGGGCTGGGGGGTTTAGGCAGCTTCCAGTGCTCACACATATTGTGCCCAGGACAGGGTGACCCTGCGGGGACCATGGTGGGGTATGCTGGGGGAAATGCAATCCCTCTCTTGCCTGTTTGTTCTTGCTGCAGGAAGCAGTTCCTCCCCCCAAACCAGGCTGTGGAGGAGAGGAACGAGCACCAAATAATTTTTTCCAAGGAATTAGAGCAAAAAACACCCCAGCCCCCATTTTCCCATTGCACCCGCATGCACGCACCCCTTGGGTCTGGTTGCTGTTAAAGGGAAAAAAAAAAAGCAGCCGGGGGGGTGGGGGGAAGATGTTTGTAGGTGGTGACAAATTCCTGTGAAAACGTTTCTGACATGAAGCAGTCTCCCATCCAAGTTCCCTCCCAGCGGAGACTGCAAGCTGCTCCCCCCACTCCCATGCCTGGCAAGGGGCCTGAGCTGCTTGCCCCCCTCTGCCTGCTGGGGGCTGTGGGGCCAGGAGGTGCCCGACGGAGCAGCACGAGGGGCTCCGGCTTCCCCCCATCGCCTGCACCCCAGTGTACGCCACGCTGCCTGCACAGCCAGCCTGGCTCTCTGAAACCCCCTCCCCTGTGCTGGGCAAGGGGCTTCGGGTGTTTTGGTGGGGGCTGCTTGGTGACCCCCACCGTGGGGTGCCCTGAGCTGGACCAGGCACCATCTCTACCCACCACCACCCATTGCCAGTGCCACAGGAACCCCCAGCACTGTGTGGCATCCTATGGTGGCTTGCCACCCTGCTGTCAATCATGCCCTCTCTGTCAATCACATGCCCTGATTTCCCACACCAGCCCCTGCAGGAAGAGGACTAAGGGGCACGGGGACCCCTTGGAGCACAAGATGGGCACTGTGACCTGCAAAAGGGGGAAACTGAGGCAGCCTATGACACACACCAACCTCCCCAGGCATGACATGCCCTTGGGGGCTCGGTTTGCTCTCTGGGTCACCAGTGCCCTGCCTCCATCAAGCTTGGCACTGGCTTGCCCAGCTGCCTGCAGCCCCTCGGCCCAGCCAGCCCCCTCGCCCTCTCCCCCAGGGGCTCGGCTCCACCGCCCGCAGCTCTACACCACAGCCAGCCCAGTGTCACGGCTCTAGGGCTGCCAGCACTGCCTGGTAGGTGATCAACAGCTCGCAGCCAACAGCAGGGAAGACTCTCTGCTGGGGAAGCCATTTCTTTACCCTCCAGATTCTCCTGTTTCAGCATTTCTGCAAGGCTGGAACATCTTCCCTGGGAGAGCTTGGTGCTGGAGGATGTCCCAAGTGCCCAGGACAGGGTGAGCTGCCCATGCCCAGCACTCAGCACAGCAGAGCCCCAGGGGCTGGCATGCAGCCACACACCAGTCGGCTGCCTGGCAGGGGAATGACTGCGCTGGGTGAGGCCACAGGTCCCAGGCCCTGGGATCCCAGTCCCCATCTGCTTTTGGTTTCTTCCAGCAGCACCAGAGCCCCCTGCTCCACCCCCCGTGGCTGCAAATTGGGTCCACGTTGCTGCAGATGGTAAGTCAATTAAAACCATCTTTTCTTCCGCCCCAGCAGGGAAACCTGGACCATGCAGATCCCAAGCCAGAAACAGGCTCTCGGTCAAAATGGCATCCGGATGGAGCAGCCAAGGGATAAGTGACACACCTCCCCTTCCTCACCCACACTGGTCCCACTGGGCTGGGCCACCCATCCAGGGCCACAGAGGCTCTGCGCCATGAGGCAGCAGGCGGTGCTGGCATGGGATGCCATCACTCCCAGGGAAGGGGCTGCCCTTCATTTGTGCACCCTCCACCTCACCCACCACCCTCCTGCCCCTGGAGCATCCCCCCAGCAAACAAGCAGGCTGCTGGGGGGGCCACAGTGGTACCTGCTATGCGGCAGCAGGATGCTGCTCCATGGCCCTGCCCATCCTCCCTGCCACAGCCCCACGGCTGAGGGGCACTCAGGTGAAATCGTTTAGGCAAGGAAGAGAAATCTATTCCAGGGCAGTTCCAAAGTATTTTAGACACATTTAGTAGCTTGGGAGAGGACGGACAGACACAGTGGGGAAGAGAATGGGAAGCAGCCATATTAACGCCCCTGCAGTGGAATGAGGAAAGGTGATGGAGAGGAGCTTAAGCACACATACACACACGTACAGGTGCACAAGTGCACACGTAGGTGCATAAGTGCATGCATGCAGGCACAGGTGAGCAGGCAGCTGCACAGGCACACATGCAGCTGCACATGCCCATGTGCCCCAGCCCGGGCTCTCCCTCTGCAGCCCCACAGCACCTCCTGTTTCAGGCTGCCTGTCAGCACCTGGAATATATACCCTGTGGCGCTGCTTTGGCTGGAATTTGCCACACGCATAGCCAAGGTGGCCCTGGCTCTGCACAGCACCCATAGGGCAGGGCACGGCAGGCTTTTTGGCAAGGGATGACTGCAGGAGGGCCAGTCCAATCCACACCAAGCCCTGGGGCCAAGCCGAGCTCCTGCAAGCACCCCAAGCATGCGTTGCTGCATCAAGTGCTCCAGACTGGTCCTCCTGCACCCCAGATCACTGGCAGCCCCGACCAGCAGCATAAGGATGTTTTCCTGCCTGCAGGCAGCGTTTTGGCAACCATGTGAGCTGCCAAGCAGGCAAGCAATGCCTACATGGGACTGGCCACACAGAGTGCCAAGCTCCGCCATGAGTTGGTAACTCCAGCGATTAACAAATGCTCAGGAGAGAGGCTGTTCACACTAACGACTTGGCTGGTTTCCTCGCCTCAATTAGCACACAGGAGCTCATGATGCTCGAAGGGCCTCCTGGAAAGCCAGGGCATAGCAGGCTTGGGAGTTTTAATATTAATAACACTGAAAGCTAGCCAGAAAAATCCCAAACCTTCCAACAAGACCGACAGCAACCTTTGATTCTGCATATTATAGGTGTTGGAAGGAGCCGCAGCTTGGTTGGTGCCGAGGCCCTGGAAGTCACCCTGTAGCCAGCCCTGTGCCTGGGAGGAGCCCTGTTGCCGTTGCTTAGAAAGGGCAGGGGGTCCTTTAGGGTGTCCCCCTCAGCCCCCAGCCTGGGAGCTGTGCTCTTACTCTTCCCCTGTCGTCCACAGGGGAGGAGACCTTGTCACTGCTTAGCAATAGGGAAACCGAGGCACAGAAGGACTGCAGTGCAGCTCTGCCCAGCCAGGGACTGCTCTGCCTCTCTTCCTGCTAGTGCCTGCTCCAAAAACCTCTCTCTGGCACCCTGCTCCCCTCTGCACCCCTGGCAGGACCCACTTCAGCCCCATCTGGCACTTTGGCCATGGCCCAGCACCCTCCTGGGGCAATCTGTGTCAGGATCGAGCCCTCAGGAGCAGTGGCTCCCTTAGCCACAAGGGAGCTTGGCTGCTCAGCCGCAGCGGCGTGGGTGCGCTGGCGGCCCTGCGAGCTGTGCCCGCGGGAGCTCCCCTCCGCGCCAGGGGGATCCTGCCTCATCACAACGCGCTTCGCATCCCATGGCTTCTCCCCTCCGCTGCCCCCAGAGGTCGGTCCCCGGGGAGGCAGGGACACCATGTCCCTCTGAAGGCAGTGGGCCACGGCGCATTCAGTCACGAACAGCCGCATTGCGCTGCCTAAATTGGAGGCGCGGGTGCTGGCAGGCACCGGTGCCTTCATGCCCTGCTCCAGCGCCTGGCGCGGGGGCTGGAGGGCATGCCTGGGAGCAGGGGGGCTGCACGTCTCCCACACCAATGCTTCTTCCTTTCCCTGGGCACCCAGCAGCAGTACGTTTCCCCTGGAAAGGGGGCTTTGACCCATCCACAGCATGTGTGGGGGTGGTGAGGCCCATTAAAGCCTTGCCCCAGGAGGGGCCCTGCTTTGGGCACCCCACTACAGCAGCTGTCCCCACAAACAGGACCCTGCGCCACCACAGTACGCTCCTGGCTCTGCACCGCAGCCGCTCTGCCAGAGGTACCGGCTGGGGCTGGCTCAGCTCCTGGCGCTGGGGCAGCACTTTGCCGCAGCAAAGAGGGAGTGAGCCTGGCAGGAGCCGGCCGGAGCCAGGAGAACGCTGTACTGTGCCCACCGCAGGCATGCCCCCCCTCGCCTGGGGCAGCGACCCCCCATCAGGAGGATGAGCTGTGAAGGGGATTGATGGGCCGGGAAGAAGCTGAGCTGCACAAATGCACTTTATCGACCCATCAAGTCCACCTGCTGGGAAACAAACCCCCCCCCCCCCCCACTTTGCCGCATCGCCAGCTGGGGCATACGGGGAGGTGCGGGAGACTGCTGCCAGGCAGAGCAGTCCCTGCGCAGTGCACCGGGCCTGTCTCCCCCTACCATCGTCCTGCGGGGGGCAACTGAGGCAGAGCGCTGGCACTCAGGTGGTCTGGCCCACCTGGCATCCGCTGCGATGCTGCACCCTGGGAGCCAGCTCTGCGCCCACTCTCCCCACCAGCCTGGCACAGCAACGTTCCTGGCTCCAGCTGCCCACCGCGAGCCGGGGGGCTGCACCCATCCTACCGTAGACCCCACTGCTGCACCCGGGCCCGCAGCGATGCTCAGGAAGCCTTGCACAGAGGCAACGTGCATGTGAAGGGCGTGCGACGGCCGGGCCACGCCTGCCACCTGGTGGCACGGCCCAGGGACACGGCAGCGGCCACCCGCCCTCCCCCCCGCAGTCCCCCGGCCCCGTCCCGCATGCCGGGCTGCGGCCCCCGGGGCAGGGATCGGGGCTTTCCCGACCTCGGCCCACCCCCCGCCGGGAAACCCTCAGAAATGAGGCCCGCGGCCCAGGCAGGTTTGGCAGCAAAGCGGGGTTCACCCCACCCCGCAACGCAGCCACAGAAGGGCCTTGCACCGCAAGGGGTGGTGGAGCTTCTGCTCCGTCCGGAACTGTTCCTATGCCCACCTGGACAGTGCTGGCCTGGTTACTCCACGGGGAAAGACTTCTCCTGGCTTGGCTTCCCAGGGGAGGCTGGGCAAGCTCCACAGCCGAAGGGGAAGAGGGTGCAAGGGTGACGATACCCCAGACGCAAGCGCCGGCAGAGGGAAAAACGTGAAAACAGTAACTGAAGGGAGGAAACCTCCGGGAAGAGGTGGTTCACCATCACCCAGCCTCCACAGCTCTGTGGCGCTGTGCCCAGTGAGGCTGGAGACACGCCTCGGGGGAAGCACACAGGCCCCATGCCAGGCTCAGACCCCCGCTGAGGGGTTGGCAACCTGTCCCCTTCAGCCCACCACCCACCGGAGCACTGCTCGCAATACCCAGGGGCTCCAGGGCAGGCAGCAAGCTTCAGAGGCGTTTCTGCTGGTCCTGTCCTGCTCCCATAGCTATGGCCGGATGGGATACAAGAAGAGCTGGTCCTCCACCAGCCAGCATTCACGCTGAAGCTGTGACAAAGACACTTAAGGTACAGCACAGGGATGAAAGGAAGCAGGAGAGTGGAACGCTACGTGGAGGAGGGAGACTCCAGGATGAAGTCTCTCATGAAGGAAGAAGCAGAACCACAGAAAGGACCAGTAGCATTGGCAACTTATTCTTCATTCACCCACTGAGAAACAGAAATAGGATCATTTTTGGATGTATTTCTTTTGGAAATGAGCCAAACTGGCAACTAGAATCAAAGTCTTCAAAAAGTCTATACAAAGATGTATCATACAAAATGTACAGGTAAATTCTCCAAAAAAAAACAAAAACCCAAACCAAAAACAAAAACCCAAAACCCAGACAGACAATACAACAAAGAGAGCAGAGATGGTGTGAAACCACAGCTAACAGGTCCTGCCCCTGCTCCAGAGGGCAGGGACAGCATCTGGACAACACGCTCCAAACACAAAATACATTACATTATGTACAGGACCGTATAAAGATCAGCATCCCCTTTGGTCTAACCAGGAGCTCTCCAGCATGAAGTTTGGGGCAGTTCAAACAATCTGCTCATGGAAGTGTTACATGCCGAGAGGGGAAAAAAGTCCAAGGGAATGAAATGGTCAACTCTAAACCATAACCAGGATACAGGCAGGCCACCAAGGCTACAGAGTTTAACAGTCAGTTCTGGCTAACAAGTGTGTGCTTTGCGGGCCACAGCGCGTTACTCCATCTCCGTGAAGCGAGCAAACATGGCTTTCCGCACTGCATCTTTGTACGAATCTGCAGTGGAGACACCGTAGGAGCTGCCCTTGGCTCCCAAGCCAGCTCCTCTCATTCGTACTTGGGCCTGCAAGGGAAAATACACATGCTTCAGCTCTGCAGCGAGGCCACACCACCACGCAAAACACCACAGGAAAAGTCATCAATCCAGCCAACTTCTCCAGCTCCCCTGGGGATCCCACACAGCTATAAATACTGACACCAGGAGATGAGACCGCACACAGCATCCCACACTTGCTGGCTCCACACTGCTCCAACCCCAGCCGAAATGGAACTGCACAGAATGTGGTTCCTAACAGAGTAACCCTGAGCAGCCAGACCCAAAGCCAGCAGCTGGGGGGAGGTAGGGCGGCCCACCCCGAGGTACGCAGCTCAAGGGCAGGCCCACTGCCACAGCACCCCACAGCACCTCAGGAGCAGATTTCTGAAGGGAGACGGAAGCAGAGCCCTGCCTGTCCGAGTCCCAGCTCTGCCTCAGCTTTAGCATCTGATGGGACAAACAGGAGCAGGAGCGAATATCAACAGAGGCAGCTTTGCTGTGGACAACCATTTTGTCCCTTGAGCAGCAAGTGCTTCTGGATTAAAAACAGGCACCAAACCTCATCAAAGCAGCATCCATCTCCACTTACCTCAATGGGTGCTGTGATGCCCTGACATTTTCTTCCCAAGCCTGAGCCTTCCCTCCAGCCCATGGCCTGCAGCATCTTGTTGCCGATGTTACTGTTGTCAAGGCCATCTTTGGTGGGCTGCTCGTAATTACTGCAGGAAGAAGAGAGGAGTTAACCACATTGCTCATCGTGCGTCGAAGCAATTGCTGAGGAGCTCTCAGATACATACACTGTGCCAGCATCGTACACCTTCTTGCGCTTTGGCTCAGGAGGCTCCGGGATGCCGTACTTCTCCCGCCTCTCTGCTGCTCTGTCTCTGTATTTCATCTGCATGAGGGAACCAGATTTAGTACTGATTTTTGAAAACACTTTTGCTCATCTTTGAGCTATGAGTAAGCTACATGCCTGCTATGACAGGTATCTGTCCGCTGCAGCCTGCTAATACACAGCTTGACTAACACCACAGAAGAGAACCTCGAGCAAGTCCCTGGAGCACATGGGAACCTGCACTAGGGTAGGAAGAGTCTGGCCCCAACACCTGCTGGATTAGCCCTCGATTGGCCACTCAAAGGTTTCTGGTCTCACTCTGGCAACCCTGAGCTGGAGGTGAAATGGCCCTTCCCTGCTAAGAAGTAGTCGTGGGATATAGGACACTTCTCTCCATGCAACAGGACAACTCTGAACCTTGACCCAAGAAGGGGTTGGCTTACAAGGATTATCTCAAGTGACATGTGTCAGGATAAAGAGCTCAACATATCACCTGTGCAGGTTTTCCATTAGCTACTCATCTGCTCATCTCAGCACTGACCTCTCTCTCACGCAGCTCCAAGGCTTCAAGTTCCTGCTCTGAAAGCTTTGATCTCCTGTAGATATCCATGTTTTGCTGAAACAAGGAGATTCCTGTTAACAGCATGACACATGCAACAGCTCCTTTCACGTAAGTAGCTGACTTTTGGGAGAGCAACAATCCAATGCAGTATGTTTGATTTAATAGGAACAGTTTTCCAAACTGTGACAGGTATTATAGCTTTGGTTTATACACCGAATTATGGCAACCAAGTACCCTCCTGACAGCATAACGCAACTACCTTGTGCAAGTCAGACAGCTGCTGGTGCCGAATCAGAGCATCTTTATTTGGGAACTGCCTTCTACACAGCAGACAAGCCATCTTCTTCCAGTCAGTCAGCTTCTCTTCCTCATTCTCCATTCTTTCCAGTAAGTCCTCATCGTTATCACTATCGCCACTGTAGGCAGCCACAAGGCCACGCTAAGAAAGGAAGGACAGTGTTAGGTGGAACATGACAGCATCACCACAGTTTGGAGAGCCCAAAAAGGGAACGTGGAGACTGTAGATGTGTTTGGTGTTGCACAGGAGGGGCATCACCCTCTCATTACTGAGGATGAAACGCAACTGAAAAGAACAATATACTACAGTGGCAGCCAGACTTACTTCCCACTAACCAAACAGTAATTTAAGTACCATGCTTTTGGAAACCTCAAAACCTCAACCGAGCTCTTAAGCAGAGAAAAGCTGTGATTTCTTCTAGCCTCATCTTACTGCACTTGTGTCAGACCACTGTAACCACCACAGCTTTTTACAGATGATGCTGTGGAAAGCAAGGATTTCCTAGAACTCTTCTAAAATGCTTTACCGGTAACCTTTGGGAATACCTCTGCCAGGTATCTCACACTCACCTTCAGTGGATTTTCATCATCCCCATTCTTCAACACCTCTGGCAAGATCTGCTGTCTCTCAGACAGAGCTCCCTGGATGAGACAACAATGCCATGAGCACCAAGCTCTCTGCCATACCACACCCCGCTCCATACTACTGCCAGCACTTTCACCTTCTTCTCAAAGAGGGCAAAGCCTGCATCTGCAGCCGCTGACTCTTTCCGCTCCTCCTCCCTGGTACTCAGTGGCTGGAAGCTATTCTTGAAGTTCTCTTTCTGCTTGTTCAAACTCTTTGCCCAGCGCTCCATGTCTTTAGCAATCTGAAATGCAGAGTGGTTTGCTCAGACAGCTCCCCTCACAGCTGTCAATCTTGCGTACAGTTTCCAGAACAAGTCAACCCACTACCTTTTCTTTTTAAAATCACAGGACACTGGATGTAGTGCAGCTGTTTCCCTGTATACAGTGTTCAAAGATACCGCAGCTTGCTTCTTTTACTGTATGAACCCTTCTTATCGATCTAATCCTTGAAGTGATGGCTTAGTTATACTCCCACTGGTCCTGGCATGATTCCATATGCATTCCTCCTATGCAGAGCTTATTTCTGCACTGAAGCCTTGCCAACTCCACCTCTCCTCAGCCCTCTACAATACTTGCAGATTGCAGGCATACACCCCACCGAATAACCTAGGATTTCCTTTATCATGAAAAAGGAGAACCATTATGCCATTTCACAGAAGACTTTAGCCCAGTTACAATCCCATTTTGTCTTTTACCTGTTGAGCAGTTTTACTTTTAGGCTTCTCTTTCTTCTCCTTCACTTCTTTGGTGGTAGTTGTGGTAGCTGTTTGTTGGTACGTGACACCTTCTGCAGCAGGCATGTAGGTCTCTTTTTCGCCATCCCAGTAAAGGTACTGCTGGGTTAAGGCATTGTAGTAATACTGCCAAAGGAAGAGTCAAGACAGTTAAATGCTTCATACAAGCTAAACATCCAAGGAAGAACCAAAGCTGGCTGTTTGATTCATACTACTGCATCAAATAGGAAGGTGTTCTGTAGAGTCCAAACAAGTTCTGCAGACTCCACAAAGGAGTCAAAAGGCATGACGTGGCTGAAGCGGCTGCCCCCAGACACAGGCCTTCTGCCCAACAGCACTACAGAAAGCCTTCTGCCTCTCTCAACAGATGACCCACCAGAGCCCCGAGCTAGGTGCACTTTGCATGCACCCAGCAGCAAAATAGCTCCGTTAGGATTAGCTCTTTTCACAAACACTATGTGGGCCAAACTGTGAGGAAAATTAAGGGAAGGAGAGAAAAATGGAAGAGCTATACCAGAGGGAAGTCCCAGTCCTACACACACTGCTGAACGTTATCTGTTACATTCAGTATTTTGTGCACCTCAAAGTTAATTTCACTTGTATGATGAGACAGGGAACTAATGGACTTCAACAGTTAAGACAGGTGGGAAGAACTTGTGTTTACCTGGGAATTAGGATCATAGTAGAGCCCTGTTACAGGATCATAATAATATCCTGAAGATTCATCATATTGGTAGGTGGAAGTGTCAGGGACAGCTGTAAAAAAATTAAAGTGTGGGATATGGTCGTTCCAGTCGAATTCAGACAGGTATCTTTCTGTATTTCAGTTAAAATTCTGAGTTTATTACCAGCCACAATGGCAGGCATGTCTGTAAAGGGCTCTTAATCACCCATGCAGAACACACTCCAGGGACAGCTTCACCACTGACATATGGCGATAAGAGCACTCAGCCAAAGCCAAGTCTCTCTCTTACTATACAGTGACAGATACCTGTCCCCACCAGCAACGCCCAACTGCTTACCGTACTTGGTTCCAGGGACTACGCCAGTCGGGGGAGCCGTTTGTGCCTGAGTGCTAGTGGTAGGTGGTGCTGATTGTGTCTGAAAAAAAAACCCAAATCAGGAACCTCAATTAGAAAATCTGTCACCAAGGTGCAAGAAAACAAGGACAGCGAGCTAAGGCATGAGCAGCCCACACCACACATACAACAGCTAGTTCCTCTTCACCAGTACACTTAGCACTCACCTTTAACCAACAAAAAAAAACTAAACAAGAAACTTTTCACAGAAAAGAATTGGCAGATGATTTATGACCATAAGCACTGTGAGCAACCCACGGACACTCAGCAGCTTTGCTGTACCACCCACTTTAAAGAGAGAAGGCAACAGCTAAACCAGATATCCCACATAACCCTGTGTTGAAAGCAAGGAGCAATTAGTGCTGTAATTACCGGAGAGTCAGGTGAGTTTGTCTGTTGATTATATAACTGAGGACTCTGGGACACGACTGCAGCTGTGGTGGTAGTGACTGGAGCTCCTGCCAACAGAGAGCGATAATGGATAAGCCAACTGATCTGTAGAACAGTATTTCATCCTAGTGCTAAAATTACTTTGTTTACAGTTTCAGCTCCCAATTCCAGCTCCAGCAGCCAAACAAGGCAGTAAACGTTCAAAAGGAGACAGATACACAGTGGGTATTTTCTAACCAGACAAGGAACAGTTTCCTTTTCAGGAGGAAATATTCTGCTCCCAAGGCCAGTGACTCGTGGCATCTGAGAGCTGCTAGTGCTCAAGATTTGTCTAGAGCTGCTTACACAGTTCTCACGAGCTCAAGGCTTTTGTCAATAGGCTGGAGTGGAGGCTGCGCTCTCACCTCACCAACTAGAGAACCCACTTGAACCAATCTGTTACGGTCCTCTAGCAACACATACTCATTCACACATCCTGAGAGCAAGGAGAGCCAAGTGTCCCTTTACACAGCAAAGTAACAAAGGCTACAGTAAAATACTGCTATTGCAACACTATGATTACAGACAAGAGCATCCCCACATGTCAGAAGTACTACCTGATATGGTAGCTGCATCTGTGTCCAATACTCCTCCTTGATTTTGGTAGTACTGCTGGTAATCCTGGGAGTACTGCAAATGGAGAAGAACGACAATGCAAGATGAGCAGATACCCAAATTACAACCACCTACTGGTTAAAGCATAACCACCACTACCAACCTGAGCATACTGTGTGTAGCCATCCTGTCCTGACTGGAGGTAACTGTAGTCAAGGGTGCTGCCTTCTCCAGTCTGTGGCTGAAATTCGAGCAGGTAATTTTTGTTAGAACAGATACGGTTACTGTATTTAGGGATTCTGACACTGTTTAGGCTCCAGCCCAACTGTCAGCTCACATCCGTCAAAGCAGCTTTGGTCAGTTCAAGCAAGCAAGTGGCCAACAGTGAAACTGTATGCTCTACATTTTCTTTTTCAGGAAAACACAACTATGAGCACCAAACTCCAAATCATACCTGAGTGGATGACCACTGAGCTGCAGCAATGGCTGTACTTGCCACAGAGAAGGCGCTGACTCTGTTACCGTCTGGGAGAAGCAAGTCTCTGTAACCACAAAAATCATGCATCTGAGTAAATACTGCTTTTTGCTGAAGTGTCTCCTTATGCAAGGGGGCAGAGTCTGCCCTTACACGTGGATTTCTTGGCAGTTACAAAACATTCTGATTATAATGAATGAGCCAAAGCACTGCTTGGCAAGTAAAGGAACTTGAGGTTCATTGTTGTACAGTCAATAACAAGTCACTAAGTCTCCAAGGAAACAAGCATGCTATGTACACAAGTAGTTATGATGTTATCTTCAGAGGACTGGAAATAGGGGTGGTAGGAAACACTGCTTTCACTCTCCCCACACACAGTAAAAAGCTGGATGTATGCAACACAAGACACATAAGCAAAACTTTGGAGTGACAGTAATCTTAAAAAGCCTGGGTGACAACACATCTCCAATATAAACGGCAGGGGTAGGGGGGGTGTAAAAAATAAACTGTTACTGCAACTCACTTTCTGGCACTCTTTGCAAAGTCAACACCAATTGTTTTGCCATCAATTTTTAATGGTGGCTGAAGACTTTGTAAAATCTGCAGCAGTTGAGAAGCATCCTACAAGAAAAAACACTCATTATTATAGGCAGGTTACTGGAGATTCACAAGTTTCCAAAGCTTCACCTTTTCACATACAGCCGCTGAAAGCAGGTAGTGCTGTAAGAACACCTCCATCTTCTCATACTATACACATGTAGAAGAGCACAATGGGACCGATCACAGCCCACATGCCAACAGTGCATGCTTCCCTCCCCAGGTCACTGAAGATGTTTGCCCCAAATTACTCCAAAAGGGAGGCCAAGCAGGTATCGAGATCAGGCACCTGTTTTCAGGCAGCAACAACTGTTCCACTCTACCTACAGCAGGCCCAAACAGATCATGCTGCTGACTTGAGTTTGGTACGTAGAATCATTTAGGTTGGAAAAGACCTTTAAGATCAAGTCCAACTGTAAAGCTAGCACTGCCAAGTCCACCACTAAACCATGTCCCTAAGTGCTGTATCTACAGATCTTTTAAGGACCTCCAGGACAAAGACTTTACCATCCTTCAGGGACCCTATGCCAGTATCTGTCCTCCTTCACAGTAAAGAGGTTTTCCTTGTACCTCACTGCAATTTTCCATGTTTCAACTTAATGCTATTTCCTAGTGTCCTATCCCTGCATACCCTCAAGAAAAATGTCTCTCTGCTATCCCTAGACCCTCCCTTTGGATGCTGCAGAGAGCAGCAATACCCCCCTCCTCCCCTTCCTTCTCAAGGTGGAAGGCCAATTCTGCGCACTCTGTCCCATATTATATGCTCCAGACCTTAATTTCAGTTAACAAAATACTATCCCAGACCTATTTTTGTGATCCAAGCATGAAACCAGCCTTTAATCCAGAATAGCTCTCTGCTACGGAAACAGCTTTCCTACGTGCTCACAACATCCCCACCACCTTCTTTCCCAACTGCAGCTAAAGATGAAAAGCTTTGACACACCGAGTTTCAATTAACCTTTGGTGAACCAGAGCAGTCAGTCAGACAGCTCAAAAGCTCTAAATGCTTCAGCTACAGAAGCACGTTAACAAGCTGTTTCTCTCCCAACACATCAGTAAGGCCCTCACCATGGCAGAAGACAGCTGCACAAACGCAAAGCCTCTATTTTGCTGCGTCTGCTTGTCTTTGATTAGACGAATATTATTGACTGCCAGAGATGCGTATGGAGACAAGGCAGTCATGATGGATTCCACTACCGTGTGAGGAGCAATGTTTCGGAGAATGATGGCTGAGGAGAAAAGAGAGTATGATATTAGCTGTGCATGTAACCGCTTTCTGGCGTAGTTCAGGTTCTTCAGCAGGTAGTCTGAGGTACAGGAAGGATTTCAGTCCCTGCGTTCACGTATCAAATTATAAAACAAATCAAAGATTACTTACTATCACAGTAATAATCCACAGACTGAACGGCTTCTGATGCTCCAGGTGGCACCTCCTGTTCTGAATCTTCGTAAGAAGAAGAAAATGTTTTAGTCACAATACGGCTCATTCTCTCAAACCGAGCATTTCACAAGCCAGCCTAGGACCTACAGTGAACTTTGTTTCCTACACAGGAGAGAAAGTTTTCCACAAAATCAAACACAGCCAAGAGATCAGTGTAACATACCAAATTTGTCCGCTCCACAGCGGAAGCATTTTAGCCTCCTTCTGAAGTTGTAAAGGCAGCACTATGAGGAATAAGAGAAGTCTAGTAAGAACTCGAGTGATTTGTTAAAATGGTTGCATTTGCTGTATAGCAACAAAAACTAGACTTTCACACAAAGTAACATAACAAAGCTAAACCCACCAGAACAATCAAGAACAGCAAAAGCCACCCTTGCCCATATCACAGCTCCTTTTCAGAATATCCCAACTATCTCTCCCTTAGTCCTCCTGAACTCTTCAGTTATTTTAACTGCGAGGTCTTCAACTTACAATCCCAGGCATAGGAACTACTTAAAAAGCATGTTAAAATCAAACACAGGGTGGAAAACAAGTTACCCTTACGGGCAAGAAATGTAGCTAAAGCCCGACAAACAGCCTAGTCCTCATCTTACTAAATCACCTCCACTGGCTGTGTGAAACAAGGAGCACACAGCAGCCTATAGCAGACCAGCAGCAATTCAACAGTAAATTAGCCATCACCTCGCAACTTCTTACTCTAGCACACCTCACCACCCAATCTGTGTTCTGCAGCAACACCTCAGTGACTCCATCTATTTTGCCACCCGAGCTAGGAAACGTTTTCATTCCTGCATTTTACTGTTCCTATGCTTATCACACAGACCAGGAGCACAAGCAGGTTTGGATCACGTATCACTTTGTTCAAGCCAGAGCCACTGAAAAGCACAGAGGACTCCTGCCCATAGAACCACATGTGATACCTTGTTGCAAAGCCAGTCCTCAAATTTAGGCCTGGGGTTGCTGTAGTGCATCGCGATCTGCTTCCCTTGGATCACCAGCTTTTTCTGCAAAAAAAGTGGTTTCAATTATTCCTGTATCGAGGCACACATGTTCATTTTCCCATGGCAGAGCACCCTTCGGAGGAATCAGTGCTCCTGAATTAAATGGACAACATATGGGGAGGATGTGGAGGACAACCACCGCCACCTACACCCTGCCCATCCAATCCTGCAGAGAGGAGGACGAGGGCAGCAAGAGAATGGGATGTGGAGCAAAGATAAACGGAATCAGGGAGTGTTGAAAAAGCTGCCAAACACTAAACGCTGACATGGAACCAGAAAGTGTCTCGAAGGAGACAAAGTCCTAACCTGCTGCATTCAGGATTAACACGTTTTTAGGAGTCTCTTTGCCCCCACATTTCTATTCACTTCTGGTATAGTACTGAGCAACATTTTAAACATCCTTAGGTAACGGCTTCACTTCTTCCCCTACTCCAAATACCCCAGACCTTTTAAAAACCACATTTGGATTACTTTTCCAAGCACTTTCTTCACAAGTGTCCCTTTGAAAATACAGTAATTCCTCCCAAAGGGACCCTGCTTAAGACTTCTTGGAGACCGGATTACAAGTGCCATCAACTGAAATGTAACTCAGAGTGGTTTCCTTTGACTAATGCATCAGTTCAATGGGAAGCCTGCACAAGAGGTTTGTGTTCTTCATTCAGGCAGGAGCTCTCCAAAATGAGTAACTAGACTGCAAGTGAAGCTTCTCCAAGGGTAGGAAAAGTTCATAATGCTTTCAGCATGTCCTCTCACTCCGACTTTAGAGGAGTTAGGAATTTACATCTAGTTAAGAAGCCTTGATTCTCAGCCTCACACTTTGCCAGGTGTGGCTATGCAGAATGCCCTTTCACAATATGGCCATCAACATAGTTTAGTCAAACAGGTGAAGTCTGTCTGAGGAAGTACATCTGAGGAAGCGCGTATTAAGAGGCCAAACCCCAGACATTTTAACAAACTATTTTTATAGCAGATTGGCTTACTGCAGAGGTACCACAGAAGTGTCAGGACCGGTGGCTTTTCTTGATAACAGGGTCTGACATAGATCTAGCACGTAGCATGAATAAGGCTCTCACATTCTGCACAACTAAATAGGGCAAAGCCATTTCTCCTACCGGCAGGAGGGAGGGTTGGAGGGCCCAGCACTCATTGGATATGCACACATAGAAACAAAGCTGCTGGCATAGTTGCAATACATCATTCTTTCATCTAACAGTCAGCAACTGGGCTGCTGGGGACAGTCTACGTTTTCCCTACTACTAGGGTGGCTGGTTACTGGAGTGAATTTGAGTATGTTTCAATAAATTATGCATCAGTACAGCTTTGTATATATTAAAATTATCTCGTTTCTGAAAACATGCTGAGCATGAATTTTTTGATCTAAATCTTTCCACTGCATTCACCAACCCTACTGAGCAGCATGTCAGGAAAACAGTATTTGAATACTGCTCTCTGGCTGGGGAAATCACCCACCGTACAGGACACATGAAACCCTATTCCAGCGTAAGGCACACAACTTCCATCTGCTGGAACTAACTGCCTGTGAATCCCATTACAGCGCCACTTCTTTATGCATAACGCCAACAGAGCAGATACCATTCCTCATGCTGCCCAGGGACCTTCACATCAAATATTCAATTGTAAAAACAAACAAAGATTTGATATACTTTGCTCACTTTGAGAGTTTTTAAGTTCTATTGTGAAACAGACTATGAATATTCAAAAAGGAGCAAAAGCAAGTCAAACTGCAGTGCAACAGGGAAATCCCAGAAACTAGAGGACTCTCATTGCATTTTGGCCCTGCATTAAGTCATACTTCAAAAAAGCCAAAATACACAGCATAACGTATGTGACAATTCACTGTCTATAAAATATAGTTGGAATAAACATGCTTTTCCTCTAGAAGAGCCAGTTCTTCCTCTTTAACTGGAAGAATGCACTATTGCCATGATCTGACACTTCTCTTTCAGGGTTAATATCAACGTAATGCACAGACCTGGTGCTTTCTCTGGCAACAGAGAAGAAATATCAGGTGGAAATAAGTTCAGATTTTCTAAAGACTACTTGCTAAACCTTCATGAGCCAATTAAATTGAAACCAAGCCATTAAAACCATAGCACATTTTACCAGGGAGTGCTCAAAACAACCAATTTTCTCTCCTAATTTTACCCAGTATTTTGTCCTGCTGTTACAAATTTTAATATATACAAAGCCTTTATTCTTTTAAATCATTGTTATGGAACAAACCACTCCTTCCACCTTTATTTTTTTCCTTTTTTTTTTTTTTTTTTTTTAAACTGTACAGACTTGTTCCATTTTCAGGAATATCTAGACTTGGTGAGTGAAGCAACCTGATTGGCTTCCATCCAGCTGGTAGCATCTTGAAAGTGATAAAACTCCACGAAGGCGAAACCACGGCTTACACCTAGAGACAGCATTCAGATATAGACGGGATACTTGTGTTAGTCAGTTCCTTTAAAACAGGTGAATCTCTCTCCAACTGCTTCATTACTTCATGACAAAGCAGCTTTACAAATGCGACGCCAACTGCTGGGATCTGCTTGTTATTTTGCCATGGCAAGGAACCAAGCTCCCTTAACTGGCTACATTTCACTCGATTTGAATCCATGTTTAAAGGTAACCATGCAACAGACTACATACTATTAAATGTGTTTATACTATCATTACTTACCAATACCTGTTAACAAAAACCCCTGCAGACAGACTTCTTTTTACATGTTGACCAGCTATCTAAGAGTCTTCCAAAAAGCCACATTCCTTAGCCATGGCAAACCTTTTATTTTTTATTTTTTTTTATTGCATGTGCTTGCAGTTTGGGGGCAATTCTGGATACTCTTTTGGGCTAGGGAAGAGGAAGTTGATGTCAAAAACTGGATTAAGAGCTCTCACCTGTCTTTCTTTTCATCAGCCTCACGTCTGCAGGCTGAGGACCTTCAAAGGACTCAATAAGCTCGCGAATCTGTGTGAGATTTTAATCAGACAGTTAAATTTTCACATCCTGGCAGACAGCTAGGACAGTCACAGAAGCAACCTACCTTACAGTACATGCAAGAGGCACATAGAATCATAACGTTGTCAAACTATCTCAGAGAAAAAGAAAACCTTTATGGAGAACTTAACAAGAGACTGATGAGCACCAGAGAATCCACACAGTTCTTTGCTACACTAAACCAGTTCTTTGCTACACTAAACCAACTGTAGTGTAGGAGGAGAAGGAAAAAAACAAAACCTTCACTTGGCCACAGCATCATCCAGAATCTGAATCCCTATGGCACAACAAGACAAAAAAAACCCCTGTGCTTGCTCCATAGTTTTTATACAGGACACTGTCAGCATCCCTCTCCCTGCTACCTAAAGGCCCCTGGCTCCCAGCACTGTATTCCAAGGCTCCATGATACATACATTAAGGCTCACACTACAGTTCTCATCCTCTAACAGTTCCACTTCTACAGGGGATCTGATGTAAAGCTGCCCATTTACATGCTGACTGGAACTGACATCTTCAGTGCAAGTAGCTTTTTCATCATGAAAAAGTGGAAAAAGCTGAAAAATATGTACATAATCAGAAGTCTTAAGGTAATGTTAAAAAAACAACTAGTAGTTCCAAGATGCATCATCTACAGTCTAAAGTTGAGTTCAGAATTATAAACTTCCCCATAAATTATGCTACAGTTCTTTGCAAAACTATAGAGCTACAACACTTAATACCTCAGAGACAAACTGTTCTGAAATGTTCTGTGTAATGTCTGACTGAGTTGCCTCATTTGGATGCATGAGCTTACACTAGTGACCACTTACAAAAATAGCAGACCAGCACATGATGACTAAAAAAAACCCACTCAGTATTAGGAGGGTAGTAAATAATCAGGAAAAGACAAAAAAATGTAATTCTGTTACAGAAATGGTGCACAGGGATCCTTCATGTTAGCAAAAAAATGCACTAAGATCTTTGAGGCAAAGGTGGAGTCTGCCTGAAAACAAACTGGAGTAGTTCTGCTTTTACAGGGTTCCCACTCACCCCTCAAGTAACAGCTGTGGGCCTGTATCTTGGTCATCAAAATAATCCAGCAAGGAAGAAAAAAAAAAAAATTAAAAAAGAAAGCTCTAAGCCAATTACATTTAGTATCTTTCCATTAAAAAAATGTTAGATAACCACATATCAAGCTCATCTGTACTTGCTCCCTCAGCTCCACAGCAGCCATTTTACGACTTCCACAGCTGTACCCACACAAAGCAGCTTTGTGCCGGGCCATACTCAGCTGAGGAGCTTGGTGGCTGTGTGTAACCCCACCAGTAAGAACTTCTGGCCTCAATAAAGACCCAGAAAAATTCAAGTAAGTACCTCCTCTGTGTCTCTCTCCTGGGGCAGGGAGGAGAAGGAAAAAACCAAAACCAACCAAACAACAAAACATGCGTCTTTCCTCCTATACCAAAAGGCAGAAAAGCACAGGTAGTTTAAAATCCTGTTTAAAGCACTGGTAGTTTAAAAATCCAAACATGCACAAAAACAGAAGACTATTTGCAAATTATTCTGTTTGAAAGAAACTGGTTAACATTCAACTGACCTCTGTTACTCAACAGCGACAGTTTAAAACCTTTTAGGATTCAAAATGGCAGTGCAACCAACACGTTGGAAAGCGAGCCACCATGATGCAGCTTTCAACAAAATGGCAGCAGTGACTAACACAGACCTGCTGACACAAAGCTGCAGACTTCCCAAGGTGCAAGAAAAGCAAAACCCCTTTCTGGCTACTTACATCGTTCTCTGTAACCGTGATAGGAAGGCCACGTAACATGATGGTTTTGCTTTCTTTCTCATCGTTAATGTCATTCCTGTAGTCGTGCTCTCCATAGTCGCCATCGGAATGGTATCCATCTTCAGATTTGTCACTGTTCCTACGCTCCCGCTCCCTCTGAGAAGCCAGTGCCCAGAATTAACCAGCGCAATTTCTAGCAGCGTGCCCCCGCAACGCCGTAAAAACAAAGCACGACAAGACCACATACGACCACCTTTCTCAGGTTTGGTCCTGATGGCCTCAGGCAAAACACCAAGGTCACCCGTCACCCCCCCCCAACTTCGCCCTTAGCAAACCCCGGGGATGCCAACGCTGGCACTGGGGACCAGGCTGCCGGGCCCCAGGAGGGCTCGTACCGGGACCTGGGGCGAGCCCACCACCGCCTGCCCCGGCCCCTTCCCTCCCCCCACGGCGGCCGGAGCTGCTCCATGCTGCAGTGCGCAATGCTCCGGGCCCGGCTTGCCCGCCCCACTCACCTCAGGGCTATCGTAATCGCGGCTGTCGTAGTCTCTATCATAGTCTCGGCTGTCGCGACTGTCGTAGTCTCGGCAATCCCGGCTATCGTAGTCCCGGCAATCGTAGTCTCGGCTGTCACGGCTATCGTAGTCACGGCAATCACGGCTGTCGTAGTCTCGACAATCACGGCTGTCGCGACTGTCGTAGTCTCGGCAGACCCGGCTGTCGCGACTGTCGTAGTCTCGGCTGTCGTAGTCCCGGCAGTCTCGGCTATCGCGGCTGTCATAGTCTCGGCTGTCGTAGTCCCGGCTATCGTAGTCGCGGTAGTCATCGTACCGGTCACCGCGGCGCTCCTCACTGGACCTCTTATAATCAGAGTCCCTACGCCGGCTCCGGGATTCCCGCTCATCACGGTCCTCCCTCTCCACGATGGAACCGTAACGGCCGCTCCGCTCTGTCCTGCTCACGCTGCGGGGCACACCGGGCCGAACTCAGAACGAGAAGAACCTGCAACGAACTCCCACCATCGCCCACCCCACGGGGCCGCCCGCCCCCCCCCCCATCCCTTCCTCCCCTCTGTCTTCGCCCTCCCACCCAAGCTCACCGCTTGTCCGAGCCCATGACGCCGTCTACGATCCAAAAGCACGCAGCGAAGCGCTAACCGCCACCACGGGGCGACGAACACACCCGCGCAACCCCTCACTCCCTCGCCACAAAATGGCGCCGAGGTGACTGCCCGTCTTCTACCCAGAAGGCACAGCGGCCGCCGCCTGGAAGTTTCCAAGCGGCGCGCAGGCGCGGCGGCGGCCGCCATCCAGCGGCACGCCGGGAGCTGTAGTGCGGGCCGGGCCGGGGCCGGGGGCGGGCCGGTGGGCGGGGGTCTGCCTCCTTCCCTCCCTCCCCGTCTCCCCGGCGTCCTGCGGTCACAGGGGCGTCGGGCTGGAACGGGCCATCAAAGATCATGCAGCCCGACCCCCTGCCACGGGCAGGGACACCTTCCACTCGTCCAGGTTGCTCCAGGCCCCATCCAGCCTGGACACTGCCAGGAATGGGGCATCCACACATACTCTGGGCAACCTGTGCCGGTGTCTCACCACCCTCATCACAAGGCGTTTGTTCTTTATGTCTGACCTAAATCTGCCTGCTTTCAGTTTAAAATCATTGCCCCTTGACCTGTCACTGCAGACCCTGGTGAAAGTCTCCATCTTTCTTATAAGCCCCCGTTAGACATAGAAAGGCTGGAATAAGGTCTCCCTGGAGCCTTCTCCAGGCTGAACAATCCCAGCTCCTCCAGCCTGTCAGGATATTAAATAGTACTAGTCTCTGTATGGACCCCTGAGGGACCCCAAAAATCACTGTTTTCCACGTGGACACTGAGCCACTGACTACAGAAGTGGCGAACTCTGGAGTGGGCGGTGGGTCCATAGAAGGGACCTTTTCCCTATGAATCAAGGCATGGACAAGCAAAGATGTAAAGAAAAGGGAGTCTTCAGGGAAGCACATTCCCTTCCCGAGGCTCAACACCACTTCCTCTTCCTCCTTGTGGTCTCCACTCCCCCTGTTCTCACCACCTTCATTCAGTCCCTCTCCATCCCTTTGGTGATGTGGCACGCAGGGTGAGAGCCTCTGGCCTCCTCCTGCCACTCCTAATTACTTACTCATCTTGCCCACCCCAGTGCAGGCTCCCCTGTGGGCTGCCATCCCTCTGGGGGAGTACCTGCCTCAGGAAAACTAAATAACTTCTTCTGCCCCTGAGGAAGGACACAGGACTGTACCCTCCCCTGCACTGCCTGGGGCTGACGTGGCCGAGCCCAGGGGTTACCAAGCCGCCGATGCTCTGGCTCCAGCAGCACAGGCCCCTCCATGTCCCCAGCAGGATGGGCAGCTCTGCCTCCTGCCCGTGCCGCTTGTCCCCACCTGCCCTGCAGCCACTGCTGCCCAGCGCGTCACGAGAGCAGCAGTAAGAGGGCACACTGCAAAACCAAGCCCTCTGTTGAGCCATCAACAAAGCCCAACAAACAAAGCCCAAGCCTTTGACCAGTAGACCACCTGCGGGCAGCCAGCAGCCCCTCCACGATGCCCCGGGCATGCACGGCAACAGTCTTTGGCCACCTATGGCTGGGGCGGTTGAGCCTGTGGCGGCACAGAGGCCGGCCGAAGGGCGCTACCCGCTGCCCGCCGGGCTGCCCGCTCCCGGCTGTCCCGCACACCAGCCCCTCAGAGCCCACGCCACCGCCTTCCCGACCCCCCCGCTGCCCCTGCGGCCCCACCACCCCTCAGCACCGCGGGCCGGCCCCGCGCCTCCGCACAGAGCGGCAGAATCAGACTGGTCCGGCTGGCAGGGACCTCTGGAGGCCATCCAGCCCAAGGCCCCTGCGAAAGCAGCTCCCCCCAGGAGCCGGCCGCTCAGGGTCACGGCCAGGCGGGGGTTTGAGAGCCTCCAGAGACTGCCCAGCCCCGGGGCAGCCCACCCCAGGGCCGTGACACCCCCACAGCAAAGCCCATCTCCTCCTGCTCGGAAGGGAAGGAGCTCCCTGTGTGGCCGTTTGTGCCCGTTGCCCCTTGTCCCGTTGATAAGATCCCGTCGGGCCGAGGCCCAGGTGCGGTGCCCAGAGCCCAGGCAGCGCCCTGAGGGAAGGTGCCGGAGGCAGTGACAGGCACGGGGGCTGGTGGCCCTTCCCCTGGCCGCCTGGCCTCAGCCACTCCTGCAGCTGGGGCGAGAGAAGGCTCCAGGAGCCCCAGGGACTGGGGCTCCCAACTAGGCACACGTAGAAGCCTCTGGGACTCTTTGTCCAACAGCCCTGCTGGCAGCTCCGGCGCTGGATCCAGGAGTGGTGATCTCCCTCTCTCTCTAGCTGTCTTGCCCGATGGCGCGCCCCTGCCGCCTCAGCTTTTTCTCCTAAAGTAATACAAGGCCTACCCCAGCTTCTCCTAAAGCCACATAGCTTGGTTGGATATAATTGTGAAAGGGTCAATGTTTACTGGGTGTTTGTTCCATTAAAGTTGATGTTTAGGTACGGACCTTGGGTGTTACCTCAGCGCAACCCACACCAAGGGCATTTGCGAGTCTGAGTCGCTCTCTCCCTCCTCATAGCTGGGATGATGACAGATCCCCCCTGAGTCTTCTCTCCTGCAGGCTGAACAGGCCCAGCCCCCTCAGGCCTGTCCTCCTAAGGGAGATGCTCCAGTCCCCTCACCATCTTTGTAGCCCTCTGCTGGCCCCTCTCCAGTACTTCCTTGTCTCTCTTGAACTGGGGAGTACCTTCTGGAGCCCTCACCCATGGCATTCCTCCAAGGAGGTCCTTGAAGAAGCCAGCGTTAGCTCTCCTGAAGGCCAGGGCGGCAATCCTACTTGTCGGCTCGCTTCCTCAGCACAGGACCCTGAACTCCGCCATCTCATGGTCATTGCGGCCAAGGCTGCCTTCAACTTTCACATCCCCAACCAGCCCTCTGCTTGCGAAGACAGGCTCTAAGAGCACACCTTGCCTCGTTGGCTCCTCCACCACCTGCGTCAAAAAGTTACCGTCGGTGCTCTGCAGGAACCCTCCTGGACTGTGTGAGCCTAGCTGGGTTGTCTTTCCAGCAGGTATCAGAGAGGCTGAAGTCCCCCGTGAGAAACCAGGGCCTGGCATCGTGAGGCTGCCTGCCATTGTCTGTAGAAGGCCTCACTGGCTTCCCCTCCCTCATCAGGTGGCCCGTAGCAAACACCTACAACGGCATCCCGCGTGTTGGCGGGCCCCTTCATCTTTACCCGTAACCTCTTGACTCGTCCTGCACCCACCCCAAGGGAGAGCTCGAGACCTTCCCGTTGCTCCCTCACACAAAGAGCAACTCCACCACCTCTCCCTGCTGGCCTCTTTTCTAAAAAGTACACAGCCCACCCACGACAGCATCCCAGCCGTGGAGGCTATCCCGCCATGTCTCCGTAACTGCAATGAGATCATGGCCCTGCGACCGCACACAGAATCTTTCATTCTTCCTGGTGATTCCCTGTGCCGCGTGTGTGGGTGTATGGGCACTGCAGAGAGGCGATCGAGCACACAGGTTTCCCGGAGGGGGTGCAAGAGGATCCACCGCCGCCATGCACAGCCTGGAGGCGGTTGGCCTTCTGGGACTCATCTCGGGAGGCAGCTAAGGAACACATATCGCTGCTCTGCTTGGCCTGGCCTAGGCCCCAGGCGCAGGTGATGGCACGAGCATTGCCGCACTGCAGCCCTCCCCCTGCATCCTTCGCTTTAAAGCTCGCCTCGCCAGGTTGGCCCAGCAGGCCTGGGCTGGGCCCAGTGGGGCTGGGGTGAGGAGCAGGGGGACTCCCCCCCGCCCCCGCCCGGCTTCCAGCCAAGGGATGATGGAACAGTGCCCTGCACCATGGCAACAGTGACCGGGGTAACCCCAGTGACCCCACCAGTGCCAGTCTGTGCGGCTGCGGCTGAGCGCACGGGAGGGCGTCTGTCGTCCCTGTGTGCCCCACCAGCCTTGGAGCAAGGGGAGCCGCGCAGGCCTTGTCCCGAGCCCCAGGTGGAAGAGGAGAAGAGCCTCGGCGTGCCTGACGGTGTGGGGGCTGAGCCCCAGCTCAGCCTGGCCACAAGCGGGTGCAGCCCCAGGAGCGAGGTGACAGAGGGGTCCCTACGACAAGTGGCATGCCCCCAGTCTAGATGAACCCCAGCCCCACAGAGGGAGAAGAAGGAAGAGGGAGTCAGTCCCAACCCCCCTGGGGCAAGGAGCGGTCAGTGGGGCCCTGGGGCATCAGGAAGGGTCACAGTGGGGCACTTTGTGACGTGCCGTGTCACCCAGTGCTGCCCCCCACAGTGTCTGGGAGGAAGGTGCTGGGGCAGGCTGGTGGCAAGGAGCCCCCTGAACAGAGCTACTTCTGCCCCCACCGCCCCTGGCAGGGCAGCCCCGGGTGGTGCAGGCTTCCCTTCACCCCTTTCCTCTCTCCCTGCCGCAGGATGTCGGGGATACCCGCCAGCCACCCCCAGGCAGTCCTGGCAGGAGAAGGACAGAAGCTGCCCCAGCTCCCAGCTCGCGGCTGAAGCCCAACAATTGTAAGTTCCCGCTGCTGCATGCGTGTGAGTGTGAGGGCATCGTGGGCAGGGGGCTGCCCACGCTGCTCACCCTGCCCTGCCCTGCCCCAGACTCGCAGCCCCCCGGCCAAGCTGGCAGGCCAAGCTCCCATGGGGCAGCAGCCAAAGACCCGGCCCTGCCACAGCATCCCTGCGGCAGGGGACCCTCCCTGCCCCTGGTACCAGTGCATCCTTCACCCAGGCACACCGGGCCCCCCCTTCTGGTGCTGCCCTCCAGCATCGCACCCTCACCCCTGGGGCGCGCAGGGGACACCAGTGTCCCAGCCTTGAGCTGGGGCTGGGGACATCCCCAGGAGCTGGGCGGAGGGCTCACGCTTTCCCCACGGCCTGACCCCCAGCCCTGCCTGCTCTGTGCCCGCCAGATTCCTGCCACTCGGACTTGGCTGCGCCCATGGAGGAAGAGAATACCCTGGACATCATCCGAGGCTTCCTCAGGATCAGACCAAAGGTATGCGTGGCCACTTCTACGAGGCTGTGCCCCTACCTCCCGGCCAGTCTTTCTGCCCACATGCCCTGCTCACAAGGTGCCGGGGACTATGCCCCCTCCCAGCTATCTCTCCCCGCTGACCACTGTTATCCAAAAAGTGTGCGCCTTCGCCCGTTGGGCAAGAGCCAGCCGACGCACAGAGTCCAGGCATTTCTTTATTACAGATTCGCGCAAAGCTGGGGCTTAGGTGATGATGCTCCACGAAGCAAGCCCAAAGCTCAGAAGAACAAGATTAACATTCTTGTTAAGCAGTCTAG
The DNA here is from genome assembly GCF_023638135.1 of Falco biarmicus. Lineage (NCBI taxonomy): Eukaryota > Metazoa > Chordata > Aves > Falconiformes > Falconidae > Falco > Falco biarmicus. Next base: position 105,639,153 of record NC_079291.1, read on the forward strand.
TTATACATACGTATTTTCCAAACTCTACCTAAAAGATGCTATTGGTAATTAGTACGCACGGTCCTTTCCGTTGGTCTTATATATCTCTCGCTTTGATTTCAAGTTACAGTGTGTTTTTCATTTACTGCATGTCTGAGGGAGGGGTGAGGGTGAGTCCTTTAGTCCTGAATGGAGTGGGTGGTTGCGATCCTCCCCCCGCTGCCTTTACCTTGCCCCTAGTTTACAGTCTCGTTCCGCTGGCTTCTTGCCTTTGTTGCAAGTAACGGGCTGTTGGCACCCTCCTGGGGTGAGGTGTTCCCCTTATCAGGCTTGGAGTTCTCCTTCAAGGGCACTTGTCATTAGGACAAAGTTACAGGCGTATGGCGACCCTAACTTCCCGAGCAGAAGTGAATCACTTCATGTTGACTACAATGTGATAATGGGGATCGAATGCATAGCTAGACATCAGCGCTGTCTGTCCCTCTGTCCCCCCTCCTCGGCTGGCAGCAAGCAGACCAGAAGCTGAAGTTTCTGGCCGCCATCGGCACCGTCTGCGGCACCGCCAGCATGGACTCCAGCGTGTGGGACGAGCTTAACGACTTTCAGTGCGAGGTGGTGGACGCCATCCAGGTGAGGGGACAAGCAGTCAGGCCTCAAGAGGCAGGCCCAGGGGCAGTGGGCAGTGGCACAGCCCTGGGGGGCAGGAGAGGGCTTGGCCGGGTAGGGGGGTGCGAAGGAGCGCTGCTCCAGGTTTCTCTCCTTGGAGATGTTCTAAAGCCACTGGCGTGGCCCGACTGGAGCTGGGGTTTGGACCCAATGATGTTTGCAGGTCCCTTGGCCAGCCTGTGGCTCCGTGATGGGCACAGAACTTGCCACCACGGGGGCCTGGGACCACTGAGTGCTGGGTTGGGAGTGGGTGCCAGGATGGGGGCAGCCGGGGCTCTGCCAGCCCCGCAGGCTCTTGCTGGGGTGAAGGAGACTGCCCCATCCTGACGTGACTCACCCTGCTGTGCTCCCCAGGTGCTGCTGCAACAGGAGCCCACTGACGACCTGGGCACCACGGTGCGGCAGCAAGCCATGTTGGCCATCACCTCCATGAGGTACCTGCCCCGGCCCCCAGCTTGGCCTCCTCGGTGCCAGGTGGCCCCGACAGCACTCGTCCCATATGGGGGGCATCCCCAGTGCTGGGGTCTGAGAGGGAGGGGCAGGGGGGCGGTACAGGGTTTTCCCCCCTCAACTTGAGTGTCAGTAGCGTGGGGCTTGACATGACCCCTGCGGCGTGGGAGCCGAGCCAGGTCTCCAGCCCCAGAGTCTGCCTCTCCCTGGCTGGGCCCCAAGAGCACCCCTTTGTCCCTGCAGCAGAGTGGGACTGCTTCTGGAGGAGAAGACAAGCAGCCTCCTCCAAAGCCTGCTTCTGCAGCATCTTCTACCAGCACCCACAGGAGGACACCCAGGACCCCGAGGTTTCCCTCTACTCCAAGGTATGCCACAGGGTGAACCACGGGGAGATCCCCTGCCCCAGGGTCCCTTCCTGGGCACCGCAGGGCCATGGCCGTCCCTCCCCTGGCTTCCAGGGCTGCCCCCCAAGACTCTGTCTCCCTCGCAGACCATGGCCGTGATGGACAGCATGCTGCAGGTGCTGGTATGCAGTGCTGGCACGCTTGGCATCCTGGAGCTGCAGAACATCTTGCAGGTCTGGCCTTGGCACAGGGTCCCTATGGGCAGTGACCCCCGGCTCCAGCGGTGACCCACCCAGCGCCTGGTGCAAGGAGTGGGGCAGGCAATGCCCCCTCCTTCCCCGCCATGCCCCTCCCACTAGCCCCTTGCCTCCTGGCTGCTGCCAGAGCCCCTTCTCCTGCCACAGCTCACCCCCACCTCTGCAGCCGTGCTTGCTGCCCATCCTGCCCAACACTCCCGCCCAGACAGACCTGCCTGTCTGGCTTGGCAAGGGGAGCCCAGCCCTGGGGCTTTCCCCCTCCAGCTTTACCACGGCACATATCCCAGAGCCCCCACCACCCTTCCCCAGGGAGCTGGTCACCACAGAGCCTTGGGTCCCTGGGTGGGGGGTGGAGGGACGTTGTTTGAGGGGGAAGGAGTGGAAGGCAGCAGAGGCAGCAGCAGGAGTGGGATGCGGCGACCTGCCTGGCCGCAGCAGGTTGCTGCGAGAGGCAAGAAGGACACATGCCCCATCCCAGGCATTGCCCCGGAGCAAGCCTGCCTCTGCCGTGCTGCGCCATGCCCACCTCCCCTGGCACACCAGCAGCTTTTCTCCTCCCAGGTCCTGCTGCCCTTCACCAAGTCCCAGAGGGAAGCAGTGCAGGAGAGGGCCATGGCGCGGATTGCCACGCTGATCCACTTCACCACCACCTGCTCCATGCCACAGGTACCGAGCTCCTGGTCTGGGCAGATCCCACTTGCCCTGTCCCTGCAGCCCGGAGCCCTGGCACCTCCTGGGGAAGTTGGGCACCCAGTCAGCAGGAGGCTGGGAGCAGGAGTCTTTGCCCTGTCCCTGCCCTGTCCACGCTCTCTCCCAGGGCAGGGCTGGGCAGGGCTGCCGCAGGCACAGGCAGGAACTTGGCTTCCCTGCTCCGGCCTGGTGCCCGGCTGCTCTGGGAGCAGCTGGGGGCTCACCTTGTGACCGGCCTCACCTTGTGCCTGCACTGCCTCTCTTCCCCCAGGTCTGCTCCTGCTTTGCACAAACTATAGTCCTCAGACACCAGTGCTCCAAGAGTCATCAGTTTGCCATACTGGGGCTGCTGGTGGGGGCACCTCATTCTCTGCTGCACCTGCAAGCATGAGAGGACCCGCCACGAGGCTGCAGTCGCTCTCCATCACCCTGCACACCCTTCATCCTGCAGCAGAGAAGTAAGAGAGGGACGTGTCGGGCTTGGTCCCCCCCCAGCACTGGGCAGCCAGTGGCCACCCTCCTTGGCCAGAGAAAGCCGCATACAACCTGCCTGCCTGCCTGCAGTCTGAAGAGCCATTTCCTCTCAGCCCTGCTCACAATAGCCCTGGACCCTCCCTGCGTATCTGTTCCACAGACCTGTCAGGGCGTCCCAGTCCTTTGCCAGTGCCTTTTCTGCCCAGCACTCAGACTGCACCTCCAGCTCTGCACCCTCTCTCTCAGCACCCCGGGTTTCCTCCTCCCCAGGCAGGCAGCGCTGGCCGCATGACAGAGGGCAGCTGGAGCACCAGGAGGTCTGGCAAGCGAGGCAGCCCCAGCAGCTTTTGCAAACCAGCAGTGCCAGAGAAATCTTCTTGGTAAGAAGGGCCTTCAGCTCCTGGCTGGCGGGATCAGCATGAGCGAAGGGACACCTGATGCATGGCGATAGCGGGGGCTTGTGCCGATCCTGAGCAGGGGCGAGGCAAAGGCCTCCAGTGAGCTCTGGTTCCCCATGGCACCCTGACCCCCCACCGTCCATCTGCCCAGTGCAGCCTGGCTCTGCGTCCCACTCCCTGCACAGCCAAGATGCTCTGGGGGATGCTCTAGGTGACAAATCTCCCTTCCTCTCCTTCATCGCCGCAGAAGTTCACGAAATACCTCCGTCCTCTGACCGGGCAGACATCATCCTCCTAGCCATCAAGAACATGAGAGGACCCAGGCACCTACAGCATCCGCGTGGCTGCCCACATGGTGGATGTCCTTGTGCTGGGCCCTGCCTTCACAGCCGGGGCAGGTGAGTCGCCCAGGGGTGGCACAGCTGATGCTCCAGCCCCCCGGGGCAACCGTTCCTCCCCCGGCTCTGCACCTGGCCAGCGCTGACACCATCTCCAGCTGGCATACCACAACGGGAACAGAAGCAGCTCCCAGTGGGAGCTGGGGGAAACAGCCGCGCTCACCTCCCGACTGACATCCCCACTCCCTCCTGTGTCTCCTCTCCAGGTCTTGAAGATCGTGCACGCCATCTACACAAACCTGCCCTCCATCAGGATGCTGGTAGCCGTCAACAGCCTGGACAGGGCCCTGCGCGTGCTGGCAGACAAACACCCCCAGCGAGGTGGTGGCCGGCCTGCTGCAGTGCTCCCCAACATGGCACCTAGTAAGGGGCTCACCAGACTTTAGGGCTGCTCTCACACTGGCAGAGGGGCCCCAAGACCCTCCCCAAGGGACTTCAGGCCGGCCTTACTCCTGGGTGTCCCCACTGACAGAGCCCTGGTTCTCCACAGTGTCGCCGTGACCATGTGGACGGTGATGCTCTTTGAGCCCCAGGCTGCGAAGAAGGTGCTGCAGGAGCTCATCAACGTGATGATGAACCAGTCGCTGCACAAGACCTCCGCCTCTACCAAGGACAACCCGCGCATCCTCTCCCTGGCTGTGAGTTGCTGGATGAGGCCTCACTGACCTCCGGGGGCTGCTCTCAGCTCTCTGGGGCCACCCCTTCCCTTCCATGCCCGCCCCAAGCCTTGGCCTCCCCAGGGGTCAGGGAGATGTCCGTGTCTGGTGTCTTCTGCAGGCAGCCAGGACCATAAGCAAGATCCTCCTGCAGTCCAGCTGCCCACGGGACGCGGAAGCCATTTTCCCCCGGCTTTTCCTGGCACTCGCTTTTCCAAGTGTCATTCACCACAGAGCTGGCGCCAAAGGAGGTGCAAATCTTCTGGAAGGGCCACCAACAGGGTCTGATTGCTCCTATCAGGTGCGCCATCCCTGTCCGCTCGTCCCTGCCAGCCACCTGGAGCCAAGCCAGGGGTCCCGGTGGGAGCTGAGCATTTCTCCTCGTGCAGGTCTGTGGTGCGGGCCATGACGGGTGCTGCTCTGCAGGATGGGCCTTGAGAGCCACATGCTGGCCATCGAGGCGCAGGGTGGCTGGGACATGCTGCTCAGTGCCCAGACCCACCTCATGGGAGTGCGCATCGTGGCCAGGTGAGAGCCCCTTCTCCACACTCCTGGGGGACTGTGCACCCCACCCCACCCCCCTCCCTTGGGGCTGATGGCAGGGGGTCCCCACTGCTTGCAGAAAGTGCTGCAGTCCAGTGATGACCACACTGGTGCGAACCCCAGAGATGTGCCCGCCTGCGCTCAGGCCTGACAGTGCTTCCTTCCCCCCTTCCAGGGAGATGATGAAGACCCCAAGACCCCTGCGCTCCACCATCTTCCGCCATCTGGCAGAGCTCCTCTATGTGGAGAACCCCTCCTGGGAGATGGTCGCCATGGTCTTCTTTGTTGAGGTGAGCCTGATGGGCACTGCTCCAAGCTCCCTCCGATGCTCAGTTCTCCCATGCCCGCTGCTGCAGCGGCAGCTGGGGCAGCAGGTGGGCTCTGGCTGGTACCACGGAGGAGCAAGGCGAGCAACCAGTGTGGTGTGGGGCACGGGGGCTCTCCGCAGTCCCTGCTGCCTCCATTCAGGCTTGGCCTTGCCCTGCCTGAGCTGACGGCTGGAGCCAGCGCTGCACCTCTCCAGCTCCCGTTGCGTGTGTTTCAGATGGTGGGCTGCATTGGCCTCAGTGAAGAGCTGGACTGTGCCCTGGCAATCTTCCCCACGTATCTGCAGAGCCAGTGCCTGGGGATGCCCACCCTGGTGCTCAGGGCCATCCTCAGGCTCACCGAGAGGCCTGACACAGTGAGTAGGGGGCAGCTGGGGCAGCCAGGACAACAGCCCATGGCAGAGCTGTGGGTGGTAGGTAACGTGGCGGCGTGGGCTTTTCTGGGCATGGGGAGCTGAGCCAGCTGCAGCCAGCTCTCCTGCGTCCCTGGCCCACTGCCCCATGGCAAGGGGAGAGGCAGCAGTGCCGAGGGGAACAGCACGTCCCAGCAGGGATGATGGCAGCAGAGCCACGTGCCCGAGTGTGGGGTCTGCAGAGCGTGGCCGTGGGGTGATGAGCCCCGGGATGAAACGCAGGGCCTGCTGGCGGCTCGCGCAGCTTTCCAAGCAGCGCTGGTCACCCACCAGGCTGCTCAGGGGGTCTGCTGCAAAAGGGGGCAGCCGAGGGTCTGGCAAGGAGCCAGAGCTGTCTGTCCTCCCCCTGCGCACCCTGCTCTTCCCATGGCCGTGCCAGGGAGCCCTGTCTGCCAGGCGCTTGCCCTCCTAACCCATGCTGCCTGCTGAGAAGCCAGCGGGGAGGCCAGTGCTCACAGGGAGGGTTTTCAGCCCTGCGGTCACTTGCCGCTTTACAAAAATGAGGTGGCGTGTCTCACACAGGTATGGAAAACCCTTGCCCTGCTGCCGTACGTCATGGAGCGGCTGCAGGCTGATGACAGCGACGGCAGCGCCGTGGCCCTCTCCGTGCTTGACAACATGCTCCAGCTTCCGGCGGGGAAGTTGCCCAGCCTCATTGCCCCGGCGCTGGCTGACAAGCTCCAGCCACTCTTTGACAATGTAAGGCTGGCGGAGAGCCCCATGCTCCCCTCATTCAGCACCTCGCTCGCGTCTCCCACCGCAGCCCCCATGCTCTGCAGGAGGATGCTTTGCCCTGCAGCCCCCAGGCACTGTCGCTGCCCTCGGTGACTCCGTGCTGCACCCCAAACCCCCAGCGTGGACTCACCCTGGCTCGGCCTCCTTGCCGCAGGGCGGACGGGGGTGGCAGGACAGCAGCCGGTGTGCTGAACAACACCAATGTGCACCCTGCCCTGGCAGCATCCCCCAGTCCTCCACAGGGTCTCCCTCTCCGGCCCCCAGCCCCTCTGCACAGACATTCTGCATGCCACGGCTCATGCACTCCCTTATGGAGCAGGGCTGCCTGCAGCCATCTGGGGGAAGTTCACCTCCACGTCAGCCCCTCGCTTGCCATGGGCTTGCGCTTGGGGCTGAGGTCCTCCTCCCCTCCTTCCCCAGCATTTGGACACTGTGCGGGAGCAATCCATCCACCTCTTCCAAAGCTTGATGTGGCTCGTGGTGGGCGCTGAAAAGAAGAAGATGAAGAAGAAGGTGTGGAGCAGCCTGCTGCCACTGCTCTTGCACCTGCACGATCAGAACAAAAGTGTGGCCAAGGTGGGATTCTTAGCCTGACCGGTCCTTTGGGCCCGGCAATGCTGACACTGGACCCTTCAAATGTGTGCCACTGGGAGGTCTAGCTTGCTGAGTCCCTAGGGCCAGGCAGAGCCCCCCTCCCTGCCCACTGCTGCCCTTCTCCTGCTGCTGCCCAGGTGGACGGGGAGGTGGGTCCCTTTCCCACCCAGCTCCCTCCGCACAGCCCCTGGCATGGGTCCTGCAGCCCCAGAGACTGAGCTACAGCTCCACAACAGCCTGGGGCCCCCAGGGCCAAAGCACTGAAGCCCTGACGGCCTTCCAGTCAGAGAGGGTGATTGTCCTTCTCTTCCCCGGGGTGCTGAACATGGTGACAGCACCAATTCCCAGCTGGAGCGACTTCCTGGCATGGGGTAGAAGAGGTTCTGAGCCCCGCCAAGAGGGAGGACACAGGGTCCTGCGCCCTCGATGGTGGTGGTGGCATCTCTGTTGCTCACCAGGCCTCCCAGGAAGCCCTCCGCAGTGCTGGCCTGTTCCTGAAGTGGAGGCAGCTGGTGCACATGGCTGAGACCGGGCAGGCATGGAGGATCAGCGAGTGCCTGGTAAGCAGAGCCCCAACACCCCTGGGATCTTCCCCGGGCAAGCCCTGCCCTGTGCCCTGCGGGGGGTGGGGGTGGAAGGCTGTGCCCCCTTGGCTGCACACACCCTCCTGGAGCAGGCTCTGCTCCGCATTGCCTTTGCCCCTGGGGTCCCCAAGGGGACCCTGCCACTAGGATGGCACCCCTGCATCCCTGGGAGCCTGATGCTCCCTCTGAACCCCGGTGCCACACAGTGGGGAGCTGGGGATGTCCTGCTGGGGGGAAGGGGGATGGCCCTGGGTGGAGGGATGGCCAAACGCGGGGGCAGCTCTGCGCCGACCCTGCACCCTTCTCCTCTCTCCAGCTGGCCAAGAAGGGGAGCAGGGCCATGGCCTACCTGCGCCGGAGCCTGCATTACCTGCACAGCTCGCAGGAGCCCCTGCGATGGGAGGCTGTCAGGTTCATCGGTGAGCCATGACTCCCAGGGTCCCTGTGTCCCAGCACAGGACCTATGGGGCACCCCTTCACCCCCTCCTGCCCCTGCCTGCACAGGTGGGGCTGGCAGGAGGCTCATCCATCCCCTCCCTGATGCTGCACTCCGGGGTCAGCCCTCCCGGGGGGACCGTGCAGCCAGGTGGGCTGGCTGCAAGGGTCTCTGAGCGGCAGCAGCATCCTTGACACACTGTGTTGCTCCAGGGCTCGTTGGGCGGTGCGTGCGTGAGCAGTGGTACCTGGAGTACATCCGACATGGTGAGCGAGGGCAGTGGGGAGGAGGAAGGAGCTAGCACGGAGCTCCCCCCCGCAACCTGGGCAAGGGGGGATCTGCTCCCAGCGTGCCTAGGGGGGACGGGGTGTTTCTGCAGGGGGCTATTCCTGAGAAGCAGCTTCCAGCCGAGCCACCTGTCCCCTGGCTGCCTCCTGGCCCTGGCAATCACAGGGTGCAGTGTGCCCTGCCTGGAGGGGACACAGGGCTGTCACCTCACCTCTGCTGCTTTGTCCCCACAGTCCTTAAAGGCGCAATGAAAGACACCAGCCCCCTGGTCTCCTCCCTGGCAACTCAGACACTCCACATCCTTTGATGACGAAGGCTGTAAGGGGTGGTTTAACCTATGACTACTGCGTTTATGGCTGCCAAGGACATGGGGGAGGTGGCACTCGACCCCCAGCGAGGGCTCTGCTCAGGCAGAGACGAAGCAGCAGCCCCAGCCCGAGGATGCTCTGCAGGCTTCTCTTCCTGAAGGCTAACAGGGAAGAAGACACCTCAGCCCCAGAGGAGCTGGCGTCCTCTGGAGAGCAGCAGGACAACTGCTCTTTCCAGTGGTCCAGGGCAAAGACGTGCCCTCATGCTTCGCCTTTGCCATAAAGTGCCAGCTGCTCCACTGGGCTGTGAAGCAGAGGGGAGAAGCCCAAGGTGGAGCCGAAGCAGAACTTGAAAGCAATGCCTTCCTTCCCCTCTCCAGGGCCACGCTGCCGGAATAAATGACTTTTTCTGCCACCCACTGTCTGAGCAGCCTGCACTGCCTGGGGCTGACGTGGCCGAGCCCAGGGGCTACCAAGCCACCGATGCTCTGGCTCCAGCAGCACAGGCCCCTCCATGTCCCCAGCAGGATGGGCAGCTCTGCCTCCTGCCCCTGCCACCCATTCCCAGTGGCTGCCCAGCCCCTCCTGCCTGGGATCGGCACCTCATAGCGAGGCAGCTTGCATGCAGAAGGCACCAATTGCTGTGAACCCTTCAAGCCATGTTCAAATGCCAGAATCAGGTCCTCCTCCCTGCCTGACCCTTAGACCGCCTCTTTGGCAGTGAACCAAGAAAAGAGATTTAACATGCAACATGACGCAGGCTTTAACCTTTTCAAGATTGTTTTCTCTGCCCCAGAGCATGGCAGAGGGGGACTGGCTGGAGGGGCAGCCTGCAGCAGGGTCACCCCGCACCCAGGGACCTCCTAGCAGGCAGGCAGGAGGCAGGCAGGCTTGCCACAGTGTGCATGTGCTATCGAGGGTGTGACAGCTGTTTCCGCTGTTGTCCCTGCCTGCTCTTGCCTAAGGAGAAAGTTTTGCCTCCAGGCAGGCTGCCCGACCTTCCTGAAGGCTCCCAAAGGCCAAAGGCTCCTTGGCAGGGAGCAGCTGTGCGTGGCACCAGGCTCGCTGGCCCTGGGCAGTCGGAGCAGGTAGGACACGGCTGCTTCCTGCTCTTCTGCATCCTTTGCTGCCCCTGGCACCCCCTGCTCGGCTGGAAGCCGGGGGGGCTCAGGAAATGAGGGGCTGCCTGAGCCCCCGCTGTGCCCCAATAAAAGCACCCCTTCACTGGGCTTGGTGGGGGAGCACTGCCTGTTTGATGGGGGGGCATTGCATGCTTTTCTCTCCTGTACAACCCTGGGGGCACAGGGCTGGGGAAGCCTTGGGGACACACTGCTGTGGATTGGCAGTCCCAGGTGAGGGGACATGGGGGCCAGGCAGGGCTCTCTGAGCTCCCCCTGCCCCTCCAGCAGACCCTCACCCTCTTCCAGCTCTTCTGACCCAAGTTTGCTGCGTAAGTGGCTGTGCTCCTCCCCACGCTCCCCCTCGGCTCTGTGTCACTGGGCTATGTCTCCCCTTTGGGCTCCCTCAGGGGCTGGAGGATGCTGAGGGCCTCTGTCCCCCACCCTGAGTAGAGGGACAAGGCTGGGACATTTTTGGGGCAGAGGCCCCATCTCCTCTTCCAGCCTGGCTGTGGGCTGGAGGCGTGGGGAAAGCAAGGCACAGTCCAGCCAGACTGTCCTGGAAGGGCTGCACAGTGTCTCTCGCCTCCCGCTCTGCTCTCCCCAAGGGTTTTGCTGGGGGGTTAAGGCTGCACTGGCCCCACAGGAGCAGCTCAGCCATGGCCCTCAAGCGCCATGCATTGGCCCTGAAGCAGCCAGACCACAGGGAAAAGAAAGTGAGGGGGGGAGAGGAGGAAGATACCTGGAGCTCCACCTTGGCAGCCCTGAAAACTGCCCCCAAGGAGAAGCCCCCTGCCATCATTGATGGGCTCTGCCCCCTGAGCACAGCACTGGGTGCCCTGGTGAGAGCGGGGCTGGGGTACCAGGGAGGCTGGGATAGGGGGACGTGGGCAGGGGGGTGGGGGAGTCCCAGGGCTCCCCTTGCTCTGCTGGTACAGGGGCGGCCCCAGTTACCCTTGCAGACCCCACTGCATTCCCACTGGGAAAGCTCTGCACCCTCTCCCATCCCCAAATGCTGCCCAGGTGCCAGCCCAGGCCATGCCACTCGCTGTAGGTCTATGAAGACTATGACTGCACCCTGAACCAGACCAACATCAATGCCAACAACAACAAATTCTATATCATCCAGCTCATCGAGCACGATGGTGCCTACAGTGTCTGGACCCGCTGGGGCCGTGTGGTGAGTCCACCCCAACACCACTTGTCCCCCTCCCCATGGTTGTCCCCACCCTGTCTTGGGACCTCCAGAGCTTGGGGATGAACCTGGTGGTCCCCGTCCCTTGTTCCTGGTCCCAAAGCAAGCAATCAAGTGGCCCTGCTACAGCCCCTTGTTGGGGGAGCTTCAAGGACTTGCCCCCACACAATGGGGTGAGCCTGGCTGGGGAGACATGGCACATGTCACTGCAGTGACAGTGAACATGACACTCCAGCAAGGAGTCCTGGGCCGCCTCCCTGAGCTGGAGGGACCCCCAAATCTGGTACTAACGGCTTGGCATGTTCCTGTTTGCTGCCCTGCAGCCCTGCCATCACAGCCCCCCCCCCCCCCCCCCGCCCAGGCTGCTCCTCCTGGCATGGGGCTGGTAAAGCAGGGATGCAGGGGGGGTCCTGACCACTGCTGTCCACTGCCAGGGCGAGGTGGGCCAGTCCAAGCTCATGCCCTACGCCTCCCTGGAGGCTGCCAAGAAGGACTTTGAGAAGAAATTTCACGAGAAGACCAAAAACAGCTGGGCAGCAAGGGAGAACTTCATTGCCCAGCCGGGGAAGTACACACTCATCGAGGTGCAGTCAGGAGCTGGGCAGGAGATGGAGGTTGCCCTCAAGGTATGTCAGACTGCTGGGGTGTCACCATGGTGGGGTGGTCCTTACATCTCACCCCTGGCCCACTGAGCACCAGGACATTCAAGCAGGTCACTAGAATGGGTTGGGTTTCCGGAGAAGTCTGGATGTGAGCTGAAACAGCTCATGGGCAGAGATTTGGTGCTGATGGGTTGAGGTGGAGTGGGAGGGCGTCCCAAGCAAGAGCCACTGGCATCTGAGTGGCATCAGTCATGGAAAGCGGAGGCAGTGCCTCCCCGTTGCCTTGCTGCGTGGGGGTCAGGCACTCCCCACTGAGACAGGCAGCCCCACTGCCATGCTCCCACAGCCTCCCACGGGCTCACAGGTGGCATAGTGATATTTTGGGTCTGCAGGTGGATGGCGTGGACAGGGACAAGGTCTGCAAGCAGCGGGTGCTGCCCTGCACCCTGGACAAAGCCACACAGGACCTGGTGTCTCTCATCTTCAGCAGCGACATGTTCCAGGATGCCATGCAGACCATGAATATCAGTAGGGGGTGATGAGTGGCATGGGGTGGGTCTGGGGGCTGTGGCTGGGGGTGCAGGTGGGGAGGTGAACAGGGCAGAGGTGCTGGTGGATTTTAGAGCATCCTCACTGGCAGCCTGACACCTGGTGGGACTGTGGATTTTCCATGCCAGGTGCCTGCATATGCCTGGGGTGATGCTGGAGATTGTTAGAAGTAGCTGTGGGGCAAGTGTGGCAGGTGGGTTCATCTGTGTCCTCCCCTGTCTCTCTGGCCAGATGTGAAGAAGATGCCGCTGGGAAAGCTGAGCAAGCAGCAGATTGCGAGGGGCTTTGAGGTACTGGAGGAGCTGGAGGCAGCACTGCGGGAACAGCCCTCCCAGGCTGCCCTGCTGGAGGACCTCTCCTCCCGATTCTACACCATCATCCCGCATAACTTTGGGCGGGCACGGCCACCTCCCATCAACTCCCCCGACCTGCTGCGTGCCAAGAAGGACATGCTGTTGGTGAGATGCCAGGGCACCTGGCAGGTGGCATCCTGCCCCAAGGAGTGCTCCTGCCTGTGGGGCAGGGGGGTGCAGGCAGGGGTCTAGGCTTGCCGTGGTCCCCCTGGCACAGTGCCCAGCACTGGTGGTGAGGATGTCCTCGGTCTGTGCCTGCCAGGTGCTGGCTGACATTGAGGTGGCACAGAGCCTGCAGGCGCAGAAGGTGAAGGAGGAGGAGGAAGTTGCCCATCCACTGGATCAGGATTACGCCCTGCTCTGCTGCCAGCTCTCCCTCCTGGACCCAGCTTCCTGGGAATACCAGGTGCTGCTTGTGCCACAGTGCCCCATGACAGGGAGCAACCGTGCCAGGCCTGTGGGCACCCCAAAGGTCTCCGCTGTCCCAGGGGGACCATGGGCATTGTTGGGATGGCTGCCTGTGGTGACCGCTTTCCTGCCTTCCTCCCTGGCAGCTGATCCAAAACTACGTGACACAGACTGGGCACAAGCTCCACATCCTCAACATCTGGCAGGTGGCCCGAGATGGCGAGGTGAGGAGATGATTATCCCTGTCCTGCAGTGGGGAAGCCCTGGTTGCACCCCAGGGCTGCATTAGGGCTCTGGGCTTTTCCACCCAGGGGAGGCTTCAGCCCAGCTGGCCAGGGGCAAAAAGGCACCTGCTCCCCTGCCCCTCCAGCCTTGCACTGGGGTTGGGCTGGGGGGGGTTGGGTCCATCCCTCACCCCTGGGCACCCACATCTCCCTCCGTGGACAGCTCTTACCTCTGCATCTCTCCAGGATGAGCGCTTCAAAGCCCATGACCTCCTGGAGAACCGGCGCCTGCTTTGGCATGGCACCAACGTGGCGGTGATCGCAGCCATCCTGAAGAGTGGGCTGCGCATCATGCCCCACTCAGGCGGGCGTGTGGGCAGGGGCATCTACTTTGCCTCTGAGAACAGCAAGTCAGCCTGCTATGGTGAGGGTGCTGGGACGGGCAGGGCTGCTGGGGGATGTCTGCAGGGTCTGTATGAGTCCATCTGCCTTTGCGTACCTCCTGCCAGACAGCTGTGTGTGGGCCAAGCCCCTTCCCTGGCATGGCAGCCAGTCCCTGCGTGTTGGGGTGGCCTGGACACAGCCAGGTGGGAATGCCAGGGCTGGTGACATCATCCCCATCGCCTTCTCCCATGGCAGTGGGCTGCACGTCCAAGAAGGTTGGCATCATGTTCCTGACAGAGGTGGCCCTGGGCAAGCCCTACCGCATCACCTGTGATGACCCCACGCTGTGTCAGCCACCCACCGGATACGACAGTGTCCTGGCCTGCGGCCAGACAGAGCCGGGTAAGCCTGGGTCAGGAGGGAGTGTGGGGTCTGTGGGGCTGGGGTAGGCACAGGGTGGGGGGAAGAGAGGTCAGATTTCAGGTTTGACATAGTGTGTGTGGGTGTCTTCTCACCCAGATCCTGCGCAGGATCAGGAGGTGCTGCTGGACGGCAGGAAGGTGCTGGTGTGCCAGGGCAAGCCCATCCCCATGCCTGCCTACAAGAACTCCTCCTTCAGCCAGAGCGAGTACCTCATCTACCAGGAAAGCCAGTGCCGGATCCGCTACCTTGTCCAGCTCCGCTTCTGAGGGTGCCTGGGCACCCAGCAGCCCCATCCCAGCACCAGCTGGTGATGCTCCCCAGCCTGGAGCACCGTGCTCCGGACTCTCCAGCCACCCTACCTGAGGCTGGGCAAGAGACAGGCTGGCATGGGGACAGAGCTTGTTTTGACCGTGAATAAAACCAATGTGCCTTGTACCAAGTGGTTCCCATGCTCTCCTGCCCAGTGAGGTGAGCGCGGAGTAGGGAAGGGTGATGGTAGGTCCCTGCAGGGATGGCAGTGGGTGGCTGTGGAGGGACTGCAGCCTGTTGTGGTCACCTGGTGCTGGCAGCCTTCAGGTGAAAGCTGGTGGCTTTGTGAGCCAGCTGCCCGTGTCACCCTAGCAAGTTGTGTGCCTCATGCCCATCACCGTGGCATCAGGGCTGCAGGGGATGAGCAAGATGCGTTGCCCTGCCTGGGCACGGAGGAGCTCATCTATCTGTCCTGGGGGTGAGTGCCTGCCCTCCCTCTGGTGCCATGCTTGCTGCCATGCCTGCTGCCCTGCCCCAGCCTGGTGACCATGCCAAGTCCCTCTCCACGCCCATGTGTGCCCCCTGAGCACAAGTCCGGGTCCCCAGGGTACCAGGGAAGGGCAACACCCAGCTGCATTACCCTGGTTGCCCCATGGAAGTTCTAGACCATCTGCGTGCCAGTGGGGGAGGAGATGCCACAGACCTGCCTGGAGGTCTGTCCCCCACGCCCCAGGGACCTCAGGGCTAAGCTGTCCTTGCAGCAGGACCGGGCCTGGAGCAGTGGGTGGCCATGCTGGGGGGGCATAGGGCTCGGGGACCCCAGTCCCCCCTTCCTGAGCCCCCGCCGGCTGCTAGGACCCAGCAGCTGTCCCCGTGGGACCGCACAGCGCAGGCAGCGCCCGGGAGTGACAGCTGGTGCCATCCGCAGCTGGCAGGCTGCAGGCAAACAGGATGACGAGCGGGTGACGGGTGACGGGTGCGGGGAAGGGGGAGCGTGGCCTTGCACGGGGGCAGCAGCCCCTGTTCTGCTGCAGGAGCGACGCCGGCAGGAAGGATCCCCAGCGAGGAGGGGAGCATCACCCACCTCCCCAGGAGCAAAGGTGCGCTGGGTCCCCCGCCCCCACCCCAGGGTCCCCCGCAGCCAGAGCAAGGAGCAGGGATGGAGCAGGCGGGTTCATGCTGTCCCCCCTCGGGGTGTGCTGGTGTGGCTGGGGCAGGGGCACAGGGCGTCAGCCTGGCACAGCACAGCGGGTCCCAGCAGTGCCAGCCCTGGCCAGGTTGGGCACAGCCCAGATGCCTGCTCTGGGGTAGGCAGGACCTCGCCTGCTCCAGCATCTTGGAGGGCTTCAGGTCGTCTCTGGGTTTCTCTGTGGCTCTTCCTCATTTTGATTCTTCTTCACATCCTGCTCCCCTCCCCAACAGGCAAAGAGAAGACAGCAGCCATGGTTGTGGTGGGGTTTCCCTCTAAGGGACGCAGGAGAAGAGCCCTTGCTGCCCAGGCACTGGAGCTGCTGCCTTAGTCCTTGGTGGGGATGGCGAGCCGAATGGGGCTGAACACCACGGACAGCCTAGAGCTGCTCTCTGTCCCCGAGCAGTCCATTGCCCAGGAGGTGGTGGGCCTCCTCTGCATGGTCCTGCTCACCCTCACCGCCCTGGTGGCCAACACGGTGGTGATGGTCGTCATTCTCAAAACCCCCCTTCTCAGGAAGTTCATCTTCGTCTGCCACCTCTGTGTGGTCGACCTCCTCTCTGCCATTTTCCTCATGCCCTTGGGGATCATCTCCAGCTCCTCCTGCTTCAACAGGGTGATCTACAGCATTGCCGAGTGCCAGGGCTTGATATTCCTGAATATCTGTTTCATCAGTGCCTCCATCCTCACCATCTCGATCATCAGCGTGGAGCGGTACTACTACATTGTCCACCCCATGAGGTATGAGGTCAAGATGACCATCAGGCTGGCGGTGGCCGGAGTGATCTTCATTTGGGTCAAGTCTGTTCTCATCACTGTCTTGGCACTGGTGGGTTGGCCTCAAGGCAACGGGGCCACCAGTGCCAGCCGCTGTACAGTCTACTGGAGCCCTGGGGCTCACAAGAAGATTTTTATGATCATCTTCAGCATTGTCTGCTTTGTTCTGCCTACCATCATCATCTTGGCTGTCTACTGCAGTGTCTACCGCGTGGCCCGGATGGCATCCCTGCAGCACATGCCTGCACCAGCACAGGCAGCTGCACCGAGGCACCGATCTGACTCCATCGCCAGCCAAGTGACCATCATCACCACCAGGAACCTGCCACTGCCCAGGCTGATGCCAGAGCGCTTTCTGGGAAGCAACAAGGCCATCCTCACCTTGGTCCTCATTGTGGGGCAGTTCTTGTGCTGCTGGCTGCCCTTTTTTGCTTTCCACTTGCACTCCTCTGTCACAACTGGCACAGTGGGTGGTGGGCATGGGGAAATGGTGGTCACCTGGATTGCCTACTCCTCCTTTGCCATCAATCCCTTCTTCTATGGGCTGCTGAACCGCCAGATCCGGGAGGAGCTGGCCCGGCTCCGGCGCAGCTGTCTCAACCGGCCGCTGGGCCAGGAGCTCTGCCTTTCTGTCTCGGAGGCTTCCATCCAGGAAAACTTCTTGCAGTTCCTTCAGAGAGCGACTTGCACGCTGGAGACCCATGCCAGCTGCATCAGCCCCAGCCCCAGGAACAGGCTGGACCAGACCAAGATGGGCTTCCCCATCCCAGGTCAAGTTCCTGAAGAAAGCACCTGAGAAGCAAGAGGCCTTGTCCCACCATGCTGGGAAGGAGGGTGGGCAGGGGACCTGTCAGGGACCCCCATTGGACCTGCTTGGGCTCAGTCTCTTGGATTTGGAGGAGTTCTTGTTCAGGTTTTGCCTCTTCTCTGAGCCTATGGTGGAAGGTAGTTTCTCTGTTCAGGAGAAGGCAGCAGATCTGGGGAAGCCTCATCTCCCTTCTATGGGCTGGGATTGTCTCTGGCTCCACCAGCTCAGTCCAGTTGCATGGATGGGCTCTCCCCAGGACACAGGATGCTAAGGGGCTCCTACGCAGGGCAGAGGAGGGAGCACCTCCATATCCATCGCCTGTTGGGACCACTTGTGGCCAGTGGGGAAAAGTAGATGTCCATTGCACCTTACCCAGGAGCAGTGGGTCAGCTAACACCACTAACACCAGTAACACCAGGGCGCGGGGCACCCTGCTGAGATTATGTGGAGCCCCCTGTCCTTAGCTCTTTAACCCAAAACTAACCTCTGGCTGGAGAAGCTCCTGTCACCTGTGGTACTTATCAGGGGGACAAGCACCCATGGGGCTGGCTCTGGCCACGTCTGGTTTTTGGGCTGGTGCGGCAGCATGTGGTGCCGTGGCCATGCCCAGCCGTGTTCTCTGTCCCCCCACAGCTGGTAGGGGCTGCCCCTCCAGGGAGGGATGCTGGCCGGCCGGGGGTCTGTGCCAGGCTGTTTATGGACACAGCTGCCCAGCTGAAGCCCAGCCAGTGGTGCCACGTGCCAGCCAAACTGGGCTGCCAGCCAGGGGTGCGCTGGGGTAGATGTGGTGGCACAGGGGTGAGTGGGTGGGTGGGCATGTGGGGTGCCCCTGGGCAGCGGCAGCTGGAGGGTACCAGGACCTGCTGTCCCCCTTCAGTGTCATCGCTTCTGTGGTGCTTGAGGCCCCCCTCATGGGGTCCCTAGTGCAAGAAAAAGGACTGGACCCTGTTGAGGGATGCTGGAGGGGCACATCACCCCCAGCCCACCCACAAAGGTCCCAGGGTTGGTGCTGGCACAGTGGGTTGGAGATGCCCTTGCCCCAGTGATAACTGGGGGGCTGGGGGAGAACTGCCCCATGGCCTCTCAAACTGCCTCATGGCAGGGAGGGGGCTCTAGGAAGACCCCCAGAAAGACTGCGGCTGAGGGCCAGCACCCCTCTGGCCGCAGGGATGCCCCTCCAGCCACCACCCCATGCCCTTGACATGGAGGGGTGTCTCCACCCAGGGTGGGGTATATTATTATTTTTTTCTTGTAAATTTTATCTTTTTATTAAACCATTGATAAGTTACAAAGGAGGAAAAAATATACTTATATGTACAGCATTTCCAAGCCAGCAGGGACTGGCTCTTGGATGGGGTTGCTGGGAGGAGAGTGCCCCAGGGTGGCCCAGGGAGGGGCCCCACCAGAGCCAAGGGAAGGGGGACCCCCAGAGAGGCCAGGCAGCCCCTCATCCAGTGGGACCTGGCTTTTGGGTGCTAGCCAGGGGGTGAGCAGGAGGACAGCAGGGTGGGCAGGGCAAGGGGCAGGAGGTGGGGGTCCCACCTCAGCACAGGGCAATGGGAGAAGGGACCCTGAGCCAGCAGAGACAGCCCCCCCGCCAATACCAGGGCACATGGTCCCATGCAGGAAGATCAGGGAGGGGGGCACAGCACTGCTGGAACAGGCAGCAGGCAGCGGAGCAGCTCGTTCCTCCAGCAGGCATCACTGCTGGGAAGACCCTTCCCTTCCCTGGGGTGGGGAGCAAGGGGGTCCACCTGGGCATGGGGCACCTGGCAGCAGCTGAGGACAGGGTGGGCAGCGGGGAGGTGTCCCTGGCACGGGGTGGCACACCAGACCCCCTTGCCCACCCACTGGTGGGGCTCAATAGGGTGAGAACTTCTGCCGGTCAGCTTTCTTGGTGCCATTGGCTGCCGAGATCTTGGTCGTGTAGGTGGCAGTGCCACCATTGGGACCCGCCACAGAGGATGGGGATAGTGCCAGGAAGGACACCGGCTTCAGGCCGATGAAGTTGGAGAGGGAGATGGTGTAGGGGGTGCCCAGCAGGGCTGGGGGGGCTGGAGCGACGGCAGGCAGTGCTGCACCAGAGCCTGGGGCGAGGGGCTGGGAGAAGCCCATACCGAGGTCCATGGAGCCAGGGCCTGGTGACGCCTGGGAGGTAGATTTGGCCGTCTCTAAGCTGGAGAAGCAAGCAACAAGGTGAAAACCACAGTGACAGACAGTCTCCCACCGCAATGTGCCCATCGTAGGGTGCAAGGACCATACACCCCATCCCTTCTGGCACACATCTCTGTAGCACATCTGGTGAGGACTAAAAAGCTGGGGCTCAAACCCTGTGGCGTCTCAGGTCCTGCACCCACCATCTGGGGACCTCACAGCACCATCCCAGCTCATCCTTCCTGAGGATGCTGGAGTGAGTGTCCCCTAAAAGCTGTGCTGGGGCACTGGGGAGGTGCCACTCCTTGCTAGCAGCCAGCCTGCGTGCCCCCCAGCTGGCACCTACCAGGCTGTGATGAGGTACTGAGCCAGGGTGATGCTGACGGGGGTCCCCGTGATGGTCACATGCCTCTCGCTGGAGCCCTCAGTCTGGTTCCCGATCTTGATGTGGGCACCTGACATCTGCCGGATCTCGCTGATCTTGCTGCCGTGACGGCCAATGATGCAGCCAATGAGCTGGAGGGGCAGGGACCAGGGTGAGCTGGGGGCAGCTGGAGCCTCGTCAAGCAGGGAGCTCCCAGGGGCTCACCTGGCCACGCTCTGTGCCTGGGAGGATTGGGGAAACTGAGGCAGACACTGTGAGGGCAGGGTGCTGCTTTCCTTGGGCAGACTCTACTTTTTGGTCTTACTCAAGCCCCACACCCCCCCACAAGCTGGCATTGTTGGGCTGCCACATCCCAAGGCTCTTCCTTGGTGTTGACCAAGCCCTTTCCCCCTTCTGTGCCTCAGTTTCCCTTTTACTCCAACTGCTTCTGACCCAGCAGCCCCTCTTGCCCCTGAGCTCTGGCAGCCGAGGCAGAACCTCCCCTGTGCAGGGTGGTGGGTGCTGGCCCCTACAAAGAGGCTGTGGGGTGGAACACATGGGTGGGGGCACGCTGTGGTCTGCCTCGCCATCCCCAGGACCCACACGTACGTCATTGGGCACCAGGAACTCCTGGGAGCTGCTCTGGGAGCTGGTGTCCAGGCCTGGAGGGAGAAACAGGGATGTTAGTGGTGGGAGGGTGGGTCTCCAGCAGCTCCGTGCCCCCATACCAGCCCCATGCTGGGACAGTCAGTCACCCCAGGGACAAACCTGGGGAGAGGCAGGGAGGACGGGACATAGGCACCAGTTGTGATTTGGTGCCAGTGCTCCCCCACTGCAGGGCTGAGGGGCTCTAGTGGGTGCAGGGACCCCAGGAAATCAAGAATTCTGGGGGTCAGGTAGTCATGCCAGGGGTGCTGGGATCGGAGAGGGTGCAAGGGACTGGGATGCCCTCCCCCCATCAGGGCCAGGTGGCTGGGTGGGTCAGGAGGGGCACTCCATACCGCCAGCCCTGCGGAGGCACGGGAGGTGCTCACCTGGCACCATGGAGGGTGCGTGGCCCAGGGAGGCAAAGGGGAGCGTGTGCCCCGACAGCTGCTGCAGCTTCGTCACCTGCCCAGGCAGTGGGAGGAAGAGGAAGAAGGCATTAGAGGTGACTGCAGAGGGTCCCCTGTCCCTCCTGGGGCCGGACACTGGCACCCAGCACCTCCCAGGAGAGGCATCCCCAGCAGCACCCATCCTGGTGGGCACAGATCTGGTGCCCCTGGGAGCAGGGGTGGGCTGCCACAGGGACAGACTCACCTCGGCGGGAGAGACCCCACTGTACTGGCCCTGCATGGAGAAGCCCTGGGGGCAGAGGGGAAGGAAGGGGCATCAGTGGGGAGCCAGGTGCAGACCCCTGCCTCAGGCCACCCCCCCCCAGAGCAGGGAGGCCACCCCAAGCCCACCAAAGTTGCCCCTTGCTGGCAGAGGCCGGGCCCTCTGGCCACCCCATGCCCCTGGGGGGGCTGCACCCCTTACCTGGTTGGCAGAGAGCAGGATGGTGCCGAGGGAGAGGCCAGGGTGGTAGGGGATGGTGGCCCCCTTTGGAGGCGACTGGAGAGGGAGGGAAGGAGGTGAAGGGGATGAGAGATGAGGCTGAATGTCCCCGTAGCCCCACGGGTCCCCCCAGACCTCCTCTGCCCTCTCATGCCCCCAGCAGCTGGGCACAGCCCCCAACACTGCCAAGGCAGGGTGCTCTTATGGGCTTCCATGCAGGGGGACCTCAGTGCCTGGGTCCAGGTGGGCATGGTAAGCCCTGGGGAGGGGGGAGGCAGGCAGCTCATGACCCCCTGGGCTGGGCATGGGGTTCAGTGGGTACCTCCAGGATAACGGCGCAGATCTGCCTCACGCACTGGATGATGGTGTCCGGCACCCCTGAGACGGTGACGGCCCGTTCGGTGGAGTTGGGCAGCAGGTCACCGGCCACCTGCACCTGCGCCCCTGTGCTCTGGCGGGGGGCAAAGGGAGATGCTGGGGTGCCTCAGCCACTCCCCTCCAGGGCTCAGTAGCTCACATCTCCCCTGGGCCACAGGGACCTTTGCAGGACCCACAGGATGATGCTCCACTCCTGCATCAACTCCCGCAGCCCCTGCGCAGCCGTGGCAGCCCACATGCCCACGGCTCTGTGCCCCCCAGGGGAAAAGGGGAGCCTGCACCCAGGGCACCCTCAGCCTCACCTCCCGGATCTCCCGGATCTTAGTTCCTGCCTTGCCGATGAGTGAGCCACACTGGCTGGCCGGGATGACGAGGCGCAGTGTCACCGGCGATCTGCCTGCTGCCCCATCACCCCCTGCTCCCAGGTCCTGTGAGGGGAGGGGCGATGCAGTGTCAGACCCCCAGGAACCTGTAGGCATGGGGGCACCCACAGTGGGGGGAGAGATGCCTACCTCCTCCAGCTTGAAGGCGATCATGGACACAGCGCGGAATACAGCATCAGTGGAGCCGGTGATGGTGGTGATGCGCTCAGGGCAGGACCCCTCCGAGATGGTGATGCGCGCACTGCTCTGGGGACAGTGTGACACCCCATCAGGGACATCACAGGCCCTGTGCTCCATGTGTCCCCCCCAGAGAAGGGCTCACTGGGGGGCTTGATGAGTGCAGACCTGGGCTTTCCCCCCTCCCACCTGCCCCAGGCAGCCTTCCCTGGGGTGCAGCCACGTTTCCCATAGGTCCACCTGGGATTGGAGGGGGGCCAGGGCTGGGCATGTGGGAGCCACCAGGTACATGCAGGACAAGCAGCAGGACCTGGCAACCCCCCAGCATGCCCTTACCTGCTCTCGTATCCTCTTAACAGTCTCTCCTTTCTGCGGGGAGAGGAACAGGGTGGGTGGTGAGGTCCAGGGGAGCCTGGGGCTGGCAGCGCCCTGGTCCCCAAATCTTACCTTGCCAATGATGCTGCCGATCTCCTGCAAAGGCAGAGAGGGGTGGCCTTGTCAGCAGGCAGCTCCCTGCCTGACACATCCCTCCTCTGCCCACAGCCAGACCAATGGGCAACAGCCAGACCCTGCCCCGTGGCCACTGGGACAGTGGGTGGCCTGCTGGTGACACAGCAGCATGGGAACAAGCCACTCCATGGCTCAGGATGGGGGAAGAAATCCTTCTGGGAATGCTGTTCCCGGGGAGGATGGGGGGTTGGGAGCAGGGAAGGAGAACAGGGTGCTGGTGAGGAGCTGGTTCTCCAGCAGGGCCCCCCTACCCCGGGCATTACCAACCCCCCAAGCAGTGCCGAACCCGCCGCTGTTACCTTGCCATGCATGAGCATGCGGAGGGTCAGTGTGATGCTGAGCTCTGTCTCCTCGGGGCTGCCGCCCATGCCGCTGGCTCTGTCTGGCGATGCCATGGCGGGAGGGCGAGCTGAGCCTGTGGGACACAGTGGTCTCCAGAGAGGGGGGAGGCACCAACAAACCCTCCTGCTAAATCTGCAGCCCGAAAAGCACCTATGGCTGGGAAGTGGGGAAACTGAGGCAGGGGCAGCACAGTGCCATTCTCCAGCAGGGGAGGCTTGCACGGCCCCGTGGTACCCCACTGGCATCCTGCACACCTTCCAGGAGCTCCCCAAAATGAATGTGTCGCCATGTGTCTGCCTGAGCCTGCAGGCAGCTGCCTTCAACCTGGCCCACACACAGCCTGGGTTGGAGCTGGCAGCGCACCTTCCCGAAGCCAGGAGCTGGGTGGGTGTTGGGGGCGGGGTGGGGTGGAAAACGTGGGGAGCATGGCTGTGGGATGGGGTTTGCTTTGCAGATGCTTGCTGGGGTGGTGGCACGTGGGGCAGGGGGAGCAGAGGTGGCCTGGGTGGTCTTGCAGGCTGTGTGAGCCTTCCTCCTCCTCCTCCTCCTCCTCCTCTTCCCCTCCCTTGCCTGTGCACAAAGCCCAGGGCAACTGAGGCAACCTCCCTGACGGGGAGTGCCAGCCTGACGTGAACTGCACGGTGATGCCCAATGCACGACGCCGCTGCACCCTGTCCCCCCGGCCCGAGCACCCCCCCAGACCTTGTGCCTGGGGCCGGGGGTGGCCGGGCCCTGCGGTGCCAGCGCGGGGCTGGGAGGAGGACAATCGCCGTGTGTCCGGGCACGGGTGGGCGGCTGCGGCGCTGCTGGCTCCCGGCAAGCTGGCCGATGCCAAGCGGCTTTGAAACAAAGCACCCGTGTTGGGGCTGGGGCCCGTGTCTGCCGACATGGCGGCGGGGGGGCGGCTATTTTAGGTGCTGGCAGGACTCGCCACCACTACGGCACATCTCCTGCATCAGGGTGGAGGGGTAGGAGGGCAGGCTGGTCGCCTCTGCACCCCCTAAGTGCTGTGGCTTGCACCCCCGGCGTGATTTGGACACCCCATCTTCATCCCCCCGTTACCGGGGCCTGGAGAAAGGTGGAAAGGCTGGGGAAGGGGGATATTCCCATTGCCGATGGAGAAGAGCCTGAAATGGGGGTGGGGGTGGGCGGTGTACCCCCCTGTATCCCCCCTCCCCGCAGCGCCCGGAGCCGTGCGCAGTGCCGGCAGCCTGCCGGGTCCCCCATCCCCCGGGGACGGACGGCAGCGGGGACCCGCCGGGGACAAAAGAACCGCCGGGGGAGAAGGATGAGGCTGGCGGTGGGGCAGGGCGGGGAAGCGGCAGGGCCACGAGTGTCCCCCCACTGCCACAGGCGGTGCGGGGGGCGGCGGGCAGGGGGGTGCGCTGCCCCAGGTGAGCCGGGCGGGCAGGGACGCCCAAGGCCCCGGTGATGGGCACAGGCCACCTGCCCCGGCGCCGTGCCACGGCTGGCGGCGGGACAGCCGCGAGGGTGGGCACCGCCCGTCCTTCGGGGCACCTTCGGGGGGCAAAGGGAGGTGACGGGGGGGACAGGAGGAAGCCCCCACCCCGTCCCAGGGGGAACCACTCTCCGCTCGCCCTCCCGGCCGCCCCAAGCCCCCCGGTCCCCGCGGGAGGGGGCCTGGCGGGTACCTTTCCGTGCGCCTCGTCCCTCCGCCGCCGGCCACCCCGCTCAGTGCCACATTGTCCCCGGCAGCGCCCAGTGACACCCGGGGCAGGAACAATGAGCCGCTTGACAGGCCAGGGCCAGGCTGGCAGCCCCGGCCCCCACCCCGGTCCACGCCGGGGCCCCCCTCGCTCTTCCCCTCTCCCACATCCCTCCCTCCGGGATCCTATTACAGCGGATAAGAGACACTAAAAGGAACAATGCACCCTGGGTAAGGCCATCTGCCACCGCTGGGGACATTCCTGGCCCCCCTGCCCCCCCCTTTGGCTCACACATCACCCCTCTTTGTAATTGCGGTGGTGTGGTTGTTTTTTTTTTTTTTGTTTTTTTTTTTTTTCCTGGAAGCCGATCAGCTGGCAGGGCTCGAGGGCTCAAGGACACCGGAGCGGGCAGGGACGGGGCAGCTGGCACCCCAGGGCCCGCTGGCACCCGGGGCTGCTGCTAGGGGGGAGCGCCTGGAGGGCTGGGGGGGCAGGAGGCACCCCTGTGGCTGCAACAGGTGACCTGAACCGGGTGGGGGGTAAGGGATGCTCTGGACCAGGGTCCTGCCTTACTGCCAGGGCAGGGACCAACTTCTGTCCCCCTGGTACTGCCCCGTGCCACCCGCAGCCACGCGTGCCCCCCCACCCCACCCCCCCACCCCCGCTGTTACCTCCCCCACTAAATCCTCCTGGGCCCTGGCGTAAGCAGCTAAAGCCCAGGCAGCCTTGGTGAAGGGGGGCACTGGGGAGGCACCCTGCTGCCGGCTCCATCTGTGCCCCGGAGTGCCTGGTGCAGCAGCACTAAGATGGAGAAAGGCAGGTGGTGGCCAGGGGGCTTGTCCCCCCCATCTCTCAGGCCTCCCCACCCGCCCCCTCATCTGTTCTTGGTAGCCACTCATTCAGTAAATCGCCCTCCACCTTCCCTGGGGGCACCAGGCTGTGGCCAATACGGGCGGGAGCCAGCCAAGGCTGGCAGTTCCCTTTTAAGCCCCTGTGGATTACCCTGGACTTGGATGCACGCTAGGAGGGGTGGGAGGAGGAAGAGGAGGATGAAGAGGAAGCGGGCAGGCTGGAGACATAGGTGCCACTACCCCAGGGGACCTACCTGTTCCTGAACACAGCCCCAGGGCTCCCTGGACACCATCCAAGGCTCCCAGGGATCCTGCCAGAAGTGATGGGTGGGCTCCAGAGGCCTCACAGCCAGTACTTGCCCACCCACAGGGCAACACTCTGCGAATGTTCCATCCCTCAGGGGCTGTACCTCCCCTGCTGTCACCCCCCAAAAATCTGCGTGGGATGGGGGCCACGGAGGAGGTGGGCACCAGGGACGGAGGCGGGAAGGATGGAAAGAAGCAGGAGGAAGGTGGCAGGAAAGTGGTAGCAGAGCTGGGGTTTTATTTGGTCCCAAGGAAGGTTGTGGTGCTGGCACGGGCCTGGCATGGCATGGCAGGGTTGGGCGGGGACACCAGGTGAGCAGCTGGCTTGGTGCAAGGGTGCGTGCTCAGGTGCGGGGCGGGTGGGTTGGCCATGTCCCCCTGCCCTGTGGGCCCCTCCACACAGCTGTCCTGCTCACTCCAGCTGCTGCAGGAAGGTCAGGAGCTCGCGGTGCCACTCATTTGGCTTGTCCAGGTAGCAGGCATGTCCGGCACCCTGCAGCACCAGCACACGGTGCTTGGGGAGGTGCCGCAGGTTGTTCAGGCTGGCCTGCCCCAGCTCCACGTCCTGGTCCCCGTACACGATCAGCGTGGGGGTCTGCAGAGGGGGAACGCACCCTGAGCTTGCCAACAGCACCCAGGCACGTGGTCCTCCTGGTCGAGGGACACCCTGGGACCAGGACATGGAGGGGAGGTGCTTGCCCTTCTCCCCCACCCACCATGAGAAGGGGAAACAGGCTCAGAATCCTGGGTCTCCCCACGTTCCCTGTTTCCCTCCTGCTACCCTACGGTCACATTCCTTCACCATCACATTCCCCTTTTCCAGTGGCAACATTGCTTCTGGCCTGTTTGGGTTTTCCCATGCCCAAATGCAGTGCCAGGGTCCCCTCCTCACTATCCCCTCCCAGTTCCTTGACCTCCCGCAATCTCCCTCCAGGCCGTACTTTGATCTGGGTGTACTGCTCCACTGTGAATTTCTCAGTGCAGATGGGTGCCACGGGCACATACGCCTTGAGCAGGTGGTTGTGCTGGAAGAGGAAGGGCAGGGAGTACATGCCGCTGAGCGACGGGCTGATCACGACGGCTGGACCCAGGCACAAAGCCTCCGAAACTGCTTTCAGGAAAGCCCCCGGTGCTGGCTGGCCCACTGGTGCTGGCGCCACGGCATCTTTCGAGAGCCCCAGCCCTGAGCCGTGGGAGACAGAAATTGCCCTGTCATATTCCCTGCCGCCTGATGACCAGGAGAAGCCAGCACAGCAGGACACTGGGGCTGCCATCCTGCCACCACAAGCTCAAATGGCTGTGACAGCTCCCCCCGGCCCCCACCTTGCTCCGGGGCTGCACTTGCCACCATCCCTTACCCGGCAGGTCAATAGCCACAGCTCGGTAGCCGTTTTCGGCCAGTGTGGCAAGCGTCTGCAGCTGAAGCCAGGTGTCGGAGGAGAAGCGAATGCCATGCAGCAGCAGCACTGTCAGCTTTGGCGCCTGCTGGTCTGGCTCAGCTTGGCGGTAGAAGAGGGTTTGGCCGTCCACCGTGACGGTGCTCTCGGTGAGCCGCGGGGCGGCCATGGCTGGGGTTGGGAGGGATGTTGCGGGGGTTGAGAGGTGGAAGTGGGCCCGGGGCCCACGGTGGCCCTGTGCAGCCTAGCAGAAGGGGCCACAGGCCTCGTCCTGGCCTCGAGGCCCGGCGGCGGCAGGAGGGCTGGCAGGCTGTGGCACTGGCACTGGGAAGGGGGGGTTACACTGGCACCACCCTCCTTCTGGGGGACACGGGTGGGAGGCCGGCCCCGGGGTGGGTGCGGGGCCGCTCGCTCGCGGCAGGCAGGCTCACGGTCCTGCCTTTGCCTCAGTTTCCCCGCCCTGCACCGGGCCGGCGGCCCTTACCTGCTCCTCCGCCCCACTGCCGGCCGCCGCTCGCCGCCCGCTCCCCGCCGCACCACGGGGCTGGCGGTGCCGCGCCGCGGGTCCAAAGGCCGGCGGGGCGCGGGCAGAGGAAGCGGCGGCACCGCCTCACGGAGCGCAGGGCCCGAGGCGGCCCTGGGAACCGCCGCCGCCCCACCGAGCCGAGCCCCAGCGAGCTCTAGCCGAGTCAAGCCGAGAGCCCTACCCGAGCTCTGCCGAGTCACCCGAGCTCTCCCGAGCGCCGCCGAGCCGTTGCCGAACCGAGCCGAGCCCTAGCCGAGCTGGCCGAGCGCTGCCGAGCCCTAGCCGAGCTGTTGCCGAACCGAGCCGAGCGCCGCCGAGCCTTAGCCGAGCGCTAGCCGAGCTGGCCGAGCTCTGCCGAGCTCTTGCCGAACCGAGCCGAGCTCTAGCCGAGCCCCGCCAAGCCGGGGCTCCTCTCCCGGCACCGGCCGTTCTCTCCCGAGACCTCGGTCCCGGCCCGGTGGGTCGGTGCGGCGGGCAGGCCCCCGGCTAACAGCCCTCGGGGCCTGCAGGGCTGCGGCCTCCCGCCAGGCGGAGCCTCGGGCCGCGGGCGCGGCGCCGTGAGGGCCGGGGCCGGGCGGGCTGCATGTCCTGGCCGGGCCTGAGGGGCGGCGAGGGCGGCGGCCGGAGCCAGCGGGGGCTCGGGGGGCTGGAGCCGAGTGGGGCTCCCAGCGCCGGGCGTGGGAGACGCGGGCCGGGCCGGAGAGAGGAGAGCACCGCGGTCTGAGGCCTACCCTGCCCCGCAGCAGTGGGGTTTGGGGCTTCTAGCCCCTCGCTGCCATTTTCCTTCTCCAGGAGGAGCAGAGATGCCGGTCGGCCGCGGCCGCCTGGGGCTGCTGCTCCTCGGGGTGCTCCTCACCTTCCTCCTCTACCTGCTGCTGCCGGCCACGCAGCAGGAGCGGCGCCTGGCGGGTACCCGGCCTGAGGAGGGGAAGCGGGGCCGGCGGGTGGCCAACACCACCGCACGAAGCGGAATGGCTGCGGGAGAGCCCCCCGTTTTCTACAGGGAGGCTTCTGCAGGGCCCCAGGCCAGCGGCGCTGCCAGCCCCGGGAGGTGGGTCAGCCCGCCGGCTCCCGTAGCAGAGGAAGGTGGTCGGTCTTCCCTAGCCCTCGTGGCCAATGGATGACTGTAGGCATGCTGTCTTCCCTGAACCCCTTCCCACCTGTTTTCCCCACCACAGGCCCGATGTCCTGTTCCTGCATGGCCAGGCATTCACCTCCAAGACGTGGGAGGCCTTGGGCACACTGGCGCTGCTTGCCGGAGAAGGCTACCGTGCAGTTGCAATAGATCTGCCTGGTAGGACCACGGCATTGCCCTGAAGTTGATCCCTCTGGTCAGCTCCAGTCCATCACCTTAGCCACTGCTGGGGTCTGGACCTCTTTAGGGAGGGCTCTGGACCTTTTTAGACAGCTAATGGTGGTCCCCATGGGTATTTGGCTTTGCCCCAGGGCATTGACTTCCGTGGCCACCCAAACGCTTGGGCTGGAGTTGGCTTGGTCTGGCTGGTGCACGGCTGTGGCTGTACAACCGCTGAGGCTTGACTGGGTGCC
Source organism: Falco biarmicus (assembly GCF_023638135.1). Taxonomy (NCBI): domain Eukaryota; kingdom Metazoa; phylum Chordata; class Aves; order Falconiformes; family Falconidae; genus Falco; species Falco biarmicus. Next base: position 105,668,110 of record NC_079291.1, read on the forward strand.
TATTTTCTGCCAAGCTAGCTGAGCCTCAGGGGGAGAGATCATTGCAGGCTGCACAGTTCCCCCTACCCCACACCCACTCCATGCCCTCTGCCCTAGGCTATGGGGATTCACCCCCGGCGGAGATGGCCACAGCACAGGACCGTGTGGCTTTCCTGGACCATGTCCTCCAGGAGCTGGGCATCCGGAGGCCCGTTCTTGTCAGCCCCTCCATGAGCGGCCGCTTTGCCCTACCCTTCCTCCTGGCGCAGGGGGACCGGCTGGCTGGCTTTGTGCCCATTGCACCCGTGGGCACCAAGGACTACACTGCTGAGCAGTACCGGCGGGTCCAGGTGAGTTGGGTTGGTGGGCTCTGGGGATATCCCTGGGTACTGGCAAACCTTGTAGGCTAGCTGGTTGTAAGGTGGCATGGAGGGTGGCCCTGTTTTGGGGTGAGCGAGGGGAGCAGTGAGGGGGACCTTTGCTCCCCTCAGCTCGTGGCGGGGCTGGCACCTGCCTTCCCTCAGCTTTGCAGCCCCCATGATGATGGATGGAGGTGGGCACAGCACAAAAGGAGTGTGGTGGCCATTTCCCCCTCTGATAACCCCTCTGGTTTTCTCTCTGCCCTTACCAAGACGCCCACCCTGATCCTGTATGGTGACCGTGACACAATCCTGGCTCCCCAGGCCCTGCAGAGCCTCCGGCAGCTCCCTGGGCACCGTGTGGCTGTGGTGCCTGATGCCGGCCATGCCTGCTACCTGGACAAGCCAGACGACTTCCACCGGGCCCTGCTGGGCTTCCTGCACCAGCTAAAGTGAGCGCTGCCGAGCAAGGACAGAGGCTGGGGCATCCTGTGGGACTGGGACACACAGGTGGCTGGCGTGAAAGGTGCTGTTCTCTTTTGGGGTGTCCCCAGGGTGGCTGCGGGGGACACACTGAGGGTGTTCCTTGTCTGGCAGGACAGGGTGTCCTCTGTCAGGAGGCCAATAAACTGATGCTGCTCTGGTTTCTGCGTGTGTCCCCAAGCGCCGCGGGGCTCCCTGGGCTCCAGCCCCATCTCTCGGCCTCTAGTGTGGGGCAGGAGGGTGCCCGGCCCGGCCCCTGCCTGTCTCCTGCCTCCTGCCCCCCTCCCCTTCCCTGCCCCCTGCCTTCAGCCCACCCCGCGGCCCCGCTCCTCCCCTGCCCGCCCCCCGCCCGCCTCCTGCCCGCTGCCGGCTGCGGGGCGGAGCGGAGCGGGGCCGAGCGGGGCCGGGCCGGGCAGGCGCCGGCGGCAGCAGCGCGGAGGTAGGGCCGGGCCGGGCGGGGGTCCGAGGAGCTGGGGCGGGCCGGCAGCGCCCGGCAGCCCGTGGGGGGCTGCCCTGGTGCCTTCGTCCCCCCGCAAGCCCGCACCCCTCGCGGTATATACCCCGAGGTACCCTGCACCTCCCTCCCCACCCCGTACTGCCTTGCACCCTTAACCACGGTACCCTGCATCCGCGGTACCCCTTGCACCCTGCCCTCCTGCCCCCCCCCCTACCACGGTACTCTTCACCCCTCTGCACCCCTCACCGCGGTACTCTGAAAGCCCCCCGTACCCCCTCGCACCCCTAATCATGGTGTCTTGCACCCCCCTGCACCCCCAACCATGGCATCCAGCACCCCTCTGCCCTCTTGCCTGTGCTTCCCCTGCACCCCAACAACACAGCCGCTGCACCCTAACCCATGCAGCACCCTGCACCCCTAACCACGGTACCCTGCACACCCCTGCACTCCCAAACATGGTGTCCTGCCCCCCCCCCCAATACACCTGCACCCCTACCCATGGTACGCTGCACTCCCCACAACTCTAACCGTGGGACCCTAACTGCAGTACCGCTACACCCCACTGTGCACCCTCCCTTGCACCTCAGCCAGGTACCCCTATACCCCACCTGTGCCCGTTTGCACCCCTAGCCACAGTACCCCTGCACCCCTAACCACGGTCCCCTTGTGCCCCCCTCAGAGTCTCTCTGCACCCCTTGCTCCCATAGCTTGCCCAGTGTTCCCCTTCAACCCCTCCTGCTGTAGCTCCACGTGCTCCTAAGCACCCCACATCCTCCTGCTCCTCCAGCTGCCCAGCACCCCTCAAATACCCAGTAGCCTGTCACCCTTCTGTAGGCCCCCCAGCCCCCCCGTCCTCTGTAAGCACTCAATCCCCCTTCACCATCCCCATTTCCTTGCACCCCCAGTGTCCACCCTTGTACGTCTCCAGTACCCCCTAAGCAAGCCATGCCCCCCTTTCCTTACCTGCACCTCCTCACATCAGCACCCTTCTTTCCCCACCTGCACTCCCCTAGCATGCTGCTGGACCTCTAACCACTGACTAACCCCAGCTACCATGTGCCCCTGCCCTACACACCCTTCTTCCCCCCCATAACCCCCTCCCTTGCCTCGTTGCCCCCCTTTCCTCCCTGCTAGCCCCCTATGCCCCAGCTAGCCCTTCTGTGGGTCACACCCTCACCCCATTGCTTGCCCTGGCACTGCGTCTGGGGTGACAACATGTGCTTTTGGGGGGAGAATGAAAGGATGGCATGGGGGGCACACCCCATCCTGCCCCTGCACCCAGGTGGGGGAATTTCTCTGGTGGTGGCAGCATCCCAGGACTCATAACTGGGAGACCTTTGCCCCATCCTGCTTTGGTTTCTGTGACGACCGAGCTTGCCGATGGACTTTGGAGGGGCCGGTGGGTGATTAACCATCTCACCGCTCTTCCCCCAGGGCTTTGCAGCCCCAGTCCCTGACATGGCACCCGGGAAGCCCGGGAAGAGCACCGGGGCCTCGGAGGACCCCTCGGTTACACTTTTTCGGGAGTACCTGAGGATTGACACCGTCCACCCTAAACCTGACTATGGTGAGGATGGGGGGAAATGGACGGGGAGCCATGCAGGGATCCAGCAATGTGGCTTTGAAGCTCCGGTCTTTGGACCCGGATGCCCAAGTCCTGGGCTGGGGCTGTTTTGATCGAGGTGTTAAGGAGCGAGCACCTTTGTGCCTTATCTCTGCTGGTGCCTTTGTTTGGGGCGAGGACATCCATGGATGTCTTGACTGCACCCAGAGCTGCTGTTTGCTTCCTCCAGCCCTGTGCCTCAGGGTCCTTGTTTCCATGCTGCCCTGGCTCTGGGACAGGTGATTGTGGTAACCCCGTGCAGATCTTCTGTTAAAATTTTCATCCTCCCACTAGAGTACATCAAGATTTTTTTATTGGTAGAAAGCTCCCGAAACTTCTGTGGAGGACTGTCCTCCCTGAACTTGCCTCCTTCAATTCTTATTTTTTCCTGTTCCCCTAGTCCTTGCACCAAAGGGATGGTGACAAGCTGCTCCTGTCCCCACTCCCAGCCACCTCTTGTGCCCAGGACCTCCATCACCTGCCCTCTCTGGTCACCTCTTTCCTTGGCCTGGGAGCCCCGGAGAGCCTTGTGAGTTGTAGTGAGGGGTGGGAGATCCTGACATAACTCTGGGCATCCCTGCTCCTCCCCAGATGCGGCTGTCCAGTTTCTGGAGCGTGTTGGCACCGACTTGGGCTTGGCCTGTCAGAAAGTGGAGGTGAGTGAGGCGAGGAGCAGCCCCCAGTCCGTCCATCCATCCACCCATCCACCCATCTGTGCCAGGTCCTTAGTGACTGGGCTGTTCCCCTGCCTGCCACCCTGGAGCTGGGTAGGAGTGAATCCCCTCTGCCTGTAATCCTTTGCTGACCTGAGCCCTTCCTTAAGCCTGTATTCCGGCTAGTCCCTGCTGACCTTTGCAGCCGCCCGTGCTATGATTAGCTGGGGACCTGGCAGGGTCGTGTTGGCTGGGGACATCCTTCCTGCTGGGCACCAGCTGTCCCAGGGTGTCCCCGGGCACCCGGGGAAGATGCTGGGTTTGTCTCCCCTCCTCCGTCTGAATTGCAGCCAGGTCTCGTGCCTTCGTCCAGGCTCCGTCTAGCTTTGGGGGAGTGCAGGCATGCCTGCTCCTGCTGCCTGCCCTCTCCCAGCAGAGAAAGGGGTGACCTGCTGGGTGGCATCAAGAAACTTTTCCCAGTCTGATGCTTTTTGGCTGCAGCCTGCCAGTCCCAGCCCCTCAGCCTCGACCTTGGTGACATCCTGCCCTTGCCCCACAGGTGTGCCAGGGCCGCGTGGTGCTGATCCTGACGTGGCAAGGCACAAAGCCCCACCTGCGCTCCATCCTCCTCAACTCCCACACCGACGTCGTGCCTGTCTTCGAGGTGCTGGGACAGGGCAAGGGGTGGGCAGGATGGGGTGGGTGGCAGGGGAATGGGAGCTGGTGCCTGCTGTGCCCCTATGCCATCACAGCCACTCTTCCCCACAGGAACACTGGACCTACCCACCCTTTGAGGCTGTTAAGGACTCGCAAGGCAACATCTATGCCCGGGGTGCACAGGACATGAAGTGTGTCTCCATCCAGTGAGTGGAGGGCTTTGCACGGTGGGCACGGTGGTGGGGGTGCCTCTGAATGATGCACGACAGGATGCTGCCATCCCCAGAGTCTCTGGGGCTGAAGGTGCTACCCCTTGACCCTGCCTGGGGTGTCTCAGAGCACACCAGCCCCTCTCCTCCATGATGACCAGGCACCACCTTCTCCCCACAGATACCTTGAGGCCATCCGGAGGCTGAAGGCAGAGGGAAAGTGTTTTGCCCGCACCATCCACCTCACCTTTGTGCCTGGTGAGTCCCCAGGGTGTCACCTCTCAGGGGAACAGGAGGGGCTGGCAGCTGGGTGATGCTCTGAAGTTCCCCACAGCATGGCAGCTGGGCACCCTCCTGCCAGTCTCTCCAGATTTTGAGCCAACCTAGGTCAAGGCTGGAGGGGTTTCCCTGTCCAAAGACATCGGGTGTGCTGGCAGCACCCAGGCTGGCATGAAAGGTGGGCTGGGGGATGCCCCAGTTCCTTCCTCCACACCAGCCTCTCCCCCACAGATGAGGAGGTGGGTGGACACAAAGGCATGGAGATGTTTGTGCAGCGCCCCGAGTTCAGAGCACTCAACGTGGGCTTTGCCCTGGACGAGGGTGAGTGGTAGCAGGGCTGCCATGGGGACGTGTCTCCTCTTGGCATGCACCCTTCTGCCTGTTGGCATCGTCCCCTGGGCACTGGCACCCAGCACAGCTTCCAGAGACCCCCCTGGGGGCTCCTTTTCCCGGGGAGTGACCCACACGGTGCCAGCCTGGAGGGGAAATGCTGCCAGGGCAGAGTAGAAGGGGGCATGCCATGGCACTTCTGTGCCCTGCTGACCCCCTGTCTGTGCCTGCTGCAGGCCTGGCCAGCCCGTCTGACACCTACAGTGTCTTCTATGGCGAGAAGAGCCCATGGTGTAAGTAACCGCACGCGTGGCACCCTGTCCCTGGCTCTGCTGGGCGCTGGGGCACTGATACTGCCCTGGGCTTTCTGCTCAATGCCTCCTTCTTCCCCTGCTGCCACAGGGATAAAAGTGAAGTGCATGGGTAGCCCCGGGCATGGGTCCCGCTTCATCAGCAACACAGCGGCCGAGAAGATGGTAAGAGAAGGTGCAGCCCTCTGCTGCCTGCCCTGGGGCTGCCTGCAGGACTGGTCCTCACCCACTGCCCTTCCTTCCCCAGCACAAAGTCATCAACTCCTTCCTGACCTTCAGGGAGAGCGAGAAGCAGAGGTAGGAGACAGGCAGCGGGAATGGCTGTGGCTTCATTTCAGTCCGTGGAGGGGGTCTTTGGGATCCCGAGCCAGGCTCTGATCCGGCGCTGCCGCTCCGTGCCTCAGTTTCCACATTTGGGGGTACTGGTGGGGTGGGGGAGCACTTCTCCTCCTCCCTGGGTGGTGGAGGTTGACTCTCCCTTGCGTCCCCCGAGGCTCAAGTCCGACTCAAGCCTGACCCTAGGGGATGTCACCTCACTCAACCTGACCATGCTGGAGGGGGGCGTCTCTTTCAACGTGGTGCCCTCTGAGATGGCAGCCAGCTTCGACATCCGCATCCCACCCACCGTGGACCTGAAGGTGGGTGCCATGCTGGCCCCACCTGGGAGGGAGCGCGTTGGGGGTACCCCGCTCACACTTCTCCTCTGATCTCTGCCTCAGGCCTTTGAGGAGCAGGTGGCTGCATGGTGTCGGGGTGCTGGGGACGGTGTCACCTATGAGTTTCACCAGGTGAGGGGTCTCAGCCACCTGGCACATCGTACCTGTCCCTCCCCTGCCACATGCCCACCCCCTGCCCCTCACCTGCCCTCTCCCTCCATCAGAAATGCATGGACCAACACGTCACCTCCACTGAGGAGTCAGACCCGTGGTGGAAAGCTTTCAGCGGGGTCTGCAGGGACATGTGAGTAGTGTCCCCAGGAAGGGCGGGACCATGGTGGGGACATCCTCTGGTGGGAGGCAGGTGGTCCCCGGGGGTCTCTGGGGTCATGGCAGGCGTTGGGAGGGGTTGTCCTGTGCTGTGCCAAGGCATTTCCCTGCGTCCCTCCGAAAGGGATGGGATTGCGTGTCCTGCAGGACTGAGGGACCTTCCTGGTGTGAGCTCTTTGCCTGTGGGGTGGCAGGGGGGCAGGGGAGCCGGCTGCCCCCATGCCCATGCTGATGCAAGGTCTCGCTTGTCAGGAAGCTGCAGCTCAAGCTTGAGATCTTCCCAGCTGCCACCGACAGCCGCTACATCCGAGCGGTGAGTGCCCTGCCAGCCTGCCTGTGGGTCCCCCACCCGGGGTGAGACCTGCAGCCCCAAACAAGAGCCATGCCCAGGAAAAGCGGGGCATGTGGTGCCCATCCCATCCCTGGCCTCACCCTGTACCCCACCATCCCCAGGCAGGACACCCCGCTATTGGCTTCTCACCCATGAACCGCACCCCAGTGCTTCTCCATGACCACAACGAATTCCTCAATGAGCAAGTCTTCCTGCGGGGCATCGACATCTATGCACATCTTCTGGCTGCCCTGGCATCGGTGCCCCCGCTGCCTGCTGAGGGCTGAGCGCCCTGGCGAGGGGCAGGATGGGGCCGAGCCAAGCAGCAGGACACAAGACTTTAAAAAGGGATCAGGGGGTTAGCACAGCAAATGCCTACCAGTGTGCCTGGGACACAGATGGCATCATGCCACGTTGGCAGTGCTCAGGGCTTGCCCGATGGTGATGCCTGTACCCAGTGTCCTGGCTGTGCCCTCGAAATCTGGGTCCCAGCCGCACCCCTGGGGGTTGTGTCCCCCTTGCCCGGGTGCCAGCAGAGCCTTGTGCCTGGGTGCCTCCTGCCTTTCCTGGTGCTGGTGGTGCCTCCCCCTGTCCCTGTGCCACCTCCAGCTGCTCTGGCTGTGGGGTAAGGGGCTGTCTGGTACCCTGCTCTGCCTGCCTGCGCCTCATCCTGCCTCCCTGCCCGTTTGCCAGGGGAGCTGGGGCCGGTGCCACCTGTCCTGCCTGTGCAAGTCAATAAATCTCCTTGGTAAGCATGGCCAGCAGAGGGGTCTGTCTGTCTGTCTGTGGCACTGCCTGTGGGGTCTTGGGGAGCCCGGGCACCACAGATTTCCTCAATGTGGTGGCGTCTACTGGGGTGCTCCCTGCTCCCCTGGGTTTGTTGGGTTGGGGGATGGTGCTGTGGGCCGATCCTGCCCAGGCAGGCTGTGGGACTGCTCCTCAGGAGCCTCTGCTCCAGATCAGCCTCGGGGCTAGAGCAGCTGGCGGTGCTGGGATTCATCCTGCTCCCACCAGGTCCTGCCATAGTGCCGCTCCCCCAGACCCCCAGGCCTGGGCAGGCAGCGTGCGGGTCTGAGCAGGCAGCCGACCTGATCTACCAGAGCTGCCCCGGGCTGCATCTCCTCCTTGCTTTTACCCCACCCCGCATGGCTCCCAGCACCCAGGGGTGCTGGATCTGTCTCAGAGGCACGCTGTTCCCCGGGGAAACCACGGCAAGAGCCAGCTGAGGGCTCACTGAGCCAAACTGGGGTGGTTTTACCCTGGCCGGGGGCGGAAGTTGTAGGGCTGCTCCACTAAAAAAGGTTGGGGGTGAGCCAGGCCCCCCCTATCCTGCTGCCTTCTGTTTTAATTAATAAAGATGCTGCAGCCCTCTGGGGGCTGGGCTTAATGAGGCTGCCCCCGTGCCAGGCTGGGAGAAGGGATGAGGCCGGTGGTGATGGGGTGCTGCAGAAGCCGTCAGCTCCCACATCCTTCTCCTCCACCCAGCACGGGGAAATCCAAGGCTTTTGGACGGGAGGGATGCCTGCCTCCATGCCAAGGCTCCCCAGAAAATTCTGTGTGGAGTCTCTGATGTCTCATATGGCCATGTCCCCTGACCCTGCAGCCCCGGGAGAGGGTGGCCTGGGAGTGGTGTGTTGGGTACCATGGGGTCCTGCTTGCTGGCTAGGGTCCCTGCTCAGGGTGCAGGTGAGCAGGCACCTTTTCGGCAAACAGTGGTGCATCCCCCCTGCCGCCCTGCCCTGTAGGTGCACCAAAGCTGCATGTAGCACCCCGTGCTCCCCTTGATCCTGCTCAGCCCCCTTCTCCAACCGGCCTGGTGTCCCCAGCTTGCCCGGCTGCTGAGATGAGAGCCAGGTGCTTGCTGGTGATCACCCCACGCTGAGCATCCTTCATGGGGGACAGCCCAATGTGCCGTGTCCTACCCCTCCAGGAAGGCAAGGCTGGGGAACCCCAGCTTCCCCCCTTGCTCCCCAGCCTCCAGGGATGAGCCATCCTCAGGGATGAGCCGGAGAGGCCGGCAGGGTTACTTCTTTGCGGGAGGGGGCTGCGGCAAAGCCTAAACCGCTGGTGGCAGGCGACGATTTAGGGGTGTGTGAGCTCTGGGCGCTGCCCCCGGGGGCTGAGGCTGTTGCGCCCCGCACCGCACCCCCCGCGCATCCCCGCCGCCCCGGGGGATGGGGGGGTGGCGGGGGCGGGCCGGGGCGGGCCGGGGGCGGTCGGATGGCGGCCCCATAAAAGCTGGGTGCCACCGGCAGCCCCGGGAGCGGCGGGATGCGGTCGGCGGTGGCGGTGTGCTGGCTGGGGTCTGCGCTGCTGGCGGCGGGGCGCAGCCTGCCCCGGCTCCGCCTGCCCTACCGCGGTGAGCCGGGCCGGGGGCACCTGCTGCGGGGGGGGCTTGGGGGGCCTCGGCTGTGGGCGCTGCGCCCCAAGTGCGGGTTTATGGGGAGGGTTGGGGGGGGCACCTTGCGCTGGGGCTCGGTGTGGTCTGGGGTCTCGGCGGGTGGCTGCTCGGCGCGGTCCCGTCCCGCACGCGGGACGTGGGGGGCCCCGAGGAGGAGGAGGAGGTGGAGGAAGGGGGGAGCCGGGTGCTGGGGCGAGGGGATGCGCCGCCGGGCTCCGCGCCAGCCCCGCCGCTTCCCACGAGGGATGGTCTCCCACGTGGAGTGGGGGGAAACTGAGGCACAGCGCTGGTCTGGCACCGGCACGCCCTGGGGGTCGGGTGGGTGCTGCGGTGCGTGGGTGGGCATCACCCCCCGTGGGTGCTCGGCGCTGGGCCCACGGCTGGGTGGGCTGCCCGGCAGGTCCCAGGGTGCTGCTGAGCACAGGCACCCTCTGAGCCCCGCCGTGTTGGGGTGCTGGGGGGCCCTCGGGGTGCTGCGCTGGGAGCGCTTGGTTTTAATTAAAACTCCTGTGATCCTGCGCTGGCCCGCTGCATCCCCTCCTCTGCCAGCTTAATCCACAGGCTACTGCCAGCCAAACTTGACAGAGGAGTCCGGAGCGCCCTGATTTCCTCCTTCTGGCCTAAAAGCAATGAACCTGCTCTAAAAAAGAGCAAAATAAAATAAATGGTGTAATGCAGATCTTTCCCTTCCCAAAGAGGGGAAAGGACTGGGGCAGCCCAGCCCTCAGGGAGCCCTGGGAGCTGTGGAGCAGGTCCCTGTGCCAGGGGAAAGCTGCTGGCTGCCCTTGTGCTGCCCGGGCTGGGGGTCCCCTGGCCTGGGGGCATGGCTGACTGCATCCCTGGCTCTGTCCTGGGCAGAGTGGACAGCCACAGGGGTTCCCTCTCTGTTGAAAAGGGGAAACTGAGGCATGCGGTGGCCCCACTTTCCTCGGGAGGCAGCAGGCGCCCAGGGTGGCTCATGGCTCTGCCCCGTGGTGGGTTCTGCTGTCCTGGGGCTGTGCTTGGCAGTGGGGCTGGGAGGTTTGGGGTCCCAGCAGAGCTTGGTCACAGGGCTCAGGTTCTGATCCCCTGCAGCACAGCCTGGCTGTGCCATCCCCCAGGTGCGAGGGGCTCCCCGGGGCCACATGAGCTCCTCAGGCTCCCACAGGGTGTGAGCAACCTTTTGAAGCTTTTTTTTTTTTTTTCCCTTCTTAAGCTGATTATTCTGTTCCTCTTCCAAATTGGAAACAGAAACTGAAATTTCCCATGAAACAAATTCTGCCACCGCCTTCTCCCCAGGGGGAAAAAGAAGAAAATTGAAATTTCAATTAAAGCCATTAGAAACCTCTGAAAGAAAACTGGGGTGAACTGAAGCTGCTTGTGCTTAGCTTATTGGTCTGGGCTGTGCATGGCTGGTGGCTCTGGTGATGGGTTGATGTTTGGAAGGGTGATAGGAGAATGTGCTGTGCCATGGGTGCAGGGGTGGCCGTGTCCCCAGCTCTCCTTCTCACTTCAAGCCACTCTTTTCCTTTTGCTTTGGCTTCCAGCAGTGGCTTGTGTTGAGAGGCGAAAGAGCATTTTGCTGCTACGTGGACTGGGAGCATTACAGCACAGCCCGGTGCCCTCCAAGCTCTCCGCTGTCCCACCTGAAGGACCCCTCCATCTGGAGGATGGCTCCTATGAGACCCACACCCTGGAGTAAAGGGGTCCTGGGGATGGATGGGGCATGGCAGGGTGCTGCTCCCTGGGGAGATGAAGCCAGGGAAGGGGAAGGCACCCAGAGCTGGTGTAACCTGAGGTGCAAGAGGAATTTGCCGGAGCTGGGGGAGAAGGGGAAGCTTCACCTGAAACAATAAAAGGAGCCTGACAACTTTGGCAATGTTATTCTGAGCTGGGGAAATATTCCTGGGCAAGAATAGAAGGAGACAACAGCATTTTCCTGGGCTGGGCCTGGCAATATGGGAGGACTGGAGATGCTGGGAGGTCATGGGAAGGAGGGTACCCCCTGGAAAGATGGGGTGGAAGGACCCTCGGTGCCTGGTGCCAGCTCTGCTTGCAGGCACAGGGGTCTTCCCAGTGAGGATGGAGCTGGTGGAACTGTATCCCTCCATGCTGCCTGTATTACCAGTTAGGGTGTTGGAACTGCCCTTGAGCGACTTGGTGGGGAAGGGAGCTGTGTGTGATGGGGTGGATGTGTCTCCCTTGCAGGTCCCAGAAGAGGCATTCCCCACCAGGATGGTGGCATTGTGCCGTTGGCCACCTTCTCATTAGGGGTGACAAATGTACCCCCAGCAAGAGCAGAGCTTGGCACCCCAGTGTCCTGGGCTGCTGGAAGCTGGGCTTGTCCCAGTGCCAGCTTCCCCTCTCACAGGGACATGCGTGGGGGATGCTTAGGCTGGGGGTTTCCCTGGGGTCAGAAGTGGCAGCTGGCAGCCTTCCCCAGTGGAGGGTGTTTGGGGACACTGCTGCGTTCATCAATGGCGCTTTGTCCTCCTCCCCCTCCATCTGGCGGTCGTGGCGCTTGGGGCGCCTGGCCTGGTGTTGGGGCAGCCGCTGGGATGGGGTTTCAGAGGCTGGTGAAGCTGAGCTGCTCCCTCTTGCCCTCTCCCTCGGCAGCAGCTGGGTGGGCCCACCATGCTGGGGATTTCAGCTTGCTGACCCTGAAAGTTATTTCCCGCTCAGAATCCATCACACCACTGCCTCTGCATTGTCATCACCACAAGGGTCCCCTTGGCACCTCACAGGATTCAGGCTTGGACCTGCTTTGGGAACTTTGACCATCAGACCCTGTTGCTTTAGGATGTGACATCCATTCCAGGGACACAGCATCCCCATGATACTGCCTTTCCCCAGGTGCCATCTTCATGCCATGGTGGGGAGGAAGCCTCCCCGACAGTGAGGTCTGGTGGTGGCGGCGGCGGGCTTTGTGTGCCCATTTCCCCATGGCGCTGGCTGGGTGCCTGCTATTGTGTCCCTGACTGGCACCAGGGAGGGGGAAGGACCTGCTTTTTGCCCACCCCGTGTCTGCTCTCACCACCCTCCCAAGCTCTGTGCGAGCCCAGCCTGGGGCTGACAGCATGGCACAGCCTTTGCCAGGCTCTCGTGCACCCCAGCGCGCTGTGGCATGGCCACAGGAGGAGTCTGGAGTGGATAAACCAAACCTTGCTGATGGCAAACTTGCCTGAGACCCTGCTGCCTGCTGGCTCTGCAGCTTTGTCTTTGGCTGGGCAGGAGAGCAGCACCTCAGGCAGGGTGAGGCCTGGATGCCCACACCTCCAGGGTGGGATGAAGATGGATGCTGCTGTTCACAGTGGCTGGGGGCAGCTCTTCTGGTGGCCCAAGGACAGCTCCATGATACTCAGAACAGCAGCTCGGAGGGACCCTCCTGCCTCTGAGCCCATCGCAGTCATCTGGTCACCCCTTGAAACAGCCAGGACCCCTTGGTGCTGCCACCAGCGTAGGGGTCTATGGATCCTTGTGTGAAGGGTGTTTGGGAGCTGGAAGCCTGCATGGCACCTGCAGTTGTGTTGCCCCTCTCTGGTTTTCCTGGTTGTGATGCCCCTTTGCTGCAGCCCCCTCTGACAGCTTGGCCCCCAGGTCGGGGGTGTGTGTGTGCTCCCAGGGGTGTGAGAGGGCATTTAGCTGTGGGGTGTTATCCATTGTTTTTCCCTCCTGTCCTTGTGCTGGGTGACAGCTTGGGGCCCCAGGGCTGTGCTGTCCCAGCAGGGCAGGCTGTGAGCTGGGTGTGCTGGAGGCCCCAGCATGCGTGGCAGATGGAGGGATGTTGTGGGGACCGCCGGGGAGCAGGACATCCCCCAGGCTCAAGGCAAGCACTTGTGGCCGCGGCTGGGAGGGGACATTTGAGGTGAGCAGTGCTTACAGAGCCCTGTGGGTCTTTGAGGCTGGGATGGCTGGTCCTGACCCTTCCTTCCCTCCCTGACAGAGCTTTTGAGCACCAACCGCTCCATCCTCTTCTTTGGCCACCGAGGCTTCCTGGGCTTCCGCTCCCTCTACCTGGATGAGTACCGTGACCGGCTCTTCATCGGGGGGAAGGATGTGCTCTACTCCCTGCTCCTGGACAGGGCCAGTGCAGACCCCAAGGAGGTGAGCTGGGGTGAGCTGAGTCCTGCTCAGCACCCTGGGGTCTCCGACCCCACCCTGGCCCCCTGTGCACCCTATGCCCCTCTGAGTGGACATTGCCCAACCAAACCAGGCAAAGTCACCCTGAAACAGGACCTGCCCTGAGGATGTTCCCATCTCAAGTGCCCCAAAATGCATCTGAAAACTTGTACTGCCTGGCAAGGGTGGGCTGGCTGTGGTGCCTGGAAGCCAGGTAGTTGTGGCTGGCAGCCTAGGAGATCAGCGGTGCAGCCCACTGGTGCTCTCTGGGTTCTGAGCAGGGTCTCAAACCCCATTCTCCTAAAAAGCTGCCATCGGGAGAGCGGGTGCTGCCCATCCTCATCTGGGCATCCCCTTCACAGGCCAAATATACAGCTGAAAGCCTGCAGAGACAAGGAGCTAAAAGCATCCATCATTGCAGCGAGCTGTGCCAGGGCTCAGCTAGCAAAGACATCAGACCTCTCCTGGCTCCTCAGTGGGAGAGGTGATGGACCAGAGCAACAATGCTGGGTAGTGGCTCCCCTCCTCCTTCACCCTCTCCATTTCAACTTCTTGTTTTTTTAAACATGGCTCTGGGCTGTTTCTAGCTGAAGAAAGTGGAGAAGGAAATGGAGTGCCCCTTGGTGTGCTGGGTCACCGCAATGGGGTCAAGGGCTTGTGTACCCAAGCTGCCCTTGGTCCGAGAGCTGCCGAAGGCTGCAGGAGACCTGGGCTCCACCACTCCCTGCTGTGCCCCAGCACCCTTTCCACGGGCCACCCACAAGTCCACCCCCTTCCAGGCCAGCTCTGGCCATCCCCAGTGTGAGCACCCACACCCAGCCCGGCTGCAGGCTGTGACTGCCAGGGTGCTTCTCCCCAGGAGGAAGGGTCCTGCCCTGAGACCCCTGGGCTGGGTGAGCTCTGGGGAGCTGTTCCCTCTCTCTGTCCCTCTCTCCGTCCCTATGCCATTGGCAGCCTGGGGTTGTGTATTTGCAGGGCTGGGTCCTTGCTGTCCCCCCTCCCTGCTCCAACAGGTCCTTTGTGTTTCAGATCTACTGGCCACCCCTCCCTGGGCAGACTGAGGAATGCTTTCGGAAGGGGAAGGACCCAGGGGTAAGTTCCCAATGCGTGCTCTGCCCCGAGCTGGGGGGGTCCCCTTGTGTCCTGGTGCTAGCCGGCTCCCCCCTGCCAGGGCTGTGCTGTGTCGTCCTGCCGGGGATGGACCTGTGGGGCTCACAGGCCAGTTAATGCTGGGGCAGAGCAAGGGACCATCCTGGTGCATGAGGGAAACTGAGGCAGGGAGCTGGTGACCAAGCCTGGCCATTTGGCACGTTTGCTCTGGGCTCTGGAAATGCTGTCTCGGGGGCTCTGCTCAGCCCCACGGCCACAGAGCAGTGGCCAGTGTGCCCCAAACATGGCTACACAAAGTGGGCAGGGGTATCTGGGCTCCAAGACCTGAGCTCAGAGGCACCAAGAGCCCTGTGCTGTGCTCCAGTCCCCAGCAATGTGGTCTGGCCTGTCCTGGCCATCCCTGATGGTGGGAAATCTGTAACTTGCTCAGGTTCAGTGACCTCACTCCCTAAACCTCACCCCTCTTTGCATCCCTCCTGCCCCTATAGGAAAGAGGACTGTGGCGGGGAGAAAGTCCCTGAGGCTCCCCTGGCCCAGACAAATTGCTCCCGGGAGCCCCGTCCCGCTCTGTGTGTTTATTTTACAAGCTCTCACCGACAGATCTAAGCCAGGGCAGGCTCGATTTCTTATTTTTCTTGAACGTATATTTTTTTTCAACTTGCTATTTTAGAGGCTCTTTGCAAAGGGAAAATAAACAGCAGGGAGGCTGGGAACCCCCGGGGCAGCTCCGTTGGTGGTGTTCCCAGCAGACAAGGGGCCTCGCATCCCACCGAAGGGGGACGATGGGGGGACAGGCAGGGCTGGCGCTGGCCAGGGCAAGCTGCTGAGCTAACGGTGGTGGTGCCTGAGCAGGAGAAGGATGGGAGCCCTTTTCCAGCTGGAACTGCCAGGAGAGACCGCGCAAGGTCTGAGGTGGCAGGTCTGTGGCCCCAGGGGCGTCATTGCTACTTGTTCCTGGTAGAAGGGGACAATCCCAGACAGTAGCAATCAGGGCTGTCCTGGAGGCAGCTGAGGATGCCTGTGGGTATCCGTCTGTCTCCCACGTTTCCTTCTTTTGTTTCATCCCCGGCAAGCAGGAACACAATGGGGAAGGACGTCCCTGCCTCTGGTCACGTCCTGGGCGCCGGGAAGAGAAGGATCCTCAGGTGTTCAGGGCTGGGTGTAGGAGCCCATTGTTTTGTGTCCCAATTGTGGACAATGTGTTGTGTCCCAGTCACATTGGGAGCTTGCTGAGCAGGTGACCTTGCTCCCCCGGCTGGCACGGGCTGTGTGATGGGGTGAGTGCACGGGTGCCTGTGGGCAGGAGATGCCCAGGTGATGGCTGGATCACGTGTGGTTTCCCCAGGATGCTCTCTGTGGCAGGACGACCAGTAAAAAGCCCTGTCCTTGTGCAGTCCAGATGAAGCCTATGCAAGCCCTGTTGGTGGGTGCAAGATGCCATCTCGCACCCCTGGCACTGGGGTGAAGGCAGAGAGCCTGGGTGCATCCCAGGGAGCCAGGGCTGGGGCTCACCCATCACTGTAGGGCCCCAGGCAGAGGCGAGGAGTGGGGCTGGGTGAAGCACCACCAAGCCCCCTGTGACCTTCCCCTCCTCCGCTGTTCCCCCAGACTGACTGCGCCAACTACGTCCGTGTGCTGCACCCCTACAACCGGACACACTTGCTGGCCTGTGGGACGGGCGCCTTCCACCCCGTCTGCGCCTTTGTCTACGTGGGGTACCGTGGTGAGGTAGGTCAGCACCACAGTGGCGTGCCCATCCTGAGCGTCCCTGGTGGGACACCCCTGGGAGGTAGATAGCCATCATCTGCTTCCCTTCTGGGGGGCTTCAAGACTGCATGGGGATGCTGAATGTGGTGTTTGCCTCACGCTGAGTACTAGGGGGTATCAGGAACCAGCTCCCTGTTGCCCCTTTGCCCTTGCACTACCCCCTTCCCAGCTCCCCCACCTTTCTGGCCTGGCACTGCCTTTCCAGACATGTCCCCTGGGACTGGTGTCCTGCCAGGGGCTGCAGCATGGGTGGTGTTTCCCCCCCTCCCAGCTCGCTGCTCATAAATCAGGTTGGCTGGGATGGAAAGGCAGAACCCCCTGCTCGCAGCCCGGCACTGTGCTGGCAGCAGGAGCCCTGCCCATACCACAATGCCTCCGGCCAGGCTGACAGACAAATGGTGGGGCTGGCTGGTCCCCCTGGCTGCTTCGCATCCTCATAGGATCCGACTTGCCTCAAAAAGCACGGCTGCCACTTCCAGATGGTCCCTTCGGGAGCGCTGGGGCTGTGGATGCCTGCAGCAAGGTGCCTGCAAGCGGGGCAGGGACCAGCCCCAGCCCCTGCATGCCCAGGCACGGCCCCGCCACAGCTCAGGGCTCACCTGCCTGCTCCCCCTTGCCCAGCACACCTTCAGCCTGGACCCTGCCAGCGTGGAGACCGGCCGGGGAAGGTGCCCGCATGAGCCCAGCCGCACTTTTGCCAGCACTGTTATCGGTAGGTTGTCTTCCTTGGGAACTGAGAACCTTTGGGGTGCAGGGACCAGGGATGGTCCCTGTGCCAGCCGGGACTGGCTCTCAGCCCCGTGGTGGGGTGTTTTTGCCAGGTGGGGAGCTGTACACCGGCCTCACCGCAGATTTCTTGGGCCGTGATCCCGGCATCTTCCGCAGCATGGGGACCCGTTCCGCCTTGCGCACTGAGGTGGACCAGCGCTTACTCAACGGTATGGGCTCCCCTCTGCCTCTCCATCCCCTCCAGCTGGGCTAATGTCAGGGACCGTGAGCCCTGTGGTGGCCAGGGCATCTGCTGGCCATGGGTCAGCATCCCCCATGCCAGGTACAAACAGGGAAGGGCACCGGGGCAGCAAGATCTGGGGGTCCTCCTGGCCAGCATCCAGCCCCAGCATGGTGTGGGGGTCCAGAGGTGGTTTCCATGCCCTCTTGACCCACCTGACATGGCTGGCTCTTCCTTGTAGACCCCAAATTTGTGGCAGCCCACTTGATCCCAGATAACGATGACCGGGACAACGACAAAGCCTATTTCTTCTTCACGGAGAAGGTGGTGGAGGCAGACAGCAAGGAACACACCATCGTCAGCCGGGTGGTGCGGGTCTGCGTGGTAAGATGCTGGTGGGGACCGTGGGGGACAGGGATGTACCAAGTCACAATGGTGCCCCTGATGCTCCCTGTCCCTGCAGAATGATGCTGGTGGCCAGAGGGTGCTGGTCAACAAGTGGAGTACCTTCAACAAAGCCCGGCTGGTGTGCTCTGTCCCCGGCCCCGGTGGCATCGACACCTACTTTGATGAGCTAGGTAAGGGGTGGTGCATGGAACTGGGGAGCGAACCAGGGCTGGTTGCTTAGTCAGCGGCTTCGGGAAGCCCCTGAGATCCAGGAGAAACCCGATGGTTCCATCCCTAGAGGATGTCTTCTTGCTGAGGACGAAGGATGGGAAGAGCCCAGAGATCTATGCCCTCTTCAGCACCATCAGGTGGGTGGCCAGCTTCAGCCTCTGGGGACGTCCAGCTGCAGCTGCGCGTGACCTGCCCCGTCACCATCACCATGTGGCTGACTGGCTGCTCCCCAGCCTCCACCAACTCTGCCCTTGTCCATATGTGTATGGAGATGTTGGTGCTCCCATGTCCCGCACTGATGCCACCAGTGCAGAGCATGGGTCTGCTCACCCCATTCAATGTGCCCTTTCAGCCATGTCTTCCAGGGCTCCGCCATCTGTGTGTACCGCATGGCTGACATCCGGGAGGTCTTCAATGGGCCCTTTGCCCACCGGGAGAGCCCCCACCACCGGTGGGGTGCCTACGAGGGCAGGGTGCCCTACCCGCGGCCTGGTGTGGTGAGTGACTCCCTGGAGCTCTGGATGCCCTCTGCTCCTCCGATTAATCTTTGGGGGTGGTGGTGAGGCCAATCCTCCATCTTCTCACCTGCTGGCATGGGCTCCCTATGGGATCCACCCCAGGACAGCTGGGGACCAAGGTCTGTCAAAGAGGTGGAGAAGATGGATCCCAGATTGGAAGGTGGGGAGGGATCCAAACCAGCTCTGCAGCAGGATGGAGGAAGAAAAGAGGGATGGGTGCTGGGGTGGCTGGGCTGAGCTTGTCCCCTCTCATTCCCACAGTGTCCCAGCAAGACCACCAACGAGCCCCGGCGGCAGTATGGCACCACCAAGGACTTCCCTGATGAGGTGCTGCACTTTGCCCGTGCTCACCCCCTCATGTTCAAGCCCGTGTACCCCCGGCACCGCCGACCCCTCCTAGTGAAGACCAACCTGCCCTACCGCCTGCGCCAGCTTGTGGTGGACCGAGTGGAGGCTGAGGATGGGCAGCACGACGTCCTCTTCCTTGGGACAGGTGAGCAGCAGGAGGGGCGTGCAGGAAAGAGCCCCGGTGCTGGGGCTACTGGTGGGCACGCAGCTGGGGTGTGCGATATCAGGGTGCTCACACCTCCATCCTCCTCCTCCTCCCCACAGACACTGGCTCAGTGCTGAAGGTGGTGGTCCTGCAGAAGACAAGCTCAGCCATGACTGAGGAAGTCGTCCTGGAAGAGCTGCAGGTTTTTAAGGTGCTGTTCGCTACCCTACTTGCACAGGAGGAGTGCAGTGGGATGAGCTCAGGTTGGGGACACATGGGGATGGAGGATCAGGGCTGTCACCACACTGTTGGGCACTGGGAGGTCTCAGGGCTGTGAGGGGAGAGGTTGGTTGTGTTCACCCTCCCCAAAAACGTTCCTGGTGCCCCTTCAGAGCCCTGATGGCTCTGAATGAGCCAGGCTCTCCATGGAGAGGTTTTTGCCAGCCTCACGTCTGCTCTCCTCCCCTGCAGGTGCCTGTGCCCATCACCCAGATGGAGATCTCCGTCAAGCGCGTGAGTACAGACGTGGCTTGGCCACGGGGCTGGGGACAGGGCAGGTGACCAGGAGGGACTGAGCTGTTGTCACCAGCCTCTCAAAGCCCACATGGTGCTTGCCCTGGGTGAGTCCCAGCTGGGGACCCTGGGCACTGTGCCTGTGGGGGCTGCCAGCATCACCATCTTGGTGCTGTTCCCCCAGCAAATGCTCTACGTGGGCTCCAGCCTGGGGGTGGCCCAGGTACGGCTGCACCAGTGTGAGACCTATGGTACAGCTTGTGCTGAGTGCTGCCTGGCCAGGGATCCCTACTGCACCTGGGACGGCACCGCCTGCACCCGCTACCAGCCCTCGGGCAAGCGCCGCTACCGCCGCCAGGATGTCCGCCACAGTAACCCTGTGCACCAGTGCCTGGACCAGAACCTGACCGGTGAGAGACTAGGGGGGCACAACAGGGCTGAGGGGCTTGTCCAGGTGCCCCAAGATGTCCTGGCATCCGCAGCCCTCAGCATACAGAGGGGCTTGCGACCACCCCAGGTGGGCTGGGGCACCCTCGTCTCCCCATCCTGTAGACCAAGGGGTGCCCTGAGAGAAGGTGGGTGCTCCACCTGGGTCTGTCCCCAGGGAGGGGGGGGAGAAAGGGACTGAAGACACTCAGTGGCCCAGGGGAGCTGACACCCACGCACGTGGGAGCCTGGCTCTGCCCCTCCTGTGAGCCCATGTCTGTCTTCACCTCAGTGGACGATTTTGAAAGCGTTGAGGAGAAGGTGCTTTATGGCGCGGAGGACAACAGCACCTTCCTGGAGTGCGTGCCCAGGTCCCCGCAGGCCACTGTGCAGTGGTTTGTCCAGAGGCCCCCTGACGAGCAGCGGGATGAGGTGAGGTTTCCCCTGCACCTGCCTTGCTTCCCTTGTGAGGACACGGGAGGGATATGGGGCCAGACCTGGACCACCCCCCCCCAACCTCGTGGTGGCCAACAGGTGAAGATGGACGAGCGGATCCTGCAGACGGAGCAAGGGCTGCTCTTCCGCAAGCTGCACCGGCACGATGCCGGTGTCTACTACTGCAAAACATTGGAGCATGGCTTCACCCAGACGGTGGCCAAGACAGCCTTGGAGGTGATTGCCAGCAAGCAGCTGGCACACACCTTCCGCCGGGAGTGGGGGGATGACCCCCCGCGCCTGCCTTGCCCCGAGCCCCAGCTGGCACCACAGGCTCCCAAAACCTGGTTCAAGGACATCATGCACCTCATCAGCTCCCAAAACCTGCGGCGGGTGGAGGAGTACTGCACTCGCCTCTGGTGTGGCAGCCGCCCTCACCACCGCAAGAGCAAGCTGGCCCAGTCCAAGCATGCCCTGGCTGGTGTGGACATGGGCAAGAAGGGACAGACAGCCAAACCCCACGGCGAGAGGAACCGTGTGCCCCGGCAAGCAGTGTCCACCTAGAGAGGGCTGTGTAATGGACGTGGGGTGGCTGTGGGTGAGGACCAGCTCCCCGTGCTGCTGGCAGCCCTGGGGACCTCCTGCTGTGGCGGGTGGCTTGCAGCCCAGTCCCCCCAGCTGTGGTGGATGGGATGCCAGGGCCAGCTCCTGGGCGGGTCCCTGTCACCTTCAGTGGCCGCAGGGCCACCTCCAAAATGGGCAGTGTGGTGGGATGCCTTGGCCCCCCCTTGCTCTTGCTGGGTGCTGTGCCAGGTGGGGGGCCATGGTCCCTGGGGCAGGCTGGGGCTTGGCACGTGCAGTGCCACTGCTGTACCATCACCCCAGGGAGCTTGCTGGCTGGCTTTCTCCGCAAATAAAGGGGCCGAGCGCGGCACCGTGGGGAGTGGCTGATGGCTCCAGGCTTTCCATACCAACACGGGGCCTGGGAAAGATGATGCCCGCTCTCACAGCGGGGGAAAAACAGCATCACCCCTAAAAGCCTCTGTGCCCAGGATGAGCCCTGTGCCTGGGGAGCCACAGCCATGCCATACCACCCAGGGCATACCCTGGGGGACGGGGCTCCTTCCAACCTTCCCTGCGGCATAGGGCACACTCAGCAGTGCCAGCCTGTGTCTGGGTGCAGTTCCTCCCCCCCCCCCCTCCGACCCCCACCCCCAGGCAGACTGTTTTAGGGTTGGGCAGGGGCAGGGAGAAAAGCAAATGGCTGCCAGCACTTTAGACCCATTCCTGGGTAAACAAGGGAGAGGCACTGATACCACTGCCGTCACTGTGCCTGGGTGGCAGAGGGGATGGGGACATGCAGAAGAAGGGTGGCCCCAGCACAGTCTTGGGGGGCTGCGCTGGTTTCTGGTGGTTGGTGGCCCTGCAGGACTGTGGGGGACAAGGATGGTTTTGGTGGGCTTGATGGTGGCTGGTGGAGGTAAACCAGTACCCAGGGACTCCCCCAAATGCAGCGGCTGACAGGGTAGGTGCATGGAGAGCACCCACAGGCTGCCGGCACTGTCCCAGGCTGCCAGCAAGGTGCTCCTTTGCTTTCCTTGCCCAACATGAGCTCACTCGCCTCGCCTGGTCAGCCCGGGGTGATAAAGATCTCCCCCTTCCTGAGGCAGGGCTGCCCCACACAATGGTGTGAACCACAGCCCTGCTGGGACAGGCATTGTTCAGAGGCGGAGGGACGGAAAAGAAAAATAATAATAATAATAATTAACTCCCCTAAATAGCTCATGCAAAGCCAGGTCATGATATCATCGCTCCTCCCTCTGTGTGTGCGCATGTGTGTGTTTGTGCTGCAGCTGCAGAGCACCACAGCTCACTGTGGTGCCTTTGATGGGAGCAAAGTCCCCTGGCAGCACTGCTCTGTCCCACGGCGTGCCCATGGAGATGAGCTGTGAGTCCTGACCCTCTTCTCCAGCTCCGTAATCCACCTCTCTTGCAAACTCAGGGTGCCTGCATGGGGTGTCTCCTGGGATGGGAGAGCTGTGGTGGGGCTGGCAGGCTGGGACACGTCCTGCATGGAGGGGAGTGGAGCCAGTAGCATGGATTTATGGGCCAGGCTGGAGCCGAGTACATGGATTTAGTTAATTGCAGGCCTGGGGGGAACAGAACGATAAGCAACAGGTAGAGGCAAGGAGGGACATGGTTGTAAAGCCAGAAATGAGAGACAGAAGCCTCAGTCCTCAGGGCCTGGATTTAATGGCTCCGAAATGCTTGCAATGAGCCACATGGCTGAAATGTCTGCACCCCCCATTCACTCCGAGTGACCTCCTGCGCTCAGCAGAGCAGGTGCTGGGCTGTCCACCCCAGGGGAGGCAGCAAGAGAGGGGGTCCCGGGGCCTCTGCTGTGTGCAGGACCTGGCCCTGAGGTGAGCTGCGGCAGAATACAGAAGAAACCGGTCCCTGAAAGGGCCTCCCCCTTCTCTCCCCCAGTAAATCTCGGGTGGCCGAGCCTGACACTCCTGGGTAGGTTTACATCAGCAAGGCTGGAGTAGGAGGGCTTTAAAAGTGTTCAAGTTCCAGCCTTGTCTCTCACGATGACCAGCCAATGGAGGCGACCTGGGTCCCTAGGAATTGCCAGGGGCTGAATGAACATGAGAACATCCTCAGCCTTCCCGGGGGTGGAAGGAGACAACTTCAGTGGGCAGATACAGCATCGCTGCCCCCAGTCTGCTCTGCACGAGGGAACAAGCCCTACCTGGGCCTTGGCGCAGCTGGCTGAGCCCTATTCCAGGGCCAGGAGCAGGATGAGGGGAGTGCTGGGGGATGGGGTGCGCGTGGGAACGGCCACAGAACAAAGCCATGGCGGGGGACAGGCCCCGCCACGGATCCGGCTCCTATTTTTAGTCACTTCCTAAGGAAGCATAGCACAGGGGCGCACGCTCGCCCTGGGCGCCTTCCAGCCTCCGAGGCGGCGTTAGCAGAGCTGCTGGCAGGGTCAGGGCCAACACGGCTGGCCTCAGCCTCACCGGGAGCCCTCACTCCTCCAGCCGGGGCGGCCCAGCCCCTAACGACAGGCCCAGCTCCAGGCCCGGGACCTTCACCACAGGCCCCGGCCCCAGCCCCTCACCACAGGCCGCACGGGGCGGCCGAGGCTGCCGAGCCCCATGCGCGGCCTGGAGGGCCTGCAGCGCTCCGGTTCCGGGGCCCGAAGCCCCGGGGCGGGGCAGGGAGAGGCCCCGTCCCCCCGGCCCCCCCAGACCTCCCCCGCCTCCGCGGGACCTCCGTGGCGCGGCGCGATGACGTCACGCAGCGTCGCGCAGCGATGACGCGCAGGGGCGGGCGGCGGCAGCGGCGGCGGCGGCGGGGCCCGGAGTCGGGGCGGGTGGCGGGGCCGGACATGGCGGCGCGCCCCGGCCCGCGGGAAGATGAATAAGGGCTGGCTAGAGCTGGAGAGCGACCCCGGTGAGCGGCGGGGCGGGGGCGGGCCCGGGGGGCTGGCGGAGCGGCCCGGAGGGGTAGGCCGGGGTGGGGCCTGGGCCGGGGGCCCGGAGGAACAGGCCGGGGGGACCCTGAGGGGCAGGCGGGGGGTGTGAGGTGCAGGGATGAAGCTTGGGCCGGGGGGGCGCTTGGGGTGGGGGGTGCGTGGGCAGGGTTACAGGGCGCAGGCCTAGCGTGCGGGTGCAGGGGGGCAGGGGCTGCGGGAGTGCGGGGGGGAGGAGGGCCTGGGGCGGGCGGGGGGGCTGCTGGGGGCGCCAGGGGGGTGCCTGGGGGTGCGGGCAGAGGGTTGGGAGGGCAGGCGAGCACGGAGGGGTGTGTGGGGCAGGGGTAGTGTGAGTCCTGGGGGGAAAGGGGAGTGTGTGGGGTTGTGGTGTATGGGACGTGGCCCATGGGGGCGTAGGGAGAGGTTATGAGCGTGTAGGGCAGGCAGGAAAGGGCATGTCAGGACGGGGGGTATGGAGGTTGAGGTGCGTGATGATGGTGATGAAGAGGGATGGGGCGAAGAGGGCTGCAGGAGCGTGGTGAAGGCTCAGAGTAGGTCCTGGGTTCTGGTAGTACTTGTACATGAGGTCTGAGGTACCCCAGACACCTCTGTGTGCATGTGATCTGATAAAGCCAGGTGTCTCTGTGGAAGACATCTGAAATGCTGCAAGGGTGTAGCATGAAGCATTTCTGGTTTTTGCAAATATACCCTGAAATATCGCTGAAATACAGGGAGAGGCATGCATCTGGGATGCCCCTTGCTACAGAAGCAGCTCTGACTGGTGGTTGCCCCAGACCTACATGGGTGATTGAGGACAACCTTTGTCAGTTGGGAGCATGTGAGGGTGGCATCTCCATCCCATGTGTGTCAGATACTGTTGTCACTTTGCAGCTGAGTGGGTGGATCAAACCCTCTCCCCCAGATAGTCCAGGAAAGGTGCTGAAGAGCCTGGTATGGTGCCTGAGCAGCCAGCACCAGGATGGTCACAGCTGTCCCCTTCCCTTTGCATTGGAGAAGGTGGTTTCTGTGGTGGGGTCCTGGACTTTGTTTTGTGGGATAGGATTTGAGGGCCAAAGCCAATGTCAGCTGAGGCATTGGCTGAGTGTTGTTTTAACGTCTCTGACTTGCTGTAGCGCGATGTGGGATCATCCCCTGGGAGGCTGAGAGCCGGTCTTTGGGATGTGGTGGTGTGGTTTTGAGGCTGAGTGAGGAAATTGGACCCCTGGCATTATACCCATCTTCCTGTGCTCAGCGAAGCATTCCATCTGCTGTCAGCCTCCCGTCACCCCAGGTTTTGCTGCTCTTTATGTTCTTTTTACTGGTATTCAGGAATTGCCGAAATTGTTCCCATCTTCCTCCTTCTTCATTGTGATGATGTCAAAGACAGGACATGGGTTGGATTCTTGCACCTGGGAGGGAAGGTTATTTGCTTGGAAGATAATCTGGCTGGGCAGAGACAGACTCTCAGAACACTGCAGCTGTACTCCTTTGGACGTGTGGAGATTTGGATGCAGAGGTGACAGCTCAGACAGCAGTTAGGAATGAACCACGCGCTACTCTTGGCTTTCAGCACATCCCATAAGGTGCCTGGCCCTTGACACGGGGCTTGGGATTGAAGGTCTTGAAACTTTGCTGCTCAGGAAGGGTCGGTAGATCCAGATTTGGGCTGTTTGCCACGGCTGCTGGGCAGAGAGGGGAGCCTTGGGAACCTCCAGGCTGCTGGCATAATATTATGTGTGCTTGTGGACACCAGAACGTTTCTCCCAGCTGACCCAAATGATTTGGGACAGGGGTTTGGGTGTTCCAGGAGGGATGGCAGCAGCAGGATCATGCCTTTTATGGATGCTGAGGTAATACAAAGTATTGAAATGAAGTGGAGAAAAAAACTCAGTTGGAAGGGACCCCGGGAAGTGTTTGGCCCAAAGCAGAGCTAACTTCAAGGGTAGCTCAGGTCGCTTGTGGCCATGTCTGGTTGAATATGCCCAAGAAGGAGATTTCTGCACCCTGGTCCCAGGGCTGACTGTGCTGGTAGTGAAGAATTGTTTTTTTTCTGGTGTATAGGCAGAATTTCTGTTGCTGCAGCTTGTTCCCATCACTTCTTGTCCTTTCATGGTACGCTTGGAGAAGTTTGGCTTCATCCTTTCTCTGACTACGCAGCGATGTTGATCAGACTGGAGGAAAGCATGCAACAGCTGGCTTCCCGTCTCCTTTGGTGCAGCCCTGCCGGTCTAGTGCATGGTCCTGGAGGGCTGCTGCAGGGATGTGGGAGTGCTCTGGGCTGAGCCATAGCGAGCTTGGAAGTCCTGCTTGGTCTTCTCCTTCTGGTGGTACCCGTAGGAACAGTGCTGCTTTCAGCATTTATGGTTGTTTGTGTTTGCAAGGCCTTGTGCTGATGCAAATCTTCACTGGCTGCAAGGCAGAGCTTGTGATATGGTTCACATCTCACATCATGTGTTTTGCTGTGATCAGTAGACTGTAACTGCTGAAACTGGAGAGGAGTGAGGCCTTTGACTTTTGCGGAAGCTTTTACAGTTGAGAGACTCTACCTGTAAGCAGCTGTGACTCCTGCTTCCATAACAGATGCCATCTAAAGAGGGAACAAGAGCCATGGCTGTAATGAGCATCTGAAGACTCTTATGGTCTGCAAGGACCGCTTGCCCTAAGCGCCTTGCTGCAAAGAACACAGCGAGGCTGTGGCACTGCCTGAAGTCTCTGTAGCTGTCACCTGTACGACACAGCCCTCCACAGCATCAAGTATTTTGAGCAAAACCATCTCTGTCAGAAAGGTGCTGGGGTTTGGTGTAATGGCCTTGCGTGGGTGAGGAGGCTGTCACTGGTTCAAAGCATGTTATTTCCATAGCATGTTTCTACCCACTGACAATTTTGTAAGAAATACAGTGTTTTCTGCTAAATTAATGAAGACTTTTTGCTCCCAGAAGTTTCCTCCCTGTTTTAGTAATTTTCACTTCAGTGTGGAAGCCCCTTGGGCTCTTCCCTTCTTGACCGAGCCACTTACATCGAGTTCCTTAAATCTGTTGCTTACAGGGATGTTTCTCAGGATCGAATCCTTCTTATTGATATTCCCTGGACTTCCTCCCAGGCTTTCAGCAGCCTTTGTATGGGAGTGAAAGAAGCAGATTTATTTATTATTCCAGTCTCGAGCTCGCTAACTCCGGGTGCAGGGGGACCATCTGAAAATTAGGCCAACTGCCTTTGCTACGGCATCATAGTGGAAGCTGCTGCTCAGTTGCTGATGTCTAATAATCCTTTGGTCTCTTTGCTGTTGTCTCTGTATCTCTGGTTATGTCCTTCTGTAATGGGAATTTTGTAGACACTGGAGACAGGCTCTTGGATTTGGTCCCCCAGGAGAGAAGGAGATGAAGATGAGCCTTTTGACACTCGGACTTCCCCGCAGCCCTGTTGCTGTGAGCTGGCTTACCCTTCACTGGCTGTCTTTCACTAACAAGGACATAAATTGCCTTGTTTTAAAATATCCTGTGATGAATCTAGCTCTGTTTCCCTCCAGTTAGAAGCATGCATGTCATTTAGGTGCTCCCTGTTGCTGTGCATGGTGGGGATTTACTTCTTGGCAGGTCATCTGCAGTGGGTCAGGATGATGAAAGTGGATCTGGCTACACTGGGCTCTGGCAGGGGAGGGTTGGTTCAGGTCCTCTCGAGGAAGAGGATGGTGAACAGAGATGGAGGGATAAAGGGAGCCAGAGCACCTCTGCAGCAAGCCAGGGCTCAACAGTTCTGCTGCTGGGGAGTCAGTGTGATCCTGGTGCTGCTGTGCTGCATTTTTTCTGGCTGTGCCTTGGTCTGGGACCATGTGGAACCTTCCAGGGGCTGGTGGCAGCAAGTTTCCTCTCTGCTTTCTTCAGCTACAAGTAGCCTACCTGTTGGTTTTGTTCCTTTCCAGGTCTCTTCACACTCCTGGTTGAAGATTTTGGTGAGTGCAAGAAACCTTCCTGGGATGTCTGTTTTGTGCGCAACATTACTCCTAGTCCTTTCTGGGTGCCTTTACACCAGCTTCTACCCTTTGTTTGCAGGGGTCAAGGGAGTGCAGGTTGAAGAGATTTATGACCTGCAGAGCAAATGCCAAGGGTAAGTCACAGGCATGAAAGTACGAGTTTTATTAAGCAGAATGTGTCTGTGCGCCTGGGAACTCATTGCTGGGCATTCAGAAGGGCTTGTGTGAGCTTGTTGGTCATGGAGGTCAGCATTGGAAGTGATGAACCAGGAGTGCCTCATCAGGATTGGGGCAGACAGGTAATCTCCTGCCTTGAGAAAGACCTCGTGGGGGCAGGTGGGGGCATACTTCAAGGGCTTCGTCTCCCTTTCCCCATGGAGAGCTGCAGTGCCAACCAGCGTGCTTGCACTGGGGGCTTTCTCCCTGTCTCGCTGCTTTGAAGTGGCTTTGAGGCTGTTGCTTTCTTAAAAGCCATTGTCTGAACTCCTCTTGAAGATGAATACAACATACATTGAAAAGGACAGGTCGTTGGGTGGTCAGGTACTGTTCTGCAGGTCAGTCAGTGTCCAGAGGTGAATTTCACCTCCCGTTTTTCTGTCTTGAGCCTCTTAAGACCTCTCAAATCCCAAAGTTTTCAAGCTTGATTGTTGTCTGAGCCTGGAGCATTAGCCTAGGAGAGTGTCCTCGGTGATGTGAGGCTGGGGGGATTTGTGGCAGGGATGGTCACTTCCAGAAAGATGGGGTTGGTGGTTCTGCTTTTCCTCTTTCTTTGCTGTGCCCACGGTTTGAAACAGACGCTTGGCAGAGCAGCCCCACTGATGTGGTCCATCCAAAACAATGCAGCTGTTGACTTCTCTCTGCAGCCCTGTGTATGGGTTCATCTTCCTGTTCAAGTGGATTGAGGAGCGCAGATCACGCCGAAAGGTCTCTACCCTGGTGGATGAGACGTCGGTCATTGATGATGACATCGTTAATAACATGTTCTTTGCTCACCAGGTAGGCTAGAGGCAAGGGGAGAGTGTGCGTGTGTGTATGTGTGTGTCTCATGTGATACCTCAAGGAACCAACATGGTACTGAGAGGCTGTACTGCTCTTGATGGTCCTAAGGCAGCTCCTCTTTCCTGGGAGTCTCTCCCCTGAGCTTCCTGAGCGCTGCGAGCCTGTCTGTGGCCTGCACTGTGAGCAGATGCTCATGGGACATGGTGTGGCTTGCTAAACAGCACTGACTGACCTTCCTTCTCTTGAGAGCTGAGGTCAGGTTGCTGCTCTCACATCTGGTTCTTGGTAATACTTTTCATTGATTATTGTTGATACTGAGGGGTTGTTGAAGGGTTTCCTTGTTCCTGCCGGTTAAGATGGTCCTTATGTCACCCTCCAGCTGATCCCCAATTCCTGTGCCACCCACGCCCTGCTGAGTGTCCTCCTGAACTGCAACAATGTCGACCTGGGCCCCACGCTGAGCCGCATGAAGGATTTCACCAAAGGATTTAGCCCTGAGGTAGGGGCAGGGGTGTGCAGGGCTGTGCATGGGTGGTGCGTGTGAATCTGCCTCTCGCTCCCCTCTCAGGATGATGCTCTAACAAGCTGGCTCCTCTCCAGGCCTTTGTGGCTGCACGCTACATCAGTATTGCCTCTTCTCACTCATCTTCCTACCTTGCCTTGCTCAGAGCCTTGGTCCCCTTACTCTGGGTGTAGCTCTGAGCCTTCTGTCATGTTATTCCCTAGCTCAGTCTATGGTCAAAAGTTCTCTCTCCTACCTTCAGACCTATCTTGAAGTCTGTGTTTCTCCAACTGTAATTTCTGTAGCGGAAATTGTGTGGTTTTTACCTGTAACTCAGCAGAGCAGAGGGTGTGCGTGAAAGCTGCTCTCCCAGTGCTGTGTGTCGAGGGAGGGAGAGAGGGAGCAGGGAGCTGGTGGGTGAAGCATTTTGTTTGTTGCCTGATGCTTCTCAGTTGTTTTCTTCTCTTCCTGTTTGCTGCAGAGCAAAGGCTATGCCATCGGCAATGCCCCAGAGCTGGCCAAGGCCCATAACAGCCATGCCAGGTGAGTGAGCGGGTGTCACGCAGCTCGCTTTCGCCGGAGGCGGCAGACTCTCCTCTGACCTCTCACCTGTCTTGCCTTTGCAGGCCGGAGCCACGCCACTTGCCAGAAAAGCAGAACGGTATCAGTGCTGTGCGAACCATGGAGGCTTTTCATTTTGTCAGTTATGTCCCTATCAAGGGACGGCTGTTTGAGCTGGATGGGCTGAAGGTCTATCCCATTGACCATGGTAAGAACCTGCCTGTCCCTACTTTTTGACAGAGTTGAATAGACACCCTGGTATGTCCAAATGTATGTATTATTTTTCATTGTCTCTAAGCATTAGCTGATGTTTGTGGAGAATCACTCCAATGGCTCCCAGATTCATCCTGAGTTTTGACAGCTCATTTTGGAGCCTACGCACTGGGGACTGTCTAGAAGGCAATTATTTCTGTATGCATTGCACTGTATTTTCCTCCCTGGTTGCTCAGGGTCATGAGGTCCTTCTGCAGCTCTGAAATAACTCAGTATTGCAAGCAGAACTTGTCTCTTCCTTACTCTTCCCTTGTGCCAAGTAACCACTGTGTGATGAGGCACAGGATCCCAACGCAGATCCCAGCAGGCCGCTCGGGTTACTCCCATCTCTTACAACCTGACCACTCAGTTCTCTCTTTCAGACACTTAGTTATCCCTGCTAGGACTTTGCTTCTGTCTGTTAGATTCTTTGGTAAGGTACCCGCTTTGTGTGCTTGGGTTACTTAAGCATGGCACCAGATCCAGCAGCAGGTGGATCCCAGCAAGAGCTGAGATTTCCTTGGACTTTATAAGCCCGAGCCTTGAATCGCTTGTGGTCTGTAGGGTTCAAAATTCACCTTTCTGCCCAGCACATAGCTCCCATTTTCCATTTGGAAGGCAGAAGCAGGGGATTCCATGTATGGGCTGACAGCACGGTCCTTCTGCTTCCTGGGCCCCTTCTTGGCTTGATCCCTGGTATGTAAGGGAGCCACGACGTTGCCTCTGTTGGAGGTGGCAGGATCTGCTCTGTGAGTCTGAAGCAGGAGCCTTGGCCTGCGTTGCTCAGTCCAGCTAATGTCTCGTTATCACAGGGCCGTGGGCTGACGATGAGGAATGGACGGACAAAGCCAGGAGAGTGATCATGGAGCGCATCGGCCTGGCCACTGCAGGGTAATGACCCAGGCCATGGTGCAGGCACTGGCCCCTTGCCATTCGTCCCTGGGTTATTTCTACTGTGGGCTTTGTGTGACAAGTTGTGGAAGTGGGGGGTGGAGAACATTGCCTGGGGAGAGGTGCCGGTGTGCTGCTTCCTCGCCTTCTCTTGCATGTAATTTGCCAGCCTTCAGAGCATGCAGGGTAGTCCCTGCAAATGGCCACGCAGGATTAAGAGGGGCCAGATCAGGTTCCTGTTAGCTCGAGTCCATAGGAGATGGAACGGTGCTTCTGGTCCTGAGCTGGGATTCTTGGATGCTGGGGCATGGGAGTGACCAAGTGCTGGCATAGGTTGCCCAGAGAGGTTATGGGGTCTCCATCCTTGGAGATACTCAAAGGTTGTATGGATATGGTCCTGAGCAACCGGCTCTGGGTGACCCTGCTGGAGCAGGGGCTGGGAGCAGATGACCCCCACAGGTCCCTTCCCAACCAAGCTGTGATTCTGTGACGGGTGTTTTGTGTTGTGGCTGAAGCAGCTTTGTCCTGCTTCTTCAGCCAGTGTGAACTTGGTTTTGGAGGAAAAGCCTCCTGTGTGTTGGTGTTAAACTCCAGGGCAGGGGAGGTGCTGCCTGGAAGGAGCCCTCGGGGGGTGTGCAGGGTATGGCTGGCAGCCTGCTCGCCCCTCTTGCTGGGAGACGGGCTTTTCCCTGCCAGTTCGTGCCTGACGGCTGCTGTCCCTTCCTGCAGGGAGCCGTACCACGACATCCGCTTCAACCTGATGGCGGTGGTGCCTGATCGGAGAATGAAGTATGAGTCCAAACTGCACATCCTGAAGATGAACCGCCAGACTGTGCTGGAGGCCTTGCAGCAGGTAGGACAGCCCAAGCTCTGAGGGAGTTGTGAGCCTGGGGTAGGAATAGGCTGTTTTCAGGGCATCTCCCTGTGCTGTGGGGGCCCCGGATTTTGGGGTTTTTTTTGGCCTTGGGAAATCTCTGGGAACAGGAATTAACCGGCCTCTCTGCTTGGCCTTTTGCTGCTCACCTGGGAGGTTATCCATGGCATTATTGGTTGATACAGGTGGTCAGCAGCTGGCCCACCCTCATGAGTTGTTCTACGGTGCTTGAACAGGAGAGATGTGGTTTGGGTTATCTCGGTCTAGCACTCAGTGTCTTATCTGTCATTTGCCTTCAAGCTTATCCGAGTAACTCAGCCTGAGCTGATCCAGACCCAGAAGTCTCAGGAGTCTCAGCCTCCTGAAGAGGCAAAGCCAGCCAGCATAAAGACTGTGACTCCGGAGAGCACCCACCCAGGTAGACCCCTGTACCAGTGGTGGAACCTGCCAGCCAGCTTGGCTTGTAGTGGAGTGAGCACGGGCCGGTGACAACGGTTGGCTGACCTGTAGCTGGAGGCTGTTTTATGGTCAGCTTCGCTTTTGTTTCTCCAAGCCCAGCTCTGTATGCACTGTGCTGGGGTGTGGTAGATGCTTCTGTGCCTGGGAGCAGTGTTGGAGAGACATGGAGCTTGGGAACAGGAGAGCTTAAGCTTGGGGGCAGTGGTGACAGCTGGAGGTGGAACGGGAAGTGGGTGTGATGGTCTGGTGGAGTGTAAGAGCTCTTCTTTTACATGGGGTGGGCAAAGGGTGGCAGAGGACATTGAGTAAAAAGTGATGGTGCTGGTCATGAAAGGCTGTGCTGTGCTTGTATGGCAGACGGCACCGACGAGCCCACCAGCCAGGGCCACCCTGTGGCCACGCAGAGCCCACCCAACAAATCCAAACCAGCAGCAAAGACGTCAGCGAGCAGTATCAATGGAGCACCTCCAGGAAACCCCAACCCCATCGTGCAGAGGTTGCCAGCCTTCCTGGATAATCACAACTACGCCAAGTCCCCCATGCAGGTAAGCTGGAGCTCCAGGCCAGCAGCATGCCTGACTCGAGCTGAGCTTTTTACTTCCCATCCCTCACCTCTGTGGGACTGTGGCTGTCAGCTGGTCGGAGCCCTTCGCCTGCCCTTTCAGCCTGCCTGCCCTCATACTCACCCAGGCTGGGAGGTGAGAGGGTAAATAAAGGCTGTCCTGGCAAAAGAGGTTGGCACTGATGTGGGTCAGCTGAGCAAGCATGGGGAAGAGTCCCCCATCTCCTCTTGGAAGGGGCAGGGGGACTGAGGATGTGACCGCTGGGCTCTTCCTCCCTGCCCTGCTGCTGGCAGGCCATCAGCAACTGTGTGTTGCAGGAAGAAGAAGACCTTGCAGCAGGAGTGGGTCGCAGCCGGGTCCCAGTCCGACAGCACCAGCAGTACTCAGATGATGAGGATGACTATGATGACGATGACGATGATGAAGTTCGTAACACCAGCTCGGCCATCAGGTGACGGCTTGAGCTGAGGGAGGCGGGGAGGGAGCTGACGTTTGCAGAACCAGTGGGGGTGACTTCCAGATCTCTTTCCTGAGCGCTGATAGTTGTGTTAGAGCTTGCACCTGCGTGTGCCGTCAGGGCTGTTCTCTTTGCCTGCCGTTTTACTGTTCGCTTGCTGGACCGTGTGAAGCCCTGCTGTAGCTGTTCACAATCAGCCCGCGGTTTTGGCTCTGTGTATTGGCAGCTTTGGGGAACCTCAGTTCCCTAGTGCTGATTGCCAGATCAGCTCCTGGTGACAGTGGTGGTGTGCTCAGACTGCTGCCAAGGTCAGGAAGGTGGGGTCGCAGAGAGGGTGCTTTTGGGGCTTCTGGAAGAAGAGCAGGGGTATGCAGCGCGCTGTGCCCCCCTAGCTGCGTACAGGTACCCGCAGCTGAGCGGTTCAGTGGTATTGGGGTGCTGCCAGAGAAGATGGTGGCAGTGGGGATGACCTAGAAATGTGTCAGGCCTTGATTCATCCCAGCAGACAGCCTGGACTGCTGAGTGCAGAGCTGCCAGTGGCTGCACTGGGCCCCCACCTCCTTCTACCAGCTACTCACCTTCCCCGCTGTGTTCCCGGGCAGGTACAAAAGGAAAGGGCAGGTAAAGCAAGAGCATGTGGCGGGGGCTGCGGATGGCCAGCTCTCCGTCCTCCAGCCCAATACCATCAATGTCCTGGCTGAGAAACTGAAGGAATCTCAAAAGGATCTTTCCATTCCCCTGTCCATCAAGACGAG
Source organism: Falco biarmicus (assembly GCF_023638135.1). NCBI lineage: Eukaryota > Metazoa > Chordata > Aves > Falconiformes > Falconidae > Falco > Falco biarmicus. Next base: position 105,701,836 of record NC_079291.1, read on the forward strand.
CAGCGGGGGCACTGCCGTGGCGGTGGTCACCCACTCCCAGCCCTCTCCCACCCCCAGCAACGAGAGCACGGACACGGCCTCGGAGATTGGCAGCGCCTTCAACTCCCCGCTGCGCTCTCCCATCCGCTCGGCCAACCCCACCCGCCCCTCCAGCCCCGTCACCTCCCACATCTCCAAGGTGCTCTTTGGCGAGGAGGACGGCCTGCTGCGTGTTGACTGCATGCGCTACAACCGGGCTGTCAGGGACTTGGGGCCCGTTATCAGTACCGGGCTGCTACACCTCACGGAGGACGGTGTGTTCTGCCCGCTGGCTGTTGCAGGTAGGTGCCTGCCAACTTTTGGAAGGGTGGCATTTCCCCTGTGGTGGTGGGATAGTGTCCTTTGACTTCGGGAGTGGATCCTGGTCCTTTACGGTGGCTGATGGCTCCTAATGCTTCCTTCCTGTGCCCACAGATGGGGGTAAAAGCTCCCCGCCTTCCATCAAACCCGGTGAAGAGGCCCCAGTCGCAATCAAACCGGACGAGAAGGAGGGCAGTGAGGCCAGTGACAGCAAAGAGAAGGTGGGACTTGGCAGGACCAGTGATCACCCTGGGGGGGAAAAGTATTCTCCCAAGGTGAGTTTTGTGCTGTGACAGCCCTGGGAGCCTGGAGCTCCCTGCGCTCACCCAGAGATGCAGCAGCGCTGGCAGTGACTGAACTGCGTGTGCACGCTGTCCCGCTCACGTGTCGCAGCAGCTGTGCCTCCAGGCATAGGGCAGCGCAGGTGGTGTGCCTTGCGTCATCGCAGGGACGTTTGCCTTGGCAGCGAGCAGAGCTGCTGTCTCCTGCAGCCGAGACATTGGGCGTGCTGTGCTCTGCTCTCCTTTGAGCCAGAGGCTGGTGGGACCCTGCACCCCCAAATCCCAGCCTGCTGGTACCTTCACTGCCTGTGCCCGCCAGCAAAGGCAGGACTAGGCTCAGGCAGCACAAGCACATCAAGAGCTTCTTGGAAGAGACCTGGGCTAGAAACTGTTTTACTCGAAAGAGAAGTCTTGAGATTTTGTTATCGAGAATAACCAGGCCCTGGGGTGTCCCTCAGGCATGCACACAACCCTTCCCCCTGTCCCAGAGAACCAGATACGCGGGGCTGGGCCAGGCTCGAGCAGAACCCAGCTCCTCCTCTGGGACTGGCCGTAGTGCTGCCTGATTGATCACCCCCTGGCTCAGAAATTCCCTACAGTGAACTGATCCCCCACCCCCCTACCCTGGCAAGTGTTTTTTACTTTGACAAATCCTCCCTTTCCCAGCCACTTACCAGCTCGCTCCTGTGCTGTGGCAGGGGTCTGTCTGCTCATGTTTGGTCTGCTTGATCCTGACAGGAGCTGCTGGCACTGCTCAAGTGTGTGGAGGCAGAGATTGCAAACTATGAGGCGTGCCTGAAGGAAGAGGTGGAGAAGAGGAAGAAATTCAAGGTTTGTTTGTTGATGACTTGTTTGCATTGCCAGTTTAGCTCCCCGAATGCTTCTGCCTTTACACCAAAGAGAAGGGAGAGCGGTTCAGCTGAGAATGGCGATGGGAAGTATTCAGGGTCCCTTTCCCATTACCAACCAGCCTTACGGGGCAGAGCTTCCGCCAGGACAGACTGAAGCCCCTGGGCAGCACTGACTAGCCTGAGGAGGATGGGGAGCGCTGCAGCTGAGCCACCGCTGAACAGCAGCACTGACAGGAGGAAGCGGGGGGGGGCAGTCTCTGCTGCAAGGCCTGGCAGGATTTCTCCCCTGCCCACCCTCGCCTCTCCCCAGCAGCACTTTGTGGAAAATGCTGGCATTTGAACCGGGATGAGGACAGTCTCAGTCGTGCACTAGACAGGACAGGGCTGGGAGGTGGGTCCCTGCCTGCTCTGGTCTCACTGTTAGCCTTGAGCTCTCCTTCATCCGTGCCACCCATTTGTGGATTATTTGTGAATTTTTCCTCTCTTTGTAGATCGACGACCAGAGGAGAACCCACAACTACGATGAGTTCATATGTACCTTCATCTCCATGCTGGCCCAGGAAGGTGAGCTGTGCTGTGCGGCCGAGGGGGTGGAGCGCAGGGTTCCGATTCAGCTGCGGGAGCCATGCTGAGCGTGGCAGAGCAGCAGCTGGGAGCCTGGGAAGCTCACCCTGCCCTGGGGCATGAGGGTAGCGCTCAGTCTGGGGAGCTGCGCATCTCTGGTCTATGTTCTTCTGATTTTACAGTCCCAGGAGGAGCCCACTAATGGGTTTGGGGCGAGAGGGGGAGGGCTGCACCCTTGCATGGGCAATAGCAGCGCTCCAGTGTGGGCATATCTGTCTGCCTCACCCTGCAGGCATGCTGGCCAGCCTCGTGGAGCAGAACATCTCGGTCCGCAGGCGGCAGGGGGTCAGCATCGGCCGGCTGCACAAGCAGAGGAAGCCAGATCGCCGGAAACGCTCCCGCCCGTATAAAGCCAAGCGTCAGTAGCCTGGGAGTCAAGACTGTGAGAAGCAGCTGGGCTCTGTGGCTTTGGGCAGTGGCACTTGGATCTACGTTACATTTTGCCTAAGGAAGACGGACCACAGTGACAAGCCCTCAGCTGACGTGGAGCCTGGGGACAAAGAGAAATCGGGTTTTCCTCTGAGCCTGAGCTGTGAAAGGCAGGAACATGTTGTCTTGAGGGAAGTCCCTGCAGCCGCAGCAGAAGGCAAGCTGGCGTGCCCAGTTGCCTGAGCGTGCTGCGGCAGCACACACATGCTGTGGGCCTGTGTCTCGGCACTGTGGCCAAGGACTGCAGCAGGAGAGGGAGAGCCCACCTGGCCCGAGTCGGCTCCGATGGTGAACACCGGCGATGCTGATGCAAGGTCGTGCTGGCTGCAGCTGGCTGTGGCTTGTGTCCTCCTGTGTCCAGGCCTTCAGCTCTACGCTTCCCCAGGCCATCTATGTCTGTCTCCTATCCCTCTCCCTCCCTTCCCCAAGTTATTTTTGGTTCTGACCCCTGCTTTGGCCGTTGCCGAGCAAGGTGGCTCCTGGGCAGAGCCCATTCTCCTGCGCTCACCTGCCTCCCTGCTACCTGGTTTCCAGAACCGCCCCCTGGGTGGCTGTGCAGGTCCTGCCTTGCCCAGCCCTCGCAGCTCTGGGCTTGGTGCCACCCCCAGTGCCAGGGGAGGGGGGGTGGGGTTGTCCCTGGAGCTGGGCCTTGTGCCCAGCCCTCGGTGGTGGTGCTGGGGGGTGGCGCGTGGCTCTGCTGCCATGGCTGCTCTCCTAGGGACCAGCTCTGGCCCTGGCGGTGCTGGTGGGTCACACAGGGTTGCTCCAGGCCCAGTTCTGAATCCCTGTCAATTACGAACAGACCAAGTTCATCAGGTGGCCTCGGTGCTGCTGGGCACTGTGCCGGGGTGGACGCTGGGTGTGGAGTCCCTTGGTGAAGCCTTGCAGCGTGGGGAGAGGTGCCTGGGTGCTGCAACACTCGGGGTGGCATGGGGGCTGCAGGGGAGGGTGGAAGCAGTGGCGGGAGCACAAAGCTGCTCATCCAGAGCTCACTGGTGTGGGCAGCAGCCTGCTCCCTGCCGCAGCGCCTGGCCTGGCCCTCGCCTGCCACCTCCTGCACATGGTCTTGGGCCTGTCCCCAGCAACCCAGCCGAACTGAGAAGCCAGAGGTCAGCACCCCTCCAGAGGTGTCCTGAGGCAGAGCTGGGCCGAGGGGTGCTGTCATGGGAGAGGACTGAATTTTGCAAATGTGCAAGTTTGTACAGGTCTTGACTATGGAATGAGGCTGTTCTTTCGGTATTTGTTGAAGGGAAGAAAATCCCATCTCTTGCTGTGTCTAGTATCAAGTGCTGTAAATAATGGATCTGTCTGAAGGAATAAAGCTATCCTGTAACAGCCAGCCAAGGCAGGGTGTGCGAGGGAAGGCAGGGGTGTGCGAGGGAAGGCAGGAGCACTGAGCACGTGGCTCCGGGCCGTGCTGTCCCTGCCAGCAGCACTTCTGTGGTGCTAAAAAACAGGTAAGTGTAGGGATTGCAACACCGGGTGAATGTGATACTGGTGGAGTCCAGTTAATTTATTGACACAGCGCAGAGAACAGGAGGAGAGGGCAGCAGCTGCTGGCAGTTGGCACTTGGCACCCGCTACACCTCTGCGCAGGATGGCAGAGCCCCCAGCTCAGGCTGCCAGGCCCCTCCTGGGCTGGTGGGTTTTCTGGCTAGAAATCCAGGGCGCAGATTAGGGCTGTGCCCCGTTTGATCCAGTGTTTCTGGGGCTTGTTAGTAGGGATCTCCACAGCAATCACGTAGTTGGTGGAGTGGCCTGTTGTTGACAGCGTACCTGTAATGGGGGAAACAACGGCAGGAGGTGGTACTGCAGACCCTGCTGCACCACGCTGACCTGTGACCCCTGCCCCATACCCGTGAGCCCATGTGCGATCCCCTGGCCAGAGGCACTGCTCGCAGAGCGAGGGTGCCTGGCTGCTCAGGCTCCACGACCACAGCAGGAGAAATCTTTTTTTGTTCCTGGATGGTCTCAGCCAACGCTGCCTCGCTCCATGCCAGTGTGTGGCAGGAGGAACTCCTGTAGCCTCTCCTGGGCTGCCCTTCCTAGCGCTTATCCTGGAGATCCATCTTCAGGGCACCTACCTGCACGATTGAGAGTCTTATAGATCGGGCACAGATAGGTGCCAGCAGCTGGAGGCTTGCGGCTGGGGCCGGGAAGCAGCCAGATGACGGCCATCTCTGTGTAAAGCTCCCGGGGGCGCGACTCCGCCAGCTGAAAGGCAGCGGGGGTCCCAGCGGGCGCCTTCAAGAAACAAGCCGTGGATGTAGCAGCCTTGGGCAGGGTGGCGAGTGAGCTGGCTCACCGACTCCTTCATTACCTGCAGAGGGGAGCGGGCCCAGGGCACTTCAGCGAGGCGTCTCCCTTGGTCAGCCCCAGGGACCCCCTTGGGCTGCTCTTGGTTAAGTCAGCGCTGCCGAAGGGGCGCCTGCCCCAGCTCTCCCGTGGGCTGGGCTGGGTTTTCGGGCACCCTGCATCGTGCCTGGGGCAGGGGATGCGAGCAGGTCTGGGGAGGCGGAGAAGCCCCTGCTCGCCTTGTGGAGGTGTCTGACAGTGGGTGGCTGTATCTGAGCACCAAGGGGATGACGGGCTCTGTGGGCAGCAGTGCAGCTAGTGGCTTCACCTCTTGGGCAGGCCAGGGCTAGAACTGCTGCCTTTGTGGCTTTCTAGCAGCACACTGCAAAAATAACCCAGAAAAATCCAGAGCCTCCAGCTCACTGACCTTGAAGCTGAACGAGATGGTGTCAATGGGGATGCCGGACTTCCTGGCAAAGTTCTGCAGTGTCCCAGTGAGGAAGGCCTGGGGGAAGAAGAACCCGCTGATCCAGAACACGGAGGGGATCCCACGGCTGACCCAATTCTGCAGGAATTCAATCCGCTGCACCAAGTCATTCACCCAGGATGCCAAGGGCTTCAGCGATGGGTAGGCCTGCGGGGCAGTCACAGAGGAAGGTGTTGAACACAATCAAGGACATCCTGGACCTTGTGCCCCAGTTGCTGACAGCTGCCCAGAGGTTCATCCAGCCTGGAGCTGGAAACAAGCGCAAGCTGCACTAGGCAGGAGACACGTCCAAGGCAGGGGAGTAAGAGGCAGCTCCATGTGAAGCAGCCCAGTCCAGCTGTGGTGACTAGTGACCCGTTCCCCGGCTGGGGTGAGCTCCTGTGGGCAGCTGGGCTGGCTGGGACACGTACCTTGGCATTCCACATCTCGGGAACAGTGTTGTTGTACAAGCTGCTGGCCATCAGCTCCAGCTGAGAGGACATCACAACCAGGCCCTGGAGAGCTTTCAGCAAATCCTTCAGTGTCTGAGCAACCACCTCCAGGAGTTTGTTGTACCTACCGAGAAAGAGAGTATGGATCGCTGCGTGAGCGAAGCTCCGCCAGCCCCATTCCTCTTTAACGGGGTCTCATAGCTGACCCCTGTCCCAGCCCTGAACTGCCGATGTTAGCAGATGGAGACACCAATGAGTCCCCACAGGACAGGGATCAGCTGAAGGTCCTGGTGGGGATAAGACAGTTGTTAGCTTGTCTGCCAACCCCACTGCCATGTCCAGCAATGAAGTTCCTCAAAGGTGGGGGGCAGGGAGGGGCAGGGGCCTGCACATCTCTGCTGTTCACCAAGGGACCAGCTGGTTCCTGGCCCAGGACGTGATCCCGCAGTGGTTTTACCTGATCACTTCCTGTACCAGCACTGTGTTCATGGACTCTTCATAGAGCAGCGGGTATTTGTGGATCACCTCCTGCAGGTTCATGGGGGCTGGCAGCTTTGCCAGGATGTCCTTGCAGGTCTCCTCCACCAGCTAGAAGGAAGGCAGCAAGTGGGTGAGCATCCTTCTGGCCATGGCTGCTGGGAAGGGGAGAGCTAATGCCTGGATGGCAGTGCCGTTGCTGGCACCCAGCAGGCAGGGTGGCACCTGCTGAGAGCTGGCGTTTGTGCTGCTGCCTGTGCTGGGCACCGGCTGCCAGAGCACCGATGGGATCAGGGCACCCACCTCTTCCCTGCTGCACACTCCCAGCTTGAAGGTCTTGGGTTGCAGCTGCGTAATGGCTCCCAGCAGAGCAAAGGTCTCCTTCTGAGCGAAGGTGATGTTGGCATTGTCATGTAAACCAAAAAACTCTGGGCTATCATTGAGCGGCAGGTTCTTGATGTACTGGAGGTAGCCCTGGAGAGGAACCCGCACAGGCTGTGAGGCCAAAAGCGCAGGGATAAAGCTGCAGTGCCCCATCAGGCTGCTACAGGCCTGGCCTGAACGAGATTACTAAACCAGTGTTGCTGGATAAGCTAAACCCAGCAGATCACAGACTCGGGAGATCCTCCTCCTCTTGGTGCTTGGGGTTCATTCATCTGACTGTTACACAGCTCTTTGTCCCGTCACAACCAGGAAATGCAACTTGTGGCTTTGACTTCGGGACAGTTTATGTGTGCCCAGAGCAATGCTTGCTGCTGCGGGACTTGGGCTGCTGGAGAGGCTGGCGGGGTGGCAGCTCCCCTGAGGCAGGTTTGGTGTCTGAGTGGAGGCCGTGGTTTGTGCTCTGGCTGGGGAGTTAAATTGCACTTGTGCGGAAGGAAACACATGCTGTGAGAACAGGCAGCTTGGCAGTGACCCTCCTGCTGTGTCTCCTTCAGAGCTCCTCAGGTACTTTAGGTAGGTGTTACCAAAATGGTTTAGAGTGATTTCAGCTGGGGAACTCTGGTATAGCTGCTACCACCTCCTGAGCACAGGGAAAAGATTTTCCTTATCTTGCAGCTTCCTGAACACAGCTGAAGATCCCCACTTTCTTACAAACTTACATTCCCTCAGGGCACTGGAAATGCAGGGGGTTTCAGGGAGGAGTAGATCCCTTTTGCACTATGATGACCCATCTGGATCTATGAGCTGCAATTTGTTACTTGAGTACTTACGTCAAGGTCAGAAGAGGTACTGATCTGCTTGTAGATCCCTGATTCGGAATAGGCAAACTCAGGAATTAAAACCTCAGGCTTGTAGAAATCTTCCAAAATACTCATGATGCAGCGCCTGTCCCAGTCGTCAGTCACACGGCCACCGTAGTTGATCTCCCCAGCCGTGTACTTCAGAACCTGCGAAGGACTCTGCTGTGGCTTTCTGACCCACACACGCATCACAAGCCTGTTCCTGCTGACAGGAGGGGCCGGCTCACACACTTACCTTGAATGGGATGTCTGTGTATTCACTCAAGAACATCTGTAGCTGACTGATGCAAATGCGGAGGTCTCCATCTGTGAACTCATAGGGGATGTTGAACCCCAGAGGCCCAAACTTTCTCCTCTCCAGCATGTTCCCATGGAAGAAGCAAAGTGACAGCAACAAAGATTTAAACTCTGCAACCTGTGGGCAGGGGAGCAGGGTATAAGAGGTGCTCAGCTTGGGAGGAAGCATCCCTGGATGGAGTCAGCTCCTGCTGGGACCTGGCAGACATGTGCCAGTTGAGTAGTTCCAGCTGGAGCCTGGAGAGGTGAAGGCTGTGGCCCAACCCCTTGCTTGAAAGCTGCAAGTGTCTTAGCCCAGGCCTCCACAATCCTGCTGCTTCTGTTTCCCAAAGTGAAACTTAATTGGCTCGCAGAGTAGATACGAGCTTCCGAGAAATACCACCAGCCCTTCTCTAAAATGTGAGAGTGCTAGCGGAGAGAAGACCTATGTCTTGAGAGAAGCAATATCCAGGTGGAAAGCATACATTGGAGCAGGCATGGGCTGGGGACAGCAAACCAAAGCATGACCTGAGTCTTACCTTGAGGCAGCAATTCAAGAAGTCATCACTGAAACTAATGTAGGACTTGAGCAGGTTGGCCTTGACTCCGCGGGGGGGCTCGATGGTCATCTTGGAGCCATTCTGGAGGATGGACACAGGGAAGTGGTTGCTTGGTAGACTGGTGAGCCAGAGGCGAAAGTCCTGATGCACCTGGAAAGCCAGAAGGCAGCAAGTGCTTAGAGAGCGCAGGCACAGCCACTGCAGCTGCTCCTGCACTGATCCTCTAGTTTTATGGGGAACCTGTGGATCGAACTAGATCTGGGCTCCTCCCAGGGCTCCAGCCTCCTGCCTGTTGTCCCCAGAGTGGGCAGGCTGCTCAGCAGAACAGCTCACCTTGCTGGGGTCAATGCCCTCGACAAGTCTCTCCAGTGAAGGCATCCAGCTGGGGGCCAGGTGGCAGTTCTGGAAGAAGACCCACTTGCCCTGCTCCACGGCACTGTGCATCATGGCTTCAGCACGGGGCCCCTGAGGAGGCAGATGAGAAGAACTCAGAGACTCTGGTTCACTGCAGGGTGTGCCCTGCTCAGCTGGACAGGCAGACAGCTGCTGGGTGGAAGGACAGCTTTCCAGAGCTAGTCTGGCTTTGTCACCGTGGCTCAATTGGATCTTTGCCGTCTGGTGGCACAGCCAAGGCCCTTTTACAGCTTTTGCAAGCCTGTGTGGGAGGGCGGAGGGAGCCCAGGAACTGGGGATGGATTTGGGAAGTTAGAAGGCACTACAGAGGGAACCGCTGCAGCTGCCCCGAACTGGCTTCTGCAGCTAACAGAATGTTGGTGAGTAAGGGTCCTGGGGTAGCAGGGCATTTTCACTGCGCTGCAAGGGTGTCTGATCTGCTTGGAGCTAGGTGAGATCACTGGGAGTGCCAGCAGGACAGTGCTGCTGCAGGTGGGTAACAGCAGCTTACCTGGCCTTGGCCCAGAGAAATGGCAGAGAGCTTTTGGGAGAACTTCATTTCTTCAGCAAACTTGTAGAGGTCGGCAGCAGGGTCAGTGCCTGGGGACAGCACGAACACCAGGGGGGTGGTGGCAGTGGACTCCCTGAAGACAACTGAGAGGTCTGTGGTCTGCAACGCAGAATGCTGGTCAGAGACGAGGGGCCGCAGTGGCACCATGCTGCACATCCTCACCTTGCCAGGCCTCCAGCTCCTCTACAAGGCACCGGTGCGCTCGGGTGCCAAGCCCAAAACCACATTCAGTAAGGGCCTAGGACAGCTCTCCTCTGGCAGCGTTAGGATCAGAGCAGTCATCACTTTCCCATTTGTCATACAAATTCATCCCTCATACACCTGCACTATCTGCCCCCTCTCCACTGTGTTTAACTGGTGGACATTAGGCAGGATGTCCCTTGTCTAAGATATAACTGTTGCCCCAACTGTGGGAATACTGTGGCTGCAGAGAGGCATGAGCACCCTCACTGCAGTTGGAAAATGTTGACGACCCGTTTGCAGCAAGCTCGAGGCCTCCCGCTCCACTCCTGGCCCCACCAGTGCTTCCCTTTGGCTGGTTACCTGTGGCTCAATGAAGCGCTGATCCAAGTGCAGCGCCACGAAGTCCTGCATGGCGTTGGTGATCTTATCTCCCCGCAGACACCGAAGAACCAACAGCTTCTGGAAGGCATCAAGCTCAGCTTCCCACTTCCCAGGGAGGGGCTCTCTGCAAAGCAATTAGGTGCATTCTGGGGGCACGTGGCAGATCCTGAAGCTCCCCAGGAAGCACCCAAGGCACCTGCAGGCAGCCGCTGGGCTTTCAGAAGGGACAAGGACCTTCCAGTCACTTGGCTGAGGTTGTTGCCTGTGGCTTTGAAATCTTCAGCAGGCAAACCAGAGCTGCTTCCTCTGGGGAAGCACCAAATACTGCTGGGCTAAGGCATTGTGGGGCTCTGCCTTGGGCAAGCAACATGGGCAGGCAAGGGCTACCCTTGAGGAGACAAGGCAATGCCTCGTCCTCTCCCTTGCATGGCACTGTGGCTAGATCAGCTCCTCTTGCTCTCCCAGGGAAGCCATTAGCTTCCAGGTGCAGTACAGACAAACTGACAGAGTGGGGACACTTACCTGTGAGGCTTGGGGCTGTCAAAAATGGCCCTGAATGCTACAAGGTTGGCTGCAAAATCATTGGCAAAGCCAGAGAAGTTCTTCAGGCTACTCAAGGCCAGGATGTCTCCCCAAGCTCTCTCATACAGCCAAGCCGGAGCTGGGTTCTCCCTGGTCTCCTTTATGGTCCCTCCTGACAGCAGGTACTGCCACTCGTCCTGGGAACAAGACGGGACATGGTGACGGATTACAGCCTACCTAAGGCATGCGGATTTGTGCCATATCCAACTAAAATGCTGTAGTGCCTCTCCTGCTAGGTGTGTGTGTCAAGGAGTAAGTGAACTGGAGGGTCTGGTGAGATCTACACCGCTGTTCAGCTGCCACTAGCATTTCTATGTCTTCTGATCCCTGCCTGCTCCCTCCAAACTTGCTAAACTTTGCAGCAGCGTAGCAGCAAACTGGCAGAAGCTGCAGATGATTCAGGCTATGCAGCTCTCCATATAGACACAGGGAATTGTTTGAGATCTGAGTGAAGAGGGAGGCCCCAGGTTTGCCCACCAGCCTGCCAAGCCTGCCCTCAGCCCCAGGGAACAAGGCTCCTTTTCCACCCTGGCACACTATTCCAGGGGGCTGAACAGGCTGGTCTTGAGTTGCCCTGACATATCCCATCAAAGAACCAAGGTGACTTGCTCACCATATCGATCTGCCCATCATTCATCAAAATCCGGACACAAACCAGGAAGGCAAACATGAGCTTGTGCTTCTCAAAGAGGCTACGGCAGACGTTGCTGTAGAGACTGAAGGTGATGTAGCTGTTGATGTTCGTGATCCGGTCCTTCAGGGTGTCTGAAAAAAAGGCAACAACCAGACGAGGGTGGAGAGTGCTCTCCACGGCAGCTGTGGGTCCTGGTCACAGGGGTGCACCCGCACCCTGCTCAGGAAGAACAGACGCCGCTGTCAAATGCGGCCTTGGCACAGAAACCCCTGGGAAAGCACAAGGCCGCAAGACAGCACAGGGCAGAAAATGCTGCCCCAGCGCTGGGAGCGAGTCCCCACTGCACCATGGCAGCCCGCATGGGCCCTGCCACCCACCACCCCGGCTGAGGTGCTGTTGGGCGGGGAAGGCTGCCAGGACCTGTGTGGAGGCAGCTCTGTGACAAGCCGGGCCACCCCACTACCAGGATGGCATGTGCCTGGGCGCTGCGCTACCATCCCGCCCACCCGGTCAGGCAGGGCAGCGGAGAAGCCGTGGGGAAGAGAACGGAGGCCAGGCTGCGACCTTCTGTGTGGACACAACTAGGGGCAGCTCTGGACCATGCTGAGAGCCAATGCAAGTGTCCACATGTGCCTTGACTGTGCAGGTGTCCTAGCTTCTGCTGCCGCTAGACCAGGAATGTGGGGTGAGGAAAAAGATAGGAGGGGGCTGTTCTGGGCAGGTACCTGCTCTCTTGGAGTTACTGATCCCCATTAGGAAGATGCTGAGGAACCACTCAAGTGAGTACTGGTACATGGGGTCCACATTGGACAGGTCTGAGACACAGAAGTAGAGGATCTGCGAACGGACAGCCACAGGCACATACTGCAGGCGGGCGATGTTGATGTCTCTCTCTGTCTGCTCTGCCACCGTCACCTTGGCCTGGAGGACAGAAGAGGTGTTATGGTTAGTGCAGTGCTGGCAGGGGATGCACAGCTGCAGGGGGAGAGCACCTCCACCTCTGACCTGGATCTCTCCTGCCTTGAGCTTGGATGCCTCCAGCACTTTGATGAGCTCCAAGTCATCCACAGGGTTTCCTTCAGAAGTGCTGAGCCGATACAGGATCTGGTCTTCTATCTCCTTCAGCTCCTGTAGCATCTTGTCATTGCTAACAATTAGCTGCTTTCTAGCTTCTTCTAAGTCAGGCCGCTCTGCAGCCACCACTTCTCCCAGCAGTTGGTCTTCCAAGCCACTACAACAAAAGCCATGGAGATAAGGGTGGGGACAACAGGCCCAAAGATTTGAGGACTGCGAGGAATGAGGCTGAGCAGCACTGGCAGCTAATGGGGTAAGCAGGTACCTGGGTGAGAGGGTGAAGTTGATGACGGTGAGTTTTGTGAAGACCTCAGGGCTGTAGTGAGGGTTGGGCAGGTTGGTGGTCATGTACATCTTGAAACCCTCATGGTAGGGGATCACCGTATCCCCCAGCTTCAGCACAGTGTTGCCTTGCTCTTTGTAGGTCTGTACCCGCAAGGGACAAACACAAGAAGGCTGGGACGGCTACCTTTTGTGAGGAAAGGCATCCTGCTGCGCCCTGGGCTCTGCCGTGAGGGCAGAGTCTCAAGTGTCTCTGGACAGAGGAACTCACAGCTGCCTGGCAGACCCAAAGGCCTGAACCTGGACAGAGCAGCTGTATTCCATGGCCCTGCCTCCCAGGCAAAGACACCTGCTGGCAGGAGACTGGGTCACGCAGGAGGCTGCCAGCATGTTGGAGCCCCGACCAAGATGAGCACAGAACAGGCAGCATCTCCGAGAGACCTACAAAGCCACTAGACCCCACTGCACCCTGATCAGATGCCCCCTTACAGCCCAACCAGGTACCCACTGCTCCTCCTTGCCAAGGCAAGACATAGGACCTGTTTCAGCAGGACAGGCTCGAGGGCTGGATCCAGCTCCTCGCTGACATTCTCCAGCAAGAAGGGCTTCCCAAAGGTAATGGCATTTTCCAGACTGCAGAGGAAGTCCCGGTCACTCAGTTTGGCCACCTCCAAGCTGTTCACTTTCTCCTGAAAGGCAGCAGAGGAGGGCAGGATCTCTGCAGTGTCCTGCCCACCTTCACATGCAGCTCTGGGGCATAGCACACCTCTTACTGGGCTGATTTAGCTCCCTGGCGCAGCAGAAATAATACCTTCTCTTGCTTGGCTAGTTTTTGGCTATTTTGGCAAGTTTAGTCTATGTCACCAGGCACTAGAGACAGCTCAGTGAGGCAGCAGGAAAGGGAGGTGAACAGAGAGAACCTCCTTCAAACTTCCATAGCCCTGGTGGAGCCCCACACTGGTAACTGAGAGCTCATTTGCTTGCAAAGTGAGAGCATGTGGGTGGGAAAAGCCCTGGGGGAGCAAAACAGGAGCAGCTGCCTGAGCCTCCCACCTGACCCTTTAAAAAAGGCAGTGGGTGCCTCCCGGAGGGAGGAGGTGGTGGTCTGTGTTCTTAGTGCTCTGGCAGCTCCCTACCCAGGTAATGCTACCGTGGATCTCTTCTGCCCTGGCCACCCTAAAGGCTCTTAGGGGGGATGCTAGTGTTTGCTGTGGTGAAGGATGCAAGGCCCCTAGGACACTAGTGGAGAACCAGCGTGGGAACCTGATGCCTCGCTTACAGTAGGGCTCCTCCTGCCCTGTGCTGATCTCCCTAAGCAGGGAAATCCAGCTGGGCTGAATACAGATGTGGAGCCTGTCTGGTGCTGGGGAGGCCGGGCTAGGACAGCGCGGGGGTCTTCCAGCTCTAGAGTCCAAATCCTGAGGCTGCTCTGTGCAGCTCCTAACAGAAAGCTGCTTCACCTACCCTGGCAGACCTAGCTCTACCCCACACAACTCTTACCAGGTTCTTGATCCACTTGTTTGCTTGTCCTTGGGGATCTATGTAGTGAGTCCAGCGCTGCGAAAATTGTGTTATTACCCCGTTCTCCACAGACAAGGTGTCATTGGGTAAACCAGCAATCTAATGGGATAGAAAAAGCTGTTGGGAACACCTGGTAGCACAACACAGCTGACCAGAGAGAAGCCCTTGCTGCCCTGGTCCCTGTGTGTGGATAGGGATGGTGGTGAGGGTACCTCCCTCCAACAGCAGCTGAGCCCAGAGCTGCAGCTCTGCCTCGAGTGGCTGAGCCATGGGACAGAGCTGTGCTGGCACAGTTAGGCTTGGCCAGGCTAAGGCCAGGGCTTTGCTCTAAGCCTGTGGCTTGTAAAGGGGAAGCCTTATGGGTTAAGGCTGATGCCCTCAGAGCCGTGGCCCTGGATGCTGCTGGGTCCTCTCCTGCTCATGCCACAAGGAGTCCTGGCAGCAACTCCTGTTCTCGCAGTGTGGATGCGTTTGGTCATCATTGAGCCGTTTGGTTCAGGGTCTGTCCTTTGGTCCCAGTGAGTGGTGAGCCAAGTGTTTTAGCCTTTGCTTGAGGCACATTCAGCCTGAAGCGTTAGGTTTTTCTGCAACTTGCCTGCCAGGAGCGGATTTCCATGGGGTCTCCAAGGGTGCTGATAAGGTTTGGCTCCTTGGTGTGAGGAATGTTGTTCTCTGACAGCTGCCTCAGCCACTCGTTGCATAGTGCTACACGGTAGTGTCCCTGCCGAGAGAAGCACCATCATAGCTTTTCTTCTAGTTGCAGCTAGTCTGCTGCGAGCACCTAATCCTCCGCTTTCTAATTCAAATGGGATCCTGTGCAGCCTCTGGCACAAATGGAGAGAGATTCAGGAGGGTCTTGCACCCTTCTGCCCTGTTCTTTTCTCCCAGTGGATCTGGCCAGCGACAGCAAGAAGCCAGGAGAGCAGAGCAGCTAACTGAGCCCCTTGCAGGGAACATTGAACACTTACTGTAAAAGGGCCCAGGTACGCCACAAAGCCAGCGGCAACCAGCATGTCCCCAGTGATGTTGTTGATCTTGTAATCCAGGTTCTCTACAGCGTCCTGCCAACGCACCTTCTCATCAGCCAGGCTGTTAATGAGCTGTGGGATAGGTTGTACACATGAGAGCTGCTGTGTGGTCTAACCTTGTGTCCTGGACCTGGTCTCTGGGTAATACCGCAGGTAACTTTGGTGATCAGAGGTTGCAGGGTGGCCCTTGCCGTATCCTGAATTCTGTCCCCAGCTTTGAGCACTTAATCCTGGGATTAGTGGGCTGCTCTCAGCTGTCCTGGGGACCCATTGCTGGCTGAAGAAGCTGTGCGCAGGACAGCTGCTTTTCACGCCAGTGCCTGGCTAGTTTAGCTTCCCCAGCCCTGTTGTGATGCTGAGATCTGGCCAGGCAGCTTCAACTGAGGATTGTCATGAGTTGCAGGCACATAGATGTTTTCATCATTGTGCTGCCTGACCTGAAATCAGGTTGTCTCATGTAAGCAGGGAGAACCCAGCTCTGTCCCTTACCATATCGGCACGGCCCAGTCTCTGCTGGCACTGCTCGCACTTCATCTCCAGTTCCTCCTTCTTGGCTATGCAGATCTTGTACTTGGCTTGCAGCATGGCAATGCCACCTTCAGCCTCTCTCAGGCATTTTTTGGCTTCCTCAAGGACCTGCTGAGTGGCACGCAGGTCCTCTTCTGCCTCCTGCCAGGCTCGCTGGGGAGATGCACAAGGAAAAAGTGGGTATGTGGGGTAGGTGGCCAGACTCTTCCCCAAAAAGACACAGACCTTGGAGCAAGAGTTGTTTTTCCATAAAAGCACTAGGTGATACTGAGATCCGTCCCAGTATGACAAAGGTTGACCTGCCTAACTCCAGGGGGATGTTCTGCAAGCCCAGGAACAAAAGTAAGGGTGAAGAGGGCATTTCTGCATAACTCCAAAGAGCCAGGAGCCTTCTGGCTTTTCAAGATGTGGCCCACTGGTGAACAGGAGGAAAAGTTCCTCTGCTTGTCCCAAAACAATAGTAAGTAAATAGCCTGGCTTGGTGAGGATTCAGGTTGAAACACTAGTGAGATGTGGGAATGCTTCTCCAAGCACAGTTTCTGCTGAGCCAGGAACTCAGCATAAAGAACAAGGTATCACTTCCGGCCCAGCATATTCTAAGCTGATTTCTACTAATTTATTATGTTAATGGGTTTTGAGGCTTTGGCTTTGCTAAGGCTTGGTCTGAACATTGTCCTGACCTGCAGAACATGCACCTCCTGCAGAAGGGGGCTGCTAGTATTGTGTTCCCTAACACCTACAGCAACTGGGTCACACTGCTTCTTACCCGCTTGGGCTCCACAGCCTTGGCTGCAAAGTGGTACTTGTGCATGGCATGCACCCACTGGCAGATGGAGGTGCAAGCTTTTGAGACCTTGGCAATGGCAGGTGGCTGAAACTCCTCACTGTCAATGTAGGGCTGGATGGCCTTGATCACAGTGTCTGAAATATTGTCCTGCAAGGAATGGTAGGACAAAGGAGTTTGGTAATGAGGGTGCTAGAGATTTGACTCAGGAGGGTCTCAAAGGGCTTCCCCAGTGGCTGCAGCCTGGCCCAGGATCTGGCTGGGTGGTTAAGGCATTGCACTGGAGCAAGACAGGTCAAATTGCTGCATGTTGAGGCCTGGGAGGCATGGGTGTGGGACTGGGTAAATCCCTTCCCATACCACTGCCATCCAGCCCACATTCCATCCACATGGAAAGGGCAGAGGGGCAAGACCTGTACATCTGGGTCCCATCGCTCAAGGCAATGAAGCGTAGCCAGCTGACACGAGGGCTTCCGGGCCAAACATGTCCTTATCCTCTGTGTTGCTGAAGAGTGTTGCCCACAAGGAGCTTTAGGCTTCATTGCTGTGAGAAGGATCTCTGTGAGGCAATACCTGATCCCTGTTTGCAGCCTCCCTCTGCCACCACTTACCTTATCAAACTTAAACAAGCTGTCCAAGAACTTCCCTGGGTCCTGGAGAAGGTTTCTGCCTGGCTCCCAGTAGTCATCCACCTTGGAGCCTAGCTTTTCTCCTGCCACCCTCTTGGGCTTGATTCCTTTCATAATGCAGACTGCTTCAATCACCATCTTCACACTGAGGGGAGGCCGCTGCATTGCACGTACCTTCAAAACCCAAATGGAGACAGTGGGTTGGCCTGGTTCTCGGAGAGATGGGGTGCTCCTCCCTCAGCTGGCTCAGGGGAGACTGGGATCACAGGCAGGACATTTAGAGGATGCAATGCACAGGCAGGAAGGACAGAGGTATTTGAAGGGAAACCTGGTTATCAGAAAGGGCATGGAACAAACTAGGTAGGCTGAAAAAGCCTGCTCTGACAGGCTGAAGATGTCTTAGCAAAGCAGCTAGATTTGTATGGCCCTGGGGAGGAGGTTGTATGGAAATGGGGTATGGGCAGGCTTTTTCCCTTGCTCTGTGGGCTCTCATTTGTCTTGTACCCTACTGTAGCAGTGCTACACCCCATGAGCCGGGCTGCAGCTCTTGTGGAGGGACTGCTTGAGTGTTTCCTCAAGCAGGCAGCTAGGGGTGCTGCTGCAGCACCCTTGAGATGGCTGTGGGTGTCAGAACCCTTAAGGATGTCTCCTGCTTTTTCCCTTCTGGTGCTGACTGTCCTTGCCACGCTCAGCCAGAGACACTCCCAGACTTTCCCACTGGACACAGTCAACAGAGGAGCACAATTTATGGTGACGCTGAGGCTGATCTACCCTCATGCAGACACCCTCTGTGAGAAGGACTTTGACTGCCCTCAGACAAAGCAGTTCCTTGAGTCGTTCTGCAGTGCAGTGAATGAGCGCTGAGCTCAGCTAAGGTGGAGGCTTATGATGCCTTGCTGGCTGCAGGCAAGACCATCCAGGACGGAGAAGCCCTTAGGCGGGCATTGCAGATGTGTTGTCGGGTCCCACAGATCCTAAGCATGATACTGGAGGATGAGGGTCCCTCTCTGGAGGCCCTGCAGCAGGAGGTGAAGGACTATCGTGACCGTCAGCTCTGGTGGCACAGCAAGCTGCAGGCTTGGACAGCCAAACTGTGGCAGCAGCTGAGGTATTCAGAAGAGCAGGAGCAAGTGGTGAAGCAGGACTTAAGGAAGGCTCATATGGACCTAGAAGCAGTGAGGATCAGCTGAGACAGGTGGTGGAAGAGCTGGAGAAGCAGGTGTCAGCTTCCTCCAAGGGACCGCTGATGGAGCTGCCCTGCGCAAAGGGAGTAGGTCAAAGGGATGCTCGCTCCCTGCCACAGAAGTGGTGTCCTCTTTTGGTTGGGCTGGGTCATCAATACTGGACTGGGAGAGAACTCTGGTGGTCCTGGCTCCAGTGACAGGTTACTTGGGACATGGCCCAGCAGCTGAACTCAAAAGACGCACGGAGCTCATTTCTTAAATGAAGAGTTGCCCAAAGCTGGTGGGTGGGTTAAATGACGTCTAAGAAATCGATGCATCTTGTGTGCTGGCACTGGAAGGCTTGTATAGACAGGAGACTTTTCATGCCAATTCTACAAGAGGATGGGTGCTGGGGGCTAGAGGACTGATTCCTTCTGGGGAAAGGAGTTTTGTATCTTTTGTGGGGAATAAAAAGGTCTGTCATTCACAACTGTAGAGCAATAAGCCTGCCCCTGTGTGGTGAAGTCCTGTACTTGCCGAGTTTGCTTTCTTAGCTGTGGGCTGTGATACTTGCCAGGCTCAGAATTGCCCTCCTTTCTCCGACTATACTATTCCAAGCCAGTACTCCTTGAAGTCAGCCCACCAGCTGTTGCCTGTTCTCTGCCTGTGGTGGATCCCCTTTCAAAAGAACCTGCTGGTTCAGACAGTGGGCTGCTAGATCTGTCCCTGTGCTGTGCGGTCAGTACTCATGGCTGCATTGTGGTACTGCCTGTTTTCTACTCCCATGGACAGGCACTGTGGGGTGAGCCCTCTTTGATAACCTCTCCGGCACAAGTTGGAAACAACATGTAGAAACACCCAGGAGCCAGTTGCTGCCTCTGCCCTTCAAAGCTCTTTGCTTCTGAAGGACTGGAGCTGAGAAGCTGCGTGGGCAGCTGCCCAGACTGTGAGCCCAGGGGGATGGATGGAGATACTGGAAAAGGCTGGGTATGTTGCAAGCCTGTAGAAGGGGAATTGCTGCAAAGTGAGAGGTTGTCCAAGACCAGACCCAGCTCTGCCACCCTCCCCCTCAACCCAGTTACCTCTGTAACATCGCTTTTGTTGAGGTTCCTCAGGCTGGCGAGAGCAGCGTCAAGAGCTGGGAGGGCTTCAGCCAAGTCCTTCTGAGCATCATCTGCAATGGCTTGGGCTGTCTGAGCTTTCACTTTGGCTTTCATCTCCTCAGCCTGCACAGCACTTCTTGTCTCTTCAGCCACAGCTGTGTCTACCTGCAGCAAAGAGACAGCCTCAGAAGCATGCTGGAGTTGGAGCACACCTTTGGCTTGGCTGAGCACTGCTAGGTAAATATCACAACTGCCTTGGCAGGTCATGTGCTTTCTTCCAGCAGAGACATGCTGGGGCCTAACTGCTGGAGTGGATTCCCTTCATGTGTTATACCAGCAGGAGGCTTTTGTCAGCCTGTAGAGATCATCCACAAGCCCTGGCTGTGTCTGGAATGGTGTTAGTCCTGCAGGAATTAGCTGCTCTAGCCCTTTTCCCTATTGGCACAGGGAGAGGATGCCCAGAGATGGAAATCCATAAGGAGATGGAGGAATAAGAAGATATGCTGATGGTTTTGTTTCTAAAACTGTTGGTTTTGCCTAACTCCAGGGTTAAAACACTACTAGGAGGTGTAAAGGGAATGTGGTATATAGCCAAATCTTTATCTGCTATGTACAGACTCCTTCCCCTTTGCTTGCAGAGCTGTATGTTACTGCCTCTGCTGCTCCCTCTGTCTCAGTCTGGCCATCCCACAGTAGATGGGCAGGAAGGGACACAATGAAGAGGGAAGGTAGTGACAACCAACACAGGACAGTTCCCTCTTCTGCAATGGCATGAGTGACTGTGTGTGGTGATCCCTGAGGTTTGGGCTAGCAGGGGCAGGCTGCAGCTGGATCAACTCACTGGGAATGGGACGTGGGGGAATGATTCCTTTCAGCAACAACAGTCTGGGCTTAAGAGCTGCTCGGGCCACCCAATGATTGTGTAGTACTGATGCTAGTTCATGCAAGGATCTAAACCAGTGAGAAAAGGGAGCTGGTAGCTTGCCTGACTGATCCCTGGGTTGTGGTTGCAGATAGAAGCATGTGAGCCATCACTTCTGCTAGCAACTGGCTGGTTGGTTGTGACTAGCCCCCAACAACACCAGGGACCCCAGCAGAAGGCCATTCTTGCTGGCAGTGCTGCTCTGCATAAATACCTGCTGTGTTAATCGGAGACCTTCTTACTGCTACATCAAGCAGGTTTTGTACAGTCCCCGCACGGCCTCCCTGAGCTGTCCTCAGTCTGAGCAGTCAGACTTGCAAAGTGCAAGTTGTACCTGCAGTTGCTCCATGGTTGCCAGTGTGTCCTTGGCTGCTTGTGCCAGGAGAGGGCGGGCAGACTCCAGCTCCTCCTGCATCCCTGCTACATCCTCTGCCGTTTGCAGGAGCTGTGGGAGCAGACCAGAGCAAGAGGACCGACAGCAGCCACGGAAAGCCCTAGGAAAGGGCTGCGCTGCCCTGATAGGTGCTCCCTGCGCAGTGTCAGGCTGTACAAACCAGCTCTTGCCCTGGCCCCTGTTTAAGCAACCATCTGGCATTGGGTGTGCTTATAGACAGTAGTACCTAATGGTAATGCCTGCACACAATGGGCATTACTACATAAGCTCGTGGCAATCAGTCAGCAGAACAACGTTGCTGTTACAGGGTTTTCAAGTAAAAGGCTAATAAGGAACATCCTGAGAGATGATGAGCTACAGGAAAGGTCTGTGGTCCTCAAAGACTGGGGACCATTATTCTTTTCGAGCTGTTACAGTCTCAGACCTTCAGAAAGACTGGCCCTGGCAGAAGGCATAGTTCTCATTTGCTTTAGCAAGAGTTTTCTCCTGTTACACAGGAGATGTGTAGGGCATCTCACTGTATCTCTGCAGCTACAAATACACTGCTCAGAGCAGATAAGGGGGGCCCAAAGCTCTCCTGGGTGTGAGGGACAAACCTTGTCCAGGCCACTTCTCATCCTGTTCTTGGCTATCTCTAGTTCCTGTTTCTTCTTTCCAATCAGGGAACTGAAGACGCTGAGGAACTCAAGGTAGCTCTTGGGAGTGACATAGTTGTGTCTGGCCAGCTCTGCTAGGTACATTTGGCACTTCTTTGCCACACTCTGATGGATTTCTACACATACTTCAACCTACAAGGAGAAAGGACAGAAACAATCTTAGTCGTTACTGAACATGTAGGTAAGTCTATGTGATGCCCATAGAGAGCACAAAAGGCTTACAAAGAGCCTAAGTATACAGTCACAGCACTGTTTATATATGCATGTGGGCTTCAGTGCCACAGAGAGGGTGACAAAGGGACATGCTCATTTCAAGGCATACAAAGGCTAACCAGTTCTGTATTTGAATGATCCTGCCGTTAAATGTTTCTGCTACAGTGTAGGACCTTTCTGCAGGTATGCCCTGCATCTATTGCTTACGTGCATCTAGAGACATGGCATGTTGAGCATACAGGAGCTGTGTTTTGTGTGTTGAGTGTGGCACCTACCATCCCATTGACATCTTCAGTACGGGCACCAAGATGGGGGATCTCGTGCAAGAAGGAGAAGGCAACGCACTGCAGGGCTTCAGCAGGCCACTCATTAAACCAGTTAATGGTGCAGCAGTTCACAAGGGAGGGGAACTGTCTCAAGCGTGCACGGAAGACTTCTCCAATAGGGCTGAGGGAAAAATGCAGAAAAGAGATGTTACAACTAGCTATAAACAGAGGGATAAAATAGCTTTCCTAGTTCCCTAGAACCCTCCTGAACTCTTAACAGATTAAGGAGGAGTGGAATATACCCAAGGAAGAAGGTGGGAGGGGAAATGGGGAATGAAAGTTGCGGCAGTGAGCTGCATGTCCTAAGGCACACATCACAACATACTCTGTGGAAGTCCTGGGTATATTCTGGAAATATTAAGATGGTAGTGGGGTGATGTTTTACGAGTCCTTCCCTAGAAAGAACACTTCTCGTATAAGAAATAAATGTGATCTGAATTCTATTTCAAGGTGAATTCAGAGATTGCATCCATCACCCGACCAAAATCACAGCCCCGATGCTTCCACTTGCACTGAGAATGCCCTGTACCTTCTGGCAGCCCTCCTGCAAGCAAGCAAGCTGCCCATGGACTATGCACTAGATTCATGAGTAAACATGGTGCAACTGAGCCCCAAATTCAAGCAAGATATTTTTGTAACAAACAGCTCAATGGTGCATGAGGGAGGAGGAAGCTTATGTTTAATCTTTATCACATACAATCATACTCTTAAAGTTTTCAAATTTCATCTTGAAACCAGCAAAGCATTAAAAAAAAAGTATCCAGTCCTATGGGAAGGTGGTATGCAAATGGTATTCCTTCTCCAAAGTCAGGGGCTTGGAAACAAAGGTGCCATGACAAAGTGATGCAAGGCAAAGGACAAGGAGGGAGTAATTAACATTGACAGTACGGAGTCCTACGCCTGAACCATACCTCATGCACAGGACCATGTGGATATTGCTGCGAACTCGTCCTGTGTATGCGGCCATCAAATTGGCCTTGGTGGGCTGCTGCCCTAGATCTCGAACAATGGGCTTCATAGCCGTCATGATCTGTTCTTGATCATCAGGGTCATAAATGTTGGGAACGTCACCTGAGTTGAGCAGGTTGTTGATATCCTCAAGGAAGGATTCATCTTTAATCTAAGTAGGTGATGGGGATGGGGGGAGGGGAGGAAATAAAGCAGTTTTGTACGTCATAAGACAGTCATGTCTCCACATACCACAGAGATCACTTCTGGATAAATACAGCCCTCTGCCTCTGTTATAAGAAATAATTTCTGTGATCACTCAGCTCCACCAAAGCACACCCTGACCCTTGTCCAGCATTTCCAATTGAACAGCCATCTTCAGCCATTTCAGGGATGAGGCTGTGTGTCTGGGGACAAACATCCTTCTGCCCATTCGCCGTCTCCTTACAGACAAATTGAGCTCAGGGCCTCGCTCCTTGCCTTGCAGTGAATCTGCAAGCAGATCCCAGACACCAGGTTGCTCTGGGTCTTCATTCATCCAGCACAGAGCACTTCACTATTAGGATAAATCTCATCGATGTGGGAGACAGAGTAATCGTAGGGATGTGTCACAGTTTGTGGGATTATATCCCTCCAGAGCTACACTCACCTCTCCACCTTTGCTAAATCAGAAATACACAGAATCCATCTACTTGCCTAAATGTACCCTCCCATGCTCCTCTTCTCCCACATATGCTTCTCACTGCAGGGAAAAGGATGCAAGAGCAAGCAGCATTTGACAGATGCTCATCTCACTGCTTAGGGCACTGCCAGAAGGGACTTGGTTCCTATGATAATGAAGGCAGTCAAAAAGCCTATGGGGAACATAACTGTGAATTCCAGAAGCTGGCCTTGTCATTAGCAAGTAACAGTTCACAGTAACAAGCCGACATTATCCTGTGGAACCAGCAGGCATAAGGTCCTAAATCTATGGGTATCTTTGAAAAGAAAGAGAATGATGTGACTTAGGACTACTAGTATCAGCGGTCAGTGTAGTGCTTAGCTTCAGGCACCTGGGTCTAAAATCTTTGATCCCACAAAACCCTTGGATGGAGCTGAAAGAGTCTTCCTCGAGCAACAGAAGAATCACCCCATTCACAGCTCCACAGTCCCTCTAGCAACAAATGTACCACTTTTAGTTTCCCGGGGACTTTTTTATAAGATGATGAAGGTGGGCTACTTCAGAAGTACAAGTGGTGCCTGGTTTGTATCAAGCTCCGCAATCCCTTTTAAGGCAATTTATTGAGCTTAGAGATGTGTTTCTGACTCCATTTGAGATGGAGTCCACCAAGCTAATACTCCTGTACCTGTGTGTCTACAAATAAGAATGTCTTGGGTAGACTTTGAAGGCCTGCCTTCATCATGATCTTCCTCACATCATCTCGCCATTCGGTCATGCCATAGTTTTTGGACAGCTCGATCTGGAAACACTCATAATCTGCCCTAAAGGAAAAAGAAGCCTGTGGAGTTACACTGAACTAAAATCTCCTCTTCTGTCATTCCCGAGTATGTGTTTTGGACTCAGGCAACCCAAACAAGTTGTGTTCCTGCAATGAGTCCTGAGCACACACCTGCCCTTGTGCATGTTCGGTCACCAACCCAAGGGCATGTTTTACTCAAGGCAGAGATACCTGAGCTAGCTAGAAACTGGGAGAAGTAACCCAAGCTACTAGCAGGTGAAAGAGTCCAATTTTTCCAGTGTAGATGTCCATGTTAACTGAGCCCTAGCTCTTGAGTGTGAAATCTGAAGTCAGCAACCAGAAAAACATGTAACCAGTAGCAGGAAGGGCAGGAAAAGATTCTCTGGAGGCAGCTCCAGTGGAGCTGTTCCACATTATGCGCATAGGGGTGCATTACTTACATGTGTGATGCCAATCTGGTGAGAGACTGCCTCCCACTTCCCCCAACACCCAGCAGAAGAGCGTTCCCCGGAGCCTGCCGCAGAATCCGGCTGATTCGGCAGATGTGCTGTATCGCATCCATGAAGAGCACAAGCTTCAGCTCTGGGGTGTTGGTTTGATTGTACTCCTCCAGGTAATCCTCAATCACAAGCTTCAGCTGTGGGCAGAAACAGTCAATTGTGGCTACCAGATAAAAGCAATTGTGAGGAAGGGGGCGGTTGCCTGTAAGCACACCTAAGGCTCTAGGAGGGCAGAGCCTGGTGCTCAGCAGGGTCTGGGAGCAGCTGCCTGTGGTGAGGTGATGGTTCTCCTTACTCTGTGCTCCTATAGGAGCTGCCATTGCACTAGGCTGAATTTAGGTAGGGGTGGTGGCAGCAGCTGCTGGATGGTGATCTTAAACTAATTCAGGCAAGTGCCTAAGGTCTGCTGTTCCCAACAGTGCTGTTTGCCTGGAGAAACAGCAAGGCATAGTTCAAAATAAAGTAGTTTATGGCTGCCTGATCCACACTGTTCCAGGGCCTCCCTCTGGGAGAGCAAGCTTCCTTGCCCTATAGCTGACCGCTGCATGCTGTAGCTAGGATCCTGGTTGGAAAGGGCAAGTGCTGGAAGAAAATACTGCTGGCTGTGGACAGGTAGAGAAGCATGTTCCTCTCCCAGTCCAGCCATCACACAGAATAGCTGCAGGAGCAGCATCTCCTGCCTTTTCCAGGGCTCTCTAACAGTAACCTTGGGCCAGAGCATGAGATGAAGCACCAAGGCATCTGGGATTTGGTCCTACCCCCTCAGCAATCTCACTGTGAACCTGGGCAAGCAACATCAGCTGGCATTCATACAGTACTGAGATCCCTGCCTAGACGCCAAAGTCCTATGCGCATCAGTGGACTGTACAGCAGCTCGGTAAGTCTGGCTGCCTCAGCTGTGCTCACCTCAGTGGGGTACAGGCCTACCTACTTTGCAGAAGAGATTGGAAAGCTCAGTTAATTACCAGTCCTTGTCACACAGCTATCACAAGAGGAGAGACGACAGGATAATCATCTGTTTCTGATAATGACTGCAAAACGCACTGCTCATTGCCTTTGCTTAATTATCACTACCAAAGTACTCGCAGTATCTTTTTCAACAGGGAATCTGGCAGTAACATTAATTACTTGTAAAGGTCAATTGTGAAGTCTTTAATAGCAAAAGTAGTATTGTTTGGGAGTAATGTGCCATTTCTTTCCAGCCAATTTCACTTTTCAGTCCCAAGAGCAGCTCATCTGGGAGATTTGGCCTAGCAGGCTGCCCCCAGGATGGCAATGCAGAGACAGCTTGTTCCACCTCAACTTCTCATCACACCAAATGCAGCCAGTATCCATATCTGGGGTAGGATTTCACAGGAGAGCCCTGAGAGGGTTTGTGATTCCAGACACCTTCAACTCAAGCAGCCCCATGGTTGCTATTAACTGTTTTGTTTACAGAACACTTGGAAGATGCGAACATAGTTCACTACATCACGATTCCCAGGGCCCTTACCTTTTCCTGGCTGTCAATGGCTTTGTACCGTTTGATATCGGCATCTGGCTCCATGAAGTCTCCAAACAGAACTGGCTGGGAGGGGACAACCTCATCAAAAGTGCTGCCTAGCTCCTCCATCATACTCTTCATCAGGTTGTCAAACCAAGCCCGGTCCTCCTTGCTGACCAGACGATCACAGAAGACCCGGCAGCTCTCATGGTACCACAGTCTTAGCAGGTGCAGTTTGTTCTGTTAAGAGATCCCAGCAAAACAGCCCCCATGAGAGAAGCAGAGAATTATTAAGAGCCTTGCTGTCAGGAAAGCTGGTTCCTGCGTGGCGTGGGGCCAGCTCCACTCCTGCTACAAAGCTGTTGGAGTGGGGAAAGAACTGGGCGGAGGAAACTGCATTCCCTTCTCCTTCTCAAAATCAACTCTTGTCAAAACATCTGCTTTGCAGGGAGCTCATTACAGCTTTGGCTAATCCCCCTTCTATTTGTCCATATGTCAGGCTTTCTTTGAGAGATTTTAATTTCATGTTGTTTGTCCTTATCTTTCCCCCAGTTTGATTTAATTTTTACTGTTTTCAGAAGTTCTTGTCTCTTTTTGGAAAGATCCTTTTATTCCAGTGTAGCACAGAACCAGGGTCCCAAGTATTTCTTGTGATAAGACAATGTCTACCAGCTAGACCGGAGCCAGAACAAGGTCCCTCAGGAGAGCTGAAGGGGCAGAAGCCTCCATTGCTACAAGCTGGTAACAGGAAAACACTTCTGCTCCTGTGTGGCCTCCTGTCTGGTCCCCTATGGCTCCATCCAGCTCTGAATGGCCAGGCTGTGTATACTGGCTCCCTGTGCTTGCTTCCATGCCAAGGCAGGGCTGGGGTGGCGTGACAGGTCTGTTCACTACTGGTACTAGGCAATATAGCCAAAGGGAAGATCACCACGTTCGTTGAACAGTACCAAAATGCAGCTTCAACAAGAAATCGAGGCCTGTTTGCAGGCCTGTCAATGAGACCCTTAACTGGAACATTTCTGGTCTTCCCCCGAGTGGCATGGCTGTGTTGATGGAAGGACTCACCTCAATCTTGCTGGGCTCAGCCATGAGCATGCCCTGGAACACCTTGGAGAGGTCTCTCAGGTTGAAGGTGTAATGTGACTTCGCTGGTGTGGGCAGCAGCTGGGATGTGATGGTCAAATACAAGCGGATACTGGCATCAACCAAGGGCTCGTTTAAGTCTTTAACTGCAAATGCTCCTGCTGTAGAGACAGAGGAAGGTGGAGAGGATGTCAAGGTGGTGACTCTGGGTTGAGAAGGTCCTAGCAGTGCAGACAGGTGGCACTGAGTGGCAGAGGTGTTGCTAGGGCTTGGCCAGGAACACACTTTTCTTCTGCTTACTTATGCAGAGACTGTGGGGACCTGACCAAGCACCTGCTCACTGCAGTGGACAGTTTGCCAATGAGTTTCCCAACCCAAAGGAATCAACTTTGGGGAGAGAAGAGAATGTATCACAACAGTTCTGCAGTGTTAAGACTTCATGCACCCCAAGGAGAGAGGAAACACTGCCAGACAGGTAATTGGTGCCTACTTGAAATATTCCAGACAAGCTTTCCTGCTCCCTCCTTGTACTCCTACAGTAGAGTCTCAGATAGTTTTAAGCTAGAAGGTGTGAGTGCCCTCTTAGCTAAACCACCTCGCAATTCATTTTGCTTAGCATATGCAAAGTCACTGAGGAATAATTTCTTATGCAATAGTCTAGCAAGATTTAAACACAGCTGCCAGTTTTAGAGCATAAAATACTTCCCCCCCCCCCTCAATTACTTCCCAAGGAGTGTCTGTAACAAACTTGGAGCCCTGTGACTTAGTATTTTGTATGTTTCTGCATTATTTCCAAAATTCTTTTAATTTCTTTTTAAATCACAGCTAGATGCCTCAGTATGCCCCTAAGCTCATAGTCAGGTACTGATGCTTGTGAATATTGGAAGCACTCAGAAAGCTCTGCTTTGCTTCTCTCATAGCTCACTATTCTCATTCCTTCCTACTGGCAGTTTGCAGATGAGGGCACATTTGCAAAGATGATCCTAAATTCCCACCTTGTCAATTATGAGAGGACTCATTTCACTCCAAATGAACCCTTTTTTCTGGGTGGCTCTAGCACCATGCTTAGATCCACCCTGCTCAGCTGTCCACAGGCAGCAGCAGATGGAGAGTAACAGAAGGCTCTGCTTCCACAGAAGGCTGTTGTCTGGGCAAGTGCCTGCCTGCTGAAAGCACAGGTAAGCTATGCCATGCTGTGCCCATCAGCTTGTTCCATTCACAGTCTCTCCCTCTCTCTCTTATCTTTCTGCTCTTACTTACGCACTGGATCTCTGTAACTTCTTTCTCCTAGGAGTCCAGCTAGAAAAAGGCAAAAAAACTGAGTTACAGATTTACATACTGAGATGAAAGATATCTGTGTCATTCATCACAAACAAAATCCTCTTTGAAAGGCCGAGGCTATAGGATACCTTATGGAACTGTGAGAGCCAAAGTTGAAGTTTGCTGATTTGCACCAGCAGTTTGGCCCCGAGTCTAAACAGTGCATGAATTCTCTGTTTGTCAAGATTCAAACAAAACTTTCCCAAAAGCATCTTCAAGCAACTACTGCAAGTTCCAGCTTCCAACACTTTGATCAGACCATCGCTATTAATTGCTCCCCTTCCAATCTCCATTATCATCAGGTTGACTCGCAGCATGAGGAGGCGGCAGCTGTCTGCAGAACCTACCCATCCAGCTGCTGAGGATGCTGGAGAAGATAATCTTCTTGCTGCTTTCTTCCATCTCAGTGAAGGAGAGGTAGTTGAAATGGCGAGTGAAGCGTGGAGTGACAGCATTCCTTCCCCCTCCAGGAGGTCCCATGGCACAGACAAAATTAATATCTACCAGCTTCTTAAAAGTACCTTGAAGAGTCAAAAATCACGAATGAATGTGAAGTTGTAGCTAAAAACCCTCGCCACAAATCTCCGCAGCAGGTATGCACATCTACCTAACAGGGCCAATTCTGCCAAGAGTACTAGGCAAAGGATCTGCATCCTACCTATTTGTTTCCTGTCGTACCAGCCTTGGCGGTCCATCCACTGCCGAAGCAGCTCAATAGGTGGCTGAGCACCATATTTCTCCAGCACGGGCATGTTCAAGTCATCAATAAAAAATATGAAATACCGCCCAACTGGAGGCCCGAACACACCCTTCCGCCTGTAAAGACAGAAGCCGTGTAAGGATGCAGGACAACTCCTATTGCAAAGATACTCTTAACTTGATCCCAAAGCAGTTTTTTCTCCAGAGGCTTCCTAGGACAGCAGTTTCACCTATCCTTCCGCTTGACACTCCGTATACCCCTTTATTTGGGCCTTTGCACAGAAAAGATTCAGAGAAATGTTTGAGGCACTGGCTTCTTTCCAAACACAAGTGAAATTTTGCCTACTTATGCACAATGTCAATGAATAAATGCATACGAATAAAAGCAAAGCTTGAGCCCATGAATCTGTTGGAAACTTCAAACCACAGTGGCTGACCAGGGAGGCAAGAGGGAAACTGTTAACCATGGGGAGTAGGATTGGGAGTCAGCAGCCACATTTTCTCCCCTCATCAGTTTCTATAAAAATCCCACACCAGGGTTTGCAAACACCTGTGCTGTGAAATGTAGTATTTCTGGAATAACTAGAATTGGAGCAACTTTTACAGACCCTCACTAATGATCCTCACTTTCTTGCCATTCTATGAAGTCATTACTGGCTCTCACAACCCCAGCTCAGATGTGCTGTGTGTCCTATTTGCTATCCACAGCTGTGTGTCCTATTTGCTATCCACAGCTGTGTGTCTTTGGGGCCCCTTCAGGTCTTGGGATGAAACTAGATGGCCAAGTTGATAGACACACTAAGCGTAGGGATACTGCCTTCTCAAACATAGAAAAGGAACTTGCCTCTTTTCCAGTTTGCTGTCGATGAGATCCTGGGTTTGGTTAGCAGAGGTGCGTGCTGAAAATGTCAGGAAGTGGGTGATGTATCTGAGAGGCAAGTTCTTCAAAAGCTTGTCTGTAATTGTGAGAGTCTTCCCTGTGCCAGTGGGACCAATGCAGAGAACCTAGAAGCATAATCAGCAATGCAGCATAACCATAGGCATACAGTCTGTTTCCCAGCTCCCTGACATTTGCTGGAAGAAATGCAGGTTACTGCTCACTTAGACATTCAAAGGCTGGGAAAGGACAGGACAGCTGTTCAACAGATCTCTTGGTGTGGAAGGAATCAGACCAGAGAAGTATGAAATGGAACCGTAAGAAATGGGTAAAGAGGGATGGTAATGGGCTATCTAGCAACTGCTGCATTTTGATTGAACAATGGAACGTTGATATTCCTTTGGGGCACTGGCATGGTGTCTGAGGACTGAATGTAGAACTCCTGTCACTTAGGCACAGCTTCTGAGCAGAGAAATACCAATCCATGGGAATGGGAAATAATCTCAAACTAGGTTCTGACTGCAGTGCGAGAGGAAAAGGTGCTCCTGTTGATGAGACCAAGGCTGAAGTGAGACATCAAAGACAAAGCTGGGCACGTACTGGCTTATGGTTGGTGAGCAACAGCTCCAGCAGATAGGCCATTCGGACTGTGTTCATCGTGGGCACAATAATGTCACAGAAGTTGGTGTCAGGAACCATGGTGAACTTTGCGGTAGAGTCCAGCCACTTCTCCCAGCACACCTGAAAGGTATGGGTGTGTTTAGAGGGAGCAGTTGTAGCTATCCCCTGTGGGAAAAGGAAAACTATTTCTGCTGTGTCTTCCCTCAGATTCTGATGAAGAATTCAGGTTTCCAGCCCCTCTGCCTAGTCTTGCCAGCCTTACCTTTCTATATGGCACTGCTGTGAGTGTCTGATACATTTCTTTCAGGAGCGAGGTAGCTCAAGAATAAGATTATTGCCCCAGCAGCAACACACTTGCACTCCCTTCTGAAAACTGGGATCAAAAGGGAATGGAATACTCGTGATATTTGGAAGAACTGGAATTCTGTCCTAAGCTGACCCACCCTTTAGGTGCCCCCATGGCAGAGGGCTTAGCTGGGATCTTGTCTTCACATTTGGTGCTATTACCTGTGTTGCACTCAGAGGCACATGGAGGTTTTTGTACTTGTATAAGACATGGACGACTTGTGCTAGAATTAAGTCACAAACTAAACTCCCAGGGGCCACTATACAAGTGAGATGGAGGTTTTTGTCAGGGATGTGCTGGAGAACACTGAGAAAATGTGCATTCCTGACCGCCCCATGTGGCCTTCCCACAGAGGCAACTCTAGCAGCTTCTGCTAAGCCTCATGTAGGGCTCTTTGTTCTGCTCTGATTTCAGGAAGGGGAAGCATTTTCCTCTTTTTTTTTTTCCCTTTTTTTCAGCCCAGGGGCTGGTGACTGTCAACCAGATGGGCCTTCCATACCCTACTGCTCTGCTGTCTCCTGTGAAAAGATGGCATATTTGTCTGCTTTGCTCCTCCTCCAGCCTCTACTGCATGCAGCTCTTCTGCTGTTGTGCACTGCTTTCTAACACAGACCTTTCCATCTGAGCTTCTCTCTGTCCTCCTCCAGCTGCCACACTTGTAGAGCCCTCCCACTTTCCTGAGCACTGGCACAGGCACTTGGGTCTGAACTGACCAGCCCTTGGCTCAGACATGAATAATCTACTTTACAAACCCGAGGGCACGAAACAGCCTTCTTCCTTTAATGAAAAGCTTGATTTCACTTTAAACATTCTCACTTGGTTCCTGTAGGCCTTTCTTATTTGCCCTTGATGAGGAAATCCTACAAATCCTGCAGGACTGTATTGCTTCCTGGTCCCTCCCCCTAAATTTCCCAGCTTGGAGTTGAAAGTGAAATATTTTACCTCCCTAGCGACCTCATCCAGATCATCCTCAGCACTGCTAAGTCCAGCATCATACAGTTTATAATCATAAACCAGTCCTTCTTCTGGGAAAAGTAGCTGGATCTGTGAGAATAAAGCTGTGGTGAATGTGGCTGCCACTCAGCTGAATTCACAGGAGGATCTGCACTACCGCAAGGAAAATTTTACTAATGGGATGTTGCCCAGGCCAGAGGGCTCAGGTCTCTCTCCCAGATCTTCCAGCTCCAGGGGTCCCTTAAAGTTTGAGGTAGATGTGGTGCAGCAGCCCACCCATGGCATTCAAACAGCTCTGACCCCCATTCCTCCATAATGAGAGAGGATCTGCTTTTCCTTTACTCACCTTTTCCTTTGCCATCTTCTCCCTCAGCCACAAGCTGAAGGCCATGCGACCTTGGGAATCTCCAGTAGCACCCACACTCCAGACCAGGGCAAATATAAACCAGGGTTCAATCAGCTCTCCAATACGAGCTGCTTTCTCCTTGGGAATCATCCTAATTCCCTGAGAATCAGAGAAGGGCGGAAGTAAAATTCTCAGATACAGTTAAGATACACAAAATCCAGACTCTTCTTAATATGCTTGTAATTCTATTCAGCTTCTATGTAGCTTTTTCCAGCCAGTTTTTCACAGGCCTTGTTAATGTATTCTGTGGATTAAAACTTGCTATTTCATTGGTGTACTTGAGAGACTCCCCTTGCTGAACTAATATCACTCAACAGGAGCTGGGAGAAGAATTTAGTCTTTGGTTTTAATTTGAAACTTGTCCAGCCTTCTTCAATACTAATTCTCAAAGGACCTGCAATCTGAAGTGCATCACTGCTTAGCTCTGATCTCTGCTTTCCACTCGTTCTCCAATCCCCTCTGCTATAAATATAAGTGAACCTCTTCCCTCCAGCCTGGTAGGCACGGAGCTTATCTTTTGCTCTTTCAGTGGGCAAAGCATAATCCTTCCAGGTTTACCTGTGCTTTGCAGGATGTTGTATTACCTTCTTCCACACAGATGAGCTGTAGCATGACCTTTCTGTACCCACACCTTGTTCTCTGGTGACTAAACCTCTGCATGACTTAGTGCCCTTAGAAGTTACCGGCACAAGTGATAGAGGTAGCAAAATCCTACCTCAATGGGAATGAAAGGCTGAAACAAACTTTCCAAGAGCGTAAGGAGGCTCCTTGTGAGGTTACTGTCCGTTGAGGCAACTATCTCCTTCACAAACCTCCGGACAAAGCCAATGGCCTCCTGTAAGGAAAGGCAGGAACAGCTCAGCGTCACCATCTAACACATGTGACTTTGCTTTTACCTTCTACGGTTCTGCTTTCTCCTTGCCTCCCTGCAGGGTATGTTTAGCAGGGACAGTGTGACTGAGAATGCATCCCAAGTACCACTGTTTTGACTGGAGAGAAGCAAGTCAAACCCCTTGGTTCAGTCTTAAACCCAAGAAACCTCTAGGCCTGCCTTTTGGTTCTGCGCATCTTGTGCCATCACTGCTGTTAAACGGTTTGCTCCCTTCAGAGCCATCCTTTGCAGCTCCAGGTTATTCATTAAAATAGTGGCTTAGGAGCAGAGTAGAAATAACAAGACTTATTCTTACAACCTTCTCCCTGGAGTTACTCCACTGTAAGCAATGCAGCTGCATCAGGGATGATTTTGTCCAGAAGATAATTTTAAAATGAAACAAAACAAACTATAATGACCAGTAAGACTAAGCCACATCTATAGGGATCAGTGAATAACCTCTATTCAACCCAGGAGATTCACAGAGCAGTTTGTATACTAGTAGTCTGAAGTATTCCCACCATGGCACTTAAATTCAGGCCTTGACAAGTTTGGGCTGGTTGATATCTGAGCTGACAAGCTCCAAGCCATGGAAAGGCTGGAACAGCATGGTAGCTCACCTTAAGAAATCTCCTGAAGAGAGATGCTAGCTGCTGTGAAAAGGGCTGCATGATGTCTGGGATTTTTTGCAGCCAGCACTCAATGAAGGGCTCTAGTCCCAGGATGCTGGGTTCCAGGTAAACCATGCCACAGCGGGAGACTGTGGCAGGGGAAGCAACAGCCAAATCCTGGACTTCAAACATCATGGTCATGCTCTGGAAATTGCAAAAGGAAAGAAAGGAGGATAAGGATTTGATCATTGCTGATATATCTTTCAGCATAATTTGGTGGAGCTGAAATCTTTTCCTTTGTTGCAGAAGCCCTCTTTTTGCTGTAGTGCAGCAGAGGTCTGGACAACACAGGGATGCTACTGAGACACAAATTTCCATACAAGGCCATCACCGACATCAAGTGGAAAATAAAAGGCAAATCTGTTCCAAGAAAAGGGAAGGAAAACAACAGGTAGCAAAAGCAGGAGGGATGAGTTACCTCTGTCAGCTTGATTATTTCCCCTGAGCTGAGACACAACTTCTTATTGTCATCTAGCACCGTGTTCATGTTCTCAATCCACAAAGCATCAACTGGCCCATCAAACATGTACCACTTCTTGCTGGTGTCAGTGGCTGCAGCTCCCCGCCGGATGAGTGAGGAAAGGATCCCATCTGTCCTGAAAGGTAGGAGGAAGGCAGGGCTTGGCCCATTCTGGTTTTGCTGAAATCAATGGCAAAGCTTCCACCGTATAAGGCAACAGAACCAAAATCTTACTCTGGTTCATATGCCCAAGGATACCTATACCTCACTTGCTGATGAGCTACATAGAAGTCCATCTCGTTCTTTTACTGAGATATATTTCAGCCTGAGTGACACCATGAAACAATTTCTTTGGGCATTAGGATCTGGGTTTCATGTCAACTAACTATAAAATGCCAGGCTTCCCTTTAACGTCTCTGTCCTCAGTGAAAAGCAAAGAGGCCTTGCTAGCATCCAGTTTGGGTCATAGGCAGGTTATCTGCTCTCTGGAGGTGCCTCTTTTTCTCTGCCAAGCGTAAAGGGAGACAGAACAGCTACTCTGCTAATTCAGTTGGGTAACTATAGGTCACAAGGATGAATCCAGGCTAAAGAGCATGACTCTACCCCCTCTTTATAACTGAAGCTCCCCATCCCCAGATGCCTGTGAACCCAGGTGGTGCTGGCACTGGTGAGCAGGAGAGCAGACACGTAAGAAATACTTACTGGCTGTTGACAGCACGAACTTAATCTGTACATGGAAACCTGGAGTGCAATTTCCATTCAGGCTCTGGATTCTACTCCTATTATTAAATAATTGTCCGTTGTTTTTACAGAGCTAGTGAATTCCAGGGTATTGTTACTGAGATCAAGGGAAAACAGTCTGTTCTAAAGCTCAGCTGATTAAAACAGATGGATTTGTCTGTAAATACATTTTACATGGCTGCTGTATTTTTCTTTTTGTCATGTTGATGTGCTTGTGTGCTGCCCCTGGATAGAGTCACACCATAAATAAACTGTCAGAGCTTAGCTGGAATATCCTATAAAATGTCCTTCAGTAAATATGCACTAGAGCCCAGGTTGGGAAGCTCTGGGTCTCAGCATCAGTAATGCTTACTTGGTTGCACTTTTCCTAGAGGCAGTTAGTTTCATATTCATTTAGTTTCTCTTGTTTTATACAACACAGTCTTTAGCTTTGCCCCTGAGCAAATGGTGGGTGACAGGGCCAAAGGGAGATTCACGCTGCTTCTCGCACCTTAGCTTCTGCATAAAGTGAGCTGCCAAGTCAACCTTCGGTCACATATGGAAACATAAGCAGTAGGACCTGGCTGTCAAGAGGGCAAATGGGCTATTGGTTCTCGCTTCCAAACCATGTAAGCAAGCAGGAGCCCTGGTAACAGGAATGAAATGCCTCTTTATGCCTGAAAGTCACTCCTCATCAGTCAAGGCCACCAGTGTATTTATACAGAACAATTCAAGTGCGCAGTACAGAGGTCACTTTTCTTTAGAAGCAAAGCAAGTGTTTTTAAGCTGCTGTATCTTAAAGCAGGGGCATGGGCTCCAAAGCAATTGAATTATTGTTACACAGTTAATGCTGCAAGCTGAGCTGCAGTAACTGTCTGGGCATGTGCTGGCAGCCGGGCCGAGCACACAATAAAAGATGTCAGCTTAAATCGCTGTGACTGGCTATTGTAGCTTGGTGAGGATAAGGACTTGATCGCTTCTGGTTTTATGCCACTATCCTAAACAGTTCTCAGCCTTGAAGAGAAGACACTCAAGACCAGAAGAAAAGTGTTTCCCATCTGGGAGGAGGGAAAGTAGGTTTTGTACTTTACCACTCATGCGTTAGCAAGTTGAACTCTCCATATAGCTGGCCCATTGTGATGGATTTGGGATTCAGTACAAAGTAGCTGACTGCTTCGTAATTCCCACCACTGGCTGCAGGCTGACCTTTCAGTGATGTCATTGCAGCTGCCAGGACTTCATAACTCTGCAAAAGCAGGAAAGCAAGAGAGTTAACTGGCATGGCTCCGTAACAACAAAGCCACTTGCTCTCACAGCAACTGCACTCAAAAGGCAGTAAGAAAGGAAACAGTGAAGGATAATGTCATAGTAAGGAGATACCTGGCTGTATTCACAGAAATGAAGCATTCTAGATGCAGGAGGGGAAGAGGTTAGATCTCCCATGCAAGAGGCCTGAAGCATCTCAAGATGTCAAAGTATGCTTCAGCCTTAGAAATCTGCAGCAGAGTTAATAAGCCTCAGTCTAATCTTCCAACTCAAAAGAGTGAGCTGGTAATATACTTCCCCGTGGCTATAAATCAATACTAAAAGGCAGCATCTTGGTGCCCTGACTTCTATCTGAGAAAAGCTGGAAATGCTGGAGCGTGAGTCTTCCGTGAAGCTCAGTGCTCTGCATCACTAGGTAGGTAATGGTTTTCTGGGGCCAGCACAGTGTCTCATCCATACCTTTGTCTTCCCAGAACCTGTTGGCCCCACCAGCATAAGGCCATGACGAACCACAGTGGTTTCATAGAGCTGGATGCACTTAGTCACAAAACCTGTAGAGGAAGATGATACAGAGTGGGTCTGGGACCAGCTGTCTTTTTCCTAGGGCAGGGCACTGGACTAAAAGCCCAGGCCCAGAAGGAGCTGGTAGAGAGCCTTTCCTCTCACCATCAACATCCTTCAGATTCTCTCTGATGCAGGATTTGCGAATGGCTTCTTCCAGGATACCATAATCAACAGGCTTTTCTCTGATCTTGGGAAACAAATCTGAGACAATACCATTGAAGAGCTTGAGGTCATCCTGCAGGAATTTGGGTACATTGGCATCCCTGATAGCCCGCAGGCAGATCAGCTCCTGCAAAGATTTAAGAACTCAGACTTCAAAGATCCTGCCTCTCTAATAAGGCTGCAGAAAAGGCCACAGAAGTCTATGACAGTGTGAAGTATAAGCACATTTACCTCATTCATAGTAGGATTCTCTCTTTTGAGATTGCCAGCTGTTGAGATAACAGTCTTCACAGCTCTCATCCCAAAGTCATAGTGGTCCTGGAGAAGGCACAGGGGAAACAATGTCATCAGATACAGGAGCATCACCTAAAAAAGACTGAACCTACACATGCACTCAGCAGAGAAGAAAAATGAGGGAATTATGCCTTCAAAACAACTGTCCTTTCCATCCAAGTCTGCTGTCTGGATCCTTCAAACAGCTAACTAGTCCTCAGCTGTACAGACTATGGGTGAGGAAGAGGGGAATAACTGGATGACAAAAAATCCTAGATGGAGAGAGAAGTAGGCAGGGCTGCTTGGCTCAACTGTTCTGCCATTGTAATCCTAACTAGGACTGCAAGTGAATGAAATTCTGGCCACAGGAGGAGAAATGAGAATTAGAAAGGAGGGAGGCAGATGAAGAATGGGTACTGTGACCTTTCTGTGATACGTTATCATGAGGCACCAAGAGAATCATCCAGGTACTTTGTGCCTGTGTTGAGAAAGCCTCACATTCAAAAAACAATATGGACATTAAGGCATCTACCTGGGTGCTGAGCTGCTCTGACAATAGTTTGAATGTTGTGGTGATCTTCTTTGCAAGGGCTTTGGCTTCATTAAACCCAAAGGAGTACAGTGAGATCTCAGCAATCATGGAGTAATCTGGGACCATCATAGCCACGGGACGAAAAAGAGCCTGAAACATGCAGTTCCAACATGAGATCAAAACACTGTTGTTTCTTGCTTTTTCCAGCAAACTGAAAACACTAAGTATCAATCCTAGACTGTTCAGAGGACACCAGCATGAGTGTGCCTGGCACCTCTCAGGGTAGCATCCCTGCAGACTGCAACCTGAAGAGCGCCGGTTGCTTACAGATGTGATTCAAATCTCAAAACTATTCTAGAAACTTTCCAAAAGCATCACATCCCAACCCTTGTCATGGACACACTGCTGGTCTGAGCAGCATCCAGCACCTGTATTGCCCTTCTTTTTGTCTAGGCAGTCTGCGCTCCTTACCTTCAGGTTATCGGGCAGTTCAGTACGCCCAGCATACCCTGGGTTCATTGTGATGAAGACTGCACAGGATGGGACCAGTGGGATCTCTGTGCCTTCAAACATGAAGTGATCCACCTAGAAAATAAAAAAACCATGATCATCCTCAAAGAACAGAGCCTGACCTGCAAATTAAATAATGTAGCAGAATCTTCCAAGAGGAAAACAATGGCTTTCAGTAGTTAAATTGTAAAGCATGGACACACAGAGCTGCCCACAACTGCAGTGACTCAATCTGGTCCAGGATTATACAGGAATCCAGTATTACCAGCAATATTTTTCCCTGTTTAAGAAACTGGGCTCAGGGGAGATTTACTGATAAATTTTTTTTTTTTTTTGGCTCTTGGACAGACTTCTATCCCTCCAGCTGTAAACAACATCTTTCCATTTATTCTGCAGTAGAGTTTGGACCTGAATTAATTCATGGCAGAGAGGGCAAAGAGAAACCTAAATCCTTTTTAAAGCTGTGTAGGTAGTGATTTCAGATGGGGGATAAAGCAATGCAGAAGAATTCACAGAGAGCAAGTTTCTAATTCCAAGCCAAAGTCAAGGAGATTCAGGTCTTAACCCCTCTGAGTCTCCAGAGAACAAAGCAGAGGCTGGCTGCTAGACTGGCTGCTAGCTAAGTCTCTGTGTAAAACCAACAATTCGCTTTACGTTGCAACCCTGTGTGTGCATGAGTATGCATTTTTTTTGCACATATTGGGTTTTGTGAATCCACTAAAGCTTAGATAACACATTTAGACAAATGTGGTGCTGAGCAGCTCATGGCAGAATGCTGGCTGCCTTATCACAGCTCCAATTTGCATCAGCTCAGTGGATCTGTATCAGAGCGTCTCCCACACCAAAGTCTGCTGGCACTGCAGCTCAAGCTGAGACGTACTTCAGCCTGCAAGAGTGTGGGCAACTGTGGCAGCACAGACTGGGGTAAAATTACAAAACCCACTCAGGATGCCGACTATGTAATGGCCTGATATGATGCACCACAGCTAGGGCATTACTCATGGCCCTGCAGCTCAAGTATGTCTGTCTGAGCTGCCCCTGAGCAGTGAAGCTAGTCCTCCATGAAGATGCACACAAAGACGAGGACTTGCCTTGACTAGCTCAAGTGGAGGATTTGTTTGTCTGTCTTTGCATTCACATGTTCATTACATACCCTCTGCTGCTGTGCTTTCTGAATGGTTGTGATCTGCTGGGCCACCACAGACAGAACCTCAATATCAATGCGGTTGAACTCGTCAAAGCAAGCCCATGCACCACAGCTGAGCGAGGAGGGAAAAATGAGGTGAGTCAGGAACATCACACAGGAGAAAACTTACACATATATATATATATATATATATATAAAAATATATATATATATATATAAACTTAAATATATATACACTGGGGAGGCAGCACAGAGACAAGAAGCGAACCTAAAAGGCCCCTAATGCCCCACAGCAGGTAGACACAGTTACAGTGTACTGGTAGAGCAGAAAGGGCTGCAGCCCCTTGCCCTGACTATGCACGACAGGCCATGTGATGAGTAAAAAGGTGCATGGTCCCTGCAAGATGATGGCAATGTCTGATCCTACAGTATGGGACAAATTCCGCATGTTACAAATTCGGGCTTGAAATAGTTGTCATGTTGAATTCCTGTTTTGTACCTGAGCTGTAAGTGTAGCAGATACAACTTAGACACCTCTTAAGTCCATTTTTTGGAGCTTGGAAGACTATGTATAAAGCTGGAAGCATGTATATGAGGAAGGTGATCTTCCCACAAGGCACAGTTTAAGAAAGAAGTTAAATTACTTACAAAGAAAACATCTGAGAAAAGAGTAACAGCTTTTGTTGGAGTAACTAATTCAGATTCACCAGTGTGCAACAGACTAATTGGACCAGCTCTGTTTGAAATGTAGAGAAGAGAGAAGCTTCTCTGAGAGGATCCCTCAGGGCTTAGAGCAGTCTCTCTTGGCTGCTCAATTTTGGATACACTCAGCAGATTCTCTCCTTCTCAAGATTAAGCAGCTTGTGGGCTGAATCTCAGTCCAATGTGTATGATATTAAAACAAAGGCCAGAGCTGCAAACATTTGCACAGGTGGATTACTGCATAGTGGATTGGTGCAAAGCATTTTAATTTTGCCTTAAATGAACAGAATCCATTTTTATCTTTTTTTTTTTTTTTTTTTTTTTTTTAATTGGCTCAATTGTTCCTCCCTTCTGGCAGGAATTTTGTAACTTTGCTCATTCTGGAACACAGTAACCCCCTTACTAGGGCTTTGCTTGTTCTTCTGGGCTGCTACAAAAAATATCCACCAATTCCCAGTGGCCAGCATCCCTGTATCCTACCCACTCCTTGATAACGATACACAGCGTTTCCTTATACCTGGCTAATCCCTTGAAAAACTTTCCCATTGCCATGAAGTCAAGCTGGTCAGAGCAGTTGAACACTACAGTTTGGATTGCTAGTGCTTTGCCCAGGTCTTTTGTTGTTTCTGTTTTGCCTGTTCCTGCTGGTCCTGCAGGTGCTCCTCCAAATTTCAGGTGCAGAGCTCCTGCAAGCGTCAGATAACACCTACAACAAAGAAGAGACCAGATGATGAAAAGCCTTTCTGCTACTGATTTCAGTAAGGGAGACATATGATCTACCCAGCTGGAGACAAGCAGGAATCCATCCTTTATTATTCTTCAGAAGCACTTAGATATGCAGCATTCTGCAAAGGAGTTAGCTAAGCGGCCTTGATTAGTATTCATGGGGGCCTGCATGGATAAATCCTTCTGCCACTGGCTACAAATTCACTCTCCAGAAAAAGGACAGTTGAAAAAGGGTAAAACTGTTATTACCGCTGCATATTCTAGAGTATTAGATGCCCCTGTCTACTGGTTTGTGGAACAGCTCCTTAGGTATCAGGTGGGCATTTTATAAGAGTCAGAGCACAACATTAAGAATTAGGAGAGTGAAAGCAATCAGTCCAAGCACTGATCACTAGGAATACAGTAGAACCAATGCCAAGGTGTTTCTATGCCCTCATCTCAGGTAGTCCTTCACTGTACAAATGGTTTCTATTTACATACATTAAGCAGTAAGACCGGCATGGTCAGATCCTTGGTTTAATCCTCAGTGAGGTTTGTTCATCCAGAAGAAAAAAGAAAAAAAAAAAAAAAAAAAGAAAAAAGAAAAAAAAGATACACTTCTTACCCAGAAAACAATCCCCTTACCTGTCAGTGAGGGGTGTGATAACCAGACGGCCACTGTTCCCCAGATACTCATAGCCATAGATAAATTCAGCATTGACCGCCCTGATGTACAGATCCTCCCGCTCCCAGT
This sequence comes from Falco biarmicus, assembly GCF_023638135.1. Taxonomy (NCBI): domain Eukaryota; kingdom Metazoa; phylum Chordata; class Aves; order Falconiformes; family Falconidae; genus Falco; species Falco biarmicus. Next base: position 105,743,531 of record NC_079291.1, read on the forward strand.
AGTATCTAATGATGAGTGAACACGACATCAGAAAGATAAACCCTGGCTGGCGACAATACAGCAGCTCATAAGACTACAGCCAGGTTTGGAGACCTGCATGCCAAGAGATTTCCCTCTTGAGAGAAGAAAGGGTAAGGTAACACAACAGGGTGGACGAGATCTCACAGAACCTGAAATTAGGTGTTGTATCAAACATCACACTCCTTGGGCAGGAGCATGGTCTGTCTCGGATGTATCCTGGCATCCTTAGCAGACTTCAATCCCACTCCTCATAGGGATGTTAGAGGCGACTCAGGAATACTGTTTACAGACTATGAAACTCTTGTTTCCATATGTCTTGGACACAGCTGATGGGTAAGGAGAATGAAGACTGGCCAGGGTAGCTACATGAGATTCAACAGTTACGCTCTCTACCTGAGCTGGGAGATCCACTCAAAATCATTCACGCTTGTCACATTCTCCTCAATGAGCTTTGCTGCAACATCCTTGGCGTGGACTTCAATCACGATAAGAGCTGACAATACTGCTCGCTGCATCTTGGACAATTCTCCACGGACAAGGGCAACCAAATCGCCCAGCTGGGAAAGGAAAAGAAAGTGCTCTGAAGCAATCCATATCCCAAAGACCCAGGCTGTACAAACACAATGCAATCAAACTTATGGCATGCTAAGTCCAGATCAGAGGCTATGTCCAGGCAACTTCTGCCTCTTCTCTTGTCAGAGATACAAATGACTGCTCAGAAAGCAAACACTGCTCAAGGCTGGCTCAGAGCTGACTTTTACCTACACTGTTACCATGATCTGGTGAAAAGAAAGAGTTAGAGCCACCATGAAGCCCAGAGCTAATACCTCCCAGGTATTAGATGTGATTAGATGTACAGAACAGATATGAAGGATGCAGTTTTGATTTGATGTCTACTGTCCAACACTTCAGTTCTCCTACCTTTGACTTCTTCGGTGACCCTGGAGAAGTTACCTTTCACCTTGTTTCTGTCTTCAAGTAATGATCACATTAGGAGTCCTGTGGTTTATTGGAGGTTTATGATGACAAATATTCTAATGATTAAGATGATAAATAACCTGTTTTTTCGGCTGGTTTTGAGCTGCACTATGCAGAACTGCGTGTCTCTTTCTCCCACAGTACTGTCCTGGCTACATTTATAAGTTATCTGAGGTCTGATGATTGAAAAAATCTCCATCTGGCAAAATCTCACCCTTATATTCATTTTCATACCTGAGTACTCAGCTGTGGGAAAAGCCTGTTGGACAAATCTCCAGCTTCCAGAGCTTCAGACACTTCCTTTGTCCAGAAAATCTGGCAGCCAGCAATGACCACTTGGCCAGGCCATTGCAAGACCCATGTAGTACGTGGAGCCTTAAAAAAGAAAAAAAAACCCAACCCCCCCCACCAAGGTGGTAAGACAATGATTTTTGGTTTTATATCTACATCTCCCTGCTCTGAGATGCGTGATTCACAAATAAGAACTGAGTTCCTGTCTGAGACGCTTTCCTTTGTTTTTCCTCCAGTTGCTGTGAAGAAATCTTCAGGCAGAGGCTCTCTGGACACTGGGTACAGCAGGTACCTTCTCTCCACTGTGCCATCTGCAGGTTAGTAACCAGTAACAAGTGGCCAGCAGCAGGTGAAGAACAGGAATCTGTGAGACCCAAAAGAATGTTTCCCCTCCTCTGACCTGTTCTGACTTTCCTAGTTTCAAATTTTCAGACCGAGTAGAAAACAGTAACAGAAATATTTGAGGCCTTTTCATTTCTTAGCCTTTCTGCCTCCTAGACCCAAAGAAAAATTTACATTTTCTAGCAGCATAGCTTTTACACAGAAACCAGAGCCAAGATGCAACCCCTATGCATTGATTGAAACCAATAGTTCATGTGCCTTGGTTACTTTTAGAAGCCCCTAGCACACTGTGTGAGACATGAGAGAAGAAGAAGATCCTTATAACGAGGAAGTTGCCTGGAGAGAGAAATAGATGTGGATTTGTACAGGGTTGTTCTATGATATTGGGCAGTGCTCTGTGGCCACTGAGTGAGTGTGCATTCTTCTGGACAGTTAGGTGCTTGCTCAGGTGCGCATTCTGCACTTGGACCCACACACAATTGGATTGAAGATTGTATTTTAAAACTAATAGACTATCACAAATTCACCAGCCCCATCATCACTGGTGACCTCTATGGCAAGCCTGCAACCATCAGAGACCTATCAGTCTGTGATAAAAAACTCTTACCTCTGGATAAACACCAATTGATCTTTCTATGTTGTCCCGTACACTGGCCTTCATGGATTTCTCCACTTCCAGCAGCCAGTCCTCCACATTGTCAGTGGGATAGATGGGAACAAAGAGCTTCACCTCTTCTCCTTCGGCAGAGTACATGTGTGTGATCTGTAGGTCCTCCTGGAACAGTAGCTAATGGAAGAAGCACAACAGGAGATGTGAATGGAGGATTTCCTTTCTATCCTTGCCTCCCTGCCACTGGAGGACAGCGAGGCTATAGCGGTGTACGCACATTATAAATCCACTGCTAAACTTGGCTGTCAGTAGTGATAATAAAGTGTGCGACAGATGTGCAAAATGACCTCTCCAAAAAATGGAGGATGATTGTATGAAAACAGAAATTCACACCACTGGTTTAACTTGAGTGAAGCAAATCAAATTATAGGTAGGATGAGCATTTCGCATTGCCTGTCTAGCATTCAAACCCTTGATTCCTGTTCAATTCTGTAGATTCAAATCATTTCCCTTGAGGTCACAGTGCCTGGTTTTAAGAGTAAAATTTTAACAGCTTCTTCAGTGCCCCAGCATATCACTGAAAGTCTCCTTATTTATTCCAATGGCTTTGCACCAGGTTTCTAGCTCAATTTCCTTTCTATTTTCCCAGCTAATGACTAGGAGATTGGTTTTAGTGTCTGAGTATTGTGGTGGTGTGATCTGTGACTAGCCATGGAGTCTGAAGTCTATTAGGAATAATAAAGAGGAAAGATAGCCGGGTTAAGCCCAGCTCCTAAGTAGGGATGAAGGCAGAAACTTAATTTAGTTCAGGCTTGCTCGCTCTCTCCCTCCTGAGGCTTTCAGCAAGAGTGGGATTCCATCCCAACCAGGTGCCTGTGAGTAGACAGCTAAGTCTGAGCTACTTCTCTTGGCCTCCATGGTGAGATGGACAGACACGTCCAGAGGGAGTGTCCTCTCTTCTTAAGATAGGTAGCTCAGGGAATTTCTCCAAGTTTCCCTTTGCAGATGCCCATTTCCTCCACGTTGTCTTAAGGGCAATTGAGGGTGCTCAGTTCATGGGCAGACATCTGGGTTTGAAATGTCTAAAGTAAGGTTGCTTGAATCTCACTTTAGGGCAGGGAGTACCTTTCAATGCCTACATACAGTTACAGGTTTCCAGGAAATACACATCCACACAGCAGAATGTGAACACTCCTCCAGACCTCAGAACACCTCCAAGTTCCCATGACACCAGCTTTTCAAAGATGGCCCAAGCCCTAGCATGCTTGCTTTGCCTACCTGTGCAATATTCTCAAAGCATTTGCGGAGGTGAGGTTGTACAGCCGTGGGGTCTTTCGTCTGAGACAGTATTTCTAGCAGCTCATCATCTGAAAGGAAGTAGAACCTAAAAACACAAGAGGGAACCATGAGGGGAGGCTCTCTTCACTGCAGCATCAGGGGCTACGTGCTGGCAAGCTGAGGAACAAGACTATGGCTAGAGACACTGTTTCTGACTGCCCACTGATCTCTTTGTATTTGTGTAGGAGATTAGCAGACACAGTCCAGCCATCTACCTTTCTGTAGAGACAGACTTCTCCATCTGCAGAAGTCAGTTATTCCCATGCAGGGTGGGTTTAAATGAGTATCAAACAACAGAAGCATTCCTTCAGGAACAAGGGACTGAGTTACATGGAGGATTTTATTGCACCCCATCCTTTCTAGACAAAAATGAGAGGCACAGATACGCAACGATGCTACCAGGCTGCCCTTAACTCACATTTGTGTCTGCCTCGTTTTCTCCCCATCAGATGGCAGCATTGAAAGGCACAGCCTTACTTATATTTGCAGTCTCGTGACAATATCCTAAGCTTAGATTGTTTTCCTCTTTCTTGGCAGAGTTAACTGGAGTGAGCCTCTCGTTTCATATTTTCTAAACCAGAGAATGTGGTCCAGCCCACTAAAATTTGGGATTACCTGGGAAAAGCACTTCTCTTAGTCTCCAGATATTCACTCAGCCCTTTCTGCACAAGTTCAAGTAGTTTGTTACATTTTTGCAGGTTCTCCAGTAGCACAGGATCAGGGCACAAAGAAATCACCTATAAACAGAATGGAGAAGAGAGGGAGAATCACTATTCTGAGCATGTGGGAGATAGGGCAGTGGAGATAATTGGGCTGCCCAGTGATGTTGCTGATAAGATTTAAATGAGTCACTCACAGGAGTACTTTCACAGGGATTTGGAGAGGTGTGAGCTTTGTGGGCAAGGGGGGGAAACAGTGTTTATGGATGTGACAAGCACATTTCTGGGTTCTCCTAAATACCAAAATGTGTAATATGGAATATAAGTGGTGATGGAGTCCTGGGAAGCAGAGACTGGAGAACAGAGGAAAGCAGAACATTGTGAAAACAATGGCTCTCAATTTAAAGAGTCAGTCTTGAGGAGGTGAAGGAGTTACCTTATGGATTATGATTGTAACAGGGCTGGTTACAAGAGTCATAGGAGGCAGGGAGTCTGTGTGCTGAGGAGAAGGTATCTGGTGGGGTGGACAGCTTGGCGCAAGGCATCTCAGGGAATGACTCTGTCCATTTGGACACCGGAACGACAGGCCAAGTTCCAAGAGAAAAGACCTAGCACACTGCCCTGGGCAAGGATGCATGGTTTATACAGTGCTGCTCAGGCCCACACCACTACAAAAATGATGACTCAAAGGCAGTCCTTGTGTGAGCACAACTCCAAGGAGTTTGGGATACCTGCACTGGCTTTCATCAAAGCACATACCTCAGGGTTTTCGTTAGCATTCTTCATGATGTTCCTCCAGTCCCTATCCATGGCCTGGTAGCGCTGGCTTTCCAATGGGAGCTGTCTTTTGATGTCCTCTGACCTAAAGATTGGCTCCAAGTAGAGCCAAGAACGCTGGCACTTCAGCCATTCCTCTAGGACATCCTAGTGGGAAGCAAGAAAAGCGTATCAGGACACCACGCTATGAAGATGTTCAATAAAACCATTCAAACTGTGCACTAAAATGGATTTAAAATAAAGAGGGGGAGTGGGGGGAGGGGGGGAAGAGGTGATGCTGCACTTAAGACCTTTCATAATTCTAAAATCTATCTGCAGCAACAGAGGCTGGAATTTCCTTCCCAAATAATTAACAATTTCCTAGCAATCTCCTAGTCTCCTTTGCTAACTGTTGTCAGCAGGCACCAAAATCAACACTCACTAGTTTAATGGGGGTAGTTTAGAAACATGTGCAAGCCAATACTAAAGCTCAAAGGGTCTTTGTGGTGCTAGGTCAAATTGCTGTGGCTAGTGTTTCTGCATTTTACAAAAGATGGCACAACGTGAGCACACAGTTAAGATGGGGATTTTAAAAGAGCTTTTTGGGGGAAGAATAATGACAAATAAAATATGCCAGACTCTGCAGTTCTGTCATATCCTTTCTCCTGCCTGATGTACCTCAGCCTCAGTCTTGACTATGAAATAACCCATGAAAAGATCTTTGAACAGCACTCTGAAATAAGAGCATGAATGAAAAGCTAAACATTTAATTTAGACATCAGACAGGAAATCCTGTTTGTCAGGCACTCCAAGGAGCAAGAAAATTAGGTTGGAAGAACATCTTCCTCCTCCATTTTCAGGCATGGGAGGTTGGAAGGTACGGAGAACCTGCCCAGCATTGCAAAGCAGTGCAAGTGTTTGACTCCCTTAGTCACACAGCACTACAGTTCCTTGAGCACAGGCAGCCACCTGACCTAGCAAAAGGTGGGGTTTTCCAGCAATACAGACAACAGTGTTTGCCATACTCCATCGGCTAACCTGATAAGCCACTTCTCAGAAGCTGATTCATGGGCCTTTAGTGATAGGAATGAATGAAATCAAAAGAATGGGCAGGAAAGGCAGGATGAATACATGGACATCACCACAGCCAAACCCACAAAGTAAATAACTGGGTTTCCCCCATGTCACCTACCATCTTAGGGCTTAGAGTAGATTTTCTGTATCCTCATGAGGCAAGGCTAGCATCTGGTAGCCCAAGGCCCAAGCACACCCAGATGGTAAGCACCAATAAACAGAATAAGGTAGTTATGAATAACAGATAACAATGCTGCTGTGCAAACACCAGCATCTACACAGAGTTCTCCAGACAGATGCTTGTATTGGAATTCTCCTCCTGCAGCAAAATGCTATTTTGCTGGCTGAGTCCTGTTGGGTGCTGAGCACTCAGTCTCTGGTTTGATGAAGTAGTGCTGGCACGGTCTGCCAGATCCTGCCCTAAACAGCAGTCTTCCACATGTGTTCCTACACTGAGATGTGAATGATTAGCATGGATTTTACTGGGCCTGTAACAATCTGTAAGGTCCACTTAGTTTAATATGATTACAGACGCCAGAACAGGACTATTCACAACAATGGGAGAGTCATGGCCCCACCAAAAAGTGTTGCAATAGGCAGCAAAAGAGCTGGAATTTCATCACTACTGTTTGCAGAATAAGGCTCTGAGTCTACCCCCTCTTCTACTAGAGTCAGAGGGCTTTTGACAGGCCCTTTTCCCCACTAAAGACTGATGTTTTCTTCATCGTTGTCCTCCCAGTTCCCTAGCAGCAACTACACAGTGCCCATGTTCAAGCATGGCTGCCCAGCGCAGCCCAGCTGCCTGCCTTCACCATGTGCGGTTAAGAAACCGATACCTGTGTCATCTTCAGTTTATTTTCCCATGTGCTCATCCTTTCCTCAAAAGGTTTCTTGAATGGTGAGAAGGACATGCTCTGAATCATGACAATGTGATCATCTAGGAGCTGAGAAGCTTCATCAGTATTTCTCAGAATAAAGGTATCTGTGTCTTTGTAAAGTACCACAGTAAATAAGACAGAACTCCATTCACTCTCAATCTTGTCGAGTGCCTGAAACAGAGGGACAAACAATTTAATTTTCAGATACAACTGTACAATGGTTATCTCAGTTTCCTCAACTTTCTTAATGCCCCTCTCTAGCAAGTGACAGATTTTTGCTCTTTGATTCCACTGGAATCTGCAGCTGGGTATTTTATACATGACATACTCAGCAACAGCATGTTTCCTCCGCATTGCCTATGGACTCAACACCTCAATGCTGTCCTGAAAGGAACACCTGGAGGGAAAAAAGGGCAATTTCATCCCCAGGCCCATATATGCTCCTAGATGTACAGAGGCTGCCAGCAAAGTGCCTATTAATGATTATGGTTAATGATGGCTTTGTGAAAGGTGTAGCTGTCCATTAGGAACTCACCTAAGATTTCAGAGAACAAAAGCTGCCAGAAGGTAATGACTTTCAATCAGGACCATCTTAGGCCACATCTGAACTGGTGAACTGAAGCTGAAAGACTATCTAACCTATGAACCTCCAGAAACAGCAAGTCTTCCCTGCACATTTACTGTGCTAAAGAATTTGCTACCTCTGTTTCCAGTCACAGCTCCTCTCCCTGACATAACAGAATGCAGACAATCAATTTATTTTAAATTAAACAGTCACTAATCCCACAGTGTGGTGTGAGAGCCAACCAGTGGATTAGCATAACTGTCAGGCAGCGCAGTTATCAAATTCTGAATTTGAACACTGAAATTCCACACAAAGCAAAATGATTTCTTCTAGTGTTTGAACTCAGTTGCGTGGCCATTGCTCCCCTCTCCAAGGGCAGCAGCCTTTTTACTTATGCTGCAGAATGTGTCTAATGCTCTGGAACAACAGGAACATTACCCAGGGCAATGACTGCCTGCTCAACGTATTTGAGAAGCAACCAAAGACACAGCAAGTCCCATTCCCCTCACCTTCTCAATAGCATATTCCTTGCCAGCTATCTCAGCTACTTTGGTAATGCTCTTGATATGGTCCAGCAGGTTCATGTCCAAGCAGTGGCCAACTGTCAGGCTGGGTTCTAGCTTGATATCGACGTTTGTGTCTTCCCACAGCATTTCCCAGTGCCGGTTTCTCATGCCAGGATTGCACAGCCCTTGAATTAAGGGGATGTATAGTCTGAATTCTTCGATCTTGTCTCGAAAGTCCATTGCCACACCCTGGCAGGCTTTCAGGGAGAAAAACAGAACATCAGCAACAACAGTGCGTGAGGAAGTCACCTTAAGGAACTTACAAGAAGTTGTCTAAAGCCTGATTTGCTTGTAGACACATGGTATGGGGTAGGTAAGCAGCAGGAGAGAGCACTAGAGAATGCAGGTTGAAGTAATGAGGACACAAAGGCACTCTCTACGTGGCTACTAAGCAAGGATTCAAGCCCACTCTCAGAAGCAGACCCATTAGCCAAAAGTCTGTAAGAGGTAATTCCATGCTAAGATTAAGTGCTCCTTAGCCCAGAGCTCCCTGGAAAAGGAGAAGCATTAATTTAATTATTTGAAGCTCCATCTGCCAACAGATATTTTAGAAGCTCTGGTCACCATTACAAGATCTTCACACTTCCTTAACAAGACTGGGTTGTGAGTTATCTCATGCCCCAGCTCTGGCCATGTTAAACGGATGGACACTGCACAAAGGAGCTAGAAGCAGGCTAGGATCATAGCCAGCTGTGGAAATGGAAAGTGCAGGAGAGACTCTGCCAGCCTGTGGCCGCATTAGAGCCAAAGGTACTTCTGCCTCATAGGAAGGACAAAGTCAAGGAAAGAGCTTTGCTCTCTGGGGGCGCCCTGGAAGCCCATGTCTCTGCACTGTTCACATCCTGCCCTTTTTCAGCTTGTGCTATTGTAAGCAAAGCAATGGACAGGCAAAAAGCATAGGACTTGCTTCCTTTCCAAAATCTAGCTACAGCATGTGCCTCCTTTTACTGCACCCTGCGTGGTCACACTGCACACTCACAGCAAGGATGTGACCATCTCACACTCCCTGCCGGGTGGTATGCAAAGACAAGGCAGACTCAAGGACGAAGCGTATATTTTACCAGGTGTCAGGGAATATTGCAATGAATATGAGCAGGTATTCTTAGTATTTCTGTTTACCATAATGATTCATAGTTACTCACGCATCCACTCATCACCTCCTCCATTGGGGCTGATTCATGGCATTGTTTAAGAGCAAGTTCAAGTTAAAAAGGATGAATCAAAAATCTCCCACTGCAAAATATATTTCAATCTAAGCCATCTGGCAGGAGATTTTAGAATTAGCTCTAAAGAATGACCAACACATCTCTGAGAATCGTGGAATGGGAGGTTAAGCTCCAAATGAAGTCTCAATTCCAGCTTTACTAGGAGGCATGATGAGAAGACCTTCACATGAATTGCAAGGGTGGATGTGATCATTTAAACTTCACACACATTCAGGCAGGAAGGAAAATTGTTGTTACATTCCACAGATCATTTCCAGATTTTGCAATTTCATTTTACTCATAACAGAATCAAGATCTCTTCTGGTTTTCCATTAAATTCATTGGCCAATAGAGAAAATAAGATTGGCCAAGAAAACAGCACCTGGAAGACGCAGATTCAAGTTCCTTTGCTGCCTGACTTGCACAAGGGCTTAAACCCACATGTCTAGCCACTGGGCTAGATAGTAATTCTCTATGACTAGTCTGGATCATTTTACTTTATATAAATGAGTAAATATTAACGGCAACATAAGAGGGTGGCTTTTATTTCAGTACTGTCTTGGGAATTAGGTATAAAAGGGATTTGCAGCCTGGTTGTTTCCATGCCAAACTGGTACTTCAAGCAGCAAACTAGCATCTAGATGTGAATCATCATAGTTCCAGAAAAAAAAGTGGAAAATAACTTTGCTAGCATTTTCTCAGCTGGCTCTAATATACACAACACATCCATGTGACAACCTAACAATCCCTGTTCAGAGCACTCTGTGACATGCCTCACATCAAAATACTGATAGGCACCAACTTTCCCAGACTGCGTATCTACCTGGTGAATCCTTGAACTGCTTCACGCATCTCTGCATTGTCTTAAAAGAGTCACTGACATTCTTTTCTAGCTGCTCAGCCTCAATCTGCACGAGAGGATCATTCATCCAGTTCTCGTACCACTGCATCCAGTCTGACACTGTAGTCCAGAGGTCATAGTATGGCTGGAAGTCCTTAACCATCCTGGATAGTTTACTGTACTTTGGAAAAAGAGAAAAAGGAAGCATAAGCAGCAAGCGTATTCTTCTCTGGATGACAGCTTGCATGTCAAAAGGCCAAAAAAGGCACAAATCTTTTTTTGAATCTCAAGCGAGCAATGTGACGTGTACTTCAAGAAGGTGTGTCAGACTACCTTCTCTTGGGACCACAACACAGATTCCAAGGGAGAGCAACTAGCAGAGCTAAGCTTTATGCATTCAGGCCTGAAAGCATCCACTGGAGCTGTGCCTGCACCACGTCTGGCATGGAAAGCACTCTCCCCACTTGCCTCTACAAATGCTCTGCTGCAGAATGGGGAGATTTTGATAAGCAGTCCACACACAATCAGTGAAAACACACACGGCACATCATGCTGAAACTTGGCTCCTTACAGGAAGGAGTAACCACCGACTGAGAGGCAGGAAAGGATCATGTGAACTCCTACTTCCACTCTGCATCCAGACTAGGCTGGACATGGATGACAAGGATTCATTGGCAGCTGAACAGCTACAGGCAAAACGAGTGTCTGCAACTACATAAACTCTTGCCTTGGGAGAGCAGGCTATACTCGGAGCCCAGGCAGCTGCTGCACACCACTGTGCAAACAGTCTCATTCACGTCTAAATAACTGCAGTAACAGCCTTACAGAAACTGATGCATCTCAACTGCTGCTTCAAGACCTTCCCCATCCAATTCCTCCTCATTAACATCACTCAGATCTAAGTGTGGGCACACAAAATCTCTCACAGAAGCTCAGGCCCATGAGCAGCCTTCCACATCCACCTGGGATCAGCTCTTCTGCAGCACAGTGGTGTAACGGAGCACTGTGTCACACTACAGGACCACGGACCAGTTCACCAGATAAACCAAAGGAGCTTGAAGGACTCCTTCCTGAGGAACTGTGTCTCGTTACTTGCTCTACCTACCACCTAGAAGTCCCAACAAAGATTAGGGTCCAGTAGGTACAGGACCTGACACTTACATTAGTAACTTTCATCCCAAAGATTCTCTCCCTGCTGTTGTAGAGGATTGCCAAATTCTGAAGCTCCTTCAGCTGCTTCCTGACCTGCCTTGTTTTCTTAGCCAACTCATGAGCTTGGTTAACATCTGCCTGGATGGAAAATCCACCTACAGTCAGCTGGAAGAGAAAGGGCAGGCATAAGATGTAGCTCTGAAGCTGAGTGGTGCCTCTGGAGATCTCGGCTTCCCAGTGTGCTCTTTTGTTACAATCAAAGGCATGATTTTTATCCTCACAATTTCACCTCCCCCAGTCCAATTCCACGTCTGTTGGACCACAATGAAAGTGGTGAGGAGAAGCAATAAGCTCTGGTCAGGTGGTTGAAAGTGCAAATGTGATGACTAGCTGCTTTTCATTTTCCTGACAATAGTTAATCCCTGAGGAGTAGGAGCAGTAAGTCTGTGCCCAGATTTCTTGCTACTGAATTTATACTGTCATTAGTTACAGAACCGGTGAAGTGAAAATGATAGCTCTACTAGGTCACTCAGTTTGTTTTCAAGAATTGTTTAACAACACATGTCCAGAGCTTCTCTAATAACCTTTCTGTTTTGTTTTGGTGGTTTGGTTTTCTTTGTTTGTTTTGGGCTGTTTGTTTAGTTGCTTTTTTTTAATCCAGCAGTGGGGTATCATCATTTTGGGAGGCTACTTCTAAGATAATCTAGGTCACCGATTGCAGCCTTTCCAAGATGGCACTTTTTTTCTGTATTTAAGAGTTTCTGCTGAAAAATAAAACTCAAACTGTTTCAGCAGAACCCAGAGGTATCTCAGCTCCAGAACTCTGCTATGGTTTCAGGGTCTTTCATGCAAGATGAGTCCATGACTGAATGCTGTATTTTTCCCCTTGATGACAACACATCACGGGAGATGCTCTGCAGGGCACTGAGTACACAAGAAAAAATAGGAGATGCATCTGTTGCCCAAGCACCAAGAATCAGAATACTGTATCTCAGTGAACAACTTCCCAGTGAAAAATCAGTATTTCTCCAAAGAGTATTGTCTCTCACACAAAACCAGAACTCAGTCAAAAGCCCAACTTCCAATAAAAACCAGGGGGAGTGTGGTAATTTTTGGTCCAACAGTACATTGACCTAAAAACTCATCTGACTAAAATCTCATCTGAAAGTTTCCCACCTGGCTGACCACAGGAGCTTCAAGGCTCCCTTCTCTGGGCAGTATATTGTCAGGGGCTTAATACCTGCATCTCCTCCAGTTTGTCTTGAAAGCCATTCTGATCCACGATGTGGATTTTGCGAAATTTGTCTTCATCCTCCAGGTGCTGGAGCCGAACGGACTCAGCTTGCATAGTTATTTTCAGCGGCCAGTAACTTGCAGCCCACCTGCACTCACATGATGTAACAAACCAAGCCAACCAACCAAACAAAAAAAAAAAAACAACCAACAAAAAGAAAAAAAAGAGGAGAGGGAGAGAGAAGCTTTTAGAGCATATGTTTGAAATGCTGAAAATAACAGAATGAGAAAGCCAAATCCCACCAAACAAGGAAGCTTTACAACAACAGAAACACATGTGGTTTCAACAAAACATTTTTTTTTCCAGCTTGTCTTGTTGATATGCAGTCCTTGTGACTAGGCTATTCAATTGGAGAGGGCTGGGGAGAAGTGGAGGGCCTTTTTAAAAGGAACAAATCCACTATGTTGCTGAAAAGCTAGGAGACAGCAAAATAACAGTTGGCATCCAGAGGGAATGTCTGTCTTTGAATGCATTCACAAGGAACTGAAAAAAAAGGGGGTCACAGTCTTGGCTTGTGGCTTTTCAGGGCTACTGAAAAAGCCAGTCTCCTGTTAAGCAGGGCAGCGAGGGGCCAGGCTAACCCAGATACAGTGAAGCTCTGGATAGCAAGGCTTCTGCGGCGTGCCCTGGGGAGGGCAATGCAGACACAGGGAAGGCTGCACAAAGTGACTGCTCACACCAGGGCAGGTTTCTTGGTTCTTGCTCAGCCATAGTCCACCCATTCCTCCATTTGGACTTCTTAGCTTGTGTGCCATGCCAGACGCAGGTTTTGGAGCATTAGATCACACCACTCCCAGCACCTGGGGATGCAGCAGTCTCCTACTAGTTCTGCATCTGCCTGTTCTGGTCAGTAAGCATACAGCTACCTCTATGCTAAGCTGCCCTAGAGCTGAGCTCTTTCCTGCAACTTCTGTGGGGTTTTTTTTCAGCATGCATCCCATGTTTCTAGTTTTAGGAGCACTCTGCAGAAACTCACTCAGGTTGCACACTGGGTCAAACCCATGTCATATAAGAGGTGCTTCCAGGGCTGAGCTGACTTCAGAAGCTGTGTGACTGTGTGTGTGAGCCGACTCTGCTACTGGGGCATAGTCAGGCCCCAATCTGAACAACAGACCCAAAGACAAAACTAAGAGGAGACTGCATGGAAAAGAAATGCAGTAATAATACAGGGTTCAGGTTCTTTCCTAGTCCCAAAAAACCCTGCAAATGTTTGTTAATTTTCAGACACAGACTAAAATGTATGCTTTGAGACCTTGTAAATGTCTCAAAAAAAACCAAGAGAAAAGAGCTTTAATACATTAAACAGGTTAATAGCTACCAGTTTGCCTTGCCCCAGGCCAGAAGGCAGCATGAACCCACGCTTCTTCTCTATAAACTTCATTTCAAGAATTCAGTGCTTATATTGCCTGAGAGGCACTTAGAAGTTCTGCTGGAGTCCCTGACAGACACATAGCCCCTGAAGCACTGAGAATGGTAATTGCTGCAAAGTGTCCCACTTTGACAGTGGGATGCTCACTTGTCATTGAAATCTTCTTCGGTAAGAGTGTAAAGGAATCCCTCCATGACCTTGTAATCTTCCATGACTTCACGAATCAGTTCCTGCACAGGGTGAAAGAAAGAGACAAGAAATAGACACCTTTAGACCATACTAATTCCAACTCTCTGGTGTATACCTCATTTTCATGAGGTGCCTTTGAAGGGCGTTAGTCACACAAGCTTAACGTGATGTAGGCTGCTCCTCCGCTGTGTGGGAATGGATTTACAACCCCTTGTTCTGCGAAGGATCACGCCATCATTGCCCTCTGTTCTGTATGAATGAAGTGTGACCTAGTGGATCAAGTGCTGGACAAAATTTGAGTGTTTTGGGTTATCCTCCAGGTTTTTTCCTTGGCGTGGACAAGTCAGCTTACAGCTTCAAGCCTTTGTTCCCCATTGAATCAGCTGGGAAGACCTACACTTCAAATAACTTTGAAATAACCAGCACTAGAGTGTCCTAGTAAAAGAAATACGTTAATAGCAACATGAGCAATTGGTAGCAGAAATATTTTCTTGAAAACAACATTCATTTGTGGAAGACAGCTATTCAGTATACAAATGCAGAATGGATCATGAAGGTAGCAAAAAGTATATGTAAGTCTTTTAGGCAAGATTTTTAACTGCTATTTTGTTTTGCATAGTTATTTAGATTCATGATATGTGTATTTAAAAATACCAATCTTAGGACTTACACAAATACAGAGCCAGGAATCTTATGGCATTGCATGCAAAGACATGCAAGCAAAAAAATTCTGAGACACCACACATTGCATTGACAAATTTCCTTCTTACTTCCCTTGGTGTCCCCTGTCTGTAAGGAGGGTATGCCCTACCTCCTGCACAGCCAGCTGCTCAGGGACTCCCTTCATCCACTCCTGCAGCTCAGCCAGCTCCTCGATACTGTTTGGTTTCTCATGCATTTTGCAGCTGACAACTTTATATGCATCACAGATCTGCAGTAAGACACAGCAGAGAAAAGACCATCAAAAAGTCACTAATTGCTAATGGGCAAACTGGAAAACCTGCCATGATCCACCCACTTCCCATTCTGAAGGTGGTCAAAAGTGATGAATACACAGTCCTGTTCCTTTCCACAGTCCCGTTCCTTTTTTTTTTCTCCACAGTCTTTCTCCATCCATCTCATTTGAGCTCAAAGGGAATGAGACTGCCAAAAAAAGAGGAAGAGGAACTGCAGGTATGTAGTCAAAATGATGATAATAACAGATTCAGACTACCCTCTGGCCCAGCAGAAGCAATTGCCTACGTTCCAGTTATCCTCAGAGCCTGCAGCAGGCAGATCTTTTCAATCCACCAAGGCATTTTTATAAGATGGCAAGGTCTTGAAAAATTTTGTCTCAGGAGATACAGCTTTCAGGAACCTAACTTATTAACTAAATTTAATACTTGATTTGGTTGAGTCTGCGTATCTCCCCTCTAGTTGTTTTTTGGGGGTTTTTTTTTGGTGTTTTTTTTAAATAATCACTCCAATGAGGTCTTTAATATGTCCTCATTAATGTGGCCTCAGTTGCTGTCTTGGCCATTTCACAAACACAATGACTTCAAAAGCAGAAGGACAAGACACTGACAGATAATCTATTGAACCAGGTAACTTACATTCTCCACCTGCAAATGGAGGTTTTTAGCCAGTATGTCCAACATGGAAGTGGCAAGCACTTTGTATTTTTCAGACAGATTTCGCTTAACACCTTCTATGCTGACATAGAAGGGACCAATGACAATAGAACTTGGTAGAGTGTTGTCCAGGTTGTCCTTTTCAGAAAAGTATACGTTTACTATACTCATCACCTCCTGGGCTGATGGACATTGCTCTTCATAGTCTCTATAAATAAAAACATCAACAAAAAAAAAGGTAAAGTAGACCTTAATGTTATTTGAGCACCCAGGCTGTTCCTAGGATGTCCACAGGTGTCTACCCAAAGGATCAAGACATTAAATTAATGAGTATGTTTAGTGTTATTAAAACATGCATCTATTCAAATATATTCAACTTTCTGCAAGCACAGACTGAGAGGGTAACCAACAGCTTCTAGACCTTACAACCAAAGATATACCTACATAGGAAGTGAGGGGGGTTTGTATCACAGCCAAATAAATGAGCGCTAGCTTTCACCGAACATGGGAAGCTACAGTAGGAAAGACATATCATGTAAAGTCCATCTATTTGGGTGACCAGCTTGCACCAAAGCTTCTGCTTCAGTGTCTTCACTGCTACGGTTACCAATGCCAAGCAGAGGAAGCCAGGCTACACCCATGCAGTGGTGTAGACAGGCCCCCAGTTTCAGAAGACGTGTATATGAAAAGACATGGAACTGGTATGTAGCTGAGGAACATTACTGGGGAGCAAGGGAAAGGACAGATTCAAATCTACAACAGGCTTTAGAGCACAATAGGTGTAGAGTAAGAGGACGAAATACTTCAGCTGCAGAAAGGGAATGGAAGAAAGAGATGAAAGACATAATAAGGTAAGAGGAGAGGGAGAGATAAAATGAAAGCACTGGTGTAAACAGGGCAAGATCAGGAGGCACCTTGCAGGAGGGCAGGCAATTCAGCATCTTCTGGGAAGAGACAGGAATTTGTCAAATGGGATTAAGCTAGAATAACAAAAGAGAAAAAGGACTTCATTCCCACTGGTTGGAGAAAAAATGAGGTCTAAAAAGAAGATCATTAAAGCAACAGAGGCTAAAGGACAGCCTAGGTGCAGAGTTTTGTCAGTGAAAACAATGAGGCTGAAACAAAAGAAAACAATACTTTCTATAGAATGTTATCAGCCTGAGCAGACGTTATTTGAAGGAGGTCAGTGTCAAGTATTCTAACTGGATTTTCAAACAGGATGAGTCATTTTTAGGGCCATTAATATCTCCAGTTACACTTACAAACATGACAGGAATGTGGCTGCTGTCAGAGGCAGGAAGAAATTCTCACTGCTACCACCAATGTCCTCTAAAAGCATGGACCATTGCCCACGGCTGAAGGCTGCCTCTGATGGAGGCCTGACCTCACATCTGAGGCATGTCACACACATTCGAGGTCCCAGAACAGATCCTGCATTCTCAGACAAATCCACACTACAGCTTGTGAAAAGGCTTGCCATTTGGGTTAGAGGTGCCTTTGTCAGAAGCCACTTACCGTAGGAAGTACTGGATGTCATTGTTATTTAGCTCTAAGAACTTCTCATATCTCTTGGCATAGGCTTGGAGAGGGATCAGTGCCTTCTGAATGGCAGACCGCACAGCCTCACGAAGTTCTTCCACTTCTGGTTCATGCAAGCCCACGGAGTCCAGCAAGGGTGTGTCTGTGATAACGATGTTTTCCAACACATACTGGAAGAGAAAGGAGAGAGGTCTTTCAGGACTAGCAGAGCTAACCATGACTCCTCAGGAGAGGGGCAAGACAATCACTAGTGGCACCCTTGGGAAGTCATGCAGTCCATCCTTCTACATTGTGTCAGAAATTGTTTTATCAGTTTTACATTGCCCCCCCAAAGAAGGAGGATCTAGGGAGACAGGTCTTTCACAGTCACAGGCAGAAGAATGCATACACAGAAGAGATCTGCACCAGACTGACAGCACTGGAAGAGGTGCTATTGCCTTTTTGAGTCTGCTTTTGTCAGCTGCCATGCACTTAGGGCAACCGGGCTACGTAGGACATGTCTCCACAGAACCTGCAGCACTAAACAGAGATAGCAACCGGATAAAATAGCTACAGGGTTGGGGAGCTTGAAGAAATCCTGTCAGAATAGAACTGCGTTAGCACAGTGCTGTGCCCAAATTAATTTAACTGGATTCCCAACTACCTACTTCTGTAACTCTCTCCCTCAGTGCAAGCTCAGGGGTGTCTATGCCAAGCTGCAATGCACTGAGACTTGCACAGTTACAAGACTGTTGATGCAGAAGAGTTCACCTTCTCCAGCTGTGGGACAGTGTGAGTCACCAGGATTCCCTTGTTGAACAGAGAAATGAGGGACTTCTCAAAGCTCTCTACAGGGGGGCTGAAGTGAATGCCACTGCTGTCTAGCACAAGTTCTGTTACAAAGAGCGGATTCCTTTGAGGCCTGCAGTGGGAAGAGATAAGGAAGAACAGGGATGTTTTTTGAGACAAAGGCACACAACTATATCGCTCTGGTGCTGACACTAAAACACCTACTGGACAGGAGAGGAAAGCAGAGGAGAGCAGGACTGTCCCATGCACATGAAGGTATCAAACTGCATTCTGAATTTATCAGTAAAGACATTGAGAACTCTTGTCTATCAAAGGTGAAGGAAGTGTTAATCATGGCATCCCAGGATCCCCAAAAGTCATAACCTTATGTTGAGAACTGGAGCTGCTTTAAAGAAAAATTGCAGATGGTCTTCAAACCAGGCATTCAGCATCTCCAATATACTCCTAAAATGCACCTTCTAGAAGTTATATTCAATATCTTCCAATCTTGTATGTTACCGGCATGGCTCAGGATCAGCTCAAGTCAATGTTAAGACTTCCACTGATTTCAAGGCGAAAGCCTCATGTGAGTAGCCATTTTTTTCCTCTTTTTTGTCCTGTTTTCAATTTCTAAACCCTCTTTTTTTTAATATCACAAAGAATAAAAATCCTTGTATCAATACCCAACAGAATAAAACTCTAGGCACTGTGACAACCAAAATTTGGTATTCTTAGAGATCCCAGGTCAGATCCTACTCCTGAGGTTAATCCAAGAATGGAATTAAGCAGCCATGCCTCCTGGTATTCTTCTTCCTAGTCTCTAGAAAAAAAGCTAGTAGTCATTATTTGCTCCCCCAAGCATACTGGAAATAGCTAATCTTTAGACCAGTATGTCAAAGTAGCAGACCTTGGTTCTGACGGGCTGCTTCTTATCTCTAACAGCAACCTGAACAGAGCAGCCAGCTCTGTGTCATTCTTCCATACTCAAGCAAATGCCTCAAGGGGAGGACTGGAGGAAACAGCCCTGCCAAAAGATGCCATACAGTGCAAATTTTACTTGCAAAAACACTAGTTATAGAAAGACAATGGCACTGCACTTTTCTGCTCTTTCCACCCTTTTTTTTTTCTCCCTCTCCTTTCCTTACCTGTAGGGACTATTGATGAGGTCATCTCCCCATTCCATGTCCTCTGAGCAATTCAGGATACTATGGCAACCATCCAGCAAAAAACAGGTGAAGCTGATCAATGAGTTCTGCACCAGATACCGCACAGAGTCCTGAAGCATGAATTTGATGCGCTTCATCAGCTTATGGAGTTTGGACATTTGGTAGACATCCCAGTGGCTCTGTTGCAGGTTGTACCAGTCTTTGCCTGCATCTTTCAGGTTGTTTTTTACTGCAATCTTTAGAGTATTTATCCAAGTATTCTTGAGAAACATCTGAACCTAGGGCAAAGAAAAAAGAAAGGTGTGTAATCCTCCAAGGGCCGACGGGAAAGCAGTATGGCAAGGTTAGCTGCTAGCTGGGACTGCTGGACCTTTCTCTGCTGTGAAAGGCAACTGTTCTCTCAGAGCTGTGACAGCTAAACAGTAGCTCTCAAATTCATGCACACACACGTGTGGCACGTGAACCTGGCCATACATCTCCTTCACTGACAGAAGACCTACAAAAAGAAAGCCTGATATTAAAAAGCAGGAGTGCTCTATTCTTTCATTTTATATACAGCATTTCCTTTTTGTTCTCTTTTCTATAGAACAGTATTCCTGGAGCTGCCTGTGTCAGGGTCCCTCATAAAAAGCTGTGTAGACAGTATGATGAGCAAGTAAAGGACAGAATGTTGTCTTCTCTTGACAAGTGAGGAGAAAGAGGGGAAGAAGCCAAGGGCAGCAGCAGTCTGCAGTGTTTTAATTTATTAAAATACCACCAAGTGTTACTTTTGCTCCACAGGCAGCTGCTGTTTGAGTGTAATAAAACAACCTCAGTCACTGAGTGGATGACAGCACTGCCTAGCTGAAACAGCATGGGACTGGGAAGGACCAGCACATGCCCTCTGCCACTGATTTAGCATGTAATTGTGCAAGTTACTGCATGTGGCCACATCCAGGGTGCAATGTGCTGCCTTCACTTAGAGGGCACGAAGATCTTCCAGCAAGAGTTATCACAGAGTTGCAAATTTTTGTCCTAGTCTGTCTGCTGACATTGCAAGCCGAGTAATTTAATTAAGTACATAAAGAACATAGAGTGTAGCAAAGCATTACCCTATGAGTGCTTCAGGGGGAACCAAAGCTCTTGTGTCTTGCATCTGGATGGATGGGGAAATAAAGCCAAAAAAACCTGGACACTTCTGAGTGCCAGCCAGGACTGTTATCTGCAGGGAGACCAGGATGGGGAAGGAAGGGCTGCAGCCCTATGTGGCCACTTGCTCAACCCATGACTAAAAGCATGGTCAGCAATAGCTGATGCTAACTAGGGGCCTATGGCTCTTTCAGCCTATTCTCCCCACATTCCAATACATTTGACACCCACATGCAAATTCCTCCCTGCCCCACCCACAATGTCTCCTTTGAAAGCTCATCCCTTTCCAGGGAATCGACCTGCAGCTGCTGCACTGTCTAATACGCACTGCCAGCCTGCTTTGCTGCTCCCTGTGTTCATCCCCCCACGCTTCCTCGGCTCACCTGAGTGAAGGTCTGTATCTGGATCTGTTCAAACTCCTCCAAGCAGACGTGCTTGGCTAAGGTTGAGTTAAACAGAGACATGGTGGCTGCCCTGTTACACTCATCTTGCACCTGTGTGAGGAGGAGGATGACTTCTGGCCTGCTCAGGAGCGAGACAAAGTTGAAATCTGCCTGTCGTTCAACAAAAGGATAGTCTGGGATCCAGATGAGACCTGACCCAAAAAAACACACCAACAACATTATTGCCTGCAACGTTATTCCCAGCTTCTGTTTTAGAGGGAGACTACAGCTCCCTTCAGGACAGCACGTGGGAGAGGGACTCCCCTTTGTTGCACAGACTTTATTATCATGTAGCAGTTTCAGCAGATGGCTGGATGAAAGAAAGTCTCTTCTCTGCAGCAGAGACTTTCTGCAGCCTCCCGTTAGTGGCTGAGGGACTGTCTCAGTGCCTGACCTCCCTGAAGCTTTGGCCCGTGAAGTTTCCATGAGAAAACATTGGACTTGAAGAATCTTCCCACTGAGGCTTCAAGGCACAGCTGAGTCATCTCATCTGTGACAAGCCACTTGTGAACCACCTCAAGGCATTCCAACCTTTGGAAGATCCAAGTACACAATATACTGGCTCCCCCCTTTATCTTTTACTGCAGTCATTTTCTGCCATTTTGGGACTCTGAAAGAGCCCGAGTCCTCTTTCACACCTGAGGTATGCCACAGCCCAGCCCAGCAAATGGAAGGCAGCAAGTCCCAGCACAGTGCAGAGTGGAAGGCAGTTAAGCTAATTGCAGTGCCATCCATTTGGTGCCATTAAGGGGACACTTGCAGAGGTACTGCAGCTTAGCTGGCGGATGGTAATGTGTTATACTGACGTAACATGAACATGCAAATATAGCCTAACAAAGAGCAGACACACTCAAAAGTCTCATATAATCTGCTGCTGCCCCTTTTGAGCTCCAACAATTAACGTGAACCTGAGAGTTTCTGCAACAAAGCTTGAATCCGATCAAAGACAAGAGGTCCTATAACCATGCCTAATTCAGACTGTTTCACTGTGTCCCTACCTTTCTCTGGTACTTTCTTCTCCTCTTTGTCTGGCAGGGTGACATAAGAAAACATCTCAGGTTTGGAAGTGACGACAGTGTCAAAGCTTATCCTGTTCATGGTGCGTTCATAGTCTAATCTTACTTCTTTCTCCAGGCAGCACATATGGTCTAATACCCTGCCACAAGACATGGAAATAATAATAACCCATAGTGTTTGAGCAGAAGTATGCTTGCAGCTTTACTGCAAAAACCATCCTTTGCTCACTCCCTTCTGGATTTGCTAACCCAAAAGCTCACCTACTACTGAACACATTAGGAGAGCTGTGCAGACAATGAAGCAGCTAGCAAAGCTATCAACCGGACATTTAATAACAGAGGCATGCAGGGACCTGGGAGTAGGACTGCAGTCTTCTCAAGTGTCTTTTCAGATCAAAGCAAAATCTCCACTGGGAAGAAGGATTACAGAGGGAAGGGGAAATAAGCAAGAACTTAGGAAGCTAGCTGGCAGCTCTGGAAAAGTTGGGCTATCTGAGCTGTCATCCCAACTGCCTCCTGCTGAACACCTCTTGACATTTGTTTCGGCAGCCAACATGTATAAGTGCTGAAACCCTGCTGTTTGTCCTAGGAAATTATCAACCTTCATCTCAAGCAGGCAGAGTACTTTTCTTTATGCCTATATTTCTTCTCACAGCAACTAAATACTCTCCTACTCTCTAGTTTAGGTGGCAGACCATGCACCCCTTCACACCTTCCTGTCTCTGAGCAGGGCAGTATGGCTGATTCCCAGCAACACCACCAACAGCTCATGATTCACCAGCCCAGGGACTCTTAAAACACCTTCCTGATATGAACTGCATCTCAAAGAGACACTGAATTATATCCAGGTGGAGATCTGTCCTGTTTGCATCACCCTGTGCAGATCTTCTTTTGATTTGTTTTAGCAGCTGTTAATAGGTAGAAGAGTCACCAGCAGACAACAGCCAACTCTCTAGAGATGGCTGGCGGCCTGCATATCAGCAGTGACTGATCTGTTCCCTAAAAGCACAGGAAGACAAGGTCAATCATGTCATTTCTGTCCAATTTTCCTGCTGTCAAAGGCCACTTAACTGTAGGCATATGCATGGCTCAGTGGATCTGCACATGAAGTACACCTCCTTCATCTGGGAACACTGACAAACCACCCATCCTGTACACGTGCCCCTGGGGCTCCTGTCCAACCTACTTCTGATGACACTCTGGGCCAGGGGGTGGTGTGCATGTGCACAGGCTGGAAGGCAGATCAGATCCACAGTCTATGAGTTGGATGCTCAAGATCTGCCTCCATTGGCACTTGTTTTGTAGCCCTGTGAGGTCCTACAATGTTAATGGACTGAAGGCAGAGACCCAGACATGTACTTAATGCTTTACCTCTTCCCTTTCCTCAGTTTGGGTGTATGCACAGCCAACAGCTTCATTCTCTGCAGGCTCTTCTCGCTGATGCTGTTTAGTCCATCTGTGGGCATGCAGTCCACATACAAATGGTACAGTAGCAGCGCCTGTGTCTTCTTACGCAAGTTGTTGGCAGAAACTATCCGCTGTGCAAACACCTGGGGATCTTCAGCCACAAACAGCAGGCAAACTCGTGGCACCCAGTACTGACATGACAACAATGGGGCTCTTCCTGGGAAATGAAAGTAAAGCTTACAAGAGTCTACAGGGAAAACAGAATGGCTTGCAATGCTGACAGCAGCTTTTTGATGGACAATATAATAGGGCTGGTTTACTGGAGATAAAAATGAGGGACCAAAACTGAGGACAGCAAGAGACAAGGAACATGGAATTAACAGCAGCTCCAAACCTTTCAAGAGGGGTGTACTTCATCTTAAGATGTCCACATTCCCCCTCAAAATGGCATTGACCCAGAAAGACCATCATTTAACTCGTCCTGAAGGCAGGAAAGATGAGAGACAGAAAAAAGAAAGGTATCTCCAAAGGGAAGGCCTCAAATAGGTTGTCAAATTAAGGTGTGGACTTCTCTCCCCTGGAGGTTTTTCCAGACAGGTTAAACAGACACATGTCAAGGGTGGTAACGGGGAGAGGAATTGAATGACTTCTTGATGTCCTTCCAATCTCTACCTAGGACCAACTAGCATGGGAAATGAACTGCCCTCAAAAGTATATGCCAGGTCCCAAAAGGCCTTACTCAAAACACACCTTCTGGAGTTACTCCTCCATTGAGGATGGGTCTCCCCTCTTCATCCCGCACCAGCCCATTCTTATCTGTTTTATGGACCAAGTAGAGTCCTGTCTCCTTGTCATAATCCAGAACACCAACATCAATCCACTTGTAGATTAACTTCTGGCTTTTGGGGTCCTCTGAGAGAATCAATGATTAAAATGGAGTTAGTCCATTCTCCTGGAAGCTAGAGCAAATGTACTTTCCTGATAAGGGGGGTGACGCTACAGTCAAATCCATTTACTGGTTTAGTTCTTAGTCAATCTCACATAATTTCTGCTGTGATAAAATAAATAATGAACTGAGGTCTTACTGCTTAGCATTTCCAACTGCACACACCAAAGCTCTCCATTCCCCTCCTCTTACCGATATAGGTTCCCTGTGGACCATCCTCCTACCTCCTGCTTCAGGCACTCCCACTCACTCTTTGAAGCCATAGTCTTACATCTGGATCCCATATGCCCCTACATCCTCTTTCAGCCCATACCTAGGGACCCCTCTGCCTCCAATTCCTTCACCCCTTGATCCAGGACCCTCATTACCCACATGAGCTCTGTGGGGTTCCCATTCTCCTTTCCCATGTGTGGGTCTAGCCCTGTGTCACCCTCCACATAAGTCCTCATTCTTCTAATTGGGAGTAGATGTAAAACCCTGTACCTTCTCCCCAGACCTATTATTTCTTTGGGTCATTCCCAGGGCATCTAACTCTTAAGTGTTCAGATCCTCTAAAATACCGGGAGGTGCTACCCAGATGTATATATCTGTATCAATATCAGTATAGATATAAAATGGATGCTGTTAACTACAGTAGTCTGAACTACAGGAATTTGGAACAGTGCTGGCAGTACACAGATGTCAGTGGTCTCACCCTCCCCAGGGCCCAGAGGGTCTGACTACTTGTGTGCAGAACAGTCCATTCAACCTGGAGAGTGATCAGGTGTAGTGTTCCCCAAGCCACCTGCAAGCAGAACCCAGCCATCATGTGCTGGCTGCCTGCAGATCCACACAGCTTATGTTTTACGCTTAGGTTTTGCAGACAGCCAAGCTTCTGGAGGTTGCCCCAGAGCTACAGTCAGTACACGTGTCAGTTCCTATGATTTAAAGCTAGTGCAGATGTGTTGATATGACCTGCAGCCACAACTGGACACCAGATCAGCTGTACCTAGTGATGCCTTCTTATTGCAAAGGCTCCAAGTGACAGGAAAACAACACCCACATCACTTAATTTGCCCTAGATTTACTACTTGGATTTTCACTGCAGTCTGAACTTGACTTCTGATCCTGCACTTGCTGTGAAATCCAGGCAGAACATGCTGTGTGCAAGCTAACAAACTTCATGATGACACCTATATATCAATAAAGCAAAATTTTGACAGTACTGACTTCCAGGCACAGAAAGAGGAGGGCAAAAGTTAAAAGGCTACTTCTAAAACAGTGGAAATAGTCAGTCCAGGGCAGGAGTCATTGTCAGTGAGACCCCTGGTCTCTTGCTCTGACTGCCTGAGCCTGGTCAGAATGAGATATTGCTTTTCTGCTATTCAGAGCCACATTCATCAGAATCTACACATTCTCTTCTGCTGAATGGGCCTGTAACTGTTAGCGTTGCCTTGCTTGAGCAGTAACTCATTCAAGCTTTACCGTGTCCAAGTACATCATCTGTAGGTAAAAGTGCTTTTCCAGGCACTGGCTTTCTATCCTGAGATCCTGGCTCCAGTCCTAGCGAGATCCACTCTTCTGGAGTTCGACAGTCATACTCATCATTGTCAAATATCTAAAAAGCCAGGACATGAGTAAAATTAAGTCTTACTTCAGAGAGACGGAAGTAGCCAATACAACATTTCATGAGAGGGAAATTAACATATAGTTCCTAAATGGGCTACGAAAATGCAAAACAGTCCAGGTGCAAAAGCTGTGCTGATGTTTGATCAACAATCTTCTCCCAAACAGCAATATCTAGCCCTTCCCTAGGGAGTGCAGACCACCACCTAGAGAGGTCTCATGCAATAATACTGCTAACTACTGCACTCAGAAGGAAACATGAGACAACATCTTTTCTTTGGATACACAAATGACAGTGAGGAGCACCCTCAAGGACTATTAGTTCTGATGGAAGTAGTGGGCACCCTGCAGAAGATGCTCAGCATCTTGCAGAGACCCTTCAGGGCCCAAACCTGCTTTAAAGCATTTCCTTTTTTTATTGCCTGTTGATTCAGTGATCGCTAAGTGTCCCGCAGTTTTCAGAAACATCCCATGGTATAAGCAATAAGACAGATCACAAGTGCCAAACATGCTCTCTGACCTTCAACGGGAGGTAGATGGGAAAGATAGGATCTTTCTTCTCCTCAACAGTTGGCATATTGTCAGGATCATGGTGCCTTGGCATCAGCTGATTGGAGTCTATCCCCTCGCTGGCTAAGAGCTCAGCAATATCAAAGGTGAGATATAACCGTCTCATCCTGTTTTGAATCAGATGGGGAAATAACCACTAAAAGCACCTAGAAGGGCTCCCACGCCTACAACTCCACTTTTGGATTGTGCACCCCTATCAGTAAAAAAGTTTTTGAGCACACACTGCACACATCTCTATTTCTTCATTTATAGAATAAAATAGTTCAGTTGGAAGGGACCTACAATGATAATCTAGTCCAATTTATAAATTATATACATGTACTACTGTAGTAATATATTATGAACATTATAGAGCATACAAAAAATAAAAATTAAAAAAGGATGATAAAAAATGAAATAAAACACTATTTTTAAAAATTATTTTCTTCCCACATCCCAGTGAGTTGTCTTGCATACCAGCTGCATTGCGCATGCCCCACTTTGGAGACCATTGCTTTACAGGACAGTATTTTCCTAGAGATTTTTGACATGCCATGTCTTGAAAGCAAAAAGCAACACCTGAACTGCTGTGTCCATTCCATAATTATGTCTCTAGCCACCTTCTGCTTACTTACCTCTCTACTTCAACCTTCCGAGGGCATTGTCCTGGAAGCCGTTGGAAAGGAATCTGCACTTTGGGCTGAAATGATTGTACTGGGAAATCTGACTTGATGAGGTTCTCAGTGGTTGGTCCAATCACTTGCTTATCCAGGACACTTAAGAAGTCCTCAGGCATCTGGAAGGTTGTGACTAAGAGACATAGCAAAACACATCTGAAACCACCAGACATCACTCTGCTTTACATTCACACACACAGGAGGACTGTGCTGTCTCCCGAGTTGTCTGCAGAAGTCACTTCACTAGATTTGTGAGAGAAATCAAGCAGACATCAAACAGGAAACAGAAAGGAAGACCTTTTTTCCTGCTGCAACATGTCATTATGGGTTTCCAGTATTAAAATGATGGCATAGAAGAAGCCTCCACTGAGACTTACTGTCATGCACCTTATTAGGAGGTAGGACACTGACCTGGCTTTATGGAGCTCTGTTCCGTTTCCAGCTTTGCTACAGACTCTCTACATGCCCATGGGCAAGTTACTGTCTCTTAGCATATGGTTTCCCTCATTCTCAGAAAGAGATGGGATTTCCCTGCCCTCCTGAAGTGCCCCGAGACCAAGAGTCAGTTGTAGCTGGGAGGAACTTGGTCAAGATGGTGATAAAGGGCTTAAGAATACTGCAGGAGAGAGTGAGGTGCCCAGGGCATCTTCACGTCCTGAATTCCCTATTCACACCTTACTTGGGACAAACCTCTCTGCAGTTTTTGCTCAAGCGAACCTCCCACTCACATCAACAATGGTGTGAGAAAAAATTTAGTTGAACAGCTAACAATCTAACGATCTGGCCAAATGTTTTCAATGGGAATTTGGACTAAGCAGAAAGCATACATTTCCAAGAATTGGCTGAAATTAAACTATGTCATTTACCCCATAAATAAACCAAACTGTTTATATTGCTAAACAAGCCACAAATAATAGAACAGCAGCAAACTGGGAATTTGAAGCTTAACCTAAATTAAGTAATTGCATGCAAGCTTTAAAAAGCCCTATTCCCTAGACAGAGCTAAGCATTGAACTATAAATGGATCTTAGTGGAGTGAGAGCTTTTCATTTGATGAACTTTCACATTCTACCAAGGAGAAACTTAAGGTTCTGGCTTGTAAGTGGGTATTTTGTACGTCAAGCTTTGGACCCAGTCCTTCACCCTGCTCCATGTGCTTCTGCTTGTATCATGGATGCAACCCCTTGATTTCAAAGCAATTGTGCAGAGCAGCCAATAATGCTGAATCCAGACACATTTCAGGATGATCAGGTACAGAAAGGGTCCTCTAAGAGGTCATTCCCTTGCCCTTCTTAAATGGCCCCCAACTGAACCCTTGTAGCTGTACATTGTCTGCTTAGGGACTAAAGGAAATGGCTGTTGAAATGGCTCCTCTCTCTCTCTCTCTCCTCCCCTCTCTTAGGAAGGGCACCTAGCCTGGAACAAATATGATCCTAAGCATTTGCGTTGTTCATACCAACATGCATGCTTACGGTAAGTTCAAGGAATCCCCAAGATGCAGCTCCTTAGCCTCACGTCTATCTCTTGCTTGGGGTCCTTACAAAATGGCCCTGATTTATATTTGTTGTCAGGGAGCACAGCTGTTCCAATTTTGTCACTTCATTGCTGCAAAATCCATGGCACCATCCATTATGGCACTTTGTGCACTATCAACTATTTATGTCAATACTTAGCGTTTCATTTGCATTTACATTTCCAGCTTGATAGCTTCTTCCCCCTTGAAGAAGCAGCAGATCATAAATAGAGATCTGTCTCCACTTGTTAGAGATGAGTCTAGCTTGTCAAGATTCACTTGAGGATGCAGTCATTTGTCCTCACTCATGAAAATAAATGTCACTTCTAAGCACAGGAAGGTGGTATATATAGTTCCCATCTTTCCCTAAGACTAAAATCCTCTCACATGCACACTTTCTCCTCACCTGCTGCCAGTCTATGATCTGTATCCCCAGGGGTGCTCTAGGGGACAGGAGAGTGCTGGCAAACCTTTCAGCCATGCTCTGCTCCTGTATTTGAGTATCCATGATACAACAAGCTCTTGTAAGCAGGTGGGACTAGCAGCTCTGTATACACAGACCTCTTGCATCTAGGGAGAACAGGCCACTCTGGGGTGCAGTTGGATACAGAATGAATAAATGAAAGAGTGCCGTGACTTTGGCTATGGGTACCTACAACTCGATACAGCGCTCTCAGGCAGGTCCTGTTTTCTTAGGAAAGGGACACTGCTGGCTCCATACTCAATGACAGCACATGCAAATTCAGTGCTCTCCTGGCTCATGGGACCAAAACTCCCATAAGCAGCAACATAGCCCACCCTGAACACGCTGGGGGGAGTGGATATATCAAGGAGACAAGGGAGCACTGGTTTACCACCCATTCAGATCACTTTGCTCCACCTCCACATGAAATTCACTTTTCACAGGACATTCAAGCAGCTCTGCACCATTCCCGAGCACCGAGAGGAGAATGAAAGCAAAGCACTAACCTAGAGTTATCAGCTTAGTTCCCAACATGCTCACTATAAGCAACCTTAAGAATGATGGCCCCATTTCCTGCCACATCAATTTCCCTCTCAATATATTTACCTTTAGGGGTGTGCTGCTCAAGGTCTGCCTGTCTTAGCAAAGCGTGGTACATACGGGGGCCAGCACAAACATCCTGAAATGCAGCATGTGAGGGAAGTGTCAGAGATAACAAAGCACAGTTCTAGCACAGTGGGAGGGTGCGTTATAGAGGTCCGGAGAGAAAGTGAGACTGTAAGACCAACTTTACCAGAGCCTTAGGGACAATTGAGACTGTGAGTAATGGTCAGAAAAGGCTCAAAGAGACACAAATACCTGCAAAGTTCTGCCCAGTGTACAGAGAGGCAGGGGATTTGTCAGCAGAGTGCAGTTTAAGATGCAGATTGGGGGCTGATTAGGCAGTCATTAGGGTTTTACTTCTAAATACCATTTGCAGTCACAACCACACACCTGCCCTGCCACACTGATGTCCTAAAGGTGGACACCATGACAGTGGTAGTACTGGTTGCTGAGGAAGGCAGCACAACTATGATCAGGAAGAGCCTTATGGCTTCACTCTGTACGGGTCAAGGTCTTCATTAAAATCTCTGACCAAAATGAAGGGCTAGGACCTGAGGCGAAAGCTGTATTTCTCCACCCAGGTGTACCATAGGTCTTTTCATTTTAGGACAGTGGTAGAAAAAGAATTGCTCTTTGCACTTACCCCCAACATGTTGGAGGCTCCTGGAGTGAGGACATCAGCATAAGATGTCTTTTGTCTAAAGGCTGAGTATTCTTTTGGCCCCTGGTTGCAGCTATCAGGAAGCAACAAACTTGTTCCTGGACTGCAGTCCCAGCATGAAGCCTCATTGCTGGTACCAGGAGGACTGGGGCTCCTACCCAGAGAATTCCTCAGATACTCCTTTGCTTTATCCATCTTCTTAGGGAGACAATGCTGTGATGCAACCCTAGGCTGGCTAGAAGGGAAAGACATTGGAGACTGTTAAACGCTATCTTTGGCATTCCTCCGCACCCTCCTGCTGCGCTGGGTATCTTAGCAAGTCAAAGATAAGTGGGTAACAAGGTAGGTTCGATCTCCTGCTTCGAAACCAAGTGCTGCCTTCATAACCTGGGGGCCATTGGTCTCATGTGGCTGACTCGATGGCTCACTAACCCTGGGGAAAGGGAGTGCTTTATTACTCTGGATGGATTTTGGAGGGGGAAAACCAGCAGTATACACATTAAAAGCTGCTTTTCTGAAGCAGCAGGGGCTTCCCGGATCTGTGGCGGCATTCAAAAGGCTACCAGGAGAATTTGAGTAAGCTGGGACTACAAAAGAAGTGCTACTTTTGCTGTACCCAAATCCCTTAAAAACCTCGTCACACTTGACTCCAGTGGGAGCAGGCTACAGCCTAGATACAAACACAGCTACTCCCAGGTGTAAAGTCTGACTCTTTCATGTAAACAATTCAGGAGAGATGTTTAAGCATTGCCTAACGCATATTAAAATAAAGCTAGAAGCTCCCCTCTCTCTCCTCCTGCAGGGGATATTTTTGCTGGTGATGTCAGCTCACAGATAATTTCTACTCTTCCATCTCGGGAGACACAAGTCCAGGCAAACATCACAGCTATACAGCTTTATTTTATAAAAACCTTTGCACACTGAGAAATAGTAATTAAGAGCTGCCCTTGGACTTCTGGCATGATGATAATGCAACCCTTGATTTTAGGCTTGTCTAAACACAGAGATGACTACTGTAACTAATTAGTACAGCTAAAGTGACACAAGCCCCTCCGGCCTGCACACACATGTGCCAATATAATGATGTACACATACCCACACAGCTTATTCCTACAAATTATGAGTCAAAGCTCTCCATAGCATCTCTCAAGGCTACTCCAAGTGCAATACAGCTTATTCATCAATTCCTACTCAGGGTTAGACCCAGAATCCTCATCCAGCCCCACACGACTAACGGTTTGTGTCCTGCACCCTTGCTAGGACCCACATGTCTGCCTTGCTTGCTTCTGGAAGCCAAGCCTTTGCAAGAAGCTGCTACATGGGATTCTTACGGCTTTGCTGCAGCTAAGTGCTAGAAAGGCCTTGCCTGGTCTTACAGGCCACAGCTGGCACGGTACCTGTCTGGAGTCTCATCCTGACATGGAGACAACACCACATTCCTGCCATGCCCTCTGTTCCGCACTTGAACAGAGTGAAAACTCTGCCCATCCTATACTCTTGATCAGGGAGGGCAATTTTTTCTATATTTCACCTTGCTGCCTGTCTGCAAGAATGAATTGGCTACACACAGCACAGAAGGCATTACATGCATGCCGGAGATAAGAGGGAATAACTGTGCTGGTTTATTACTGCAGGTTCAAGCCAGTGCACAATTTTGAGAGGTTGAATCAAAAAAGAAAACAGATAATAAATCAAGGTTACCATGATGCGAATCCTTTAAGCGAAATGGAGTAAATGAACAGATTGGAGAGACCTGGGAGATGAGATCAATAACACCCCCTCCCCTCCTTCAAGATAGAAAATCTCAAATCTTTCTCTTCTCAGCTTCTCTTTGGCGTGGCAACTGGAACTTCATACCCTGAAGAATGAATTTTCCATGGAGGATTTTGTTTTTATTAGCTATTTTATGCTCTGGCCATATCTATTTTAGCAGCCCAGCAGGAATGATTGCTATCAGCCAAGATCCAAGGATTCCTGATGAATCACTGCTGGACTCCTTCGTGCCTGCTGCACCAGCACAGGGAGCAGCAGCAGCAAGGCAGAACGACCCTGTGGTGGCTCTCCTGATATGTCACCTGAGCACCCTCTTCCTGGGAGCAGGGGCAAAGTGGCAAGATGACTTGCTGTTTTACCTCTTAGGACCAGAATCCTAAACCCATCCGATTCAGAAAAGCTACCTCCAGGATGCAAGGTTAATCTGAACCTTTAGTAGGGTGAGTGACTGAGCCCACTGCCAATTTAGCAGGATTAGCAATCTCTGCCTAAAACCAAAATAATGTGTCTGCTGTAGACGATGGCTGAGTTCCCGTGGTGGGGGAAGTGTGCACCAAGCCTGCCCACAGCAGGCCTAATTCTTCACTACTTTGCTCCCTGTATACTCACTCACACCTCCGTAAAGCCCTTCCTGAGAACTTATCTCAAAATAAAACAAACCCCTACTCAGTGTCCAGCTAAAAACCATCCATCTGTCATGCTCTCCCAGCTGCACAGAGGGAAGGTCTAGTGTTTGCAACTGCAAAAAAACCTGACACACACCAACTAAAAAAAAACCAAACAAACAAAAAAAAAAAGAACAAAACCAGGCCTCCAAAGTTTTCCTGGCAATTCCCCAGACAGATGAGTACAACAGCTAGTCTGAGTGTGCTAAAGCTGATACAGAGATGGGACAACTGCTAAGACCAAAGACAATCCGACTGTCCTGCCACCCCAGCTGTCGTGATGTGGTCAGGGTTTCCAGCAAACTGGTTTCCTGGGGCATGGTAGGGAGCTTGCTCTTATGCCAGCCTCCAGCTAGTTTGGTGCTCACATTCAGCTCTCAAGAACAGTCTCCAGGTTGGTTTAAAAGATGACAAAAGAGACCCTGTCTTTTATTCAGCCTAGCTGCTGAGCCAAGGGCTTTACTGAAGAGCAGTTCACTATTCCCCAGCCTCCAACTCCACTAACAGGCCCTTCCCACTCCCCACAAAACAACAGGCAGCATGTAAACTCCAGGGCTGTCCTCCCCACCCTCCATTCAATGGTGACCCCAGACCCTCATCCCTGGGCAGCAGAGCTTGACAGGCATTGCCAAGGCTGTTGAATGCCATGTTGCCTTCCTCTTTGCAGCGAAAACATAACGGCAGCCCAAGCCTTCAGCCAGCTACGCTAGAGCAACTACCAATGGTGTGAAGTAGCTCACACTTGAGGATTTCTTGGTTGCCTGAGGAACTCTAAGAAAAGCAGTAAAATCACCCAGAGTCCTCTTAGTGTCACACTCTGGCTGCTGTGGGCAGGAGGCCGGCTGCACGCCATGTTCACAATTTTCGATCCTTTTCTACTCAGAACACTTTCCTCAGGGCTGAAGCTCCCCTTCAACAAGGAGCGCTTCAAAAGTGCGGGAAAAAGGAGTTCAACTCATCACAAGTAGATGAGGTGTCTTCCTGAAAGCAGATCCTCTGCCCACCTCAATAACCCTTCGCTGCCCCTATGCACCTGGGAGCGCCTCCCCATTCTTCAATGGCAAACATCTGCCTGGCACCAGCCATCCCAGCTTTGGCAATAGTAAGCTTTCAAAATCTTTTCACGACTGCTGAAACGCCTATCTTTCTAACAGGTCAGTCATGCACTCTCACACCTGAAAAACATGTTTCCTAGACATACCAGGTACGTTGTCTATGCTAAATTGAACTATTCAAAATGAGAGCATATTCTAATGGCACTGCTGACACAACATTAGCTAGCGTCTGTGTGTCATTGTGGCAAAACTATAATTACAATTTCATGGTAAATCCAGGCTTTACATATCCAAGTCAAACTCCTACATGTCTTGCTCAATATCTGATACGAGCTTTTTGATCTACTGCCTCTACTTTGATTCTTTGATCCAAAGCTTTGACAAAATGGACTCTTTTCTTTCAAAACAGCTGAAAAATGCAACAGAAAAAGAGAAAAGTACTTTAAAAATAATGTCACCCCTAAGCAAAACTGCAGATTGAAATCCAGTAGTCATTTATTGGAAATCTATTTATCTGTGAATAGCCAGAACCCCAACTACTACACCATCCGGATGCCAACACGTAGAAATTCCTTCTTCCTGTAATTTAAGCCATATAATATAAGCTCAGACAAGGTGATGCACTCTCAACAAACTGCTTAAACATTATCCTCTACTTCAAATCTCCTCTACTTTAGAAAGGGAGTTGAAAGTAATTTCGAGTTTTATAGCAGCCCATTCCCTCCAACAATTTGCGTGGTTTTAAAATTGATTTTCCTCTGGGTTTTTAAATGCATTCCTTTCTCCATGGGAAAGCTCCACACAACCACCACTAGAACCTGAGGACGCAGGGGGGAACAGCAAGACTGATGGTGAACAGCGCTGCTCATTACACAGAGCGCCTTAACGACAAGGTTACACCACACGATTTGAGGTTATAGCCATGGCGGGTGTTACAAGGCACCACACAAAATATTTAGACCGTGACTCCAACAACGTTCGTTTCATTTAGGAAGAACAGCAACTCCTGTTGCTACCGGAGGGCCAGAGAAGTCACCCAAGGCAGCGGCACACTAGCTGTGGAGAAGGGCCAGGGCGAGGCACCGGGGGACAGCTACCCGGGCCCTCCACTTTGCAGCAGTGGCGGGGGGGCACCCCACTTCCAACGGGATCCAAACCCTGCCCGACATTTCCAGTGTCTGGACAACGAGGGGGCTCCCTCACCACCCACACCCGAGCGCCCACCGCCCGTCCGCGCAGCCGCCCACCGGCCCCGGCCCGCCCGGGCCTCCCTCTGCCGCCCCACTAGGCCGGGCCCTGCGGGGCCCGTTCCAGCCCCCCCGGCCCCTCCGTAGACCCCGGAGCCCCGGGCCCGCTCCCGGCCGCGGCGGCGCTGCCCGGGCCGGGGGGCGGCAGCCTGGCGGCGGGACCCCGGCCCGGCCCTTCCCGGCGGGCGCTACGCACCGCCCGGCCCGCACCGCCCCGGCTGCAGGTACCCGACGCCGGCCTCGTTGCTACGGAAAGAGGGGGCGGGCGCAACCATCCCGCTGGAGGGGGCGGCTCCCCCCGCGGGCACTTGGGCTGGTCCGGAGGAGGCGCCAGGCAGCGCGGGCCGGGCAGCGGCATGGCCCGGGCGGGGAGCTCTCGCCTCGGCCCGCTGTCGGCAGCGCGGGGTCGCCGCGGAGGCCCGGCTGCCACCGCAGAGCTGCTGCTGCCGCCTCACAGCTGCCACCACAGCGCCGTCACGAAGCCCCCAGTGGCAGCTTAGAGCCGCCGCCACAGAGCCCCCACCGCTGCCTCAGAGTCATCACCCAACCACCACCGTTACCCCAGGGCCACCGCAGAGCTGCCACCAGAGGCCAAGGCCACTGCCGTGGAGCCACTGCCACCAAGTCACCACCACATCAGCCCTTGCCTTCCAGGGCTGCCAGCCCCAGGGTGTGCGTGCTGAGCCATTCCCTCGAGGAGCTGGCCCTCACCACTGCCAGCCCCCATTCCCTGTGCGGGGACAGCGAGGGGCTGGGCACCTGCCGCTCCAGTGCCACCTGCCATGGCAGCCGGTTCCCATCTCACCAGCAGCTGGCCAGGAAGGTCCAGCAGATCCCTCCTTCATCCTACCCCCAAAACCATCGTAGGCAGGCAGGTTGCAGGCTATAGAACTGCCTAATGGCTTGTCTATGACCCAGCTTATGTACTTGTCTTGAGCAGTCACACCTGGGAGGTCATGTCGGCTGGTGACTGCCACCGTGTGCTCTGACCCTGGAGAACATGTCATGCCCTACAGAAGGAAAAGTGGCACGGAGTCCTGCTGGGAAGGCCCCAACAAGCAGGTTCTCCCTGGGGAGGGGATGGCAGGGAAGGAACAAGCAGTACCAGCCCCAGAGAGGAGTGAGGAAGAACAGGTTTGGATTATTTGGGGGGAGAGGAAGGAGGTGGAAGAAGCAGAGAGGAAAGGATTTAAAGAGGGGAAAAAAAGCCATAAAAGTAAGAAATCTAGTGTGAGTGAGTGCAAAGGGCAGAGGAGGAAAGGATGAAGCAGGAGACCAGAGTGGAGGCTCCTGCTGGAGGGGACCCATGGGCAGGGGCTGCTTCACAGCCCCTTCGACCCCCCACACCTGCTGGCCCTGGCCAGGCAGGCAGAGAGCTGAGAGCAAGTCCTGCTGCTGCACAGCTCTGCACCCAGGAGGGGTAGAGTCCGGGAAAGCAGGGCCAGAGGAGCAGAGCTCTGCAGGGCTTCCTGAGGACAAAAGAGCGGCAGGCTGGCCCATGGGATGCCAGCATGGCCTTGCTTGGGGGCAGAGGGTCAGGCAGGCTGGCACCGGGGTGGAGGGGCATGCCACGGGGAGGCACCAGAGCCCAGGTGATGAGCACCGGCTCTGCTCCATGCCTGGGCACCTGCTCCACCCTGGCACCTGCTCCAGCAGCTGGGTTGGCACTGGGTACAAAGGGCCTGGGAGTCAAGGCGGGAAGAGGCGCTTGTGCCATCCAAAAATTTGCAGGCAAGGGGATGTGAGGTTTGGGCAGAGAGGGGTGGAGGCTGTGGCAGGCAGAGCCTCAGGGAAGAAGCACAAGCTTCTTCACACAAGAAATCCCCCTCCCAGCAATGCTCAACTCCTGCCAAGGTGTTCTCTGGGTCAGCCCCATGCACACAGCATCTGTCTTTGTGTGGATTCGCACCCCATGCTGGACTGCCCCTGGCCCTTCTCAAAGCAGTGGTTGCTGGAGGAACTCCCAGGTGTAGGTTCTCTGCCGTACTGCCCGGCCCTGTTGCTTTACTTACGAAAGGAGCCCGTGCTGGCTTGCCTCAATTAGGTTTGATATAATTTCAGCTTTTGCTGGAGTCCCCTAGAGTCACTTCCCAGATGGTTCCTCTGGCCAGAAGGACGGGATGGTGGAGCCCCTTCACCCTTTGCATGGGAAAAATACCTGTACATTTCATATTGGCTTTGTCTCCTCTGCAGCAGGTTGGGATTCATAGCAGGTCTTGCTGTCCCTGAAATTAGTTGTGCTTCATTTTTGACCAGGCTTTCAAAGTTCAACTTCAACGAGTCAGGAGATGAAAATGAGCTGTTTTGACTGGCTGGGCCTTCACAAACCCACCAGGCCAGAACAGAATGCAGACAGGTGTGTGAGCAACCCTGGTCTCCATCCATGTGCTGCCATGACTGATTCATTTTCTGACCTGCCTTCAAAAGGGCTTTCTGGTTCCCCAGAGACTCACTCCCAGGGGTTGCAGTAGGGTGCACCAACACTGTGTCCTGCTTCCACAGATGCTCCTTTACCCCAGGATAGCCAGGCAGGGGAGTGTAAGACCTAATCACTTGCAAAAGGCAGGTTCAGAGCGGCAGTGGCAGCAGCTGGCACAGCTGAGCATCTCTGTGCTTTCTCCTTCTTGTATCAGTCCAAGCTGAGATGCTGTCCCCAGCTGGGCCAGCAGAAAAAGTTTAGGGTTGTCTTTCCTTTGACAGTTCTTCCTGCTCCTTTTCTGCCAGGGACTCTTGAGGTCACAGATCCACCCGTGCTTACATGTGATGCTGAGTTCCCAAGAAAACGGTTCTCCAAGAAGAGGTTCCCAAGGCTGTGCTGAAACAAGCTGATCAGTGACTTAGCCAGGATTTTCCCTAGTGCGAGGCTGTTTTGGGAGAAGGAAAACACTGTTCTGCCTATCTAACCAGCCAGACCACTGTCATGGTGAAAACATGAGCAGGGTTTAGCAGAGTCTGCACACACAATGAGGGAGAAAGTGCTCGTCTCACCCAGTTACCAGACATGAGAATCGAACCAGTTTCATAGGTGTTAGAATGTGAGCTGGCACTGGAAGGGGAAATACATGAAATATGCTGATGGTTCATTCTGTCTCTGAGGCGCTTTTCTGGCTGAAGAGCACAGCTTCTCTTGTATTGTCCAGGAGCTGTTGGAGCCACCTTTCCTGCCCTCCACTTTCACTCCTTTGGCTCTCATGCATCTATCCCAAACCAACAGCTGAGAAAACACCATTGCCAGGACAGCGTATCTCACCAAAGCTCGCTTCTACAGAGAGTGGCCTTCCTCTAGTTATGGCAGTGATAACAAAATATCAAAAATCCCAATTTCTGTGGACCTCAGAGATGATATGCTGGTTGTTTTGTTTTATCACTTGCACCTACCCGATGTGGGTGGCAGGCCCTTTCAGATTTGCCAGTATTTCTATACCCACCCCACACACATTTTGCTGAAGGTGTAAATGATCCTCAAAGCACAAGGCCACTGGAGAAAAAGGCCCTAGATTTCTCTGTCTCCACACCTACATGTGTTCCCACACACAAGACACAGCATTAATGTAGAGTAAAACACCACGTGTTGACGATGCTAGCAGAACATTTGGCAGAAACTCCTTAAATTGAACCCCAAAATGCAAACCCACGAGAAAGTCATAAAGCAGGAAGAGTCAGGACAAGGTCTGGCTTCACGTTGCCTGTGCCCTTCTCCTGAAGAGGCAGCTTGGTTCTGGGAAGGCAATATGAAGCCAGTTTCAACTTATGTTCCTACTACTTTCAACATCTCTCTCATTGCAAGGCTGTTACCTTGGATTCAGGCAGGTTTGTGGCAGCCAGCTGCAAGTTCTGTGCCTTCCAACCACAGTTTTCACTGCAGGCTCAAAAAATGAGTAAGGCTTTGACCCCGATAGTGACATTTTTGTTGATTAGCTTTCTTCCTCGTCTCCACCACTGTGCTGCAGTGGATCATCTCCCCAGGGTGCGTTCTTTCACATTTGAGATCACACCATCAGCTCAGCCAGAAGGCTTCCCCATGGAATTTGCAGGTAGAGGTTGGTTCACCAAGGAAGGTGTGCAGAAAGTGTGATGCTGGCCAGAAGTAGGAAGATGACAGTAAGGGTTCCAGGGACAAGCCTGAGCAGGCAGGGAGTGGTGGCGATGGAGAAGCTAAGAAAGCCTCAGTGATGAGATCTCAGCAGTGGTGGGCAGAGAAGCTTGCAGCAGGCATTTTTTACACAACTGGTTCAGCTGAATTGGCCAGAACTGTCTCAAACACAATGCTGCCATCTCCTCCATGGGGCTGCAGGTAGAAAGAACCTGTCAGCCAGCAGTGAGCTGAGAGATTTTTTCGAAGAGCCTGTATGTACTTTATAGGAACCTTGATTTCAGAGAGGGTTAGTGGCAGGCGTGCTCCTGAGTATCCCAGCCTCTGTCTCCCAAATCCCCTGGGGTTAGACTCTTAAATTCCTCAGAAGCCCCAGCCACA
Source organism: Falco biarmicus (assembly GCF_023638135.1). Taxonomy (NCBI): domain Eukaryota; kingdom Metazoa; phylum Chordata; class Aves; order Falconiformes; family Falconidae; genus Falco; species Falco biarmicus. Next base: position 105,782,967 of record NC_079291.1, read on the forward strand.
TAAATGGCCAGATTTCATGCAGCCTGAGATGACATGTTGATAGGTCATTTGTCAGGACATGCACGGAAGGCTTGGAGCGCTGTAGCTTTTCTGGCAGATATGGTGCAGGCATTTCCCCATCTTCCTAGGCGAAATCATCAAAATGGAGCTATCAGTCTAAACACTGGCACCCAGGAGCATAAAAGTAGGTGGCTGTAGCTTTGCTCTTGCTGAGAGGGGGCCGCTGACAGCTGGGACACGAGTCATCCCAGGTAAGAGTACCAGGGTCTGCCTCACAAGGAAGACAATATGCCAAGTCTGTACTTGGAGGATGTAGCCTGAAAGGTGACATTTCCTGGCACTTTTCCGAAATTTCAGAGATTCACATATAAACACTCTTCAAGCATGCAAACACAGCACTTAGGAAGCTATAGATAGAGCCTGCTGTCTTCAAGGAAATTTATCGCCCAACACTGGTGAAAACAATCCTAAAAGAACTGCAAGCCGTTTCTGAAGAGCTGCTAGCAGTCTTACAACTCAGGCATTCCCAGACAACATACAGGGATCAAGGTCCTCAGCCAATTAATTCTGAATGCTCACAGGAGTGCAGGGGTATGCTTTTTTTCAATAAGCTGAGGAGAAATTACTTGGCCGCTTCTAGAAAGGATGGAAATTTTCCCTGAAGCTTCCAGGGGAACATCAAGCTTTCCATGAGATGGAAAAATCTTGGCTCCCTACCATAAAGGCACTTGCTGGGGGGTGTGGGGAGCTCTGGTTCAAATCTGTGGTCTGGACCAGACCCATCAGGCTCAATGTTATATCTCCTCTCAGCAGGTAAGCATTGAAATCATCTGGGTTTGAGCAAAAATTCCATCCTTTGCTGACAAACAGTAACAGATTCCTGTGAAAAGCCTTTCTTTCAGCCAACTGGCATTTGATTAAGGGATCCCCAACCTGTTCAGATTTTTACAGCTAGAAGGCATGTGCCAAAAGCTGGGGTAGATCCTCACCTGAACATCAGCATTTCAGAAGCTGTACGGAGCAGGGCCTGAGCCACTGTGCTGAACACAGCAACAAAATCAACAAATTTCTTTGCATCAGGCCTTAGAAGCGTAACACCGTCAGAAGCAGAGGTTCAAGCATGCCAATGTGTCAGAGCAGCGTCTCTCCACACGAGAGGACAATCCAACATTTTTGGATTTAGAATGGCTTCAAAACATACCTTCTTGACACTTGTGCATCAGCTGATTTATTGCACCAGGTGCCAGCCTGACTTCCTGCCATCATTAACACAGCACTGTCAATATCTGGGCATTCATATCATTTATCTGGCTGGTTCATCTACTCTTGAAGTACCTTCTCACTTAGCAGTGAATATTCCCTGTAAAGAGCCCTCTCCAACACAGAGAAACCATTAAAAACTATCAGTGGAAAGCAAAATAACCCAAGTGCTTTTTGCTGTTTTCCATCTGATTTTTGTGTGCATCTGATTATTGTAGCAGTGTAAATATGAATGCAAACACAAATATGAAACCCAGAGGAGAATGGAAGCTGTGTTTGTGTGTGACCTTTTGTTGCAAGTCAGCCTGCCTACCCTGCACTTGGTGTAAAGGCAATTACTGGTGTGCCCATCCTGCAAAACAGGGTGACATTTCTGGGGATCTCAGCAGGGAGGAGATTGCTGAAGCTTAATGTTGAGCTGCTTCTACCCAAAGGAAGTGTCACCCACGTAGTGAGTGCCAAATCTTTTGCCTTGGTGCTGGGAGCGGAGCTCAGAGTAGGCAAAATCTGAAGGAAGCCATGGTCATGGCATTACTTTAGAGAGACATGACTGGGAGAAACTGAGCAATCAAGTCAGAAGAATTATATCTTCCAAATGTGTATCGTCATCCTGCTAATTCCCAGCTCTCCCCCTGCTCCCTCCTCTGCTGACGCTCCAGTCCCCACTTCAATACCTGCCAGGTCCTTTTAGAGAGCTGACATTTCCATTCCTGACATTTTCTGCAGCTCCATCTGGGAATTAATGGCCGGATATTAGCAGCGATGGGGCCGTTTATCATAATTAGTCTCATGAAGCTACTGAGCATCCAACTATTTTTCATCAGCACCAAGGAAATAAACTGCAGAATCCAGTAGACGAGACGGACGATTTATTTATTGATTGATTTATTTTGGTCTGTCAGGATGCGGCTTTAGAGTTTGCCGAGATGAGCAATGCTTCTCAGAGGCAATGACGACAGTAGGGCTGGCTCACCTTGGGTGCACAAGCTGCAGAGAAGAGGCCTCAACCCCCCCGTGAGACGACGAGGAACCATTTGTTATCCTACCTTTGCTCTAGCCTCCTGCTGATATGAAATGACAGGTTGCAACAGGTTGACAAGCTCAGGAAAAGATAGCCACTAGCCACACGATGGCATCGTGAATGAAAGCCATCTTCAGGCGTGCCTTTCCTTCCCCATCAGGAAAGCAAACCGAGCGTGCTGTTTACCCTACAGAGGTGGCCCATGGACCAGCAGCTCCAGGACTGTCATTGGCTGGGTGTGCCAGGTCACCCTTGGACCTTAATGCTAAAAGTAGGATGTTGCAGACAGCATGAGTGTCTCTGTCACCTTCCAGAGGTGTCTGGGAGTGAATAAAGCTGTTTTCTTACTTGTCATCCCACTTGGAGCAGGGTGAAGTACTAGCTTATTGTTTCCCTTCCCCAAGGGATGAGCAGGGAAGGGTAGGGAGGTGAAGTCTTGTACACCAGAGAGGTCAGACTGGGTCCTGTGTGGGTAGGGAGGTTCCCTTGGAAGGGCCGGGGCTCACCATCAGCCGCCTTCTCTGGCAGAGATAAGGTCCACCCTGTAGCAGCTAATGCTTGCTGTGCTTTCAGTATCACTTTTTAGAGGCCAGTGCAATACATATTCTGTGTTTCTGCGAGCTTGGGTACTCAAGGAACATGCCATAGCCTGCGCTTCTCTTTGGGAATGGCTGGTCACTGAGCTGCTGAGCTGCACCAGATGTTGTTATCCATCCTGATGGCTGCTGCTCTGGGCAAGGAGCCTGTGCTGGTTTCAGTAGTTCTTCTACCATCTTGCAAGCTTTGATGACCACCTCACAAGTATTGAATGAGACAGGAGACCCCTGCCAGGGACAGCTGCCTCATACTGCACCGCTCTGCACAGCTTGTAGCCTGTGGCTGGAGCTCCTCTGCCTGCAGCTCCTCTATGTCTAAGCAAGAAATGAGGATTATGAGGCTGCACGGAGCTTCTCCCTGAAGTGAGGCACGAAGTCCTCCTGGGCTCCTGGACTCAGTGTTGCTTTTCCTACTATTCTCCTGAAAACCCACAAAGTCTTGCTACAACCCATACACCTCCGTGCGCACCTGCAGCAGGCCCACCTCTTCTCCTGCAGGCTGATTATCAAGAGCTTTCCATCCTGAGGTTTGCTATGCAAACATCGAACATTTGTGTTTAAATATTACCCTATTCTGCTGATGTGAAGCTAGTAATTACAGCCAGATGGGACCTGGCTCACAGGCAGACACAGGGCCCACACACTGCTGGGTGGTGGCTTTTTTTTTTTTTTTTTTGTGCAAAACCATGTGGCCGACCACCGGCAGGAATATCAGAAAAGCTGAATGTAATTAAAAACAATGAAAAAAAAAGGTTTCTAAATATATCATGCAACGTATTCCAGGTGAGAGCTAAGCGTTCCTGGCTGCAGTGTCTGGCAGCCTCAATACTATACCTGGGACATGATCCAAGCCAGCGTGCTCGAGCCATACGTCCCTCCAGGCGTAGCCTAATGATGACACACAGAGATTTGATATTAGCACCTCCTGCAACACCAACAGGGTCTGATCCTGCAAAGCCTTCCTCAGCTGCATAAGAGCTCTTTTTGCACAAGGGGCCGATTCAGCCTGCACTCTAGTCCACCAAAGAGGCCCCTACAGATGTGTTGCAGTCCCAGGGCCACCACACCATCAGCGTAAGCTTAGAGCTGCTGCTGCCTCCTCACCTGCTAGGTTGAGAGATCCCATTCACTTCTCATGCCTGCACACATTTCTGCCTTGCACAACCTACCCAGGGTAGGAAATGCTTCATTTTCTATCACCACTAGGATTTCAGGTCTGATTCTGTTCAAGGCAAAACAAAAGCATTGCAGTGAGTGATGAATTTTTTTTCCCCCTGGATGATAGTCCATATTTGCATTCAGCACCTGATTGTTCTTTTAATATATAATTCTCTTCCTCATTGCCTCTCCCCTAGACATCAGGCCCAAAAGGTGAGCAGGAGCACACCGGTTTGAGCAAAATGCCTCAATGTTTGTCCTACCCAACACCTGTGTTATATATAGACACACCACCAACTGCCCAGGAAGCAATCCCTCTGCTTGCCCCACAGGCTTGATCGAGTTCCAGCAGCTACAGTGATGCAGAAAATAATCACCATTTGCTGCTTGAAAGAGGAACTAGATCCAGCTCATCGTGCAAAATTTAAGTAGCCCTGGTAAAGAAACCACTGCAGGTGATGCCACTCCAGGGGAAATGAGCTATAAAGGCTACAGCCCTTTCTCTGCAAATCAATCTAGCTGGTTAACCTCCATCTTCTTGTGAGCTGGTGGCTTCCCCTCTTTGTGACAAACGCTCTGGCGTACTCTCAGGATGCTCCCAGGCCAAGTGGTGCAAAGCCAGAGCCTGGTCTCCTGTCCAAACAGCCAGGGAAGTTTAACTCCCCAGACAGCTGCTGGGATGTATCCTCTGTGTTGTAACGGTTGGCATTACACAGCTACCTGGTTCACCCATCCAGATATAAGAGGTGCCCTGTAGCCAGCCTGCCAAACAGGAGCTATTGTCTCTGGTTGCAAGGGGAAGAAAGAAAGAAAGCAGCAAATGGGGGGGGGGGGGCGGGGAGGGGAAGAAGGATGTCTAGGAGATGTAATAGAAATCATTGTTTTGTGAAAAACAGTAGAGCTGTAGCAAAGGCATGCTGTAATTTGAGACAAATGCCAAGCCCCGATAGGTTTTCCAAAGAAATAGGGATCAGCCTTGGTGAGAGGTGGAGAAGGGGAACAGGTGACACAAGGAGACAGAAAACTTTGCTACATCCACCCAGGAGCCTGCACCAAAGCTCTTGGACCTCATCCTCTGAGGCTGGCCAGCCGTCTGATTCATGTTCACACTTCCTTTGCTTCTCTGCTACCCTGATCTCACTTGTCTCCCGCCTCTCTGGGGAGCTGCTTCTCCCTTTCCTGTGCTGTATGGACTTCTAACTTCCCAACTCTTCCTCAAAGGGCCACAAGCAGCGCTTTCCAAGGAAGCTTATTTCTGCTGTCATACACTCCAGGAGAGTGTTATCTGCTGGGAAGGGAAGGGAAAGGAAAGGAGGAACTCAACGCCTTTCTGCTTTCTGCACCCAAGAAGCAGAGCTTTGGCGTACCGTTACCAACCCTTGTTTCTGCAGTAACCTTACCCGATGCTGCATGGGTCTGTGGAGGCTGTGTTGTAGTACTGTTGCCTTCATGAATAATGGATCCACCTTCACCTTTCCTCTCCTGTTCCCTCTTAGATCCCATTTCATGTTGGGCATGTCTGGTATGTTTGCCTTGTCCCTGGGGTTGATCTGAACACTCTGATTCCTGGCTCCAGTTTTCCCCCTTCCCGAGATGCAAATGATACACAAGAGGGCACCAGGAAAAATGCAAGTGGTCATTAGCAGAGGCATGAGTGGGATCTACCTGTTGGGTTTTGTAGGGTTTTAAGGTATTTCTATTGCTTCCAGTGAGGCTGTGAATCTTGTATTGTTAGGGCCCTGAGGGCAGCAGTAGGCTTTAGTGGCCCTGACCAGCCTCACCTAGGGTGTCCCTCCTGCCACTCTGCTCCAAGAGCACCATTTAAGCTCAGACCTGGACCCCCAGTTCTTGCCTGAACTATTGTTACAGGTGTATCCATCTCCAGCCCCATCTCTGGCCCTGCCTCCTGGGTCGACTTTAGACCCATGTCATAGCCTTGTCTCCAATTCTGTCTCTGGCCCTTGTGCTCCTAACAGGACTCCATGGATGGACCCTGGAGCTGGTTCATCATTTTTCCTTGCCTGGGACTGTCTGTGGCCCATGTTACCAGCACTTGACTCTGCCTGCCAGGGTCCGATGCTGTGGGACTGTGCCCTGACTGGGCAATGCCTCTACTGGGGTCACCTTTGGCTCCTGGTTTGCCTTCTGTTAGGAAACAGTTGATCCTTCCTGTTCCTAGAAACCTATAAGCTCTCCTTCTCTTCTGGTATTTCACATTTTAAAGACAAAAAATATAGGTCCAGGAAAAAAGTGCCCACCATTCTGGTTCTCTGGCTTAAAGAAGCATATCTACATTTATATACGTTTTGGAGCCAGAGAACATTGGGCACCACTTCTACAATGCAGTATGGAGAGTCTGATTTCCCTTGTTCCTTGAAATACCCAGCTTTATTCAGCTTTATTTGGTAAAGACTGGTATTTTAGCTTTATTCCTCTTCAGAAGCTGCAGGCTCAGCAGTGAAATAGCCCTGATTTTAGCAGGGAATATGCTGTGGCATTTAGCAACATCACGGTCGTCTCTTGCCTTAGGTCCTGCTGCAGCAGCACCATGACCTGAGATGAGGACTCAGCTGAGTTCACTCTTTTGGGTGGCTTTGTAGGGTTTGTAGGTATGAAGGCCTGTCAAAGCTGTGGGCTGAGCCCAGTGCATTGTCTTTCCCTAGTCTAATCACCCCAGGCTATAAGAAGCACCAAGCTTACATGCCCTTATGTGGGGCTATACCTTACCACTGTGTCTTCTTCTGCCAGACCCACCAGCCCAGTTCTTTAATGTCTGCCATCCTCACTTCATATCTCTGCCCCTGATCTAGCCCCTTTGGGGGTGTCCATGAGGAGAGCCCGTGTTGGCTGATATTTCAAAAAGAACTGTGAGGATCTGAAAATCAAAGTCAAGGGGTGGCAAAAAACCTGCAACCAGGAGAGTGGAGTCTGTGTGGTTTGGGTGAAGGCGTAATGCTTACCAGGGAAAGGGAAGAAAACAGGGTCCTCAGTGAACCTCCCCCCCGCCCCCGCCCCGCCAGATGCCCTTGGAAAGCCACAAGATCAGTTGCATGGAAACTAATGATGCCTCCCATTATTGTCAGCAACAGCAAAAACCCACAAGTGCCATAATTCAGGCCACCACCACTGTCTTTTTCTCCTGACCGAATGGAAGAAGCAAAAAGAGGCTTTTTGTGTTCTGTGGGTAGCACCTTGCCCTTGGCTCACATGGGATTGCAGGCTCAGTGCCGTTGCATCATGCATGGTCAGTTCCCATGGCAAACCTCATGTCCTGAAGGTTAGCAGCTAAATCATCTTCTCCCAACCTGCTGACATCTTAAACTGCTGGTTGTCAGGAGCCTGAGGGAAGGGTCACACACCGTCTCTCCTCCAAACACCTCCCCACGGCTGCCAGCAGGAGCGGTGCTAGGTGAGGTGAGTCTTCAGTCTGACCCGATACGGTGAATAAACTCAATTAAGATCTTCTGAAAAAGGATCGGTGAAACTACTTTCTTCACATATCCTGTCAAAATTCAAGCTTCTGTTGCTGTGCCTATCTTGTTATAGCAGACCGCAGCTCCAAACACCTAAAGTAGCCTTAGAGTTTGCAGAAAATAATTAGAATAGGAGAAATAACCCCATTGCCAGCAGGGTCTTAAGTATCAGTTAGGGTTGCTCAACATTTCCCAACATAAGACCAATTTTTCAGCTACTTAGAATTTTGCCCAGCTTCATTGTTTTCAATGAGTTTTCTCTATGGGGCATCTACTTCTTAAGTTTGAGGGAAATGTATGCATATATTTACTCTGTCACCTTCTACACCTACTTAAAAATCGTAGAATAGTTGAGGTTAGCAGGATCCTCTGGAGACCGTGTCGTCCGACCACCTGGTTCAAAGCAGAGTCAGCTCAAACAAATTGATCAGGAGGCATGTCATCAGGTTTTGAGTATCTCCAAGGATGGAGACCCCACAGCCTCTCTGGGCAGCCAGTTCCAGTGTTCCATCACCCCTGTGGGAAGGTTTTTTGTTTAACTTTAACTTTGTTCTTTCAAGTTCTTGCTGTCCCTGTGAAACACTCAAATTTGGCCAAAATCAAAAACTCTTTGGCAAAATGGACTGTATGGGTGACTACTATGGAACAAAACATGCATGCATATACACATGCAAATTGCCCAAAGGCCATGCTGGTTGCAGCATGAGAAACACTAGAACAAAGTCACTTGCACAGATCTTTTTTTTTTATTATTGCACAGATTTTTTAATTTTTAACGTGAATTACACAGTTGAGCTATTTTCCAGAGGACCCCAGTTCATTCTGCACACAGGACAAACTTTGCACGGTTAGCAAAAAGTCCCGCAATACTTCGTTTCCACCATGTGGCTCAGTGCATGAAGCCTTAGGCAGGATTTACTGCACGTTATTCAGTCTCTGCTAGGGAGGTGAGATTATTAGTCTCTTAAAAAGCTTTTCAATCGAGTTTGCTAAAATGTTTTGAACCTGTTAATGATTTTAGCTTTGCAACTCCCCTGCCAGAGGATTGGTCTGCACTATGGCTGTTTCACAGAGGACAAAACTTCAGACCAGAAGAGCTAAAGGGATGGGATTTCTGGAGCACTTCACGGACACACCTCGGGTGGGACATTACAGAGCACTCAGAAAAGTGTAGCAGCTTTCCTTCAGGAGGGGAGACTTTCTGAAAGCCAGCTGCCCCGTGGCAGACACCTGGAAAATGAAGCACACACCAGTGTGGAAGGGGTTGCTTAACCAAGCTGCTGCATGAGGAGAAGCTCTGTGCCTGGCTGGAGCGGTGGGCTCTGTGCTAGCACCATACCCAAGCGTTGCACCGCCTTAGCGTGCTTGCACCTTAGCGTGCTTGCTGGTGCCAAATCATCTCCTACAGTCCAGAATCAAAGAGGGTATCAGCCATTTCAAATGAAGAGAGACTGAGATTGTCCAAACCTGGGTCTAGGCAAGTCTGGCTTATTCTAACCTAGGCGCTTTGCATTTTGGGGGGCAAGTTGGAAACAAAAAAAAATCTTGAGGGTCAAGCTTGGGCAGACAGGTAGCACAAAGCATCTGGCATGTCCTCCTTGCTTTAGGACTACAGACACGTAGCCTTCGTTACACAGGTGGTAGCTAATCCCTGCTGTCCACAGCCATTTCTTTAATCCACTGCAGCACTAACCTGCTTGTCTATAGTCCAAGCAACCTTTTGTCATCAGACCAGAGACCACTGCAGGGACCCCTTTTCCTGCTTTCCCCTAGGAGAGGGATTTGGCTTTTGTTTGGGCAAATGCTTTCCTGATTCAGCTTGGGAGCAGGGTAACACAACACACGTTTCAGGAATTAAACCTGTTGCAGGAACTGAAAAGATCCTAGTCCCCAAAATTCTGATCCAAAGTGTCAAGTGGGAAGGAAGAAAGGTGGACAAAAATGTTTGCAGGGAGCAGACCAAAGGCAGGTCTGAATTTCACTGGCTGCGAGACAAGAGCCCAGCCGAGCCTCCCTCCCTCCTTCCCTCCCTCCCTCCCTCCCTCCCTCCCTCCCTCCCTCCCTCCCTCCGTCTCCCAGCCCTTCCCTCTTCTGAACACAAGCTGCAAGTCCCTGGGAGGCCCCTAATCTGCTTTGCTGTACAAAAGGCCCAGTCTACTGGCTTTCCTTTTCTTTTTCCTTCTTTAAAGTTGAAGTGGGGATCAGTTTCCAGACACGAAAGTGGGGAGGGGGAAGGAGCAGGGGGCAAACAGTAGGTCAACAAAAGAGATCCTGGAAGGCAAGAGCAAGCACAGGTGGCTTCAGGTGGGCTGGAAACACAGGGATGGATGCAGGGCCTTTGGGCTTGTCAAGATCCTTGCTTTCTAATTACTGAGTTTTTCTGGTGTGCTTGGATATCACTCATTCTTCTGCCCACATCACCCATTATTTTATGCAGCTTTTCTTCCTCCTATGTGCTCTTTCCACCACCTTGGCTAGCAAACCGTTGGAGGAGATAACTCCTTCCAGCCTTCCTTTTACTGGTGAAATACAACCTCTGGTCTTTTGATCATACTTGGAGAATTTTTCTGCACTGCCTCTGGTGTGAATTCAGCCTACCTGCCCAGGACTCTACCCAGTGCTAGAGAAGGTCTTGTCAGTACTTTGCAAATGCTATTAATAATTTTCTGCTTCTACTGGAAATATCCCAAGCCCCTCAGGTCTTGTTCGCCTTTATGTGCTTTTAGCTCATTGGTGGTTCATAATCACTCATGACTGCTACAACCAAGTTCACCTCCTCCTCAGGCATGTCCAACTGACACACTCCCTGTCTAGCACAAAAAAAACCAACCCTGTGATTAGTCTTGCATTTTGTGCTGTTGAATTTCAACTCGTTCCTGTGTCTCTGCGCTCAAGGTTGTCTGCTGCTTTCTGTTTGACGTCCCATCTCCTCTGCATTCACAATGCCTCCCTCTTCTGTGTCATCAGCTGGCTTAACCTAAGTGCTTCCACTTCTTATGACAACATCATTCATGGAGAGAATAAACAAGATTGATCCCAGGATCGATTCCGGAGAAACTCCAGTGGTGAACTCTGTCTAGCCTGCTACTGCATCTGTCCAGAGGTACAGCTTCTGTACCCAACTTCTATTTTTTCCACCAATCCCATCATCTTCAGTTTAATTAGCAATTTCCCTGTTACTCCATTGAGCACAGCTTGCTACATTTGTCTAGAAATTTGTCTAGATAAATTGAGATGAACAGGCTGTCTCGGCCCAACGCTTTCCGTGGCATGTCGAGCTGTTATTTCTCCAACCGTTTAACCACACTGGTCTGCAAATTTTGTTCCAGGTCTTTGCCTGCTACTGACCCATCTGACAAACTCCCCAAGCCCCACAGTAAAAAAAATAAAACAAAGGGTATTACGTTCACAGTCTGCAGTGTGGTTCTTTCTCTTCTGCAAGAGGTTCTGCCTCTGGAAACCTTGCCACCACACCTGCGGTTTGGCACATTAGTTTGTTTGGAAACCACAAATACCTGCTTGCCCTGGCTGCAGTGCATCAACAGATCTGACTTTTGTCTCTTATTTTATTATACCATTCAGTCTTTATACTGTCATTCTCTATCTTGCATGTTGACCCTATACTCAGCACTGTCATCTCCTTCAGACTGGTTGGGGGCCACATCACTAACATCTTTGCCACCCAATAGACTGACTGTGTTGAACTGATGCCTGAATGGTATTTTCCCCTGTGTCATAACACTCTTTGTAAGATTTATCTCAACTCAACTTGCCATGTTATCCTTACTGCTTCCAGGTCTCTAGAGTACCATCTCTCTTGTCACCCAGACTGGTAGGTGAGGATGACGAATCAGGTAGAACTGGATTTCCCGTAGCTGAACTCTTCCTTGTCAATGTCAATGCTTTAAAGTCTTATGTTGGCTTTGCTAAATGCCATACCAAGGGACCTGGTAGTCCCACTTCTTCTGACCTTCAGGCACTGGGTCCTAGATATTCCTGCTGCAATCCAGGCCTCTCAGAGGCAGCCCTGGTGCTCTCTGGGTATAGACCAGGTCCTCTCTAGTGGGGACAATGTTAAATCTGGGAGTCACCAGCCTTCATCCGGAAGGAAAATAACAAAGTGTGTCCTGGTTAAATTGGAAAACCCTCTCCATCAAGCCACTGAAAACCAACTTTTCCAATTTAATCCAACCTGCTGGGGCACTGGGATCCCCAAGCAGGGAGAAAGGGGTAAATCCATCCTCAGTGAACAGAGACGAATGGACTCAGTGAACAGAGGGATGAACGGACTCCACGTGTGGTAGAAAAGGCTGGGACAGAGCCCACCTCCTGTAATGGGCAGGCGGGATGGACCCAGCAGAGGTCACCATTCTGTGTTAACCTTTGCAGGAGACACCCTGGGCATCTCTCTGCTCCCCTCACTGCCCGGGATGCTGCGTGCTGCCTGGGTACCCAGCTTCCCCGGAGACCCTGCTGGCTGCTCCCACCTCACCTGCCCTGCTGCAAAAACCAAAAGCAAAGCTGGAGCCTCACCGTGCCTGCCCTCTAAAGCCTCTGTCTTGTGGTGGAAATAAATTGCCTCAGATTCCTGTAACTCAGGCAGAAAACCCAGGCCCCTTGCTGATAAAACCAGGAGGCCTGGACAGCGTTGCCCTGGCAACCTGCACTTTCTTCCCCATCCTTTTGTTCGGCCTCGGACCCAGACTTTTGTACCCAGCCATAATGGGGCCAGACTCTCGGGATGTTTACGGGGTGAGGTGAGAGGAATTTCATTCAGCCACGTCTTGCTTGGCCCGTCTCCTTCCGCAGGGTGAGGGAGGAATGTTATTGACCAAGGCCCCATGCAGCGACAGAGGCACTAAAGAAAGGCACTTTAGACTTTCAGGCAAAGAAAAGAAATTCCTGCCCTCCCCCATGCAAACATACCCCCCCTGCCCCAACGCGCCTTTTGTTTCCCCATTTCTCTTTCTGTAACTTCCCCGCTCACCCACTCCTGCCTACAGCTGCTCTCACTGGGCACAAACAAAACCCTTTAGCATGGCCGTGTGCCTGCCAGCTCCAAGCTGCAAGACATTCAATCCTCCCGGATCCCCATCCTCCGAGGCACCTTGCCGATAAAGTGAAGCTGTATGTGCACTGAGTTTGCAGGAGCAGAAGTGCTGTGCAGCTGAGGCCAGGCCGTGGAGTGGGCAAACACAGCAGAGAGCTGGAGCGGGACCTTCAGCCTGCTCTGAGATCCTGCCACACTCAGTCCCTCGCCCTCTGGTTCTGGCTGGAAAGGGTTAAGCACATCAGGTCTGACTGCCTGCTGAGAAGACAAAAGGCTGCCTTGACATCCAATATTGAAGCTCCCAGGGACACCACTGAGGAATTCCCATTAGCTGGTGTTTGTGGAAAGCCTTATATCAAATGTGGAGGACAGCCAGTTTGTTTTCCCCATGCCAGTCACTGGGAGAGCAGCAGCACCTTCCCGGCACTGTGTCGGAGGGGAGCAGCGATGCGGGCGCAGCCTGAGTTGTGCCTTTGTGGAGGAAAGCCAAGCAAGTCTTTCACCTCATCCCCTTGCGCTGCTGAGCAGCTCCAGCAGCAGCCAAAACCTCCTGGAGAAACTCTTGCCTGTCTTGTGCAGACCTGTGCCTGGGTTCATTTCAGAGGTGGACCCCATAGCATCACTCTCTTCCTGGCCTTCAGACCTCATAGTATCTTAGGAGAAGGCAAATAAGTCCACGGTCTGGGCAGGAGGCTTTGAGGACCTGTAGCTGGCAAGGCAGTGCTGTTTCCAAGGTACTCTGCCCCATGCTGCTCTGTTTTCAGGGTAACTGTGCAAAGCGCAAGGCATGGGCAGAGATGAGATGCTGGGCAGGATGGGCGTTGGGTTTTCTTCAGTTCTTCTAGGGACATAAATGGCAAATAAAGTCCAAGTCAAGGACCCACTGGGAAGCAAGTGGCTCCTGCTGTGGGCCATGTCCCATGGCTGTCCTCCTTCCCCCAGCGCTCAGCCATCCCAGGGGCCTCTGCCCCAGCTGATCTGGTGGCAAAAAGCCTGCAACTTTTGGCAGAGACACTGAGTCTTATGGTTGGTGAGAGGTACCGGTGGAAGATTTTCTTTAGCCCTGAATGAATTTATATAGTACTGCTCTCTCCCAGTTGGATTATCTGTTGTCTAATTAAAGGTGAGCTCATACATTGTAGCCTTTCCCTTCAGCTGGTGCTGCAAGAAGATGAAGGAAAAAGACCTGAACACCTGTTTTCATAACACTTGTCTTTGAGACTCCTACTCTTCCATCACATCTATCAGCTGGCAGATTTAAAAACTGATCAGTGAGCTGGGCAGGGCAGAGGAGAGGCAAAACAGACAGTGGATGACCACAGACACCTTCTCCTGGGACTATCACTATCAGTTGGCTCTTAGCAAAGGACTATCGCTCTGGCATCATTTCAATGCTGCTTGCCTCGAAGGCATGAAAACCCAGCTATAAAGTAAGCTGGGAACCAAGTGGAAACAAACTGCACACCAGCATGAATAATGGGGCAAATGTGTCAACGCAAACAAAAACACATGGCAGCCCTTCAGGCTAGTCTTGGCAAGATCCTTCCAAAAGCTGCTGCAAAGGTGAGCCCTCCTGGACCAAACAGCATTCCCACAGGCATAAACCCCGAGCTGGGTTTGATATATGTGTTCCAGTGGTTAATGATTTGGCTGCAGTGAGGGATCACCACCTGGAGACACTCTCCTGTTGCTCCTCCATCACCTGTGCCTCCCTCACACCAGCCTGCCAACCCCTCATTTTTGGGCAGGTTACCTTAGCACTGATTTTCCTTTTCAAAAGGTGCAGAGCTGCAAATTTCATCGTACTATTTAAGTGCTTGAAAACAGTTTCTGAACAACCTCTAAGACATGAAGCCACACTGAAAAGGTCCTTTTTCTTGCATTTGTAGGTGCGTAGCATTCATGTTTCTTGTTTCCTCCTCATCGGACTGCACAGGGCTCAGGGCAGGCAGGAGGAAGCAGGCTCAGGGGCACTCAGAAACAGATTTCTATTAGGAAGTGCAGCAGAAGAAACCTGCTTCTGGATGAGAAGAAGGAATGAGGACTGAAGTTCTCACTGCTGATGGGAACAGGGCTCTTGGAAGGCTGGGAGGAGGCAAGACCAGCTCAGGAGGAAAAGCAAAGGCTGAGACAGGGATCCTTAAAGCACAAGAGGGAGGGGAAAAAGCAGTCCTGATAGAGAAGGTTTTGAGGCACAGGGAGAACTGCCATGGTGCACAATTTGATAAGTGGCCCTGTGTGCTTCCCTCCAACTATTCACCCAGTAGCAGCACAGGAGCCAGGACAATGTTGGAGAGAAAGATGTCAACTTCCAGCTACCCCTTCTCCTCCAACCGGCACACAGCCCAGCAGAAAGGCTCCCCAGTAATTCCTAGAGACATCCAGAGACAGGATTCCTCTTGGGAAACGTGGGCCATCTGATCTGAGGCTTTCCCTGAAAGTGAGGTTGCCCAGACTTCATCCCAGCCCTTCTGGATATCTTGTGGGCTGCTTCTCACCTTCACCAAGAGGTGGGATGGCCAGCTTCATTTCTGAGAGGTCAGTGAAGCAGAGATGCCCCAGGGAGGAGGGGATGCTGCGGGCACCCCTGTGCATACAGGGCCTTGAGCATCAAGAAGCCAAATGCCCAAAGCAGCAAAACAGACAGAAAATCTCTACTTACATGCCCCTGCACCCCCACACTGCCTTGATCACTAGCTGCATGCAACCTCATCTCGAAGAAGCCAATTTTGTTTCTGCGTAGTTCACAGCAATCTTCAGAGGGCTATGGGGTTGGTTTGAGTGAGGAGCTGTGGTGCAGTGACTTCAGCAGGGCTAACCACCGCACATCGGAGCTGCAGGAGCAGGAACCATGGCAGGCTGGGACAAGAGACGTTCTGCTGCTAATGTCCCATCAAGCCAACGCGGGCTTAATCTGTCAGGGAAAACAAGAAGTGGTCGGAACAGAGTACCAGCTAATAGGCTTTAGGACATACAAAGCAGCAGGAAACCCATTTTTCTCCAGCCACCCACGTCCCATACTGATGTAGCCTTCGGGATTTTTTTTTCGGCTTTGTGTTGGTGGAAACAAAAGCAAGTCCCTTCTGCAACCCATTCAAGCAAGAAAAATGAGGTACAGTAGACTCCTGGGGAGGCTTGTTTTATCAGAGATGCTGGCGTCGAGGGGGTAGAAAAGAGACTGATGAGGTATGAATCTCGCACTAAATTTTGGGCTGTCAGGGATGTCTCAGATGGGACAGGAACATCATTGCATTCCCTCTTGCCTCAGTCCTGATGGGTTTGTCCTGTCAGTGCGTAGAGGCAAGGTGTCGGCGGTAGTGCTGTTCCACCCTCTTTAGAGGTCAAGTTAGGGCTAGTTGGTCGCAGCAGCAGCCTTTCTGCATCCAGCCATGCCCGGGGTCCCCAGGAGAAGTTTGGGTGCAGGGGTACAAGACAGATCTTCTCCACAGGGCCTGTGGCAGACGTTCAGTGCAGCCAAAGCTAAACCATTTGTAAATCTGGTGAAGTCAAACGGGGTTTGTCTCCTGTTTCAAGTATTAGGCACTTTGATGTGCATAAAACACCTTGGATGATCTGTAAGTCAGAGACTTTTGCATGGAAATATTTCCTTGGGGTCACTTCTAGCAGAGAAAGAGACAGAGAGATTTTATCTGAAGTTCCCTTTTAAAAAACAATCCTTAACCTCAATTTTCAGATCAATGTAAAAAAAAAAAAAAATCCATCAAATTATTTTCTTCCTGCTTTCTTCTGACACTGCTTTTCTCAGCACTCTCCTCCTCCCAGCCCGTTAGCTAGAGGAGTATTACAGGGTGCTTCGAGGTGACAGGAGACAATTTGATTACAGCAGCTCCGAGCTCTGAGTGCCATCGGTTCCTGCCTTAACCTGCTGTTTGCAGGAGCACAGCAGCTGCGTCTCCCCTGCCAAAGGTGGGCATCCATTGCTTCGGTGGGTGGCAGGAGATGGAGATGCTTCTGGTTTACAAGGTGAATTGTCAGTGTCATTATGAATGAACTTGAGCTGTGTCACTAGCAGCAATAGAAATTCCTAGATTTGCTTTTTCTGTCCAAAGAACAGAGATAAAAATGTAAAGGGGATCAAACGAGATGAAGCAGAAATGGTGTCAGCTTTCCAGCAAATTACACACTCGGCGTTTAGAGACCACAACTTTGATTTCCAGTCCTCCGGGATATTCTAGCACATCATCTTCTAGCTGGCTTTCTCATTCAGCTGCGGTTGAGTCTGACGGCTGGTGCGGGCTCTAAAATCGTGAAAGATTACTGTTAATAAAGGCAACACCCCCGCATCCCCTTGCTTTACTTTAGGAATGGCCTTGTGCTGGAGATGGCACATTGTTTCCCTTCCACAACCATCCATCAAGGACAGTTCATCTCAGCCTCTGATAAATCCTATTATTTCAGCTGCACATTTCCACTGCCTCCAAATCAGCAGCTGATGATACTCAGAGTGTTGCAATAAATGTTTATGGCTCTGCCTCTCCTCAGCCTTTAATTTCAATGGTTTGATATTGATCAGCCCGTTGAACGGCAGCCCATTCACATCACTGCTGGTGTGTGCAAACAGCTTGCACTGGGGACCAGTGCCAGCTTAGCCACTGCACTGATCTTGGCTTGTTAGAGGTGTTTCCAGATATGAACTTATAACTCATGAAAACGAATGGTTTCCTGCAGCCTTGAGCTAGCATCCACTGCTGTACAAAGAGTGTACGCTACGGATATATTTATGCGTGGATGAATGCCCTGGGTGTATACATAGCTTGGGACTTTATTAAAACATATACCCATCTCAGTGCTTCTGGGCAAGTTCACAGCTGAAGTACACCATCAGTTTAGGAGCTACATGCTGGCTGTGAAAGCCAGCAATTAAATATTCCCCCAAAACAGTGAGCCATTTCCCTGCCAGCCTCTTGCCTTTGCCTAGGGAGCAGACAGGTGCAGGGGAGGAGGATGCTGCTCTCCCCTGCCCAAAGTGCTGCAAAGGCCAGAGGATGCTGCCGTGGAGGTCAGGACCTGGCGGTGTGAGGTGCTGTGCAAACACCTGTTTTCAGCCATGTTTTGGACCCAGCAAGTCCAGTTTGGTGCAGATTTTCCAGTTCAGGGAGCCCAAAGCAGAGCTGAGCCTGCATCCCTTAGCTCCTTATCCAAGGCGACCATCCCCGTACAGATCCCGCAGTGGCCTGAGATACCAGTACTGACCACATCTTGTGTCCCACTACAGACACGGCCAGGCTTTCTCAGCCAAACGTCCTACCAACATGCACAAGCCAAACTACTAGGCCACCATGGTAGCCAAGTTGAAGGACAGTGTTTCACAGCTCCATGGAGACAACAGCTCAGAAGCTCAGAGCAACTCCAAAAGCTGTGGGACGTGAACTGGAGGCGCTTCCAGGCTGCTCAAGAAGGTGCTTATGGGGAGGAGGAGACAAAAGGTACATCATCAAGTTTGCAGATGACACCAAAGTGGGCAGTATTTGGAGGGGAGGTGCTGGTTCCAGCTCCTACCAGTGTGTTCCCTGAGGTATATGGTTTCTTGAAAGATGCTCCAATTCTGACAAAACAGGAGGCATCGCTGAGCAGGTGTCACGGCTCGAGATCTTTCTTGGGAGATGGTGCATGCTGCAGTGGTAAGTGGAGATGGGCCTGTCTTCTCTACACCAGATTCAAGGCTATGGGTGATGGACAAGGGAGATGAGAGAGGAAACAGTGGTTCCTCCATGCTGTAGCTCTTTGCAGGTAACCCTGCAGGAGAAGACACAAATCCATAGAGCTTGGTCGTGCTGGGACTCATTGGACAGGGGACCGACAGAGACCTCAGCGCTTGCACAGACACACTAATGTCGGGTGGCTGTGGCTGTGGGAAGGACGTGTGTCCCACATCCCCACCATGGAACACAGACTTGCACCTTCAACTGTGGCAAAGTTGATGCTGGGAGGCTCAGGCACAGCAGAGGGACAAAAGGGAGGACCAGGGGACGGGGATGGGTGACACCTGCAGATGGTGTTACCCATCCAGCAACACCATCATGGGTGGGGAGCAAAACCCTTGCAGGAGCCAGAGGAAGGCTCAGGCCAGGAATACCTGCTGGCCTGAGGAAGGGGGGCAAGGAAGACGAGCTGGGGCTTT
This sequence comes from Falco biarmicus, assembly GCF_023638135.1. Taxonomy (NCBI): domain Eukaryota; kingdom Metazoa; phylum Chordata; class Aves; order Falconiformes; family Falconidae; genus Falco; species Falco biarmicus. Next base: position 105,801,667 of record NC_079291.1, read on the forward strand.
GCTTGCCAGGAAAAATGAAGTTCACAGCTTGCTTGTCAACACAGAAAGGGGAAGGGGGGGCTTCCTAGGAGAGGGATGGATCCGGGGAGTGCGGGTCGTTAGCCTTCTGCTCACATCGGCAGGGGAAAGCAGTTTCATTTGCTGGCCTGATTGGACTGATGAGATTTCCATATTCTTCATTAAGGGACTGCCAGCAAGCGCGGCTGGGCTGCCATTTCCCATTACTCACAGCCTATCCATTATGCAAAAGGCAAAGGGGAGAGGGACGAGCTGGTGAGCCCAGATAGCGGCTGTAATGATCCTGTCAGCCTCCATGCCCGGCTCCGAAGAGAGGGCAGCCAGGGTGCTGCGCTGCTGCCTCAGTGCACGCTGCCTGCCTGCTTCCTTGCCTGCTCCTGCCTGCCTGGGCACATCCTCGCTCCCGCAGGTGCCAAGTTGGTGGCATCATGCTCTGTGCCTCATCCTGGCCTCTCCATGCCCAACATGCACCTCTCCTGCCCTGTCCCGCTCACACTGCTGGAGCACGGGGACAGGAAAGCAAAATCCTCCTGCAGCAACCCCAGCACAGAGGGAGGGATGAAGCCCTTGCCAGTGCCAGGACATGCCCACTAGTCTCCCAGCCATCTGAGGGGTCTGCAGGACACCCTCTCCCCAGCTCCTTCCCCGTGGCACATGACATGGGGTTTCCTGGTGCTTTGCACATCCCTGGTGCATCAGGTTGGAGTGGCAGGGAGAGGGGAGAGGAAGATGGAAAAGCCTCCTTTGGTCATAGAGGGATAAAGGGCAGGAGCCGGTCCATCTGTGCCCCACTGACCCCCAGGTGGGCACTGCTGCCTGGGTGCTCTCACCATACCCCATGTGAGCTCTAGGGCTTCAGGCTTGGTACCCTACTACTCCCCATCCCTCCCCGAGGGTCACAGCCATGCATCAGGCTGTTTGATGTGGCTGCATGTGGTTTGAAGGCAGGGATGCCCAAAAGATCACCACCTGGACCCTGATCCACCCAGAGAGAGCCTGTGCTGGAGGAGGGAGGTGGGGAAAACCACTTCTCAACCCCAGTATTGAACTGGGTTGCTGCAGGGAGGTCTTGGAACTGGGAGCTTTTCCCAAGGTATCCGTCATGCCTGACCTCAGCTGTCACTGGCAGGCAATTATCTCAGCACTGAGAGTTCACAGTGGGGATGCAAGGACCCAGCTCTCCTCCTGCCTTGCCTCCAGCCCCCTTTTCTCCATCGTGCTTGCCACAGCGGTGCAAGCAGCAGTAACTTTCCATCGGCCGGAGGGTGCAGGCAAGGCAGCCCCCCGGGATGCCGGCTGTGCTCCCCATCATCCATCCTGGGTTATGGATGGGGCTCTCTGTCTGGATCCTGCCTCTGCAGGGGCTGATTCATGGCATGAGGAGAGGGATGTGGGGAGAGCTGCTGGTCCCTGTGCGGCCTCTCCGTCCCCTGTCCGTCTGCCAGCTGTATTTCAGGGGATTGTTTCCGAATCTCGCCTCTCCAGAGGGAGCGCAGGTCAGCTCCGAGCAAGGCTGCTACCAGTGGAGCTGTGCTCGGAGGAGGATGCCAAATGCCCAGACACTGGAAGGAGCAGGAACACGTGCCAAGGGACAGTCTCCATTTATTAGTGACAGTAACCTCAGCAAAAAATAGCCTGGTCTTTGTCACATCTTCATCCCTCCAGTGTCTCTGTGGGGCACAGGCAGAATAGCTCTAATTGCTCCCGGGTGCGGAGAGCAGAGATCAGAGCCCGGCAGCTCTCTCCTCACCCTCTCATGCTTTCTTCTCGCCTTTCCCTCATCCTCTCCACCCTTTTCTCTGCCATCCCCTTTTCCTTTACCAGCACCAATATGATCAGTGCACTCAGCTGTCTCTGTTGCTTCATCCCTGCCTGTATCTGTCTTCAAATGTCTTCAGAGATTTCGGTCCTGGAGACGCTGCTGGGCCTGGGGAATGTGCCTGCTGCTGTCCTCTGCCTTCCTGGCTGCTTTTGGGGACCGCTATGGCAAACTTCCTCATCCCTCTCCTGTGTGCTGGCAGCAGTAGCACACCGAGAGGGATGGGCAGGAGCTGCACATGCTGCCCCACCACCAAGCCTTGGCTTTGGGGTGGGAGACCCACCTTGGGGGGGCAGGGGGGGCAGGGAGAGAAGTGTTAATTGCCCGCTGTGCAGTGCCATCATTGGGTGCCCATCAGCCGCTCCATGTTGCACCAACAGCAGGGCACTGAATACCCTCCTTGTTGGCTGCGCTCCAGCCTGGCGGAGGAAGCTGCTGAGAAAATGCAATTACAGCAAACAACAGCCACACGCGCAAGCGCTGCAATCCACACCTGGCACTAATTAACTTAATTAGCCCTTAATGAGCTACACTGGTCGGAAGGCCTATTTTTACTTAATTATCCCCTAATGCACTTGGCAGAAAGTGGGGGCCCTGATGGATGGAGAGGTTTTGCCTGGCTTCCTCTGCTCCAGCAGGATACTCCATCATCCCAGCATCCCTAACGAGCTGAGCTGCCCATAAGCGGAGGAGGGATAAGCCTGGGATGGGTGTGAGCCTGGCACCCGGTGGGCACCTGCCTGGCAAGTGGCAGGGTTTGGCTATGCTGATGGGGGACCCTCTGTGGCTTGTGACTGTATCTCACCTCCCGCAGGTTCTGGGTGGCATTTAGGAGAACCTGTGGTGGTGCACCAGGTAAGTGAAGTGTTGGTGCCAGTGCAAAAAGCTTTCCTGGGGGTGTTATGGCCTGGAGGTGCCAGGTTATGCCATGTGGTGCCCAGTGGGATGGCTGGATCCAGCCCCCAGGTGACTGGGAGGAGAGGTGATGGCCAAGGTCCTGCGCATTGTCTCCCATCCCAGGAAAGACCCCACGCACAACGCAGGTGGGGTGAGACAAGGTGACCACACTGGTCCCCAGGGAAAACAGGACTGGAGCAAGCTGGGGACAGGGACAGACCAATGCCACCAGAATTGCTCTCCCACATCCTATGCTCTCCAGCCACAAAATGGGTGAGAGGAGCTGGTCCTGGGCGCAGGAAGGATGCGGTCCCTGGATCTGGCCCTGCTGTTTCCACAGCAACCAGCATCATCTAGCCTGGCCCTGGTAGATGCGACATCTCTCTGGGGGCTTCCTAAGAAAATGCATCCTGATGGCCTGAGTTAAAGATGCAGGAGCCAACACCTCCGAACTATGCTCTGCTCCAGGGAGGCTGAAAGTGGGGTGTGGGAACCCACTACTGCAAGCCAAGGTGGGGTGGCGGTGGCAGGGTACGGAGGGAGGTAGGAGGCACCTGTCACCAGCCCTTATTCACACCGTCCCTCAATGTAAAGATTTTTTAAATTAAAAGACAAGTGAGCGCCAAGAGGGCAGCGCTGCTCTCCCAGGCTCGTCAAGCCGCTCCCCAGACGGACATCTCTGTAAATTATAGATCAAATTCACTGTGCTTTCCAGCAGCAGTGGAGCAGCTGAGCTCGTGACGTGCTTGTGAATGCAGTGGCTGTCCCCCACCGCACAGCGCAGCATGGCATGGCACAGCTGGACGGACGCCTTGGGGCTGGTGCTCTTCTCCCACCTGTCCTGCCACCACCATCACCGCACAGCCAAGCCCACCCTTGTCAGCCAGTGGCGCTGGGCTCCACCAAGTTGGTCAGGCAGCCCTTCCTCCTCACCCTCCTCCTCCTCACCTAAGCAGATTCAGCAAACAGTGCTGTCTCAGATGCTAGCTTCCCTTGGGTTTTGTCCCTACACCTTCCGTTGCTCCTCATCCTATTGCTTTGGTGGGATGATGTCCTAATGCTACTTTAATGAAGTTTCTATTTCTAATTTCTTCTTCGTTAAGTGATCAAACATCAGCAAATCACTTGCCTGTTGCTTTCCTGGTGCAGGCTGTGGTACAGAGCTGTGGCAGGTCCCCAGCTGCCCGAGCCACTATCCCTGCGCCCTGTCCCATGGGACCCCCACCTGCCTCCCTCAAGCCTCTCCAGGCTGACAGATGATTTTGCACCTCTGGCTCATTTGTTTAACGGGTTTAGGACCAATAAACTGGTCTTTGTTGCCTTTCCTGGGTCTTAAGGGGTTTTGCTGAAGGCAGGGAAGGTGCACAGGCTTTTGGGAGGATTCTTCTGATGCAGAATTTGGTTAATTTATTCACATACGTAAGTGTGTTGTGTGTTTAAAGGAGGGTTTAGAAGCAGGTGGCAGGAGTGGGGAGTGCTCTGAGGGTCGCTGGTGGGGGGACTGTCCGGCACCCCCTGGCAGCAAAGGGGCTGGCCTGTCGCCTGGGGGCATCATGTCCCTGAGGGGCATCCTGTTCCCAAGGGGTGTCCTTGCCCCAGGGGGATTTCTGTCCCCAGGGGACATCCTGTCCTGGATGGGGGTCCTGTCCCCAAGGGTCATTCTTCCCTGGATCAGGGTCCTCTCTCCAAAGGGTTTTCTGTCCTCACAGAACATCCCGTCCCCATGAGCTGTCCTGTCCCCGTGGATGTCCTGGCTGAGATGGAGCTTCTGGCTTCCCAGCCCAGTGGTGGGACATTTTTCACCCTGCTCACACCATGCACAGCTATGGCACAGCTAGGCACCCATGAATCCCCCAGGCACCCCTTCGTCCCTGAGGGACTGCCACTCACCCAGCCTTGCCCCCACAACATCCTCACTACACCCCTCCCCATGGGCAGGTCCTCCGGGGGCAGCTCGTGGGGTGCTTATAACAATGCTTTGCTGTGGGAGAAAGGGGTCTCAGATCACTTAGGGGAGCCCAGCTGGGGGGACTGGCAGTCGTTTCCAGAACTGGGGCTGTTATTTTGTTGTTGTGGAGAGAAATTAGGGCACTGAAGTGCATTTGAAGGTGAGCTGATACAGATTTATTGGTGGCCAGGTCTCTTTGGGAGACGCATTTAAGTAGTGCTAAGAGGATGCTGGAAAACCATTTCCAGCAGTGAAATCTGTCATTCGGCCCCAAAGGAGAGTGAGGGGCTCCAGCCATGCAGCCCACCTGAAAAACTCCTGCTGCTGTAGCAACATGGCTGCTTTAACTGCGGACTGAAGCCCCCGACCATGTTCCCATGCCCTCTGCTCGCTGTCAGGTCTGGCATCCCCGCCTTTGACCCCCACCTCCTTCACCAAGCAGCACGTTGGCATCTAAATTCAATAGAAAGAGGTTTTTTTCCAAAGACACCTTGCTCCTGGCAACCCAGCAGTGCTCCCCAGGGACAGCACCCATCTCACCTGGGCACCGCTGCCTCCCTGGGGAGGGAAAACCCCACGCAGGGTGCAGGCATGGCCCCCCACTTGGGCTTTATATTTATTATTTTTTTAATCTCTCATTTGAAATGGATACAAGGAGGGGAGAGATAAATTAGTCCCATTCTTCTGGGAAGAATGAAGTGACCCTGCGAGGAGAGGGATGGTGGCGATGCCTGCCCCACCGGCCTAGGGAGAAATGCTAATTTCTCTTTTCCTCCACCAAACACCAAAGCAAAAAATGCTAATCGGGCTGACGGCGGGCTGGAGATAAAAGTCTGTGTGTCTGCCTGCACGCACAGATGGGTTTGAGCGCCGCGATAAGCTGGCAAACAAGGTAATTAAAATAATTAAAATGCTAAACAAAGGGGAGGATGGAGGAGAGTGGTACAAAGGGCTGGGAGGGATGAGTGGCTCCTGGGAAATGGCAGCTGGGTGTGGGTGAGGAAGAGAAGGGCAGAGGGACGGATGTGGGTGGTGGATGGTGGGTGGGTTGGGTCTTCTGTGAGAGTCAAGGGGCTGCGGCATACATCAGGTAACCCACCACATTGCGGAGCCCCGGCCCGCAGCCAGCTCCAGCCGTGGGGGCATCTGCCCCTTCCCCATCCACTGCCAGTCCCTGCCTGCTGCAGCGGCCCCTGCAAAGGTTTTTTGGGGGCAGGGGTCCCTGTCCCAGGCAGGCACCTCCCAGCCAGAAAGAAACCTTGTGCAAAGGGAGCACAGGCCAATTCCCACCAGCTTGGGAAATTTCTCCAGTTTAAAACAAACTGCCCCCCAAACAGGCATGTTCTGCTGCTGGAAATGACTATCTCAAAGTCTCCCTTTTATTAACAACATCCATTAAAAAAAACAACAAACACGAGCTTGAAATTAGAATTAATTTTTGTTTCAGGCCAAGAGAAACATGTGATTTGAGCAAAACAAAGTTTTGTTTAAAGCAAAATCCTTGGGTGCCAGGCAGCTTTCCTCCTTGAGGAGTGCAGGGGCTATAGCCACTCTAGGGACCTCTGTGCCACGCTGAGGCCAGATCCCAGCATCACCAGCCGCACATCCATGCTGGTGAGGTGTTTGGTGGCAGCCAGGGTTACGCTTCCTAAGGCAAGTAGGGTTCAGGCATGCTTGGGTTGGTGGCAGCTCCTCCCTGCTCAGGGCAACATCAGCCATCATCTTTGCCTGGTGCTCTCACAAAGGACAGTGCCATCGAGGGTGCTCCCACCCTGTGTCGCTCTGTGTGTTCCTCCTCCTCGGCCACACAGCACCCACGGTGCAACAGGGATGTCCCTGACGGGCTGCCACTACCACGCAATGTGCAAGGTACAATGTGAAACATGCAACGTGCAAGGTGCAATGGGGCCATACAACATGCAACGTACAACACGCAGCGTGCAAATACAACCCGCAACATGCAATATGCCACCTGCAGTGGGGATATCCCTGCCAGGCTGTGTTGCCCCATGCCAGGTTGCTGGATGCCCCGGAGGAGGGCATCCATCCCTGGTGCTTCCCCTGTGGCCGTGCCCCCTGGACACCCACCCTTGCCGGAGCAAGGAGCCCATCAGACAGTTTTAGTAGAAGCCATGGAGGGTGGGGAAGAAGCAGATGCCCTGTGAGATGCAGTCGGGGGGTCAGGGCTGACATCCCCCCCCCCCAAGCTTCCTGCTGCAAAGAAGCTGTAGCCAAAAAGGAGGCCGGCGGCTGGCAGCCTGCCCACCGGCGGGCTGGATCTCCGGCTGCAGTTTGAAGCTCGCAGACAGCTATTTAACACAAACAGCCAAGCTGTTATCTTTTCCCTTAGGGCCACCATCCCTTTCGCTTCTCAAATGCCAAATTACAGCCTACATTTAATTTCAATGCCATGGGGAGATGCATGTCAAGGGAGGGCAGCTTCGTTTAAAATTAGCCACATTAGATTAGTGGTGATACAGCTGGGGAGGAGGGTTTTGGAGAGAGGAGCTGCGTCCCCATGAACTTTGGGGGAATTCCTCCAGGCACATCGAGGATTCGGGGTCTGGTAGAGCCGGGTCTGCCCCATCTGCTGCATCCCTGGCTCCTGCAGGGATGCTGGTTCTGGCTGGGAATGTGCCATGCCGCATGGGGCTGGAGAAGGGACGTAGGACTCAGGAGGTATGATGCATAGCTGCTGCAGGCAGATGCAGGGCATGAAGCATATTTCCAGCCATCAGCTGTTATTTATTTGACAAAGGGAAATGTATAAGGATCTTCAATGGCAATAGTGCATGTTTTTTCCCCGTCAGCATTCATGGGAGCAGGGCACAAGGTGGTGTTGGCTTCACGGGGCTGTGGTGTTGGCATCGGGGGGATTCCTGTGAGCTTTTTGCCTATGGGTATATGGCTGGAGCAAGTGGGGGTAAAAGAGCAATGAGCCCCTAGTAGTCCACAGCTATATCCTGCTCTGCTCTGAGCCCCAAAAATAATGTTTTTCGGGGAGGGGGGGGGGGGGACACGACACGACACACAGACAGACATGACAATTGGGGGAGTTTGAAACCAGCCCTGTGCACATGAAAATCTCGGCCTTAATCACAAAATTATTTTGTGTTTTTACATTGAAATGCAGAAAGGCTAAAATTGTGGGCAATGCATTCATGGGGAATAGTAGTGACAGCCAGAAAAAAACAGAGAGCCCGTAATTGCAGGCTTTCACTGACAGCAAAACAACCCTTTAATAATAACTAAATACAAGGAGCGTGCAGAGAGCAATCTTCTCCAAAAGAAACAAACACTGATTTCTCTTTGTCTTCCTCCACCAGAAGCACCTCTGCCACAAAAGGGCTGGCCAGCATCACCCTGCACCTTCTCCAGCCCTGGGGTCCCAGTGTGCCCCGACAAGGATTTCCAGGCTTGCTGCTGTGTGGCAGGGGAAGATGAGCCCCAGTGGGGCTCCTACTCCTCCGCGCTGGTACCCAGCAGTGCCAGCCCATCCGCTCATGGGGTGGATGATGGGTTCATGGCATGGCAGGGTCCAGCATCCCCCATGCACTGGGAATCAACATGGATAACAAAACTACTGCAGCTTTGAAATCCCTTATGGCTATGGGGGGAGGAAATAGGCACAGGACACTGTGAGTGAAGCAGAAGAAATATGGAGAAGGTCCCCAGGGAGGTCCCTGATGGAGGTGGGGGGAGCAGTGCCATGGGGCAGTGCCATCCCTGCTCCAGTTCAATGTTCAGGGCAAAGCAATTAGACAGGCTGCAGCAGGAATCTGGGCAGCCCCATAGCATGGGCCTACAGATACTGCTGCACATCCCTGGCCCAGGGGTGCTCTTGCACGTCCCTATTGCAGAGGTGCTTGTGCATGTCCCCATCTCAGGGCTCTCCTGCATGTCCCCACCATGGGGATGCTCCTGGAGCACTGGTGCTGGCTGGCCACATCCCCCCAGGCGTTCACCCCAGCTCACCCCAGGTGACACAGGGACCAGCGTGGCTCTAACAGGGGCAGACGAGATGCTGATGGGGCCATGGCTGCTCCCACGGGACTTCAGCAGCTCCCACCTCTCACAGCATGCCAGGATCCTCCCGCAGCACCCCCAGTTTAGATGGACCACGCTGGCTGGCTCTGCCTTGCAGGACCCCACTGCCCCTCACAGCAAATCCAACCCCTTCATTGCGGGTAGCTTTCCCCCGCCCCGAGACCACCCAAAATACAATCTGCCTTCCCATGCAGGGAATAGCCAGCTGGTATTTTTATGGCGAGTGAGAAAGCAGCGTTGGAGGAGGGGGGAGCAAGGCCGGGCAGAGCAGCACTGAGCTGCAGGGATGCTGCATCAACATGCAGAGCAGTGTGCCAGCTCGATGGTGGCCGGACGGTGTCTAGCTCGCCCAGACAAACTGCTGTGGGAAAAGGTGGCAAATTCAGCCCCAAGAATAATGGTGGAGAAGGAGCCCTCTCACCTTGAGCCAGGGACAGTGGGCTGAATCCCACCCGCGGGACCTGCCAGCGGGAGCTCCTCGTGGCCCTGACTGTAATTAAGCTGTAATTTAGGTGCTAGCTCCAATTAGAGAAGCAAGGCCACGTCCTCAGCTGGCATAAATCAGAGGTGTAACCCCAGTGCCGAAGCCACCCCACCTGTCCCCTCCTGCTCCTGGGGGCTGGCATTCTGGGGGGGAAGCTGCAGTGCCCGGTCTGGGCCGGCCAAGCCACCGGTGCCAGCTCCGGTGCTCGGGAATCCACCGCCTCATGGGGCTTCAACTAATGTGACTTGCATCTGTAATTTAGTTTTAAAAGGGGATTCTTGCTTTCTCTCTCCAAGCTGCTTGCTGGCTGCTCCTGGATTTTCCAAGCAAAGGGAAGGGGAAGAGGGGTATGAATAAAATATCATCATGACAGCTTTTATATATATACATGAACCCACTCCACCAGGCTGCAAGCTTCATTTTTAAATAAGAAGCTCGACTCCGTTCCCAAGAGGCCAGGAGAACGCAGCGGGCTTTTAAGAGAAGGGACCAAAACAGAAGAGCATTTTCCTCCTCCATCACATCAGACTGGAGCTGGGTTAATTACGCTTCTCTGTCCTGATTTAAGCACGGGAGCTTATTCAGTACAACTGTTCCTTTATTAATGAATTGCAACCCAATTTTAACTGGAGGAAGCTGGTGAGGAGGAAAGAAAAAGAATAAAATAGGAAACCTTTCGCCAGCATGCTGTTTGCCACTGCTTTTAATTTACATAACTTCAAAGCGATGCATTTTTTAAACCAACCTATTTTTGGGTCCGGCTGGACTGCATGGGTGCACGGACATCTGTGCGGATGTGCCGCCCGGCATCTCTCTGCGTGCGCCTGTTGCTGCCCCAGGATGCTGGGCACGGCCAGGATCCACCGCCCGCTGGGCTGGGACACGGCTCTCCCGCACTCCGCCGCTGCCTGAGGTGCTGCTGGCTGGCTCGGGCACACGTCGCCGCGAGCTTACAGCCTGGTGCCAGCCGGTCCCTACAACAGCCTGCTGGGGCCCCAGTACTGCCCTGGCCCATCCTTCCTGGGCTGGAGGAAGGGGCTTGTGGATGGTGCCCCAGGGTGCGGGGGAACAGGCTGCCCCAGTCCTGTGCTGGTCCCACAGGGCATGGCTGGCACCCTGGGGTCCCGCTCTGCCTCCCCACAGCGTCGGGGAGCCGCGGGCACTGCCACCCGCTGCCGCGTACTGGGGAACCAGGGACATATGCTGCTTTTTCACGCCGCAGAAACAACACCTGCTCGGCTTCTTGCTCAGCCCCAGGCAGGCGGGAGGGGAGCCCATCACCCCGGTGCCCCTCGGGACAGCCCTGTCAGCTCCCTGCTCCCAGCCTCCCCCTTCCAGCCGTGGGCACCCACGGGTGGCCTGAGCTCTGGAGACCCGTGGGGTGGCACAGCCGCTCCCCAGTGCTGTGCAAGCAGAGAATGTCAAGAGCAGCTTCCCAGCCCCAGTGTGTGCCAGGACCCAGCCCAGCACCGGCACCTGCCATCAGCACCCGCCGTCGGCACCCACCGTGGGCTCGCTCCACACACAGGAGAGGCGCTGGGGTGGGGTGGGGCCTCATGAATATTCATGAGCAGAGAGTTTGCTGATCAAAAGGAGCAATCCTGTTTTCCTTTATAATATATCTGGTTAATACAGACTTAATGAACGAATGAATAATAAATTAGTCCAATTTTGTTTTCTTTCTTCTTGGAAAGGCGGGCGCAAAGGGGGACTCTGTGCGGGTTTGATTGATAGCAGGGGCTTGCTGGGAGATCTGCTCCTCAAGCCCTTATTAAATATGAAACAAATAACAGTGCAATTGGTTTAATCTTGTTGTGGCAGCAGATGCCGGCTGGGCAGAGGGAGAGGAGGAGGAGGAGGATGATCAGGAGGAAGAGGGATCCCCCACTGCCATGGCCCCATGCTAGAGGCAGGTTGCAAGGTCCACAGGCAGGGTGCCGGGCAGCTCGGTGCGGTGCGGTGGGTGCTCTCGTTGCACCGTTAACCAGAGCAGGGTGCAGGCTGTGGGAAGCAACCGGCACTGCACAGCACCTGCACGGCACGTGGCCTGGAGTGATCCAAAAGGCGATACGAGAGGATGGATGGAGTCTGCAACATCATTGCACCAGATGGATCAGTATAGGGTCTTCTGGGCCCGGTGGGGTGACATCTGAGGGGCTTTCACCAGAAGAAGGATGAGATGACATGCTCTATCAGGGAGATGAATTGTGGCCACCCCCCATCACAGCCACAACCCCGGCATGGCAGGGGGCCGTGGGTCCCCACACGGCAGCACAGCTCACTGAGCCAGTGCTGCCTCCACCGACACGGCTCGTTACAGCTTCTGGGTTCACTTCACATCCCATCTGCTGATGCGAAGCGCCAGGAGGTGTTGAGTCATGGGCCACTGGCACATCCTTCTGGCTGAACCACAGCAAGGTGGCTGCCCAGGGCGAAGCCCACTCTGGCCCAGGGTGTTTCCCCAGGCAGGGCCAGGGCAGGCATGCAGGTCTTCAGTGACACAGATCCCTTCAGAAACACCCTCCTGGCCTCCAACAGGCTTCAGGGTCTGGGCTCCATCCTAGTCTACCCCCAAAATATCTCACTGACAGGCCTGAACCACCTGGGCTCCCTGCAGAGCTGGCAATGGGAGCTTCCTCCTGCCCTAGGACCACAGCACCCACCTCTCCCCACACAAGGGTGCTGGGTTCCCTGCAGGGTGATGGACATGGGTGTCATGGGTGGCTTTCCCATTCCTAGGACCCCTCTGCCCTGCCAGGAGGGGTTGGGCAGTGGGTGCCAGCCAAAGCAGCATCCGGGCCCAAGTTACAGTGCAAGATCACTTCTCTGCCCACCCCGGTGCTGGAGATGCCCCTGTCCCCCCGACCTTTCCAGGCAGGAGGAGGTGGCGAGTGCACCCTGCTCTCTGCCTCCGGGTGGGTGCCAGCACCCCAAATCACCCAGCGATGCCTTATGTCACCCAGCCTCCACCGGTGCGCCAGGCATTTGGTGTGAAAGCTGCTCATCTCCAGGTAGCTTTCTGCTGCCATCACTTCAATAAAAAAAAATAAGCAATTCCCAGCTGCCACAAGCTTAGCGCCGCTCCAGCTGCCTTGGCCCAGCCTCGCCGCTTCTCTTTGAGGCTCAAAGCCCCTCGCTGGAGTCCCGGCTGTGGTGGGAAGCCGGGCTGGGGATGAAAGCACCGCTTACCTGCTTACTTCTGCTCCAGCGCCCAATGAGCAGCAACGCATGGATTACCAAAAATAATTCCCCCTAGAAAAGGAGGGGAAAAAAAGAAAGAGAAAAAGAAAGAAAAAAGAAAAAAAAAAAAAGCCTGTGCTGTGGGAATGGCCAGCTAACCTCGAAAGCCTCTTACCTGGTTAGATTTAACTGCCTTTGTTGCTGCATCAGCCTGAAAAATCCCCTCTTGCACTGTGTCGGTGTTGCTGGCAGCTCCGCGCCGCTTCCCGGCCCTTTGTAATGAAAGGCGGCTCTGTGGCGTGGTGGCCGAGGCTCCTCTGCTCCCAGTTGGGGCTTTTCTCCTGGGAAACCCAGCTCATCCATCGTGGGTTTTTTCTTTGTGGGCCTATGCTTGGTGTGCACGGGGCGTCAGAAGCGACCAGGGAAGGATTTGTCTGTATGAAACAGCCTCCCCGGCGTTAAAATGTCTTCTGCCTCCTTGAGCCCACTTATTGCCATGATCCGAATTGAGGCGCTTCCAGCTCGCTTGCAAAGCAGCATTTCTGAGCTGTCTCTCCAATCTATTAATTAATTAATGGCTTTATTAATGCTAGAGGAATGGCACAGGTTGCACCCAGGGGCTATGGACAGGAGGGGTAGGGGAGCTTGGGTGAATCCAGGGTGTGAAGATGAAGCTCAGGGCAGTCTCAGGGGGTCACCATGGGTGGGACACAGCTCCCACGCACTCCCTGTCCCCATCCTTCTCCAGTGACAGCCCCAGGGCCACCTCTGCCATCGCAGCTCAGAGTCCAGCAGCTGTGCCATGCTCCAGGCAAGCAGTGCTGTGAGGGTGGGAGCAGGCGGGACACTGTGAAAGGGTGAAAAGGGACTTTTTTGGAAGTCACCAAGCAGGGATATTGGTCCAAACCACCTGCATCCTTAAGCCATGCTTCAGACCCAAGGGCCACCTTCCCTTATGGTTTTGGATGAAGTTGTTGCTCTTAGACTGGCATGGGCAAAAGGGAACCCAGGGTCCACATCTTGCAGCCTGGTGTCCCCCTCTCACCATCCCCTCTCTGCCTGGCATGAAGGGGAGCACTCCAGGCTGGTGTCCTTGAGCCTGGGTGCCATCTGCGCTTTCCCTCTGGTTTTCTGCCGGCTTGGCCCCAGCCCTCAGAGATGAAGGGGGAGGCAAATTGGTTGTGAGGCATCAAAGGAGGAGGCGTGAATGTGGATGGGGTGCAACACTACCCCCAGTGTCCCCACTGACCTGGCATCACCTGGAGGGTGGGTAGCAGCTCCCTTGCCTGGAAGCATCCGGCAGAAGTGGTGGTACCCAGCTTGAGGACATGGAGGGGTGCCCACACCTGCATGGTTTTGGGGAGCACTGATGTGGGATGCCCCTGCAGCACCCCAGTGCCTGGGGACAGTGCCAGCCCCTTCCCTGGACCTGCCACAGCTCAGTGCGGGGCAAGCAGGGAAGAGGCCAGTGATGATGCTCTGTCCTGGCTGAGGTGGTTTTGGTCTTTCTCCCAGTGCAGGCATCCCTGTCCCAGGCTGTGCTCCCCCTCTGCTCCCCCATCCGAAGCTGTGCCCCCCATCCTGGCCTGGGGGTCCCCTGTAACCCCCATCTGGGCTGTGCCCCACATCTGGGCTGCTCTCCTTCTGTTCCCCCCGCTCTGGTCTGCATCCCCCATCCCAGAATGCGCCCCCCATCCTGGGCTGCTCTCCCTCTGTGTCCCCCACCCCCGTCTGCGCCCCCCATCCCGGGCTGCTCTCCCTCTGTGCCCCCCACCCCGGTCTGCACCCTCCATCCCGGGCCGTGCTCCCCATCCCGGGCTGGGCTCCCCTGTGCCGCGGCCCGGGCCCGGTGCAGCCGCGGAGGGGGGTCCCGGGGGGATGTCGGGCAGCGCGGGAGGGGGCCGGGGGAGGCTGCGGCGGGGGCGGGGAGCCCCGGCAGCGGCAGGGGCTGGGGGCCGGGGCCGGGCAGGGCCGGGCCGGGCAGGGCGGACCGGCGGTGCCGGGGGGAGGCTGGGGGCGGGGAGGGGGCGCTCGCCCCCCCCTTTGCCGCTGCCCGCCCCCGCGGCAGCGCGACTCGGCGGCGGCGGCGGCTGCAGACGGGGACGGCGGCGGCGCCGCGCAGGTAGGACCGGCACCGGCCCCGGCCCCGCGGCCGGGCGGGGGGGCCTCGCTGCGGGGGCAGGAGCGGGCGGCGGGCGGGTGCGCCCCGGCTGGGCTCGCCGGGCGCAGGGTGAGGGCGGGGAGCGGGGCCGGCCCCTGCCCGGCCGGTACCGGCCCCGGCGGGAGCAGCCCCCGGGACGGTGGCGGGAGCAGCCCCCGGGACGCGGAGCGGAGCCGCGTGGCTCTGCTCCCCCGCGCCGCGGCTGCCGCTGGCCGGGGGCTCTGGGCTGGGGCCGGGGCCGGGGCCGGATCCTGCCGCCGGGAGCCAGCGGGGACGGAGGCGGTTGCCTCGCCGGCCGGGGGGAAAAGGCTCCCAGGATGCAGGGTTGGTCGTCCCGGGGACCTCTCGGGGTGATGGGGGGCTTCTTGGGTGGCCCACGGAAAGCGGGGTCGTGGGATGCTGGGGCTGGCGTGGGCGTGGGCTGGGGGCACCGGCTGCCTGATGGCAGGTGGATCCGGGGGAGCACTCGGTGGGACCCCTTGGCCGCTCGTTGTGTTCCCCCATGTGCTCAGCGGTCGCTCCTCTGGCCACCGTGGTGGGGACCCGGGGGCCTGGTGGAGAGCCCACCCGAGTGGGGAGCAACCTTGGGATGCAGGAGCTGTGCCCTGCGGGGGAGAGCCCTTGTCTCCCCTGCACCCTCTTTGCCCCACAGAGCCCTGGCCCACCAGGGACTGGCTTTCTGTGGGGCACGGCATCCCCCTGGGTGGCCTTGCAGGGCTGTCGGGGTGGCTGGTGGCTCCCTGGGGGTGCGATAACGTGTGACACGGCCGAGCTCCCCACTCAGCTCCCAGCTGCCGCCTCTTCCCTCTGCAATTTTTTACCCTCCCATCTCGACGTCTACCTCTGCAGCCTCCAGTTTCTTTTTTATCCTTCCCTCTTGTTTCAAGATCCGTGGGTTTGTGTGGGTTTTTTTCCAGCCGCCCCCCCCCCCCCCTCCTGTTTTCTCATCTGTGCTCTTGCTTGCTCTAGCCCTTGTCTTTGTTTCAGCTGGGGGAAAGAAAAAAAAGAAATAATTGCTTCCCTTGTAAAGTTGGCCCTGGCAGAGCGAGCCCCTGGAGAGCGATGCTGCCCGGGCGGCGCGGGAGCCAATGGCAGCCCCTGCCGCCCTCCAGCCCCGGTCCCCAGTGCGGGGGGACAGCCACTCGCCCCAATAAATACCTGTCACCTCCCAGGAAAGGCGGCATTGGGATGCCCTGCGGTTGGGGGCCACCGACGGTTTGGCTGGGGATCGTACAGGTACCTCCCTGGCGTTGCTTTCCCCAGGGTGGGTGTTTCTCCCGGCACGATTTTCATCATGGGCCCTGTCTCTCAGTTTGGGCATCTCCATCACTCCGGTCTGTATGTGGTGCTGGTCCCTGGGGTCCCACAGGGCTAGGGGGGCCTCAGCCGGCCTGGGGTCTCGGGGGGGGGGGGGGGGAAGGGGGTGGGGGGGCGTTGTTTCATGTCTGTGCTGCTATGCCTAGGTTTGCCTTTGTCTGGAGCAGGGACGAGGATGGGGGCCAGGGGGGTTGGTCTTTTATTTTTCCTTTTGCATGTGTCTTTGATACTGTCCCCAGGAGGGGATCCTGTTTCCCCAAGCTGCCTTTGCTTCACATCGCTCCTCCTGCACTGCCGGCCCCAGGTAAAAGGAGAAGCTGGGACTGATCCGCGCTCCCGATACTGTGGGCTAGCTGCTGGATCCTGGTTGTGATCCCTGCATGGAGCTGCTTTGTGGCTGGGTTTGGCCTCGCTGGCTCAGGTATCGCCTGCCAGATGCTGGCGGCAGAATCTGGCCCCTTGTTTATAAGCAGGAGAGTAGTTTTGTCCTTATCTCCATCCGCTACAGAGGCCGGAGCTAGAATTTCAATGGGATGCTGCAGTTCGCCCTGGGCAGCAGCTGGCGTGGGTGCTACCCCCAGGGGACCGGGTGCCCAGGGAAGGTGTGGGCCTGCCAGAGTGGGTCAGAGGAGCCACAAGATCTGTGAAGCCCAGAACTGGGATGTCAAGGACTGTGGGTTTAGCCATGGTTTTATTGTCTGGTGCCCCTTTCTCCCCTTTGCTCTGTCTGGTTCCTTCTCTGTCTCGGGGCTGGCTCTCAAAGGCAGGAAAGAGGTGATGGTCAGGGTGGGTGGCACACAGAGGGCATGCGGGGTGTTTCGGAGTGTGTGTACACACTAGGGTCTACAAAATGCCCACACAGATGCCTTGTCCCCAGAAGTTTTTTTGGAGGATGCTGTTGCGGCTTCAGCCCCCCCTGGTTTCAATAAACTAAATAAACCCGGGCTGTGCAGGAGCCGCACGTGAAGGTGCAGAGCCGCACGCCATGGTGTGCGCTGGCCGGGCCCCCTCCGGCTCACTGTTGGCACCGCTGCGCCAGCGACGTGGGCTGTGTTTGGAGGGATGACGTGTGTGGTGACGGGAGGGAAGGGAGGGCGAGCAGGGGATGAGCAGGAGCCGGAGCCTGGCCACGACCTGGGGCTGGCGTGGGCAGCCGCAGCAGGGACGAGGAGCTGGGGAGAGGGATGCACAAGGGATGGCGTCTTCCTCCGACCTGCCCCTCTGCCCACATCCACGCTGCCGAGCGCCAGCACAAGGTGCTGCGAGCCCCTGCCTGCCCCTGCCTGCCCTCCCAAAGCTGTTTGAACTCGGCCAGGGGGAAAGAAGGCCAGGCCTAGGGTTTCCTCCCACCTCCCCTTTTTTTTGTGTGCTTTTAGACATGAGGCATTCCTGGGCGGATATTTGTTGCCGGGGTTGGGACGCCTCCTGCCAGACAAAACTAATGGGAAATGGGGGAATTGGTTTGGGATTTTTTCCCTCCGGTGTCTTGACCCTTGGAGTTATTGAAAAGCCAGCTGCAGCTCAGCCCCGTGCAGTGATTCCTGTGTGTCTCCAGCTAGTCATTTTGGGTCTGTAGGTGATTTGCAAAGAAGTCATCATGAGTATGGGAGCGGTAGCTCACACTGTTGTGGTTATTGTGGCAGGTTACATGGTTTTGTCTCTGTTTCACGCCCCCCCAGATCAGATGTGTAATTATCAGAATTGGTGAAGCGTAAGTTATAAAGCAAAAAGCCTCCGTGAAATATTCATGACTCTGCCGTCAGTGAAGGGTCAGCCTTTGGAGCTGGGAAGCCCAGAGGAGAGCTCTGCTGCCATCCCATCGCCCGGCCACCGTCCCATCGCCTGCCTGGCCAGTGGCAGGGGAAGAAGAGGGGAGATGCAGTTAGGCAGGCAGGGAGCGGGTGACCTTGTGACGTCCCTGCTGTCCTGCTCTGCTCCACTACCTCTCATTTTTGTCCAGGCACTATAGACATCTCTGAAAGCTGTAATCTGCAAAGCCCTGGGGGGCTCCACACTGTGCTGCCTGCTATTATCCCCGAGACAAAGAGGGACAGGCAGGCAGATTACCTTGTCCTTTATTTTTTCAGCTGGGAGCAAAGCAAAGCCTTAAATGAGCTTGCTGCCGGGGAGGGATTGCATGGGCAGAGCCCCAAGCGCCCTGTGCTCCTTCCCCTACCCAGAAGTGGCAGGACCCCATCCCTCACCCCAGGAATGGCTCATGCTGCCCTGTCGCTCCCTGCTCTGCTGCAGAGCCCCAGGGCCAGGTGAGGGTCTTCGCTGGGGCTCCCCTGCAGCACCCTCGCCTTCTCAGGGCACGTAGCACCTGGGTTTCTGGGGGCCAGGAACAACCTGATGCTCATACCCATCACCTCTATGCCTGGCGTTTGCACTTTCAGGCTGGACTGGCAGTGGGCAGAGGCAGGGCTTGCATGGCCCAGTCCTGCACAGCTCAGCACCCAAGCTCATCTCCACGCCAGGGGCCACATCCCTGGCCAGGCTGGCCCCACACAGAGATGGCACCACTACAGCAAGGGGCAGGTCACCTCTGTACGGTGCCCCCAGCTGCCTCCCACCCGGTGCGGGAGCAAGTGCTCTCCTCTGGGCTACACAAAACCCTATTGCCGGCACCCACAGGGCTTCCCTCCCTGCACAGGGACCTGTGCCATCCCCTGCTGCTCTCCTCACCCCAGCACTGCCACGGATGCGGCTCAGCCTGGCCAGACATGGCTGCACACTCCTCAGGGCACCCTGCAGAGGATGCTCTCCATGTGGCCAGTGTCCCCCCCATGGTCCCCTCCACTCTGAGCCTTCCCAGGCAGCCCCACTACTGCCAGCCGTGCTGGGTGGGTTTTGTCAACCAGCCATTGAAGTGCTGATGGTTTTATGCCTGGCACTTAATTATTTCCCCGATTGCCACCACTGTGTGCTGGCGAGTGGCGCTGGCTGTGACCCTGCCGAGCCCAACTCTGCTGCTGCAGCCGGGGGAGCTAATGGCAGAAGCATGCCCCACGTGGAGTTTAATTATTGGCTTTCTTCCTTAACAGAGTACATTGGCTGACCTTAATGCAATTAATTAGGGCTTAATCAACTTCTGGTGGCTCAGCACAGCACACAGTGATTCCTGCCTTTCCAGGAGGGCTTACAAGAGGTTAAAGCAGCTGAGGAGGGATGGGATGTAGTCTGTTGGCAAGTAGAGTCACGTTAGCTGCGTTCTGGGACAAGACTCAGGTGTCCTCTCAGGCTGGACTTGTTGGAGCTGCTGGTGCAGGCAGGAGGTGAGATGGGCTCGAGGGCTGTGCCCAGGGTGTTGCTTGCTTTTGGTATCACCCTGAGCTGGGGGTGGGTGAGGGGGACTTTCTGCAGGGCTTACCCCTGTAGCCTGTGCTGGGCCAGGACCTTCAGGCTCTTTGGGTGCCTTCTGTTAGTAGTGGGGCTGTGGCTGGGTTGTGCATCCAAGCAGCTACCAATAGGTGACTCCCAGGTTTGCACCCAGGGTGCTGGGGGTGGTGTGTGGGGAGCCCCTTCCCTCCCCATTAGCAGATATTAGTCTTGGAGACAAGAAAGGAGCTGTCTGGTTCTGGTTCTCCCTGGGCAAAATTTAATAACTAATAGTGCTAATTAATATTGCAGGATGTCCCCAGCACCTGTGGCTCCTCTTGGCTTGCCTGCTGGGTGTCTTCTAGGCTTTTGGAGCCCTGAAATAGGGGCTGAGGCACGGATGTCCAGTGTGAGGATTTATTTGTGTGCCTTGTGTCTCCAGCTGCTGGCTTTTAGCTTTCCAAGCCAGTGGGCACCTGTCAGCATAGCTGGTGATGGAGTGCCCCCTCCCTGGCTGCTGGCGGGGAGGACAAAGTGACTCGGCCTTGGTCTCGCAGAAAGCCCCTGGCAAGGTGGGTGTCCCCGTGCAAGCGGTGGCGTCTCCCAGTGTCAGCTGTGGCGATGGAGACTGCAGCGTGCCCTGCCATGTGCCCTTGGGTCCTGGATGCTTTGCGTCTTCCCTGTGCTGTTGTGCCTAAGCAGCTCCTCTCCCACAGTGGCATGTGTCCCCCTCTGTTTCTCTGGGTCCACATGTTCCTGGCAGTTGTTCCCCCCCGGCAGGGGCTATGCCACCAAGCCCCCTTGTGCAGGCAGCCCGGTGCTGGGACTGGGAGGTGGTGGCAGGAGCTGTGCCAACCACTGTTGCCGGTTTGTTTGCTTCAGTGCCAATTCATTAATATCAAAAAGCTAATTAGGATTCCACAGCCCTTCCCACCTGGCCCTCTCCTTCAGAGGCTGGAAGATACTTGTCTGTGGGATTTTGCTGCAGCCCTGTGTTAAAAGGATTCAGCCATGGTCTGTCCCAGCCTGGTGGTTTGTGTCCCCCTCTCTGCTCCTGGCTAATCCACCTGGCTCAAGCCCCTCGAAGCCCAGTAAATGGGATGTGGTAGTTGCCAGTAATCCCTCTGCTCTCCTGGGCAGGCTTCTCATATTACGAGTTATTAAAAAAAAACAAACCCAGGCAGCAATAACAGTGGCCTGGGGAGAGCCCAAGCACAGATTGCTCTCGGTCAGACCCCACGCAGCAGAAGAGCCACAGGCAGAGGCAGCTAGGCACAGCTGGATCTTGTGGAGCATCTCTCGGCAGGGGTTAGCCCCTCTTGCAGGTGGAGAAGGGACAAGCTGCAAGTCTCTTGCTCCCTGGGGAGCAAGCAGGGATTCCCATGAATCACAGACTAAAACCTGTTTCTGCCTGTGGGGAACCCTGGAGGAGGTGGGATAAACCTCGTGCTCCCCACCCTGGTGCCGGCATCCCCTGGCCTCAGCATCTTCCCCACTACTGCCCCTGTCCAGCCTCAGCTCCTGTGCTGGCATCCTGCGGGGACAGCACAGAGCCAGCGCCACTCGCCTGCCACCTCTCTAGGACAAAACCAGCCTCCACTCCCAACTATTTGCTTTGCTTTGCAGCGCTTTTGAGAAAATATGCCCAGAATTGGGGATGCTGTTTGTTCTGAGACAGGGCAGTGGTGTTGCTCCATCCTTTTCCATGCAGGTCTGGTACAATGGTCCAAAGTCTTGCTTCCTCGAGGATGGGTTAGCCCTGTGGGAAATTCAATCTGCAAAAGATCTGCAGTTACTTGCAAATTTGGTGGGTTTTTTTTTTTCCCTGCAAAAAATATCAATATTCCTGCAGCGAGTCTCACTGTAGCTCAAAGCGTTTTGTTGCATGGGTTAGGGGGTTTCCTTCTGGCTTTAAGTCAACATTTCCCCTTAAAATGTCACTCAGAAGGCTGCTTTTTTTTTTTTTTTTTTTTTAAAGCAAAAGTCTGTGATGACATTTTAAGTGGAGAAGAACATTGCTGCTTCGTTTTGAAATGTCAACTTTGAGTGGGGTGGGGGTTATTCATTTATTTATTTTATTCCAGCATTTCCCAGGGGAAAAAAGCAAAATGGTTTCATCAGACTCAAATAACCGTTGCCCCCCTGCCCCCAGCCACCTCAAAAATAAATATTTTTTTAACCCAATTGCATTTTTGTAGCAGGGAAACTTTTGCCAGGAGAAGTTGTGCTCCAGTGGGATGCTGTCCTGGGAAGGGACAACCCTGTCGCAGCCAAACCTCAGCCCTCTGCGGCAAATTCTTTGCCACCAAACTCCGTCGAGGACCTGTGGGAGAGGCTCCATCGCTGCTGGCCAGCTTCGATTGCTGCGGGAGGGATTAACGGTCCAGGTTTTGAAGCTCTCCTCTTCCTGCTTTCCCTTTGCCTCGCACTCCCAGTTTTCTTTTGCGCAGTTTGCCCCGAAAATCGCTTGTGCTAGATTAGGCTAGAGACTGGAGTTATCTTCCTTTTATTTATTAGGGTAATTATACCTAATGATTCACATGCTCGTGGAGAGTAATTACTCCCAAATACAGCACCGGCAGTGTTCTTACCCAGCCTGGGTACGGTGATTCACAAATGCATCTTTTTGTACAATTCATCAAATGACGATCCCTTAATTGCTGATTTGGTTTGGAGGCGGTTAAGGAGCTACCGAGGACCTGGCAGTACCATCTCCGCACCCGGTTTGCTCCGGTGGTGTGGTTGCTCGTGTGCGTCTCCCTCCTGCTGCACCGATGGCTGTCACCGCTCGCCTCCTGCATGGCTTTTGCTGGAGGTCTCGGTTGGGTCAAGCCCCTCGCGCTGCAGGATTTGTGCTTTTCGAGGAGCCACAGTGCCTGATCCAGCAGTTGCTGTGGCACAGCCCAGCTGAGGGAGAGTCGTGGCTGCCCCTCTCCAGGGAGGGGATGACCCCTCCATCCTCCCAAAATGTGGCAGTGACATGGCTCAACCCTCAGCTCTTCACAGCTCATGGAGCAGGTGGGTGAGAGTTTAGGAAATACTGATGTGGAAAGCCAAATCCTCCAGGTTTTGCACCAAAAAAAGGCCCCTTGCTTAGATTGTTCTGTGTGAGGCAGCGGCAAGGGATGTTCCCCCCTGCTCCTTGGGGTCTGGAAGCCCCCTGCCTGTGCTGTCCCAGGGAGAGGACATGTGGGGACCCTCACCTAGGGACTCCTGGCCGTCCACTGTGCAGGGTCGGGCTGGGCAGGAGCATCCCAATGGGGAATGATGTGCAGAGTCCAGCCTGCTGAGCTGCTCCTGAGCCTGGGGATGGAGGAAGGTTTCCCTGAGTGCTCTGAAGGGTGTTGATGTCCCCAGTGCTGCCATGTGGCTTGGAAAGGCAGCCTGGAGTTTGAAGATCTTCCTCAAGGGTTCAGGGGAGCCCGGGGTGATGGCTCTCAGGTGGCTCAGCCCCTCCGGTGCTGCCCAAGAATGCCACAGTGCTCAGCCAGGGGCTGGCAATTGGCTGCAGTCTCCCGGGCCAGCAAAAAGAGGGGTTTTGGTGCCACGTGGCAAGCAGAGTTTGCATCGTGCTTTGTGTAGTGTTGTGTGGGGTTCTTTTGTTGCTGGGTGTTTTTTTGAGGTTTGTTTTGGGTTTTTTTGTTTTTTTTGGGGTTTTTTTTTTAGCTAAAGGAAGCTCTTCCCTTCTCGGTGCACGTCCGGGCTGCATTGCATGAGCCTGCACATGCCACACATCCACTCTGGCTGCAGGGGCTGCTTGGGTCTCCCATCCTGAGGATGCCAGAATCGCCACTGGGATGTGAGCAGAAAGGCAGCAGAGTAGGCAGCACAAACCCCCCTTTCTTGCCAGCCACCACTTGGCTTTAGCCCCAGCATCGCTTGGGTGGGCTCCTGCAGGAGCCTGCCCAGGTCGCCCCCCTCACCCCAGTACATGGGGTTGCCCGCAGCGGCTGTGCCAGTGCTGCCCAGTAAGCGTTCACCAGAGCAATAGCTCCCTGGTTTCATTCCACCCACGTCCACCTTCTTAGCGGAGGATTCGCGCCAGTGCCTGGCCCCCTGTCAAGAGCTCCTGCAGGCAGCCGGGAGCTGCTCCTAATGGGCTGCCAGGGGATTTGTGCTCTGACAGCCGGCCGCTGACAGCTCCTTGCGACTGCTCCCTTCACCTGCTGGGCTCTCCTCTTCTGGTCAGATGGCAGAGGACACTCCAGCCACCACAGGGAGGGGGCTGGTGCCTTTTTCTCCCCCACCAGGTGTTTGCAATTGTGCTGGAGGTACCACAACCCATTGCCTTTGTGGTGTTGATAAAGCCCTGGGGGTGACAGTGGTGCAAGCAGAGGGTCACCAGTTTGGAGGAGCTCCTGGAGCTGATGCTCTGGGACAGGGATGGGCAGTTCTGTGTGTACCACAGGGCAAGTCTTGTCTCAGCTCCAAGGAGGTGCCTGGGGTGGGAGGCCCCCTGTTAGCTGGGAGAGCTGGGAGCAAGTGCTGACCTGCAGGGTGTCCCTCTGCCGAGGCTCTGGGGCCTCCCATGCTTTCTCCTGGCTGCAACGTCGCCTCTCTTCTGTTTGATGCAGGGCTCCTCTGTCTCCCCACAGACTGATACAGGGGCTGGGGGGGTGTCCTGGGGGCTCACCGGGGCCCAGCCTCATCCCAGTGAGGGCTGTGGCAGCCACTGCAGAGGGACTGGCCCGTTGCCCTGCCAGCGTGGAGCAACTCACAGCCTGCCGTCATGTATGGCTTTTTATTCCTATGTGATTATACATCCCACTTCATATAGGGATTGAAGCCGTGCAATACGCCAGGGTCCTACGGCGGAGAACAGCCCCTGTGCTATGGAAGCCAGCCTTGGAGGAGCCACCAAAGCTATCCCCTGGGGTGCTGGAGGAGTGCCACTGGCCTCAGCCCAGGCTCTGTCCTGCATCGCAGGCTCCCCAGCCCTCTCGGGGCCGGGGGGGGGGGGAGGCGGGGCAGATGAGGGGTGCCAAGCTGCTCTGGGGTGAGGCCAGCACCCCCTTGCAAGGGCTGGCCTGATTCTGCACCACATCTGTTGTGGAGAGCCCTGGCAGCTGTGCTGGTGGGGTCGTCCATGGGGAGACCCCTGGTTTGCTTTTGGCCCCCACTATCCTGAGAGATGGGTGACAGCCTTGGGAAGCATCTGGGTGTGTGCACTGGAAGGAGGCTGCTGGCAGGACAAAGGAGAAGGAGGAAGAAGAAGAAGAAAGGAGCTGGGGAACGGCCATGGCAGCAAGGGCTGCCCCAAGCACGATGCTCTTCAAAGTTTCTCAAGAGGCCTCAGCAGCTCTTTCAAGGTTTGCATTAAATCTGTCACATTAGCGAAAATAGTGAAAATTACCCAGCTTGTGGAGTAGATGAAAGGCAGCCCCCTTCCAAACCCTCCATAAAGGAAGGGCCCCATTAACACCTAGTGAAATATTAGCCATTAATCAGGCTCTGTGCAAAATAAAACCATCCACATTTATCATTATTGGATCCTTAATGAAGTGATAATGGGAATGCTGGGGAGCTGTGATATTAATGTCTCCTAAGAGGCAAGAGCAGAGCCAAGGGCGGCAGCCAAGATTTTTAATTTACTGCCAAAAGCTCGTGCTGTTAATAACGCAGTTACTTCTCCCGACCATTAGCACTGTTTGGCTATGAGCAGCCTGCTTAGGAGAGCAAACTGATGCCGAATGCACCCAGGCTTTGCTCGTGCACTCCCTGCCCAGCAGCTGGGTGTGTTTTTCCTGACAGCTGCCCCTGTATCCCCTGCCCACATATGGGTTGCGGCCAGGGAGCTGTTGGCCATCTCCGGCCATCTCCCTCCTTCCTGGAGACTGGCTGGCATAGAAAGAGTTTTGCTTTTCCAATAAAAAGGGAAGGGAGTGTCAAAACCAAGCAACTCTTACTTTCCTCACTCTTTCTGTGACTTGTCTCCTTAGGCAGAAGCACCTCAGAGCCAGGATGGTGTGGAGCTAGTCCCAGCATGGCCAGCACACTGGGATCTCTCAGTGTGACCATAGTTGCACTCTGTGTTTCTTCACATCCCTGGGTACACTCACATGATGCTAATATCCCATCCACGACAGCATGGGCAAGCTGCAAAGCCCTGCTCAGCTGTGGTGACTCAGTCAGGTTCCCCATGGGAAAGTCATTGCTCCTGGCAGGCTCCAACAGCCCAGAGGCAAATCGTTACCTGGCAGGTAAGCAATGCTGTTGCATCTTTAGATGCAACTGTCTTCTTACAAATCCTTGCAAAACCCGACCAGTGCAGCCCCATGTACGCTAGCTCATGCGTGGGGTCTTTTGCTGTTGGCAAAGGGACTGCAGGTCAGATGGAGCTGGCTTTGGGCTGGAGCAGTAACAGACAATTCTGTGCTGAGCACTGTGCAGAGGAATAAAACGGTGCCTTGTTTGTAAGGGGTGCACACCCTCCACAGCTCCTTTCCTCCTTAGGCAGAAGATGTACCGGGTCCACCCAAGCAACCCCTCAGAAATGGAACTTCAGTTTATCCAGGTAGAAGCACCAGAAGAGGAAAAAGTGTTTCTGTAACCTGGGTGTCCTTGGTCAACCTCCCCCTGTCCTGTTATCTCCTCATTAGAACAGACAAGAACAAAAACCGTATATGGAGGCCAAGCGAGTGCAGATGTGAAGTGCACTTCAAACAGCTCCATCCTTTCAACAAACCTTTTGTTAGTCTTCTCTCCTCCCCAACACAAACTCTTTTTAATTGCTAGTGAAAAGCCACTGTTTAGAAAGCAAGGACACTGCTCAGGGTACATGTGGTAGGCATTTCCCAGGAGAAGGCAGCAAGCGCTAGACCAAGGTCTTCTGAATTTGACTGTGACACAGCACAGGCAGCAGCTCCAAGGACTAGCAGTGCTCAGCAATGTGGCAGGGCTGCAGGCAGAGCATAGGGGTACAGTGGACCTGCAGCTGTGTGCCCAGGCTGGCATGCCGGACCTGCTCCTGAAGATGGCAGTGACCCTTCTACCAGGCACCTGAGCCTGAAACCGGAGTCACTCTGGATTTCACTGGAGCAGAACTGGACAGGAAGCATTAACACCACTTTGGAGCCAGCTTTAGCCAGTTATTCTGGCTGCAGCCCGTACTTTTTGGCTGTATCGCTGTGTATGTTAGAGCCCCTGTGGTGCTGGCATGCCAGGCATGGAGGAGGTGACCTGCCAGTGACCTGCTGGCAACCTGCGGAAAAAAACTGCACAGCACAAAGCAGCTTCTCCTGTGCAACTGTCACCTGACATTACAGGGGCACAGCAAACTTTATAACGCTTGGCAGGTTTTCCCCAGCAGATCTCAAAGCTGTTTGCCAGCGTAAGCAAGTTCAGGCATGTTACAGAAGACCTTCAGACTCGGAGGACAAATGAGATGCATGGATGAGTTTAAACCACTGGGGTAAGACTTGAGGTTTTGAAATCCCTAGGCTTGTGCCTTGACACCATGCCTGGGCTGTGGCCCAGACAGGCCAGCTGCCAGCCTGGCATTGATACCAGGCCCCGTGACGGTCCTGCTGATATCCCTACTTGTTAGATATTGGCTTTGAAACGAAAGCAGGAGGTGTTGCATCCTCCTCAAAAATCCGCCCTCTGATCCATCTTGGAGCAGGCCGCAGAACGACTGTTCAGTGAGACACCACGACTCACGGTGTTGGCAGGACGGTGTATTTATGTCACGAGATGAGATCAGCCACACGGAGTAGGTCTGTCTGTCTGGAAAGAATCTGAGCCAAGCGTGTCCTATTAAATTAGAGCTGGATTTTTCAAAGGAGCTCAGTTCCCGCTTAGGCTCTGTAACAAACAGGCAGATATTCAAAAGGAGTCGGATGTTGTTGGGTCATACTGGCTGCTGAGCTGAAGTCCTTTGAATATGCAGCCAAAACCGTCATCGTGCCTGTTGCTACAGGCAGAGCCCTTCTGAAATCCAGCCCCACTGTGGCCTCCATGTCCTGGGAAACATGGCTCATCGCTGCTGTCCCACATATTGCACTGCAGTAGGTGACAAAACCATGATAACCACCTTATATATACAGGGGAGCAGCTCCCTGTCAAAGCACAGCTCTGGCAGCTTTGCCCTTTGATCAGCTCAGCAGCATGGGTCAGGAGAGCTGAGCGTGAAGGTTTCCTTGCCTTTTGTTCTGTGGAATTAGCAGAGTTAATCAGAGTGACAGCGACTTCTGCCTCAGCGCAGAAGAAAGGTCAGTGGCTCAGGCTGGATGCACGGCTGTTTTCTAGGCAGTTGGAAAACAACACTGTGAAAGCTCATGGCATACACACTGCTGGCACAAAGGCTCTCCCAACAGGTATCAGCGGGGAAGATGTCCCTGTGGAGGGAAGGAGGCTAGAAGAGGACTCCACTCAGCTGGCTTACCACTGCACCTCAGTTGTCTCCTTCCTTGTGCTGCACAGTGAAGGTGTACCACCCTCTGTGACACTGCACTGTTTTTGTGTCACATGTCCATTATCAAATGCTTCTCTCTGCCAACGTGCTCCTTAACCGCGCTGCTGGGTGTGCACCATGCTGGGCTGGGGGTCTCTGAGTTGCCCCAGGTACCTGGTGTGGGAGGAGCTGCCGGGCACTGCAGTGGCAGGTGGAGCGAGTGCTGGGTGTCCCCTTTCCCACTGTGTCCCCCTGCACCTCCGTGCCTCCAGCTGGGCAGGCCTTGCTATTGATTTTGCATCCTTCAGTTGCTGTAATGCACTTCTGTGAACATGCAAAAGCCCACTGCTGAGCTGCTCTGGAGCTGGGGGTGTGGAGGTGCATCAGCTGCAGTGAGGGCTCTCCCTGGCAGCCCTACTATGGTCTTGATCTCCCCACATCTTTTAACTATAGTTGAAGCAGTCACAGGAGTGGTGGCTCTCAGCAGAAGTGTTAAATCCGGCCTCTGTGTCTGTAATGTGACCTCTTACCTTCCTCTGATCCCAATTACAAGTGCTTGCTTTTGCTGTGAACATCCACTCATGTGTCTAATTAGTGGATTCTTTCTGTTAAAGATATTAGCACCCTCAACCGTAAGCCCTAATTTAAGCAGTTTACATTTGTCTGCCTTCATTTACCCCTGATCCTAATTAAATGTATCTGGATATCTTTGGAGGGAGCTCTCATGATCTCTTCATGGCTCTAATTAAAATGGCCTGGATGTCCATGACATTGGTGCCTGTCAAGCCTGTCACCAGGAGGTGATGCCCACCTTGGAACTGGCTGAAGAACGTATAGGAGTCGTTGTTGCGGAGAAAGGCCTCCACATCAAGGCCCTCCCGCAGCGCCTCAGCCACCATCTGTGGGCTGCAGAAGGCCCCTGCCGCCTCCGTTGGGCCATCCTGCCCGTCTGTTCCCGCGCTAAGGAAGACAATCTCACACCTCCCTGGGGGGCTGACTTCCATAGCCTGTGCCCTGTGCAGCCCCAGCCCCACGCGCAGGGCCAGCTCCTGGTTCCTCCCTCCCTTGCCACTTCCTTGAAGCTGAACTGTGGTTTCTCCGCCGGCCAGGATGCAGACTGGTCTTTCAGGCCCTAATCCTCGCAGGGTCTGTAGAAACTTAGCAAGGTTCAAACCCGGGATGGCTAGCTCTGCCGCCAGCTGCAGGAGATTCCCCCTCACCGCATCACTCAGGGGCCCTTCTCCGAGGCTGGCAAAGCCCAGGCAGACCAGCTGGATCAGCTGGCAGTAGAGCATGGCCATGCGGCCGACTTCCCCGCAGATTGCTGTGCTCAGGATCAGAGTGGCGTAGCCCAGGCCCTCGGCTTGGCGTTTGGCCTCATCTAAAGCCAGTGTATTTGACCCGATGATGATGTTGCAAACATGGGAGTAGTCTTCTGAAGCAGTGGGCTTGGTGGGAGAGCTGGACAGGACTGTTTCCACTGACTTGGGCAGGTTGTGCAGCAGATTGTATTTGGTGAGTATCTGAAGGCAATCCCGGACGCTGTGGGAGCTGGCAGCAGTGGGCCCACTTGCTATAATGTCCAGGGGGTCACCGATCACATCAGAAAGGATGAGGCTCACCACCTGCCAAAAAGAATGCCCACGGATTATTGTGGGAGGCAGAGACGAGTGACTGCACAGGAGCCCTGCCAGAAGTGCTGCTCTGAGTTTCGCTTGTGCCACCCCTATATCAGAGCAGATGAAAATGGGCAGATCTTGACCCATTTTTGTTTTATGGTCCCATGAGTGTCACCTTGCCCTTCCTGAACCCACAGATCTACAACGTCCTTTGATGCTGGACCATCACACTGGAAGATGTAACTCATGACGCTGCACTTGTCAGGCTGATAACCTAGTGTAAGTTCAGTGATGGCGTGCCCTGAGAACAGCCCCCAGGGGACCCAGCCTTGAAAGCACTGTGGTGGAGCACCAGCACATTGGAGGTGCCTGCTGGGTGAGGGCTGGGGTCTGCTGAGACTGGTGTGATGGCACAGCCAACATTTGCGGAGTCTGGATTCCCCTTTTTCCACCTCTGTATCCCTGAGAGTTTGGGTCCTCAGTGAAATCTGAGCCACAGTGTGCAAAGGTTGTTCACTCAGTAAGGAGAAAACCCCTGCAAGCAGGTCAGTTGATTAAACCCCTATTTTGAGAGCAGGTGGGTGATCTGTGGGAAAGCAGGGGCTTCCTTTTAGTTACCTGTGCGGGATGTGCGAGTCGGGCCAGCCCTCCACCCTTCAGCAAGGACAGAGTCTTCCGGACAATATTCAGCTCCCGTATGTCAGCTCCTTGGGAAGCCAGCATCTTTGTGAGTTTCTCCTTCTCTTCGAGGAGGATGGGAGGGATGGGAGCAGGCAGTAGGGCAGATCCACCCCCTAGGATGCAGAAGAGATGGCAAGAAAAGGAAAACAGAAGTAAAGCAAGGCTGTTCTACATATAAGCCTTTCCTCTTCCCTCACCAGGCAGAGGTGATTGGGGAACTATGCTAACATCTCTGGAGAATTCGTTCTTCGCCAATGGGTTTTTATCACTGCTGTCTTGCACTGTCTGCAGTCAGCTACACCTCACCCAGGAAGTGTAAAGCTCACCAGACCAGGGCACTGCATGCCTGCAATGTTGCAGGGATGAGACAGCAACTACTATCCCCACTGCGTCAGGCCACTCGTGTGTCATCACACTGAATTTCAAGGGCTACCTGGATGGGTGAGCAGCAAGCACGGCCTCCATGACTCGTACAGCAGTCAGCACTAAGCAGATAGAGACACAGCTTTGCTGGCTCCATTTATTCAGGACAGTGTACAAACACTAGCTATGGCTGCAGCAAGATCGGAAGCTGCTGAACTGTGCTCATCTAGGCTCAGGAGGAAAGGAAAGGGGGATGGAGTAATGCAAAGGAAAAAGCACACCCAGAGTCCAGGGTGATAGCTTCATTGATGGGAATCCTGTCTTATACAAGTGGGTACTGAAAATGCAGAAAAATCAGCAAGAAAAAAGGTTCTGACAGAAAAGTGGAATGGATGGCAAATACAGAGTAGAAAGCAGCAAGATCTGAGCAGAGAGTGAACATGCACAGAAGTATAGCTGAAAGCTACTGTCAAAAGGCAAAGCCTGCTCAGAGGTTTGAGACAAATCAGCATCAATAAAACATGATGAGCAAGAAAAACAAATGCAAATGCCTGTGTTTCAGTCAATAGCCAGGGATCTAGCTGAGAGGCAGGAGCAGTTGGGGACCGGCTGCTGTGTGGGAGTGCACATGCATAGGGAGTCACAGCCACGGGGAGATCCTGTACAGGCTTCCTGAAGGGCTGAGGAGTCTCTTGGAGATCCCCGTAGTCAAAGGACGGGAGGAAGCCCAGGGGAATCCCCAGCAAGTGCAGCTAGATTCCAGTTGCTTGGGTGTTTGCCTAGCGGCACTCTCCCTCTGCACCAGATCCAGCTTCAGCATCCACAGAACAATCACTGAGCAGAGGAGATCAAGGGTTTTCTACTGAGCTGCTCCAAGCCCCTGCATGCTTTTGCCCTGTGACAGCCGCCCACCCAGCTGAACTCAGGTTGGGGTGATGTCACTACATCCCTTCGATGCACACTACCCACCTTCCCTACACAACCTTGGGTCTGGGGAGAGCCCAGGGGCGAAGAAGCCAGGGCCTGGGGGTGTTCAGGGCTGACACTGCAAGGTGTGCAGCTGACTGTTGGAGCCTGGGGGCCTCTTTTCCACTGGCTGGGAAGCGGCAAAGCCCTGGCAAAGGTCCGTCCCAAATCTCAGCTTACAGACTCGCCCCCCTGCACAAATCTGGAGCATGCAAGTTCACCAGGTGCTTGCTTCTCCAAGGCTGCATGTCCAAATGTAAGGATGGGGCAGGAAAAAAGCGTCTCCTTGCCAAGAGGTGGGAGCAGCTGGCAGGCTGTGGCCAGAGGTGCCATCTCACAGTGGTGGCACAACTGCAGGATCCAGCCTGCGCAGCTCAGCCTCTCCCCAGGGCTGGGAGGCAGCGTATCCACTGCAGCAGCAGACAGCCCTGTGCCCCACCCTGGTGAATCCCTGGAGAAAGGCTGACAGGAGAAGGGAGAGGAAAAATCAGAGGTCCAAGTGTCAGTGGTGAAAGGGCCAGCACAGCACAGCGCTCCCCTGCTGCACAGCCATGGGTGGGCAGGCAGCTGGAGGGTCCTCAGTAGAGCCCATTCCCTGGGATCCCCACACTACCGGAGATGAGCACAAGGAGCAGGTCATCTGCAGTCAGACCCTCAGCCAGCTCCTGGATGGCAACTGCTCCCTTCAGAGCCGCTGGGTCCGGGAGGTTGTTCTTGGCACCTTCGATGACCTGGATTTTGCTGTGTGGCTTCAGCAGCATCTCCCTGGTGAGGTAAGAGAAGCAATCACACCACTGACATGAACACAGGCAGCCAGACTGTCTGTCACTCAGCAGGGAAATGGGCCTGGTGCACCAGAGACACACAGCAAGTGACCAGGACAGGGAGGTAGCCTTTGCTGAGTGTCTCTTCCCCAGGGCTGAGAAGAGAGCGCATCCAGCACAAGAGATGGGCTGTGTTGCTGGTGTCACTGGGATGTGATGGTGGTTGAAGACCAGGGTGGTGTGGTGGATGGGGTGGGCATCAGAATGAGAGCAGTGGGAAAGGACTGAAGGGGTTCACAGCAACACCCACAGAGGACAAATCTGGCAGCCTACCCAGCCAAACTGTCCAGACACACTCCCCCTTACCGCATTCCTGCTCGCTGAAGGCTCTCCTGGATGCCTAGCGGCACATTGATGATCCCCCGAACAAGGTGGTCTCCCAGGATCTCTTCTGCTGCTGCAGCCATCCCCAGCACAGCTTTGCCAAAACCCACCAGGTACAGGTCCCTCTTCACTGGAAAGGCCTGGCCTTTCACCAGCAGTTGAGGGCACCCATCTCCCTGGAGCTTCACAGCTCTCTGCAGCATCAGAGCTGGCTGGACAGTGCCCACCGCGCTGCGGAAGAGGAACAGTGCGTGCTCACGGAGGGACATGCTGCACAGGGTGGCCAGGCTGAGTCAGGCTGCTTGGTGGGGTGGGCTTGTACACACTCTGCCAACACTGGCAAGGCCTTGAGAGCTGGGGCAGCTGGCACCCTCCAAACTGCAAGGGAAAGTGAACATTTTCACTAGTAGAAGAGACAGGGCTGTCACAGAAAGAGCAGGGAGGGCAAAACATGAACCATGGAGCTCTAGCTCCTGTTTCCTCTAGATTAAGGTGCCATATCAACAGCATTTTCAAACTTCTCCCTAGGCAGGAGGGAGGGAAGGGCAGTGTCACATTCAAACCACCTGTCAGCTTGTGGTTCCCCTGCAATCCCACCACCTCCTGCAGGGGAGGAGAGCCCTGCCAGCCAGTTTCTTCCCTGTGGATTTGCCACTGGCAAGCCATCATTTCTATTTGCTCAGCATTTGACATCTTTCCAAACTGTGGAAGCTGCTCTCTGTCCTGGAGAGAGCAGGGCGTCTGGGTGGAACAGCTTTTCACTACATTAACTTCCTTCCTCGTGCTAGCCAAATGCTGATCTCATTCTCTGGCTGCGCATTGCCCCATGTGTCCCTGCAGCATCAGGCACAGACTTAGGAGAGACAACAAGCTTGCTGGCTGCCTGATCCCTTGCTCCTGGTGGCCACAGAGAGACCAGTAATGAGGTTTCCCCACCAAAGAGCAAATTAACAGAAGGTTTCATTTGCCTTTATTTTTTAATTCTCTCATTATCCATTAAAATCACATTTAGAGCCCAAATAAGACTTCAGATCCAGGCAACGTTGCCAGCTGTGTCTGTGAAAGCCCATTTGAGCTAGTCTCCACTGAGTATTAGCATTATATGCCACAGATCTGCATGGGGACCAAAAGATTTCAACTGCTCAAGGGCAGACACTTGTCTTGACAGAGGAAAGGCAGCCCCTGCCAACACACATGCATCTATTCCCTCCCAGCATTCCTCCTTCCTTCTGTTAACTGGCAGCAAGCTCACTGCTGGTTTCTCAGGATCAAAGATCCTTGTGATCTGCATCTCTCCTGCTCATGGCAATTATGGTGCAGGCAATTAAGGCAGGGTGCCAGGAGGCTGAAGCAGCCTGGGCAACACACTTGATCACAGACCCATTCAAACTACCTGAGAGAGTTAATTCTCTCTCTAGTAAATGGATGTGTTTCAGTGCAAGGCCAATGGACAGCTTCTTCTGGGACAGCTCACAAGTCCAGAGGTCTCGCTATCCTAACACTCCCATAGCACTGCAAGGTGTTAATCATTAAACCAGACAAGCTTTCCAACAGCTCCTCTGGGTCTAAATCTGCCTCATTTTGCTGAAAGGACCCAAAGGCTCTGTGAAAACCTTCTCACACAATGAAACTTGGGCACACTCTGAGATCTATTGGACAAGGAACCTGCAGGTAAAACTATATGGAGAATCATACAGCCAGAGAAAAAACATCCAAGAATCATTTAAGTTGGAAAAGACCCTTAAGATCATCAAGTCCAACTGTAAATGTTTCAATACTTAGGAGAAACAGATTTTAAAGGCAAAACGCAAGGCAGATAAACTACTTATCTATACTCTCTTTAGATACTGGTCAGAAGGACTGGCTTTTCAATCATGAGGAGAAAGAAGGATAAAAGACAGCGTGTTCTGACCACTTTGTTACTAGACTCTTAACTTCATGGCAGCTGATGCTACCAGCAGTTTAAACCACTGAGCCTCAGCCCTCTTGTAATGAGGGTCAGAGTAACCATGCTAACACCAGTGAATTCCTGTGTCTCAGGAACTGAGATTAGCATCTTGGTTCCCAGCAGGTCTCTGACTCACCTGGTAGCACAGCGCAATCAGAGGAAGGTGTTAGAAAAGAGAGGTACATCCTGCCCCAGGTCACCTCATCTGAGCTTCGATACAGGGTTTGCAGAAGTGGTTGGCAAAAAAGGCTTAAATGGAGCCAGGGGAGTTTACGAAAATAAAGCCCCAAAGCCTTTAACAGGCTGTATCTCTGCCTGGATGTTTCTATGCACGGCTGACCCTGAAGACCAGGGGAATTGAGCACAACCAGACCCGCAACTGCGGCTCCTGTCACACGTGCCCTCCCAGAGGTTCCATTCAGCTCCAACTCCAGACACGACACAGCAGGCGCAAGTTGTTTAAAAGCAATCCTCTCCTACTGGAGCTGAAAAAAATAAATGCCAGCTTAATTCATCTGGCACTTGTGTACATACTGCTAATGCTTGCTCTGGAAAGCATTTCACTACAATAGCAGGCATGTAATCTGTTTTCTGCACTCTGAACTCAGATTGTATTTTAACCATCAAGGCCTGATCCAGAGTCTGTTAAGTCAGCACGCATCTTTCCATTGCTTCTACGGATTTTAGGGCACGCCGCCTGACACTGATCTCAGCGCACAGGTGTAAGTGCAGAGTAAATCCAGTGTAAAAACCCCTTGCAGTCAGAGGTTATCCAACTTTACACCAATGCAACAGAGAGCTGGATTTGGCACAGACCCATGAGCTTCGGAGCTCTTGGTGTGTAACTCTGCTCCTTGTCAGCTCTCATTAGACACGCAGGCTCACTGGAGGCTCCCCTTGGAATGAGGGTGCTGCTAATGATGCCACAAATCCATTTTTATGTAATTTATTTATACAGTCTCAGGCACTGGGTACTAAATGTCATCAGGGAACAGCTATAAATCAGTGCTATGCGATCCATGGTAGATATTAAAAAAAAAATAAAACTCCTACTCATTTTACTAGGGCTTTAAAAACAAGATCAAGAGAACTGAACGTCACCCCACACCAAAGCATAGGCAGCCTTGGAAAGAAAAATAATCCACATGGCAGCTCTCAGACTGCTCCGTGGATGGTGGGTCTAGAAATGATGTAATTGCCAGTTAGCTGCTGTGTATTGCATGTGGGGAAATTACATCCTCACAATCCTGCATTTTCCTCTTCCCACTGCTGGCTGGGAGGAATCTGGGCTGGAAGAAGGGGCTGATATTGTGACTCATTGCTTCACGCACTAATCTTTGTTCCCCAGTTTCTCAGGGAAATCAGATAGGGATGAACGAGCCCTCTTCTATCTATATGGATATAGGGTGACATGTTACAGGCACTAGCGGGGCTTGGGTTTTATACCTTCCCTTTGTCCCTGGTCAGGATAATTTGGAGTTGGGGTATAGTCTTTTGAAATTTTTTCTAGAAATTTGCACAAAGTTTAGGAGGAAAATGCTAAGAATTGCCTGTTCCAAAGAGAGCAGGAGGGTTGTAAGGGGTTTAGATTAATCCTCTTTAAATTAAATCTTCCCCAGCTTTCATTGATGAATAATGTTCACCATCTACATACTTGTTTGCGTGCGTTACCATCTTAAGTTCTTTCTTCATAGAGCTCTTCCTAAGCCTGCAGAAATTTCCATTGTTAACTCTCACAACAAAAAGCAGCAAAAACCCAGTTCCTCATTTTCACTTTCTCTGGGAAAGAGGGAGGAAGAGGAGCTGGACTATGATAAAATATGGGCAAAGCGCTTATTCACATTACCTTTCATTAACTTTTTAATTAAAGCAATTCTGCAGGCAAGGAGCCAAAGTCAGAGGGAGACAGAAACAATCCAGCACTAGGGGCAGAAATGTGGTAAGCTGCCAGGTAAATTAGATGGTGGCATGAGACCAAAAGCGTGGACGCAGGGGGGCAGAGTCTGAGCCATAATTTGGGAGTCACACTGGGGAAGAAAACAGTGAACAAATGAGCTGGCCATGCCCATGCAATGAGAAAAATGAGCCAGCACCTTGCTCCATGGCAGGTACTTGAAAACCAGAAAAATATTCCCTTCTAGGGGCCAGTCTGCCATCGCTGGGCAAAGCTGAGCTATTCCAGGTGCTGTAGTTGGAGGGTTGTTCAAGGCTTTGCATCACGGGCTTGTGGTTTTCTTGAAGTTGGGGCAATTGGGCTTGGTGCAGGCCAACCCAATCACACATCCCAAGCATTTCAGGTGCTGCAAGATCAGAGGATGCTGTATATTAATGCTCCAGGATGTCTAATTTAACTGAGAACTTCAGGAGTCTATGTTAGTTTATTTTTAATGTCATCGGGTCTTGTCTGGATTTCCCCTAGTGTGGCAGTGATTGGTGGCTGGCCCACCGTGTACAGGGTCAACTCCAAAACCCCTGAGGGGCTTGGAAAATATTTGAGATGGCACTGGATCAAACCCCAATTGTTTGAGGATAATTTTGAGCTCGGGCTCTAACAGATTACATCTTTGTTACAGCAGTAAACCACCAGACACAGCAAGTTTTAGCAGTGTCTCTTGCTACTCGTTTTTCTTGCTGCATGACTTTCTTCTGGCCTCTTGGTACGTAAATTACCGTTAGATTCACCAACGCTTACCGCTTCCATTTTTTATGCATTATCACGGGAGTTTACCTATGAAATACAACAGAGCAGAGATTTTACTGCCTTAAACTCCCATGTTCCCACT
Organism: Falco biarmicus; assembly: GCF_023638135.1. NCBI lineage: Eukaryota > Metazoa > Chordata > Aves > Falconiformes > Falconidae > Falco > Falco biarmicus. Next base: position 105,838,756 of record NC_079291.1, read on the forward strand.
TATGGACACATCTTTTCTATCATTTGATATATCAACTTTAATTTGCCTGGTAAGCCCTGCATAAACTCAAACTTGCTGCTCCAGATGGTCCCAAAAGCATTACAAGAAAATTTTCCAGGAGATGCACTAAGCCCAGGAGGAAAACAAAGTGGTGAAGGTTTGTTCCAAGTGACTATTCTGGGAGGATTAGACGGGGGATTTTTCAAGACTAATCTCTTTAAATGAAAATTTCAGAATTTGATTAATTTTTTTAATCTGCACATGGATTTGCATAAAATTACCACACTGCCTCATTCACATTTTGTAAAAAAGAAAATGTCTGTGGCTGGGATGGACTGGTCAGCTGTGAAGGGTCCACTACACAAGTGGGCGTGCAGGGACAGGGTGAAAGGTCCTTTTACTCCCACTCACTGTGGCGCTCCTGCATTCATAACTGGGAAAGAGGGTGATGGTGGACAGAAGCAGTATGGTGAGACCACAGAGCTGTAGAGAGGGTTTGCTAGGTGTGTAAGGGAGAAAGTAGGATGGAGTCTGAATATCTTTGCTTCAAGAATATGCTGAGCTCTGGGAAACCCAGGAGTCCTAATTTCCAATACATGGCTTTCTATATGTTTCTTGGAAAAGAAATATGTTGCTCTCATGACTGATTTACTCACCAGGAAAGTGTCAACATGGTCTCTTTGCCTTTGATGGGGAATGTAGCCTAAGGCCAAATACAGGGAAGCTAAGTGTTCTGTTCAGCATTTTATATATATATAGATCAGTATCATTAGTAAAAAAATTAACTGGATTTGACATATGCATCTTACTAGTTTTTCTAGGTCACACACCCTTCACTCTCTATCTACCTTTTGGAAATGATGTTCCCATGTGCTGGGGATTGCAGGGAAGAAAAAATTTTCACTAAAAAATCATTCTGTAGCTCAACGCAGAAAAGTACTACCCTGAAGCCAAGTTCATGCCAAGTCTACTTCCTTTCATGCTGTAATTTCTCAAACTCCCTATTTTGAGTCAACTTGCAATCAAAGTTGAGAGTCATTTAAAATACAGGGAAGGATCACAGTATTCTAGAGAAGATGAAAAGTTGCCAGCCTTGAGGACTGGAATAATAGAAAGGGGTCGAAATTCAGTACTGCAAAATACAAGGTCATGATCTTCGGGATTAATAGCAAAAAATTATGAGGTCCTCAGTTGGAAACAGCATAAGAGGAGAAAGAGCCAGGAATATTAATCAGTCACAGGATGAGAATTACAGCTGCCCTCTAGGCTGAGACAAGAAGCTATGGGGAAAGCAGAAAGCAGCAGATGTAATCTACCTTGACTTTAGTGAGGTTTTTGACACAATTCTCATGGGCATGCTGAAGAAGTGTGGGCTGGGCAAACACAGTTAAGACTCGAAGGAAAACAGCTTGACCACTGGGCTCAGGGGGTAAAAATCAGTGGCTCAGGATTCACTTGACAGTGGTAATCAACAGGGAATCTGTTGGAGTTCATATCACCCCGTGGCTTCATTAGTGACCTGGAGAGTAGTGCAGAGTGCCTGATTTGGGGGAGTGCCAATAGAGTCACCTTCCAGAGGAACAGTCATAAACTCAAGGTCAGGGCCAACAGAAACTTCATGATGCTCAGCAAGATGTGTGAAGTTTTGCTGCTGGGGCAGGATCCCCATGCATCAGCATGGCCTGGGAACCAAGTGGTGCAACCAACTAAGGAGCAACTTAATAACAGCTACAACTACTTGAAGGGTGATTATAAGGACAGTGGAGATGAACCCTTCTTGGTAGCGGCAGAAAGGAGCAATGGCCACAAGTTGCAGGTCAGGACGTTTGTGTTGGACATTAGCAAAAAGCTGTTTATTGAGAGGGTTGCATAGCACTGGATCAGGCCACTCAAAAAAGCTGTGGTCTCCGTGCTAGGTGGTTTTCAGGATTTCACTAGACAAAGCCATGGCCAAGCCGATCTTGTGGTGGTGCTGGTCCTGCGCTGAGCAGAAGGGTGGAGCAGGCAGCTCCAGAGGTCCCTTCTCCCTACACTCCTGTGATTCTGTGTTGTAAGAGCAGGAACAGTGTTCGATGCTCCGGAGCATCACGCTTAGTTTCAAGAGCCCATAAAGAGATGCCAAGTTGCAGGATACAAGTCCTCCACACAAGCCTCCAGACATAACTGTTACCCACCGAGAATCATCACTCCCAGCAGAGTCCAACAGAAATATATTCACTTGACCTGTGTCATTTCCAGAAGCATCTCTCTGAAATTCACTCAACCCATCTGAGCAAGCACAGGTCCGTCTGTATTGTGCAGGTTATGGTGGTATCCACTATAGAAATGCATAGGACGACTGACTGCATTTGATCAATATTACTCAAGCAGGAATTAAACATTTTTTCCATTAACTAGGGGCATTATCCGTAATTCCTACTTAATGTGACACTTTGCTAGGAGGTCCAATTATCCTGCCAGATAAATTCCAGTTTGGTATAAACTGACAAACTGAGTTCCAATGATTAGGAAGAAAGGCAGAAGAAAGAATAAAAAGGGAGTGACAAAATATCAAATCAACAACCCACGGTGTTATACAACTCTAAAACTTAGCTAAGTACTGTAGGTGTTTTGAAGTAAATTGTCTTATGATGGTATTGGTGAGTCACCTTCAGGGCCCAGATGAGATAATCCAAGCTTTGATCATGCAATTTACAGTATGCAAGAGGCTCATGCTTCTCTAAAATCTCTCATCATATTAAAAATCAGTGGTAGGTTTGAACTGACCTGCAATGGGATAGCTGACCCTGAGACTCTCAGAAGTAAGGAAGGCGTCTTTTGTTGAGTCTCCTTAAGAGTCTGGTGTGAAAATCTGGTCTCCGTTTCAAAGTAAAAATCGATGAATCATTCCAATGAGGCAGTCCCATCACAGCATGGAAGGGTGAATCGGATTAGATGTCTAAACCTGTAATGGTGAACTCTGGTAAGCAAACAGTAAGAGCAAGTAATCTGAGAAAAAAACTTTTGTTCAACTAAATCATATACACATATAATTAACAATACATACACAATAATTAAACATGTTTCAATGACATGGAAGCAGACCTTTGACAATAGTTCCCAGACTTACTGTTGTTTGACCACATGAGGGCAATAGTATTCTAAAAGCAAAATCAAGCTGTTGCCGAGACTATGAATGGAAAAGGCAACCAACATTCATGAAGGCATTTTTTTCCCCCTTCTTTTGATTCTGAGTTTCTAGGGGACTGAAATGAAAATAGATCTGGTGTTCTTCTAAAATTAAAATAGTGTGGTGCTATTTTAAATAGCTGTTTTAAAATTAAAATAGCAGGTCCTACTATACTCCAGAAATAACTTTTTAAGGTAAGAGATGAACAAAAACATGAACTCAGAGCCTGACATCAAGATTCCCGACGGGAAAAAGTAACAGTTCCAGGGTGTCTGTGTTGGAACTTCAGAAGCCAAGGCGTCTTTCTCAAAGGTGAAACGTGTGCTGCTCATCTTTTACATCTCATGTGGTGTAAAGCCGCAATACTGCTTGGAGGCCAGGTTTTAGAATAAAAAATACTGGGAAATTAAAAAAGCCTCATAATTGAACTTAAAGTAGGGGAGAAAGGAATGAGAAAGCGATCGCTGTGTATAGGAGGGGGACCTAACCCTGGCCTTGCAGTGGGTGCAGATACCTGCGGGAAAGGCCTCCCGCCGCTGAGGAGCTGGTTCTGCGACGGACAGGGCCGATGGCCTGGGGGGGGAGCTCCCCGCCATGTCTCTGCGGTTCCCTACGGCCCAACTGGGAGATCGGCGTAGGCCAAGAGCCCCACGAACGCCGCTTGCTGGCCAGTTACCGCGGAAAACGCGGAGAAATACGTTAAATCCCGCACCGGGCACATTCTGCGCAGCGTAAAGCCCGCCGGGGGGTGGCTGAACGCGGCCGCAGCGCGCAGGCCCGGCGGCGGGAGCGCGGCTTCACCCCACGTCCCTCCAGCCACGCGACGCCGGAAGTGACGCCCGCCAGCGGCGCGAAGCCGTTGCCCGCTTACGGGATGACGTCATGCCCCTCACCCTGACTCCCTCCCGTCACAGCGAGGCACGGGTGGGTGAGCGGTGACGGCTCAGCCTCGCCGCGGCCTCCCGACCCTACCCTGGGTCGCCCCTTCCTACCCGGGACCCCGCGGGGGCAAAGCTGGGCTCCCTGCCACACTCAACATGGCGGCCGGGTACCTCCCGCTGAGCCCCGCCCCCCATCCCGGCAGGCCTTGCGCGCGCGCCCGCCCCCGCCCAGCAGCCCCAACGCCCCGCCGCGGCCGAGCGCGCGCCCCCCCTTCCCCCTTCCCAGGGTGCCCCGCGCGCCGCCCCCTACCGTTCCCGGAGCAGCAAGATGGCGGACACAATGAGGAGGAGCCGCCTCTCCGCGGCCTGAGCGGGCCGAACTGAGCCAGAGGGCGCCGCCCGCCCCGGCCCGCCGCCCCTCCCTGTTCTCTGCCGATCCCCGCCGCCCCGCGAGGCCCTGCCCGTCCGCTCCTGCCGCCGCCCGGAGCCCCGCCCGGCTCACCTCAGCGCCGCCGCCGCCCTCGGCGCGGCCCGGCCTGGCCCGGCGGCGGGATGAAGCTGACGGACAACGTGCTGCGGAGCTTCCGCGTGGCTAAAGTCTTCCGCGAGAACTCGGACAAGATCAACTGCTTCGACTTCAGCCCCAACGGCGAGACCGTCATCTCCAGCAGTGACGACGACTCCATCGTTCTCTATGACTGCCAGGAGGGCAAGTGAGTGGAGTGATCCGGCCCGGCCCGCGCCTCAGCCGCCCCGGGGTGGGGGTCCCTGCCTTCGACAGGGCTGGGGGAGCTTCTGGGGCGGGGGGGGCTGTCAGGAACGCTGCCGTGGCCGCTGCCTGTTGCGGCGTTTCGGGAAGAAGCTGTGCCCGGCTTCTCACCGGTGCAGCTGCACTGAGGAGGTGGCAGGTCTGGCAAGCTTTAGCTTTGCATTTGTTATTTTTTAGCGTAGGCTTGTAAGTGGAACTGCAACGGTGTCTGACGCGGCGGGAGGGGATTATAAACGGTTAAATTGGGGCGCAGAGATAGGAGCAGCATGGTTTTGTTTGCACCACGGGTGTCTGTCCTTGTTAGGTCAGGTAGGCTGGAGCCAGCGATGGTGATTTCCCAACTGTAAGAGAGCTCACTGTTTTGAGAACTAAGGAGTTGTTAAGCTTAAGGGTTGAGTCTGGTCACATTTCTGGGCTCTGGGTTGTTACAGATACGTAAACGGACTTCTCGAGCTCCTCTGGGCCTAAGTCTTGCTAATTAAAACTGGAGTAATTGCTGTGAGCAGTGTACAGATTATCCATTTTAAACAACCTAATTTGAGTGTGACTTCTTGGATGAATGCTTTAAGCCAAAAGGTGGTGTGGTGTGTGTTTACTATAACTTCTGAAACCTCCATGGTGTTTTCTGTAAAACCTAGTTCCTAAGTGGCATCTGGGAACGTTGCACATAAATGTGGTCCTCTGTGCTTTGAATACTTTTCTCTAGTTGTGTTTCTATCTGTAAAGCATAGCTAAGATACATGTGTGATTTACATGTGTCTTCAAATGTTGCCATAATTTATATTTATCAAGGTGTTTATTGATTTCTGTTACTTAAGGGTAATCAGTTAAGGGGCGGGGGTGTTTCTCACTTAGCAGAGTTGACCAGTTTATCTTCTTCCATTGATCATATGATGCTCATCCAGTTTTATGGAGAAAACCCCGGAAATTTGCACAGCACTTGAGATACAGTGCTCTTGTTCAAAGGATAAAAATGGGTGAATAAGACCACCAGTAACACTTGCGGTTGATGTCTTGAAACATGCAAAAGGCATTTGTATTCTATGAAAGCTGGAACAAATTGTGTCAAATCACGTCATTATTCCATTAGAATCTTTCTCAGTTGGTAAGAACTGAACACTGGGCTGCTTTAAATTCTTTTGAAATTTAAGTTTTAGTTTTCATGTGTTTCTTGGTGTAGACATGTAATTCTGAGGTGAAGTGATTTTTATTTCATGAAGTCAAGACTAGTAAGCATCACATATGTACAGAAAGTGAAAGAAAATTGGACCTGTGTGTTGTAGGGGAGACAATAAAAAGGACAGGGTAATGCAGGAATGAAAAATATCTATTTAAGGAGTACCAGGAGGTAGATGTGTCAGCGTTGTGTATATTTTCTAGTAAACCAGGTATTCCTAATTCTCCTGCTTTTTCAAGCAGACCAAGACATCATACTTACTGTGTTTGAAAGATTGCATACTGCGTGTTCTTTTAACCAGAGAAGTTCTCTTATACTGGTTATTATCTGTTATTTTACAGTTCTTTTTTTTGCTTGCTTTACACGTTAAAATTTTTGGTGTTCCCTGTCTGACAAGAGCGAGTTCTTATTTGAAATTATTTCATTTTTGTTTATGTAAGAATACGTAACTTTATATGTGTGGTGTCTGCCGTGGATAGCATTCTAGATCCTACTTACGTACAATAGTAGAAGGGCTGTGATGTTAATGCAGGTGGTATTGATTGCTCTTCCCCCTTCAAACTTGTAAAGAATAGTTTGATGGGTTGGGAGGCATTTAGTCCTTTCATCCCTATCTCCATCTAGTCCTAATGTGTGCTTTACAGGCAGTGGGTTTGCTTTAATTAACTTAAATGTAGAGGATCGATGGTTGTCTACTGCAGTGCTACAGGGCAATGAGAGTAGTTTCGTCAAGGTTACCGCTGTTTCAGGATACATTTCTCCAGTGGTTATACAATTAATTTGAGTTTTTCATGTACTGTCAATAGACTTAGAAGTGTAACTGCGATGTTTGGAGGTACCTAGGGATGCAGAACACTTTCTGTCACCCTGGAAAGTTTTTATCTGTGAATTACTTTGTCACTAGAGATTAATGTGGAGATGAAAATCAAATCTGTGAATGATTGTTGTTGTGACATGGTGGAATTTGGCAGTTTCAGGCCTATAGTATTGGTTGTTGGTTTTTTTTCTTAAACCACAATTTTAAGGGCCTGGAACTGTCACCTTCTTGTATATGTCAGGAGGAAACATCCTGCTTGCTGAGTTTCAGTGTAAGATCCTCTGCCTCATCAAATGGCCTGAATGTTAGAACTTTTCCCATGTAAAAGTGGCAAAATTTGGGCTTTTTTCCCCCCCTTGTTAATGAGGAGTTCTGCTGGTAGAATTAAAATGCATCTGTGTGTTTAGGTACACACTCACCTAATTTGATTTGTTTGCCATACTTAAATGAGCGATAGAGCTATGAGAATTGTTACCAGTATGACTAAGCCCCATCTCAGTGAACTTCAGTTTCTGTAAGCGTCAGGACGGTTTAAACAGTGATGTGTAGCCAGGGGCCGACAGGACAAGATTACCTCTGTGAACTGATTCCCTTATCTATTTTCTGAGCTTTGGCAACCAGCTTGAAAAATTTGTCCTGCTTCTTCATGAGCATCCAGTAATTCTGGACCTGAGATTCCACCTATATTTCAAAAAGTGTAAACAACTACATTCATGTTATTTTTTTTATACCCATTTGCATCACCAAATACCTCCACAATAGGCTGGCTCAGAAGCATAACCAAGAGTCTTACCTGTGTGCCTGTTGGGGCTTAAGAATGAACTCTGGAAACCTTTAGAATCGAGTTGTGGCTGGGAACAGGAAGGCTTGTGGCTGCAAGTTTATAACCCTGGTATGATATAATGGTGGCCTAGCAAAAGTTTAGTTTGTATTTTAGTATGTTTCAATTGTGTATTATTTATACAAATTTATACAAATAAAGAGGTGAGAGGTCTGGACTCCTGCTTAGCTGTGGTGTTTACTAGATGTATCAGCCTGGTTTTGGATGATGGTTTTACCTGCAGTAGTAGTGATTTGAACCAATGCACAGATACTATTACAAACCTCGCCCATTTTGTCTCATCTTTATAGCAGATTTGGCTGCGATCTCATAAAGTATTTTTCTTTTGCGATACTGCTTGATTTGCAAGTAGGCTGGATAGATTAACCTTTTAGCTTGGAATTATGTTTAATGATTGTGATTTGTTTAAAAAAATATGTAAAAGCTTTGTTTTCTTGTTTCTGTTTTTAAATAGTCAGTTGGGAACAGGCAGGCAGTCTTGTGTGAAGTGACTGCTTCTGCTTGTATTGGCTTACATGAAAACTTCATCTTTCTTAAAACTCAGAAGTACTTTCATTCTTTTTGGTAAACGTGCTTTTGTCCATCTGTTGATTTTTATTTTCTCTGTGTATATTCTTTACTGTATATTAATTTATTCTGGATAGAGCTTCTAAGCTTTAAACTTTTCATAGGTATGGAAGAGCCAGACTAGGCATGAGAGCCTTGGCATGTTTTGAGGTTGGTGGGGGGTTTTTTTCAGTGTGATTTTTTTTTTTCAATTTGGTTAGCAGCATAGCTGAGGGAACTGCAGAGAGCAGTATAGGAAAGTATTTCAGGCATAACGTTACCGAATTTTGGTGTCTAAATTTACATTTGGTGTGTTGTTTTCAATTTGTAGCATGTTTGCACCTGAAAATTGATTTTAAAATCTACTGAAGGAACTGAGGAGGAATCTGTTGAGGTTTGGTCCAAGTGTATAGGTGGTGTATGGGTTTTAATTACACTTCCTGTATTAGCTTTCAGTTAATGGAAGCTTGTCCCCAGCAAGTCCGTTTGAAGTCAGAACCCTATGGCTTCTGCTGTTTGAGAATTAATCTTTAAGAATGAATATCTGGTTTTGTTCTGATATGAACTCATGCTCCTATTTGGGTGTGTCAATTTGAGGCCAATGAAAACAAGGAAACTGATAAAACTTTTCTTTTGGCAGCAGTATTGGTTTAAACCATTCCTGCTGTTTGTTTCCATTCCCATGCTGTTGCCTTTGGTTTGTGTTGGTAAAATATTTTGTGGGCCTGTGTAATTACTGGAGTTATGAAGTTCTGGATTAAAAATAACTCCCGGAAGAGACTGTATTATTTCTGGTGTTGATCAGTACCCCAGTTGGTTGACTGCCCAACTTTGAAACCTCTGTGTGCTACCTCAGTTGAGGAAGAAAAGGGAGGAGGGTAGTGGAGACCTTGCACTGCTTAAACAGATGCTGCTGCTGCAAGGCAACACCTACTAACCAGCTACTTCCAAGTTTACTTTGCAATTTAAATTTCTAGTACTACAGTACATCACTTGCTTACCAGACCCCTAAAAATCTAGTTCTGTATGTTGTCTTCACTCTCACTAGAATATCTTTAATTCTGTTGCAAAATGTTACGTTTGAGTTTCATGCTTTAATTAAGATCGGATATGAATATAATTCTCCAGTAGTTTGAGAGTCCCTGTGTTACCACTGCTTTTATAGACTACTAGTATATATACGTCTTTGTGTTAATACCAAGAAGCCCTATTCTGAATGAGACACCCTGTTCTAGGTTTTGAAGTAACATAAACCAAAAAGACAAATTATTCTCAATCTAAAATAAGCAGCAGATGATTTAAGAGATTTGGATAGGCAAGGGAGTGATGAGGCAGTGCTGCTTGACATTACGGGCTTGTTATGCTAGCTCCTCGTATTCTTTCTACAGTAGACATCATGGTAAAAAGAATTTTTGGAGGAAACTAATAAGGGCATTTTGCAGGTGTTCCAAGGAACTCCTCAAGCCTAGGGATGATCTTGGGGAAAGCACCATTTGTTTGAAAATCAAATACAAAAGCTTTTCTTTCTTCATATAAAAACATTTGACTCCTTGAAACAATCTTGTAATATCTCAATAAAAGCAGGCCTTGTTAATGTGGTGAGTTTCGGTTTGTGCTTTTTGTTGCAGTGAGTGCAGTTATTTCTGCTTCCTTCTGACAGACCAAAGAGAACACTGTACAGTAAGAAGTATGGAGTGGACCTCATCAGGTACACACATGCTGCCAACACTGTCGTGTACAGCTCCAACAAAATAGATGGTAAGTGATCCACTGGAGTTGAGCATATTTAATCTTGCACTTAAAATTACATGCCTGGATAAATAGCTCTGAAGAGTTGGGCAAAAATTACAGCAACTTTTCAGTGATAAACACGCTGAGGCAGAGGAATTAACGTTCAACTCCTACGCACAAACTGTGATACTCCCTTGAGCATGCTGACATGAGTTTTGTTCATTGGTGCAATAACTAGGGGATTAAACATTGTTAGTGCAATAAAAGTTCAGTTCTTGATTCTGCTGTTCACTTTGCTGTTTGATACCAGTGCTGTCAGTCAGCCTCTGTGCCTTAATTTCTTACGCATGAAAGGAGGTAGAAGAAGTGTGTGGCCAGAAGGTGGGCTAAACACTGAAGCTCTCTCTGGTATACACACAAGTCAGCTGCGAAGGAAGGGAGGGCAGGAAGTTCAGTTAACTCAGAGGATCACCAGCCAAGCCTGGAGGAGGTCACAGAGCTCTTCTGAGCTTAGCTTTGGTTCTGTTAATCTGTTTTTTCCACGTGATAGACAGAATGCCCATTTTCACACAGTTTCTCCCCAGTCAGCGTTGGAGATAGCTACGCTTTGGTGACATTGAAAGGCTTCTAGAGCTATGTGATGGGCTCTCTATTAATGTATTTGAATTTAATTTCAAATTTAAGAACTGGCACAGATAGGTACGTTGATTGTTCCTAAGGTTGGAAACAGCTAGTGTAAGTTTCAAATTTTGCCTGTTTTGTTTGTTGTAGCCAGTGTCTGAGAGTTTTCCAGTGAACAAGTTCTGTTAGCACAGCACTTTATAAATGGGTTTTAACATTGTATTTGTAAACTCATGATCATTTCTGGAATAGTGGGTTTGTTTAATTTTTTTCCTTTGCAGAGATGGAGCTTGACATTAGAGATACCGGTGCCCTGTGGTGTCTACTAGGTTACTTAAGGAATTTTAAAAGAATATGAATTTAGAGCAGATGGAAGTCAAGAGTTAGGAAGTCAGGTTAAACTAGAACAAGCTGGGCCTGAATCTAGAGGAACAGGGAAGTTTTGATGGAATTGGATTTAATGATGTAAAAGGATTAAAAGCATGATGGGAAGCACTTTTTAGTCTGTTTCACAGCCTACTTACTATTTTTTATTAAGTTATTACTTTGTTATGTTACATTTCTGACTTGGCTGTTATTTAATTTACAATTCATTAACAATTGACAATTTAGTGAAGCATTTTTAATGCAGTTTTGAATGAGTTTTTATTTATAAGCATTGATAAGCCTTTGAAGAACCAAAACCTTAAAGAGTCTTCATCCTGCAGGGTAGCATTATGATAAATACTTGATTAGAAGAAAAGAAAAAAGATAGAATGTGAAAGTATTTGTTGCTGTTATGAACCGCAAGGCTAATAAAACCAGCAGTGTGTTCTGTAGGGGTCCAGATACTCTCTAGTCCCTAACCCATGCAGTCTTAGGGAAGGAGCATTGTATTTAACATGTTACACAGTTATTGGGAGGGAAAATTAACCCAGGAATGTTACACTTGCTGGCACTTGTTCCTGAGCATTTATGTGTTGGAGTTGCTAACAATCCACTTCCGCTTCTGAAGATTTCCTCAAGACCTTTGAACCTAGTTCCTCTTGCCTGATTCCAGGCTGAGGTAGTAGTTTGTACAGTTTGAGGGTCTATGATACCACCCGGTACAGGAGATAACTGTACAGGCCACTGCCTTGCCTGGGACAGAGCGCTGCCAACAAAAAGGATCACAAAGGATCACAGTTCCCCATTGCTTCCCCTTTAGCAAAGGAAGATGAAATTCTGCGTGGATACTTTGGAAACCAGGTAACAACAGTTCTTGCAGGAAAAACTAGAGATGTGTATTAACAGCATGCTTGAAGCTTATCGATTCTAGCCACCACAGGATGTGACACTGGTATTGAGGCTTTATGTTTTGGACAGTAACCTCACATCACTTGGAGCCTTTCAGAATGGTGTGTCATCAGCGTCACGTTTCCAGCTTGATCAGTCAGCTTTAGTTTTCTTGTCAAATTCTGGAAGGTGGTCTAGGACTCTAATCTTAGCTTGATCAGAAACCTCACGCAAAAATGGTAACTTGATCATTTTTTTCACAGAAACCAAATGTTGCTGAATGAGCCTTTCAGAAAGCTCTGAACACGTGGTGGCTTGACCTTGGCTGGATGCTGGGTGTCTACCAAAGCTGCTCTATCACTCCCCTCCTTCAGCTGGACAGGGGAGAGTAAATATAACAAAAAGCTCACGGGTTGAGATGAGGACAGGGAGATCACTCACCAATTACTGTCACGGGTAAAACAGACTCAACTTGGGGAAATAGTTTATTACCATTCAAATCAGAGTAGGATAATGAGAAATAAAGCTAAAAGTTAAAAACGTCTTCCCCTCACCCCTCCCTTCTTCACAGGTTCAGCTTCACTCCTGAATTCTCCCACCTCCTTCCCTGGCAGCACAGGGGGACAGGGAATGGGGGTTGCAGTCAGTTCACACTTTCTCTGCCACTCCTTCCTCCTGAGAGGGAGGAGGACGGACTCTTCCCCTGCTCAAGCATGGGGTCTGTCCTATGGGAGACAGTTCTCCATGAACTTCTCCAGTGTGAGTCCTTCCCACAGGCTGCAGGTCTTCAGAGACTGCTCCAGCTAGGTCCCTTCCTTCAGGAACAGACTGTTTCAGCATGGGTCCCCTGTGGGGCCATAAGTCCTGCCAGTAAACCTGCTCCAGCGTGGGCTTCTCTCTCCGTGGGGCCACAGGTCCTGCCAGGAGCCTGCTCCATCACGGGCTTCCTACAGGGTCACAGCTTCCTTCCGGTGTCCACCTGCTCTGGCACAAGGTTCTCTGCTGTTAACCTCCGTGGGCTGAGTGGGACAGCCTGCCTCACCAGGGGCTTCACCATGGGCTGTATGGTAATTGCTGCTCTGGTGCCTGTAGCACCTCCTGCCCTCCTTCTGCACTGACCTTGGCATCTGTGGAGTTCTTCCTCTCGTGTATTGTCACCCTTCTGCTGCAATTTTTGTTGCGCAGGTTTGGGTTTCTTTTCCCCCCTTCTTAAATCTGTTTTCACAGAGGTGCTACCATTGTTGCTGATGGGGCTCAGCCTTGGCCTGGGCAGTGGTGGGTCTGTCTTGAAGCCAGCTGCCATTGGCTCCATTGGACATAGTGGGAGCTTCTAGCAGCTTCTCACTTAATTCCCCCCTGTAGCCCCCCTGCTACTAAAACTTTGCCATGCAAACCCAGTACAATACAGTACCCTTTACGAGTGTTAAAATGCTTTGTGCATATTGCATTCTCTTGGCTCTTCTTCTTCCAAGTCAAAAGTAAAAATGCCCTTTTCCCTCAGTTTATCTTTGGAGCCTCAGCAGAACTTGCTACAGCAGTAGGGAGTCTCTTGGCACTGTGTGGAGCAGATGCATAACACCAATCTCATCCGTCCAGCAACAGCTTAAACTAGTGTGAGAATGGATTTTGCTGATGCTCTTTTCAGATATCAGAGGTTTAACTTGTGCTCTTCACGTTGCGCTGCTCAGATGGATCTGCACATAAAGATTAAAAAGTGGCTTCTGTGCTTTAGTAATTGTTCCTTCCTACAAGGATTTATTTTAATCTTGGGAGAAAGTGGTTAACAGTGTCTTCCAAAATTCTGGGCTACTCTTTGTATGTTCACCTGTACTTGGAATAAAATTACCGTCTAAGAAATGTTGTAGGTGCTGCTCTGATTTATTCAATGTATTTTTAAGATTGCTTTAAGTGGACAAAGCTTTAGATTACTCCTCTGTCCTCTTCCTAAAGCTTAGCTAAGTGCAGGGAATGTGTGAAGCTGTTGATTGTCAGATTAAAAAAACAGAAGAGAGATTTGCTATTTTTTAATGGTCTTGTCCTGGCTTTGAAGTTCATGGTTTTATGTTTTCTTTGGCTAAATGCTAGAATTTGCACATTTCCTATGCTTACTGTTTAGTTGGAGACTTACTTGCTGGATGTGTATGTGGGTAAGAAAGACAGAAGATTCATGCGGTCTAGCAAAAAAAAGTGGTGGTATCAACTTTGTAAATTTGATACTCTGTTTTGTGGGAATGATGGAATAAAACCTACTAGTACTTCAGTTTTAGTGACTTTGAAATTAACTAGCATAAATCACATGGCAGGTTGCCTTTAAGGTGTAATATGACTTCGGACTGTGGGAAGTATCTTTTTCTGGTGTCTGATTTCCAGTTCTGCCTTGGAAACCAAGTTGGTTTATGTCTATTTGACTTGAAATTGAGTGGCCAGACTTACTGTGGCAAGATTACCATTGCTGTGGGGAGCAAGTTTATTGTGTGACCACTTTTAGATAACATTGGGATCATGGTATAATAAAGTTTATGGTTTTTTTATGTTTTCAGATACAATCAGATACCTCTCCCTGCATGACAACAAATACATTCGGTATTTCCCGGGACATACAAAAAGGTAAGATGTGGTGGCTTGGAGACAGTACAGGAGAAATTGAAATAATGATTGTAGTGAGCTCGAGTTACATTACACTCGATTTGCTCTGGTTTTCGCTTTGCAGAACTGTTCATGGTAATTATGAGCTTGTACACAGCTGTTGGGGTAGGCGTTGCTCCATTCGCTTCTTTTGTGTGTCTCTGATGCATGTGGTCTTCTGTGTTCTAGAGTGGTTGCTCTTTCAATGTCTCCAGTGGATGATACTTTTATTTCTGGATCCCTTGATAAGACTATTCGACTTTGGGATCTCCGCTCTCCAAATTGCCAGGTAGGATATCAAATTAATGTGTATAGTGTGTTGCATTTTTAGTTAGAAGCGTGAAAAATGGTTGTGGGCTTGTTATAAAACAAAAATACTACCAGAACTGGATGCTACTGATCTCGTGTTGATGCCTTCCTGGAATGCTGAAGGAGCCTCAGTCAGAAATATCTGCAAAATATGTATGTCACGTTGTGTAACATATCACACTTTCACCTATGTCTCTGCTGGAGAGGTGCTGGGAAGAGCAAGAATAACACCCACAGCTGATAAAACAAGAGAAGAGCTGGGTGTCATCTTGTTCATCAGGCTGCTACCCCATGCAGACAGTGTTCTCTCTTAGCCAGCATCTTTCCTGGGTTGGGAATGCATCTCAGCTGAGTGCTTATAGTATGTGTTTAAGATTGATGCCTTAATGCAATTAAATTTGAAGAAACTGATGACCTGAAGTAACACAGCAGTCATATGGTCGACCCCCTCCTTGCATCGTCTTTGTTCTTCATCAGACCTTTTTGTGAGCAGATTTAACTTTCTAGAAAAGCAAAACCCTATTTGTTTTTATTTATCTTGCTGGAATACTTTACTTTTTTTAGTGGAAGCAGGCATTGTATGCTGAGAAAAGTACCAGAGCTGGCAGCAGGGGCAGGAATGAAAGCCTAGGAGTAGAAACTCCACCTTTTATTGGTGATGAGCTGTTTTGTCCCTCTATCTGGACATGTAGTGTTGTGCTCTCATATTTTCCCATCTCACTGGAACCATTTTGCTTACGAGAGGGCTATGTACTTATTCCAGATGATGCAACTGTAAAGGAAGAAAAGGTTATGTTTCTTAGAAAATGATTTTATCTGTCTTAAAACTAAACCTTTTCTGACAAGAAATCTTAATTTTGCCTTTCTCCGGGAGTATGCCTTTAATGCTAGTGTGTAAGTTTCCCTTGGGACGAA
This sequence comes from Falco biarmicus, assembly GCF_023638135.1. Taxonomy (NCBI): domain Eukaryota; kingdom Metazoa; phylum Chordata; class Aves; order Falconiformes; family Falconidae; genus Falco; species Falco biarmicus. Next base: position 105,854,411 of record NC_079291.1, read on the forward strand.
TCTCGATCTCGAAATTGCTACAGATGAGATAGGGCTGTAAATTCAGCAGCAGTTCTGTGATTTATGATAATGGCTGAACTTGTAAGAATGGTAAAACTAGGACTTGTAACAGGAAGCTGCATCCAGCAAAGTTTGGGAAACAGGTTAAGGAAGTGTTAGTTGTAATTTTCAATGTCTGCATGAGATGGCAGCCGTACTGCCTAGAGATACTACCGGGAGAACCAGAGGTGTCTTGACTTGTGAGGACCCTGAGTATTGGCTGGCTTACAGCCTAGCCTTCAGAGATTGCTGGGGAAACTGGCCTAAATTGGAAAGAAAAGCGAGTAGGAGAAAAGTCTCTAGACTTCTCTAAAGAAGCATGGTATTTCAGAAACACAGAAACTTTTTCTGTGTATTTTCAGTTTAATCAAAGATGTGTTCTTGTTTATGTGCATAGTTACATAAAGACATTTGGCTAACATGCACAGACCTGCCAGTCAGGATACAGAAAATTATGTATCTTGTTGGCTTTTACCAAATCTTATCAAGTCTTTTCTACTGTGACAGTTAAGGAAAAAATAACATTAAAAATAAGCACTGATAGTAATCTTTCAATTTTAATGTGAGGTCTGTTTGCTTCCAGAAGGTATGAGTTTTCATTAAACAGGCATGGAAAGTTCAGCAGTGGTGTTCACTGGAGATCTTGCTACTTGCTTTCAGAATGCCTTTTTCCCGCTCCTTTGCAACAAGTAATTGGTTGAGCATTGCTATCAATCCCAGCAGCAATGTTTTGTGGCACTGTCTGGTATAGTTATTAATACAGTCACGTCATCCTCCTTTCTCTGGGTACTTTTCAAGTGGATGATAGCTCAAATGAGGGCTTGATTTGTTCCAATGTAAACTTTGTTGTTGCAGCAAACTGGAAGCTCTGTATGATGACCTGAAGCAGTCATTGTTGCTTTTGAGAAGCTGATTTCTGACCCTTTGTAAAATGTCAATATTTACAATTGAAATTCAGTTGTTCTGCCCATAGACTGCTGTCCTGCTCACAGTGGGCTGAAAAGGGCAGTGAACATCAGTTCACATCAGTTTCATCAAAATAATTTGGACTGCTATTTTCTAGGGTTTAATGCATCTCCAGGGGAAGCCTGTGTGTTCTTTTGACCCAGAAGGGTTGATTTTTGCGGCTGGAGTAAATTCTGAAATGGTGAAGCTTTATGATCTCCGTTCTTTTGACAAGGTATGCTGCCCTAACTTCTTAGGCTTTTTAGCTTGCAGGTAGTAGTCTAAACTCAGTGTTCAGGACCTGGATTTCTTTACTCCAGGTTACTGTCTGGGGTGCCTGCTTGGTATTGAGAGATTTTTCAGTGAGTAAACATCTCGGACAGAAAGGGATGCATTCTGTCACCAAATCCTGAAATCCACTCTTGAACCAATACTATACTGCTAACCCTTTTAACCTGTTCCAGACTCCTGTTTAGGCCTTTTGTTGTTGTTGGGTTTTGGTGTTTTGTTTTGGGTTGTTTTTTTTTTTTTTGCTGCTTATTTTGGAAGAACACTGGCAAAGATGGAGCCAGGATTGTCAGAAGGGATGGAAATTTCAAAGACGACTGTAATTGGGTGGGCAGCTGAACTGGCTAAGCACTGAGCACAGTTCCATGGTTTTCAAAAAAGTCAGATGACAGTAACAGTGGCTCAAGCTCTTTCTCTAACTTCAGTTATCAGCCTTCATCCTACCTTAATTTCTGCTGTTGAATGTGGTACAGTATGAGACTGTTGGGTATTGAAGTGCCCTGCTGTGGCTCTTCTGAGCTGTGGAAACTGTGGATCGATACTTCTTTGAAACTTACACGTGCAGTGACGTGGTTTTGCCATGACACTTTTATTTTGGTATCTTGGAATTAGAGATTTTCTTCTGAAAACTCTTAAACTTCTTCTGGAGCTAAGGTTAAAGGCAGACTCTTGTTAGCAGCAATGTATGCAGAGTCTGCATTGCTTTTCCCATTTTTTCTTTGAAGGGGCCATTTGCTACATTTAAGATGCAGTATGATCGAACATGTGAGTGGACAGGCCTGAAGTTCAGTAACGATGGCAAACTCATCCTCATATCAACTAATGGAGGATTCATTCGACTCATTGATGCCTTTAAAGGAGCTGTCCTTCATACGTTTGGGGTAAGCATGTTGCCTGTGCTACCTGTTTGAAACCTGGTGTTAGTTTTGAAAGCAAGTGCCCTTTGGTTGTGAGATTGCTGTGGACACGCTACTACATATTCTTCTGTTTTGTGTCGTAGGGTTATAACAATAGTAAGGCTGTCACGCTGGAGGCATCATTCACACCAGACTCTCAGTTCATCATGATAGGTAAGATAATTCTTCTTGGAAAGAATTCCAGTGCTCTGAAATTAGGTGTGCTATGTAGGATTAAAGTTGTGTCTGTTGGGAAGCAGAATGTATTTAAATAGTACAATGCAGCTGTAAGCTTTCTTTGCGTTGAGAGTTTGTCAGTGATCCTCACTGGCTGTGATGTGCTTTTGTGCTGCCTCAGAGTGTTTCGGGGCTGTATGCTGGGGTCTGCCCTCCACTGCCTGATGAGCAAGATACCTGTCTGTGCTTGGGCGCTTGGTCTCCTAGCCTCGTATCTTTGTACACCTCTCAGGGACATTCCTGCACAGATGAGATGCTGGGCAGCTCTGTTTTTGTTCACGTGGCTCTTGTAAACCCCCATGTCTGTGGAACAAATTCTGCTTAACCCTTGATGGAAGCAGTAGGCATCATGGCTCCCGGCATATGATTCCTCTGGCCCAGGCCCCCTTCTTCACCCCCTGCAGGATGGACTCTTGAGTGAAGTGGGTGGCAAAAAGCAGTTGCAACTCCTGTAAACCCTGGTGCTGCAGGGTGGGCACCCCAGGGTAAGCACTTCAGTCACTCTGCTGCCCAACAGGACCTGTGAACACAAGTTAAATGCATCTGTGTGGTGCTTGCTGCCCTCTCCTAGCATTTCTTTTTGTTCCTATTTATATAGCTGGTACATCCAATATGTTTAACTTTGTGGTAATTGGTATCTGGATCCTCATTTTTCCTGGATGAGTGATAGTCTTGCAAAACTTGGTGGTTGTTTTTTTTTTTTTTTTTTTTTAGTTCTGGCTGAGAAATTACTGATTGAAGAGGAAAGGGGGTGGGGTTCTTTGTTTAGTATGTCTCTGGAGAGCACTTTATTGCACATACTTACCTTCCTGTTTTGCCCTTCCAAATGAAAACTGTAGTGGATGAAGTTCCGAGATACTTACTTCTGTTCAGTTTTTACACATGTAAACAAGTTGTAACTTGTGTGTCTTAATTTTTCCTTTCTGAAAAGCTATACATATAATAAGTACAGAAGCGGAAGAAAACCCTTTGCATTTTTATTAGGAATCCTATTCAAAATGAGACTAAAGCAGAACTGAAGTGTAAAAATGTTAAGTGCCCAGCCTCAGAGTTTACAAAATGCCATTTTTAAGTGAAAAACCTGTTCTGTTGTAGCCATGTGGAGAGTCGACTTCTCCAGTGAGGCTTCTGGTATTTGGCATAGTGCGTTGAAATCTGGTTACCTTCAATGGTAAAGCCTTTGATTTGATTCTGTTCCTACCAAGTGAAATATTTCTCTCGTGTGTTTGAACGGAGAACTTGGGTGTGAGAATCATTGTTTCCACATCTTTTGGCCTCTTCACGCATTGGTGCAAGTTGGCAAGGTTCTTTGGATGGTGTCAGCTCTCCTTTTCTACTGGGTGACTGTTAACCTTTTTGCCAGAATAGTGTTGCACTGTGTTGCGTAGGTGAGTCTGCACTGCAGATACAAACCTGCTGTTTAGATACAAAACACCACTAGAGTTTACACACCTGTAAGTGCCTTAGTGATATTTTGAGAGTTTTAAAGGTTAAGTGATGAAGACTAGACATGCTTGTTGCTACAGTTCTCTGACAGAAAGGGTTAGGTTCTTCATTTTCTCTGCTGACCTCTCTAATGTATCTTGTTTGCCGCTCCTGCCTGCAGGTTCGGAGGATGGGAAGATTCATGTTTGGAATGGGGAAAGTGGGATGAAGGTGGCTGTGCTGGATGGGAAACACACAGGTCCTATAACCTGTCTGCAGTTCAATCCAAAATTCATGACGTTTGCTAGTGCATGTTCCAATATGGTAAGGAAAGTGTTTTAAATTCCTACTAGCTCAGTGAGGTGCTGACCCTTTTAGAAATGAATTTGAGAAGGCTCAGTGTCACTAAGGGATGTTTCATTGGGCTTTGGTGAGAGCCAGGCTGCTGTCTGCTATGCCTTGATTGCACCTTACCTGGCCAGTAGATGTGTGGGGCAGCACACCTGGCAAGCCAGCATTTGAACAGACACATGAAAGCAGAGCAGCGAGTGAATGCACGTGCAGAAGTATGAGTTCTTCAGGTCACTGTTACACGGCTGGGGTTCGCAGTTTGTGTAAGACTGCTTGCTCTGGAGAACGTGCAATGCAAACCGAACCAGCCTAAGCGAGGATTGTAATCTTAAACTGCTGGGAGGGTGCCACTGCCTCTTTGGTAGTCTCTGCCTGTGTGCTTATAGAAGGTAGCAGTGATCAGCTCCTGCAGTATGCTGTAGGAGAGATTTGTGTTCAGCTCTGTAAAAGATGTTCATTCTTTCCTCTTTTGTAGGCCTTTTGGTTGCCAACTATCGACGACTAATTCCTACGCTGCAGCTGCTGTCAGATGACTTCCATACCAACAGCAGTACATCATTGCAAGCATAATATTGGAATTGCCTAGGTCTCCTAGACTGTGCTCCTGTTCCTGCGTATGTTTCCATATGTCTTACCTCTTATCTGCTGCATTCCTTTGCAAGGACTTCTCCACTCAGCCTCCGAGCATGTTCAGAAGCGGCATGCTACACGTTTTTACCTTCCAATCCATGCCCAGCAGGCTTCAGCTGAAGTTGGAACTGACAAAGTATTATTTCTAAGAGCAATGAAGTCTGTTTTATTTACAAATATGTTTGTGGCATTTTTTTAAGCTGTAATTGTGTGTTTTCCTTCTGTAAGTGCACAAGGCTATTGACGTTCCAAGGTGGAACGTGCAGTTCCTTCCCATAAGTGCATGTTTTTCACATCTGGGATCTCTCTGGTTTCACTGCAGTCCACAGATGCAAAGTTACTTCTGTGCCAAATGTTAACACTGACAGTTTTCAACTTAAACAGCAGATGCTGGGTTCTCTTGCAGTGGAACACGCACCAAAAGAGTGGGTGACTGTAAGTACATATGATACATCCTGTCATCCTTTTTTTTTTTTTTTTTTTTTTTTTGTGGCAATTGAGTGCGCAACAAACCATACAGGTTTTGTCCACTGCTAGAGCTTGCCAAAGCCTCCCTGCTGTTTGCTGTGCCAGCATCCTGGAGGGCGCATACAGTACCACTGAGGTCTGGTCAGTGTCCCAAGCAATAAAGGAGTCTGTCAGCAGGAAGATGGAGAGACCAAACTGAGACTGAAAGCACAGCCTGCCGGTGTATCTTCCTTATGTATAATCTTGGCTGATCTTGTAAATACTGGGGGGCGGAGGGTAGTGGGGATGGGCCATATTTTTTTACTTTTAGATATTAAAGAATATGATGTGGGCCAGTATTGTGGGGTGGCTAGGCTGTTTACCTTCACCGATGCAGTTTTCCCCTCCTGGTTTGTAAATAAGTTCCATTAAATTCTCCCCACACCAGGGTTAGACCTGTATTTCTTTGTTGATAAAGCTGATGCGGTAAGTTCATCATGCATTTTGTTACAGATCCTGCAGGTTTTCAACGATAGCCCTGAAAGAGCAATGCTTCCTTTGTCAGATGGTGTCTTCAGAACTGAATTTTAAAAACCTTACATGTGACTGTGCTGACTCTGCTGTGGCCCGGCTCCAAGGAGTGCCTCTGCAAGGAGATGGGAGGGACGTGCTCTCCTGCTCCAGAGGGGCTTGTGGGTGAATGGCACAGAAAGGCTGGCCAGCTGGTCTTCAAGCCAGGTTCCAGTTTCTTTTTCCTGGAGCGCTGCATTGATCAGATGCATCCACCAGCAGGCTGGGACAGGCTCGGCATAAATGTGGTGTTCATTGTGGTTCTTGCCTTTCCAAACACACTTGGTTTTATGTACTGGGTCACAACTAGGAACGTTGATTCTTTCCCTTGCCCAGGCACTTGTGCTTCCCCTTCCTCCTAAATGTGAAATGCTGGTAAGGTGACAGGCACAGTAATGGGTGTGCTCTCTCTGCTCTCACATGCCAGTCCATACTGGAGAACCATGTTTGAGCATTTTACCTTCAGTCAGGTGTCCAGATGTTCCCCTGTTACAGCAAAACTTCTCAGCTGTGGGGTCCTGTATGTAATTCAAAGCATATCTCTCTGGAAAAGTAAACTGGCTTGGGGAACAGCTGCTTCTGTTTTGCTTTTCCTTGCCTTCCCACCGCCTTCCACCTCCAGTCCTTGTCAGCTGAAATATGCTGTGCTATGAGCTGGGGATGGGGAGTGGGCGCTTCTCCGCTGCTGGTTCCTTTAAAGCAGCAGTGCATGCTGAGCTGCAGCATTTGCCTGTGCCGGTCAGCGGGAGGACTGCTCAGTGAGGAGTCTGATAAACTGGATGTTTGGATCAGTGCTGTGGTTGAAGCTTCTCCTTAGGCTCTGTGGCTTGCCGTTGCTGAGGCTGATGCACGCCTTCAGAGCCATTTCTAACGGCGCAGGGCTGTGATGCGAGTTTGCCAGCCTGCAGACTGGAGGAGGGAAGAGAGCAGCAGACTGATGCTTTTGATCTTGCCGAACTGGCTTGCTGTCGGAGATGCAGGTGAGAGATTTATACCATGGCACCAGCATCCCTCCTTCCGTACTGTCCCACCACCAGCACCTATAAATGCCCATCATGATGGGAGATGATTATCCCAGTCCTTGCAGTTGACTGCCTTTCCACAGCCACCTCTTCAACTCAGTATTGCTGCTTTTCAGGCTGCTGTTATACCTTTGGCGTTGCCGTAAGCAGCTGTATTTTGCAGTGGTTTTTAACGTTACAGGTATTTGGAGTTTGTAGTGCATTTTAACAGTAAACTTCAGTCTTCATCTGAAGGGTCATCTTTCAGGGTTTTACCAAGTCTGGTGCCTGAGGAATTGAACAGATAGCCTCCAGCCATTTTTCTTGTTATTTTTCACTGGGAGGCGTTTGGAAGTCTTTTATTCTAAAAATGGTCTTTGCTAATGTGGTTTGAGCACATGTCTAAAGACTTGTTCAGCTCTCTTCAGCTTGCAGTGTTGTAAAATATTGTGTGTTGCAGCATGAAATCTTTTAAGAAAAAGAAGAGCAAAGCATGATCTAGAAGGACACGTATACTAAGAACATCACTGGCTTTCTGGAGTGAGGTAAATTCACAGGTTCATGTGCAGCACAGCACCAATGCTGAGTTCAAAATGAAAGCTGAATGCATTCCCAGGGCCGATTGCCAACCCACATGGGTAAAGACCTCTTTCTCGGTTGATGTGGCATGGAGTGTTTTCCATCTGCCTTTAAAAGAGGGAAATTGCCAGGTATTGTCAAGGAACTTGTGTCATGTGTTTCTACAAGGTTAGACAGGAAAGGTGAATAAAACTTTTAGCTTCCAGATTCTGTGTGCTTCTCTAAAAGTATCGGGACTGCAGTTCCTGTGCTCTTCAGGGCAAGCAGAAATGGACCTTGTTAAAAACGGCACTCCCAGGTCTAATGGAGTGTCCAGTCTTAGGCAAAGCCAAGCAGGAACCAGCATTCCCCGAATTTGACATTTAAAGGATTAATTCCTCCATGTGTTCTTTGAGATTAAGACCTTCAAAACAAGGGGGAAGTGAGACTCAACAGCCCACCTCTAAATAAGCAGTGGTGGTGATGGAGCTCATCTGCTTAGGCTGTAGGAGATTTCTAGGTGTAATTCTCTTCTCCAGGTTAGTCTTCTCAGAGATTTTTATTTTTCTTCTGAGGTTCCCAGGTCCTTGGTTAATGTCCCAGCACCTGCTCTGGGGGACACAGGAGCAACTGAGTGAACAAATTTGGAAGCGGCAGTGTATCTTTTCCAATGCCTCTTGACTGTATTTGCACTTTAAGGGACTTCACCTTGGTTTTGGGCCAGGGGCTAGGATCCCAGCGAGCCTTTTGGAAAATGGTCTCTTTGGTCATGAGCTGGTATGGGGAGTTTGACTCCTAGATGCTATCTGCCAGATGACTGTAAATACGTTTAAGTCAAAGTATACTTTGTCACAAGATACTACGTATGTGAAGAATTCAATGTTTTGGCTGTTACCAATAAATATTTTGTAGACAGATCAGAGTGCTGTAAATCATGCGTTTGTCCGGTGTGATGCAACTTGCTGGTTTCTTAGAGGGGGAATGGGAAAATCATCCATTTCTTTAAAAGCTTCCTTGTTTCAGGAAGTCAGAGGTGCTGTAGTGGAAACTGCGATCCTCTGAAGCTGTCCCTACATAAATTGCCCATTTTAAGAGTTTGTTCTTGCCTAGGAATGTATCGGCATAGGCAAGCAGTCATGTGCCAGCTACGTGTTGAGGTATGGTGCCCTAGGTAGAGAGGGGTGTTCACAGAAGCCTGTTTGGATGGAAAAGCTGAGCCCTTTCTCAGCAGGAAGGTGGGGAAATAGCTCGTTGTTCTGCAGCAACAGGAGGCTTGGATCGTTACAGTCAGCATGTATATATAGCATTACAGCTGCCGTCGGGGGGATGGCAGCCAGCATCAGGGGGGTAAAATCCCATGGGCATTGTTTTCAAGTTAAACAAAGACAAAGAGGATGGGGGGAAAGTGAAGCTGGAGACAAACATTTTCTGTTCTATCCCTTGCTTAAACCATGAGCAGGTAGCTGAGAAGGCTGCCTTGTGCCTGGGTCCAGGCCTTCCTCTGCAGGAAATCATCTTTTGGCACCTAGCCTTCAGGGTAGTACTGCTAACGGAATACTTCTAGTGGCAAACTGTTTTTTGGCAAAGACAAATCCCAAGCTAAAACTCCCCTGTGACTTTCTAAGGGTGTTTTTCTCCATCTTGGGTCTGTGTAAAACCTCTGCAAGGAATAAAACTGCCGTAAGATGCATTAAAAAAGTATTTTTATTTGGACTTTCATCCTTGTGGAACTTAAACACACACTGGGGTTTGTCCGTGTCACTAGGGAATTTTGCAACTTGTGCAATGAATGATGAAAACCAAAGTGGTTTTGGGGAGATGGGAAGCTTGCCCAGGCCTGAGTTTGCCTGGCTAATGAACAGGTTGAGAAGCAGATCCTTGGAGTTTAAGGCATAACTCTTGTTTGGCATGTAGTCTTCTGCACTGCTGCTCCTGTTGTAATTAAGTGCTTGAGATTCAGCACTGCAGACAAATTTGAACAAACCCAGTTTACTTGCAGCTCGTCTACTAAATCAGCTGATGTACTTAAACACTTCAGTTCTCATCAGTGATGCTGCAACAAAACGAGCTTTGCTGTCAGAAATTACCTGAATGAACAGAAAAAGTGTTAGCAAGTGTTGTGGACTAAGATTTGTTAGAAATCTGTATGTTGCATTACATACTAGTATACTTAAATGCTCTTAAATAACAGCAAGGCGTGTATCTTTACACAGGAGGCTCCTGTACAACAGCAATGTGTAGCTTCACCTGCTAACGTTGTTTGGAGGTGGTGTGGCCTAGAAATGGCAACTTTCTCAAGCAAGAGGTCTGGGCTTCTGCTTCAGCATTTGCATTTCGCAGGCACAGCCATGCCTAATGCTGTCTTAGCAGCAGCTCCTGGGTTCTCAGTAAATCTCGTGTTACAGCAAATGGATACGAAATGTTTTAGCTTATGCATCCAGTTTTACACGACTGACTTCAAGTCTGATTAAAAAGCCAGCTCCTGAGGCTAGTTGGATCTCAATTGACCCTAATTTTTCAATAATAAAAAGGGAGAGGGGACACTGGAAATGTGGATTTGAGTCTCACTGTACCGCAAAGATCTTAGAAATAGTGCCCTTCAGCTTGCATGGCCCCCTTTGCAATTCCTCCTTGTCCCAATGAGAAAGGACTAAGGGGAATGATTAGTTGCTGACCGTTGCTCTCTTGCATGTTCTTAAGGAGCTCATGTTCTTGTTGATCTTCTGATTGCTGGCTGTGCATTTTCAGGTTGCAGTGCAGGTGGTTTTGCTGGAAGAGAGTGCAATATGCACAGCAGAAATCCCTTGGTTGCAGGTTGATGCTGAATAGCACCACAGTAGGGGGACACAGATCCTGTGTCATGCTGACAGTCAGTCCTCATTTCTGTTGTGTAATGGGATGACAAATACAGAGATGTCATCGTAGGATGCCTCGTGGCTGTCATCCAGCATCCACTGGTGGCCTCTCTCCTTTCCCCTTGCTCTGCATACCAAGCACTTGGCCAATTCTGAAAATCTGTGGATGGAAAAAATGCAAGGTTTGGGTTAACAGCGCTGTGTCCTTAAGAACAACAGTGTGATGGCTTTATGTTGTCAGGATAGTAGGTGTTCATGGTTTAACCCCAGCCAGCAACTACGTACCATGCAGTTGCTCACTTGCTTGCTCACTTTCCCCCCACTGTGGGATAGGGAGGAGAATCAGAATAAGGTAAAACTCGTGGGTTAAGAACAACTTAATAATTGAAATAAAAAATAATAATAATGAAGGGGGGGGGGGGGGGGAGGAGGAATAAAACCCATGAAAAAAACCACAAACAAAAAAACCCACCCCACCCCACCCCAAGTGATGCACCATACAATTGCTCACCACCCACTGATTGATGCCCAGTCCCTGAGCAGTGATCAGCAGCTCCTGGCCACCTCCCCTGGTTTATATACTGAGCATGATGTTCTGTGGCACGAAATATCCCTTTGGCTAGTTTGGGCCAACTGTCCTGGCTCTGCTCCCTGCCGGCTTCTTGTGCACCTGCTCCCTGGCAGAGCACGGGAAACTGAAAAGTCCTTGATTTAGAGTAAGCACTACTTAGCAACAACTAAAATGTCAGAGTGTTACCAACAATATTCTCATACTAAATCCAAAAATCCAGCACTGGTTTTGTGTGGGATTTTTTACGTGCTAATTTGATCAGTTTCTTTAGGGTGGGGAAAGATGAGGAGACAGTTTCCAGAGTCACAGAAAGATTGCTTGGTCACACCAGAGCTCAGCTAGAAGCAAAGTGATCTCAGCCTGCTTTTAGTCTGACCTGGTTCTTTGGAAGGAAAACTGATGGCAAAGTTGTTATTACCTGTGAGGATCTGTCCTGTTTTCTGCAAGGAAGGTCCTGACCATATGGGCCACCTCTTTATTGCACAGAACATCCCAAAGGCCATCAGTTGCCATGATGAGGACGTCGTCTTCCTTAATGTCATGCAGAGCAAAGTCAAACACATTCACCTGGAAAGCACAGGAGTACAGCAGTGACAATTCCTGCGATGTACTGGAGGGGTCAGGGAGATTACTCTTTCCCTGAGAGATGACAAAGCGGGACCAGGGTACTCTGAATCTTTTATGTCCCCTTGCTGCTGTGCTTCTAGATTCCTTTATCTTGGGGAGTCTCTGGGCGGCATGCAGAGAGATGGAAAACGGACACGGCTAAGGCCTGCCAGGTCTGCAAAAGGTGGGTGCTACAGAGGAGGAGCAGCATGTTTAATTCCACCCTGTAATTCCCACGTGCCATGACTGACCTTGGGAATGCAGGAGAGGAAAGGTTTGACTTCAACGTTGGTATCGATGACTTTCAGCTGATGATCCCCCAGACCTCGAGAGACAGCCAGAGTCCCCAGCAAGCGAGCCTGGCCCCAAACAAAGCAGAACAGTATTGAAACATGAAAATGGGGCACCTTTAAAGGCTGACGTGTAGGCATGTCCTGACTGATCTATGTGTTGCCTCTAGGACCCTTCTTCAAGCATCGCCAAGAACAGTGCCTGGGGACTTCAGAGACAAGGAGTTACCAGAAGCCAAAGCCATCAGAAGCATGGAAACAGCCTGCATGTGAACGGCTCCTGGTGGCCCGTGGTGTGCTCTGGAGTTAGTACCTGTACTCTGGGGAGTGCTGCAGACCTTAGGAAACCTGTGGTGGGATCTGTTCTTGATTTGGGGTGGCAAGGAAGAAAACTGGGCTGGGGGGGAAGGGGTCCTTCTGGCTGGCAAAGGACGTTCTGCCCTGGCTCCCTGCAGCGGGGGTGGCTTTCAGGTTGCGGTGCTGGGGAGGTGACTGCTCAACCCCAGCAGGCAGATGCTGGATGTGTGCAGTCGTTGCTTCTCCCTGCCTCCTCCTTCCCTCTCCAGGCTCCTTTTCTCAGCCTCTTGTCAAAGAAGAGGGTTTGTGGGAAAGGTGCTAATTGGAGCTGGAGGAGACAATCCAAAGTGGGATCTGCTGAAGCAAGTTCTGATCTGAAATGAGTTCTTGTGTGCAAGGGGAGATGAGGAAAGGGCAGGCTGGCTCAGGGCTGCTGTCTGCTTGGCTAGCAGGTGCTCTGGAGGAGGGTGCGACCTCTCTGCTCCGGAGGGCTCTGGTTTACGCTCACCAGGCAGCACAGTGCTAGCGAAGGGAGCTGCTGTATCAGGGCCGTGGGACTGCGCCATGCTGGAGAGCCCCAGAGCACTGGGAGCTCTGCAGTCCCAGTCTGGCGTGACTGTGAGTGACAGGGATGCTGAGGACCCCAGCAGACTTGCCTCTGCCTTCCCAGTGTGTAAAGCGTTACGCTACCTGCTTCCCGTGACCATGGACAAGAGGGTACTTGAGGTCAGCTTTCTCCACCATCTTGTATCCCCTAGAACAGAGAATTCAGCATTGACGTGGGACTTGTCTGACCTAATGGCACAACCCAGCCACAGTATTTTGACTGATCCAACCCTTGTGGTGCCCCCACGCACAGGTAGCTGACTGAGGAGGCCACTTGCTGAAGCAGGTGCAGCGAAGATGACCCCTTCCTGAATGCCCACGTGTTTTTCCCTCTCCCCTTCCTCCCCAGCTGGCTGGGTCTCCCTGCACAGCCCCACCTCGCAGGATCCCAGGACTATCTCAACTGTTCCTTAACCACCCTCCCAGAGCTGCAGTCCTTCAGCCAGCAGGGAGGCTGCTCACGGCATTCTTCTCTTGATCTGGCACAGCTTTGCACCGTCAAACACGCTGCTCTCACCAGTGGAGCATGCCCCTTCCCCTTTCACCTCCCCATCACTATGAGCAGGCAAAGATGCCCTGTGCTGCAGCCTGACCCTCAGGCAGAAAGGACTCACCAGCCCTCCATGAAGTAATCCCGGTACAGGACTTTCTGGCCCACATCATCTCCCTTTAACCTCCGTGGAAACTCAAAGCGTGTGAACTCACTGTCCAGGAGCTTGGGGAAAAGAAAAGCCTGGAGGAGGGAATGAAGGCATGAAGACGGACAGGTTCTGCTTCAGTGGAGAAGGGCTCCCAACTGCTTCTGCCTTGGGACTGGCATTCACGGCAGCAGAATGGGGAACAGAACTGGGAAAGCACATCCCAAGGAGGACAGGAGCATCTCCCATGCTAAAGGCTGTTGGCCGAATCTTGCCCCCAGCCCTCCTTGGCTAGCGCCAGATGACATTCTGGCCACACAGTGGCCATTGAGGAAAGCGGGTGGTCCTCTCTGACCCAGTGGGATGCTCACAACTGGACTAATGTGTGGAGGGAGTCACTCACCAAGTGCTGCAGTCGCTGCCTCTCGGTCTCAGGTGTGAACTCGCAGCTCATGGGCACGATGCTGTCCTTCAGAACGAGAATTGCCCTGCGAGGGGGGAAGAGGCAAAGAGCTGAGCCGTGTCTGTCACCGCAGCCCTCCTCTTACTGAAGCTAGCCCCAGGCTCAGCCAGGTGTGGGACCAGGGGTAACCAGTGGCAGAGCAGTGCCAGAGAACGGTTCTGCACCCAGAAGTGTTTAAAAATGACAGTATATTTTAAATAACTCCATTGCAATTGCACTGTTGCAGCAGAGAACTGAGCTTGCCTGGTTTGACAATGGCAGAGCTCGCTACTAGAGGAATGGTGGGCCAAGGCCAGAGGAGGAAGCTCTTGAGGATGCCCTGAAATCGCCTTCCACTTTTGAACACCTGCCGGGCTAGGCTTACTGCTGCCCGTTGTGGCTGGGTGGTGTTAGTCCCTTGAAATCCCAAAACCCTTCCAGGAGGTATGAAAGCACCCATCCTTCCAACAGCTCCTGTGGCAGGCAGGAGGGAACTGGCTGGGCTGCGCGCGTACCTTCCCAAGGATTAAGTAAGTGGTGTGGTTTAACCCGGCAGACGGCTGACCACCACGCAGCTCTGCACTCGCTCCTGCCCGCAGCGGGACAGTGGAGAATTGAGCAGAAAAAAAGTGTAATTCCTAAGCTGAGATGAAGACAGTTTAATAACACAGAAGAGGAAGTGAAAATAGTAATAATGATAAAAGAATCAGAATACACAAAACAAGTGCTGCACAATGCAGTTGCTCGCCACCTGCCAACCAATGCCCAGCCAGCGCCCGAGCCCCTGGCCAGCTCTCCCCCTAGTCTGTATGCCGAGCGTATGACACCATACGGTCTGGAATATCCCTTTGGCCAGCTGGGCTTGGCTGTCCCGACTGTGTCCTCTCCCAGCTCCTTGTGCCCCCCAGCCTACTTCCTTGGTGGGGTGAGAAGCTGAGAAGTCCTTGACTTGGTGTAAGCACTTTGCAGCAACAACTAAAACATCGGCGTGTGGTCAGGATTATTCTCATCCTAAATCCAAACCACAGCACTGCAGCAGCTGCTAGGAAGAAAATTAACTCTATCCCAGCCAAAACCAGGATAATATGATGCTGGAAACCTTGCTTATCTCCCAGGTCTCATCCCCCAGCAACTCCCCCCTTTTATTACGGCTCACCTGCTGTCCCCAGCATTAGCCACATACAGCTTTCCCTGGAAATAAAGGGCAGCCAGAGCAGTGCAGCCTCCTGTCTGATTTGTAGCTTCCATCTCCTGGCCGATGACTTCATCCTGTTGGTTTAAACAAGTTTGGAGAGCGATGTGAGCTGGGCTGCTGCTTTCTTTACCTGCCTCATGCCTCCCAGCAGAAATACAGAACCAAAACTGATTGCAGATGGGCCAGAGGAAACCAGCGAGGCGGAAGACAGTGCTGCTGTGGTACAGCCACAAAGGACTGGTTTAGGAGTGACAGGGAGATCCCAGACTTGTACATGCCGTACGAGTGTGACAATAGCCACCATCTAGCCCTAAAGAAATGCATCCCTTGGGCGCAGTTTAGCAGAGATGCTGTAGCTTTGCTCTGGGTCAGCCCTGCTGATGTGCAATAGATCCAAGGCAGATCTTGGGAAGCTGAGCCAGCATGATCTCAGCATGCTTAAAGGTTTGGCTGAATGTTCCTGTGTGCTCAGTGAGCTGCAGAACTGCAGACCCTGCCCACCCCAGGCAACAGGGAGGGACAGACTGCTTGGGGCAGCAGGACCAGTGTCTTGCACGGGGTACTCACACATTCCTGGAAGGCGTTTTCCAGGGCTCCCACCACCAGGTCTTCTGCATGGATGTGCTTCTCCTCCACGAACTGGGGGTCACTGTCGCAAACGCAGCGTCCACTGAGATGCATGGGGGGCTGGACCTCTGTGATGCCTCCCACAACCTCCTCCAGCTTCTGCTTAATGCAGTAGTGCAAATAGTTGGAGGCGATGATGGCAGCTTCTGGGCCACCATGGCCGTCAAACAGGGCCCAGTAGTAACCAGTCAGAAACTGCGGTGAGGAAGAGGGGCAAGATGGCAAAGAAGAAGGGGAAGGCAGGGGCTGAAGAGGTCATACAGATGGCAGGCTCGCAGCCAGGACATCACTACATGCTTTGCCTGGCTTTTCCACCCCTGCCACCATTCCCTGCTGCCAGTTAATCTCCCACACGGCTCAAAGTCACACGATGCCCCATGTGCTGCTCTGCCAGACCCATCACCTGAGCTCTGCGCGGCTGGATTTGCAGCCAGCCACCCTCACACGCTACTCCTCTTTGGTTTAGGGGAAACGGGGCCATTTTACGAGAGGCAAGGCAGAGCCACCCCCAGGTGAGAGCATCCCATGTTCCTGGTTCATGTGGCTGTCCCCGAGTGATGACAAGACACGCCAGCCCTTGAAAGCAGAGCGAGGACAGTAAAGCCCAGGTGAGGGCACCAGGTAAAGGGCTCGGATGACCTCATATGCCCTGAGTCATAGGCCACGGAAGTACAGACAGCACGTGCGGGCAGAGCTGCGTGCCTGCTGGCCAGACATAGGGTATATGGTCCCCTAATGTGTCCATGGAAGGGTTTCAGCACGTGGGCATGTAGGACTGATGGGGCAGCCCCCTGTTGCCTGTACGTGGGCCCTTGGGTGCAGAGCAGCGCTGGCAGCAGGGTGAACGCAGCCTGCCTGGGGACTCTACCTGCGTGGAGCACAGGATCAGCCATTCCTCGTCCTCCTCCAGGCCTGGCTCTCTCCTCCGGATGGAGATCTGACAGCAGGCTGCCTGGTCCTCATTGAACTCTGACTTCTCGGCGTTGATAACCCTGGGGGTGCAGATGCTCCAGGTAAGGCGTGCAGACCCACCGCACCTTCCCTGCTCCCAGCTGGCCGTGCTGGGCGCTCTGCAGCCACGGCGAGCGGCTGCACCTCACCCCTTCCGTCCTGCCCCATGCTCCCTGCTCCCTTTTCAGACTCCAGGATCTCTTTGCTGGGGATCTAAGTAACAAGCCCTTTACGTGCAGCGAGGAAAAGCTTGGCTAGGGACACAGGGACAAGTGGCGTGGGAGCACCCTGGCCTCAGGCAGCCCTTGTCAGCAGCCCACACTGCGATTTCCTCGGTGACACAGTGAATTGCAAAACCACCATGGGTTTTCCTTCCAGCCTGGCCAATGTTTGTCCCTGGCTGGGAGTCTGCTCTCCTTGCACAGCTCCTCTCTCCATGCTGCGCCATCCCAGGGCTGTCGATGTGGCTGGGCCAGGATGCGGGGTCAGCTCCCGGCTGGAGCTGTTCTGCCCGATCCATCCCCTCTGCCCTTAAAATCGGCAGACCCAGAGATTTCTAAAAAATGTCATTTTCCCCCTTCCTTTGTTTGACAGGCGCTTTGCGAGGAGCAAGGGGACGGACACCCGGCGGTGCCAGTCCCAGGAACCCCCCCCTGCCCCAAATGTCCTCCCGGCTCCTTGGGCCAGGGCGCGCAGCAGGGGACGGGCGACATCCCAGCGCCAGAGCGACGGACTAATCTGGGGACTATGGGGGCAGGAGGGGACAAGACAGCAGAGCTGGCCCTGCCACTTGTCACGCGGGGCCGGGGACAACCTGCCGCCGCACCGGGGCTCCCGCGGCTGCTGGCCGGGAGGGGCGGCTGCGGGCCCCGCCGCGGGGCCGGTCCCTGTGGGCTTCGCCGGGGTCGGGCAGGGGCTGCAGCGGGGGGGAGCTGCGCGGTGCGACCCACCCCCCGGGCACCTCCCCACGAGGTCCCTGCGCCCCCCGTGGGGCCCTACCCCCCCGCAGACCCCCGCCGCCC
The DNA here is from genome assembly GCF_023638135.1 of Falco biarmicus. NCBI lineage: Eukaryota > Metazoa > Chordata > Aves > Falconiformes > Falconidae > Falco > Falco biarmicus. The sequence continues at coordinate 105,871,898 of NC_079291.1, forward strand.
CCCAGACGCCCTCCCCAAGACCTGTGAGCACCCTGTGAGACCCGCCCCCCGGGGTCCCCCGCAGCCCCCTCCCCGGGGCCGCCCCGCACTCACTCGGCGTAGCCCGCGCCCCAGGGCAGCGGCCGCTCGGGCCCGGTGCCCCGCACGGCCCGCCCGCCCCGCGGGCTCTCCTCGACGCCGCGCAGGAACTTGGGCCGGCGGTAGCGGAGGGCGGTGGGCGGCGGGCCCGGGCCAGGCCCCCCCTGCGTGCCGCCCGGCCGCTCGGCGGGGCCGCCCCGCCGCCAGCGCCGCAGCCACTCGGCGGACATGGCGGGGCCCGGCCGGGATACGCGCGGCGCCGCCCCCCCTCCCCCCCCCGCCGCCAGGCGGCGCTGCAGCGTGGCCCCGGCGCGGCGGCTCCTCCCGGGGATGGGGGTGGGGGCGGGGGCGGGGGCGGGGGCGGCTCCTCCCCGGGGCGGCGCGCGGCGCTGCGGGCTCCGGAAGCGGCGGCGCTGCCTGCGGAGCCGTTTCCTGCCCGGGACGCGGCGGAGCGGAGCGGAGCGGAGAGGAGCCGAGCGGAGCCATGACTCACCAGACCGGCATCCACGGTAAGCGGTGCCCGCCCCGCCGCCGCTCCGCTCCCGCCGCTTCCTGCGGCCCCGCCGCCGTGTCGGTGGGGTCGGACCCCCGCGCCGCGCCCGCCCAGGGAGGCAGCGCCCTGGGCATCCCGGCCCCGCCGCGGCAGCGGCGATGGGGGCGATAGGATGAAGCTTCCCGAAGGAGCCGGCAGGTTTTCCCCAGCACCCGGCGGGAGGGGGGCGCCGAGCCGGGCTGAGCGGTTGGGTGCGCGCGGGAGGGTGCCGGGTGCTGCGGGTGGGGGCTCTCCCGCATCCTTTGTGCGGATGCTCAGCAACCCGCCGTGGCACCGCTCGGAGGGACGCTGCTGCTGCGGCAGCACCTTAACCCGCCCGAGGGGCTTTGCCATGGCCCCCCCGGCCCGGCCGTGCTCCCCCCGCCCCGCGGTGCTGCTCGGCCCCGGCGGGCTGCGGGGAGCCCGCAGCAGTTCCCGCCCGGCCGTTGCCGTTGTAACCGGGGGGCAGCCCCCGCTTTCCCCGCTCGCTCCCTCCAGCACCTGTCCAGCACCCTCAGAGGACTCTTTTTTTGCATTTGTGGGTCCATGACTCTGCGTCCTCCCGGTATTTCCCTGCCAGCTCAATTAACGATATTAATCAGGAGTAGAGGTGCTGCATAATTGATGTAACTGAATCAAGATGCCAGCAGGGATGCCAGAGCAGCCGCCCCTGAAACCCTGGTCGGCGCCAGGCGGGTGCAGACCCAGGGCTGCTGGGTGCCCCGGGGGGGGGCAGCCGGGATGCCAGCCTCGCAGCCCCCTCCTCGGGGCCGGCACCTGCGTGCGAGGGTGTTGAATCTGCGGCTGCTTTTGAAATCTTGTGTTCCTTTGCGGCAGGAGCATCCGTGGTGGCGTGGGTGAGAGCATCCTTCCCCTCCAGGTGCTCCTGGGGGAGCTGCAGTTGGGAAGTGGTTAGTGGCGGTGCCTGGAGGTTTCTCCTGCTTTCCCTGGGAGGGCTGGTAGCTGGCGGCGTCTGGGTTCAAGCCCGCTGCTTCTGGTTTAAGCTGAGACCTTGAAGTTCAGGCTCGAGTGAATGTTCCCTCTACTGTAGAAAAATAACAATCGTTAAAAAAAAATAATAAATCAGCAGGATGGACCCCAGCGTGCGCCCGAGCTCTGGGTGTGCCAGCGCGCTCCACAGGGCTCTCCCGTGGGATCTGGGGGAGGCAGGGCCCGCTGTGTTCCTGCGCCCCAGAGGCTGCTGCCTGTTGCTGGCTGCCGTGCCCGTCCTGTGCCGTGCCATGTGCCCTGGCACCCCTGCAGCTGTCGGGGGACATGCGGGCTTGGCCAAGCCCATGAGCTGCTTTCTGAGAGCACCGACCTTCGCCGACCTTGGTTGCCCACCGCTGGGCAAACTGCTGGGACCCGTGCTGGGGGTTGCTGCAAGCTGTCGTTGCCCGTAAGACGTAAAGTGCCCTGTCGTCGGCACTCCGCTGGAAAGGGGAAGGGACTCAGACTTCCCCTGAGGAGCTTCAGCTGGCGCAGGGTGGGGGTAGACCCAGGCAGTGGATCCCCGGTGGTGTAAAAACCTCCCTGTGGTTATGAAAAATAACTTGTGTTGGTCTTGCTCTCACAGCGTCTTGGACATCTTTGGGTGGCTGAGCTCTCTGGGTCCTCTCCTCCACCCCCTGCTTCACCAGCCCTCTTCCAGGAAGCAGCTGGTTCCTCTTTGAATGCAGATCTGCCCCTCCAACCCTTGCGATGCTGCACTGGGGCGCTCCGGGCTTTGAGAACCCCCCTGGGGGGGTGTTTTGGGGTATTTCAGTCCTCCCTGCCCTGGCGCAGTGATTGCGTTCCTTTGGAGAGCAGGTTCAGTATCGGGTGAAGAGCAGCAATCCCACTGCTTTTGCCATCCCCTCTGCTGAGACGCTGAGGTCTGCTGTTTGTCGAGGAGGAGGAATTTTCTGCATCTTCCTGGTTTCTGGGGCCGTGTTATTTTTGTGTGCGCGCATTGCTTTGTGTCTTTGCGTTCCCATTTCTCCCTCATTTGCAGGAAGGCATTTGCTCCTGGGGGAATTATGATCAGACCCGCTGGCTGGCTTAGGGGATGTTGTGGGCAGGCTGGTGAGAGGTTTTGGTTGGCGCTGTGCTAGATCAGTGTGGGAGCGGGGTGACGTGGTGACGGGGAGGCCCCCGAGCAGCCTCCTGTGGTGATGCTACAGAGTCATCCTAGCTTTTGGGGAGAGGCAGGTGGTCCCCGGGCAGGGGGAGCAATGGCAGTGAGCAGCTGCAGGTTCAGGGTGTTTAATCAGGGCTTTAATCACACAGAGGCAAGAGGCTAATTATTATTTTGTTGTAGGTATCCATGGCAGCTCCTTTGAAGGTGCCGGCAAGAAAACCAGGCTGCCATGGAGACTGCTGGGCTGGGGAGGCAGTTGGAAGCTACCAAGGGTCGATGTAGGCTTTTGGGGGCTGGAAACCTGCTTTTTAAATACAGCCAGGAGGATTCAATGAATATTTTTGCAGTCCCTGTTCTGCCCTGAGCAGCATTAGATGGGGACAAAGTCACTGTTTGAGTTTAAAACCTTAGGAAGGTGATGCTGAACCAAGGCTTTGATGCTGGTAGGTCATCTGCTCTCAGTTGTTACTGGGATCTCTTTCCTGACTTCTGGGTAGGGAGAAAAAGTCTTTTAAAGGGGATTATTTTTTTTTTTCATCTAGAGAGTAAAGAAATCAAATGCATGTTGTTTTTTTCAACCAACAAAATAGAGTTTGGTGCTTGCTTTTTCTGGGAAGGTGGCAAGGTGTGGGGATGGGGAAGGACATTAGCTCCTGTCCACAGCTGAGCCTCCACTTTGCCCCAGGTCTGGATCTTGCATTGGGAAAGAATCTGGTAGGAATGGACATTTGCTTCAGGAGAAGCGTAACTGTGATGCACATAAACAGGAATGCTGTCAGATGGGGGAAAAAAGGAACAGAAAGAAGGGACCTGGGAGCTGCTGGGTCTGCAAAGGTCTCATTTGAAGGCAGCCAGCTTCCTGGCTCTTCAGCAAGAAGCAAGCTGGAGAAGAAGGAGTTTCTCTGCCCACCCACCTCAGCCTCTCTCCTTCTGTCCTGGGGGGCAGCGCTGGCTCCGAAGGTGCCTGGCCACCTGAATTTGGCGCAGCTTTGTAGCTAGGATGCTGGGGGAAAGCCCCTAACTGGGGACGTGTCATGCCGTGCCATCAGCAGAGGGAGAAGGGCTGGCTGGTCCATGGCCCCTGATGTCCACTGGGGACAGAGGGCACCAGGCTGCTGCAAGGATGGGTTTGAGGAGCCAGTCCCTGCTTCTGAGCTCTTTTCTGGGGCCAGCACCCAACGTGGTAGTTGATGTTCACTTGTGGTGACGGCCAGTACCTAGTGGGTGGCGCATCACGATGACCAGAGTGGCAGCATGGGTAGAAGACCAAAGGCCCTGGGATACCAGCCCCCTTGAAGTTAAGCACCTAAAGTGGTGGTGTAGAGGAAATCCCTTGGAAAGCCTCCGTCGAGAGGCTGTAAATGCAATGAGATTGCTGCCAGGGTCTGTCTCGGGAACGCTGTCCCTGCTGATGCCCAAACAAGTGCTCCCAGTGGTGGCTTTACTGGGCAGAGAAAAGGAACAGCAACCATCAGCTTCTGCAGGTGAGGCAGGACCATGCATGCTGGTACCACCACTTTGCTCCAGGGTGCTGTGTCGCTGGCTGGATCCGACTGATGCTGCCTGCAAGGTGGGCGCTGCCTACCCTGGAGCAAGGGAAGAGCCAAATAACTGATCCATGGTGGCAAAGTGGAGACAAGACAGGTCCTGGGCATGCATGTGGAAAATCTGGTGTTGAGAAGCAAACAGCTTCTTCAAGCACCAGGTAGGTGGCTGAAAGCCTCTGGGCAGGATTAGCAATATGGACCAGTAGTCATCCACGTGAAATCCTACAGGACGTGGCTCAGACCCGTGGAAAACAGGTAGAAAAGCTTTGCTTGGGTCCTCTCTTGCCCTTCTCCCCGCTGCCCCCTTCTTTCTATTTTTTTCTGACATGTGTAGCTTTTTCCCAAAGAAAAGATTCCTTGCAAAGACACATTTTTTTTCCATGGTGAGAAATAAAATCCTCTTAGTGCCTAAACTGGCCAGCCACGTCTGTCAGTGGAAAAGCTTTCTGCAGCAAGTGGGATAAGCAGGTGCTGCATGACGGAGTTACACTGGGATAGACTGAAAAGGAGGAATTTTAGCATCAGCAACAGCTATTTTGTGCCTGTTGCATTTGTGCCCTTTCCTGGATACCACAGCAGGAGCTGGGCAGAGCTGCCTGTTCAGGGAAAGTGTGAGTGGTGCAGGTGTAACTGTGTTTTATCCATCAGCATCTTGACCGCTGTCTGGCCAAGCATCCCTGGAGCCTGGACAAACTTTGCCCATGTTTGGGGCTGGATTTTTGGCTGAGTTTCCCTGTAGCATTCCAGGCATGCTGTGCACCGGACGGTGAAAGGGAAGGAGCCACCTGGAGTCACATCGACTTGAAGATTATGTCCAGGGAATGAAAGATTGATGGCCAGAGGCTCGGGTTTCCCATCAGGACGGCAAGGTGACTCGACGTATTGAGAGAGGCATCTGTTTCAGGGAGCATGTATTATTGATCTGGGAGCTGGGCTCTGTCATCAGGATGGGGGGATTGGCAAGGGCCGAAGAAGCAAAAACCTGTTGCTCCCGCAACAAGTGAGCAAGAGGATGGAACAGGGAAAGGCGCTGGGGAGGCGGTGTGGCTGTTGCCTCCATCCCCGTCCTCCTGGTGCTTTCCCGGGGGTTGCACAGGTGGCTGCACTGGTGCCCTGGCTTCCCCAGGGAGAGACCGGCCCGTTGCTGTGGCTACAGCTGTCATCACTGCGTGGTGCCTCTGTCTCCCTCCGGCCTCGATACAGCCTGGCCCTGCTCAGATAAGCTAATTGGGGCTGTAAACCTCAAAAAAAGGCTCAGCTTTGGGAACGGCCTTTGTAGCGGGGTGGTACCCGCAAGCACCATGCTGCTGCTCCACCTCGCAGTGTTTTGAAGCAAGCGTGGTGCTTCAAGCCCGGCACTGCATCTCCCAGGGACTGATCCGAAGGGCTGCATCCTGTGGCGGGGCAGCTGCCTGCTCTGGCTGCAAACAGCACGTCCGTTCAGCATGTTCAAGGGTCTGGCTGCCCTGGTGGTCCCCGAGGCGTGGGGTCTTCAGGCTTTGGTCGGTGCCTGCTTGGTGCTGCTGAGAGGAGGCACCATGGTGCCTTCCCTCCACACACTCCCCTTCTCTGGCAGGCTGCCGACATGGTCAGGGCCACCTGAAGGCCACTGCTGGCCAAACTATCCCCTCCCTGCCGTGCTATGAGCTGCTCAGCCCGGGTGCCCTGGTGCTGGCAGCCGGCTCTGCTCAGCCCCGCATCCCAAATGGGTGGCAGGTACCACTGGGCAGGGAGGTTGTGTGGTGCGAGGGGACCTGGGGCACGCTCTTAGCAGGCTGTAAATGCAGGTGGTGCGTGAACAGGGACAGGTCTGCAGTCTACAAATAGGTGGGGGGATGTTGCACGACTCGGTGGCTGGAGGCGTTTTTTTGGGCTGTTATGGGAGGGTGACTGAGGAGGCATGGGTGCTTGGGCCTGCCATGTCTGCCAGGGGCTGATGGCAGGGCTGCCTTGTAGAAAGGCCAGAAGGTTTCTCAGGATGCCACCAAGCTCACCCTGTCTCAGAGCAGCAGCATCCTGGGAGGGTTTCTGGAGGTTTTCAGGGCAGGGATGGAGGCACGGTGTCCTTCCTGGGGTCTGGTCACGCTCATTGCAAGAATTCCCAAATGCTGAGGTGGGGCCTAATGTTTCTGGCTGGAAAACCAGTACAAATTGTTCATCTTTTTTCTTCTCTCCTCTGGGCCAACCAGCCCCAGTTCCTGCAGCTGCTCCTGCATGCCGTGCCTTCTGGCATAGGTGCCATCCATCCTGTGCCTTGCTCCTTGCATGATTCTGAGCCTGGACGTGATGTTCGTGCTGTGCCTGCCGCCTTGTGAGCGCTAATAATGTGGTCATGCCCTTGTTTGTGCCTTCCCAAATGACTTTTCCTGCAACAACATGAAGCGATTAACCTGAACTTGGCTTGCGACCCACCTCTCTTCCGTGGAGCTGCTGGACCCTGCCCTGTGTTGGCATAGCTGCTCCTTCTCCTAGTTACGGTACTTTGCTTCCTATTGAGTTTCCTCCACTTTCTTTTTTTCCCAGCCCATTTCTCCAGTCTCCTGAGAGAACAGTGAATTCTTCTCCAGCGCGCGCTTGCATCTCCTCTAGCTTCCCACCTTACAGCTGCGTGAAGCACTATTGCAGTTGCCAGAAGTGTTGATGGAAATGTGAACTAAACCTGGATCCACCACAGGTGCCCAGGAGACCTTGCTCAATTCAACCTCTGATACCTCCCAGAGTGAGTTATCCATGCAGTTTCGTGCCCGTGCTGTAGAGGTTCACCACCACCGTGTTTCCCAAGCTGGCTTCTGACACTTGGAGACACTTAGGAAGCTGAGGGGAGACCCCTGAAGCCTGCAGGTGTGTGGCTCTGCTGCGGAGGAAGCTAGCTTGATCTCATGCAACTCCATCTCATTAGATCCCCGCTGGCTGTAGCCCAGCTTGGGTTTGTTTCTGAATTATTTGTTCCAGGTTTGTTTCTGGATTATTTGTTCCAGGATTTTCCAGGAACCTATGTCTAGGGGGTGAGCTGGACGTGCAGGTCCGCCTCCGGTCCTCTGGCCTGGTGCTCCTCCCTTTCCCTGTTTTTTATGGTTTCCCCACATGTGGATCTTTCAGCTCTTGACTTGGATCCTGGAGACTTCCCGGCAGAGGTGCCTCGGGGCAGAGGCACCACTCACCTCCATCTCCAGGGTGAGGTCTCCTCCCTGCCTTTCTTCCAGAGCCTGCTGTGGGCTTTTATGTTAATATTTCAGGCACGTGAGCCATCTCGTCAAGTCTGCTGTACCAATTAAGTCATAATCGTGCCATAATGAAACAGTTGCTGAGCTCGTACTGAAAACCTTGGCTAGCTTATCCCTCTCCCTCCTTACTGGCTCTTGGCTCTGTGTCGTGGGAGACAGAAGGGGATGTTGAAGACACCCACCCTGGTGATTTATTTAAATGAAAATCACATTATTTTTTTTTTCCTAATCAGTTCAGCAGAATTAAAGCTTGGAAGCCCACTCTGAGTTGTTGTTTGTTTTTTTTTTCTAACCATTGCCGCTGTCTCCTCTGGAAAGCATCTCCCTCCTTAGCAGACCTTGTGGTATTTCCCATCGTACACTCAGCTTCTTGAGCAGCATCTGTGCTTTTCCCCATCCCCTTAAACCCCCTCTGTACCTACACAGGTCCCAGTGCCTTGCCATCGCTTGTAAATCACTCAGCTGTCAACCATCCCAGCTGTTGATCCAATACTTCTGTGCACTCCTAGCATTTCCAGGGGGGCTGGAGAGTTGCATTTGCTCAGACTCCTGATTTTCCAGACCCCTGTGGGCCTTTAGGCTCTGGGAAGGATGGGGTCAGGCTGGAGGGATTTGCAAGCTGGTTAGCGCTGCAGAGCTTTCCTCTCTCTTCCCTGAAGCTGATGCTATAGAGACATCCAACACTGATGTTGTTCTCTCCTATTTTGGCAGTGTAATAGGAATTGGTGAAGCTTAATGCTTATTAGGAGATTTGTCTCCTGCACGAGGTTTCCTGGGTGTATAAATGTCTTTTTTTTTTTTTTTTTTTTCCCCCCCCTCCTCTTCCACCTCCTGTGTTTGCAACAACCACAGATGCTGCCAGAAGGAAACAGCCACTCTCAACAGTGAAGGGGGCTAAAAATATCGTGACATCCTTGGGTTGGGAATGGTGGGAGCGGGTGAACATCTGCTCTGGGAACTGGGAGAGCCGCGTGTCCTGATGCTGTTGGACAGAGAGAAGGATGGTTTGCTCGTGGTGGGGTTACTCCAACAAATCTTCTGTGTGTCCCCTAAGATGCTGTTAAGGACTGATGTGCCTTTGCTGGGGTGTCTGTGTGCCGGTTCCCATGGGGACCTGCTGCGGTGGCATCTCTGTGTTTGTACGGGAGCACTGCCGTGTGCAGGGTACTGGCCTGGGAGCTCCTTCTCACGTGTGCCTCTTTTCCCTGTGGGAGGAGAAGCCATCTGGACCTCTGGTCAGGGCAGGCTTTGGGCTGGTGGGGCAGATGCATCTCAGATATATCACTTGGGGGGGACAGGTAGGAGTTCCCTGGGGGGTTCCCCAGCACATCCCTGCTCGCCTGTCTGCCTGCATCATCAGCAGCATTTGTGTGTGGGGACAAATCCATGCCTACTCTTCCTCCCATGGGTCTGGGGGTGCTGCAGGCAGTTCTCCAGCCCCAGGTCTGCCTCCAGGGGACAGAGGGCACCAGCGTGTGACAGAGTTGGTGGCCCCCCATGTCCCTTAGGCAGGTGATATGTAATGTCAAGGCTCCTCCCGTGGTGATGCTTGGGGCTGTGCCGAAGGGTGGTACCCGCTGCTGGTGGGACTGAGGCAGGATGGATCCCTTACTGGCAGGGATGGCCTGGCCAGCCACCGCACCTTTCCGGCTGACCTAGGGATGGCTTTCTTTGCAAAGCTCCTTTGACTGTGGCTGCTTTCAGGCTCCAGGAACAAAAGCCAGGCTCTTCCCGCTGTGGGCTGCTCCAGCCCAGTATCAGTAATGGGCAGTGGTGCAGCAAAGCGCCGGGAGCGAGCGGCTGCCGGTGGTGACTCCGAGCATGGCTCCTGGCGTGGGTTAAGGGGTGTCTGCCTAGATTCCTAATTTTTGCAATGCTGGTTTCTTTAGTATTTCTAATAAGTGCAGAGCTGTCTGCGGCTTTGAACTCACAGGACCCCACTGGCTGTGTGGCTGCATCCAGGGAGGAGCTCAGGCGTGTAATTGAAGGCGCTTTCAGGAGAAGCCAGGCTGGGAGATGCTGGGCTCTGCCTGGGCTGGGAGATGCTCCTTGTTGGGGGACTCGGCCCCTCCAAGCCACATCTCTTGGGCATTGCCTTCCATGTAGCACGTCCTGGATGGGACAGGGAGCTCTCCGTCGGTGATGCTTTCAGGGTGGGCAGCTTAAGCCTCTAACCCTGGCTGTGGGCTGTCCTTCCAACACCCGCTGCCTGCTGTTGCCTCCTGGTAGGATGTCGAAGACCCGTTGCTGGTGCCTGGTGCTCAGGGAGGGGGCTGAGGAGGAAGGTGGCTCCCCAAAACCCTTCTGCAACCAAAGCGCTGCTGGCTCTGGAGCAAAACCCTGGGGCTGTTGCCTTTCCTTTCTCCAGGGACTCAACGCCAAACCAGTGCTCGCAGTCTGGAGTTGAGCTGATCCCCAGCCGGCCCGGGAGCAGCATCCCCACCGTGCGTCACGAGCCCAGGATGTCACAGTGTGTTGGGACATCTTCCAGCCACCCCCTGTGTGCAAACCCTGCCGCTCTGTAAAGCGAATAAACTTGTCACTTGAGCTCTCCCTGCCCGCGCCGGCCAAGCCATCATCTAAATTTGGGTGATTATGTTCACCCAGGCCAAGTATCAAGTTCACTGGATCACATGTGCTCCCAGCTGCTATTTAACTCTGGCGCCTTGGGGAGACGCAGCACTTTGCTCCCAGTTGTTCGGGTTTTGTATTATTATTTTTATTATAATTTTTTTGGCACCAGAGATTTTAGTTTGTTGGGGTTTTTTTAATTTTTAAATTTCTATCCTGCCAAGTTGCTCACCTCCCTGGCTGGTCACTAAGCAGCCCAGCGCCTGCTTTGTCTGCTAAATCTGATCACAATGTTTCTGGTTCTTTCAGCCACCACGGAATTAAGGGACTTTTTTGCCAAAGCCCGAAACGGTTCAGTTCGGCTCATCAAGGTCATTATCGAGGATGGTAAGTCCCATTTTTAAATGCTTTGATTTACACCATGTTGGTTCTCTGTTTTGCCTCTCCTCCTTTCCTCTTTGTCACTGTGGTGCCAGCTCGTGTTTTAGGAAACCCCAAGGAAAACGCAGCTGGGGCTCCCTGGCACGGGGCAGCCTGGATCTGAAATACAAGCCCAAAATTTAGGTGTGCTGGTGAGCCACGGGGCAGAGCAGCAGCTTTGCTGGCAGACTGACACCGGTGTCCAGGATAGGTGCTGGCTTCTGAGGGGCTTTTGCTGCTGCTGTGTTGAATTATATTATGGGAGCCCTGCAAGAGCTGCTGTGGGTGCCATGGGACTGCGGCTGGGGGTGATGCGCAGCATCTTCTTCCTTGGACGTGGCGTTCCATGCCAGGCAAGGAGATGCTCAGGGCATCAATGTGTTCCTTGGCACGAGGCTTGGCACAGGGCGCTGACTGGCATGCTGTGCTCTGAAACCCAGCCCGTCCCAGCTCCTGTGCATGGGGCTGCCTCTAGCCCGATTTGCAGGCTGGCACCAACCTGCCCATTGTTGTCCCATGGAAAGGTGCTTTTGGGTGGCCTCTTCATCTAGCAAACAAGCCAGCAGAGCAAAACACTGATTGAATGTCCCAGCAAGGAGCCTCTGTGGTGTAGGTTTCCCATCACCTCAGCCTCATACAATTGCATATGAATGACTTGTTTCCTCATGGCAGCGGGAATGTCCAACCGGCTGTCACCACCTCCCTTGAGTAGGCCACCAGGACCATGCTGCAAACTCCATGGTGGACATGGTCATAAGAAACCCATGGTCATAAGGAGCCCATGCTGGCCTTTGGAGGGGCTGCAAAGCCCTGTTTGGAAGAGCAGCATGACTTGAAATGTGTGCGACACATCAGCAGTGCCACAGCAAGGTTCAGCGGTGTTGGCTTTGTCCTCAGCCAGGTCCCTGTCTTGAGATGTGACATCTGTGTTGTTTCTTTGGAGCATCTTTTGGTAATGATTTTGCTCTCTCAGCTCCTTTTACTTTTAAAAAATGCCAGTTGGGTTTGTGTTAGGATGAGTCGCGATGCCCCTAAGCATGGTGCTAGGGCTCATGCCACTGGCTTTGGGTTGTGGCTGGTGATGCCAGCAAGGGAGATCTTTTACCATCAATAGAAACTATGTCTCACCATCTCCGCTCGGGCTGAATGGGATATATTTATCTGTTCAATGTGTCATTGCCAGCAGCTGCTTCATGGACCGACCTTGCTTGACGACTTGTGCTTCACAGTCCAGCTCTCCCACCCTGCCAGCTCCTTTTCCCTCGCCTGGAGTAGCCATGGGCAGGCGGCTCTGGAGGAGCTTGGGTGCCTGCAGAGGCCTCTGAGATGTGGCAGAGCCTGAGGCGTCCGTGGGTAGGCAGATGGAAGGAGGAGAGCTGAGAGCACCTCTGTGCCAAAGGGCTTGGTCTGCTGAGGGCACGGTGGTGGTGGTCCCACCAGCAGGCTCAGGCACCTCCTGTCTGTGTGCCCGTGTGACTTGGGACAAGGTGCTTGGCCTCTCTGGGCTACCACTCTTCTGTAACACAGGGAACATCAGCCTGCTGCTGCCCACCAGAGAAGGACCTTTGGGCAGTAATGAGTGGCCAGGCAGATGTCACAGCTGGACAGACGGACTCAAGCATGCTGACCCTGGAAGGGATGTATCCTGAGCTGGCTGGGGGGGACATGCCAGCTGCCCTGCCCACACAGGGGATGCGGAAGCAGGGCCTCCAGCTCTGCTTGATGGCTTGTAGAGGACCTTCTGCCCTATGGGGCATTTGTCTTGGGGCATTTTGGAGCAGGCAGCGGTGGGTGGAGGGAGAGGAAGATGGTGCAAGGAGCCTTATGGCAGATGCTCTGTGTCTGGGCATCCCCAGGACAGCAGCTATGGCTGAGCAACCCTTTGGGAGCTCTCTGAGCTGGTGTTGCCTTTGGTGGCCTACTGGGAAAAGCCACGGTTGGATGGAGGAGGAGTTAGGGGGAGCAGGTTGCGCACCAAGGCTGGGCAGTGGTTTCCTGGTGGGAGGGCAGCTTGTGGTCCAACAGGTTTTTATATGTTGCTCTACTCGCCACTGTCAGAGGGTTTCTGGACATGGTAGGCTTCGCAGACTTCCCTGTTGGGTGTGTTTCTTCGCAGGTAGGTGATGTTGTGCGCTGAGGTTTGCAGACTCACGGCTCCTGTGCTGTTCCCCCACGGCACCTGCCAGAGCTGCAGCCAGGGCTGCCTTGTACGGGCATTTTGGAGCACAGCAGCCTGCCTGCCAGCTGAGAGCTGGTGGCACCTCAGGGGCCAGAAGTGCTCCCAGCTGCACTTTTTCCAGCAGCAGCGCCCTGCAGAAAAGGATCCTGAAATATAGCTGGTGCTGATGGTGATGCTTTGCTGAAGGGTGGCTGTTCCACGTTTCCCTTTCCTGATGCTTCCTGGGGAAGAAAAGTTGGCCCTGAACGGGTTGAGCTGAACTGCAAAGAGCCCATCGGGAGGCAGCCCGGAATAGCCTGGAGTGACTCAGCACCAACCTCGTGGTGTGTGCGTGAGGTGTCGGGATGCTTGGCAGACAGAGACACCCATGAACTGCCAGTGGGTCTGACCAGGCAGAATTCCATGCAGTCTCTTCAGGATCCCAGGTTTTTGCGATGCACACATCCATTTGCAGGGCTTTATGTTTATTTTAGGGGTACATTGAGGCTTTTGCACTTGCCTTTCTCAAAACGGGAAGCTTTGCTGAAGGTGAAGTATTTTCAGCACCTTCTTCTCTGCTATCCTTGTTACTGTACCAGTAGCATGTGCCCCTCGTGCAAATAATTACGGGTTCGGTGTGTGATGGCAGACGCTGTGGTGGGGCAGCACTGGGCAGGGAAGGGCTGCACTGCTGACAGTGGACAAATGCCCTGCTTGGGTGGAAGAGGGGAGTGGGAGTAATTCATCCCAGACCCTTTATTCCTCAACTGTTTTCCTTAAAAGCTTTCCTGCCATGGGATTCAGAACCGCTGAGCTGGATGGGTTGGGAGGGAGAGGGCTGTGCCCCAGCCAGGAGGCTCCCTGGCTCCCAGTGGGCAGAGGTCCAGGCAGGGTGCGTGCCAGGCTGAGCACCCCCTCCAGTGCCAAGTGGCCAATGCCTCAGTTAGCTTTGTTTTGGCACCTCTGGATTTTCCTACGTCTTGTTCTGAATCCAAACATCTTTCCACCCCCCCGACCTTTCTGCATCTAAAAATGGAATAAAAATACAGGCCATTCTCCAGCAGCCTATGCTGAGTGTCTCCAGAGCCTTTGCTTTTCCATCCAGCCATCCCAAAGCTTGGTTTGACCCTCATTGTGGGGGTTCCTCTTCATAGGATGCTTGCACCACTGTTTAAATCCCAGCTGAGCACTGCCTGGCTTGCAGGGCTCCCAGTCCCACCACCACTTGCGCAGCAGCTGGAAAAAATACCCTCCAGATACCTGAGAGGTACCACGTGTGTGATATATGTAGGTTGCTTCCAGAGGTTGGGGCTCTCCTGGCAGCATGGTCCCTTCCCAGGCTGGGGTCTCTGGGACATCCCCACTCCCCATGGACACAGGCTTCAAGTATCAGCTCTGATTTGGACCCCTCTGAGGTTACAGGGAATCCAATGAGAGCAGCTTTGGCTCATCATCCTGGCTTTTGCTGTGGGACCTTTATTTTCCTCAGCACCCCAAGTCTAGGTGGTTCCTCATGTCCCTGGTGAGGTTTCCAGTGCCCCTAGAGCTTGTCCAGGTGGGATGGAGGAGATCTCATGTTCCCCTGTAAGGTGGCATAGCTGAGGACTAGGTGGCTGGAGGGAGTGGAGCAGAAGGACGTTATGGGTGGTCACCAGGGAGGAGATGGTTGACTGGAAGCAGTGGGATGCTGGCAGAAGACCAGCCTCTCCACAGCAGCCACAGCCCTGATGGCATCTCCTGAGGGGTCACCACTGGGGGTGTACACCCCTGCATGTGGCTTGAGACTGTCATTTGTTTTTCTGCAGGATGGCACCATTGTCAGTGCTGGAGCTGTAGCGAGCCCTTAGACAAGCCACCATGTGGTCCCGCAAGGTGAGCCTTGCCTTCATGAAACCCACCTTTTCCATCTTCTCCTTCCAGAACAGCTTGTGCTGGGAGCGCACAAAGAGCTGTTGCGGCGCTGGGATGCTGACTACGATGCCTTCGTGCTGCCCTTGCTGGATGAGCAGCAGCCCTGCTACGTGCTGTACCGCCTGGACAGCCAGAACGCCCAGGGCTACGAGTGGCTCTTCATCTCCTGGTCCCCTGACAGTTCCCCGGTGAGCACTGCACAGTCAGACTGTGACACCCCAGCCTGGGGGCATGGATGTGCTGGGGAGGTGGGGGGTAACGGAGGTGCTGGCCCAGCTGACTTTGCGCTGGGGCTGAGGAGCATTCACACCCTCCATCACCATGCCTGGGTGAAGAAGAAGCGGAGACTGCTTTGGGGATGAGGGCATCTTTTAAGACACAGTAAGATATCCTGGGAATGTGTCTCTGTCCCCTTTGTGGCACTGCGTGGGGACGTGGAGGGACTGGGATGTAGAGGGAGGAGCGGTATGGACCACGGAGCCAGGATGGAGATGCCCCACTATGGCTCTGGCCAAAAGCATCACTGGGAAGAGCTGGCGCTGGCACAGACTCGCCTGGCCGTGCGTCCAGCCTGGCCCGGTTCCACCCAAGGGCTGACGCGGGGTGGCTGCTGGCCCGGCTCCGGGCCTGGCTCCGAAACCAGCCCTGCAAAGGGCCCGGCAGGGTGGCTCCCTGGGAGCCGTGTGCGGCCGGGCTGGCGTTGGCACCCGCCAGGCTGGCTCGTGGGCTTGGAGATGGTGCCGGAGAGCGGGCGCGGAGGCACCGGCTGCGTGGGAGGCTGCTCTGGAGGGTGTCAGCGGTGTGGTCTGGGACGTGCCAGCGGGTTGAGTGTCTCGCCATAACGGGCTGTCAGTGGGCCCAGGATTTACTGCCGTGTTAATGCATGCACTTGTCACATATACCTGTATATGTGTGTGCACACGTATGCACCTAGATATTTGTTATATATTTTATATAATCTATATGCTATGTAGATTTACTGCCATGTTAATATATGCACTTGTTATATATATCTATAAAACCATCATATATATAACAATTATATGTTGTTGTTGTTATATATTATAACACACATATATAAAAAAGACCTGCTGCAGTTTGTTGAGATACACCTAACATATATTATTATATATACACACATATATATTCACACACATATATATAGTTATCATAAAATAATATAATCGGAGACTGGTCCGGGCTGGCAGGGACCTCTGGAGACCATCCAGCCCAAGGCCCTGCGAAAGCAGCTCCCCCAGGAGCCAGCCGCTCAGGGTCACGGCCAGGCGGGGTTTGAATGTCTCCAGAAGAGGAGACCCCGCAGCCTCCCTGGGCAGCCTGTGCCGGTCTGTGACATCCTCAAAGTAAAGAAGTTCTTCCATCGTGTTCAGAAGGAACTCCTTGTGTTGCAGCTTGTGCCCGTTGCCCCTTGTCCTTCTGCTGGGCAGCACTGAAAAGAGCCTGGCCCTGTCCTCCTGACACTTGTCCTTAAGGTATTTGTAGGCATTAATATAATATATAGAATTTAAATATGTGTGTACATGTGTATGTGTGTACATGTACATATACATATACATGTGGGTATATTTACAATACTTTATAATATATATCTCTCAAAAAACTGCAGAGGGTCTTATTGCAAAAGAGCTGGGAGCACTTGCCAAAGCTTGTCCCTACATCTTGCAGAACGATGCAAAAGAAGTGCTGAAAGGCAAAAGCTGCTTTTAGGTCACTCCGCCAGTATTTGTGCCTCCCTCTTACCCAGGTGTGGGCGAGAAATGATGTGCTGGAGCTCAGGAATAAGCAAGGCACAGGAAAAAATGGCAGATTGCGTGCCGAGCTTGGCGGGGCTGTGCCGTGCACCAGCAGTCCTGGAAATAGCATTGATGGGTTTTCCTGGCTGCTCCCTACTGGAGATACTGTGGCTAGGAATCAGCCTGAGCTAGAAACGAGGTGGTTGCTCCCAGCAAGGGCTGAGGTTTAGCAGAGCCGGTGGTGGGATTGTGGCCGTGAGCATCGGGCAGTTTTGTGGGGAGGTGTGGCTCTCTGGTCCCCCCGTGCTCCCCTCTTACCACGCTTGCCACCCCCCTCCTTGTGCAGGTCCGGCTGAAGATGCTGTACGCTGCCACCAGAGCGACGGTGAAGAAGGAGTTTGGTGGGGGGCACATAAAGGACGAGATGTTTGGAACAGTGAAGGTAGGGTGGTGGTTCCTGGGCAGCCTTTTGGGACCAACCCTAAGCTTGGGCAGCCGACCCTGGGCTCCCGGGTGGGATGTGGGATGCTGGCATTTGGCAGCGGGGACAGCGCAGAGGTTTGTCCCTCGTGCTGCTTTAGGCTGCTGGGTGGCTGCTGCCACTTTCTCCTGCCCACATGGCTGCGGTCAGTGATGGAGACCATGAAAGAGGTAGGAGGAAGGCTCCGAGGAGATCTGGATTTCCACACCGAGTGGGAAATGAAGCGCCAGGCGGTGGCAGTGTCACTCCAGCACCAGGGTTCGCCGGCTGCCTCGGCAGGAGGCTTCTCCTCCTCTTCATGGGTGTTTCACAGGAGCTGCACAGCCAGGGCCTGCCAGGCGGTAGCTCTGTGCTGGGACTTTGGGTGCTGATGGCAGCCAAGGAGCATCCTCAGCGCTGCCCTCTGCTCCGGGGCCCCTCTCTGCTGTTCCCAGGCCATGGTCTCTGCCATTCCCCCTCGCTTTCGTGCTCACCAGCTGTTAATGAGCCAGAGGAGCCGCACGCTGTAGCCGTGGGTGGCCGGGGAGGGGCAGGGTGGTCTGAGTAGGCATGGGCACAGTTTAAAATCAAGCGTGGGATTTGCAGAGAGGCATCCAAGGGTACCGCTTGGAGTTGATCCTCCTGGTAAGGAGAGAGCCCAGACTGACCAGGTTGCTCAAACACAGCCTCAAGCCTGGGAGTGCATCCAGCCCTGCAGCAATAACACCCCTGATGCTTCCCTGTCCCTGTTCCCTGTCCGTCTGCCTGCAGGAGGACGTGTCCCTGAGCGGCTACCAAAAGCATGTGTCTTCCTGCTCCGCCCCGGCCCCGCTGACAGCAGCCGAGCAGGAGCTCCAGCAGATCCGCATCAATGAGGTGGGTGTCCAGCGGCCCAGGGAGAAGACACTTGAGACCCTCAGGGCGTGCAGGGGTGTGGGATGCAGGGAGCAACCATCCGAGCATCAAGCTAAAAGGGATGGCTCATTTTTACCGCACTCTCTTGTACCTCTGCAGTTGAACCTGTTCCTGCCCCTGCTGAGGTGGACTGAGCATCCTCACGGTCAAATTGGTGGCATAAAGAGGAATTTACAGACCACTATGGTTTTTCCCCTTAATAGGACAAGAGCTTGGGGCTCCGTTTTGCTTGCTGAGAAGGTGGTTTGAGGCTGAAAGCAGGCAGCCATCTCTAATCTCTAGGTGTTGAGGCAGGAGCCAGAGCTGTTTGAAGTCGTGGTGGAGGCAGGAAGAATTCAGGCTTATCTGTGGGCTGCAGCAGCGTCCTCTCCCATACTCTTCCTCTATGGCTAGAAATTTGAGGGATGCTGTCCCAAGAAATACAGATCTTAACCTAAATTTGGGGGCTTGTGTGCTAGAAAAAGATACCGCAGTGGTACAGGGTAGGCTTGGGGGCAGACAAGGCTGTAACACCATCATCCCACCAGCATCTCATGGCACTCGTGCCAACCTCTGTGGTGCGGTCCAACACTGAGGCAGGGAAGGGGACTGGCTTGCTGGGTAGGAAGACCACCTGGACGCAGTACTTTGTTGGGGTGGGGGGATTCTGCTTGGATGCAGTGGAAAGCCTTCTTCTCTGGAGGAACATCACGCTCTCTCCTGCCTGTGCTGGGGCTGTGGGGCTCACAGGTGAATCAGGACAAGCCTGGGAGATGGGAAGCCAATCAGCCTTGTGGTGTTAATTAATGGCAAAGACAAGGCAGGAGGTTTTTGCCTGCCAAAGCAGGTCTAGGGGTGGTGGAGCTGAGAAGCTTTTGGGAGATGCCACCGGGGGGTGGCCTCCACCATGCAGGTCTCAGCTTAGTTATCCCAGCTCCCAGCCTGGAGGGGGCTGTGCAGGATTTGTGCTAGAGGGTTCAAGGTGATGTCCTTGCTTGGAAAAGAGAGATGCTGATGGTGGCTCTGCAGCTTGTTTGGCACCTTTGGGCATCTGGCCATCACTTTGGCTGGCCACTGCTGCAGGATTAAGTAGTTTTGGGTGGGGGTTTGGCTGTGTCTTGCAGGGTCACATGGCCCAGGTAAGGGGTGCTCGTGGTGCTTGTTTTCCAGTTGATCTACCATGTTCTGCTTCCCACCCTCGCCTTGGCAAGGCGCAGCTCCCAGGTGAGGGTGCTGCTGCCGTTTGGCTTGGTTGGGGGTGATTTCAAAGGTGTGCTGTCCCCTGTGTCAGCCCAGGCCACAGGGAGTGGTTGGTGGCATTTGGAAATGAGGAAAACAGATATATTTTTGCCTGTGGATTTAAAGGTAGGAAGCAGCCGAGCACTGGGTGTGCTGAAGAGTCTCCGTATTGGTGCAGGACATGCGCCCGTTCGGCCATGCGTGTGGAGCAGGAGGAGTGGGAGCTATGACTTGGGTGCTCAGTGCCATACTCACCTCCCTGGGGTGGGGAAACTCATGACTCCACGGTAAATGTAGCTTCGAGCAAGTTTCTGGAGCCATGCAAAGCAGAGGGCTTTCACCAGGAGGAGCTATGTGGGAGCAGCTCTCAACCTGTAGCAGCACCCTGCGGGGTACGGTGACGCCTCCAGCCCTGCACGTTGCCTGCAGGCTTGTGGGGTCCTTGCACACACGTGGATGTTGCAGTTTCTTTTGGGGGAGCTGGTCCAGGGTGTGGGAGTGAGCAGTCAGGGCTGGCAGTGACCTGGGAAGCAGCCCCTGGGCAAGCCCTGACCTCAGCGCTTCTGCGTATCTGCCTGTGCCCCTGCTAGCAGGTCAGGACCCAGCGTGTCCCCCTGGCTTCAAACGATCCATTAGGATTTTGGAATCAACACAAGGGACATTGTTTTTTAAAAGCCATCGGCTCATAAGTGCTTTGCTGTGCCCCTTGCCTGGAGCTGCTGTGGGTGGTGCAGCGATCCCCTATAGTGCTGTTGAAGCACAACCCTCTGAGGTGCTGAACAAGTTTGCAGTTTTCATCCCGAAGGTGGCTGTATTTCTGGGCTGGCAGAAGCTCCCTGGGATCCTCCTTGACCACGGAAGGAGTGTGGAGAAGGGGTGGGAGGGGAAGGGCGGCAGCACAGCAGGAGCAGGGAGGCAGTGGCTGCATGGGAACAGCTTCAGGGCTGGCAGAGTGGCCTTTTACACCCAGACGGGAAGGGTCCCCCGGGAGGGTGCCCAGCCTTTGGTAAAGCAGGTTTTAGGCTGCATGAGTCAAGCTTCCCATGTGGTTTGAGGATTGCACGGACAGAAGCAATGTCATGAGCTCTCCTCCTTCTTGATAGCTGGGTGGGAGCTCACAAAAAATTGCCGTCTGCTTTATATATTATTTCTTTTAAATAGCTGGGAACACATCTTCCAGCTTTACTGAGCTGGAAGTTTTCAGCAGACCGTGGGCTAAGAAGTGGCTTTGAATTTGTCATTGAGCTAGCTTAACACCCATGAGTGGTAAGTCTTTCTAGAAGCATCATAGGCTCAGAAGGATGGAGGTGAGCCAGGCATATTACCGATGGGGCTGTGGGGGAGAGGAAGGGAGCTTTGGATCTGGGGGATGAGGCACAAGAATGAAGAGGAACCGAAGGTGGCTGTGCCATTGCGGCATGTAAGGAGTTGTCATTTGTAGCTGTCCCACAGTGTTGGTGGGCGGGTAGAACAGAGGCTTCGCCCGAACCGCCCCCCACAAAGGTGTCACTGTAAGACAGAGAAATGCCAAGGTCAGTACCATGCCAGTGATGAGGAAAGAGCTGGGAAAAAACACCTAACCTAAAAGAAAGGAGATAAAATAACCCCGCTGGCAAGGCCGGGGTGACAGGATGCAGCACATGCTCAGCCATCCTATGCACGACACCCGGGCTGTGCCCTGGGGAGCGTTTCAGCGACCAGGTTTTGGAAAAGAGGAGGAGTGGAAAATACAGAGGTATATGGGGGAAGCTGATATTGCTAGGACAACTTTCCACCTCTTGGGATTTTTGGACTTCAGCCTGCTTTGTGTCACAGCTTGAGGTGTCTCCAGTCCCACTATAACCCTCCCAGGCTCCTTGCTTTTGTGGAGGAGAAAGATGAGGATCTGGAGGTGTTGGTGATGCAAATGTCACGCTGCACCTCTCCACAGGGTAGGACCAGGCAAGCGTGTATGCATCCTCTGAATCTCTGCGTGCTTACTCTCAGGCGCTGGCTGGTGCCATGGCACCTGGGGGAATGGTAGGACAGCAGAGCTTGGAGCTGAGCTGGACCTCTTCCCACCCGGCACCAGATGACCCTTGAGCAATTATTTCCTGAGAGCTGTGCTTTCACGCCCTGTTCATCCTCCAGGATGCTTGGCAGGGGTAGAAGCTTGGCCATTTTTCCTCCCCAAACTGTTATTATATGATATTTGGGGGAGGATAGCCTAAAATCTACTGCTGGAGCTCCCCCAGACCTTGGGTTGGGGCTACCCTGGCTGGGGAGCTGGCAGGAGATGGGGCCAGAACAGGCTCTGTGCAAGGGCATCAGTGGGGATGCTGGATGCAGGGCTGCCAGGGCACGGGCTCTCCCTCCTGCTCCTCCCCAGCGCTGATGTCTCCCATGTCATTTTTTTTTGCTGCTCTCCCTGCTTATAACGTCAGGACCTGCCTTCCCTGGCTTCCAGCAGAGAGATGGTACGCCTCCATCCTCCTGGCGTGTCCGTGTGTCCCCCACCCCTTCTCGTTTCACACGAGATCCCCCTGTCCCTGCACAGGGTGCTGTTGACAGTGTATCTCCTCTCCCCACGCTCGCAGGATTCCTGTTCCCAGGACTCGAGCACCGAGATGGTAGGCTGCTCTGCCCGCTTGATGCCCGGTTTTTCCTTCTCCTGGTGGTCTTTTTGTGCATGCTCTGCTCTGGGCACCCAGGCCCATCATCTCTCTGGGGTGTGGGTACCACACAGGGCTGCTGTAATGAAGGGCAGCCTCGTAACGAGATCTGTTTTGGTGCTGCTGAGCTGGTTTTGAGATGTGAGCCAGAAGTCCTGCGTTTCTCTTGGCATGCCTTGATTTTTCTTCCTTTTCTCTATCAGGGGGAGGGAAAAGAAGAAGGAAAAAAAAAAAAAAAAAGGTTGGCCTGTTTTATCCACAGTCCCCCAAACTGATCCCAAAGGGACCTATGCTCACTGCTGAGCGAGCACCCGGGTTAGCATTGCTGGACTGTTTACCTGGGAGGGGTCTGGAGGTGGGATGGGCTCCTCCGCTGTCGGGGTGACGCCGTCTCCCTGTATTCTGTGGCAGATGGTGGGGGGCTGTTGCTGCTGCCCATCGCTGGTAGAGTACCCCGGCCCCGAGGAGGTATGCCGCGCCTGCCGCGTCCTGCCCCCCTTCTCAGCTGCTGGCTCACAGCAGCCTCCAGTCCCGTCAGGGACCCCCTGTTGCAGTTGGATGGAGGCACCTGGGGTGATGCCACATCTCCTCAATCGCTTCCTCTTCCCTCTTTGAACTGGGGTTCAGTCTCCTGGACTTGGGGGTTTGCTTGGGGTATGGGCGGCAGCCTCTGCCTTGCAGGGGTTGTGGGGAAAACAGCGGCCGGGATCTTTCAGAGCTGTGGATCTCCAATTTCCCAGCTCAAGGTCGGAGGGAATGCCTGTCTGCTGCAGTTAAACCCCCCAAGGAGGGGCTTGACCTCCCCACCAGTGGGGACCCGTGCAAGTGCATGCTGTGATTTCAGGGCTCCCCCAGCAACCACAGGTTGCGGTTGGAGATGATCAGAGACAGATAGGCACCAGCGTTGTCACAGTGTCCCTGCCAGAGACTTGCTGGGGAACACTGGTTTTGAGGTGGTCTTTGCTGGGAGTGAAGTGGAGGGGGGTGTGCATGGCTGGGTCAGGGTGATCTCCTGGGGCAGTGGTATGGTGACAAGCGCCACCGCTCTGAGCCTGGCTGACTTTCAGTGGTTTAATGCTCTGGTCCCTGCGAGCCAGGTGTCAGGCAGCTCCTTGGATGAGAAGCCTTTTGCCACTGCATCAGCTGGTTTTCCTTTCTCACTCTTCCCCACCCTTTGCCACCCTCTGCCCTGACTCTCGAGGTGGTCTCCATCCCCAGGTGAAGACAGAGATCAGTGTGGAGAGCAAGCATCAGACCCTGCAGGGCCTGGCCTTCCCCCTGCAGCTGGATGCTCAGCAAGCCATCCAGGCGCTCAAGCAGAAGAAAATCAACTACATCCAGCTGGTAGGTCCCTCACGTGGCTCCTCCACACCCTGCTCCCCCTGCCTCTTGCTGCTGGCTTTCACTCCCACCCACTCCCCCATCCCCTCTGTCCATCAGAAGCTGGATCTGGAGCGGGAGACCATTGACCTGGTGCACACGAGCCCCACAGAGATCGCCGACCTGCCCAAGAGGATCCCCCAGGACTCGGCTCGCTACCATTTCTTCCTGTACAAGCACTCGCATGAGGGAGACTACCTGGAGTCTGTCGGTGAGTGGCTCAGCCCTGGGGATGGCTGGTTAGAGCCTGTGCTGGTCCCTGCTCCCACTGGACCATCCCTCACATGGGGAGCAAGCAGGGATAGGGATAGGGACGGTGCAGCAGGGGACCTTGAGTCGGTTCCCACTTGCCATCCTCCCACTGTGCGTGCTGGAAAGCACTTTGGTGCCAGGAAAACCTGCCACGTGTGGTGCAGGGCTCTCTGGGTGCTGCCACTGAGGATTGGTGCGGGTAGTTCGGTGGCATTGCGTTACAGGGGTGCCAGGAGAGATTTGGGGAGGGGTGGGATGGCTCACCTTCTGTCGCTGAGTAAACTGGGAGTCTCGGGGCTGGAGAAGCCGTGATCAGGGTGGGATGCAGCTGCCTGGTGCTCCCTGGCCATGAGCCTGGGCAGCACTGCAAGCCCTACTCTCTTCTCGCAGTCTTTATCTACTCCATGCCTGGGTACAAATGCAGCATCAAGGAGCGCATGCTCTACTCCAGCTGCAAGAGCCGGTTGCTGGACACTGTGGAGCAGGAATTTTGCCTGGAGATAGCCAAGAAGGTAAGTGTGAGCCCACCCAGAGCTGCTGGAGCAGAGACCCATGCTGAGCATCTGCAAGGGACTGTGCTGCAGCGTTGGTCCAGCCCCACTGGTAGGCTCAGGGGGGGAGTTGGGTGCCCCAGAAGTGGGTGTTAAGACCCCAGGGAGCTGCTAACCCCCACTTGCCACTCCTGGGTGCAGATAGAGATTGACGATGGAGCCGAGCTGACGGCAGAGTTCCTCTACGAGGAGGTGCACCCCAAGCAGCATGCCTTTAAGCAGGCCTTCGCCAAGCCCAAGGGGCCCGTGGGGAAGCGAGGACAGAAGCGGCTGATCAAGGGGCCGGGAGAGAACGGCGAGGACAGTTAGATGCCGCAGGACCGGGCGGTGAACGGACAGCATCCCCGCGGCACTTGCCGGCTTCCTCTCCACTGACCTGGGGATCTTTCCCTCCCTCTCAGCCTTTTTTTTTTTTTCCCTTTTTTTTTTTCTCTCCTATTTCATTCCTTTTTTAAACATCAGGATGGCTTGTTGCACTTGGGGGCAGAGTGATGGGAGGGTCAGGGCTGTCGGTGTTTCTTTTCCCCATGTCCTTGTGCAAGCCCAGGGGCTGCTGCTGGCGGAGGACGGGAGCAGCAGGGCAATGAGCCCAGCCTTGCTCCTGTCCCCCCCCCACCCCAGGGTCACAGACGCTGCTTTTGGTGTCCCCTGGGTGACTGAAGGACATGCTTGCCTGCAAGCTGCTCTATGCAAAGGGAAGGGGCTGGCATTGGGGATTCCTGTTCGAAAAGAGAAAACGCTTCTTTCCCTGCTCCCCTAGCTCCCAGATTTTTCTCCCCTGTCCTGCTCTTGGTGTGCATGGCCCCTCTGCACCAGGCCTGGAGTGATCATCCTGCACCCCCTCAGGGTTGCAGGCAGGACCCCCCACCGCAGGGTGGGCTTTGCCGACATGGGTTTGACCCTGCGGGGAGCCAGCCAGGGGTGGTGGAAGGTTCCACAAGTCCTAAGCTCAGCCTGGCCCTGGAAAAAGTTCATTCTGCCTTTGGGTGATGTTTGCATCCCCTTTTTGACCAATCCCCCCAAGTTTTTACCCCTCAGAGGGAGCTGTTACAGCCCTGACTCAGCCCCATCCTTGTTTAGGATGGGAGCTGGGGGGACCCTGAGCCCTGCCTCCCCCACTACATGCCCCAGCCCCTACTGTCACCTGCCAGGTTTGCTGCCAGCTCTCTTAAAAATCACATGGGCTACCCCAAATCCTGGTGTGGGGAAGTGGGACAGCCCCTGTGTGCCCCCCAGGGATGTCCCCAGCCACCAAGGGCCACCATTGGCTCCAAGGGCCGAGCTTGGCACTGCAAGCTGGGCTTCACTGGGGGTCTGGGGAGAGAGCACCTTGCTGCTGGGTACCAGCAAGGGCTCGAGAGCCGCCCGCCTCACCGGGAGGATGGAAACGGGGTCGGTGAAACCTGCCCTCTGCTTTCCAGCTGTGGCGGTGGACGTGCCGACGTTGCCTTGACTTCAGTGGAGCGGGCGGTGGGAGGGGTTGAAGCTGGAGGGAGCAGAGCACACTGTACTGAACGCTGTATTTTCTAAAGAATTAAAGTATTTTTAAAACAGTCTGATGCTCTTTGGAGGTCCCCTGGGTTCCCCCAGGTTTGGGCATTGAGTAGCCTCAGGCACTGGAGCTGCAAAGCAAATTGCTCAGATGGCACTGCCCGGGAGCTAGCAACCATTGCTGCCTGCCTGCTGTGGCTGCATCCAGCCCTGACCACCCCGAGGACATTTATGTTTTGATTCAGGGGTCTGGGACAACCCGGCAGAGGTTTTAATGCTGGACCCCTCCAGCGATGCCTGGAGCTACAGCCAGCTGGCTGCCGGAGGGGACATCCCTGCTCAGCCCAGCTTTCCTTTTTTCAAGGGCTGGCGATGATTTTGCAAGGCTGTGAGGCCACTGCCTGGGGCTCTTGTTCTCTTGGCTGGGGTGAATTCGTGTGGTGATGGGGAGGGAAAGCAGGAGGAGGATGCTGAGCCAAGAGAAGAGCTGGGAAGGTGGTGGGGTCTGCCCACATCCCAGGCCCCATCCCTCCCACACCTCACCTAGGGCAAGGCAGAGGGTCCCAGGCCCCTGGGGGGGGAAGCAGACACCACATGTCCCTGAGCGGTGAGGAGCTGCCCTACCAGAGATCTTCAACATCCAAAAAATGGCCAACAGCCAAAATGTGGTAACTCCAGCTGGGCTGCAGGCTCTGAATTTCCCAGCAGTGGATCCTGATGGAGAAGCAGGAAAGCACGTCCCAGCTTGTGACACAGCCACTGAAAGCTGCTGCCTCCCCTCTCCTCACCCAGAGCAGCTCAGCTGCAATTCTGCCCCACAGAAAGGCTCTCTGTGTGCCACACAGCCCGGGCCCTGAACAAGCTCTTGCAACCAGCCTGGTGGGGTTTGCACCAGGTCAGGGCTGTGCTGTGCCTGGGCTTCACTCGCTGTGCCTAGGACGAAATGGATGATTTGAGAAGTCAGCTGTAAAACACTAAAAAAAAACCCAGAAAAAAAAGAGTTTCATGCAAAAAAAGAACCAATGTTAAACAAGTGTCCCTTTGGCATGGAGGCGGAGAGAAGATGCTGCTATGCATAGCACTCCCACTGCATATAAATACTAATAATTCTGAGCCAGTGCTGCAACACTCTCCAAACTATCAAGCTGCGGCAAGGTCTTTTACCATCTCATACCAACACACTCTTCGTACAGTCCCTCTGCTGCCTTCTCCTTGTCTCATCTCATCCAGGGCCCACTGTTTCTTCTCTTGCTTCTCCCACAGCTGCTCTCTCCATTGGCTCTCAACCCCTTAACAGAACCAGCCACAGCTGCACCTTGTCTACATCGGCCAGCCCGCCGCCCCTGAAGCCAGCCCACAGCTGTATATTATCAGTGATAATTAACCCAGCTTCATTCCTCTACAGGCCAACACCACCAGAGTAATCTAAAAAGCTCGTACACCCCCTTCTCCTTTGGATCCTGCTTCCCTTCTGTGCTTGATGATTTTTAAACTTTCCCAAATGTTGAGGAGGAGTGAGAGGTGTCCCCCATTTCCCACCTGCCCCCCTCACTGCCCCCAGCCCCCTGCCAGCGCAGCCATCCCCAGCTGAAAGCCCCCCCATGCCAAAGGATGACTGCATGTGGCTGTGGGGGAGCTGGCCAGGAGCAGCCCAAGGGCTGTAGACCCCCAGCTGGTGCCCATTCCATTCCCTCCCATCCTACCCCATCCCAACCTCCACCTTCTATCCCATCCTATCCTGTCCTCTCCCATCCTACCCCATCCCATCCTCCATCTTCTATCCCGTCCCGTCCTATCCCCTCCCATCCTATCCTATCCTATCCCACCCTGTCCCCCAGTCACATCCCATCCATCCCCACTCCTGCCTTCTGCCAGCTGCAGGTCTGGTGGCAGCTCCCAGCAGGGCCAGTATGTGCAGTGGGAGGCCACTAGCCCTGCTGCTGGAGCTTGGGGCAAAGGTGGCTGGGAGCATGGCTGGCTGTGGAGTCTCTGGTATATTTTATATATATATATATAGTGTGTGTATATATATATATATAAAATATAAGGGTTGAGCACAAATGCTGCCTCTCCTGCAGCACAGCCTAGCAGGGACACACTATCCAACTGTTTGGTTTTGCAAGGCTTGTCAGAATGTAGCCCGATTTGCAGCTCACCTTCTGTTAATTTTGATTGAGAATTAGAATAGAATAGAATAGACAGTGGGACGGGGGGTGCTGAAGCAGTGCAGGAGGAGGGGAGCTGAACTGTGACCCCGACGTGATTCGAA
Source organism: Falco biarmicus (assembly GCF_023638135.1). NCBI lineage: Eukaryota > Metazoa > Chordata > Aves > Falconiformes > Falconidae > Falco > Falco biarmicus. The sequence continues at coordinate 105,899,399 of NC_079291.1, forward strand.
CTCACAGGCAAGGGACCAACGGCCGCGTGTGCTGGGTTCCCTTTGGAAAGTGGGTTACAAAGCCCATGCTGGCTCAACGCAGAGCAATTCCCAGGGGCAATTAAAGCACCCACAAACCTGGCTGCTGCCTCCTGACCCCACATCCCTACACCCAGCATACACGCCAGGCTTCGTGCAAGCATTGGTCTCCCTCTTGTTAAGGTTTGAGCTAATAAAGTCTCCCCTGCTGCATACCAAAAGCCCCGGGGTCTGAGGGGATGCTTGGGAAACCCACGTTTGGTTGGCGGCTGCTGGTGCCACCGTGGGGCATGTGTGCAGGGGGACAAGGCCACCCCATGCCCGCGTTTGGCCAACCGGGCAGGGAGCAGCAGGGCACAGCCACCTTCAGCAAGAAGGGGCAGCTGCAGGTGGATGTGGCTGAGCATCCCCACAGCCAGCCCAAGCACACAGGTTTTTTAGGACTGACATGGGCTCCACAGCAAACGAGCCACAGGGGAAAGAATGGGAGCAGGATGCTTTTCGCTATGGGATTCCTGGGTGAAGAAGTGCAAAGGGCAAAATCGCAGAGGAGATAACTCTTCTGCTCCCCCGAGGGCTGAAGCTGAGGAGCTGTGAAGGAGTTACACCTGATTGTAAGCTGAATGTGTGAATTGAAAGAGCCATCTGGCTACAAAAGCACAGGTGCCTGCAGGAAAGGGAGGTGAGCCCAGGTCCTCCCAGGAGCTCTGTGCCCTGTCCAAAGCGCTGCTTGGGCTTGGCAGCCAGCTGGGGGGAGCGGGCAGGAGCAGCAAGGAGTGAAAGGCTATACAAGGGGTGAGTATATCCCGGATCAGCTTCCCCCAAGTCTGTGCAAGCCTAGGGGTATGGATGGAGAGGAGGGAGCCTGACCTAGTTTGGGGATGATGAGGGTTTGGGATCTGGCTCAGGCTGGAGGGTAGCTGGAGCACAGTGTCCTAAATAACTGGAAGCTCAGCCGTGCTGGTGCCGGCTTTGGTGCCTTGTGCCAGCACGAGCTGCAGTCCGGCTGGTGTCTGCCCAAATTATAGCAGTTTGCAGCGAGTCCCCGCCTGCATCCTCCATCCCAGCTGGTGGCAGCAGGACAGGGGGCCCATCCGTAATCCCCTGCAAGGAGCTCCCTGCTGCTCTTCCCTGGGGAGCAGCAAGTATGGGTATTGCTCCCTCTGCATGCCTCGTCCAGTGCCTACCAAGGAGTGGGCTTTGCTGTGTGCTGAGGCGGCCGAACCAGGCAGCCAAGGGGGGAGGGGCGTCCTGTGCTGGGGCTAGCCCCTGGGTGGGGGGTGGGAGGTCTGTGGCTGCAGCATCCCTTTGCAACCCCTCGCTGGGATGGAGATCCAGGGCAATGGCTCTTGTTGGAGGGGGTGGGCTGTTGGGAAAGGTGGCTTCTCCCCATCCCATAAAACCCAGCACCTCCCTGGGGAGCAGTAGCAGGTCAGTCTCTGCTGGGGGTTGGGGGAAATCTCAAACTGTGGGGCTTGGTTGCCCCCCCTTCTACTCCGTATGGAGGCTTTGGGAGAAGGACAGGGCTTAAGATTTCTAATCCCTTAGATGTTGCCCTGCATTAGTAGCTTGTTTCGGCCTAAAAACCCCCGTCTGCCCCATTGTCATCTGTCCCTACAGGCAGGGGTATGAGTGGTCATTCCTGATGATTTAAGACTTAGCTAACATTATAAATATTATCTAAAGGCAGGTGTCAGTTCCAGGCATAATCCCAGAGCAATGTATAGCTAGGTGGCCCGTTTGAATAGAAGAAAAGCAGGAGATTTGGACCTGTGAAGTGCTTACTTGGTCGTGCTGCTGGCGTTGAGAGTGAGACCTGTTGTGTGCATCCATCTGGAGCCTGTGGGAGCTGGTGGGTCCCGCAGGGAGCAAAAGTTCAGCCTGGATTTTTTCAGGAGGACAGCATGGGTTTGCTTTTGGGGAGCAGAAGAAAGGTCTTTTGGGGGCTGAACACACCCCAAAATAAGAGAAAGGCATGTGGTCAGTCGCCACTGCAGGCTCTAAAATTCCTGGGCAGGAGACCCTTCCCTTAGCTGCAGATACCAGGGAGCTTGTGGGGCTTTTAAAGCCCTGGTGTGGGCAGCAGGGATGGGCTGAGTGGTCCTCCCCATACTGGGAGAGAAACCCTGATAAATGTGAGCGCTGGGAGATGAGCAAGGGTTGAGGGGTGCGGTGCGAGAGAAGTGGCCCAAAATAAATGGGTGTAAAGCACCAGGGGTACCAGAGTTATGAACCTAGTGCTGTTAATAATGTTCCTATTATTATTGCTGGCTAGGAAGCAGCATAGGCTTAATGGCTGGAAGCAGCAGCAGCAAGAGCAGGCACTAGGAATGGTTTCCAGGGCATTTATTTCCCCACAGGAGTGTGTTTCAGCAAGGGGCAGCTGGGGCTGGTGCAGCACAGGGCAGAGGCAGCGCGCAGCCCGGCAGCCGTGACGGCATCCTGCAGCAAAGGCCCGCCGGTGGGAGAAGCTGACCCCAGCCTGAGGGTTGGGTTTCAGTCTGGTTCCCTAAAGAAACGCAGGTCAGGAGCTTGTGATGCTGGTTTCCTTTCTGGGCTGAACCCAGGGGATATAGCTAACCAACTCCAGTGTGCAGTGAGGGGCTTGGCAGGAAGCCAAGGACCCCAAAAGCTTCATGAGCATTTGTAGTTCTGCTAATTAGCAGTTTCTGCTTGGTGGGGCTGTGCCACCGACAGGGGCGGAGGAGGGAGTGAAGCTGCCACAGCCTGCCCAGCCTGGCACCCGGTCCTGGCCCAGGTGGTTAGAGACCCTCTTGATGCCTCCTCCCAGTGATGGGGAACGTGAGCTCGTGTTTGCACTCGGGATGTTTTCGCTGGCCCTGTACCACCTGGGGTTTCTCTGTTGTGTAAATAAGGTTGAGAAATGGAGGAGAGTATGAGTTTAATGCTATGCAACATTCACCTAGATGAATTATTTTGCCCCAGACAAATCTTAGCAGTGGCTTTATGGCTGCGTTCTTGCTTGTTTACTCTGCCAGTGTCATGGACCATTTGTCTCAGACTTTAAACATCTTTTACCGATTACTTCCTCTATTATTTTTCCAGAAACCAAAGTAAAGCTTACATAATATTTCCAGTTATGCAACCCACCATTCAAGTTTTGCTTGCTGGGAAAAAATATGTGTTTGTTTTTTCATTCTTTGTTCTTTTCATTGGGGAAAACCTATCCTTTCTGTGTGTCATTGGAATTGTCTTTCTTTTGCAGTTCAGTGATGGACTTCTACCGGCCCTTTGCTGAGCACTGGTTCTGCTTTCACATCCTTGCTTGCCAGCACCAGAATGTAAGGTAGCTTGTTACACGTGATGTTAATGGGTGCAGTGCTACCAATTGCCACGTGTCAAGGTTAGTTGTGCACCTGTCATTTCAAAGGCTGCTGGCTTCGAGTCTCGGAATTTGGTTCTCTCCTGCAACTAATTTGGAATAACGTTTGAGAATTCTGGTAGCTGGTACCCTTTCTGTGTCATGTTTCTTCTCTGCTGCAGTATGGAGTGTAGAATAGCTGCTATAAAAACTAGAAAGAAAAATGTGGTTTATTAACCAGTATGTAAAATGCACTGGGCCAGTTCTGAATGCTTTCAGTGAAGAAACTAGAAATGCAAGTAATGTTGTACTGTCAGATTATGGCTATATATTAGCCAACATGTTGTGTTGTTCCTTCCCTCCCCCACTGATTGCTTACGCCAGTGGTTCAGAACAGCATTGAAGGCATGTTACAGTGTTAGGGACCCTGTTCTAGGAGAGGTTGGTGTAGGATCTGTGGCTTTTTACTTGATGCCTCAAGTTAATGTGGTAATACAACCCAATATATAATGAGAAAAGCTCTGTAATGGAGATGCATTTTCATTCAGTCTTAGGCCACAAACTGCTTGCGGCAAGGAAGTCAGGGTGCACCGTTGTATTTTATCTTCAGCAGCACTGAACTTGCCTCAGGAAGATCAGGATAACGTTACAGCATGTCAGAGCTTGAACAGCAATGCAACTGCTTGCACATATGATAACCTGGTGGTGGGTTTGAGCATCCCAGTTCATCAACTGCCTTGTTTAGCAACAGAGCTAAATGACCACGTTAATCCTATAGCATGATGGTGAGTGGTTTCCTCCCTCCTACAGAACACCTGCACATGACAGAGGCAGCAATCACCTGACTGGCTGGCAAAGGCCTTTTTAAAAGTAGCTTGACTGCTTGGGAAGTCAAAATATTTTTATACAAATTCTTCTGAGAATAGCAGCGTGCTCCAATACATGCTTAAGTGACTGGTGACTTCCAGCCAATGGAACTGGTGGATGTTGCTTTAACTTGGGCTTCTACCTCCCCAACATGTAGCTATTTGGGATACTGTAATGGACCCTTAACCAGAGCTTCACAGTATGCCTGTAAGTGTGACAGCAAAAGGCAGTGCCCAGGGGTTGGCTTGTTACAACCAGAAAACAAGAGTGTCTGATTGAGTAGCTGTTCAGTAACTTGCAGAAGCTAGACTGCAGCAGTTATTGGACAAGCCTGTACATGAAGGAAGCACTTCAGTGCTTTGCTCTAGACTTCATGCCAATACTGACCTCTGAGCCCACACATAACACCCACAAAATCACTTCCACCTGTTTAAACCATGCCCTTGCTATTCATGAAAGCATTAAACAGCATGGCAATTAGGCAACAGGCCCAAGCTTTCAAAAGTGGCTGCAAAGAGCAGCACTGACATTCTCTTACAATGACTTCTGTCAGAGACCTGAGTTATTAGATTGCTTATTGATAATCAATCTTGACACTGAAGTCTAGTTCTGCATGCACTGGAGAGCAGACCATGCAGACTAGAAGAGTCACAGACACCTTGAGGTGGCTTGCATCCACCTCTTGTAGTAAACAGGCCTTCTTTTCCCAGTCACTACACCACCCTGCCATCTTAGTTTTCTAGCAGTCACAAAATACCACTTATTTTTAAATCCCATTAGCACTTTTTTTGTCTTAACAGTGAGCACCATGCTGGACACCAGAAAGGGGAGAGCTTGTGCACAAAGCTACAAAGGAAGGGTAGCAGAATCCATCCTAAAATGCCTGCCCTCTCAAAAATGGGTGCAAGTTTATTACATAGCATATACTCTTAAGAAATGCTGTACAGTGGTTAGTGTGCATATGGTATTATACCTGCATGTTTTCAAAAGCTTTCAGGTAGAAGCTTGAGGAGCTATAAATACCCATCTTCTCAAAAGAAATAAGTCTACTACTTTGTAGTACACCAGAAGACACCACTGAAGCTCTTCTGGCACACAGTCATTGAAGGCAGTAGTTCAGCTGAAGGATATTAAGCTGTAGCCCATTGCTTTTATTCCTTCAGCTGCCCTTCCAACCACTGACACTTCAGTTCCACTTCCAGACAGTAAGTAAAAAAAAAGCAAACACACGCAAGTGGGCATGATGGCTCTAGAAATTTATTTTCAGAGCTTAGTGCTTTAACTATGATTAAAATACTCATTAAGCAATTTAAAAATGCTACCAACTGGGTACTAGAACTAGACAGGAATACAACTAACACCACTACTTTCATGCACTGACAGATATTAGTTTGCTCATGCCACTGAAGTAGGATCTTTCCCGTTCACTCATCACTTCAAAATGTAGGGGTCTTCTACAGAAGTTACATTCAGCTGATGAATGTGGTTTCAAGTCTAGACCGACATCTTTCCATGTAGCCAGCAGTTTTTCTGTTAAGAACAGAAAAGATCAAGGCTTAAGACAGTGGACTGATTTAGGGAAGCAGCAAAAAGGAAAGTGTTAGCATACTATCCCTCCTTATTTGCTAGGACAGTATGTGAATTCACTGTGACTTAACTCACTCAAGAGGTAAGCTATCTGGAGTGCAAGTGAGTCTCAGCTATCCCCATACCACAGGACAGGACTGACTGGGCAGGTCCATGTTTAAGACTGGTTAACAGCTCAGCTGAGGGCAGATTTCTTTGGACCCCACCTAACAAATGAAGATTAGTTTGGACAATGCATGAGCAGAGCCAGCTATGATGGAACTGACAGCGTAGGGTGGCACTGGCCTTGCACACTCCATTCTAGGTTGCAGTGCACTGGCCTTTAAGTCATGCTCAAAGCAGGTTAAGTGCTGAAGTACACTCTTACATGTTGCAGCAGTGGAAAGACAATGTCCAGCTAGCAACATCTAAAACTTAAGTGCTTCCTAATCTCATCTTTAGTACAAAGACTACATAGATAGCCCAGTATCTTCATTGCACTGATGCAAGAATCCACTCACCAAGAAAATAACTCATCATTTGAGGGGTGTGGTGAGGTGTAGGGGCAATACGTAGCAGCTCCTCTCCACGGGGAACTGTTGGGTAGTTGATTGCTTGGACGTAGATGCTGTGCTGGCTCATCAGCTTGTCACAGATCTCTGTATTTTTAGCTGCATCTGCAACCTAAAGTTAAAACCTGTAAGTTACAACATCAACCAAAACTTGCAATGTGGCAGACCTGCCAGCCCAACTGGGCCAGCCACAAGAATCCAACAGAACTAGTCTCCCCTGTGCCACTATGAATAGCATATACCTCAGAAGGCCTAGAAGCTTGTGCTGTGAAGTCCTCTTGGCATAAGCACACCATTGCAGCCTAGGCAGGTAGCTGTTTATATACAAAATCTTCTCTTTCCTACCTTGTTACTTCCCTACTTTCTGTATACTCTTAGGTTGTGGGTTTCATCCACTTTATCACTCTGCTTTACAACATTTATAGGAGGCAAAGAACAACTTAAGCCAGACTCTTGGCACATCACTGCTGAATACAGAGACAGGTTTGAACTTTGTGAAGGTAGTAACCAATACCTGAAAGTGTAACATGATCATGGACAGGAAAACAGGCACCACAGTCCTGTGTCAACAGTATCCCAAGTACTCACCCGTATTGGAATGATGTGACTGGGGCAGTGCACCACAGGAAGCCCTGCATCCATCAGCATCTGTCTCATAAGCTTCACATTGCGTTGGTGCTGGCGCCTCAGAACTTGCCCCTCTGCACTCTTCAGAGTTCGGACAGATTCCAGGGCACCAGCTAAGAGCATGGGTGGCAGGGATGTTGTGAAAATAAAGCCAGCAGCATATGAACGAACAGTGTCTATCAGAGAACTTGTACTGGAGATGTAACCTCCTACACAGCCAAATGCTTTGCCTGAGGCAGGGGGAAAAAAAAAGCAGCCAAGGTTATTCCTTCCACCCATTAGAATGGCTTGAAGTATTATAACTTTTTCCAAGTAAAAGGCTATTTTGACTATGTACTTAATGTAGTTATTGACAGGCAACAATTCTAGCACTCTCTGCTAATCTTGTATTTACTCAGCACATGTTACAGCTTTTTTTTAAGCCAATCCTGCTAACACGGATCTAGCTATTACACAGCAAGGACAGTTCAAGACTCTCTCAAATACTTAAGTTTTGATTTTGGGGAAGACCTTACAAGCCCAATCATCAAGCATAGACTTCAATAGTGACCCCAAGTGATCAACATTAAGTCTCTCAGCAGATTTAAAATAATCTGTTCCAGAGATGCTAGAAATAGCCTGTGCTCCTAGAGAGCACAGAAGGTTGTTGCTGTGACTGTGCAGTAGAATGATCTGCCTCCCCTTTCCAGATGTTCAGGTATGAGAACAGAGCCACTGGTAAAGCTAGGGTGCCTGGTGAATGTTTCTGTTTCTATTAGGCTGTAACCCAAGACTAAGTTTCAAAGCCATGAAATTTCCTATTAAGTTTTATTTATGTTTTAGAAGCTGTTTAAACAACTTTCTGATTTGCAGCAGTAAACTTACTAAGGCTGCATTCTACTCAGATAATAGCAGTTGCTTCAGTTCTTGCCAAATCTCTTTACATAAGTCCCCATCTCAAGTTTCTAGATTAGGAGCACTCCATTTCACATAAAGAACTAAGCACTACTAAATATAGAGGACTACCCTACTAGCACTCTCACCTGAATTTATTCCTGAGTTGTATAATATGCCACTGGAGGACTTTTTGCTAGCTTGTTTAAAGAAAAAACCCACAATGCTACCTTAACTGGTTTGTAAGGCAGTGTAAGTAGCTCAACACAAGCTTTTCAGACTGTGGGACATACTTAAATCCTTTGGGCTTTCTGAAAAATCCTAGCCCCCAAGAGCCCTTAGGCAAGTTTATTTGAACAGATTATTTTGAATTAACCCACTTAATTTGGCTGCTCAGAAGCTTTGCTGCTTTAGCTTCTGTAGCAGTGCCAGGACATGCATACCAAGTGTGCCAGAGATGATGTCCATTTTGTGCATGATTCCATCCCGGTCTCCTATACCGCCACCTCGAGCTCCATACAGCCCCACGGCATGCACTTCATCCACAAAAGTGATAGCCCCATGCTCATGGGCCACATCACACAGCTCTTCCAGGGGACAGACTGCACCTAGGAACCAAAGCAGTGACTGGCAGTTTAGGATTTCCTGTACTCAGCTTGGATAAATACCACAAGCTCCCCCAAACACCAGGCACTTCACAAGACTATTTCATGTAGACCCTTATCACGCTGTATACTTGCAGACTTAACATACGGATTATTTGAGCACTAACTGCACTGGAAGGGGAGAGAAGGGTTTGATGTCAGCTTACCATCCATTGAGTGAACAGTTTCAAATGCAACAATTTTAGGGGTAGATGGATCAGACTTCTTCAGTAGCTCTCGAAGATGGTTGACATCATTATGGCGAAATATGTGTTTTGGCACCCTACTGTTTCGGATCCCCTGGATCATGGAGGCATGGTTCCCAGAGTCAGAGTAGATCTCACAGCCTGAGGAAACAGCCCAGTTACTTTCTATACTTAAAAGTGTAACAGATTCCCAGCATTACTTTAGGTATTGGAAGTGTTCAGGCAGCAAGGGTAGCACATTCTAGAAAGTAATGCTCTTGAACAAAAGAGCAAGTTACAGATCATGAAGCAAGAGTAATATTTAAGGCTTATTTTAGGTGTTTAAACTAAAATAAACTTGAGCTTAAGGAAATACTGAAGGGTTTTCCCAAGTCCTTAATATTTTTATCTAACTTCTGAAGTTAGAGTTCACACCCACCAGTGGGAGGACACTAAATTCCAGTTGGAGTTTAAATGCAAGAGCAGAAGACACTGAGCTTTTTGTTCAATTCTTTCTGCAGTTCCTAGATCCCAGTCTCAGTAGGCTGCTACGTAATTTGCACAAGATGAACATAACTTGAATATGGCATTAAAAAAACCCATACTTTGCTGATCAAGTAGGATGAATCCTTAGTTCAGGTAGCTATTTGTAAAGTGTACTCCCAATTGTTTAGGGCATGCTTGTGTTTTTGTGGTAAATAGGGGTGCAATCTGTTGTCTCACCTGGCAGCATTTTAGCTAGAGTGAAAAGAGTGGAGTCATTGGCTACAAAGCAAGACGAGAACAGCAGCGCTGCATCTTTTCCATGAAGATCAGCTAGTTCTTTTTCCAAATCAACATGAAATTTACTTGTTCCTGAAATATTTCTTGTGCCTCCTGCTCCAGCACCATGTTGTTTCAGTGTATCCCTACAGAAGGCCCAAAGAGAAGCATTAGTGTTACTGCATCACACATATGACTAAATGATTATGGCCAAAAACATTTTAGTACATAATTGGCATTGCTCTAAAAAGGAACTGGCTACAAAAAGCAGCTGTTAGGTTTAAGGTCTTTGAGCAACCAACACAACCAAGTACAGCTGCAATATACCACCCAGTTTATCTGGTAACATGATGCTATGATTTGGGGGCTTTAAAGAAAATCCAAAGAGCAAGGTCAGTGACTGACAGCCATACTGCAGTGATGGCAATAATATTAAGTTGCCTACCCCAGCTTAAGAGAAGAACATAAGTTTAATTATATACCAAGAATAATATCAGAAGCAGCTTATGTAGCACAGTACAGAAATCAATTCTTCAGAAGCCTTCCCACAAAAGCTTCTGCAGGGTGCTGTAGCTTGAAACTGCACCTTAAGAACATGGCACTACTCACATAACTGCTCCACACACGCGAGGGTGACGACTCATCCCCAGGTAATCATTGCTGCACCAGACAGACACCTCCTTCTTGGTGATCAGAGAATCAGTATAATCATCTGCCATGGGAAAGACTTGTGCCTTTCTGTTCACCGTTTTGAATACACGGTAGGTGTGATCCTTCTTCTTTTCATCTATCTTTTTCTCAAAAAAATGATCATACTGGAAGGTGGATACAGCTGAAACGAGACAGGTACTTAAGCACACACGAAATAATCACAAGAGACCAAGCCTGTGGGCATTTTGCCAGATAATCTTACATTTTGGCAAGTTATCCTGAAGTAGATGAGAGACGCTTTCTGGTCTTTGCTTCAGCATAATATCCTTAAACTTCTTGAGCAAGCCACTCTGCTCTTCTCCCTCAGTCTCAATGTTCCTCACTGTGGAAGTAGTGGGTATTTTGGCAAATTCTGTACCTACAGACATTGTAATAAATTCCAGTGAACTTGATCAGTATGAAACAAAATTAACTAAGTTGAGTTCAGCAAAGCAAACATTTTAAGTAGCTCTATTCTTTAGGAAGCATGTGCCTGAATCCACGTGCCCTTTAGGATCAACTTATTTCATTTGCTTAATATTTGCATTGTACAGGACAAAAGGAAAGCCTTGCAAATTCAAATACAACATTTCCCTGCAATACATTTGGTTCATCATGACTCAGAAAACTACTCTATAGAGCTACAGGATTTGTCTGAAAGAGTTGTTACACACCCAACTAAAGGCAAAATTCTAGCCAGCCACTTCCTTTTTGTTCCTAGTATTTTGTTCAGTTGCACAGATTTTTCTTTAAAACTATGCCACAATAAACAACCAGGAAAGAAAAATAAGCTTCCCAAGACAGATGGCAAAGCTTTACTGATGTTGCAGAGAAGTTCCTTCCTTTGAAGGACAGCCCTTCCACATCAGGAGTGCAAGCCATCAATACCCTTTAGTGCTATTAAAAAACCAAAATATGCTTGCTTGCTTTCCAGCTTGGATTTGCATTGGTCCTTGCCTAGTACCTCAACCCAGTTTCTTCCATATCTGGATATGCCACTTTAGTCTACACCAGCACCCTGATAAAGCTCTCTTTAGTTCTAAGCATCCACTTCGGGTGTGAGCATTAACTCGATTCACCCATTTAGAGCCAGCATATCAAAATACAGTATACAGTACTCCTCCATCAAAGTCACTCAGGGAAAACACAGCTCAATATTGCAGGTGTACCATTAACACCTACGTTCTCCAACAGCTTTTTATTGCTGTTTCCCATAACCCTACCTGTTAAGACTCTGCACACTCTAGAGTCAAGTCAGGCACCAGAAGTTCTCTCAGAAGAGACCAACACTTCAGCACAGAAAATACATACCTTTCCTGTCCACCTGCATCTCCTGCACATCCTCCTGGAGTTCTAGGCTGGCCTTGCAGAAAACGTTACTGTTCTTGTGATTCATCTGAGCTGCCAGGAACGGGCATTTGGTAGCAGAGCTCTGGCTAGCACCAGCAGGTGGATGGCCGGTAGGTGGCTGGGTTCCATCTGTATTCTGTTGGGCCACCTCTTTGGCATTTTTGGCTTCCGAGGTGAAGACAGAGAAGGGAATGCACTTCAGCTTGACCCTTTTAATACACTGACAAGCTTTTCTATCCGTTACCTTTGCAATTAATTTAGCACAGATCATTCAGAACTATTTAACTGAGCAGTAACTTGTACAAGCACAAAATCCCAGTAACACCTAAGGGGAAAAAAACCCAGTACCTCCCCTCCACTCCCAAGGGGATGATTTCCTTTGGGGTTCAGCTATTTCCAGCCACCAGCCCCTGCTCTGCTGGAAGCCTTGACTCCTTCCACGAGTGCCAGAGTAAGGATCTCCCAGGGAATGTTACTGGGGGGTGAAAAGCCGCTTGTGTGGCCCAGGATGGCGGACCCCCACCCGCAGTGGGACGGCCTAACAGGCCAGTCTTCCACTTACACGGTACCCGTGCCTGGTAACCAGACATTTAAAGGATTAAGCAACCCTCATCTTGAGGCTGCCCGTTCCAGAAGTTTCCTGCTACGACATACAGCGTCTGCGTTACTTGTTTTTCCTTGAGGACGACTACGTCTGGGTAGCAGGGCCGGCTCCCCGCTGCGGTTACGGCGGCCTAGCCCGGGGCCCCGCAGCCCACCCCCGGCAGGACCTGGCTCCGCGGCCTCCGCTGCCCCCCCGGCCGTACTCACCCCGGCGGGCCGTGGGGGTCTCCTCCTCCGCCTGCTGCCCGCGGGCGGCGGACGTGGCCAGGGCGCGGGTAGCGGCCGGGGGCGCCGCCTCCATCATCCGGGGGCAGTGCTGGGCGTAGAGCAGCAGCGAGGGCCCGGCCTTCTGCAGAAAGGCCTGCGAGACGCGGGCCAGGAACGGGCAGCGCCGCACCACCGCCTCCATCCTCGCCGCCTGAGAGGAGAGCCGACGCGATATCAGCGGGAAGCGACACACGAAGCACCGGCAGCACACCCGGTCACAGCCCCGGCCGCCGCTGCCTATATAACCCCGCCGGGCACGGCGCAAGCGCGCTGCCGTCGCCCCGCCGCCACACGGCGCAGGCGCGGCCCGGACCGTGGGGGGCTGGAGGCGGTGGCGGCTGCCGGGGCGGGGGGACCGGAGGTGGTTCTGGGCGGTTCCTGCGGGAGCGAGGCGGTCTCTGGGCGGCTCTTGGGGGAGCTGTGAGGCGGTGGAGGGGCGCCGCGCAGCGCCTAGGGGAGCCGTAAAGAGATGAAGGGGCCCCGGACGCCGTGAGGGGCTAGAGGTGGCCTGAGGAGACGGAGGGGTCCTGTGCGGCTCCTGGGGGGTCGTGAGAGGACGGAGAGGGGCTAGGCGGCTCCTCTGGGAGCCGTGAGGAGATGGAGGGGCCCTGGGCGCCGTAAGGGGCTGGAGGTGTCCTGAGGAGACTGAGGGGCCGGAGGGGGCCCGGGTGGCTCCTTGGGGGCGCCGTGAGGGGATAGAAGTGCCATGAGGGTGCAGAGGGGGCTGGGCAGCCGCCGGGGTGTCGTGAGGAGGCAGAAGGGGCCCGTAGCTGCCGAGGGTGTGTGTGAGGGGACAGGGGGGCAGCTGGCACCGGGGTCTGTGAGGGGATGGCCACCAGGGAGGCATGGTCCGCATGGGAATTGGGAGCAGGTAGTTCTGCTCTGGGTTTCCCCTCAGCCCCTGGCTGTGTGATGCTTGCTTCCCAGAAATACTGGAGTTATTTACCCCCAGGACAGTAGATCTGTGGGCCCCTGGTATGCCTGTTCATTGGAAAGTACAAGCTCTGAGTCAGCTCAGTGGGGAAACCCGTTGCTGCTCAGGCAGATCTCACACATTTTCTTCCTTAAACATGCACTTCTGACTCCTTGTGGAGTCCTTGCACAGGGGCTCAGGAAACAGCAGCGGAGTCTCAACTGGTGGTGCTGATCCTGAACCCCTCTCACTTTGCCTACAGCCAGTATGAATCTTAACAGTTTCTCGGACAATGAGGCTCAGATTTCCACCACTGCATTTTTGAGGCATTGGTGCCGCTGCCTCGGTTTTGAAAAGAGAGACTTGTGAGAATAATGGCACCAAGTAAAATAGAGCCCTGCATCCTGTAGTTTGCAATGGACGTTAAAGTTAATTTGTCTGAAAGAATATTTACAGGTGGGTAACGATAAAAGAAGCTTTTATATATGTGGCCATAAGAGCTGCAGTAGCACTACTAATTCCTGTAAGCATATACTAACTGCTGAAGTGTGGAAAGAATGGAGAAGAAAGATGACAATGCATTTTTTCTTCAGCTTGCGAAACTGATTTCACGGAAGACAGGATTCAGGCAGAGTACTGCCTCTCGGCCTTCCACCCTCAGCCAGCTGAGAGCCGGCTTGGGCACTTTGAGGCAAGAATGGTTTTTGTAACAGGTACAGAGTTTTGAGGAGAGCTGTTTCAGAGCTTGCTCTTACTTGACTGATTTGCATGTAGTCATGTTGTGTCATTACTAGAAGGTGCTTGTAGCAGAATAAGTGGGGAAATAAAAAACCTACGTTGAACTGTGGCTGCTGAGCTCAAGCTTGGATGCAAAAGGCACTCAGAAATTATTGGTCAGTATTTACATGTTGCAAATTAATCTTTAGATAACTCTTCTGTCAGAGGGTAGGGGAAAGACCTGCAGGATATTTCCTTTACCATCCTCTCTTCATCACTGACTCACTTTAAGGATGCTGGCTGCATATGTAAACTTTGTGATCTCAATAAGCAGGTCGAGAGGAAGGCAACCTCAAAACAATCAAATGGCAAACTCACTGTCAACTCCAGCTGATATGGCTTTACAAGGCAGGGTGTGGGATTTGGATTTTAGTAGGGCTAGATGTTTTTTTAAACACAGTTCACTTACTAGGAATTTAAGACAGCATTGTTTAAGAAGTCTCGATGCTTAGATCTTAAACAGTTCAGCTCATTATTCCACTGATGTAATGCAGAAGTTACTGTTAAGAAACAGCCTTTCATAAGTGGGCATCATTCAACTATATATATGCTAGTTTTATTTTTTTCTGTAAATAAATGATTAAGGCTATGGTATTTGACTTGAGCCTGTGTAGCAGTTGTGATAACAAGAGTCTTGGTCATGTGGTAATACTCGGACTGTGCTACAAATTATTAGTTCAGTTTGCTCATGAAAAGTGCTTGCTTTTTTTTTTTTTTCACAACTGGCTTTCACTTTGTTACATGCCTCAAATATTTTTCAAAATACAATAGTTAATTATGACTTGAAGTTTAAAGACACTTGATCTGTGTTTCAGATTACTGCTATCCCTATTCCCTTGACCATCAATATTTGACTCCCAGCCCTGAAGCTTTGTATCACAGTTACTTTATAAAATGAGGAAACATCATTACATTCTACTATGTAGATACCTGACGAGTCTCCTTAGAGGACAGAGTTAATGTGTCTGAACCTAAGGGATCACTGCAGTGCTCCTTCGATTATTTTCAGTTTTAACGTAAGTGAAGTCCCATATGCTTGATTGATAGCATGTTGATAGTATTTTTCCGTTTCCTCCTATTCTTCCCTTATTAATTGACAGTGGTACTTAAGAGGAACAGAGGGAATACATGTTTTGTCATAAGAGGCACCAGAGAAAGGTGTTGTACAAATACAGTGGCAGAGTACTGCAACAGGCTGCAGAGCTTGTCTGCGCGGACATCTGCCACAGCAGATTCAATCCCACAAAAATCTTATAATCCTTCTTTAACCTGATAATCTTAACAGCAGCATTTTACCATGTTGCAAGGTTGAGGGATGAAGTACATTAGTCTGCTCTGTTGATGGAATTCAGAAACTTGTGGTTTTGTATTCAAAAGTGCATGTGAAGTCTGAAGCCTGAAGAGCATGTCCTTTTTACACAAATATTGTTCAAGGCTGGCAGCTGAAACACAGTGACCTTGGCTATGATATGGAGATCTCCAAGTGAAGCAGATCTCCTGGCTTGCCTGTCAGACTTCCCTTCAAGCTGTGCTATTAATCAAACACCGCAATAACGCTTCTTTAGAGCTTGATTTTGGTGAATTTATTTAACCTTGTACATGACAGGAATTGCGCAGAGCTAAATAGCAATGGAATGGCATTAACTTGACCCTCATCTTGGAGAGCTGCCGAAGGAACATGTCCTTGTCAGTGCACAGAGACAGCTGTGAGCTCTGGGACCAACAAAGTGGGGAAAAGTCAAGGGAAAAGGTTGTCTTATCAACTGCTCTGCCAGTTTCCTCCCTTTGGAAATATTGCCAGAGCTTATATGTTGAAGGTGAAGTAAATACTAATAAAGCTGCCATTAATTAAAATTTCTTAGGGCTTTAGTGGATTAATTAAATGGTATTTAAAGATGTTAATTGTGGCAATGTATTACCGTCATCCTACAGGGCTCAGGAGAAACTAGCATGAAGTGCCATGCAAATGCTGTTTGCCACACTCCAGAAGAAGGACTTCAGACTGCAACAAGGGACAATACCTTAGCAACTCAAGGGAGAACAGAGAGCCTGTCCCAAGAGAGAAAGCAGGCTTATGTAGCCTGTCTGGAGAGAGATGGCAGGTACTATGGGCAGGGGAGAAGCAATGACTGGCTCTGAATATGTAAAGGACGGAATAGCATGTAATAAAGAAAGAAAATGGTTTAGGCTGAGAGGATGGTATTGGTGTAAGAGCAAATTTATTCATCCGGCTGTGACAAAGTTTAGGTTGGAAGGTGGGTGGTTCCTAGCTGTAACGGTGTTGGAGCAGTCTTTGGAGCTGGTACCTGAGACACTGCATACCAGGTAGATTCAGCAGAGGAAGCTCCATCTGCCTGAAAGGCCCATATGATGCACTGGCAGGAGAAGGAGACTCTAAGGTAACCTGAGAGCCTCTGCTGATTTGATTTGCTGAAGCCCATTCCATTCTGATGATTTGCCCATTTCTTTGCTAAATAAATTGCAAGAGGGGGAAGAAAAGGTTAAATTCCAGCAGTTTGGGAGGTGAATGAGAAACCATAGGAAGTGCTTCCTGTATAGAAATTTAAATGGGGGAAAAAATCCCCTGCCACAGGGTCAAGTTGATTTCTGCAGATGTCTGTGGTTGCTGGTGGAGATGGTCTCTTTCATGTTGCTCCTTTACCATACAGACTCATGTGTAAGTTACCTTCAATACTTCCCTCCCATCCCTATTCTCTTAAGCATGTTTTGCCCAATATTTCTGGAAACAGAACCTGATTCACAGATTTGTAGCCTTTATCTGGCTTCACATCTGTCAGCAGTTAGCTCCTTTCATGGAATTTTAATGAATTTAACAGTTTTAAGAGAGCATTTAGATACTTCAGCAGAAATTCATGAGTCAAAGCCCCTCTGCACTCAGCCTGTCCAAATGAGAGCATAAAACTGTACCATTAGCAACATTTAATCCCTTTTGCCCACTTCTGAAGTCAGAGCTGCACATATTCCTAATTTTTTCCCACCCAGTCAGTGTCATGAGAGGGCAAGCCAGAAAAACAGTTCCCCCTTCCTATACACAAGCTACTGTCTATATTGAGATCTGAATTTTCCAAGGGAGTGAATGTGGTCCTGACATCTGGATTTAATCCAGACTCAAATTCCAGGCTTAGATCTGAGAACTTCCGCTTCTGGTCCCGAGACCAGCAGTTCTTAGAGAGAACTTAGTTTACCTTTTAAGGCAAAATTTGAGGGTTGTGATAGTAGCTGCATAGTGAAAATTCTTCCCATGCTGGATGTTTTTAGCAAATTTTCCTCCTTTGGATCCACTGTCGTCTTTATGTGACAGAACAGGAAGTCTCATTTCTTTATAGGATCCTCTAATCGGTAGAGAATTCAACCAAGCTGGAAGTGCTGCTGAATGCTGAGGCATGTGTGATCTGTTGCAGAGTGACTGAGTAGCACCCCAGTTCCAGAGATGCAGGCCAGGCAAGCTTCTTACCCCATCTATTACCAACAAGCACTGAGTTACTTTTCTCCCCAATGTAATGGATATCTTTTACAATTCAGGAACTCCCAGTGCGTCCTCACAAGGGTGTTAGGTCAGGACACTTTTGCTCATCTGCCAGGCCGCAGGTGCTGCCCATTGATGCAGAGGAGTTTGGTCTCTTGGCACAGTCCCATTATGGGGACATGACTTAGGCTCAGCTGGGACAGCAGAAGCTGTTGCCACCCTCATACATACCCTGTGCTTCTGCTGAAGGGAACCATTCTCACACCAGGGCTGCTGCAGTCTACAGCCCATCGGATTAACTTATCCAGCAGTGGTTTATCTTCATTCCAGAGTATCTCTTTGACATGCCTCCAGTTGCTTCAGATGTGGAAAATCACACAATAGTCCTTTTTTTATCTTGCATCCTCGAGTTTTTCTTGCTTTTTGGAGCCCACAGCAGGAAATGATACACAAATCCTTCCAGCTACTGTGAGCTTTGGCGCACTTTGCAATGATTTGCATTCACACCCTTGTTTGCTCCTCTCTCAACAGTTTTCTTCCTTCTTTGAGAAAGAACAAGTAGACTCCAACCAGTATATTTTTAGTTAGGATTATTGCTGGGCTTCAGCCTGTCATTTTCCTTGCATGTTTCAGCCCTCATTTCTCCTCATTAGCTACTCAGGCAGAGACACCACCTACTACATCCAGTTTAGGAGCCTGAACTCTATGTAGTCAGCAGCAAGCAGAAATACCTTAGAAAAAGTGAATCTGAGTGTTTCCTGTACAAAGGTGTGAAAGGATAAGGAAAGGACTTAGCTCTGAATTCAGAGCTCTCTATAGCTCTCTGTAACTGGAGTTTCCAGACAGGAATCAAGTGGCTAGCCTGCTCCTCTCTATATAGGAAGGACAGCTGACAGAGGAGAAAAGAAGTGGGTGTCTCTTTGAATTTAAATGCTCCAGGCTCAGAGAGACACTCAAGTCATGTTTATGTAGTAAAGCATCTTTGCTACACCAGGTAGCTCTAGTGAGCTCCTACTGCCGCTCATATCTGCATTAGTGTGGGCATTTGCAGGAAGGTGGAAGTCAGAGCAGAAACAGGATTGATTGTAAAAGGCCTTGAAAACAAGGAATTGTCCTACAGCAGTGAAAAATGCTGTGCTGGAGCCAATGGGCTGTCTCTTTTAAAGCAACGTCGATGGTAGGACTTTTCTGTGAAGCAGAAGACAACTGGAAATCAAGAGCGTACCTTGTTCTCTCTCTCTTGCCCTCTAAAAATATACTGGGTTTGGCTGGGATAGAGTTAATTGTCTTCATAGCAGCTTGTATGGGGCTATGTTTTTGATTTGTGATGAAAATAGTGCTGATAACACAGGGATGCTCTAGTTGTCATTGAACAGTGCTTGTACAGTGTCAAGGGCTTTTCTGTTTCTCACACTGCCCTGCCAGCAGGTTGGTTGGGGTACACAAGAAGCTGAGAGGGGACGTCCCCAGCTGAGCAAAGGGCTATCCCATGTTATATGACATCAAGCTCAGGGTGGAGGCTGGCTGAGGCTGCCATTGCTCAGGGACTGGCTGGGCATTGGTCAGTTTGTGGTGAGCAATTGTTTTCTTTTTCATCACTTGTTTTTCTTGGGTTTCGTGGTGGTTTTTTTCTCTCTTGTTTTTGTCCTTTTTTTTAAATTATTAAACTATGTTTAGTTCAATCTCCAAGTTTCCACAGTTTTACCCTTCCGATTCTCTCCCCCATCCTACCTGGGAGTGAGCAAGTGGCTGTGTGGGGATTAGCTGCCTACTGGGGTTAAACCACCACAACAACAAAAATATCTCTGACTTGTATACCTGTCCCATGGGCCCGCCACAGACACCTTACAAGTCAGTAGCATATTCAAGTGCTCTCACTCCTCCCTTCACCCCAGACTCAGTTTGACATAGTAAGTTAAATCCTTTGTATAAACTGATGTTGTTTTGTTTGTCAAAATGGAGATTTTTTGGACTAGACAGGTTTTTAATCAGTACTATTTCCTGCAGTTGTACATGCTACCTTTTTTCCCCCAAGTGTAATAATACAAGTAAGATTGCCTTTTCAGCCTGGGAATAGGGATAAAAGCATCCTGTGAAGTCGTAATGGTCTCTGATCTCTTTTGGGCAGGTGAAATGATGGGATTTCAAAAGGCTGTCACATTAAAATGTTTATTGTAGGGATAGTAAACCTACAAGCAAGGCTGGTTGGTGTGGTTTGTTTCAGCAAAGGCTTATTCTTCTCTTATGCATCCAGTATTTTTATTTCTTCTGCAAGGATTGATAATTCAGTGAAATAAGGAGGAGAAGCATTTCAGAATTAAATACCTGCTGATGACATGATAAGGTGGGGGAAAATCCCCCTCCTGACTAGACCGAAGCTGGGAGTTCATGTGTGGGTGGTATTCCATGAATTAGTACCTACTAAGGCAGCTGAGTACTGTTATCTGGGTGGCTTTTCTTCTTATCCCAGCTATTCCATAGCATTAGATATTGCTGGTTTTGAGACAGTCTTAAGAACTGTCTTGGAGAAAAGAAGCAATAAACAGAGGGAAGTGTAGAGCAGTTTTGATCTTGTATTGTTTCTGTCAATGGTCAAGGGAACTTTATAGTTGAAGAATTATTTGTTACAGTTTATATTAGTTGCTGTAGTTGTATAGTCAGTTAGAATTAGCTCCTTGAAAGAAACAATCCAAAGTGTTGAGAGGGAGGTGGCCAAGCAGCACAGCAGAAGGATGCCTGGTATCTAAGTGGAGATGTTCCAGACGTGAAAATAGCATGGAAGTGTGTGGTAACAGGGTATGAAACATCCAGAGCCAAGCCCACTCCTGTGAGTGGGAGGAAAGTCTGCATGACACCATAGCCTGTGTGCCACAGCAGAAAGCTGGAAGGATGAGCTGTAGCCTTCTTGGTGTCCAGTTCCTTCCTCTGCAAATGTTTTTATCTCCCAGTGTAAGCATTGGTGCATTCTGCCCATGGGGCTTGCTGTGCTATTTTGCAACAGCTCTTGTTGATTAACCTTTGAGGTGCGAGATGTGTTATTTCTCCTCATGCTCTAAAGATTATAGATAAAGTTAAAGGGTGGTGATATGTTATGAAAATGAGAAGTGTGTCAGTAATAGGGAAGAAGGGGCCTGTGCCGAAATATTAAAGGAGGAGATTAGCACATCATTATCTTCAAATCTGAATTTCAGAGCTGCAGACCAGAGAACTCTGTGACATGTTAAGGTTATTGGAGGCTTCCATTCCTTGTTTGCCTTTGTACTGAACTCTTAAAAAAGCTGGCAGGTGCTCTGTTTGCACTGTCTTACAAACTGCTGAAGTCATGCAAAGCTCTGGGCTCTACTTTCAAGGCTCTTGGGCCTCTGCCTGCCAAGCAGCACAGGCAGTATCAGGAGGAGTACATGTGAGGACCAGCCAGCACAGCTGGGATGGGAGGTTTCTTGGGGTACTGTGACCCTGCTGGAAGTTTTTTCTGCATGTAGTTTGTTTGACCTGGTGGTCTGCAGCTGCTTTGAACACCATTCCAGCTATGGAGATGTATGGGACTAGAGATATCAAAGGAGTGAGTTATCTCTGCCTTGGTGTGCTGAGCAAACCTAGTCTTGTCAGGTATTGGCTTGAGGTGGTGGTAATTGTTGGAAAATGTGTTGCTTTTGCATCTCCAGGAGATGCAGTAAAGAACGTGGAGTCGCTAATGTCTCTAATAATTTTCAGGAATCCCTCCACTTAATTGGGTGAGATGAACGTGCTTTCTCTTGGAAATGCACATTGTCCCCAGCCCTGGGCAAAGAAGAGAAAAGCTGATTCTAGGAAATGTCCTAGAAAGAGATGGAAGTGTGAATGTTGCATAACAAAAACAGTTGAAAGGGATCAGCTGAGAAATTAGGAGTGAAATGGCAACATTACAAACCTGAGGTTAAGTCATTCTCTTTATTTCCATGCCTGGTTTCTCATGTTGAATTGATTGGGAGGGCAAACCATGGGATAGGAGAGAGTAAATGATGGTTTAGCATTAGTGATTGATCATGTGATTGACCTGTGTGCTGTGGTTTTACATACAGCTGTGCTAATCTTATGAAGCTTTTATATACATTAAAAAATCTAGTCTCTTCAGACTTGCAAGTTGCAGCACTTTGCCCAAAAATTTCTGCAGACATCCCGTAAGCTCCTAGGGGAACTAGAGTGTAGTTGTAATGGTTTGATTTTTTTTTTTTAGTACTTCCAATCATGATCTTTAAAGGCCTCTGGTCTTGACAAGTCTCTGCTTCAAAGTTTAACTTGAAAAAACAATTCAGAATTCATGTTCTCAAAAAGTTGCATCTTGTTTCCAATGTGAAATTTGATAACGTGTTGATTAAAAAAGAAAAAAATCTAGTGTTAGGACAGAAGATCTCTCTTTACGACACCTCTCTCTTAGTACTGATAAGGGATGATAGATGACACAGGGAGAAAGTACTGTGGTGTGGTGATGGTTCTATGTGGAGAGGTAATTTGCGGTGAAGGGTAGCTGATTCTCTCCAGCTATCAGTAGCACCAACAAACTTTCAGATTAACTTAACTACACAAGGCTATTGCTGGGATGCTTGGCTGAACTGTTTCCCCAAAAGCCCTGTATTTCTGGTTTTTTGTATTTCTGTTGTTTGGCACTTTGGAGTCTGCAAATACAGCCTGGCTGGCATGGATTAATTTCAGTGTTTAACAAGTCAAAAGGTGGTTTTAACAAGTAGAGAGGTGGTTGGGTTGCCTTGCAACGTTTGCTGCTAGCCCATTCACTACTTAAACGTTAATTCTTCTGCCTCTGATAGAGTGTACTGAGCAATCTCTGGTCTGATCTGGGTGTGAGGTAAGGTGGTTTTTTTTTTTTTTGCCAAGCTGCATTTTGTGAGGCAACAGTGTCTTGGAAGAAGCAGTTTTGGGGAGAGATGTCATGCTGGGCAACACAAGTTTACTAGGCCAGGCTCTAAGACAGGAAGCAGACATTCATTCTGTCCAACCTGTAGCAGGAATGAGATCCTGTGGTGGAGGGTGGGTACTTGGGAGGGCGGCAGCCACACCTTCAGCCACAAAACAGGACCCAACAATAATATACAAAGGTGTGCCAACCCTGGATCCTTGTGCTATCTAGTGCTGAAATCCAGAAGGGTCTTTAGGGCTTGCGTAGTGCCTGGCCTTGCACTTTGGCTGGAGGAGGGAGAGCGGAGGCTGGTGCTTGGCACACCAAAGAAGTGTGCTGCTCTTCTGTGGGTAAATGAAGGGGACAAGCTCTGGGTTCCCTTGTAAGCTTTTGGGACCACGGATTGCTCCGCGCTACTTGTGCTCTCTGTACTACTGCCTCAGAAAGGTGGTAACCTTTTCTGTGTTTGCTTCAGCTGGGTTCCTAAAACTGCACATCTCCTTCACAGCAAAAGCCCTATCAAGATTATTTACCATGAAGGACAATGAGATTTTGAGTGAGTAATTGAGATTTAAAGCACCAATTACAAGAACAAATAAACTGGAGCTGCTTCCTCAGCTTGTGTTTTAATTGGAAGAAGTGATTTCAGTACATCCTTCCCAAAGTCCCTTGCACTGTCTCTTGGGCTTGATAGCCAGTGACCTAATTTTCATGTACCGATCTTGCAGCATGTCCCTCACCCAGCTGCACTATGATGAGGGAGAACAGTGCATGTGTGTGGTGGTGATGATGCATATGCCTGGAGTTTGATTGCTCTGCTTTTTAAAGTTTCCTTGGGTAGAATTACTGTTTTATGTTTACTTGGCAGCTTTTCTCCCTGCTGTTTGTTCGGGTTTAATTCTATGGAGTCGTGTCTGTTCCCTGGTGTGCTGTCAGTTGTGCATGTTGCTGAATACAAAGCCTTTGGGGTGGTAGTGAGCACAAGTGACACCTTAATAATGGATCCTGGAGACACGGCTTTAGTACTAAGCTGCCCCCATCTCCCAACAATTGTCAGTTTAGGGCTTATTAGTCACACATCCCTTCTTTCAAAGAACTATTTTTAATGCTTCTTCTGTGTTCTGAGTCCTCATAAGCCCCGTTAGATTTTTCTGTCTTTGCTGATGGTGGCTGCTTTTTAATTGCTCAGGTAGCAGAAGTAGGGCTTGAAAACTCAATCAACATTATCTCAGCTGATCTCCCTGTCACAAGTGGATTTAAGCAGATCAAGATATTCATAGGGATCATGTGTGGATGCAAAACACAGCTAGCTGTAGAGACCAAGGCAGATCACATGCACCTGGACTGTTCTCCCAGGTGTCAGCCTTGCCCTCAGCCAATCTCTGCCACCCTGCTGCCAGCTGGGCTCTGTGCTGTCATGGTCAGGGGCCAGTCTTTCTGCCAAGTCAACAATCCGGCCCTGTAAGCACACAACCTCTCCTAACTTCATCTGCAGTGTCAAGCCCTTTTCTCCACTGTCCTTGATGCTGCTTTGCAGCACCTATGTCTCAGGGCAAGTTGGGGCAGTGCACGTGGAGAAGCTGGAATCTCTTAGCTTCTCCCACAGGAGTCAAGGGAAGAAGTGACTTGTGATAGCGCACCCCAGCATGGAGGGGTGTGGGGGAGAAGAGCAGGGCTGCAGGTGAAGCGTGGTGCAGGGAGCCAGGGCTCAGCTGTCCAGCAGGGTTTGGTACATCTCCTCTGCTGGAGCCTCATGTCTGCTGGCCCCTGAGCTGTTTTCGATCCCATCTCTCTCCTGTTTCATGGTTTTTTATGTCAGTGTGGTTTGGGCAGTGGGTAGTGAACAGGCTCCCGGCTGCCATTGCTTCCTCAGAGGAGATGGGGAGAGTCTGGCGTGTCTGCTGGCTAAAAGCTTGGCAGAGAGCAGGCTGGGCAAAGCAGGTGCTGCTGCCAAATGGGATATTGTCCCCAGATCTCTGGGGGCTGGCATTACTCCAGCCTGCTTCGGGCTTAATGAGCTACCTTATCTGTCATGTTCCCCATGGCAGATTGGGTCTCTTCAGGATTAATTAAGGATCATAACTGTGACCTAGTTACCAGACTTGCACTATTGTTAGTGGAGCTCTCTGAGCCACCAGGCTGTTTGAGAGAGCTTCTTACCCTTGTCTGCTCTGGTTACTCGCTCTATATAGCCTTCTGGGACTGACTGTGAGCCCCAGGCAGGATCACGTTACATTAATTTCTCTAACAGATTATTGCTTTACCCTTGGGTAGGTAGCTAGCTGCTTCCTGCTTGCAGTGCACCGTCGGTGTGGGGATTAGATACGCTGGCATACATCTTTTGCGGTGTTGTCTCCCATCTGGAGTGGAGGGGAGATGAAGATGAGAAGAGGTCAGCTGCAAGATTAGGGAGGATGGTGCTGGAAACAAAATCTTGAGACAGTCCAGTTCTGTGCTGCCGTGCCTTAAACCATACTGGTGCTGAAGGGCTATCCCTGGGTCTCTCTTCTCCTGGCTGCTCAAATCCTTCTCATTTCCAGTTTGTACTTCATTGTAGCGAGCCTTTAGGAATGCTCCCCATAAAGGAGCAGAAAAGACTAGAGCTTGAGAAATAAATTGAGTTCAAGCTCTTCTAACTCTGGTTCTTGCTTGCCAAATTTTCAGGTAGGGCAGTGTTCCAGCTGGAAACTACTCGGTCTCACATTCCTGTGGTCTGCAGACCTGCTACAACCAGGTCCTTCCTTTGGCTGGGCAGGGGCTGTACTACAGGGATCATGGTGGGGACTTGTCCCCTTCACATCTATCTGCTCTCTCCTTCCCTCCCTTTTCTGCTTGTTTGATGAGAGCTTGCCTTGCCTTGTGGATTGAATCTCATGCAGCCGGGCCCTTGCCTGGGCTCACAGCCTCGTGTTGAGGGCTGCACATGGCGTGTTTACTGTTCATGTGAGGAGGGTTTATGTCCCTAAAGCTCCCCTCAGTCCCCCATGGTCCTTAACTAGCCTGATATTCTGCTTAGGGTCTGATCATGTCCCCAGTGGGATCCCAGCAGCTCCCACTGATTTCAGGCAGGAAGAGCGTGAAGGAGGCTGTTGAGTGGGACCCCTGGGAAACAGCGCTTCACTTTGTCCTCAGAAGCACGCGCAGCGGGGGAACCGCTTGGCTTTTCTCCTCTGCCTCAGGAAACATCTCTTGAGTTCCAGTGACCTGCTTATTATGTAGGTCATCATCAGCTGGAAGGAAAAAACAATTTCAAAAGTAGGAGAAATCTAGCAGGGTTCCTCCGCTGAGCAGCTCTTTCTGGAAAAGCAGGGAAAGCTGCCCTGGGGGAGGTGGCAGGCAGCGTGGCCTGTTCCTCTTCCACTCACCCCGGGCAGAGCAGAGAGGGGAAGCTCTGCAGCTGAAAGGATGTGTGATACTCTGAAAGCAAGCAGATCCAGCGTGCCCTGTGATGGGGGAACAGTGCATTAAGGTGGACAATAGGAACTTGATTTGAGTGGTCAGGGGTTGTTTGCCCTCTAATGACTTTCTCAAGCTTGGTTTTAGTAATTAGGAGGTTGTTTCTGCTGGTCTTACCTTGGTTATGTGTCTGCACAGCAGAGACCTGTGCCATGTATGCTGGAGGAGCTCTCTCTGCTGGGAGACAAGGCTGTCCTGCCAGGGATAAAAAGGGGACACAGAACAAGCAAATGCCTCTGGGTGCCAAAAGTAAACTGAGACCTGAACCAAAACTCATCTCAGGGTTGTGCTGGTGGCATTACCCAGGGGCTGCTCCACTTTGCTCGTAGCAGAACTGACACCTTGTGATACCCTGAGAAAAGAGCCTTAGTGTAAATTTCTGACTGACCTAAGCAAGGGACAAATTTCCCTGTGAACAAGAGGTTTGGTGAAGTCCAGCTTCACTCATACTTGCTTCTGATGCAATAACACTTAATATCCCTCACTATCCTCACTTCTCCCAAACCCCCGAAATATCAACTGGGCTGGAGACACCTGCGCCTTGGCTGCTTCGCGCTTGGGGGAGTATGTTTGTGTGTTTGTTGGCCAGCAAGCAGGCAGGTAGAGAGCTGCAGCCTTTCCTTTGCGGGAGCACAAATGTGGCTCCCCTCTTTACGTGGTCACTGAAAGATTTCTCTTTCCCTTCAAAACATGCAGAAACGCCGTGTTTTTGAGACAGCCAGGCTTGACAGGAGAAGCTGAAGTCACACACAGGCTTCACTAGTAATCAAGATGAAGCAACACAATCTTGTAATTGTTACCTTAGAAAATAAGATTTCAATATGCTGTGGTTTTGGCAATGAAAAGGTGTATGGGGAGGTGGGTTGTGCAGTTTTTTGGGTCTCCTCCCTGGGTCCTCATCACGCTATGTTGCTGCTCACTGTAGCAGGGCTGGCTGAGAAACCTCTTGCTGGGCACTTGTGCTGTCAGTGCATTCACCCCTGCTCAGGCTGAGTGTTTGAAGCCTCTCCAGTTGCAGGCAGCTCCTGGCACAGACTCTTGTGCTTGAAGGTGCAGCTGACCTTTTTGCAGAATACAAGTTCTTGCAGAGCTGCTTGCTTTGTTTCAGATGTGCTTGTCTCCTGCAGCCTTTGCTCTTCACTTTATACCAATATCTGCTGTGCTTAGATAAAGTACATCTGTCTGCGATGGGACTGTCTTCCCTCTTCAGCTTCTTGATGTTGGTGGTTTCTGGTTAATGTATGAAGATCTCTCTGCAGATCCCAGTTCTCTGGCTGTCTAACCCAAGGGTAGGCTGTGCTCCTTGTCTCATCACACCACAGTAGTCTAGAGAGAAGTCAATGTAGGAAGTATTACAGCAATGAAATTTTGAACAGAATGACATTTTTTCACCTACAGTAAAAAGACATCTCCCATGTTTTGTGCACCCACATGGAGCAGAGTATTAAGAAAGCAGGCAAGCAGGCATGTAATTTAGCTGGAGGCACTGCCATACGATCTGCCAGTGTGATGCAGACAGCTTGGAAGTCTTACTCAAGATGTAGGATTAGGTTCTAGCACAGGCTTTTCTGAGTTAGACAGGGGACGGGTGCCCTGAGGCTGACATTGTCACGTTGCCTTGGTGGGTCCTTGCACAATGAGGCCACTGTGTGCTGTAGACAGCAGTGTGCTGGAGCTGTCATGTACTTGTGGTGAGAACGTTGAGGATAGCCTGTTATCTTTGCTTGGAGGAAGGGTTTGAATAGAAACTGTCTCTTAGATGTGTGGTTATTGAATGAATTGCTCTTTCAGTATGTATGAGCCATCTCCATATATGTGCCAAGTGCATCTGTCCCGGGCACGCATGCAGCTGGTCTAAAGGAAAGCAGATGAGCTGTCCTCATCACAAGCTTTTCCTCACGCTTTTTCTCAATTGCTGCTTGCATGGAGCAATTCTCCAACAATATAAAACACAGCAGCAGGGGTGAGTCAAACAGATCTTGTCAGGGCTGTCCTATTTTTTCTTTTTTGTTGTATTATAAATTGAATCCACAGTGTCACAGGGCACAGTGCTGTTCCCAGCATGATTGGTGGCAACAAAAAAACCCAGGAATGGTATGTATTGTGTGGTAGCTGGGGAGAACTTCCTGTTCCAAACATCTCCGACCTGTCTGGGGCTTGTTGCCATGAAATTGTGGAACTTAAGTAAAGAATGATTGGGCTGTGAAAAAATCATTTTAGTCACTGATTAATTTTGTTTACTTATGTATGTCTCATTGTCTGCAGAAGTTGGTGCATCTAACTCAGGTTCTTAAATGGGAAGCAAGGTGACCTGGTGGTCTTTCCCAAGGGAGTAACAGGTGTTATGGTCCAGACATAAACCAGTCCTGAGGTACTGGAGGGCAGGCTGAGACCTGTGCAGGCAGGCTGAGGTTCTTGCACCTCTTTGGGAAGTGTCTGGTGTTGCTCTGGGTAAGAAATGAGGTTAGGCAGCTCTTGGACTTGACTTCTTGAGATGGAGGTATTGGCAACACTCTGCCTAGCCTGGGGCTCTGCAGAGCTTCCTGTTGTAAGAGCACATCTCCCATTTGCTCAACTTTGCTTAGCTCGTCTCAAGATCTAGATATTGTTTAATACAGGTTTTCACCCAAACCACGGGACAACAGTTTAACGGTTATTGTAGCCTCAGATGTTGTCAAACTATTATGGGTAGTGGAAGAGCTGTTCTGCAATATGAGGGTCTTTAAAGTAAACACCAGCCTGGGTCTTGAATCATAATTAGGACTGCTAGCGAGTAGCTGTCCCACCAGTTACTTGTCCTGCAAGCTTCAATTGTCATATGAATAAAACAACTTTTATTTGAATTAATCTCAAAGCAGAGGGTGCTTGAAGGAGTAAAACACCTTGGCTGTTTGCGCTGCAGTGAGCTTGCTGCAACCTGGGGTTGCTCTTTCCTGCATGTCCCCCACCCTGCCAGTGCTCAGGTCCTGGCTTCCACCTCTGCGGTGGTGCAGTGGCCTCCCAGGGTGGGAATGAGAAGCACAGCTGGGCCCTGCCAGGCAAGATAGGAAGGATGTGGAGGTGACTGTGCACCTCTGGATGCATGTCACAGGAGATGAGGAGGTGGTGTGAGGTCACTGGAAGCTCAGACTGATGGTCTTAGCATGGCTCTGCTCTTCTTTCTGCAGCCTGCACGCAGATCCTAGCAGCTTCTGTCCCTGTCCCTTCACTGCCCCCTTGTTCATGTGGTATTTTTGGACACTGAAAGTGGGCAGGATACCCTTCCCACCATTCATCAAGAAGAATGAGATGGCTTAATCACAACCAAACAAAGCCTTAAGGATCACAGCCTCCAGTAAGCCACTGACATCTCTGGTTGCTTGGAGTGTGACCATGCAGGGAACTGGCTTTAGAGCTTGCTTGTGCTGGGTGAGATCCTCCTGGGGGGGGACAAGAAAATAGACCAGTGTCCCAGCATGAATCAGCCATCCATTTATGTACAGCTACTACTTCTCCAGTGGTACCAGGCAGTCCTGCAGGGTGATGGGCTGCAAGGATAAAGGGCTGACTCTCCTCTTGTGACAGGAGGGTTTATGCTAGGCAGTTGTGTCTGGCTACTGTTTGTGAGAGAAGAACAAGACTCCAGATTTGGACTGAAGAGCTTCCGTACTGTCTGGACATTCAGGGCTGAAGATCTGGGAGCTAGTTCATGACTGTTCAAGCTTTCTGGTTTGGAGGTTCAGGCTGTATTTCTAGGAATTGAGGAGACAAAGCTACAAACAACAATTTTCTGATTTGATGCCTTTTCAGATTTGGTATTGCAGTTCTCTTTCATTTTAAAGATTTTTTGCTAGGCTGTTATATGATGATTCATTCTTGGCTTCCTTTTTCATCTGTTTTAAGCTGAACTTCATGATGGCACGCAGTTGCGCTGCCTGCCTGCCAGCACCTTTGAAAGTGGTGGCCTTGCTTCCACTCAATGAAAAGCTCAAAGAAAAGTAAAAGCTTTTAAAGGTCCCTAAGGGATCTCTGAAATGACATAGCCAGTGGATAGAAACTTACAATACACTGACCAGGAAAGAGGCTGTAGCAGACTCGAACCATAGTAGCCATGAGGAAAAAAGCCCCCAAACATGCAGAAACTAATTATCCAAATACTGAATCCATGAGGGACCAGGTTTCCTTAGGTCTCCTGTTGATGGAGCTGCTTGCATGGCAGAGGAAATAAAGGTGCTCACAAATTAGGAACCAAGTGAGCGAGTGAAAAAAAGTTCTGGATTGCCTGCAACTATTCATCAGTAGTGTGAGGCAGACAAAGGTTGAACATTAATTCTATCCAGTATCGTCTGTAATTTTTTTCACTTGCTCAGTGCTAAATCAGTGTAGCTATCTGGAGGGTGGGATGGCACACACACCACTGTGGGGAAGAGCTGCTTTTGATGGAGGTGTGAGTGTCCACCTCTGGGGGATATCATGCCAGGCCAGGGCTGCTAATTGCCAGTTAGACTGAATGCTGCTGAGCTGCCGGAGTAAATCTATGCTCTTGTGGGACTCTGCCTCAGGCAAGGTGCTACTTGTGGCAAGCATGTGCAGGAGGATTTGGCCTCCCTCTGCATTGAAGGTTGCTTCCTCTCTGGAGTTACCCTGCTGGAGTCAGTCCCATTACAGATAATGGTATCTTTGGACAAATGAGAAGGTGCTGACTTAGCCTGTGTTAAACCCCTGCCCTGGGTTTTCTCCAAGCCTATCAGTTATGAGTCACTGTGTTTTTTATTTACAAAATACACGCAAATGATATCAATATAGAGTAATGCTATTACAGATGCTGATGTTTGGACATCAAGCTGTGTTTGCAGAGATGAGACAGAGAAGTTGCACAATCTGTGTAAGTCGTCACACACTTGTAAGAAAACCAGTTGGATATCTCAGTTTGTCCACCAGACCTATTGCTTCAGCCCAATGACCTGACTCTATGGCTGCTTTTACTATGTAAGGGGTTTGATCTTCTTGCTGCAAAGGTGGTTTGCCGTGTGTGGGCTTTGTATCATCTGGCCATCTCCTCTACTGCATAAAAACATTAGGTCAAATGATGTAAGAGCATCACATCTACATAGCTGTATTTCATTTGGGAAAGGGAGGGGTTGTATAAAAGATAGGTTTAACTTAAAACAATTTGGTAAGTTTACTAGTAGGGGCTTTTTAATACTAAAGCCTCCTCTCCATGGTCTAAGCCCAGAGTGAGTGCTAATGTCACCAGCAGAGCAGCAACCAAGGTTCAGCTCAGGGGCAGCAGTGCTGTACCACACCAAACAAGGACATTCACCTACGTAAAAGCATATGGTATGGTTGGCAGCAGGAACCTTTAGCTTATGTCATCTGGAGGTGAGATGAGGGTATGGTACATCTTTATAGCCGCAAGGAAATGTTTGTGTAAGTTTGCAAGAAACATGTATAAAGCAGTTACCATAAAATCATGCTTTTGCTATTTGGTTGAAGTTGTAAGAATAAGGCAGCCCACTCCAGAGGTGTGGCAGAAAGTCTGCTCTAGCATAGTCCTGAGCTAAGGTAACAGACAACAGGTAGGTGTGAGTAGTTGGGCTAGCATGATAAAGTTGGGAGTCTTTGTTTATTATTTATGTAAATAAGATGTGATAGAAAATTCTCATATTACTCTTCTTTGGGTCATTTTTATCCATGACACCAATGATTGCAACATCAGTGTGACTAATCCCATGCATGTGATTTATCTAAGATGTCTGTTTCATCTGAGTTTAGACTGTTTGTTTGCACAGTGTGTTGTAATACTTCACAAACAAGAAGCAGAGCAGCCCTGTGCGGAGGTGTCTGCCCTCTTTGGAGATGGTGGCCTGTCTTCTGCTCAGGCTCACAAAAGGCAGAAAAAAGAACTAAATGCATGAGACACTTTGAGAAACAAACCTGTAAAATCCCACACCACCAGGCGAGGAGGCTTTGTTTTGTGCAAAGAAATGGAGCCTTGAATACTTGAGTCTTGGCTGACTGTATGTGACAAGTTAGACCAAACATCCATCCAGCTAGCAGCAGACACTAAGGGAAGAAGCTGGTGTGCACTATGCTCCTGGCAATCCCCTAAGCCAGAGGATACAGCCCAGGACATAAAAGTGCTGGTGAACCCATTCTGCATTGATCTGTCTAACCTTTTTATGAACTTGCTTGGTTTAGGTCCAGAACTTGGCAACAATGTTAGACAGTTCTGTATCATTTGGAAATGAACTTCCTCCAAATAAATTAGTATTGTTTGCTCAATGTCAACTGCACTTTCCTGCCCTCTAAACTCTAGGATTGCATATCACACTGTCATAAAAGTTGCTGGTTTTTACAGCTCCAGTTTGAAAGGCATAAGATTTCATTTTGGCTAAGTATCCTGTAATGTCAACAGCTTACATTTCTGACATCTTTTGTCATGGCGTAAGTATTTATGGCAACTATGTTATGCTGGAGTGTTTTTTCCCTGAAGGTCAGGACAGCTGCAGATGAAATAGCCTATCCCTCTCTGTGCCAGTCCCTTACTGTATCTCTGTGATTTCTAATAAACGTTTGCTGATTAGAAAAGTTGCCTGTGGAGTAATCCGACAGAACTTAATGCTGCCGACCCTAATTGTTCAAGAAGTTGACTTAGCAAGCAGGATCCTTCCCCTCTGCCTTCTAGTTACGAGTCTTTGTGGTGCGCTTACATTTGCAATTAGGACCGTTCTGCATAACTAGGAAAACAAAACAGTGGATGC
Source organism: Falco biarmicus (assembly GCF_023638135.1). Taxonomy (NCBI): domain Eukaryota; kingdom Metazoa; phylum Chordata; class Aves; order Falconiformes; family Falconidae; genus Falco; species Falco biarmicus. The sequence goes on from NC_079291.1 coordinate 105,932,015, forward strand.
TCTTAGGATGAAATTCTCCTGCCCCCTGAAATAGGACACCGGATCTCTTCAGGTGAATTCAAGATACTGAAAGAAATGTAATAAAAATAAAAGGAATTGGAAACTACTGGCCTGGCATCTCAGCTGTAATTATAACAGTGTTCAGCCACTGCCTACACTTGGCAGAGGGTACTGTCTTCTGTTGAATGAAGCACCCAACTAGCACCCAGCTTGGCCATTCTCCAGTGCCTGGTTTAGTGTGGCACTTCTCTGGGCAGGCAGCACCTTTCTTCTGCTGGTTCTCCAGGGAAGTCCCTCACACAGGACAAGTTTCAGTGGATCACTTCCTCATTCTGCCTTTCTATTTCTACTTGCAAAGGTTGGAAGTTACCACAAGCTTGAAAATTGGGCAGTAGCTATGCAGCTCTTGAACTGGTATCTATGAATGCAGCTATGGTAGAGGCTGTGGAGCCTGCTCACATCAGCTGAGGGTCCGGTCCTTCTGTGCAGTGGTGCTTACTCAAGAAATCAAACAACCCCTGAGGAGCAGTTGAGTGTGATATTCCCCCTGTTCTCCTCCTGGCTGCTTGGAGCATCCCAAAGCCCAGTAGGTATTTTCCACTCGGCTGTGTTAGCAGGCTGTGTAGATAAATATGTACATGTTCAGCAGGCTGAGCAGGAGAATTTGTGCATGTCTCTCTCCAGGATGGTCTGGACTTTGTCATGTTCTGCCTCCCCTTCCCAGATGCTTCTTTTCTGTGCTTCAGGCTTCAGTACAGCAGGATATGGCGTCACTTTTGGTTTTGTCTTTGGAAGAGTAAACAAAACAGAAGGCCAAAAGCCAGCTGCCTAAAACACATTCCTCTGCTGTGACTAGCAGCATCTCTACTTCAGATACAGGCATCCACTGTTTGCATTGCTCATCCTCCTGGCAGGGGATAAGGGCTTTGTCTGCCTCGCTTGATTTGAGCCTAACCTTCCTCATCTTTCTAATTTTGAGATGCCTAATATGCTGTCCCTTACTCCCACCAGAACCGGGGTTCCAACTGCTTCCCACATCTCCAGGAGCTGATGAAAAATATCTCATACAATGGGTCAAGGTATAGTGATAGACAAGAATGCTCTTGGTCTTGATAGAACCTGGTGTATCTATCAGGTGTGTTGTGGACCTGGCATTGAGCTGAAAGGCAGAGGAATGTGTCTGCTCTCTAAGAGGGAGTAAATCTGAACAAGAAGTGCGGGATTGGGTGGGAAATAAATTCTTCTGAGAAGGCCTGAGGTGCTGCAGGGGAGAGTGGCGTCTCCTACACCTCAGGATGATTCAAAGCAGCACATCTCAGTCACTGCACTTATAGCACTTCTCTTTTTTTTGACTTGTCCATCTTCCTGTGACAACCAGCTTCTTTCTTCCCCTTTCTACTTTTGCAGGAGAAAACAGAATGAGTTGCTTCCAGAAGGTGAGATGGAAGAGATGGCTGCGATCTCTGGTCCTGGCTCTCCACCCAAAAGGGTTTACCCTGCTGCCAGCAACTGCACATTACTTGCTGTTCCTTTGCTTGTGTGAACACTTGGAGAGCTTCACTCTCGGAACAAGTTTAAATTGCTGAGGATTTCCAGGAGACAAAGTGAAAGCCAAAAGCAGAATATGGACACTTTTCAAGGGTCAGAACATGTTAGGAACTGGCTTGTTATTTGAATCTGTGTTTTGGGTGGAGGAGTCACATCCATTTGAAAGTTTAAAGCTAGATAGTGAAATGCCCTCTGCTTCTCCTGTTTCCCAGCACTTAATGCAATATTAAAGCTATATTACAGCATTTTGAAGGACTCACACTTAGATATAAACCGTTCCATAGAGGAAATATGTACAGTAATGTTCATGCTGCTCCCTTGTCCTGCTGCTGGTGAATCTCCCTCTGTTGACAAGCTCTTCATTCACCGGCATGATAGTGGCAAGCCTGCTTTTAGCACCATTTCCAAATTTAGCCAATGCTTCAAACAAATTGTCAGAGAACAGTAACCTGGGACTGCTAACAAGGTGAGCTCAGGGGTTGTTCTGGGCTTTGAGCTGTCTGCTGGGCCTCTGTCACCTTAGAAATAGTCTCCCCTGTTACAGAGCTCACAAAATGCTGCAGCCAACCTGCCTCACGCTGGGCTGCAAGAGAAGCAGGAGCTCAGATACCAGGTACCATAGATGGGTCCTTTACATTGATCCTGCTGGCATTAAGAGGGTTTATGCCACACAAAAGCTTGTGGCAATGCGTTTCAACAAGGGAAGCCTTTTCCCCTTGCTTGGCAGAAGTATTCATAGCCCCTCTGAATTTCCAGCTGCAGGACAGATCTCAGGGTATATGTGGAGTCCTTGTTCACAGGAGCGCGGCCTGGAGGAGATTTATCAGTATTGTGGTAGTGCCTGGAGCTTTGGGTCAGTGTAGCTTCAGTTGAACATGTAAAGCTGGCTCAGGAAAAACTATTGCCAGCTCCTCAAAACCAGGGAGGGTACTTCAGGGTAAAGTTTCTTCATGTGCCCAATTCTGTTTCTTGGCAAAACCAGGAAAAGGCAAAATGTCTCCCACCCAGTTAAACTCCTCTAGGGTTAAAGAAGCCAAAGGATGAAGGGCACAGTGCAGCCAGTGCCGGGGAGGGAGCGCACTGAAAGGCAGGAGCACATAACAGCACCAAATCCCTGGAGCAGAAGAGTGCCTAGTGGCTGTAACAGAGGTTATGACAACCCACATGATATAGAGAGCTTGATTGTCATCATGTACTGGGCTGGGCTGTATTCTGGGCGCCTCTGAAAGTGGCCGCACAGCTCAGAGGGAAAGTGCTGATCTTTCACCAGCCGATTGTACTTCTCTTAGAGCAAAAATACTCCCAGTATCGGGGGAGACTAGACATTACAGTCTGCAGTCCTGCAGTGTTTAGAGATGGGAATATTTGGCTTGGATTTAGAAAGAGTGTGCAGCCAAAATCTGTAAGATGTTTCTGCAGCGAATCATAATAACTTCAGAAATGGGGCACTGGGGTGCCCAACGCCGCCGCCGTCCCCGCTCCTCGCTGCAGACCCCCCTGGATGCAGCTGGACACAGCACGGTCCCCTCATCGCCCACAGCCCTTCAACAGCTTCGTTGCCTGCGGGGCCCTGCAGTCCCGCCAGCGGCGGCTCTGCCAGTGAAAAGCAGCAACAGAAGTTGCTCTTCAGCAACTGCTCCTCCGGCTGCTCCTTTCTGCCAGGCCACCGTTTTCAAACGTCACCGTGACGTCGCATTGTGATGTCACCACTATGCAGCACGGGCATCACAATGCCGTGCCGGAATATCTGCTGGGACCCACAGCCAGCCCGTGCCAGTTGGCCTTTGCTTGCTGACTGGCAGGACCAAGGCCTGGCTCTCCACGGTGGTGGCCACCGAGGCAAGCTTGGCACAAAAGCAATGGAGCGGGAGCTGTCTGCTCAAGTAACACCATCCCTGCCTGCTCCGGAGGAGCTGGGGCAGTGGGCAGACACGACTTGTGCTGGCCCTCCAGGACAGGGGGAAAGTGCCCCCCGGGACGCTGCCATGCAAGTGGTAGGGGAGGAGCGGCACGTCCAACCGGGGGGTGACGGACATGACACCAAACAAGTCCCTCCTGCTTCCAGCAAGAGCGTGGGCCAAGGCAGTGGGCTCCTGTCGCTCCGCTTTCCACAGAAGCTTTGGATGATAGTGGAAAGCGACCAGTTTCGGTCCATTTGGTGGAGCAAGGGAGGAAAATACGTGGCCATCAACGAGAAGCTCTTCAAAGAGGAGGTGCTGGGCGGGGGAGGACCTCTGCAGGTTTACACCAGGCAGAGCATGAAGAGCTTCCTTCGCCAGATGAACTACCACGGATTCGTCAAAATGCAAGGGGATGGCGAAAGATCTGCCTCCCTGCCTGAGTTCCTGGCAGAAGAAGCAGCAGCTGCTGCTCACAGCAAGGTAGAGCCATCGCTCCGCACATCCACTAACGCTCACAGGGGTCTTGGGGGAGGGACGGACCTTCGCGTCGCATAAGGCCTCGCAATAGAGGGGGCGGGGAGGGCAGCGAGCGGTCCGGTTTTAGTTTCCTCCTCGGGGCGTTTTCAGGAAGGTTTGAGTTAGTCTTTCTGACTAGTAGAAACGTGGATAAAGTACAGTTTGGTTATACCTGCTTAGTTTGAAGCCGTTCCATGGAAAGACCGGCTCCGTGTAACCTCATTGCTCTGAATGTCTTTGCTACGTGTCTTGCTGCACCAAATCTGAAACCTTCCTGCCGGATGCCAAGAGGATACACTTAAGGACCCCAGTGTTACCTCCCTGCTCATGCCCACCCTGGAGTTGCTGAACAGTCATGGTATTTGGCTTTTGAAAGCACTTCTTATGCTTTTGAAAAGCCTACGCTGCTCTTGCTGCCAGGGGTGGTGGTGACTGAACAGAACGCTTCACGTAACCTTTCGGCCTCAGCTTGAGGTTTCAGCCGTCCCCGAGAGTCCCTTCCACTATCCATGTTTGTCTTGTGCAATTCAGAGTCTGGCTTCTCGTAGCTTGGGCTTTTCCAGGCTTGGGATGGCGGCAACTGACTCTTCTCCTTTGCTTCTTCTAGGTACTCTACTACTATAACCCCCTCTTTAACAGAGGGCATCCCCACCTGCTGGAAAAGTGCCGGAGGAGGGCTGGCCTCAAGCGGAAAGCCCTGGAGATGTATGAGGGGCAGCCCTGCAGAAGACCAGGTGGCCAGCCTGCAGGGGACATGCCAGCGTCCACCAAGCGATGGGCTGAAGCACCTCCCAGCCTCGGTGCCACCCGTCCATCTCCACCGGCAGCTGCTCCCGCACTTCCAGAGCCGGCGGGAGCAGCGGGCAGCAAGAACTTCAGCCCTGTGGCCCCCTCCTCCCCACCACCACTCTCAGCTCTGCCAGCGTCCCCAGCACCACTCTGCAGACAAAGCCCTCCAGTCCCCCACTGCCCCACCTGCACCTGCCACCTCAGGACTGCAGACGCCATCGGACCCCAGCGCGGCACAATCTAAAGAGACGGAAAGAGTCAGCAGCCCGTCATGAATGAGTGTCCGATGGTTGTTGCTAAGGAGTGCAGCTTAGAAGAGCTGATGAGAAACTGATTGAACAATAAAGCTTTTCCAGTTGTCCTGTCCTGTTTGCACAGTGGAAGCCCAGACCTGAGTTTTTATTTCACCTAAGCAGAAGCGAGCCCACAAGCCATTTAATCGTCTTCCATTAACAGTTAAGCTCTAGATTCTTAGCCTTACTGAGTAAAAAGATAGATGGTGTTTGCATGATGCATGCACTGAGGGTGTTCTTCCTAATGGCAACATCTGAGCGAAAGGGGGATGCCATCAAGAACTGTGGAGACTACATACTTGTTTAAAGTAAGAATATATTAAAAAGAAAAAGGTTTTGAATCAAACCACACTGAAATCAGAAGTTTGCACAACTCCTCACAAATCAAGAGCTCCCCAGCCAGAAGGTGCCTTCTTTCCCTGCACATGACCACTGGTGGTCTTGGTTTCACTGGGCACTTGCACAGTGCAGGCTTGGAAGAGGGCATTAGGACATTTTTTTCCACTGAAAGGGTTGTCAGGCATTGGAAGAGGCTGCTCAGGGAAGTGGTTGAGTCACCATCCCTGGAGGGATTGAAAAGACCTGTAGCTGTGGCGGTTAGAGACACGAGTGTCCCTGAAGGGTGGGCTTGGCAGTGTTAGCTTAATGGTTGCCCTTGATCTTAAGGGCCTTTTCCAACCTAAATGATTCTATTCTTTCTAAGAAAAGGTTTTCTTCCTGTGGTTTTCTTCAGTATTTTAATACCACTTGAAAAAGCCGAGGATGGGATAAATGTCCCTCCTCCTCTTTGTCGGACACTTGCTCCGTGCTTTGGACTGCCTTCTCCTTTATCTAGTGGACGCCTCCTCCTCCATACTTGCAGCTGTTCTTTGTGTTTACACCACTGCGCAGATTAAACACCTTGCATCGTGTTTCCTTAACAGACACCACCCCAGTGAAATGACAACAAGCAGTATGAGGACGTTTCTGCACATGTCAGAGGTGGCCAGCTGAAAAAGTGCCTGAACAGAGCACTGGGGTGCCCAACGCCGCCGCCGTCCCCGCTCCTCGCTGCAGACCCCCCTGGATGCAGCTGGACACAGCACGGTCCCCTCATTGCCCACAGCCCTTCAACAGCTTCGTTGCCTGCGGGGCCCTGCAGTCCCGCCAGCGGCGGCTCTGCCAGTGAAAAGCAGCAACAGAAGTTGCTCTTCAGCAACTGCTCCTCCGGCTGCTCCTTTCTGCCAGGCCACCGTTTTCAAACGTCACCGTGACGTCGCATTGTGATGTCACCACTATGCAGCACGGGCATCACAATGCCGTGCCGGAATATCTGCTGGGACCCACAGCCAGCCCGTGCCAGTTGGCCTTTGCTTGCTGACTGGCAGGACCAAGGCCTGGCTCTCCACGGTGGTGGCCACCGAGGCAAGCTTGGCACAAAAGCAATGGAGCGGGAGCTGTCTGCTCAAGTAACACCATCCCTGCCTGCTCCGGAGGAGCTGGGGCAGTGGGCAGACACGACTTGTGCTGGCCCTCCAGGACAGGGGGAAAGTGCCCCCCGGGACGCTGCCATGCAAGTGGTAGGGGAGGAGCGGCACGTCCAACCGGGGGGTGACGGACATGACACCAAACAAGTCCCTCCTGCTTCCAGCAAGAGCGTGGGCCAAGGCAGTGGGCTCCTGTCGCTCCGCTTTCCACAGAAGCTTTGGATGATAGTGGAAAGCGACCAGTTTCGGTCCATTTGGTGGAGCAAGGGAGGAAAATACGTGGCCATCAACGAGAAGCTCTTCAAAGAGGAGGTGCTGGGCGGGGGAGGACCTCTGCAGGTTTACACCAGGCAGAGCATGAAGAGCTTCCTTCGCCAGATGAACTACCACGGATTCGTCAAAATGCAAGGGGATGGCGAAAGATCTGCCTCCCTGCCTGAGTTCCTGGCAGAAGAAGCAGCAGCTGCTGCTCACAGCAAGGTAGAGCCATCGCTCCGCACATCCACTAACGCTCACAGGGGTCTTGGGGGAGGGACGGACCTTCGCGTCGCATAAGGCCTCGCAATAGAGGGGGCGGGGAGGGCAGCGAGCGGTCCGGTTTTAGTTTCCTCCTCGGGGCGTTTTCAGGAAGGTTTGAGTTAGTCTTTCTGACTAGTAGAAACGTGGATAAAGTACAGTTTGGTTATACCTGCTTAGTTTGAAGCCGTTCCATGGAAAGACCGGCTCCGTGTAACCTCATTGCTCTGAATGTCTTTGCTACGTGTCTTGCTGCACCAAATCTGAAACCTTCCTGCCGGATGCCAAGAGGATACACTTAAGGACCCCAGTGTTACCTCCCTGCTCATGCCCACCCTGGAGTTGCTGAACAGTCATGGTATTTGGCTTTTGAAAGCACTTCTTATGCTTTTGAAAAGCCTACGCTGCTCTTGCTGCCAGGGGTGGCGGTGACTGAACAGAACGCTTCACGTAACCTTTCGGCCTCAGCTTGAGGTTTCAGCCGTCCCCGAGAGTCCCTTCCACTATCCATGTTTGTCTTGTGCAATTCAGAGTCTGGCTTCTCGTAGCTTGGGCTTTTCCAGGCTTGGGATGGCGGCAACTGACTCTTCTCCTTTGCTTCTTCTAGGTACTCTACTACTATAACCCCCTCTTTAACAGAGGGCATCCCCACCTGCTGGAAAAGTGCCGGAGGAGGGCTGGCCTCAAGCGGAAAGCCCTGGAGATGGATGAGGGGCAGCCCTGCAGAAGACCAGGTGGCCAGCCTGCAGGGGACATGCCAGCGTCCACCAAGCGATGGGCTGAAGCACCTCCCAGCCTCGGTGCCACCCGTCCATCTCCACCGGCAGCTGCTCCCGCACTTCCAGAGCCGGCGGGAGCAGCGGGCAGCAAGAACTTCAGCCCTGTGGCCCCCTCCTCCCCACCACCACTCTCAGCTCTGCCAGCGTCCCCAGCACCACTCTGCAGACAAAGCCCTCCAGTCCCCCACTGCCCCACCTGCACCTGCCACCTCAGGACTGCAGACGCCATCGGACCCCAGCGCGGCACAATCTAAAGAGACGGAAAGAGTCAGCAGCCCGTCATGAGTGTCCGATGGTTGTTGCTAAGGAGTGCAGCTTAGAAGAGCTGATGAGAAACTGATTGAACAATAAAGCTTTTCCAGTTGTCCTGTCCTGTTTGCACAGTGGAAGCCCAGACCTGAGTTTTTATTTCACCTAAGCAGAAGCGAGCCCACAAGCCATTTAATCGTCTTCCATTAACAGTTAAGCTCTAGATTCTTAGCCTTACTGAGTAAAAAGATAGATGGTGTTTGCATGATGCATGCACTGAGGGTGTTCTTCCTAATGGCAACATCTGAGCGAAAGGGGGATGCCATCAAGAACTGTGGAGACTACATACTTGTTTAAAGTAAGAATATATTAAAAAGAAAAAGGTTTTGAATCAAACCACACTGAAATCAGAAGTTTGCACAACTCCTCACAAATCAAGAGCTCCCCAGCCAGAAGGTGCCTTCTTTCCCTGCACATGACCACTGGTGGTCTTGGTTTCACTGGGCACTTGCACAGTGCAGGCTTGGAAGAGGGCATTAGGACATTTTTTTCCACTGAAAGGGTTGTCAGGCATTGGAAGAGGCTGCTCAGGGAAGTGGTTGAGTCACCATCCCTGGAGGGATTGAAAAGACCTGTAGCTGTGGCGGTTAGAGACACGAGTGTCCCTGAAGGGTGGGCTTGGCAGTGTTAGCTTAATGGTTGCCCTTGATCTTAAGGGCCTTTTCCAACCTAAATGATTCTATTCTTTCTAAGAAAAGGTTTTCTTCCTGTGGTTTTCTTCAGTATTTTAATACCACTTGAAAAAGCCGAGGATGGGATAAATGTCCCTCCTCCTCTTTGTCGGACACTTGCTCCGTGCTTTGGACTGCCTTCTCCTTTATCTAGTGGACGCCTCCTCCTCCATACTTGCAGCTGTTCTTTGTGTTTACACCACTGCGCAGATTAAACACCTTGCATCGTGTTTCCTTAACAGACACCACCCCAGTGAAATGACAACAAGCAGTATGAGGACGTTTCTGCACATGTCAGAGGTGGCCAGCTGAAAAAGTGCCTGAACAGAGCACTGGGGTGCCCAACGCCGCCGCCGTCCCCGCTCCTCGCTGCAGACCCCCCTGGATGCAGCTGGACACAGCACGGTCCCCTCATTGCCCACAGCCCTTCAACAGCTTCGTTGCCTGCGGGGCCCTGCAGTCCCGCCAGCGGCGGCTCTGCCAGTGAAAAGCAGCAACAGAAGTTGCTCTTCAGCAACTGCTCCTCCGGCTTGCTCCTTTCTGCCAGGCCACCGTTTTCAAACGTCACCGTGACGTCGCATTGTGATGTCACCACTATGCAGCACGGGCATCACAATGCCGTGCCGGAATATCTGCTGGGACCCACAGCCAGCCCGTGCCAGTTGGCCTTTGCTTGCTGACTGGCAGGACCAAGGCCTGGCTCTCCACGGTGGTGGCCACCGAGGCAAGCTTGGCACAAAAGCAATGGAGCGGGAGCTGTCTGCTCAAGTAACACCATCCCTGCCTGCTCCGGAGGAGCTGGGGCAGTGGGCAGACACGACTTGTGCTGGCCCTCCAGGACAGGGGGAAAGTGCCCCCCGGGACGCTGCCATGCAAGTGGTAGGGGAGGAGCGGCACGTCCAACCGGGGGGTGACGGACATGACACCAAACAAGTCCCTCCTGCTTCCAGCAAGAGCGTGGGCCAAGGCAGTGGGCTCCTGTCGCTCCGCTTTCCACAGAAGCTTTGGATGATAGTGGAAAGCGACCAGTTTCGGTCCATTTGGTGGAGCAAGGGAGGAAAATACGTGGCCATCAACGAGAAGCTCTTCAAAGAGGAGGTGCTGGGCGGGGGAGGACCTCTGCAGGTTTACACCAGGCAGAGCATGAAGAGCTTCCTTCGCCAGATGAACTACCACGGATTCGTCAAAATGCAAGGGGATGGCGAAAGATCTGCCTCCCTGCCTGAGTTCCTGGCAGAAGAAGCAGCAGCTGCTGCTCACAGCAAGGTAGAGCCATCGCTCCGCACATCCACTAACGCTCACAGGGGTCTTGGGGGAGGGACGGACCTTCGCGTCGCATAAGGCCTCGCAATAGAGGGGGCGGGGAGGGCAGCGAGCGGTCCGGTTTTAGTTTCCTCCTCGGGGCGTTTTCAGGAAGGTTTGAGTTAGTCTTTCTGACTAGTAGAAACGTGGATAAAGTACAGTTTGGTTATACCTGCTTAGTTTGAAGCCGTTCCATGGAAAGACCGGCTCCGTGTAACCTCATTGCTCTGAATGTCTTTGCTACGTGTCTTGCTGCACCAAATCTGAAACCTTCCTGCCGGATGCCAAGAGGATACACTTAAGGACCCCAGTGTTACCTCCCTGCTCATGCCCACCCTGGAGTTGCTGAACAGTCATGGTATTTGGCTTTTGAAAGCACTTCTTATGCTTTTGAAAAGCCTACGCTGCTCTTGCTGCCAGGGGTGGCGGTGACTGAACAGAACGCTTCACGTAACCTTTCGGCCTCAGCTTGAGGTTTCAGCCGTCCCCGAGAGTCCCTTCCACTATCCATGTTTGTCTTGTGCAATTCAGAGTCTGGCTTCTCGTAGCTTGGGCTTTTCCAGGCTTGGGATGGCGGCAACTGACTCTTCTCCTTTGCTTCTTCTAGGTACTCTACTACTATAACCCCCTCTTTAACAGAGGGCATCCCCACCTGCTGGAAAAGTGCCGGAGGAGGGATGGCCTCAAGCGGAAAGCCCTGGAGATGTATGAGGGGCAGCCCTGCAGAAGACCAGGTGGCCAGCCTGCAGGGGACATGCCAGCGTCCACCAAGCGATGGGCTGAAGCACCTCCCAGCCTCGGTGCCACCCGTCCATCTCCACCGGCAGCTGCTCCCGCACTTCCAGAGCCGGCGGGAGCAGCGGGCAGCAAGAACTTCAGCCCTGTGGCCCCCTCCTCCCCACCACCACTCTCAGCTCTGCCAGCGTCCCCAGCACCACTCTGCAGACAAAGCCCTCCAGTCCCCCACTGCCCCCACCTGCACCTGCCACCTCAGGACTGCAGACGCCATCGGACCCCAGCGCGGCACAATCTAAAGAGACGGAAAGAGTCAGCAGCCCGTCATGAATGAGTGTCCGATGGTTGTTGCTAAGGAGTGCAGCTTAGAAGAGCTGATGAGAAACTGATTGAACAATAAAGCTTTTCCAGTTGTCCTGTCCTGTTTGCACAGTGGAAGCCCAGACCTGAGTTTTTATTTCACCTAAGCAGAAGCGAGCCCACAAGCCATTTAATCGTCTTCCATTAACAGTTAAGCTCTAGATTCTTAGCCTTACTGAGTAAAAAGATAGATGGTGTTTGCATGATGCATGCACTGAGGGTGTTCTTCCTAATGGCAACATCTGAGCGAAAGGGGGATGCCATCAAGAACTGTGGAGACTACATACTTGTTTAAAGTAAGAATATATTAAAAAGAAAAAGGTTTTGAATCAAACCACACTGAAATCAGAAGTTTGCACAACTCCTCACAAATCAAGAGCTCCCCAGCCAGAAGGTGCCTTCTTTCCCTGCACATGACCACTGGTGGTCTTGGTTTCACTGGGCACTTGCACAGTGCAGGCTTGGAAGAGGGCATTAGGACATTTTTTTCCACTGAAAGGGTTGTCAGGCATTGGAAGAGGCTGCTCAGGGAAGTGGTTGAGTCACCATCCCTGGAGGGATTGAAAAGACCTGTAGCTGTGGCGGTTAGAGACACGAGTGTCCCTGAAGGGTGGGCTTGGCAGTGTTAGCTTAATGGTTGCCCTTGATCTTAAGGGCCTTTTCCAACCTAAATGATTCTATTCTTTCTAAGAAAAGGTTTTCTTCCTGTGGTTTTCTTCAGTATTTTAATACCACTTGAAAAAGCCGAGGATGGGATAAATGTCCCTCCTCCTCTTTGTCGGACACTTGCTCCGTGCTTTGGACTGCCTTCTCCTTTATCTAGTGGACGCCTCCTCCTCCATACTTGCAGCTGTTCTTTGTGTTTACACCACTGCGCAGATTAAACACCTTGCATCGTGTTTCCTTAACAGACACCACCCCAGTGAAATGACAACAAGCAGTATGAGGACGTTTCTGCACATGTCAGAGGTGGCCAGCTGAAAAAGTGCCTGAACAGAGCACTGGGGTGCCCAACGCCGCCGCCGTCCCCGCTCCTCGCTGCAGACCCCCCTGGATGCAGCTGGACACAGCACGGTCCCCTCATTGCCCACAGCCCTTCAACAGCTTCGTTGCCTGCGGGGCCCTGCAGTCCCGCCAGCGGCGGCTCTGCCAGTGAAAAGCAGCAACAGAAGTTGCTCTTCAGCAACTGCTCCTCCGGCTGCTCCTTTCTGCCAGGCCACCGTTTTCAAACGTCACCGTGACGTCGCATTGTGATGTCACCACTATGCAGCACGGGCATCACAATGCCGTGCCGGAATATCTGCTGGGACCCACAGCCAGCCAGTGCCAGTTGGCCTTTGCTTGCTGACTGGCAGGACCAAGGCCTGGCTCTCCACGGTGGTGGCCACCGAGGCAAGCTTGGCACAAAAGCAATGGAGCGGGAGCTGTCTGCTCAAGTAACACCATCCCTGCCTGCTCCGGAGGAGCTGGGGCAGTGGGCAGACACGACTTGTGCTGGCCCTCCAGGACAGGGGGAAAGTGCCCCCCGGGACGCTGCCATGCAAGTGGTAGGGGAGGAGCGGCACGTCCAACCGGGGGGTGACGGACATGACACCAAACAAGTCCCTCCTGCTTCCAGCAAGAGCGTGGGCCAAGGCAGTGGGCTCCTGTCGCTCCGCTTTCCACAGAAGCTTTGGATGATAGTGGAAAGCGACCAGTTTCGGTCCATTTGGTGGAGCAAGGGAGGAAAATACGTGGCCATCAACGAGAAGCTCTTCAAAGAGGAGGTGCTGGGCGGGGGAGGACCTCTGCAGGTTTACACCAGGCAGAGCATGAAGAGCTTCCTTCGCCAGATGAACTACCACGGATTCGTCAAAATGCAAGGGGATGGCGAAAGATCTGCCTCCCTGCCTGAGTTCCTGGCAGAAGAAGCAGCAGCTGCTGCTCACAGCAAGGTAGAGCCATCGCTCCGCACATCCACTAACGCTCACAGGGGTCTTGGGGAGGGACGGACCTTCGCGTCGCATAAGGCCTCGCAATAGAGGGGGCGGGGAGGGCAGCGAGCGGTCCGGTTTTAGTTTCCTCCTCGGGGCGTTTTCAGGAAGGTTTGAGTTAGTCTTTCTGACTAGTAGAAACGTGGATAAAGTACAGTTTGGTTATACCTGCTTAGTTTGAAGCCGTTCCATGGAAAGACCGGCTCCGTGTAACCTCATTGCTCTGAATGTCTTTGCTACGTGTCTTGCTGCACCAAATCTGAAACCTTCCTGCCGGATGCCAAGAGGATACACTTAAGGACCCCAGTGTTACCTCCCTGCTCATGCCCACCCTGGAGTTGCTGAACAGTCATGGTATTTGGCTTTTGAAAGCACTTCTTATGCTTTTGAAAAGCCTACGCTGCTCTTGCTGCCAGGGGTGGCGGTGACTGAACAGAACGCTTCACGTAACCTTTCGGCCTCAGCTTGAGGTTTCAGCCGTCCCCGAGAGTCCCTTCCACTATCCATGTTTGTCTTGTGCAATTCAGAGTCTGGCTTCTCGTAGCTTGGGCTTTTCCAGGCTTGGGATGGCGGCAACTGACTCTTCTCCTTTGCTTCTTCTAGGTACTCTACTACTATAACCCCCTCTTTAACAGAGGGCATCCCCACCTGCTGGAAAAGTGCCGGAGGAGGGCTGGCCTCAAGCGGAAAGCCCTGAGATGTATGAGGGGCAGCCCTGCAGAAGACCAGGTGGCCAGCCTGCAGGGGACATGCCAGCGTCCACCAAGCGATGGGCTGAAGCACCTCCCAGCCTCGGTGCCACCCGTCCATCTCCACCGGCAGCTGCTCCCGCACTTCCAGAGCCGGCGGGAGCAGCGGGCAGCAAGAACTTCAGCCCTGTGGCCCCCTCCTCCCCACCACCACTCTCAGCTCTGCCAGCGTCCCCAGCACCACTCTGCAGACAAAGCCCTCCAGTCCCCCACTGCCCCACCTGCACCTGCCACCTCAGGACTGCAGACGCCATCGGACCCCAGCGCGGCACAATCTAAAGAGACGGAAAGAGTCAGCAGCCCGTCATGAATGAGTGTCCGATGGTTGTTGCTAAGGAGTGCAGCTTAGAAGAGCTGATGAGAAACTGATTGAACAATAAAGCTTTTCCAGTTGTCCTGTCCTGTTTGCACAGTGGAAGCCCAGACCTGAGTTTTTATTTCACCTAAGCAGAAGCGAGCCCACAAGCCATTTAATCGTCTTCCATTAACAGTTAAGCTCTAGATTCTTAGCCTTACTGAGTAAAAAGATAGATGGTGTTTGCATGATGCATGCACTGAGGGTGTTCTTCCTAATGGCAACATCTGAGCGAAAGGGGGATGCCATCAAGAACTGTGGAGACTACATACTTGTTTAAAGTAAGAATATATTAAAAAGAAAAAGGTTTTGAATCAAACCACACTGAAATCAGAAGTTTGCACAACTCCTCACAAATCAAGAGCTCCCCAGCCAGAAGGTGCCTTCTTTCCCTGCACATGACCACTGGTGGTCTTGGTTTCACTGGGCACTTGCACAGTGCAGGCTTGGAAGAGGGCATTAGGACATTTTTTTCCACTGAAAGGGTTGTCAGGCATTGGAAGAGGCTGCTCAGGGAAGTGGTTGAGTCACCATCCCTGGAGGGATTGAAAAGACCTGTAGCTGTGGCGGTTAGAGACACGAGTGTCCCTGAAGGGTGGGCTTGGCAGTGTTAGCTTAATGGTTGCCCTTGATCTTAAGGGCCTTTTCCAACCTAAATGATTCTATTCTTTCTATTCCTGTGGTTTTCTTCAGTATTTTAATACCACTTGAAAAAGCCGAGGATGGGATAAATGTCCCTCCTCCTCTTTGTCGGACACTTGCTCCGTGCTTTGGACTGCCTTCTCCTTTATCTAGTGGACGCCTCCTCCTCCATACTTGCAGCTGTTCTTTGTGTTTACACCACTGCGCAGATTAAACACCTTGCATCGTGTTTCCTTAACAGACACCACCCCAGTGAAATGACAACAAGCAGTATGAGGACGTTTCTGCACATGTCAGAGGTGGCCAGCTGAAAAAGTGCCTGAACAGAGCACTGGGGTGCCCAACGCCGCCGCCGTCCCCGCTCCTCGCTGCAGACCCCCCTGGATGCAGCTGGACACAGCACGGTCCCCTCATTGCCCACAGCCCTTCAACAGCTTCGTTGCCTGCGGGGCCCTGCAGTCCCGCCAGCGGCGGCTCTGCCAGTGAAAAGCAGCAACAGAAGTTGCTCTTCAGCAACTGCTCCTCCGGGCTGCTCCTTTCTGCCAGGCCACCGTTTTCAAACGTCACCGTGACGTCGCATTGTGATGTCACCACTATGCAGCACGGGCATCACAATGCCGTGCCGGAATATCTGCTGGGACCCACAGCCAGCCAGTGCCAGTTGGCCTTTGCTTGCTGACTGGCAGGACCAAGGCCTGGCTCTCCACGGTGGTGGCCACCGAGGCAAGCTTGGCACAAAAGCAATGGAGCGGGAGCTGTCTGCTCAAGTAACACCATCCCTGCCTGCTCCGGAGGAGCTGGGGCAGTGGGCAGACACGACTTGTGCTGGCCCTCCAGGACAGGGGGAAAGTGCCCCCCCGGGACGCTGCCATGCAAGTGGTAGGGGAGGAGCGGCACGTCCAACCGGGGGGTGACGGACATGACACCAAACAAGTCCCTCCTGCTTCCAGCAAGAGCGTGGGGCCAAGGCAGTGGGCTCCTGTCGCTCCGCTTTCCACAGAAGCTTTGGATGATAGTGGAAAGCGACCAGTTTCGGTCCATTTGGTGGAGCAAGGGAGGAAAATACGTGGCCATCAACGAGAAGCTCTTCAAAGAGGAGGTGCTGGGCGGGGGAGGACCTCTGCAGGTTTACACCAGGCAGAGCATGAAGAGCTTCCTTCGCCAGATGAACTACCACGGATTCGTCAAAATGCAAGGGGATGGCGAAAGATCTGCCTCCCTGCCTGAGTTCCTGGCAGAAGAAGCAGCAGCTGCTGCTCACAGCAAGGTAGAGCCATCGCTCCGCACATCCACTAACGCTCACAGGGGTCTTGGGGGAGGGACGGACCTTCGCGTCGCATAAGGCCTCGCAATAGAGGGGGGCGGGGAGGGCAGCGAGCGGTCCGGTTTTAGTTTCCTCCTCGGGGCGTTTTCAGGAAGGTTTGAGTTAGTCTTTCTGACTAGTAGAAACGTGGATAAAGTACAGTTTGGTTATACCTGCTTAGTTTGAAGCCGTTCCATGGAAAGACCGGCTCCGTGTAACCTCATTGCTCTGAATGTCTTTGCTACGTGTCTTGCTGCACCAAATCTGAAACCTTCCTGCCGGATGCCAAGAGGATACACTTAAGGACCCCAGTGTTACCTCCCTGCTCATGCCCACCCTGGAGTTGCTGAACAGTCATGGTATTTGGCTTTTGAAAGCACTTCTTATGCTTTTGAAAAGCCTACGCTGCTCTTGCTGCCAGGTGGTGGCGGTGAGCTGAACAGAACGCTTCACGTAACCTTTCGGCCTCAGCTTGAGGTTTCAGCCGTCCCCGAGAGTCCCTTCCACTATCCATGTTTGTCTTGTGCAATTCAGAGTCTGGCTTCTCGTAGCTTGGGCTTTTCCAGGCTTGGGATGGCGGCAACTGACTCTTCTCCTTTGCTTCTTCTAGGTACTCTACTACTATAACCCCCTCTTTAACAGAGGGCATCCCCACCTGCTGGAAAAGTGCCGGAGGAGGGATGGCCTCAAGCGGAAAGCCCTGGAGATGGATGAGGGGCAGCCCTGCAGAAGACCAGGTGGCCAGCCTGCAGGGGACATGCCAGCGTCCACCAAGCGATGGGCTGAAGCACCTCCCAGCCTCGGTGCCACCCGTCCATCTCCACCGGCAGCTGCTCCCGCACTTCCAGAGCCGGCGGGAGCAGCGGGCAGCAAGAACTTCAGCCCTGTGGCCCCCTCCTCCCCACCACCACTCTCAGCTCTGCCAGCGTCCCCAGCACCACTCTGCAGACAAAGCCCTCCAGTCCCCCACTGCCCCACCTGCACCTGCCACCTCAGGACTGCAGACGCCATCGGACCCCAGCGCGGCACAATCTAAAGAGACGGAAAGAGTCAGCAGCCCGTCATGAATGAGTGTCCGATGGTTGTTGCTAAGGAGTGCAGCTTAGAAGAGCTGATGAGAAACTGATTGAACAATAAAGCTTTTCCAGTTGTCCTGTCCTGTTTGCACAGTGGAAGCCCAGACCTGAGTTTTTATTTCACCTAAGCAGAAGCGAGCCCACAAGCCATTTTAATCGTCTTCCATTAACAGTTAAGCTCTAGATTCTTAGCCTTACTGAGTAAAAAGATAGATGGTGTTTGCATGATGCATGCACTGAGGGTGTTCTTCCTAATGGCAACATCTGAGCGAAAGGGGGATGCCATCAAGAACTGTGGAGACTACATACTTGTTTAAAGTAAGAATATATTAAAAAGAAAAAGGTTTTGAATCAAACCACACTGAAATCAGAAGTTTGCACAACTCCTCACAAATCAAGAGCTCCCCAGCCAGAAGGTGCCTTCTTTCCCTGCACATGACCACTGGTGGTCTTGGTTTCACTGGGCACTTGCACAGTGCAGGCTTGGAAGAGGGCATTAGGACATTTTTTTTCCACTGAAAGGGTTGTCAGGCATTGGAAGAGGCTGCTCAGGGAAGTGGTTGAGTCACCATCCCTGGAGGGATTGAAAAGACCTGTAGCTGTGGCGGTTAGAGACACGAGTGTCCCTGAAGGGTGGGCTTGGCAGTGTTAGCTTAATGGTTGCCCTTGATCTTAAGGGCCTTTTCCAACCTAAATGATTCTATTCTTTCTAAGAAAAGGTTTTCTTCCTGTGGTTTTCTTCAGTATTTTAATACCACTTGAAAAAGCCGAGGATGGGATAAATGTCCCTCCTCCTCTTTGTCGGACACTTGCTCCGTGCTTTGGACTGCCTTCTCCTTTATCTAGTGGACGCCTCCTCCTCCATACTTGCAGCTGTTCTTTGTGTTTACACCACTGCGCAGATTAAACACCTTGCATCGTGTTTCCTTAACAGACACCACCCCAGTGAAATGACAACAAGCAGTATGAGGACGTTTCTGCACATGTCAGAGGTGGCCAGCTGAAAAAGTGCCTGAACAGAGCACTGGGGTGCCCAACGCCGCCGCCGTCCCCCGCTCCTCGCTGCAGACCCCCCTGGATGCAGCTGGACACAGCACGGTCCCCTCATCGCCCACAGCCCTTCAACAGCTTCGTTGCCTGCGGGGCCCTGCAGTCCCGCCAGCGGCGGCTCTGCCAGTGAAAAGCAGCAACAGAAGTTGCTCTTCAGCAACTGCTCCTCCGGCTGCTCCTTTCTGCCAGGCCACCGTTTTCAAACGTCACCGTGACGTCGCATTGTGATGTCACCACTATGCAGCACGGGCATCACAATGCCGTGCCGGAATATCTGCTGGGACCCACAGCCAGCCCGTGCCAGTTGGCCTTTGCTTGCTGACTGGCAGGACCAAGGCCTGGCTCTCCACGGTGGTGGCCACCGAGGCAAGCTTGGCACAAAAGCAATGGAGCGGGAGCTGTCTGCTCAAGTAACACCATCCCTGCCTGCTCCGGAGGAGCTGGGGGCAGTGGGCAGACACGACTTGTGCTGGCCCTCCAGGACAGGGGGAAAGTGCCCCCCGGGACGCTGCCATGCAAGTGGTAGGGGAGGAGCGGCACGTCCAACCGGGGGGTGACGGACATGACACCAAACAAGTCCCTCCTGCTTCCAGCAAGAGCGTGGGCCAAGGCAGTGGGCTCCTGTCGCTCCGCTTTCCACAGAAGCTTTGGATGATAGTGGAAAGCGACCAGTTTCGGTCCATTTGGTGGAGCAAGGGAGGAAAATACGTGGCCATCAACGAGAAGCTCTTCAAAGAGGAGGTGCTGGGCGGGGGAGGACCTCTGCAGGTTTACACCAGGCAGAGCATGAAGAGCTTCCTTCGCCAGATGAACTACCACGGATTCGTCAAAATGCAAGGGGATGGCGAAAGATCTGCCTCCCTGCCTGAGTTCCTGGCAGAAGAAGCAGCAGCTGCTGCTCACAGCAAGGTAGAGCCATCGCTCCGCACATCCACTAACGCTCACAGGGGTCTTGGGGGAGGGACGGACCTTCGCGTCGCATAAGGCCTCGCAATAGAGGGGGCGGGGGAGGGCAGCGAGCGGTCCGGTTTTAGTTTCCTCCTCGGGGCGTTTTCAGGAAGGTTTGAGTTAGTCTTTCTGACTAGTAGAAACGTGGATAAAGTACAGTTTGGTTATACCTGCTTAGTTTGAAGCCGTTCCATGGAAAGACAGGCTCCGTGTAACCTCATTGCTCTGAATGTCTTTGCTACGTGTCTTGCTGCACCAAATCTGAAACCTTCCTGCCGGATGCCAAGAGGATACACTTAAGGACCCCAGTGTTACCTCCCTGCTCATGCCCACCCTGGAGTTGCTGAACAGTCATGGTATTTGGCTTTTGAAAGCACTTCTTATGCTTTTGAAAAGCCTACGCTGCTCTTGCTGCCAGGGGTGGCGGTGACTGAACAGAACGCTTCACGTAACCTTTCGGCCTCAGCTTGAGGTTTCAGCCGTCCCCGAGAGTCCCTTCCACTATCCATGTTTGTCTTGTGCAATTCAGAGTCTGGCTTCTCGTAGCTTGGGCTTTTCCAGGCTTGGGATGGCGGCAACTGACTCTTCTCCTTTGCTTCTTCTAGGTACTCTACTACTATAACCCCCTCTTTAACAGAGGGCATCCCCACCTGCTGGAAAAGTGCCGGAGGAGGGATGGCCTCAAGCGGAAAGCCCTGGAGATGGATGAGGGGCAGCCCTGCAGAAGACCAGGTGGCCAGCCTGCAGGGGACATGCCAGCGTCCACCAAGCGATGGGCTGAAGCACCTCCCAGCCTCGGTGCCACCCGTCCATCTCCACCGGCAGCTGCTCCCGCACTTCCAGAGCCGGCGGGGAGCAGCGGGCAGCAAGAACTTCAGCCCTGTGGCCCCCTCCTCCCCCACCACCACTCTCAGCTCTGCCAGCGTCCCCAGCACCACTCTGCAGACAAAGCCCTCCAGTCCCCCACTGCCCCACCTGCACCTGCCACCTCAGGACTGCAGACGCCATCGGACCCCAGCGCGGCACAATCTAAAGAGACGGAAAGAGTCAGCAGCCCGTCATGAATGAGTGTCCCGATGGTTGTTGCTAAGGAGTGCAGCTTAGAAGAGCTGATGAGAAACTGATTGAACAATAAAGCTTTTCCAGTTGTCCTGTCCTGTTTGCACAGTGGAAGCCCAGACCTGAGTTTTTATTTCACCTAAGCAGAAGCGAGCCCACAAGCCATTTAATCGTCTTCCATTAACAGTTAAGCTCTAGATTCTTAGCCTTACTGAGTAAAAAGATAGATGGTGTTTGCATGATGCATGCACTGAGGGTGTTCTTCCTAATGGCAACATCTGAGCGAAAGGGGGATGCCATCAAGAACTGTGGAGACTACATACTTGTTTAAAGTAAGAATATATTAAAAAGAAAAAGGTTTTGAATCAAACCACACTGAAATCAGAAGTTTGCACAACTCCTCACAAATCAAGAGCTCCCCAGCCAGAAGGTGCCTTCTTTCCCTGCACATGACCACTGGTGGTCTTGGTTTCACTGGGCACTTGCACAGTGCAGGCTTGGAAGAGGGCATTAGGACATTTTTTTCCACTGAAAGGGTTGTCAGGCATTGGAAGAGGCTGCTCAGGGAACTGGTTGAGTCACCATCCCTGGAGGGATTGAAAAGACCTGTAGCTGTGGCGGTTAGAGACACGAGTGTCCCTGAAGGGTGGGCTTGGCAGTGTTAGCTTAATGGTTGCCCTTGATCTTAAGGGCCTTTTCCAACCTAAATGATTCTATTCTTTCTAAGAAAAGGTTTTCTTCCTGTGGTTTTCTTCAGTATTTTAATACCACTTGAAAAAGCCGAGGATGGGATAAATGTCCCTCCTCCTCTTTGTCGGACACTTGCTCCGTGCTTTGGACTGCCTTCTCCTTTATCTAGTGGACGCCTCCTCCTCCATACTTGCAGCTGTTCTTTGTGTTTACACCACTGCGCAGATTAAACACCTTGCATCGTGTTTCCTTAACAGACACCACCCCAGTGAAATGACAACAAGCAGTATGAGGACGTTTCTGCACATGTCAGAGGTGGCCAGCTGAAAAAGTGCCTGAACAGAGCACTGGGGTGCCCAACGCCGCCGCCGTCCCCGCTCCTCGCTGCAGACCCCCCTGGATGCAGCTGGACACAGCACGGTCCCCTCATTGCCCGCAGCCCTTCAACAGCTTCGTTGCCTGCGGGGCCCTGCAGTCCCGCCAGCGGCGGCTCTGCCAGTGAAAAGCAGCAACAGAAGTTGCTCTTCAGCAACTGCTCCTCCGGCTGCTCCTTTCTGCCAGGCCACCGTTTTCAAACGTCACCGTGACGTCGCATTGTGATGTCACCACTATGCAGCACGGGCATCACAATGCCGTGCCGGAATATCTGCTGGGACCCACAGCCAGCCCGTGCCAGTTGGCCTTTGCTTGCTGACTGGCAGGACCAAGGCCTGGCTCTCCACGGTGGTGGCCACCGAGGCAAGCTTGGCACAAAAGCAATGGAGCGGGAGCTGTCTGCTCAAGTAACACCATCCCTGCCTGCTCCGGAGGAGCTGGGGCAGTGGGCAGACACGACTTGTGCTGGCCCTCCAGGACAGGGGGAAAGTGCCCCCCGGGACGCTGCCATGCAAGTGGTAGGGGAGGAGCGGCACGTCCAACCGGGGGGTGACGGACATGACACCAAACAAGTCCCTCCTGCTTCCAGCAAGAGCGTGGGCCAAGGCAGTGGGCTCCTGTCGCTCCGCTTTCCACAGAAGCTTTGGATGATAGTGGAAAGCGACCAGTTTCGGTCCATTTGGTGGAGCAAGGGAGGAAAATACGTGGCCATCAACGAGAAGCTCTTCAAAGAGGAGGTGCTGGGCGGGGGAGGACCTCTGCAGGTTTACACCAGGCAGAGCATGAAGAGCTTCCTTCGCCAGATGAACTACCACGGATTCGTCAAAATGCAAGGGGATGGCGAAAGATCTGCCTCCCTGCCTGAGTTCCTGGCAGAAGAAGCAGCAGCTGCTGCTCACAGCAAGGTAGAGCCATCGCTCCGCACATCCACTAACGCTCACAGGGGTCTTGGGGGAGGGACGGACCTTCGCGTCGCATAAGGCCTCGCAATAGAGGGGGCGGGGAGGGCAGCGAGCGGTCCGGTTTTAGTTTCCTCCTCGGGGCGTTTTCAGGAAGGTTTGAGTTAGTCTTTCTGACTAGTAGAAACGTGGATAAAGTACAGTTTGGTTATACCTGCTTAGTTTGAAGCCGTTCCATGGAAAGACCGGCTCCGTGTAACCTCATTGCTCTGAATGTCTTTGCTACGTGTCTTGCTGCACCAAATCTGAAACCTTCCTGCCGGATGCCAAGAGGATACACTTAAGGACCCCAGTGTTACCTCCCTGCTCATGCCCACCCTGGAGTTGCTGAACAGTCATGGTATTTGGCTTTTGAAAGCACTTCTTATGCTTTTGAAAAGCCTACGCTGCTCTTGCTGCCAGGGGTGGCGGTGACTGAACAGAACGCTTCACGTAACCTTTCGGCCTCAGCTTGAGGTTTCAGCCGTCCCCGAGAGTCCCTTCCACTATCCATGTTTGTCTTGTGCAATTCAGAGTCTGGCTTCTCGTAGCTTGGGCTTTTCCAGGCTTGGGATGGCGGCAACTGACTCTTCTCCTTTGCTTCTTCTAGGTACTCTACTACTATAACCCCCTCTTTAACAGAGGGCATCCCCACCTGCTGGAAAAGTGCCGGAGGAGGGATGGCCTCAAGCGGAAAGCCCTGGAGATGTATGAGGGGCAGCCCTGCAGAAGACCAGGTGGCCAGCCTGCAGGGGACATGCCAGCGTCCACCAAGCGATGGGCTGAAGCACCTCCCAGCCTCGGTGCCACCCGTCCATCTCCACCGGCAGCTGCTCCCGCACTTCCAGAGCCGGCGGGAGCAGCGGGCAGCAAGAACTTCAGCCCTGTGGCCCCCTCCTCCCCACCACCACTCTCAGCTCTGCCAGCGTCCCCAGCACCACTCTGCAGACAAAGCCCTCCAGTCCCCCACTGCCCCACCTGCACCTGCCACCTCAGGACTGCAGATGCAGGTCATGCCGTCAGACTCTAGTATGGCATGTTCTGGATGGGCAGAGAGTCAGGAGCCAGTCGATGGTGTTGAATATAATTTTTAGTACACAGAAATTTTCAGAGCTGGCAATAAACCTTTGTAGCAATAACGCTTTTCCAGCTGTCCTGTCCTCTTTGCACAGCACAGTGTTGGGTGAGTTCCTGTTCCACCACCCAAACACTTTTCAGAAGCAACTGATCCACCCCTAGCAGAACCAACCATTTCTCACCAGAGACCAGCCTGGTTTCTCAGCGCTAGAAAGTAAAAGCCAGTATGAGGGTTGCATGGTGCATGCCCTGGTGTTGCATCTTCCGCATGCCATCTGTGGCTGGGAGGTCCTGTCACTCCTCTGCAGAGGCATTCTCCCAAGGCCACGGCAGGCTACCAGGAGCTCACAAGTCCTGGGACTCCGCAGGGGGTACGGCTGAACCGTAGAGCTTTCCGCAGGAGGAGGCAACCCATTACCCAGTGACTGGAGGAAGAATTTCTGACAAGAGCATTTACCAAGGTCCAGTTTAGCAAAGAGGGTTTAACTGAAGCATCTAAACCAGAGGCTGCTTTGTGCTGCCCAAGCTTTCCGCTGAGCAGGGGGTTCGCTGCTTGGTGAGAGCTGGTCCGGCACACATGCCGCGAAGGACGGGCCATGCCTTGCGGTGGTTTGCATTCACCAGCATAAGAAATAAGGGTGTGAGTTGGTTATCTAATAGAGTTGGCAAGAGACAGAGTCTATGGAGTTAGTAATAAATGGAGCCAAATAAAGTTGATAATAAGATGAACAAGAAACTTTTTCTAGTTGCTTGTCTTGTTTGGACAGTGGAAAACACTGTTCTTAAATAGTTCTGTGGGTTTAATATTCCCACTTGTCCTTTAGTGGTCTTACCAAGACTGAGGTCCCGGCACAAGCATGCACCAGTGTCATGGTAGCACCAGGAGGTCCAACAAAGGCTGAGCTGTTGGTACTGCACGGAAGAGCAGCCAGGTGCCTCTTTTGCTCTCTGAGGATGAGATGTCGGAAGGGGAAATGATCTGTGCAAGGAAGCAACTGGCTTGGGTGGTTGGCAGTGGGCTACACCACCTCTCTGGTTCTGTCTGCCTCAAACTGGCTTGGAAATACAAAGGACCACTGTCCCCTCACACAGTTAAATTCACTGCAGAAGGGTTTGGCTTTAGTGACTCTACCAGCTGTTCAGAGAGAAGGAAGCTGCAGGGGAGATGGTTAGGCGGATGCCACAGACTTAAAGCTGGTTGGAACAAGGGCTGCTCTGACTTTTTGCAGACAGATGCAACCTTCTCTTCAGCATGTAAAAGCAGCAAATGCAACCAACACTTGGTTTTGTTCTGTCGTCTGTCCTGGTCCTGTGCCATTCCTCTCCTCAGCATGCAGGACTGGTGTGGAAAGGAGAGCAGGTGGCCACCCTGGTTCTTCGTAGGGAACTAAGACAGTGGGTTGTTTTGACATTGATATGTGCAACTGTGGCCTTGCTTTGACAATGTGCAGCTGTGATCCTGCAGCAAAGAGGTAAATAACTTTGAGGGAGTATGAGAAGAAAACCGGATGATCTCACCTCTAGAAGATAAGGAAACAGTGTGAACAGCAGAGAGTAGCCTATAGTGAACAGTGGCTGGGCGTATGGACGGTAGAGTGTGACCAATAGTAATGCTTTTAGCAGCACATGTACAGAGTATGCACTTATAAAAGCTGTAACTAACAATAAATATCTTCGCTTCGTAATCCTTTCAAAGTCCGTGCCTTGTATGCCACAGGTCTTCAGGAGGTGCAAGGCCACTGGGACCGTTAAGCTTTAGAAGGATTAGATGGTTGTGTGCTTGCCCTTGCTGACCAAACTCAGTGCCGTTGACTGGAGTTCGTCTAGAAAGGTCAACATCCTCCTGTCCACCCTGTTCTTGGCATGAATGAGTGTGGAACCTTTTGGCTCTTCCCCTGTAATACTTGGCGTGGAAACTCCATACCCTTTAACAGGGGCAGACTGATACCCCTCTCTGATCTGCAGAGGGAGGATCTGGATTTTGGATATTTTGGGACAAAGATTTTTGACAAGATTATAGGATTAAAAGTTACGGCCAAATGTGCTCCAGCTCAGTGATCAATGCTGATTGGAAAGCAGCCTAATGGAGAGAGATGAACTCAAAGCACGCTGCTCTAGCACTGTTCAGGCTGATAATACCTTTCTGGTTTATGAAGTGGGTGGTGCTGTACTGAGCAGCATTACCCGCTCTGACCAGGTCTGCCCCAGCGCCAGGGTCTGTGTGGCAATGCCCCTGCCGGCTGCAGATGCTGGGCACATGCCCCACAAGTGATGACCTCCACATCCAAAAGGCCTCAGCTTCACTCCAGTGAACACAGCTAGGAATTTCCTAGTACCAGTCTCTGTGCTTTTTGGGTTCTGGGTTGATGCAATTGTGAGTTCAGTGAAGTCTGAACTCTGCTCACCCCTGCACGCAACAGCAGGGAAAGTTCTGGAATTGAAAGCAGCTGCCTGCCCTCTGTCAGCAAGATCAACAGAGCTGGGGCCACCTGTACTGGGAGATATTTTAAAGGTAGGTTTGACCTACATTTGTGTAACAGATTCAAAGATCTTACAGTGGCTTAAGATGCCAGAACCAACATAAGTGGTCAGAGACAACTTCATAGATGACCAGGAAGCTGCTGATGGGATTCTGGTTGGATCCAGCTTGCCAGGATTTCTCACTCCTGACTCTTTCTCCTCCTTTAAGCCAGTTCTAGAAGCTGTAGGCACATATGAGCTCCCTTCCTTTCACCACTCGTCGATGGCTGAAGAATTGTATAGTTTCACACAGGGAGTACAAGTATATGCCTCTGCCACTCCAGGGCATGTCCCTGTCCCCTTGTCACCCCTTCCCTCACCATTTCAGCTATAGGAATGAGCAGCGAAAGTAGTACAAATCACCTGCAAAGGCAAGGCAGCAAATAAAATAAGGTATTGCAATTAACGGGGCGCTTTCTGGCTCTCTGCGTAGAACATGCTTCAGATCTGAGACATGCAAATTTTCTCTTAGTGGCCCAAGCAGCATCAGAGCCCAGGCTCTGCCAGCTCTTTGCTTTACAACAGCAAAGAGCCCCTGTATGCTGAGTGCAGAGGAGGGTGACAGGCGCCCCCAGCCCTGTCAGCCTCTTCCCGCTGTTGCTATAATCAGCTCATGGCACCTTCCTCCCTCTTTTCAGGGCTCCGATAACAAGCACTTAGGACAGCCAGATGACCTTTGGCTGAGCTTTGTCTTTAAACTCCCGTGGCTTTTGCTTCATTGCCTAGTTGTTACGCAGCAGTAAAGATCCACTCTGATAGCAGCAGAGTCTGCTCCCCTCCCCTTTCCCCTCTCACTCACACAGGACCAAAGCTCTCTGAATTTGCTTGAACAAATTTGCATTTAGGTCAGTGAGAGATTTACTTGAGGAAAAGATTTTTTTTCTCCTTTTTCTTAACTCTGTAAGAAAGGGTAATAAGCACAAAGGCAGGTGGGTGAAAAAAATCGTGGGCTATAAATAAACAGGTTTGGCACACATGGGAGGACAAAGTCATTAGTAAGAGAGAAAATCACTGAGGTGGCAGCAAGCTACATCTTCAGCTGACGTAAAGCAGCACCTCCCCATGGAAGCAATGGGACTATGTCGCCGCCATCAGCTGAGCTCCTTGGTGGACCTGGTCCCCTCTGCAGTGCCTAAACTGTCTGCAGCTGCCTCCTTCCACCGCAGCAATGAGGGAAGTACGGACAGCAAATCTCTGGACTACATTGATCTTCACCTGCAATTTTTGGCTCCTTGTAGCTGTCTGCTTAGGCAGCCTAAATCCCTGCTGTGCTCTCCAGATGCAAAGGGGCAATAACAGGATGGCTGTCCCACCCCAGCTGGTAGGCTTGACATATGCCAAAGCACTGCAGGGTTGGTTGCTCAAGGCCACTGCCTCCATCTCTACACTGTATTGGGATGGGACACAAAACAGCTGTGGAAGGCCCATGCTGGGATCATGGTGGTCATGGAGACAGGATGACCTTGTTCTGAGAGTGCTGATAGCAACTGGGAGACCTGGGTGAGGCCACTGGTTCCATCTCAGCTTGTGCGCATTGCCTTAACCAACTCCACATCTCTTGGTGCTTCCTCTGTAGATGGCAAATACTTCTTCCCACCACTGGTCTCATTGAGAACCTCAGCTTTTCCAGGAAAACAGCCTCATCGTGGCTTTCTGAAGCTTAGCATGCTGTCCCTCAGTTGTCATATTCTTAAAACTGCAAAAGTATGTATAAAGAATGGTGTGCTCAGCAGTTTAAATATTAACAGGACACGTGAGAACTGCACTTTGCAATACAGAAGCAGTAAACATTCAGTTTAGTTGCTAAACTTAGACCCACTCACTCTAGCGAGAAGTTCAGGGCTTTCTGAATTGGGCTTGAAGTCAAAGGTTAGCTGTAATTTCATGCAAGAATGACCCACCTGAATTCTGGGTGGGTCTGATGCTGTGCCGTAGCTTTGCTGCCCAATGTGGCTGCGTGCTGTCTTGCAGCGTGCAGGGACCGCAGCCCTGGCAGGGCTGGCAACACAAGGCTCTGTTGTGAAGATGGAGGTGGCAGATCCTGGGGCTTCTGGGCCCTTCCAAATTCATGCTCATACAAATAACACCAGGGAAGGACTTGCTGAAAATTACTATAAAATATCTAGGTTGCAAGCTGGGATGTGGTATTTGAAAGAGGCTAGCTCAACACTTTTTTTTCTCCCAGAGTTATGGTAGTCTTAACAAAGCAGCTGGCTAGTTTGGCATGATTCATCTTTAATGAAATTATCCAATTTCCCTGCTGATTTCAGCATCTTTAGAAAACTGAAGGCTGGAGGAGGCCTCAGCCTGCCCTCGGGTGGTCATCTGAAGCAAAGCAGGAGCCACCCTGCTGGCCGTGCCTCTTCAGGCTGTGGTGACATCGGGGTGCTGCTGCTTGTGGCGGGGCGACAGCACATGGGCTGAGTCCTCCCTGGCTGGAGCACTGAGGGGGCTGGCTCCCAGCGCCACGGCTTCGGTGAAACGGGAAAATCCCACACAGCCCAAATCCAGGGCAGACAATACCACAAAGATATTGGGATGCTGGGACAGTCTGGCCAGTGCTGCCCTGGCTGAACTGGGCTATCTCGGGACCCTGTCCTCTTACCACAAGGCCTGATGTGTGCCTGTTGGTCCTGAGGGACCCTTTTTTTACAAAGACCTTGGCATGAATATTCTTTAATTCTTTTTCTTTTGACATTTGTTGTGGACTGCTGCAAGCGTGAATGTCTTGCTAACTGGCTGCTGTTTCCTCTGCTTGTTGGTATTATGCAGCATCCTAGGGCTGAGTACTTGGTAAGTGGTCATCCATGGCCACCATAGAAGCTGCTAGTGTATCGTTTAGAAAGTGGGCTGGAGTTTTTTTGGGCGGTGGAATCCTTCAATAAAAACAAATGTTCCAATTTCCTGCTTTTATAAGTGGGAGTGCAACCCCAACATGTTTCTGACTTCATATTTCTCTAAAATGGATCGTACAGGGCTTCTTTAGCATCTTGAGCATGTTTAGTGTCTTTTCTGTGTTCTGGTTTATTTCTGTGCAGAGAAAGAAAAGCTAATAGTCAAATGATAAAGAATTTAATGAGGAATAGATTAGGTGATGCTGGAAACTGCTTCAGATTTGTAGATCCAAGATCCATAGCTATGTGGGCAGAAAAGGCCATGTCTGAGGGAGGAATGTATCTCTTCCGACTCAGTAACTCAAAGGGCAGGGGGAAATGGAGAGTGTTTCTTTGAACGAGCAGACTGTCAACCATGGGATGGCAGTGCAGGAGGGAGAAGGATGGATGGTTTTCTTGAGAAGACCAATTCATGGGATTGTGTTCATGGCTCCATGGCAGCTTGGATCACACTAGTATAGGTTTGTGGTGGCCACGAGGGGTGTCCCCAGGCTCCAGAGGCAATGTGTGGGCATTGACTGTGGGCTGGCAGCAGTGTACAGAGCCTCCCACCGATGACAACCTCAGCAGGGATTTGCATCCTTCACTGGAATCTGGCATGGAGGTGCTGGGAGGCACAAGTGCTGTCCCCAGGGACCAGGCACAACTGCTATGGGTGCAGCCAGCACACGCTGAGACTGGCCTGATGCTTTTGGCTGATTTAGGTGAGAAAAAGCTGCAACTGGTGGTGGGAGAGGTATGTTCAGACCTTAAGCAGAGCAAAACATCCTGGTAGATAAGGAAAAGGTTTGAAATGTTCAGGCATTCCACCTGACTCTGCTTTTCCTTAAGAAAGCAAATGTTTTTTAACCCTTTCTAACTTTTCAGTTAGAGACATTAATCTAAAAAAAAAAGGGGGGGGGGAAGCTAGAAAAGGCACAAATATGCATTTAGACAAAATACATGACCGACTGCTTTCTGAGAATTGGAGAGCTTGATTGCTTGGGCTGATTCACATTAGGGAAAACTTCTTTTCCTTTTTTGCTGTTGATTAGGAGTGGGAGTAAAATAATTTCTGGTTCAACTTCAGCAGAGCTTAAAATATATCTTGTAAAGTTCCTTATTGCTTGGCTGCGCTCTGAGAAGTGTCATGTTAGAGGCCATCCACTGCCCTACACGGTGGCAGGCAGTTTTCAACAACAAAGACAGACTTGTGTAATTTGGCAGCCCTTTGTTAGTGCTGGAACAAAAGCTAGAGGATTCCCCATGTGTTGAATGAAGCTGTCAGTTCCTTAATAATTGGAAAATAATCAATTCAAAACCCACAGTAGAATGAAGTCTCTGCAAAAATCCTCAACTTTTAAGTCACAAGGCCTCCAAACAAGCAAGTGCTCTCCATTTATGAACAAAGTAGGAGTGATTCAGATACAGTGAACTGGAACATCTCCTGCCCAGAGGATGAAGAGGAAGGAACGCAACGTTTGATGGTCTGACAAGGAGCCTGTAAAATGCAGGCAGGAGGATTACATGCATTTCTGCTTTTCTTTGACTTCAGCACAGTTAGGAAGCACACCTCCTGCTGATGTGTTAACAGCTATGCTGGGAAGAGGCATAATGGGATGAAAAAAAGCTGTTTTGGCAGTGGTGTGGGCAATGTGCTACGTTATGAAAATTTGCAACTGACCTGCACTGACCAAGGAGAGAGGTCAGAGCACAAAGTCTAGAATTACAAGGCTAAACAGTTACTTGTGCACAAGGTGTCCCAGCCAGTGAGGCCCAAATGTGGTTTTACATTGGGACCTTACATCCTTCAAGCATTTAGGTACAATACTATTTGACCAGTCATAGGAAAATTTTGCAAAGCCACTATTTCTGCAGTATTCTTGCTGCTTGTCTATGGATCCAGACATCTCTGGAGTCATCGCTGATGCTGGAAGGGCTTCAGAGCTGTGTCAGAGAGGTTTGGATGCTGCTGTTCCCTCAGCTGCCCAGGGGTATCCCTCATCCCTCAGACAGCTCTCAGCTTCTGCACGGCACAGGCCTTACGCTGGGCCATCCTTTAGTTCATTTTACTGAAGTATGAGCAGTACCAGAGACTCCAGTAAAGCTTCACTACCTCCTTACACTGCAGCGTACCACGTGAGTTAACATATATCATAAAGCCAAAATGCTTCCACGCTCTTAAAGGCCGAGTAACGTAACAGCGAGGGAAGGGGGTTTTCCTAACGCCGGTGCGCATCCTCAGGCAGGGCCAGCGCGCTCAGAGGAGCTGGCTTTCACAGCGAGGCCTGTGCGGCGCCTTCCCAGCCAAGCCCGCCCGCCAGCCATGAGGCGACGGCCGCCGGGGGGTAATGGCGGCCCCTCAGCGCCCAGGCGCGACCCGCAACCGGAAGCGCCCCGCCCCTTCCGGCCCGGCGCCCGCTGCCGGGAGGAACCGTTGCTCCGGCGCCCGGGAGGCGCGGAAACTGAACTGCGGCGCGCGGGGGCGTCATGGCCGCCGGCTGCATGGTGAGGGGCCGCCGGGCCGGGGCCTGCTGCGGCTGCAGGGCTTAGCGGCAGCTGAGCTGGGACGGGGGAGGCCTGAGGCGGCCCGGGGGGTTAGTGCCGCTGAGGGGAAGGCTTGAGGGGGGAGGGCAGCCCCCGGGAGCCTGGGAGGGTGGTGGAGCGGGGGCCGTGGCCTCGGGGGGGTGTGCCTGGGGACCCTGGGCTCGGGGTTTGGTGTGGGGCGCGGTGCAGGGTTGGGGAGGGGGTGGGGGAGGCTGGTGCTTTAGGTGAGGGGGGAAGGGCGCGGGGGGGGAACGCCTGGTGTTGCTGGGGCCGGGCTGTGCAGGGGAAGGCTCTGGGGGGCAGTTCTGGGTTTGGGGGGGCGCTTCGTGCCGCTGAGGTTGGGCCGTGCAGCAGCGGCTCCCTGCGTGCGGGCTGTGCGGTGGCATCAAGCAGCTGGGGCTGGGAGGGGCTGGGGGCAGAGTTGGGCTGGAGGGAGCTTAATGCTGCTGGGGTTTGGGGGGCAGCCCTGGGGTTTGGGGTGCTCTTGTGGCTGGGATTGGCTTGGGGGGACTGGTCCAGGTTAGGGGAGCTCTGCATCTGGGGAGGGCTGGTGTGGGTGTTGCGGGGGGAGGTCAGCCGTTATTCTGGGGCTGGGCGCTTGTTTGAGCAGGCTGGGGCGGTGGGTGAGCCCGAAGGAGGGGCAGGCTGTGGTGGGGATTGCCAGGGCGGCAGACGCTGTGTGTAGGAGAGGAGCGATTGAAGGCTGATCAGCCTGTTCTGAAGTCTGGACAATTTTCAAGTGTTACAACCTCTTGTAATGGTTCTCTCAGTGGCTTTGTGGTTGTTTTTTCCCTTGACCTCAGGCTTTATTTGGCCTTTGCATCAAGGTGCTGTTTAGGGACATGCTGTGCTCCCCAGACGTGGGGAAAGGGTAGTGGGTTAGTCTGTGGTGCTGCAATTCTGATTCTACTTGCCTGTTTCAACAGGTGTGTTAAGTCTTGCAAATTTGTGCCTTATGTGCAAACAGTGGCCTCTTGGCTGCACCTCTGCTGAGATGAGCAGCTGTCAGAACGAAGTTGAGCTTGACTGCCTGCT
This sequence comes from Falco biarmicus, assembly GCF_023638135.1. NCBI lineage: Eukaryota > Metazoa > Chordata > Aves > Falconiformes > Falconidae > Falco > Falco biarmicus. The sequence goes on from NC_079291.1 coordinate 105,964,410, forward strand.
CAGGTGGTCATTGACATGGCTGATATGTTCCAAAGTCAGCTTTGGGATCTCTGTACCAGCAGCATGTTGTAAAGATGCATGAATGATTCATACAAACCACCTGAGATCCAGGGGGGTTATCAACTTGGATAATTTGCCTCTTTTAAGGTTTGTCAATACACATGAAATTCACATTTTGCGATGTGCAGTGTTCTTACCTCTGCCTAGCTTTTGTGGGAGGAATATATGGCTTGGTTCACTTGTAGAAATAAAATGAGTTTATTGTGTGAAGGTGGTTCTTAATCTATAGTGTCTGAACCTTATTGTCTTCTAGGAAGATCCGTCCCTGGAGAGACACTTCAAAGGCCACAGAGATGCTGTCACTAGCGTGGACTTCAGTCTCAATAAGAAACAACTGGGTAAATTGTCTTTTTGTGCTTTGGTGGTCAGATGATAGAATTTTTCTGTTTTAGTTAAATGGAGGGAGCAGTGAAGGTACTGAACTCTACAACAGCAAAGAACTTGTTTTTGTGGTGAAGAGATTTTGGAGAATTTCAGGATAGACATTTCTGTGTGCTTTGAAAAAAATGCTATTGTTGAACTGGAGGGGTGGCAGATTTTGTGCATCCTGCTAGAGTTTTAGGGACAGCTACCATTGCTTATCATTTCACATACTTGGCTTTACCATGCAGTCAGCTTAAGGTAAAACCTTACTTTTTCTTCTCTATCTTCCTGTCTCCTCTTTAGACAGCTGCCTGTGCTTATGTCAAGGCTTGTGTCCCAGTTGCTATTCAGTAACCCACTGTGTGCATTGCGTAGGAACTGGGGAGGGGTTTGGCTTTTTGTGAAGTCACTGTTCAGTCTGTGTGGCATGGTGGACATTGCTTTGGCTTGCAGAAATGATAATTTGAGGCAATACACCTGGTGGGCAGTGCATGCAGTAGGCATGAGTAAATTGAAATGCAGCAGTCTAGCAGGTAGTAATCCTATTTTGGATCTTGCAACCTACACAACGCTCTGGAAGCTGCAAGGAAATGTAGATGAATCAAATGCATCTTGGACCCCCTCTCTCCCTACTGCTGTTTTTATTTTTGTCTGCTATCTTTCCTGCCCACTTCCTGCATCCTTGCAGAGCTGGAGATTGCTCTGTGTCTGTGATTCTGTTTGTGTATCCCTAAAACTATACAGTCAGTGCGTCTCTCTGTTTAGTGAGGGTGCTCTGAATGTAATTCAGCATTGCTTTTGAATGGCCTTTCAGAAGTAGTATGGGGCCTTTGCTGCCTCCATCTACACCATGAGATAATTGCTCTTGATATTTTTAGTCAATGAGATCAGGTAAGAAAGGGAACAAATTCTAAGACTTTTCTCTTTTTTAGTTACTGTTGGATGAGTTGTGTGTACTTGAGTCTTATGAGAGTTTCTAGTTCTTTTTCCCCATTGCCCCTTGTCCCCTGCAATAAAACAACCAAACCTAGAGGACGCAGTCTTTTTATTCAATTAGATTGCTTGCCCAATCCAGTGAGGATAATAGTCATTGCCAACAAGTCACATATAAGCAATATCATACTGAAGTGCTTTATTGAGATGTCAGAGCATTAATTCCCTTGAATTTTTTAACATCAGTCCTGGGGAAGCTGCAATATTGCAACTTAATATCCTTGCCAGACAATGACTTAGTGTAGTTATGACTAATGTACAAATCTCTTGACACTAGGCAGTGTGCTCAATCTACTTTTACACAGTTGTCTCCCCTTAAATTTTCATATCTCTAAGGACAGATATTGCCTGTATGAAATATAAAAACAACTGAACTGACAAATATGTAAGGGTTTTTGTTTCCCCTTAGAGGACATGCATAGTGAATGTTTATGTTTGAAGTGGGCATATATTAATCCTACATCAATAGCAGGAAGAGAGATGACTTATTTTCGTGTTGAAATGACTGTGAATTAGAAGGGCGTTTCCAGCAAAATCTATTTGGTATTTTGCTGTAACATTAATGAACTGAAATCTTGGAATTATGATACTGCCATGTCAGAACCTGATGTGTGTGGTGGTTTTTTTGTTCTGTTTTGTTTTGTTCTTGGTTTTGTTTGTCTGTCTTTTTCTCATCTCCCTGGAGATATGGCCCGCTTGGGTAGAGAGATACAGGTGCAGCTTGGGTTTGTTGGCAGGCTAAGATGTGAATATTCTATATTTGCCTGTAGAAAATCTACAAATTTTTCTGTTATGTAGGCATTAAAATTGATTTGAAGGGGTATTTTTACTCTCACTGTTTGAGACTTTTAAGTTGCCATGGGCATATGTTTGCTCTTTAACAGATTGCTAGGGCCCCAGTGCTACAGACTTCACGCAGTACAACGGGCCTTAGGGTAGGAGCAGCATTCAGTTTTCACTGTACTGAGTCAGCGATGGGACCTGGGCAGCCTGGGAGTTTTAGATTGAAGCAGAATTTACTTTTGCATTTGGGAAAATTGTTGCCTGGTGTTCTTGGCAGGGACTGGTATGGCTCCTGTCAGATAAGGGAGGGGGATGTAGCTTGTATGAAATTCAGTGTCATGGAGTTGTCAGTTGTGCTTTCCATGCATGTGGCATGTGCACCTGAATTCTGCCTTCTGCTTAAGTGACCCTTTGCCTTTGTTGCTGAGGGAGATACTGGAAAAGAAGCATGTGTCCTGGGGAACGGCCACGTTCCCCTAAGTAGAATCTTTGCCCTCTGGGGTCTCCCTCCAGCCCTTTCTCTTCCTTAGTCTTTGGAGCATGCGTTTGCCCTCTTCCACCGCTTTCTTAGAAGCCCAAGCGTAAGGGTAAGTTGTGGTGATTGTTGGTTGGTTGTTTCTTATTCCCACAGCTGAGTATAGAAGTAGGCATGAGTGGCAGAGTGGGTGTCAGTAGATGGAGCAAGCCCATCACCATCCATAGTTCCGTAAGGCCTCTCATGACTACCATCAAATCCTGCTAACTAGTAGCAAACTGCACACTGCTCTAATTGCATTGCAAGCTTGTATTTTTTATATATTGTTAAGAACTGCTCAGTTGACTTTGATCAATGTTTTGAAGCAAGGGATCGGTGATGGAGGGAGATGTAGCTGGTTTGCCTTTAAGTCACCAAGTCACAGGGCTTCTCTGCTTAATCTGTAGCATGTTACTTGATATTTAACCTGCTGCAGCTGGTAGCTACCCCTGCTTCCCAGTAAGAAAGTGCTGAAAATAACCTTCATTCACAGGCCTTCTATGTGTTTCCTTAGTGTGTATTTACTTCAAAGAAGTTTTGCAGCTTTTGTGGCTTTTGCCTCTGCAGCTGTTGCGTGACCTGACTCTTGGAAGTAAATTGTCAGTCCAAGCTAATGCAAGACTGATTTTTTTTTTAATTAGTAATGAAATAGTGTGCAATGCATTGGTGAAGCTTCAAGGACAATGTACATGAGATTGCTGGAAACCGTGATGGTGAACTGAGTGTGAAATGTACTTTCAGTGTAATTGGAGAAGAACTAATCCAAGTTTGGTTTTGTGTGGTTTTGTTTTTCCTTTTTATTTCAGCAAGTGGCTCGATGGATTCCTGCCTGATGATCTGGAGTATGAAACCTCAGATGAGAGCCTATCGCTTTGTGGGCCACAAAGATGCGGTGATGTGTGTTCAGTTTTCACCTTCTGGTCACCTGGTGGCTTCAGGCTCTAGAGACAAAACAGTCCGTTTATGGATTCCCAGTATGTAAGTATCTATTCCCTTCTGTGTCTCTTTCTGAACTCTGGTTTAGGATTTCTCCTTGCTTCTTGATAGCGGTTCTCCAGCTATGAGACTGGGATCTGTTTGAGGGAAAGAAGAACCATTTTATGTGACAGCTCTAGCAGCGGAGAGGTAATGTGATCTTGAAATTGCATTGGAAACAAAACTAAAACCCTTTGTAAAGTCAGTATTAACTTCTTATGCTAATGTAGTTAATCAGTGGTGAGCTGCTGGATTTTTCTTCTGCTTTCTCCCCCAGTCTGTCTTTCCGCTTAGCAAATTGATCCTTTGCTTCTCTACCAGTGTTAAACAAGATGCTGAAACACAAGTGGAGGTTTAATGATGGAAAAACCTGTTCTGTGAGCAGTGTGGAGGTTGCTAGCTTGCATGCTTGCAGTCGTCTGCAAAATGATTAGGTGTCCTTAAACTTTGTTTCTTGGTCTAAAACTGGTAACTCTTTGTTCCACTGGTAGTAAATGATGGTATATTACTAAGGTAAAAGACTACTTTGGATTATGTATTGACTTTTTCATGAGCTTGCATGTCATTAACAAAAATTTGTTTTCAGTACCTCAGCCTAATTATGAAGTTTGCATTTCTGAGTAGTGTTTAATTGCTTTAATTTGTTAACATTTGTCAAGTCCTTGGCAGCCATTGGCTGAGAAATGTGAACTGCTATTGTTTTACTCTGCAGTGCATTGTTTTAAGTTGTATGTCTTCAGCAATGGAACACATTAGTTGAAATACAATGCAAACAGGAGACTGCTGAAGAACTTCTGCTTGAAGACTTAATCTTGCTGCAAGTAATGAGATTTTTTCAGCTAATATGCAGAAAAGCAACTGCTAGTGTTTCCTCTGGTCTCTTGGTTCCCACACTAAACAGTGGGATTATTTTTTCTGAAAGGACAGGCATATAAAAAGGTATTGGAGGTTCCTTTCCTTGTAAGCTTGTAAATTGCTGCTGTCAAAGACTAAAAGATTGTGTCCAGAAGCAGACCTGGCAAATAAAAGGGATTTTTAAAAACCAGAACCAGCAAAGCCACACAAAAATCGTACCCCAACTTTAAAATGCACTTGTTGCTTCAGGAACCTGGGAAAGCATTACTAGTTGTGTATTTTTGATGAGTTCTTATGGTTATGATTACCCATTGGAAGCTTTATTTGATGATCTATTAAGCCATAGTAATCTCTGCTGTGGAACTGATAGGTTCTGAAAGCAACTTTTTAAAATCTGTGATAAAAGTGCTTTTAAATATCTTAATTTATAGTGAAATAGAACTAAAATTTGCAGATTCCAGTTTAAATTATAATTATTTCAGTTTTCAATTTAACTTTCTTGGAAGGAGTTACCACAATGACATGTTAGCATATGTATCATTAAAAGGCACAAGGAAGATTATGATTAAAATTTAACCGTGCTGCTTATTAACCTCCTATTAAGAAAGAGGCTGATGGTGTCATTTTGCTATCTTCAGGGCTGTGCTGCTAACACAATGCTGAAAATAAATTACTGTGCAAACTTGTTAGATTTCTTAAAAGCTAATGTACTCATTTTAAGAAGGGTCTGGTACGTGGTGAGAAAACTGAACTTGTGTTGGGTGATTCTGTCTTGGTTGCCTAGGCATGTGAGTTCTGTGGTCGAAATTGCACCTGTAGCTGTCATGTCAGAAAAGGGCCAGTGTGGAAAGGGTTATTGCTATGCTAGTTGTGGATACCTTGGTGCATGGCACCTTTAATCTGTGTTTATTTAGTTTTCTTTGTCAATTTACCTTCTCTAAATACAACAACGAAGATGTTAAATCAGGTTTGAGACCTTTGGCTTCACAGTTTTGCACTGTCATTAAGAGGGAAAGGAGAAGCTGCCCCGTAGTCTGTGGTCCAGGACTTTATTTCCAAAGAACCTGAAACTTGCAGACCATTTCAAGGGTGATAGGTTACTAAAGGAGCTAATACTACCCTGGTGTGTGGATTTCTGGCTTTGGGATTTGTTTTTTGTAAGCCATCCTGACAGCATTTTGTAATTTCATGTTTCTGCATGAGTTTTTATCAGACTTGGGTATGTTCTGTGGTTTTGGACAGAAAGAAAACTTTCCAGAGAAGTAACCTTTACTGTGCCTTGCCTTCTGGCAGGTAAAGGATTAAATAAAATTAGGCAGCTCTGACCTTTTCTGAGGAGGGAGGGAATATTGCTGGAAGATATGTACTATTTTTGAGTTTTTGGCCTTTACAGTTTTAGTAGTCCTCAGCCTCAGTATAAAGCCTGTTAGATTCTAATGGAGAAGGGAGGAAAGGATTTGCTCCCACCATGTTTTTCTGTTTTTCTCTTCTGTCTGTGAGTGTGGAGCTGCTGGTAGTCTAGTACGTACTGGAGATATGTGGGACTCTTGGTCCAAAATATACCTGTTGGATCTCTATAAATATGTTGCACGTTGGATCTCTAAATAAGCCTTGTGTTTATTTGCCAGGAGCATGCCTCTTGCATTTTGTCTGGAAGTGATGAGTAAAGAAGAATAACAATACCTTGTCTTTTGTCTTGTCTGGCTGGGTTAATGGTAGCTTGCTCAAAGTTGTACAACATCAGGCATGCTGAATTCACTTGTATTATTTCTTCTGTGATACTTCATCACAAGCACTCAGCTGGAGTGTGGGCCATTACAGGAACAGCTGTGAAGGCGGTTGCCTGCTTGGCTCTGTCTAGATCAGGGGTCCTCAAACTACGGCCCATGGGCCAGATACGGCCCCCCAGGATCCTCAATCCATCCCCCAGTATTTACAGAACCCCCCCACTGGAGGGTGGTGGTGGTGAAACCAAGCAGCCGCAGATGACTTCCTGCCACTTAATCCACGTGCCGACCCCCTGTTTAAAAAGTTTGAGGACCCCTGGTCTAGATGAACTGTGACCTCCCTCCTCACCTGCCTTGCAGCAAAAGACCTGGTAACAGTACAGAACCTCAGCACCTTCTTCTGCCCCTTTATAGGAAACATGGGTTGTTTCCTGTTGGATTGGACTCGAGTGTTGAACTGGACCAACTGGTTTTAGCTATGTAGTCTGTGTAGCTCATGAAGTGTAAGTTTGTTTGGGGTTGATCAGTGTTTTCTTCCTAATGTAAGCACATGCAGCACCCATAGAAGTGGTCATTAATAGCACTGCTCAGCATACAGAAGTTTTGTGTTTTCAGGTACATACTGTCCTTGCTGCCCTGTTGTACAGTTTTAAAGTGCTCTTTCCTTCTGTATAGCAAAGGAGAATCTACTGTGTTCAAGGCTCATACAGCAACTGTAAGAAGTGTTCATTTCTCCAGCGATGGCCAGTCCTTAGTTACAGCTTCTGATGACAAAACAGTCAAAGTGTGGACGGTTCACAGGCAGAAGTTTCTGTTCTCACTTAGTCAACACATAAACTGGGTTCGCTGTGCCAGGTAAGTACAGCTTTCTGACACACAGAGATGGGGCAGAGACTGAGTATCACGATCTTGGCTAACACATTTCTATTCAGGATAATTCAGGTGTGTGTAGTGACTGAAATATATTGCTAACCTGCAGAGGGATTCCTTTGGGTAATAGTTATGTACCCTCTTTGTGTTTCTTCAGTGATCTTTGTCAAGCAGAGACTTGCTTTGTGACTGTTCTCTGTTTCGGTTTTACTTGGTAGGAAGGCTTCTGCATCTTGGAGTTGCTAACAGAAGCAAAATGAGATTAATTGTTATTTCAGCTTAGTTCCTTTTAGATTTGTCGTTCCTCTTGTTAAAAATTATATACCTGTGCTCCTTCCAAAATGCTGAAAGTGTTGCCATAATAAAAACATTATTTCCAGGTAACTGTCTTGGGTTTGGTTTTCAGTTGTCCATCTCAGTTGTGCTGAGTTTTTAAGCATTATATGCATCTAGGATAAAGCCACAGTTTCTCTGTAGGTGAAAAGTTCGTTGTAGTTCTTGAATGCGGTGGTGGGCAGTAGTACTGTAGATGCCTACAGAGCAGAAAGAATGTTTTTGCAGTATGTATGATGATGATCTCTAGTTAGGGACTCAAGTCTTGATCCTGCAAAATGTATGTCTCTGAAGAGAGGGATTGATCTGTCTTGTATGTGAAATTTTGAGATAGAAGCTTAATATGTTCTTGTAAGGAGCTCAAATGATATTTGATCTTCTGCTGCAGCTGTTTACCTTGGGAGCAACTGTAGTGCCCTGAATGCTTGTTGCAAAGGTAGGATTTGTTTTGAATCAAGGTAGAGAAACAACTTGAGGTAAGCTTAAATTGAAGCAAGGAGGACAGGAAGTCTTAAGTTGGACTCAAGACTTTCCTGAGGGTTATTTTATGTACTTTTGGAATTAGGGATGGTTTGAGGTCTTAAAGCTGCTTTTTTTTTTTTTTTTTTTTTCTCTCTCTCTCAACTTACAGCAATTGAATTTTTAGTCTCACTGATGCCAGCGTGACTTCTTGAAGAGCAAAGTGTTTTTACCAACATACCTTGACAACTGGCCAAAACCAGTTGACCTTGTACACCTTTTGGGGGATTTTCTTAATTGCTGTAACTCTTATCTTAGATTCTCTCCTGATGGACGATTGATAGTTTCAGCCAGTGATGATAAAACTGTCAAACTGTGGGATAAAAACAGCAGAGAATGTATACACTCCTTCTGTGAGCATGGGGGGTAAGTACCTGGTGGTGCATGGGGACCAGCCTTCTTGAGATTTCTGAAACAGAGATGTCTGATGAATGTACACCTGGTTTTCTGACTATGGTCGAAAGTCCTTGTCCTGGCAATCATTTCTACCTCTTAAAAAGTCATTAGCATCTATTACAAAAGCAGCCAGCAGAGGATGAGATGCAAAAAGAGCTTCCAGTATTGCTTTGACCTTTTTATGACTTCCCCAGATTAGAACCTGAAGGGTTATATTTTGGTAACTGTCCAGCACGTCTAGCCTTAGTTTCTTTATGCTTGTTTGTTTTTGAAGATGCTTAAATTCTTTATTTCTTCTTCTAGCTATGTTAAGCTCTTTTATTTCGCTCTGAGTCAAAGTAAATTAAAAGAGCAAAAGTGTATTGGTAGATTGGTACTTGACTGCTTTGTTTCAACCTCAAATTTTTGCATAACAAGGTTATTCTAAAAAACACTGTGTAACAGAAAAACAGCTGTTGAATTGGGATTTTTTTTTCATCAAGAATATTGAGCCACAGCAAAAATTAATTTGTTCAGAAACACAAAGCAAGTCCTTAGAGAACTGAGACTGAATTCTTCCTAATTTCTTGCTGCATTGAATTAAGTACAAAGTTGTGTTCTTTCCAAGTAATACACAAATGCAGACAGCATTATTTTTTTGAGTGCTCTTAAGAATATAGCTTGTCCAAACAACCTGTTGAAATATGTCAACTTCCTCAGCATTTGATACAGGAATACTTAAAGGATAATTAATTTTATCGAATTTCTGGCATAGGTTGTGTGAGGAGTTAAAAGGTGCTCTTCACTGAAGGTTCTGAAGGCTTTACTTTACTTCTGAGGTCAAAATAAAAATTGATTGCATACAGGTCCAGAAAGGAATTTGGTCTCGGTCTCACTACCTTCCAAGTGGCAACATATGATTTCAGACACAAATTGAGTAAGTTCCACCTTAAAGTTAGTTAAGCCTAACAGAAGAAAAATAACTGTTCAGTCTTGTACACGCTCTAGAAATCCTGTTTAGTAAAGATGTATATTATGCAAACATTAAATGAACACTTTAAAATGTTGTTGTGACAGTTGGATCCATCAGATTTTGGGAGGCTTGTACCTATAGCTCCTACACCTGAAATGCTAAACGTTGAAGATAGTATGCTTAGATATACACCAAATAGACTGCAGGATTATAAGCAAGGCCTTAAGAGGAATTCAGCAATATACATTTTCAGGTTATCTCCTTTCCATAGCATTCAATGCACCATGATGTAGCTTCCCTTCTTGAAAAGATCTTTTTGATCTTTAGCAAGAGTTGAATGTAAACAATTGGATTTAACTGCAATTTACAGGTTTGTGAATCATGTGGATTTTCATCCCAGTGGTACATGCATTGCTGCGGCTGGTACAGATAACACAGTGAAGGTGTGGGACGTTAGGATGAATAGACTCCTTCAGCATTATCAAGGCAAGTTAAGATCTTAGAAAAGGTGGACCTTTCCATGTGTTGATATGAATTGCTCTGAAGTCCAAGGACTGTTTCTCCATCACCTGCTGCTTTTCCAGAAAGGCACTGGGTTAGGCCTGCCAGTGGAAGCCTTTTTTCACCAAGTATCATGCTTCGTTTTGTGTTCGCTCCAAGACTGATTCTCACATGTTGGTGAGAACCAACTCTATTCTGATTTCTCCTCCACTATCCACCATAAAAAAGCAAAAAAGCCTCAGTGCTGCAACCATGTTGCAGGTGTGCGTGGGTGTTATTTGTGGTGCCACTTGGTTCGTATTCACTGATTTTGAGATGATGTGTAGTGAAAAGGATGTGGTCTTTGCCTCTGTATAAGCCTGTGGGACAAGTCAGATGCATTCCGGCAAAGCAAAAGGTTAAGTTCTCTGTGAGAAAATTAGGAAAAGTTAACAAAAGAGGAAAACCAAAATCAATCAATTGCATTTCTATACCATGATCCTTGTTTATGGTTCCTCCTGCATTATCTGGTTTTCAGCTTCTAGAATTAGTTTTGACCTTGTTATGACTTGTCCAGATCGGCTTGTCCTTGGATTAGCTAGTTTTTATATTTAGGAGTCTGAATCTCCACGCCCACCCCTTTCCAAATGGCATCTTCTGCCATTACCTGTTCTTGTCAAACTGATTAGTGCTGCTGTTTGGTAGAACTGGGTACGAAAAATGTGCTTTCCTGGCCTTGCAAGTTCCTTGTGAGTTTGATTGTCCCATTTTGTGAATATTAGTTTCCTGAGCCTAAATGAGGCTTTTCTTTCCTTTACTCTACCAATTCTTAAGGCTGCTGTAGTATTTTGTAAATCCATGCATTCTCAAGTACTGTTTCCACTATAGATAGCTTGTTAAACTTAATTTTGTTAACTTTTCACAAAGACTGCTTCTGGCATGCTAGTAAAGCAGATCAGAGGTACTGGGCTGGAGCTTGCTGTGTTCTTTCTGCCATCCGCATCAAATACTGTCGGTTCCTGCTGCCACAGCCTCACAACTGAATGCTGGGCAGAAAATACGTAGTAAAATAGCTTGTGGTTGATTCCTGCTAACTTTACAAGTTAGTTTTTGAGTTCTAAATTAAAGCTTCTGCTGGCTTTACGTAACAAGAATCACTTTTTAAGGTGCTTTTGACTGTGTATCCCTTTACTCACAGGGTGGCGAAAGAATTTACAGGCTCTCAGTAAAAGTTCTGTAGTTTCCCTTGATACAGAAAGGCAGAGAAACTGGAGTGATGTTTAAGGAGCAGAGTTCTTTGGTTTGTCTTCCTTCACAGCAACCTGTGAAAGACTAGACCACTTCTGGTAGATGAGAGCGATGGTGGTTACTCATCCCAAAGCAAATGCAGGTTGTCTGCAGAGAAACTATTATCATGGAAGTCATTTGGATTCCATAAAAAAGAAAATAAAAGCTCCTCAAAAAGAGGTTGCTGTGGAATAGAAACAGTCTGGCAATAACTTCAGAATGCTTTTGTAGTTCTGTATGTAGAGGGCTGTTCTTCTGCTGTTTGCATATAGATGGAAACACTATTATGATCATCTGATCTGACTATTAAGCACTGATGGTGACACCACTATCATTGGAACAGGGTTTTTTCTTGAGTAGGAAAAAAAATAAACTCTTACTCCTTACTTCTAGCATCAGTCTCCTGGACTTGCACTGTGCTTTTATTCTTGGCTTGTGGTGTGGTCCTCTCAAGTGTATTCTCCCTGCGTAGTCAAGCTGAGCAGTCTTTGAATTATTCTTCAGTTGGAATCCTGCCTGAGCTCCTTGAACTCTCATATAATGTGATTTATTTTTTTATTTCTTCAGTTATTCTTACGGACTCAGAATCACTCCCAGTTCTCTGATAGTTAACAAGATCCAATGGAAATCAAGCCTTCTAATGACTGTTCCAAGTCATCAGTATAGAGCTGGTACAATTACAACGATGAATACTGAAGTGTAATTCTTTGTGTAATAAGTATTGTTAACTTGTGACCCATATCAATAGTTGGAAATGCCCTCTTGAAGTCTTGTTGCTAAAATAGGTAGTGTGTTTAAATACTTGAACAGTGTCAGATTGTCCTTTAACCTACTTTATCAGCTTTTCAACAGTGGCAAGATCTGCAGTGTGTTTCCAGCCACAGTATAACTTGGCTCAAAAAATCGTCTCTTCCTGCTTTCCACTTACTGCTATTAAATTGTCTGAATCTAGTGTGGTTTAGGTTTGGCTGCCAGGTTTATTTTTTGTCTTGGAATTACACATTTCCCCTGTATCCCACCCTTACTGAATGGCATTTTAGTCTGACACACTTGCTATTGAAGAGATCTTTTTCCTGTTATGAGTGTTATTTTTAACAGCTACTATATAAATCCTAATTGTCTATTAAACTTTGAACTAGAAATAGTCATAAAGGCCAAAGAGACCTACAATTGCAGTGGTACCTGCATGCACTCATTGCATGCACCTGTGGCTGCAAACTGATGCGTTTTTAATGTGTTCTGGAGATGTGTTTGTTAAGTCCCAGTCTTCTAAGGGTTTATACCCGTGCCTTTTGGCTAAACCGGGTTTAGCTTTGTGGCTGTCCTATATGAAGCTGCTGTCTCAGTCCCACTAGATGGCATCTTTTCCTTTGGTTCCAGCTGCCTCATGTCAAGGGAATCCATTTTAAAGATTAAGTTGCATGGAGGAGTTAATAGATGAGTAGCCCTGCCAGTTGTTTTCCAAAACTGATTAGTCTTTTAGTAGTGTTGCTCTTGTCGCCAGGACAAGAAAGTTTCCAGGAAAGTTGGAGGTAGAGAGCAAACTGCAAAACTTTTGTATTGTGTGTAGTGTGTAGTTTGGGGTTTTTTTTTTTTTTTTTTTTTTTTTTTTTAGCGAAGTAAAGTATGCTCTGGTCACGCTTACTGTACAGAACAGACAGATGCTTTATTCAGTCTTCTACTTGGCACTAATATTTTCGTACAGCAGATCATCCCCCTACAAAAATGGCTGATGTTTATCACCTGACATTTTTGCCCTGTGCAAAGTTGTGTGTGGGGCACCTCTGTTGCAGATCTGAAAACAGCTCTTTTTTTTTTTTTTTTTAACAACTGTGTTTAAAAAGAACAGTTGGTACTCTTACACAGTTCAGATGGGGCTGGATAGCAGTTCTCCCTTTGCTAGGGACTGTGATTATTTCAAGTCCATCCTAATTTATCTTCTCACTGGTGTTTACTAAGGTGTTGCATTCACTGTTTACATACAATTAGTACTGTCAGACTTGGGACAGTTATGTTCAGTCACTCTGTAGGCTGGCATGACTCAGTTTTAGTTGTTAACCCCCCAGTCTAAGTCCCTTACCTGACTGTTATTTTTCTAGGGCTTGGCTAGTGGAAGGGTAGGCTTGTAGCAGCAAGTCACTGGGAGATGCCACCTCATGCTGCACCGGATTTGTTGTTTGCCAGATGAAATCAACTGAGGTTGCAGGACATGTAGGCAAGTTTTTGCAGAGGTGTTGTGAATGGTCGGGTGGGAGGTATGAGCTGGTTTGACAGAGGAGAGGTGAAGTTTTCTCTGAGCTTATGACAGCCAGGAACTCCTCAGATGCAGCAGCTGTGACTGCTTATACAGCCACAGTCTGTGTGATTTCTTTTGATTATGAAAAGGTTTTTTGGTGAAGCTGGAAATACTTTATTTGCTGTCTGGAACTTGGAGGATATATTAATTTGTGCGATTCTTTTCAGGACTTGCCTTAGTCAAGAAAATATGTTTGCCTTTACCTGAATATATAGACACTAATGGAGTGAGGAATATTACAAATCATTCAGAATAAAACTTTCGAAGGATAAATGTATTTGGCACTCTTTCAGGGGGAAAAACTCCACATAGAATTTTTATCCTTTAATACATAGTACAGTACAGGGCTGGGGGAGACACAGGAAGATCTAGCAGTGTGGTAGAAGCAGTGTTCACCAACAAGAGTAACTGTTCAGAAGTTACCTGTGGTAAGGTGTTTTCTTAGTCATACAGGTCAAGAACTTGTTCTCAGAACTTAAGCTGAGGTATCTCGTGTTCCTGAGAGTTTCAAAAGTAGATGCATTCTGTTTTACAACTGAACAAGATTATTTCAGATTTCTGCTTAAAATCAACATCTGGGGGAAAGAAAAAATTGGTTCTTTTGTCTTTCAGAATTTATTCTGAGGTTTTTTGATGTGCAGTTTGGATTTGAAATGCACAGTAGACTCTCAAGGGACTGTAAATTTAGTTGAGAAGGGGATGTATTACTAGGAGTAGATTCAAGATACCAGGGCATTTGGAGGACACAGAGTATAATTGAGAATAATTTGATAGTTAAAACCCTCTTCAGGCATAGTCTTAGTATTCTTTAATGTCAGACATGCTCAGCAAGCTATGCATGTGTAATGTACTGCTTTTTCTCATAAATAAATATGTTCAATAGCCTGTTTTGTAGAAGTTCAGGGAGGGGGGAAAAAGCCCTACATTAGTTAGATGTTTAATGTTACAGTGAACTTAAGTGTAGTTTGACTTTTTTGCTAGAGCGTTTTCTTTAGCTCTTTTCAAAATAACTCTTAATCTTCATACAGGAAGGATTAATTTATTGGAAATTCATACCCTTGATAGTTTGTCTGTTCATACTTGTTTTAAATTTTCGGTGAGTCAAACTGGATGTCTGAAGAAATACTGCTTATACTGGTCCATTTTCAAGTTGCTGATTCTTCTTTCCTAGTTCCTCTTAAACCCAATCCTGGTTAGAGTTGGGTAGGAAAACAGAAGAACCTGTGCAATGCCAAGCTTCAGTTTTTCTTTCATTGTAATTTCAGTCATCATCTTAATGCACCAGCATATAGATTTTATTCTAGAATGACTTGAGAGCGAGAAGAACAGATCCACAATAGTAAAATTTGTCAATGTCCAGCTCTTTCACAGAATCATATAGCTCACTTTGCATATATTTACATTTTGGGGCTATGCTGGAAGCTTTTGTAGCCTTAAATCTCCCAGAATAATTGGCAAAGCTTTTTTCTTTTCAATAAAGTAGTGCCTATTTTTACAAGAATTGAGTACTGCCCTTCTTCGCCAGTGCTTTGAAGAGATTTTGTGGAATGTTTCTCCCATGATAATTTTCCTGTTGAACTTTATAACAGAAAATTGGAATGTACTTGTACTTTATTTTATTCTTTTGCCTTGGGCTTATGTAAACTGGTCTCAGTGACTATTATATATGTTTTTTCCATCTGTAGTGCACAGTGCAGTGGTAAACAGTCTGTCTTTTCACCCCTCTGGAAACTATCTGGTTACTGCTTCCAATGATTCAACTCTTAAAATTCTGGACTTGCTGGAAGGAAGACTTCTGTATACTCTTCATGGTCACCAGGTGAGGCAAAGCCTTTTACACATTATGTGTAGCCTGTAACAAACTGGGCAGATCTGTGCTTGAGCCTTTAATTCTTCATGGCCAAAAATATTTTGAAAACTTTCTTGCATAAAATTACGATGATAGTACTACTAATAATCTTTGAGATCATCACTGTTTTGGAGGGGAGGCCCAGGGTGAAGGAAAGAGGTAAGGCAGGAATGGAAAGCATGAGAAAGCAAGACAAAAAGGGAGCTCCAGTACTGAGGATGCAAGTGTGAGACCTAAGGGGCACAGTCAGAGCTATGCCCTAGACTCTAATCCTGTGTCTGTCATGCATTCTTTGTGCAGCTCTGACTGTCTCCCCCTCTAGAGTGGTGCAAATAACACTTGGCCCCCTGGTGTAGGTGTTGTGAAGGTGAATGCTGTTCATCTGACAGGAGACTTAAGGACTTAATGGAGGAAATCCATTTTGGGGTGTGATTTTTGGAACATGTTTCCATTTTGTTAATGGACTGAATTAAATAATTGAAGGTGATAAATGCTTCTGGTTAGTTAAGTTTAACTGATTGGCCTATTAGCATTATGCTGCTGGATGTGTTGCTTGTAAGGTTAATTATATGAAACCTTGGGGCTCTCTTTTTAAATGTTAAATGAAAATAAATAGACCAATTTCATTGTTCATGCTGAGTGGGGCTCAAAGGCATAAAAAAGCAGACCTGCTTTAAAGGTTCCCTTCCCACAGGGACAGAGAACAGCAATTCTTAACCCACTTGTATCTCTGTTAAAATGGGGGCTGAGTCTTACAACATCAAAACTAGCCAGCAAAAATAACAGCCTGAAGCTGTTGCGGGTCATGGGCATGGTTCTGGGCAATAATAGTAGCTGTGTAAGCTGGAAAACTGATAATTCTGGCTTCTAGTAGCTTTGTTTAGTGACTGCCTTGTCTGATGTCTGGAAAGATCAAGTTTGTTCTGTAACTTCTCTTTTGCTGTCTATTGATAAACTTTTCTCCTTTTTTGTAATAATAATGGAAAAACAGGACAGCCTCATACTTAAGACTCTACTTCATGGAAAGATGTGATTAAAACTGACCGAAGGGTTCAAATGTTGAAAAGAATGGGGGGGAGGATAACAAATCCTGGTTATCCTAACATGTAAACCCTAACTACGTAGAACATTCTTCCTTTGAAAACTAGACTAAGTGGATACTCTTATCAGATTGGGGCTGCAAAGCTTCGAACTGTTGTCTTAATTTTGTTTTCATATTTGTCTTTTGTGTTCTGGAAAAGGATAAGTGTGGGAAGACAGTGGATCTGTGCACCTTTCAACCTTCCCTCAGGAAGGGATGTGCCTGGTTGGTTATTGTTCAGCAGGAAGCTGAACCTGCTTTCCATTTTCCTCCCTTCTGAGCTGTAGGTTGCTTCTCACTGAGTGCAGCGGCACAAAACACCCCACAGAGTTTAGCTTTGAGTGAGAGTCCAAAACTGTCTATGGTGGTGGAGGTCTTCAGAATTAGATAATGGAAAGGCCATTAAGGCTGATGCTGTACTTAACTCAGGGCTTCTATGAAACAGTTGATTTGTGAGTCATCTGTTCAGAAGTAAACTTAAAGCTCCATATTTCCCCTCCCCCACTGTTTCAGATCAGTAGGACCTCTGCCACTCTTTCCTAGGCATCTAACTGGTATTGGAAATGCTTTGACAGTGGAACAGCTGAAGGGTAGTTGCCATTGTGGGATTTTGCCTCCTTCAGTTTGGAAACAAGCAGAAGTATGAAAGTGGCTGGTTGTGCTTTTTGGTCATCTTTGAGGGTATTGCGCCAAGGTGGCAGTGGAACCAGTTCTAGCATAGCCCTGGCTGGCATTCCCTCTGTTGGCATGTCCTGTTTTGTTGTGGGTTAGTTCTTTTGATGCCTGATGTAACAGATACACTTTTAGTGGAAAAATAAGGTATGATAACCTGTGCTCCATTCACAGTAAGCAACTGGCAGTGACAACAAGCCCTGCTTTTACCAGAAGCTGCTGGGGTGGATTGCTGCACTGGCCGCAGCTTTTGACTGCTTTGCTCATAGATAAACCCAGGCTGCTTAGTGCTGAGGGCTTTATTTTCCCCTCCATTCTCACTGTGATTTCTGCCAGTATCTCAAAGTGGCTAAAAATGAAGTGGGTGTGGATTTTTTTTGGTCATTAAGTAGATTTGCCTTTTTAAGTGAGGGCTATAGGTTAGTCACCAAATGAACAGCCTGTTCTGAAGACATTCTTGAGTTGTGACTTCGTGTGGGTGAGTGAATATGCTGGTTGAGACTTTGTTCCTGCTCTGACAGCGGTCTGCCATTATGTTGTTCTGGGAAGGGTGCATGCGAGTGGACACTTGAAGGAAAAAAAACTTTAATGTCCTTAAGACATACTTTGACGCAACTGTTGGAGTGCCAGGAATTTGTTAGCAGCTGATTAGCTGTAGTTTACATAGGGAGGATTGCCAAGTTTACATTGCTGTCTTTAATTGTAATGTAGCTGGCCCCCTCGTAGCAGAAGGATTGTTAGAGACGGGAGTTTGCAGCTTGGAGCTGACATCTTGCAGCTGCAAAGTATCATTCTGTATTGTGCTGCATATTTTAGTTCTGGAGTGCTTCAGGCTGTGAAGTACTCTTGCCTAATTCCATACAGATGAGACACCGGGTTGGTATGTAGGTCCAACTCTGGTACTGAATCATCGTTGGGGAACAGAATGTTTTGGGGCTCATAAGTCACCTCCGGAGAGTTGCTAGAGGAGAGCAGGTATGTACACAGTGCTTGTCTGCCCTTTGGGGTGGTTTGGTTAAAGCATTTCCAGACTGACTTCCTTAGTGAAATGGAAGTTCTCAGTAAATATTTAGAAAACATCTGCATGGTTATGTTTATAAATAGGAAGACAGAAAATGCAAAATTACGATTCTCTAAGCAGGCTTGACTTGAACCCTGAAGTAGCTGCGTTCTACCTACCTGGGTGGCATACATGCTGTCTGCTTCTGAGCAGGTGCACAGGAAACAAATGTGCTCCTTTACGGTCTGCTGCCAGCTCTACCTAGGTGGCGTTAAACTTCCACGCAGGCCTAGTCCTCTGTGAACGATGTGAGGACATCTCAGGGCTGCACAGAACTGGACCAACAAAGGGAGAGAAAGGTGTGTTGCAAATAGTAAGTAGTTGATTTGAGATCAGTGGTTTTGAGTATTAAAAGGAAATAAGAGTGCTCTAGTCTTCCCTGGTATTTTTTTAAACTGAAGCTTTCAGGACTTAAAAAGCTACCCAAGATTCATTATAGGGTGCCAGTATACATTTTTCCCTGTGTTAGCTGTAGCCCTTACTCCTTGATGAAGGAAGGTGCAGGCATGACAGTCTTGCACTGTGTAGTAATACAGGTATTTTTCAAAGTTCAGTGGACTGAGAATCCTTCTGACTTCTTGTCAGAGGTATTCTGTGTGAAAACATCTCTTGCTGCCATTGCTGTCTCTGTCCCCAGTGCTTTTCTCCTTGGTTCCCTTTTCCTCTCCCTTTCTCTCCTTTTGTGTTACCACTCTCATTCTGCAGTTCTTAGGAATCTGCTTTTTTAATCTAAGCATTTTTCTTCTCCTTACTGTTGGAGATGTGGATTCTTTCTGCAGTCCCTATAGCTTTGCACTCTGTCCCTGCTTGAGGACAATACTTGGTGCTGTCCTGCACTTCTTCGTTAGCAAATGTGCAATACCAGGACTGACACCTTTTCCCCTTCTCACATCTTTGGGATATCTGTGTTGTTAGTAAAAAATACAACAAATATCCATGCTTTCGTAGCTACTTTTTTTTCCTAGCTCTTATCTCTTTGTAAGATTGGGGTTTTTCTGTCTGATGCTTCTTCTGCAGGATACGTACCAAAGTGGGTGTAACTTTGTCACCAGTCTTGCCCTTTGTATTTCTTCCTGCCTCTGTCGTCTTCTCTGCATTATCTTTCTTTTCCTACTAAGTATTCTGCTATTGTCTTTCACCTATTCTGATGAGATTGAATAGATCTTCATAGCTGTGGATTTCCTGGCTGCATGTTCATCATTGATGCTGGGATACAGGCTCAGTACTCCCACCGTACCAAGAGGGCTGTTAGTTTGTATCGGTCTTCACTGAACTCTTTTCACTGCTTTCTCTGCTGCTGGAACGAAGTGATAGGTGGAAGACACATGACATTCACCTTTTTGTTTCAGACTCTGTGCTCTTTGGCACTTGAATGCATTTATCGAGTTTCTTACCAGCCCTTGGTGTTTTCCTAGTTGTCTTGATCACTTACTCTTTGCATCTTTTGCACCTCTACCTTCTGTCATTTCAGTGTCCATCTGTCCAAGTGTGACTTGCTGCCTTCTCCAATGCCATGAAGCAGTTGAGAGCATTGTGAACAGTGACAATGACTGCTCTGTTTATTATTGTTTCTTTTATACCTTGAATTGATGATCCCAGTGTGATGGTTGCTGCTGGATTTGCTTCTCAGACTTTGTCACCGCTTGTATCTCCTTTTTCTCTTTGCACTAGTTAATTTGTTCAGGGACAGTTTGACTGAATGTACTGGCTCCTATCTCCCCACTTTTACATCTCCTTGTGGGCAGTGGAAGAGGAAGCTCTCCTTTAATTTGACTCTCTGCATCCTCTAGATACGCCTTGTTCTTTTACCTGGCTCTTCTCTGGTATGCGTTAGTTTCTCTCAGGATTTAAAACATAAAACAAGAAAAAAATCTACTTGCATCCTTGGCCCCACTTGTCTCTCCAGCTACTTTCCCCTCTGCCTCTCCTTTCACTGTGCAGACTGTGCATCATTAAACTACTCTCCTCAGGTTTATTCCTGGACCCTCTCCAGCCTGGCTCTTGTTTCTTATGTTATGCTGAAGCCAAAATGTTAGCTCGGTTCCTAGCTGAAGATTGCAAGTCTGGCCTCTCTTGAATTGACTGTTGCTCTTGGCCCTGCTGTTCTTGAAATAGTGTGCCTTCTGTCCTCCAGCAGTTCTATGGGAGTGGAAATGGTGTTCAGGAGGGCTTTTGCTGTAATTGTCTGCTTATTATTTATAGATGGTACACATTCATCTGCTATCTGCATGCGGTTATGACTGTTTCCTCCAGGCATATTTCCGTTTCTACAAACTAAACTCTTGGCCTTTCTCTTAAGTATTTATTTCAGAGAAATCTATTTTTAACTCCACCTTTGAAAGCTTTGTGTTCAGGGATGCTGTTCCTGTTGTCTCTTGTCATCCCTGTGTCAATTGTTACTGATGCTCTTAGCATCCTGCCAGTCACTTGTTCAGTGTTGTAATTTGTGTCCTGGCTTGAGATCCCATCTCTCTAGGTGATGAATGCATTCAAGCCATTCAGCATAGTTCTGAACCTCACACTTAACGTTTTGTGTAAGCTGATCCACCTGTGAATTGCTAGGGCAATAAAGGCTTTGTGATCACTAGCTTCCTTCTGTAGGAAGTGGGGGAAAAAGAGGCGAAGGTATAATCTCTGTCTCTGGGTTGGGTGATGGTCTGCACATAAACTAGATTATGTAGCATGCTGTGCCCCACCCTTCTTAGCTAGGACTGGCGTGCCACCAGGTGTTTCAGCTACCATGGTGTGGCTGTCTGACCTTGCCTGTATCTTGTTCATTGAGAATGCTGCTGCGAAGGACTAGGTTTGATCCTGTTATCATTCCTTCTGTATGGCTTCCGTTTTCCTTCCAGTTTCTTTGCTGCATCCAGTGTGTGAGCCATTTGTCCTTTTCAAGGCTCCCTGGGGCTTATGCCCTCCCTGCCTGGTACCCCTCTTTAACTAGAGGGGATGAATGTTGATTAGTGGCAATGTTCTTCCCACTCAACACTTCCAGTGGATGACTTTTTGCTCTCTTCTGTATTTTCCTCAAACTTTCTGCAGCATTCTCCCTTACTATAGTAGTTTCAAACTCTATTTGACATGCACAAAAGCTCAGCAGTCTTCATGTTGGATTGCTGAGGACTAAATAGAAATGTTCCTTATTGCTAACGTGATGTATCTCATTGTCCATTCCTATCTTTCTGCAGCTTGCTGTTTAATCTACAGTAAGAAGCTGTAGGAATTTGGGGGCTGATGCTAGCACCTAGCACAATGAGGATGCAGAACTGGAGCACCCAGGGAATACTAATAGAAGGGCATTTGTATCCTGCTACAGGAAGAGGAGAATAAAGTGATCCTTTAGAAGGTTGCTGCATCTCACGTGTTCTAGTTGCATGGGAGACAAGCTTAAAATTCTCCCTACAACTTGTATAGAATATACAGCTGCACCTTTTTGACACTTTTAATGCAAACAGTAAGTTTACAGAGGGAAAAAAAAAATCTGAAGGAAGATTTTAATTCTTCAGTCTCAGGACACGTTGTCCAGGATTGCATCAGGCATCTGCTGGATCTCTGCCATGCTTACCTGGAACAAATGGCAGTTAGGCTGTGTCTAATCACTGGCAAGTGTAACTTTATTTTTGTTTTGTGTGTTTATATTAAATTGTGAGAGTATTTGGCAAACTATTATTTGTATGTTGCTATAGCAAACCTGTTATATCAGGGAAGAGTGCTGTAAGCATGTAGCAAAAATACTTTTCACTTAATTTATGTCAACAAATCTGTAGAGGATGTTGTGTCTATAGACTTGTTTATTCCCCCTTTAGTTTATAAAGGTACATTCAGTCTTTGGTATCACTTCTGATTTTGGGAGGAATATGTTTTGTTGAACTTTTTTTCACTTCAGAATGCCATGACTTTGGAGTCACTTCATTGCCTGTTTCGATGTGATTTGTATTGTGCTAAACTTTGTCTAAATACACTGAAATATTTAGTTGGAAAAAAATAATTTTGTGAAATATCACTCCTCTCCAGTATTCCTCACTTCTGCTTCTTCCTGAACTTTGTTTTAATGTCTTGAAAGCTTTTTTCCACCCTTCCCGACTCTGACTGGTTTATTATAGTCAGTGCAGCTTCTGTATACTCAGCTCTGTTATCTTTGAGCAGTATTCACCACTGTGGAGATTTCTGGCTATGTACTTGTTTCTGCTCTTTCTTATGGCTTATTTGTTTTTTGCTTTTGCATATTTTTAGTCTCCATTCCTGACAGTGTGGTCAGAGGGTTGAATTGCTGGGGAAGGTGGGTGGAAATAGAAGGCAGAAGCACCTTTTGTCTCAGCTGATTGATGGCGGTGACTTTGATTTGAAATATCTGCACTACATAACACTGTGTTAGTTGAACTAGCTTAGTCACACTGATGACTGTGCATGCATTCTGAAATTGCTGCTACTAGGTCATTTCTGGCAAGATCTCTTGAGTGAGATGTTGCTGTTGGAAGGCCTCAAACCCTTTTGAAATCATTGCAGGTGAAATGATAATATGGAAATACCTTAATAT
This sequence comes from Falco biarmicus, assembly GCF_023638135.1. Lineage (NCBI taxonomy): Eukaryota > Metazoa > Chordata > Aves > Falconiformes > Falconidae > Falco > Falco biarmicus. The sequence continues at coordinate 105,987,012 of NC_079291.1, forward strand.
GTTTTAAGGAAGCTAAAACTTCACACTGGGAGTGACCACATTAGGACTGTACTTTTGCTGGCATAACCTTGCACCAGCACGTTTGAAAGCACATGGGGCTGCGGGACACGGGTTGCAGATAGAGTTGGGTACTTACCCAAGTGCAATCTTTGGGTATTTGTCTACCTTCAGGGTTCATAATAATGAGCTCACTTTTACAAAGGAGAGAAAGAAGGGAAGCCAGAAAGAATCAGGATTTCAGATTTCCATGCAATTTCCATTGGGAAGATGTGAACTCTTAATGCATAGTCTGTCCTTGGTACAAGGTGAGAAGCTTCTTCCCTTGCCTTCCGAGATAGGTGATCTTGAAAGAGGGTAACTCCTGTTAGGAGGTGTATGTTTGTGTGGTGGGGTTTGGTGGTGGTGGTTGTAGCTTTTCTGGCTGTGTTTTTAGTTTTGTTTTTTTATGGTTTGGGGGGAGGGGGTTGGTTGCTGTTTTGTTGTGGGTTTGGGTTTTTGTTGTTCTGTTGTTTTTTTGTTTTTTCAGCCTGTCGCTAGTTCAGGTTGCTTTTCCCAGCAAACCTGGCCATAGGCAGCATCTGGAAATGCTCATTGCTGCCTTTGCCTATTTCAGCTTGGGCAAAAGCTCAGGCTTAGGACAGACTGCAAAGTAATGGGTTCAGTAGCTGACATGAAACTTCACTATCAGGGTTCTCAGCTGTTTATTCTAAGCAGAACAGTTTGTCTGTTGTGTCTGCACTTGAACACATCTAACGGTTTCTCAGCTGTTTAACTGCATCTTGGAGCGCCTGCCTCATCCTCCCCATGTGCGTTGTCCTCTGTGCTTTCTGGAAGGTTGAAAATGTATTAAAATAGACATGTGGTGTGAAATGCATGCTTTTACTCAAGCTGTACTTCAGCAGTCGGCGCCATTAGAGAGAAACCATAGCCTCTCAGAACTTGCTTGTTTTAAGAGCGAGGCTTCTTCAAAATGCAAGTGCCTGTGCTGTATGAAAATGATCCTGGATGTGTTAACTCTGGCATCTCTTCTGTAAAACTAAGAGAAAAGCAGTTTAAGCCATCCTCCTATTCTTCAGTTAAAGTCCTGACAGCTAACATAAGCCTGCATACATCATTAGGCTGTAGCTTAAGGATGGCAGACGATGGTATTGTAAGGGGTGCCTGCTTGCTGCTTGTATTCTCCTGTGCTGCTGCAGGTGCCTGTTTGGTTTGAGGCCTCTGTCATTGCTTGGCTACATGCTTCACATGTAAGGGGGTTTGAAGCAGTGATTCTGATTTGTTTCTGATGCCTTTGGATGTCCCCCCCGTGTTGGCTTTGTCCAGCTAATTGGTATCCAAAGAGAATAGCTGCCTCCTGCAAAACTCTAGATAATACTACAGAATACAGTATATAGAAGCTGATGTACAAGTACAGTCTACTCTGCTGATGCTGCTCTGTCAGCCATTGGGTGACCTGTTCCTTTAATCAGTGTTCCTCAGCCTTGGCTTTTTCTTTCTCCTGTACTGAAAACTTTGTGGGCTTCTTGACTGCCAAGTCTCGAATAAAACGAGTAATTGGATTCTGCTCTGAATACTGAATCTTATGCATTCAGTTATTCTGCTTGTGCAGTTTTTTTGACTTAAAATGCTTGTAACCCTGCCTAAATTAATTGATGCTAATTGATTGCTTTGGTTGATAGCTGGTCAGGCATGTTTTAAAGTTAGGTCACGGTGGAGTAAACGAGAGCTTTAAGCCTTGGGTCTTCTGCAATGAGCAGTTTGTATGGAATATATTGCCCTGGAAATATATTGCAGAGCATGTGAGAACTGTAAAAAACAAAACACACCCCTCCCTCCCAAACACACAAAACCAACCAACCAACTGCTCTCCCTGCCCCCTGCCTTTTCCTTAGTGATAAAACTGGTTCTTTGATTTCTTGCCTGTAGCCTTACCTGTTGGCTATTTTTATCATCAGTCATGTGTTTTATGCTGCCCCTTAGTGACAGTTACGTGGTTTCAAAGAAAGGCTCTTTGGAAAGCATGTGGAGACAAGATGCTGTTTTCCATGGTGAATCTGGTGCACACAGAGGTCCATAAAATTTGCTCTCTGGTGGTGTCAGTGTCTTGAAGATTCTGTGTAATGTTTGAAGTTCTGGTCCTTGGAGTTCCATGAATATGTGAAAATCTTGGCTTAGTGCATTTTCTGGTGCATTTTCCTTTTGTGGTTCTAGTATTCATGGTGTGAGGAGGAGCTTGGAAACTGTGGATTCTGAGGGCTTGGCAATTGAAGCCTGAAAGGTGGATTCATCACTCCTCAAATTTGTTTTAAAAAACTTAAATTTTCATGGGACATGGTTTATGATTCATGAATGCTTAGAATGTCAGTAGTGGAGCGTTTTTACGTCTAACAGTATTTTTCAGTATTCCTTTTGGTGCTGCTCTGTGTGTATCTGTATGTTTAAACCTCCTTTTCAGCTTTAAACCTTTCCATCGGGTGGCTAACTGAAGGCTGAATTTAATAAAACTCAACTATTTCACCGCATTTAATAAACAGGAGTTTTGTAAATTTCTCGTACTAAAGGGAAGAGAGAATGAATGATTGAGAGGGAACAAGGAAAAGCCTGAAGCTGTAAAACTCTCTTTGTTCCTGTCTCTGTCTTAAGGCCATGGATATTGAAAAATGGGTGTCTTGAACTGGGGGCTAAAATGTGGGAAATGGTAAGTGCGTGCCACCAAGCTTAGCATGTTAATTGTGGCCCACTTACCAGACAGGTAAGAGCTTTTTAAATTTTGCCTTTAATTACTGTTGTCAAGTGAGAAATGCCTTGTAAAGCTGTAATGAATGGAGCTTTATAACACTTTGTTTTCTTTCACTTTTTTTAAACCTGTCTTTTCAATCTGTTTGCAGGGGCCAGCTACCTGTGTGACGTTTTCAAGAGCTGGAGACTTATTTGCCTCTGGAGGTTCTGATGAGCAGGTATCTTACTAGTTCAATTCATTAGTTTTGTGCCTTGTTGTTACTGTTTTCTTGGTATCTTGCTGCTTTGAAAGAGAAAACAAAAATAGTGAGAGATGTTAAACAGACTTTTCTTACTGAGGAAGTACTGCAGCTGCATTATCTGGGAACAGGTATGTACAGCAGAGGAAATATTGCCCTATACACGGCCCTCGTTATATGCCTTTCTGAGTCATCTGCTGCTGGGGAATAAGTTAGAGGGGTGTGCAAATGCCTGTGTTGAGATACCTGGAATATCACGGGCTGTGCTGTTGGATCATCTCTTGATCTGCCACTGGCTAGTTCTGAGACACAGGTGTAAGGGTAAGGCAGGCAAGCAGGGATGCTTCCCCTGAATATTCTTCCAGGTTCCAGTGGTCTACAGTGCTCTGTATTTCATGTTTCTTAATGCTCTCCTCCCTCCCACAGATCTGTCCTCAGTCTTACTTGAGATGCTGTGGGCTAAGCCATCTCCAGCGGCTGGGATCAGATGGTTTTGAGTCTGACTAAATGTGAATATAGGCTGTAGGCCTCTTTATTAATGGGAGCCTGGTGCAAAGCTGTACAAGTGCTGCAGTTGCACAGCTTTTTGGGTCAGAATTGGACTTTTCTCTGCTGACCTTGGTGTGTACACTAGAACTTAGAGCCTGGGTGTCTTGTACTGCTGATAAAGGTTTTTTGTTAATGAAGCAGTTGGGACAGGATGGGAGATCTCTTCCTTTTACTTCTGGTTCTGAGTTATAGTCCAGATACACATTTCTCTAAAAGCTGCTGGACTTTGTTTCCTGTTGTCAGTGGGGGAAAGTAAAATTGTACCCAGTATGTCTGGACCATGCTGAAGTGACTTGCTGGGTTCTCTACACAATGTATGTTTTCAGTTGTATACTATTGAGGAAGAAACCAGTCCTAGGGTTGTGGTTCCTGAGTTTCACGAGGTGCTGCATTTTAACTCCATTTTATAGATTTGTCGAGATAGGTGTCATAGCTTGTCATCCTGTTGCTTTAAGACTGCTTTTTATTTAAGGCTTTAAACACACTGTTTTGAAGAGATACATCTGGGTTTTTTGTCTTACAAAATTATATTGGGTCACTAGATTAAGGTTTGCTCTTGGAGTGCTCATCTAACACAAATATGCATTTTTGGTGTTTGTCTTCCTTAAAAGCCCTGATTTCACTGGAGGTTGCAGTTATAGTAATTCATTATTACTTATTTTTGATAGCAAACTTCAGAAATTTTGTCTTAAATTCCTAGACATAGCCAAGAAGCTGACTTTTTGTTTCATTTTTAGTTTAAGAGGATGTATTGCCCTATGTTTCTCTGTTGCGTAGATTCCTTCAAAAGGCTTTTTTTTTAATCAGCTCCCTCTTTGTCTTTGCTGTGGTTGGGATTTCTTTGAATAAAGTAATGCTCGTTGCAGAGTATTGGCTGGTATTGTTAAACTGAAATGCTGAGTGGCAGTGCCTCCCCAGGAGGGTGTTTGTAAAGGTACGTTTGTGGCATGGGGTCATAACTGACTTCTTTGGCAGCGTTTCTACTGTAGCTCAGGGTTGTGTGTTTCTGAACATGAGTATTGGGAAGGGTGGCTGTTGGCTTTCCTGTTCTTAGCTGCTGTGAAGGAGCTGCCTCTCTCAGATTTGTTTCTGAAAATGCAGGCAGTGATTCCTTTCATGCATGGAGAAAAACATACAATATATGTATGTATTAAAACCAGTATTACTCTTAAATTGCCAATTGTATATTTACGAGAAGCTTTTCCAGTGGAGTGGACCTCTCTGAATCATAGAATGGTTTGGGTTGGAATGCATCTGGAAGATCATCTAGTTCCAACCCTCCTGCCATGGTCAGAAAGCTGAATACTGGTGTTCTGAATCCAAGAGAAATGTGAGAAATAATAATCAAGAAAATCACTACAGGTCAAAAAAAAATTTTTGTGTGGTGATTTAGACATGTGACCTATCTAAACCCACATAATTACTGAACTGCAATGAGCCTGCTGGCATTGGGAGGTGCCATTTGCACCCTGTGCTGCAAATATATGCTGGTTTTAACACAGTTAGTGTGAATTGCCCTGCTGAAGATGTGGACAAACTTCAACTCAAAGTAGTGGTCTGAGTAAGTATCTGCTTTTCTGTCAACTGAGCTGTGTTGCATTGCTAGTTACCCCCAGGTTAGACTAGGTGGCAGTGCCTATCTTTGTAGTAGCACCTTTGCTAGCTGTGAAGAGACAATCTATACAGTGAAAGAGCCTCAGTTTTTTCTGTTACACAATGGAATGCCCTTGTTGGTTAACTATGCAACTACAAAAGAAAAATGCTTTTATTTCATGTGAAGCAGGGATGAAAACTTGCAAGTGAAGAATAAACACTGATGTTTCTGATAACCAAGATGAGCTGGCTGGGTTTGTAGGTGTTTTTCAGGCTTCTGAAATAGTTGATTGATTGCTCTTAAACTTTTTTTAGACTTGTAGAGCCACTGCTATGGATTTTACTCCATAGATTTGCTCTTGATATGTTGAAGTGGTTTATGTGTTAGAGGCCTCTCTTCTCTTCTGAAATAAATACTGCATTATGGAGAGAAGATGCCTGTAAGTGGGATTTGAGTTTGGTATGCAGCTGACAAATTAGCTCAAGATCTCTAACGCTAGTCTCAAAGTGCTAACTCTCCTTTTCCTGTGAATGAATCTCATGATAAACCAGTGGCTAGTTGTTTGGGATGTGGCTGATAAGTGCTGTAATGCTAAGCATGGTATTTTAATATATTTTTGGTTTTAATGGTGTATTCTGCATGTTGCTTTGGAGTTCTCTAGGTAGGTCTAGTTTCACGATGTTCCTGACCCAAAGAATGTTGAAAGACGTCATTTATTGAGAACTTGGTTATGCTATGTCTGTGTTCAGTAATGTATTTACAAATACCATCCTTAATTTAATCAATGGCAAAGCTTACTTAGGTTAACTTTGTGTGCATCTGCTGACTTTTCGCTGATCTGTTGACAAAATTGACCTTTAAGCAAACGTAGATGGAAAATTTTAATAGAGAAGCTTTCTTCTGCAGGTGATGGTGTGGAAGACTAACTTTGATGCGGCAGATTATGGTGATGTACTGAAAACACAGAAGTCTGGCACTAGTGTGGATGGGACCCATCACGCTCTGGTAGGTCAGCACACAGAAATCGTGTAGAGTTCCTTTTCAGTACGCTTCAGCTTCAAAGAGTGTGACTCTTTCAGGCAGTTAACAATAGAACCATCTTTCCTTGATATTTATTTGAGCTGCAAGATGTCTGTTTTTAACCAATCTTGTATTGTTTGTTCTTGTTTAACTGTACTTGCTTTACAGGAAAATGACATTTAATGATTTTAAAAGGGAAATAATTTTCGTGCATGTGTACATGCATTTTTTTATTAACAGCCTGTGTGTATGAAGTTGTGGTAGGCTTGCATGATAGCCCACACAGAAAAAGCACAGATGTAACAGGTGAAGTCAGTTTTGCTAGCTGATATGATTCCTTTAGGTTGGCGTCAGTCCTGGAAGTGGATATTGTTCATGATACCTTTTCACTGACAGTCAACAAAGACAAATCTGTGCATAGACTTCCCCATAAGAAATAGGTGGTGTATTGTACTGGAGCTTCTTTCCTAAATACTTGGAGGCATTCGATCATTTCTGTTCCCTGAAGTGTGTTAAGAGACATCTTATTTCTGACTGTATCAAATGGATAAATCCACTAACCAAGTAATTCAGTATGATGCACTGATCTGAGTGTAATGCTGATGTTGGATGTCATGGCTATTACAAGAGTAACCCTTTGAAGTTCCTGCCTGTGTGAGTTACAATTTTTGCGCATGGTGATGCTTCACTGAAATGTCCATATTGTGTCTTGTCAATCTTTGGATATTTTTGATACATTTGAGAATACCTACAGCATTCTGAAATATGTTATTACTGTGGCTGTTTTTTGATGCATCTTGTTCAATGTGAGCTGTAAGCTAAAAAGCAGTTTGTGAATCCGGGTGTTTACGCCTGTGTCATTGCCTCAGTTGGAAGATAAGCTTCTAGCCAGCATCTGTTGCTCTGTGGCAGTGCCTTTAATCTTATCAACTTAGATCTTCTAAGTTAGATCTCTTAGATCTTCTAAGACTTCTGGGCTACTAAACTTATGTTCTTTCTTAAACATAGTAGTGTTTTTATTTAATATGTATTCAGTCCTTTGCTGGAGGTGTTGTAATAGCCATAGTATTTTGTGATAAATGGGATCTGAGTCTGCAGCTCTAAATGATGCCTCACTATGTGGAGTGTTCTGTAAAGAAAGCAAACAAACCAGAGGATATTAGTGCTAGGTGGGTGGGAGAGGCTGGTAGGAAGCAATCACATAAGGAAGGAGGAGGTAAAAGTGTTTATTGATCCTCTGCTGGTTTTGGCTAAAACTGACACTTCTTCCTTTTCCTCGTCTCCTGTGTTCTAACTGTAAATTTATGTGGGCTATGAAACTAATAGTCCAGTGACTTCTTTGTTTATTAGCCTGTTGAACTGGACTAACTTTATCTGCTTTAATTTAAGATATTGTATAGTATAATTCTGGGCTGAGATACAGCACAAAGAAAGCTTTTATGGGAAGAAGTACTTTTTTTGGTTTGTAATGTTCCATGGAATGGCTTGAATAGTGTAGCCGAGGTGGCTGCTAATAGGAGATTATGGTAAGTTTGTCCCCAGCTGTACTGCTGTTATTACTAGAGCATATTATCCACCAGTAACTTAAGGAAAAGAAGGAAATCCTGAGCTCTTCTACAACTTAGTTCTTCATTATAAAACTTTTTAAGATGTGCATTGAAGGTAGCTGCTGAACAAAACCCTTGAACAGCAGCTAACCACCCTGAACGTCTGACCTTGCAACAAAACTATTCCCCTGTGGAAGAGGGTTTACCTGTCAAAACCTCTAATAGATGCAGCTGGGACCAACAGTTTGTGCTACTGACAGGCAAATCCGTGTCATGTGGTGCTGGTTGACAAGCAGTTGCTCTACTCACGCTCTGAGCCTATGGGAAACAGGGCACCACGTGTTCTTTGGGGTACAATATATTGGTTTGGACCAGATGCTGTGTTTTTGCAGAGGGCAAAGTGAATATGTGCTGAGTCATGTGGAAGAGACATACTCTGGTTTGGGAACCTAAATTACTTCAAAGGAGCGAGTGTTTTGAACTGCTACCCAAATGCAACCTTTGGGCTTGGGCATGCGGCATGGGAGCTGCTGATCCCAGCAGTGCCACCTGAATACAAAAAGTGTTGGAAAGTTACTGAGTTATGTGCCACTTGCAGAAGATCAAACTGAATGATAGTCACTGGGACTCTTCCTGTTTACTCCTTGTGCAAATGTGATGTTACCTTTTGGTCTGAATAGCACAAATGATGCTTCCACTAGATCTGCCAAATTAGCTAGGAGCATGAATAGAGACTTGTAAATTCAGACTTTGTCTGCTTTCAACAGTAAAATTCTCCCTGGTTAAAAAGCAGGGGTGAAGCTGGTTGCAATGGAGAGCTTGGGTGCTAGCTGGCACAGCTGACACCAGCATCTTAGTTGACTAAGTCTGCTGATGCAGTGCAATGATGTGTTCTCTTTTATGCAGTGAAGAACTTTGTTTTGCCTTGTAAGTGTGATGCAGCTCTGACCTGCTATAAAGGAGCGGAGTTTCGATTTTTGTCTCAAGTCACATGGTCTGATTGGTGCTGTCAAAGCCAATATAGTCTAATTTTTTTTTAAGGGGATCAGCTGTATTGTGGCTGCCCTTTACAGGAATGATCATATACCATACTGGGGCTTGTACCTGGTCTCATCTAAAAGCTCCCTATGCTTCACGAGAATGGAAATGTAAAATGAATGGAAATGTAAAATGGAATGAGTACTCACTATCCTTGTATATTAGGTTATTAGGAGTGCGATGCTTTAATGCTAAGGCAGTTATAATTGCTAAAGTTAGAAGGGGAAGAATAAACAATGTAGTTTGAGAGCTTGTTTTGAATACCATATGTTAAGTTTAAACTTAGAATTGATATGACATGTTCTTTGCTGTTAAAAAGAAGCTGATATCTCTGAAAATGGCTTTGTTTGCAATTTTAAATATAACCTGAGCATAGAGACCTTGGCTCCATAATAACTTGTCTATTCATGACAGTCTACTTTTCAATTGAATTTCATTACTTACATCTTTTAGAATTGTATTATATTGGACTCTTAAAGAGTACTGTCACTGCTACAACTTACTGTAAGACTTAAATTTCCCTATAGATTCAGTTCCTCCTTGTTTTGAGCAAAACATTTGCTTTTTAATAACGAAGTACTTATTTTGGTGGATTTTGTGTAGTTGAAATTAGTTATTTTTCCCATCAAAATCAGGCTTGGAACTGCCACCTGTGGCTCTTGATTTCATGCCAAGGTTCCTTTTTCCTTCAATGAAAAGTGAAGCTGCTTCATCTATCTCTACTGCTGTGTTAGCTTGCTAGGATTCTTCTCTTGAGTAATACTGAGATTTTGCAGACATTTTGGGATGTAACTACATTTAAAACGGGTAGATAAGTTGTTATTTGGTTTTGGTACCCTTAAAACACATGAGCATGGTTCTTGACACATCTTTAATCTGTTTTCTCCCTTTACTTAAGTCAGAGTATTTTTCCAAGGAGAGCTTATGCACTCATGTGTAGTTGTATAATTTTTTTTCTTAAACATTGTGAAAACACAAATACTAATCAAAACAGTGGCTGTGTAAAAATTGTTTAGTATCTGGTTTCTCATGGGGAGAGTCAGACTAACATGCAAGTGTTAAAGAATAACTGAACACAGGCATCAAAACTAGTTTGTCATGAAGATGAATAGGAAGAAAAAAGAATTCTAAATGACTTGTGGGATGAAAGAGGCATGAAACATTGTCAAGGTTGGTGAGCTTGAAAACAAACTTGCTCTAAAACAATTTTCACTTCCATGGGCAGAGGGAGACTGGAGACTTTAGAAGATGCTGGTTTCTCAGGCAGTTGGTTAAAGTTCATTATGAATCAGGGTATTGGGCTTGTTTGCTACAATAGGCATGAACTTCAAAGTTGCTCTGCCCACCTGCTTGTGTTTTCTGTAAATATATGAGGCTTGGGAGATGCAGCTTGCTTTGAAAGTGAAATTGCTCCATTCAAGGGCTAATGCCAATGAAAGAGAAGCTCATGATGAGCAGGAATTGCAGTCGTGACTATGGTGTAAAAGCATAGACACAAAAGTCTGATAAAACACTAAAGCTGCCAGAAGTGAATTATAAATACCTGTTAGCATGGTTGTGAGACTTCAAATGTTAGACTAGAATTACAGTAGCTCTGGAATAAATGCTTACTCTTAAATTATAAGCTAGCATTTGTTGCTATTAAGTGTTGCAGAATTGTCTTGAAAACTGAAGGGCAGGCACTCGTACATACTGTATGAAGCTGATGGGAAGAAGTGAAGTCTTACAGTCCTGCATATTGATCATACAAGGATTTGTTCGCTTTGAACTAGAATCCAAGGGGTAAGAATAAATTCATGCTTTAAGCTGTGATATTGAGTGGTGAGGACCTAAGGGAAAGTCAGAATAGGAGGTATGGACTTTGCATGTGGCTCTTATGCTTACAGTGACTGACCCCAGAACAAGCATGAGTTTCTGTCTATATGAAGAGTTGTGCAGGATCAGATCAAAGGACATGTTTTCACAACGTATCAAATCTATGTAAGATTGATGATAAATCAGTGAGCATTTATCATAAAATTTGCTCTTTCCAGAGAGGGCAGGCAATGTGTTTTATTTTGGGGGTTTGTGGTGTTTGGTTGGTTTTTTTCCAGATACAAGCAAAGCTTCGTACATGCAGTTACAGCTGGTGTGAGTATACAAGAACACTCGTTTCATTATGAGACAGATTTGCTCCGATTGTTGACTAATTCCAAGAAAACTACGTATGGTCAAGTGTTATGAGCAAACGCTGAACAGTTGATGTCACATGGACAGTTAGAAAGTGCTTGGGTGCTCAGATAAACCTGGACACTGCAAAGTAGGAATAAAAACATGGTAGTATAAGCCAAGTTGGTAAACCGTTTTTCATGCAATAATTATGGAAAATAGGAAATATTAATTGATATAAAGATTCTTTACTGAGTGTAAACTTAAACTTTCTTTAGGTATGCTGTAACTGTGCAAAACACTACTTTGCAAAGAGGGAGGCTGTTAAGGAGACTTCAGTCTAAGCCTCAGCATATAGCTTTCTAAAGAAAAATACTTGAAAGCTTGTTTGTGTTGCAGTGGCAAAGCTGTCTTGAACAAGGGGAGTGGGAGCTTGAGATGTCCAAAAGAGTGAAATGCAGAGTCTGCAAGGGTTGTGTGTAGTCTGTTTGTCTCAAACTTAGGGGTTTTCTGGTGAGAGAGGTAATAGGTACAGCAGGACATAAGCTTACAGGTGATGGGAAGTGTTTCTCTTGCCACTTCAGTTGTGAATTCTGCAACCATGTAACTTAAATATATGCAGCTTAGTTTTCAGCTGCTGGTAGGACTCTGGGAGACCTGCTCACGTGAGTGCGTGTGCAGACAGAGTCAAAAGCAGGTAATCCTTTGGTAGGGCAATTTGGGAGACATGGGCAGAGGTGCAGAGTTGTCCTCTGTCACTCTCTTGCCAAGAAATCTTTCTGCTCTTTTAAAATTCAAGAGCACAGATGTTTTAAATATCTTTAGCTCCTCTGAAGTTAAATGGTACTTATCTGTGGAGCTAACAAATGTGAAAGCTAATGGCATAGCAGACTTCACAAAGTGAAGCTTGGGAGGAGCAGCACTTTAGCAGAAAAGACTTAAGAGGCCTGTGACTCTTCAAATGCATCTTTCAGTTGACAGGCACTTAGGCCTCTTTCTGCACTGCTGGGTTTAAAATTTTCTCCAGCCATTGGACTATGCTTGCTTCCTCAGTGGCAATTTTTCCAAAACAGTTCTGTTGAATAAGATTGGAGACTAATTCCAAAAAATGTGATCCGATCATAAAGTTGTCTGAGGCCAATAACTGAATGTCCCCAGCTGCCTCCACCCACCTCTCTCCTTTGCTGGTTCTGTGTTGTGTTTGGTGACCTTGGGTGCCTCCTGTGCTCAGCCCCTGGTCTCTGTGCTGACTGCAGCAGTTCATTCTGTCAGCCACTCATTCCTTGTGTAAATAAATTCCTCTGGAGTTACTCATAGGCCAGATGTGCCTTTTCTTTTTTTGACCTTTTAGCTTCCAAATTGGTAACTATCTCTAATTTTGGCAATTGCTAATACTTATGAATACTTCTATATGGGTGTTTTTTTCCTTTCTTTTTTTGTACTTGCTGTGAAATCCCCTCCTGGGAAGGAGTTTCATTGCACAGAGCTGCAACTTTTTGCAATTGGATGTGGATGTGTGTTGTCATTTGCACCTCCTCCACCCCCTTCTATTTATTTATTTTTAAGTGTTGTAAGGGAGGAGTCCTGTATTCAACAGCAGGGGATCCAGCCTTCAGGATAATTGTGGTCTGCAAAATGATTATTTTTTTCTGATCTGCTTGTCACCTTGTTTTTCAGAGGATGCGTTCCCACTCCAGGAAGCTAGCGTGGTACTTGATTGTCTTCCTCTTGGAATAAGTAGGTAGATTATTTACTTAAAAGAACAACAGTGTGATGAGTGCTCAGGATGTTTCCACTGCTCTCTACCCTGCTTGGCTGTCCAAGCAGAAGCTTTATAGGGATCGGTAGGAGACTTACTGTGACTGATCACAGGACGCTCAGGAGCTCTTCCCCCCATCCTTCACAAGCAGTGCAGCTGCAGATGGTTACCCATAGCTGCCTAACCGTCACTTTTTGTTCGTTGAAGGAAGCCTGCTCATGTAAGCCTGTTGCAACACGTGATCTTGTAATTGTGATTTGTAAGGAGACAGAGGTTCAACAGGAACAGAGGAAAAAGCTTCTACTTTCCTCTCCCTCCTGTGGGGTGTGGACAAAGCTGGGTCTCTGTTTTGGCCTGCAGCTGAAGAGGCTGTGCTTGTAAACCTGCGGAGAGCCAGAAGGATGTCATTTTCTTTGATCGCATACGTCCTCCTTTTAGCAAGAGCAGCTAGTAGTTCTTTCTGTGCAAGAAGCGTGCTCCTGTGGTGTCTTCCATTCATCTTTCTGGAAACCAGAGATTTAGAGTGGGATGAACTCTAACCCTCAACAGGTATCAGACACTTAATTGACTAAGGGAGCTGCCATGGTGAGCCAGCTTGGCTAGTGGAGAATGTTTGCTACATCTCTTTCTCCCTGGTTCAGCATCCTCAGACTTTGGGAAAATAGTAATTTTGCCCATTGTGGTAGTATGGTTAGTAGGAACTATGGCTAATGAGGGCCAGAAAGGGCATGCTGCCCATTCATTTATAAACACATGTTCTTGTTAGCAAAAGAGATAGAAACTTGGCCTTACGTTGTGTGTTTACAGGCCTATCTTAACTCCTTCACTCTGGTACAGATAACCTGGTTCCAGTCCAGAACATCGGGCAGGAAGGCATCAGGGTTGCATAATCTGTTTTGTGGGTAGCCCTCAGTGGGGCAACCCCTCGGTTTCATCATTTGAAAGGCTGATCCAACTGAGTTCTAGAGCCTGGCTTTAATTCACTGGAGAATACAGTGTAGTAACAGTACCAGGTTTCTTCATACAGGATGCCAGAGTTCATCTTAGTGGAATGGGATAGATGTATTGGTTAACTGGGCTCTTTGTGGAGCCTCACTGCTGGTCTCACTGATTTTTTTTGCATCTTTATTTGACTGGCAGAGGAAAAAAACATGGTTTTCTCTCACTCAACTGAATGAGTATCTACCTTGCAAGCAGCTAACAGCAGAGCTTCTTTCTGGAAGATACTCTGGGAAGCCTCTGTTAATGGCTAGCCCTCTAATACTCTATTTCAACTTTTTCTGGTTGTTGCTATGTGAAACTGAATTTTTCACAAGCTAATGGGTTTTGCCCATATGTTGTTGCTCTTTCCCCTGAAACTTTTGGGTTTGCTTTTCTCTTGATCTGGTTGATGTAAGGAGAAGGGTGTGCATGACAAACAAATGAAAGCTTATGTCTTCTGATTTTGTGCATTAACATTTTCCTACCGTTGTTGCAGACTGTTTATCAGAATTTTATGATTTTGATGAAGGACCTAAGAGAGAGGAAGAGGCAGGGTTATAGGCACCCTCAGCTTGGCTTTCCAAGAGACTAAAAATGACTGCAACAACCAACAGCCTTGTCTGTTAGTGGATGGGAGCAGCTGTGCTGCTACAACTGTTTTCCCTTATATTCTGGTTTGACAAGATTTTTTGCAGAAGTAAGAGGATCAGCTTTTAATTTCTGTCATCTTACAGCAAATGGATTTGTTCTTTAAGGCTCTGGAACAATAAGGCAAGTCCTGACAAGTCATTATTGGTCAGAATAAAAATTGCCTTTTAAGTTAAGCACTCAGACTAATTAATGTAAATTCACCCACTTAGGTTGCTGCTGTATGTGGCTTGTGTTAATGCTTGAGTCATAATTCAAAGAGGAGAGATGGAGGCAAGATTTATATTTTTTTCCAAGCTGGTATTCTGTGTCAGCTTTGAGATGGAAAAAGATAGCTCAAGCTTGAATAGTTTCTAAGATCTCAAATTTTTCTGCTGAAATTCAAACTTCAAGAGTAATAACAAATGAGCATGTTATAATGTTTGTCTGCATATCTTTACATATGTGTATGTATACATAGCATGCATTATTTATACGTAACATACACGGACAGGCAAATGATATGTATGTAACACAGCATATACATACCAATTTCATCAGAAAGAGGCAAATTATTCTGATGAAGAAAATGAGCTGGAAGCTGTTCACACTTCAGGAGATCACTGTCTGTTTTGCTTCTTGCCTTGGAGACTGTTGCATTTGGTGTAAAAACCTGTAGCTGGATAACCCAAGGCTGAGAATAAACGCTTCTCTTGGTGTTTGGCTGCTCTTTCTTGGGAGCTTTTCCCAAGAGTGATCTTAAATGGGGCCAGGGAACAGTAGTTCAATTCTTGGTGAAATTTTTTACCAATGGTTCTCATGTTTTGTTTCCACACAAAACTGTTCCTTTGAGATTTTTGGTGGTCTCCAGGAGCCAGTGTTAGGATAGCCAGCTGAGCATCACCCGTGCAACAATGCTTGTTTATTCCGTACTAAATTCTGGAAGACCTCATCATATCTCCTAACAAAACAGTAGGAATGATAGGAGGGGAGAATTTGGTTAAGAGAGGTAAAATGCTTAAGCAAAGTAGGAAAAAACAAATTAAGATGTTGAAGACTACCCTTAGCTTTTCCTTCTCAAGTAATACAGACCTGCTTTATGTTTTAAACTGCTGGTAGTCATTACGTTCTACTTGTCTGTGCGCTCTTTCACTGGGCTTTCAATGTCTGGCATTACTGTTTCTGATTTTCACTCATCACAGCAATGCTGTTTGTGCTTTTGGAAATGTAATACAAGCAAAACTTTCACGTTCTTCCTCAATGTTTGTAGAGGGCTTCCTAGGTATTTAAAATGTAACTTGAATTGGAAAGGAGGGGACTACTGAAGGTAGTTGTTCTGTCTTGTTCTATCATTTTCCCTTAGTAAGACTGTGAATTAATGTAGTATTGAATTAATTACTAATCATTTGGAAACCCTAGCTTTGTGTAGAGTTATATTCCTTACTTGTTTTGGGTTGTGGCAATCCCCTTTGCCAGAAGTTATCAGGAACTGTGACTTCTATTTCTTCCGGTGCCAGATATGCTCGTCCTTGGGAATCTGTGCAGGGGATCTACTTTCCTTCAATGTTTTGTATAACACAAAGATGACGTAGCACAAAAAACAGTGAGCCTGATCTCAGCTGGCACACAACCAATTGATGCCATGATGCTCAGCATAAACCAGCTGAAGAGCATGGACAGCATGTAGCATGGATGCTTTTAGCAGTCTGCATAGATACTTGTCACGTGAAGTTACCTTGAAAGCCATGATACTAATGTCTGTCCCAGTTTAGAAGTGACACAGAATGTAGAGGTAAGTGAAGTGGACCAACAGACAGTGAACCAAAGAGCAAGGTCACTGAAACACAGGAGAGGAGAGGAACAGCTTTTCCTTGCTGGCAGGCAGGCAGGAGCAGGGTTAGGACCTGCTCTTGGCCAGATTGCCAAAGTGTCACTTGCGGTGGTAAGGTGTTACTATTTCTGTAAGCACATACAAATGTCAGTCCAAGTGCAGCCTTCTGTGTCTAGCCAGGCTGGTTTCATGCATGTTTGAGTACTGTAGCTGGCCGTTAGCTGTTACCCCTGTTTCTTTGCTTCTTGGCAGTTTGGTCAGCAGAGCGGGATGGTATGATGCTGCTTCGCTTAAAATACACAAACCTTAGTCCATCCGCCCACCTCTGCCAGGTGTTCACTTAGGCTTTGGCACAGGAGTGCCTGAGGATTTAGAGGGGTTTGAGATATACCTATTCACTCAATTTCTTCTTGGGGTTATCGCAGACTTAATATTTACTGGCTTATGGCAAAATACGGCTGTTATGGGTGCCAAGTTTTAATGTTTTAACTTGGTATTTGTAGTAGCACCAATAGGGAGAAGGGTCCTATCTAAGTAATTTCTGGCCTCTTGCGTATCTAACCCAACTTACCTTTCCGTGTGAAGCAAAGATAAAAGGGAAGTAACATTCTTTTCACCTCTCTTCTCCACACACACACACCTCCGCCCCCCAATACCTGTCCATTATTGCAACTTAAATCCTGAAATAAGAGGTGAGCAGGGATGAATGGTCCTATAAATTGTTTCACAAAGCTAATTTAACTTGTATCCTATTTCTAGTTGTTGCACTATGCTGGTTTGCACAGTAGATGTAGAGTAACGCAAGTCTTAAAAGAACATTGATTGCTCCAGTAGTGCTACCTGGAAGAGGGGATGCTTTTCCAGTCAGAGAAATGTGCTTGTCCTTGGAGAGCTGTGTTCAGTCAATGAAATTTTGTGTGTAGCAGGGAGAAATGAGGTTACCTCTCAGTTTTTAATGAGTCCTCCAGTCTAGCATGGTGTACTCCATCTGACCTTCTGTGGAGCTTACCTTGAAACTAATATGCTTCCACTGGATGTCACTGTTGCTCTCTGGGAACACATTTAAAATATCACTTTACCTGTGGTGAAAATGACTCCTTGAAATAGAAGACTTTTAATGATATTTCTCTCTCATTTGGATTAGTAGAATTGGGGTCCAGATAAACAGTGTATGCCACCTCTGGGAGATTTCTGCTCCTCTGTTGTTTCTAGGGGATTTTTTTTTCAGCTCAGGCAGTGAATTTAATTGCACTTTGTGAATTAGAAATTGGATGTCTGTATGGAATTGAAGACATTAGATGTGTGTGTTGCTTAAAGGGCATGCCGTCTTTCTAGATACTTGAAAATTAATTCTTGATAATATCATATTCTTTCTAAAAAAAACCCAAAACCAAACAAACCCTAAAGAGTAGATATACTGTGGAAATTGGTTTAAAGGGACTTAACAGTAGACCTGAACCTGCCCCCCTCTCACTGCTCAGTTCTTCTCTTCCAGTGGAGAGAGGTGAAGAGAAGGGAAAATAAATATTTCCTCTGCATTGAATTATAAGAATCCTACTTTTTATTAGTAGGTGTGAAATTCGGGTAGGTGGTTATCCTGTCAATATATCTTCTAAGTATCACCATTTAGAAAGCAAAATGGCTTTTTTTTTTTTTTTATCCCTTGCAGTTTTACTACAGGTGTGCATGTGTTGTGTAGTTAATATTTGCCCCCCTCACCCCCGATTAGCACTATTAGCTGGCAAGTATGCTGCTTAGCCAGAACAATTTTTGTATGAGGCTCTGTAAGAGACCTCTGGAATGAAGGCTGTTTAATTTTCCCCTTCCCCCAAGTAGTTGCACTGTGCTGTCTTTAAGTGGTTGCTATAAATAAATCACTTCTGTTTTCCCTTTGTCACTGAGAGCTGTATTGTATTCTGAAACTGCTCATCTATTCTTCCTTTAATGTTCAGCTGCTTCTTGCTATAGCACGAAGTGCTTAATACGCAGATGTTGTAATAAGATATTTAATGGCAAATACATTTATTCGGTTTTGCCAAATAAATTGTGCACTTGAACTTTGACTAAAATAAATAATACCTCTGCAATACTGTCATTGTTTCTGATGCCTGTCCCCAGGATTCAGCTAGCATTTTACCTTGCAGGTGAGTCAGACAGGAGTACAGGTGTCTCTCTGTAATCATGATGCTCATCAGTGCTGAGACTGACAAAAAGCCAGTGTGTATTTCAGGACTCTATATTTTTGCAGTGTTTTTTTTAAATCTGTTAGAATTTAAATCACTAGTGGCTGGCTCACCACATGATACAGGTTGCTGTTAGGAGAAGGGTGGCTGTAGTTTGGTCTTTGAAGGTTCTCTTGTTCATTCTTATGGACAGTAGCAGTGGCTGACTTTAATCCTCTTTTACAAAATTTGAAAAGGTTTCAGTCTAGGGACAGTTCAGTTCTTCCTCACTTAGGTGCACGCTTCCTTTCAAATGTACTGGCCATTAAGGTAGCGGTAAGTACAAATTGTAGTGTGGCTGTTAAGGGAAAGTTTCCAAGCATTTCCCTCTTTTTAAAATGTAAAGGGCAAATCTTCCCCTGAAGGACCCCACAGTGATGCTTACCACTGTCAAATCTGGCAATTGCACGAATGATGCGGTAGATGCAGCCTGGTTGCTTCTGTAACACAGCTTCAGTGTGTCCCTGCTGGGTTTGAGCTGTGGCAGAAGCCCAGGTGTGTGCTTTGGCAGACGACCTGTCCCTCTGAGCAGTCTCTTTCCAGTTTTTTTTTAATGAAGATGGGTATGTTTGAGCTCATCAGGATGTTTGGCAGCTTTCTAAAAATGAATGTCAAACAATTCTGGGTGTCCATTTGGATTTAGGATACTTATAAACTACCTCAGTATCTGCCCTGTGAAATCCTGGCTGTGTTTTCTTAGCAATCAACGCGTTCCTTGACTGTAGAAATTGGAGACTCTGGCATGAAAAACCTGAAAGTGTTAAAAACAAACAAACAACAACAACAACAAACCCCAACCCCTGCCTTTCTCCTTGACGCCGTGGTGGGAAGGCCATGGTATTACCGTGTTCAGAAGGCTTCTGTTAGCTAGTAGCAGCGGGATATGCTTTGGGTAGTGCCAATACAAGTTACCTACTTGGACTCCTCAGCCTCTTCAGAAAAAGTGAGCTGAAGTTAGGCTAGTGAATCTGATCCAGGTGAATGCAAATGCTCTGTTTAAACCTGTGAAAAGTGCTGTGCCTTTGAGATGCGCTAGTGTGGTGTTTGCTTTGGCTGAGTTGGCCATCGGCGGAGCCTTTGCTGTTGTCCTTCTGCTGTTCCGTCCATGATGGGCCGTGCTTACGGCCTGCAGCGTTGCCCTGTGTGTCCAGCTGAGAGCGTGCAGCATTTCAGTGAGCTCCCCCTTGCCCTGGACATGCCTGTGTGGGACAAATCCAGGCTTAAGCCTTGTTGAATGCTGTATGTAGGGCTCCTTTTTGAGAAGCCTGCTTGGACAGGTCCCGGACTTCAGACTGCACCTTGATGCTGTCAGAGTGGGTGGGATGAGTAGGAAGCCAGAGCAAACTGACTTCAGTTTTTGTGCCTGGTTGTGGGCAGCAGTTCAGTGCTGTCTGTAGATGTGCGTGTTGGGTACTTGGTTTTTGCACCTGCTCTGACAGGGTAGGTTAGGTAGGATGTGCTTGTTCCTAGAACTGAATATTCAAAGACCTTGGTCAGTTTGAAAGCCTCCCTTTTGGAAGTCATACTCCGTGACACATTGACATAGGTTTTTTTATTTGCTGGCTGGATGTGCCCCTCATTAGGTAGATCAACTAACCCAGAACTTCATTGCTGAAGGCTGTAGCTACAGGTTGTCTTCTTGTTGATGACGGGCTGTAATGAACCTTTCAGGCAGCTGTGGTGTTTGAAATGGGACAGTATGCCATATTGTCATGCTTCTGTTTTTATAAGTAGATATACTTCTGTTCTTGGGGGTGTCGCCACCATTCAGAGTACCTTCAGGAACCCACATGGGCTTTGTGGAGGTGGCTTGCTTGACTGCTTGTGGAGGTGGTACATAGCCTGTGAGCTGATCAGCAGAATGTAGCATCTGTGACAAACAGCTGCTGCTGCCCCAGGCTTCAACTTGACATGATGAGGAATCACCTGACCCCTAAAGCATCGGGTGTGGGAACATCTCTGCAGTATTACCCTTGCGAATATGCCAGACTCTTAAACTTTGTGGACTGGAGCAAAGATAATATCAACTGAGTTCAACCCAGCAGCTTTTTATGAAAAGCTGTCTGACATATGCTATAAAGATAGAGGGAGAAAATATGTTGGTACAGTCATTTTTCTGCTTCTGTGAGTCAGCTTGTTCTAATGGGTTTTGAAGTAGATAGCTCATCATCATTTGGGGTTTTTAAGTGCAGGTTGTATGCAGTGTTAGCTCACTCAAATTTCTGCTGTGCCATGATTGACTGGCCTAAAGTTACATCATCAAAATAGAATAGTCAGCCTTAAAATAACGAGAAAACATGCTTTTTAATGCTAACTATCCATTGAAAAGCAGTGTTTGGGGGTTATTGTTTTTACTTTTAAATTTAAACAGCAAATAGAAGCTTTGTAAGGCTGGCTTTATCTCATCTCTGCAAGAACATATTTTAGTTAATTAAATCAATGTATCAGTGAACAACATGTGGCTTTCAGGCTGCACAGGAGTAGTTTTGAGTGTGGCTCCCATGCCGTGGCTGTGCAATGTGACCTGGACTGTGGGCTGTGTTGGCCTAGGGCCTGCAGATAATCCAAATTATCCAAGTAAGTGGGAGGAAGCAAATTAGCAGAGGCTGGTGTGGCTGCTACCCCCTGATAGCCAGCTCCATCCCAAGCCTGTGGCATAGCACAGCGATCCCTGTGGAGCAGTTAAGTGTATCCTTTCCTGCTCCTTGTGTGAAACTGGTCTTGTGATGCGTAGCTGTGTGAGGGTGGTTTGGTTGGCAGGATCTAGGAGGTGTGGTTGGCCCATACTAGGAGTCGGTGGACAGCAGCAAGCCATTTGCCTGTCAGAGCCTACTACTGCTGTGGCCTCTTTTTGTTTTTCTCTTCCTTGCTCCACCTCCAGCTTCCCTGTGCAGTCACATTTCTGTTCCTCGCGCTGTTTAGTGCTTATTTTGTGTAACTGGTGAGCTGGACCTCAGCCTTGGGAGCCTTTCTGTGGCCTGAATCAGTGACTCCCACCAGCACAAGGTTTTTTATATGTATTTATTTTTTAAATACATATCTTTGTTGTGTGTGTATGCACATACATGTGTGTGTATGTATCTTCATAACCCACTAAACAGTTTTGCGTTTAAAATTTTGAGCTGGTCAAAGGTCTTGTTGCAGCTTAGTTGCAGATCTGCATACAGCTGGCATCAAATGTAGAGGTGAGCAGGTAAAGCGGTACAGTGCTGATGAGAAATGCATTTGTAGTAGTGCATATGAGAGAGGAGATGGAAGCAACTCTTCATTTCTTGCATAGAAAAAGCACATGTGGGAGAACTTCTAGAGACCATTTTTCAGTCTGTCAGAATTCCTTGCTGCTTTGTTGACTTCCAAACTTCAGTCATATATGTGAGTAGTAAGTGCATGGGATGGAGCTGCACCAGGCCGTGGAGAACCATGTTTTGAGGGCTGTGATCTTGGCTTTAGATTCAAATCTTGTCTGTTAGCATAAGTTGAGAAATTTAAATCTGCAATTGCTCAATCTGTTGGCTACCTTGTTTAGTTACATAAACTTCTCTGAACTACCTCTGGTAGTAATGCAAGTAAATAATGCAAATAGTGTTTGTTCTAGAAGAAAGATAAAGATAACAGTTTGAAAGAAAAGGAAAGAAAAATAAGTTCTCTAGTAGAGATCTATTTGTGCTTTTAACACTTAATTTATTCAGAATGAAATACTTGAGCTTGCATATCTAAAACAGTTGAAATTGAAACTTCAAAGTAAACTTGTTCTTAACCTCATTGAGGAGGGAAAACCAGTTCAAGATACAAACAAAATTAAAATTACTAAATCAAAGCTGCCTGTTTTAATGCATCTTGGAACATCTTGCTTCTGCTGAATTTTAACTGCGGTACAGCATCCTTCTTACAACTACCAAACACGGAGAGAGGCTTTTACTTTACTGTTGAAGTAATTGGACTCCTCTGTGAAGCTTACTTAATTCTTATAATTTGGATGTAGTGATTCTATGTGGCTCCAGTAAGTCTTCGTTTACCTGTACAGTCTATGCCTGTGTACCACATGAACATGCCAGAGCTCTTTGCACATATGAGACTTTAACCTTGCAGGATTGCTTCAAGATTGTTATCTAAGGTTTGCCTTTCCTGATGGAGATTTAAAAACAAACAAAAACACACACAAAGAACCCAGGAAAAAACCCTCCACCTGGGGAAGGCAGAGAAGTTCTGTAGCAACTTTTCCTTTTCCAGCTGTGGCAAGACCAATTCCTTTTCTCCTTTGCCTGCTTTTAATAGCATGTCCCAACATAAACTGTTCTTCACTGTTTACCCTCCGTGAAACAGAAATCCTTCTCCAGTTGTTTGCATCTCAATAACAGATTATGTCTGATTATTTTTCTAGCAATCAGAAATGGATTGTGGTATTCATCTTAAGAAAACAAAAATGCAGGATTCTGGTAGGAACCACGAGCAGCAAGAGGAGGAGAGCAGTCTTGCAACTACCTTGGAGCATATTATGGGACAGTTGGATGTTCTGACTCAGGTATGGTTTGCTGTTTAATTTTGTAATAAAAGGGGAACCTCTGACTGGGAGAACTGGGAATGTTTTGCAGTAGTTTCATGGAATGAGTGTGACTAGTTCAAAACCTCTGCCTTTTAGTTTTTTTAATGAATCTGTCTTCATCCTTGTCAGCTTCTGTCAGTTCCCTCACATTGACTTCCAGGTTGCGTCTTGCTCTTCCCCGAATTCCTTTATGCTGCAGTGTAGCAGAGTGCTACTTGAGCTAGCTCTGGTACCCTGTCCTATTAGCCAAGAGTTATCTAAAGTGATGCCTAAAGGAGTGGTTGGCAGTAGGACTCTCTTTTGGTGAATAATCTCTGTCTCCTCTCTCCCAGGTAAATTCTGTTCAGATCCCGCTCCTCTCCCCCACCCAGCGTTCACCTACACAGTCCAATTTCTGCAGTGTTCTCCTCCCATCAACAAGTCTGGGCCCTTCTGTGCCTCATCTCTGAAACATGCTTTTCACCCACAGCTAGCAGACAGCTAATCCCTTGCTGAAGTGTTAACATGCAGTTCTTCCTCAGAGTCACTAAGCAATGCTTGAACAGTACCAGCCATTAATGGTGATCATCACAGTATGTGTTTACTTATTAAGAATGTGGGGATAGAGCTGTTTTTTGTTTAAATAACTTCTCATTCTTCCTGTGAAGAAATACCATCTGATTATTGTCTAGGGCTGAATTTCATTGTGTATTTTTGAGGTATGTGAGAAGCAGGGAGAAAGCATGGGATAGTAAACATTGGTAATCTCCTGTAGCTGAGACTGTGGTCGTAGGATGGAAAAATCTGTGTGGGAGTGTTTTTCTGTGAGTTTGAGTGTTGTTTCTGAGGCAGAACAAGCAGGTCTTGAACACTCGATATTGAACGTACTAATAACTAGTCTGAGTTAGCTCTCTGCTCTTGAGAAGAAGTACTTGTCAAAAAGTGTGAGATGATGGGTTGGAGGGCCCATTGGGGGATTGAAGTAGGGCTGACTGAAGGATTAAAAAACATTCCAGGACTACAGACAGTCTGAAATAGTGTAGGGTGAAAACCAAAAGGTATTTAAGTTAATTTGGCAGAAATGCAAAAAAGCACTTTTCCTGTGATCTCTAAAAAGCTGAATGCTGGAGGGGGGAGGAAAAAATCTTGTATGACATTGGGCCCTCATGCTTGTGAGTAAAATGCAACCCAGTGTATACACAAAATACTTTCTTACCCTTT
Organism: Falco biarmicus; assembly: GCF_023638135.1. Lineage (NCBI taxonomy): Eukaryota > Metazoa > Chordata > Aves > Falconiformes > Falconidae > Falco > Falco biarmicus. The sequence goes on from NC_079291.1 coordinate 106,011,049, forward strand.
TTACCTCTCCCTAGTAAGTTTGGAATGTGATCGTTATCTTTCATTACATAAATCAGATCCCCGCTTCTGATGATGAATGTGTAATGTCTCTTTTTCAACCTCATAGGTGTTTAGAGAAGGCAAATATTGCAGTAAACAGTATGTGTGGGATTTAAACTAGATATAAGCAATGCAAACATCTCTTGAAGATGTAACTGTAGAAAATTCCAAATGTTATTTTAAACCTAGCAGAAAGAGAAATTGAGATCAGTGGGGGAGGAATAAATTAGTAGGTTATAGGATAAAATTGGAAATAGGCCTGAAATAGTAAAAAACGAAAAATCTGCCTTGAGTAACTCTGCATTCAGCAGCCTCTTACCTTTTTTGTAGCTTTTTTTGCCATCCTTGAAGTACTTAATTTCCCATTGGTTCTAATCTTTGTATGTTGTATTTTGTATTAACACCATCTTAATGCACTTGTACAAGTAGATGTTCCTGACGCACCGTTGAAATGGTTTCATAATTCTTCATTTTCATGCCAAGGTTTTTATATTTAACAGCGAAACAAACCAACACCAAACAAACTTAAGCAAATGAGCCCGGAAGAAGCCCTCATTCCTAGAGTAAGGGAGGAGGTTCCTCAAAGAGGAGGGATGCTGGCAGGTAGCGAGACAGAGCTGTGGAAGGTAACTCTGGAGGGCGTCTGCTTGCATAGCTAAACTTTGTTTTTTCCAATGCTGATGGTGTGTAACAGAGAGCGGAATGCAGCTCTGGCTGCCCATGGCATAAGCAGGGCCATATGGGTTAAAGGAAGAGGACAGGGTGCCTGTGATATTTCCAGAAACCCTCTGTTTGATAGAGAGATTTGTAGGTTTTTCAGGAATTTATAGTTCGTTAGCTCCATGGGAGCTTGGTTATATTTCTGATGTGGTACCTTGAAAGCCCCTGTTATCCCTCTTTTGTGCAGTTGGTGACTGGGAAGAGCCATAGCGTGCAGATGGCTAGCAGAGATCCAAATGAAATTGAAACAGCAGCAGGTGGTGGTGCGTTGGTTGTCTTTCCTAGCCATTTCTGCCAAGGTACAACTGGGTGCTGCTCCCTAGCAGCAGGTTCAAACCAACATTGTGTGGTTTATATGGCAGATTTGGGCCTGCTGACTTCTTTTTGTCGAAGGGGGACACCACTGCTGCTTTGAAAATGGAACAAAAAGCTTTCATAAATAATAGATGTCACCTAATAGACACCTAATAGATGTCAGTATTTTTCCTTTCTTGGAGGAGGGCTGAGGATGCTGCTGGTACGCTGTTATAAATCATTAGTTCGTAATTCCTGAGTGCTGTTTGTTTAAAAGAGAACTCCCATGGCATAAGCAGGGCCATATGGGTTAAAGGAAGAGGACAGAGTGCCTGCGATATTTCCAGAAACCCTCTATTTGATAGAGACATTCGTAGGTTTTTCAGGAATTTAAAGTTTGTATGGGAGCTTGGTTATATTTCTGATGTGGTACCTTGAGTTCCTGTGCTCTTTTTGTCATAGTTTCCAGCACTGTTAACATGATGTAATGTACCAGTAAGGGAAACTTAAAGTTATGATAAACTACTTCAGGAAATCATGCAAATAACAAACCTGATTTATTTTCCTAGTATTTTTTGCATAGCTATCCTTTCAAGGTTTATCATGCTAAACGTAGTATGATGTGAAAGTGGAAAGGAGAGAAAATGCATTAAATTTCTGCTGGAAGATTTAATGGGAAGACATCAGCTGAAGTCTGTCATCTCTTGCCAGTGCACAGCTTTGTTCGGAGCCGCACACTTGAAGATGCATTTTCTGCCGCTCACCAATTATCAGTACCTTCCCTCTGTTGACAATAGATTTCCAGATGAAGTGGGGTGTCATGTACTTAGAGACAGCAGGATTGTGTTTATTCCATTAAGGGGTCTCTTCCTGCCAGGCACCAACCACAAGTAGAGGCGCTGAGGCGTTGTGCCCTGCGCAGCAGGATGCACCTGAGCAGACTTGCTCCTTCAGTTCGGCACTTCAGCGCTTACTAGAGAAGGATGGGTCGGAGGAAACCCATGGCTGCTGGGTACCACATCTAGCATTAACCGCTCTAGCAAATAGATACGGCCCTCTCAGATTTATAAAGCTTCATTTTTATGTTGTTGACTTTGTGCTGTTATTTCATTCTTTAAAGTGTTGGCAACTTTCTTTAAACTGGTCTTTGAATAAAACCTTCCTCTTTTCTTCTTCACCAGAACTCTGTCAGGACGTTTTTGTTTTACTTCTAAGAAAGTGGTCTAATGTGACCTGACAAGGGTCTTCAGATAATTTTTCTAAATGTGGTTTGTGTTTGGCCATACTTCACGTGCAAATAAAGAAGTTAATGTTTGACTGCCTTTTTCAGAAGAGCAGCACATGCTTAATGCTGCTGCCTTGAAGGACGGAGTGAAGTTGGGATCCAGACATAAGCCAGTCATTTCCAGTAGTTTTGGATTACTTAGATGCCCTTGTGCCCCTTTGTAGGAAAGCAGGCAGTTCAAATCTGGCAAAGGAATCGGGAAGGTGAGAGTAATAAATAATACAGATGCTTTGCTCCTACCTTTCCTGCAGCAGAGTATCTTGTCAGTGTCTCCATGTTGAAGAATCCTGTTCTTTACTGGCATTTTAGAGATGTGAAAAGGAAGAAAATGTAAATTGTTTGTCAATTTATATTTTTTTTATCAAAGGCTGGATCTCAGTATCTCAGTGCCTATATAAAGAGGTGGGCTGAATATTAAAGTTTTCCCTTAAACAAGGTGATTTTATCTCTTGGATAACTTCCTGGAACAGAAAGGCGTGTTTTGGCTGAAACAAAAATGGAGCACATAGTAAGAGTTTACTTGGGTCAAGTGCATTTTTGCCCTAGCAGCTGAATTTCTGCATTTCTGAAAGAAGATCAATCATCTGTGAGTGACCATCTTGGCTGCAGTGGAAAACCTGCATTTGCAATGACATCTTCAAAAATTTGTGTACTCTCGTGCTCGCTCCAAACACCTGCAGCTGCCATGTTCACTCTGGTAATCTGTAGCACTGGTGGGCAGTGGGCACCGAGGCAAAAGCTGCTGGTTTTATATGGGAAGGAAGATGTCTGCTCCAAACAAAGAGTTCAGAATCAGGTTAGCATAAAAATTCATAAATAGCTGCGATAATCCACCCACAGGAAACAGCTTTATATACTTCCCCAAACTAATCTTGCATTAAGCTGGGAGAAAACACAACAGTGAAACAGAGAAGGCTTGATGAATATGTAAAATAATCCAAGCCTGAACTGAAGCTCATATAAGATTAAAGGATTATTTCACTCCAGAAAAGATTGCAGAGGGAGGGAGGAGAAGAATTTTTTAAATAAAGTTCTTTAGCATAAAAAAAGATTTGGACACAAGTGAGTTGCTGCTTAATTAAAACTGAAGATGTTTGTGTGTGCAATGCTTATAAAGAAAACAAGTAAAAGCAGATTTTTTTAGTCTTTTTTTTGTTTTGTTTTGTTTGTTTTGAGATGTGGTCTCCAAAGCCTATGTTGGTGAGGAATTAATGTGGCCCCTCTCTTCTGTGAGGTACTGAATGTAAGTTAAGCAACTGGTTTAGCAGAATAAATGCTTTTATGACTTCAAGTAGTTACAAGTCAAGAAGAACTTCTTTTCTCATTTGGGTCATAAGCACTGCTACCTCTGCCTTACACAAATGACTTGGTTTCTGTGTTGCTCTCAAGCCCTGAACACCCACTGGCTACAGGTGGACCCAACACACGGGGGAAAAAGTGCAAGCCGTTCTTACTTCAAAATAAATGGCCTCAAAACCAAAACACTAATAGAAACATGTTCCCATCTGAAAAATCTGTGAAATGCCAGATAAGCTTGCCTTTTAAATCTTAATTTAAAGGACATAAAGGCTATTTCTCATGAATCAAAGCCATCTCTTGGAGATACAGTAGCTTTGATCTCTCACTCAAAACCAAATGAAGTACCATGGTTGTTGCCAGTCCTCTGTTTAATATTAGAGCTACTTTTTTTCTAAAATTCACTTCAAAAATATGCTTGTTACAAAACCTCTTAAGTCTCGATGCAAATACGTATTTTTTCTTTCTAAGACTGTTTAAATTAAATTAACTTCTAGGGATACTGCTGTATTAGCAGGACACTGTCTAAAGGCTGGATTCTCAGCTGATCATCTTTCTAGAGGTCCACAGGACCTTCACCTTCTATTATCCTTCAATGGGGAGGATTGTTTTCTTAAGTAGACCTTAAAGACAAATATAAATTGTTACTCAGTCACTGGGTACCAGCAGCTGGGTGAATTCAGCAGAGTGATTTGCATCCTTTCAGAGGTAGGTCAGGGGAAGGATATGGAAGGTCTTTGAAGTCTTTGTGGTTGGGGGAGACCTCTAGTCATTTGGGGTTCTAACCTCTATACTGTGCAGTTGCTGTCACGGTATGTGCTTGGATATTTTGTTGTAGTTCATCATAACTTTCATACTGTGTGATGAAACTTGAAGTCTCCTGCCTCCTTTTGCTGTGCTGGTCTAGCCCCAGAGGTCTAGGAGCTCTGCACCAAGCAAGCTGCCCCTACCTGTGCAGAAGCCTGCATCTATTCCTTCCAGAAACTTCAGGATCTGATGCAAGTGCTATCAGTTTAGCTTTGGTGGATAACTGTCAAGACAGAAGCAGCAGAGATGAGTGATGAACCATTTTTAGTAAGAGGGCTGTAAATGGAAAGGCTCAGTTACAGATGGTTTGTGTGCCTTGTCCCCGCACTGTGTGGAAGAAACTGGCAGAGCCTGTGGCTCATCTTTGTGGCCGGGATTGATTTAATACAAAGGACATCCTTTTCTGTCCTCCAGGGTCCCTTTGATCACTGTGATACTGGTATTGACCATGCTGCTTGGTCTGGCAAAATAGAAAATTCTAGAATTTTTAGCTACTCTTGTATGGTTTTCCTACTGTAAAAAGCACAAGGAGCACTGCAAGTGATCGCTCGTTGCTGTACTGAGTCTGCTGCATGAATAGACTCATGCAGTAGACCAAAGTTGCTCCTATAATTTAGTTAAAGATTGGTTAACTGTGATTCAAGCATCTACAGAAAGTGGAGCGTACTGGAGAGATGGCAGCTGATAATCACAGAATGGTTTGGGTTAGAAGGGACCTAAAGATCATCTAGTTCCAACCCCTGCCACGGGCAGGGACACCTCCCCCCAGCCCAGGCTGCTCCCAGCCCCGTCCAGCCTGGCCTTGGGTGCTGCCAGGGATGGGGCACCCACAGCTGCCCTGGGCACCCTGGGCCAGCGCCTCGCCGCCCTCCCAATAATAGTAAGGTGGGGTTAGCTGGGAAATGCTGGTTTCAGATTTTTAAAACTACTTCCTTCTTGTAGTGCTTTGGGTTGCTAAATGTAAAAAAAAAAACCCTTTACTTTTCAAGTGTTGTGAGTAGCACCTGTCTGTTGGCTGAAGAGAGCTGGTAGCACTGTGAGCTCTTATGCTGTGCACTGGAGAACAAGACATGGAGGCTGTTTAGGATCTGGAGCTCTGCATAGGGATCCTGATGAGGCCGGGTTAGTGCTAGCATTTGGATTTCTGCAAGCATTGTCATGTATTCCTAATCCCTATGACCTAACAGTGACATTGGATGAATGTGCAAAAACTGAGGGGGCGTGCAGGAATTCCTGACCAGCAGCTGGGCAGCAGCACTGACCGATACCTTCCTGCCTAGCCATGCTGAGGTCAAGTGTTTTCTAGTACAAATGCAAGAGTTTGTGTAATTGGAAGTGTGTTACAAAGTAAACCCAGAAAAATTCATGATGCTGTATTAAAGAAAGATTGAGGGGAAGACTGAAACACTAGATGAGCTGTCATCTTCATTCTGAAATAATCAATATGCTATCCATAAACCAGCCTGGTGTGAAATATTCTATGCAAATAGGTTTTGTGAGAATTCACCTTTGAGTTTGCATTCAAAGCAGTTGAGATGGTGAGGAGCTACAGAACTTACTTTAAATGTCTCTGGGGTAGCAGATCTTGTTTTAGTCTAAGCAGTTGAAGAGCTATCATTTCTCTTAGAAATCATTTCATGTTAAAAAAAACAAACCAATAAACACCACAAACCACCTAATTATGTATTTGATCTCTGAGATTAAGGCTTTGACCACTACAGTAGGGCTAGTCCTGACACGCAGAGAGCCGTGCATGCATAGTGTTAATAACTGCGAAGGCTTCGTACCTGGCTATACTGTGAGATGGGAGGTTTACGTCCTTGGCGAGCCTGAACTGCCAGATTTAGCTGAACGTGCTTCAGAGCATACTGAACATCGGTAGCTGTGTCAGGTCCCGTCTCAAAACTGTGTTAAGGTACGATTTGCCCAGGAGGAGGGCAGCCTAGCTTGCTTTAAGCGTGCTTAGTAATAGCAGGGGTCTGCTTTGAGTTTCACTAGGTGTAGTTGCTCAGACTGAAGGGAGGCTGACAGCAAGTCAGGGCAAAACTTAGTATGATAGGAGCAAAGGCTGCTTCTTACCAGACAGGTTCATGCTTGAATCTCGGTGGCTTTTGCTGCCTGAATTCTCCCATGAGCCTTCTAATCTTGCAGCTGGCGTTTGGTATTTTGAACTGCTGGTGGTGGAAGGAGTTAACCTTTTTCCTGTGAAAGGTAGGTAGAGCTACCTCAGTGCAGACTGTTCCTGTGGTAGTTTATTTCATATGTTGCATTAGAGAAAGGGCTCCCAAGTTTAATTTACCTGGCTATTTGTTTATTCCTCTTCCTGCATAGGACTGCTTTTATGCTCAGGACTGTATTTGGTGGGTGTTGGAGGTACCATGTTAGTGATCTGCATACAGTAACTAGGACCTTTTCTTGTCCGTATTACTGGCTTTAACTGGTGCATCTGAAGGTTGGCAGCTGTACTTCTTTCTTGCAAGGCTGTTTTTGCTTTCCCATATAGCGCCACCAGGTCTCCTCAATGCTGTGCAGCCATCTGTGGTCCAGGTGTCATAATTTGTGCCCTAGAGGTACACAGGTACCTCTGAACCCGCTCATTAGCACTTGCTGAGAGACCCTTGGATGCTAAGGCAGCATATTTGTGATGCAGTTTACTTGCTGTACTTCTTGGCCATGTTTGGGACTGACATGGGTTCTGAAATTACTATTTTGGGGGAAAATCATAAGAAGTTATAGCAGGGCATTTAGCTCTTTGAAAACAAACCAGTGTTGGCGTTGTTTGTTACAGAGGGCAGAGCTCTTAAGTGTGCAGCTTGAGGTCAAACTTGACAAGTCTTATTCTGCAAATCCATGGGCCATCTGTAGTCTTCACTGTAGCTCTTGAAAGGCATCCTAAGTCTCTCTTTGTACTAACACAGTGGACTAGGAAAGCTGAGTGCACAGAAACTTCTAAACTTCTGCATTTCTTGCGTATACTTTTTCAGGTGCGTTTTTTGTTAAATTGAAAAGAAAATGCTGTCTTCATAAATTAACATGTCAGATTGGAAAGAGAAATCCGAAGAGGTAGAAGTAAAGTTTTTTCTTGGGCTACTTGGTATGTTAGTGCTCTGCAAAATCTTTTTTAACATATGCTTAGTAAAAATGGGGGAGCAAACCTTTAAGAATCTTCTTTACTTAAGTAAAGCTAGGAAGCTACTTCTGCCTCCTTCAAGATAATGGAAAAGAGGGATTATATGTTATGAAATGATGATGGGAATAGGAGTGCAGGTGTAATACTTCGCCTGCACATGGCTAAAAGCTCATCTTCTTTGTAGTTGGTGTGCAGGCTTGTCCATTGTAGGCTCAGCCCAGTTGTTGTTACCTGATGTGAGTAACTGTTGTATCAATACATCTTTTTTCGGGCATCCCACAGGTACTGCGGATCAACCGGAGCAGTGTTACACCCCCCATGGTGGTGTGTGTGCTACCTCAGTCAAAGCCAGTGTGAGTGGCACACTGAAAACCCACATGCTGGCAGGGCAGGAGCTGCAGCTTTTTGTTTGCAGAGCTCTCCCTTAGCAGGGTGAGCCTAACGTTGTTCCAGTATTCCCGTGCTCTTGCCTGCCTTGCCCCCGCTCCAGGTTAAGTACTGCTTTAGGTACTGAGGAGCTTTTTGTCTAGGTGGGTGTCTCGGCCAGGGCTTCCACCACCACTCCAGAGGGTTGCTGATGGCCTCCTGCTTGCTCGCTCTGGCCTGGGCTTTTCAGGTTTCCTTTGGCAGTTGTAGAACTGGTTTCTGTTGGCATTCAGTTAGCACCTGGTTCCCTTATCTAGTCCTCAGAAGAGGCAGGACAGATTGCCCCCCCAGGGCCACTGCAAAAGCCTCGACCTTGCGGCTAGAGGTTCTTAAATTGTCTCAGCTACTTAACCAGACAGGGAAATGTATAACAGGGACTAAGGGAAATATATTGATGAAGGCATCTTGGAACAGCGTCACAAATTGCTATTATTTGGGTTGAGGGAGTGAAAATAACGTGGAGGAATAGCATAGGGGGCTTGTCATCAAGACTATTGGGTGCTTCAGTTCAGGTGTCCTGGGGGAGGATGGAGCTGAATATTCCCTAGAACTTAAAAAGTAAATAGGAGGCAACTTACTTTCTTCTACATAGTTTCTTTTTCATGTTTCCAAAGAGAAGAGCAGTTTTTTTCTAGGCTAAGTCTGCGAAGATGAATGAAGACAAATGTTGCAGGAAGCGTTGGTAGGAGTGATTTAAGTAAGTTTTCTTTTGTGTGAAAAATTCCATCTTCTGTTCTGGTGTCCATAGTGATGCTCAGGATATTACTGTAATGTCAGAAATACTCCTTTTAAAAAAAAAAAAAAAAAAAAAAAAAGATTTTTCTTCTCATTTAAGCCTAAGCTGTTACCCTTCTGCTGATCTGAGCCAGGACTTTAATAAATTATCCAGCATTTACTCCCCGGTGCGTAATGGAGACATGTGCTGTGCTTCTGACACAACAGGAAGCCCAGATCCTGCCACAGAGAAACAGCTCCAGTGCAAGCCTGGCTCCAGTGAATCCTCGCTGAATCAAGCTTAATTTTTGGTTCGTTATCTTCTGAAAAGCAATAGCAAAAACATACAGGAGTTGAATGGACGCAATTTAATTTGCCTACCGACAAGGACTTGCTTTATAAATAGTAACATGGAAATATTGTAAAACTGTCAGCTGCTAATAAAAGGAGCTTTTCTTTTGTGTCTAAGTTACAATATAGCACTAAGAGCAGCTGGGCAGTATTTGTGCTTTCCCTTACCTTCCTAGGATGTCAGATGCCCTGTGTATTTTGGGCATCATACACTCAAGTCTAAATGGACTGTAGTCATCAGTTCCTACTTTGGACTTCCTGGATTTCGCTTCTGACTGCTACTTTTCCACTTTTAGTTTCCAAAAAATACTCACTATGAGTTTTCTGCTTATACTTACAAGCAATTTCCATTCCAATAAACATTTTCCTTACAGCTTTTTCACAAATCCAGCGCTTTCTGAAATCTGCTTTACTTGCGCTTAGTCTTACAGTGCTGTGTGTAATGGCAGGATTGTGGTGGCAGTAAATCTTGGGATATAGGAACCACAAGTAATCTGGGGCTTTGCTTCTAACAGGGCAGTGTGACCAGGACATTAGTTCAGTTGATTATCTTTCTAAAGGAAATTTGATGCAATGTTTCACACACACACAGAGACCCTTTTTCGAACAGTCTTGAGTTACTAGTTCTTTTTCAAATGGAAAAGCCAGGATCCCTACTGCTTTTCATTCTCTGTCTGGCTGTTTGCAGGATAGGATCTTTGCTGTAACCCCCTGGTAGACACTCAGCCTGCTGTGTTCTGCCCTGAGTAGCTTTACTCCTGACTTCTGTAGGACAGCCACTAGGCAATAGCATGGCTGGATAAGAAAAAGATGAAATCCTCCCCCTCTCCTCTCTCCTTTGAATAGACGGGAGGGCTCCTGCTGGCTCCAGGACATGTGGGACATCACCTGCCGGCTCCACAACTTTTCTTCTGCTTCTCTGTGTACTGCAGTTTTTGTGCCTCAGAGGGGTGGCAATAGAGGAGGAAAAAACTTAAATGAAGCTAATGCTGTAGCCCACAGGAATATTTAAGCAGTGCAGGGTTTTTTCTTTCAGGTGAAGCTTTCTACAGTTGCAGCAATGCTGCATTAGGCAGCAGGAGTTAGCACTTCTGCCTTGTCACAGGTCAGTGGTACATGTGAAGCAGAAATAAGCTTTGAACAGAAGGAAAACTAGGGTGCATTATATTCTGACATTGTGGATACACAGTCTTGCAAGATGGCTTTGCCATGGTGCTTGGTGTTGTTTTTACTATTTCTTGCTTTCTCCCCCTGCCACCCATTCGTCTCATTCCCTGAATCATTTTATGGGAGACTTTTCCTAGTCTCAAGTGGCCTTAGCCAAGCTATTTCCTCTCTTTGTGCTTTCGTTTCCCCAGCTGTAAAATGGGGATAATGAGACCTGCTTTCTTTTGTCAGGCACTTAGAGATGTGCTTACGAAATGTGCTATTAAAAGGCTTTCTATGTATAACTTCTATACAAACAGCAGTTGTCCGAGTTTATTTGAATTACTTTATTAAAGTCCAAGGATCCGAACATCCTTTGTTTTTAACACAGGAAGTTATTTATGCAGTAAAAATGCTCAAAATGTGAAGCTATTGATTGTTGCTGATAAGTTTATGGATATTAAAGCATTAAATCATCACCGCCTATTATCAGCTGTTCTGGTGTCTTTGGAAGCTGAAAGCAGTTGTGCATAGCCAGGTCCCTTGATTACCTTGGAGTGATCAATAAAAGGTTTTCAGCAGAAGCTTTTATTGCCACGTGGTTAAAATGTTCTTCCTGTGCATCCTGTACATGATGACTTCAGCTTGAGGAGAGAGATGTAACACTCCTTTGTGGGGTAACTGGATTACACAAAAATATTCAGGCGTTATGGTGAGGGTAGATGCTGCCACTTTGGGTTTCAGTTCCACTCCATCACCTCTTGCACTGTCTTGTGCTGGGAGGGTTTTCTTGCTTGTCATCATGCTTGTCCAGCAAGTTTTGTGTGTTTTAGTTGCATCAAACCAATGGCACTCAGGGAAAGGAGGAAAGAATCAGAAACAGCGAGGCAATATCAAAGCTAAAACTGGGCAAAACTGTTCCAGACTTCTGTCTCTCGTTAGCAGAACAGTGTCTGGTGGCTCATGAACATGGAAGGACGGAACCTGTCCGTGAAAGGAAACGCAGAGCCTGGTTTGAAAGCACTGAGTGCTGGAACAGGTGATCAGTGTTGTCTGCAGGAAAGCTTCATGCCTGGCAGCTTCTGCTCCTCTCTGAAGTTGTGTGGGGCTCTGCCCTGCTGAAATGCTGATAAGTGGAGTTACAGCCCTGAAATACCTCAAAATACTCCTGTGAATTATCATTTTATTACACCATTGAGACTACAGTACGTAGCTTGTCTTGGTGAGCAGCTCAACAGCAGCTTTCGTTTTATTTTGCAGACTGTTGCTATCCTGGAACAGAGGCTGACGCTCACTGAAGACAAGCTGAAGGAATGTCTTGAGAATCAGCAGAAAATCATTCAGAACAAAAAGAGCTGATTTCCTGGGAGAGGATGGGAGCCGAAGGCGCTGGGAGGTTTGAGGTTGTTTGTGTTCCTGACAGACTGTGTGTGACTTGCTTTAACCATTTTGAGCACAAGCTGTTTTTCAATTGCAATGTACAGTTATTTTATGTGTAAATAAGCCTTGTTGATTTACTAAAATAAAAGGAATATTTTATTCATAAGTGTGGATAATGATTGTGATCTCCTGTGTTTTCCAGAGATATAGCAGCAAGCGTGTCATCTGACTGCTAACTGGGAAGGTTGGATCTCTACTGCCTTTGGTGCTGCTGAGTTAGTTGTAAAATATTTAAGCATCTTGGAGTTGCCAAACGTCTGGCACAAGCTGTGTTAGGCTTGTTGCTGAGGTATGTGCTGGCCGTAGGTGACAAGCAAAGAACTCCCATGATATTTTGGGCAGTGGGAGTTCACCTCTGTTCTCAGACCACAGCGAGCAGGTGAGGTCCCAGCACAGCCAGCACCTGGAGAAGGGTCTGCCTCACCCGAGTCCCAGCTGGTGCCTGGCAGATCTGACAAAGCAGTTCAGACCCTGCGTGGTGTTTGTGCAGAGGTGATTGAATACGATGGTGGGATTTATCCTGCTCCCTTGTGCACTGTGTGAAAAACAATTGCTTAGGTTGCTTGAGGCTGGGAGAGAGGCCCTGGTGGGTCAGCTGCAGGGTGGATTCCAAGCGGATTTTGCTTTGTCTTTGTCTGCTTCTTAAATAAAAGGCAGGGTAGAGGGAGAGGAAAGGCAACCAAGCAGCAGAGCATTTGCTCCATCGTGGAAATTCCCTCTTCTCGCACCAGACTGCCTTTAATTTTTGGTCATTTTGCAGATGTTTTCACAGTTGAATAGCTCATCACTCACACCTACGCTTTCACCCTGCTCCCCTCATTGCTCCTCCTGACTTTTGCAGTACTTTAGCAGGTGTTCAGTATGTAGCTGCACAAGAATTTGGACTTCTGGGAGATCCTGTTCTCCAGCACCTCTTCTGCTTACACGTACGGAAGGTCTCCTTTCTTGCAATAAACTTATTACCCACATTCCTGGAGAAATGAGCTGTGGGAACTTGAGCACCTCAGGGTTAATGAAACCCTCCTCAACACTGTCTGTCTGACCTCTGCAAGCAGGGAGGCTGGTTCAGTCCCTACTCTTGGTGGTCCCTCCTGCCGCCGCCACCGCTTGCCAGCCTCTCACAGCTTCCAGGGCCCCCTTCTCCAGACGTGCTGTGGGCATTTCAGGTGCTTGCCTGAGTACTGCCTGCAGCCCTTATTTCACATGGGCCTTAGCAGATCTTAAGGCCAGCCCATGTGGGTTTTTTTCTGGGGTTTTTTGGGTTTTTTTCCACCTGTTTCTATTGCAGCCTGTGGCTGCTGGTACAGTGTCTTAGTGGTGTTAATATTACTCCTCATCCCATCTGGGTGAAGCTGTTTGCATTCCTCTGCCATCACCAGGAAGCTTCTTGTCTCCTTCCCTCCTAGTACTTTTTACATCTCTAAGAACCCCTTGTTGGCATTATCACAATATTTCGCTCTTTCATTTGCAGGAGGTTGAGAGCTTTCTCATTTCCATGCTTATTCGGTTGATTATAAATCTGAGTTTCTCTGCTTTGCCAAAGACTGTTTGTTTTCTGTTTCCAAGTTCTAAGTCTGATAAATCATTATTTTCTCTTGGATTACACTAATGGAATCAGTTCAGTGATATTCTTCCATGCTCTTGCTATAAGCTTTCAGTGGCTTTTTGCTGAGAGGCTGACGTAATTTTCATTGAAATGAGCTTATGTAGTGATGCGGATGGGTGGGGAGAAGGGGACTCGCAGGTACATGCAGCCAGTTTGCTGGTAGGAGAAGACTGTTCCTGCCCTGATCTGCTGGCACTGAAGTGATGACAAAAATGAGTGGCAAGAGCCTAATTTATCAACTTGATTTTCAATGTTGTGGACTGGCCTTTGGGGTAGGAGTTGTAAAGGGGAGAAGAAAATTTAAGAGCTGTTCCAACATTCTTCAGTTTTTAAAGCTTTGCTTTAAAAATAACCTTTGCTTCCTTTTAATGTGTAGTTCCTAATGTCCTAGAGACCACAGAAGCCATTTATATATTTTAGGGAGAATGGCAACACAAGTGACTTGGGCACATTCAATATAGATGCTTTTTCTTTTCCAATGTTCTGAGTGAATCCATTTGAAAGATTTAATTGTGCTTCTAAAACAGATGAGATGCTCAGGTGCTGAAGGGCAAGCCATTGAGATGTAGGGTGTTGTAGTTTAACCCCAGCTAGCAGCTAATCCCCACATAGCCACTTGCTCACTCCCTCCTGGCGGGGTGGGGGAGAGAATTGGAAGGGTAATAGTGAGAAAGCTCATGGGTCGAGATAAAGACAGTTTAATAGGTAAAGAAAAAGCTGTGTGTGCGAGCAAAGCCAAACAAGGAATTCATTCCCCACTTCCCATCGCAGGCAGGTGCTCAGCCATCCCCAGGGAAGCAGGGCTCTATCGTGCGTAACAGTGACTTGGGAAGGCAAGTGCCATCACTCCAAATGTCCCCCCTTCCTTCTTCCCTCAGCTTTATATGCTGAGCATGACATCATGTGGTGTGGCATATCCCTTTGGCCAGCTGGGCTCAGCTGTCCCAGCTGTGTCCCCTCCCAGCTCCTTGTGCCCCCCCCCCCAGCCTGCTTGCTGCTGGGTTAGGGGTGAGGGGCAGAAAAGGCCTTGACTCTATGTAAGCACTGCTCAGCAACAACTAAATCATCCCTGTGTTATCAATGCTGTTTTCGGCACAAATACCAGCTACTATGAAGAAAATTAACTCTTACCCCACCCAAAAACAGCACATAGGGAGTTTTCTGGACTCAACTTCTTAAAAGCACTCATTTGATCAATACAGCGTATTGTAGAGGTAACCGAGAGTGGGTGGGTGAGGAGGGTCAGGAGGAAGGGGAATCTAACAGCCTCTGTATGATTTAGGTAGTAAGAAAGGTAATCTGAAGGGAGTTTCTTCTGACAGTACTCCCCATCTCAATCATTTCCTTATCACAAATCTCAGCAACTTGCTCTCTCTTCACTTCTCCTTGCAACCTCTTATCTGGAGTAGAATATCAGAACTTAATGTGTACCAGCACTTGTAAAGGGTGGCTATTGCTTGAGACACAGGTAAGGTGTGGAAAATACGAGATTTAAATCATAATCCTTGTGCTTAAACACTGAGCGATAACCTCAAAAATAAAAAAAATATCTGAGGAGCCCAAATCCTATTGCCTGTCCTGTCCCTAGGCTCCGTGCTTAACTCTCCATGGAGTACCACAGCTGAAAACCAGCGCTGAGGAGAGAGTAGCCGAGTAGCCTCCAGAGTGAGTTAAATCCACTTTTACGCTCATTATTTTTCCGGTTTTTTTACTTGGGAACATCTGCAGCAACTGATTTGTGAACCTGTTAACTCAGAGAGCAGTGGAACAGCCAAGTGAGGAGGAGGATGATGTTTGTACTTCAGCTGACATCGCTTTTGCACTGCGTGATGTATGCCCAACCTTGAAAACCTTGGCGGTTAACTGTGCACGGGGAGGCTACAAAGAGTTAAGGATTTTGTTTTGGATCTCTGAGGCATGCTTTAAGCCAAGTTCTTAAAAAAGTAGTTTAATTTGTTGCCATTACACTTGCCAGACGTATGACCTCACTAAACTTTTAGCAACAGTTCTTTGTGCTGAGATTGGCCCCTGGGGACCCCAGCACTGCTGCAAATGGCTTTTTGGCTGCTATGAGTATGGAGCATGTTAAACATAACTGTGATCTGTGAAAAAGTAAGAATCTTCAAGCCCTACCCCCTTTCCTTCCTGTCTGGGAGCTGGAATTGAACAGATACCACGGCAGAGCTCATAACTGAATAGGCAAAAGCACCAGCACGCTGTGGTATTGACTCTTTTGGCCAGAAAGTGAGATGGCCAGGAGCATCCTCTGCCTGCAGGGCCATTACTGGACATGAGCCTGCCAGCTAACTAGAAAATAAAATCCAACTATGATCTAAGTAGCTGGGCTAAAACTAGCCAGCCTCGTGGTACAGATCACTTATTATATAACCTCTTTAAAGAGCTGCTTTTGAACGAAATGTTTTTTTGAAACATGAGTGAGTAGGAGGGGAGGGAAGCGAATCATTTTGCAAAGGTTTGTCACTTGTGACGTGAGAGCAAGGCTGTATTTCTTCTCTTGCTTTTAGAAATGGTTTGTCTCCAAGTGCTTCGCAAATGACATGACCTGATCGGCTGTAGTTTTGGGAATGAAATGCAATGGGAAAGAAGATTCTCTTATTGACGCTCATCTGCATATTTCACCTGGATTTAGTGAGCTCTGGGAAGTTTTACGTGTGTCTCTGGGGAAGCTGGGATCTATTTCTAGCTCTGCAACAGAAGTGCCATCACAGGCAAACATCACTCTTCAATCCCCTGTTCCTTGTCAGGGGAGATGCATATAAATGACTTCCTCTATCGAAGTGCAGGTTCTGTGGGCTCATTAGAGATTTGAATGCAGTGTGGCAGGGAAGAGAGAGGTGGGCTCACTTCCAGAGCACAGGTCTCCAGCATCCTTTACTTTCTTCCCATCTCCTTGTAGCACAGCAGCCAGTGCTGCTGGGGGTGTGCTGAGCACCTTTCTGCTATCAGCAGGAGTGATGGGTGTCGCCTAGGGCTTCAGGTGGAGCTTGAAGTTAACTGGTGTCACTGTGTCACTTCTGAGCAAAGACTGAGGGTATGTGCTGACATCTGTGTTGGGAGAGTGTGCTGTGGGGTGGTTTCTGGCAGGGGATGAGTATCGTGAAAACCTGGGGATGTTCTGGCAGAGGGTAACTCATTGTGGGCTTAGCTGCAGCTCAGACAGGCCAGGTGACCGCTGCCTGAGGCCATGAGTTTGCCATCTGCAAGGAAGTCTTTCCCCAGTGGCTACTCTTAGATTTCTTTATATTCCTTCCAACTCTTCCTCCCTGATAACATAATATAGCTGGAAATGCACCATTTTGTTGTCACAAAACAGTTAGGCTGAATCAGTGCCATGACCCAGTGCCAAAACGCTGTCACCTCTGTTCTCCTTCGCTGTTTCTGCTCCCTGCAGGCATCTTCCATGCAGCTAATAAGTCACTGCCGCCTTCCGGACACCGGTCAAGCTGAGGATACAGTGGTGCTCTGTGTGGCACAAGGATTTTTCTGCAAATGTCTGGTGAGGAGTGCTACAAAGCCTGGCCCTGCTTACTCCAGGAGCTTGCGGCTGCGTGGAGCATGTGCCGTCAGTGGTAGCTGTTCTTTCAGCTGCTGATTGAAAGGGTTAAGCTAAGTAGCTGCCTAGACTGGAGCCTCCTGCATGGCCTCACTTCCCCCTGGGGCAGCTGCGCTTGGCAATGTTTCCATCCCTGTGTTTGCACAGCCCTGCCGAAGGCCAGAGCCAACCTTTGGTGAGCAGATCTCCCAACTGGAGATCTGATCGCTGCTCAGCTGAAACGGGCAGATCTTACGGGCCCTCCCAGCTTGGGAGCGTGTGCCCTGGTGTGGGCATGATGCCATGAGATCCTCCCAGGAGGAGAACCTCCTCGCAGCATGATATGGGCTGGGAAGGATCATTGCTTTTCCCCTTCTGTGAATCTGCTCTGCCATGTGTAGATGCCGTAACAGCAAGAAAGGTTCTGCTGGTCCGTATGGTGCAGCAGGTGCCTTGTGCTACCCAGAGTTACCCAAGATGGTTTTTATCCTATGAAAGTCTAGGTTTATCTTTTTCTTTTTTTTTTCTTTTTTGCTTCCCGCATTCCTTCCAGTTACTCAGTTTCTCCAAAAGGCTGTGGTTGCATCAAAGGACGTTGTTCCTTTTGTCCTGGGGGCAGGAGATGTTGCATTCTACATCAGTGTCTTCTCATGCTTCTTGCTGCCTGTTGGGCTTGCTAGGTAAGAGCTTTCCCGGGAGTTAGGGGTGAAGACTTTTGCTTTTGGCGCTTGTTCCTTGTGAGCATCAGTCAGTACAACCAAGGCAGAGGTACTTGTGCTTTTGCAGAAGCTCCTGACTGCTCAGTTTTCCTGTGCGAAACATTGGAGCAGAAGCACATGACGTCGCTACTGACAACTGGTGGCCCACAAACCAGTATAGTTGAAAATTTCATCTGGCTTAATTGCAGATCCTTGGAGAGACTCTGGGAGTGGGAGGGCAAGCTTTGGTTTTGCAGCTTTCCTTCTGCAGCATGTCATCCTATTTTGTGTCTATCTATGGTGGTGGTAGAGTTTAAGAAATCCTTCCCCAAAGCAGCATCAAACTGGGTCAGTGCAGTGAGGTCAAGATGGTGTTTGGATTCTACTTTTGAGGTCATATGGAAAGATGGCACTCGGAGAAGCTTTGCAAAGCAAGGCTGTAACAAGCTGCTCCTCCACTTGCTCTTTCTTCGTTTCTGTCACTGTCCGTGTTGGGCTGCAGGCGAAGTCCCTGTTAACAGGATGGTGCTTTCTTATGTGGAGGTGGAGCAAGGCAAAGGGCCGCAGTGGAAATGACGGTGTTCAGTGGGAAGTGACTTAGCCCAGGCTTCAGGTCCAAGAGCGCGGGTGGGAAACAGCGTGGCCTGGCTCTTTTCTTGCTGCTGATGCTGCCCAGGGAAGGTGCTCTCAAATCCCCCTGCTCATTGGGTGCCTCCCCTGTCATGCTCTGCAGCAGCAGTGGCACAGCTGGAAAGCAGCTGGCTAAAACAAAATTGTAGGATGCAGGGGATGTACTGAGCAAAAGCTCTCGGGATGATGCTCCAGCAGCGGAGACTAAAATCCTGCACATGTGA
Source organism: Falco biarmicus (assembly GCF_023638135.1). Classification (NCBI taxonomy): domain Eukaryota; kingdom Metazoa; phylum Chordata; class Aves; order Falconiformes; family Falconidae; genus Falco; species Falco biarmicus. The sequence continues at coordinate 106,029,408 of NC_079291.1, forward strand.
TGGAGTGATTTGGGAGAGGTACAGCTGCCTTGCCATGGAGCTGTTCTCTTCTTTAAGGACTTGGTCTTCAGTATGCTGATATGACAAGGCAAGCTTCAAGCCTGGAGGTTTGTGGAGCAAAACCCCTCAAGGTGACCCATTTGAATATGGCCGTACCCATGTGTTGTTAAGTTGATTAACAAATAACTTTAATGACACTTGATCTTTTGCGTAAAGATCAATGCGTGCCTGCTGGGTTGTTTTTTTTTGTAGCTCCTGTTTGTTTCCTAAGGGACAGATTATTTGACCTGTGTATTTGCATGATGTATTTCTTTCCTTTGCTCTATTATTTATGAAATCAATAGATCTCAAAAAGGAACATTTGCCGCAAAGTGTCTGGAGCAAGGTGTGCTGGAGGAGAATGCAAAAACGTGCCTGCTAGCATGGCCTTTCCCATCAGCCGAGTGTCTTTACCAGAGAGGGGGAGAGGAGCTCACCTGAGCACAAAGGGGTGGTTTGTCCATGAAAACACCTTGACAGCAGCCCAGGTGATGGGGGGCAAAAGCAGAAATTCTTGCCTGAGTACCTGCAGATCACGCAGTGAAGCAGGGGCGGGAATAAGGGTGGGCCATGGGATCAGTCTTCTAAATTTGGCAGCCCAGGTGGGAAAGGGGAGGTACGATCCAGGCTGTGTGCTGTGGAGGCGGCTGAAATTTTTTAGATACCTTTAACCAGGGCTGTGTTTGGCGTTGAGCAGGCTCAGTTGGCTCTGGAGACTTTGCAGCAGTCCATGGGGCTGCTTCATCTCAATTTTAGAGGGCAGATCTGTTGCTCCTGTGCATCACCCTGCACCAGGTGGTACGAAGCTATCCTTTGTCCATGCCAAGACAGTCCAGACTGTTGTTTACTAATGCACCTGCAACAGCCCAGGTTTTTGCCTGCCAAGGTGCCACGTGTTCCTTTGCTTCTAGGGTCCCACACTCCAACTGGTCTGCTGCTTTCTGAGCTGTGGCCTTGCCAGCCTTCCCGTGCAGACAGGAAAAGTCAAATTCTGTGTGTAAGGAGGCAGCAGCAAGCAGTCTCAGCTGACCCAGCCAGCAGGGATATACCTTGTAGCCATGTTTTGCAAGAAATGCCAGAAATGTCTGAGGTGTGCCCAGGAGCATCCCGAGTTTGCCTTCTCTATCTGCATCCATGCAAGCTGGAGAAGGGACCTCAGCCTTCAGCCTGGCTCAGGTACAGTCACGAGCTGGTGTGCACCAAGAGCCGCCTATTACCCATGCTCTGCTGGCTCCAGGCATTAGTACACCAGCACTGACATCGCTTTTTCAGAGGAACCAAAGCCACCAGAAGAACCAGCTTCTGAGCCAGCTGATGTAGTGCCTGCCTTTGATATCAGCTGGGGATGTGGGCAGAGGCATCTCCTGCAAGCAGTGGAGCTGGGTAAAGAGAAAGAGCTTATTCCCCGCTTGCTGCTCCTTTGTTTTTCCTCTTGCAAGTGAGTGTCTGCTCCCTTCAAGTCAAAGGGCAGCTGCTAGTCTGGCTCCCACAGGTTGGAGCCCAGATGCCTGCAGAGTAAGTCCCCAGAGCTCGAGTGGGGACTGGGGGCTGCAGGGGTGGCCTTGGAAGGGGAGAAGACTTGTGGAAAAAACAAGGAGGAGGACCAAGGGGAGATTGGGGATAAACTGCCTTTTGCTGCCACCAGGCAATAAATTAGGTAACATGAGTACCAGGCAGTAAACCAGTCTGTTCATGCATGGGGAGCACAGCCCTGCGGGGCAGGGGGCAGGGGCTGCTCTGCACACATGGGTCCCGCTCCCGGAGGACAGAGAGCCGTCCTGTGCTGCTGTACTTGCTTGTGGAGTCGGGTGCCAGCAGCTGGGTGAAGCCCTGGCTCCCTGCTGCTCCCCGCTGTGGGATTTCTCTGTGACAGCATCTCAGGATGGAGGCAGGATCTGTGCCGACAGCCCCTCTGGCACCTGCCCTCTCCAGCCCGAATCCTGCTTGGAGTTACCTCCATCACCCCCCGGTGCTGCGAGAGGCAGCAGCTGGCAGGGAAGCTCCGTGCTGCCTAACTCAGCGATGGGTTCGCTGTTCCCAGGCGGTGGGTGAGGGCATGGCCACAGCACCCAGCCCTGCTGTGGCCCCCTTGCAGCACGCCTGGGGCGATTGTGCCGCCCCGTCAATTTGCTGCCTCGAGCAACTGCCTGCTTTGTGCCAAGGGCCACCCTTGCCGCCCACTTCAAGTGACATTTTAACATGGTGGTACTTGGCTTGAGCGAGATTTAGAGCTTGGGATTGGTGCCAAGTCCTTCCCTGCACCAGGAATCGGCTTCTTTGCTACAAAAAACAGCCGAACGAGTCCCTGTCTCTGCTCCCTCTCCCGTTCCCACCCCTCCGACAGCGACGGGCCCGTCGTTCCCCTGCGGCCGGCGGGTTTCCCTGCGCTCCCTGCCCTGCAGCTCGACGGTGCATCTCGGAGGCTGCATTCTTTGCTGCAATTCCCCTGCTCTCCTGCCTCTCCTTACTGTGTGCTGCCTTTGTTTGCCAGCTCTTAGAGGAGAAGCAAAGATGAAAGAGAGCAGAGCTGGTTATATTTAATAGCAATGAAAATTGGCGTGGTGATTGGGGGCCATTTTCCTTCCCTCTCCCACCTATTGAAGTTGGGAGGCAGCTTTGAAACCGCACGCGGTCGTCTCGCCAGGACTGCGCCGGGCTCCACCACGGCAGCGGAGGGGAAGGGAAAGCCAGTGGTGTACTTCGCGTCCATCCGTGTTATCTGTGGTTTCCAGCCTGTCCCTGGTAGGAAAGTAGCTTTTTCCCCCCATCTTTTAAATGAAAAGTCCCTTTCCCCCCTTCATCTAGTGCATGCTGCCCTGGCCGAAAGTGGCCAAGTGCCTTTTAGATGCAAATATATGTTAATTTACAGTGATGGGAAAGGAGCAGCAGGAAGCTGAATGAAGGTCAGCTAAAGCCATCTTTCTTTAACCCACCCCAGCATTTCACAGGCTTGCTCGGAGAGCTGTGGGGTCAGCGGTCCCTCATCCTGCAACGAGCTACTCTGGCTGCCTTCTTGGGGTGCCAGGCTTTGAAAGAGGCATCGCACCCCAACATTGCTGCTGCTGCTCAGGTGATGCTGGAGAAGGTTGCTGGAGGTGGAGATGTGCCAAAATGCCAGTTGGTAGGTACCTGGCAGATCCCACAAAAACTACTCCCCATCTCGAAGATTGCCATGAAATGGACCCCGTGGCACATAAGGTGTTCGGAGAGCTCAGCGGCTGAGCAAGTGACAAAGGGACCGTGACTGTGGTCCCACCAGCAGAGCCAGCGTGTCTGTCTGTCTCTTTTCAGCGGAGTGAGTGGCAAGGCAGTGTGACCACAGAGCCCAGGGGTAAGAGCATGCTGTGGCCTTGGCAGGAACCTCTTTAAAAGCATGAGTGTGATTCTTAGCTCAGTATTTATTTAACGTCCCCTCCTCAAGCTAAGCCATGATTTATGCATGGGGACAACTGCTACACTCAGTCCCCTTCTTTTCCTTTGTCCAAAGACATGCTGGCCTCCCTTGCCTCTCGCCACCCCAGCGCCTCTGCCAGCAAGGAGGGGACAGAGCTCAGGCGGGAGCTGAGAGCCCCGTCACTGCTGAAAGATCCCTGAACAGGCCAGGAGTGAGACAGCTCTCGGCAAGGCACTTGTTGGCCAGTAGACTTCCATCCTCTAGGTTTCCTAGGTGGCTGCTAACACAAAGCTTCAGGCCAGAGCGGTGGGAGGCTTTCCCTTCCCTAGGGGATTCATGCGCTGGGCAGCGCAGGAGTGTGTCCTGTTCCCTGGTGGTCTGTTGTGGGGCGGAAGGAGGTGATAAAGCAGGGCATGGGTGAGAGCCTGCTTGTCCCTGCTGCGATCCGGCTGTGGTAGCGGGTTATGCTTGCTTTGAAGCTCATCCTCGTCTTCGTGCTAGGGGCTGTGCTAGTCTGGAATGGAAGTTGACGGGTCCCCCAGAGAGGTCACCATCTGCCTTGAGACAGGAGACTGATAGATTTGCACAGCAAGGTGGGGACGATGGCGGTGGGTGACCCTGTCACAAGGGCTGACCCTTGGGAAGCAGCAGGTTCATTGTCCCCAAGATGAAGCGGTGGCTCGGTTACAGTGTGCTGGAGGCGATGTCAAACTTCCCACCCCCCTGCACCAAATGCTGCTCAGTGCAAGTGGCTTCCCCCAGCCCCTGCAGCCGGAGCGCAGGATTTGGCAGTGAACCCGCTTTATTCCTGGCACGTGGCGTATTTACCTCTCCGCTGTGGCAGCCTGCAACCTGCCTCCATCCTGAAACCCTCCTGCCCGCACAGGCCGGCACGAGACTTTACTGCTGGATGGGGGATGCTGGATCCAGGTCCACCTCCTCCCCACGTATCTCTGCTTTCCCCGAGGCACAGGTCACCCCAGGGCTTTTGGCAAACTGGGATGGTAGAGAGCTGTAGCCTGTATCGGCCGCTCCTTTTCTTAGTATTCCTTTGTCTTTTTCCTTTTGTCACTAAACCATCCTTGTTTTCATCCAGTGAGAAATTTTATGTGATTTAACTACTCAGTGAAAAATTTTTCCCTTCCTCTTGCTCACTTGCAGGCTGCATGGAAATTGTTCTTAAAACTTTTTACATCAATTCATCTGAAGTCGATTCCTTGGCAATGTAAGCAAGACTGCTGTAGTCCATCCACATCTATCTTGACCATTTTACCTAATAACTCTTGAAATCTCCGATGTTATTTAAAACTAGCCTCTGCACCTAAATTAAAGGGGTTTTGCAAGGGATTTAACCCTTTGCCTTCCCTTCCCGGTCTCACAGAGTGATTAGTGAATTCCCAGCTGGCTGCCCAGGAGCTTTCCCTCAGCGGAGGGTGGATCGGGTACCTCTGTGGAGATTGTGTGAGGTGGGGCTGGGGCCAGATGCTTGGGAGGCCCCTTCCGAGGTTATCAGCTTTGGTGAGGAGTCCAAATGCAAAACACATGTGCACAGAAAAACAGCATTGAAATCGCTTTTGACTTAAACACAGCATCTTTGCAACCATTTATAGGACTGTTGTGCTGGAGAGACTTTAATGCCTCCTTTCCTCTGAGCCACGACACTTCCCTTTTTCCTGAGCTTTTTCTTTCCTTGGGTTTGCATCCTGGCTGGACATAAAGCTGCTCTGTGGCCTTGCAGGTTAAGTTGCATGTTGTCCCTGCAGCTGGTCATGTTCGAATGTGTCCCATCACATCTAAGCAACAGATGGGTTGGTGGTGGACCTGTGCAAAGTGTGGGAGATGGTGTTTCAAGGAAGCTTTGTGTGGGGTTGCGTTCAATTATGTGGGTTTTGTTCTCATGCTGTGCAGGGATGAAGTCCATCCAGCTGGTATAGCTCGTCGATGGGCAACTGTGTCTCAGAATGATGACATGGGCTTGGAAACCTCTCGTCACCCTTTAGTGTGACAGCCAGGTAATGCCAGGGAAATGATGTCAGGAATGCTAAGGAAAGCAAGAGATGTGAAAACTTGAGCAGCATGGTCACAGCCCGCCAAGCAGTTGGCAGCTCAGCAGGGTCTGATGGGCCAACTGATTTTTCTTTGCTCCTGCGCACCTGTGGCCTCCTAAGAAGCCTGGCCTGGCTGAACTGTGTTACCAGAACTGTGGGCTGTGTTTCTCATCACACCCTGGCAGCCATGGGCTTCTGCTGGCCCCACAGCTGAGGTCCTGCCTGGAGGCTGAAGCCTGGTTGATGGGTTCAGGGCAGTCAGTGTGTAGAGGAAGGGGACCTGTTGCAAAAACGAGTGGGAGCCCTGTCTTTCCAGATCCTCTCACTAGCATCAGGGCCATCCTTGTCTCATCTGCAGTCATGAAGGGTAATTATCTCTTCCTTTGCTTTCCTGTGCTAATAGATCAGGGCTTCTTATCCTTTCCAGGTGGGCTTTGTCTGCTAGAGCTCCCCCACGGAGGAAGGAGCTGTTTATGGGCTGGGAATGGAGAGACTTTTGCAGAGCCCCTTTGCAAAAGGCTTTCAGGGCCGATCCTGGGAGCTGGACTTGACAAAACAGGGCTGGAGGAACAAAACATGCACCACTTTTGTGTGCTGGTATGTGGGTCTTGCCAATGAGTCAGTCTACCCCCAAAAGTCTCACGTGGTACTGGAAACAGGCCTTTTCTCCAGTGGGGAATCCTTCACAGAGTCCCACCGCATCCCTGCTGGTAGGTCTCTCAGCCTCCTGTCTGACGAAAGCCATCACACAGGTGACACGTCCCCTAATCGCAGCGCTGTGCCAGCATCCCTGAGGTCTTTGCCGGAGCCTTGTGAGACACAAGAGGTCGTACTCAAACCACCTCTCGTAGACAAGGGTCCTGACTTACTGGAAGGTGGAGTGACTTGCTTAGGACTGTGTAACTTGTCCACCAACTTGTCCACGCGATCGCACTGTGATCTTCAGCTTGGACACGGAGACGCACGTTTGGTTTCAGTTGGCTGGCAGTGGAGGTACAGCGTGGCTGGACTGTCCGGGTATTTTGCCACTTTCTCAGCTGACTTTTGCAGCCTGTGTGGAGCCCAGCTTCTGCAGCTACGGCATCTGAGCCAGCGAGAGCTGAGCCAAGATCAGCACCTGTGTGCTTGTTTCTTTTGGCCGGGCCAGCCTGTAGGAGGCTTGTGGCTTTGCCTACTGAAAGGCACCCCAGCATCTGGGCATCGGATGGAGACGCCGTGCTGCAGGGAGGGTTTGGTTTGGCTCTGGGCTCCCTGTCCTGAACCAGAGCTGGCAACCTGAGTCCTGAAGATCTAGCCCTTTTCCTTCTGTAGATAGGGATAATATTTCTATTAATGGGGTGGGGTGAAAGTCAAAGCCAAGCAAGCAGACATACTGCTGAAAGACCTGCAGGTCTTGGAAAGAAGTCCATGCTGTGGTGATGTTCTCCTCTCCGCTAATATAGTCCAGGAGGGTGAAATGTTGGTCAAAATGGGGATTGCCGAGGGTGAGCCTGTGTCTTTGGAGGCTGCAGAACAGCATCCTAAGGACAGGTCCTCACAGTTGCCTGCATCCCTTACCAGTGTCCGTGCTTGGCTGAGGAAACAGCTCGTGGCTGTGTTGAAATGCGCCTGGTTGGGTCACAGCCCAGGTGTGGAGCCGCAGGTGCTGGTTGGTTTCCTGTGCACCTTACGGCTCATCTCTCAAGCGCTTTCTCAAGAGGCCTTTTGTCTCCCACACCAAACCTCTCCTCCCTTGCTAACTCTCCACCAGCTGGTTTCTACACTTGGATTTTGTGACTTCCTTCCTCTTTGTCTTGTAAGGGTTTGGTGCTGCCTGGTGGGTTCGCTGGAGACCTCTGAGGAGGGAGGGATCCGTCCCTCCTTTTCCTTCCCTGCAGACCGCTTCCCCTGATACAAGGCCTCTCTCCCCATTGTGTTGTGCTGAGTGACCAGGTGTGTGACCCTACTTGAAGTCCGTTTTCTTGGTTCACCCTGAAGGTTCTCCGAATTTGCTAATAGGGGATTTGCTAATAGGGTTTGTAGTCCCTGGCAACCACCCCTTTCAAGCATCAAGTGTGGAACAAGCTGCTGCTACCACTTTGAGACCTGTTTCCTTGGTGGCAGGCTTCAGGCACAAATCCCAAACTGAAATTTCCCTTCGCAGCCTCTTACCGCTCTCCCATCGTGATGTTTGGCCAAGGTTGGTGGGACACTGCCATCCCGAGCAGGAGGCTGGAAGAGGGGCAGGTAGCATGGTCATTTGCGGTCAGTGCCACACGGCTCGGTGACCTGGCTTGTCCGCTGGAAGAGAAACAGCATCTCCCATTGCCCAACAGGAGCCGCTGTGTGGTATGTTCTTGATAACGTGTGGTGGGACTTCACCTCTCAAACCTGCCCCGTGGAGCCTGTGCTGATGAGATGAGCACGTGATGGATGGGATCTGCCCTGGTCAGTCGCGTTACACCACGTTGCACACAGTGGATTGCTCGGGCAGTGTTACTTCCTTCTCTAATTCATTTTGGGTGACACCAGCACTTTCACCATTTCTCAGGGTGGCTCAGGGCGTGAGGAAGGACCAGTGCTACGGCAGGTGCAGGAGCCAGGAGATGAGGCTCCTGCTCCTTAGGCTGGCTGCTGTGGAGCAGAAAGATTTCAGAGGTGCTTTAAATAGGGAGTCCGCAAAAACTGGACATGCTCAATGCTCTCCTGTGTTCCCCCCGAAACCCATCGGTGTGGGGCTGTGCAGCTGGAGGGAAGCAGGGAGGCTGGCGTGCCAGCTGCCCAGCCAGGGGGAAGAATTAGTTTGCTAAACCATCCCCAAGAAAATAAGCTGCAAATCAAAGGCAGGTGACACTGGTCAAGCTGCGTGCACGTGTATCTGCCCTCTGCGTGCAGCACTCCCGTGGCTCCTGCCTCCAGCACAGTGCATGGGGGTCCCTGGGGCATCCAGCTGGGAATGGGAACAGCCTGGTGCTGGTGCCCGTGGTCAGGCCAGTGTGCGGATTGTGGGGGCAGATTAGGCTGCATGGGCAGCATAATCGGGAGATGATTGTCCCTGTTCTTATCTTAAATGCCATGTCTTATCGAAATGCCCTCGGTTGTGTCTTCTGCAACAAAAGCTTCCAGGTTTGAGCAGAAGTGACTTCACCAGGTGGCTGCTGTGGTGTGGCTGGGTAAGCAGCAGATGCCTGGCTGTCAAGAGAAGCTTGCAGCGACTTGTCTTTGGTGCATGATGCTTGCAGAGCACCTCTCGACCCTGCGCTTCAGGTCTCTGTACTGCCCTGCAGCGTGCGGTTTCATGCTGGGAAGCAGAAATTGGTGGTGAGAATAGAGTGAATGAAGGGAAAGGAGTGTGGCTTTCCAACTTCACCCTGGTTTTCTGGAACAGATCCTCTGCAGCGTTAGGAAACACTTACTCAACTGGTCCAAGCTGTTGGTGAAGGGGCCCGGTTTCACTGCAGCAAGCACGTCCTCACCAACTGCCTTGGTCCGGGGCAGATGTCTGCCCTGCTCAAAGCCCATCCAATGTTTCTATATAAACTCATTTGGGGTGGGATGTTCCAGAGCTCTAACAGTTTCTGTTACTGAGTATTATGACCCAGATCAATAAAACGGTGTCTCGGCTCCCAGGCTGAGGGAGGGGGATGTCACTGGCAGCAGTGTGGAGTGTGCCGTGGTCACATACGCTCCAGCAGGAACCGAGGTGGGTTGTAAAGAAACGCTGACTGATGGGTGCTTGAGAAACGGAGCTGGCAGCTCTTGGAAGTGTGTCATACCCATTGCAGGTGTTATGGAAGTGTTCAAAGTTCAGGTGACACGCAAAACTTTCCCTCTGCTCTGGGCCGGGGCGGGTTGTGAGCAGTGCTGGGGCACACAGCCCGCTGGACAAGGAAGAGCAAGCACCTTGGTGTAAATAGTTACGCTGTTGGATCCCCCGGTTAGTTGTCTTCCCCAATTTTCCCCCAATTTTGACATGTGTGGACAGAAGAGCACTGCCAATCTTTTGCCATAAAAAGTGCCTTCATTTTCCAGCTGACTCTAGATCTGACTGAAATGTTTTGGGACGGGGGGTAATCAGTCATCCTTAGCGCAAACTAATTTTGAAATGCAAGTTTAAAGTGTAACATGCACAATTGGCTGTCAGAAACTTTGAGCATTACTGCTCTTTTAGAGGTAATGCTGATCTCCCTTCTTTATGTTACATAGATGTTACATATGTTTTCATATACTCAGAGAGTCATGTTGTGGAGGATGCACCGAGCAGCAATTTTCGGTTTTTCATTCGCTGTTTAGAGACCTCTGGGGGTCTTCGGGAGAAAAAAAAAGATGAATTTTTTTTTTATGATAGAGAGAAAATTAATTGTCTTTTTTAAAATTGCTTGCTTTCTTACTGGTGAGTTGGTTTTAGCCCCCCAAAAGGCCATTGTTTTTTTCTGTTGTTGTTGAAATCTAATAGAAGGCTTCCCATTGGATAGCATCGGGGAAAATTTTCTTTTCCAAAAGTGGAAATTTTGGGAGTCTGTTAAGTGCTTCAGTGGGAGTTGTTCTGCAGCATCATCGAGGTGGCGTCTGCTGCCAGGCAGCATCTATACTGGCTTGCTCTAAGTAGAGTGAAGTTAGGTGAAAGGCTTTGGTGAACAGCGAATTTGCAGGAAAATGTCACGTGCTTTACCCTGAAACCATCGCAGACCCAGGCAGGCTTTGGTCAGGGCAGTGCTGGGGCCATCGCTGCTCCCTCTGTGTTCAGAGCACTCCCCTGGGGTTGCATCCAGGTGCAACCTCCTCTTGCTTCTAGCAAGGTCTGAACACATTTTGCCCAGTTCCTAAATCCTACTCATCTTTTGGTTGGTTGGTTGTTTTTGTTTTTTTTCCCCAGCATTTTTTCAGTCAAGCGGGAAGCTGCTCAGTTTGTGGTGTGTTGAAGCTCATGGAAATGGGAGAAGATAAACTCTTGAATAATCAAGATGTTGGACATTAGAGCTAATTTCTAAAATGTCAGGAAGGAAAAGGATCTCTGAACCACGTACCCTGGCTTGGCAAAGTGGTTGCTGTGACGTTACCTGTTTGGGTAACAACATCTACGCGCTTCCCCTCGGGGCTTGGATGATGAAATGACTGGTTGATGTTAATGGTGCCCTCTTGCAAATGGTGCAGCCCTTCACCATGAGTGTTGGAAGGCTGCAGTGACCCTCGGGTTGGTGAGGAAATCAAAGGGGATTTGGGCAGGGGCTTTCCTGTCCCTGGGAAATTCTTGCAAATTCTTGCCCTGGGCTGAACAGCAGGGGAAAAGTGACCAGATACATTAGAGACCTCCACAGCAGAGATGTCTTGGGTGCAGCAGCTGTTCAGAGCACCAGACCACTTGAACTAGACTCCCCACACACACAGACCTTCTGCTGAGACCCTGCAGAGAATAGACCTGGACTCTAATTCCAGACTTCTGGGCTGGAGGACCTGGCACAGGGGACAAGTGCAGTGAGGATGTTGTCTCATCTTTGGGGTGTTGAGATGTGACGATGTGCCCTTGTGTAGGTGTGAGGTGTTAGCAGTGGACGTTTGCCAACAGTGCCTGATGTGACGTGCAGGGACCTGCCTGTCATTTTGGACCATCTGTTTCTTGCTGTAGAAGTGTCTCTTGCCTTTTCCTGGTGTCTTCCTCAGCCTGGTTCTTCTCTTTCCACTCGTAGTCCCTGCTGCAGGTGCTGCTCTCTCCCTCTTCTCCGTTTTCCATCCTGAGCCTGCTGCGCAGGCCTCTTCCTACCAACATACTGGTATCTTGGGTTTGGGTTTGATTTTTTTTGTGGTGGATTTGATCCCTGGAGCAATACCCCTCTTGTGAACTTATTTTTCCTTGTTCAAGTGGTTCTTGCTGTGTCTCCCTCCCTTTGCATGGAAAAGACACACTCAGGCTGCGCAGCTCTCACTTCCACTTGCTCGAGCCCTGGGGACTGGAGAGCTTGTCCTGATGTGATCCCATAACACGTGGCGCATACCCCTAACGCAGGGGTGGAAGCACTTGTTGCCACAGTGCCCAGGCAAATGGACAGTGCCTGCCTGACTGTATTTGGGCCGTTATGGTGGCTCTCCCAAAGGACTCTGCTCAGAGAAGAAACTCCCCTGGTCTTTTTTCCCTCCTGTCCTGGTTTCTGCTGGGACAGAGTTAATTTTCTTCTTAGCAGCTGGTGCAGTGCTGCGTTTTGGCTCTGATGTGGGACCAGTGCTGACAGCACACTGATGGGTTTGGTTGTTGCTGGTTAACGTTTGTACTAGGTCAAGGACTTTTTGTTTTCTTGGGCCCTGCCAGCGAGATGGCTGGAGGGGCGTGGGAAATTGGGAGGAGGACACAGCCAGGAGAGGTAACCCAAGCCAGCCAAAGGGATATTCCATACCATGGGACGTCACGCTGAGTGTATAAACTGGGGGAAGAGGAAGGAAGGGGGGACATTTGGCATTATGGCGTTTGTCTTCCCAAGTCACTGTTACGCATGATGGAGCCCTGCTGTCCTGGGGATGGGCGAACACCTGCCTGCCGAGGGGAAGTGGTGGATGAATTCCTTGCTTGCGTGTGCGGCTTTTGCTTGACCTATTAAATTGTTCTTATCTCAACCCCTGAGTTTTACATTCCTTTCCGATCCTCCTCCCCATCCCTCTGGGCGGAGGGGAGTGAGCCAGCGGCTGCGTGGGGCTGGGTTGCCGGCCGGGGTTAAACTGCGACAGCTCCCTGTTCGAGGCTGTAGGAGTGTGCCCTTGTGCATCCGTGGGTAATTCTTACCCTGGCCTCGGTGCGTCGGGTCCCTGGTGCCGGGAGAAGGGACCGTGTGTCCACCATGGCCTCATGCAGGTGGGAAAGGCAGCCCAGCATGTGGCACGGGGAGATGTCAAGCGGGAAGTAATTGTAGTCAGGTTTTGGTACTGGAGTGAGGATCGTCTGTGGCTCTCCCACCTCTGAGGCAGATGTTGCATTCTGCTTTGGGGCCATCTTTGAGGGAAGGATTGAAGGCCCAGGAGGAGCAATCCCAGCAAGAGCTGATCCTGTCATTCTGCTCCCAGCTGCCTGCCTCCGCAGGGATAGCTCCAGCCTCCGGCATGGGCTTTGGGTGGGCACAGGGTGTCCCACGCCTCGGCATCCCTCCTCTGGCCAGGACTGGTTCTTGTTTTGTGCTTTCTTCTCCCTGTGCAGATGATAAACAAAGGAGAGCCTTTCCCAGGAAATCTCTTCTGGGTAAGCCTCTACGGTGTGGTATTTATTTTGCAGGATTGACACGTTGTGCACCTTTCTGCCTGGCTAATTCAAGCAAACACACACAAATAACACTGCTTTTATCTGCCCAGGTCCAGAGGCTCAGAGCCTCCTCTTGACATGACTCACTCCTGGGCAAGCCCTGGAGAAAACAGATGTGGTAATTCGGTTGCAGATCCTGTCCTTTTCTCACGGCCCTGTGGTCAACTGGCTTTGTCAGACATGCTCTGGGTAGCTGATGGAGGAGCGAGGTCCTCCAAGCAGGAGCCTTACATCAGCCAAGCACCCGCTCCTGCGCCGCCTGCCCCGCTGCAGCCCTCCCAGAGGGGAGGCTCCTTCCTGCAGCCGTTTTGGGACACTGGTTTCTGACAGCCATACTGGTTTGGTTCTGGTAGAGGTGTTGGTCTAAACTGGGTTCTTGATCTGTTGAGTAGTTTGTAAGAAGTAGTTCATAAAAAATGCGCATTGTGCCTTTTGTTGATGTCCTCTCCTCTGCAGGTTTCTGTCAGGGTAAACCTTGTTAGCTGAAAACTTTGGTTTAGAAATGACCCTTTTTTGTTACCCTTCTTTCCCTTCTCCTGTTTTCCCTTTCTATGTCCTCCTTTTTAATCCTTAAGTAAAACCTCAACATAAAGAAAAATCCATATTTTAGGGAAAAAAAACCACATAAAACTGAAGGGGGAAGGGGGAATCCAATCTGATGAATAATAAATAATCTCAGGCTCAGGAAAGCCTCAGCTATTTTTCTCAAAGCAGACGGTGCACTACTAGCTTGATTTGCTGCTATAAATATTGGCCAGATTCTTTCAACTCTTCTGAAGGTAAATGAGAAGCAGTTGCCAGCTTTGCTTGGTGTTGCATGTCTGGGATGATGAAAGGGCCAAAGCAACGTGAAGATCTGTAATTGCGAGTGGGGTGCTCAGCCACGCGGTCTGGGAGCCCAAGCGCCGCGGTGCAGCAGAGAGGCATGCGCTTGATGTGGGATCTCCCTTCGCCACAGTTTCTACCTGCCAAACACCAGCCTGGAAGATAACTCGCGCTGGCTCCAGGATGGGAGGGTGCTAAAAGCGTTCCTGCCCAGACGAAGAGACGAACCTCGATGATGTGGCGCCAGGTGCAGCTCGGAGCATTTGCATCCCTGCTCAGGGGTGAGGGGTTTGGAGCACTGACACTCCCGCACACCCTGCGGTGACAGAAGGGTTGGACACCAGTGGGCAGGCTAGTGCTGTGATGCCTTTCCTTCCTTCCTCGTGCCTTGGAGGAGCATTTTTACTTCCTCAAGTCCCACACAAAGCTGAAGCTTTGTCCTCTCTCTGTTTTCATTGAATCAATTTTTTATTCTGCTTTCCTTCACACTCTGCTTCAGATGCAATAGAGCCCCTTCTGCCTAACGCCCTGGTAACTCAAGCTGGCAGGGCTTGTCTGTCTCTGCATCCCTCTGTGCTCACAAAGCCCTTGCTGCTGTTCAGCTCCAGAGCGGACATCCTCCATCCTGCTGCCTGAGGCAGGTTGGTGTGGGATTGCACGTGGTCCCTTTCGGCGTGTCCTGAGCCTTGGATCTGGCTTTTTCCAGGGCTGGAGCACAGGCCTAAAGGAGGAGCCAAGTGCAGCCTTGGTGGGTCCGACTGGAAGCATCTCCTGTTTCCAACAGCAACCATGAAGGGATGCCACGGGGTTAAAATAAGAATTAGGGACATGTGTAGACCCATCCTCCCCTGGCAGGCAGCCCTCTGCAGGCTGTGGTTTAAGCTCTGCTTCCCCAGCATAGATGGTTTCCAATCCATCATGCTTAAGAGAGGATGAGTTCTCTGAGAATTTATAGCCTCCTTTTTCATCACAATTTAAGCTTGTCCTCCAGGCTCTGTGGAAATGTCCCCATCACCGAGGCTGCTGTTAATTTCCTGAGGGGTTGATCTACACCCTGTGGATCGGGATCCAGGCAGCGCCCATGCCACCGGGATGTGAAGGGCAATGAGACCTTTCCATTTCTTCCAGCTCTTGCACCTTGCAGATTCAAGACTGAGAAGGAGGAGGTGTCGGGCTGGGAGATGCCCTGCTCTTCACTGGCAAGGACTTTTCCCTGTTTCCTTGTGGTGGCTGATATCACACCCTCACAGGGTTGACTTGACGGGCCAAACTGCTGAAGAGACCAAGTCCTTGAGAATAGTTATCTGAAGAACAGGAAAATGTGGGGATGTTTGTCCCTTAGCTTACTTAAGAGTTATTAATGACTTTTCAGTGGAGCTAATTAAGCAGGTGCATTGATAATGACATCGCAAGAGCTACATCGCCACCAATACAAACATCAGGTGGTCTCCAATGGTCTGCTGGTGTATGCGCCCCTGGTGCTACCCTCGAGGGCTTGACCAGCTGTGAAACTCTCTCGTCCCCGGTCTGCGAGGGTTTTACTGTGGCTGCTTGGTGGTTATTTTTTATTTTCAGCAACTTGGCCAAGGAGGGGGTTCTCCAGCAGCACTACCCTGGGGAGCCTGGCTGCTGTCCCTGCCTGTGCCCAGCCGTGCCACAGTCGGCCCTGGTAGCATCACGGCCATTTCCATGGCAACGGCACGTGCATGGCTGCAATAAAGTCAGATTACAGCTGCTTCCCTGTGTGTGCAGGCAGGAGCGGAGTTTTCTGAGGTAACAGCTCAAATGACTTGCTGAGGAGCGTTTTGGCTGGGGTAAGGCAGACTTCCCAGCAGCTAGGGAGGCTGTTTGTACAGTGCTAGAAATGCTAACGAAGATTGAGTGAGTTTTCTGGGATGTCTTTTTGCCCTGCCAAGTGGATTTCATGCACACTTGTAGTAGGAGCTAAATTTAAAGGGTGATTGTCCAGAAAGGGCTATGGAGCAGGTCTCTGAAATCTCTACCACGGGGCAATAGCGTGGGGTGTGTGTTTTCTTAGACGTGGCTTTAAAGGCTGCTGTGGGATCCAGTCTTCGCTTGGAGTCTGCTGCTGGGATGGCTGTTTGGCTTGGGCCAAATGCCAGCAGCCAGGCTGCAGGGAGAGCTCGCACACAGCCCTTGAATTTGGTCTCCTGGGAGCAAGAGCTGGGCAGGGCTGTGTTTTGGCTTGGTCATTGATGAAGAGGAGACCATGCCTGCTCTCTTGCCATGGGCAGCCTGAAGGACAGAGCTGCTCTGTTAGCTCTCAGCAGGGTTACCAGCATCCTTCGAGCTGACCTGGGAGGAAAATGGAGAGGTTCCTTTGTTCTGGAGACAGTGGTCCATCCTGCTCTCCTTCCATCATCCTTCTATTGCCTCTCTGCTGAGGTCATCAGGGTGCCACACTCTCTCACCGTAGGTGACCCAAGGATACTTTGGCCAAAGGACTTGCATGGTCCCTGTTCCCTCTGCAGCACACCTGCTAGGCGTGAGCGGCAAAGCTGGTGGCACATGGTGTGTTGGTAGGGCAGGGGCTGCTGCCCATGCTGGGAGCTACATGACTTGGCAGATGATGACTTTGCACATCCTGACACTACCGCCTCCTCTGGAGCAGGTGTTGTAGTCCAAGGGTGTCTGGTATCTCTGGAAGCCTCTCCCAAATGAGGCCATGGTGGGACTGTTGGTGGTTGTTGTTGACAGGACTGTTGGTTGGTTGCTCTCCAGTGCTGTCAGCACAGCAGCTGCGTTTGCAGGCATCCAACACGATGAGTCTTTTGACCCCAGCACGGCAGTTCCAGCACTTTGGCTAAAAGCAGGAACCCTTTTAATGTGGTCAGGTCTGGCTTTCCCTGTCCGGTTCAATTGCAACCAGTAATGTGAGATTCCTGGAGGGCTTTAGGGGCACAATCCCTACCTAAATATCTAAACCGTACACAAGACCAATGGGATTTAGGCACTACATGGATTTTGGAGGACCAGGCACCTCAGCTGCGCTCAGTGGGAGTGAGGATGCTGTGGTGGGGAGGACACGGAGGGAGAGAATACAAGATGCATCTCGGTGAGGTTTCTTTGGTCTCTTCCCCGCTCAGTCTCATGGGGTAACATCAAAGGAGACTGCCAGTGGAAACAAATAGAGACCAAGGTAACACCTTGTCATGGGAAAGCCTCGGGAGCCCCAGCCGAGGGAAACCCGCCTGCCTGGCTCCGATGGGGCTGGCAGAGTTGGCTCTGCCCAGCGTGCGCAGCTGTGCTAACCCTTCCCTGGGCTGTGTAACCGCTGTGTATGGACGGGGCCGCTGGCAGGAATCGGGGCGAGCACCAGTGGGGTACTGCAGCCCAAGGAAGCTCACAGAAGGCTTTAGGGAAGGATTTGGGTGTGGGTTAAAAAAGGTCGGGCCCCAGGTACTGTCAAATGTCACAGAGGTTCAGGACCACAAACACCCTCTGCTTTACTGCATTTCCCCCCGCCCCGTCCCTGCCACCCCCCCTCCTCTGTCCCCCGTGTGCGGCTCTGAGCTGCGTGTGTTTTGGAGGTCACCTGGGTAGCACCCACTGATTCCCCCAGCGGGTGTGAAAACCAGGGGCTGGCTTTAGCACCAGCCCTGCCAGAGGGGTATAAGCCGTTTCAAAGCATCCTCCCTGCTCAACAGAGCTTGGCTTGCTTTCAGCAGTCTTTCACTCAAGCACCGAAATCCTCCTCGGGAAGTGTAATATTCATGAAGGAGACACGTTAATTAGCAAGCTGTCTGCTCCCTGCTTTGGCATGTGAGTAGGTGGTGTTACCTCTGGAATTAGGTTGAAATCCACTTGGTATTTAGGTGCATCTGATTTGCAAGAGCTTGGAGGGCCCTTAAAGAGCACCTCTAAAGCACACTGAGCTACACGCAACCATCATGTTATGTGTTTTCTTTCTGTAGGTCTGGGGCACGCAAGGAGACCTCATTCCCAAGCTAGCACCCCCCGGCCATCTGAATAAACTGCAGGCAGCTGACCGCTGGCAGTGGGAACAGATCCCGTTGTTCATGAGCGCATCCTCCCTTGCTGGCAGAGCATCTGCAAACAGATCCACAATTATCTGGGACTTGGCCACTGAAGTTGCTCAGGGGAAGCTAACTCTCAAATTGCGCTTTATCTTTGGTTGAAAGTCAAACGAGCAAATCCCAGTCATGCAGCTTTGCTGTGGCCGATCCCGTGGCTTTGCTGCTGTCCCCAGCCTGGAGGAACATTATTGCCTCCATTAGAGAGTTAGAAGCCCCAGGGTTGTGTTTCAGCCTGTTATTGAACCCTAACAGTGTGACAATGAACACAAAAAAGTACATATACCATCAAACTCACTTCATTTCAAATCAATTCTTGGCTATTTCCACCACCAACATGGTTTCGATGGTAGTATACAGTCTTCAAGTATCAGTAAGTTTTGGCAACTTCTTTTGAGCACAAGGACCAAGGATCTCTGGAATTCAGCTTTTTTTCCCCCCAATCTTTTCAAGTCTTCCCCTTCTGCTGAATTCTAGGAATAAGAAGGTAGAGTGTGAAGATGCTAAAATAGCCTACAAATCTTGCTTGTGCTGTAGTTGAGAAATGAACGTTTCTTCGCCTTTGTAAATGCTTTCCAATGGTTCCAACATTTTTTTTCTTTTCATTTTGTCATAGAAAAGAAATGAAAAGAGAAAAAGGGGAGAAGTAATGAAAAGGCCAAATGTTTCAGGTTTTGGTTAATCTCTTAAGAACTTTAAAGAGTAAAGTGGCTCATGCTAATTTCTGGAAAAAGGAAGAGAAATTCCAGTTTCTGCATGTGATCCCCCCCTCCCAATTCATCCTGCCTTAAATTAAAATATTTGATTTGGAAACTGGGGCAGAAGGTGAGTGTTTGTGGGTGTGTTGGCAGGGGCATCCTGAGAGGATCAAAGCGTTTGGAAGGGCAGCATGCAGCCCCAGCACCGCAGGATGAGCTATACTGGGACTCTCTTTGGGTAAAACCATGGCGGGTGCTGCTGGGGTGGACAAGGAGGTGAAGACGCCAGCCCAGAAAATCTTTAAATACTTCCAACACAGGAGCTCAGCCCCCACTCTTGTTAATTTGGGAGCTACTCCCAGCTGCTCTCTCTGGGTCTGGGGGATGCCTCGCTCCCAGGGTCAGCAGCCTGGGTGGCCAGCATCCCCCAGGACAGCTCCTTGCCCTCTCTGCCTGGGTATTTTGCTGGGCACCAAAGGGACTGGAGAAAAATCCCATCCGCAACAGGGTGTGTGTGCCCTCCTTTCCCATTGGAGCCCCTCTGAAAGATGTTCATTCCTAATGCCACGTTTCTTTCATTTAAAGGAGGGTTTCTGCATCCACATGCATCCCAACCACATGGGTCATCACTGCAGGACCTTGACCTCAGGGTAGACAGAGGCTTTGCTGAGCCTGTGAACTCCTGGCTATTCACACCATGAGGGTGCTCCCAGGCCACCAAGAGGGACCGAGCTGGGTGAGCCGTTTCCTTCTTGCCTTTTCTGAGCCATTTCCCACCAGCATCACCCAGCTCACCAAACAGCAGCCCTCTGAGGCTGCTTCTCCATGGCAGTTTGCTCAGAGCAAAGATGTGGGGTGCACCCAGCTGCGCTCCTCAGGGTGCCGCCAGCTCTCTGCGAGCAGCGAGGCAGCGTCTCCCTGCACCTTCAGAAGTAAATCCTGCAGCAGGGGACCGCTGTTGTGCCTACTTGTCCCAGCTGATGATGTCGGGGAGGAGAAGGCACATCGGGAAAGAATGACTTCATGGAGCTGATCCAGGAATTGGTCACCCCTCCTCACAGTGAGGGCTGCTGGAAGGGAGCCCAGGCGGAGCACTGCCAATGATGTCTTCATCCTTACAGCCCGTTACAGGCAGTGTTTGCAAACGCTGAGGCGATGCTGTTCAGTGATGAGCCAGCCAGGTCAGCTGATAACATAGCTTTTGGTGGCTCTGCTCAAAGCCCCGAGACCCTCAGGGTGTGTTTTCCCTTGTGGGTCATAGCAGTGCGTTTGGATGGCTCCATGGAAGAGGTGAAAGGAGAGCGTTGGCTGTTTGGCTGCTTTTCTCAAGGTAAGTGAACTCTGTCTGAACGAAGAACCTGATATGGCTCTTTCTGGACCCCACAGCCCTGCGAGATGAGGATTTCTGCATTTATCGATGTAGTGATGTTCTCCGGCCGCACCTGAAGCACAAAGCAGGGATCTCCTAATGCAGCTCAGCTCCCTCGCACCGAATTGATCACTGGTAAAATGAACCCAGGCCTCAGCATACTGTGAGATATCCCTGCAAGCCACAGTCACAGCAGAGGAGTGTCACAGAAACATTCCAGTCCTGGTGCAAGGGCTGTACATGGTCAAAGCCCATCTGCTGTGCATTGCGCAGGGAGGAACCCCGGCCCCTTTCCCATGCAGAGCTGTTTTTGCTAGAGCAAGAAGCAGGTTCATCAAAGGCATCTCCACTGGAGTGCCAAAAATGCTTTTAAAATACCTGTTTTGCATTGGGAAGGGGAGAAATGCAGAACAAATTATTCTTGTAAGATGTCTTACATGAAATACAAAAAGATGGAGGTAATTCATTAATTAACTTCACTAGCCCTATTGGAAAGGTTCTGGCCACAGCCCTGGAAAGCTGTTGATTGGGCTGTGGAAGGTGGCCACCCCCCTTGCTTTTATCCAAACCAGCACGAGCACCCATGCTGGCTGTCCAGAAACCTGAGGTCGTGCTGGCATCCTGCAGTGCCAAGGCCTCAGATAAGAGACGGCTTCTCTTTGAAGTCAGGGTCAATAATATGTGAAAATAATTAAAAAAAAAAAAAAGTGCCTTTGAAGAAAAAGAGAAAAAGCAAAAAAAGCAGGACTTCCTCTACTCTGTTCCTGGAAGATGTGGCAAAGCCTTTCCTCTGTTTAGGTTAGTGCTCAAAGAAGAACAAGGAAGATTTCTAGCAGCCCATCTTCTAGGTAACAAACCTATTTCAATCCTGCGGTTAATTATATTAAATAATTACGGGATTTAGCTCATTTACCCTGGGTAATTTTTTTTTCATGCCCTGGGTGACCACCTGATGTCAAGTACAAGGCGAAGCAATTAGGAGAGGTGGACTCCATGCCCAGCTCCACCAGTGCAGTGGGACGTGGCCGTGCCTTGGACCTCTGCCAGCTCCTCTGCCTGATGACATCGAGCTCGGAGGTATCAAGGCTGGTATCAAGGCTGATGTCAGCGGTGCGCTGAGCATCTCAAGCAGGAGATAGCACGGTGGTAGTGTCCGGAGAGCTCTGGGAGCCCTGGGAAGCTCTGGTGCGTGGCCAGGAGCTGTTGCATCTTGCTGTGTAATGAAAGACTGCCACACCTGTGCAAACTTCCCTGTAGCCTGGGGCTTGGGTGGAAATGTGTTGGATCATTAAATCAAGCTATTTAAGAGGTGCTTGAAGATGGAAGATGTGAAATCAGGCATATGAAATGGCGATCATGTCTAGACGATCCCCTGAGCATCTGCCTGCCTCGAGCAGAGCTGCTGTTTGCAGCGACTCCGGTTCTTGGCTTGTGCCCCCGGAGGGCCAGGCAGAGCTTGCTTGTGCAGAAAGCCCAGCTCAGCTGCTGCTCTGTCTCTGCAGAGCGGTTGGGGCTTGCCCGGAGAGGCCAGGAGGTCACGGAGGTCACCTTGCATGGAGGAGCTAGCCAGCGAGCTCAGGTTGGTGGCGCCTGTTGGGACAGGACCTAAGGGGGCACTAGGAAGAGGTGTGTGGGTCTGGGACACAGACCCCAGGTGCTGGTCTTGAGGCAGAGCTGGTCCTGCTTTGTGGAAGCCATCACACCGCTTTCAGAAAGGCTTTGCTTAACTCCTCAGCGTCTGGGCTTTCTCCTGGCCTTCTCCTTCCCCTGTCCTGGGATTCCAAGGAATTGGGAAGGAAGCTGGGTGGGAGAAAAAGCCTTTTCGTTTGAAAGGAGCCACAGGGTGATGGACACATGCCCCGGCCTCGTGCATTTGGGAGCTTCCTTAGCGCATTGCAGCCCCGAGCAGCTCACTGCCTGTGTGTGTCCCAGGGGCTTCTGTGTTGCTCCCTCACCTTCCCTTCCCAGGACGTGAGGCGATTGCTGGGAGCCAGGACTGTGCACTGGGGTCTGATAATGCAACATCTTTCCCTTTAGTAGTCAAGCCTCCAGGGGAGGTCTCATGCCGCATGTTTATCCTGCAGCTCCTCAGTGGAGAATGACATATCTTGCCTCGGCACAAGGGGGTGGGTCAGATCATGGGAGCCACAGTTTTCCCTTGGAGATCTGCGCAGGGCTGGAGCAGCTCCGAGCACAGCTCCCAGGGTTGGTGACTGCTCCATGCTGGGCTGCACTGGTACAGGGGCTGATGGAGCATTCCTGTTTTGGCTGGCAGAAGAAGCCAGCCAGGCCACCAGTGCTGTGAAAGCTGCAGGATCCTGCTGCAAGACCAGCTCAGCTGCTTCTTTTGGAGAAGCCACCTGCTCTGGTGCAGAGCAGGGCCAGACACTGTTTACTGGTGAGGAAGAGCAGAATGGGTTCAAACATGGATGTTTGGGGAGTGATTTTGGCTTGGAGCGTGTTTGGGGTAGCTGTGGGGGACAAGGCATGGTACCTTGATGGGCAAGGTATCCCCAGCCCCTGATAGAGTTTCATAAGGCTGTTTCCTTCGGTGCCACCCTCCCCACAGCTTGGTGCTAATGAGTCTCTACATCTGACCTAGGAGACAGACTGAGCCGATGCTGGTGCATCAGCCAGGCTTCAGCCGGTACCCAGGGTGCCCGGTGGAAGGGCTGTCATGCTGCATCTGAAACCCAAACGCAACTACATGGTGTCTGCTAAGCCGTGAGGAGCTCACTGCCTGTACAAGGTACTGGCAGCCACTTCTTGCAGCTGAAGCATCACTGATTTTTACCAGCAGCTTCTCCTCTCTGTCACTGCAGCTCTGAGGCTGTGGCTGGGCTGGGGCAGAGGGAAGGAAGGCGAGCCCGCAGGGTGAGGCTGGATGGAGAGGCAGCAGTTTTCAGTAGGAATAAATGCGATGCAGGCAACTTGTTTTCCTCCTCTTTCGCTGCTTAGTTGCCTTCCACGTCTGTGTAGTGAGATGTCAGGCCAGGATGTTCCCCTTGTCTCTGCATGTCTCCATGGCACTGGGTTGGTCTGTAAATCCATGTCCCCTGCGTAGGGACAAATGCAAACGCTTGGTCACCCACTGCCTCTCCAGGCGGTGTTCGGCACACGCTTCCCTGCGCTCCTGCCGCCTCCTGGCAGTCCTAGCTCAGGAGCACCTCTCGGGCTGCAGCATCTGCTATCTTTAGTTTACAGCTCTGAAATGTGCGTTGGCTTCATCACATGTTTAGCGCTGCTGACTGTGGGATGTGCCCAAACTTTCTGAGCTGGGTCTAGCTCGCACTGGTGGGATCTAGGACTGTTTCTTCCCACTTAGGTCACGAAGAGCATTTGGATAGATAATTAGAAAAGATGTTGCCCACCCCAACCTGCTGGTGGGAGAGGCAATAGCCAGGAGAGAATTGGGTTGAAGGTTTGCTTGAAGAAAAAGTGCAAGTCTACTGGAGATGTCTCACTGGGCCTGGAGATATGTTAAATATTTTGGAGGGGACAAAACCTAATGATAGACAGCTGCTCATCACTGTCAGCGGGGATATTTGGGAACCAAAAGCCCAACTCTAGAGCTTGATTTTGAGTTCCTTTTTCTGAGGAACGGGGCTCAGCACGTGGGACCTACCTCTCCCCCACAAGAAAGGGGCAGCCCAACAGGGGGAATACACAACAGCTGTACCCCCTTCCCCAAAGCCGCCTTGGGCAGCTCCCATTAGATCACTTTAAATCCAGCCCTGCTTGGCCTCTGTGTCCGATTTAAACAGCATGACCGAATACTCACCAACGGGGAAGCCTTGTTTGATTGTGGAGGTAATAAGATGATTCGAACACAAGAGCTGATAGTTTCAAGTAACTGAAACTTAACCTCGCTGTATAAAGCGTTATTGTCCTGCCACAGAAATCCTCTGTCTGGGAGAGCACAGCTGCAGGGGAAATAAATGCTGCTCTTCTTTTTTCTTTCTTTCTTTCTTTCTCTTTTTGCTGTTTGTTTGTTTAAAACCTGGGGACCTCGGGTTGGTTTGCTCTCGTTGGCTGCAATGGAGCGGTGGTGGGACACAGGCGCTGAGCTCTGCCCAGGGAGCTGGGGCTCCCCGGGGGACTGCGGGGCAAATTCCCTTTAATCCAGGGAATTAAATCCCAAGCAAAGCCATTGATGGTCGTGGATTTAGTTGAGATCCAGGTCAAATCCTGGCCCTATTGAAGTTAAATGGGAGCTTTAGCTGCTTTAGCTTTAGAACCCGAGGGATCAGGGCTGGGACCTGCTGCCAGGTGTTAAGCACGTCTACCCCAGTGACCTCCACAGGACAGGCTGCCCTGCCCAGGGGTGAGCACCCGGCTGGGATCCTGCTCCCCGGGCAGTGCAGTGTTGGCAGAGCACTTAGGATTGCAGCGAGTGCCCCAGTTGTGCTTTCCCTCCCCTGTGAAGGTCCTGACTCCCTCCAGACCAAGCCCACCTTGCTGCGTTTGAGCTGTCTGTGAAACATCACCAAGCAGTAGCTGCTAATTCTTTAGTTGCCTTCTCAAAACCATCTCCTGATACAGAAACAGCTCATCGCTGCCTGTAACCAGCAGGAACGCCAGATCCTCCAGCATCTGTTTTGGACATTGAGGCAAACGGGTCTGGGATGGCTTTACCTGGGATGGAAAACTGCTACCACCAACAGTGTTGCACCGGGGCCACTGCATGCCTGCTGCCGCCGTGCCATGGGGCCAGGAAAAGCACTCCCAGAGAGGTTGACCTTCCTAGGTGTGTTATAAATGGAGTAAAAAAGATAAATGAATATATATATATATATGTGAGTGGTTGTTTGGGGCAGAAGCTGCTGGTCCCTGGGAGCTGCAGGAGCAGCCACCTCCATCAGCACTGCATGTCCAGCTCAGGGCTGGAGAAACCTGGCCTGGGGGCCCTATTGCCTGGTTCACACAGCTGTGTTGCTTTTCAGGCAGTTTAGACTGTGTTTATGAAGGTAATGGGATTTTATTTTGTTTTCGTAGTTTTATTTTTTTTTAACTTCTTCTTTTCTCAAATTCCTTGCCCCCCACACAAAGCAACGGGGTGGACAGGCAAGGTCTTAGACCAGCTGGTTTTGGGCATGCTCAGAAATCCCCACAGGGATTTTTTTTCTGGCAGGGCTGGGATACTCTCTTCCCGCTTGTAGCTACCATAAAAATATTTATTCTGATTAAGTTGCACTTATTTATTTGTCCAAACACACAGCAGCCCAAGCCTGTATTTGTGTGTGTGCTCAAATGTCTTCCAAAAGCCACTCCTACCACCCCTGCAAAATAGTTGGAGGGTGATACAAGAATGATAAATATCTGATCAACGGGAATGTTTTGGAGTGAATGAATGGGAGTTGTGAATGGGAATGGCTCTGTGTCAGTAGCGCTGCGGCCGTGGTGACTTCATGTGGCGTGAGACCAAAATAACCAAGGTCATGCCCTTGTATCCTAGGGGAGAGGCAAAGACCCTGAGCTCCTGCCTCAGGAAAGTCCCTCACTCAAGGAAGAGGCTTCAGTAGATGCTTCATCCAAGCTTTTATGCTGGCATGGACCGAGGTCTGGATTTGTGCTTAATGGCTCACGCTGCAATCCGTGCCTAACTCAGCGGTCTCACAAAGGGCAAGCAGTGATTTGTAACCTGTTGCAGGCATCGGCTGTCCTGCTCATCAAAGCTTTCAGCTGGGTCACAGGATATTTGTCAAAGATGTTGTAAGAAATTCTACTGCTTGGGACTGAAATAATGTCACTTCATTGTTAATACCCAGGAAAGCCTCATGGTTCACATGTTAGTAAAATCCTGCTGGTTTAAGTATGTTTCTAGACAAATGTGATTTTATTTTTTCTTCGCTCTGGGGAGCTAGCGAAGTTTTATTATTTTTTACTATTTTTAAAGCATCACCTCTACAAGCTACTCAAACTTCTCCAAGGAAAAATCTTTGCCATTACTGCTAAGTAGGTGCTTTTTAAAAGGATTAGAAAAATGAATGCTGAAATGAAACCCAGGAATAATCGGATCATCGTGTTCTGAAATTGATTCTAAACCCAAACCTTTTTGGAGAAATTCTGTTTGAAACATTTTGAGGAATGTGTATTGACTCTTCTGACTCAGAGCCCAGCCACAAATCATGTGTGACTTGGGTGAGAAACACATGCAGCTTTGGTGGGGGCTGAATTTCCATCACCGGAGACCCCTGGCTGGTGCAAGGGTTGCCTTTCAGCCCCAAGCTGGGTTCTGGGGCAGGGATCGTCCCTGCTCGATATTCCTGCTGCCTTTACCGCTCCACACTGGTGATGCTCAGGCTGCCCCTTCTCTCTGAATGATTTACCATGGGGACCTTGGACCTTGGCTCTCCCAGCTGACATGTCCCCAGCTCTGCCAAAAGCCTTTCTGACAGCGAGACGTCAGGCGATGGGGTTCTGGGGTGCTGTACCTCCCAGTACACACCATCCAGCGGTGGAAGCAGGAGGGGAAGCCAGGTCCTGAGCTCAGGGCTCCCGTTCTCCTTTTCTCTGGGTGATGCAGGCAGAGGCTGCCACTCCTCCCACGAGCACATGACAGCCAAACCCATGAGTTGCTTTGCATCCCCAAAGTTATTTTCTCTGGTTTATGGGCGTCTTCCTCGGTCTTTTTTGGAACGCTTTGGTTTTTGCTTAAAAACATTGCAGTAGTGGGAAATGGTTTTGACAGGAGAGCCAGCCCTTTTTCTTGTGTGTCCTCAGCACAAAGGCAGCCACTGTTAGAAGAAAACCCCAAATATTTTCCAGGTGACACACTTCTCATCTGCTGCTGTTGTGGGCGCTGGGGAAAGGCAAGAGCATTTGCCCAACAGCCGCCGTAAACTTTGCTCTGCTGGCAGTACCCTGAATCTGCCACTTGCTCTTCTTTCCCAGGGCAGCAGAGTCTCCAAGCTCGACAGAAGTTTCATGGTCCATCTTTTCAGGCCCAGTTCTGCAATGACTCACGCTACAAATAGCCCAACTTGGCTCTGTGCCCTCAGAGGTGCTGATGGTGGGGGGCTCCATGGACCATGTGGCCCTGCACCTCGTGTCTCTCCTAGCCCCCACCTGCAGCACATTTGCAGCTCCCTTGGGGACTGCTGGTGTCCCAGGACTCCACCACTCCTTGACCGGAATCTCTAGCCCTTCTGTGCTTCCTTTCTTCTCTCTGCTGCCCACAGTTAGGGGCAGATCTCAGACAACAGACCCATGGATGAGTGGGAACTGTAGTTGGTGTGGCTTGGGCTGGCTAAGGAGAACCTCAGGAATGGGCTTAGACCATGAGGACCAGGGTAGCTCTTCTCTGGAATGGGTGTGATCTCCCCAAAGGCCTCCCTGAGCCCTTGCCTTCTCAACTCAGACTCCTTCAGCATGTACCAGACTCAGATCCCAAGAAGCTCCAGATGACATATCACTTGGCCTTGGCCTGCCCATGTCAACCCAGAGGTGCCTGATGAAGCTCAAGTTATTTTCCACACGAGTCCAGAGCAGGGACCCTGGCTCTGCTTGCATCTCCCTGCGTAGAGGTAGCTCCGACTGCCAAGGTAACATCACTCTTCTCCTCCACCAGAGATGCACAGGCAGAGAAACTTGGCCAAAACTTGGGGTTTTATCTGCCTTGTCTCTGGGGAAATCTCTTTTTCATTTGTTTGGTGACCTGTGCCTTAGCCCAGCTGGGGAAAAGCTGGTTTATGATGCGTGGCTGGGAAAGAGAGGCTGAATCAGAGAGTTTTGGCAGCGGCTGGGCTGAAGGTGGGGTTTGATCACAGTACCAGCTGCAGGAGCTGCAAAGGCTCGAGCAGCCCCCCAGGAGCCTCCCCAGCTGCTCCTGATCCATCTGCACCTCTCCTAGGGGCAACCCCACACTGGTGCCGGGATTTCTCTGTGTGTGCCTTGATCCTTGGAGGGCTGATGTTTTTCTCATGGGGAGGGTTGCACAGAAATAGTCTGACGTGGGAATCTGCTGTATGCACCGAAGGGGTTAAAGTCTGCTCCCTCCTTCTAGGCTGACCATGGAAAATACCGCTCATGCCAGGGACTAAATGCAGGACAGAAACTAGGGCTCCTAGGATACAATAATACAAATAATACAACTTGTTCCACGAGTGGTGGAAACCAGCAAAGCCTGGTTTCCAACAGGTTTGTGTCGTGGGGTAAAGGGTGCGCTTGGGCTCTCCCTGGCCAGTAAAAGCTAAACACACGCTCATCAGCCACCAAACTTCGCAAAATTTATGTTCCCATAATAAGCAGGAGCCTCTGTACGATGTGGCTGAGAGTGCCCAAAAAGCCAGGAGAGGCAGAGAGGAGGGGTGCATGGATGGTCTGGCTGCGTAAAACTTGTGTCCATAGAAAATCGAGTTGTAAAATAAAGGATGCAGGCAGAGCATCGTCTGGGGAAGTTTAATGACATTTCCACCAGTTTCTGCCCCAAACTATGCATCTGCTTTGTGATGAAGCTCATTTTGCTGGAGGCAAAGGCACCTCAGAAGGCAGAGGTGGAGCATGATGAAGTGTTGGGCTAGTGTGCTTTGGGTCCGCAGGTGAGTGGAGGCGTTCTGTTTAGGAGGTTGGCTTTTGGCCTTCAGACTGGAGAAACCTGTGTCTGACTTCCCATTTCCGCCTAGACTAGGCATTTTTGGCATTGCTTGCCCCTCCAATATCCATATCTTGGGTTTGATGGATGCTAAAAACAGAGCTCTACTGCTGTCCTCTGCACTAGTCATGGAGTAACCCCCTGAGGTGTATCTGATGCTTGGAAGATGCAGCTATCACATAACCAGCTTCTGGCAGCCATGTAAAGAAAACAGCAGCTTAGTTTTCTATTTTTTTTTCTGCTGGGATCACGTCACATTTGATTTCTAGGAGAGAATAAATGTGTAATGGATACATTCAGCAGATGCATGCTGGAGCCCCACAGGGGTCAGACCTTCCTCTGATGTCACAAGCCCTTTCTTGGCAGTATATGCCCATGCCACCCTTCAAGGGACAGAGGAGTGGTGGCGATGAGGCAGGGCTTTCTAATTAAACCGAACAAAAATGTGCTTGCTTGTTTGTTCCTCATGAGGATGTGGTGGAGGCTCCTTTGTGATGCACTGGCAAGGAGACAGAGGAGGATGGAGCTGCTGTGTCATCTTCATGAGGGTGGCAGTGAGGCCACTGGTGTCCCCTCACCATGAGCACCCACCAGTGGGGAGAAACCCTGGCGGAAATTGGTGTCCTGTGAGTGAGTGGGGGAGACGGGAGATCCCCATTCCTGTCCCCACTCACCTGGGGAGGAAGCAGCATGGCCCATATCCCACATCCCCAATCTCCTGAGCCGACCAGGGGAGTTGTGGCTCTGGTGTGCTCCTTGAGAAGTTGTCCCTTGTTTCAAGGGACAAGCATAAATGCTGTCCCCAGCTAGCTGGGGTGGCCAGGAGGCTGCTGGATGGTACTGGGAGGCCAGACCTGAGCTGTGCAGTTTGTGGGAGGGTGACACAGGCTGACATGACTTGTTACTGGGGCGCTCCATAAGATTAATGGGAAGGGAGGAGAGGGTCTTAAGGTAAATGGAGCAAAGCTGGCAGATGACTGCGCCATCTATGCACAACCTCATCTAAGCCTATTTATATAAATCATGTGAAACCCAAATTAGAATTTCATCCATCTGCTGTGCTGTAAGTCGCTCTTCCACTGGCACAGCAAGCCAAGAAAATGCTCTTAACTCCGTAAGATCTGCCTCAAGCATGAGGAAGGTTCGTACACAAGCCCCAGAGCTGGTGGGAGGGCTGAGATACTGCACGTTGCAGCATTCTGCAAGGCTGCAGCACATGCTGTCGTCAGATCCTCTGGTAGACAGCAGTATCTTGACATCAAGGGCAAGCTAGGAAGAGATGTGAGAAGTGAGAAGCTTCCAAGAGTCCCCACTGTGTGCAGGAGGATGAGGGCTCACCTCTGCCTCATGCCTGATATAGCTGTGGGTGAAAGCATTGGGCCAGACCATCTCTGCCTGGCTGCTGGTCCCAAACCAGTGCCCAAACACTGGGGTGAACTTGTAGCGGTTTAGCACAGCGAAGAAGGTAGGGAAATGCCCTCGGTCCTTTCCCGTGTTTCCTACTTGTAACAAAGCTGGACTTTTCAGCCCTTCCCTCAGGGAGGCTGTTACCCATTTGCTCTGCAGATGCACAGCGCTCTGCTTGGAGAGCTCCTCGGGGGAGTTACACCCGGGGCACATGTGGCCACAGGTCTTCGCTTGTTCTCGTGTTTGGCCACTAAACTTGCTGCTCGCCTGGGATCGTGCTTACTGTAGGAGCATCCCGCGGGGTGACGACTCGGCCAGCCGGACACTGCCCTGGCAGCCAGCGTGGGGCTGGCCCCGATGCTGTGGCAGCGTGATTCCTAGGAAGCACATCTGCCTGCACACATGGGAGGTCCTGATGAAGGAGTGATTCACCACAGGATCTTTAGACCTCTCTAACCGGCAGCGTTGCGATCTGCCTTTCTTGGCATTTAGTGCTTTTCCTGTCATTAAAAATAAAAACCTACTTTTTTTTTCTTTTTCTTTTCCCCTCACAGAATTGAGGATTTCAGTGAACAGTTTGGGGGTAAACAAGTGAAGATGACATTGTGGAGGAACAGTTGGTCAGGTTTGTGAGAGATGGAGCCAGATCTAAATATGGCACAGCCTCACTGGTACAGAGCAGAAGGAAGGCAGCATATGTGTCTGAGCAGTTGGATTGCTGCATGCTCTGTTAGATTTCCTTAACATTAAGTGTGTCTCTTCCCTTTTTCTTTCCTTTTTAGCAAAAGAGGAGCAGAAGCTCACCAAAAACATCTTTAGGCGGAAATAGGGAAGGGCTTACAGGGAGGTGATGGGTCCTCCATGTCCCCACTGGCTCAGCTGGCAGGTGGAGGCAGATGTGTCTGGACAAGATGCTCCTCAGCAAGGATGAAAGCAGGATGCACTGGCCACCTCCAGACGATCTTGTAGCTGGTACCCATAAAAAATTTGGCCTGGCAAAAGGCCTTTTCCTAGGTGACCTCCATGCTGCTGCCAAGGATTTTGTACTGATGAAGGGGCTGCTCTGGCCCATGTATCCCAGAGTCCAAGACCTGCAAGAGGAAGGAGGTCAGTGATGTTCATATGGAGATGCTGCCCACCATCAGCCTTCCAGCTGGGCCTCTGCACACCAGGAGCAAGATGTCTTTCCCAGGTGCTCTGGACTGTGTACTCAAACTGGGTATCTCCTCCAAAGTCCCAGGCCACTTTATTGGCACCACAGCAAAGCTGCTTGCCCCTAGCAGTTCATCCTGGGAGGTATATTCTCACACCGCACTGGTTGCATCAAGTTTTTGAGCCTCTTTGTCCACTGACATAAAACTTGCAGAGGAATCAGAACGTCCTTGGACTGTGTTCACCACTGGAAAGGACCGAACAAGAATTTCACTCTCCTTCTGCAGCTGGCTATGGAGAGAGCCAGAGGCCAGGCTGCACCAGGCAGACAACGCTCGCATGGCTCCTACCTGTCCTGGAGGGCAACCCGCAACCACTGTGCTGGGGGCATTGAAGCTCTCTTGCCTTTGGGATGCTCTTGCTGGGTTTCCATACGCCTGGGGAAAGCCAGGAGATGGGGAGGGGAAGCCAAAGGCAAGGCTGTTGCAAGCAGCTTCAGTCAGGACTTTATTCTTAAACCACCCAGTTACAGGGTTAGTTGCAGAGCCTGCTCTGTCCCTGCAGAGGATACACTGATTTGACTGTGAAGCTGCGTGTCGGAGTCTCGTGTGGCTGTGTTTGGCCACTTAAACCAAGGCTTCCTCATAGCTTTCCAGCAAGAAAAGCTCATGTAGCTGAATGGGGAAGAGTTTAGCACAGATATGGTGGGCAGCTGACTTGCCCGACCATCACCAGCAAGGGCAGAGGGGTGCACATGAAAGATGGGGAGGAATAGGCACTGTGTCCCGGACCTGAAGAAGATAGGAGCTGAGAGTGAGACACCTCGGGGTGGTGACCTGCTCAATGGTTGGTGCTGCTGAGCATCTACCCCCGCAAATGACTCGCCCCATCTCAGCCCTGATGCAAGGAGCAACCAGCTCTACCATCGGCAAAAGCTAGCCTGGACCCTTCTGTAGGTTGGCCCAGTGTCCTGCCCAGGAGCTGAGGAGGGTCTTTCCAGCCTGCTGCAAGCATGACAGCACCCTTCCTGCCGTCCCAGGCTGGGTGGTTTTGCAGCCAGGCCAGTGCGTTATGCAGAACACGGCCTCCACCGAAAGGTCAGTATTTGCCAGCAAATAACGTACGGTTTTTCTTTCAGTTTAATTGCCTCAGAGTCAATCGCTTAATCTGCATTTTAAACCAGAGACCCCAAAATCCTCAGCACAGGAGAAAGAATGAAATGAAGACAGATGCCAGAGCACTGGTTACGCTGTCTGGTGTGTCACAGCCATGCTGGCTGCCTTGGAGTAGCACCCCGGGTTGTTTTCAGCTACTTCAACCCGTTGAAGACTTGTGTGGGAATTACTGAGAAACAAAGTGCCCAGCCTGCTACTGGAGGAGTAAAAGGCTGTTGGTAGAGCATTGCTTGAATGAAGAAGCTGAAGATAGTGCCTGAACTTCTGCATTCACATCCTGAGATAGCAGGTAGAAAACGATCCTGGTTTGGTCACCCACTGCTGAGCTAGTTCTTAACACCAAGCACGTGAGTAAAAAAAACCCATTAAACAGAAGTTTAAGAGCTTTAATCACATAAAATGGAGGTGGTCAAAGTGTTTGTATAAGGAGATGTTTCAAATACCCTTTTGCGAGTGCTGAGATTTATCTTATTTCAAGGGGTAGAAACAGTGGAATATAAAAGCAGAATCCTCTGTGATGCAAAACTGCTGCTTATTTCACAGTTTTGCTTAATTCAGTTTTATGAGCAGGCTTTTAATTCAGTTTAACTCAGTCTCTTTCCCCCCTGCTCCCCCTATGCAATGCAAGCCCATTTGTGTCTAGGTTACTGGCAACCAGTGTATCAAGCTCTAGCCAAGCATGTATCAAAATAAAGCTGCAATCTGCTGAAAAACAGGTTTTAAGATAGAAACAAATAATTAGAAACACACAAATTAGTGTATGTCTGACAACAGGTTGAGCTCTGCATGGTTTTAAACAAAGCTGTAATGGCAGGATGTGAGCGATTCAAACCGGAGGCAGTGGCTGAGTGTTGACTTTAATGGGTCAACGAGGAAAGATGTGGGGAAGGAGCAAATCCGGGTGGGTTTGGCTAGGGCTGAGCACCCTGAACTGCCAGATAAAACAGCAACACTCCGGGGCTTTCGTAACTCATGGCCTTTCAAGGGCTGAGGCCTTGGGTAAAGCATGAGCTTTCGGATGATGCTACGAGTACCGTTGCTGAAGCCCCTTGTCTCCAGCACTGGTCCTTCCCCTCTGCTGTCTGCCTGCACTGGTGCATGTTTACTGGGCAGTGGTGATGCACCAGTAAGGTGCTTTGGTGGTAAAGGTGTGGAAGCACTTTCTGTGGTTTTGTACTTTTGCCGTTGGGTGTTTTTATGTCTACAGGGTCCAGCAGTCTGGCAATGACGCGGGGCCAGGTTGCCTCCCTGGGGGAATGCAGAGAGGAGCCCTGCCCATGCCCCTCAGCTGGGCAGTGGACAGCAGGTCCTCTGGGGAGCTTTGTAGCAACTATCAAGAGCAAAGTGAATAAATACTATTTTTCTCTCATGCACATGGGCACCTCAGCACTGAAATTGCAGTGTGCCCATTCCTTGGCATGCGTGTGAGTGAGCAAGGCACACCAGCATCGTGGATTGTTCTTCTGCACCCATTGTTATGGAAATTGCCTTAGAGACAGTTGCTCCAGTGTACATTTTTAGAAGCATGAGCGAGCTGCACAGCAGGAAAACCACTCTGGGGGAAGGAAAACCGCCTACCAGGGTCCCAGCACTGCCCCTTCCTCCAGCGGCATGGTGGAGCCTTGTCAGCTTTCTTGGTAGGGATGGGATTTAGGGTGTTTCTTTGCCTGGTAAGGCAAGGAGAAAGAGACTCTGGAGGAGAAGCCCCTTTTGCGTCAGTCTCCAAGGAAACCATTGGAGCTGCGTGGCTCAGCCTTTGCCACACGCCTGGAGTTTGGGCAGTGGCTCACGTGTCCCAGACTTGTGCCTGAATCATACATCTATACTTCCATCTGCCAGTGGCATTTCACTAGTGCAAACAGCCCCGTTTTAGGGAAATTGTGGGGTTTTCCTACCCCTAGATGCCACTTTATCTCAAAGATAGTCACAGTTGGATTGCTGTGCAAGAGAAATGATGTCCTCCCATGAGCTTGAGTGAAACTAACCCTATCTCTGTTTCGGATGCACATTCCTCGCTGTTGAGTCTGAAAGGAGAAGCCTTTTAATGCTCCCACACCTCACAGCTTCTTGAGGGCAAGCCTGGGAGCTGCGGTGGTTTCAGGGAAGCTCGGGCAGCAGATGCTTCCAGGTCTGTTGTCACCAGCCTGGTTGAGGTGCCCAAGCCAGGGCACATCACCCCGAGCTGCCAGGGAAGAGGAGCTGCCTCTGCCTGCTGCCTGGTGGCAGGCAGGAGGGGCGGAGGAAGGCAAGGTTTCTCATTACCCTGGAGGTTTCCAGAGCACCCCGGGTTAGAGCTGGTCAGCCACACAGACGGTTTCACTGCTGACCCCACATTTGCATTGAAATGCCTAGCCCTCTCATCTCAGTTTTGACCAAAAAATTCAGCTTTTCTCGTCTTGATTAACTACAAACATGGGCAAGGTTTGCTTCTCCCAGGCTTTGCCTGCACTTGTCACCTCTGCCTGCCACGGAGCAGGACCTGTGCCCAGGAGCTTCGTGCAGCCTCAGCTGATGAAAGGGAAAAGTGCAGATCCAGAGACCTTTGTTTGCATAACTGCTGCCCGCAGTCCCTGCTTGACATTTGAGGAGTTGACTGTAAGTGCTGGAGGGGTGGGGGTGGTGCATGGTGATGGGGGTGCTGGGCAAAGCAGAAGAACTTCATCCTTGCTGATAGAGTACCAGGCTGAGCCGTGGCCCGTCCTTTCTCTCTCTGGAAGTCCTGGCTGACTTGCATGGTGGTGTCTCACCAGAAACCAAGGACAGGAAACTTCCCTCCAGCTCCTTGCTGGCCAGGCAGAGAGTTTGGTCAGACTGACTATTCCCAAGACCATTTTGCTGCCCGTAGCAGCAATGGAACCGGAGAAAGGTGGAGCGTTTGGCTCTGTGGGTGGCATGTTGATCACTGCCAGTGCCACAGGCTGGGGCAAGAGGGAGCTCACAGGCTGGAGCTGGCAAGGGACCTTGTC
The DNA here is from genome assembly GCF_023638135.1 of Falco biarmicus. Taxonomy (NCBI): domain Eukaryota; kingdom Metazoa; phylum Chordata; class Aves; order Falconiformes; family Falconidae; genus Falco; species Falco biarmicus. The sequence goes on from NC_079291.1 coordinate 106,064,390, forward strand.
ATTGAAACAGGGATTCTGGGAGTCACAAGGTGGTGGCAAGATGCTACTAAACACCCTGGCCCTCACTGGCCTGCTGGGTCCCCAGCTTCAGCCCTGGTTGCTCCTCAGCATCCCCTGGGCACTGCCTGGGGCTGCCCATGCCTGCAGCAGTGGTGGGGAGGGGAAGGACAACTCATCCCATCCCTGCCCCCTTTGGCTTTTGCAAGCAGGCTGGTCTTAATGCCTTTGGGATCTTCAGGCAGAGTGGTACTTCATGAAGGACGGTGGTGTCTGGTGCCATGGATGCGTGCGAAGCTGCTGAGCATCCTGACCTTTGTGTTGGCAAATTGTCCAGCTTTGCAGCCAGTACAGCTGAAAGGGTATTTTTCTCCCAGATTCTTTATCCCAAAGGTCTTTGGTGTTGCTAACCCCAAAAGCTCAACCCTCGACAGCCAGAAGCACAAGATAAGCATAAGCCCCTGAATGAGTTTCTTTTCATAAAGAAAATTTTGTGGGAAGATGAGGAAGGGTAATTCTTTGTATTTTACATTCTGAGCCATTTAAGCTTATTTTACCTCCCTTGCTACTTTGTCTGCTGCACTTGCAATAGTGGAAGCTCCCTTTTATTTTGTTTGGTTTTCATGTGAAAACTGAGATTTTTCGGGCAGGTAGCTGAAGCTTGGCCACAGGAACTGACAGCTCTGGGTCATGCTTGACTCTGAAAATCAGATGCCTTTACTGGACATCTGGCTGCCTTAGCGGCAGATAGCAGGGGAGTGCACTTTAATATTTATCCTGAGCTCAAAAAACCAAGTAGAATGGAGAAAAATATACAAAGTAGGCCATGAAAACAGGGTTTGTGAACATCTGAGATCCGCTCCTAATTAATAGCAGTTCCCATCCCAGAAATCATACCATTCAGCAAAAGTTAATCATCTTTGCTCATACATACAATACACTTCAAGAGAGAATGAGTCACCCTCATTGAAATGTCTAATGTTATGAAATCCAGTGTGACTGATGTAACAGACCTGGCTAAGCTCTCCAAATTGGCCAGGAGCACCAACACAAGCACAGCCCATGTGTAAGTTGACTTCATTGACTTTTCCTTGTTTGTACCCAGGATGGATTTTGCCTTTAGTTACTAAAACAGGCTCACAGAGAAAGGCCCAAGAAGGATGTGGATGGGCAGATGAGTGGGGCAGGATGGGCTGGCATCGCCAAGTGCCAGTGGTCCTCACCTCCTGGCGTGGAGCTGCCCATCCCCACCTTTGGGAGCCCATGAGGCAGCTCTGCACAGTGGCCCTGATCCTGCAAATATTTTGGCATGCACATAATTCACAGCTCTGTCAGTGTGCCTGGGACCAGCACTTTAATCATGCCACTCCGCGGGTTTAACCATTTGGAGGCCCAGGGATTTGTTCTTCATTTCTTGTCTCAGGGAGGAATGTAGGTTGAATTCAGCATTAAGATCCTGCCTTGATATCAGCTGTTCCCTCTTAAATTAAATATTATTACCTGCAAACATTTCCTTTTAGCACTGGGAGCCGTTTGCTTGGTGTACTTTGTTGAAATGTCACCATATGAATTACTGAAAGTAATTTAAATATTTAAAGACATATACTGCAAGACTAATTTTATTTTGAAATACTGAGCCAGACTCGCAGTTGATGTAGCAGATAACAGCTCAGCCTGGCACCCCTGGTTCCTGTCCCAGTTCTTTAATTGAATAATTTGCATTTCCAACACCTTTCACCCAACAAGTTGGGGGTCTGAGATTTATTTCTTTTCCCAGCCAGAATTTCTTCCTTCTTTGAGACCTTGCAGCCCCTCCAGGATGGGTGTGAGTCCCTTGGTGGGCTCCTCTCCCACCCACCCACCCATCCATCCATCCATCCATCCATCCATCCATCCATCCATCCATCCATCCATCCATTCACCTTGGCTGCCCTTCTGGGGCATCTGCCCCATAGGGCAAACCCTAGGAGACACAACATCAGAAATGCCAGGGCCTCAGCAGAAAAGGCCGCAGCATTCTCGTATTTCACGTTTTCCAGCTAGAGTAGATTCCCCTACCGACACAACCTTTTCATCTCTTGTTATCTTTATGAATAGCTTAAAAAAAAAAGCTTTCATTTCTGGCACACCGGCCATGCTGTTGAAGAGCTGTTCCTCTTCCACCTCCTTCTTCACCCACTCAGATGAAAAGCTGCAGGTAATGTTGGGGAGTAAATGAAAGGCTTTCCATGGGGAAGTAAGCTAAAATAGTAAACAAAAGGCTGATTCTTAAGAGTAAACCAGCTGAAGATGTCACCAGGAAAACACGATGATGAAACACTCCTCGTCTTCGGAAATTACCTTACATGGTGTTGGAAATTACCTTCTGACTCAACCGGCTCGGTGCGTCTGATGCCACTTTGCTAACAGCTTTTACTTGACCTGCATACCCGTGGTTTTCAAGGAAATAATGTTCCCTGTGAGAACTGCCACCACCCAGACCCAAGCCTTCTCTACCTTTGCTGAGAAAAGCTTGGGTTAGGTGGATGCTGTGATTTCTCCAGCTCCTGGGAGCAGCCCACCCCGATGAGCTGTGCTCCTACCACTGTGTCCTGCTGGCCAGCTGGTTTGTGGGGCTGGGGCCATCTCGCTGCACGCTGAGCTGCGTGGGCACACCCAGAGGCCGCTTGGCTTTGATCTCACATCTCTGCCTGCCATCTCCCATGGGTCTCCTAACACAAGGTCCAAGTTGCCTTTTAATCATGCTGCAGGCATCTCCCTGGAGCATTCATCTTGCCTGATGCCCCTCTCCCTTCAGTGATGAGTCTGGCTTCTTACACAAAGCTGGTGACTCATTCCACAGGATATGTTTGCTTAGAAGTTGCCTGGTCAACTCTTTCTCTCATCACTGCTTCCTTGCTTTTCACGTTTGGAGTGAAGAAAGAGTGACACACAGGCACAAAGCATGCGTGTGCTGAAATGGCACAAGCTGCTTGCAGGATCTCTTTCCTTGTGCTCTGTGTGTCCCCAGGCCATGTGTCCTCTGCCGTTGTGGTCAGTGGTCAGATATGGAGAAGCATGTATCTCAAAGCCCATCCTATTCTCCCTGCTCCACCACTTGAGTTATTAAGTTATGTGAGTTCTCCCTGCCACCCCAGCTTTGCACATGTCCCAGGGCTATCCCAGCTGTAGCAGCTGCCTGTGAAAGCTGGGCTGTTGTTACAGCTGGGAAAGCTTCCCACCACGTCCCCTTTGGCCATCGAGGCTGGCCCCTCTAAGCCATGTTTGAGCAAGCTCCAGACCCCCAAGAACCTTTCAGAGATGTTGCTGTCAGCAGGCATGACAATGCATGTGGTGTCTCAGGTGGGATCTGACAAGTGCCACTTGTGCAGTGCTTTTTTGTGCCGATATCATCCAGGATCTCGTCCATTGTGTTTGCTGGGGTGCTAGGCTGGGCTGAGGGTCCAGCAAAGCTCCCGGGGCTTGGCTGTTGTGAAATAGGCAAATTGCTTGATGCTGCACTGAGGGGCTTTGGAGGACATCTGGGAAAACTGTGGCATCTTCCCCCCCAGCCCACAGCACAGCAAGGAACCATGGGACCCATCTTTGCCGTGGCTCAGCAGCTGGGCAGGCACAGCAAGACAGGACCACGGCACTCAGAGGACAGGTCTCCTTTGCCACACTATGCCAGTGTGTCCTTCCCGGTGCACAGTGAGATGAACTAAAAGCAGGTTGAATGGTCATGCTCAGAGTGTTGGGGTTAGCAGCACAGAGTCCAGCTGGAGGCCAGTGGTGTGCCCTGAGGGTCAGCACTGGGACCAGTATTAACTTCTTGAATAGTGACCTGGATGATGGGACCAAGTGCATCAGCTTTTAAAAGCTACAAAGCTGGGGAGGAGCAGCTGATCCATCAGAGGGTCATGCTGCCATCGAGGGACCTCGATGGGCAGAGAGGAGCTTCATGAAGTCCAGCAAAGCGAAGTGTGAACTCCTGCCCCTGGAGAGAGATAACTTCATGCACCAGCACACACCGAGGGCCATCCACTTGGAAAACAACTTTGCAGGTAAAGACCTGGGGGCGTCCTGGTGGACAACAAGTTGACCATGAGCCATCAATGCATTCTCACAGCCAGCAACATCATGGGATGCATTAGGAAGAGCATTGCCAGCAGGCCAAGGGAGAAGAAGGAAGGTTTTGATTCCTCCTTCACCACCAAGCACTGCTGCCACTGGTGGAAACTGGACTTGCATCTTGTGGGTGTTCAGGTGCTTCTTGCAAACTCTTAGGTCCAGCAGAGTGCGGCATTTTAACCCTATTTCAAGGGTCAGGAAACAGGACACAGACAGAGGGAAGGGACCTGTCCAGCACCACACAATTAGGCCAGTGGTGACTGAGAAGGGACCAGCCTCTTCCCTGAGAGCTGGTCCGGTTCCCCCTGTGCTGGGTCATGTTCTTGCAGGTCATATATGTGTACCCAAGTGTGTCAAACAGCCTCGACCAGTGATTGGCAGGGATTGCTGAACAAGTTCACAGAAAATTGGAATTTTGATAAATATATATTTTAAAAAAGGCAAGCAAAAAAGACATTGTCCCAAGAGATGCTTTGTGTTCAAAGTAAAACTTTGTTTCCTGCAAACTAAACTTTTTTGGGAAAAAAGTGAGGTTCAGCTGAACATTACCAACCCAGGGAGGAAAACAGAAGTCTTTTTCCCATGTTCTGAAAGGGGAACAAGGCTCTTTCTCCTGAAACACTTCACAGAAATGGCTTCTTGGGTTTTGTTCAGTTTTATTTTAATCGCAACGAGGGGTTGCAAAACCAGAGGACTTGATGCAAGAAAAAAACCTCAGGAACTGGAGCATCTTCATGGATGGCCAGTAAAACTTCTCAGTGAAAAAGCGGTGTTGCCACAGCATAGGTGGTGAGATCTCAAAGTGGGGCAGGACCCTGGGTTGCCCATCCAAATACATCCAAACCAGAACAACTGTGTCAATGAAAAGCACTGCTGCGCGGGGGTATGCACAGGCTGGGAGACCTGCCCTGCTCATTGGAATAAGAGTATATGAACAAAGATTGACTTCAAAGCCACCCATGGTGAGAAGCAGCAGCACGGTACAGCCTCCTTCCCCAGTATCTCTGCATCGGCCAGGGGATTAACTGGTGCAGTTTGGGGTTTGGTTGATAGGCAGGGATGTGGTGCACCGCCACATTGCTGAGTCTGTCTCTGAGCTTGTCACCCTGTAAATCCCAGGCAGCACTGCCAAAGCCACCAGGAGTGCCTCACTTGTCAGCAGCAGGGAGAAGGCCTGGCAGGGTTCACGTCTTCTCGCAGGACCAGGCTGAGGAGCAGTGACCACCCGGCTCAGGGTGGAGAGGGAAGCCTGGCCTGGTATTTGGTGGCCTTGCTTGAAACCAGAGCCAGCAACAGTGTGGAGGGAGAGTGTGAAGGCTGGCGAGCCAAAGCCTGGCAGTGTCACCATGTCTTCTCTCGGCTTCTCTCACCTTCTCCCACTGGAGGGACAGGCTGGGCGCTGGAGGGGCCATGCACCACTGTCCCCGGGAGGCTCTGCGCTGCCTGCACCCAGCCCAGCTGCTTTCCCTGCTCCAAGCCAGCATCCCAGCAGCAGCTTGGGAGACATGGGCGAGGGGCACAAAACTCACCCCCTGGCATGTATGGGGGGGAGCTGGGTTAGGAACACAGAGCTGGGTGCAGCCTGCGCCCGCCCTGCTCATTCACAGCCCTTCCTCGTGGGTGGCGAAGCTGCTTTCGCAATTGTTTCCTGTGAAAAGCCTGCACCAGGAAGCTTGCCACTTAGCCTCCTTGAAAAAGAAATATTTCTCTGCAGGAAATTGCTTCTTGAAAACAGCCAGGCCGCCTCGGAGAAGCTGCCGAGGATCTGACGTGTGCACAGGGCGGGCAGCCGAGGATGCTGAAACTGCGGAGCTGGGGAGGCGATGGAGACTTGAGCGGATCAGAGGGGAGGTGCTCAGATAGCACCAACAGGTCCTGCTGCCTTGGGCGATTTCTCTCTTGACTATTTTCTAAGGAGGATGTAGAGGAATTATAGAGGACTGTATGAAAAAATTATTTGTAAAAAGGTTATGATGATTGCTAAAAACATAAGGTATGAAATGTTAAAAAAAAAGGGGGGGAATTGTAGAAGAATGAAGCTGGGTTAATTATCACTGATAATATACAGGTGTGGGCTGGCTTCAGGGGCAGCGGGTTGGCCGATGTAGACAAGGTGCAGCTGTGGCTGGTTCTGTTAAGGGGTTGAGAGCCAATGGAGAGAGCAGCTGTGGGAGAAGCAAGAGAAGAGACAGTGGGCCCTGGATGAGGTGAGACAAGGAGAAGGCAGCAGAGGGACTGTACGAAGAGTGTGTTGGTATGAGATGGTAAAAGACCTTGCTGCAGCTTGATAGTTTGGAGAGTGCTGTGACAGGTGGAAGGGCTTTTTTTGGCATACAAAAGGTGGAGGAATGATTATAAATGGGGTATGTAGGTATATGCTGAACTACATGCTGTGCAGTCTGTGTCCAATACATGCATAAGACAGGCTTGAGAGTAGATGTTAGTGGCTTTTTAAGTCCCATAAATACCCTGCCCTGCTCCATTACTGCAGTGATGGACTCTGGAGGGTTTAATGTCAAAGGGAGCATTGAACCTCCCTGTCCTCTAATCCTTCACAGGGGAGGATTTTGGAAGGATAGTGGCACATGGCTTCCACGCCTGCTCATTTAAAGCCCATTGCTAAAAGGACAAATTATCTTAAATATCTCCGGTTTTTCCTCTGGGAGGACTCTGGAGCCCAGGAAGCTGAGGCAAGGAAGAAGGGAAGTGGTCATTGCTCAACTATGTTTTCCCAATTTAATCAGGTTGGAGCTGCTCTCCCTTGCTGGTGGAACTCATGGGGGCTCTTGGCTCCTGCTTAACATGAGTCGCCTTTCTCTCTTGGGTTTCACAGAAAGCGTGGGGACCTTCCATATTTTTACATAACCAGCTATCCCAGCCAAACTGTTGTGAGAAGCTGGGCCAATATTTCCCAGAAAAATTACTTTTGGCTCCACTGATTGGATTTTTTACACCCAGATGGAAGCACAGCCTTTCCATAAAATGCGGAGGTTTCTTCAAACCATGAAGGTGGAGAAAGACTTTTCTTAGGTGCCCAGTAAAAGGATGAGTGGAAATGGGAACAAATTAAAGCATAGGATGTGGCAGTTAAGCATAAGAAAACACTCTTTCACTGTGAGGGTGGCCAAACACTGCATTGGGTTGTCCAGAAAAGCTGTGGAGTCCTTAGAGATATTGGACTACCTAACCGGGATGCAGTACCTGCTCCAACAGAGGCAAGACACAGGTTGGGCCAGACGCTCCTCAGAAAGACCTCCAGCCTCAGCCCTTCTGGGCTTCTGTAAGAGATGATCACAGAAACAGAAAAATGGGGTTCTTGGAGTCTTGATTTTTGCTGCAGATATGTTGAACCGTGTTCCCCAAGGTTTGCAGCACTCTGTATGCAGCTTTACCCCTCTGCGATTGCCACAGAGCTTCTAGGTCTACCTGAAGAAGTGCACCGTGGAAAGATGAGAACCAGGCCAAGGAGAAGGCTCCCACATCAGGTCGGGTTGCACAGATGCAAAGGTGGGACTGTTGCCTCCTGGCTGCACATGCCTACTGTCTTTGGCACAGGAGGAGTTGGTTTGCTTCTTCTGCAGGCACATGCCAGAGAATAATTTTCTTGTCTTTGGACCAGAATTCATTGACACATTTACATGAAAGTCTCCAGCTCTGCAGCAAAAGTGCATCTCTGAGAGGCAAATGATGCCATGCCCATTTAATAGAGGCAAAATGTTACCACCCAGGGACCTGGTGGTACAGGCTGCACGTGCTTATGGCTGCCCCATGCTTTATAAGATGCTCACAAAGTTTTCTGCTTGTGGCAGTTCTTCCTCAGCCTACATCTACCTGCCTTTGCTGGGGCAGCAGGGGAAAAGATGCTTATCAGGTCTCAGCATCCTAGCAGGATGGAGCCCACCAGAGACTTTGCCCTGAAGCAGGGCTGTGTTGGGAAGGATGAATCTGTTCCCATCACCACGTCAGATGCCTGCAGTGTCAGAGCTGATGCTCCACGGGGCCAGCTTACTGCAGAAAAGAGAGCACTGCACTTAGATCTTCCTGCTGAGCATTTGTGGGTGAAATGCTTCACCAGGCCAAAGTCATCTGACATTTTTCTTGGGGGTGGGTGAAGCTAATGAATCCAGATTAGGCAATGCGGAGGCTGGGAAGCTAGATTTCTGCTGAATATATATGAAGACAAATGTAAATTCTAAACTTTCTAGGAGTATTTTTACCCCGGCTCAGTGTTAACATTGATAAAAATAGTCACAAATTAGTGCAGGAGTAGAAAGCAAATTTGGGGCTTTTTTTTTTTTCCCCCTGTTAAAACCATGCATGTATTTCTCTACCAGGAGTTAACTTCTTACATATATTAATGAAACATGGGGTAAATCATCAACAAGTGCCCTTCCCTGACAAAATAACTGCTACCTCAATTAAGTAATTAGGAAGGAAAGCTGAAGTTCAGTAAAAGCTTTTATTTTTTTTTTTTTAAAGATAGAAAAAAGTGATTTAGTCCAAGAAACTCAGTGCTGCAAGAGGATGTTAACATCACATCAGCCCACCTCCCTTGTTCCTTAGCTTCCCAAATGCTTGCAAAGGTGATGGGGAGGCACTAGCCCCATTCCACAGATGAGAAGAGTGCAGTATGGAAAATTGTGATTTCACTTAATGTCACAAAGCAAACCAGAAGCTACCCTGGGAGCCCAGGTCATCCAAGCAAATTTCCAGCTGCAATACTACTCGCAAAATACTGCCTCAAGTTGTCAGTCTGTCCTTAAACTGCCAGGAAGAAGCATCGTCTCTGGTACTGATGGATATTTGACCACAGGTACCTGAGACAGGTGAAGATTCCTGCTAGAAGGAGCTTAATAACTTTATGGATTGATGTCTGGGCCATGAATCATACCTGATACTTGTTATTAGATGTTGAAAACAGCTGACTGAGCAGTGGGAAAATAAGTCCTAGTAAGGTTTAGCTGTTACAGCCCAGAGTTGTTGGGGGAAGGGCCACCTTGACAGCTGAGACTGGAAGGAAAATCCTTTTGGGGTGCAATGTTGTTGAGAAAGTGCATGTTAAAAAGAGAAAAAAATAAAAAGCAAAGACAGACTTTTCAGAGGTTCATTTTTAAGAAGAAAATGTGGTTTAACTTCTGAGCACCTTCTGACTGCAAATACCTTTTGCTTTACTCTTCATATCCTTGGGAACCCTAGCCGCCTTCTAAGCTGTAGTTGGTACCATGAGCCCCCCTCATGGTATGACATCTTCTGCCCTTTACTCAGACCCTGGCTCAAAGTAGCAACTGTCACATCTTTGGGAGCAATGCCACCACAGGGGCTATGTCAGAACCTGGAATAAGTTCTGGGTAGATATCTGGTAACAATGCCTTTACCTCACATTCTGCCATGACTCATGGTCTTTGTTTCTAAAACGCAAGATGAAGAAGACCCAGGTGGAAGAGACATCAAAACACAGCCTGTGGGCTCGGCAGTCAGAGAACTTGCGAAAAGAGATGCGGTGGCAATGGAAACGGGGAGCCCAAGATGGCAGCTGCCATGGCATCACAGTAGACTGGAATGGATGAGAACAAAAGCAAGCCAAAGCCAAGCCGGCAAGATGTGGCTGTGGGCGTGGGGAAGTCGCTAGTCACTGTGCTGGCCCTTGGGCAGAAAGACCATTGGAGGAGAGAGCCTTTCTGCAGCTGAACACTGACCAGAAAGATGGACGTGACCATTTATATGAGAAACCCAAGGCCAGCTGTGGTATGGCACAGCGACGATGGCAATCTGCGTGTGGAGTGGTTATGGCTTTGTGCTGTGCTTGCCGCAAGCACTCGGGACTCCTTGGAGCTAAGCCGAAAGCTGTTTATTTCTGGACACGTGCTGATTGTCCAGCTGTCAGCAAAGCCATGTACATGGTGAGGCAAACACCACCAAGCCCCTCGAGCCCCTGGCAGCCCCACTGTGCTGATGGAGGCACTGGCACACAGCATCCTGGACCCCAGATCTGCCATGCTTTGGGAAACCTCGAGCATGTGAGGTGCCTTCTCCTTGGGAGGCGGTTCGAGGGGGATGCCCACGCTCTCTGCAGAGAAGAGATGCCGTCTTTCATACAAGCAATGCCCCTGGAGGGCAGCCCCGGCTGCTGCGGGCAGGATGCAGGGCCTGGCAAAGGATGCCCGGCGCTGGGGGGGCGGTGGGTGGCTCTGGCTGGTGGCTGAGGTGCATTTCGGAGCGGCTGACTCCAGAGGGCAGCATGCCGACAGGCTGGCCCGCGCTGCCCGCCCTGCCCGCCCTGCCCGCGCTGCCGGCGGGGCTGCAGCCCGGAATCACCGGGGCGAGCCGTGTTCCCGACGGCCCGGGGGGGGAATCTCTCCCAATGTCCCTAAGCTCCTGGCTGGGCAGGCAGAGGGTGCCACACCGGTGTTACGTGAGATTATTTTACTTTCGCCCTCATCAGGGAGAAATCTGGGCTTGCCTCTGCAGGTAGTGAGCCCGGAGCTTGTCCCGAAACTGATGTGGTTGCTAATGCGACCGCAAAATGGAGGTGAGACATTTCTCTTCTGGTTTCACAGCACCACATGCCGGCGGTTACACCTGCCTCCCCCTCGCCGAGGAGTCCCCATAAGATTCCTGGACACTGTTTGCAGTACGCTAAGGGCTTTGGCTGCAGATGTGAGTCCTTTGCACAACCCGCTGCTGTTCCCCTTATGAATTGAAGGTGCTTTGCTAAACAGAAAGGTCAGCTATTTTCACTGTGACTGTGGCTTGCATAAGAACCTCAACATCCTCTGCTGCAAGAGCAGCCTTAGTAACTTCCTACTGCAACACTGAATCACAATAGCTTCCCACAGCAACCAGCGGTAAAAATAAACTGGGCAAGGGGAAGTGGACAGCTTCTGCTGTTCCGCTTTCTTGGGCACACTTGAGTCACAAAAAAAAAAGTGATGTAGAGCGAGCCGTTTATTTTGCTGATGCCGATGAAATCCACGAACGGTTCAGAGCACAGGCCCGCTGAAATCATGAAGTGTTTTGCAATGGGATGCTCATCGTGCTCAAAGTTAAGCATGTGCTCAAGTGCTGTGTTGAGTCTGTATTTTCATCAGGATTCAGACTTAGGAATTAGACTAAAAGGAGACAGGGACTCCAGCTTTTGTGCCGCTTTTGTACTGAAGACAGAGGGAAATGGCCTCCTTGGGATATTTTATGTGTTGAGGGTATATAAATGACCACTGGGGAAACAGTGGTTCTGTTATGGTTTCAGTAGTAGATCTTGGCTTTGAGAAAAGCAGAACTTGACTGGATGAAAAGTGTCTTCAAACACAATCCAATTTGTAGTCTTTGCCTTGAGACAGCACCATTTGAACAGCACAGTTTTAAACAACATTATGACTAAAACTGTGTGTGTGTGTGCGCGTGCGTGCACACACACACACACATATGTTTGTTTGTGTGGGTGTTTTAAGGAACAAGATCTGTTACCCAAGATCCAGCCCAGGTCTTGAAATTCAGCCAGCTGGGAAAAAACCCTGTTGAGACCTAGTGAGGTTGCTGATCCTGGGAATCTGCTGGTGACACAGACCCTGGCTGTTCCCTTTGTAATGGTATTTGCTGAGAATGTTTGTAATAAGAGGTAGAAGAGAACACAAGATAGGAAAAAAAAGGAATGGGTCATCTGTCCCAGACCAGGGAGGATGATCTATTCCCCTTCCCACTCATGCCCACCGGAATTTGGAGAGCAAGACCTTGTAGGATAACCCAGGTGAGAAGGGACCACAGGAGGGCTCTAGTCAAACCTCCTGCTTAAAGCTGGGTCGGCCCTGAGGTCAGCCCAGGTTACTCAGGGCTGTGCCGAGTCAGATCTTGAAAACCAACAAGGATGGAAATTGCACAACCTCTCTGAGCAACTCATCAGTGTTTGACTGCCTGCATGGTGAAAATAGACTGCAACAGAATCAGCTCATACAAACCCACATTTTTAATGTCATCCCGCTCATTAAAAAGAGAAAGATCAAATTTATTTTGTAACAGGCACAGTTTGCATGAGGCATGGAAAACTGGTACCAGAGGACTGGTTCACAGGAAAAGGCACGTAAAAGATAGAAGGAAACCAGAAGGATGCCTCCAGTTACTTTCCTGTCTTGAAATTTTGATTTTGCAGCATGAAAGGTTTGTATTTATAGTAGTGGATACTAATAGGGAAGATAGTCTAAAAATAACCGAGGATGCACAGATAAAATCATCTATTTTGAAGCTCATTCTGATAACGAAAGGGAATCCGGAGGTTTAATGAGTCTCAGTCAATTTTCTTTGGGAACGGTGCGTTGCTGTCAAAGACCGAGGCGGGGCCGCGCACGACCCACTCAAAACCCACGCAGGCCTCCCCGCCCCCCGGCCCGCCTCACTTCGCTGCCGTAACCTTCTACTAAACTTTTGGCTGAAAGCTGGCGGCGGGGAGGGGGCGGCGGGGCCGGGCGGGCTGACTGGGCCCCGGGCTCCCCGCAGCCGGGGCCAGGGTCCGCAGCCCCCGCGCGCCTTCCCGCGCTCTGCCCCCGCCGCCGGCCCCGCCCTCTGCCCATATAGGGTGAACCCGCGTCCCCCGCCGCGCCTCATTGGCGCTGGGGGCGCGGCGGGAGGCGGTGACGCGCATGGGGGGCGGGGTCTCCGCTCGGGGCCGCACCGCCCGGTGCGTGTGCGCGGAGCCGCGCCGAGCCGAGCCGCGCCGGGCGGGGCATGCTGCCGCTCGGCCGGCCCCGCTGCCCGCCCCGCCTCCCGAGGCATGACACGCCGAGCCGCCGGCGAAGCGCCGCTTTAATTGAGGCCGCCGGGATGGGGCGCACCGCGTAGGGCAGAGCGGGGGCCGCCGCGCTCCGGGCCGCAGGCAGCGCGCACCTACGGCCGTGCGGAGCGGCGCCGCGTCCGGCACAGCGTGAGCCCAGCCCCGGCCCGGGGGAGCGGCGGAGCGGGGCCGCGTCCGGCCGCTGCGTGGGTGGCCGGTGGGCCGGGCGCTGGCGGCCGCCGCTGCCGAGCCCCATGAAAACGCAGGTCTGGGGGAGCTCCCCGCGGGCGCCCATGGCTGCGGCGATGCCGTGCAAGAGCGCGGAGTGGCTGCAGGAGGAGCTGGAGTCGGGCGGCGGCCGCTCGCTGCTGCTGCTCGACTGCCGCCCCCACGAGCTCTTCGAGAGCTCGCACATCGAGACGGCCATCAACCTGGCCATCCCCGGGCTCATGCTCCGCCGCCTCAAGAAGGGCAACTTGCCCATCCGCTCCATCATCCCCAACCACGAGGACAAGGAGCGCTTCGTCAAGCGCTGCAAGGCCGACACCGTGCTGCTCTACGACGAGGCGACCGCCGACTGGCAGGACGGTGGTGCCGCCACCTCCGTCCTGGGGCTGCTGCTCCAGAAGCTGCGCGATGATGGCTGCAAAGCCTATTACCTGAAAGGTGAGGTGCCCCCAGCCCTTCCGCCAGCCCCCTCCTGCTCCCGCAGCCCGTGGCCGGCGTCCCCCGTGTCCCCCCGCAGCCCCCAGCCGGCCCCTGCATCGCTGGGCGCCCATCCCTTGCCCAGCCGGAGGTGGCTGGGTTGTTTTCTTTCCTCGCCCACCTCCCTCTGCCTGATTTATTTTTATTTTTACACAGATACGTATTCACATCCCCCCTACACTGCATCCTGCTTTAATCCCCCGCACAAAATGGTCGCAGGCTGGAAGTGGCCGGGAGCGCCCTGCTTCTCCTGCGTCGCCTCCCCGGCAGCGGCAGGAGGGACGCCCCCACCTCTGCCGCCGGGGCGTCCCCTCCGGCGCTGCCCTGTCCCAAGCCGACCCCGGCTGGGCACTGTCGCCCCCTCCCCCCCCCCCCCCCCCGCCCCGGTGGCGCCCCTCGCTCCGCTCCCCAGACGGTGCCTTGCGGCGGCTCCCCGCACCGGCGCCGGGCTCCGCTCCAGCCCCTCCGCAAAGGATGGCCAGACTTCAGGGGGGCAGGAGAGGCCTCCCCTTTCCTTATTGCCCCTCCCCCCCCCGAAAAAGCTAGCGCTTGGGTTTGTCTCCCCCTTTCCCTGGGAATGCCGGCGGCGCTGGGAGGGGGCAGCCCGGCGGCTCCCCGGGGCAGGGCGATGGGGGAGCGGGGAGCCCCGCACATGCCCTGCCGTGAGCGCCGGCGGTGATTTGGGCTTTGAGGTTGGTTGTTGGGGATTTTTGGGGGGGGGAGTGGGGGTGGGATGTTGGATTGTTTTTGGCCATTTTGAAAGATCCCAGCAGGCCTCCCTCCGCAGCAGGCTGAGCAGAGCCCACAGCTGGGCTGCTGGGACCCTTCCCATCCTCCCAGTCCGGTCGCTGGGTGGCGGGTTTGAGGCAGAAATAACAGAGCGGAGGCGTGCGGGGGGAGGGGGGGGGCGGCGGGGGGAGAGTGGTGAGGAAAGTTGCTACTTGCAGCTCTTTAAAAAACACTGCTGCTTCTTGGTAGACACTTTCTGGGTAGCCGGGGGAGCCCCGGGTAAGGGGTTGGGGTAGCAGGGGGACAGGCAGGTATTCGGGGACCAGCCTTAAGGGCTGCGCTGCCCGCACAAGCCTCCTTCAAAGGTGACATGGGGGGGGACGACACACACAAACTCAGGCGTTGATCCCGGTTCCCCCTCCCTCCCTGTCCGTGTCGCCGGGGGAGCCCCCCACCCCCTCCCATCCCGGTTGGGGGTTTCCCGATGGGCTCTACTGCTCCTGCGCTTTGTCTTCCCTTTTCTCTCCGCGTCGTCCCCCTCCCTGGCAGGCAGGAGCAGCTTTGAAGTTACTCCTAAGCTCTCCCCGATGGGCAGGGGAGGAGCTGAGCCCCTTTCTCTGCCTTTTACCGGGAGCCTCGGTGGGAAATGTTTCCAATTAAAATTCCAAAATGGCTCCTCGGCGCTGTCTGGCGGCGCGGGGGGGGAGGAGGAGGACGAGGACGAGCCTTTTTCATGAATGGATGTGGCAGGAGCTGTCTGTCCTGCTCAGTGACCCTGCCGCAACCGCCGAACCCACTAACAAAGTTTCCAGGAGGCCTTTCTAATTAAACCATTTGTCAGTGTCAGGTACCGATGGCTGAGCTCCGGTTTAATATTGCCTGGAAGGGAGGTAGATCGGTGGGGTTTTTGCTTCCCTGCCTCTGCCTTCCTTCCCAAGCTGTTGAGCCAAGGAGCTGGAGGAAAGGGCTTAGGAGCAGACGCGAAGGGTCCCATCCCTCCTCAAGCCTGCTGCGGTTTGGGTGAAGGACAAACCTGCGACACTGTCACAAAATGTGTTTGTAGTGCTAAAATAGGTGTGAGGATCACTCTTTGGCAAAACTTACGGTCTTTTTTCCTGCTTGAAGGTGAATTGTTTTGTTGGGTTTTAGTGCCTGGGTTGGGTATGTGGTGGTTGTTCTTGTTTTATCTTTTCAGATGCAGATACTTCTGTGCATTTCTGTCTAGGTGGCATAATAGCGCTTGCCTAAACAGCCCCAGACCACTATTTCTGAGGAGCTAAACAAGGCGAGATTGTCTCTTGCCATTGATTTTCTTTTTGGATGTTTGTTTCTTTTGCAACTGAAATTTGGCCCATGTTTATCACAAGCGGTATCAAACTTTGCAAGAAACACTGTGGTTTCCCAGGACCTGTTTGCTCAGTAGCAGGCTGACCAGGGAAGATGAGGGAGCAGGTAGATGCCTTTCTAGATGTGAAGTTGAAGGTATACTAACATCTTGCTGGCAAAGACCTGCTAAGTAACATGCACATGTGGCCAGGTAGAAGGATTTTCCATTCTGAAGAACAAAACATCTTTTTGGACTTGATGATCCAAAGGTCTCTTTCAATCTAAATGATTTTGTCTCTGCCTGTTCCCTTTCCCTTTTTCCTTTCCCCCTTCCCAGGTGGCTTTAACAAGTTTCAGACCGAATATTCGGAGCACTGCGAGACCAACCTTGACAGCTCCTCGCCCAGCAACTCTCCCCCGGCATCAGTTCTTGGCCTGGGAGGGCTGCGGATAAGCTCAGACTGCTCAGATGGTGAATCCGACAGGGAACCCAGCAGTGCCACAGAGTCGGACGGGAGTCCCATCCCTAACAATCAGCCTGCCTTTCCGGTCCAGATCCTACCTTACCTGTACCTGGGCTGTGCCAAAGATTCAACCAACTTGGATGTCCTGGGCAAATACGGCATTAAATACATCCTGAATGTGACTCCCAACCTGCCAAACATGTTTGAGCATGACGGAGAGTTCAAGTACAAGCAGATCCCCATCTCAGATCACTGGAGCCAGAATCTCTCGCAGTTCTTTCCCGAGGCCATTGCTTTCATTGGTAGGTAGTTGGCAGAACATGTCTTTTCATACTCACTGCTTGGGAATGTGGCAAGCCACTTCCCAGTGCTGTTACTTGTCTCTGGCCTCACCTCTCCAGGGCACAGCATCAGTGCTGGCTTAGGAGCTGAGCGTCGCCCTGTCGAGGTGCTGGGTAACACTGCTGGTGCCTGCTGCCCTGGCTGGGTTCAGGAAAGCTTCCTCTTCTAGATTCAGTCCTGCTGCAGCACCTCAGCCAGTTACCTGCGAGTGGTAGGACCAGCCCCGCTGTCTCTTGCCCTCGTATGAGTGTGCGCTTGTGTGGAATGGCTGAACCGAGGTAGAGGGAAGCTGCTTTGCCTGCTTTTCTGGGAATGAGTGTTGATGGGAGTTGCATTAATGTGACTGGTGCCAGCAATTCCTTAGCCCCAAGTGTGGTTACAGTCTTGCGAGGGGGGGGGTGGGAGTGGTGCAGGGTGGTATTTTCCTCTGCTGAGAGGATTTGCTAGTCTAGTTGTGATCCTGCTGTAAGTTGCCCTAGCATAACTAACTCCTTGTATGGATACTTCTCCCAAGGTAAGTGTCAACACAATGAGTTAGTGATTATAATTACCCTGCAGAGCTCAGCTGGAAAAACCGCTGTGCAGACAGCCCCTGAGACGGCTTTGGCTGGTTGTGGGGAAGGGTGCAGGGAGGCAGGTCTTGGCTCCTAGGCTAGCATTCACTTTGAAAATTGCTCTCTTCTGTAAGAGGTGTCTGTCGGGCTGAGTAGGGATGTAGACTTCCAGCGTGGTCTGTGCTGTCTGCTTGTGACAGTTATTAGCCTAATCAGATCTGATTTATGGGGGATAAATGGCACAGGTAGTCATTACCACCATTAACTATTAAAAGACCTATGGGTTCATATGCGATTACAACTAGTGGTATATGTAAAGGAGAGGGGGACCTTTACCTTCAGACTGAAATCTGTGTAGCCTGTTTTGATGCTGCTTTGTTGCCCCTGTTTTGGACCCTGCTGCATGTGCTGGCTTGCTGTGCTGTACGGCCTGAAATGGGGCAGAGCTGTGCTAGGTCCTCTGCTGCTCTTCAGCCTTGGAAACCCTGGTTCCCACCTGCTCTCCTTTGCCCCCAGCTTCTGTCCTCTACTAATACGATTGTGGTCAGAAGCAGCAGCTTCAGTGTGGCAGCAGGGACCCATCTGATGTCCCGTCTGCACTTCCCACACGTGGTATTAAATGTCAGGGCTGAGGTACACGGTCCCTGCTGGCATGTGGCATTTGGGATCTGTCTGCTGCAGTCAGCCGATGTCTCTGAACACCGAACTTGTGCTTTCCAGTTCATGATAGGAAATGGAGGATTACCTCACTCTAAAACCCAACACCAAGAAATGCGACACAGGTCAGATGAAAGGCAAAAAAGTCTAGGAAAAATGTTGAATGGGGAGAAACTGGGGGGGAGGGCTGGATATGGGGTGTGGGGGCATTGCCCACTGTACTGGAAATTCTTGCCTGGTCTTGGAGGCTGGGACAGAAAACCTGTTGTGGCTTGGGTCTGGATTTTGTTTTGCCTGCATCTTCTTTGCCCTTCCCTGTGCTTGTGGTGCCAGAGTGTCTCTTACCTCTGGCTTTGCCCGAGGATCCTCTTTCTCCTGCCACCTTCTCCCTCCCCGTCAAGCTCTCAGTCAAATGACTTAACTTCAAATAGGGCTGCCCAGAAGTAAGCAGCGCTGGGTACTTGCGTGCATTCAGCGCTCTCAGCAGCGTGTCCCTCTTTCAGCACTAAGATGTCAATTCATAAAGGGATCACACTGTTCTGGCTGTGCAAGAGACAATGAGTGTGTGTGTGCTTTTCAATCGGTGGCAAGGGAGGGGAAATTTCGTCGCTGTTCTCTCGCCATTTTTTGGTCCAGCTCGCATTCCTGCTCCCCACTACCATTCATCCTGAGAGTCTTCTCCAACACAAGCATTTGTTTGTAGTGAAGTGCGTTTCTGTCGATCCTAAAGAACAATTTCACAATAAGGGAAGTTCCTGCACTTCAGGCTTTGCTTAAATTGGCTTCGACTGCATTCGCGTAACTTTCCTAGTAGAATGAGGACAAGAACAGCAGAAGAGAATGGCTTGTGTGGTGCTGGGGCTGCAGCCTTGCATCGAGCGCGCAGCATTCCCTGGTTAGTTGGTGTTGAGGTGGGTGTGCTGTGCCCCACCCCCAGCATCTCCCTGGAGCTGTTGTCTCCAGCTCCACCTGCCTTCTGTGGGTTATTCCATTTCCCTGAATAAAGGCTACTGATGCTCCCTAGGCAAGGGATGTGTTGCGAGGCTTGATTAATACTTCCCAAGCACGTGAGATGCTTGGCCTTGCTGTATGGAATGGGAATATGCAGCTTTGCCGTGCAGTGGGAATACCTCAGGAGCCCTTTGGGGAGAGATGTGGGCGTCAGAGGGACACGAGATGGTGTCACTAGGAGCAAGGGATCCAGTTCTGGCAGTCATCCTGGTCCTGGGAGCTTGCAGCTGCCACCTGGCCCTGCTCCAAAGCCACGCGTTTTTGGTGCAGAATAATAGACTCCCCCTTCCCCTTGTCTTGTTTCAGATGAGGCCCGTTCCAAGAAGTGTGGGATCCTTGTTCACTGCCTCGCTGGCATCAGCCGGTCTGTAACAGTCACTGTCGCCTACTTGATGCAAAAACTCAACTTGTCCCTGAACGATGCCTATGACTTTGTGAAAAGGAAAAAATCCAACATTTCCCCAAACTTTAACTTCATGGGCCAACTCCTGGACTTTGAGAGAACTCTGGGACTCAACAGCCCTTGCGACAACCGCTCGCCAAGCGAACAGCTCTACTTCACCACCCCCACCAACCACAACCTGTTTCAGCTGAACACTCTGGAGTCCACATGAAGGGGATGCCACCTGGTCGGGAACTTGAGCATCGAATGGCTTCTCTTGAGCATTTCAACTCTTACAAAAGTATCTGTCTTGCCAGGCAGCTCTGAAACGACTAGCTTCTCTGGGCAGAGGTGCCTGATCGCTGCTTTAAGAAGGCTAATGCCGTTCATTAGTATCCTGATCAAAGTGGTTTGAAGAGGTAGTCTTTTTACAGGGGGTTATTTAATACGGGCGATGTTACAGCGTTTTGAACGCAGCTGTTACCGGCAATAACCGCTTTCCTGGGTGCATTGGGACTGTCAGAACACGCACACATGTGAAGAGCTACCGGGGGTTAGCTTGCTGTGGAAAGTGAGGAGATTTATGCACTTGGAAACCTTGAACAAAAGGTGTTGGGCCAAGACTGTTTTAAAACCCAAGTTTACTTTTTTTTTTGATTTTTAAGAAAAGAGAGGGTAGATCTTACTCGAGCTTTGGGTTCAAACTCTTTTTAAATATGTAAGTTCCTGACTGTTTGTACAGACGAGGTTGCAAAACCAGTATTTTATTCTGTTTCTTGTTTGATCATTTATTATTTTTTTTTAATCAAATGTTTATATTGACCAAATGCATTTTGCACACTTTGTGAAGCCTTGGTATGTCCTGGCATATTACTGGGTACTCCAGAGAGAGATACATGCTGCTGCTGTTGTTGTTAGCATCTGGTAGGAAGCTTTGTTATGTGTGAAGGCCAGTTGGGCTTAAATGCAACCCCTTCACCACTCCTGCACTCACAATCACAAACTCTGCACTGATTCAGCCAAGGTGACTAAGCCGCAAGCTTTTTTTTTTTTTTTTTTTAATTCCACCCCTGCCAGAAACACTGTTTGCTATTGCCAGAGGTAAAACTTGTAGCCTCCAGAATTGGTAGAAGCATGTCTGAGCCCCACTTCGTTCTCTGCTGCCTGTTGACTGACTTAATGTCATCCAGCTGGCCCGAAACCATTCCAGCTTCCCGAGTACAGAAGGTGGTTGTGATGTTGGCGTTTCTTGTGCACACTCTATTCTTTCCCACGTGTGCGGGCTGGAGGGGGGAACACAGCGAGCGCCTGGAGCAGAGCAAGGATTGTGTAGCGGGACGGGACTGAATCGTCACGCATGGAGCGTGTGAAGGGAGTGAAGAGATGTGGAAATGATGAGTGTTGTAATAGAGAAATTTTTATATATATATATGAATATATATATTAACTGGCAAATTCTGAGATGATTGGAGCTTTCAACAGAGGTTCTGGGTTTTTTTTCCTTCCTCTTTCGAATAACTATGCCGTGCCTTCTATTCTGAGAAGACTTGTTTATATTTCTGGCTAGTGTTTGGCAAACACCTTATACCAAGCTGGGAGGGGAGGAAGTGGTAATAATTTCTGGGAGGAGGGCAGAACGGATTTGGAGATTTCTTTATTGGCTGCAATGTAGTCCCTCCTTTCTCCCCCCTCCCTCTCCACTTTAACTCTCATGTAACTGAAAAAAAAAAAAAGCCACGGATTTTTTCTAAATATCCAGTTTTTTGTACTTTTTTCAAGAAAAAAAAAATAAAAAAAAAATCTCCATCTGGAGGAATGTTTGACGCTGTCGCATCCTGAAACTGTTCTTTTTGTTAAAGTTGTTACCAGAATGTTGGAATGAGCTTCTCCTTGTTTTCTGGTTGTTTTTTGTTTGTTTGTTCGTTGGGTTTTGTTTGCAACAACGTTGGGATCGTGGGTCATTGGAAGGGAGAATGGGTGTAAGTATGGTTGTGAGTGAGAAAATTGAGAATATCCTAATTGCATCTTACCTCATGGAGGAATTTATTTTTTCAGGGATTTTTTGACAGTGCATCTGTATTGCATTACAGCTAAGCTGGTTTGTAAAGGCTTCCTGTGCTGTTAGTGGTCGTCTTCTTTAAAGGAAAAAAAAAAAAAAAAAGATGCATCTTCTGATTAGTACAAATGAGAGCTTGTTAGTGAGGAATGGTTCTGCTTTCTGAGTTATGAAGGAAAATTAGTGACCCTATATATACTGATCCAATATTGGGACTTTGTTTATATTGCAAATAAATATTATTTTTTCTTTAAAAATGATGTTGGTGTCAGATGCTTGTCTAGCCTCTGCCCCTATAAGGGCACGCTGCTCTTATCCGTTTTTTTATGGTTGATTTACTAGTCTTCTGTGACCATGAAGAGCATTTGCTGGGCAGTGTTAGAGTGTGGTGTTTGGTTTCATGCACAGCTTAAGTTTTAAGACCTGTGGTAAAATGGAGAGGGGGAGGTGGGAGGATGAGGAGAGGGATAGGGGGTATTGGATAAACCCGAGAACAAAGGACAGCTTGAGAACGAGACCAGCTTTGACCTCAGCCATTCCGCTGTGCCAAAAATAAACAGATAAACTGAAGACACTTTTGTTCACCGTTTAAGCATGGCCTACAAAGGTATGGCAAGGCCTTGCCCACAATTGTTGTGATGGCAGGCTTCATTTTGGTAGGAAGGCAAGGAGTTGTGACCTTGCAGGCAGCTACCTGATGACTTCTGGGTCTTGCAGAGAGCAGCAGCCCCCTCCTGCATCCTCAGGTGGGGAGCCAAGCCCCTGGCCACAGTGTCCTGCATGGGCTGTGCTGTCCCGCTGTGCTCCCTGGCTGCGGGTGCAAGTGGTTTGTGGGGAAACCTGGAGGGGCTGATGAGGATGCTTTAGGGTGAAACGTGGCTCCAAGGGTTGGAGTGCAGCCCAGCTAAGGGAGCTGTGGCTCTCCATGCCTCTGCTCATAGCTACGCAGGACTGAGCAGGAGTGGGGTCCCCTGCTGCCTTCCCCCTCCTCCAGCTTTCCTTGTTCTAATTTAGATGGCAAGAAATTAAAGGACTATTTAATCCATTCCTGAAAGTGAGTGTGTGTATTGTCTTGTTCAAATCCTAGGGCCCAAGCACCAAAGACAACTGATTTTATTCCAGAAGGAGCTCTGGCTGATGGCCACAGAGCCTGCTGCAGAGCCAGGGAGGTAGTCAGAGGCTGAAGCAGGAGCCAAGGGGGAGCATGTGTGTACGTGAGAATTTGTTTGTTTACTCCTTGACTGCATGATGGGAATCTATATATTGATTGAGGCCTGTTTGTAGCTCAACAAATGGAAATCTGCCTGGTGCAGGGAAAAGAAGACCTTTAGGTTTTTCCCTGTAATTACACGGTGGAGTAGCTCTCGAGGAAGATATGAAGCCATGCTGGAGGCTGGCTGTGCACTGAAGGAGTGCAGAACAGTTTGTCATGTGTATGGCTATATTTGCTTCCATGTAATTTCCTCTTATGATTTTCTGCTAAGGTGTGGAATAGGATATTGGCAGTTAGCATTAACCCTGTAAATGCGTTTGTACGGTAGCTGAGTTGTGGCTGGCTGGAACAGCACAGCTGCTGTTTGTGACTGTGGAAGAGCTGGTGTGCAGGCAGCTGCCAGGCTGCTCCTCAGCAGGCAGCTCCCTCAGGGTACCTGATCCTAGGAGCTGCAAGGAGTGAGTGTCCTGGCACTGCTGCACTCAAAAGCCCTGTTACCAATGGAAAGACATGGCTTGTCTGAAAACCATCCTGCCACCTGCAAGTGCTCTTTCCTCCAGGACCCAAAGGAGCCTTTTCCAAGCTTCCTGGCCCTGACAGCAGGGAGCAGCCAGCCTAGCTGGTCCTCAGCCATCAGTTTTGTAAATGTCTTGTACGTGCTTCTGGGCTTGGAAGGGTTTCCTTGGAGACCTGACGTCCTATAATTTAGTGAAGAGACAAGAACTGACATCAGGAAAGGGGCAATACTGGAGAAATAGTTGCAGAGAGAAAAGAGTGTGGGGTCTGTCTACACTCCCTTGCAGAGGCGGGCACGAGCACTAGTTGAGCGTAGGAGCATGGGCTGAGTGAGAAAGCTGGTTATGTTCAGATTGGTGGAATTTGGCAAGGAGATACTGCTTCCCACACGCAGCAGGGAGAAGCTCCTTGTTTAACCCAATGATTCCAGACAAGCTGCTTGTAAGATGTTCTCTGATGCTCTGCTCTACAAAACCAGGTAATCTACTTTGGTTCAGAGATCTGCTATCCCTGGGGTTTCACTTGTGATGCTACAAGCCCTCAGGCAACATGGGTGGGAATTTCTCTCTTCTTTTTTTTTTTTTTTTTCTCCTCTTTTTTTTTTTTTTTTTAATGGATGACTTTGTCGTACCTCTGATTTGAACAGTTAGAGGAACCACAGGTCCCAGGTGCTTTCAAAAAGTTTCTCCCTCCGTTTCAAGTCATGGCAAAAGCACAAAGCTCTGAACACAGGCAGAGCTAAACTTCTGCATTTCCCCACCAGGAAGCCCCGGTAGCTGATCTTTGATCACTTCCAGCAGCCCTCTGCACAGCATATCCCATCCTGCCTCCCTCCATGATGTCTGGCAGAGCCTGGCCGCTCACCACAGCTGGAGCGGGAAGGGCAAGGAGAGACGCTATGTCCTGAGCATGAGGGTGACTGTTGGCATCTTGCGCAACAGGAGAGCAAAGAGTAGGTTCCCAGGGCAGTGAAATGAGGGCTACTTGTGGTCGTTGATGATAGAGAGACAATGCAAAGGCAGGGGAGATGTACCCTAAACAACTGCAGGAGGGAGGTGTGAAAGGGTGGTGGAGGCAGCATCAGGAGCCCAATGAGCAGGACATGAGCTTGTGGAGGGGACTTGGGATTATTTGTAGCTTTCTTTTTCTTGCTTGTGTCTACCCTTACCCTTCTTTTAGGCCCTTATTTCTTGGTGTGGCATCAAACGCTCTGGGCATGATGCAAGTCAGCCTCTGCAGCTCTGAACTTGCCTGCTGTTGCGTCATCCAGAGACGCACGTGGGAAAGCAGACTCTTCCTGCCACCGTCTGAATCTGGGTGCTCACATTTCCAAGGTAACCAGGTTATTTGTGGGCTGTTACTTTCTTTTTTTATCTTTTATGTGAGCAAATCAGGCTATTTGCAGTGTTGTGAAGGCATGTAAATAGTTCAGCTAATCAACACATCCCTGTATTTACAGCTGACTGGCGCAGGCTGTGATAGTCATGCTCTGGGCTGCTCAGGAAGTGTGTGGAAGTGGGCTTTCTTCTGGATTTTGTGCCATTTGCTCCTGTGCTTCCTCAAAGATTTCTCTTAATCATGCTTGAGGTCAGAGAGCTGGGCTGGCCAAATGTAATTTGGGATGAGAGGGTGGGTGAAGAAATGTTCAGCAGGTAGGGAGAGCAGCTCATGGGAGTCCCATCCAGCCTCCTTGTCCTGTTCCTGCAAGTTCCTCTATTCAAGCTGCAGAGTTCCCCTTTCTACTGGCTTTGTCTTTTGACCTTCTTGCAGTGTTGCCCAGCAGCACAGGCCCAAAGACCAGGCTGTAGGGAGGCCTCCTGGAGCTGCCATGAGGTCACTACTGGATCCCCAGCCCGGGTGTGAGATCTGGGTAGGAGACACCACTGCCAGTGTGGCGTGAGGGCAACAGCTGAGCTGTGTGATGGCACTTGTATTGCACCAAGGAGGCTTGCTATGCCAGGACGGGGGGTGGGTGCCGAGGGCTGCCATGTCCAGCTGGGTGGTGTGGGCCCTAGGCTGCCACATGTGATTCAGCTAGTGACATGATGATGAAGCAGAAAATGTGTTTCTTTCTTGGGGGCCATGCTCAAGTTTAAATGGCTGTTTCTGTGGCATCTGTGAGGTTATCTGCCTTAAACTGGTGGGAAGCTGTGAGGTGGGGAGCAATATGGCAATGGACCTCAGGGTTGCACTCTCCCTAGGATGGGCAGTGGCAGCCATTTTGTGTCCCTCTTCTCCACAGCACACCCCTTCCTGTCATGGCCGCCGCTGCCCTCAGCGGGGTGTGCCAGCTCCCCTTCCTGGGCCAGCAGGGCCTGTAGCTGAGGGGGAGGAAGAATTACCTCGGTGAGTACTTTTCCTAGCCTGGCTTTGTCTCTGCTCTCCCCTTTTTCCTTTCCAAAACACCTGAGGAGCTGCTTGTGAAACCTCAGGTGGCACCTGAGAGGACCCCAACTGGTGGTCTGGGAAGGCCTGAAGGACTTGTGGCTGTCATGGTGGTACAGAAACACGGCTGGGTTTCTGGCACGGGAGGGCGAACAGCTGGGGGAAGTGGGCTCTGTGCAGCTGGCAGCAGCTGAACCCCTCAGCCTGCAATGGCAGCTGCAGTCCTTGGTGGCTGCGATGGTACTGGCACCAGCAGTCAGAGACTATGAGCTGCTTGCAATGAATTAAGTTTCTGGTGCCTCCGGGCTCCTCCCTGACACCTCCATTCTGCCCTGCTCAGCCACGTCGTGATCTTGTTTTTGGGTTGGGAGCTGGGTCAGGGCGGAAGCTGCAGTTCAGCTTTGATGGCTCAGTCAAGGGTTGGGGATTAATTATGGGTTGAGAATTAATCATGCGGCAGGCGCAGACACCCAGGCTGGCTGTACAGCCCCAGACTGCTGGTGCCCAGCCCCTGTGGGCTGTGTGGACCCCTCAGTGCTGGGGCAGTATGGGCCCCTCTCCCCTGCCTTGTGCAAGGCAAGACCACCATTGTTCTCTGGCCTTTCTTTTTTCCTTCTGGTTGTTTGTGCTCATAGATGAACTTGCACTTGTCCTTATTTGCTTTCCCTGGTTTTCTGCTGCTTTCTGTTTCTCTGGATAGTTGGGATTTGAGGTACCTCCCACCTGGTAGCTTCTCCTGCAAAGCTGTGGTCCTTCTAAAAGAGAACGGAGTCCTGGCTTTCTCTCAGAGACTTTGGGGCATGTTGGAAAGGGAGACCAGCTGTGCTGTGGAGAGATCTGTGGGGGATATGTATTATTTTTGTGCTGCTCAGTGGTGCAAGCAATCCAAGAGCACGTAGAGCCTTAAGAAGTATCTGGTGAGGGAACCAAGTATGAGTGGAGGAAGGGGAATCCAGACAGATTTATTTATTTTCCTAGTTTCTTTCCCTGGAGAAACATCTGGCTTATGTAAAGCCATTTGCTGGGTTTCTCATTGCTTTATTTTGAAAGTCTCTGCATTCAGGCACTCTGCTTTTCCCATCTCCCTGCTCTTCTCATCTCCCATCACTGCCTCAGGGGCAGATTCTTCATGATTTGGGGTTTTGCTTTTATGAAGTTTAGTCTTTGTTTCTGGCCTGTGTCTTTTTCTTTCCTTTCCTTTTCTTGTAAAGGACTGCTCTAGTTTGGCTTGTGGTTTTGCCTTGTTTTCTTCTGAGAGGTGAATTGTTGTGATAAACCCTGCACGACGTAGGAGGGAGCAGACTGGTGTGTTGGCGAGACCCTGGTCACTGATACGGCATTAGTGAAAGTCCTGTGCCAGTGAGAAGCTGAGCTCTGAGGTTTGATTGCAACACCCTAGAAGCACAGCCATTTTTCTGTATGGGAGATTTGGAATTGAAATATGTATGACGGGGTGCAGTTAGAGGGGTTGTGACTTTGGGTTTGGGAGAAGCACTCTCCTTCCTTTAGCCAATGTGGCTGTGAATCGGACCCATTATTTTATCATGCAATCCTGGCAGTGAAGTGCTTTGTACCTGGTGGAAGATTTACAGCGCTGCTGCAGTGATGCAGTTTGCTTAGGTTTCACTCTAAATTTGCCATTTCCTTTCCCTGGATGGCTGGTTCCCCACTGCTTGGAGCAGGCGGTGGTCCAGGCAGGATCACACCCCTGAGAGCCAAGCAGGATTCTCTCAGAGCTGTGCAAAGTGGGATGCTGGATGTGAGTTTGAGGTGATTCAGGGTGCTGGAGCCCACAGAAACTGCCCTCTCCTCTGACAGAACAAGGATCAGCTCTGCCATCAGCTCCATCTCCTTGTCCTCTCTGCCATTCATCACCTTTCCTCTGTTCCCATTCAGGCTGTTGCCTGTCAATGATCCTGCGCTAGAGGTTCAAGCAGGCTCCTGCATGTCTTGGCCTTGCATCCAGCTGGCAGAAAGCAGAGAGAGAGAGAGATGTTTGGGAAAAGTCTTGTGTGGTTTGGTTTTTTTTTTTTGTTGTTGTTTGGGTTTTGAGTTTTTTGAAATTTTTTTAACAAGAAGCTTCACTATTCATTCATTCCCCAAATAGCTTTCCCTCTCATTGGATAACATCTTCCTGCTAGGACAGTCCAAGCCTGTTCTGACAGGCAGCTTATCTGCCTTGCAGCTCTGACTGCTTCCTCTGTCTCCCCTTTGTGTGGGAGGTGTTTTGTCTTTCCAAACTTCTGCTGACTTCAGTGGGCGCTAGCTTGTGCCCAAACATGTGCATTTCAGTGCTGACATTCACCACTAATTTTTATATATGACCCTGCAGCATGTTTTTCTTTGCAAAGGGAAGGACTTAAGTGGTTTGGAGAGGGGCAGGAGGATTGATGCTGAAAGTTAGTGAAGCAGAGGTTCTCCACTCAGCCTGTCTACCTCCACTGAGCGAGTCCTGCAGCAGAACATGGTGAAGGCACTAGTGCTGAAGGATGCAGTGCTGATGGGGGTCCAAATAAGGGCCGAATTGCACAAAAACTGTATCTGAAAAAGCCCAGAGCAGCCAGCTTGTTGCTTTCCTGTGTTGTCAGCTGTTCAGGCAGTTTTAGAGAAATTCCCAGTCTAGTTTTAAATCTGGTAAAAGTTGAGACAAGTGCATATGTGTGCATGAAGCAAGATTTACAAATGTCAGTATTTTTAATAAAATAAATCCAGTCATATTTGAAGCTGCTGAATGTCAGCATGCATTCCTGATACATGCTGGCTTCCCTGGAAAATGGTGGGCCCTTGCAGCTTGTGTTGGTTGGCCAGCAAGAGATGAAGCACTTGACCTTGGACATGGGACTAGTGGTGAGTTACACACAAGAACACTTTCCCTGCCTCAAGTGTTAAGATCAGGCTCTGATCTCTGGCAGTCCAGAATAACTCCCAGATGTCACTGTCCTGAAATAACTATGAATGAAACTCTGGATGATGGTTGATTTTCTTGAATCTCCAAAACGTCTGTTCCTTGTGGAGATATGTTTGGTTTTGTCTATGGAGTTCTTCACTTTTCTCCCTGAGTCATGGATACTTCCTACTGGCCATGCAATGCCACCATGTGTCCAGTGCTACTGCGTGTGCAGTGGAGGCCCAGGGATGTTTGTAGGTCAGGGATGACAGATACTCAGCAGGACTCATAGGTGCTGTTATTTAATTGCATTCCAACAGCAGCGAAAGCAGTAGCAAGAGTAATAAATTATAATCTTCATTATTAAGATGACAAATGCCACCCACTCATTACCTGGCTTTAACCACTCTCATTACTACCCAGTCTTTGTGGGAACTAATCTTGCTGCTCAGTGTCCAACTTGTTCAACTTAATACCATTATCTGAAGCAATCGGCTGCTCCTTGTGAAAGAAGAGGAAGGTGCTTTTCCTGAGGCTTCTTCTCTGGGTGCTGAAATGTGGGTAGCTCTGGGGTGGAGGAGGCTGAAGGAGCACTTTGCAAAAGCATGGTGTGGCTGGGGGGCGAAGACTGAAATCCACAGGGACAATCTGGCAGAGGGGCCTGGGAATGGGTGGCAGGATGAAAGATTGTCACTAGGGGGAAAAGGCTACACTTTGTTTATCTCCCTAGGACTGAGGAATAGCATCCGGCAAAGGGATATTAGGAAGAGCCACTTTTTTTTTTTTTCCTCTCCAGATGTTTTCCAGGGTTTGGGAGCAAGCTGGGTTGCTGAGTAATGACAGTTCTCTTTATGGCTGCTCCAAGCCCAGGGTGTTGCAGGAGGAAGTCCTGGTAGTGTTTCTGTGGGGACTTGTCCAACTTCCCCCAGGAAAAAGAAATTGAGCTCCAGGAATTTCTTGCAGTGATCTGGCATAGCTTGAGTTCAGCAGAGTCAAGGATGCTTGGCCAGAGGAGCTCAGACTCCTTGGTGCCTGGCTGCTGCCACTACATTGTGTCAGTCTGTAGTAAATGTTAACGACTGCTCTGTGCCTGGGGTGCAGCTGTTCTCCTTTCCTCACTGACACAACTGGGAGCCTTCCTGGGGGGGGAGGGGGGGTGGTTGAGGCCTGCAAGCTGAGGAGTTGGGCTGAGAAAGCAGATGGGAAAATAGGTCTTTTTCAAGATACTCCATGGGTGGCTGGACCCTGGCCAGCCAGAGGTCCTATTGTGCTCTCAGGGTTTCTCAGGGATATCTCATGGGGGTCTCTAATGGGTAAATAATAAGCTGAAAGATTGGAAACAAAGACTGAGAGGTGAAGGGCCAGCTTTCCCAATGGAGAATTGACATCAGTCAAATGTGACAACGACCTGTCAAAGGCCAGAGCTGTCCAATGTGTCTGTTAATGATAAAGACAAATAAGTGGCAGATGAAATTTGCTGCTGACTGTTCAGAGCAGCAAAACCCAAAAGCTGCACTGAATAGCTGTAGGAAGTCCTTGCAGTGTGGAGTGATGGGGTTGCAGCATATGATGCTGAGGAAAGCAAAGCAATCCGGGGGGGAGAGGGAGCCATCTTAATCTAAAATGCAGTGTGATAGGCTCAAAATGGGGTAATGTCACATGGGAGAGAGATCTCAGAAGCGCAATTAACTGGACTGCAGGAGAAAGGCTTGATTCTGAGTATGATTTAAAAAACCCAAACCCAATCAAGTTCTAGGGAAAGAGATGAGAACAAACTGTATAAATGCACTGTATGAATCTGTGGTGAACCAAAGCATTTATGTAGGTTTGGGGGAGACTGGAGTAACTAATGCAAGAAAAAGCCATTGAGTGCTTTCAAATGTCAATATACAGTCTCTTGTTGAGGAAGTCCCACAACTGCAGATAGTTGTGGAACCTGCGAAAGCATTGAATGAAACATAGCTACGTGCTTGGCCTGCTCTTACGCTCTTAGGTGCTGCTATCAAGTACCATTGAAGGCAGGACAAAGTACAGGACGATGCTTGATCCAGCCACAGTTAGTGTCTCTGATTCCTCTGCTTTTCCAAGATGCTGTCCTGGAGTAATAAGCTATGCGTGGCACACTGCAATTGTGTGTGTGTGAGGAGCTTTTATGGAGGCTGGAGATATTGCACTGTCTTTCCCTCTGTTCAGTGAAGAGAGCTGCTGAAGTACATGTCTGGAGGAGAAAACTCCTGAGGTTATTGTACATCTGTTATCACACAGACATTGCAATATAGTGTAGGACAGCTGAAGCAGGGAGAGAGGCTTTGTACCAACAGGAATACGTTGCTCTTCACCAATTCCAGTCACTCTGAAACGAATAGTTTCCTCAGGGTGATGGGAAGCTGTTGCCTGGGTCAACAATCCTGCCTCTCGTCTCCTCTGAGGAATGTTTGGGCAAGAAACCAACTCCAAAAGGATTCACTTTCTTTGACCTGTCCTCTCCCATCACTTAAGTACTGTGCATCTGGTTAGGAAGAACTGGATGACATGGCAGTAGCTGGATGGGCCACAGCAACTCATCCTGCCCTCAAAGCCCCTGTGTGCTACTTTAACCCACACCACAGCGGGGCGAGACACTGTGTGGGAGTGTGAGACAAGTTCCTAATGTTCCTGTTGATCAAATGGCCCACTGAGTCTCCTGATCTGCTGCGGTGATAAGTCATAACAAGGACTCTCTCTTAATCCTCATTATCCTCTGTAGGTGCTTCCTGCCCACATACACTAGATATTTCCTCTCAACAGGGAGTAACCTCGCTGGAAGATAGGATCAGATTCCCAGGAACCAGGCTGTAGCAAGTGTAGTAAGAGTGAAGGAAGAATGAGGAAACTGTCCTAATTTGAGGCTAATCTTATAAATATAGGGCTGGATACAGACAATAGGAAGAGAATTGCCAGGAGAGCTTTAGCATTTGGTTAGGGAAGGATCATTTTTTGCCAGGAGTAGCCTTAATTGTAAATTATGATGTGGTAAAGTTGTTGTTTGATCTCAGTTTCAGCAGAGGGGAAGAGACAGATTCAGCTTTGTGTCACTAGAGGAGGAGTAGCCTGAGAAAAGCACAGGCAAAAATGTCTTTAAAAGCAATTTTTTGTCACTTGTCTACCGATTCAAGCTGCAGTGCATGGATGAAGTGCTTTGTTTCTCAGTTTTGATTTGGATAAAACACTAAATAAGGTGGATAAAAGGGCTGTGTGATTTTTCCTGAAGCAGATGTGCTAATATACCCATTGGGCATTTAATGTTGCATGGCATTTCTGAAAATGCAGTAAACCACTTTTTTTTTTTTTCCTACTATAAGTGGGTTGGTGGGGTGGGGTGTTTCTTTCCCCTACCTAGGCCCATAGCTGGAGCTTGTACCAGTCAGAGTTGGCCTGTCCTTCACGCTCACCTTTCATGTGGGCTGGGTGGAGTGTGCTGAAGCGGTTTGTGATGGGAAGTTCTCTATAAATAGTTGCTTTTATGAACCTTTTTAGACAACCTGTTAAAATGAAGTGTTGCCTCCTACCTGTCCCTGTCCTATCCACACCACAGCACCATGCGCTGAGCCCATGATGTCTTTGTGCATTTCATCTGCCAGCAGGGTGAGAGCATGCACATTTGTGAGAGATGAATTGCCTTTACAGGGGTGGGTGAGGGTCCATAAGCTCATATTCGTCTGCAGCTGGTATTCTAGCATGATCCCATAACCATTCAGATGACTACAGTGCAACAAGGTGTGGACACTGGTTGCTCATCCCCACCCTGAAGGTGGTGTTGCAAGTTCCTGGAAAATGCTGTCATGTCCTTGCGGGTTTGGACTCGTTTGGCTTTTTACTATCCATTCTGTTCACAAGTGCTTGGTGGTGTTGCTGTTTTATTTATTGCCCAGCTCTGGGCTGATCACTGCTGCTTCCTTCAGACACTTTACAGGCCTTGTCTTGGACCAAGCTTGTGAAGCTACAGTGATGTACAAAACCCCTGCTGCTTCCTAGAAACTTCATGTCTCTTTTAAATGGTTGGGCTTGGACAGGAGATCTCACTAGGCTTGGCCTAAGACAAATGGTGCAGTAATTCCCTGTCCCAGGCTTCCTGTATGAGTTGGGATAAGGCCTTTCAGCCATCTATAGGCCATCTGTATCTTAGTTTCCTTCTTCCTGTTGTTTCTGGCCCTCCCAGGATAGTTGATTTCTGCCTGAAAGTCAGCATGCCACATGGACTTCCATTCCTTCCCCAGGTGACATTTTTTTGTTGCTTTCTCTTCACTGTAGCAAGTTATGTGATCTGAGCGTTCTAATTTATAATAAACAGTGCACAGTTTGCCTCCAGTGGCTGGTATGGTGGGTATTTTTGTTTGGTTTTTTTGTATCTTTTGTGGTGTTTGTGTTTGGTGGGGGCTTTTTTTGTTGTGTTTTGTTGTGGTTTTGTTTGGTTGGGTTTTGTTTGCTTTTTTAAAAAAGAATTGATGCACTTGGGCTCTGTTTAAGATGAACTTTGTCAGGGAGCAGGGCTGGCTCAGAGGACATACACAGTGGTGTGGACACACCAGATCCTCCTTTGTGTTGTTTACTTTGATAAAGGGTTGCTAAGTAGTGCCTACAGGTGGTTGATGCAGCTGGATAGTGAACAGAGTGTTTGTAATTGCTTCTGCTATCTTCTGGGATATGCTTCCAGCAAGTCATGACACCTGGTAACGTGCTTGTAACATCTATTAACCTTGTAATTTTATAAGTGGAGCTTTAATCCTGCCTGGTTTCCAGTCAGGTCTGGAAACACTGACTGTGGCACTCCATGCTTGCTGCTAAAATGCT
Organism: Falco biarmicus; assembly: GCF_023638135.1. Lineage (NCBI taxonomy): Eukaryota > Metazoa > Chordata > Aves > Falconiformes > Falconidae > Falco > Falco biarmicus. Next base: position 106,097,315 of record NC_079291.1, read on the forward strand.
GTGCCTGGTTGCTGAGCTCACTGGATTTTGCTGCCTTTGCTGTCTTCTCCTCCTTGCCTGATGCTCCACTCCTTCACAGAGGTCAAAGCCTGCCCTTGTCTATAGTTTTCTTCCAGAGTCCTTTAGTAGCATGGGTAGTTGCATGTTGATCCTTTGTGCCAGGTGCTGCTGAGTGATATTTTCCCCTTTACAGATGACACATACCCTGCAGTGAAGAGCTGTGGGGCTGAAGGGGTAAGTGTTCCAGCAAAGGCCTGACTGGTGTGGTGAGGCACTAGAGTTTGGGAAGGTGGAAGTACTGGAGCGAGAGTTTAGGCTTGCTGCAGAAAGAAGACAGATTCAAGAGCTCCTGTTTTGTGTGTCCTGTTGGGGTCTGGTCTGCTGAAGGAAGGGGAGTCCCTGTGCTGCTGGCTGTGGAAGGCACCCACCCACCACAGGGTGCTCAGCTAGGCAGAAGATGGATGGAAAGGGACATCTTGCACAGGCTATGAGCAGACGCTGGACTGAGCCACCAATTTTCTGGTTTTGGCAGAGCAAGATTGAGCTCTGAGCTTTTAACAAACCAGCTTTCACCTCATGGCCCAACCTTCTTCTCCCAAGGCCTGCTTTAAGCATAGGCATAAGGTGTCATGCCAGAGTACCCAATTGCTGGACTCCTGATCGTAGCCATCCCCACCTGGGAAGGTGTCCCCTGGAAAAGTGCAGGGAGCAGCGTCCTGCCATTTGGGAAGCCCTAAAGAGGAGAGGAGGTGCAGAGCACACAGAAGGATCTTGGGGTGGGGTTTCAGGACAGGCTGACTTCTAGGTCCAGCTCTCAGGCAGCCCTGGTAAATGCTCTTTGCAGCACTGGGAGGGACTGGTGTTCAGTGAGCAGGACAGGGTGGATGCTTTATGCCAAACTCTCACTTGTCTCCTTTCTCCTTAGAGCATTATTCATTGATTAAACTCGCTACCAAGGCAGTTTTGGTGGAAGTAACCAGTTTACAGAAAGTGGAGGCCTTTCCTGAGTGAGCACCTAGCCTTGGGGTTTGGGTGAACTGCCATGTTTGGAAGAGCACAGTGGGGAAAGCAGGGAGTTTTGTTGTGTGTTCTATTAACAGTCACTGCTGACAAGAACACAAAGCAACAACCACCACCAAAGAGCAGAAAGCCAGTTGTAATTGGCTGCAGTCAGATGCTCCTAGTGACCAAAGCAAAGCTTTGAATGGAGAGCACAGCTTACCTCTAGCCTGTATGTCTTCCTCTTTCCTGGCTCTAAACACGACTTCAGGTGTGTGGCTCCAAAATAAGCACTGAGAGCCAGTTTAGGGTGGATGCCATCCTTGCCCTCCACTTTTTTCAGTACCCTCGTCAGTAGGGACGTGATCCCAGGCAGCACCCCTGTGGCACAGCTTTGTGTGAAATAACAAGCTAGCAAGTCCTGACTCCTTGTTTATATTTTGGTGAAGTTTTTTATCGTGTTTCCTGCAGACACAGACTAAGAGGAACTGGTGGTTCTGCTGCTGGCATGCCTTTCTGATAAAGGCCAATGGCTTTTAGCAAGCCTCATGGCTCCTGAGTTGCCATCGGGTCTCATTATATCCCCTTTGGCTGCTTGACGTGCCTGCTGCTGTGCCTGCTGGAAGACAGGTGCCTTCTGTGCAAGGGATTTATAAGAAGTCACTTAACCTATTTGCTTTTCAGTTTTATAACCCTTACTCTGTTATTTTATTCTTCCTCTGCCCCAGAAACCTCTCCTTTACCCTCCCCAAGTAGAGAATATTTGCAGGAATCTGTAATTTGTTAATTGAAACTGCTTCTTGCTTTGCATGGGAAAAAAAATGCAAACTACTACTGCAACACAATGGAAGTGTAAACAGGAAAACATATATAAAAGACTTCATTTTGGAGACATACTCCCTCAAGAATGCAAAATATTCTAGGCCTGGAAGGTCTGTGAGTCAAGTATCAATTGGTGTGATGTACCAGAAAAGGAAATGTTATTTAACTTTTTTATTTATGTCCAGTAGAGCTCCATGAAGCCTTCAGGGAAAAAAGGAACTCAGAAGGATTCAAAAGGAAACAGCACATAGGGCTTCTGGCTGTGTATGCAGCACTTCTTAAAGAGTTTCATGGGAATGTTAGTAGTTTATTCTCAGCAGTGTTTGCAGAATGGGGCTCTGTAATTTGGAAACTTTTGCATGACTTTCAAATTTAAAATAAAAAAGAAATCTGGCCTAGATTTTAAAAAGTGACAGTGGAAGTTCCCCCAAAACCAGTGGTGAGATACTCCATAAACAGTGTCTAGAAAATCAGGTCCCGTAAGGCTGTTTCCACTTGGAACCCAAATTTAATAGGCGATTTAGGTGATCTTATATTTGAAAGTCACCATGTGATTTGAGCAACCAAAGGAATAATTTGTGAATTATCTGTTAGTTGAAATATATTCATGTAAACCAAACACTGAGTAATTGAACATAATGAGTAAAGTCACCAAAACTGAAGTCTGTTCATAGCTAATTTGTGGACTGGTGAGGGGCCTAAATCATCTGATGAGCATTTGGTTCCAAATTGTACACCAAGCTCTAGTGTCCAACTGCAAAAGAGCAAATGTTTAGTTAAGCTCAGCATTGATGTTATGTGAAGATCACATCTATTTTTATTAATCTTTTTATTTGGAGAAGACTTCTGAAGTCTTTGGAACTTTTTTCATTTGTTTTTTGTTTTTTGGGGGATTTTTTTAACCCCTTTTGGCAGGATGCCAGCAGATCAGAGCCAGACAGTTATCCCCTTTGCAGTTGGTCAGACAGTTAACAAGCAGTTTATTTGGTCTGGAAATTTGGAGGGGTCCTTGTCTCTGCTGCACTGTGATCCTGCCAGGCAGGACAGCACTTTTCACTTCTCCAACCTGAATTAGGGCAAAGGGAGAACAAACTGTCACTATGAGCTGTTCCAACCAACTCCTTTCTTCTGTCAACTGCCAACTGTGATTTTATGTTTAATTATTTGCATTACATCATTAGTCCTGTGCTAGGTGTTGTATGAGGCTAATGATGTAAAACCTACATTAGGTTTAGACACCGTACAAGCTTCCCTGTAGGGCATATGGGCTAAAGTGTTTGAAGTGCTCAAGGAGGAGAAGCTGGCAAAATCTCCCCTATCCCGTCCCCTTGGAACAGTAAGATATTTAACATATTCATTTAGCTTGCTTATTAAAACAGAATACTCTTTTTCAGAAGTATATCACTTCACTGATTAGAAACTCCTTTATGCTTTCTGTGCTTTGCATCCAAGCAGGACATATCTGAGGGAGACCCTGTTAGCAGTCAGCTGTGCTTTTCCCACTGAAGCAAGCCCAGGCTGGGCACCGAGGCAGGTGGTTCAGGGGTACATCAGATCAGTTATTTAGAAACCTTGGACAAAGCAGAATGCATCGGTGTCTTGGCTCTCCAGAGTCTACAAGTCAAAGTATCTTCGGAGGGTGCCTGGTTTATAAGCAGATCTCCTCCCTTCCAGAGCTTGTGGTGAGGGTTGGCTGCTTGTTATTGCCCTAATGTTATTTCTGCATCCTCACAGCCTGTGTGTACATGCATATTTCCACTTGCTCTTTTATCATGTTCTCCTTTCTGAGCTTCCCTTTAGACTGTTGATAAACGGTCTGTGTTGCTTAATATGGGTGAGGGTGTTGGGTTTTGGAGAGTCTGGCAGGGTTTCTTACGGAGTACCCGGATGCACAGGAACTATTAAAGTGTGGTCTTGTGGTCTAACAGTTGGACCTGCCAGCTGGTACGGTGGGGATGAAACTGCAAAAGGATGTTCTGTGTACTAGTAGTAAACCTCTGAGCAGACGGCATTAGGAAGGGGAATGGGCAGCGCTAGTGGCAGAGGAGGGACAGTCTGACTCAGAGAGCCCCTGCCCTACGCTCACCAAGTCTGGTTGGAGAGGGAAGTAATTTACTCTCTTGCCTCTGTTGGTGTCTCTGCCCTCCTGCTGTCGTATGGGGCTGTGTGTGTCATGTCCGTGGAAGCAGAGCAGGGCAAGACAGCAGGTACCCAGATACCTCACTCCTCAGTCCTGTGGCCAGACTTGTTGAGCCCAGTTCTCTGTCACCTGAACCAAGCTTGCCTTAACCTGGTGGAAGGGAGGTCAGGGACTGAAGCTGGGATGTGTCATTTTGTTCCCACAGCTAGGCATACACTGAGAAACCCAGGAGCTGATCACACTCCGCTGCTCTGGTAGGAAATGCTTGCCTTTTCCCCCTCTCTGGAGTGGTTAAGTCTGTTTGCACTGAAAAATGCTCTGCCTCCGAAAGAGGAAATATGGGCCCTGTTTCTGTGAGATGCTGCAGGGTGGCCAAACATCCTCAGCAGATAGAGATCATGTAATTCAGGTGGACCACTAAACTTTTAGGCAGCAATTAGGACTTATGCAGTAACTCTGAGTCAACTAATACATCTGGGTGTTGCCTTGGCATACTTCCGATGGCAAATCCTTCCTGTGTAGGCTTGATGTTCTTACATTCTCCTCTGGCCTCCCAAGTTCTCCCCTTGGAAACCTGATCAAAAGCCTGTGGTGGTGCCAAAGGGAGATGTCCCATTGAATTCCCTGGCTTTCCTTTGGTCCTCTAGACCTGCAGATGATCCCAGGCGGTTTCTTTGATGCCTTCTTCCCCAGTGGATGAAGTAATTATGACTTCTGTGCAGCAGGCTAATAGCTCTGAAGACTTTAGTCAGGCTGATTAACAACAACTGTGTTTTAATAAAAAATGTTCTGGCAAATCCTTCTGAATTACAGCCCTAATTACTCTGCAGCCTGATGTGCATCAATTGCAAAGCTAATAGGATCACCTGAATCCAGTTAATGAATTCTCTGTTATGGCTTGCTGTGACTCACAAGATGTGTAGTGTTTCTTCTGGTCTCCCCTGCCCTGCTCCATTCCCTGGTGAATATTTATGCTCTGTATAGCCAAAGATAAGGGGGTGTGCACCTAAACTTTGAATGAATTAACTTAAATATATGTGTATCCTTCCTATCATTATTTCAAGGGACTTGTAAGGATCAAGAGCCTGGGCTTTGTACTTTGGTCTCAAGGTGAGTTCATTCAAGAAGTTACTGGTAGCTGCTATTGCCTGATTGCTGTTTTCAGGCTTACAGGTTTTGGTGAGAAATCTGTTCAACCCTGATCTCTGTTTCCCTGGTAGTAGTCTGCATCTATGTTAGAGAACAGAGTTAGGAGAAACATGCTTCATCTTTGCTAGTATTTTTAAGGTAGTTTGTCCTGTATCAGGAAAAGAAAAACCATTAATCTGAAAGTAATTTGTTGTGTTGGAAAACTTTTTCTTTCCATTTCAACCCTTTATATGTAAACTTGCTTATGCTCCCTGGCTGCCTACCCCCCTTCAAAAGGAAAAACGTGTATTAACCCCACATCCAAGTTCTTCCATCTTTTACAAGGTTGTAAACTGGCTATCTGGGTTTGGAAGGCTCGGGACTGCTCAGGACTGGGCCCTGGGGAAGCAAGAGAGACCTAATGGTGCTTTTGGTTTTAAGATGTCTTTTTTTCTTTTCCAGGTGGAGGGTCTAGATAGTTTGGGGCTTGTTGGCAGACTGTTGTGTTAAAGGTTTAGTCTCAGTCAGGGATAAATGAGGGTTGTTTGAAAGTGGCCTTTCAAAACTTCCCTCCTTGTTGGCTTCTTGTTCTAAATGTACTGTTTCTTACATAGATTTATAGGATTAATTCCTTGTTTAGGCATACTATAAAATGTGCCTCTAACCATGTACCTTATAACTGCCATAATAGCAAGGAAGCCTGTCTGACAAATTTAGTGGCAGGAAGCAAAGTAAACATCTAAAGGATGTAATAAAGAGATCAGGTGGGTAGGACATGGCAACATACCAGAGGAAAGACTTGACACTAGCTCCATTTCTGGTCCCATAGCTCCAGTGCTGTCCTTCACTGGGCAAAATGCAATGAAATAGTTGTCTTAAAGTGTTCCTTGTTGGGGTTTGTGTAAAAGCCCAGCTACAAGTCCTGGGACTGGAGGGGAGGATGCGTGGAACAAATCTTTCTCTTTCCCACTACTCACACCACAGTTGATTTCATATATGGGTCAAGCTGAAAAACTCCAGCTCATTGTGAATAGAGGAGTTAGGAGCGGTGTTAGTAGAGGATATTGGACTGGTTGTTTTCAGAGGCTTCGTTAAAGCTCTGTCTAGGAACTTGAAGACCTTGGGTAAGAGGGAAAAATGCTAAATGATTCAAATGTTGCAGTAGAGAGAGATGAATGAAGTTACAAAGGAACTGTACAAATATTTATTGCATGCTGGCAGCAGATTTCAGACCAGTCTGTTAAAGCTGGGGGGAGGGCATGGCACTGTTGGTTTGTTGGTTTTGGGGGTTTTTTTGGTTTTTTTTTTGTTTTGTTTTGTTTTTTTTGTTGTTTTTTTTTTAAGCAGAGTTTAGAGGGGAAAAAATAAATTCTTGGGTGATATTTGGAAAGAGGAACAAAACCAAGCCAAGCAAATCTACTTGTAAATAAGACGAGGAGGAGGAGAGCAGCAGAGGTGGTGCTGGAGGATTTGTGTTGCTTTCCTGGGCATTAAAAGTGTAGTATCTCTGTGGCTGCTCCTGCCTAGCTGGGACACGCAAAAAAATTTGTTGTGAATGATAGCCTGAATGTGGGAGGAAAGGAGTGCAGTCTATCTTGGATTTTTAAATACTATGGTGTCAGACTTCTGCATGTCTGGTTCTCCCCAAAGTTCAGGGCCTGCTCTTTGAAGGCTCCTCTCATTTCTTGTGTTTACAAGCATTTATTCTCTGTTCTCTGTGCTTGGCTTGGTAACTAGGAATGGATTAGGAATGTAGGAGCTGTAGCAGATGTAGGGTAGATGCTGATTTTAATTGCCTGTGGTGGGTGTCTTTTGTTGTTGTTTTTGTTTACCCATTTATTCCATAAAGAAGAAAAACAATGTGTTCTGGGGCTGGAGCTAGTTTGGCTCTGACTGAGATACTGGGCACCTTAGCAGTGACATTAGCTAGGTGGCCTGGGGAGAAGGGGCACGCTTGTGTTCCTTCAGTGCCTCCCAGAGGGTCAGATAGGTTTTCTTATGGTGGATGGGAGGAAGTCAGTTCTCACCTCCTCCTCAGATAGAGCAGAAGTTGGCCATTTCACTTACATTTGATAAATATTTGCATTTTTTACGTTTTGGAAGCTGAGTGCAAGAAGATCAAAATTCACTCTTGTAGGCTTTTGGGGAGAAGTGAGAACTGGCTGCTTCCCTTATGTTGTCTGTGGGATTGCTTCATGTGGCTGCTCTGTGCTTGGGCAGCACCTAGCCCTTCCCTAGAAGATGCTCCAGGCCCTCGGGAGCTCCCTATAAAGGAGCTGGCCATGAAGGAGCATGGCCGTCTGCTGGGCAGGAGCAGGCCTTGGGGACCAGGAGGGATGGAGTTTCTTCCTGGCTCCATCTAACATCAGCCACCTGGCTTCAGTCTCAGTGTGACGGCCAGGGATGACAGGCTATGGCAGAGCAGCATGTGCTTGGTGCTGCCAGTGAGCAGCAGACTCTGTCTTTGCTCCGCCTTACAATGGCAGACCAGATCCAGCCTAACACCAGCTTTGCCGGTTGCTAGCACTGAATCTGTCCCACTTGACTCCTGCTCCCAGCAAGGCTGGTGGGGGAGCTGTCCCAGTGAAGCCCCGATCTCCCTCTCTCAACCTACTGTGGGGAGGCTTTGGCATGCCCCCGAGTGGGACAAAGATTTAAAATCCTTACCCTAACCTATGGGGAAAGTATTCAGGAGGCTTTCATCTTTGGAGAATGTGCTGGGTCCTCTGGATGAAAGAGCTATTATTTACCTATCAACAACATAATCCCCCTCCCTCCTACAGATTGCAGGCAAACTCCCGGGGCAAACGGCACTGTAATTAAGAACAAATATTTACTATGAAGGACTAGCTGAGGCCTGGCTGGGCAAGCAGCCATGAGCCTTGTCTGAACTTGCCTTCTGTTTGTTCCACTTTGAAAGCAAGGAGTCAAAGTCTTTTGTCAGAGGAGTGCTTGTGAGGCACAAGATGGTGGGTTAGGCCTTCGAAGCAGCCAGGAGCCATCAGGCTGTTTGTTCCAGGCCTGGGAAATCCCCCATAAGTTGAGTTACTTGCGTCTGGAGGCACTTTGCTTTTCTGTTATGGATTGCTCTGATGCAAGGGAAGGTGGGTACAGAGAGAGGCCTGCATGTGGGGACTTCAGCTGACGCTGTCTGTGGAAATACTTGTCTGCTTTAAAATCATGAATTAATTTAGGCTTCATTTGCATCTACTTTCCCTTTTAATTTCTGTTGCAATTCAAGAGTTTACTTCCCAGGACTCGAGCTCTGGTGTTTAAATGCAAGGGTTCTTGGCTGCTGGAGAAAGCATGCCCTTCTAAAACTGCTGGGACTGTTTCACAGCTGAAACTCACAGCCTACTCACCTGCCCTCTGCCACTCTGATCAACAGCAAGGAGGGGTGACAGGGATCTTGCTCATCTTCTGGCAAGGCTCGGCAAGCTGAAATTTAATAAATAAGTCAATTGTGAGTAATAGGAACAATTGCAAGGATGTGGTGTGTGGTTCAACCAGCTATCACTGCTGTGGTAATGCAACAAGGCATGTGATTAGACTGGGAAATTGCTGTAGCAATACCAAGATTTGCAGCATGAGCCCCAAAGAAGGAGTAGATGTGGGAGATGTACACAGACACACAGAGCTTGCAAGAAGACTGAGCAAAGTGTCTGAACGAGGCCAGCATCAGCTTCCAGGGTACTGAGGAAGCCACAGAAGTAACTGGAGAGGTGCCCCACAGCGTGCTGATGTGTGTGTATGCTATAAAACTCAATAGTTGCAGCTTGTCAGAGTTTTTGAGGAGTATGTCACCAGCCGGTCTGATTTAAGAGCATTTTTTTGGTTTGTTCTTCCTTGTTGTAGGGATGGTCATCTATTCTCAGCAGTATAACAGCTGAAAATGGAGTTCATGGATGCCTCTGCTCATAGGCTGAGCCTAACCTGCCTGGAGCTTTGATCTGTGAGAGCCACTTTATATATTAGATAACCTCTTTTGGGTTTTTAAGGTAAACTTCTTTGCTTCCAGACAGAAAAGTTTATTTGAGGCTTCACTCTGGATGACATGTCTCCTTTTGTTTGGGAGCTTAGATGCAACACCAGGGAGAAGGCAGGGATTATCTTTTACACAGGGTCTTGGAAGAGGGCTGGGAAGAGGAAACATGCTCAGCCATGAGCTAGGAAGTCACAGAAAAGCAAAGAAATGAGCTTGAGAGGCTCTGCAGACTTGACATCAGTGCTCCTTAAGAAGGCAAAACCAGCTTCAGCAGTGCCTCATGCTGTGACTTTATCAGTGCCCACCTGCTGCTTCGGCCCATTAGATGTGTGCAGGGAGGAAGCGGCTGCACAACCACTCCAGCTTTTGTGCTGTGATCTATATGTTAATGCTGGCAAACCCCAACTAAACACATAGCTTCAGTGGAACAAACCTTTCTACTGTTTCTGTGTTAAACCCACACCACCCTGGTTCATGAGAGTGTCCGTTTTTTGGCTTGGGTGTCCAAAATAAATGCCAGAAAAATAAATGCTATCAAGTCTCTGGTTTGGCTTCAGCAAAGTTGTTGTCCATTCCAGTGTGTCTCGTGCATATGGGCTGTAGGAGGGGAGCCCTGCTTTTGTCTTTTTGCCAGCGAGCCAGACACCTAGCCTCTCTCTGCCAAGCCTGTGAGAGTTTTACTTGATTTCTAAAGGGGAGGGTGTGGTAAAGCGTCCTGGAAGATATGCTGTGCTTTCTGAAAGAAAAGTAGGCACTGAAGTTCTGGTTAGAGAAAACATAGGCTGGTTCTTTGGGGGAATGATTCCTGCCTTGTTTTGTTGATTCCTGTCACTGCTGCTCTTTCATGGTCATGTTTGCTCCTTGGCAGGTTGAGGGACACGTATTTGTCCTCATGTCGTCACATGAGTACTATGTCCTGAAATGGTGAGTCCAGCTGTAGAGTGTGCCTGCAAGCATTCCTCAGATGAGGCCTTGTTTGCCTTGGCTAGTGTAAGATCCTGAAGCCAGATAGACAGAGGCCTCCAACATCCTAGTGCAGCAAGCAGTAATCAGGACTGGGGACACTTTTTTAAAATTGTGTTTAAGAGTTTTGTAGCAAGGACAAGTCTGTCCTGGGACTATATCTACTAGAGAATTCCCTCATTTCTTTAAACTGTTAGAGAGGTGGTTGTTGAAATGCCTCCTACTTCTGCTCTTCCCAGCTAGCTTAAAGACAAGTTTAGTGATTATCATTTGAAAAGGACCTAAGAAAAGAACTTAAGATATTCTTTTCCATCTGATATTACAAAGAGACTTCAACACCTCATCTCAGAAGACTATCAATTGTATTGTGTCTTTTGTGACAGTTACCAAATAGACTAGGTGTTTCCTAGCTTGCAGGTACACACATGATGTTTTGAGATGGAGCACATGAAAGGAACCTGAGGAGACTCTGAAGATCTCCAGAGGTGAGAAGGAGTTTGCTGCAGCCCACACAGTTCTGCATGGTGCTGGTGAGGAAGAGTTAACTCGCTTCTGTCTGAGCTGAGCCTGGGAGCAGAGGCTGATTGGCTGAACATTGGAAATCCTCTCTTCATGCCAGGTGTAACAGGGATCATCTGGTAAAAATGTGTGTCTGCCTGAGACAGATCTGCCTTAGACATGCATTAGCACGAATGGAGTTTGCTGTCTGCTGGAGGAGCCAGGTCCCCAGTTGAGCAAAGCCTAACGGAAATTGGATCCAGTCCAGAATGTCTGGATGGCATATGATATTTACTGAAATATGGCATTGCTTGTGTAAGCAACACACCCTTCTCCCTCACTCTGGAAACCATCTGGGCTTCATGTGTGAGTGGTTAAAAACCAGAGCAGGAGAGCATCTGATGCTGTATCATTCTTGTGATGTGTTTCCCACTCTGGCCCCCTCCATGGGTGTCCCTGTGGCTGCAGGCATGGGAGTCTCAGCCATGCCCTGATGTCCTCTTAACAACCCGCTGAGGGGGTTCTTCCCTTTTTCTGCAGCGGTTGTAAACAGGGTAGGGTTGCATGAGGAGTTTGTGTTGGGCTTTACTGACAGCATAAGAGGCAAACTGTCTTGCCTAGGTCAGGGTACAGTCGTCATGCTGCCCAGACCTTCCTCCATTTCTAGTTGGGTCCACAGCCAGTAGCTTTATTGACTGCTGATTTCCACACCAGCTGGAGTCAAAGCTCCTGGGAATGAGGAAAGGGTATTTGGCATGTCTGTGTACTTGCATAGGAAGTGTTTTTTGCAAAAGGAGCTGAGCACCCTTAGGAAAGGCTTGGAACTGGACAGGGCTCCCTGTCCTTCATATAGCCGAGCTAAGAGAGGATTGGCCCAGTGACTATGTTATAAGGGCAGGAGGGGCCAGGAGAGTACAGAAAATTGTCCCCTGCCTGCCTGAAGTAATGTAAGCTTGGCTGTGCTTTTCATTAGCTTCTGGGATGGGGGTTAGTTAAAGATAGCACCTCTGGGGTGGGGTTAAGGTTTCCTCTGCTGTTTTCAAGGCTTTCCTTGTAGCTTCCTCTTTGTCTGTGTGTGCATACTCTCTGTGGGTTTTGTTTCTTAAAGGGAGTGTCATATGACAGCCCCAGCATCTCTGATCTTTCTGGCAGACTGATCCCTCTTCCTTCCTGAGCTTGATAAACAGTCCAAGAAACTACGGCTGTGTATGAGTGTGTGTATGCCTTTCAGAGACCCACAGCTTGCTTCTCTAGTTCTTGGTGCGGTTTTTCTGTCCTTCCGTCATAGTTTCTGGTGCTTCTCTGCTGCACCTTCCTATCTCACTTCCTGCCGTGGTTTACCTGCTGCTGCTTAACATGAAGATAGAGGTGATACTGTGAACAACCTGTTTCTGAGAACTTTGACCTGTGCTCTCCAGCCTGACACCCTGATGGCACAGGATTTCTGAGGAGGTTAGGGTTTCAAGCACCCTTGACAAGGCATTGCAGTGCTTTCTGCTCTTTTGAGTGTCGGCAGTTTCCCTCTGCAGCACGGATGCTGTGGCTTGCAGGTTACCCAGATGCCCAGTGCAGGCAGATGCTATTAAGGGAGGAAAGCCTTCTCTGTGTGTGCAGAGCACTGTAGCACAGCAGAGTTCTGGTTCAGAGCAGGACTCTGACATGGTAGCACAATAGGAACCGTTCCCAGACTCCAGCTGTCTTTGGCCTAATGTGGCTAAAATACAGAGAGGCACTAAAACAGCCTCTCTTGCTTCCAACCCCAGCAGCTTGTGCTTCTGTGGCCAAAGGGTCTGGCTCAAGCTATGTTACTGCTGTTGAAAGTGGAAACACCCGTCAAAGCCTAGGGGGTCTGAAGGCTTGATCTCTGCACCTTTGCTCTGAGACCATCTCTTGGGCTGGGACTTCCCAAAGCCCCTTGGACCTGTGTAATGTCTTGGACTGAGAGGGGTGCGTTTTCCTCAGTTCCTGAAATAGTGCACACATTTGGGTCTCATTCGCCTCTCTAGATCATTGCCAGATCTCAGTTCCCAGAACCAGGCTGGACTAGCCCTGTACTGGGTCTTCAGCTTTTCCAGCTGAGTCTGCCCCTTGCCTTGAGAGCAGCTGATGCTTGAGAAATGATGTAGATTCATCCCCGTCCTCCAGGGTAGGAGGAAAGTTCCCACTTCTGTGTTCTCTTCCTCTGTTTCTCATAGTCTTGGAGAGATGCAGCAGCATTTAAACAGGTCACTTCAGTACCAAGGTACCTTATCTCCCTGCCTCCCTTCCTTTTTGCTACTTTGGCAGATTGCCTTGCCTGATTGAGTGCATTTTGATTCATTTCTGATATTTAATCTCCTCCCTGGAGAAAGATGGGCAGGAGAGATGCTGTTGGTGCCCTGAGGTAGGAATCAAGAGCTGTGGAGTGTTATTTCATTCAGTCCAAAAAAGCCCTCTAATAACACAGAGGACGTGTTGTGCTGTAGTGAAAGGCGGCTTTGAGAGATCGTGTAATCTGCCCTCGCCTGGCCTTGTGCTGTCTCTTGCTGTAGGACTGGAATCAAAATACCATCTCAGATGCTGCAGCCCGATTGATTGGAGCTGCTTCAACCAATTCCATCCCTGTGCTCTGGAGGAAGACCTTTCTCTCCTCCTTCCCCGTCCTGGTCAGATGACATCCAGGAAACTTGTGTCCAAACAAGAGATTCTTTCTTTTGCAGGGAGGGGATCCTGTGAAGGAAGTAGTCGGCTTTATAGCAAGTGGGGGTGGGTGGGCTAAGGGTGTTGGAACAGAAGGGTGGTGAGAGGAAGTGGGTAAAACGATGGGCCCCATCACTCTCATACAGAAGGGTTGTTGGGGTCAAAGGGTTGGAATATGGATGAGCAGCTGTGAGGCAGGGCCTGCAAAGAGCTTTTTTTGTTTGTGCTGAATAATGCTTGGTCCATTGGCTGCCTGTGTCTAGCTGTATGCTGTCCTACAGGGATGAGAGCTGTGCCCTGTTGTTCTTCCTCTACCCCTGGGCCTTCTACTGGGTTGATGCTTTTTGAAGGTGGAGCTGCTTCAGGGGCATCTCTCTTCAGGGACCGAGGACACTGACTGGTGATGTGTTCTGAGCTTTAAGGCAGTGGGTTTTGGCCTCCTCTCTCACCTCTAAAGAGGTGTTTCTCTTTTCGGCTTGCCACAACAAGAGGGGTGGATGTACCAAGACTTGCTTGGGCCAGCCTTGAGTGAAAAGTAGGGATCAGAGCCCTGATACAGGTTGAGTTCTGCCAAATGAGACTTTCTGTGCTACTCCATGTTGCCTTGTGTCCCTCAGCAGAAAGGGAATAGCATGAGAGCTCCCACTGGATGTGTTAATTTCTCCTGGGCCATATCACTCCAAGGTCATTCATTTGCAATTGCATTCATATGGGTGGTGCCTTTGCCTAGCTGAACTCTTGGAGGCCTACCAGGAAATAGACCTCATGTGACTATGAAATACAGAGATTTTATATGGCCATCTAAAATGCTACTTTTTAACAGGACACAGCCTCCTGGGGCAGATCTGTGAATGGAGCCAAGTCCTATGTCCTACTTAATTTCTTCTGACCACTGCTGTCCTAGCCCAGCTTTCATATCAAAGGCTTTTTGAAAGCAGGGTCCTGTGATCTTTTTTTGCTCTAAGCGCTTGTTCCAGTTTGTTGGGAGTGCCCAGTCTCTTCAGGGCATGGTGGAAGGAGGTAGTGCCCTCACACTGGCTGTGGCTGTGCTCCCTCCTGAAGTGCAGTACAATCTCTACTGCCCCAGTGCTTCGAAGGAAGCTAACTGCAGCTTTATTTATATGACATGGGTGGGGATATAATAAAAGGAAATGAAGAAGCCCACGCTAACAGCAATGGCTTTTGTTTGTCACCAACAATACTGCGAGTCTGGTCTCACTAAAAAGCAAATGCCGAATGGCCAGCTGCCAGCCCATCTTGGGCTCTGGCTGTATGCTCTTGTCCGGAGAGAGGAGCAGAGTCAGGCCCATTTACTCACTGCAGGTCCCGCTGTATAAGGTGGTGGGAACGATGTGATGCTGTTCCCCAGGAATTAACATTGGATGAGGCACGTGTTTAACCGCAGTAGGTCGGGCTCTCCAAGCATTCTCAGAGTAAGACCCCCTCCTCTTTCCAGATGGTGAAATGTCTCTGAAGAGTTCTTACTTTGGATAGACTTTTTTTTATTTAACTGCTTGGCCTCTGCCCAAGGGAGTCTGTGTGGCTTTATGGGAAAGGATTTTTAGCTGAGCAGTAATGGTGGTGTGCACGTTTGAACATGTGTACCCAGTGGATCATTCAGCTGGAGATGAAATTACACTGTTGACCGCAAATGTTTGTGCATATGCATTGATTGCACTTATCTGTAAAGTTATAATCCTTACTTATTTAAAGCTTCTGGTAGTATATGTCTGCTTGTTATTCTCTGTCTGTGCTCTGCAAGGCTCTGTTAAGCCCAATACCACCTCTTTCCCTGCCGCCTACTTGTCTTTATCGTCTTGTGCCTTGCGCCCTGTTGGAAAGCAGCTGTGTCACTGGGCCGGCCTTGCTGCCCAGCTGTGCTTGTGGGACATGAGTGATTTCCTCAGGGTTTGATGGCTGATGGTGGGGGAACAGCAAGGCTGAGGACTCAGATCTCTCCTTGGGATCCAGAAAAGGTCACAATTTTTCTATGGCTCCCTGAAAGGATGTATATGCTCTGTATCTTCAGGGAGATAGACTAGATCTGACTTCTAGAACAACTTTTTTACTCCTTTTTCTTTTGAACAGATGGAAGATCAAATGAGAAGACAGGAACAGCTTTGAGAATTAAAAGGTGAGGGTGGTGTAAGACTGGAGAGGACCTGCTATTAATCTAGGTTTGAAAATACAAGTGTTTCCCATTTACTGTGGTGCTAAGACACAGAACATCTTCCTGTAGAGGCAGAATGAGATCAAGTTGCTTGGTGGAGAGAGTTTTATCAGCTTTTGAAGAGGGTTGGTTATGAAATGGTGCTATCTGTTCACAGGGCTTTGACCTGGGTAGTCCTCCCTGGTGTATGTATCTGCCTGTATACTGTGATTCTCAAGGACTGTTTGGTGTCTTGTAAGCCTTTTGGCTCTGCAAGTGGAGGAAATGATGTGTCAATACAAAAGTATTGCCTTACATGCCATGGGACTGGATTGGTGGGTGGAAAGGTGTCCTTTTATTTGGGGAACATCTCTTTGGAGGTGCCTGTGTCTTTTAAAGGGATGTGTCACATGGCCATTTATTAATCAGCTGCAGACTAATGAGGGACTAACTGCAGACAAGCTGAGGGATAGCATGAAAATTGGCATTGGTGCTTGTGTCCTGCAGATGAATTTGGCTAATGCTGAATCTCTGACCATTGCATTCCTAACTAGCTGAAAGGAGATGGGCTACAGGGTTTGCATCCTTCAGGGGTGAAAAGCGAAAGGGAGAGCAGCAGGCTTGGAAATGCCAGTGCGGGACAAGCTTTCTTTTTGGTGAGGAGGACAGAGGAGATTAGACCTTTTCGTACATGAACAAGGGGTGGTAAGGAGACCACTGTGTATCTTTCTGTCCCGTCCTGTTCCCCACCCCCATTATGGGATGGAATGTTATGGGATATAGCCTTTGTGGAAGCTAAAGCTTCCAAAGGGTCTGAGCTTCATCTCATCTGCTCCAGGGAGGCACATCTGAGAGGAATGAGGAGCTGGCAGTGGTGGGAATGCCTACGGGAGAAAAGGCAGGATGTGGAAACGTGCTGGTACACAGAGGCAGTAATATAGATGGCAGCAAGGTGCCCAGAAGTGTACCTGTGTGCTCAAACCTCTCACTGGGACCCCAGAGCCTTTGGTAGAACTGGAGAGGCAAAGGGCAGAGCGGTCCTACTCCACAACCCTTGTGGAAACAGCAGAAAGAGGCCTTGTCCATTATTGAATTATTTTCAAGTGGTACAGCTTGTAGGTTAAGTGTTTCTGGAAACAATGATGGGTTTTCCACTTGCTCTGTGGGATCTCCTTGCTTTGATGTAAGTGAGTGAAGTGCTGAACAGCATTGCGGTTGGTTCCACACAGTCAGCTTGGCTTCGTGCAGGGCAAGACCCCCCCCTCAGCCTTCACATTGATAGAGAGGTGCCTTGGGGCATGATGAGGAGGGCTTTGCAATAAGGCCTGAGCTTTTGCTCGGCAGTCCCTACCCACTGTGTTTGAGAGACATAGGCACATGCTGTGGTGGTAATCGAAGCCAGATGGGTGCTCACAACTGGTTATCCTTCACCTGTCCTGCCTTCAGGTGTTGTGCTTGGGGCAGGTCTCTGTGGGTTGGTGAGTCTAGCTCAGGTTCAAACAGGGGGGAAACGAGCTCACCCGTTTCTGCCTTTTTGCAGGGCCCTGCTCCAACAGACAGTGTCATGCTGTCCAAGCTGTGGAGTCCTGGTGCTGCTCGGAGGCCGCCAGCCTTGCAGAGGAGAAGATGGTTTTGTTTAGTTTGCTTATGTGAAGAAAAAAAAGCCTGTCAAAATAGGGATTTGGAAAGGGAAGAGGGAGCAGGAAGTCTTCCTGTTGGCATTTATTAGAAGGGAAATGAATGTTTTATGTTCAGGGGCCCTGCTGGATGTGCGGTGCTTGGGGGACAGTGGTGCGGTGAAAGCCTCCTGACTTCTTGAGTGTGGGGTGCAAATGTGATCTGGAATAAGCAAGAAAGAGCTAAATATAGGAGCTGCTGGCTCCCGTCCTGCAATGGCAGCTCTGCCCTCGCTGCAGTCCTGGAGGCAGCGAGTTCTGCCTATTGTTCCGGTCACATTCTTGTGTCTCACGATGGGGCCTCTGTGATGGAATAAAATGAAGAGAAACAGATGGGAAAACAATAACCCAAGGAACAGGCCCTAAGCTTTGCTGGAAGCCTCCAAAAACCCATAAATCCCCAAATGCATTTGTGCTGGATTAGGGAACTGAAGCAAAGCAAGGGCCAAGTACTTGCCTTCCTGTATCCCATGTGCTCTCATTGCACAGAGGCAGCTCTCTGCTGAGGCTTTACCTTGCAAGAAATGATTGTGGTGGCAACTCTGATTGTTTAATCTTTTAATTCTGGCAGCTTTCTTGGCTGTCCTTTCCCTGCACACCCTGACGTCCTTGTCTTGCAGACCTCTGGATAAAGTGAGTGCACAAGGAGCCAGCTCACCATTCCATCCTTCTCATGTAGAAATGAGCTGGCCGCAAGGAAAATGCACTGGGACCCTTGCAAGGCAGTGGTGCAGTCTCAGTTGCTCTAAGTGCTCTATAGAAAGGAATAACCATTAGTGACTGTCAGCCTCTTGGAAGGAGAGACAGACTGACTTGAGTACTGAGCAGGGAATATCACCTGCCTGAAACATTATATTTGGTGACCATGAAGGTGTCAAATTAATCGGAAAGCCTGACCCAGCCACAATTTTCTTTTTGTTTGAGCTTGAAGTCAGTGCATGATGGTTTCCTCAGCAGAGGAACGTTGATAACGTTACCTACAGCATCGCTTCCTTGAGTGTGTGCAAAACCCTCAGCAAGCAGCAAGGAAGGATGGATGATTCTGGAGGTGAATGAATGACATTTGGTGCTTTCTGCAGAGCTCTGCTTTACCATGCAAAAACTAAACTTGTTTACTCACCTGCCTGTCTGTGAATTGGCTTTGCTTGCACTCAGGCAAAAACTACAACTGTTTCTCTAACAGCTTATTTGCTGCTGTCTTTTGGAGATGAAGCAGTTCCCCAGAGGATCAGATCAATGTTGCAGCTGGCCCAGGGGAAAAGTGAGGCTGTGCTATGGGGAGCAGGGGACAGGATGGGGGCTGAAATAAAATGAGGTCTTAGTTTGAACTAACCATCTTGTGAAACCTCACCTTTAGGATCTAAGGCAGGAAGAACTGCAAATGCTGAAGCTGTGCTGTTGCAGCTGTGCTGTTACGGCCTGGGAGCTAAGTTGTTTAAAGCCAGATAGGGATCTATACAACAGTGATCTTCATCCCTGTTAAAATTCTCCTTTTCTCCCCCTGTTCCTTTCCCCAAGTAAATATTCCTTCAGTCCCCCTCCTCCCTGATATGTTTGCTTTTTCCAAACACTGTTCCATATTAAACAGCTGTCACTGCTCTGAATAGACAGATATATACCTCTGCAAGTAAAGAAATGGTGAAACTATTCATGTGCTGGAGTGGCTTGGTCCAAAGCTACTGAAACCAACAGCTAGGCTCATATTCTGTTTAATGGTCTTTGAATTAGGCTTGATGTTACTCAGGCGGTTGCATTTGCAGGATACAGGTTTTCTGTGTGACTGGTCACTATACTAGAGGGTATTTTGTACAGACAGATGTGTACTCTGGGGTTGTAATTACATAGTTTAACTTTATTGTTCCTTGCATTTGAGTGGGAGAGGTTGGTTTTTTTTCATTGAAATTATAGAGTATTTATGCCCTTTTGTTCTTTGCGTACATGAAACCGCATAGGAACCACCAAGTTGCTGGTAAAAAGCGAACTTGAAATCAACACAAACCAGTGTGTTGTGCATTGCTTCCTTTGACCGAGTGTCATGCTGCCAAACTCATTTCATAGCCTCCATCCCCTGCTGTGCTGCAGCACTGTGATGCAGCTGATGTGTTCCTGTGTCGCTACTTCTACACCTGCGTGTAAGGAGCACACCTAAAAAAGTGTATTTGAAAGGCAAGGCCAGGCAAGTGCAACTGGCCCCTGCTCCAGCTCATGTGTTTGCTTGTGCCGCCCTGGAGGACTGTCCTCGGAAAGCATGGCTGAGGCCAGGGAACTGCTCCTGCCAGCCCCGTGGTGCTACAGGAAATGAATCTTCCTGTTTTGTTACCCACCTCGGTTCTATTTAGGGCGAGCCCTGCTTCCTGCTGAGAGATGAATAAGGGACCGATGGAGGTAGACTTCGTGAGGGACAATGAAATATGTCCTTCTTTCTTTGGGCTTGGAGCCACTGAGAGCTTTTTCGTGCCACCTGAATGGCCTGTGGGAGGAAGCAGGGGAAGAGGAAAGAGAGTATCAAGCTGATACTCTCTTTCAGAATCTGACTCCCATTCCTGTTTTTTCAGGGGGGAGTGGCTTACACCACCAGTCAATGACCTTTTCTCAAATGCAAAGTAAATGTTTTTTTTTCAGCAGACTAACCATCGTGAAAGAAACAGTAGGAGGCAGGGAGATGGCAGGTATGTTTAGATATCTTAGGTCAAGTACCACAGAGCTAGGGTAGATAACACCAATGAAGCCAGCAGGAAGAGACCTCTCTACGTTTTAGGGAGGCAACTGTGCAGTCCGTGCAGAGGTGGGGAGAGTGGAATCTGGCTCACAAAGTAGGGAACAAGGAAAGAAAAGTCAGGGTCTTCAGCAGGTGTGAGCCTGTCCAGCTCAGAGGTGAAGGAAAGGGAAAATCCTTCTGTTTGCCTTGTCTCACTTCTGAGGTACCAGCTAAAGCCTATTTTATGTGTGTAGGCAAGAGTCACTTTGATCAAATGCAATTACTGTTAAGAGGGAAAAAACCAACTCCAAACCAGCATATAGCAGGGCATACACAGCTGAATCTCCAATAAATCAGCTGAACACATGGAAGAGAAATGTTTGGGTTTGAATGAAGTTTCGAATTCCATTTGGGTGGGATGGCATTCAGTAATGCCACACTGCAGTGTTTTATTTTGGAAACAAACCAGAGTTGTTTAATCCTTTCTTAACATTGAAGCTATTCTTTAACTTCCAATTTGAAAGTGTAGCTTGGGGGAGCTGATTGCATTTCTTGGTGCCTGTTTCTTGTGCTACATACAACCCTGTTTGGGTTTTTTTATGTTCATGCTGTGAGAGCTGGTGGGAAGGTCTGACTTTTGGAGGCAAGTGAACTGAATGTGAACAGAATTATCTTTGTGTTCAGAGCCCTAGAGACCCCTTGGCCCTCAGGAACATAGTGACTGGAGGGAACTGTTAGGTCTTATCGCTATGGACATGGGCTTTTGGCTAAGAGATACACAAAATGATTGTGTGAAAGCAAGACCCCACCTAAACAGGCTTGTGTTGTATTCCACGTATGGTCTGATTTTCTGGAGGAAAGAAAATTTACTTCTTTTGTGATTTTTAGATTGTATTAAAACTTGCTGTAGCTCAGCCCCTGGATGTCCACCCCATTTTTGAAATCACAGTGGTGCCAAGTTCTCATCCATGCAGTTTTGAAGTGGATTCTCTAAGAGTGCTTTTGCCTTGATATGGTTAGTTTGGTTTGCTTTAGAGGTCCACACCATCTCAGAACTAGTTTATCTTGAAGCAGGAAGGATTCATGCTGCAGTCCCTCAAGGACTCATTGTGCTTGTCCCTGTACAATCATGCTGCTTAGCTGGAGGCATTCATTTTTTGGAAAGAGTAGTCAGAGAAGTGACTCACCCAAGGGTGCGGAGGTCTCGGGGAGGCAGCATGAGAACAGAGCAGACCGTAGCTCTCCTGTTGTCGGAACCAAAGGCTCTGCCATCAGCCTGGTTTCTTGTGGAGCGTAAGCCTGACCAAGTGCTTGGAGTATTGATGCCACTGTGATTTCTACTTAACAGCCTTGGAATGGCCAAGTTTGTTGTTCCTTTAGTAGTTGTGTAGATTCTGCAATGGAGAAAAAATAGAAACAAGTTGGGGCTTGAATTGTTCTATTTATAACTCTAAGCACCTAAAGTGCATGAGGCTGTAATGCTGTAGCAGGTACAGCATCATTTCAATTTTGAGAGATAGAGACTCCGCCTTCCCATTATCAAACCACACTGTAAATTAGCACAGTGCTGCAAGCAGTTTCTCTACTGGAGAATCTTTTTTTTTTTTTTTTTTTCTTTTGGCAAGTGAGTGACACTTAACATTACCTTCAATATCATATTGATGCATGTATAGTTTTTACAAAATAGTAGCTACTGTCCAGTCTATTCTGCCCATTCCTGTGTAGCAAACTAATCTCTTGGATGTGTGGCCGGAAAAGCAGCTGTGGATGACTTCACCAGATACAAAGCAATGGCAAATCCAGCTCATGATGTATGTTACCAATATGAATAGCTTACCCCTTTCTCCTGCTCCTTGTCTCTTCTGGCAAGAGTGATGGAAAGTTAAAAAATATTTAACATATAATAGATATTTAAAGAAACACTTCTTCCTGTAAAGTGTATGCATGGCTATCAACATCATAAAGAAGAGCATTTTGTCTTTAGCTCCTGAATGATGGGAACTCATAACGCAGTAAATTACACCAATATAAAAGTTAATGTACTCAGCTTTAACAGAGATATTTTACCGTTATTATCACTATCGAAAGTGACATCCATCACAGTGACATGCACCCAAAAAGGAAAAAAAAAGCCTGGTGTAGTTGCGTCTAATAACTCCAATTACACAGCTCTTCTAATGCCTTTTTTATAACAGTTTTGCAGCTGTGTACTATACCCTATTAACGTGATTTCTCTCCTATCTATAAATTTCTTAGGATTGCATCTTCCCCTCCACTTTCCATAGTCACCATTTATTATCCACAGGCTTCCCATAAAACAAGGCTGTAGGTGACATAAAGAGGTTGATGCTGACCTAGATACAGACCCACCCCTCAGCTTTTTTCTTTCTTTCCCCTCAGCCATAATGTGCTCATTACAGTGTTGAGGAGGCTTTGTTAAAAGGTTCGGCTTCTCCTAGCAATTGGTGCTAAAAATAGTCTCATTAGCTGAAACTTCGCTTGATCAGCAAAGGAGCTCTTTGGGGAAGCGGTACTGGGATGGACTCAGGACATAAATAAACAAGAGGAAACTCCGTCCCACTGTCCCGTCAGCTCCAGAACTAACTTGGACCTGCAAGGCAACACACCAGCAGTGTTTTCTGTCTGTGGCTCACTGCAGAAGGAGGCTTTTCCATCCTCGCTGGCTAGAGTAACCATGTACCTAATGATGATTTTGCTTGCATAGTTTTGGGGGTTTATTTTAATGTTCCCACACTGAGCTTTTTCCATGGGCAGCTGAATAGTCTGCAGATCTTGCAAGGCTGCAGTGTTTGTAAGTGCTCTTGGGAGCTTGAGTACTGAAAAGCAGCCCTCTCTTGGAGGGGACAGGTATGGAGCAGTCCATGGCTCACTGAAGCCAAGGGATTTAGGATAATCTGGGCTGGGCTGCAGGCCACTTTGCTGTGGCTCTTTCCAAACAGCTCTGTGCAGTTCTGTTGCATTTCCCTGGAATCCACTGGGTCTTTCCAGCAAGAGCAGCTCATTTCTGCCTGCCCAGGCTTCAAGAAGTGTAGCAGAATGCACTTGTACCCTCTGCATCACTCTCTGAGCCAAGAACCCTGCCAAGCAGGACATATCTGTCACATCTGTGGAAACCCCTGGGACAGCTGTTCAGGCCGGGGATCCTGAGGAGTGGCCGGGTAGTGCCCAGGGAGAAGGTTACATTTGTTTTCTGTCCTCCCACTGCTAGGAAAGCTTGGCCGTGTTGCCACACTGGTAGGTGGGCAGTGGGTTCTGCAGCTCCAACCTGCTTGCCCTTTGCCAGCCTTTGCATTTGCTCAGGTAGGAGACTCTTCTGCATAGCAAAGGATATATCATTATCTCTTGTCCAAAAGAGAAATGCAGCTCGTAGAGTAATTATCTCTGCCATCCATGCTGCCTTATTTCTTACCATGTTAGCATACTCATAATACTCATAATTAACCACAAA
This sequence comes from Falco biarmicus, assembly GCF_023638135.1. NCBI lineage: Eukaryota > Metazoa > Chordata > Aves > Falconiformes > Falconidae > Falco > Falco biarmicus. The sequence continues at coordinate 106,120,521 of NC_079291.1, forward strand.
GCTTTCTTTTTTTTTTTTTTTTTTTATCCTTCCTTCCAGTTCTTGCAGTTGAAATCTTTGAAATAAAGCTCTGCCTGTTTCTACTTACCTTGAACTAAGCTTAACTCTGCCCTTCGGTAAAAACTGAAGGCAAAGGTCCATCTCCCCCAAACAGGAGGAGGCATGGGAAGGGAGCATGTTGCAGGCTCTTTGCCTCTCCTTTCCCAGTCAGACTGTGACACGAGCCCTGTACAAAGACCTGCTTTTGAGGAAGACCTTTGCAAGCCATACATGATGAGATTGTCCAGGCAGCTGGCATGGACTGGCCCTGTGGTGCTGCAGCTCTATTTGTAGAGTTATATATACCCTCACTTTGTTTTTGTCATTATTAGTAATGAAAAAAAATCAATAAAGAATAATTTTGAACCTGCTGTGGTAATGGGCTGTGCTTTGGTTAGCAAGGAAAAAGCTTACACTGAATGCCATGTTATTAATGAGCCATTGGTTTGATTGTCCTCAGTACTGCCCTGAAATGTTGTTTATATGACCAATATGTAAAGCCTTTGTATGTGTGGATGTATCCAGCTAAGGGACGCAGTAGCATTTCTGAAGACACCTTGGTGGCCACCAGTCTGAACATCCTCCAAAACTTGTTGCTGATTCAGTTTAGCTGGAGCATCCCTGGGAAAAGGTTGTTTCCTCCACTGCTTTTCCTGCCTCTGCCCATAGCAGTGGTGGGAGAGCAGGGAGCAGCTGGAGTGATCACTGGTAATTATCCATCATCCTGGTGAGCCTAATCCTAGGGCTGTGCCTTGGCTTGGGGATTGTGACTATGGCTGCGCAGGGGCAGACCCCAAGGACTTGTGACAACCATCCCAGGGCTGTGAAGGCTGCACATGCTTCTGTCAAACTGTGGCTCTGCAGAGCGAGAAACTACCTCTTCCTTTTCCCCAAGAGGCCAGGAAACCAGCAGGGGAAGAGAAGTCAGCGTTCATAGGCAAGGATCAGCACAAGTAGGTGGGCAGGGAGGCAGCTAGGCGGCCCCTGTTCACTTTGCTGCTGTCAGCCTTGCTCTTTTTGACCAAAGCTGTGTAAGCTTGCTGGCCGTCAGGCTCCAGCCAGAGGGGTGTGCTGGAGAAGGCCTGCTCTGGCCTTCTTGCTGGAGAGTCCCCCCCCCAAGTCTGGCTCAGACAGCCATGGCTGTGAGGTCCCTTGCTGCCAGCTGCATGTTTGGGGGAGGTAGGATCTCTCCATGCAGCAAGACACCGAGCAAAGGAAGGAAGTGTCTGCAGTCTGGGTGCCTGCCTGGACTTCCTAAGCAGTTACTTCGGCTATATGACCGCAGCAAAGACTATGTCATTACTGTACTTGCTTGTTTGATATGGCCTCTCCATGGTCTGCCATGTGGGCTTCTGAGACCAGGCAGGAAGAGTAGTTACTGTGCAGCCAGATGGTTTTGTTTTTTTGTTTTTTTGTTTTTTTTTCCAGGGAGGTTAATTAGCATCAACTGGCCCAGCCCTGGCATCTGAGAAACAAGTACTTAAGGCAATAAATGAGCTGTCAGTTGTCCCCTCCTGAGCCCGATGAAGGAGTTCAATGGGCTTTTCCTCAGGCCCTTCGTACCTAGATGTTGTGTGCTGACATATGTTACCTGTCTCAGTTCTTGAGGTGTCTGTTGAAGCTTGTATGATGGGCATGTAGGTGTGTTAAGGAAGGATCGACCAGAGTTTATTTTTGGGATCCCCTGCATCTGTGAGGAACAGCTTTGCTGCCAACTTCACGATACCCCCTTTTCTTCCACAGAGACTTCTGAGCCTGCTGAGAGTCGCCCAGTCACGTGGGAGGGTGGCAGGGTTGCAACTACAGAGAAGTGCATGTTCATGTCTCCTGGGAGCCCCCACAGCTCTGCAGAAGTGCTCTCAACAGCTACCAGTAAGTCTTTAGAGTATGAATTTCTTGGGTCAGACACTGTACAGCTCATGTCTTGTTGGGCCTTAATGAATGGGAAATAGCATCTGGAAAGGCTGTAAACTTGGCTGTACTAAGCAGAGAGCACTGAAGGGAAAAAATGGATTTGAAGACTATTCTTTCAAGCCACGGCTTGATTTAGAGATATTGAAGCTTGTGTGATGGACGTGTAGGTGTGTTAAGGAAGGACTGACCAGTGTTTGGGTACAGTTTGGGGATCCCCTGCCTCAATAAGGGACAGCTGTGCTGCCAACTTCATGGAGGAAAGACATTTGTCAGGAACGCTTTGTTGCTTTCCGGCCAAGCTCTGTTGGCACTCTGGCCAAGCTGGAGATTTTATGGCAATTGCTGTATTGGGAGGAAAGACTAAGTAATGCCCTTGGAGCTTCAGAAAGAAAAGGTTCAGTGATGCCACAGCTTCCCATGCGTGTGTTCTGAAATCTGTACCAAGTGCTGGAGCACATGGACCTGTCTGTTCAGTTCCTCACTCATGGACAGTGAGATTTAGCTCCTTCCCTTTGTGCAAGTCTCCTCTTGTTTCCTGTACCCATTTGTGACCTTCTTGGGAGGGCTGGAAGCCCCAGGGTTTTCCCTTGAGGTACGATTGCTCATCCTTGAATAAGATGTTTACTCTTGCCTGTAATTGCATGGGGCTTGAGCATCACCAAACCCTAACTGTGCTTCCTTCCCACCTCATTGCTTTCATGTAGAGACATGGGTGTGTGAATTGCTTGGGGAGGTTCAAGTTGTGGCATGATAAGCTCCATCTCCAGGCACTTTCCCAATCTAGTTTGTTAGGAGCAGGTTCTGCTTCTTGTTGTCTGTTCATTGCAATCCCCAGTGTACATCAGGGTCTCCTGGCCTTCCTCCACTGCCCTAGCCACCTCTGGCTCACAGTACATTCAGGAACCAGTTACTGGTTTTAAAATCGGAGACAGGCATCCTTTATTCAACTTTGAAAAATGGGGAGGTTTGAAGCAATGGAAGGGAAAGGGCCATGGTTCTGTTCCAGTATTTATTTTGCTTATTGGAAAACAAAAACATTTATCAGGCTGTTTTCAGAAACCAGCAATCCGTAAGCTTGGTTTTCATTAAAAAGGCGCTCATTGTTTTTCCCATGAGGATTTAGTGACATTTTTCAAAAGTTTCTGTGCATAATAATTGTATTTTTTAATCAAATTTTGTTCTGATGTTGTGACCACAATAAAGTTTAGGAAACTATTATTTATTATGGGTTAAAAAATATTTTGTGAATCTGACTGGTTTCCTTGATTACAGGATCATACTGTGATTCTTCTCCCAGTGCAAAACAGCATTATAAATGTTGCTTTCAGACTCTGTGGGATGTTCCCAAAATGGCTTGGAGAGCTACTGTCTCTATCATCTGTTGCTTAGCTCTGTTGGTGGGATTCTGACAGAGAAATTTATGGGTTGATGCCACAGGGAGAGAAGGTGGTATCTGATTCAAGGTTTGTCTCTTTCCTCTCTCTTCCACAGACTCCAGAAATTGAAGTGTTTCTGGTGGCTTAGTTTTACCTTCATCAGAGCTCAGTGTTGGTTGGAAGTTGAGCAGTAAACTTCTCTCCAGTCCCTCCTCTTTTTTTTCTTCTTTTTTTTTTCTTTTCTCCTTTTTTTTCCTTCCCATTCTCCTGGGACACATGGTGGCATTTCATCCCTCTGAGATCAACTGATTGCGGCCTTAAACTATCAGAGAACATGGATTCCTCACTACTTTATAGTGAGACTGGAAGCTTTTTAAAGAACATGCCATAATTCATCTGTGGTTATGGATTATAAGGCGGAAGTGGTCAAGTAAAATCTATGATGCATCATACAGGAGGGAACTGTGAGCTGCTGTTAATCTCAGCAGAGGAGCAAATGACTGTGTGAGATGGAAGACCATAAAGAAAAGAGCCTAAATGTATTTATCTGTTTCCCATTTATCCCTGAAACGGATGTCTTAAGGCACAAAATTATTTTAAAAATCCAGCTCTTTTCAGTTTATGGCCTGAACTTTCATAGCTAGTTGTATAAATAATGCAGGAAGTATCTTGACTATTCTCCTGCATGTTAAACTGCCACAGCTGGTGTCATTGCTTGCAAATATGGTGTGCCACAGCAAGGGAAAAATTGGGTTTGCTCTGTATTCATTGCATTTCACTCAGCTTAGCCACTGGAAGCAGCTTGAGTCAGCTTTGCTTCATCTCTCTCACACCCTTAACCCAAAGCTGCATTGTTTAGGTTCCTAGTAGAACTGGTTGGGAATCTTTTGAGATGATTGTTAGTAAATGCTGCGTTAAGTAGATGATGACTTTTAACAGAGAAATGTACATTTTGGTTAAAATTTTTGTAGCTACCTGCTTACTCTAGTACAGCCAGAAATCAGACACTCAAGCTAAGATGTGAAAGCTCCTACTTCCAGATCCAACCCCACAGATATTCAGTCTCTTTCCCTTTCAGTTTTGGACTGTTGGCTCTTCTCGGATAGATATGTGGGGTTGGGTATGCTCTAGGTGTGGGAGCCCCTTTTTTTTCCCTGTGTGTATGTGGATTTTTTAAGGGTTTGAATTTATGCCATATCAAGTGCTTCAGTCCCTGAAATACATTTCAAAAAGGCAAGTATTTTTCTCTGGATGACTTTCAATTCATGACTGAGAGAAAGGGAATCCTTCCAAGAGATTAAGCAGGGACAATGGTATCTGCCCTTGGATTGTGAAAGTTTCTGCCTCTGGGGGGGCTCTTTGAGACTCCTCTCAAGACCTGCCCACTGTTGGAACTTGCAGTGAAGCCAGAAGACTTCTCACCATGATTGTGTGGCTGCTCGTGGGAGCCAGACCTGGACAATTTCATGAGATTTTAGATCTGATTTAACAATGGGTAACCAACACCCAAAATCATGACACAAATTGAAGCACCTAAGAAACCTGGGATTGGGACCGGTAGAGCATGGTTCTGCTTGAAAGTTTGCTAACATGAGCAACTGGAGGCAGCAGTTTGCCTCAATTCCTGTATCTACATTTGGGCAAAATTTCTGGTTGACAGGAGTGAGCCCAGCTGGTCTCAAGTGTGAAATCTTGCCTGTTTTATCTGTAGGAGGTAAGAGCTGTATGTACCATCTTTACCTTTTTGTTGAGAAATAAGTCTTTCACCTCCAAGATAGAAAAGCTGTCTTGTGTTTGTGTGTGAACACCCACAAACCGGAAAGGCCAAATCTCTTGCTTTTCCTGTCCCCGGTGCAATTTGCAGGGAGAGGCCTTTGCTTGCCCCACCAGCTTCACTAAAGGGCTGTGTTTGCACAGCTCTATGCCTGATCAGCTGAGCTCTGATTTGGATTTACGCACAGATTGTTGGAAGTTCAGGCAGAAAAACCTAGGAGGGTTGATTTTATTTTGCTTTTCCTTCTTAAGGGTAACTGAGAGTCCAGGCTGCCAGAATCGATTGGACCAACTTGTATATCTTCTCTTCTGAAGCCAGCTGACAGTTTTAAACCATCTTTAAATCAGATCTTTGTGGTTAAGATTTACTGGGAGCTTTTTTGCAAATGAAATGCAGAATCTTGTGCTCTCCACTTGGAAGACAAATTCTTGAAAGTGGCTTCCTGTGCATTGACAGGAATGTGGGGCTTTCAGGTATATATTTACATGTACATGCTGCTGAGCCCTCAGTGGTGATAGACACTTCCAAATGGCCCTGCTCAGAGAGGTATCCTAGTGTCTGAAGGCAGATCCTGCGAGCCTTCTAGATTTACGGGAACGAGGGCCCCTGAAGTGGATGAATGGGACAGGTACCTATAAATACAATGAGCTAGTCTTGCACACAGAATAGCTACATCTAGCTTTATAAATAACAGCAGCCTTTTAGGTTTCCTAGGAGGTCTGGCAGTCTTACAAATGAATGTGCTGTTAGTTGTCTGAGACCAGACATCAGAAAGCTGTCCATGAGTGCTATTGGCCCACTGTCTCTTTTTCCCTGCCCCCATTCCCTCTCCCTTGGTGGGATTTGTTGGTTTGGGGTTTTTTTGGGCTGTTTTTGGTTACTGAAGACACAGACCCTGCTTGGCCTGCAATCTCTCACTGTTGCTTGCTGCAGATGAATGATTCATCAGGCCCAACCTGATAAAATTGTGCAAGCCAGTCACCAAAGTTAATCAGACCAAAAGGAAAGAAAGGAGGGAAGGGAAAAACAAAACCAAAAGGCCCCAGAGCTAGTTCTAATTTTCAAACCTCCCCTGGGAATTTAAAAATGCATGTATAATGTTCTCAGCCGGGGTTCTCCATCCTCCTCCAGCCTTCATTGGGAAATTGGAGAGCAACCCAGGCGATCACTTTTAAAGTGCAACTTCCGATGTTGCAATGCAGAAGAACATGATTCAACAGGCCTCTGACTACTGTCGGGCGGCTCATTCATGGCGCCTTATTTGTTAATAGTGCTGGGGAGCAGGCAGCCGTGGTTGCAACCTGCTAATCACTTCCACTCAGATTTGTTGTGTCACACCAGCAAGGACTGAGGTGAGGGGGCTGAGGAGCTGCTGACATGAATCACGCAGTGCTGTGCCGTGTAATTAGGAAGGAGCCCTGTGGTTCTTGGTGCACTAGCAAGATTTCTCAGGCCTGAAACATAATAAAGACTGCCACCCACTTTAGCAGTGAATTAGCATCATCCTTGCTGATCCTGAAAGAAGCTGAACACTTGCTGGAGGCCCAGTTGCTTGGGATCAGGGGGAATTGGTGTCTGACCAGACAGGGCAAGGCTGATAGCTAGGTCACTGCCATAGTGGGGATGACAGATCTAGGAGGAGAGAGAGTGCCTGGGGGTGCTCTGCTTGAAGGCCATCACTCCCTACTTGGTGCACGGCTGCGATAGTCCTGCTCACGTCCACCATGTGACTACATGAGACGGAGTTGCACAAGCAGTTGCAATGGGGTGTGCCTCTCCCCTGCCTGTTTGCTGTGATGTTCAGGGGCTTCCTGGGGTGCTGCTTCTACATCTGCAGCTGAAGAATATGCTTTTGTTTCTCTCAGCTGTTTGCAGTGGTGTAGTTGGCAGTGGGGTGCTGTGCAGGACTCACTGGCTTCAAGTCCTGTGTGGCTGCAGGCCCCTCTTGGCCACCTGAGCTGTTGGGAGCCAGTGAGGGAGGATCACCGTTACAGTCACCTATCATGCCAGTTCGTCTAGCTGTTCTTTGCATCCTTGGTGCTTTTGGCTTCCGGAATGACGCTGAACTCTTAGTGAGCATGAGGAAATGTGTTAAACCCTAAAACCTTCACACCACCAATGGCCTCGTTCCAGAATTAAGAGACTAATTAGTCAGTAAGAATGCTTCAGGGTATTTCATCAAATTGTCCTGTCATTCTTTCTAGCCTCTGAGCCCACATTATAACAGAGAGGCATTCCCTTTACTCTCTCTCATTTTAGGTTCATTTTAGCTTAGTTCAGTTTTGGTATATTTGTTATATATCAATATTGTATCAAAACAACATCTCCACATGATTTTAATTTAGAATTACATTATTGTGATTCTGTCAGGAGAAAACCACATGCCAGACTCTCAGCTGCTGTGAATCAGCAACAATCCATTGATTTCAGCAGGGCAGCACTGATTTATTCCAGCCAAGGATCTGGCCCACCCTTGCTTAAAAGGAAAACCCATTTCCTCACACTGTTACTGAAACATTGCATATCAAGATGGGATGTGTCCAAACAACCTCTTTTTACTTTTCACCACTTGTGGAAAACACAAAATGACACTGCTCATTTTTTGGTGGGGCAATGAAACTTTTCTGTTGGAGATAATTTTAATCTAAGCTCACGAGCCTTGGCACAGCTGAGTTTTGGGAGGATGGGTTTAATTTGCACTGAAAATGAAAAATGAAATTATCTTCTGCAAAATAAGGCTTCTGGCTGTGATGTCTTAGTTCTTGTATTGAACCTTCGTGCTATACAACCTGGGGGGAGCGAGATGTTTCCTGTTTTCTGTTCTTTATATGATACTTGAAGAAGCCAAGGGTTGGTGTGTGATTGCACTCCTCAAGTCAGAGAGCACCTGAAGAGCTGGGTACCTCTTGAGACAAATTAGAGGACTTCAGACTGACTCTTGTGCAAGTTCTGTGCAATACCTTTCATGGGCTAAATGAGAGTAACTTCATTTTTGTGAAAAAAAGCATCTGCTTTCCACAGCACAGTTGTATTTTTCTGTTGACACTGTCAAACCACTTGCTTTGAACACCACAAATGACAGCTGTGTTATCCACTGCATCCCTTCCTTATGAGGGGAGACATGATGGCATGTGAGAGAAGGAGCACAGCTCTGATTTCTGATCCAAATGGTCCCAGGAGCTCTTATGCCTGGCTCAGGGCAGGGCAACCCTGTCTCTGTATCAGTATGGTCTACGTGTTTGACAAATCCTGTTAAAGTTAGTGGCTTTTGCCTAGGTGACACTGCAGCCTGAGCCACCTTCCAACAGCAAAAGGAAGAAACCCCCCTTTTGACAGGTAACAGGAAAACCAATGATGTATAACGTTATAGGTTGGGTGTAACTGCCACCCTTCATTTACTGCAGTTGTAAGAAATTATTAACGCTCCTTTGTGGAATCAGGGAGCTGAAACAATGGTGGCCTCCACCCCAAACACACGTCACTGCCCAAAACAAAGGCACAGCCCGGGCCTGCATAGGTGTGGACAGGTTCCCTTGGCTATTGGCTTGGGAGAGCCTGGCAGGAAAGGCAGGGGAGGCAGCCAGGGAGAGTCTTGGTCAGAGAAGCAGTCAGTGCTTTGTGGGCTGACTGATGGTGGAAAGGGAGCGGAAACAAGAGCAAATAGACTGTGTCCAGCACGGTTAGGAGAGATTTTGTACCTCCTTCCTACACAAGCAGGATTTCTGCAAAGAAATAACTGGCACTGCTGAGAGGCAGTATCCACATGGAGTCGACCCAAGGCTCTGGTTATCCACTTGTCTGAGAGAAAGTCACTAAAGAAAATGAAATGAGTTGGAAAACAGAAGGCATTGGCAAGAGAACAGCCTGTTACCGGAATGTATTTGTTATATAGCAGTAAATGGAGGAGCCTCATTTGCCTGGCCCTGTGCAAATCCCACTAAGCGTTTACAAACCAAGAAGTGATGACTGACGCAGAGCAGAGGGGCAGCAGGAGAGTGAAGTGCTTTAAATCTCTCATTTTCATTTGACTCTGTTCCAGGATGACATAGTCCACCCTAGATTAAAAATAACTACAGAAAGGAGTAAAGCACTTTTCTTTTTTTTCTTTTTTTTTAAATCAAGCTTCAGGATGTCTTTTGAGACCATCGCAGGTTTGGTTCAGCCTCCTTATCTAGCTTTCATGCTAGCCTGTCATTGAAATTGTAGCATCATGGCTGAAGTAATACTGTGGTGACTTGCAGCTATTACAAGGACCGTGAGCTGCCTTTCTTATTTTAACATGAAACTGTAAGGAAGAATTAGTAATATCCTTGTTTTTACCCAGAAATGCTTTTCATCCAGAGGTCATGGACAGTAGGGCTTAATGGATCAATTCTGGTTTGGGAGCCAAGAGGTGTGGGTTCTACCTCTCAGTGTAAGTTTTTGGGAGAACTGTTGGGAGCAGAGACTGATGCTTGCTATGGCTTTCGTCACTCCTTGCAGTTGCCTTTGCAGATGCATCATAAGAACACTTACCCACTGTCCCTTTTGTGTCTGGTTTGCGAAAAAATACATTCTGTCTCATTGCTGCCCATGTGCAGCTTTCAGCCAGATTTGGCAAGGTGGAAGAGAACTCAAAGATACGGACTTCCAGCTTTTTTTTTTATTATTATTATTTGCGGAAATAAGCAGTAGCTAGGACATGAGATCTAATTGCTTCTTCACACCAAGTTGCAGCAAAAGTGCAGATCTTAGAAAAGCTGCCCCCCACAAACTCCCCCCAGAGGAGGCAAAGTGCTGGGTGACTGGGGTGGCGTTGTTACTGTCAGGGTGCAGAGCTGCTTGATCCTGGGGAGCCTTGGTACAGAAATCCCTGGGACACCCAGTTACTGCACAGGTCATCTGGATAGGTTTTCTGACTCCCTCATCTCCTGTCTGCTTGGAATGGGACTGTAATAAACTACCTTACTCTGCACCAGTAAATAAGATCTCCTACGGAGTCATCAGCTATGGGTGGTGTGAACTGGTGTAACCATGAGGTGAACAAACCTTAGTCTGTTACTGGAAGATCTGCCAGGTTCAGCAGGAGAAAGTTGGCTTTGACGCCTCCTCAGTACGGTTAGAAGGCAGCTAATAACTCCTTTCCCCAGTGACGTAGAGCTGATAAAAACTAGAGCTGGCCCAGCCCTGTGAAAGCCATGGCCTGGTCTTCCCGGGCTCCTCAGCCTCCCTAGGCTTAGACAGGGAGGACAGACACGCAGTTTGGTGGACAAACTGAAAAATAAGGCAGAGGGCAGGATCTCCCTTTTAAGGGATGGCAAATGAGGAGAGATTTAGCCCCAGATTTTGGCTTTGTTCAACTGGCAATATATTATCTCCAAGTAATCTCATCAACCAAAAACATCAAGTTGTTTAAAATGGCTGCTTCAAAAGAGTCGGGGGTTTGTAAGCTTCAGAGTTTTTATTGACAGATTTGAGAGTTTTAATTTTGACAATTTTTTTTTCAATTTAAAAAAAAAAAAGGAGAGAGGGTTGTTTTTTCTCTAGTGCCAAAAGAAAGTTATATTTTAGGGACAGAGGAAAACTTCCCTTTTATCGGTAATTGAAAAAATTGAATAAAAAAAATCTGCCAAAAAAAAAATCGACATATTTGAGGGTTTTAATACATTTTTCTGTGAATTTACTGTTTTCTGTAAAACCAGATGAATTACCCAGCCCTCTCATGGTCAGATGGGACCAGGGGTGCTGCAGCAGAGGGGTGAGAGGTGCCTCACAGAAGTGAGTGGCTGGAAGCAGACAGGACTGACTGCCAGTTCCCTCCGAGCACCGTGCATGGTGCCACAGGGTGTTAGAAATGCTGCTGTCATCCGGAGGATGTTTCATGCTGCTGCAGAACAGAAAAAAAAAAAATCTTCTAGGAACTCAAGTCTGAATATCATAATGAATCCACATATTTCTTGGGTTTTTTCCGTTATCTCCTTGTGCTGCCTCACAGTATTATCTCTCCCCCACCCCGCAGGGTGGTTGCGGCTGTTCCCAGTGCATGAGCAAGGGAGTATCAGACACTTCCTTGTAAGGAGCGCACACTGGCCTTACCTGCTGCTGCTTTGCCTTGCAGGAAGTGTGACTCCTACTGATTCTGCTGCTTATCTCATGTGGGAGGAAGAAAATGTCTTTATCCAGCAGTGAGGTAGGAGTGACCACTTTTAGGTAGAGATGGGGCTTTTCAATGGAAGGCAGGGCTTTTGTGCTGCTGTTTGCCATGATGTGCAAAGCCCTCCCATCAGAGATGGGATCCTCTTGTGCTAGGCTTGCAAAGTTAGAAAGAGATTTTTCTAAGTCACAAAAATGTTAAAATAGATAAGAAGAAAGCTGGGAAAGCTGCAGAGACTCATTGACTGTTCTGTGTCCTTTTGGTGGGCTAGTGGCACACAGGCCCAGTGAAGTCAGTTCAGCGTGCACAAAACAAGTCAAGTAAGTGTCCAGTGCTCCTTCAGCTCAAAATACCTCATTTTGGCACACCTTTGGAATGCACTTAGCAGACGCAGCCAGAGAAGATGGCTGAGCTCATCATTGCTGCAGTGTTTTTTTATTCTGTTAGTTTTCTACCAGTTCAGTGAACTGAATTGGCTCATGGAAGCATCTCCAGAGCCAGAAACATCAGTGTACAGAGTAATAGTGGAATCAAGACCAGCCCTTCTGACAGCTGTTAGATTAAGCCAGCCATTCTGGTTTACTCACTCCTGGTGCCTCTTCTTCCCTTCATAGGTGGGTCCCTGGAATCCCTGGATTTCCACAATTTGCAATGATCCTCCTTGGTAGAGACCATGCTTTCAAGCACAATCCGTGCAACACTGTCAGTGCTGAAACTGTCTGTGTAAAAGCACACAAACAGGTGGGTAACTCACAGCTGGAGAGGGATTCCTGAAATGAAAGAGAGGAAGACAAGGAGTGTCTAGTGTGTTAATGAGGGCTGTTCACGGAAGCTGGCCCTGCATTGAGAACTAATGAAGATGTAACTTACAGTCCTTTGTGGGTTTAGTTTCCATCATAGATGAGTAGTGGGCTTCAGCTTCAATTTTTTAATCCAGTTGGTGCTCTCCTGGGGTTGAGATTGCAGCACCTCCTCAGCACAGTACCTGAGGCAACTCTCAAATTGGTTGCCAGACTCCTGCAGTTCTCCCTAGAGCTAGAGTTTCACCTCCTGTTCTTCAGGCTAACTGCATGAGGTGAATTGAAATTGCAGGGTTCCCTTGCACACATGTTTTCTTCTTTATGATGTTTCATGATATCTCCCTGCTTTCAGGCAGGCTGTTAAGGCTGATACAGCATGAAATATTGGAGGGGGAAGGCTTTCTAAAGTAGTTAAGGATTAGGAAGTGATAGGTGGAGTGCCTGGGGAGCTTGTGGTGTCTGTCCCTGGAAGCTTTTAGGAAGAGGATGGTTATACACTTCAGTCATGCTACACAACAGTGGGGCCTGTTTTAAGATGGGATGTGAATCGCTTGTATTTGTACCATTCCTTCATCTCTGCTTTGCAAACAGTGCTTGCTAAGATAATCAGTGATGACAAAGGCTGCATGGAATATTGCAAGTGTGTGAATAACCACCTAAGAAGTATTTGGAAATATCTGCTCTTGGTATTCTGGGTTTGAGATTCCAAACAAGAGCTCCAAATAAGTAAGCAAGAAGATGACACATGTTCTCTTAGCTGTGGGCACACTTTGCTGAATGGGTGTGGGCAGCAAACCTGTGCAGAAGCTGTTAGTAATCCTCATGGGCTCTGATGTGGTCACGCTGAACCAGAGGCTTTTTGTTATATGTGAATGTAATGACTTTACTTTCTAATATTTGGCTGGCTTTAGAAACCATCTTCCTTTTTTCCCTTCTTGTTTTCTTTCATAAAGCCAACATTTCTCATTGTTTTGGGGTGTTTTAGCGACTAGAGAGGAATGCTGGATTCTCAGAAGCACACAAGCTGTTTTGCTTTTCAGTAGTGTCCCTCCCCCACATATGGACAGAGGAGACCTGGGTGGAAAGAATCAGTCATGAAGCTAAGGAGAGCCACAGGCATGACAGAAAGCCTCTGAAACAGGATGGAGTGGCAGAAAGGCTGCATTTTCTCAAGGGATCTGTGCATTGCATGAAATGAGATGATCCTGCCACCTTTTCTGCAGCAGGTAATTGCATGTCTTGTGCGTGCTGTGCTTGTTCTTTGTGACCCAGAACGTGTTTCTCTTCCCAGCCTTTAGCTCTTTCTTTGCTCTGAGTCTTTTGATTTGTTCTTTCTCATTCTTTTCTACTCTTTGTGCATGAAGCACAGGCCAGAGGTGCCTGCTACCCCTTTGACATCTTCTCAGCATGACTGACGGTAGCCAGGCTTTGAAACAGAAGCAGCTGCAACATGGGGCCTCCCCAGCAGGTCTCCTGTCCTGCTTCCGTTCCATCTCCATGCACACATCCGGAGGAGCCAGTCTGCTTGCAATGCCATGGCTGCAGCTTCAGCCAGCCAGAAGTCATCGGCAGGTTGCCTCCTGTGACACTGAGTCACAGAGGAGAGGAAGGTCTTGATTCACTGTCTCATGGGAAATGCTCTGGCTCCAGGCTTCCCTTAGCATTTCCTTGCTTAGACACCAGTTCAGCAAAGCATTTGAATAGAGTTCATTGAGTTGCTGTCTACAGCTCGCTGCCCCCCCCCCCCCCCAACATGACAGAAAATGTCCTTGTGGCACTGATGGTTGTTTCCTGAAGAAGTGTCAACTGTATGAAGTGGAGGTGGTTGCTTTGATATTCCCTATTCATGGCAAATACTAAAAATACTTGTTAAAAATCATGACTCCGGTGTCAGAAATTTTTTTTTCCTTTTCAGTTTTTGCAAACTCTGTTACTTCAGTAGTGGGGAAATAAATACACATGCATGATGGAGAGAGGGTTCTTTTTTCTCCACTGCCAAAAGAAAGTTACAATTTAGGGACAGAGGAAAACTTCCCGTTCCTTTCATCGGTAATTGAAACTTCAGAAGAACTATCTATCTTTTATTTTTGCTACCATTGTGGAGGAGATTTTCCACTTAGCCACTTTCTTGGAGGTGCTGGCCGGCTTTGCCTTGGGTTTGGTCCAAAAGCGTCTCTGATCTGCAAAACTGTCCTGGAAACATCACTAGAATAGTGTTTCCTGTGAGATTTATGCTTCCTGCTGGGCTGACAATGCAGCCAGATTCAGTGGCTTTTCCCTTGTGGTGAGGGGGACATAGTGTGGCTGCATGGTAAATGAAGTCTCAGGCTCCTGGGCAGAGGATGAATCTGTGAAGACCATGTTCTACTTAAATACTTCAGGTTTTCACACTTGAGGGTTTTACTAGTAGGTATTGTTTAAGTTCTTCATGGATGGAAGGCAGCCTTTAGTTTTCTCAACCTTACGGAACAAATTTAGTGTTTGGAGCATTGTGCTGGGACCCCAGAGAACTATTTTGGAAAAACTAAGAATATAATATCAGCCATCTGGCCATGGCTAGGCAATATTGCTTCACTCCTTTATTCCTTCTTTAATGTGGTGTTGGCTCACTTATGGCAGGTAGTATGGCTGGAGGTACACTGGCAGTGTTGCTCAGATGTCAGGTGTTCTGATGGCCTTAGGGGCCACTGGGTGCCTGTCTCAGACATACAGGGAAAGGACAGTTGGGTTCAGACTTTTTTTTTGTTTTAATTTCCTCCCTTCCCAACCAAAAAGCTGGAGCCCTATAGCTCCAGTTGCTCAGGACTAGACTCAGAGAATCTGTTCATTTTACATTTTTGCACCAACCGCCATTTGAATGTAATGGTTCTGTGTCATTCAAGGTGATGTTGAGTCCGTAAAGCCTCTTTCTAAATCCCTGGTGCCTCCTGTCTCTCTTTCTGAGATCTGCTGTGTTGCAGACCTTGCTTTTATGGAATCTGCCAGGCTGGAAGGTGCAGCCTGCTGTTCAGATCACATTTACAGAGGGCTCATGCTAGACTTAAGCCCATATTATGTTTATTCCTCTGTGATGCTTCTATTTGTCTTGTACTTTGTCTGGGAATTCAGATTGTGTGTCTTGGCGGGGCTTTGTTGTGTATGTTTAATCCCAGCTTCTTTGCTCTCCTCTCCTGCAGGGACTTGCTAGGGAACAGGAAGTAAATGGAGTGTCTTGTAGAGACAACTTGTAGGGGGAGCTGACTGCCAGCCAAAAACCCCATCCAGCTACAAAAGCAGCTGTTTCAGCCCAAAGAATTTGTAAGCAGAATTATTTTCTTAGCACCTCGTCATGCTTCCTGCAGGAGCTTGGGCTGTCAGACAGGTTTTCTGTCCTGGTAGGCTAGGAAACACAGGGTGCTTATTTAGATAAACTGGTGAATACTGCTTGGTGATCTCATGGCTGAGGGGGCTGCACATGGGTTAGGGGGGAGAAAAAGTCTCAAGGCATGAAAAGAGGAACACGTGGGCCAAATCAATGCTAAAACTTTGGAGTCAGGTTTCAGCCTTTTTCCTGTGCCTGCTAATTCCAAGCCCCAACTAGAGCAGGTTTGCTAACTTCTGCAGCTGAATCTGGAAGATGTGTGTGTGCATGCCTCAGGCACAGTAGAAAGCAGGAATTTTCCTAGGCTGTGACGCACAGTCTACCTGGAGGACTGGCTTTGTCCTGGCTCTGGGGGAGGGGTTCCAGCTATCCAAGCATTGGTCCTGTCTGGAACCTCTTCTACATTGAGAAGTACCTGGAGTTAAAAGAAGAGTGTCATTTGGGAGTGACTAACTGGCACATGAAAGGAGAGAGACATGCTCCCTGTATCTGACATACAGGTCCCACTGTCAGTTCTCTTACGGAAAAAATCCTCCAGATCTTGACAACAGACATAAGGGAAACAGATTTGTTTGATCTAACAACACAGTTAAATGTAGTGGGCTGGTTCCCCTTTGCTCTTCGTTTCCCCACTGGCCCAGAGTGGGGAAATTCCTAATCTCAACACTCAGGCATGCCCCCTTTGCCAAGCCTCATCTTGCCAACATGGTTTGTGTCGAGGCTGTGACTGGGAGAGCAAAACCTGGCAGCTATTTTTCTAAGACTGCAGCAATCCTTTGCCTGTGTCCAAGGGTCTGCTGTGGAGCTGCTGTTTCAAGGTGCTGGTATGGAGCTGCAGGGGCCTTCTGGGCAGGTCCTGGCCAGAGCTGTCTGCCCTACCTTGCCCCAGGCACTCATGCCCTCATGGAAGGAATGAGTGAACCACGCAGAAAGTGGTTCTGACACAGTTTACAGCTCAGCATGTTAAGATAATGCCAAGTGGTGCTGCTTGGCTGCACCAGCTGCTTCCTTCACTGTGTCGTTACTGTGTGGGGTGACATGCCTGTTCGTGATGCTGCTGTTACAAATCTGTTTCCCACTGTGACTGTAAACAGCATTGCTGTCGTGGAGACAGACCGTGGTACCGCAGTTCACAGAGAGATCTGGGTTCTCCTTTTCTGCCTCTTTACGCCCTTGCAAGGCCCATGGGACTCTAACTTACATTCTCAAAATTCTCAATTTACCGTTTGGACCCAGCTGGCTTTGTTGTGCCCTGCACTAGCCTCCAGAAAGCCTGTGTCATGGGACAAGAGACCTTTCAGCTGGAGAAGTCAGCCACAGTTCAAGCTTGGTCCAGATCCTTAGGCAAGGGTTAAATCTGCCTTTTTTTCTCAAACACAGCAGTAAGCAGCACAGGGCAGGGATGGCAGCACAGCTGTGCAGTGCAGAGCTGCTGGGGAGTAAGCATCCTCACCCCTGCCCACATATGTCTCCTCTTGGGGAATGGTTACAAAACTGTTTCTGTGCAACTGTGACGGCACTTGCTGTCTTTTATTGCACTCCCTTATATTCATAACTTTGGTTGATGATTTGGCAGTAATTCAAGAGCAATGGTAAAAGTAGTCAACTGCTACCAGCCTTGCCGATTGGCTGCTTCAGGACACCATTTCAGAAAGCTCCAGAAACAGGGTGCTGGGGGGAAGTTACTTGTCCAGAGCTGAGGCTTAATTGCCATAAGCAACCTTAATTACAAAGCAAATGTTAATTCTAGACTTGATTGTCTGAATTCTGTGGCACCCTTACACATGCAATGGGATGCAATATACTTTTCTTCCTGGCCAAAACTGTTTTAGTATCATTTGCTGTGTCAGCCTAAATGTAGGGGTGAATTTCATTGGGTAAAGTGATGCCTGCATATGGATGAAAAACAGATGATAGCATAATGTGAGCCAGCAGCTAGAAATTAAAGTTAGATAAATGTAAGCTAGAAATAAGGTACATGGTTTCAACAGTGACTATTTAACTGTTGGCACAGATTACCAAGGGATACAGTGGTTCTTCTGTCACTTGAAGCCTCTGAAGAAACCACGTCTTGCTATCTCAGTCAGAAGAAATTTGGGACATCAGGTGAAATTCAAGAATATTTTTATGCAGGAGACCAATATGAACATTCCTGATGCCCTCTTAAAATCTAGAAATCTAAAACCAGTCATTTTAAAGGCACTGAGTACTCTTCAGAATAAATAATGCTATTCTGCCACAATCTCTTGCCCTCTCCTTAACGCTGTTTTCCTAACACATTACTGAGTTGGTGGATGGCAATCAAAACCAGTCGCAAGCTGTGTTCATTAAATGCCTTGGTATGTCTATATAATGTGGATGGTAGTTTATACCCAGATGTGAAACAGAGGTTGATCTATGAAGAGGCTTCATGCTAAGGTGACGGTTTGCTGAGTGTTTCTTTTGGTGGCAGTATGGCAGTATAGTCAGAAGCTTCTTCCACTCCTGCTCCTTTTCTGCTTTCTTGTTTGCTTTTTTTAAATAAAGCTCCCAACACCATCACATGTCAGAATGTGATTTTCTTCTAGCTGCAAAGGCCTTCGTCTTGAGAGCTTTCTTGCTGACTTTCAGCCTTGGCTATTGTCTTAGTGCTATGTGAATTTCTGTCTCCAGACCAACTGGCAATGTAGGAGCTGGGGGATAAGCTGGCTGCTGCTGAAAGAGGCGCCCATAGGGACCTGCTTTACCAGGTGGGAGACAATGGTCATGGCCAGAGATTAACTAGGACTTCAGCCAAGGCCCTGGGCAGTGGTAACCTCACTGCACTCACTGCCTAGGCCAGGGATAACTGTATGAGAGGTGCTGATGTTTCTGAAGGAGGTAAGAGAGAGAGTGATCTAGTGACTGGAAGGTCCAAACTCTTTCTTGATTTGACCTGAGATTTGGGAAATTAGCGGTTTTGAATCCTTGTGATCCTTGAATGGCTGTAGGCTATGGAAGGAAGTCTGGGCCTCCTGAAATGCCCTGTGCCACAAACACAACCTTACTGTGAAGGGCTGTATTAAAACTGGTTTCCTAATTGAGATGTTGTTTGCTAGATATTTACTAAGTGTGAGAAACCTTCAAAATTACTCCAAATGCTCATTTGTAGTTTTTTAAAATTTGGTTTTATGTGTCTCTAATCCTACTACCTTTTTTGTGCTTAGTAAATTAAAAAAACCTCCATATATTTCCTTTGACTTGATGAACTTAAGGGTGACATCAGTGTCATCTAGTATCAAAGCATCACAGCACTATGGACCTGTTGATCCTTTCAACAATCAGTGAACTGCTCCAGGCTAACCAGGGGGTATTAAAATACATCTCCACCTAACTGTAGGCATCTATGTAGAAGTATCTTCACTTACTTTACGTTAGCCAGGAAACCTCTTCAGCCTCCCCTGAAGGGGTGGGGTCCCCAAAGTCTGTAGATTGCTGCAGAGGTTGTGGTGGATGCTTCTGTTGAGCTGTATTCTGTAAACACAAAAAAACCCCTTCTCCACCCAGTCATTTCCCTGCCATCTTCTTTCCACTCTTCGAAATCTGTTCTGGATAAATGAAAGTCATATTTGCAAGGTCAAGTTTTCAAACTCCTAGGTGCTGCTTATGCATGCTGTTGAGTTGGCCAAATGGTATTTGAAAAGTGCTAAGGATCTCTGAGATCAATACAACGGATCATGAGATCAGCTAGACCTATGACACCCTAACAGAGAAATGGTGAAATGTTGGAGGTCAAAGGTTTGAGTAATAGGATGAGGAAGTTACAGCCCCATGTCTTGAGTCATGAGCTTTCATTTTGCCCTTCTGAGAAGGGGATTTTTGTGTTTTTCAAGACCATTCATTTTGCTTTCTAATTGTTCTCTTTGATTTCAAAGGGAGGAAAAGTGATTGTAAAAGAGGAACACTCATCTGTGATTTCTTTCTCTTCTTTCTGTAAAAGTCTTGTGAAAGCAAAAGTCAAATTCACTTCTGGAGAAACAGGGTGGGGCTGAGTGGGATATGGTGCTTTCCTACCCCAATAGTGAATTTTGGCCTGATAATTGGCAAGCGACCTCTAGCTGACAACTTGCTGTGGGTGACCTTCTGAATCCAGACTTGGAAGCTTCCATTCAAGGAGTAATGGAGCAGTCTGGGATACTTTAGCCTGGAAAAGGTATGATTTTGGGGAGAATGTATCAGAGACCTACAAAATCTGGAGTTACATGAAGAGAGTAGATAGGGACTGACTGTTCCTACATTTTGCCATGCAAGAGCTGGAGGCCAACAAATGTGGGCGGTAAGGTCAGATTTTGAACAAATGAAGGGAGTTGGTTCTGGATGACCAGATAATAGACCTGGAGAACTTCTTGGCAAAGGGTTTTGTGGGTGCAAGGTGTATACTTGTGTTCAAAGGAAGACAATAGTGTTTGAAAGTAAGATTTGTTGGAGATTACTATATAGACAAACCATTGAAGGCCAAAAAAAGTCTCTTCAGCTGAAAGCAATCGAAGGCTAAATAAATAATTTGGGTTTGGGGAGGGAAGTACCATATATTTTTGGCCTGTCCTTGCTCTTTCCTATGTGTCAGCTCATAGTTTTTTGTTGGAGATGGTGGTGGGCTAGGTGGACACTTGGTGTGGACTTGTATGGCTGATGTAGGAGTTCCAAGACAGTTAAGCCTGGAGACGATATTGTTGACTTTTTTAGTCCCCCAAAAGAAGCATCAGCACAGCTAAAGCTTTCTAGAACATCCCAAGGAGAGCCAATCTCCTTAGAAATCATTTCCAGGCTATTTCTAAATTGTCTGCAGTCTCACTGATTATTTCCTTAATGCCCTCCCTGACCATATAAACAGTAAACGAGAAGGACTCCACTTGCATAGGGAAGTATCCCCTGTGATATGAGGATTTCTGAGGAGGAGTAAAGCTGCCATGCATGAGAGGGGACAGAAGACAAGGGAGAAGTCTAGGTGAAGGTGCTACAGTGGGATATTGGAAACGTAATGTTTGGCAAACTATTTTCTTGGAATATTTCACCTGGCTACAAACTGATAGGTGGGTGGCAAAGCTGAGCAAGAGTTCCCACAAGCTGGACTGGCCTGGGGTAGGAACTGATGGTGAAAAAGCAGCTCTGAGCTGGAAGGTGTGGGCATGTCTCATTGTTCCGTTTGCTCCTGAGCACAACCAACCCAAAGGAAGGGGAAGCCAGGCTTTCTCCTTTACAGATATTGGTATCAGCAGGGCTGATAACACCTCAGATGGATTTTTCAGGGACTGCTTAATGTCATGTCTACATGGACCTTGTGTCAGGGAAATGCATATTCCCAGAACTGTTTTTCTGAAAGCAAAACTGCAGGACTTTTTCCTTTATTTTTCACTTTTTAAAGACTAACTTCATAGATTTTGTACCTGGCAGAACCTGCCTCTCCCTTTGTGATGGCTAGAGTATGCTTTTGCAGCCAGTTCTGCATACACAGGGAGTCAGGGAGCAGGTGACTTCAACTTAGCCTTTCCTCTGAGCTCAAAGAAAAAAGCCAAGGTAATACAAAAGACACTTTCTAAGAGACTTGTGCAGCTGCACAGCCCTTATACTGGCCCCATGATCTGTTTATCTTTTGCCTTCAAGGAAGCGTCAGAGTTAGGGGAAGCTCCCCCAAGCAGGATGGCTTAAAAGACTGTATCCTCTGCTGGGAAGTGCACATGCTTCTTTCTTTATAAGCCATTTGATATATTTTTCCTCTCTTTCTCTCTCTACCCCTCCTCCCCTGGCAGCAGGATCTCTGGCCGTTGCATGCTTTTCATTAAATCTTTCTGATTGTAAGCTTGTATGTTCTGACACAGGGTCAAAGAGTACCATGGCAGGGATAAAGCTCAGCAATAGAATGGAAGGCTTTTTCTGGTTTTGATTACTGGACATCACCAGTTCTTGCAGAGCACATTTTTGTCTGGGATCTGAAGACTGAGTTAAATATCACCTGGAAAGGAGTGTTCCATGATGCTCCTGAAACACTGAACTTCTGAAATATGAGGAGGGAGGGTATGTGGGGGGAAGTTGTGTCTTGGCCAATTTCCAGCCTTTCTAATGCTACTGTCACTCTTATCCCACATGTTCTGCTTTTGCAATATCCATTGGAGGAGGTTATTTAACTTCCTTTGCTGATACAAACAACTGCCACTGGTGCATTGTTGGGTTTAGGTTGTTTGTCTCTAATGAAAGCCCCATGCTTAGCAATGAACTCAAATAACCAATTGCTTACTCAGCTTTGCAGCTCTGTTATCTGAATGTATAATCACTTCCTGCATCTTTGTTTGGTTTTGCCTCTGTACTGATGATCTGGGAGGTACCGTGCTGCTCCTGCAGCTGCTTTTCTCTGCCCCAAGGCATATCAGCATGTGGGGAGGAAAAGCAGTTCCTGGTTATTGCTGCATCTTTTTGTGCTTTAAACACAGGCTGCCCTGTAACAGGGAATATGTCCCTCTTATTTCTGAGGGGGAAGGACAAGGAGCCTTTATGTCTATTGTGAAGTCTATGGAGTTTGCACCTAAGGGGGACAGTGGCAAAATCCATCTGTAACTGGGCAAGTGCAGAGAGGCAGAGGAGGTGTAGGTCGGGGGGCTGCTCCCCAGTCACCTGGTATGAGCATTTGTACTTAGATGGCATGGGATCTGTGGGCATCTCTCTGGGTGGCTGGCTGTGATACTGGCTGAGCAGAGCTGAAGTGTCAGGGCCCCAGCTGTACCTAATAGGACTTAATTGCCCTGATGAGCCTGTCATGGGGCCTCCACCCACTCCCCTGCTCATGGGCTTGGGGGCTCCATTTGAGCTCAGTCCATGACTTTCAATTGCTCCAAGCTACGGTGTAGGTGTATCTGTCTCCTGCTCTACACAGCCATACCTGTGCCTGGCCATGGACCTCAGACTGGGACCCTGACCCATGGACTGGCTTCCTGGTTTGGTGTTGGACCTATCCTGTGACAACTGGACTGTGTCTGACCCTGGTTACTGTCATTGGAGCTGACTCTGACCTGCAGTTTGACTTGCTGGCTTGACCTGCCTTATCACTGTGGATGACCTGGACTCTTGGCTGACCCTGGCTGCCATCCCCAGGCTTGGCTGCTGGTCTCGCTTATGTCCTGTGGGACAGAGCCCTCTCTGGCAAGCCCTGTGTTACTCTGCTTGACTCCTCATCTGGTAGGGGACTTCCAGCCCTCGCTGATCCCTGATGCTTGAGATGTCTTTATGGAGGGGTGACTCTTTGGAAAGACTTGTCTTGGTGTGAAACACTTCCTCAACTATTAACATAGCAAAACAAGAGATGTGGCTTCGGATATAGCCTGTCTGCCCAAGGGGGAAGGTGACACCATGCATCAAACCTGTGCCTTCCTTTAAATCTCCAGTGTGTAAATAGGTTCTCACCAGTAGATGCAAAATTAATTAGCATTCCAGCCACGGGATGTGATGTACTTCTCCTTTTCTGTAGATATTCAGAACCCATCTGGCTGTGGTGCTGTGCAACCTGCTCTAGGTGAAGGTTGGACTAGATGATATCCAGAGGTCCCTTCCAACCCCAACTGTTCTGTGATTCTGTGCTTAACCTAGTGGGCTGGCCAGGCAAAAGCTTCTCTCCAAGTTTGGTGATCTGGGGGTTTGTTTCTTGTTTGCTTTTTAAGATGCTAATATTTACAGTGTTTTCTGTTGGGATTAGCAATGTCCCCTGTAATGTGTCGCTTGCAACCTCCTAGGACAAGAAGAGAAATTACTCTTTTGCAGAATCCTTGCTAAACAGGTTCCCTGAAAAATATGAGGAACTCGTGATTGCTTGCTCTTTGGAAGCATAGATCAGGACAAATGTGATTACAAAGAAGAAAGAATAACAATCAACAATAGACAGGAGGAAATGGCTCCTCTGAGAATAGGAGCCAGACTAAGGGAAGAAAAATGCTAGGGTTAGGTAAGGAAGTTTTTTGAGAAGGTGGGAGAAAATGCCAAGAAAGCAGGGTGGTAAAGGAGGTGGGGAGCAGGCCCTGGGGAGAGGATGTGCCATGTGGAAAGGCCACCTGTGAAGCAAAGCCTCCTCACTGATAGGACTGCAGTGTAAACTGAATTGCTACAGCATTGTCCCACGGGAGACCAGGCCCTGCTAAGCACAGCAGTGCATTTTGCACTAAAGCAGCTGCCTCAAGGGAGAGAGCAGAGGTTTCCTTGTGAGAGGCACTGCCAGGTCACCCCTCTCGCTTGGTGTTCCTGATGGCAGCTGTGCATCTCTTCCCAAAGGGCAGGTGAATACAGAGGCAAGTATGAGGCAGCTTTTGCCGACTGGCTGTTGTTGTCTCAGGGGGATAGAGACAGCTGGACAGAGCGGACTAGCCCTCCCAAACTGGTCTGCATGGGGCTTGTGGTACAAGAAACCTC
Organism: Falco biarmicus; assembly: GCF_023638135.1. Lineage (NCBI taxonomy): Eukaryota > Metazoa > Chordata > Aves > Falconiformes > Falconidae > Falco > Falco biarmicus. Next base: position 106,144,327 of record NC_079291.1, read on the forward strand.
ACCTGCGATACGTACTCTTAATTCAGCATTTTGTCCAAAGTCCTTCCTGCTCCCTTTTCTTTACTTGCTGAGCTTGTCTCAAGCTGATGGCAAATAAAACCTATTTTTCCCCTTTTCTGTGAGGCTTCTAACTTCACCTATGATTGCAGATAGTGGAAGTTGCAGGCTTTTGCTAACCTTCAGAGATTTATAGCAAAATCTTCCTGCATGTACTATGCACCCCAGAAAGCAGAGTATAAGGGGTGTTCTGGGGATTGCTGGGAGGTGTCCATGACCTTTTGGAGATCTGCTTTGGTCACTGAAGGGTAAGGTGGGCTAACTGGTGTCACTGTGAGCCTCTGCTCTGTTGTTTCTTCCCAAATGAAGGGATTTGGGTGACACAGCAGCCCCTGTTAGGTTTGTGTGCTGTAGCCCTAGAGGAGCTTTATTGGTTATACCGCATGCAGCTCACAAGGCACAGGTCCTTGTCAAAATAATAATTCACACTATGCTCCTCTGAAGCTTTTCTGGCTATTGTGGAGACAAATCAAGGCTGAAGAATCTTACTGTTGCAGAAAATAGACACAATTGTGTTTTTTCCCTACACAAAGTCACAGGAGAGTGATAGTGTGTTGCTTGAGATTTGGGACTGAATTAAACTGGAAGTCTGGAACTGGGGAGACTGAGAGTCTTGAATGAAAGCTGAAGAAAATTTTCCTGCAACTCTTTGTGAAACACAACTCACACAGATAACAGGTGTTGTATGGGTCTTAATTATTGTAAAATCAGAATATGTTCCTGGTCTTAAGCTTAGTTTGGTTTTTTTTTTTCCTTGCACTTAGTTGAACAATTTCTTCCTCTGGAGATCTTAAACATTGTCTATATTATTACTGTCACTGTTGTGCCCAATTAAAATGTAAAGTATCACATGCCCGCTCTGATTATAAATAAGGTCCTAAAATTATCCCTAATTTACCTAAGTTTGGGCTTCTAATGTGGGGACTGCATTGGAGCTGACCTGGTGTTGGGAAAATAGTTCTAGCTGTTCAAGCACTGCAGAGATCCTCTGTCCAGGCTTGTTCCTACAGCCTAGACTATTCACAATGTCATCACAGGGGAAAAGATGGGTTCTTAATATGTGTTTTTTAACTTGCATATGTACTAGCAGGTCAAGGTGGTTCCTAAATTCCCTGTCACCTCTAAAGTGATGTGTTAACATGCATACAGAGCTGTTGCATATCAAAGCTGTCACCTGTTACCTGCTAACTGAAATCAAGAATATGCGTTTCTTTTCAAATAGTTAACAACCACTAGATGTGATGCTCTTTGCTAGACTGTCCTGAGCCAGTATAGCAGGTGTTGGCCTTTTGAGGAAACTCTGCTCTGAAGTGGATCTTGCTCTAGGTGAACCCATTTCCCCTTGTTCCTCTTTACCATATGGGTGGAGATGAGGCTCATTCTGAAAATCATGAATCAGCTAAAGATAAATGACACTTCTTCAGGGAGAGCTGACTCTAGTAACAATCCTTTGCTTCCACTCACATTTTTTATTCTATTTTGAGGCAAATCTAGATTACCCAGGAGTTGTATATATTATCATGACTCAAAAATGTCTTTAGGGTACATTTCCTTATGTAATGCTGATTTGCCAAAGTTACCTGCATGCCAGTTTGTAGATCTTTCTGTCCAAAACTGAGATGATTTGCTCTCAGATTGACCAAAGAGAGTATCAGTTCCTGAATTCTTCTATGCTGGGATCTCACAGCAAGACAGGTACTGCTGCTAGCTCCAGAGAAGAGCTAGATTTTACATGTGTTCATCTAGAGTAATGGTAACCTCAAGCAGCCCATCAACTGCAACAGCTAGAAAGGATTCTTGCATAATCCTACTGTCCACATCACTGGAAGATCTATGGTATGACAGTGCTTTCCCTCAAACACGGCTTCTGGCTTGTGCAAAAGGCAGTACTCAGATGTGAAAAGGTTTCATGGCAAATCTTATATTCCTAGGGGTCTGGTGTTGAAAGACTGCTACTCTTACATTAGACATTGCTTGACCAGTGGTGTCTACTGTTCAACATATCCACCCATTTCATAAATTAAAAGTAGCTATATGTTCAACTAATTGTTTCTTCAACATACTTCTTATGGTGAATGCTTCCTTCCATGCATCATGGATGCATGATGATGACAAACTCATTGGGAGGGCAGCTGTGAACTAGCAGTTCTGTGGTGGCCACAAGCAGTTTTCTTCCTTATTTGATTCTGCATGATGCTATTAACATGATACCTGTTCTTTTCTTAGGATAAACTATAATCAGAAAATGGGGAGTAGGAATCCTCTCTTCTACTGATTCTGAGCGAGCCTCAGCAAACTCTTCTGTCTCCTTTCTTGTAGTTGTAAAGTAGGCAATTAATAGAAGTAACTTGCTTCTTGAGTCACCATGCATGGCTTGACCTGGAGACTTCTGCATCCTGAACTTCAGACACAAGCCTGAATCTGTTAAGGAAAACATTAATCGGTAGCTATCCTCCAAAATAAGCTGCAGAAAGTTATGTGTTGCAGCTCTTACTTTTTGAAAAAAGTTGTCATCATTGATCAAGGATTGCTTTCAATTGAGGGATCTGCTTTAAAATGGCAACCGTATTTCCAAATACTGTGAACTGCTGGAGGTTTAAGAGAAAGGTGAGTAAGGAAGAACAATTTTACATCCCTAGGAAGCTTGACCACAAAAAATGTAGCAGATGTTGCAAAATGCTGTAGCTGAAAAGTGACAATCACGTTTTTCCAAAGTGTGCTCCAGGTAAGTTTTATCTTTAGCTGGAAGGTTTAACGGGGGGAATGATTCCAGTCTCTTAATTGGATGAATACAGTATTCCTTCCAACATTGCTGACAGTAGTGCTTCACACTCCCCTTTCTCTGCTCAGTGCTAGAGCCACTTCTCTTTGCTGTCTGACGAAAGATGAATTCTGCCAGTGCTGCAGAGTGAGATACAGAAATTAGCTCAGCACGCTTCTGGTTGCTTTACAGGGCCCTTGTGTTGCATGGGAGTGGTGAGCGCTGAGATGGGATATCTGGCTCCAGCCCAGAATATGTAAGTGTGATGGCTCCCTCAGAACATCAGTAGGAACAGGCTGTAGGGCAAATACTTTGGAGTATGGGGAAAAAAAAAATCAGGAATAATGTTAAGATTAATAATGGGAATGAAACTTTAGTCTTCATCGTGGTGAGATATGAACTCTAGATTGAAAATCTGCTGCTCCACAGAAACACAGTGGCTCATTGATCTTTGTTCTTATCTATGAGATATGTGGTTGGCTTTTCCACTGACCTTCTCACAGCTTCTTCAGACAGCTGGATCAGCTTGTCTTCTGCTGAAGTGACCTATTATTTATCAGCTCATTATCAAAGGATTTACTAAAAGCTTACACCAGAGGCCAAAGGGTCAATATCCAGAAACATCTGCACTTTTTCCATTGTCCCTAGGAGGTGAATCGTATGCGGCATTTGACCCTTGAAGTAACCTGAGTATGTGAGAGGCAAGCATGTCTCCTCTGTGAACTCAAGACACAAATGAAGTGTGTAAATGGCTGTCTGCCATCATTTGGTTGATCCTGAGTAGAAAGTTAAGTGTTTGCTTGCTCACAGCTCCCATCTCTTCTGCTATCCAACCCCTCTAGTGAACACAAAGCTTGCAATGGTATTGAGGTGGGAGAAGTAGCTAGCTGAGAAGCAATGAGAACCTGCTTACTGTGGTCTGTGTACTTTCTCACCTCATCACCAAGAAATGCTTGAGAAAAAACTCAATGGCTCAGCCTTTGAAGCTCTTGCTTAGTCATACATAAAGGACCTATGGGGTGAATACATTCAGAAACAGTCCTGACAAAGTGGAAGGCTGAGGCTTGTCGAATATGCAGCAAATGCAACAACTGAACAGCCCAGGTGACTGCTGGAGAGGAGCTGTGACTTGTTATCTGAAAGAAGGCAAATATTGGCTAAGGGCTGCTGCTTTGAGATGTTCATCTTCAACCAGAACCAGACATGTGATCAGAAAATTATATTTGTTTCTGTCTTCCTCATCAGTCATTTAATGAGAAATAATGACAATGGATTGATCCTCTTGAATGTTTTGGACTTACCATCCCAAAGCCAAAACCCATCAGGCACACTGCTGCTGCTTTTCTCTTGTAAATAGGTCATGTCTGAGGGGGGGATTGTCAGTCCTTCAGAGCTGAGTGTTGGCAGAAACAGTCACTCACATTCCAACCAGGGTCTCCTCCTGTATGAGACGATCTCATTAATGTTAAGAAGCTTCTGTATTTTCAAACACCTAGAAGCTGAGCAAAATCTTCAGTTGATACCTCAAGACGTACTGATTGGTAAGAGATTGTGAAAAAAAGGATGACATATTACGAATTTGACAATCCTGTTGGTGTCAAAACCTGCATTTTTTGAAGCCTTTGAATTTTACAGAAAAAAACTTAAATCTGCAAAATTCATTTTTTTTCCCTGAGAAAGCTGATCTTTTGTAAAATAGAAAATGTTTTTCATAGTAATTGATTTCTCTGGTTGCTTCTGCGTGGGGAGGAACTACAGTATCCTGTGATGCTGAACAAGATATGCTAGCAGAGCTATGAATCCTTTATTTCCCTCTGTCCCACAAGAAATTATACCTGTTGAAGGGCTGAGTAGACTATTGAAATGCTCCCTTTTGGCATGGTGTGAGTACACAGGAGCTATTGAAATGGAAACCAGGTTCCCAAGCCATCACCCACAGGAGGAAGAGAGAGATCTTGATTGATTGTTTTTCATTAAACAAGGAGAGAGAAATGGGCTAAAGTTTTGTTGCAGGAGAAAATGGGTAAAATGTCTTGAGGATTCCACTTGGTGCTTGTGGTTGTGGAGAGGTACCCTCTATCCTTAGCAGCTTATAGAGTATTTATTTTCCCGATGAAACACCATTGTGGGGGCATGGATAACAGGGTCAAAAAACCACAAATCGGGATGAGCCTTAGCATTGGCAAGAAACCATGGTTCTGAGGGTTTATGGGGAAAGAGCGTCATTTTGTTATTGTGAAAGAGCAAAGTGGTCTTATCTATATACCAGCCTATGCAAAAAATGATGTCATGTCAAAATCCCCCTGCATTATTTTTCAGTGCATTTGTTTTCTTTTCATCAAGACTTTTGGGAAGTAAGATGTTGTGGTTTTTGTCTCTTAAAGCTGTACTGCTTGTTTGGATGTTTACCCCACATGGATCAAAATCATGAGCAGGTAGACTAATGTCCTTTGTCCGTCATCATGTAGTAATTCTTTGTGCAGGAGTTGCCTCTGAAGGCAATTGGTGTGGTCTTTGTCCCTTCCTGAACTACTGGAAATCTCTGAGCTTCCCCTCTAGAAAGGATGGTTTGGAATGCAGATTGTTCAGGTCAGGGTTTTTTTTCCTCTGTAGCTTTTCTCAGAGTGGCATTACTTTTGTATATCGCTTTTTATCTCTACTTTTCCCTCTGTTCTGAGTTGTTCCATTGCCATCATTCCCTCAGAAGCGCCTGAGGGCCCTGTTTCTTTACCCAGTCCTAAGATAAACCAGCCTAGGACTATGCTCCCAGTGATACTGTCATTACTTGATCCTGGCTGCAGCATGTCCTTGCCAAAGAGATACTTCCTCTGAGAACCAAGTACATTTTCACCTTTGAAGCCCAAGCTCTGTCAGAATTAATTAGAAACACATAAGTGCATGTATTCTGGAGTGGCTTTTTGCTGTTTTTTACTCACTGAATGTGCCAGAAAGTAATTTTTATTGTAATGCTGACTGTTCAAATTGAAAATTACAATGGTGTTTTTGCCAGAGCTGGGCTCCTAGATGATGAGAGGTGTTAAATACATAAGGTGTTGCTGCATGGCATGTCACCCTACTTCTAGCTTCAAAAGCTAGAGAAGGTAGTTGCTAGACTTTTCTTTGTCATAAGAAGACTGCCTAACCCTACAACTGTACAAGAGCTTGAAATCTGTAAATATACCCCAAATGACCCAAAAGCATCGCTAGTGTATCACTGATGATGTCACACTCAGAGCTAATTGTACTGTTGAATTATGTTAATGGAGTTTCAGGGGAAACTTAGATCAAACTACAACTCCTGTGAGCTAGGGACAGTGGGTCTGGAAAACATGCACTATCTGGAACCTGCTTGTCTCCAGAGCTGCTTTTTTTGTCCCCAGGTTATCAGTAGGTGAATGATTCCCTCATGCCCCTCTCCCCCCACCATATTCAAGTAGGGGAAACCATCAGAACTTCTAAACCTTGATTTCCAAAATTTATTTTGTCAACACTGCTGAGCAGTGGCTTGCAGTGTAATGACACTTTGATAGACTTGTGCTCTTAGGAAAAACCAGTCATTGTATTGTAGGGGAAAAGTGAGCATGGAAGAGGGAAGAAAATACTTTGTTTTCAGCTGCCTTTCCACAGGGCACTTCAGTTACCGTAAAACTTTTAGATCAAAAAGTCTGAAAGATCAATCTGCAAGACAAAAGAGGCAATGGCTGGGAATGCTGGAGGAAAAATCCTTCCCACTGTCCTGGGAAGCCTAGCACTTGCACATTGCAGAGGGAAGAGTGAAGTGCAGCTGTCCTGGACAATATCTTCTAGGGAAGATCCCTTTTTGCCCCGAAGTCTGGCACCAGGAGACAGGTGAGACATTCCTCAATCAGCTCTTGAAGGAGGAAATTGAACGCAGAGATAGGAACCACCTGTGGGCAATTGGAATTGCTTTAATTGTGTGGGTGAGATGAGAAGACAGAAAGTTCTGATAATGCAGTGAGCTATTACTAGGGAATTCTCAGGACTTTTTAATGACTTGTCTGATAAAAGAGCTGTACTGAAATGAAGACCAGAAGGAGGATCATTGTAGGAGTCCTTCAAGTACTGGATTCAAGAAAGAGGGCAAGTAATGCTTGGGAAAGAGGTGTCCCTAAGCTCCTAGGCTAACCTCACCCAGGCTGTTAGGCTTTGAATGCATTTTACTCCTCAGCTGAGTGGGGTCAGCCTGGGATTCCTTACAGGCTGCCACTGCACTCTAGCCGTTGCACAGGATGCTGCCACCTTTCCAGAAGAGTGACTGGGGAGAAGCAGCGACAGCAGATGGCTTAGGAGATGTGAGCCCGAGCGATCACTGTGCCTGGCTTTGCCAGCTCAGCAGCCAGGAAGGGAACAAGATGAGCCTAGCCACGGCTGGAAGAACTGAGCCGCTTTGCAAAAGCTTGGGCAGACACCGTCACCTCTTGCACTGCCAGGGATTGCCTACCAGTCCAGTGTCTAGCATTTGATCTTGGCAGCTGTAGGCGCCAGGAAAGGTCTGCATGCTTTCAGTAATGGTAGGGAGGGTCAGGTTTCCCCTGCTGTCCTGTGTGGTGACCCTAGATCCAGGTGTATCTAAATAGGGTGGCCTAAAATACATATGAATAGGGTACTTGGAGCCCTTAGCTTTGTAAATAACGATTAACAAAGGCTTTTGAAATGCAGTGATTCTGTCTGCACCGCTGTATTCCCTCCTCTTTGTTGCTGCTCTGTTGCAGAGTAACAAAGTAGCCATAAAACTGCTTGAAATAAAGCCTGGTGCACCAGGTAGATGATTTTGTGGCCTCAGCCACCTGGTGTAAGGCAGGGTCGCCAGGGTCATGGCGGGTTGACTCATCTATGCCAGCGGTGGGATCCACTAATTGCAGTGGCAGGTGGTAACAGTTACCTTTGATTTGGTGGCTTGGGGAGCAGGGGAAGAACTTGGATCTGAGTCAGACTGGGGAAGAAGGGTGCTCTGAAATTAAGTTAGAGCTCTGCTGGCGGAACAGGTTTGGAGTTTCTTTGCTTTGGGAAGCTTGGTCACTGTGCAAGTGTGAGAATGGATAACACGCCTGCCTTTCATACATGTGGTAAGTTTCTACTATTTTCATTTTGCTTCAGTCTTAGAGACTGGCAGACCCTAAACAGTGTGAATCTGTGGGTCCATGTGTGTGTTTAAAATCTGGGACCAAGCTGTGAAGGTATCTCTCCAGGAAGAGTATTTTTACTAAGAACTTGATGAATAATGAGTTGAGATCTGCCCCAGGGCATTGTGATGTGCTGGGTGCTGTCTGGAAGCAGCATCACTGTGAGAGCTCCTGAGTTAGAGGTGACTGAGTAAACATGTGATCTGGGTCGTATTGACTGGTTACCTTCTGTGTATCTGGGGAAAGAGGTCTGCCTTCACATCCAGTTCTCGGCCCTTCCCCACAGGCAATTCCATCTCTTTGGTGCTTGCCTGGGGACTTCTTGCCCTGGTTGTTCAAGTAATGGGTCTGACCTTGGCTTTCTCTTCCTGAGTGCTTCCACAGGTTAATGGAAGATTAGAGCTTCTCTGACCACACTTTTGTTTGAAGTGCTTCAGGTAACTGCAATTTCATCTTGTGTCCATAGGCTTGAAGGGAGACAGCAGTGCTGGATGTTGCTGGTGGAGAGGCAGCGGGTCTGGGGTAACAGGGAGTACAGTGCAAGCCCCTGCCCAAACACATCACCAGTGAGTGGTCAGATCCTAACCTGTGAGTTGTTTGGGTAGTTGTTCACTCACATGATGCACGGGTCTGTAAGATTGTGAAAACCCCATGAGACACAGGGTCAACTGGATAAGCTGTAAGGGAGCTGGAGTTTTCAAAATGCCAAAATTGAGAGCTGAGAAAACTGTTGCCCTGTAGGGAAGTTTTGAGCAAGGAAAATGATGAGTTTCTTGTGCACATGGTTTCTGGTCCTCTTCCCTTGTGCAGTGCAAGCTACAAAGAAACCAGGATGATTGAGGATGGTAAGAGGTAGCTGACCAGGTCAGCAGGGGAACTGCGAATTTGGGAGTCCCAGTCTCACAGTACTAAAATCCAGAAGCACTAGAAAAGGGCCAAGTAGGAGAGAAGCACAAGCTGCTACTGGGATCTGCTTATAGCACTTAGGTCTGTTAAGCCTGTGTGAAAATCCTGCAGACAAAGAAGGTGTCAATCAGGAAGCTCAGCAGCATGAGGGGAGTTCATAGCTTCCAAACAAGCAAATAAGGGGACTATCTCCAACACAAGTTGATTCAGCTGACAGACGACTGCCTCTTTGTGCCCATCAGCAGGAGGTGGGATTACACTGCTTTTGACTGAAGTTCCTCAGCTGGCTTGTTTCAGTGATAAATTACAGTATGCTCTGATAATATTGTAGAGGCTTGAGTGTTGGTGGGTCAGTTGTGATAAAACATCCCCAAACTACTGGTGAGATGATGATTAAGCCATAGCTTGTAACTAAGCTGGAAGTAATGGATCAACAACAAAAAGAAGCAGCAGGAGAAGGGCAGAACAGGAAGAAGAATGTTTCTGGTGAAGAATGTAAAATGGTATTTTGTTTTTTTGCAGAGCATGTGGAGAACGTGGGTGGTTTGACTGGAACATATTTAGAGTTCTGTCCCTATCGCAGCTGAGGGAGTGAGCGATGTCTGTACCATACTGCTAGGCAGCTTGTTTCTCACAGGCATCGCTGCGTAACAGATACATGTACAAGCCACCCTTAACTTGTCCGTTGCTCTTAAAATGATAAATCTCATGCATTGCAGAAGGTTCCAGTGCATTGCAGTTTGTGTAAGAAAAGCAGCAGAGAAAGCTGCGAAGCAGAGCCACAACGTGCCTTAGGGAGACTCAAGGTCTCTGTGCTTCTCAGCTACTTCTGCATGGTGCGAGGACTGCCCTCCTTGGCCTCCCCCACCCCACAGGGGGTTTGCTGGTGTTCTGCAGGTTGCTCAGGAGCAGGCTTCTAGACTCCAGCAGCCCAGCGTGAGCTATTTCCATCCTTCTCTGCGATGTTGCAGATAACTCTGGCATGACTCTGAGTCAAACTGTGTCAGTCAGCAGTCTCGGAGGCACATGCAAATCTCATTTAGGCCTTTACAGAAAAGATGCACGATTCCCTTAGCACTTGTATAGATTTTCCACAGTGTGGTATTTGGCTGCTTAGTCACAGACTTATCTTTGTGTTTTAAGAATAGATTTGACTACAGTCTCCTTGGCTGTACTGCAAAAGAAGAAAGACTTTGTCTTAGCACAAACACCTTCGTATAGTGTCAGATGTGCCAGCAAGCATGTGCTTAATTAAACAGGCTCCTTAATAAGTTTTGTTGTCATTTTAGTGCTCTGTGCTTGAACCATATCTCTTAAAGGACTATTTAACAAATTTCTGAGGCTATCTGACAAGTAATGTTCTTTGCTTGCTCATTATGTAAAATTCATTAATGTCTACCTTTGCATACATTGTTGAATTACCAATATTATGACTTAATTAGCTTATTGCAATTTGTGGGATGGTAGAGGTAGTTTTTTTACTTACTGATCTTATGCAGAACCTGTTTAAAACAAGCAAACAAATAGAGACTCTAATTGTTCTGGTGTCTGAGAAATACCTCCCCTTGACCCTCACCACCTGGGGACTTTTCCATAGCTTGATAACCTTTATTGTTCCCGTAAAAAAAGGGGAAAATCTGCTAGCAGTGAGCAAACCTTTTGTTTTAGGGGATTGATGGGACTCAGCCACTCTCATTGCTTTGAGCAAAAAACTTTGAATGTGTATTTTCTTCTGAAAAGCAGGTGTCTCTAGTTCTTCTTTCCTTTGAGTCTGATGTAAATATACCAGCTAAGGAATTATCCCTGAATAAGCTGAAGTACTTCCATCAGTAGCTCTGAGAAATGTCTAGAAAAGAACCCCAGTTGTTTTTTCCTATGCTTCTTTTGGACTTCAGATTATTCACACTAGTAGAAACAATTGCCTCTCATGGGCAGGCACAAACCTGCAAGGCTATCAGTATCTGAAATGCCCGCGCTAACAGGGGTGAGGGAGGCTCAGTATATCACCGTTGCGGACCACAAAAGGCAGCGTCCCTTGAAGGTCCTACCTAGTGGAGGTAGCTCTGTCAGACTGAAGATGCCAGTTGTACCCTCTGTTGACATGTCTGTTTCCAGTATCTTTACAACAGCCTGGTGTGGTTACCATCTATCCAGACTATCCAGATTTACTTTCCTAATCAGAAGTTTTGCTGAATGGGAAAAATGTGCAGCGGGTCAGAAATGATGTGCAAATGGTTTCTGCAGGGTGACACTAACTGCAGCACACCCTGGATGTGCTGGGTGTTTTGGTAGGCTGTGTCATTGCAAGGGGATGGCTATCTGGTTTGCACTGGGATGGAGATTGAGCAGTCTCAGCCCAGCAAGACAGAGGCATAACTAGATTATCTGTGGAGGAGGCAGAGGTGCAAGTAATAGTAATAGCTTGCCCAGAGCATATAGGGAATCTGTGACAGAGAAACAGGACTTTTGTCTTAGATCTTAGTGGGAGGAGCATCCTTTCTTCCATCTGTACTGATTTTCAGATTCCTTCATGTTTCATTTCTGAGTTTTACCTTTGTTACAACTTGAGAAAAGTTGAGCTGCTTCAGTGATCTCTCTCTCTTCCAGTCTCCTCTTCCTACAGCTTTTGCTCCTTGTTCTTATTTCTTGCTATGCGATGCACTGAACACTTTTGGAAATCAGCTGCTGCTGGTGAAAGCTGGACCTGTTCGGAAATTGCAGCCACAAAAGCCAGACTCTCCAGTGTAACAAGACCATTAAACCTCTTGTGGGAATCTTTAAAGCTGGCTTTATCTGCCCTGCAGAAAGAAGTGTGGGGAGAGGCTGTTGCACCATTGTTCCTCCTGCTGACGATGCAGACTGGAATTGCTTCTCCTTGAACACTGCCTCTGTTGAGTTGAAGCTCAGCTTTGTGTTGTCCTAATCCCTCAGTCAAGACCACAGCAACCGCACTAAGTTAGAGCAGCCCTGAGGCTGTTCCCTTATTCTAACACGTGCCACTAGCAAATTGCTCAAAGAGAAGAAATCTTTGACTAGACTGCCCCAGTGCCTCAGCTTCAACCCAAAATGTAACCACTTGGCCTGGGCAGCCAGGTTAGGTTTGGACTTAATATAAGTAACTGCTTAGAAAATTCAAAGCCTTGTTTTCCTACTTTGATAACCTTCTTTCTCCCTTCTGTCATCTCGTGTTTAGCAAGTGACTGTAGGTTTTGTGGAAAGAGTCAGTCTCCCTGGGAATTACAAATGTTCGTGCAGTCTCATCCTCCATTTTTGGATCAGAGGGATGGATTTGAAGAAGTTTTCTTAGGCTGTAAGATTTTTCAAGACTTTTTTTTTTTCAGTATTTCCCTCCTGAACTGGAATGAGTTTTACTATAGTTTTTTGTTTTCTGGTAGTTTACAAAACCCCCAAAGCTGGCACCAGCAGAAAAGGCATATAAGGTACCCAAACTTTCTAAAGCAAGACTGTTTCTGGCCCATTCCAAAATGCCTGCCCCTCCCAAAATGTTGAACTAGGAGACTGCTGAAACTGGTCTGTTCCCATAGCTGGATTAGACCTCAGTGAATCAACGCTGTGAGAAACCTCCTCGGGAAATTCCTGCCAGGCTGTACCCCAGCATCACTTGCTGACTAAGTTGGGAGCTTCCTCAAGTAGCATGGCTGTGTAGGACAATAGGTCAAAGCCTTGGTGCTGCAATCCTGGAATCCAGCTGTGGCTCACAGCTCTGAGGATGGGAAAAAGCCCTGTCCCATCATAAATCCCTTTTATCCTCTAAATTCTCCAGAATGTGAATGAGGTCACCCCTCTGATGCTTGAGGAGTGTTCCTGCTCAGGGAGAGGTGGCCTGAGTGTGGTGCAAGGAGAGCTCAGGGCAGCAGTGGTAAAGCAGAAGGGAAGGTATGAGGCATGCTGGTGCACCCAGGTCTAGACCTGCCTGCTGCCCAGTCCTGCCTTGTGTTGTTGCTACCTTGTAATAAAATGTTCCAGTGCTGATGTAGACAGTGGGTCTGGGATGAAGGCACTCTTGTTTGCATGCTCCTGGCTGCACCGAACCCTAGACTGCTGCTCCCCCAGGAGTGTTGGTGGCTGCTGGGCTACCTGAGAGTTTGGGGTACCAGGCAAGAGTATAGGAGCCAAAATAAGTACCTGCAGCCTTCTGAACACTGACGAGGCTCTTAGCTGTGAGGTATAGATTGGCCACCAAGCTGCAGAGAAGACAGATGGAAAGCCTTTCCTAGAAAAGACTGGGGTTTGTGTAGCTCGGGAGATCACCGAAAGTTGCTGGAATAAACTGGAGAGCAGCATTCGTCCTGGGAAGGATTAGACAGTGGGAGAGAAATTCACTTTTGAACTTTGATTTAATTTGTCTCGCATGGCATGCCTGCCTTTTCTCTATTTAGACTTATCTTGTCCTTTTTGTACCTTTTTAGTGCTCTAATAAAATGCAGCCATGGGGCCAGAAGCCTTTGACTTCTGCTTTGGCTGCCTCCAAGACCAGATGTTGCAATTCCATCTCCCTGATCTGCCTGATTCGGCCTAGTCCAGAACAGCTTTTAACTGATGAAGAAACAGAGACCAAAGACTTGTCAGAGTTGCTCTGCTTGCAAGGAGCAGAGCTGGACAAGCATTTTGGTCATCAGGGTTCCAGCTCCCTGCCCAGCAGGGGTGTTTGCTGCCGGCAGTGCTCAATAATGTATGCTTGTGTGGAAGCTGTTCTGCACATACTGATTTTGAGCTGTAGGTTTTCTTCCAGGAAATTTGTATGTGACTTTATAACTTTCTGGGAATAGCTTGTCTATTGGAAACCACCTCCTATTATATAGGAAGTATTCTCTTCTACACCCTGTAAAATATATGTAAAGGTTGTTTGGGTTTTTTTTTATGAACTTCTGAAGAGTACACAAGCTTGGAGTTCTTGGGGGCCTTGATGCAGTGTCTGGATCTCAGTGTGGGTGTGACATTTGTGACATGGGCTCTGAGATGATCTGGGAAAGGGGCAGAGCCACACGTGTCTGTCCCTTGTTTGGTCCAGGATCAGGCACAGAAAACCACCAGCATGGTTCAATATCAGAGCAGCTGGTGCGATGCATTGGCTCAAGGATGATGTGTTAGATGAGCCATAGATGCCTTGAACCAGTAGATGTTACTTTTGTGTAGATGGCTCAGGTCATCTTCCCATGTCCAGAGGCTGCAGCTGGCCCTGGGCTACTGCCTTCATCCTTTCACTGCTTCCTGGTTTCCAAGGCCAGTTGCGCTTGGTTGAGCAATGCATAACAAGTGAATGTCCAAGATGATGAATCTGTTCTTAAGATTCATCTAATTGGCTCCCAGTTGCTTTCCACCCAGAGCTGACTTTGCCCTTCAGCCTGAGCACTCTTCACCCTGATTGCTGGGTGTCTTTTTAGTGCAGCAGAGCTAATTTCATCTGCATGGAACAAGTATTGGAGGAGAAGCAAGACTTCAACGGATATCACTTTTTTTCAGCTTCCCAGCAGTAACGCCTCCCTTGAATGGAGACTCTTACCTTCTCAGCAGACAGTTTACCCTGGCATACCTTGATGTTTGCAAGGAGCGAGACTTGATAGAGATCCCAGGGGTAAAGCAGACTTGAGAAAAAGTACTGTCGGTATCACAAGATCCCTGGCTTTTCTGTGGCTCTTTTTTTTTTTTTTTTTTTTTTTTTTTTTGAAGCTGTTTGGATGTTGGTTGTGCAGTATTCTGGCATCCCTTGAGAGCAGGAGGGTCAAAGCAAAGCAGTTAAATGATGTTTGCATTTCAGAACTGGAAATCTTTCTTTTTTTGCAGGAGGCTTCAGATGTGAATTTGTAAAAAAACAATCAACCCAACAACCTGGCCAAAATTCCTCCCAGGAAGGTGGGTTTGACCAGGGAGAGAGGGGAAGACTGGATAATTCTTTTGTAGAATTCATAAAAATTCATTTTACGTCAGATTTAAGTCTTGTCTTGCATTAAAGAATACTCCTTTTGCCTTCCTTACCTGGGCAGATGGAAGAAAAACATGGCACAGCAGTAGCAAAAGGGGTTAAGTCTGAAGAGAAATAAATCATCTCTTTCTGCAGTCACTGTGCGCCAGGCAATTGGCCAGTTCCACCTATACAAACACTGGTGTCCATTTGGCGTAGGAGCAGCTGAGCATCAGCCCAGCCTAGCAGGTATCCAGGTGCCAGGTACTTTTGGGTGGCATCACATATTGAATGTTTCCCAGAAAGAGAGTGTCCCTGTGTAAACACGCTGAATAAACAGTCATTCTCTCTGTCTAGCCCCATCCTGTCAAGCATAAGGTGCAGATGCAGGATCTAGGAGCTCTTCCAAATTAATTCTTTCCCATCTTCTCTTGCTGCCTCTCCTTTCCACCTGTGGTTTGAGAGCAAACCAAGGCCAATAGCCTCAAGCAGTGTCAGGCTGGCCCAGTTCTGACCTCTGTGCTTCCAGCATCCCTGTGCTGTGGACCTGCACACAGCTCTGCTTCCTCACGGACTTGCTGAACTCAGGAGCAGTGTTGCTGTTACCTTTGCTAAGGCAGAAACATGATCCAAACCAGCTAGTTTTGTCATAGGGGAAGAGGAGTGTGAAGTAACCAGCTCTTACTTATACCCGTGCTCCATAGGTCTTGTGAAAATAAGTATGTAAGGGAGAACTGGGACTAGGTAACTCTCATGCCCCTCTTCAAGTGGCTAGTAAAGGGCTTAGGAGTGGTAGAAGAACACCAGCATGTGACAGTGCAGGAGGGCCAGCCACTACTGGTTGTCACTGGTGGAAACAGAGCTCTGGCCATCCTTCATGTTGGAAAACCTTCGCCCCCGCCAGTCCAACCTGCAGTTTTTCTCCGGGGGATTGTTCTGTGCTGTTTAAAAACCCAGACTGTTAGAAGCATTCAAGAAACTGAAGCTAAGGCTATAGATAAATGTTTGCCACATGTGTTTTCAGTTGAAAAATGCTTAAGCAGCTCTTGCTTCAGTGGAAAACCCACAAAGCTGTTTGATCGGTTCTGCTGTATTTGTTACAAAAGGCCTTGACTCCTTTCCCCCTTGACTGCTGGGGAGCTTCCTGAAGACTTGGGTAAGAAGATGGGAAATATTATTTCTGCAGGGAGTATGTGAGCAGAAAAAAACCCCGTTTCTAAAGTGGGATTATGGATTGATGTCCCTTTTGGGCCCTTGCACAGTTTGGACCCAGATTTGAGAAATGAGTCTCTTGAAGAAGGACTTGGAAACTTGAAAAAGCCCTAAGATGGGTTTTCAAGTCATAGAAGAATTGTGATTTTCCTGCAATAGCATGAACCACCCGTCCCCTACTGGATGCAGCAGTTTGCTCGGTAATGTGAATGATCCAGCTGAAGAGTGGTGATGATATAATCTGTGCTCTCAGTTCTGCACCTGGTTTTTGGGGGGCTTGAGGGCTTGTCAGGGTTTTTGTTGAAGGAAATAGAGGTGACTTGAGTGTTGTTGAGATTCTCCAGCTCCCATCTGCTGCCCTGGCCCCCATCACAGTGGGTTCCCACAAAGCTGGCTTTTAGCATCTTTCCAGGTTGAAAGAAAAACATGTATGCTTGACTGGCTCTCCCTTGGAGCCAAGGCCACCATGGTGGTACTATAAGGGAGGGCACTGTGCCACGGCCCTTTTCAGCTCACTGGCTGGAGTGCTGGAGGAGTCCAGCAGCATTTTGTTTGTGAGAGAAATCCCTCTGGCATTTTGTGTTAGAGCTGGATTTACTGGAAACAGGTCCTTGATGAAAACCTTCCTTGCACAACACTTTTCCCACCTACAGGCAATGGTGACTGGCACAGTCCAAAAGCCTTCAACAGCCAGCTCTTTTGTAGATGTCTGGCAAGAAGGCTCCAGAGTTGGAGAACGAGACTTAATGCAATGCTTAATTGGGGACAGTGCTGTGGGTCTGTGTATCAATGAGTAGGTGATGACCCTGCAAGTTCCCAGTCCTGCTCCCTTGTAATAGTTCCTTGGGGCCATGTTTGTAAGAGTATTTTTGGAAGAAGGTTGTGTTACAGAGTGATGGGTGTAGAGAGCTGAATTTGCAGACCCAGCTCTTGATAGTTTCTGGGGTGGGTGTCGTGTGGTTAGTTTCTGTTGAAATATGGAGGTGCTTGTTTAGTAATGCTCTGCTTTTCAGAGTGGATAGGGTTGGGGAGAGACAGTGTATATAGAGAAGGGAATATGGGATTTGTGTGTTCTTTTTAACAATCCTGTATAATTTTGGGGAAGTCTGTGGCTGTTGTTTGATGATATTCCTGCTTCCCGAGCCAGCCAACACTGGCAGTGCAGGTGTATGTCTGCATTCCTGTTGACTCAGCCCCCTGTAGGTTCCCAGTGAAGGCTTCGGTCTCTTCTGTAATAGGTGTGGTGTGGTTTGTCTGCTGTGCTGCAGACTGTGTTTAGGGACTAGATTGTGACTTTGACCCCAGCACGTTACTCATGTCTACACAGATGAGCACAGGCAAACCTGAGCTTGTCTGTCTATGCAACAATGAAGCTGAATATGAGCCAGTTGCCTCTTAGCATGGAGTCAGAGCAGCAGCAACTGTATGCCAGGCTCTATACAGCTCTGCTTACAGCCCATGGAAATACCTTCTGTAGCTGAGAAGATAGTTGCATCCCTGTTGCACATCGTGCCTACCCCCTGGGAAGCCCTTGCTGTGCAGCTTCCCTGCATACAGTCATTTGCCATTAAATCCCATCCAGGAGTAAGCAGGTGTTTGGGATGTGCAGGTTTCTGGACTCATGGCGTGCACATGGGCAGCAGGAACAGGTGCCTCATGAACTCTGCTCCTCAGGATAGCTTTCAGGACGCAGGTGCAAAATGAGCATGCTGTCCCGGAGCATATCCTTATTCCACAGTAAAATGTTGGCTCAAGAGAGCTAACCTTTTGTAGGTGAGCAGAAGACAGGCTTTGGATTTAATATCTTCCAAAGAAGGTGGAAAAGCCAGCTGTAGTTTTAGGTCAAAATGGTTGTTCCAAACAGATAATCCTGCACAGGGAGGGGCTATTAGCACATGCATCAACTTCAGCCACGTGGGTATAGATTTGGATCCTTGCTAAAGAAAAACAAGCTTTATGCTGTATTAATATAAGAGTATCTCAAAACAAAGGAGAGATTTCTCCTTACTCCTCTGCCTTGTAACTGGTCTTTGGGTGAGGAAACAGAGATACAAAATGCACAAATATAACATTGAGATGCAAGGTATGTAGTGAACCTTGTAGAGTTGTATACCCTGGCCTGGTGTCTGACTTCAGTTCACTTGATCTTGTGAACTGGGGCCTGCGCGACTTACCAAGGTCTGAAAGTATAGCGTGGGCTGCCAGCTGGTGACAAAAAGGAAGGACCAGGCCCTTGGGCTGCCAAGGAGACCCCCTGAGAAGCATCGTGCCTCAGAAAATGCCAGTTGTCTGAGACAGAACAATTTCATGGGAAAATGTTGGTTTTGATAAATTTCAGTTGCTGAAAAATATTGGACAAAAATGTTTTGAAAACTGTTTGACCTTTTCTAAATGGCAAAGTTTCAATGTTTTTAGGTCCAAATGCTGCTTCATTTTGATAGCTAGCATTAATTGAAGGTTAAAAAAAATGTTGGAACTGAAATGAAATTCCTGAAAATGAATAGAAACAAAATGTTCTCTTCCTCTTTTCCTCCCCCAGCGTTCTTATTTCTGGGGAAATTGTGAGATATTTTTTTTTTGACTTTTTCATTTCTCTGAACTGGGATATTTAAAACCTCACAAATTGTTGTGGGAGGGCATCCCATCCGGCTCACTATCCACCTTCTCCAATGCAGTTGCTAGTATTAAAGTGATTTTTATTTTATTTTGTGATGGAGCTACAAGCATTTTTCAGACTTCCCAAAGAGAGAGCCTGCAGCCCTTCAAAGGGACTGAGTGCAGCCTGTCCCTGCAGCTCTCGTCTGCCCTGCGCTGTTGGGTTTCTGGCAAGTCTTGCATCTCCCCATCTGAAATGAAAGGTTGTGAGCAGTGTGCTGTGATTTTGTGCTGTGGCTGAGTGACAGACACACTCTGTTTGCTAAACTAACACACTGGGAAAGCGTGAAATGGTTGCTTTAAGTGCACCATGGCTAAAAGGAGCCAGTTGTGTGTACAAGTTGGGAGCCAGAACTCATGTCTAAACACACAGAATGTAAGGTAAATAGGACTATGCAGCAGGGGATGTCTTAGAAGCCTCACCAAGCAAATACAGCAACCTGGTCCAGAACTACAGACAGCAGGAATGTCATCTGGCTAAAATAGCTGGAGCAAAAGTCTGTGCAGATGTGACATTTGCACTTACCAGACATCTTACAGTCAGGTGAAGGAACTGGGATGGAGAGAGCAGGAGTGCCTGAAGCTGCAAGCTTCATCTTTAACTCTGCCTTGGAGTGAAAATGCACCTTTCTGTCTCCTTTCTTAAATAGAAAGGATTAATATAACGTCTGTCACACGGGGTGTGATGGGAAACAGGCTGTGCTGTCTCCCCCAGCATCTCAAGTCTGTTGCTGAGTTTCTGGCTGATGTGAAGAGCGTTCGTTGCTCCCCTCTTAGCCTTGCTGTCTTTGCCTTATCTATCAGGTAATGAGTCACATCACCATAGTTGAGTGTTGATTTCTGAGTTCCATGTGTTACTGTACTGGCTCCTTGGTTGGGGTATATTGTTTCTCCTTTTGAGGTGATGTGGGACAGTTTTATTGTACCTCTTGGAGTCTCCTCAGTAGGAACAAGTTTGCACTTTAACCAAGAAAAAGTGCATCCTCTCTGAGTCCATGTAAACTTGCAGAAAGACTCTAGTATCAGTAAGTGCAATAGATTTACAAGTTTTGAAGTCATGAATTTCAGGGAAACTGCTGCAAATTAATGTATAGTAATGGTAAAATGATCTTAGTGCCAAGGGTGCTCCTATAGGTTCCCACAAGAAGGCAGAATGGGTAAAATGCAGTCTGCAAGCAGAGTCTGGGGACAGATTTATGGTGAGGTGTAATGTTCCTATGAACAACAAACATTCATTTCAAGTTGCTGGCAATAATAGTTTTATCTTTTTCATTGATATATTTATGAAACATGGAGTATTTTGAAAATCCCTATCAAGCTGATTTGCCCCAAAAAGGGCTGCTGCAGGATAGCCAGTAACTGGACTTGCATCCTTTCCCTGTTCTCTAATAGCAAAGCCCTTTCTTCTTCATTTCCCTGTTGCTGTCAGCAGAAGTGCCAAATATGAAAAGGTTGTGATGCAAGTAAACAATTTTTAGCAGGATATTTGAAAACAGAACAATGGCACATAACAACAAAACCCACAGGCAAATCTGAAGGATTTTTAAGATGTTTTGCCTCATTCAGATGGATGCAATTATGCTGGAGAATGAATGGATACAAATAAAGAGGACCTGAGATGGAAAAATCAAAATACATAATTTCTAGGAGACATACAGAGCTAAATTCTCTGTACTATATGTATTGACTATATTCAATGCAATAATTGTGATGATTAATTGTGAAGCCACTTTCTTTTAATTCACCTAATGCTTCTAACAGTTTTCTCTGGTAAACTGCTGTTGTTGAAATACTTCTTGCATTTTAATGTGTCTCTCAGTACCATGTCTGCTTTCTAAAATACATCTTGCAGGTATTCTTGTTCTGGGTACCCATGTAACTTGTTCCTTGGAAGTCATTCACTTTGTTTGAATGGTCCTCTTGCTGAATATTTGCTCCTTGAAGCAGAATATATATAGGTGATGCTCTGTTCCACTTGTGGGGGTTTTTTTTGTGCTTCAAAATCATCTAGAACTGAGAGGGTGACACTGTCTCTTGTGTGAGTAGCCTGTGTTCCTCTGAGCAGTTCCTTTAATGACTAGGATGTATGGCTTGTACCAAGAACTTATAACCCTTTCCCCTCTCTGCCGGTTTTCCCTAATAGTTGACATTGCTTTCACTTCTGCTTTCTGTTCTAAGTATGTAAAATGGACTTTTAAAAATTATTTTTGTGGTCAGTTACCACAAGAACATTGGGTTGGGCTGTGTCTGAGTAGAAAGATGAAGTTCCCTCTTTCTTCAATGTGCCATTTTCCTTTTCAGCCTTGCAAGCCACATGTCCAGGCCCTATGCTTAAAAAAAGAAAAGGTAGCCTGATTTTGCCAGAAATTGGACATCTGGATTACAGCCTGCACCACTGGAGTTACGGGTGCTGCTCTCTACTGCCATTGCGCATGACCAGCTCAGAGTGGTGCCACTCAGCACATGGTGACTGTGATGGGCAGTCTGTGGTGTGGTGTGCTATGCAGTGCTCCTGAAAGGTGAGCAGTGTGGGCAGTCAGGGGATGCTTAAAAACATCCTAAGCCAGAGTTACAGGAGATGGTGCTGTGGCTCTAAATGGTTCTGCTGTTGGCTTCTCCAATGCTTTAGTGTGTCCATCAGTTTGCAGCGTGTTTTTCTGCTCTGGGCATTGGCTTGAAGAATTGGAATCTGCTTTTCCTCGATTATTGTGCCCAGGACCTGACTGTTAACCATCAGAAAGGGATAGAAGCTCAGATTTTGAGAAACTGAAAGGCTTTGGCTTATAAGGGGCCCTTAAAATCACTTTAAAACAACTTATGGGTTTTTACAACCATAGCATTTTTGCTTTCATTTTGGATTTAAAGAAACCCTCAGGCTTCAGGATTAAAAACCCACTCACCAATCTGTTCTTGTATCAGCTTATCAAGTTCCATCAAAACTACTTGCTCAGTTGCATCCATGTTAATTTTGAGCTGCTGTGCTAACTGGTCAGAAAAATCTTGTCAAGCATTTCAATTGGGTAGAAGAGTGAAAGCCAGGAGTTTTTCAGGCTTGGAAGTTTCACAGTTTTTTGAGAGTACTGCAGAATTTAAGCCATAACTTGAAAGGCTGTGGCAGGGGGGTGGTGTGCGTGTATGTAAAATAATCCAGGCAACTGCAGATCTGTAATGTAACCTGATTCTT
Organism: Falco biarmicus; assembly: GCF_023638135.1. NCBI lineage: Eukaryota > Metazoa > Chordata > Aves > Falconiformes > Falconidae > Falco > Falco biarmicus. Next base: position 106,166,169 of record NC_079291.1, read on the forward strand.
TGCATTTTCATGTTCCCTAAATATGTTTACAGTCAAGAAAAATAGAGGTTTTTTTTCCATGAACACACAACTCTTAGAGCTATTTCTTGGCTTTTTTATCATCAATGCTCTCTATTATTTTCTGCAGATGTAACTGTGAGTATGAGATTTCCATAGACAAATAATACCCTCTCTTTTCTGGGACTTTGGAAAGCAACAAGGAAAGCCAAACCAATCCCATCCCCCTGTTGAGGTTTGCTTTGAAGAATGATTGCTTTGTGGTTTCTTCAGGGCACAGCTTCAAGTTTGGAAGCAAATCCAAAGTGAGCAGATTCTGGCCAGCAAATTTCACCTGCCAGCAGGGTGCATTTCTTAGGTTTTACTGCTTGAGTGCCCAGAACTCTCCCTGCAAGACACTAACGAAGCAATTAATGGAAAGGGTTTGTAGGTATTCCCATAGGGAATAGTTGGTCTCCTTTTCATGTAAAACTTAGCATCCAGAATTACCTTATGCAGCTGGCCTTCTAAGGTGGCTCCTTATGAGTCCCAAAGTACATGGGTTTTGGGCAGTTACCTTTCTCTTCCTGTTGTAAAATGCATCAGAAATCTGACCTGTCTAATAATGGTACTCACTACCACTAGCTTAGTACTGGCAAGGCTGCAAACAGTGCTTGCCAGAAGCATGGCAGCTGTATCTGGTGGAGCAGCAGCTCCCTTTTAATGAGGGGAGCTTGCTAGTTCGGTTGCTTTAGGCAGCTTTCTTTGAAATACTGTCTCCAGAATTCAGGAAGAGGAGAAAGCTGCCTCCTGTAGCTGTGCTTGAAAATCCTCCTGACTGTCTTGCATTGGGGCACGTGGGCTTTCAGGAGCCCTTGAGAAAGATTCACTCTGGAAAGCAATGAAAAGTAAGAGCCACCCAGGAGCATGAACTAGCAAGTCCTCTCTGTGTTCAGAAGTTGTTTGGGGTACTCCCATATTTGTGCGAAACAGTGGTGTTGTGGTTTGTCTCTTTGTTTCAAAGCAGGGTAAGCTACAGTGTTGGTACCCAAGCAGTGAAGGCAGCTTATGAACAAATACCAGAGAGTCCAAAAGGCCTCTTGTTCTTCCCAAGTATCAAGGGAATATTGCATTCTGGCTGCTTCAAGCTGTCTCTGGCAGGGCAGGCTTTCCTGGTTAAGGAGAGCTGATGTTTCAATCTGACTAAAGTCCCAGTGCTGCGTAGCAGGCAGACCTGCAGTAGGCATGCTCCTCACCATCTAAGCCTGTGTGTGCGGTGCTTCGGAAGACCAGAATTTGAAATGTAGCACACAGGGTAGACCAGGATCACTGGTTCTGGACAACTGAGCTTGCTAGCCTTGAAGTTTACCTGTCCCTGTCAGTACCTCTGAAGGGGAACTGCCCCACATCTGGCAGCTCTGGCTTGGGTAGGAAAGTAGAGGTCACAAGCAACGTGGTCCCATGAAGCACCAGAGCATTGGCAGTCCCTGTCACAGGGTTTAAGTAACTCAGATTTTTACAAAGCTGCCGCATGCAAGGAATGGAAGTCACCAGCCACCAAAGAAAGCAGAGCCTGAAGTTGCTGATGTGCAATGTCAGCTGGGTGTCAGGCTTGGGGACTGGGCCGGGAATGCATGATATCTGTGTGTGGCTTTGTCAGAGCCCAAAATTTGTGTCTGCTTGTTGTCAGCCAGCAGTGCTGGAGTCTTCTGTGACACCTCTGTGTGTGCCTGACGGAGAAGTGCGCCCCAGTGGCGGGATGATTAGGAAGGGGTGACCTGGCACAGACATCATAGCGTGCCTCCGTTGTAATTTGCCCAGTGCTGATGCAAGCTTAAGTTCAAAACTTGTCACCTAGAATTTTGCTCATGTGTGTCCATCCTAACCTGGGCTGCAAAGGGTCCAGAAAGAGAAAATGGCGCGATTCCTAGGAAAAACTGTGCAGGATAATGGTGTCATTTACTTCTCATCTTTTACTCTATTACCTTTTTGCTATCCTGCCCCTGTTCCAGGCCAAATCATGCATTTAAGAACTCTTCGCTCATGGTATTGATAAAGACAAATGGATAAATTATTTTAAAATCCCGGTGCTTTTAAATGAGAAGGTTATTTGCGGCATGGATTAAGGTGTTTGAAAATGTGGCAATGATAATTGTGCAATGGGAAGCAAAGGAAGGTCTCTCCCAGATGAATTGCTGTATGAGTAAGAGCAGCCTACCTACCAAAGTCCTGCCCAGGGTTCTGGTGGGGACTGGTACATCGCCCTCCTTCCTGTCTGAATCTGCAGCGTGACTCCCGTGTAGTATTTCACAGGCCTCTGCCTGAAGCTGGCCATCTGCCCTTAGGATGCCTGTGCCTTCCCTGCAAGCTGTGGTCGTTGGGGTTTGCATGTCCTGAGTGAAGCAAAGGCGAAGGCTGGCACAGTGGTGCGTTCTGCAGGGTTTCCAAGGCCTGGAAGCTGCCGTGCTTTGGTGCAGCCTGCTGTACCTGGGGGCTGTAGGTGGTGGGAGGCACGCACCCGCCCATGAGAAGAAAAAACAAAGGATGGGAAATGAGAAAGGGTAATGTGCTGGGTGCAACAGGCAGGCACAGGGAGGGGGAGTGAAGGGACAGGCTTTGCAGATGCAGCATGCTCTTCTGTGCTCTTATCTACCACCCTGGCAGCAGCCACAACACTGAGACACGGCTCTTTGGGAACTGGCCCAAAGCTTTAATGACGGCAGGCAGAGAGAGCTCACGGGGCAGGGGGGCCTTTGTCTCTCAAGGCTATCAGCTTTCTCTGAGGAGACACATCATCACCCAGCCCTGTGCTGGATAAGAGCTTTTGAAGTCTTCTGTTTGATATGCGTCACTGCCTCCATCACACAACACAAGACCTTCTGTTTTTTTCCTTTCCCCGCTGCAGTTTCACCCACCTGGTATCATAACCAGAGATGAAACAGAGCTGAACCATGAGTCTTGAAATAACTGGAGTTTGGGGAATGTGGTTTCCTAGAGAGAGCAATTAGCACCTTCAGAAGGCTTAGCAGGAGTGAAGATGAGTCTTTCCCTTCAATGCACAAACTGAGCTTTATTTCATTTAACCAACTTGCTGGTGGTCACAGCTCTTCTGCTGTGATCTGGCTGCTGGGCTGTGCTTTCTGTGGCTGCTGTGGCCTCAGCCTCTCAGCCTGTGGTGATGGGGCTCTACCTCGGCAGGCATGGGCAAATAAATACACAGGTTCTGTCTTCTAAGCCCAAGCACTGTGTGCATCTATGGAGGCCACACAATCTCACGACAACAACAGTGGCCACTGTAGTAAGGTATTGTTGTTTAAGTTCAGGCTTTTTACACTAATACATGGAAACCAATTTGGGTGTTAAATGTTTAGGCAAGGGGGATTCCTGGTTTCTCTACCAGCAACAGGAAGCTGCTTCGAACTTTTGCACTGGAGTGATAAGCATGTAATTAATAGTTTATATTTTCTCTAAGAGGCACATGGCTTCTGCTAATGGACTAGTAAGAGCAGTTAGCAGCATAGTACATGATGTGCTAGGTGGGATGACCTATCTTGGTGACTTGTGAGTCGGGCTGTATGAGCAGCTGGTGTCCTGGTGAAACCATGGTACTTGCAGAGCTAATGTTTGACAGTGCTGTGTGTCAGGTGACCCTCTTGCAGTTTAGAAGTCAAGTCATGCATGGAGCGAACCAAAGGAAGAAGTCATATGAAGGAGCAGGGTGAAGTACCTAGCCAACAGGCTGAACAAACAAATGATGACTGAGAATTAAAACAACACTTCAGGGAAGTTCTTCAGGGAAGAAGGGAAATCCTTCTGAGAAGCTACCTCCAGTCTCTGATTGTCTTGCTATTTCTGAGTGAGGGAATTGTGAGCACAATGAACAGTGCAAGATCAATAATAAAGCACATTCACCTTGGATCTTGCTATTTCTGCTGTGCCAGCAAACAGTATTTCATGTGACTGCTGAGAAGGAAAAGCTAATTAAAGAACTGTTATTTAATTGGCCTAGGTTCATCTCTATCTAATAGTCAACAGCAGACAAGCGAGTCTGGAAACAAAAGCTCTGGAGGGATAAAGTGACTTGACCAAGATTAAAATAAACCCAGGTCTGAAGTCAGCCCTTGTTAACTCTCGGTAGAAGGAACCTGCCCAGCTGACCAGAATAATCTCTTGCTGGCAGAGATCTGCAGCCCTGAGCACAATACAGATGCCTAGTTTTAAAGAAATTACTTCTGTAAAGCTTGTCTTGGTGCTTACATACCTACATGAGCAGTGGTGGCTTGGAGGGGAGATGCAAGTGGTGCATAGGCAAAGAGTCTGGACTGTCAAATTCCAGCAAGAGGGTTGCATTGAGCTGCTGGGACATGCCCAGCAAGATTTTTGTTCATTGTGAGGGTGGGAGGTGAACCTGTCCTTGGAGGGAGTCCAGCTGCTACAATTGCAGTGCATTCAGAGGGGTTGAGGGCAGTGTTCTGTATTTGTTGGCACCTCTGCCAGCTCAACATGCATTTCTGCAGGTTCTCCCCTAGCTTTCTTTTTTTTGGGGAAGTTCAGCCTCTGAAAGATACAGTCCCTGCATGGTTTTAGGATCAGGGCTTCTAGGTGCTTAAAGTGCCACAAGGATGTCATTCTGGAGCAGCATCTGAACTCTATAAATGTAAGGTAAAAATGTATGGTTAGTGCTTTAATGGCAACGGTGTATGTGTGTGTGAGTGAAGTGAGTGACCTAACTCAGCCTGGTCACCCCTTTTTGAAGGATGGTGCTGGCAAGATAAGCTGGTGTCAGGAATGCTGCTGGCAATTCCCCCTGCCCCTTGGAAGCTTCCTCCTACTCAAAACTAGGGAAGCTCAAGAGACACAGCTTGGGGTGAAACCAGGCTTCAACTGCTGAAGAGGATCACAGTTCAGTGTCCATCCTGGGGTCTTCTGGTTTGCTTAGAAACAAAAGTGGTCTCTGGGGACACCAGCATGTTGAACAGCCTGGGGCTGATTCTTGACTTTTGCTCTCTCTAGTGGCTTTGCAGTTGGTAGTCGTATCTCCTGAAGTCTGGCATGGTGTAAATCACACCAGCCAGGCGCTGATCTGTACTGTCTGTAGCTTAGCTAAACGTGCCCGTGTAACTGTCTCGGCAGCTAGAGCAGTGTGTGTTACCAAAGGTGTTCTTTGGGCCGAGGCAAGATTGGCTCTGTGTACTACAAGGGTGTCTGTGGTTGACTAATAACTGCAGTAGTTTTCAGGGATACCCAGCTGTCACCCAAACCCCTGTTGACATGGCTGTGGTACCTCCAGAACCTTCCATTGCTTTCCTGTGGAGGAAGCTTCTGGGTCAGCAGGTCTTGCCATGGCTGTTTCTGGAGCAGTGTTTACCGCACGCTTCCTGGGCTGACAGCTTAGCTCCTCTGACAAACTTTTGCCTGAGATTTAAGAGGCAAAAATACAGTGTTTGTTACAAATGATTGCCCCAGTCCTCTTCAGTCCATATCATCTCCCAGTCTGACATGGTCAAGTTATTGAATCAGTGCTTTTAGAGGCTAGATTAATTTTATTTGTGACCAGGCAGTCCTGGAGACACAAGCTGCCAAGTATCTGTCAATAATCAACTGGAGGATACCTTATCTTTTTTTTTTTTTTTTCCTTGGCTAAACACATTGTAAGGGCTAACACACCATGAATAATAGATAGTCATAAAAAAAACACATCCCCTGTAAATCTGTCCCAGCTGTTACTAGGCTGAATTTATGACAGCAATATATAATCAACTCTTTTCAAGAAGAGGGTTACAAAAACACTGTTATAAAAGTTGTGGGTCTAGCAAGAGATCTGTGCTTTCTGGCCTATAAGAGTCCATCTGGAAATGGAGAAATGTGGGAGGTGATGTGGACAGAGACTTAGGTGCTTTATTTTTGTTTTAATCCACAGCCATGCTGTTGTGCTAGCTTCTAACCTGAGATGACCAAAGGGAAATGGCTTTGCTGTCTCAGTGTTTTGTGCAGTCTCTGGTAAAAGCAATGTTTGAGAAGTCTGATTCTATTCTCACTAGCCTCCATCTGTTACTCTTCGGGGTTTGTTCCCACCCCCCACCCCCCCCTTACTATGAGATGCAGGTAACTCATTTACTATGGTTGTTGAGATGGTAACGGTTGTACCTCTTTCTGGGTATCTACCCCTACATTAAGGGAACCTGAATTCCCATTAAATACCACTTGAATTTGGACTTGAGTTCAGATTTCTGGTCATCTTTGTGGTGTCAGGACTCATTCTGTTGGCTGCTGGAGTTCTTGGGTTTTAGTGATTTTCCCTGCTCTCCAGACTTTTTGCATGCTGCCTGTTTCAGGGGTCTGGAAAATCATAGGTGTCTACCCTCAGAATATCTTTTGTAAAAATAATAGTTTAAAGAAATGAATAGAAACTGTCTTTCATTTGCATTCTGGTGTTTGAGACTTTAGGATCCAGTTTTTAAGTGATCGTCTGTGTGACGCTGATGGCTGCTACCTTTTGTAACAACATGGCTCCATTAGCTACACCTCTGAGAAAAAGTTAATACTGCAACAGTCTTGGTGAGAGACTGAGCGTCAGAAATTGTCTCATTCCACAAAGTCTGCATGAAAAAGCAATCATGTCTGATCGCAGTATGATGATATGTCAGGATCTGGGCTGACAAAACTTCCTTCACATTTCTAACGAACTTGGAGCAAGTGTTTGTAATGTCTCTTCAGGATCTCAAGCTTAGTGGAATCCAGCATTACGGGAAGTCATCGAGGTGATTTCTGCATCCAAGCAACTCTATTGATACAAATAACATGCAAGTTCAGATAAGGGTAATCGAATCATACGCCTCAGGTTGTAAGATGATATCTACAGGGGTTGGGAAAGTATGCTTGCCACTCGGGTTGGCGGGTAGCCAGGCTTCACCATTGATTCGCCTGTCAAACTATTAGGGAAGAAAAGTTCCATTCAGCGTTAAAAACAGTAATGCAATCCATTGCTCAGCTATTTTCTTTTGCTTTCTTAAAAGCATTGTGTCTTGGAGGATGCCGAGAGCAGTAGGTTGTAGAATGGTCTATTCTTTTGAGCTTTCTACTCTTAGTCCTTCAGTGTTTTTAAAGTCTCTTGAGATGGGTTAGGCATCCCAAAAGTGCAATTTCTATGGGCACACAAGCCTTTTTGATCTTTGACTCAGGCTCGTGGTTTTATGGGAGAAGATTTTTCCTGCCAGAGTGCTCCGGCCAGTGTGGTATTTGACTAACAATGGAGATATATTATTACCATGCCCTGGAGAAATGACTGCTGAAACAAACTGTCAGGCCAGTGTAAGGCTTCCTGTCGTCTGAGGGGATCTGGGCAAAATCTACAGCCACCAAAGAGCAGATTTATATGCAGCGCTGTTGCAGCTGCAGTAAATCTAATGTCAGCTGTAACATGCCAAAGGCAAAGCTTTTCAGGCATGTTGCAAGAATGGCTTTTAGTGTGGCAGGGCAGCCTTCTCTGATCCCTGGCAAACATTAGCAACTGTAGAAACACTCAGAAATTAAAAAGAATTTGGTGGGGGCAAGTGGCACTGAAATACTTTATTGGGCTGGATGCAGGAGGGAGATGGCTTTGTTACTGGATTTACTGCTGGTTTGCTTGGTGCTCTTGTTGGGGTTTTGGTTGTTGGTTTTGGGTTTTTTCCCCTTCCAATTGTATTGTGTATATGTATACTTTCTGAATATTGCACTTAGGTTTTTGAACAGTGGTAAAGGATTGAATACTGCTTCAGTTTCAGAATGTGTGTGAAAAATATCCATTCCTCCCTTTTCCATCTCTAACAGCTTGCTTACAACATAGAATATGTTGCAGTGCTGTAGGCCTCTGCACCTTGGACTTCCAGGTGTATTTTACTCGCATTAACTTGAATATGCAGATCCCACTCTCCTCCAGCATGGGCTGTTAGAAGCAATTTCGTTTCAAAGGAAGGAAGAGACCCAAATCTCCCCTCATGCAGGAAAGCTACAAATGCTGTGCAATTTGAGCCTCTCAGCTTCATGACTCTTATTGCTGGCTTCATGATTCACTAATTCTGATCAAACCAATTTCCAGCAATAAACAGCAGGAAGAAGAAGAAGTGTGTCATGCTGATAATATGATAAGTGAAAGGATCAATGACCTTCAGCTGAGAGGAAGGTGAGCCAATGCTATTGCAAAAGAGGTGGCTCATCCTGGTGGTGTGATGCTTTGTAACAGGAACTTGGGGCAGAAGACAGGTGAGAGAAAGCATAGATGGAAGATAAAAGGCTGAGTGACCATAGGCCCTGATTCAGGCAAGCATGTGTACCACTCCCTGCCACTCCACTGCAGGCCACCTGACACGCATGTCTGAAAGCAGGTGGATGGACATGTCCCACAGCCAGCCCAGTACATGTGGACAGTGGATCTGAGCATGTGTGCCCATCACAGCTGTGACTCTAGCCTGGGCTTTTTGGTTTTCATCAGTGGCCTGGGCTACCAAACATACCCGCAACCTGGTATCTGGCTCCCTGATATGAAAGTGCTATAGATTAGCACTGAGGCTGGGTGTGATGACAGGGCTATTTCTGTGCATCTTCAGTGTATTTCTGTGAATCTTCAGGACCCCCCTTAGGAGAGAAGACTTTAGTCTGTAGTCAAGTACAAGATAGTTTGGATTGTAGCCTGTGAGGCACTTGCCAGTTTCTCAGTGCCTCTATCTTCCAATTTTGGGGCCAAGGTAACTGTGCAGCTGTCACATGCTCATTTGCCTAACGAGGTTAAGCCTTCAAAAAGCAACCAGTGAAAGTAAATGTGAAACTGAACTTTGACTTCATGTATTCAGCAGAATAGGACTGAGCTGTAAATGTGAGAGAGCAGAAAACCAAGCTTGGTAAAGCAAAATAGCTGCCTGGATTTGGGCTGTAGGGTGGATGTTCGCATTGTGGTTAGAGGCTTTATCTCCAACTGGGTTTTTCTTGCCCTCAGTTTTTCTTTATGGTGCCTGTTTCATCTCCCTGCTGGAGGATGTCCTCAGCTGAAAAGATGAAATAGCTAGCCTGGAGAGGGCCTTCACCTCTGAATGGCTCATGTTAGCTGATTTTCCCCAGGTAAAGCCCTTACCAACAGTTCACTGGTCCAGGGCAGCTCTTGGAGCTGGGCCCTGCTCGCTTTTGCACTCAGTGTTCCACGTAGTCACTTGCTTTTCTCGTCCCTCTGCATGACATGCTATCACCAGGCATCTTATCAACATTAGCACTGCCTTGAAGAGAGCTAATTTATGTGATAAGGCCTTATTGCTCATTTCTCAATCTGTACCATCACTCCTTGCTCAAAAATAAGATTACGGTGATCAAAAACCTGCAGGACAGTCACCTTGTGGATAGTGTTGTGCTCCTGAAAACGGTGTACGTGATAGAAATTTTTATCAGGATGTCATTTAACAGGGAAAGAAGCTATTGTATTTCTACCAGCATATACTGAATATTTAATGTTTTTATTGTGTGGATTTTATTATTTTAATGAATCACCATGATTATGCAGCTGCACTGTTCAGCAATAAAGTGGGGGACATTGCCTGGCTAAGTCCATTGGCCCTGGGTGAAATCTTGGTGGTGGTTGAAACCAAGCTGCTAAAGTAGCCCTGCTGTTGCTATCTACTATATAAGGGACTGAGCTTGATAGGAGAAGCTGGCAGGTTGTCCTGACAATAGCAAGTCTCAAAACTTTAATCATAGCTGGTTTATTTTTATGAACAAGCCAAATCTATCTAGTTCCCCTTTAAAACAAGTGGTTTAATTAGGCAGTCTATTTATGGTGAGATGTATATCTGAAGTGAAGGGCATTTCTTCATCATCTTCCACTTTGCTAATGAAAAGAATAGCTACAATAAATTGCCTGCCTTGGTAGGAGTGTTATATCTCCATAGATTTTTGGTTTGATATGGAGTATGCCCTTAAACCTGACTTAACTTGACCTTGTGTTGTTAACTTTTCCCACCTGCAGAATGTCTTGGAGAAGGCTAACGCAAACAAAAGAAGGGCAAAAAAGTTATAAGTTAACTTCTCAGTTGCTGTGAACTGGCATAAACCTTGAAAAGACAGTACATTTAATGTCTGTTTGGTTCATAGTAGTAAGCAATTTATTTGGGGGCATATTAACCTGGCACAGATAGTTTGTCAGCTGCTTGGGCATTTCAGCAGTGGAGCAGATGACCTGGCAAGGGATAGTGTTGGTATCACTGGAGGTTCTCAAGGAACAGATTAGGTAGACATCTGTCTGGAAAGATGTGGCTGTAATTGATCTACCCTGGGGCAAGGAAGTGGATGAGACAGAGTCTGAGAACCATTCCTGTCTCTTGTTCCAGGGATCGGGCTCACCATCTGCTGTTGACCAGGCCAGGGAGAGGCAAAGAGTGACACAACTATTTGGAAAGTACTAAGTTGGTTTTATATGTGGGGATGCTGAAAGAATATGGGAATGCTGACAAGTTGACTGCATCAGTGATGGCACATTGTGGAGCTTGCTTCTCCTTACCCCTTCATCCATGTGTGAGGCTTCTGAAGGAGCTTTCCACTTGCCATTGCGTGGTGTGAGCAATGCACTGTACTCTTGCAGGCTGTACTCTGGGCCTTGTTGCCTCTGGTTCCCTCTTGTTCCTTCCTAAAAAGGGCAGCATGGCTATACCAAACCAGGCAAGAGACCCACCTAGTCTTGTATTAGCTCTTGACAGTGGCTACAAGGCATAAACCAAGCGTGCGGTGATAATTCCTTCTGGAATGTGCTCTCCTGCTCTCCAGTGGAGAAGTGTCCTGTGCTTAATAGCTTCTGTTGAGCTTTTCTGTGGATTTGTCAAATTGTTTTCTGAACCCTTGGTAAACTCTGGATGTCCTTGGTATCTGCTGGTAATTAGTAGTTTTAGAGGTTGTGGTTGAAGCCATCCGTGATACTTTCTGGTCCTGGTGCTGGATCCTGTTCTGGAAGCTTTAATCAGCCTTGTTTTCTAGCAAAGCCTGTGCTGTTGAATCACCTCATAAGCAGGTCTCTCTCCTCCTTTTGTGTTAGGAAAAGGTGAAGTCCATAATGCCAGCTAAGAGAGTGCCCTGTTTGATAGCAGGGGTATGAGTTAGCAGCACAGGAACATTCAGATAAGTTTTTTCCATGCAAAAGTATATTGCAGGGGTTTTGTAAGTAACTGCTGTATTTGACTAGCTCTGTTTACTTAAATATACAATTTCTCATGTGCAAATAAATTTCAAAGGCCTCCTTATCTCATGGGTGACTGAAAGAGAGGTTTCTATGGGAGGGCTTTGCACTGAAACAGATGTGGGATGTAAGTAATGGCATTCCCATGACCATATAATGAAGGATGTAACAATGTGGCTGTCCGTGCTCTGCCCTGGCTTTCCAAAAACCTGTTAAGATGCCATTTTGTGCTGGATTGGCTTTTCTTTTCTTCTCCCTGTTAAGGCATTAATTACCCTGGGAACTTTCCCCTTCTTACAAGCTCAGCAGAGCTTGTGACCAGAACTGAGCCACCCTGGGCCATGCAGTCAGACAGCAGGGCACCTTCAACCTGAAAGAGTAGGAAATAATTCGATTTTTAGTTGCCTCAAAGCCTTTGCCCTTGGCTCCATGACTAGGGTTAAACAGTTCAGCTTCATGCTAGGGTGGAGGTCTGCAAGCGGGTTGTTTCCCCTTCCCAGAAAAGGGGATGCAATCATCTTTACCAGGCAAGATGCTTAGAGGTGACAGTTATATTTGTATACAGCTGGTCTAGAATGGAACACGGTTGTCCTGGTTTGGGCTGGGACAGAGTTAATTTTCTTCTTAGCAGCTGGTGCAGTGCTGCGTTTTGGATTTGGTGTGAGAACAATGTTGATAACACACTGATATTTTTCGTTGTTGTTGCTGAGTAGTATTTGTACTGAGTCAAGGACTTAGTTTCTCAGGTCTTGCTAGTAAGAAGGCTGGAGTGGCACAAGAAATAGAGAGGGGACACAGCCAGGACAGGTGACCCAAACTAACCAAAGGGGTATTCCATACCATATGATGTCATACTGAGTATATAAGCTGGGGGAAGGAGGAGGAAGGGGGGACATTTGGCATTATGGCGTTTGTCTGCCCAAGTAATCGTTATGCATGATAGAGCCCTGCTGTCCTGGCGGTGGCTGAACAGCTGCCTGCCGATGGGAAGTGGGGAATGAATTCCTTGCTTTGCTTGTGTGTGCAGCTTTTGCTTTCCCTATTAAACTACCTTTATTTCAACCCATGAGTTTTCTCACGTTCCCTCTTCCTATTCTCTCCCCCATCCCACTGTGAGGGGAGCAAGCAAGTGGCTGCTTGGTTGCCAGCCAGGGTTACACCATGACAATGGTCTTACTATTTTTAAATATAATTTCTAAATGAGAAAAGTGACAGATAGTTTTAAAGCCTCAGTTCAGAAATATGCATAAAAATTACAGAAACATTTAGATTTCTTAGACTCCCAAGTTCTGTTTTCAAAAACTACTTAGGGCTCCTGTATGTGTGATTACAGTTTGCCGTTAGGGAACTAAATGCCTCAGGGATAACATAATTTTCTTGCTTCACCCTGCCACTTCTAGGAAATCACACCCCAAATCTCCAGCTGAGGCAGATTGGAGTCTGTCCCGTGAAGGGAGCCAGAAAGAAACTGGGTTCCTCGAGCTTGGTCAGAGTCTGCCCAAGGCGTCTCTGGTTTCCTGAGCAATGAATAGGTACCTAAACAGTGGCCCTTTAAAGTAACCCATAAAGTCATGACTCTTGCCTACGCAGTACTCACAGGGACAAAAGAACATTTCATAATTGTTTGTCCAGATAAACAAGTGTCAAGCCTGCACTATGAATTAGTCATGGTGGCTTAAGTTAGCCTTTATTATCAGCAGAACGCCACTTGTTATTTGATCTCTCATAAGAATGCCTGGGCTGCTCCTTTGCTCACTTGGTTAAGTAATACATGTGATAAGGCTTTTCTTGTGTCAGGTATTATTTTATACCACCTAGAGGAACAGAACTCTTGGTTTAAAAAAAAAAAAAAATAAATCAAGCTAGCTTCCTAAAATCCAGTGGAGGTCAGGCAGTTTAAACCAGCTTTGGTTATGAACCTGGAAAACAACTGTAACTTCAGACAAGGTTACTTTTTCTATAACCAGAGGTGGTAAGTGATAAGATTTGAAGTTGAAAGTTGCCTAGGACAAGTTCATAGGTCAGAGCCTTTCCAGGTATAAGGAAAAGGAAAGGCAGCAGGCTTAAGTATGGAAGAGTCACAGCTCTCAAAAGAAGAAAAAAATCCCCCCCCAGTCTGTCTTTAGTAATACCACTCTGGAGTGTATCAGGATACTGATACCGAATGGGTGGCTGCAAAAAAACCAAAACCCAAGGTACTGGCAGCCTTCCTCTTACCTTCAGTGAAGAAATAACTGCTTGTTCACATCCTGTGACATGTAATCATTTGAAGGTGGTTTGCAAAATGAGAAAAACAAGGACATTTGAATAGGTTTTGCACCATGAGGATATCTATGCTATCACCTCTGCTAGTAAATCCTCGCAGTATATGAATTGAAGCAACTGCCTTAGCCCAGTGTCCTGGCTCAAATGTGGATGCTGATAGAGGTATGGGGTTTTCTGGGAAGGAATGAAAAAAAATCAGATTGCAGGCTTCCTATAGGCTCCAGTCCTATAAAGGCAGACCATGTTTATTGTGCCAGTGGGGTTGCTTAGGCGAGTGGATTCTTGCTGGATAGTTTATTGATGTTGATGCAAACAGTTGTGTTAGTTTGAGAAGGCTTAAGATCAAGCTCCAGATTGAAAGAAAAAGGCCCATAATCTTTACAGATACAATTTGTATTTCTGCAAAAGGTCAGTTTTAACTTGCCTGTTGAAAAAAATCTCAAAGTCCAGAAGCACAGTCAGTCTAAATGTATTCTGCCTGCCAGCTGGAGGTAATTCCTTGTTGGCCAATATAGCCACTACTGGCCTCTCTGATACAGTTGGTGAATGGCCAGTTATATACACCAGTGCGGGTCCTGCTCTGCATAACAACCCCAAATTTTCATGTAGCACTTTCTATTAGTAGATCGTCAAGCACTTTGCAGAAGTCCATTTCATTGTGTGTTACAGAGGGCAGAAAAGGCATACAAAGTGCAGTTACGCCTCTGAAGCTCACCAGTGGTAAGCTGTGGACTAGAAAACAGTTCTCGCTAGTTCTAGTCTAATACTTCTCAATAAATCACACTGTTACTCCCAATATGGTAATTTATCAACTATATATAAAATTAAATATTATATATAAATAATTTATCAATTATTTAGAGTGCCCAGAATAGGGAAAATTCCTAGGCCAATCTGTTGAAGATCCCTGTTGAAAGCTAGATGAGTGCAGTCAAGGAGGAATTCTTAATGTATGGCTTTGGAAATCAGCATAATGGATATCCGAGTGAATGCCTAGACTCCACTTCAATCCTGCAGCTGGTAAATGCATACTGTTTGTTATGGGAATGAGGCCCCATTTGCCCCGGTAAGAAAACCATGTCAGGAGGAGCAAGTGCCTGCTAGACTCACCTGGCGGTTAGTGACTTTTGGGGTGAAGTAAACTTTACTTTCCTCTTTTACCTTTCATGGAGAACATGGGGACAGAGGCTGTCCCGAGACTTCCCCCTGCCTTGAGTGTATTAGTCCTTGGACTGCTGGGAAACCAGCGCTGTGCAACAGACTGAACCTGCCGAGGGCTGCGTTCTGCTGTGCAGTGCCCAGGCTATTGCCTTGATGGGAAGCCATGCAGTGGGAAGTGTGAAATGCTGCTGCTCTCTCTGCTGAGAGGCAAGGCAGATCTTGCAGCACTTCTGTGTGGGGCATCCTCAGTTTGATAGCAAGGGAGAAAACAAGACCAAACAGCATGAAACACAGGGTGCAAAAGCTTTCCTGTTCGGCCTCGTGGATTGTCTTAGGTTTTGGTACAGAGAGCTGAAAGAGCGAAGGATGCTGGCACAGGAAACTCAGATCTTGATTTGTTTAATTTTTCCTCTTTTAAGGCATAGGAAAAGTATTGGAAAGTCAAGAAGAATGAGAAGTCACTTGTTAGCAGGAACATTATTGCAAGTTTCTGAATGACAGTAACACTTTCAGTCAGAAGTACTTACCTAACACCATAGAAACAGCCTTTATTGTGAGTTTACCTACAAAAGGTGACATGTTAGAGGAGTCCTGGCCCTGCTCCAGTGCCACTGCTTGCAGACTTGATCCAGCTTTCAATCTCTTCCTCCCCTCCGGCCCCTCCTACTCGCCCATTGCAGCACTGTAGTAACATGCTCTTGGAGCTGGTCCATCAGCTAGGGAGAGGCTCACAGCTTGCTGTACCAGGGCCTCTGCCAAGTGGCTCCATTAAGAATTGCTTTCATGATTACAGTGCTTATGCAAGCGGGAAGCAGGCTTTTGGGAGGATGTTTATATTGCACAGATCCTTTATCTGGCTTGGCTATCTCCTCATTACCTGCATCGAAGAATTGCCTGCCTTAGTGGCCAATAAAACTAAATTGCTAAATCCAGCTTTGTGTAACCCTATTTACCTTTTGTACCAGATTAACCTTTATCATATTTGCAAGTGTATTGGGAAAGTAACATAAACAGAGAGGTAGGTGGTGGAGGCAAAGGCTAGCCTGGGAGAGCCAGCAGTGCCCTTTTTGCCAAGGGCCTGCAGATAAGGAGGCTTGTGCCAGGCAGGGAGTTGCCGAGAAGCTGTTGCCGAGCTTGCGCTGATCAACATGATAGTCGTAGGAGTCTTCCACGCCTTCACTGGATTAGCAGAAATGGCTGGGGTTTAAGGTAAACAGTGAGGAGCCCAAACACTGTAGAAATTATTGGTAGGCAAATGAGTCCTTGGGGCTGGCTCTGGCAGGCAGCTGCCCTGGGTGACTTGGCAGTTGGGTTGCTGCCAGCCTAACGCTAGCGCACTGTTTCCAAAACATGCCCAGAGCACTGTCACTGGGCTGCTGTGCTTGGCCTATGTCTAGGGCATATCCCCGGATGTTTTGTGCCGAGGTGCTTGGAAGGTCGGTTTTCTGTGAGCTGTGAAAGGACTTTAGGTGGCAGGGATGTTGGCTGTCTGCTGGGGAAGATGCAGCAGGGACGTGGGGGACTAGCTGTGGCGAAATGACAATGTGTTCTGTGTTTGTGCTGGTGTGTCCCTACTACTAGGGACAAGAGGGTTTCCAATAGCTCAGATGAGGAGAGCTTCCCATTTTCTGAGCGCCTGCTCTGCGGGGCTCACTTGGAGGAGGTCTGGTCTCTTGGTCAATTCGGTCAAACTGTGCAATGGGAGCAGGACTAGTCCCTTTCATCTCTCTTGGAGGAAAAAAAATAAATAATTGCCTTGGGAATATTTACCAGTGAACAAAATAAGTATTACTGGGACAACTGATCCCCTTCCTCCCGCATTGCCGAACATGTTCCTATGCCTTTTGCTTGCTAGTGTATTTAAAAGAAACATGTGTGTACAAAACTCCACAACAATCACAGTCCAGGCAAAAATTTCTGGGATAGATGAGTCTTACAAATGCATCTCGCATGCAGTTCGGGTCATGGTGAGATCTTGCTGCTTAAAGTTTGGATGTGTTTCTTAGAAAGTGTGGCTGTACAGTTTTTAGACTGAGCAGCTGACAAATACATGGATTAATAGCTGTGTGGATGCATGTTCAGATTTTTTCCCTGGTGTTTGGTTCTTTTTAAGATTCAGAAAAAGAACTGAAGGAAAATTTGCATGGATTTATTCACCAGTACTTAATTTCATACCAGGATTTCTGGACTTGTGGAATATTCAGCAAATTTGAGAACAGTTTTTTTGCAGTGTTTGGACAAGCACTTGCTGGTGAGAGCTGTATTATACCATCACGGAGTTCACAAGGCTGAGTCCCATAAAGTGAAACTGGAGCTCCCCTTGGTTGTCACTCCTGTTTAATTGAAGGGGAATACTCATCCCTTTAAACTCCAGTCTCCTCAAGAAGCTGTGTTAAGCTGAATCCTGCAATTGCAATCGAGTGCCTGGCCTCATCCTTGGAAAAGGCGGTCCCAAAGCCTTGTTTCCAGTTAGATCCAACAGGATAGGAGAGGCTTCCCTTGTTGCTGAAAGGAAGAACGAGGATGACGGGAAGCACTGCTTGCCTTTAGGGCAAGTTTTCAGGGTCCTGCTGTCCTGAAGCAGGGAACAAAGAGAGGAGATTCCAAGAGAGATCCTGGGGGTGACAGTGTTCCCAGTGAGAGGTAGCTCAGAAAGCCATCCCTGACCTGGAAAACCTAGATTTGCTGTGGGGATGGGGAATTGGAGCAAGCTTTCAGGCAAGATGCCTTTAATAAAATATCATGGTGAATTATTTGCTTTCGGGAGAAAGGACTAAAGGGTAAAGAAGCAGTAGTCTTGGACCTGCGGCTAGACAAACTGGTGGGTTCAGACTTCTCAGGGGTCCCATAGAAACACTTCTAGTATGGCTTGGGTTGTAGCAAAAAGCAACCTAAGCGTTTTGAAAGGCTTATTTGGAGAGGTGCAGGGGGAAAAAGGTACTGCGGTTTAGTTCAGCTTCCTAAATAGCTTGCTGTATGGTAAGCTTTTGGGAAAGTGTCTTCTATGAGGGGATTCAGAGATGGTGCCCCTATGAGAACCTGTTTTGGTCCTATCTCTAATCATGGGCCCCTCTTCTGCTTCATGACTTCCTGAGAGAGTGTGGTGGTAAACAAAGCAGCAGGGTACAGCTGAGTGCTGGCAGGGGATGATTTGGTGTAGAACAGTTTCTAGTGGAAAATGTTTAAGTGCAAATTGTAGTCTTCAACTGTTGCCTGTGTTTCAGATTGCTTGAAAATGTTGCGGTGGCTGAGGTTCTGGAGTCAGTGTTACTTCTGGGCCACTGGTTTGCAGCTGAGCCTGTTTTATACTAAGGGAGGTCCCAATCAGATGCGTATAGCATCATCTCAGTGCAGCGTTGTAGGCTGATGCTGAATCCCTTCTTATAACTTATGCTCTGGTATAGTCTTTTCTTAAAATCACCTACCTTTGTCCATAAAAATACAGTAATTTAATGCAAACTCTTCCCTGTATCCTGCTCCTGTTTCCTAACAGGATAGTGATAATATTTAACCACTTGCGTCTGTTTTCTTACCTGAGGTGTAAGTTGTGTTGCTGCTTGCATACACTACTGAATTTGTCCTGAAGGTGCACCTGGAAGCTGAATGCGGGCTGTATCTGACCCACCATTCATCACATTAATAGTCAGCTTGTGTTGACAAACATCCATGTAATTTCAAAATGTGTTTTCTTTTCAACCTGTTTCAAGCATTAACTAATAATCTGACATAAACCAAAAGACATGAGAGAAATGAGCATGTAAGCTTTTTTTTTTTTTGGTGATTTTGCTGACTGTAGAAAAGACGTGGAATTGGGCCCTGACAACGGCAAATTAAATGCGTCAAAACCAATGCTGTCTCCCTTTTTGGTTTTGGCTCGGGTCTTGTTCTTGCAGCCATGTTAAGTGATTCAGTCTGGGATAAATACTGTGCTCACTGAAGCAATGACCAAACTCCCTGCATCCAGCACAGATGCATCCAGATTCTGTGCATCCAGAGTGGAACTGAGCTTTACCCAGTTCCAAGCCCAGGATGCATTTTGGGCACAGAAGAGGTGAAGCAATGGGAATGTGCTACATAAGAATATCTTGTATTTGAATGAAAACAGATTAATTTGAATTCTTTCCGCCCTAAAGTGTTGTTAACAGTAGGAGTATGACTTGTATGCAGCTCCTATTGGGACACAGCTGTGTCAGATGTAACATGGCTGATGAGATCAGGAGAAAAGAGGTGGCGCAGCAGAGCCCATGCTTCCCCCGTGCATCTGCATCTTGGCTGCTTAGCTGTCTGCTTGCCTTGCTGTAGTTATTGCTGTTGGCTCTTTAAAGAGAAGAACACTTGAAATGTAGAGAAGGCAAAGCTAGCCGTGCAAAGGAAAAGTCAGGTCTTGGAGCTTCCTCGAGGAGCATTACCCCTGCCTTTGTGCTGAGGCTGAAACAGGCATGTGGTTAATCTATTTGCTGAGCAAAATCCTCCAGCTCCTTGACATGTTAATGGATTCTAACAGGCATAGTCATAAGTGACATAGTTTATGTGGGATTTTGTCAGTGGCAGGTTTTGCTTTTATAATTTTTTTTTAAATCATTTAAGAGAGTTACATCACAGAACATGCAAGTTCAGTGGAAATTTTACTGTCCTGGACTTTGAAACTTCTCAGAGCAAGCAGCAGCCAAGCAGATAATCCCATCTTCTCATATCTGTGACTTTGTCCTTCCTGTCCTGACATGAATTTGATCGTGATGCCTGTGTATGTACTGACTCCTTTCAGATGCTGGTGTGGACAAAGACATTGGGAGGGTATCAGAGAGCAGAATAATACTGATAGAGACCTGCAGCCTCACTTGCAAAGAAAGCCCACAGCAATGGGGAATGGTTAATAGCTCCAGAGACTGGATATTGACAGGACTAGCCTTGGCTTTTGGTTTGTTTGAGTGGTGAAATGGTGAAATCATGGGTAAGTGTCAAGGCTCAGTTCTGAACCTGGGGAGGCAGAGGTACAGTCAAATATCAACCTCAGCCTTTTTCCATGAAGTGAAAATCTTTGCTAGCAGAAATCAGATGTGAAATGGAGCATTTCCAATTGCTGGGGGAGAGAAAGGTCCTTAAGCAAAACCATTGCTCGCTAAAGTGAAAAATTTGCCAGTTCCCCTACAGCTACCATCTTGTTTCCAGGCCCTTAAGGTGCATGTCCTAGGAAAAGAAAATGCAAGCTGGCTGCAAATGTTTCCATGAAAGTGTTTTTATTGGACAATTTTGTTGAAATTGAGACCTTTGTGGGAAAGGATCAGATTTAACGAATTTCCTGTTCTGAAAGTACTTATGAAAACAAGTTTAAAGTTGCGGACATATGATTCCCTTTTTTATGAAGAGAGGCTTTTATTTTTTTCCATTCTCCCCTCCTCCCATTTTGGCACAAAAATCTATTTGAAACTTCATTTTATTTGTAGTTTTAACAAGTTCCTAGGAAAAATGGCAATCAAATAAGAGTAAAAGGTCAGGCCTTTGTGGGTCTGGTTCCTTCTAGCTCCTTTCAGTGCTCCACTGCAGGGTACTGAGCCATCGCTGAGGTCTGTCCCCTGCAGCTGGTGACACATTGGCCTGAGCAAGGAGGGTAATACAGTCAGGACCCTGTGAACGCGTAGCCCCATGTCACCTCCTCCATCCTGGCCTTGGGGAGGCAAAGAGGACGTGGCTGCCTTAAGTTATGTAGGGGACAAACAGGAGCTGGAAGTACACGTAGCCCATAGGATGAGTATTGTGAATGGCTGTGTTGTGTGGGTGTGCATTTCCACCTGTCTCAGGTGCCGGAGACAGCTTCCAAGATTGTGCAGACCACGAGCAAGCTACAAGAAGAGTCCATTTTGTTACATGATTTAACCCTCTACCACGCTTCTCAACTGGCCTTCTTAGCACTCAGTAGTTGTCATTAAGTTCTTCCTGTCTTCCTAGGGATTATTACAGCTGCCCCAAAACGTAACAACCCACAGACTACAACTCCTCATCCTTTTTTTCTGTCGAAGGGCTGTGATGGCAGTGCACTGCTCTCCTCCACTGTCTTCTGCTTGCCTTACTTTTGCTTGTAATGCTGTGCTTCTACCAACCTTACATGCATGCCAAGGAGTCACTTGGTATGGCTGCTGCCCAGCAGAATAATTCTGTCCCTGGAATCTGCTGTGTCAGAGTTTTACATAAAACAAACCCCAAAAATATTATGATGTCTGGTTTTTGTACTTCTCAGCATGTGCGGACGGGGCAGTCCTGCTTCCCAGTACTGCCATCCCAATGCTTTGTTGTGTGTGCTCCTTTGTACAGTGTAGGCTTGCCCTGTGTTTCCTTCTCACCCTGTTCCCCTTACCTGCCTCATCCCTAGACATGCACACAGTTCTATTTACTCCTTGGAATTTGTACTGGAATAGGAGCTAGGAGGTGCATAGCTTCAGCTGGGAGAAGCACTTCTGTAACCATACTGCAAATCAAAAAAGCTGGTGCTCAACTTCCAACTGGCTTTTAGTGAGGTTGCTCGTGGGGGTGAATTTAGGCACACAACTAAATAGTGCCTGGTGTCCTGTGGAGAAGCTGTATTTCGAGGTGAATGGTTCTCATGTTTTTTCCTCTTCTATATCCAGTGTTCAGGACTGCAGTGTGAGTGACACAACAGACCTGACATGCTGTGGTGTACTGAAAAGATAATAGTGTTTTATGGCTGTTGTCCGATCCTCTTCAGTATCAGGGAACACGACTAGATCAAAGCTGCTCTAAACTATACGAATTCAAGAAGCTGGTGATCTTCTCTCACTTTTCCAGAACTTCAGCCTGATAATCAGCCTGCTGAAGTCAGAGAAAAGACTCCTGTTGAATGTAATGGATCAATTGTGTAGGCTGGATTTGCACTAGCATGTTTCAACCTTGTTCTCTTTAATATTTGGAATAAGCTTTTTTTTGCCAGTTTCCCAGGATATGAGAGCTTGAGAAAATTCAGAGCAGCACAGGCGGTATGTATGTGAGTCACTCAATGCGTGAAGCCTTTGCCCAGTCATCCCCAGATTTTTCACATGATTTTGAGCAGACCGGTTGTGTTATGGAACAGGAGCAAATGACTAAGTGTGTTGTGGAGGCTATTGTACCCGTTTGTCGTAGACCTGTGTCTCCCATTACTCCATGATGCCTGACCCACTCATGTGGGGTCTGCAAACCTGGTGCAATCACTCTGAGTGGGTGTTTGGGACAGATAAATTTAAATAATGGGAAGGGACTCTTCCTTTCTTCTTTTCTGATTGCAAACATACTGGCAAGCTATAAAATATGGACAACTGTGGAGTTACGGCAAAATTCAATCAACTCCTACCCCATTCTTGCTTATGCCCCTCATTGGTTTTCTTCACCCACTGGCTCAGTGGTTTCAGGTCCATCCTGAAAGAGATGATGATTCTGCTCTGAGACTGCCCCAAGTCTGAAGGTTCCCCATCTGTCCAGGTCTGACTTCCCACTGGCACTGCTATCTCACTGCCAGCCTGATGATAACGCGTGGCTTAAAAGACATTGCCACTGCTGGAACTGCTGCTGCCACTGTGCAGGAGCTCTGCTGGAGCTCATTGCAATGCACTGTAAGGAACGAATAGTTTGGGATTATACCACTGCTCACTTTAGCTGGTATCTGTATTCAACCCACATGCCTCCAAAATCAATAGCCAAAACTCTTGCCTGGGGCACCAGGATTTGAAAGGGAAAAGGTGGTGAATCTTGCCCATCCTCTGCTGTTACTTCTGATGGTCTTTGCAGATGGCCCATAGCGCCTGCAGGCATCTGTAGAGAGATTAGGAGGAACTGGTGATACCATGCATGTGTGGCTTGTTGTTAAAGGACCAACAGGCAACAGTGTAACTCAGCAGGATATGGAAAACAGTTTGTATTGTCTCTTTTTTAGTAGCTGAGAACAGGATGGGATGCTCTGAACTTCGTACGTTTATAATTTTTCTCCACTTTTCCTTGCATACCCTCCAAGCTGTTGGTATCTTGACTGTAACTGATCTACAGTAGGGAAATAGAATTTGTCCTGAACCTCCATTTCTTTTTTATTACAGTTTACCAATCTTTCCTCTTCTGTCACACAGAGAGAAATATTGGTTTGGGAATTAAAGACCATCTCAGGACTAGACTCTCTAGTTTGTCTTGATTTCATACAGTATGTTCCATATGACTATATTAATAAACATCTCTTGGATGTAAACATCATCGGAGTAGTGCATACTCTGTAGCTTGTGTAGGAAACAAAGCCACTGACAGTCACAGCTGTGCTGTGCTCCCCTCTGCTTGGGGAGCGTGTTGCTGAGCCCCACAGTTCCGGTCAGAGCTGTCCTGCCTTCTCCCAGCAAAGTGTCCTGAAGTAGACCAGACAGAGACGTGAGTGGTTCAGGGAAGTCTGTTTAACTCCATCTCCCAAATCACTGCTCTGTGGTTAAGACTTTCACGATTTATGTATTTAAAGAAGACGACCAACAAAAGCTTTGGCAAACCGAACTTGATATAGCAAGAGAGAGTGCTGCCGCTCACGAGACATATTGGAGTACTAAAGTACTTCCCCAGGTTTCTTCTTTCTCCCCTCAATTTTGCTAGCACTTACTCCTACCCCAGTATTTTATAAAGAAAATACTTTGTGGCAGCTTTAGAACAGCTATGTTAGGCACGAGCTCCCTGCAGTCAAATCAGCCCATCACTGTCTCTTCCCAGTTTCACTGTCCATCCCTGAGGAGGAAAGGAGCATAAGCCTCTTCTTGGCAGGTTCCCATCACCTGATCTGCATTTAGCTGTGCTGGGGGCATGTTCTCCCTTTGCCCACAGTGCTTGCCTTCTGCAGTCAGCTTCAGCTTTTAGGGGGCTAAATCCACCTCTTGAATTACTTCTGCCTTTCTGCTGACTGGAGGGAGCACAGGGAGTCGGAGGTCCTGCGCGAGGAGAAAGGTGAGGCCACTGACTAGCTGACATGGACTGAACTTGTCCCCGTATTTGTGGGGGACAGCTGGAGCCCCTGTTTGATTCTAAAAGACGACAGTTCCTTGCTCAGACCAAGGAGTCTGGGAAGATGCTCGGATTATTGGATTATTTCTCTTGCTTCTCGCTGGCAGTTCCCAGGAAGTGTGCTGCCCCTTGCACAGTGAGCAAAGAGGGAGGGGGGAAGAGGAGCCTGCAGCGAAGGGTGAGGTTATGGTGTGCAGAGGACTCCGCTGAACCTGTGCTCAGAAGCTGTGCAACAAGCTGTCCTGGGAACACTGCCCTCACTCTGGTCATGGATGCTGCTTTTCCTGACCGCTAATCGATCTCCCTCTGCTGTCCTGGTCTTCACAGAGTCCTTGTCTGCTTTTCCGTTCAACAGCCATGACAGGACCTCCTCTTTCAGTCTCACCTGGCCTGGGCTAGACTAGCTTTCATTGTCGAGCATGTGCCCTGCTTCCTCTTGAAGACAAATCTACCTTCCAGTGAATTGTATTTGACTTCAGTGGTTTGCATCATGTGCTCTGCTTCCTGCTGTAACAGTATATTCCATCAATATATTTTATCAAAAAAAAAGATACCGAGGAACAGAAAACATCTAAGTTTGAATTAGTCCATGGCCAATGAACCATCTCAGAGATACATCCCGTGATGTCTGTCTTCTCATGAAATAGTTCCTGTTCCACCTATGCTCTTTCACCCCCAGAAATCCCCTTCAGAGGAAGAGGAATGGTGGTTAGAGGCAGCCTGAAACAGAATTAGCAGGGTTGGAGAGGGAGAGGGAGACTGGCTTGTCCTTTTTAATATGTTGCTATAAAGTTACTTGTGCTTCCTGTTGTTTGTCTTAGGAGTAAATGAGATAATAAAGTGTATACAGAGATAGAACTCCATTCATCTGAGGTCCTCGGTATCTTGGAAATGATGTTGTGGCTGCTTTGCAGACAAGCCAGTCTCTCTCCCTTGCTTTCCTTTAAGTGTTTTGCTTCTGGCACAAGTCATATGGAGAGCTCTACCTGACCTTAGCTGGGGACAGGAGCAAAGTACATTGCCCAAGGCCCCAGGGTGAATCCATAACACAATCGGAGCCCTTGGCTGTGAATCCCTGTTCCTCAGCCCTCCCCCTTCCATTCCTGACCTTGGTGGGAGCCTACAAGAAAGCTGGGGGACTTTTGACAAGGGCATGTAGTGATAGGACAAGGGATAATGGCTTTAAACTGAAAGAGGGTGGATTTAGATTAGATATTAGGATATTAGTAAGACATTCTTTACTAGGAGGGTGGAAAGGCACTGGAACAGGCTGCCCAGAGAAGTTGGGAATGCCCCATCCCTGGAAATGTTCAAGGCCAGGTTGGATGGGGCTTTGAGCAACCTGGTGTAGTGGAAGGTGTCCCTGACAATGGCAGGGAGGTTGGAACTAGATGATCTTTAAGGTCCCTTCCAGCCCAAACCATTCTGTGATTCTACCCAAAGAAGTGTCGTTCATTTCCCTTCTCCTTTATGTCCTTGGTTTTCCATAGCAGGGCTTGTGCATGCTGCAGATAAATCCATGAGTAGGCTGTCACACTGCAATCGATGATCTCAAGGGTGAGGAAATCCCTGAAGGATAGAGCTGTTATACTCTGGAAATCCGAGACCTAAGTGCATGTGGCACTGTGGTAACCTCACAGAGCAGTATCTTGTCTTCCCAGGAGAACCGATGCTTGCTTTTTCCAGGCTCCATTTCTACCATTATGTCCCTGTACCTTGAACAATTAATTTCTCTACTAACTTTTGTGGCTAGTTCAGGCTCTTCTGTGTCAGAAATGTTAATCTCATGGAAATTAAACATTTCTGGTGGCTTACTAGCTGTCACAGTAGTCAAATGCCAGTCCTTGAACTCCCCACAGCCTTTAAGTTGTTCGGTCCTGGGGTGTTACCATTTACTGACAAAATTGGTGCACTGTTTGTTCTGCGATGCCCTGCTGTGATTGTGAAGATCCAGCCTCACACAGTCAGACCTGTCTGTCAAAACAAGGTCATCTCCTCAGCTGTGCACTTTGGGGAGGTCAGGGTAAAGGTATATGATGCTCCCAGCGTAGCTGTTCAGGGAGAGAAGAAAGCTAAGCTTTGTGTGCAGTTTTGGAGGAGAGTACTGCCTGCCCCATGCGACTGTTTTCCTTTAGAGGTTTGTGTCAAAGTTCTGCATTTTTAGCATTTTTCTTTTTGTAATATCCATTGAAGAAACTTCTTGCAGAAAGGCTGTCCTGGCAGAGTTGGGAGGATGTCTTTGGAAAGACAGTAATTCCTTTTCCAGTTGGAAGAAGCTGCAAAGCTGCCACGGTCTGGCTTTTTCTCTAGTGCAAAATAATCCTTTCTGAGCGATAGCTGTAGAAACTTGCTGTACTGACTGATGTGGATGCTTGAAAGCATGCACAGGCACTAGGAACCTGCAGCTACAAGAACATATATATACACAGATTGAGAGAGAGAGAGTTAAAATGCTAATTCAGTCTTTCTAGCAATACTAGGGGAAAAAATTTACAAATTTTAAGAGACTATCAAGGCAAGTATGTGTTCTTCTGAATGGTGTTCTGTCCTGCACAAAGCCCAGAGCTGGTCATGAGAGGAATGCAATACAGTGCTACCTGTGCTCCCTGATCTATAGCTGTGGTGATCATTATTTTGGAAACCTGTTTGCTGGTCTTCAGAAGCAAAACCCCAAGTCCTTGACTCACGAAATTCTTCATAAAACACTTCTGCCAAAAAAAAAGTTGGGTTTGATTTGCAGTCTGAAATATTTGACTGGAACATCAAAGTGAGTTTGGAGAGGAAGGGTTAATTGGTAGAATTGGTGTTGCAATTTACCTGACTCTTTTCCATGTCAGAAATATCTCGAGTTGGATGTTGTAATCCAATTTCTAAATACCCGTATTTCCCAAATAATTGGCATTTGGCTTCGTTTTTCATTGGATCCTTCTGAAAAGTTAGTATTTACCTAGGCAGTGACTGCTTATATCGGGTTGAATCCTGACAGTGCTCTTCTATAGACATTTATATGTCCTTATAGGGAATAGGGCTATGATCTAAAAGCTATTCTGATCAGTATCAGTGTGCGAGAAATTCAAGTAAATGTCTTTTGGATGGTTATTGGAGTATAACTAAGTGTTAACAGTAGTGCTCTTCCAAAGCATTAAATATCTTGTGTACAACTTCAACAATAATGACATCTTAGTTTGTCCTGTTGGTGCCTGTTGCCATAAACTGCTGCAGTTTAAGGGCCAAATCTAGCCACCACTGAAGCTGAAAGATTTTTTGGTTGGACTTGACCGGCCTTTATAGAAGCGAAGTTTGTCAGGCACGCTAGTTGTACTATTACTCCTTTGAACAGACATTTTTAAAGGCTGAAGATATGGGTGAAATCTATCACTCACAGGGTGACTTCAAGATCTTCCCCCATCCCTGACTGTAGGAGAGAACAGCAGTTTTTCTGTACAACACGCAGGTGATTCTTTTAAAATCAGATACAGACTTACGGCCAAACTATTGAGACTGAGAGTTACGTGCCTGTTAGAATATTTCATGAAGAGAAGCTGCTCAGTGTGATGGTGAGACTAACCTGGGTTTGGAGGCATCAGGGTACATCATTGGTGCCTGTGGGGACTCACAGGTCACGGAAGGGACTAACGAGCATTGAGTGACTCCATTTTTTGGTGTCCAGGAGGGTACTGATCTTGAGGGAGAAGAACAACCTAACATCATAAAAAGAGGTCCCTTGTGATGTCTTGGATCAAACACCCAGAATTAATTAATTTCAGATCCAAGCCTTATATTGTGTCACTGCACAGAGGATGACTTCTATCCCACAACCACTTTGTGGAGACTCAGTCCCACCTCATGAGGGAAAGAATAAGCTTTTTGAGTTGTTTGTAAGCTTGCCCTGCATGCTGTTACCAGATATATGTGCATGCAAATGAAGCACTTACCTGTTTTCATGGCTTATAGTTGGTAAGCAGAGTAGTGTGAGTCTTCTGCTATGTCCATTTGGCACAGGCTGCAACAGAGAAAGCAAGGCTGGGGGAGCTGGCATGATGTTGGGCAAAGCCTGCTAAGACAATGTGTTTGTGTCTATACACAGATAAGATCTTGCACTTAAGTAGCACTTCATATTCGAAGTGGTCACTGAAGAAATGATACACACGCAAGCTCCCTGTTGAAGTGGTGTTCTCTAAGGCACTGCTGACAAACCATTCAAGAGCAGTATCACCTGGTTTATCAGGTCAGGAAGTGACGAACACTTACTTCTTGCTTAAACATCCAAAGTGACTAAGTTCTGGAAGAATAAACAGTAGCTATTTGCCTGTCATCAAATCATTGGGAATAGGCTTTTTCCCAAGAGCAGGTACGAACTCTTTGGTGGTGACTCTAGTTTGGGCTGTACATGTTAAATCACATCCAGGACTTAGTCCCTAAAATAGTGCAATGCCCTAATGCTGTCCTTGCACGCTGCCTCACTGTTGAGTCAGACACCATTTCCTGAAGAGCACAGGTTCTTCTGCAGGATCCCTGCTCAGTCCTGTTGTGCTCTGGGAAGGGCAAGTCATAGCCTGGAGTCAGATGGTTGCAAGCTGTGGCTTATGGTCTTTGTTCCTAAGACTACCAAAAGGATGATTTCTCATTAAAAACCAACCCTATGACGCTCCCTTCATCCCCTTGGCTTGCTTATACACTGCTATACTGGTCAGGACCTGCCTCTGAGTAATCCCCTTGCTTTCTCTGAAGGGTGTCATCTTAAAAAGGGCAATGATACATGGTTTTGATACAGACACATGAAAAAATGCCCTTAAATAACCAGGGTGATTGTTTAAATCTTATTCCTTAAAGATGTAGTCTCCACGGTTCTTGATGGCATCCCCCTTTCGCTCAGATGTTGCCATTAGGAAGAACACCCTCAGTGCATGCATCATGCAAACACCATCTATCTTTTTACGCAGTAAGGCTAAGAATCTAGAGCTTAACTGTTAATGGAAGACGATTAAATGGCTTGTGGGCTCGCTTCTGCTTAGGTGAAATAAAAACTCAGGTCTGGGCTTCCACTGTGCAAACAGGACAGGACAACTGGAAAAGCTTTATTGTTCAATCAGTTTCTCATCAGCTCTTCTAAGCTGCACTCCTTAGCAACAACCATCGGACACTCATGACGGGCTGCTGACTCTTTCCGTCTCTTTAGATTGTGCCGCGCTGGGGTCCGATGGCGTCTGCAGTCCTGAGGTGGCAGGTGCAGGTGGGGCAGTGGGGGACTGGAGGGCTTTGTCTGCAGAGTGGTGCTGGGGACGCTGGCAGAGCTGAGAGTGGTGGTGGGGAGGAGGGGGCCACAGGGCTGAAGTTCTTGCTGCCCGCTGCTCCCGCCGGCTCTGGAAGTGCGGGAGCAGCTGCGGGTGGAGATGGACGGGTGGCACCGAGGCTGGGAGGTGCTTCAGCCCATCGCTTGGTGGACGCTGGCATGTCCCCTGCAGGCTGGCCACCTGGTCTTCTGCAGGGCTGCCCCTCATCCATCTCCAGGGCTTTCCGCTTGAGGCCATCCCTCCTCCGGCACTTTTCCAGCAGGTGGGGATGCCCTCTGTTAAAGAGGGGGTTATAGTAGTAGAGTACCTAGAAGAGGCAAAGGAGAAGAGTCAGTTGCCGCCATCCCAAGCCTGGAAAAGCCCAAGCTACGAGAAGCCAGACTCTGAATTGCACAAGACAAACATGGATAGTGGAAGGGACTCTCGGGGACGGCTGAAACCTCAAGCTGAGGCCGAAAGGTTACGTGAAGCGTTCTGTTCAGTCACCGCCACCCCTGGCAGCAAGAGCAGCGTAGGCTTTTCAAAAGCATAAGAAGTGCTTTTAAAAGCCAAATACCATGACTGTTCAGCAACTCCAGGGTGGGCATGAGCAGGGAGGTAACACTGGGGTCCTTAAGTGTATCCTCTTGGCATTCGGCCGGAAGGTTTCAGATTTGGTGCAGCAAGACACGTAGCAAAGACATTCAGAGCAATGAGGTTACACGGAGCCTGTCTTTCCATGGAACGGCTTCAAACTAAGCAGGTATAACCAAACTGTACTTTATCCACGTTTCTACTAGTCAGAAAGACTAACTCAAACCTTCCTGAAAACGTCCCGAGGAGGAAACTAAAACCGGACCGCTCGCTGCCCTCCCCGCCCCCTCTATTGCGAGGCCTTATGCGACGCGAAGGTCCGTCCCTCCCCCAAGACCCCTGTGAGCGTTAGTGGATGTGCGGAGCGATGGCTCTACCTTGCTGTGAGCAGCAGCTGCTGCTTCTTCTGCCAGGAACTCAGGCAGGGAGGCAGATCTTTCGCCATCCTCTTGCATTTTGATGAATCCGTGGTAGTTCATCTGGCGAAGGAAGCTCTTCATGCTCTGCCTGGTGTAAACCTGCAGAGGTCCTCCCCTGCCCAGCACCTCCTCTTTGAAGAGCTTCTCGTTGATGGCCACGCATTTTCCTCCCTTGCTCCACCAAATGGACCGAAACTGGTCGCTTTCCACCATCGTCCAAAGCTTCTGTGGAAAGCGGAGCGACAGGAGCCCGCTGCCTTGGCCCACGCTCTTGCTGGAAGCAGGAGGGACTTGTTTGGTGTCATGTCCGTCACCCCCCGGTTGGACGTGCCGCTCCTCCCCTACCACTTGCATGGCAGCGTCCCGGGGGGCACTTTCCCCCTGTCCTGGAGGGCCAGCACAAGTCGTGTCTGCCCACTGCCCCAGCTCCTCCGGAGCAGGCAGGGATGGTGTTACTTGAGCAGACAGCTCCCGCTCCATTGCTTTTGTGCCAAGCTTGCCTCGGTGGCCACCACCGTGGAGAGCCAGGCCTTGGTCCTGCCAGTCAGCAAGCAAAGGCCAACTGGCACTGGCTGGCTGTGGGTCCCAGCAGATATTCCGGCACGGCATTGTGATGCCCGTGCTGCATAGTGGTGACATCACAATGCGACGTCACGGTGACGT
Organism: Falco biarmicus; assembly: GCF_023638135.1. Classification (NCBI taxonomy): domain Eukaryota; kingdom Metazoa; phylum Chordata; class Aves; order Falconiformes; family Falconidae; genus Falco; species Falco biarmicus. Next base: position 106,196,723 of record NC_079291.1, read on the forward strand.
TTGAAAACGGTGGCCTGGCAGAAAGGAGCAGCTGGAGGAGCAGTTGCTGAAGAGCAACTTCTGTTGCTGCTTTTCACTGGCAGAGCCGCCGCTGGCGGGACTGCAGGGCCCCGCAGGCAACGAAGCTGTTGAAGGGCTGTGGGCAATGAGGGGACTGTGCTGTGTCCAGCTGCATCCAGGGGGGTCTGCAGCGAGGAGCGGGGATGGCGGCGGCGTTGGGCACCCCAGTGCTCTGTTCAGGCACTTTTTCAGCTGGCCACCTCTGACATGTGCAGAAACGTCCTCATACTGCTTGTTGTCATTTCACTGGGGTGGTGTCTGTTAAGGAAACACGATGCAAGGTGTTTAATCTGCGCAGTGGTGTAAACACAAAGAACAGCTGCAAGTATGGAGGAGGAGGCGTCCACTAGATAAAGGAGAAGGCAGTCCAAAGCACGGAGCAAGTGTCCGACAAAGAGGAGGAGGGACATTTATCCCATCCTCGGCTTTTTCAAGTGGTATTAAAATACTGAAGAAAACCACAGGAAGAAAACCTTTTCTTAGAAAGAATAGAATCATTTAGGTTGGAAAAGGCCCTTAAGATCAAGGGCAACCATTAAGCTAACACTGCCAAGCCCACCCTTCAGGGACACTCGTGTCTCTAACCGCCACAGCTACAGGTCTTTTCAATCCCTCCAGGGATGGTGACTCAACCACTTCCCTGAGCAGCCTCTTCCAATGCCTGACAACCCTTTCAGTGGAAAAAAATGTCCTAATGTCCTGTTTAAACCTCCTCTGGTGCAACGTGAGGCCATTTCCTCTTTTCTTACTGCTTGTTACCTGGGAGACTGGCGGGCATCTCACTATGTACCAGCTCCTGTCAGGTAGCTGTAGAGAGCGATAAGGTCTCCCCTGAGCTTCCTTTTTTCCAGGCTGAACAACCCTCGTTCCATCAGCTGCTCTGCATAGGACTTGTTCTCTAGACCCTTCACCATCTTCATTGCTCTATGGATGCACTCCAGCACCTCAGTGTCTGTCTTGGAGTGAGGGGCTCAAAACTCAATCTGAATGAAAGAAGGGAGGCAAACTATTAGGGAAGGGTGTGACAGGGCCAGCACCATCTTATATCTTTTCACTGTTGTAATGCAATGAAGAAGCATCATCTCCAATACAATGAATCCTGTTCCTGGCATCCCCTGCTCTCTAGGTGCCACTTCCTAGCACAGGACAGGAGTCAGGGCCAGCCTGTTTTCTCTGAATCATTTCTGCCATGGGGATGGACAGGAAGGCAGTATTTGCAGTGGACCTGCCCCATGTCCAACTACTACATGCTCCACGTTGAAGAAATGACCATATGCCATCTGCTTATCAAAGCAGTGCTGAAGGAAGCACCTACATTCTTAGTAGTCTTAGTGAAGAGGAACCACCTGTTCTTTGTTGTAATTAAGAAGCAGTCCAGTTGTCCAGAGAGTCTAGGTTTTTTTAATCAAAGGCTAATTTCTCCAAAGCATCTGTAGTTCAAGAAATTCTGTTAAATCTTTCTTCAAATGAGAAGATGCTATGCCAACAGCAAGTGGTTAATATTTTAAATTGTGTGATCATTGACACTATAAAGGTATATTGCAAAATTTTGGTTATTAAGACTGGGTGATAATATTTATACTAGCTAAGTAACAGCTATAAAATCTACAGTTAATGTTTCTGGCATAGATTGCACGTGCAGTACAAGTGGAAATGGTTTATTAAACAGCTGAACATGGGAGAATGTGTGTGGGGGTGTTGCACAAGAGGAATTAGAACATTAGAGCAGAAAAGCAACAAAAGCAACACTGAACTCCTAAGCCAGTTGAAAAATTGAAATATTGACATAATAATTGACATAGTTAACTTAAAAATATCATGTCAGTTGTTAACCATTTAGTGCCAAACAAAGGCATTTAGTTCTTGCCTAAGAAGCTGAACACTCCAGTGGTGATGGCTGTGGCTGAATAGAAGCAGCAGTGAAGTCCTGTACTAGGACATTTTCCAAATCAGTGCTTAGATAAGTTATTGAGGACCTGAAAGACTCAAGCATTTCATACAGGGCTTTTATAAAAATACTTTTAGATAACGTTTATATTGCACAGGACTAGACTTTTAAACAATATCTGACATAGGTAAAATGTTCATCTAAATTCTAGAAAGGCAAGTGTGAAACCAAGCCGTTAGGAAGGTTCACAAATTATACAGCTCTTATCTCCCTGAACAAGAGCTTCCAGAATAATTAGAGCATCAAGCCTGGAAAACGAGAAAAGAAGCCAAGGTTTAGGGAATGTTTTCCAGTATGTTTGGGTCATCACAAATTGAATATTCTCAAACGTAACTGTAACTTGGTCAGAAATGTGGTGTGAGTAGGTCTGGGTTTTGTAGTTTTGTAATGATAGCGAAAAGTACAGGTTAAAGACCATGGTCATTGCCATGAAAAGGTATATGGCCTTTTAGAAGGTACTTAAACAAAAGAGTGATTTTAATAGATCAATGTGAGGTTTTACGTCAGCAGAACTGAGAAAGCCTTGGAAAAAAATCTGCACAGCTAAGTGCATTTGCTGTTTACAAAATATTTCTAATCTTTGTGAGTGGGAGCAGTCAACATTGTACGTAATGATGAAGAGTAAAAAGAGAAAGTATTTGTGTTTCACAACTTTCCTATCACCATGTTAAAATAAAATATGTAAATTTATATATATTAAAAAAAGAAAATACATAAGGAAGTGAGCTAAACAAAGAATGTGGGTATATTCCTTTTTACTTAGTTTTAGGAGAGTGTGGGGTTTAGTATAAAATTATTTTAAATATTTTTATATATTATGCGTACTAGGTTACCTGGTGTGTACAGTTTAGATCTGTAATATGTTATCCACTGCGATATTTAGATTACAGTCCTGCACTTGACTGAGATCTCTGAAGGTTGATGAAAAACCTGTAGGGAATGGAACTGCCCAGCCCATATGCTTTCTTCCCCTTTCTCTAAGGAACCCACCTCTTGCCTTTGATGGTGTAATAACTGCACGTTTTGTCAAGTCCAGCGGAGTCCCAAGGGAAAGTTTTTAATTCAGACCCACAAAAGCCTGACCTTTGCAAGAGACTGCGTAAGTCACTTGTTGCTTGCGAGTCTGGTGAAGATGCGTGGTGATCACGGTAGCTGTTTCTGTGCTGTTAGGAGTGCACCAGAATGCAAGAACTGGGCAAAAGGTTTGCAGACTCTCGTGGTGAGTGGATGGGGCTGCTTGTAAGGATCACCCCAAAGTGTCATCAAATATTAAATACTGTGGGAAATGGGTAGGAAGGATGGGTTACCTAGTGGAGGTGAGGGCAGGCATGCCTCTCCTGGAGGTCAGAGTAGACCTCTGGAAGGCGGTATGACTGGGGCAAGTTTGTGAACCATCCTGATGGAGGGCCAGAAGTAAAAGCCAGTCTGGTGCAAGGTTCAGGCAGAAGTTGCTTTAGCAACGCAGGGGCCTAGGCTATGTGTGGGCAGCATAATTTGTGTCTCCTGCTCCCCCTTTATGGCATGCATAGGTATCGACTCTTCTGTTACAGGTGTTCAGCTCCCTGTGAGGCTGGGGAAGTGTCTAGGTATGGAGCAGAAGAGTCCTGGGACAGGTGCTCTGTGGGCACTAGTAGAGGCAAAGCTTTGCTGTAAGGCTTCCTGCGGTTAGGGAGAGTTGTGTTGGTGGCTCCCATGTCCTCTTCTAACTTTGTGCGTGCCAATGTAGTACTTTGGGAGGAAGGCAAAGTTGCAGAGAAAAGAGAATGGGCAGCTGACTCATCTGTGTGTGTGGCCTTCACTAGCCATGCGTAGCTTGCTGGAATGGTGTGAGACTTCTGTCCAGCTCCTGATGCTTACCCATTTTGAAGGCATCTGGGCTTGAGACCCTCAGATGTACAGCTTAATGCCCATGCCGTGGATGGGCTCTGTCCCACAGCAGGTTGGAAACAGTGCCTGGCAATAGGATTAATGAGTTTAGTCATTAAAGCCTGTTTTAGGAAAATTAGAACGCGACTGCTTTTCCTATCGGCCTCCTGGGCACAGCTGTGGAGCCCATCTCTGTGGCACAGAACAGCAAGTTCTCCTTCGCTGGGCGGTGTTGAAATTGTTGTGTTGTGTTTTTTGGACAAACACCTATTACCACAGTATCTGAACACCTGTGAGGAGTTGCTGCACCAGGATGTGGTCAGGTTCAGCGGCACACAAACTGATGAATATCACATTCTACCTCCTTAATTGCCACCCCACACAAATCTCTTTTCAGCAAATAAATCAAGGAGGGAGGTTGGTGCATGATTCATTAAACATAATGTTCAGTACAAGGAAGACAGGAGCGGACAGGTGGAGACAGGACTTCCAAATGCTGTGGGAGCAGCTCTTTTTGCAGCAGCCTGGAGATGACCAAAGCTTTCTTTGAGGTTGGCAGTAGGTTTCCTGTTCCACGTTTTACTGAGTGATCTGAAGCAGAAAAGCCCGATGTTTTTGGAGTAGGTTTCACTGTAACCACCTTCCTCCCTACCCCAGCCTAGCCACCTCTGGTCTCCTTGTCCTTCCTGTCCACCTCCCTGCAACTGCTCCTGACTTAGTGGCACCTCGAGCTTCTGCTTTCTTGCCCAGCCCTGCTGCTACGTGCAGCCAAGCAAATGGGGACCCCAAGTTGGTAGGCTTGGGGAATGTAGCAGCTTGAGCCTTGCTCCGCATCATGCTTCACTTCTGGTTTTGGCTTACGTGATGTTGGAGACCTGCCTGTTGAAAAGAGAGGCTTCCTGTAGTTCCCAGCAAATTTCAGAGCTACCTGAAAATCACAAGGAGGACTTGTATGGTTGTAGGAATGCGGGAATGAGAAATAAATGGAAATGTTTAACTTTGTTACTTAAATAAGCATTTACAAACAGGAGAAACTTGTCTTTGCTGATAGCAAGATGTCCATACATGAGCAATGAAACCTCACCAGGTCAACCTTTTGTTTGAATGTAGCTCAGTGGAGCAAGCAGCAGCTCTGCCTGCAAGACATCCTGCCTTTCCCTTCCCTGTCTCCCTGTTCTCTTGAATGCAAAATGGGGATGATGGTGTCTGGCTACATTTGCATCAGCCAGCAGAGACCCAGGGATGAACAGTAGCCAGAAGAAACACGTGTAAAGCCTAAACTCACCTTTGCCATTCATACTGCTTCAAGCTTGTTTTTTTTCCCAAAGTGCATTTTCAACCAGTCTTAAGCTGCTTGCAGCTTTTGTTTGTGTTGGGCAAATAACTACAGCTAAACTAATAAACCAGAAATTCAATATTTCATATGGAAATATTCAGAAAACCAGTGTGTGGTGGTGCTCTGCTCTGTAGTTAGCTGGTGAGAGCGCTGCTAGGTGAGACACAAGACCCATGTTCAAACCCCCCCCTCTGTTTAGATGCAGAATCTGGATTTAGAAGTCTCCTCTGTCACAGAGTGGCCTCATGAATGGACTGGGGGCCATTTTGTGATGGTTTTTTTTCTGCCTTTCTAGCCGAGCTTCTTGTGGAAGTGGGTGCAGTCACCAGGGACCAATCTGAAAAATGCCTAGCCATCTCTGGTGTGCTGGGACAGCTGTCACTGGGCAGTCGTGCCATTGCAAAATACTCTGTTCAACTGCACATACCTTACTCATAAGTAGATGTTCCTTTTCCTCTAATTACTTCTGCGCTACTGTTACTCGCAAGCATCTTGGAGTACTGTTAAGTAGTAATAATTACCGATACATGTGGGAGAAATCAAAGTTAATATGTAGCTCGTTAAGAGAGCTCCAGGAGGAGCACAGAAAGGGAGTTTTGTCTTGTATGGTGTGTAAAGCTCCCCTGGGTGTGTCTGAATGCAGAAGAGTTATACTCAGAAGAAAAGTGGTTTGGTTCCTGGGTATTGGACTCTGTCGGGTCAGCGAGCGGGAGAGCAGTACTTACAAGCTAAGCCTCTGTGGTTTGTTTTGTTTATGTATTTATTTTGGCTTGGTTTTGATCCAGAGGTCTTTGAAACCAAATGGAAGCTCCCAACTGATGTTGAGTCAAGCCCTTGGTCTGGCTATAGGCGTGTGGAAATGAGCCAGAGTCGGCAAGACGGGCAGTATTACTCCAACCTACTTTGAGTACCATATCACAGACCTCTTTCCTGTACTCTAAGGAGTCTTGTGTCTCCCCATTATGCTGTGGCAGTGAAATGAAAAGCTGAGCGAGCTGCACCTCTGCACAACACAGTTGCATGGCAAAGGGTTTCTGGGTAAGAACCTAGCGGGATGCTTGTGCTTGCCAACTGGAGCTCTTGGTTTGCTGCAGCACTTGGAGTTTCCCTTCAGCAGCTCTCCTTTAGCCAGGATGGTGCCTGCAGGGAAAGAAGCTGCTTTGGGCAGAAGCAGAGGCCAGAAAAATAGTATTTTGGCACCTGGATTTCTGTTGTAGGCCATGTCCTGTCAGTGTTTTGTTGCCCTCTAGCTACTAGCGTAGTGAATTTAACTGTACACAGGTCAAGAGCAGGGTAAAGAATGCAGAAGCTGTTTGGGTTGTGGTACTGGATACTGCACCTCGCAAGTGAGGCAGCCAAACCCGCCTGTAATTGTGATGTTCTGCAACTCTAGCTACCGTGTGCAGCTGCTTGGAAAAGGACATGTAGGAAAGGTTTCTTGCAAGGGCCTCTGGGATTGCTTACTACATACCAGTTATATTTGCCCAAGTGTTGTGGCTGACCGTAAAAAGTGAGCGGAACAACATAAGAAAGCTCTTGCAGGTCTGCAGTGGTGCTGCTCGCCACAGTTACCATCCTGGTCTCCCCCTCTGTGCTTTCAGTGCCTCCTCTCCAAGGTGACCAGCACCCCAGCTGTCCTGCTCACATAGATTGTCCTTAACTTGAACTAGCTGGTTTCGAGAGAAGTCCTCATACAGAGAGGGCCATTGGTAGCTGTCTCATGGGTCAGCAGCTCAGTCCAAGACCAGGTTCCTCTAAAGGGCACAGCCTTGAAAATGGGGGCTTAAACACAAGTGATTGGCTTTGCAGCTGCAGTAGATGTTGGATCCCATAGGAAGCCTAACATCTAAGTGGTCAACTAATGAGCTGTGATACTACATTTGCTTTCAGTTGTGTCCTTGTAACTTAGTCTAAACTGAGCAGATGGTTTTTACACCAGCTGGAGTGGTCACCCCCTTCCTTAGCTAGTTTTTAGCTCTTTTTGCTTTTTTCCTTAAGGATGACAAAGACCCTAGTCGTGTGATCTTCCACAACTGTCAAAGTGGCCTTGTGTGCTGCTTGGAACCTGAGTCTTCAGCACCACTTCTCAAGGCTGCTGTGCATGGCCTTCTGGTGCTCCCTCCTTCTGGAAGGTGTGTGAGTGTGCGTGTGTTGATCTGTGAGGGTAGCATGGGTGATGCACACACAACTGTGGCTTCTTAAGGAGTAACTTCAGGACTTCCTGGCTGCACACCTGATCCTTCTCCTTTTGCCCTGCTCTAAGAGAACAACAGGCTCTGGTACCGCTGCCTGTGCATGGGATGTTCTTGCTGGGGCTTGCTCTCTAGCCTGTGGCATTAAAAATAGAAAGGATGTACCCTGTTATCCCTGTGCTGTGGCAAGAACACAGTTGTATCCATGTAGAATTATTGCAGTCTGTTTGTAAGACATGATATAACTGAAAAGTCTGGCACATTTCCCACAGCAAACATTGTTAATCCCCACTAGCTAGGATTAGTCACCACTTCTTACAAGCCTTGACACAAAACTAGCAAGATATTCAGTTAATCCGCACTTACAGGATAAATATTGCATCCTATGGGAAATTAGGCAGAATCTTCTTCCCCTCCTATTGTACAGTGATGCATTGTGTCTTACACCTGAAGGTGGAAGGGAAAAATGCAATAACATGTGATTGATGTTAGCAGACACCTGCTATCACAGTGCAGCTGGACCAGCAGGGAAATTTAGTACAAAATAGCTTGCTGAAACTAGGCAGCGAATATAAACAGCATCTTTGTGCTCTTCATGGCACTGGAGAGTTTTCCTGTTACACAACAATAAGTACTCGATGCCTCACAGCTGCAAGACTCTTCTAAGCATCCTCCCTTCCTTTTTACTCTAGTTTTTTTCCTGGTGTGGTCTCAATCTGTATATGCAAGTAGTGTCACTGGAGTCGGTTGGTACATTTCCAATGCAACTGAAGTTGCTGACATGAAGGTGTTTTGGGATCTGAACTTTTGCAGAGTCCAAAGTGCAGCTCCAGGTTTCCTTGTGGACAATGTCCAAATTACCGATTCCACTGAGTAGGTGACCTGAGATCCCATTTGTCTGGGAAAAATAGCTGAGTGGATCTGGAAACACCAGGTTTCCAGCTGTTGGGCAGTTTACCTGGGGAAGCAGGCTTGAAGCAGAGCATCAAGAAAGTTCAGAGACTTCACTTCAGCAGCCCTGCCAGGGAGATTCTTCCAAGCCTGCACTGTGCAAGTGTCCAGTGAAACCAAGACCACCAGTGGTCATGTGCAGGGAAAGAAGGCACCTTATGGCTGGGGAGCTCTTGATTTGTGAGGAGTTGTGCAAACTTCTGATTTCAGTGTGGTTTGATTCAAAACCTTTTTCTTTTTAATATATTCTTACTTTAAACAAGTATGTAGTCTCCACAGTTCTTGATGGCATCCCCCTTTCGCTCAGATGTTGCCATTAGGAAGAACACCCTCAGTGCATGCATCATGCAAACACCATCTATCTTTTTACGCAGTAAGGCTAAGAATCTAGAGCTTAACTGTTAATGGAAGACGATTAAATGGCTTGTGGGCTCGCTTCTGCTTAGGTGAAATAAAAACTCAGGTCTGGGCTTCCACTGTGCAAACAGGACAGGACAACTGGAAAAGCTTTATTGTTCAATCAGTTTCTCATCAGCTCTTCTAAGCTGCACTCCTTAGCAACAACCATCGGACACTCATGACGGGCTGCTGACTCTTTCTGTCTCTTTAGATTGTGCCGCGCTGGGGTCCGATGGCGTCTGCAGTCCTGAGGTGGCAGGTGCAGGTGGGGCAGTGGGGGACTGGAGGGCTTTGTCTGCAGAGTGGTGCTGGGGACGCTGGCAGAGCTGAGAGTGGTGGTGGGGAGGAGGGGGCCACAGGGCTGAAGTTCTTGCTGCCCGCTGCTCCCGCCGGCTCTGGAAGTGCGGGAGCAGCTGCGGGTGGAGATGGACGGGTGGCACCGAGGCTGGGAGGTGCTTCAGCCCATCGCTTGGTGGACGCTGGCATGTCCCCTGCAGGCTGGCCACCTGGTCTTCTGCAGGGCTGCCCCTCATCCATCTCCAGGGCTTTCCGCTTGAGGCCAGCCCTCCTCCGGCACTTTTCCAGCAGGTGGGGATGCCCTCTGTTAAAGAGGGGGTTATAGTAGTAGAGTACCTAGAAGAGGCAAAGGAGAAGAGTCAGTTGCCGCCATCCCAAGCCTGGAAAAGCCCAAGCTACGAGAAGCCAGACTCTGAATTGCACAAGACAAACATGGATAGTGGAAGGGACTCTCTGGGACGGCTGAAACCTCAAGCTGAGGCCGAAAGGTTACGTGAAGCGTTCTGTTCAGTCACCGCCACCCCTGGCAGCAAGAGCAGCGTAGGCTTTTCAAAAGCATAAGAAGTGCTTTTAAAAGCCAAATACCATGACTGTTCAGCAACTCCAGGGTGGGCATGAGCAGGGAGGTAACACTGGGGTCCTTAAGTGTATCCTCTTGGCATTCGGCCGGAAGGTTTCAGATTTGGTGCAGCAAGACACGTAGCAAAGACATTCAGAGCAATGAGGTTACACGGAGCCTGTCTTTCCATGGAACGGCTTCAAACTAAGCAGGTATAACCAAACTGTACTTTATCCACGTTTCTACTAGTCAGAAAGACTAACTCAAACCTTCCTGAAAACGCCCCGAGGAGGAAACTAAAACCGGACCGCTCGCTGCCCTCCCCGCCCCCTCTATTGCGAGGCCTTATGCGACGCGAAGGTCCGTCCCTCCCCCAAGACCCCTGTGAGCGTTAGTGGATGTGCGGAGCGATGGCTCTACCTTGCTGTGAGCAGCAGCTGCTGCTTCTTCTGCCAGGAACTCAGGCAGGGAGGCAGATCTTTCACCATCCTCTTGCATTTTGATGAATCCGTGGTAGTTCATCTGGCGAAGGAAGCTCTTCATGCTCTGCCTGGTGTAAACCTGCAGAGGTCCTCCCCTGCCCAGCACCTCCTCTTTGAAGAGCTTCTCGTTGATGGCCACGCATTTTCCTCCCTTGCTCCACCAAATGGACTGAAACTGGTCGCTTTCCACCATCGTCCAAAGCTTCTGTGGAAAGCGGAGCGACAGGAGCCCGCTGCCTTGGCCCACGCTCTTGCTGGAAGCAGGAGGGACTTGTTTGGTGTCATGTCCGTCACCCCCCGGTTGGACGTGCCGCTCCTCCCCTACCACTTGCATGGCAGCGTCCCGGGGGGCACTTTCCCCCTGTCCTGGAGGGCCAGCACAAGTCGTGTCTGCCCACTGCCCCAGCTCCTCCGGAGCAGGCAGGGATGGTGTTACTTGAGCAGACAGCTCCCGCTCCATTGCTTTTGTGCCAAGCTTGCCTCGGTGGCCACCACCGTGGAGAGCCAGGCCTTGGTCCTGCCAGTCAGCAAGCAAAGGCCAACTGGCACTGGCTGGCTGTGGGTCCCAGCAGATATTCCGGCACGGCATTGTGATGCCCGTGCTGCATAGTGGTGACATCACAATGCGACGTCACGGTGACGTTTGAAAACGGTGGCCTGGCAGAAAGGAGCAGCCGGAGGAGCAGTTGCTGAAGAGCAACTTCTGTTGCTGCTTTTCACTGGCAGAGCCGCCGCTGGCGGGACTGCAGGGCCCCGCAGGCAACGAAGCTGTTGAAGGGCTGTGGGCAATGAGGGGACCGTGCTGTGTCCAGCTGCATCCAGGGGGGTCTGCAGCGAGGAGCGGGGACGGTGGCGGCGTTGGGCACCCCAGTGCTCTGTTCAGGCACTTTTTCAGCTGGCCACCTCTGACATGTGCAGAAACGTCCTCATACTGCTTGTTGTCATTTCACTGGGGTGGTGTCTGTTAAGGAAACACGATGCAAGGTGTTTAATCTGCGCAGTGGTGTAAACACAAAGAACAGCTGCAAGTATGGAGGAGGAGGCGTCCACTAGATAAAGGAGAAGGCAGTCCAAAGCACGGAGCAAGTGTCCGACAAAGAGGAGGAGGGACATTTATCCCATCCTCGGCTTTTTCAAGTGGTATTAAAATACTGAAGAAAACCACAGGAAGAAAACCTTTTCTTAGAAAGAATAGAATCATTTAGGTTGGAAAAGGCCCTTAAGATCAAGGGCAACCATTAAGCTAACACTGCCAAGCCCACCCTTCAGGGACACTCGTGTCTCTAACCGCCACAGCTACAGGTCTTTTCAATCCCTCCAGGGATGGTGACTCAACCACTTCCCTGAGCAGCCTCTTCCAATGCCTGACAACCCTTTCAGTGGAAAAAAATGTCCTAATGCCCTCTTCCAAGCCTGCACTGTGCAAGTGTCCAGTGAAACCAAGACCACCAGTGGTCATGTGCAGGGAAAGAAGGCACCTTCTGGCTGGGGAGCTCTTGATTTGTGAGGAGTTGTGCAAACTTCTGATTTCAGTGTGGTTTGATTCAAAACATTTTTATTTTTTTTTTAATATATTATTACTTTAAACAAGTATTCCCTTAGATACTTAACTCTCTCTCAGGTTTTGACTAACCTATTTTATCTTAGGTCATGGGATAAATAATTACATAAATGAATTGATATTTCTTCACCTTGTTGATTTATGATCTCATTGAAGTGAGCCATGTTTTTAGGGATTTTTAAGTTTTAATTTTATTACCAGTCAGCAAAGTGGAGCTGTAAGTCTTAAGCAAGGTGCTTTTGAAAAGAGAAGAATCATGCTGGGAACTTTTTCTGTTTTGACAGTCTCTCTAGTCACTTATCCATATTACCGTGTGACTTAAATTTCCTGAAATCTGGCAGTGAATTATGTTCTCCTTTTGCCTCGTCCCCCAAAAAATCTTCTGGTGACCATGTGTGTGACCAGCCCTGACTCTCTAGCATCTTGTCTGAGTGGATGCTGCTGCCAGGGAAAGTCCAACATGGGTATCACAGCAAGCTGAGGTTTTCACATCTGGTGATGTTTTTGTCTTATCTTTTTCCTTTGCTTTGTGCTGTTGCTTGTCTGTCTAGGAAAAGTTAGGATTTGTTTCCATCCCATCATTAACAGTCTATAATAGTTTTACACATGATGTTGGAGTTACATCATGCTGAGCAGTATAATTGTATTAACACTGTGAGTCCAGCAGAAAAGCAGTGTTTTAACCTCTTGCTTCTACTGATCCTGGATGCAGCGAGCACGGTTGTCGTGCTCAGTATCTATTTAGAAACTCTCCTACCTTTCATTTGGGTTTTTAAATACTTTATTATGTTTCCATTGTATATCTTCAAGACAGGTCAGTAACTGCAGGAAGAAAGCTCTCAGCTGGTCCTGCCTTTGCTGACAACTGGAACCAGCTTGTCCCTGCAGTACTTTCTTGAGTAGTGTCCTGGCCCCCGTTCAGGGTGGCCAATCAGAAAGGCATCCATTGCTGCCAGCACCTCATCGGTCAGGTCCAAAAGTTGTAGTTTCTGTGCTTTCCCCAGAGTGCATCTCTTGTGTCTAATAAACCACATCAGTAGGACTCTTAGAGAACTCTTAGAGAAAATACAGCACGCAGACTGCCCTTGTAAACTGACACTACCCTGCGGCTCCTGGGGGCAAGACCTGGTGGTTCTTTGGTGCCTGGAGATGATGGGGGGGCAGGTTACAGGCTGGTTGAGGTAAATTGCTGAGTCAGTTGGAAATTGCCAGCAGTATTTTTCTCCCCTTCTCCCCTCATCTAGAATTTACATAAGAAAGTCATGTTACTGTTGTTTCCTCTCCTACATTCCCTGTCAGACAAGGTCATTTTTGAAGCCAATGACCGGTTAAGCTTTATTTCTGCAACCATGGAAAATTATTATCAAAGGGGACAAGCTTCAAAGTAGATGATTAACTGGCACATCCGATGACTAGTTACATTTTAACGGGCTCCTTTTGCACAACTCCCTTCAGCTGTAGCAAACTTTAACTCATATGGAAATGAGTTTCCCATGGGATGTAATGGGGTGACGGTGCCTTACGACATGGCTAATGCATCCAGTCCTGGCTGAATAAATAGATGGTAAGAGAAGGGACACAGCCCCCTCCTAACAGACTCCTAGCAGCTTTCCCTGAAAGCACAGATGTCCCTGCTCTCAGTCCCTTGGTCTTTGTTGCTTCATTTTCTTTTGCCAGGATTATGAGAGGCGTAGTCTAAGTTGCACTGAGACAGGTTCAGCCTCTCATAGTCCTTCAGTGGTGAAAGCATCAAGGTGGATTAAAGCCAACCCCACTGCTGTGTGAGTAGCTAAGAGCCAGGCCAGGTTTCTGTGAGATGTAATTCATCAAGGAGGGAAACACACAAAAGTACAATGGTGGCAGGAGGAGCAAAATAAGGTCTGGGTTACAGCAGCATGGCTTAAGTTGATCCTTCTACTACTGCATTTTGGAAGTGTTTTCCTAAAAGAAAATGTGAGGCTGTACAGTGTTTTGGTGCAGAGCACATATCCAATATTTATAGTCTTCTTATCTGAATTAGCTGCAGGGTTTGAATTTCTTATTTTTAATGAAGGAAGAAGACGGTGGACAAACCAAAGGGGAGTACAGCTATGCAATGAAAACTCACAGAGAGAAAGATGCTGTCACAAGGGGAGCTTTTTTAGTGAATTAATTTATTGCTTCATGTATATCATCAATCTTTCCCTTATGGCTTCCCTTCACTGTGGTTTGAAAGGTGCACTGAGGAACCTCAAGTCATCTTGCTCCAACCTGAAGTGTAGCAGACGCTGATGTGCTTAAAGCCATTTGGAGCCAAACCGTTAGCTGCCAGCCACCAGCAGAGCCACCAATACCCGGAGCTCTGCCTCCCTGTGACCGTAGAGCATCTGGCACAGAAGTTTACCCCCTTGTTGAAAAACTCACCTAAGATGACTTTTTTCTGCACTGATCCCGCAGCACTGCAACTAGCCTGCTTATGGGTATCTAGTCGAGCCTCCTGTACCACTGGCACAGATGTGTCTAGACTGGCCGTGGCTGTCCCTGTTTGACTGCTGTCTAGTCCAGAGTCCATACGGTTACACAAGAAACAAGCAGAATTTGCTTTGCTGGTGGTGCTGGGGGAGCATGAGGCACAGAGGCTGGTATGCAGCCCCATCCCTGGCAGTGTTCTCCAGACTCAATTATCTTGTCTTCCCTGACTGACCCCTTCCAGCTCATGTACAGCTGGGGGATGAAGTTGGCCTTTGGTTTATTTACGGCAGCTTCATTTTTGTTCTGTTTTCCTTATTAGCAATGAGGAATGAATTCTGGTTTTGGCTTAATCAGGGTAATTGTGAGCAGGCTCATGCCTGTGCACCTGGAGGCTGTTTTTAAAAGCTGGCTGGTATCAGTGTTACGGTGTAAAGCTGATAAATCTTTAAAGAGAAGGTCACAGGGCTGCCTGCAGAGGCCTGACATTAGCTTCTACTGACAGTGATAGAAACTGGTGGTGTACATCTCTGCGGTATCAAAGCAGGATATCTAAAATTCACCTCTGCCTGAAGGGCTAATCTCCTAAAGTCCTTCTGAATGGCTTCTGAGAGAGGCTTGAGCAGGGTAGGCATTCAAGTTTGTCCCACACGCTGTGTCTGCCGTCCCCTTCCCCGCAAATAGCTTTGAGTCAAAGCTTTGACAGTGTTGTATGCATAGCTCATTCAGAAAGCAAACTGGTGTGTCTCTGCTGGACAGCTGTTAATTGAGACTTGCAGCGCTGAAAACCTGTGGCAATCAAAAATCTGGTTAATAAGGGGTTTTTCCTTTTTTCTTTCTAACCACATGAATGGAAACTGAGGTTCTTACTTAGTGACATGATCACCATTCCCAGGCCTTATAATGAAATTTGAATGTTTAGACGTGGGACCAGAGGAGGAGCCAGCACTAGCAAATACCTGGTTGCTAGCAATGTCCTTGTCCTGGTGGAGACAGGCTCAAGTGTGGGACCTCTGTGGTTACATGCCGGCTGGAAGTTCATCACCCTCATTGGCTGCTCTTCCAATTCTCTGTTTGTGTGAAGTTGTCCAGGATGAAAACCTGGGGTTTGTGCCTTGTAAAACTTTTCAATTAAATGCAGGATGTTGGAAATAGTGAAACAGATGCCTGTCTCTAATAGCACCAGCAAGACAAGGTTTCGGGGAAGAATATCTCAGAATAAAACCGGCTGCTAGAACTGGGAATAAAGCTGACAAGAAGAGGCCCTAGAGATCTTTTTTCAGGTCTGAAATAGAAGCCGCTGAAGTTTAGGGAGACATTAATTGGTTAACCATCCTTAGATCTACAGCAATGCTGCTGTAACAGCAGCAGCACAGGCATTTGCTAACCTTTTTCTCTGTCACTCCATTGGCATATGTTAGTCCCTGGTTTCCCTGCTCTCATCAGCCTTCTGCCTTTTAAAATGCAGAATGTTCATATAAAGACATTTTTAATATAAACCCAGAATTGACTTTACATGACAAACATTACTGTCGAATTTAGGAGGATAGCCAAAAGGCTAACGGAACTGATGAACAATTGCATACAAGCATTTTTCAGTGTCCGGTGATCTACTGCGACCTGGAGTGTTATTTTCACAGCAGTCTTTCCTGCATCTGAACAAGAGAGAGGATTCATCAAGGTATGCAGGGGAGTGCCAGTGGGAGCAGTGGTGGCCTCACTCCCTAGCAGTCAGGTGCTTGGGTGGTTTTGAACTATGCTTTCCCACAATGATTATCCAGGTTCCTTCTTTTGTTGTTCCTGACTGGATGAAGGACTGCACTGTAACTGCTCCCTGCTGGGAGCAAGGACCTATTTGCAGTGTAGCAAATGATTCCTTAATAGAAGACTAGATTTGGTGTATTCATGTGATACACAATACCTTTGAGACCTCTTTGTCTAGCTTAGATAAGATATTACACAGCCCAAGACTGTGTAGAAAGCTGGCAGCAAGTGGTCCCAACTGGGAAGCATTTTCCCACAGAATTAGACAGGGCCAAAACTTGCTAAGCCTCAGAGACTGGAGCGTTGCTCCTATTTTCCACAAAGCTGAGGATTTGATGCACACTGAGGAGCTGAGTCAGAGCTGGACTTTGTAAACAGGTGTGAAGCCACTGCTGAATGGCTTTGCACCTGATTGCACCAGGAGGGGCTTGGCTCATTCTCCTGTTTCTTCCTAGCTTGACTGAAAAGTTAAAAGTAGTGTTTGCTTTTGTAGTAGTAGTTTATACTGCAGACTGTTGGTAGAAAGTACCTAGGCACTGAAATTTTAGTGATAGATATTGCAATTAACATGTTTGCATATTTTTTTGTGTTGTTTTGTTATGCTCGTGAGGTTTGTAAAGGACCAGGGGATCCCATAAGAAGGTACGCAATATAAATCTGTATTATTATATACCTTCTATTGTCAGCCTCAAAGAAATCCCAAATGTACTTCTGTTCTATAAGGACAACAGCAAAGAATCAGCCCTCTAGGAAAACTCGAGAAAGCATTAAATAAACTTCTGATTTTGATAATGAGACTGCAAGGAGATAATTCATAAGTGTGATGGACATGCCCTACAGCCTGTGCCAGTAGGCCCCAGATACCAGCCATGCTGAGTGGGCCAGGCTGGTACCCCACTGGGTTTGGATGTTTCTGGTCTATGCTGAAGATCTGTCCTTACGGTGAGGAGGCAGTGGGGATGGAGGGCGCTAAGGAGGCTGGGATGCTGGAGGCTGCAAGAGGGATGCAAGCAAGTCAATAAAATCTGGAAGAGAAAAGCCAGTCCCAAGCAATAGGAAGCAAAGGCAAGAGCAGCATTATCTACCCAAGAAGCCTCATGGAGGCATTTTTGGCAGCATTTCTAGGAGGCCACTGATTCCAACTTAACACAGCTCTGATCACAACCTTTACCTGAGGCTTTTACAGGACAATGCAGCTTAGTGTTGCAATAAAATTGGGCTTTGAAATGCTCTGTGCAGCCTCTCTGTTGGCAGCCACATCATCCCAACCATTAACACTGGTCCATCGGCCTTCTAGAAACACTTAGTAGTCTGGGCACAGTCAGCCCAGTTCAAGTACAAACCCAGAGTGTTGCAAGTTTAATAGCCATAGGTTCTTTCCTGGACCAGTATGAACTGAACCTCTGCTGGCATCAATGGGCTGTGCTGATTTGAATGAGTTCAGACCTGATAATAACGTTTTTTTTGTTGTTGTTTTTGAAAAAAAAAAAACATTTTAGGAAATGCTGCTGCTAACATGGGAATCTATCTCCATCTTCAACATAAATGCATAGTTGACTTATATTAAATATACAAGTGACTAAATCGTATAGCAATAGCAGCATGCAATTATCAGCTCCTCTGTGCTCACTGTGCACTTCAGACTGGTGGCTCTGGGGGCTCATGGCTTAGCAGGGGCTACCCATGGGGCAGGAAAGCTCACACAAGTGGGGTTTGGGAAACAGCAACCTTTTTCTCACAACTGAAGTAGACTGCAGCACGGTGTTTGGGATGCAAGTTCATCTCACATGGCATCTGCTGAAGGTGTACAGCGCAGCTCTGGCTGTTCGGTTAATTATGATCCTAACTGTATTTTCTTTGTGGAGTGAGTGAGTCCTGGGTCTCAGGATCAAGCTCTAGGGTAATCAAGCTCTAGCATCACTGTCCCCACCACTGTCACAGCCTGTGCTCATCCATTGTCTCAGTACAAGGGGAGAAGAGGCACTGGAGGTCTTGGCTTGGCTTGCTCTTGGTCCATGAACAGATATCTCACAGCACCAGGCTTTGTTATGGTCCAGAGGCCGGTTCCTCATCCTCGCTGGCTGAACCCTGTTCAGAAGACTCAAAGTGCCTCCCACCCCTTGAAGGTGTTTTACATATGAGAGTTGACTCACCTGCACCCAAAGGCATGGATTGAAACCTGAGAATTTGTCTTGAAACACAAAACAAAAACAGTGAAGCAGTCGGTGGTGGTTTAAAGAGGTAGCTTTGAAGATAGGATTTTATCTTTAAAAAGGGTGTGTGTGGAAGAGGAAGCAAATGTCTGTGAAGGACAGCTGTAAGGAGAAGCCTGTAGCATTTATATTTGCAGTCCTTCCATTTTTTTGCTTTGTTATTTGTCTGGAAGGTGATGGATAAATACACAAACCAAATAGTTGTTTGCTTTTAAAGTATTTTAATCTTTAGCTCGAAGGTTGGGAGAGCCCTGTATTGGCCTTAAGCCACATGTTTTGGTTTGGTTTTTCTTGGGGGGTGGCAGGGAAGAATAATCCCCCCCGCCCCGCCCCGAGGTGAGACTTGTTGGAAAAATTCCTCCAAGATGAAACTCCTTTGGGCTTGGCATAGTTACACTGGGAATAAATGGGAATAAATGCCGTTCATGGTGTACAGGGTGTTGGGCAAAATATATAGCAGCCCCTTTGCAGTGATCTCTCTCTTACATCTAGCCTACCACACAGGGATTTCACAAATATTGCAGAACATAACTCAGTGCTGAAGTGATCCAACAAAATTTATTTTACAAATCTTTAAAAGACAAGGGATAAAAAGAAGGGCAATGCACTTAGGAGTCTGAATGCTGAGTGTAGAGAGCAGGTGGTTTATCTCCACTGAACAAAGTTCTGCAACAAAACCTTGTCTGCATCAGCACAAACAAGAGCAGAGGTACGAGAGCCCTCGATGTCTTGGCCAGCAGTCTCTGAAGTCCAGGCAGCATTTTCTTTTAACTTTCTCATGTCAAGCCCATCCTGGCTTGCTGTGAGTGCTGTAGGAATAGTTGGTTTAAAAGTCTTGTTTGCTAATGACCAGTGACGCTATTTTAGGTCATCTTGAGCCTTCTCTCCAAATCTGCTCCGTGATAAGAACAAAACAAAAACCTTGGTTTGGCATTGAACAGAACAGTTTTGCTCTTTTAAACAGCTGTTACTGGGACAGCAGCTCCTTGCCCCATTCTCCGCTGGAAGCCGGGCTTGGTGTCGCTGTGGCCTCCAAGTCAAGACATGGGTAACAACCTGGCTGGAGGACCGGCTTGGTGCATGGTGGAGAGAAGCCCCCTTTTCCATTTGGAAGAAGGGTGGTACATCAATAACGGATTCGAGGCTCTCCCCTATCTTTTCATTGCTTTGTTGGGCAAGTGACAGTACTGGCAGGGTCATGTACCTTGTTTTCTGAGAGACACGTGTTCTGCCCTGGCTTCATTTCCATGATGCCAGCCAAATTCTTCTTATAGATCATGACAAGCTGGAAGTCAGTGAGTATCAAAGCTCCTGTTAATATATAGAGTACCTTTATATGTTCCCATATCACCTTATCACCCAGTTAAAAGATAAGACACAAAAGAGCAACGCTGCCAAGGGAAGTGAGATGAGATTCCCATGCCACTGAATAAAATATTATCTTGTGTAAACCAGACCAAATGTGAGTCCTGAACCTCCATGTTCAGCCAAACTACAGCTGTTTCAAAGCAGATCCAACAGCACTACGAAGTGCATTTTCTTTTTTTCGTTTCTCCTAGACAAAACACTTATTGTGGAAGTGAAGATGCGAAAACAAACAGGCCAGCCCATCAGTCTGCTGCTAGATCAAACCTGGTAGGAAGCCTGACTTCCAACTGGCTTGTTATGGTGGCCACAGGAGGTGAGACCAAAGCCCATCTCCCAAATCCCAGCTGTGCAACCAGATCCAGGAGGAGGCTGGTTCAGAGCAATTCCTCCCTGAACACACTTCTTTCTTCCATCAGGCAGTCATTTAACAGTTTCCAGACCCAAAAGCTATATCCACTGGACTTCTCTGTGAATTTGTCTTAGTTGGTGCAAAACCCAGTTCTGGCCTCTACAACAGCTAGTGGCATGTGGTTGCACAATCCCACCATGTGTGGAAACATACACTGTTAGTTAAGCTGCAGATACTGCTCCTTCTTGAGCAAACCACACCCCAAGACCTTGTTTATAACACGATGGGAGGGACCGCATTTGAAGTCTGTTTCATGGCAACTGAAATCATAATTAGCCCAGCTATCTTCATATGTTGCAAGATAATTTCTCTTCCGGAGGGGGTGGATGTTGAAGTATATGTAAATAGTCAATTAAAATGAAGGGCTCATTACGGGCTTGCTCTCTAGCTGCCATGTGGTAGACAAAGTTTGGTAATGTATATTCTCAAGATATTGCTGCAAATTAAAATATAAAAAGGTAAAGGGGTTTTGGAGAAGGGTCTTCTGCTGCTTTCTGGTTCACACGTCATCCTTTTCATAGGGAAAAGAGTCACAACTGCAGGACTTCTTGAGCTGGGTGTGAACTAAGCCATTAGTTTAGTGCAGCAAAGGCAACTGCACGGTCGTTTGGTTCTCAAGCATGGCTGAGAGAAAAAGTGAGTGGCAGTACAGCAGCCTTTATGATATTAGCTATAATTATAGGCTGCCGTTCTTTGTCAGAACAGGAGGAAAAATCAAATATTTATTTTTGGGCATAAATGGAGAAGCAAGAGCCTTTTCTTGAGTGTGTATGCAGAGGGTGGGTCTGGTCCTGCACTCTTTAACAGGCTGATCTGAAAGGTGTCAGCACCTGCTCCTGTCCTTTGTCAGTAGATGCAAGAGACACATTGATCATGTAGAAAGGTCCAGAGCGACAACACAAAGTGGCTGACTTTGGAGCTTTTTGTATTTTTAGCACTGCTGGTGGCTGCGATACCGACAGCAGAATAATCTGAGCTCCCTTCGAGTGAGAAATGATTCACACTGTAAAAATAAAGCTTGATGCAAACAGCTCTGTATCCTCTGAAATGAGGACTGCAGCTCTTGAACTTTTAAGGACCTTTCTTTCCAGTTCTTTAGGGAAGACTTCCAAGGGTTTAGTGTTAGCGTGAATTGTCTGTTTCTCCTGAATGGAATTTTCTGGAAGTGCTCTGTCTTGCTCTGGCCTGGCACCGAAGCTGAGCATTAGGAGGTTTTAAACATGGATCCAATTTGGCATCTTCAATACTGTCGTGAATTGTTCTCTGCCACTTCAGCCAGATGTTGGTTCCTTCAATGAAGAAGCCTGTAATAGTTAATGCTTCCCTCTGACCATTCCTCTGACGTGTAATCAGAGAGCCAGTGTAAGCTTGTGATACCAGAGCATCTTGTCTCTAGCCATCTGCTCTGGGTGCTTTTTGAGGCAGAGAGGAGAGCTATTTCCAGACAAGTGGCACTTAGTTTCAGTGGGAGAATCTGGATCTTTAGCAAAATGTTTTACATAGACTTGAAATAAAGAAGGGGGAGGGAGCATGAGTGGGAAAAAATATTTTAGTAACACTTGTGGTTTACAAGGTCTTATAATATTTCAACAAATGACATGCGCATACTGTACAAAGGCAGCTGTAGAAACAACCTTCAGAGAGTTGATACCTCTTTTAATTAATTAATTACTTGGGCTGTATAAAAGGGCATTCACAGATGCACTAGGAGCACATGATTTTAGCACAAAATACTGGTACTGAAGCTCCGCACCTTTGAAAGTCGTTGGTCCTCTCAAAACCCTTTTCCTTGTAGCTTCACATTGTACGCAAGGTCTCTCCTCTGAGGCTCCATCTGCACAGTGGGACTGAGGTGAAGGCCTGGCTTTTGCCCTGGGATCTGCTGGGGTGAGGTTGGATGAGGAATGCGGTTCTCACCCCGAGTTGTGCATCCTTGCATGGACACCCTGAGAAGAGTGGAGCAGCTCATTGCATTTCCACGTGCAGGCAAATACGTGCTCCTGTAAAATCAAGGTCGCTTGCTCGTTCTGTGCCTGCCCCATAGTGCAGAGCTGCTTTGCATGTGTTCGTGTGCAAGGCAGATGAAATGACTCCGCTCCAGGAACTGAAATAATGATTCAACTAAAAGTTTAAACAGAAGTTGCAGGATGGCAAAAAAGCCTTGTGTGGACTTTCCACTGTTCCTACAACTACTTATGACCTTCCATACAGTCAGATAAGTGGCTTTATCAGACCTGAAACAGGAATCCAGCTTGTTAACAGAATCACTTCGGTTGCAAGTGACATTTCTTTCCTTTCCTTTACAAGCTTGATTACCACATTTTAAATGGCGACATTTATTCTGAGAAGTGTTGACTGAGACTTTAGCCACATCATTGATTTACGCACCAGATACCATCAAATTGTATTTGCATTAAGGAATGAGCCATAAGCAAGGAACTGGAAACTGTGGCTTAAAAGGTGAATATCCTCTGGATATCTAGGTTCAGATCTTGGGTCACAGTTTAAAGTGAGTATTAACGACTCCTAGAGTCTACAAGGGGATGTGGGTTTTTTTGTTTGTTTGTTTGTTGTTGTTTTTTTCAATTCAGTTGACTAAACCAGTGCACAGTTGGCACTGTTGAAAACAAGATGGAGATGGGCTAGTAAGTCAGGTCAGACTTGGGGTGCATCTGCAGAGCAGCGTTATCTAAGGATAACTCAGATAAGAGGTTCAGTTCATCAATTGATTTATTAGTTTTATTTGCTCATCTGGGACTTTGAGCAACCCGATCTAGTGAAAGATACTCTTGCCCATGGCAGGAGGGGTGGACTGGATGATCTTGCAGCCCAAAACATTCCATGATTTCTCTCCATTACAGGTACAGCTCCGTAAGGAGGAGGACGATGCCAATGTATGGAAGCATATTTAGATTCTTCAGAACTGATTCAGTCCTTTCCAAAAATTGCAAACTTTGTCAGTTGATCATTAGAATGGATTATATTTCCCCTCTTGTCTCTCATTTAGAGAAAGGAAAGCTTAAAATATGCAAAAAGAGGAATAAGGAAAGCAGGGGAAAAAGCAACCTGGTACAGCTGTGTGCCTCAGGCAAACCTCATAGTGCTCCCAAATCACAGATCTTGTTCCAAAACATACAGACATGAGCATTTCTCAATGAAATGGTTGTCTAGTTTGGGTGGCATGGGAAAGGCTGTAAAAAATGTCTATTTTCTTAGATATAACTTTAGAAATAGAAATCCAGCTTGAGGTAGTTGCCAGTTTTGGAGAATTGAAGCACAAGGAGCTAAACCTTAGGTAAGTTGCATGCAGTAGAGAACGGAGATGGATGCTGAAAAGTCCTGGGCAGGCTGTACCAGGAGTACAGTAATGTAATCTGTAACATAAAGTGTATGTTATGTAAACCTAACATTTACTGTAATGTAAAGTATAGCTGAGAGTATGTGATAGGTAGGGCAAGAACGTTTAGCGGCTTCTGGTGTGTTTACTCTGGAGAAATTGTAAAATGGATGTTAGGGAACCTGCTTCATGACTGCCATTTAGATTAGGAAGCCAAGCAGATAAGTATTGGTGTAGAAAATGCTGAAATGCCAAGACCGTCAGACGTTTAGGCAATGTTCTTCTGGGAACCTACAGGACAAAGAAAACCCAGCAGATACCCAGACACCTTATCAGAGACTTAGGAAAATCTGTTCAAGCTGAGCATATAGTTATCTGGGCTGTTTCAGCTCCACAAAGATTCCTTTAAAATGCAATTGCTTGGTTAAAATAATTTCTTTAGTATTTTCAGCATGAACACAAATCCGTGGCTTTTCTCATTCCCCAAATCAGTTCTGAGGTATTTACTTCCTCAAGGGCAGGTATTTTAGCACTGTTTTGGTTTCTCTGCCTCTTCTGCCTGTATGTAGACTGAGGGATGCTCCTGAGCTTGTTAATTGAGGGGTACATCTGCAAGGAATTTCAGGACTCTGATCCTCCAAACAAGGCTCTCCCGGAGCAGCGATCATCGCCTGGCTCAAGTCAGTCCCGTCAGCTCAAAAATGGTAGTTAGGATTGGTGTTACTACAAGGAAGGTGAAATATATTGTCTTTTCTTTCACTGTGCTGCCCAGTGAAAGCTGCTGAGTGAAGCTAGGAAAGCTTGCATGTCAATCATGGTAGTAAAGCGTGAGCGTTGCTCTGGGTTGAGCCTTGTAATCAGCTTGGAGGAAAATTATTAAAACTTCTTAAGTATGTTCTAAGGACAAACCTCCCCACAAATGTGAAACTGCTGAAGGGGATCTCTTCTTAAAAAGCCCTATATTAAAATATTGCAATCAATAATTGTGTGAGTTGCAGAGTAAACACCAGACAAAGTATTGACACATCTTAGCAGTGTCTTAGATCCCAACCAGCCTTAGAAATGCCAGTCTTCTCGTTCTGTTGTCCAGAATAAGTCTGCATGTTGGGCAAGATGGTCCAGGTCAGTGGCGTTCTCCTGAGTGATCAGCTGATATTCTTGGAGTCTAAATAGCACAATATTTGGAACAAAATCTGGGCTGCTAAGTTAGCTCTCATCGCACATTTGGTACCCAAGCCACTGCCCAGCTCCGGCAGCCTACTGGGTGGGTCCTCCCTGTCCCCCCTGGGCAGAGCAGTGACTGCATCCAGCACTTTCTGCAGGATGCTGGTACAGGTATGGCTCAGTGCTCTGGGGTTGCACAGAGGGTAATCTAGGTGCAGGAGATTGAAACTGAAGAACCATCCAGGCTTGAACATTGCTTCTTCCCTGATGCTGATTAGGTGATTAGCATGTAAGGTAGTTATCTGATACAGTGGCAGTTAAAGTTGTATCTATGTGGTGCTTATATAACTGGCCAAAATAAAAAGCACCGTGACTTCACAGAGAGTAACCATATAAGCTGCTTTTGATAATGTGCTGACGTTGTGGTGACACAAACTGGCAGCGTGTTCTGAGGGAAGTCAGCCTGACTGCTGCTCAGCTTGGGCTCTTCTTTGTGATCACCCTTGCTGGGCTTGAGCTCTTGCTTTTCATTTCTTTGAGACTGTGTTGCTGGTATTGAGACACTGATATTTCAGATCCTGTCTTCATTTGGACTCCTTCATAATTTTTTTCATCGTCCATGGAAATTGGTCTGTTCTAACACTGTCCTGGTTAGATCTCATTTCGAGCTGATGTTCAAACACACTCTACTGCCATATGAGGCCAGGTAGTGAGTATTTGCCAAGCAGAAGCTGGGCAAGCCACAACGGGCTGGATTTGAATGAGTGAAGTAAAAATGGAAATTACAGGAACATAATTTTGAATATCTCAGTGAGTCACAATCCATTTGTTAGCAACAGAATGCCTTTTGGAGATGAAAAACTTGGGAAGAGTACGGGAGATATCATGTCACCTTTGCTCACGCTGAATAGACTGTCATCCTGCTGTGAGACTCCAAGAGACGTGTTGCCAGATGAGAGTTTTGCTGGCAGAGTTGACTTCAGAAGCCATGAAGGAATTATGTAGCTTGGGACTTGAAACACAAAGATCAAAGTACAGTTATGATCTATTCTCTTTTTTTTTTAGATAGATCTGTGGTATTTAAAGAGAAAGAAGGATACAGTGTTCTCAGGTCTGGAAAAAGTTTTACTTCAGTATTAATCTGAAAGTAGATGGGAAGAAGAGCCCTGTCCAAATGAAGGTGGCTTTGTGGTTTATCCTTTAAAAATCATCTTGTCTTAACAGAGAGTGTGACGATTAATCTCTGACTCTGGTTACTGCATGTCATTCATTAAAAAAATGGCTTAAAGTAAACATATAGTACTGCCTTGGACAGATTCTCTTTGGGAACGATTTCATTTGAAGGCCCTGTTTCCCAGGCCCTTTTCAGTGATGACTTTATGGGAAATACCGTTTTAGAGGTGTTACCTGGCAGACATGATCTGTTATCGCTGCCTCCATATCGGCCTGCTGTGCAGGCGCTCTGAGAAGACACAACCAGGACTCGGCCTGTTTCTGTGCCACTCGTTGCCGTGTTTGCTCTGCGCACGGTCTTCAGAGGAATTTCTCCATAGCCACCAAGGACCATGACTTTTTAACGTGTGCGTGGTGCTCCCACCCATCCAGACTATTTGCCTCCAGCAACTTTGTTAATAGTGAGACTTCTGGGAACACAGAGAATTTTCAATGAGCTAATGAGGAAGGAAGACACTAACCCTCTAGGTCTGATCCTGTCATTTTTGCTCATGCTCATAGAGTTCTGTTGACTTGGAGGAACCAGGAGCGCAGGCATGACCAGGCCATGCTGCTGCTGATACTCCTCTTG
Source organism: Falco biarmicus (assembly GCF_023638135.1). Taxonomy (NCBI): domain Eukaryota; kingdom Metazoa; phylum Chordata; class Aves; order Falconiformes; family Falconidae; genus Falco; species Falco biarmicus. The sequence continues at coordinate 106,222,881 of NC_079291.1, forward strand.
GAGCAGATACTCCTCCTTTTTGCAATGCAAGAAAAAGACACTTAGTGAATTCTTTACAAGCTGGTTCATAGTCTCAGTTAAGCAATGCATACATTATTCATTAGGTTTATTGTGACAGTTCCTAGGGACTGCATAGGAGTAGGGCTTAATTATGGTGGGCATCAGAGCCCCTGCAGCCCTCCCAGGTTTTATAGAAGAGGAGGGCAGGCAAGGCAGGGAAAGCGCTGATTTCAAGGCACTGGGTTACAGATTGAGCCCTGTTCTCATTTAGCAATGTCTGTGCTTGAGCGCGGTGTGAAACAGCAGCCCGATGTCTGTGCTCTGTGCTGATGTGGGGGCTGCGGAGAGCAGCGCTATGGAGTGTGCAAGAACATGACACAAATGGAGAGCAGAAGACTGCTCTGTCCCATGTTCCCCGCCCCCTCCTTTTTTTTTTTTCTTCTTTTTTTTTCTCCTTTCATGCCTGTCCTCTTGTTCTGATCTAGCTTCTCTTTGTGTTGTCTCTGGAAATCAGCTGGAAGACCTTGGTGAAAAGGTTACATCCAGGCTGTGGTGACTTAGGAACCAAGGCCGGTCTCGGAGGCCAGACATGGATGTGAGACGGGTTGTTGGCTCCTGGGCTCACAGCCTTCCTGAGGGCCAGGGGAACTGGGAGGGCTGAGACCGTCACGGGGCTGTAGTACTGTTTGTAGCTGGGTAATTCTAATTTCCATAGAGTGAGCACTAAGGCATGGCAGCAGTGCCTGTGGGCCTCGTGTAGGGTAGGGGAGAGAAGCCCTAGTTTTGGGGAAGCCAGCCTGCTGGACCCAAGTGCAAATTTTTGACATACATGTACAAATCTGTGCTTGACTCTGCTCTCTAGGTGGTGTGAGTCTGGATGAGCAGTGAGGAGGAAGCATCCACCAACTTTACAGGGTCTTCCTCAGTCCGCGTAGTCCCATTCAAACAGGGCTGGGTGGTGACCTCCATAGTGCCATGCTGGGACGTGCTGCTTACAGAGCGGTACCGCTTGGCATGGCGCAAGCACCTGCAGGTTTGTAAGTGTCCAGGGGAGCTTATGTTCCCTTCATGGGACACAGGGACTGGCGTGCCTTGGGACCTCATGCCTTGAGCACTTTGGAAATTCTTCTTTCGGTACCTCAAGGTGATCCTAACAGCAGGTGCAGGGTGACTGTAAGAGGCTCGTTTTGTAGAGTGCCGCTTGCTGCTGCTCTGGCTGCCGCCTGCCCAGGGGTTAGGCTGTCAGTGTGGTATCCACCCAGCCAAGCCTTCTTCTTCCTTCTGCTTTAGAGGCATCCAAGTTCAGTTCCCTCGGGCAGAGCCCATGGACTCAGAGGTGCAAGGGTACAATGGCTCTGAACTCTGTCCTGATTTTGACACTCCTCCTTAAGTATATAAGGGCTTTTGATGTATAACCTAGGAATGTACCAGCTAGTGTTACTTGTAGCCAGATCTGTACGTTACAGCTCTTCAGGGATCTGTCCTTCACTTTTGTATTTTACAGAGCCCTCCAGGCTTCACACCTTTCTCACCCTGCTAGCTGTGATTTACTGTTTCTTCCTTAAAACAACCTTCTAGACCACGGAGGCACTGTGTGCTACAGCACATGCCTCTGGAAGTGCCACTGCTTCCCTGCTGTTCCTGCTGCAGAAACACCAAGAGGACCTCCCTGGGGGGTGCTCTGACCATTGCAGAGTGCACTCAGCTGCTGGGACGTGGCTGTGGGGATCCCTTCAGCAGCACAGGTTGCGTCAAGGTTGTATAGAGCATCCAGTGCTCTTGTGCAGGTATTGGAGTCAAGATAAGGGCGAGGGCTATCTTAACTACAGTTTTGCTGTCCTATGAACTCTACTGGAGTTTGGGAAGTTTGGCATCTCGGTATCCAGAAGGAGCTCAGCCCATTTTTTTAATGGCCTTTTCTTCTTTCAGTCTGCTGCTAGTACACTTGTAAACTAAAGAGAAAGGAATAAACTGGGAATGGCTCCAGTGGAGCCTATGGAAATGGGCAGATGCAAAGATGGAGTCAAGAAAGTTGACTTTTGAGTCCAGTACTGGACTTTGAGGCTCATTTTCTTCTGGGAGGTTGGTGGGGGGTTTTGCCTCCATTTCTGCTGAACTTCTACAGAAAAGATACCAATTTTCTTCCATTTTTATGGCATCACAATACTGTTTTAAATTGGAACAGAACATGCCAAGAAGTTATCTTTCCATGGAGAACTTGTTAAAATGCTTTTTATGAAAGTTTTCCCTATGGTTAGAGATCCTTCCAGGATTTTTATTTCAAAGGAGCACAGTAAGTTACTATGTGAGCCCCTCTGCAGCCTGTACCAGTGCCAGTGCCAGCCTGCCTGTCTGATGGTGGAAACCAAAGGGGCCAGCCAGCATGTCCCCTGAAGCACAGTGCCATCATGCTGGCTGCTTGCAGCCGACCACTGTGGAAGGTGACAGGGTGACACAATCATGTGACTCATTTTCCAAGCTGCTTCCTTTACGTTATGGAAACTTGCTGAAGACTGAAAATTCAGCCCATAACAAAATAAATGGGTAATCGTGCCTGGACAGCGTGGGTGAGCACATGTGCTTTAGCTAGCATGACTTTTAATTTTTTTTTTTTTTTATGCTATCCGTTTTTTAGATGTCTCATCTTGTGAACCTTTGAGAGGGTACAAGTGATTTAGGATCTGAAGGACACCTAATTCAATGCTACCCAAGATTCAATAGCTGCCTGTTGTTGGTACAGATCTAAAGGTGTGGCGCACATACTCGGAGAGATGGAACGTCGTGACGTGCTATGTACTTCAGCTGTCCAGGTAAGCAGCTCCCTCCAGTCCACACCACAAGCCCTTACACTTCAAGGTAACAAAACAAAACATCCGCATACATGATGGTGCTCTGTCAAAAAATCCTCCTCAAGAGTTGTTTGCACAGAAAACATTTGAGGGATTTGAAATGAAAATAAAGGGACAAAGACCTCTGAACCTAACTGGGAAGTCCAGCATGAAGGGAGGGAGCAGAGGTCACGCACATGGAAAGATGCGTGTTCTCCTGCCTTGGAGAACAGCAAGTGTCACATCAGCTCTGTAACAGTGGAGCAGCGTCGCTCCTGAAGGTCAGGCTGTCAAGAGCTGACTTTCTCAAACAGACCAATATCTTTTTCATGAAGTAAGCCAAACTCCTGCATGAGACCTTTTCTTCAGTTTCAGAGGAAAACCGAGCTATTTTGAAATGCTCTTTTGATTAGTGCTGTGTAATACAGCATCCTGCCTTAGCCAACATTCAGCACACCTAAGAATTAGGGACGGCACTGCACCCGGTGCTTCTGTAATTGTGAGGAGCTGTACTAGTTACTTGTATTATACAAAAAGAAAACTATAAATCTTTTTCCTTTTGATGTTATCAATATCCCTTGCTGAATGTTTGTGCGTGGATAATTCCAGTTACAAAATATCTCCTTGCTTACAATTTCCTTATCAAACTAGAGGGAATCGGAATTCTCTCCTGTGCAATTGTATGGGACCAGGTCAGCTGAACTTTCTTGCCAAGAGTTTTCTCTGATCAAATAAGAGATCTAACTGGCATTCATGTAGATGGGGTCTTTTTGTGTGTTTCTTTTTTGTTTGGTGTTTGGGTTATTTGGCAATGCATTTAGATGATTTCATATAAACATACTGCTTAAGACTGTCAGTGTTGTTTGGGAGTCTTAGCTCTACATCGTCTCAGGCAGATGGCTGACAAGCCAGATGCCCCCGTGATTAAACTTTTTTTTTATTCCTGGTTTGGCTGCTGGGTAGTTGAATACTGGTCATATATGTGAGGGTTTTGTATCTTCATTTCTTGGTCAGTGAATATGAGACTAACATTAGTGTCTCTAATATAAAGTTCTGTAAGGGTCTTAGAGTGGAAAATACTGGATATGACCTCAGTGGTGATGCCACCAAGTTCTGGGGTGTTTTGGAGATGCCAGTGATACAGACTGGGATAGTGCAGATGTTTGCCGCTCATTCCTTTGCCAGCTGCTACACAACAGGAGCAGCAGAGCTTTTCTACAAAAAGAAAGCTCTCCTTTCAGGTCTCTGTAGAAAATACGGAACATCCTCTTTCACTTTTGGAAGGAAATGAACCTAAACAAAGAACTGACTGTGCTGTGGCCTCTAGGCTGGTGGCCAGTGTCATTATCCTTTAAGGGCACATTACAGCAACCTTCAGTTCAGAGGTGTTGATTTGTATCTCTCTGGTGAGATGCCAGAATGGGGACAAGGCATGGATCCCTCTTGTGTTGCTCAGTGCTGCTGGACCAGTCAGTGTCAATGGGAGAAATGTTTGTTCTGCTGTCATCCTGTCTTCTGGACGGGGATTTGGGAAGGACACAGTAAAGGTGACGTTGCAGGTAAATGCAAGCTATCAGACAGAAACAACTCTGAGACCGTAGGCTTTCCTGCCGCCAGATGTTACTAGATCCCACCCTCTGCTGCATGCTTTAGAGGAAGGCACAATCTTCACAACAGGCCAAATTCATGGGCTTCTATTTGCACCATAATCATCTCTAGAAAGAAATTTCTTACGGATTAGCATATGCCCAGAAGCGTTCACAATGAATAGGCCTTACAGTTTTGTCTTCAGTGTACCGCAGACATTTGGTCATATCTTCAGCTGGTGAAAACTGGCATTGCTTTGTTGCCTTTCCAAGTCAATTTACAATGAGTGAAGATTGGTCTTTCTGTTCTCCTTCACATGAAGGTCATGCAACTTTTGTGGCTTTGTGCAATATGTTCTTTCTAAAGAGAAATGAATGTGCAGTTGTCTTTTATTTTGCAATGATCTTTTAAAGTACTCAGTTCAAAGATTGGGTGTGCTTTGACACACTTTCCACCCATTTCTTTCAAATTAATAATCCTCTGGTGCCTCTCACATGATCTGTTGGTCCTGTGAGGGTTTGAGCTTTGATGGTGAAGGAGTCTTTGAACAACAAGGGAGGACTGGAAAATCTGGGGAACTTCTGTTTTAGAGGCTTTGATATTGTGCTGGTACTCTATCCTACTGTTCGGTTGTTTCAGTATTTCCAGTCTCAGAGATTCATTTCATAATAGACACAAGGATTCTCACTTGGCTTGTCTGTGATTTTCTTAGTTGCTTGAGGAAGACTGTAATAACTTGCCCACTAAGGCTGCCACTACCTTATTTTCAGCAGGATCTAAAAGCAGGATTTCAAAGGAAATGTAGAAATCTGGAGGAGAACCAGCCCCCACTGAGGAAAGGTCTCACCCTAAAGCCTCAGTAAGAGAGCTGGGAGGCACGTATTTTTACATCCCTCTCCTTTCTTCTCTGCGATGATTAAGAGCATCGGCTGCTACTCACTGTGAGCAAAGGTTTAAGAATTTCTCTCACAGATAGTGGAGACATGAGTCGTTCTGCAGGCCTACCAAAATCAGGACTCAGCTTCCTGCACAGTCAGCCTTTGAATCAGATCCCCCAGTGTTGCAGGGAAGTGGGTTGTTAGCTGGGCATCCTCCAGACCCATCTCCAAAGGGATCCCAAAGATGAGAGCTCAGAGCACTCTAGGAAGCTGGAGGAGTCTCGAAGCATTTACAGGAACAAACTGACTTGAGAGTGTTTCAGGCGCTGCAAGCAATGAGGAGGAGAAGTCCCCTTTGAAAGCCAGTTTAGGCTCCAAAGCCAGCAGAGGTTTGGAGGAACCCCTGCCTTTTCTGAGAAGAAAACCACAGAGTTTGAACTATGAATCCACAGCCACCCCCAAGCTATGGATAAAAGCAGAGTATCTTTAAAATCCAAGGCCAGCAAGTCTGGCGTGAGTGGTTAGGAGCAGGAAGCCTCCTACGAGACAGGAGCTCATCTGCTTTAAGAACATCAGGGTGTGTCACAGAGTAACGGAGCAAGATACCAGCAGTTTCACAAGCAACACTAGGAGTCAGATCTGCTTTCTAACGTGTCCTTCTGGGCACTCTCTCGTGTTGGGGGAGAGAGACCTTAGTTTATCAGCCCTTCCCCTACTAGGGGCACCAACAGAGACTTTCTGCTCTGTTTGACCCCCAGTGTTCTCAAAACTCATAGGAACTCGGTATGTTGGTGGCTGCTTCTTCCAATTCCAGTTGAAATTGGACGATTCCCAGAGGCAAGGAGGCACATGGTGTGACTGCACATATGGGTCGTCTCCCTTACGTACTGGGAGGAAACGGCTGTAGGTCGGCTCTGTGGTGGAAGCTGATCTCCAGGAAGAATCACTTTTGAAGAGAAAGAAGTAACTGCCCTGTGACACAGAGTGCATCTGTCAGTGCTGTTTCACTTTGAGGCTGTCAGTAAATCATCTCAAAGGTCTTGTTTGCACTTGATGCTGCCTCAGAAATCCTGAGTCACTCTTTACCCGATTCACCCTGATACATCTGTTTACTCTATGGTTATATGATGGCTGTGAAAGTCCTTAAGTACAAAGAAAGTCGAAACTGGCTCCTTCCTAAAAATGTAGTCCTGCTGCTTTTATAATGAGAAAGCAGGTTGGATGTCACATTCCTTGATAAAACGCAACTGCGTGTCAGTCCCAGCATTTCTCAGGTGTTGAGACATAACTTAGTTTTGCTGTCTGCTTGTGCTCAGGATCTCCTGGCTGTTGAAGTCCAGGAGTACCAACACAGATTTATACCTCTAAGATGTTAAGTACAAATTACATTTATGTCAGACAGAAGCATCTCAGACTAATCCTCTCAGTCTCTGACCTGGAAACAATTACAGGTCTGTATCAGTGTGGAAAAAAACAACAACAACAACAAAAAAACCCAAACAATTTTCTTTCCCATTTTCAACATTGAAGGGTGTTTGGGGCCATGTTCAGCTCAGCTCTGGCCTGTGTTTACTGCTGTCTATGTACATGCACGTCTGTGTCACTTGGGTCACTCTGTCTTTGCTGAGGGTTAAGGCTGTGTACACAGCTGTTTGCTGGGGTCATCTGAAGTGCATTTACATTTATTCTGCAGTAACTTGGTCATGAATTTAAGCTCTGAAGGGCACCAAGCAATTGTGCTTATCAGTAGGAGCCTTGGTGCTCACCTCTTGCTGATGGGCTCTTTCCTAAGTTATCTTCAACCTCAGTCGCTGCTGGCAGTCCTGAGAGCTTAAAATCAGACAATTGTTTGAGCGTTCATTAAGCTCTAAATACTTAAACAGTGAAACCTTTATAAAAGCACCTCTGAAAGCTGAAGAAGAAAAATACAACTGCCTGTAATGAAACTTTCCTGCTGGTGGCTGTAAATCAGTAGGGTTTTAGTAGCTTTTGATGAGCATCTCAATGGGGCCTATCAATCTGACTGCATTTAAAGTTTCAGCCGTTGTTATAATACCCGAGTGATCACAAATCGTCTGATGACAGAGATAACTTGAAAAGATTTAGCAGAATATGAGTTTAGCTGAAATTGTGACCTGACAACCATGGTGTCTCTAACAACTGCCTTAAGTCACTAATGTGCCTCTATCCTGGATGCAGAGACTACGCTGATGCCATTCTGTCTTTTGTGGCAGCTCAGCTATTGGTGTCCCCATCTCTCCTACCTCCATTTTCTACCTGAGGCAATAGCATTCACTCCTGACCCAGGAGACATGGAGTATAAATTCAGATAAAGGAGAGAAACTAGAAAAGCTGTGTATGAGCCATTGTCATCAGAAATTTGTGCAGCCACAGCCACTTCCCGGTCATATAATTCAGTTTTCTCTAGCAATGGATGCAACATAGCTACTTAAGAGTCTCACCTCTTTATTTTTCTCCTGTTTCAAAGCTAATGGTAAAAAAATAATAATTAAGGTATCCATGAACATCCTGTGGTTTAGGAACTTGGGGAAGCATAAATTGAGAGTTTTAGGCACTTATCTTCAACCAGCTATCCCAAAGGCCATTTGAGCTGTAAAGTCCATCCATCACTTTGGCTACTGACGCCAGTGCCACTGCCAGAGAAAGATCAGTCAGGCTGGATTATCAAAGTCAAACCCAGAGACAGCTCTTGTGGGAAGTCGTTGAGAAAGTCTCATGTCTTAATTCCTCATTGCGTAGGAAATAAAAAGGGGATTGTGCACGAGGGGTGGGAATGTTCTGTTTCTTATTATCTGAATGCGTGGTCTTGAAAGAGAGGGCAGAGCCCCTGTGCAAAAGATAAATCATATTAATGCAGTTTGTTTCCCCATTTTTGCCTTCCAGTGCTGTCTTCTGGGAGCTGGAGTCCAGGAGCTTTGCACATGAACTCTTATATAGGGCTAGTAGTAAGGGTGGGTTGTTTTTTTTGTGATAAGAAAGAGCCAGCCTTGGGGAAAAGGAAAAAAACAGACCCTCAAAATGGAGTGAAAGCTATTTATTCATAAGAGAGTGACCAGCTTGACTTTAGAGGTGCAAAGGCAGGCCCAGACCTCTCTCCGCATTCAGCAGCATTGACTGTGCTCGGGGTGCTGGCTGCGCTGCTGGCTTCCGGAGTCATCACGGGGGCTGACGGATCGGCTGTGCCCTGGGCAATGGATGTGACCGATGGCATCTGTCCATGCTGGTAGGGGGATCCCCTCTGGGGGAGCAAGCGGCCTGGCAGCTTAGCATGGGGTGCAGTGGGCTTGGGAGTTGCAGTTTCGGTAGGGAGGGAAGAGGAACGCCTGGAAGCATCTTTGGGGCACCTGTGAGAGCAGAAGGCAGGGATTTGCACTGGTCTGTGACATGCACTGTGGTGTGATTCAGTCGCCGGCCCTGTCTCTTGGCTCAGTTCAGAACACAAAGCAACTCAGAAGCTTCCCCCCCTGCCCCTCCCCGGAAGCTGGGGCTTTTTGATAGGTATGTGCATCCCACAAGCAACTGTTTCTGTCAGGACATTTCATGGCTTTTGAGGGGAGTGTGTGTGAGAGGGGGAACCTAAGCAAAATGCACAGGTTTTGCTAACCAAAACCCAACTTTCCCTACACCTCTCTCTCTCCAGGTAAGATTTTTTCGGGGTTGGGTGTGGGTGTCTGTGTATACGTGATTCACTTGGATTTTAGGAAAGAAAACCTACCTGGGAACCAAAACCTCCTTTACAAAAATACTGATAAACCTTTTCCAGTTCCATGAAACGTTTCTCAGAAGGCAGGAAACAATTTCTTGCCTCCCTCCATGTGGTTAAACAAGGCTGAGCAGTGAATGGGCAAGATGAAGCTTGATGGTGGTGAAGGGCCCTGGGGCTCACAGGCACAGGCTTTGAGCTGGCAAAAGCCAGCAAGCTCCTACCTACGCAGTGAACCAGGAACTGCAGCATTGGAAATGTGTCCCAGCGCCAGCTCAGTGAAGTCTGAGCAAGAAGGTACATATATCTGCCAAAGGCCAGGGTCCTAAATCTGTCTTCAGGGGGAACTTTGCACAGAAATCCACTGAAAACCAAAGAAGTAGCATGATTTTTGGACCCATGGGAGAAGGGTCAACACTATCCATGTCAATTAAGCAGGTAGGTGAATTTGAATAAAAGAATGGCGTAGCTCAAAATACATGGCTGTAGCTTGCCCTCTGTGGTCTGGTAGGGTATCTCAAGATACCCTCTAAAAAGCTGTTCAAGCTTCTCCGGTAGCAGACTTGTAGGAGCACTGACACAAGGCACAAGTGCAGTGCAGGTTACACACTCCCTCCTTCCTGCATAACTTCATCACTGGCTACTTTGCCTCTCATTGGATTTGATTAAAATCTCTCAAACTGCGTTAGAAATGGAAAGAACACTGCTATTAATTTTCATGGCTGCTTACAGTGGGCATGTTGCATTCAATAGTTCAACGGGTAGGTCAAGCTGCAGTGTTGTTTTAATGAAACCGTGAGACGTGCCGTGCAGAGAAAAGCAAGCTGGGTTCCGCTTCACGGCGACTCCCCCACTCTGGTGGGTCTTGCAGGAGCAGTTTGACTTGCATGCCCCGTGGACAGGACATCACGTCACAGTGAGCAACTTCCATAATTGCTACTGGTATTGGTTATCTTGGCAGAGAGGCCGAAGACTGAACACACTGCAGGGAATGAGCTCTGGGCTTGCTCTAGAAGAAACCTCTTTAGTTAAGGGTCAGGGCACATGGACAGGCAGCAGTAGAGAGGGAGCTATTATTTCTGGACAGACAGCTGACACTAAGGGTGCTTATTGCAGCATATTTATCTGTAATTTAAAATCTGGGTGTGTTTTCTATGCTTAAAAAAAAAAGAAAAAAGCTGAAAGCAAGCAACAGGAAGAGGGTCTGAAATAAAAGGTTGCAAAAAATCAAATGAGCAGCTTCCAAGATCTGCATGTCCGGGTATTGCTCTGGGTGGAAGGTGGCTTGTTTTCCAAGATTAGCTCTTGGCTTATGCCCCAGTAAGTAAGACCACGCATCTGTACTGGCTGTGGCCCAAGGCTTACCCTAACCTGTCCCTGACGGTAACTAGTAGCACATGCTTAGGGGAAGCATAAGAGAGAAACTGTCGTGTGATCCTTCCTCTGTTATTCTTCTGGAGAAACTGGCTGCTCATGGTTGGATGGGTGTGCTCTGTGCTGGGCAAAAAACTGGCTGGGTGGCTGAGCCTAAATATTGGTGGTGAATGTAGTCAAATCCAGTCAGTGACCAGTCACAAGTGGTGTTTCCCAGGGCTCAGTACTGGGGGCAGCTCTGTTTAATATCTTTGCCAGTGATCTGGACAAGGGGATTGGGTGCACCCTCAGTAAATTCACAGACGACACCAAGTTGGGCAGGAGTGTTGATCTGCTGGGGGGCAGGAGGCTCTGCAGAGGGGTCTGGATGGTCTGGATCGATGGGCTGAGGCCAACGGTGGGAGGGTCAGCAAGGCTGAGCGCTGGGTCCTGCACTGGGGGCACAACAGCCCCCTGCAGCGATACAGGCTGGGGGCAGAGTGGCGGGGAAGCTGCCTGGTGGGAAAGGGTCTGGGGGTGCTGGTTGATGGCTGGCTGAACACGAGCCAGCAGTGTGCCCAGGTGGCCAAGAAGGCCAAAGCGCCCTGGCTTGTAACCAAAACAGCATGGCCAGCAGGACAAGGGCAGTGACTGTCCCCCTGTGCTCAGCACTGGTGAGGCTGCACATCAAATCCTGTGTTTGGTTTTGGGCCCCTCGCTTCAAGGGGGACATCAAGGTGCTGGAGCGTGTCCAGAGACGGGCAATGGAGCTGGGGAAGGGTCTGGAGCACAAATCTTAAGAGAAGCAGCTGAAGGAACTGGGGTTGTTTAGTCCAGAGAAAAGTAGGCTCTGCGGGATCTTATTGCTCTACAGCTACCTGAAAGGAGGCTGCAGCGAGGTGACACTAGGTCTTTTCTCCCAAGTAACAAGCAATAAGACAAGAGGAAATGGCCTCACGTTGTGCCAGGGAAGGTTTAGACTGGATAGTAGGAAAAATTTCCTCACTGAAAGGGTGGTCAAGCGTTGGAACAGGCTGCCCAGGGAAGTGGTTGAGTCACCATCCCTGGAGGTAATTAAAGACCTGTAGCTGTGGCGCTGAAGGACATGGTTTAGTGGTGGGCTTGGCAGTGCTGGGTTAACAATTTGACTTGATGATCTTAAGCATCTTTTCCAACCTAAATGGTTCTATATTCTATGATAACCTCCGGCCTGTAGTCCCATCTTTTGGCATCAGAATCTTGGTGATTTTTTGAGCTGGCAGTTGTAGTGGTTCTAGGCTTGGTTTTGGGGGTTGTTTGGGTGGGTTTTGGTTTTGGGAGAAGTATTGAACACCTGTGCTTTAATCACCTTTCTGCCCTCTGTGTCTCTACAGAACTTGGTCACCTCCCCCTGCCATCCCTTCTGAGCTGAGGCATCTTCCCACCCCCTGCCACCCCTTTCCTGAGCCGAGGCATCTTCCCACACAGAGGCAGGAGCTGTGCAGTATGCCAAATCACTGGTCAGTCCATTCTTCTTCTCCATGGGTTGTCTATCCTTTTCAAGAGAGGGTGATGAGACGCACACCTCCCCAGCATCCCCACTCCCTGGAAAGGTCACCCACAGGGTCATTTTTTTATGGTGGCTATAAAAAAGGAAGGCTTCACCTTCCTTCTCTAGCCTTTCAGTAATACTTTTTGAGATCCTGCATGCCTTCATGACCATTCCTGAGCCTTGAACTGGCTTTTTTATAGTACTTTCTGCAGCAGCCCCAATAAAGTGACAGATGACTGTGAGAGCAGAAGGAAGCATAATGTGCTCACAAAGTAGAGAACTGCATGTGCAGGTAGACACTTCTTATTTTATACTTTGACAGTGTATTTGTGCTGTCATAGCATGGCCAGTGTCCCTTTGCTGCGCATCTGCTTGGTCGGCCTTGGAAGTGACCTGATTGCAGCAAGCAAGACAAGCAGAGCAGAGCATTTCCAAATTCTTGGTCATATTTGAAAACTCTCTGAATTACCGGCTGGTGTATGTGGATGCTGTGCTAGAGAGAAAGAGGAAACATTGGTTTGAGATGTAGATCGCAAGTGTTTCAGAATGACCTTGCAATCCCCTGCATGTGGAGTCAGCCATGTCTCAGACACCGCTGCTGTTAAGTAACAGCAATGTAATCTGGTCCTGGGGTTATTCCGTGTACATCCCCTGATCGTTTTGTGGTTTTGAATTTCCCCAAACCAGTTTTTTTTCTAAACTTAAGTAGTGAAGATTAAATCCCTCTTTGATGCACTTTTATTCCTTTTTGTAGATGTTACTGTCTCACTGAGAAAACAAATTTGATTATGAAACACCCTGTTCCCATTTCTCGACTCTTCCCCTCTGTATCTGGAGACCTATGTCCCCTCCCCTTTTGCATATGTTTTGATATAAAGCTCTTGTTGTGCAGGACGTGTATACATAGGCATGTGCTACCTATAGACTGACTATAGAGCTTCTTCTGCTTTGCTGAGAACAGGTGAATTTAATCAGAGCTGCAATAAGGACTGGATTTCCAGTCCTTGCTTTTTTATTTATGTAAGTTGCTTTTATTTACCTAAGTACAAGCCCTCTTCCCGCTCTTGGAAATTTCCACTGACTCCACTCATTTCTTCTTCAGGATTTAACTTCATCTGTTCAGACCAGCCTTGCTGGTCAGGGTTATTCTATCCATTTTTATTCAAGAACAGGGTTAAGTTGGTAACTCTGAACTCTCGTTCCCAGGAAACAGGCTTTGACACGGTAAATAACAGACCAGTTAGGTCTGTTGCTTGGATTGGTGTCTCTCTCGTCTAGGGAGGTGAGCTAGTCTTTGTCAGAAAAGAAAAAGGACAGAAGTGTAAATAGAAATGCATTAATTTAGATATCTAGGCAATGTCTGTAGAGTTAAAATGATTGAAAACTTAAGGAGAATTGGGAAGATGGCAGCAGTACCTCCCTGGGCTTTACGCAAGAGGAGCTGTTGCATTTGGGGGAGAAGAGGAGGATGAAGTGCTGAGGTACTTGGGTAACGGCTCTGTTTCGCTTTGTCACGGAAAGAGGGCTGGTATAAAGGGGAAGGCAGGGGACAGAACAGCTTTTATGTTTGGGCATGGGCTGGGAGAAATAACATGCTGTAACTATTGGAGCTGACACAGCAGAGGCCCATTTGGCCGGGAATATAGGGCAATAAATGCAGTCAGGTGATTGGAGGGTGTTGTGCGTAAGGCTGCCAGGTAGTTAAGCGAGAGCCGATCAGGAAATAATTATGGCTGATAAGAGGAGCTTGTAAGGAGGCCAGCAACTTCTGTGACCATGAAAGGTTTTAATGATTAACTATTATGGAAAGGCTAGAAGCACATTCTCCCCTGTCTTCGAAGTCACACCCCACTGCTCTCTCCCGCGTCATTAACTTCGGCGCTGCCCTGCTGGACGGCCGACTGCTGTGCCAGGGCTTCGCTGGTGAGCGTGAGCCAGCTTTAATGCAGGACGGTCTCTGGGATGTGAATGGAGAAGCCGGTTGCTTCCGAGACGGGCATAGGTAGCTAAGTGCTGGGTCTGCCCAGGTGCCTGCACCTCCTGGAGTTAAGTCCTGGGGGAATCCGTACCCGGGGACTCTGCAGGAGATTGCTGTCCCCTGTATATTGCAAATGAAACCCCACCCTGGCAGTAGGCTCATGTGCGGGTGGGTGACAGAAAGCTGTGTGGCTTGAAAAAGGGTTTGGGGAAAAGATGCAAGAGGGAGGAGAGAGGAAATCTCTTGTGCTTTGAGTGGGTGCAGCAGCGTATGGCGCGGGTGCCTCAGGACGGGTGCACCAACACACACACAGTGCAGCTCCCCAGGACTAGGCCTGGACACTGTTTCTGAACATCTCCTTTCTGTTTCCTTATGCAATGATGAAAACAGCAGACGTCAATAAATGCAGCTTTTGCCAACGCGATGTTGACAGTCTGTGGGTGTTTGCCTGCTGCAGGATTTACAGCTCGGTACAGCCCTAATCATTCGCCTTGCTCACTTGCTCTGGCTTCCGAGGCTCACACAAGAGAAGTGACCTACCACCATCAAAACTTCTGCTTCCCACAACTGGGAATAGTATTCCAGTCTGGTGGGATTCCATCTTCTCAACCACTTTGGCTCCATTTACAAGGTTCTGTACGCACAGGCTTGCACATAAGTGGCTGTGCTGCGGGAAGATGAAGAGGCCACAGACCCTGCTAGGACTGTATGATGGATGGTGCTCAGCGTACATGAGATGAGATTTGTATATTCTGGCTCTGTATGTTCCTAGGATTGGCCGAGGGGTGCAGGGGTGGTGACCACGCAGCAAGCTGGCCTTGTCTGTAGTTGGGTCGGCCCTTTGCAACACACCACAAAGCGCCATCCTTTGCATGGTAGCTCTTTCTTCTTTCTGCTGCTCAGCCTGTACCAGTGAGGGCAGAGCTGTGCCCGGTGCTTGGCAGGCGCTGAACCAGCAGTCTCCAGATTCACTCCATGGAGGGAACTGGCCCGGAATATTAAGGTGGCGGTGGTATTGGATATAGACAGTGGGAATGGCGCTGAAACAGTACTCTGGATCCTGAATAGACTTTCCTTTGCAACCTTACTGCATAGCTGTTATTATAGCGTTTGCTAATTGATTTTTCTTGATTAATGCTAGCTAATTAATTTTTATTAATTAAGTCACATTTAGTGACTTGTATGGTTAGGCACAGCTATAAACCCGTGCACAGACCATCTGCAATGAGCACCAGTTTTTCCAGCTCAAGATTTGCCCCTGACAGGACAAGGTGCTGCCAACCCTGTGGACCCCCTGTGCTGGACCCACAGTAAATGTGGTATTTACTGTGGTATATAAATACTATAAAAGCATGTAAAGGTGCCAACAGGCCGGGGGAGCGGGGGCAAATCCACAGGCTGTTGTTGGGACTGCCCACAGACTGCAGGTAACTCCTGTGTCAGTCTGTGTTGCTGTATGTGTTGGATAACCTTGGCCAATATACAGATTCCATCATCATTTCTGAGAAAATTACGTCATTAATGTATCGTCTTTAATCAATAGGCCATGGCCCTGATTCAGCAAGACACTTAAGTACACGGCTAATATCCATCACAAAGTCTGGTACCTTGATAGGTTGGGTTTTGTTTTTTAGGAACCTGCTTTTTGTATTTGAGATTGAATTTGTGCTAAACTGAGCAGTTTGTGCCTGCAAAGAACATCAGCTGTGGCTTGACCATGAGGTGCCATGTGCTCACAGTATAAATATGACCTCAAAGCTGTGAGATGCCATCATGTGGAGAACAAAATCAAAGAAAGCCAAGAAAAGGGAGAGACCGTTACCAAGTGGTGCATTTGGCCTCTTGTGGCCCACCTCACCTGCACGGAAGGTTGATGCAGAGATCACAGATGATGGAGTGGAAGGTGTGATTTTGGTAAAATTGCATTTGGCTGTTCTTAATGCTGGACGAGCACACAGTGCCCAGGAGGCAAGGGGAGAGAGAGGACTTGCTGATGAATGGGCAGAAAAGCAGTTGATGATCATACTGGGGGAAGCAGAAGCTCTGACTTACTTTCCATGTACAACTTAAATGAATCCTTACAAGTCCCTATTTGATTTCTTTTTTTCTTAACAAACATTTATATTTAAAGAAATCTGTAATTTTATTTTAAACTGTTTCTTTTTTTATTTGAAGGATGAGTTAGGAATAGTTGTAAAGCGATTGTTCATTAGGCTTGTAGCTGGGTTTCATTTATTTTTAATTCTGTTCAGCTTGGATAGCTTTTAATCAGTTTAATACTTAACATCTCATTTCACTAATTGTTATTTATTCCATTCAATTATGTATCTTACAAGCATTCATTTCCCCTTACAGATCTCCTATAATGACCCCTAGGAAGCCGAGGAAATGAAGGCAGAGAGTTTCAAACCACCTTGAGAACAGCTTCTAGTGACCACCTTGCATGTTAGGAGCCTGAGCCATAATAGCAAGAGGCAGGAAAACTGGGATCCTCCAGTCACTTAGATGCTTTTGAGAAATTACTTCTAAACTGTATTTAAGCACTGCAGTAAAGCCCAATTAAGTAAGTACTTAAGCAGAGGCTTAGTTTAAAGCACACAGCCAGTCTTGCCCCTGTTTGACAAACTATATGCTGTGAATTCAGTTACTACTTCTTGGGGAATGGCTGGAGCCATTTGCCTGTCGGGAAGCTTTGCTGTAGGCATGTAGCAAGGAGGAAGATCTGAGCTTCAGGTGTTGAGCTGGTATCACCTGGAATTATTTGGTTGACTTGGATGGAGGTGGTATGATTTACGCATCCATCAGGGGTACTCAGCAATGCTTTGGTCTTGTTTGTAATTGTAGCGCCAAGTGAAGAACTGTGGGGACTCACTGTCACCTCCCCACATACAGGCAGCCACATCTGGCCATGGGCTGTGTCTCTGTGTTACATTGCAGGGAGACAGAAATTTTCTCAAGCTACTGATTTTCTGGCAGAGCAGCAGCAAGCTTTGGTGGCTGAAAAGTGATGAACTCTGCACTGAGCTGTGGGGAGAGCCAGGGGCTCAGCGCCGGCACAGTCAGCCCCAGCACAGTGGTGGGTGCAGCCTTGTGAGCACAACCATACGGGTTTTGGATTCCAGCCATCAAGTAAGCACTTGGTCACACATCATGGACCACCTCTGTCCTCCCTTCAAACAATTTCCTTGCTGTGACCTGCTTTGGTCAGGGCCTGATCCTGACCTGAGAGGAGTCAATGGAGAGGTCAGCCCTGACTCTACCACAGACATTCAAGCCTTGGCCTCTCTCCTGAGCCTCTCCAAGGAGCTGCAGGGCTGACCACATTGCTGATGGCTGCCAAATACACTATTTTCCATTCCAGCCTCACAGCATCATTGTCCCTGCTCAGTAGTCCAGTCTCCCTGGTTACATGACAGCAAAGCTAGGACAGGCATGGCATGGTTTTGCCTTATGTTCATTGATCCTGGCTTAGTGCTCAGTGTTTAACATGACAAAAGGCTGTTTGCAAAGTCACAGCAATTAAATTCTCTAATGGTCCTATTTTTTAGAGGAGTTGAGTCTGTGGGATGTAAATGTATCACAAAAGTAGTCTGTTTAGCACTGTTGCTTTTTTAAAGGCAAAGCAGGCTTGTTGCAGCTCCAGGGGTGAGATCCACAAGATCCTCAGTGGGTGTGGCCCGAGCAAACCCCCAATAAACAGGGTTGGCCAGATCTTCATGGCAAGTTGGTGGCCATGTTGCATTCCTCTAGCAGAGCATGGCTAGTGAACACTTCTGAAATGGCAGAGATAACGACTGATATTTAGGAACAGGTCATAGGGTACTACCAGGAAGTCAGCCAGGAAGCTGTAAGATGCTCCTGTACTCCTACAACACAACAGCAACAAGCAGACCCCTGCCTGCATGGGCTGTTTAAACACATCTGTGGCTCCAGCAGGTTGTTCCACCCAGGTGTGGCTTGTCTTCAGTGCCCTTTGAAGCTGGGACTTGGGGACTTTAAGCAGCTTTCCTTCTGCTCCCAGCCATGACTGTCCAATTGCTGTGCTTGCAAAGACTAGAGAAAACATGAGACAGGGGGAGCTGGAGCTGGAGCAGTTGTGGAACAGCTTTGTCAGAGCTTGTCTTGAACTGAATCACTTTATGGTCCCAATCTGATCTGGATTGTGCTCATATGGGAACCACCCCCTGCTCAGCTTTCTACTGTCGTGGCACAAGGAAGAGAGATCTACTGAGCTCCAAACCCTCGTTCCTTTCCCAAAAAAACATTTTGTCTGGCGGTATGGACTGCTGTAAGGTTAGCACACCTAAGAGGTCTAAAGCAGAGCTCCCATCCTCTTGAGTTTTGTGGAGTCTCAGGATTTCTCTTTGGCTTGCATAAAACGAAATTAAAAAATCAAAAGCTGTCCTGCCCCAGGGCTGGCTGTTCTTGCAGTACCCTGTCACCCTGTGCTTCCTGGCACCCCCCGCCAGCCCCCCGCCCAGTGCTGGTGCAGCTGGGGCATTCTCGGTTCCTCTCTTGTGGGAAGGCTCAAAGGTGGTTTTGCAGCCGAGGAATATTTCCCTGGGGGAACTACACATGGGGAGCTACAGTCGTTTTGCTCTTAGCTGGAGCTAATGGCTGAGGTGAAACAAAGTGATTCAGGGTTTGGAGAGTGATTCAGAGTCAGGCTCTGGGAGCAGCTTCCCTAACTCCACATTCAGGTAAATCCAAGGGCATTGCTCTGGCTTGAGACTCAAGTTGGCAGTTTTATCTCCCATTGGTTTGTCTCCTGAAGCAGTCAGATGTGTTGTGATGTATCTTGGGATAGGTGGTTTTGTTTAAATATAGAAGAATTTGTTTGTGTCCCAGTTCCTTGGTTTCTGTACACTATTTTGTTGCAATTTCAGTGGCCTTGGGATCAAGCGTGTAATGATGATGGGTGAGGGGTCCCTCCACTGCTTCACACAAGTCTAGAAATATACCTTAGCTGATGGCTGCATTTAGAAGCTGAAGTCGATAGTCTGCTGCTTTTTATTTAGCCAAGCATCCCTGCCAAAGCACCAAACTGTAAATAAAAGTGACCTTCCATGGGCTAGGGGGGAGGTCAGGCCACCAGGATGAAATTTGGACAATACTGGAAGGAATAAACATGAAAGGCTCCAAGCCTTGCGTCGCACTGGAGATAGCTCATGTTGACCTTGCTGAGGGCTGTTTGGTGCTGTGTGCTGGGGGAGAGTGTCTGTGCCATAGCTGGCAGCAGCTGTCGGGCAGATGTAAACTCAAAATTAAAAAAGCACCATAGAGCCAGGAGGCTTTTTCAGCCCTCTAAGCATCCGTTCCTTCACAGTGTGGAGGCACAAGCCAAGACCAGCCAGGACGGGCTAATTCTGTAGTAAAGAGGAAACGCTTTGTCTTTGAGCCTGGCAGCATTCAAAGCTTTCACAGTGCTGGAATTTGTCTTAAAAATGGGGAAAAAGATTTCCCTGGATTAATATCCCACCAAACTTGGTTCAGCATACCTAGAGATCAGAATAGATCTGGTTGTTTTTATTTGGTTGAGAAATTAGAAGAGCCTGGCATGGCTGGACATGAAGTCATGCATTCACGGTGTTTATGAATTCTCTTGTGAATGTATGGAAAGCATGTATCATTTCAACTCCAAATGTTGGAAATAGTGCAAATAAATGACTGTGAGTCAGAAGAGGGTGAATCAGTATAAGTTAGTTCCACTGACAATCGTTTAAGAGCACAGACGTGACATGGGCGATTATTTGGCTAATTAGAGCAGACCTTTGAGCATTGAAATCCAGGGTTTTCAAAGGAGCCTGGCAGAATTAGGTGCCTAAGTCCCTCTGCTATCAGTAGGAGGTGAGTACATACTTAATGCTTAGCTTAACAGAACATCCAAGGCATTTTATTCAGATGTTAAGGAAGCAGCATTTCCCCTGAGTGAGTGGGCAGCATGTTCCTAGCAAGCGGGACAGAACGCCTCTAGACAGAGACCTACAGCCTGTACCAGCCCCTGCTAATGCCCACTTCAGTCATCCACTCAGGCTGGAGCTGAAACTTAGGATGCTCACAGGAGTGTGTGAGTGGGAAGAACCCTCTGGCCCTGCCGTGCGATCTAAGGGTGGCAGCTCTGTCCCACAGTCTGCCCCGCATAAAACATGAGAGGGAAGGCTGTTAGTCCTATGTGCGAAGTCAGACAGTATTAAGATGGTTTCTGTTTGCTCCGCTGATGTGTGATGTGACTCTTGTTTATCCAGCAGTAAAGCTGCACATTTCTTAAAGGCAAGCTGCATGTCGGAGGTGTTCACCCAGACACTGATGCTTCCAGCAGAATGTGCTGCTGTGTCCCTGACTGCAGCTGCCACTGGAAATCTTTGCAGCCTGTTGATTTCTGCCCCCTCCCCTTTCTTTTCTCTGGCAGGCAGTGTATATGGACTGGTGCTGTGAGTGTCAGCCAGGCAAGAGTTAAATGCAGTCCCGGAGCTGTTGGCTTACCTTTGAAAGCACAGTGGGAGACATGTACCTCTGATCTTGTAAAAGAACCTGTTTTCTTGCTGGCAGTACAGCCTGCTCCAGTTAGAATACATGGGCTGAAACAGGGCCCGGAGTCAGTCTGTCCCCTGCTGCGGTGGTGGCACTGTCACTGCTTTTGTGGTAAGTAGGGCAATTTCAGTGCCAGTCACCTCTCTAAATACAGCCTTGCAAAGACATGCAAAGTCATTGATTTTTCTTTAGCCCCAGCGTGTTTTCCCTCTGTGAGATCATGGAGCTGGCAGGACAGCCCTGCCTGCAGAGGATTTGCTTCCACTTGGGCTCCAGCCAGGCAAGACAGGAATCCTAAGTGCTCGCTGCTTTGTGGCTCATCTGCAGCAGCAAAGCCCGACGCTTTCTCCCCCAGTTCACGCTCTCAGCACAGAGGTGGCCCAGGGGAATTGTTTGCTTTTTTTCCTGTTAAGTGGGTTTACCCAGGGCAGGCAAAGGAGGAATGGAAGCATCTTCATCAAATGAGTACAATGGTCATGTCTTGAAGGCCTGGTAAAGGCTGCTGCACAAGACGGTGCAGACACACAAGTACTAGAGATGGGAGTGTTACCTGGGATGCTGCACTCTCTGCCACCAAAGTGCCTTCATGTGGTGGGCCAGGAATTGAGGTTAGGGGGCTGAAGTGATGGAAGGCCACAGTAGAAGTGAACAGAAGGTTTGGGAACTTGTTCACATTCCCAAATGGCAAGTCTTCCAGTGTTGCAGGTCTTCCCATGCTGCTTCTGTTCTTGGGAGCTTTTCAGACCCATAGTAACATCTGTGCAGGTAACAGCCCTTGATGAGATCCTATTTGACAGACTTCCTAAGGTCATGCCTTGAGGTCACGTACAACTCTAGCATCCTTTGGCAATAAATTATGCAGCAGGGAACTGTACTGTAGGAGAGCTCCACAGGCTGCCAGAGAGTGCCAGGAGCTTGTTGCTGAGAAGGAAATCTCAGCCTGACCTGAAATCCCTGCTCAGGGATCACTTGCTGCCTAAGTGAGTAGGTAGGACTCTAGTGACATCCTGGGCTATGTTACACATCTTCCAAACCCAAGACTTCTAGTTGCTACCAGGGAATGAAATCCAGGCCAAGCCAGTCTCCCTGACTCCGCTAGAAACCTATGCCCAGTTATGCCATCAAATTCCTCCATGGCTTACGGGTCCCGGCTTGGGAATTCAGTGGCTAGAATGGACCAAGCAGCTTATTTGAAATCCCTGCACACAACTCCATAATTAAGAACAAGAGAGATATTTGCTACTAATTAGCTTTCATTGACCCACTTTTGACCCTCCAAATGCTGTTGTGGTGCACTAGGTCTCTGAGAAGGCATGTCATTCTCTTTGGGGAGAGATTAATCTTCATTACTGTTTCTGCATTAGCTCTTTGTTAGTTTCTCATTAATGTTCTGGTAGATAGGCTGCTAACTGAGGAAGTAACATTCACACAGAACATTGTTAGGAAAATACAGTGCTTTCATGTGGTGTGGTACAGTAATGGCCCAGGGCACTGCTGCCCAGGCATCATAGCACAGCCAGGCCATTGCGGATGGGCTGGTAGCAACAAATGATGGTCATGGATAGTGTGGCACGTGCAACAGGTCGTGTTAAACCATGTTGCTTTGTTTTGTTCCTCTCTTCACCTAGAGTGGCATCTCCCTTGATTGTCTCGTCCACATGTAGCTTCAAATCACCCAAGTTTCTGGGTCCTGCTTTGGTTGAGTTCCCACTGCTCCCTGTTGCAGAACATCCCCTGCTTAGCTCCACGGAAGGTTGCAGCTGTAACACTGGGGACTAACTGAGGTCCACACCCAGGCTTTCCTGTTAATCAGGATACAACCCTGTGGTTTTTCACCTGAGATGAGAGGGGAGGAATCCAGTAGAGGCTGCCTCACAGATATTTCACCAAAGTGGAGACCCTCCAGCAGGTAGCCTTAAAAATAAATTCCAACTGATACTTACCAGAAGAAAGGTCAGCACCAAAGAAATCATATTGTTTTGCTGCTCTGTGATCTCTCTGTCCCATCTAAATTAGGAAAGGGGCTTCAGTTGGTTTCCCTCGGCCGCACTCATACGGTGTTGCAAAAGTTTGCTTGGCTGTTTTCTGTGCCATGGTCTTGCTACAAGAACAGTGTTGCTAACAAGGAGTAATGGTATGGTGTTTGTGGTGAGTCCCAGCCACAGGTCACAGAGAGCTTCTGCTCCCCTAAAGGAGTGACCCCCACAACCCATTCTGCAGGGGGATAAAACAGATCATTTCTAGTGACTTGCTGCGAATTGGTGAATGAGTCAATGGCCAAGCCAAGAGGCCAGGTCTCCTGGCTCCCAGGACTGCCTGTTGTACTTGGCTCTGGACTTTGGAGAGCAGAGCACATTGCTGGAGTCACCTGGAAGTGGTGTGACAGATGTAGGAGTGCAGCCTGCTGTTCTCTTGCAGCTACTTCAGGATCCCACAAATCATTATCTGGAAGTGATTCATTTCTTTGCAAGTGCCACGAATGAGATATGTGTCAGGGTTACAGCAGTCTGTCGCAACGTTACATTGAGTTTCATTGAAAGTGTAAGGTCCTGGTTCAAGGGATTGTCTCTTTTCAACAGCGCATTGCAGTAGCTGAAAGAACCTGCTAAATGCAGTCCTTGAAGGCTCCAAAATTCAAAGGGAAATAAAGAGAAATAAAAACATATTTGAAAAAAAAAAAGAATGAAAGAAACAAACCATTGTGTTTAGATTTCTTGCATATGCATTTGGAATGTTTGGTACTGTTAGTAATGTTGCTGGTAGAGGCTGCTGTGTGAATTTGTGAATGGGCTGCCAGTGTCAGTGGCTGGCTAGATTAGGAAACACATGGTAGAACAGAACAGAACAGACCATTTAAGTCAGAAGGGACCTACAATGACCACCTAGTCCAGCTGCCTGACCAATTCAGAGCTGTGTCTCTGGGCATGGGCAAGTGCTTGCGTTTGGGACCTTTTATTCTGGGCAGCAAAGGCAGTGGTCAACAGCCCAGGCTAAGTACTCAAACACGAGGCTGTTTTCATTCAAGCACCAGAGTGAAATTAAGCCGTAGGATGACCATGGATCTTATTTATGTGCTTGGGAAGATGAAAGTCCTCAAAATACAGGCAATCCCTTCCTAAAGCACTTGTAGCTTGAAGAGTGTAACATCTCAACAGTAGTTAGGCCAGGCTAATGTGGGAAAGATGGGAAGGAATTAGATGTGATGCTTTTAATGTGTCTCAGTGTCACTGGCAATTACTTCTGTTGCAACAAGAACCTGGAAAGCTGGGAAGAAGCAGGTTACAAGAGAAATGTGGCAACTGTTTGGTCAGCTGGCCTGAGGAAGCTCAAAAATATGAGAAGTGCCTGTGTAAACATGGGATGCATTGCCTGCAAGGGAACCTGGATGGAGCTGAATCCAGTTTCAAGCTATTCCTCCTTTATTCACCAAAATTTTTGAAGTGCCCCGGAGCTTTGCAGTTGCTTTGTAAGGTTATTCTTGGTGCAAGTACTTGGGACTTCTCAGGGTGTGCAAACACAATCTTTAAATCTGTTGCTTGGATTCAAAGTTTCGATGTTTGGACACATCAGCTATGTGGTATGTTCCTAATCTTCAAGTGGATGAGGGTAGTTCTGATGGTCAGGTTGGAGAGGTAAACACTCACCACTGCGTATTTCAATGTTACTTTGAACAAAGGGCTAAAAAATGTGATTTATAGTCTTAGCAAACATTCCTGCCAGGGAACATATTTGCTAGATTGTTGGTGAAAAGCTAGATCTAACGGGATGTGAACTCATTCCAAGGTAATTTTGTTTACACATTTCAAATACATGATTGCAAATAATGTTGCTTTCTGCTCTCTGTGCCCCAGTGGAAGCTGTGCACTAACTGGGGGAAAGGAATTTCCTGCCAGACTCAAACAAAACGTGACCTCTGTCTTAGCATGAGCTAAGGACTGGACTCATTCAGACTGGGGTTGGGAAGACAAGGCCTTTTGCCTATGGAAAAGGGAGCTTTTCCAGTGGTAGCATGCTGTCCAGGACTCTCAGTGGTGGTTTGAAATACTGCTGCCGTGTGAATTTTGGGGGAAACTTTGCTCAGCTGCAGTTCCCGTGATGCTGTACTGGTTTGCCCCTTCCTTGGGGTTGGAGGCTGTGTTTGACAGATCTCCAGCTGTGCTGTATCACGGGGGACATTTCCTGGTGAGAGAGAGGCAATGGAAGGTACACCAGGCAAGCCACAATTTCCAAGAAATATCCTGGCCATCTTTCTGTATGCAAATAGTTTTTGGAGGGCAAAACTTTTTTTTTTTTTTTTTTTCATAAAACAACATAGTGAAAAATATCCCAACTGTACTTTTCCTGTTCAAGCCTACTATAATGGAAAACCTGTGCTCACACCTACCTATTAGTAGCACTGTATTAATTCTGAAGCCATTGATCATCAAATATGGCCAATTTTGGTCATTGCAGGTATTTTCCCATTAAAAGAGAGCCTTCACTCTAATCAGGTAACAGTCACAACATTAGGAAAATAAAAATAAAATTCTCTCAATGAGATGAAATACACAGCTGGGAGAGGTAGAAATAGCACTGGCAGATGAGATGCTGGAATAAGGACTTGTCAGCTGGGGGGTGTTGAGATCCAGGATATAGTTGTGGAATGAGGAGAGCTGCTACATCTGTTAGCTGTGGCAGCTGAAGATTAGGTAAAGGCAGCGTATATCAGAAACGTCTAGACAAGGTGGAAAACTTATTACAAGTATTGGGGAGAAGGGAAAAAAAAAAAAGGAAGGAAGAAGAGGAGCAAAAAGCCAGTAAATTGCGTGATTATATGGTGCCTAAGCAAGGCAGGTTGAGATTATGTAATTCTCTGGGGAAACTACATGAAACAATTATATGTTCACTTAGGTGCATTATGTTAGGGTTTTTTTAATTAAAAAAAAAAGGGGGGGGTTGAATGCTCAAAAAAAGTGTGGAGGAGGGTAGTGAAGTGCTGAGCTGAAAACCTTTTTTTAAATCTTTATGTGTACTGCATAGTGAGGGAGAAAGCAGAGAAAAGGATGCATTTGACACGTGTCAGAGATATCAACAGCTCCAGTGACAATTCTAAGGAAATTAAATGGAAATTAAAGGGAAGTGCTTTAGAGCAGAAGTCCCAAAAGCACTTAAAAATATTGAACATCAGAAAAGCTCAGCATCTGTCAGCAGCAGGGGATCAGCTCCTTTCATGACCAGCTTGCTAAGCTTTGAGGGCCAAGCCTGCATCAGCTCTGAGACCCCAGGACTCAATCTGATGCACATCAAAAGCTGTGCCAGAGTGCAGGAGAACCTTGAGGGAAAACCAGCTCCTTCCAGCAGGCAGAAGCTCTTAAATTCCGGCATCATCTAGGGATGAGGGAAAGGATTGGGAATCGGGCACTGATATATCAGCTTTGTGGATTCTCTAATTCTTCAGCTTAGCTGCTGAGAGGAGTTCATAAGATCATCATGATTTCATGGCGTTTGCTTCCCCATTGCCCCATCCCTGTTGCCAAACTGCCGCAGGTTGGGGTGAAGACTGTCCCCAGCCCCTGGCTATGCTCTTCACCCTCACCTCAAGGGGACTTTAAGGGGGGTCAGGCTTTTTGTTGCTGTCCTCAACTGCCTGCTCTTGGTGCACAGTGTGACTTCTGGAAGGCAGGGCAGCACAAGTGTGTTACAAAGCAACTGGAACCAAGACTTTGCAAGCATGGCTTGACTTCCTTATTTCAGTTTCTCATGGTCTTGCAAGGCTATGCAATACCCAGCGCTGGGTGTGCCCAGTGGTCTTCCACTAAAAATCAACAGGCACTTGGCTGTCGACACTTAGCTTAATGCTAACACCGTGTGGCCTCTTTCCTCAGGGCCATGCTTGCTTTCTTTTCTCTGCCTCACTCTCATTTCAATCTCTGCCCATCTGTTGGGTATTTTCATCCTTCTCAGTTCTACCAAGCCAGCGACAGCAGCAGGCGTGTGATACGACACCACTGTTACTTCTTTTGGACTCCCACTGCCTACGTGAGCCAGAACATCATGCAGCCCATGTAGCCTGACACAGAGAGGACCCACAGAGACGCGTACCAGCATCTAAGCAGGAGAACAGTGAGTGTGTTCTATAAGGAAGCAAGAGAAAAAAAGACACTAGCATGTTTTCATTTCCTCAGGAACACATCCCCCAAAAAACCCCACAAGATGGTGAGTCATCCACAGAGGGTATTGGCCTCTCTGAGTTGCAGCTGCTAATTTTTAATTCTATAATTTTATAGGCAAATAAAATAAAAGAAGGAAAGAACGAGCAGATAGGATGCATATTATTGTCTATATGTAAGATTCTCCCTTTTCCAGCATGGAAGCATGAGATTGGCTGTTGGATCTCAGGTCTTTGACGTATTAGTTGGTCGTGCACAGGTGGAGTTTGTGCAAACACATCTACAGGCTTCAGGTATAGCTTTGTGAGATCATATAAGATCATATCATTGGTGAAAACAGTGGAAAAAATTTTAAAATTATCTCTTTTTCTGTAAGTACTTTAACATTCATCAGTATCCTTTGACTGAAGCCCTATATACAAAGTCCAGGGAATAAAAAACTGGGAGGAGTGGCTGATACGCCAGAGAGTCATGCTGCCATCCAGAAGGACCTAGACAGGCTGGAGAAATGGGCCAACAGGAGCCTCATGCAGTTCAGCAAGGGGAAGTGCAAAGTCCTGTCCTTGGGGAGGAACAACCCCAGGCACCAGTACAGGCTGGACACTGCCCAGCTGGAAGGCAGCTGTGCAGAGGAAGGACTTGAGGATCCTGGTGGACACCAAGTTCAACATGAAACAGCAACGTGCCCTCATGGCAAAGAAGAAATCTGGCATCCTGGGCTACATTAGACAGAACATTGCCAGCAGTGGAGGGAGGTGATCCTTCCCCTCCGCTCAGCACTGGTGAGAGATATCTGGGGTGCTCTGTCCTGTTCTGGACTCCCAGTATAAAAGAAAAATGAACGTGCTGGAATGAGTCAAAGGCAGGGTCAAGATTAAGGAGTTGAAGTATCTAGTGTTTGGTCTGGAGCGGGGAGTGCTCAGAGGGGGATCCTGTTGGTGGACACAAACTGAAATTCAGGAAATTGCATTTAAACATAAGAAGAAACTCACTGTGAGTGTGGTCAAACATGGGAATAGGTTGCTCAGAGCGGTGGTAGAGTCTTTACCCTTGGAAATATTCACAGCCTGACTGGACATGATCCTTAGCAACCAGCTCTGAGCAGCAGATTTGGGCCAGATGATCTGCAGAGTACCCTTCTGACCTCAGTGATTCTGTGATTTTATTCCCAGTTGTTACCGCTAAATGGATTATTCAGCTGTCAATAAATTGAGATGATCTAGTAAAGAACTGAAGTGATTCTGTGTTTAGCCTGAAGCTTCCACTGGGCTGCTATGGATTAGCTGAGTCAGACCACCAGTCTGTCAACTGGATAAACATGCCTCTTCCATTTCTGCTGAGGTACTCCCTTTGGCACACACTGAACAGTAGAAAGTCAAGTGCTGCAGTGCAGAGTAAACCCAGAGAGAGTTTATGATCAGTAAGTCTAGATCATAATAAGACTAGATCATAAGTCTAGTTTTTGTTAGGTGAATGGCAAATGGAAGAGTAGGGCTGACGCAAGAACTTTTCCATATATCAGGTCAGAACCTCTTCAGTTATGGGCCATCCTCTACTCTTAGGCTTGACTGGAGTGAGCACAGAAGCAATTTTTCAGGCTTTGTGCCATGAGATATAAGGAGTCAGTTGCAAACACAACAAGGGAGGTTGGCAAAAGGGTACCAATACTTCAAATACCAACTTAAGCTATCTTACTGAAGAAGGATGCAGTGTGGGAAGAATATTCAATTTGATTAGAGGTTGTATTGTTGATCTAATAGAAATCCTGCTTGTTTCTCCAATGGCTGGTACAGCTTGGAGGCTGGGATTTCAAGGTCTTACTCTG
This sequence comes from Falco biarmicus, assembly GCF_023638135.1. Classification (NCBI taxonomy): domain Eukaryota; kingdom Metazoa; phylum Chordata; class Aves; order Falconiformes; family Falconidae; genus Falco; species Falco biarmicus. Next base: position 106,251,265 of record NC_079291.1, read on the forward strand.
TTAGCAATAATGGGAGACTGGGACTGAGTTTTAATTCCTGGCACCTTCTTCAGGGTGCTAAGGGAAGTAGTTTCAAGGTATGAACTTAGTCCAGGGGTCTCAGGAAGGGAGAAGGCAAGGAAAGCTTAAAGGTCAGGCTGTAATCATGAAAACTAGTCTGGTGGGACTGCCTTAAGATACAGGCAAGTCAAGGGCTCTGCAAAACTAAGAGCTCAGCGGCCAACTCCAGGCTGGCTGGGGCTAAACTGGTACTTTTATGTTTATGGACACCCTAATGGACAAGAATGGAAGCTACACAGCTTCTGCCTTGGAAGATCTTGCACTTCCTAGCCTAGGCCAGCCTGGAATGAACTGAGTGGCTGAAAACAAAATTCCATGTGCATGTGTTTTTCTAGGCTTTTCCGCTATCATACTTTCTGAAAGGCCACCTCTATTTCTTTCTGCTCTTTATTGAGGTATCCAAACTAGGGGCACAGGAGGAGCAGAGATGAGGGGTGGGTTTGGCAGTTGTGCTTCTAAAAATCTCCAAGGCAGACCTGTGAAAACATGAAGATTCTCAGTAAAATATCTATTTTTGGAAAGCCAGGGAAATCATGAAACTATAAGGTAGTGGAAAATAGTTCTGCAAGACCTTTGTCATCTTCCTCTCCTCTCCTTGTGGATAAGAGGATATGGATTTCTGAATGCTATTTAAAGTTGGAATGCAATGTCCCTATTCCCCTGCCCCCTCCAACTTAATTGAGTACAAACTGCTTTACTGACACTACTGTTTGAGAGCCAAGGACTGCCTTGTGGTTAAGACTGATTTGATCAATTGTCTCTTTTTCAGTCCCAGCTCTGCCAGCAGCAGCCTGTGACACTGGCAAATACCATTTCCCTAGTATGGGAACGCACTTCTGTATGAATTTCCCTGGACTATTGTGTCATTAAAGCTAATCCTGTACTTTGAATATGGTACTGAATCAAGTTCTGCTTCTTCTCTTTATTGATTGTACACAGTGAATCAGGATGGCAGCATCTCATCCTGTCTGGCTTTTCTTTGTAGATTTAGGCTTTTAATTTCCATCTGAGGATACTAAATATTTCTAGGGACTGCAGCACTAGGGGATGCTGGTACCCTCACAGCTGTGGCGATCAGGGTGTAAAAAGATGCCAGTATGCCATTGCTGTCTAACCTAGCACTGTTAATTCTGATAGTGTGAACAGTGTGGTCAGAGAAAACCAGAGCAAGTGGTAAAGGCATTATCCAGTCTAGAAAGAAAATTGTGATGGTCAGGGATGATGGGAAGGGAGTGATTGAAGTTCTTCCTGCAAAACATCTCCTAGCCTACTCTGCTGTCTTGTTTGCAGCCTCAGTGGGGTGTCAGGCAGGACCTTGGACGTTAATGAACGCAAGGAGGCTTGAATGTGGCAACTGTTAATTGCAGACAACTGTGGGAGTGATGATGCCAAGATTGTCACTGTAATGCCAAAAGGATCCAACTGGAGTGCTTAAAATTCAGTCATGCAGGATTGTATTTAAAGCCTGTTCTCACCTCTCATGGTGGCTCTACGCAAATCCTGCTGGATTATCATCACTCTTCAAAACCAGGCACACTTCTGAAGTTCCTAAATTCAGGTAGTATTTTAGAATCTTTTCCTGTCTAAATACTGGTTGTCTCTGGCTGGTCCCTTTGTGTGCTGGTGTCCCATCTTACATGAGGGTGTTGAGGATCCTCCACAGTGTGCCTAGACTCTGCTGCCCAGTGCCAAATGGCCTTGCAGGTCACATCGTCCCTGCTTGGCAGGGCAGGTGCAGGGAGCTGGTGGCAAAGCAAGACAAACTCTTCTGTCGCCAGGCATGGCTGGGAAAGCTCTGCCTTGTCTGTCTTGTGCTTTGAAATATTTCTTCAGGGCACCACTGATTCCAGAAAATGCTGTTCCCTTGGATGGGGGTAAATCAATATGCAAAAATCCCTCCCTACCAGCTGATACCAAATGTACTGGGTTTTTGTGTTTCTGTTGGCCTCAGTGCTTTATGTATAGTTTCTGCATAATATTTGCATAAGGTACAATTGCACCAGTTGTCTCTTCCCTCAAAATGTTACCCTGCTTCTGCAAGAGCTGGTGCTGGGCAGTAGAAGACAGTAGACAGACCAGGGGGAAGCCTGGCACAGTGATTTCATCGGCCTCACATTGAGTTAATCCTCTGGGGACTTGAAGGAAAACATGAAGTGATGCCAAGACTTGAGGTCAAAGCGAAGCTCCAGCGATGAGTCCAGCCCCTACCTGAATCAAACCATGGTTTCCTTAGTCTGCCCTCTGGTAAACCTACACATGAGTCCAAACACTTTAAAAATTATTCAAGAGAAGGCAATACCCTGGAAGCGTGTGTCCAGTAAACACAGTGGTGGCAGAGGGAAAGGTCCACAGAGCACACTGGACCGCTCCTGGAGTAACCAGAGGCCATTACAAGTGCCCTTGTCCTTGCTCAAGTAGTTGTCACAGGAGGAGGAGATTGCTAAGTGTTTGTGAGGGTTAAAAGTGAAATGACAGTGAGGGCTGGACCCAGCCTCCCCTCTGCTTGAAGTACTGGGTTTGGGATAAGTGGATACCAAAGCTCTCAACTGCTGCATCAGGAACAAAACGTTGGGGTTTTCCCCTATTAATTTAGCCAGACTGACCCATGACTTTCCATCAGGGTCACATTGCATTGGCAATCAAAGGATGCTACTAGTATCTGGAGCCACAACCTGCAAGCCTTCCCCTGCTAGCGTGCCTTTGCTCTGCTCTGAGGCAGTGAGGATCTCCCCAAAATATGCAGTCTTCTGGTGGCTGCTCATAGACAGGAAGGATCACACAAGGGCCCGGTCCTGGCATAGCTTTCAGCCCTTTGGGTGCAAAAGGTATCTCTTAAAAGGGGGTTAAGAGCCACATTTCTCTTTCTAGGGGAATATTCAGAGAGTTCTAATTTTTAGGGTTTTTTTTTTTCTTCAAAGCAAACCAAAACCCTAAGGTTAGATTTCTGGTGAAGAGCATCACAAAAATAATAGAGCCCATCAGAACACAGTTCTTCTCATTTCGATTGTGGTTTTTCCTAGAAAACTGTTGAAAGTAAACAGCTCAAATGTACCTTTAAAGTACAGAAAATGCAGGCTTTGCACAAGGGTGCTCAGCAGGTGGTTTCCAGTTCAGTTTTCCAACTGAAAAATCTAAAAATTGCCTTTATATAAGATGTGGGCTTTTGGTGAATCAACCTTGTCCTGCCCAGACAGCTGGGTTAGGTCAGACTTTGAGGAAACCAGCCTTGCTATGGACAGCCACTGCTCCAGCACCGCTTAGGCCATTGCCTTCATCTTGCAAACCCTGGCTTTAGCTTCAGCTCCCTGGAGTTGTTCTGTACCCTTCTGCAGGGGCCCTGATGCAGGATGCTGTAAGAATGGGACTTGCTGCTGAGTGGTGCTTGTTAAGGCAAAGGGTCGGGGGTTGTGTAGTTTGAGTTAACTCTGAGAGACACAGGAGGCTGAGTAATCAGCAGGGTAAGGGGAAATTTGGCAAGCTGCCTGGGAGGCTTCAGGGAAATTGGGAACAGCTGGGATACCCTGGCAGAGTGAAATACCTCCTGGAAGGGGTATTTCTCTCTTGGTACCTGAGCTGAGTGGAGCTTTGATTCAGGACAAGGTTTGGAGGCAAAGTGAAGAGTGAAGCATAAAGCAGTGGCTGGGAGAGAAGAAGGCTGGTTGTCCTTGGCTGGGGACTGGGGCTGGGAGAGCTGGTGGCAGGAGGGTCACAGTGAGGTGCATTGCTGTGTTCACCAGCCCTGTTGTGCTAGCCTGCTGTCTGAAAAGGCACTCTAGTTTATCCAGAAAGTGGTGGGTTCCCTAGAAGAAGGGAGGCAGCTGACGTTGCTCAGCAGGAACGGGGCAAGGAGGGGCTGGAGCCAGGCAGCAGCTCTGCTGCACTGTCAGAAACGTGTGAATCTGTCTGTGTTGAGCGTCTTGGTGTGTAATTAGCTCTGCAAGGCAGATGCAAAATCAGTTGTGTCTCAACCACTTTGCTTTGGGGGGGCAGCCATCTGTAAGCGAGTAAGACTGCTGTCCTGACAGGGTCTCTCTTTGGTGGGCGGCACTGCTGTGTTTTGGGAAGGGAAGGAGCTGAACGCATGTGCAGGCTTGACGGTGAGGTGATATCCCAAACCCCACAGCACAGGTACCAGTACTAGCTCTAGTGCAGAAGCTGTGGGCTGCGAGGATGTTCTCTTCCCCCACTGCTGCCAGGTCTGTTTCCAAGTGGAAATGGGCTGTGCACAGAGTTCTTGTTGTGGCCTGGGGGCAGGAGGAAGAAATTATGTTTGCAGCTAGCTGGTGGCATGGGTACTCTGGAAGGGGATGAAGGAGGAGGTGGAAGTTGATGGAGTTGTTCTGTGCTCATCACTGCAAGTTTGTGGGATCATAAGGCAACATGCAGTGCGGCATGGGGCCAACTTGTCCGTCTGCAAGGGGAATGATGTCTTTGCCATAACTTTGGTCTTTGGAGTTTTGGTTGGGGGGGAGCTGCTTCCTCGATCATACTTGGCTCCTGAAAGTTGTGTGCGAGTGACTTTGGTCTTGCAGAACTCCCCGAGCTTCTCTGACTCCTCTACCTCATGCTCAGGGCAAGAGCACACTTGGAAGTGGGAAGCAGTCACTGCGAAGCAGAGGATCTGGCACTGAGTGGGTTCTTGTATCTGTGTGTGCTTCAATGCTCTGTCTTCAGTGTTAGGGCTGAAGGTGCGAGGTGGTCTCCAACATCCCATGTAGAGGGAAGGAGAACTACTGTTAACTAGGGTTCTTGAATTCTTTGAATTGCAGCTGACTTAGAGCTCAGAAGCTGCAGGGAATGATGCCGAGTGTGAGGAACGAGCCTTTAACTCACTGACCTACATTTCTGCTCTAACAGTGTCGCAGCATGACATGTTTTATTCCTTTAGTGGCCTGTGGCTGCTCAGTAGAGCAGAGGGCTGCTGGGGTGCTTTGTTCTGGTGCATTGTCCTGAGTCTCAGGAGGATCTTACACAGGCTGGGAGCTGCTAGAGGCAGGGCAGAGAGGAGTGTGCTGGCAGTAGTGGGCATCGGCATCCTACAGGTGTCTCCTGAACCTGCAGAAAAAGGGATGGGGGAGGAGGGACTAGCAGCTGATTTGAACAAACGTGAAAATTTCCAGCAACTGTTTCTTGGCTTTCATGCCGGTGCTCATTTGCTGGGCTGCCATGTGTCACAGGGTCAGAGGGATGCTGAGACTTTTTTTAAAGCGTGGTGTGTGTGGGCCAAGTCAGAGGAGCGTGTGAATACACATGCAAAGTCAGCGCCCATGTACATGGCTAGAAGACCTGAACCAGAGAAATCATTGTGTAATTTGTATTTCTGCATACAAGTAGATATTTCTGTAATTGAGGGGGACAGGACCTCCAGCATGAACACAGGAGAATCCAGTATGACTGATCTGAAAAGAAAATGTGAAATATGAAGTTGTCTTAAGTGTCTCTAGTGCTGTATTTGTGCTCGCTGTCTTTTGAGGTAAAAAGGAGGCAACATGATACTTCTGTTACAAAAAACCCTGACACTTAAAAGCCAGAACTTTTAAGTGCATGTGCCAACCTGGAAGTACTGAGACAATGGCAAAGTACTGAGATGCCAGCTGAAGAAGCAAGTGACTTTGACCCACCTCTCTTCTCCCAAGTAAATCTTTCTGAAACACTAGAGACCTTTCTACCTGTAAATGCTCAGCCCTTGCAGCTGGCCTTGCGTGTCACTGGAAGGAAACAGCTTTTTAGCAGGTTTATCTGCTCCATGCTGGTTTCTCATGGAGACTGAAGGAATTCTTTCTAAACCTCAAAATGTCAGTTTTCATGGCTGGCCCAGAAGCTGGAGCTAAGTGATAAATGGGACAGATTTTTGTCTTGTAGTGTTTTTTTTTCTAATGTTGCAAATAGTTTTGTCAGATTTTTTGTTTGTTTGTTTGGTTGGTTTTTTTTATAAGGACCAGACCGCTCAAATCTTAATTTGCGAACAGGTTTAGTCAAAAAGTAGTATTGGTAGTTGATGGAAATATAGCCAGAAGAAACTGGTTTCCTGGGTCTTGTTTTTAAAGTGACTGTTTAGCTTCTAGATGATGCTGTCAGTTTTCTGAAACTTGTGGCTTAACCAGAGCCACTTTGGACCGCGGAAGGTGTCCCTGTTAGCTGAGCTGCAGAAGCAGCAGCTGTCATTGGGACGCAGAAGGGGCTGGAAGCTTTAGAGAGGAAATGCAACCTCCTGCATTCATAGGTTTAGTTGTGTAGACTTTTTCTGCACCCCAAATATACTCCCTATTTCTACATAAAGAGCAAAGAGTAGACTGGTGTTCTCTGTAGCTGGGTTTCACGGCATCTGTTGTTCATCTGGAGCTTTGCTGAAATGATTGAGCGATGTGGAGCAGAATTCCCAGAAGCGAAGGGCAGTACCAAGTGGCTTGTGTGTGCGGATGCAGTTGGCATCTGCCACAAGGGCTAGGGATGCTCAGCAACGTCACGAGCACTGTGCTAGTCAGTTCCTGAGATGCTTTTGAGGGATAGGGGGATGTCAGAGCTAGAGTGTTTTAACCTGCCTTTCCACTCCGCGCCCCCCCCCCCCCCCCCCCGTAAGCCCGTTGAGCACCACACTATGCAAGAAAAGACATACTGAGAAGGAGAGGTTATTAAAACACATTTCAAAAATAGCTGAAAATAAAACATATTTGGATTTTAATGGCCAGATTTGTAGAACCTGATGCCTCTTCAGGCTATGGTGGAAGAACACAGCTGTCCTGTTCACCCACCAGTGTGGCAGGTACAGCTACCTTGTGGTACCACCAGACTCTAGCCGTAGAGATGTCCTCTCCTGGGTCCCACAGAGCTGCACCAGGGCCAAGCTGTGATCACAGTAGGGGTGCTACAGCTTTACAGGGCCAATGCTGCAAGCTGAAGTGCTCAATGGTAAAAGTATCAGACTAGATTTCTCCACAATATCATCCTCACATAATCCTGGCTGCCTTGTTTTGGGGAGGGACAGCATAGTGTAGGGGCTGCGTAGGCTGTGGAGCAGGAAGACTACAGCTGCAGGGTGAAACAGCCTCACTGCCCTCATCCATCTGGAGTTCACCTCTCATTTCTCCTGAAACACACTGAGAACAGCCCTTGTTCCCTGTGGTCCTCACATCTTCCAGTCGAGAATTTGAAGAGCACTCCTCCATCTCTCCAGCAGGATGGATACCATGAGACTGACCTCACTTGAAGCCACTTCATCCCTTGCCAAAGCTGCTGCTGCTCGTGGGGTCACCTCAGCAGGTTGACACCTTCTCTTGAACTTCTGTGCTCCTGGATGACTTTTCTTGGAAGGATTTGAGCCTGTTGGCTGAGACAGGTGCATGACTGAATTGAACAGGCTGCTCTAACTCACACCAGAGATGTCCTCCTCCTTGGTTTGCAAAGGACACTGAGGGCTGGCTTACCAGCCCCCAGCTCCCACCTCTCTGCTTCCTCTGCAAGGGAGGAGAATCCATGCAAAGGGGAACGTGGCACCATTTTCTTCTCACAAGAGACACCCAGCCTAGTCCAGCACAGTAAACTACAATTATTTTGTGGGTCAGGAGCCCACAGCCCTGTTATGTGCCACACAAAGATCCTTTAGAGTATAGCATAACTGAAAATGGGGGTGGATAACTTGGAAAAGTCACAAACTGTAGCATAGCACAGAACAGTGTGGACAATAACGAGGTGTTTTTGCATACTCATGTTTTTCCTGAAGATGGTAAGAGCTCTTCGAAGTGGATGCCAAGATGTGGTGCCCACTTGGCTCATGGCACAGCAGGGAAGGTTTTGTCTTTAAAAAGATGGTCAGAGAGTCTCTGAGGATCACTTTGTTTTCTTTCCCAGACAGAGGTGCTGAGACCGGAGACTCAGTTAAATTAAACAAATCTTGAAAAACTTCCTCAGACTTGGTAAACCAAGCAGGTTTATCAATCAGTTACTCGCCGATTCGGATGAAGGAGCTATGAGCTCAATTGAAATACGAATAGCAAGTCTAATTCTCTAGCTTGAGGCATGTTGTGGGGGTGGTTTGGACTGTGCAGTGCTCTGAGTCAGGCATCAGATGTCCCCAATGAGCAGATAAGCCTAGCTGCATGTGAGCTGGTGTCACCACAGTGCCTTGGGCCACATGGTGCCATGGAGGTGCTGGTTGTGGTGTCTTTCATAGAGCTTTTCCATGGGGGAAAAACCAGTCTGCTAAATTAGAACGAGTGTATGCTTAGCCTGCATGAACCATTTGCGTTTAACCTCAGAGACATGATCCAAACCCATCAGAGGTGATAGAAGTTTCCCAGGGATTTGTGTGGGTGGTAGAGCTGGCTCCTTTTAACTGCAGGCTGGGACAAATGTTGGCTGAAGAAACCCTGATGGTGAAAGCTGGGCACTGCTGCCTCTCCAGGCTTTGCAAGGGTCTTTTTGTTGTATCTGTCTTCTGTAGCTGTAGAGTCCTTGCAGGCTGTCTTGGATGATGAGTTTTGTTCATCTGAGCAATCTTGACACCTCTGTCAGCAGTTTTTGTGAGATGGGCCTAGTGGCTTCTGTGCTTGCTGCCTCTGTCACAGAGGCTTTGATGTAAATTGAACAAAAAGGATGAAAATCCTGCTCCAAAGAGCTCTGAAGTGTGCAGTCCTGTCTCTTCCTTCAAGTACTGGTGGGCCACGTCCACTGCCTTCATCTGCCCAGGCTCCTGGGGGTCCTGGAGCCATAATCCCTTCCTGGCTGAGAGTGTGGGGTGAGTGCTGGTAGACTGACAGGGGTGTGAGGAAGGGATTTATCCACCCAGATGCCTTTCTTCCTGTGTTTTGCTGCAGTCATGGTCTCCCATGGTGACTTAGGTTTAAACACGTGGTGTTGAAAATTACAGGAAATCTGTCTCCCATCCAGGCAGTCAGCTGTACAGTGTTTCTCTTAAATGTCCTTATAACGTCTTCCATTAAAGAGTTCAAGCCTAAGTTACTATCTGTAAGTCAAATTCATTCTCAAAGAATTAGTCGGTGCTGATATTTTGGTCATCAACAGCCTTTTAATTGGAAGTCCTAGCAGAATTACAGCTCAGTTCCCTGGTATCTTGATGACTGTGCTGTGTCCTGGCGAGCTCCCCCCCCCCCGAGCCACTCTTGCAGTGGGCTCAGCTCAGCGGGCTGCTGGCTCTCCAAGAACTGGAGCTGCGTGCTCAGCCACCACACTGATCCAGGCGCTTGCATTTGGCAGAGGCACAGCCTGTTTCTAAAATTGTCTCTGAGATAGTTCTGCATGGGTTTGTGTCTCCCAGACAGACGATCTGGGTGGTATTTTATATAGTGTCATTGTTTGTTTAACTAATGAAGTAGGAAAAATAAAGAGCTTGGATCCTTGGCTCTATGAAGCAGCTGTCAACAAGCAGCCCTGAGAGAGCAGAGGAGCAGGGACCTAGCAGCCAGGGCACTGAACTGGGGCTCCAAGGGATGGTTTTGATACTGACTCAGTGTAGTCGTGGATGAAATGCAGAAAAGGATGCTGCAGCCCAAAAAGAGAAGGGAGGTGCTGGGAGCTGCATGCCTTTGCTGGTTCTGTCTCGGGGAGCAACTGCTGCAGTGGCGCACGGTGGAGGCCAGCTTTTGTCTGCTGCTGCCTGCCTGGAGTGAACATGACCCACTTCTGCAAATGTTTCCAGAGCCTTCCTTTTGGAAGAACTTGTCCACACAAGGGTGGTTTCCTTCCCTCATGGCTTGTGCCTTACCGCGTAATGTGGGGCAGTTCCTTTAGTTGTTTTTATCTGTGCTGAGGAGGCTAGTGAGAAGCTCCTGCCTGGAGGAGCTCTGCTGGAAAGCAGAAAGCACAAGGAAAACAATAAAATGTCTTCCTGCATCGCACTTTAGTTTGCCATTTTGATTTCAGATGCAAGCTGCCATCATTTCCACATGGAGAAGCCACATGAAAAGCACCACTAAACAGTTCTCTGAGTTTCTCAACAAGAAACACAGCAGCTAAATGTATTTAATCTGTGGGTATTGTTCATCTTGGCTTTAATTTCCTGTTCTCAAAAGGTTTAGGAATTTAAACCCATGAATCATTACTGAAGCTGTTAATGCTTGGAGCCTTTTTCAGAAATGGAGATAAAGGAACTGATATTAATACCAGCTTAGCATGAGTTCAGCCAGAACAACTCTGTGAGAAGTTAACTGCCATCCCAGAGATATTACTTGGTTCTAACCACGATGAAAGCCTCTAAGAAGCAGGTATGTGGATGAGATCATTATCCCCCAGGTAAGCAGAATGCTTCCTTTTAAAATAAAAAAAAAAGTCTCTCTGGCAGGTTAGAGGCTGCATCATCCCCATCTTGAGACCTCTAGAGCACTGTACTGTTCCACTGTTTCTAAAATTGCCACATGTATTCAAGCAGTGACTTTTTCAGAGTATAGTCTTAAGATTTCTCTGGGGCTGGAGGTCATGCACTTACACTGAATAAAAGATTGCAAGAAAATTTTTCTCAGTTCCATCTAGCTGGGCTTTCAGGTTCCTGCTTTTATACTTGCAAGATGTAAGCATCCTCCCTATGTCCTGACCTTAACAGGCTCCCAGATAGCTCAGAAGAAAGGTCTGGCCATGAGATGCTTCAATGGAGGATGTGGCTTCCATTTCTCTGGAGACCGGACAGGATTTAGGGTAAATCAAGTTATTAATCACATTGCAAGAGCCTGGTTTGGCTGCAAGACCATGTCAGGCTTCGACTCCTCTGGGATTGAACTCTGAAGGTCAAGAGAGAAAGTCCAGTAGAGCTTATAGAAAGGTCCTAACTAATGATTGTAGTCAGGAATTAAATGAAAACTGTGTGGGCACTGGGTTCTATTTTCCTGTTGACTTGGTTTTAGTTCTGGAAAGTCATAGAAATAGAGAATTATTGAGGTGGGAAGTGACTTCTGGAGGTCTTCTAGTCCAATCCCCTACTCGCAGCAGGGCCAGCTGCCTAGTTGGTAATGTTGGTGGATGTGACTGTGCGGAAGAAGCTGCCTCCTTCTTTCTTGTTTGATTTTTTTAACTTCAGGTAGCACAGGAGCAGTGAAACTACAAGGCAGCTGCAGGAAAACATTTGGAAGGAACAAACTCAATTCTCCTTAGCAGACTTGCTCTAATGATTTCTTTTTTCAGGATGGAAGAGAGGTGGCCTGGTTTCTGGCGTCTTCCCTCAGGAAAGGGAAGGCCCTGATCTAGAGGAGGTGGTCCTGCTTTGTCTTGCTCCCTGTGCTGGTGGTGTGCTGGAGAGCTGCTGCTAATTGAGATGACGGATTGGTTTCTCTGTGTGTTCATGCTGTGACTGAGACTCCTTGCTGTCAAACAAATATATGGTGGAAGGAAGGGTGGGGAGTGGGGGCATGAAGCACAGCAGTGTGTTGTGGCAGTTCAGGAATGTGCTGGCTTGCAAAGGTGCTGGATGTCCAGTGATGCTGCACCAAGTCACTCTGTCCCAACGCTGCTAGAGCTGCAGTAGTTTTGTGCCAAGCGTCACCTGTTTGGGAAGAACTGTGCTATTTGTTTATATACATGAAAATGTAGCTGAACCCTAATGAGAAATGGAGACATTCCTACAAATACAGCTGTAATTTACATTTCTCTCCTCTAAAACTAGTTTTAAAATGTGTTAGTCCTACAAAGCAAGATGCTAAAAAATGCACGCCCCAAGAGCCTGCAGCTGCTAGTACCAAAAATGGTGGCTGAGTCTGAATAACTGATGGTATTCATTGCGATTGCTGCTGGTGTCCTTCCACCAAAGCACCTGTGAGCCCATTTTGGGCAGTTTGGATTCACTCTGAAGTGGCACAGCAGAGCCCTGTGGCATGCTTCTTCCAAAAAGCTGCTTATAAGGACAAGGCCTCTGTCCCCTTCTCTCCTCTGCTCTCCATCACCAATTAGCTCGAGTCTCTGAGGCTGCAGCCCGTGACCACGTCTCTTCCTTTCACAGAGTGCTCTGGAGCCACTCCTGCTCCTGGAACAATCACACTTGGAGCCAGAAAGCATCAGGCTCTGTCTGAGCCTCTGGGGCTGTCTCTCCATCTGTTTGTTTAATGACACGCAGCAGCCTCATCTCTGACTTTGCACCCTCAGGACAAAAATCCACTCTGATGTTCAGGCCAGCCAGCTGTTCTTCCAAGACAAGGCTGCGGCTGGTACACTGTAGGTCGGAGACCGTTTAAAATTCTTTTTCTGAATTGCTTTATGGCTCAAAATGTTGCTCTCAGATCTGCAGGATACACAGAAAGCTTCCACAAGTTTGCTTGCTTGTTTTCCACTGAAGGGATGGGTGAGCCTAAAAATCCAGATATGCTTACCTGATCGGTGAGGAGAACACCAGCTTGAAGACTGGGAGCTGAGGACTTTTATCTAGCACAATTGTGCAGCCTTGACCAAGCACCTTTGCACTCCTTTTCTCCCCGTGACTGCTGGCATAGCATGAACTGTTCAGATGCTTTGAGGTAGGACAGAGAAAGGAACGTTTGCGGAGTTGTTGCTGTTCTGAAAAACTGACTGTAGATTTGTGTTGCTGGGGGTGACAGTAGCAGTGATTTTTTTAGAAGCTTATTGCACAGTTTTGTGAATCAGTGAGGGGTAAGGACTTGCTGTCACTTACAAACCAGAACCACCAGGATCAGCAAGTATCTATGGTAAAATGCGCCTTCCAAGGTAGTGTGGAGCTGCCCTGTATCCTGTGAACACTGTGTGGTTAATAGAGGAAAAATTAAAAAAACACCAACAACCAAACAGAAAAAAAAACACAACACCCCCCCCCCCCCCCCAAATACAACTGAAAGAGAAGAGTAGCTTGAGATATACTACCTTGTAGTCTGTGCTTGGATGTATCCATGCCTGAGACAGAGAGGGAAGCAGGCAGTAGTGCCAAGTGGTGTCTGAAGGAAGGTGGGCCCCGAAATCACTGAGTGAGAGTAGCAAAACTTCAGAGAAGAGAGAACTCGGTAAAGCGCTGGCTTTAAAATCCTCCTTTGCTCTAACTGCTTGGTTCCTGTGGCCTTTTGTGTGAGAAAGTGGCATGGCTCCTCTCTATTCAGGAGCTCGAGTGTCAGAAGGGAAGAGTCGCAGGGACTGGATCCTCTTGGGGCTGCCCAGGTGGTACTAGCCCGAGTGGAACACCCCTCAGCTCCCCCAGGGGTATGGTTTGGGTTTAGTGCCCCATGCAATAAGGGGAAACGTACTTCTGGGGTGGAATGAGGAAAATATTTGGCTTTCCTATAATCCATTACTAGCTCTTTCCTTTTGTTTTGGAGGTGAAGATCATGTGTGGTAATTCCAGTTGGCTGCACCTCACATCACGTTTCATAAGTAGAGTGAAGATGTTACCCAAATAGTCTGGTTCTGTGTGTGAGCCCGTATACAAAATGGGGTCCTGTTCTGCCATGTGCGTCCAGGCCCAAGGCACTGTCAGCAAGATTTCTGAAGCAGGTGATAGGACCCCAAGCCTTTTTGCAAGTTCCAGGGGGTATTGGCTCACCATGGGCCCAGAAGATGCTTCGGGGCCTTAGAGAATGAGCACAGGGCTGGGAATGGCAGGGGGAGCTGCTGTACCTGCCATGCCATTGAGAAATTCAGACCAGCCAAATATCCACATCTGAACATCTGCAGTTTCTGGCAAAGGTAATGCCAGGCCGGATGAAATGCAAGCCCTGAATTACACAGACAGATGGAGCAGGGTAAGAGGGAGGCGTGGGTCAGAGGAAAGCAGCAGCTGATGCGTGCAGGCATCCTTCTCCAGGGTGAAGGAGCAGGAGCAATTTCCTTTTCGGAGCCAGCCGTTACCCAGCATGGTGCTGAGCACAGTGGGTACCGTTCATGCAAAGTCACCAACAGTGCATTAACAAAAGCCCTAATGAAGAATAGAGCAGGCTTATCATTCACTGAGGAGCCGCAGCTATGCCAAAAGAGCCATGTATGAAAAACAGAGATGGGAGCACATGTCTGCATGCACCCACCCATGGAACTGAGGGACGTGTGCCCAGGGCAGCTGGCCTGCTTGGCACGGGTATCTTGAGAGGCTTCAGTACAAAAGGTTCTCTTGATTTGCTTGAGCCTGTGTTCAGTCAAGGAACTTGATTTCAGTGAAGCAAGATCAAGCCCTCCTTAAACCAGAAGTTATTTTGAGAGTGTTTTTTGAATGCTTGAGTTGATTCTGTTGAGTGGGAGCTGGTTTGTTGATTTTAATTTTTTTTTTTTTTAATGAAAGTGGATACATAACATAAACTTGAACATCTTAAGATGCTTTCACTTAGGGCATCCATAATTGATGATGAAAGTCAAGGCTATTGAAATCTTTCCCCACTGGACCTTTGTGAAGGGACCTTAGAGCTCTGGAGAAAGCAGGATGGAAAGTGGGAGCACTTCCACTTCCATAGCACAGCAGCTTACGGAGTTTATCCACCAGCATACTGTGCAATCAGCCATTCAGATTCCTCCATTTGCATCCTAGTAATAGCAGAACAAGGCACTTTTCTCCATTATAAAAAAAATCTCCTTCTGCTCCACCTTATTCAGAGGTGTTCAGGAAATCTGGCTTTTCCCCCTTCTCTCCCCTGCTCCCTGAAAGCGCTTTTCTTTCTCCAAAAGCAGCATGTTGCACCTTTCTCTTGCCCAGGCAGATGGATTTGGATGACTGCATATACTCAGGGTTATTGCTGCTACCTGCTATTTTAGCAGGAAAATCCCCCGCATACAGAAAAGAACAAAGCCCAAGGATTCCCAAGGTCTCTATTGATGCAGAAGGCACCGAGCAGAGCATGAAAGAGATAACAGAAGCGCAGCAAGATCCTCCTCCATCCCTCCCCCTTACTTGCCCTCTGATTCAAGGAGCAGAGACTGGTTTGTGAATGAGGAGCCGAAACTCGTTCAGACGGAACAAATAACCGATAAAGGCGCACAATAGCGGCTGCTCGCAAGCTGAAGTCAGCAACGAAAAGGTAGCGGTTCTCAAGAGGGGGCTTATTTCCTGATGAGTCATTGGTGCATGACAGATGGAAGGAACTAATAAAATATTACAGACTTGCAGAGCTTTGATCTTCCTGCTTTTTCTTTTTCCCCTTCTTCCCAAGGGTGCAGGCTGTGTTGTTCAAATGAATAGGGTGGAAAGCTCGTTTGGAAAAGGCTCCCCCGGCAGCCATGGCTTGTGGAGGGAAGGTCAGGAGCCCTGATTCAGCACCATGTTTTGGTGCGTGCTGGATTTTAACCCCAGCATGGTTTTGTAGCCTTTGGAGCACCTGTTCCCCTTATCATTCTGTTGATGCTGGTACGTCTTTCAGCCTGCTTGCAGGTCTGCTGGAGAAGGGGTGGGACAAGAACAGCCATTTTGCAGCTTTGCACTTACTTTGCAGGTTCTGGACTATGTGCAAGAAAGAGTGAAATGCATTTCTGGGTCAAATGCGCACATCTAATTTCTGTTCCAACTGCTGCAGCTTACAAGGACCCAGCAACCATGAGCTGGGACCCTTGGCAGGCACCAGGTCTTAATTTACTTTTCTTAATGTGACTAGTCTTTAGGGTGAACAGGTGTAAGTCTTGTCTCTGGGGCTGTGATGCAGAGAAATTTCTGTTCTTTATGGAGAAGTCAGTATAGTAAGAGCCCCAGCCCTGGGGCTTGAATGCAAAGAGCACGAGTATCAGCTGTGTGCAGTTGCCTCTGTGGACAGAGAGTGCTTTCCTTGATTTCAGGTTGTGTCTCTATTGTTGTCTGTCAGTCTGGCTGTCACTGCGCAAACGGAGGAGGGTTAGCAATTCACGTAGGAATTGCTGCACAGGGTTGAACTGTGATTATTTTATTTTTCTCTCCCCTTAACAAGGGGTATTTGTTATTCAAGTCATCTGGTCTGGCTCTGTTCAGTATTTTTTCTTTCTTGAGCTCCTGCCTCGGTTCTGCCATGCTCACATGCCCTTTCTAAGCAGATGTCCCCTGTTCCACCTCACCATGGCAGTTCTGTCATGGCCACCACTCCATGCCACACAGGCGTGCATCTCTCAGCCACTGATGAATCTCCAAGGCTTTGCAGCACCAGCTTTTGCCTTGGCCCCTCCTGCCAGCCCATGTAGAAACCTGCCTCCACAGTGTATCCGTGATTCCCTGTTGTTCACTCGTTGCTGTTTTGCTATAACAACCTCTGTTCATGAAATGATGGAGTTGGGATGCCTTGCCTGCTTGTGGGGTGTGTGGGGTTTGGCTCTGCAGGTTTCTCCCTTCCCTGTACTGCTGGTCAGCTTCCTTGTGCTGCCCTTGCTGCATTTACTCAGGCAATGCTCCTACTCTTACTCCCTTTGCTGTCCTCATTGTCTTCTACCCTGTTTGCCTGTGTTATTGCAATAATACCATGAGACCCTTGCACCATCAGCCCCAGGGGTTTCCTCTCTGAGGAAAGTTTGAATCAGCATTGTTGCCCCTTGCACAGGGAGGTAGGGAGGTGTTGGTGTAGCTCTGCACTTTAATTTCTGGTGGGGAGGTGAGGGGTCTGCCATTTGAGGGGGGCAAGGAACCCACACCATTGTGTTCAGCTGCTGTTATATTTTCTTTAGTGCAGTGTAGGGTTATCAAGGCGCATCTTCCTAGCACAAGGTAACCCTAACAGAGGGTTACCTCTCTGTTAAAGAAACACATAATGCTTCCAGTTTGCAGTGTTTCGGGTTGGGGTTTTTTTTTCCCCCTAAATTGAAATATATGTGGCTTCTCACTGGGAAGTGTTGATCCAGAGCTACGTACAGAAAGAACCTGAGCCTGTTAGCAGAGGCAGGAAATGTAAGGAAATCGTACAAGCGTTGTGGCTTTTGTTCAAAGATTGTCACAGAACTTTGCAGAAATGCGAGGCTAGAAACAGGTAAGGGCAAAGGATTTGTTTAATTTTATGGTATAACATTGCAACTCAGGACCTCCGTGGGGCTTTTTTGTTCAAGATACTGTGTTTCACTTTTTGTTTGTGAATTTATTACATTCCTTAGCTGGTCCCATGGGCACTTAATCTCCAATAGCTGGGGGGCTTCTGATTAGAGCGCAACAGCAAAGCTGCAGATGTGCAGCTATGTAGTAATCTTCAGCTGTGTTACAGATCTTGCTTGCCTGGCTTCATTTTAGCAGAAAGCCCATGGTTCCTGCTTGTTTTTCATGTGAGTGGCTTTCTAACCAGTTATACCCTTTGCCAAGCAGGAGGGAGGGAAGGAAAGGGTGGACTGCCCCTAGGTGGGTGCAGAAGTAATGTTCCTGGTCAGGAAGAGCAGACCCCAATGGAAGCAGGTGCTGGGCAGGGAGATGCCTGTGAGAGTCAAGACTAGTTTGTCTTTTTGGTTTGTGTTGCTTAACACTGAAAAAACTGAAAAATTATGAGTTAGTGGTTCTTCTGTCCTTTAAATTTAAAGAACAAACTAGGGAGAGAGGCCTGTACAGATTGAACACTTAAAATAATGTCTTGGGTTTTTTCAAGCTTGGTTTGCCAAAAAACTCTTAGTAAGACTTTTTGCACTGATCTTGGACAGGAAAACATTGCAAAATACCACATTCTCCTTGGATGATAACATTGTTTCCTGCCCCACTCTAATACCAGCCATGCCGTCCTTTTGCCTCAATTCCTGGGATTACTTTACTCAAATGTTTGCTTTCTCCACTGGGCTGGACTCTGACACTTCCTACTGGTTTTGGGGGATTGGCTGAAACTGCTCCAAGCCTAGAGGCAGCGCAGCCCAAATGCTTGCTTGCTTGTCTGGAGCTAATCTGTGTTCCCAGCTGATATCCTGACAAGCTCCCACCCCTTCACCTCCAGAGAGCCAGCTGGCGTATATAAATCCAACCAACTGGAATTATAATCGCCACATGGAAGTGACGAGATAAGTGCCAAAGCTGCATCTTTCGGTTATCCCCTGAGAGCATCACTGAGCTCTGGAGTTCAACTCATCACATATAACATGGTCCCTTCTGCAGACAGATTGGCTTTGATTTTCATAAATTGGCTTTAATTCCCATAGACTGTCCAGAACACCCTGGTCTGAGAGTGGTAGCTCTGGTTGTGTTTGGAGCAGATGTACCTGCCTGGAGACCTGTTAGCTGTTTGCCCCATCCCTCAAACAGTTACCTGATTTCTTGCCTTTATTTCCACCACAATGTTTCTTTTAGACCTACAAGATCCAAAATCCACTAGGTGAGTTGCAATGTGCTCTATGAGGAGGGTATTTTTTGCATGAAAACAAAGCCCGTGGCAGACGGAAGGGTGGTGAACCTTCCTGAGCATGCTGTGGTGACCCTGCTGTCCCTGGTGGCCAGCTGGCCATTTTCACCAGGTGGTCGTGTGGAGCCTTAGCCCAGCTTTCCCAGTCCCAGTTGCTCTGACAGTCTTGTTGGTGGCTTCAGGCTTAAGTATTGGGCTGCGAAAGGCAAGAAGCCAAAGGACAAGCATTGCTGGGGGTTCCGCTGTGTCTTCACAGCGGGGAGGGGGGGTGGGTGGGGGGTGGAGCGGGTAGCTTGTCCCTCACCCCTCCCAGGCCTGCGCCAGGCAGGCTGTGGGCAGTAACCCAGCATCTCCTCCCAGCAAAGCAGGCAATGGCAAGAAACTGGTCAGACTTAAGCCACTGGCAAGAGGAAGAAGTGCTCCTGTGTCCCTGCAGGCGAGGGCTGGGAGAGTTTTCTCCTCACAGGTTTCTGTCATATGGTGCACATCAGCTTGATATGCTGTTTACTGGCTCGTCCGCTCCAGAAATGTTACACAGAGGGGAAAGCTCTTGGCCACTGCGAGGCTGGATTTTCCAGACTGTTCCCACCGGGGTTTTACTGCTTGCAACCTTTAGCGTGTTTTTTGGTTTGGTTTGGTTTTTTTGCTTAAATCCAGGCCTATGCAACATTAATTAGCTGACAGTGGACATAAGCTTGCTTGATGCGTGACAGTTTTGATGGGGAAGTATAAGCAATGGAAGTGGTGAGTAGAGATGCTCAGGAATAGTGGGTTTGGTCTGTGGAAAATTTCAGGAGTCTCTCTCTCCTCCTCCTCCACCCCCCACCCCCCACCCCCTCCCACCCCCAAACCTGGATACATACTCAGAATTTCCCAAAAGCCCCTCCACCCAACAACAACAGAAGAAGAACTGCAGATCCCACGCCCCCCCATCTTCACTTCAAATAAAAACCTTAACTCTATTTATACCCTTTATTTAAACAAAGATTTTTATAAATACCCCGAAGTATTCCTGGTGACTCATGACTTCAAAAATGTCAAAATAGGCATTTTGAAACCTTTTCTTTCCATTCAATGTTTAACAAAAGTATTTCAGTGCATTTGTTGAAGTATGTTTTGTTTAAAATGGGAGATTCCTTTGCGTATCTGTCTCTGGCACAACCACAGCAGGTTCTGGGGCCAGTTCAGCACGGGGGCTCCCAGCGACCTGCATGGCCCGGCTGGCTGGCAGCCCTGACCTGGATACAGGTAGACCAGGTTCCTGTGTTGACACAGAGATGGTTTTTCTCCTGCTTCATAAATCAGTGGACATAACGGGGTACAAAGCTAAGCAGAAAGAGCTTAGCAGCCAATGTAACTGTACAGGATTATATGTGCAGCTGCAGCGCTTGCGTTACCCTGCAAGGCCACCCAAGAACAGATGGAGAAGGGGACTGAAAGCTGTCTATGGCCTAGACCTTGGTCAGAGCTCAGGAATAACTGAGTGAACTGAGAAAAAGTCCAGAGCTGCACTGGCCTTCTCCTGTTCTCCTTCTGGCACAACTGAGCCAGTATAGGGGATGTCACTTGCACCTGCTGGAGTGTGGCAGATGGTGCTTTCCAGGGACTTTGCTGCTGCCCAGTTGGGCTTAGCACCAAAATCCCATCTTGGAGTGTCAAGAGTAAAGAGTAAGCAGATTCTTACCTGCCTATAAGCAGATTCTTACCTGCCTACAGCACCAGTGTCCTGCTAGCTGGACTAGCAAGGCACTTCCCACCCAGCCTGGCTTTCTGCATAATCCCTGTCTTTAACTTGGTCTGAAGGTGATCAGTGCAGAAAGGATTAGAGACATTTCTGTAGCTACTCCAAAAGAACAGCAGATGTTCCCAGCAGTGGGAATCTCGTCTGCCCTGCGTGGGAGCAGTGTTTGGTACAACCTCAGCCCTGTGTTGGTTGTATCTCCTGCCTGTAATTTACACAAGGAAATGGAGATAATGGCAGGCTTCTGAGAAATGCAAGTAGATTTGGGTCTAAAATGAGAAATACTAGAGAGGTGGCTAGTGTAAGCGGGCACTCACCCTGGGCTGTGCAGCACAGCCATATTTGCCACCTTTAATTTTAAGGTGCCCAACCCAAGCTCACTGTGGCTTATCCAAATCCTTGCTGGGAAGAGAAGCTGGACCTCTTGCTGTATTATAAGTAGGGAGCCAAACTGAAACAGCTTGGTGCTGTGTCCTGTTCCTGGGACCTGGTGGCTATGGTCTGGCAGGAGCATGGGGAGCGGGCCCAGGAGGGACAGAGTGCCCCAGAAGTGTTCACCTCTCCCATTATGATTGAAAATAAAGTTGTCTTATTCAGTCATGTAAGGGTAAACCCAGGGACTGTCCCCAGGGTTGCTTTTACCTCTCATACGATCTTTCCTGGTGTGTTTTTTCGTTTGTGCTTCAGCCCACGTGCTTCCTTCTCAAGTCTGGGAGAAGCAGACACTCCTGAGGGCTAGGTGTCCCAGAGAACTACAGGTATGCATCAGTCTCAAGCCTCTTCCAGCCTGGCTTCATTTGCTGAGCTCTTGCTCTGCTCGCAGCCTCTCAGCACGAGAGGTCTGCAGACCCCTGGCAGTCCCAACCGTGGTGAAAGCCAGCTTCTCTTGGTTTGCAGGTAGACCCCTTGCCACACATGCTGAGATTCATTTGCAGAGTACGTGGTGGATCACTGTGGCAAATGAGATATTCTGGAGATAGTTTTCCAGAAGGTGAGGTGGGACCTTTATTATAAGGGACCCCAGGCCTGTGGGTTCCCATTCCTGAGGTGAAACGGAAGGTGCCATGTGACCAGTCCTTTGCCTACAGCCATGGGGAGGGTATTGCCTAGCAGATAGCTTCCCACACTGCTTTCTCATCCCCTTTTCTGCCAGTCTTTCCTTTCTTGCCTTGAACGAGCCTTCCACAGCAGAGGCTTTGGGGGTGTCCCCTCAAGAAGTGGGGAGGACAGTATTCTGATGTGAGTGGCTGGTTTTCCTTCAGAGCAAAGAGGCAGCTGCCCTCAGATACCAGGATGCCCAGGAGATGTGTGATAGCCAGCTGAAAAGGGAGAAGCTGATCCCATGGAGGATACTTTGCCCTTTGAGCTTGATGTATGTCTATATCCATTTTTTTCAGATATATAAAATGTTCTGTCAGGTGGAATAGTTATATAATTTTTTCCTATAGTTTCACATAACGAATAGGCTGTTTCTATAGGTAGTTGTTTCCTAAAATCTAAGGATACATGGGTGAAGATGCAGCATGCTGATGCTTATACCTGCATTTTCCAAAGCAGATAACCAGAGTAGTTTCAGGGTGGTTGAACCACCATGGACCACAATAATTTTGAGAGCCACTGTGAAGTATCTGTAGAAAGCAATTTTCTACAATCAGCTACTGTATCCTGTATTTTTGGCTGAGTTCAGGAGCCTGTTATGTGGTGTTCGTCCCTCTCATCTTTTAATCACAGCCATCCAATGAAAAAGAGGAAAATTATGATTGTTTCAGAATAATTGACTGTGATTAAATATCTGCTTCCTCTTGGGGGAAAGTAACTGTCTGGATCTGTGTGCGAAGTGCCAGGTCCCCGTCTCCTCCTTAAAGAGTATCCAGTTGAGGTGTGCGTTTGTATCAGCCCTCATGCTAGAATCTGGTCCATCCCCAAAGGGGATAAGAGCCCTGACAGTTTTCAGAGCCACTACCAGGAGATGCTGCTGCATCTATAAAAAAGCCCTCTGCTCTAAACCTCCCTGCGATGCAAAAAGAATGGTCTTTATTTGTCACAAGGAGCTGCAGTGAGAGTGGATTAGTTAATGTTTCAACAACGTTTGGAATTATTTATAGCATTAAACTAATTTTCGTACCACTCAGTAAATAGCTGTTATTTCTTTATGGCAGGCTGCATACGTGCGCTGTTACGGTGGTGTAGCTAAAGGGGCTTTTGGTAGTTTATTCCCATCAGAACTTGGGCATACGCATTTCATGGGTGCTTTCAAAAATTTCTCCAGTCAGATCGTTAGCAGCAGGAGGAGAGATAAGATTGATAATATGAAATACAGTTTCTCCCCCCATTTCTCGAAGAAACTTGGTAAGAGGGAGCAAAGTGAGGTTTCAGGAGGGAGTGGAAGTGCTGTACCATCTAGCCAGGGTGTGCATAGGTTCCAGCTCTGTTCACTGTCTTCTGCCCTATTTCAGTCACACTTTAGTAGCCAGAGTTGCAAGAGTGAATTTTAGATGCTACAGCTAAGCTGGTTTCTTCTTCCTGACAGCAGCGAACTGTTACATCCTCTCCCTGCTTCCAGCTGTGTCTTCCCATCTCTTCCCTGGTGCAGGTCCTGGTGCTTGGCAGACCTTGTGCTAGGAAGATGCACCTTGATAACCTGTCAGAAGCAAGTCTGCTGTATTTGGGGAGTCACTTGCTTCAGTGCAGGGTCTGCTGAGTGCCAGAGCTATGGCAAAGAGGATAAACGGGGGAGCATGCATAAGGGAACCAGCTCCTTTTGGCACCAGTGATCCATTAGATCGGTTCAATCTGTACATCTGTCATTTACATTAGGACTAAAGATTTTTGATCTTCATACACATTTTGACTTGAGGAGAAAGATAGCTTTAGGACAGCCGAAGCTGAAAAAGTGCAAAATGAAGAGTTGATTCATTTACTCCCAGCACCTTTGGGACCACTCTTTCAGAGAAAAAGCTTCTGGAAGGAAGCTTTGACCCTCACTCCAGGTGAGGTGGAAGAAATTCAGTTCCTTGCGGAGTTCATGATGAAAGTGAGCAACAAAGGAGATGTTTTGCTGAGATCAAAACTGAGGAGCTGAGACGTGGGAAAGAGAGGGAAGGTGGTGATGCATCTTTGTATGGTTCTAGGCAGTCCTGGTACAGAGCTGCCTGGGGCACTGCAGGGACACAGCCCCATAGCTAAGTGTCTGCTGGCTTTAGCTCTGATAATGTGTTCTGTCAGTCTCACGTTTCTTTTGATTATGACAATTTGCCATTCCTGCTCATGCAGGGGGTGCTGGATGCTGGCAGAGCGCTTGGTCTGGCTGCCGAACAGCTGGGAGCAGAGGGTAATCCCTGACATTGCTGGGAGGCTGGAAGAGTAGAAAAAGCCAAGGGAAGCTTGATGATGGGGTCAGAGCTGTTTACTTAACACAGCCCATTGGCATAACACTGTGAGTCCACAGTTCAGTAACAGATTCCCAAGACGATGAAAACTGAAAGCTCCAAGAATAACTATTAGGCACGAAAGGTGTTATTTCATAGTGTTATGATTGTTTATATTTGCATACACATATGCACAGCTGGGAGAACTTTTAACTCTCCTGGACTGGGGCCCAGAGAGGCTTTACTTCTTCATCTGCAGGGCAAGCTCTGGCTCCCTTGGAGCACCCGGTCTTTGTCCTGCCATCTCTGTATCTCTGTCCTGCGGGCTCTTGCCCTTGTCCTTTTGGGAACAGGCCCTCTCACCCTGCACAGTAACTGTCATGGGTCACTTCAACAAGCCTGGGTTATTCTCTGCATGGGAACAGCTGCCACAAATCTAGTGCAGGTAGGAACCTGAATGAGAACAGATGAGCCTTGACAGAGAAATGAGATATTGCATGCCTAAGAGCTGGGAAAAGTCAGTATCTCTGCTACATCCTGTAGTTGTCTGTTCCTATGCCTGGCTGATGAAGAGGAGAGCCGTCGTGTTGCTTAGCTATGCAGAACGTGACAGAGACAGGGAGAAACTCAGGCCTGGCTGGCCTGAGACAGGGAGAAACTCCTCTGACACCCATCTGAACTCAAGGAATTTATCAATAATCTCCCACCTGCCTTGGAGAACAGATTAGGAGCATCTGCTGAAAACCCTAATTATCCCTTTTCCCTGCCAAATATTCTGTGGTTGTCAGCTCAACACAGGTTTAACATGGCAGACTGGGAGTCTGCATTTGCTGACCCTGCTATAAATGAGTAAATGCAAAGGACACAGTTACATTCTTGCTCCCTACAATAAACATCCCTATGACTCCAATTTTGCTTTAGCTACTGAGATTAAAGGCAGTGGATTAAGTGGAAGGGAGTGCAGGGGCTTTGAGGAAGACCTGTGGTTTTCCCTGATAGCCAAACAGGCTGGAGATGAACAGGCTGTGATTTGAGCTGGGGCCGTTTCACTTGGGTGTCTCTACACCAGAGGAAACCATCATCGTGGTCAGGTTTAAATAGCTTTTTGTTAGTTTTGATGGAAAGAAGGCAGGCAAGCTATGCTTTTGGGCTGGTCTCTTCTAAATTGAGCCAAGATGCTGTCTTGAGAACAGTGACCCTGAGACTGCTATTTTCTTCTGCCCAAGGAGAAAGAGGATTTCCGTTTCAGTAGTAAGACGTATGTCCTTGTTTCCTACATAGATCAAGTGCAAAACCCCGCAGCATCACAGTGCAGGGGCTGCCCTGCTTTTTTCTCAGGTATAAGCTTTTTTCCTAGTTGGTGTTTTTTGGTGTGTGGTGTGTTTTGTTTTGTGGGGTTTTTTTTCTTTTATTTTTTTTTTAATTTCCCTACCTTATTTCCTCTAACTCCAAATGCTTCTAAAATATATTAAATATATTTCCTGGAATGGCACGTTTCTGAGCATGATTCTTTCATTTCTTGTGTACAGGATTTTCTTCCAGGCTTTGTGAAGTCCTCTTTGTTAGAACAAAATGCAGAAGAGCCAGATGGTTTGGCTGGAGTCCAGTTACCTAAGAAACGTAGCACCAGGACCCTATCAGAAGCTATTTCCTCTAAAGATCATGCTCAGCCTGCTTTGTTCTAATAACCGGCTTAGAGTCAACATTGAGCTGTCAATACCTATTTTTTTCTCCCATAATTAATCTACAAGGTTCAGCCTGGAATAAATATAAATGACTTCATGGTTTGTTCCCCCCCCCCCCCCGCCCCTTCATTCCTCAACATTTCTCCACATGACTCCTCCCTCAAAGGTGTGTTGAATCATGCTTTTTGTCCCAAGTAATACTGTAGTAGAAACTTTTCTGGTCTCTTGCTCTCCCTGGACCAAAGCATCTGGGTTGTCTGTACACATGGGAGAGCTGGAGGAGCTTTAACACCTGCCTGGTCTCTAGTGGCTTGGGAGCTCCTGTAGCTTCTACAGTTTTTCTGCCCATTGGGAATCGATAGATGGGGGATGAGGTGTGTGCTGCGTAGGTGTTGGCCTGTGTATCTGCTGTGTGCTGAAGAGCAGAAATTTCTTATCTACATGATGTTTGCAACATGAAGCTGGGCAGCATGCTGTACGTTTATTTCCCAGGAAGAACCAAAACTCATACAGCTGCTGGGTCACTGCTGTGGAGGGATGTGGGTATATTCAGTCATTCAGTGCACGTGAAATGGGTTGGGAGGACCTCTCAGAGGCCATCCTGCTCTGAAAGGTGGCACTGGCCACTTTACTGCAAGAAGCAGGTTCATCTGCTGAGAAGAGCTTTCATTTGTTTCTTTTTTTCCCTAGCATGTTTGAGATAATGTTATGTTTTCAATCTTGATTCAGACTTGAAACAAAATTGAGGTTTTCTTCAGCAGAAAATCTAAGGGAACATTTGAGTTCATGCAGTGGAGACATTCTTGCTTCGGATCAAATGCTTGTCATGTTCTTTGTCTTTCAGATTGAAGTAATCCATATTTTGAACCAGATTTTTTTTATTTGGTTGTTTAGACCATGTTCACTTAAAATCAAATATAAAGTGGGGAAAAGAATAAAGTAATGTTGTGACATCCATCCCCATCTCAGAGGGGAATGGCAGAGGGACAAAGAAACACACAGGATCATGATCCCATGTGACAGGCAAAAATTCATCCCACAGCCAGTACCTGTCTGGGTCCTTCTGACATGGAGGATATGATTTAGCAACTGCTTAGTATCATGCTCCAGGCTGAGTGCTCGAGTGTATTGACTTTTTTGGTAGTGAGGTAAGAGCTGATTTTTCTTTCTGAACAAGGCTCTGATTGTCAGTTGTATAGCTGGGTAGAAATCTGGCCCTGTTGACTTCTACAGTGTGACCTGGTCATTGGCAGAGCCTTAGGTCTAAGGCATCTTTCTCCCTTCGGAGTTTGTATGTCACCAATTTTTTTTTTGTATGTCTATGATTAGTCTTGCACAATCGCTTCACTAAAGTAGTGTATCAAAATAATTGAGTGAAATTGGATGCTTCCTTTGCAGATGTAAAATTTATTGTCCGCTCGTGCCTTTGTGCTGAAGTTAGGATCTTGGGTTTTAAAAACCCTCCTTCTCCTGGCTATGTGGGAGTTTCCCCTAAAGATGTGGAATGTTTACTGCATACCAACAGCAAGACATTATGCAGACACGAGGCTCACAACACCTACAATTTCTAAACCGCATGTGGTCTGTGTGGATTTCCTTGTGCTGAATTCACATGGAAACACAAACACATGTGGCATTTTTGTTGCTTTTCTAGGAAATCACTGAGCACAGCCCTGCAAAATAATACTTCCTACTGTTAGATCCACGGCGTGTGGGGGAAGGTACTGCTTTTGTGTCCTGTGCTGTTGGAGCTGCATGCCAAGGCTCGTGAGTCATTCACCCCGAGTGTCTGGCTTTCCAGGAAGGCAAATCTCAATTTTAGAACCTATCAGGGACTGAAGAGCGCTGTGGGGAAATAATAAAGGAAAGGTCATCGAATGTTATCAGAACTGGAGTTTTCCAATGGGGATCATGCCAGGAAGTGCATGATTAGAAATAGGAGAAACTGTGTTGTGTCAAGACAGCTGGAGTAAAGCCAGCAGGATATGAAGTGGCTTCAGCCTGCTGTAAAGAAGGGTGAAGTGAGCTGGCAAGATGTAAGAAGAGCAGAGGTTGGAGAAAAAATGCAAGAAATTAATAGCTGTCTTCTTGCTATGTGTGCTCAATAGCACTGTACAGCTATCAGCTGTTCAGTCATCGCTTGGGTGATGTGAAGGAAAGGGGCATCTCTCTTGACTCAGTTGCTGCCAGGTGAATATCAGCCTGTGTTGATGTTTCTCAGAGCTTTCTGACCTGCCGTCAGGATCTCTCAGGTTGGCACCCAGTGAGGTGGTGCTGCATGGTCCTTGAAGAAGTATGCAAGTGAAGGACAGGAGTGGCAAGACAGATCGTTGCTGCAGGAAGGCGTTCCCTCTGCACGGGTACCATCAGCCTTCTGCCTTTCTGATGAGGGAGATGTCTTCTCTTTCCCACTTAGGATCAATATGGCTGAAAAAAAATATCAGTTCTCAGGGAATGCAAAGGTCCCTTGATTTCCTTGGCGCATATAGCAAGAACAAGGACACTTCGCCTCAGTGCACTACTCAAATTGTGATATAGCCTCAGTTGTTTTGTTTGATTACTTGCATAATTCTTTCTTTGGATATATTGAGCAAAATACATGTGCACTACCAGCAGCTGCAGGACTCCGCCCCAGGAATGGCTTCATTTCAGTGGTGAAATCACACTGGAATGTGCTTCTCATCTGAACGTTAACCCCACTTAACCTGGAGGGGGGATGGACAGACAAAAACAAAAACACCACCACCAAAACCACTCCAAGTTTGTCCGGTTTGAGAACAATTTACTAGCCTGTAACAGAGGGACTTAAGTGTTCTGTTTATGTCCCTGCTGACCCACCTCAACTGTTTAGCAGAGAGCTAGAAGGCTTAGCCATATTACATTCATGTTGGTTTGGGAGACAAGACGTGAGTGGGAGAGAGACACACAATTTATTTCCCTTTTCAAAAAATCCACTTCTGCAAAGCTACGTATACTTTGTGTGATTGACCTCTTGGTCATGTGAGCAGTCTAGTGTCTTTCATGGCCTTCGCTATGGCCTTTGCAACTTCAGCAGAGTTCTTCTAGTTGGGTCTCCTTTCCCTTGGCGCGCCTTCAGCCTCCTTTGCTTAATGTTCGCTTTTAGCCCTGGTATCGTGCCTCATATAACTGGCCTCTATCACTGCATGCACAGAGCGCCGCCTTCACAAGAAACCTAGAAAGCCTGGCTCATCCTCAGATGTCTTCCTACTTAAAACCAGGAGTAATGCTCTGCAGAGTTGGTACCTAGAGCACAGCTGCAAGCGTTGCCCTTAATGATTTCAATGTGTTAATGACTTGTACTGCAAGATGTTGTTAATATTTTCTTATTTTGACAGTGGCTATGAGCAAGCAGTTGGCGCATGGTTTGTGATACCCCTAAAAAGCTCCTGGCAAGGAACTGCATCCTTCTGAGTTCCTCTGGGGAAAGAATGCAATGTGACCAGATGCATCTCCGGGCTTGGTCACTCATGTGTGTGGTAACGCAGGCTATTTGGGCATGAGTATTTCACTGGTAGAAGTGATACGAGTTACCAGGTGGGGTTGCTTTACATTTATATTGCCAGGGAAGAACAGGAGAGATCATTCCCAAGAGACTCACCATGCCAAGAGGCCTACCGATTGTTTCAGTTCAGATTGCCACCTCTCCTGTGGTTACCTTTTACACTTTGGTCCCATTGCTGCTAAAAGCGCTGATAACTGTGAATTACTGAATCGGCACGTTACTGGTTTTAAAATGTAAATTAAGGGTCTTTGAGTAAGTGGATCAGTTTCTCTACCTGCTTTGACTTGAGCTGCATTTTCCATCGCTTGCAGTGGTGACAAAGTACTGACACTGCTGATGGCTCTGCAATGTATCAGGACGAGTCCTTTTCAGTGAATGACTTCAGAAATCCTTGTTGCTTGTTTTGCTCATTGCATTTATTTTTTTCTGGCACTGTTATTCTGCAAACACTAGCTTTTAGGCATGTTGATGAAACTTTCATTCAGCATTTACATCTGATTTGAGAAAGGGCTTGAGACAAAGCTGAGGGACACCAAGTTGCTTGGTATGGCCACAAAAAGTTGCTAGTACCCAAAAAGACACAAGGGTTGTTGACGACATGCTAAGTTTTCACTGTAATCAGAAGAAAAACAGGAAGACCCTAATAAGGATATGAAAGAAGCAAAAAAACACACCTGAAATGGAGGCTTGAACTGGTGGCGTAAATTTTTCCAGTGAGCTGTTAACTTCTTTGTTAACAAACTGGACTTGAGTCCTAAACAGGGCATGTAGTCTAACCTGTGGGAATCAGACACTTCACCGTTGGAAAGCCAACATCTTGTTAAAATGTACCATCTGATTAGGTGACAACTACAATTTATCCCCAGGGAAACCCATTTAATTAGTTGGAAGGAGTCAGGATGTTTGATCTTCCAAGAAACAGAGACTTCCAGGGGCTGGTAAATATGAACTCAGGAGGGGGATTTTGTGAGGTGTTCACAATGCATCTGTTCACTCAAACTTGTAAAAAGTCATTACAGCATTCAGTTCTCTCACAAGTCTCTGAATGTAATGAGTTATTTCAGTTATCCAGCAAGTGCTTCAGGTTCACATCTCATGCGCAGTCAGCCTGTTTTCCCTATCCAGCTCTTTCAGTGGCCAGAGAACTCAGAAAGATGAACCAAAATCTGTCCAGAACTACCACAGCTCAGTGGGGAACCTGCACATCAGCTGTTGTTCACAGTAAGCTGGTAACACCAGGGTGGTCACAGGCTGTGTGTGGTATGATTTCAGGGAAGGAGGGTTCACTCATCCTCTAATGATGCTGGTGGTTTTGGAGATCCATTTTCACAGCTGCAGCTGCTGTTTGGTTCCTGTGGAGATGGACAATTTGGCATTTTTTCCAAATTCCCCTCCTTTCTGCACCCAGCTCTCCTCTATGTGTGTTGCCAGAGCAGCCAGCACCAGTTTAACGTTGCTGGCTGTGTTCTGCATGGTGTGAAAAGAGGGACTTCAATCCACAGGAGGAGACTTCTAGCCTAAAGGTCATATGTGATTTCCACATACGCATCAATGTACAGATGCGGCACAAAACCTGATTTCGAGAAGCCTGGGGCAAGGGTCAAACGTAGAAATATTTTATCACTTGTAAGCTACGGTCTTTAAGCCACCTCTCCTGCCCTCCCACAGAGTGCTTTAATGAGCACAATGTAGAAATATCTCTTCTTCTTTAACTCACATTATTAGAACTTTGATTCAGATTCAATGTTTTATTTATGAATTCAACCTTTGACATTTGAAGAGGGTAAATTCTCCTGCTGCCTATTTCATGGCACAGGATAATAGATTTTAGTGTCACAACAACAACAAAAAAACCAACCCAAAACCCAAACCAAACAACAAAACCCACCGGTATAGTGTATCCCTGACACTGTTATATGCAGAAGCTGTTGCATGAATGCGCAGAGGTTGGTGTGACTGGGGGTAGAGAGTGCCCTCCCAGTTCCCTGCCTGTCACAGAGCGATTTGAAATGTTCCCGCTTTCCTCTCCCATATAAAGTTAAGTATTTCCATGTTAAATATTCCCCCTTTGACTGGGAAGTAGCTCTGTGAGGATTTCTAGGAGGAAAGAGGGGCCAGCTAATAACAGCATTAAACCTGACCTTCTGCGTGTGCCTGAGTCTGTTTTCCCCAAAGTGGTGCATAAATTAACATTCTGGCAATAATACTGAGCCTGTTTAATTTTCTGTTTGACTAGAAACGCTGAGAAAATGTCATGATATTTGATTTTATCTTTGTCTATTTTTTGCTCCCGCTGAATGAAGCTTATTGGACTCTCAAGGCCCAAGTGCACACATCGTGTCTGGGAGCACATAAAGGGGTACTGTCCCTCAGGCATGTGCTCCTCAGCCACGCAGGAAGTATTGGGTTTTATGTTTGAAGCCTGGCTGAGGTTCCCTAATGGCTGTTAATCCACTGGTTTCTTTGACTACATCCTGTGCCAGCCCCGATCCCACCTCAGAAATCTTGAGGTTTCTGCTTGCTTCAGTTAAGTATTCAAAAATGTGTAGGAGCAGGAGGCTCCATACCAGACCGAGTACGCGAGAGTGGGATGGATTGAAGGAGCGGCTACAACAGCTAAATTTTCCTTGCTGAAGTGCTGAAAAGTTTGAAGGTACTTTCAAGCACATGAAGGGGCAAGGCACTTCGAAGGTAGAGGAGCTCTAGCCTGAGTGGGCTTTAGTGTAAGAGGCAGCAGAAGAAGTTAAGAAAAGCTTAGGGGTGGGCTGAGCAGATCTGCTGCTGGTGGTTGTTGTAGCTTCACTGAAAGCTGTGGGATATGAAGCCAGATGGAGACATGGCCTTGGGCATTGCTGATAGAAGGAATGGTTTCCCAGGAGAAAGGGTGAAAAACCTTAACCTGAAGAGATGGCCTGACACATCACTATGGTAATAAGTCCTAAAAATAAAAAGTTTGGGAAGGAAATGAACCCTTTACTCACAATCATCCTTCCCCCCCGAGTCCAGTGCTGCTCCAACAGCTGTGATCCCATGGAAAACCTGTCCCAACAAGGCATTTTTCCTTAGTTCTCTTTACAGTCTTGCAGCTATTCTCTCTGTGCTCATCTCATATATTCCCTTTCCCTGTGGCTTCAGGTAGTGTTAATTTCTCTGTATTTATTTTCTCAAAGTGCTGGAATAAGAAAAGGAACAGGTGTTGGCAGTATTTTTTTCCCCCTGGAGGTCCTGGGGGGGTGCCTGTGTGTGCCGCAGGGCTGGCAAGCACAGGAGCTGATGTGCAGAAGGACACGCAGACCACGTGGCTGCAGGCCCATGTTTGATGAAGGACGTGACACTTCAGTGTGGAGCAGCGGCACTGAAGGCAGTGTGATTTACCACTGCCCATGCAAGGAGCACGTGTTCAGAGGGCACACTGAGCACAAGAAGTTATATATTATTTCTTTTCCCCACCTACTGCTCCTTGCCAAGGGATCCCAAACGCAACAGCCAAGCCCTGCTTGCTCATCTCCCCCAAAGGGAAATTGTGTCATTTCTAAAGAAAAGGGCCTTGCAAAGAGAAACAAGATGGGGCGGGAAGTGGGAGAAGAATATGGGGGCAGTGGGGAAAGGCCATCTGGGAACGAGTAAGGAGGCTGGCAGAGCAAGGGGAAGTTGAGCGAGGGGAGTTTTCTAACAAAAAGCCTCCAGTTGGGTGCTTCTGGGGAGGAACATGTTGGTGTTGTCAGGGCACCCCTGCGCCATGATACCAGGTGAGAGTAGCAGCTGTGTAGATGTGGGGCTGGTTTGTGATTCCTAGGGGCAAATGTTGCAAAACTGTTCAGGACCTGTAGAGGAACCTGAAAAAGTATAGGACAACCTGTGGGGATATAGACTGGGCAGGCATAAATGTACATGTCTGACACTTTAAGCACACCTTCAGAGGGGACAGTCAAGCAGGGCAGAGGATCAGCTTACCTGAAAGCATTTCAGAAAGGCATTCACAACCTATCTGGTCTCACTTCAGGAGGAACCCTGTGTCCTGTGTGGGTGCTTTGGCACAGACTGGGCTGGAGAGCTTGCCCCAGTGGGTGCTGTGGGGACACCCAGCCCTCTGGAACACACGTGTCCTGCATTGTGTTATTGCCGGCTGGGAGAGGGTTTGAAAACAACACAAGGTTCAGCTTATTAGAGACCAAACGCAGAGGTGATCATGCCAGCACATACTTTTCACTCCTGTAAATTTTAGGTGACTGGATACTTGCAGAACACTTACTCTTCTTAGCTGCAGTTGTTGGACTCAAATTTGAAATGTATGCAGGGAAGACTTTGGCCCATGTTAAATGCAATAAACACAAGATCCTTTGTTATAGTAAATCGATCAATCAAGTCTGCTGTGGTAGAGATCCCAGTGAGTCACTGGTGTCTCTTGGCCCCCGAGCAGGAGCTCTCAGCGATCCTGGGCCTCTCAGCCAACAGATGCAATATGGCCACCTCAGTTTCTCAACGTGATTTTCATGGGTTCTGCACATCTTGGGGCTTAATCCCAACATGGAAGCAGAATGGGACTGCTCAGAGATTGTTAATGTTTCAGTAAGACCTGCCAAAGAGGGAAAACAGTTGTGAGCTTGCTGGGTGAATGGCAGAAGCTGTTCTCAGCTCCCGTATCTTGGTGCTATGCTGCTGTGTCTGCTGGCTGGCCAGTGCCTGTGAGCACCTCCATCCTTGCTGGAAAAGCCTTACCAGCATAGTTGTCTTTAGTCAGTTTGCAGCCACCGTCAAACTGTAGTAGCCAAGACCTCTGTGTCTCTGAAGAGAAGCTGGCTGAAGGGCACGTGGGTGAGAGGAACGCTTGCCAAACACAGGCCCTGACACCTGTCCCAAAGATTCGTTCCCCATCCCTTGGAGAGGTACTGCGAGGTGTTATGATCCCACCCAAAATTTCCATTCAAGCTGCTGTAACAAAGCAAAGGTTTTGTCGAAGCCAGGGGCCCCTCGTGCCGTGTGGCAGCACCAGCTCGCTGCCTGGTGGCGGGTGGCGATGCGTTTGTGGCGCTGTGGCAATGGCGGGCGGTGAGGCGAGGCCCTCTAGGCCATGCCAAGGCAGCGCCTCTCTGTATGTCAGTAACTCGCCTGGCCATATTTTGGAGGTTTTTTAAAACTGTAGGACTGATTAGATGCGGTTTTTGGATCAGGATTCTGAGGTTAAAAGCTGGTAATAATGTGTACAAAATATATTATTTTGGTGGAACATGAAACTTGCTGAGGGCTTAAAAGCAAAGTCTGTGACTGCTGTCCCGGGGAGCAGGAACATGGACATGTGTAAATCGGGATGTGAGATTAGCGGCCTCTCCAAAAAGGTCTTTTAGTAGCTGGGCTTCCCTTTGGCATTTTATTAATGCATCTGAGCCTGAACTCTTCACCATGCTGTTTCCTTGCTGCCAAGGAAACACAGGCATGTTTGGTGGCCGGGGGTCCCCTTTTGTGTCTCTGTCTACACAGGTATATGCTACTTAGCAGCCATCCTTACTGCTCCATCAGCATTTGTGGGGTTAAGACTCTGGCTGGCAGTGGCCATCCAGGCTGGGCAGAGCACATGGGGAAAGATAGCCCTGCTCCAAGGGGCTTGAGCTCTTACCAGGCGAGATGACCAGCGAGACATGATTTTTTTCCTTTTCTCTTCACAGAAATAAGGAGGATGGCTGGCTGAGAGCACGTAGGAGCGGCAGCGCTAGCAGCAGAAGAGGAAACCCACATCTCCCAAGCACCAGACCAGTAGCTCCTCCAGGGACTGCTTGGTTTTGCTCTGGTTGCTGCGTGATGCTCAACTCTTCTGTCGTGAAGCGGAGCCTGTACTGGTGCCAGTGTAGCTAATGGAGAAAACCGCAGTGTTTTGGAGGTGAGCTGCTCAAGCATTCTTTTCTTCTCAATATTTCTTTCTAGGTAACTTTGGATATTCGTGACTCCTGGTCTGTGAGATTGAATTTCAGCTTTGAAAGATTGTTTGAAATCACCTATTTTTTCCTACAAATAACTGTGAAACTATTTTTACAATTAGGCACTGGGTGGTTCTGAGTGGTTATTAAGAATTGCCTGCTACTACAAATAACACCTAGAAAATGAGTGAAATTCTGGCATTTTCCATACCTCTGTGTGTAATGTTGGTGGCATAATCAACCTGTTAGTTAAACCTTGTCAACCTCAGAAAAAGAATGTCAATTCAGTTCAGTAATTTTATTTTTAGATGGGTTTCTGTTTTGTCTGGATCAAGCCTTGATGAAATTTGCACCGCTGCTGTCCCTGGTGCAGCAGAATTGGTAGCAGGTAGCCTGTGTGTGCAGACAGGTCTCCCTGTTGGGTGTAAATGAAGGGAAG
Source organism: Falco biarmicus (assembly GCF_023638135.1). Lineage (NCBI taxonomy): Eukaryota > Metazoa > Chordata > Aves > Falconiformes > Falconidae > Falco > Falco biarmicus. Next base: position 106,286,172 of record NC_079291.1, read on the forward strand.
ATTTCAACCCGCTTCTGCATCTGAGGGTACCGTTTTCACCCGGATGGTGCTAGCCACCCTGGCACTGCTTCTCTCCTGCATTCTCCACTTTGTGTGGGTTTGGTAAAAGACTTTTCTCCACTGCTGGCTCAGAGTACTTTCGCTCATGGTGATTTTCGTATTGTTTGAGTGGTTATTCACCCACCATGTAAATATCTGCAAGTTTGAGTCAGGTTTGAAGCCTCTAGGAGGGGGCAGAGGGGTAAGACATACACCAGACCACAATCAACCCTGATCTAGATGTGTTGTTGGCGGTAACAGTGTTTAATATGACGTGGTATTGGGTAATTGTAAACAGCTTTTGTTTCATAGGGATGTCTCTGTCCCATATTAACACCCCCACCCTTGCCACAGACAATCAATGCCTTATGCTGAAAAACAGATGGGGACTCAGAATTTCTTTTTGACCGTGATGTGAAAACCCACAAGCATGAAGCAAAGATTTCCCCTCCACCATACACTACTAGCAGGTCCTAGGGTGGAGAGTTTCTGAAGGGTCATCTTTGCTCAGAGTGTTGAGAAGCAGATGGCTCAGCTTCATGGGCTGCACACACTGGGAGTGATGGTGGCTCAGTCATTTGTGACACTCAGTCCCTTGAGGTTGTTTTGCAAGAGTGTTATTAAGAAGATATTTCTGGAAGTTGTGTGTGAAACTGCTGAAAGATCATAGGAGTTGGACAAACCGAGGGATCTGAAACAGCAAAACCCTAGGGCTCTGGTTTAACATCAAGCCTGAGATGTGCCGCTACTAGCCCTTGCTGCAAGGTGTATTTGGGACATGCACTGTAGACAACGGTTGTACATAGTGAATCATGAGGGCCTGGCAAGATCTGTAGGAGTGAGAAATCCATCCTGCATTGGCAATGCAGTGTTACAGGCTCTGTGTGCTGGAGGGAATTCAGTAATAGTGAAAACACAGATAACAATGGTAGGAAGGAGCCTCTGTAGATCCATGTAAGTGCCGATGGTAGGGACCTCTTGCTGCTCAGGACTGATGCCGTTGAGAAGACAGTGGAGTCGGGGAACAAGGCCAGAAGCCCTGTGCCAAGGGGAAAGAGCAGGTCTCTGAATTTGGGTACTGTATTTTTTGCCGGATAGCAATGAGCCTGGCCTTGAAGAGCCCACAGCAGCTAGTTGGAGGGAGCAGCGGGGAGGGAAGGTCTTGCATGGCAGTCATCTCTGGGGCTCTTTTCTGGCCTTGGTGTGCTTTGGTGATCACCACACCAAGAACTCAGCCTTGTGACTAGGAACTGAGGGTTACTCACCAGCCCCTTCCCCAGAATGAGCTACCTGTCTGGCTCACAAATGCTCTACATCACCTGCTAATGAAGCAGATGGCAGGGGAGGTGTAGGCAGAGATGCTAGTAGGAGTTCTTACTCAGGGCCACATCAACCAGCACTATCAGGATAATGTAACTGTGATGACCTGACATAGTGTTTGGGTAGCACCTAGCAGTGTGGAGACGTGATCCACATGCAGGCCTCCTACAGCAATGCACATAAATAACAGTGATTTAATGGGGAGCTATCGTGCTGAGTGGTCCAAGGGCCCCTTATTGCTGCAGATGAATGGAGTCTTCCAGATGACAATTCATAAATTCTGAGTTATTTACTGCATGCAACCTGTCCTAAGCAGTAAATCTTATTTTCATTTACCTGAAGTTAACTTCTTTTTACAAACAATAGCATTGCCCAGGAGCCTTTTGGAAGATGTATCAGTTTGTGAACTCGTGGCTAATGGACGGTTTGGATGGGTTCCAAGTCATCGGGAAATCGGTTGTGCCCATTCTGGCCGAGCTTGAAAAACTGTCAGTGTTTAGTAACACTATCCAGGGGCAAGTAGAAAGATGAAGAAACTGACAAGCAGGAAGGGAAGAAAATACCCTCTCCCATTGTGCATTACTTAGCTCTGGTCTGGGCTACGTGATCCATCCAGAGTGGTGCTGTGCTGGAAGTTGGAGGCATTATTGCCTAGTGCAGGACACCCTCCAACAGGGTGTAGTGAGCTGGGAAAACAAATGGGGCAAATCAATGTAATGCTTTAATGCCACAAGTTGGGAAGGGAAACTTCATGCTGAAGGACACAGAAGCATATTTTGCGCGTATATGTTGTATCTGAAGAAGAGCATCTTCCTTGACTACCAGATTGCTTTGCTCCTGTTAAAGTCAAGGGCAGTATTCCTGTGGACCGCAGTAGGAAAGGACAGTAACGTCTCTATACAAATAATTTTACCTGGAAGCTGGGTATTTCAGATTTAAAAGTTTAAAGGCCTGGTTCTTAGATCTTTTGTGCCAATAAATTGCTGTGAAACAAAAACAAGGCTTCTGTCTGTACTTGTGGTGCCTACAGATTGCAGACAAGTACTTTCTTTAAACTCTGTTCTCTGAAATAATACTCTTTGCAAGATCTGTTTCATTCTGTATGGGAAATGAAATTTGTTGTGAGCACAGCCGCTTTGCTTTATGGAGCTAAATGGATTGAGCGTAGCTAATGGAGTCTTCTGACAACATCAAAAAGAGGTAAAGGAAGAAAGGCAAACCACTTGCATTTTGAACCCCTGTGGATAAAGCAGGACGTGATGAACCCATTTCATTCTCAATATGAATGCAGACTTAAAGCATATTGCTTGATGCGTGGTTTTCTTTTTTTCTAAAAGCCAGTAGTGTGGGTTTTCTTTCTGCACTTGGGAAATGTGTGTCACAGATGAGCGATCCCGCCAGATAATGTTGTCACTAGCACTTAGGTCAAACTAGACTCTAGCAGGTCATCTTGGCAGCAGTCTGTAGGGCTTTGCATGGTGGCTAATGAAGTGCTAAGTGCCCCTTTCACAGACAGGCTGACAAAATGTACTAAAAGGTACATTTGTACAGAAGCACGTCTTCTGCACCCCACAATCCCTCTGAGAGTTTGGGTAAGATTTGCTCAGTAGTTCTTACTGGGAAAAAATGGGTGCATGATGGCTTGAAGGTGGACATACTTGCCTCTTACTTGGAATTTCAGTGGCCTCATTCAGAATATGAGTCATAGGTCTTTTTCCTTTTATTGCTGGGAAAGGTTTAAGTTTGAACCTGGTTTTTGCTTTATATTTGCAGGGATTTGTGGGTTGCATACTCTAGGAGAGCACTTCCTTCCAGACGTCCAGTGATCTCATCTTTCTGAATCCCTGTTTTCTTCCTCATTCTTTGTGTACCATGTCTATACAGATTTCAAGTGCTTCAAACCCTCAGTGGTTTGCTGCTCAGGTTTTTATAGTCTTATATACCATAATCTTTTCAGTAGTTGCACTGAAACTTCTCTGTTTAAAGTGTAACCAAGTGTGGATTCAACCCAGAAACACATGAATAGACCCTGTATCTAGAAAGAGGCAATTTTTGATACGTCACAAGCAGCAAAGTAGACTTGCATCAGTGGAGTTCCTTGTAATACAACTGCTAGTGGGCCCGGTATATATTTAAGTAGATCAGAGACCAAATTAGGTAGATGTTAAGGGTGTTAACAGAGATACCAAGGGTATGGTGAGCATGAAGAATGAATGATCTTGTCCAACTCTACCTAGAAACCCTGCTAGTTTGGGCTATTGTGTGGTGTGTCATGTCCCATGTAGCAGAATTTCTTGTCTAGCTTTGGAGGTGTAGCTGAAAGGGAAAACCTGAGCAAGTGTCTCTGAACTTACATAGCCTGTCCTCTGTTCTGGGAAAAATAAATGAGCTCCTCTAAGGAAGCTCTGAATGGGTAAGGTTGTGCACTCTGCTGGGTCCTCCACACCTCCTCCAAGGTGTAAAGGCACATCCTGGAGGTCTGCTCTGCCAGAGGAGAAAATTGTCACTGGGGCAGCCTTGCCCAAGTGATTTCCATCTGTCAGACAGTACAAATACATTTCCCCTCAGCTGACAATTTCTGAGAATTCATTAGTGCAGTCATTAGAGGGGATTTCTCCTCTTCGTGTGTGGTTTTGTAGCCATTGTTTCAAACGAGCTCAGCCCTGAGTCATTTAGGATTTCATCAGAGTATTTGTGTCCCAATGGCCTGGCAGGCCTGTGGGTGTTGTTCCTGGGGACAGGGCAGTGTAGCTCTCTTCCCAGGCTTATGCTGTTGTGTGTGCTAAAGTTGTGTCCTGAGGCCACGAACTCAGTTGAGACCCACCTCATTACCGGCAAGTGGTGAATTAGTGGGTTTTTTTCCACAATGATTTTAACAAGGAAGGATAATACAAAGGGGAATGTGGCATTTCCCCATTATAGATGGCAACAGTTAGGATACCTCTTGTTAGAGGTGTGCTCAACTGTCTTAGTGGAAATAATTTGTATACTGATGGCATGGGTTGCACTGATAGAAAGTGTTCATACTGCTTCAGCTTGGTCTCCTTCCAGTGCAACAAAAGGTGCAGTAGCAGAGACAGCCTGAATGCAGTACAGGTGGGTGAGGTTGTGCTGTATGAGGTGAACCTCTATTGGAGGTGTGCGCTTTTTCATCTGAAGAGAAGATCCACAATACCTTTCCTAACCCACACAGGAAGGTGAGGGCAGCACCATTGTCTGAACCCCCTTCTTACTTTCCCTGCTGGCTGATGAGTTTCACTAGGCTCAGTTTTCACACCAAAGTAAATTAAAGCTAAAGAAAACACAACAGCAGGGAGAAGTCCTGTCATCTCGCAGCACAGTTCCCCTGCAGTGAGATATTTTTGACAATTCTGTTTCTTTATTTCCTAATTAGAAATAATGATGTGTTTTTTCGGGTCAAAAGACCTCCTTTGCTGTGAAATGTTAGGCAGATTTTGACAGTGTAACTAAAAATAGGCATGTGCACACACGTGTGTATGCATGCACATGCACTAGCGGGAATAAACATGCAAAGTTCTTTGCTTAATTATGAACATACTTTCCTCGGGGAGGGGGCAGGGGGGAAGCGCCTTTGCCTCCAGTTAATTGTTTTTCAAATAAATAGAGAGAAGGAGTTTTCGGAAGAACAGATGGGCTGGAATGAGGAACAGAAATATTTTCAGTCAAAGAGGGGACGGATGATGTAATAATCCACAGGAACAAAGTTCAGTTATTTTATGCTCTCATCCAGACCTCAGAGTGAAAATGCCTCTGTTGTTAATTTCATATTCATCTGCTTTTGAGGGCTGGCTCTGTCTTTAAATGCTATTATAATACACTCGGAGCTAAACTGAGCAAATAGCAATTGAGCAATGATGGAAGAATATATTTGTCAGCACTGGAAGCGTTTGGGTACTGTTTGCACTGTGGATGGTAGGCCAGATATGCATTTGATTATTCTGGAGGGAAAAGGATGTACCTTGAATAACCTTAATGGAGGTCCTCAAAATTTTCATGACTGAAATGAAGTTGGCTTTTGAGGTCTGGCATTTGGGGCTCGATAGCTGCTCACAAATACTTCCAGAAGTACGGCTAGCTCTTATGCTGGTGACTAAGCTCTCTCCTGCTTGACTTATGTGCATAGCTCCTACTGGTGGGGGCTTGTAGATGTGCACGTCCCCACCTTGGGCTGTTAGGGGCCTCTTCATGCTTCTGTGGGCAAACCAGGGTGAAGCAGACATGATGCCTGCTCTGCAAGCTCAGCTACTTTGTTCATGTTGGTTGTTATCTTTGTACCCTTTGAGAGAACTGCTAATGAAATGCTTGTCATCCTGAGTTGCAGACTCTTCAGGTGAGTTTAAGGGTCAACAGACATGGGTTGCATCCCACCATGCAGAAGAGGGCCTTGTGCATGGCCGAGACAGAAGAAAGAGGAGGATAGAGTGATGGGGACCCTGAACAGGAACTCGGTGCACTTTGATTCCTCCAGTGATGAGGAATGACCGTGAGAGTTAAATGATGGTAGTTGGAGCTGTTGGTGATGAGCCTTTTGTGCTCAAGCTGGTCAGGCAGCAGCTCCTGAGGGAACCTGACAGCCTTTGCTTCTTTTATCTCAGAGCTATTGAGCTGGTGTGTAGCTCTTTGAAGCGTTAGTGTCCCAGAGCTTGCTCGGAGGAGCACTGTAGCAGTATTACAATGGAGAGAGGCTGTGTGAAATGCAGTAACTCTTGCGGTGGGTCTAAGATTGAGATTTTGCCAGTCACTGATGGGGTCAGAGAAAAGCAGGGCAAGTGTGTGTGATAATCACCTGGTGTCTCTGACAAGCTGGTGGAGAAAATGAGGATAACAAATAGTGCAAAGGATGATAGAGAAGGCTGTGAAATGCGGGGTTCAGGGGTGGTCGCATACCTGCAGAAGCATTCTCTCTGCCTCTAAAAGCTACTTTTCAGGACTCAATTAACTTACATTTCAGTTGGAATAAAATTCATGCTGTTTGTTTCAGTATTGATCAAACTGGTCCCAGTTGCTTGTGTAGCACTATGCACTAGTCCTGGTTACATTCTGGTTAACTCCCTTCAGAGACAGCAGCGTTGCCCACAAATCAAGCAGAACAATTTATTCGCTAAGAGAAGTCTAATGGATGGTTTGGACAGCCTCCAAAAGCACAGCTCTCCCTGTCTGAACAGCCTGAAATGTTTCAGCACTTGAGAACAAAATCCAGAGATGGGCACAGCTGAGAGCTGCACAGAAAGCTGATGGACCGGGGTTGCTTTTTCCTTTCTCTGCTTCCTCAGTGCCTCGGGGAGACTGGACTTCTAGGGGGCAGGATTGGGGAATCCAAATCCAGCCCAAATGCCATTACCCCAAACCCACAGCTTTACCTTCTAAACTTCAAGGGTTGAGGTCTAGAAAGCTTCTGAAAAGTACTGTGATTCCTTACAGGTGTAATGTGTTCTAGGTCCTTACGTGTCTTTACTTAACATTTATTTGAATTAGCACGTTCTGAAGTCTGAAGTGACTGAGACATCTGAAAAAAATCAGAATGCAGGGCAATTTGAGACATAGCTAAAGGGAGTTGATTGGTACAGGGTGGTTTTAACTGTGATTACAAAATATAGTTAAGCCCAGTAAAGATTAGCCTGAAAATGTACTTTTGGAGGGGTTTAGGGTGTAGCGGATCGCCCCCTACCAGCAGCTAAACACTCACCTGGCCACTTCCTTACCCCTCCCGCAGTGGGATGGGGAGAGGATTGGAAGAGCAAAAGTGAGAGAAACTCCTGGGTCAAGACAGTGTAATAAGTGAAGGAAAATAAGTGGGGGTGGAGAGGAAAGGACACAAGTCCTGCAAAGGCAGTCATTCACCACCTTCCATCAGCACACTGATGCCCAGCCCGTCTCTGAATGATGGCTACCTTTGGTCCCACCTGTGTCCCCTCCCAGCCTCTTGCCCACCCCCAGCCTACTTGCTGGAGGGGGAGAGTGGGAAACAAGGAAGGTCTTAACGCTCTGCAAGCACTGTGCAGCAGGAGCTAGAACACTGGTGTGTTATCAACACTAATGAAGTCACAAATCTAAACCACAGAACAATATGGGCTGCTAGGAAGAAAATTAACTCCTTCCCAGCCATGTTCCTGTGCACAGCATTTTGGAAGGGGGAGGTCTTTGTTAGGTGCATGTCTTTTGAAGTCAACAGGAGCTGGGGAGTGGAATCAAGAGGCTATGTAACACTTCCCAAAAGTGCAGTATGGAGACATTAATTCCAGCAGTAATTTTTGTTTGGTGATAGTCACGCGTGATACATGGCACAAAACAGGAGATAGAAAACCAATACATTTGTTGATGAGTTAAGAGGATGGAATATGTTTGGGTGATGGCAAGTAGCCTTCACTTTTGAAGGCCACAGTGGGTGATGACTTCGAAGATGAGCATTTGCATTGCTCTTCTGCCTGGACAAAGAGGTGCTCAGCCAACAAGAGGATAATGTTTTGTAAGAGAAGTAAACCTGGTGTTTCCTAAGGTCCTGCAAGTTGGTTATCTCTTATGGAGCCCAATTTTCAGCTGGGAGGGTTGACTTAGGGAATGTCAATTTGAGAGGCTGTTTGTAGAGCATGCACTGTCCCTTTCTCGCAACATTGCGTGAGTTTGTCCAGATGACACATGCATTCTCAGGGGCACAGTACGGGAATGCATTGGGCGGCAAGGTTCCTTCTGGGGCTGTGGTTCCTTCACATGCTGTTATTAGGAGAGGTTGTGTTGTGAGCGAGGAGAGTTTGAAAATTCACTTGGCCAAAAAGAATTTCTTCTGTGTCCACTCTGTATCACAACTATCAGTCCATTGAGTTAGTGCTGGCTGGGGCTGGGGGGCACTAAGGATCGTGCACAGTTTTGTTAGAAAAATGCCAAATGGTACAGAGTACTTCCAAACCAGAATACAGCAGTGATGGTTGCATGACATTGCAGTAGACAGTGTACCAAGTGGAGAAATCTTTACTGAGACACTGTAAGGGCTCCTCAGAAGCCAGGATATGTCTGCTGCTCCATCCTTTGGCTGCAGATGGAAGAGACCCTTATGTGCTAAATGCAAGTTCCATAGAAGGAGACAGCATTGGCAGAAGCGCACATAAACAGAAAATAACATACAGGAGAAAAGGCAAGTATGTGGTATGAAGTCTTGAGTAGCTGCCAAAAAGCTAATCTATGTATTTAATCACTTGGAGGTATCCCAGAGCCTGTGTGGTAGAGTGAGGGTCCCTCAAGATGGAAACGTTACTGCCTATAAGTAATGTTCCTGTTTACTCCCACTGATGCTTTACGTAACAATCCTGCTCTGCCCCTGACTGCCTGTCAGATCTGAAATAACTTTCCTTCTGATGGATGTCTTCATGCTGGAGGGGAATGGTGGGGATTTATAGTATGAAAAGCAGCAACAGGAACAGGTATTCTCTCTGTGCTGTCTTCTAGAGGAGCACAGAAGCTTGAAGGTGGATGTTTTTTTACCTGAAGCAAGGATTATGAGGACAAGAGTCTTTTACATTGGGAGAGAGACTCTCTGATTACTCAGATGCTTCCAGGAGTTTTTGCGTTAAAATACTAAGTCGAAGTCCTAACCTAATAATCTCGGCTGCTTTCTTTACATGGTGTTTTCTGACTTCCTTGCTATGTTGTATTTCCATTAAGTTGTGGAAAGCAAGGCTGTTTGTGCTTGGGAGAGGATGCAGAGGCAAGCGTCCAAGCATGTCCATAGTATTGAAGATGATTATATTCCAGCCACCTCCGATGTAAACCACAAATCAACCACTCATGTAGCAGCAGCAGCAAATGGAGGGATATTTAAATTGCCTTGAATAATTTAAAAAATAAAAGCCTTTTAAGTCCCTATCTGCAGCTAATGCTGTATATTTTCCCCCTTTTGTGAGAGGAAGTGGAAGGGGCAACACTGCTGGAGGAACACTATCGTTCAGTGCTCCAGGGACTTGTGGGGTGGGACATGAAAATTGCAGCAGCATCTTAAAACAAGTGTCAGCAACCAAGTTCCCATCAGGAAAGCTGCTTTGAGCATGCAGCAAGATAATCTTCCAGGACTTGCTGAGGTCATGGCTCAGATCACATTTAATGAACAGCAAAGTTTGTGGTAAAGAGGTAGGCTCAGATTCTTTTCAAATCTTCTACCTTGCTCTGAGATTTACCAGGACAAAACTCACCCTGAATCATTTTGAACCATCTCCCTTGACTCTTAAATAGAGGAAGAGAAGCAGCAGCTAAAACTTGACCTTGTTTAGAAGAACTCTAATTGCTTATGTCCTTTTTATGGACTGCTGCTGCCAACAGCTTTCTCTCACTTTGCGGTTGTGGGTCGCACTGCCTGCTGCTGCTGTGTGTTCAGCTGGGCAAATATCGCATGCCATATTCGATGAATATATTCCCTTGATCAGAAATCGGAATTTCTTTCAGCTGTGTTTATTTCTCTCTTCGTCTGCTCTGTCTTCGTCCATCCACCATACCCCCACCAGTAAGACCTACTGCTTGCTTTTTCTTGAGACTAACACGATCTGAAAATGCAGTTGCTTTTCATTTTATGCATGTAACTAGACTTCTGAAAGTCCTGTTTTCACCTCCCTTCTTCATGTCTTCCCAGTAAGCTGTGTCAAGATGTGTCAAGGGATAAAGCTGAGTTGTGTTCATCTATTCTGAAAAATCTGAGGTCTTGGCTACACTGTGAACACCTGCCCAAAATAGGACACTAAAGGCTGTTACGCCCACAAAATGCTTCCTCATCTGGACATAGCTGTGCTTTCTACTGTCACAGTGTAAAGGAGGAAACATACCTTTGTGCAGACACAGATATACAGCGCAACACAAGTTATCTTTGTTTTTTAAAAAAAAAGAGGGGGGACGGGGACGGACGGACTGATGGGAGAAGCTTGCTGGTATAACCATATCTACACATGGGATTGTTGCCAGCACAGCTCCATCAGTGAAGGATCACACCTCTTCATATCCCTGCCTTGCAGAGCTGGGCTGGCAGAAATGCCTGTGCATACGTCACCAGCTGTTGCCTGATTTTTCTCTTTAAAAGGACTTTGCTGATGGGAAGCAGGGAGAGCAAGAGACCTGGCGTGAATTCCTCCGCTTCGCCCACAGAATAGCTCCTGTGGGAGAGGAGAAACTAATAAATGGGGTGTGAGTTTGAGATACGGTCCCCTGACAAAAATACACATCAGCTGAAATGGTGTGAATCCAGGCTGCTCTTGTCTCTCTGGTATTATCTCAGTTACATGATTCTCATTACGGCTGGAGCAGAGCCATGCAAGTTTGGTCCTCAGTGGGAGAAGAGAGACATTGTGTGGTCTCAGCTCTCTAGGGCAATCCTGAAATTCATCCTTGCTTCGAGGCTGCATTGGCTGTTTCAAGCTTGCCAGTGGCCACCTGACTTCATTGAATTGAGCAGAATCAAAGAAATCACCTGCAAAATCACCCAGTGGCACAATTTCTCACTGAAAAGGTGTCTGGGCCTAAGATTGCTTTAGATATGCGTTAATTTTGTGTATTGTCTTCTAACGTATTTATGGTCATGCTGAGGTTGTCCTACACCAACTGTAGGATAAGGCCTTATCCTGCCCCAGGCAGCTCAGAGTCAGGAGCCACACTCAGTGGATCCTTGATATAGGATTGAAAGTATCAGCAAAGTAGTCTTGTTTCGCAGCTCCCTTCACCACATAGGCAAATCCATAGTGTTACCAAAGTCCCTCTTATCCTCTGTCAACATCCCACTTCTGACGTGGGCTGTTAGCTCTAGAGTGCCTGAGCCGGGAGGTGGTTGTCCATGCCATCTTCAAAGGAGACATTTTCCTGCTGGCATCAACCAGTTCAGCCCTGGAGCACCAGGATCCTGATGCCATTTGTTCCTGAGTGTGTCTTCTCGTTATCCACACCAATACCTAAACTTTTTATTTGATTCTGCCAAGATCCTGATCCCAGAGCAGCTTTGCTGCAGTTGTTTCCATAGTCAGACAATGCAACTCACAAAAAGTTGGTTGCATTACCTGGTTTCTTTGACACCAAAGTGTTCCCCAAATCCTCCTATTGCACTTAAGGTCTGGTCAAATGCTGTGTAAGGTCAGTATGTTCAACTTGCACCTCAGGTTTTATTGCACAAGTTTTGTATTCACTTAACTCCAGTTTGGATGCCTGTAAAATTCCCAATATGCAAATGTCCTAAATTTGGCAAAATTGGACTGGAAATCTCACTAGAGTAGGCTTTTATGTGCTGTGCCTCTGACTTCCTTTCCAAATAATCTGTCTTCAAAATACTTCGTGGTAGTTCTCTTGGGATTTTTGCTTTTTCTGTTCTTGCTTTTCCCCAGAACAGGAGAAAAAAAGGAGGAAAAAAAAATAAGGCTGGAAAATTACAAATGCAAATATAATTTGCGCACATGGATTTTTTTTCCAACCTTCTGCACAGGTTAGCTTCAGATCAAAGTTCAGGTCATTCCCCAGTGCCTGAGGCTTTTTATTTTCCATGCTTGCAGCACAGAGGATGATGGAACTAATATGAAGTGATGCCAGTGCCTGTTTGGATGTTACTTGGATCCGTAAAAATGCACTCAGTGTTTCCCAAGTATAAAAAGCCAAAAGAAACCATCTTGAGGTACCATGTGATGTTATTTGCTTTGACCCAGGATAACTAAAATGAAAGGTCTCTCTGAACGCAGGGTGTTCAAAACCATCCCACTATTTTACACGTATGTGTGAGGAAGGAAATGTTCTGTTTACGGGGGCTTCAGCTCGTGTGTTTGCCTCTGCGTGTCTGTGCCTAGACAGAATTTCCCGAGTGAAATGGGTTTGGTGGTTCTGGTCCAGCTTTTAAAGGTGGGAAAACAGAGAGCTCTTCTCCCAGATTACACAAATTGAACCTTTTGTTGGAAAGTTCAGAAGGCAGGGCAAGGGCTGGGGGGCTTCTTCCAGACAGACTCACTGGTCAAGTGACATGTCCCAGGTTAACTTTGAGGGGGGCTGTCAGAGCCCTGTGAGGTACTCTTACAGTCAGTTGTTCAAACTGCGATGTGCGTACTTTGAATATAAAAATTAATCAGAGCTGCTGTTACTTCTAGCTCTTCATGGGACTGTTCTTGTCCGCAAGGCTTGGGAGTGCCTGTGTGGTTTTGGACTGAGGAAGCCACGACAGTCTGAGGCTGGACCGTGGGTACCAGTACCCATGAGCAGTGCTCAGCTGGATCGAAACCTCAGAGCTGCTCTGCGCTTCATCTTGCCTAAAATAGGAATAAGTCTACTTTTTTTATTTTTCTACCTGCTTTCTTTGGGACAGTGCTGTGAGATCCGTGGGTGAACAGCACTGCTCAGAATCAGCACTTTGTGCATTATTTTGTGATACCGGGCTGATCTGCTTGGGGAGCTGTTAGCTGGTGGACATCTCAGAAGGCATCTGCACAGTTCTCAGCCTTGGGCTGGGGTTGACGGTGGTTGTCTATCCTATTTTCCCACCATACCTGTTGATTTGGGGGTAACGAGAGAAGTGGAAGGGTAAAACGCTGGGATGAGCACTGACTGTTGAGCATGGTCTCAGTTTCACCTATTTGGAGATCACAGTAGTGGCCGCTGGTATACCAGAGCGTTAACTGCCACCAGCATCCTGCCTAAGCCCCACTCATTCTCCTAACAGCACTTACGTGGGGATGCATCACTCAAGGTTCAGCTAGACAGAGAAAGAGAAATAACAATAGCAGAAGAACAGGAAGGATGCAGAACTGTGCTGTGGGAGGAGAAAAGGTCTCCATGAGCAAGATGGGCACTGATAGGACTGGTATGATTGTACACAGGAGCACATTGGACATCTATGAAACAGCTACATAGGTGGTGTGAGTTGAAACAGAAGAAAACCAGAGCATGTAGACTGCTACACAGCCTGGGATCCTAGTCCCAAGTGTGAACGCAGCTTCCATCTCTGATGTGTAAGAACAAGCCCCGCTCTTGTTGCACTGGCTGACTCCATCAGCTACGATCGAAGGCTCCCTCGGCTCTGTATTAACACAGCCAACACCTGCAAAAGTACGGTATCGTGCAGATACAGGTGGACACCTGTCCACAGAGGAATATCCATGTCTGTCTAGGTTGTCCAAGTTGCAGTCTCAACTGACAGAATATTCTTCCAGTTTAAGATTTGCATCTCTCATCCCTTGCACAGCCAGAGGAGGAACATCTCTCCTCACTGCAACCCTTCACAGGATTCCTGACCCTCTCCCACCCCCAGTGCTGCCCTACACATGGATGGGTTTAATCTGGCATTGCTTGTACATCCTGTTTTTCTCATGCAGGTGGATGGGAGGGGGGCAAGGACGGATGCCTGAACTCTTTGAGTATTTCTGAGTGTCAATGTATAATCGCTCTGTGCTCATGGGGGCTCACTGTACCTGTTGCTGAAGCTTGGAACAATCTCAGCTCTGCCCTGATGCAAATAAAGGTGTCTAATCTAATTGCTGTTCCCTGCTGCGGGGATTACTTGTTCCTGGTGAGCTGGGACTCACATCTGATGACACTCGCCCTGTTTAATCCTGGGGATGTTATCCCTGCCACGGGAGGGGCTCCCCAGACAGCCATCTGTGCTCTGCCTACTTTGACATTGTCTCTCCCCTTGCATCCCCCTGTGTCTGAATGAAGTGGGGAGGATTACAAGCAGGAGGAATATGGCTGTGGAATGGGAGGTCACTCCTACAGTGGTAGGAAGGTCTAGTTCAGTTGAGGTTTTGGCTTTTAAATGAAAGAGGCACTGGGCTGCTGTTTGGTACAGAAGCCATGAATTAGTGATTAGTAGCTTGCTGGCCCAAACTCGAGGCTTTGCCTATCTGATTTAGTACACCCCAAATTTCTCAGATATCTTGGTATGCACTGGAAGGATAGACCCTTGGGTTTGGGGTTTTTTTTCAGTTTATTTTATTTTATTCTTTTTATCCCAGGCTATGGGAGCTTTTGGGTTTAGACCTGGAGGGTCCTTGTTTGCAATTGCTACTTAGGATGCAAACAACAATCCTCGGGCATGCGCCTGCCACCCGCCCCTGTGGCTTAACAGCTACATCCGAACAGTGTCCTCTGCTGCCTGCGCACTAGGGCGTACTCTCAAGTGTTCGTTGCTTTATTTTACAACCACAATTTCTTCTAAACTTAGACGAGCACACAGTTTGTCAGGAACTGTTCCCATGCCAAGTTTCAGGTTTCAAAGTATTGCCATTTTTGAGCTATTCCCTGCTTCTTTCCTTCTGTGTGTCTCCCTTGCACTTGCACACAAAACTTTCTTTTTAGTGTAGAAAACTATATTTTCTCCACACGTTTGTAACTTAAAACATCTGAAGAGGTTTTGCTCCAAGTTTATATTTGAAAGAAATAATGAAAGCCAACACTGGCAGAGAAAGCAGTGTGAAAAGTTGCAGCTCAGAAAATTCAGGAACGTTATGGGCATTTGCAGAGGAGGACTAAAATGGAAGTCCTTGCAGCCTGCCTTAGCAGGAACCCGGGTCCAATGTTCCGTAAGGTTGTAGCTGCTGTAGCACAGAGGAGTACTCCTGGTCGGGCAACTTCATGTGCTTTATAACACGACGAGGCAGTCCAGTTGTTTGTTGTAATCTAGCATCTTCAAAAGCACTGCAAAGGCTAAGCATTTATGTTTGAAGATCTAACTGGGAGGGCTGTGCTGTGAGTTTCTGGCCCATGAACAGTTACAAACATCTGGGTTTTCTTCGTACTAGTATTGTCAGGTTGGCAGCCTTGCACTCCGTCTGCCCTGGCAGAATCTTCCACCTTTCCCTGACATCATGGGGTTTATTTACTGGATGTCCCCCTGAAGAAAATGGGTGTTGCATAGGCTGGGTCTGCGTTGTCTAGAGGCTGTAGGCTCAGTTTAAGCCTGTGTTTCAGAGTGTTCTTAATCTGCGTCTAGACGTAGCGTAGACATTCCTATGTCTTCACTCTAGTTGAAGCATGGCGTTAGGTTTTGGTGACTGTGTGGCTGCTAGTCAAGGCAACGAGCCAGACTTTGATTTTCATCAGAAAGTGTAGCTTCTCCATGTCAATATCCCATGAGCCAGATGCTGCCACCTCCTGCAGATTTTCCTCTCCTCCCACCCTGTCCTCTGAAGCCCCCCAGCAGTTGTTTTATGATTAATGACATGCACCTGGGTTTCAAAACATGCACTTTTGTGGATTTTGCTGGGGTCAAGCAGAGAGTTGCTCTTTCATCCACCACATAATTGGGTTGGCTACATTGAAGAAAGTATGAGAACTGTAAGGTAGGACTAGGAAACGGGTCTTGGACTAGGAAATACATCTTCTACTTTTTATGTAGCAGACTTTTTTATGTAGCAGAAAGGGTTTTCAGCTCTAATCCATAATGCTGGGACCAGGGTGACAACTTGGCTCCATAGTAGAACCCAGCATATCACAGCTGTCATGTTCCTACGTTTCCCTGGGTTTTATGTTTGGTTCTGGAGGTCTCAAACTTCACAAATTATTTTCTGTGGTACTGTTAGGGCTTGTGAATCTGGAGTTATGGATTCTTTGGCATGTACAAAGGATTTGAGGGGCTACACAGTTGATCCTGGCTGTAATGCCAGCTATGATGAGATGTGGCCCTGAATCAAAGCCACAAGCTGGCCAGCCTCTTCTATGGGGACATCCTTACCTGTTTCCAGATCCAAATGTTGTGTCTATCTCGAATCTTTGTGATCAGGTAAATTAAATTCTTAACCCCGAACAGTGCAGGAATTTGTAGAAAAGTAGAACTAGAGGAGGATCTAAACTGGTGTAGTTTAAGCTTATCTTTTTGTCTAAACAAACTTCAGCTGGGAAAGAGGTAGACTTTCTGGGATGAAATTGTAGGTTCACTGCCCTGAAAGGGATGATTCAACATTTCTTCTTTAGGCCTGGCAGGATTCGTTTGGGTGCAACCTATCTATTATGCATGAGCATGAAAGATCTCATGTACTTTCCATAAAAATCTTCTTCAATTTGGGACTGTTTCAGACTTTTTGCCATTGAAGTATTTGTAAATTTTAAAAAAATCTGATGATTTTCTTTAAACCAGCCTTGTTTGGTGTGCTCCTCCGTTTTGTGCTGCTTTGAGTCGAGTTGTGCGTGGGCACTGTATTTAAAAAAAAAAAAAAAAAAAAAAAGGGAAACTCCAAGGATATTATTGTTATCACCAGAGACAAATTCCTAGAAGCGGTGCCATGATGTAGTAAATGCTGTGTAAACCCAGAGTAACAAAATGTTCTTTCATTTACCACCTACCACAACACAAAGCTGTATTTTTGGGTGTGAATACTGTGATGTATCATACATACACAGCATGCTGCTTCTGCGGCAATCTGATGAAATGCTGCACGCTGTTATTTCTAAGCTTGCGTCTTTGGGACATTCCAGGTTAGATACAGGAGGTTTCTCTGTGGCTTAGTGTCCATAAACAGCCTCGTGGTCTTTGGCATCTCTGCCAATTGACATCTGCCTCTTGCTAATTACACACAGATTAAAAGGTGATCACCCAGCTACTTATCTTTGCAATACAGGTGGCGATGCCAGGCAGTGTGTTTTTAACATGCTGGCAGCCTCTCGTCCCACACCAGTCACCCTCGGTCACCATGCCCACCACACAGCTCTATTTCTACTCATTAAATATACTTAATAAATAAATAGCACCTTCTAAACGCGTAGGCGGTTTGTCTAGCACAGCACTGGTCCTTCCAAACACGCTCTGAAGTCAAAACTGTCTGTTCAGCTTGGCCAGGATTTATCATTAGAGCAGTATGGGCTAGAAAGCGTATTTGTGGCCGGCGTGCCAGCTTGCCTGAATAGCCCGCAGTGTAATCTCCCTTTTTCCTCGGTGGGAGGAGCTGCCAAAAATAGCAAGCCAAGAATTTGTCCATGTTATTTCTGGGATTGCACCAGGAATTGACATCAGGAGGAGAGAAGAGAAAAAGCAAGCAGTGTGAGAAGTTTAGGGTCCAGGGCTGTTTGGGTTTGCAGGCTGCCTCAGGGTGGTGTGGAAGGGTCTGGTAGCCACCATCTGCATGTGGGTGCTTCCATGGGCAGGGCTCTCCCCAGGCCCTGGATGGCTTGAATGAAGTGGCTTAAGCCTCTGCTGTCTGTTAGGGCAAACCTGCTTGGCCCAGCGCATTGGACTGAGCCAGGGACTCCGTTTTGTGGTCCCACGGAGCAATAACGTCCCCCACAACAGCCACGGGACTGTGCCAGGAGTGAAGTGTTAGTTCCTGCGGCCGAGAAAAGGCATGAATGAGCCCTAGCTGAATCAGCCTTCACAAAAGCCTGTGAATTGAGCTGTGACTTCTCTGTGGAAAGGGCTGTTTGTGCTGTAGGAGACATCACTGCCCTGGACAGCTGGGTGGGATCCCAGGGACAGGGATGGAGATGCTGAGCATGTTTTTGTCACTGCTGCTGCATCCAGACCTGGGTGGCCCTTATGCCATGGGGTTATATCAAGACCAGTTTGAATGACCCTCCATGTAGAAAATTTTTGCTTATTGCTAGTTAGCAAAAGATTGGTCCTACCTAATGTCTTCTGTGCTGTCTGCCCCCTCCTTTCCCCTATTCCCTTTGTTTTCAGTATGTACTTTTGGGAACAGCAGTAATTAACATCCTAATCTGTGCCTACAGCAGTTCCCCTGTCAGCAGGGAAGTCACTCTGCACTGCCGCTTGCTTGGGAAAAGGGTAGGGGATGTATAGAAAGCTGAGGTTACCCTGTGCTGAATGATGAGACAATGGGGGAAAAGCAGGGTGTTCTTGTTGGATAAAGAAGTGAAAGGTGGTCAGGGCGAGAAGGGAGGAACTTGTGTTGACAGTGTAGGAACATGGGCAGCAAATGAGCGGTAAGTCAGGCTTCCTTAATGTTGCTGCTGAAATAACCACTTTGTTAGCCCAAATGGATTCATACAAGTATGTCATATGCATCATGAAAGAGATCAGAGCCTCCTCTGTGTGCTAACGAAAGATCCATCTCGCTCCAACACAGGCTGTGAGCCAACTCTCTGGCCTGTGATGCAGCTAATTGGGCATCCGAGTCCTGGGTTCAGTGGCACTGGCCTCATAAGGGCCTATTTAGCTGCCTGACTTATCTCCAAATAGCCGTTTGTTCCCTGCCTGCAGTTGCATTCACCATTATCTTTACTTAATAGTGCATCATATTACAATGAAGAGGCTACTGAGTACAAGTCCTAAGGAATGAATAAATTTCTGTGTTGTCTGTTACGGGACAGAAGGCGAAAGAATTCAGTTGCAGCTTTGGTCTACCCTTACTTCTCCAAAATTTGCCATGCTCTCAAAGTTGGTCCATGTGCTGTATCAAGTGGCAGTTTGAACATCCTGTGGGGGGCCACCAAGATTTACCAGTGCAAAGAAAATAAGAAATGCATGTTCACATTTGACTATAATGATTAATGACTTACTGACACCCATTTTAGCAAAAGCCATGTTTGGAGCTCAACACTGCTGCTGCCATGGTGAGAGATCCATCCTGCTTCGCAGAGCTTAGAGTCTACCCATAAAAACCAGGTAGTGATGGAGAAAGGAGAAAAGGTAAATGTAAAGGCTCCAAGAGGTAAAAGCACCTTCTCCATGTCCTGCCTATGCCAGAAAGCAGGGCTATGAGCGTAGATTAGGTGTCTTTGTTTAGAGTTGTAAGTGAAAATATTCTAGGTGAAAACTGTCCTGTAGGTTGAGGATCTGGATAATGCCAGCTCCTCCTGAATTCTGCCTTTCACCATAGTTAGTCCTGCTAGAGTCAGACAAAGCAGCTACAGAGGGAACAGACCTCACTGTAATTAAGGAGATCAGCATCTGACGCTAATGCAGCAAAAATCAGTCCTGGCTGCAGCAGGTAACAGGAGCTGGGCATGATGGGTTTGCCTGCACGTTCTTCCTGAAAAAGTAACTTTCACCTGTCATCCCCTTTTTCTTTCCTCAATGAATCAGAAATCAGGAAAGCATCTTGGTTTAGCACTTGCAAAACAAAGCATTGGGTACTTTTTGGTTAAAGTAACGTTGCAGTTCAAAATGTACTTGATCTTTATTTCTAACTGTTTAGAATGACTTGAGCAAAATATGTCATCCAAAAGGGGATTTTTTTGAAGAGAACAGTCCTGGGTACCACTCTACTGATTGTCTGATCATTTTTAAGATCTGGAAATGGCAGCAAGCCTTTTCCAGGTAAAAAAGAGATACCTTAAAGGCACCAACCAGCACATTCAAGGGGAATACTGTTGTTTGGTTTTAGCTCCTCCTCTGGTTTGGTGTTTAAAGGATAATGTAGAAATGTATGGACATTTCTACAACTTGGAATCAATGCAGTAGGTTTTAAAATTTCAAAGGATGGATTGTTGCAGTAGAAAAAATTGTAATCATAAACCTATAACTGGGTCATCTGCCAATTAGAGGAATAAAAGAGTTGCAAGGCAGAACACACCCCACATATTAAACTCAGCAGGATTATTTGATTAGCGTATTGCTGTCATTCCCATTAATGGCACACAATTGAAGCTGCTGT
Source organism: Falco biarmicus (assembly GCF_023638135.1). Classification (NCBI taxonomy): domain Eukaryota; kingdom Metazoa; phylum Chordata; class Aves; order Falconiformes; family Falconidae; genus Falco; species Falco biarmicus. Next base: position 106,306,094 of record NC_079291.1, read on the forward strand.
AGGTGACCCGTCAAAATGTTTTCATAGTTTTTTAGATTCATGGGAACTTTTTTCTAAACTACACAATGGAGCAGCTGCACCGTACAAAACATGGCATCTCATCGAGTCACAGCCTTGAAAAGCCACGCTGTTTTTCTTTGGTGCAGGTGCAGTAAATGGTAGCTAGTCATTCCATAATTTGAAAGCTGCGGATGACCTATCAGTATGCAGGACCCCAAACTGTAAAGCCGGGTGGAGAGGAGAGAATGAGGGAAGCTGAGGGCAAGGAGGGAATTGGGCTGCACAGCTTTTGGGGATGCTTAAACTGGTGTGAGTGAACAGGACCCATCCAGCAAACAGAGATGTGCTTCCAAACCACTTTTATCGACAAAGGTATTTAAAGCCTGAATTCAGGGGGATGGCAGAGTGCTGAAAATGCTGATCAGGAGGGTTTAATCCAGTGTGAAAAGCGTGAGAAGTAGTTAAAGCAAAGGAATACCTTATGGAGCAAGCTGTGAGGTGACTGGGTTGAACCGCTGTGTTCATCGTGCTGACTCTCTTTATCCCTTTGGTTTGGTTTCATTATTATGCCTTCATGTGAAAACCCCTACAAATAAAATAGATAACAACAGCTCATGAAACTGTTGATCTGCCTGCCATAAAGGATTTCAGCTGTGGCCTGGAAAGATAAATATTATTGCAATTTGGGGTTTTTTTCCCCAGTTCCAGATACTTTTCCTGAAGGATGTCAGAGTGGTGGCCAGCTGTAGTGCTTTTAATGTAGCAGACATAGGGAGATCTCTATACAGAGCATCATCAAAGCTCTGATTCAGACCTCCTTTTCCACTTGGTGCAGTTGAGAAGTGAGCTTGTAACATCCTTCAGTTAAAATCATATTGAAACCCTCTGAGATTCACGAGTGCAAGTTGCTGTACACTGTTAGCCACCTGCAATGCAAGCACTACAGGTTTTGATTAAAGGCAGCTCAGCAATCCTTTGGGCCTTCAGGAAAGCATCTTGCAATGGAAATTTTGTACAAAGTGAACAAGAGCAGTCAGTAATAACCAAATAAATACCTTCAGTACCTGCATTTGGGCTTAAAAATGCTGCTTGGGATGATTTTCCTCAAGAGAGCTCTGTTTTTCCAGCACAAGCCAGAATCTGCTTGTATGTCCAGACAGCTTGGCTAGTAGTGAGATGGAAACATTCTTATTTTCTTGTACTTTGAAGTCTAGCTATTGTACAGATAACTATTGTGTTGGAAACCCAAGGCTGGTGGTTCAATCCAAAAGGACAGAAGGGAAACCCAGTGTGTATTGTTCTTCCAGTGCTAGTGAAGGCCCTTGTTCTAGGAGATGGCATGGTTAGATGGTTGGAAGAGCTTTTATCCAAACAGGCCAGAGCTGATTTTGTTCTGCAAAGCTGAAATGGGGCCTCTGGAGAGGAAGATAAAACTCTGTATGCTTAAGCAGGGAGTTGCCAGAGGTTTTTCTGGCTGGGGGCTCTCATCTTTCAACACAGCCTCACCTGGGCAAGGTAACTGGGAGATCAAGGACTACACAAGCCGACATTATCTCCACTACAGACCCATTTCAATTCTGGATAAGGGTGGCCAGCTTGCTCTGTTGCAAATGCTTTAATAGGACTCTGTAAAGTCCTTAGATTTTGTCCCTGCCCTGTGGGGCCAAGCCTATTCAGCTAAAAAAACCACACAAAACAAACCTTTTCATCACTTCCCTGGACTATGTCCCCTTTGCATACCCACAAGTGATGTTGGTGGTTGAAACGTTTCCTCCTATCCCGAAGCCCTCGCTCAAGACAAACTCCCTGTCTCCATGGGAGTTTCCCAGTGTAAAAACTAATTAAGGACAGGACGATGCAGTGACGATATAAGCCATAACCTGTTTATTTTAGCCAGTATTTAGATTATGACTGAAGTGGGAAGCAGCGTGAGTTTCTGCAAGACAACACTCACATTTCTCACAGAGCATTGGAGATGGCATCAGTTCAAGGTGGGGCTGGTGATGGTGGAAGCCTTTGGAGTTGATGTTAGAGGAGAACAGACACGTAGAGCATCACGTCAACTCCTCGTTGTATGTGAAGACATAATGAGGCGTGTTAGAGATTAACCACAATGACGTATGCTCATAGGAAGCAGTGGGCCTGGCACTCTTTCCTCTGTACAGATAAAGGATCAGATAAAGAGACTGTGCCAGACACAGCCTCAGTTAGAGGAAGAGCTTTTAGGCTGGTAAAGTCATTGAAATATATCAGATTGAAACACTTGTCCTCTCTCCTATCCCACAGTCATTCAGAACAACCTTACTTTGTTTGAGACCCTTTACAGGAATTACTGGGGAGAGTTCAAGGCTGCATTGCTCACACCATTTTCCTGTGTGCTCCTAGAGAAAGAGGATTGAAAGTCAAGAACCTTCCACGCTCCCATTCCTGTGGCTGAGTAATTCTTAGTGTAAGGCAAGATTTGTTTCAATCAGATGATAAGTAACGAAAAAGCTGTTTTTCCCAATTCCCCTTTTTTGTCTAAGTTTAGCCTTGTTTTTTAAAATCTGTTTTGTTAGTTTTACTTAAAAAACAAACAGAAACAAGTTGGAACCCAGAAGGGAAGCATAGATTCACGCGCACTCACACTCACTATTTTATTTTCATCCTAATTTTTGACGTTGTGACTCTTCACCAGCACCTCTAAACACGGACCAGCTCTCAGGTGTGGGTGTTGCACTGCCTACAGAGGCTGACAGCTGCTGCTCTTGTTCATCATTAACAGCACAGTCGTGCCATTGCGTACCACTCAGCACTCATTAATTTGAGACCAAGCTCACTGCATGTCCCAGCAGAAGCAGCAAACTGTTAGAGAAAAGAGATAACAAGGGGACAAAAAAAATTGTATTTGGTAGCAGTAAAGAGCATGCAGGAAGATGCTAGTCATGCAAATCTCTTGTAATGTAAATGCTGCCTGCTCTCAGGTTAGCTTCAGTGTGAAAAGCGGCTCTAGAAGTATCATGTGTAACTTCAGGTGTAAAGCAAGTGAATGGCAGCAATGAAGCCCCGGTGTTGTTTTCCATGTGGGTAGTACCCCTTCAGGTGGGGGGCTCTATGGGAACAGTCATTTTAGGACCCCCCTCTCTGGCCTTCCTTGCAGTTATGTTTATCTCATCTCTAAACATTCCCTCTGTTACCCAGTGTATCTTTGATGAGCGTCCAAAGTTCATATCCGCTCTTGTGTTTAACCTTCATGTTCAGCGGCTGAGGTCGGTGAGCTAATTACGTGCACACCAGCCTCTGAGCACGTAGACCAGGTCTTTTTCTTTTTACTGGGTGACTGATTAGCAGCAGTGGGCCAGCCCATAAAGGAAGGGGCAGCCGTTAGCGCCAAGGAGTCAACAGGGCTATTCTTGCATCTTGCAAAACATGCTGGAGGGTTGGTGGGCAAAAGTGAGCGCTGAGCCCAGCCTGTTGGGTTTTCCATAGGTTGCTGTACAGAAAACATACTCTGTAGCTGACTGAAAACATTTTCAAGGTGTTGTTAAGAGGTATGTGCCCATATTTTATCCCGTGATCTGGCCCAGCTTTGCTATTGTTATGGAAGTGAAAGGTTGGGAAGCTGCTGCTGGAGTTTCCCTCAGCACAGGGAAGTCGCAGCCTTGAGGAATAAGTCCTCAAGGAGACAGTACAGCCGTCAGTGGGGTAGGACCCTGGGTGATGAAGTCTGTGTGTGTGAAGGAGGCATCACAGCTTTTCTGCCTCTTGAGGTGTTTCAGTGGACAGACAGTGTCATGCTGTGCAGGGTGGTTGTGATGTTCGTAGTGTCTTTGATATGTATCTGCAAGCAGTTTTCTTTTAAGGCACAAGACGCTTCATTAGCTTTGGAGCACTTAACTGGGAGGATGTGGAGTGTCAGGAAGCTGTAACCCTGGAACTGTTTGTTGTTGCCTTCTAATAGATGTAGCGCATGAATAGGATACACAGTGGTCAACACAGGGCAACGTGTAAGTGGGCCAATGCTGGAGGCTTCGGAAAAGGGTATGTCCTAAGTTCTCCTCTTCACTGGGGACAAAGCATCTAATGTTCATAGCAGAGGCCAGTTCATAGATGCCTAATACAAAACATGGAGAGAGTATGGCTTGTCCTTTTAAAACAGACCACGGTGGGACCGGCCTCTCTGTGATCACAGCACGTGCCCAAGAGGCGCGTGGTGCCAGGTAGTGGGACTCGGGCAGAGGGACTGAAGAGCCCCATTTCCCTCACTGCAGAGACTGCCCTGGGCAGGGTGCTCTCCCCTCCACCTTCATGCAGCCTCATGAGGCTTTTGTTTTGTCTGCGGTTTTGGGGTTTTGCTTCTTAAATACCTAAATAAAAGCATCTGTTTGGATTGCTTGAGCAGGATGTTACACACACCAAAACCAGAAGGATTTTTCCCAGGGCTTCCAGACTTCGGTGGCCTTAGCACCCACTGAAACTTTGGGAAATGGAGCTTTACACATAGATGTCAAACTCTTTATCTCCACATTTTACATGGATATTTTGCTTTGCATTAATACTTCTCAGACACTGTATTTTGTGCTAATGAGCTCCAATACTTATAAGGAGCAGAACAGAACTGAATAAAGTGCCAAAGGAATAATTATTTTCACACTTGAGCAGCAGACTGACAAAGACAAGTCCTGCTCAACCTAATAAGCTCCTGGAGCAAGGAGGTGTTTTGAGAAGTTGAGCTCCAAGAGGTTAAGAGTGTATTTCCGAGCTTCCTAGAGACTGACACCTATTTGAAATGCAAACCAGAGGGAAGCAGGAAAGCATTAGCAAATCAAAGTGTGTTCTTCACTTGGGGTAGCTTCTGTCTTCAGAGGCAGATGGGTTATGGGCACCAGTCTGGTGCGATATAATTTTTTTTTTTCTCCATGACTGGGAAAGAAAATAAAGCTAATGCTGTGATTGATTAGAGAGCTCTTGCCTGGTCCAAACAGAAAAATACACCTTTTGCTGTTGGCACGTGACACTGTGAATATTTGCTTTGGCTAATAAACATGGAGAAGTTGTTAAATGATTTACCTGCTCTGTGTACCTAGTATTTGTTGCTAAGCTTTTCAATATTTAAACGCCCATCTCTCCAGCACACAGCTCTCTGCGGAGGTGGGGTGTGGAGGCTCCGTATAGTGTCTCCTACCAACCTTTTTGGTGAAAACTGGAACTGGGTGTGTAAAACATTCCAGAAGCAAGGATGGGCTCATGGACCATCAGCTCTACTCTGTAGGTAGCCATTGCGTGCCCTTGGTGGGAACTGCACAGGGGGCATTGCTGGATTTGCCTGAACAGTCTTGCCGAGGGACTGCTGGTGGCATAGTGATTGTGCTGGCTGCAGGATGCACAGGGTGCCTTTGGGAAGACAATTTGTTCTGTTTGTAATCTAATTTTGGCTTTTTTTTCCTTACAAATAGTGTTAGGCTACCAATAAATTGCAGGGGTTTGCCCATGGATCTTAATAGCAACTTTGTTGGCAAGAGAAAACTGCTTTTAAATGTGTTTGTCCTAAGAACAAGCAAGTGAACAAAAATCCAGCCAGTTGTCATCTGTGGTTTTAAAGAGGACTCAAGGTGTGAGTCATGTCATACGATTTTGGTGGTTTCTTATGCAAAGCTTTTGGATTTTGATGAGCTTGGGGTTTTTACATTTGCTTGATTCCAGTGTCTGCAGCCATATCCCAACAGGGTGGCCTGAGAGCTGGATATGCAAGACAAGCTGCCCTAAATCACTATCTCCAGTACAGGTTATCTTATTGTTATGATAGAGATTGTTGCTGGGTTTTGACCCTTCTAGGATTGATACGTAGCCAGAGGTACCTTTTAATCCTCCCTGGAGGGGGGATTTTCCAAAATAATCACTTAATGGAGCCATATATAGCCAAGAACAAATTGGCCCTTACCCCAGGTTGATGCTTATGCATGACTTCGCTGTAACGCTGTACAGCTTCTGGGCATGCTGGTGGGTACTTTGTGCCTTTGCAATCTCTTCTGCTTTAAAAGCTGAAATAGAGAAGAGCACAGAGTTTTCCTGGTCTTAAAACCCAAGACTTACATTCCATATGCTCCAGTGCTATTTACTGATGTTGTCTATTAGCTGTTTGCTGGTGTGGCTGCAGCCCCAGAGCGTGCTCGTAGCACTGCTGGAAAACCCAAAGCAGGACAGAGGTGGTGTCTTCACCACCAGTTGACTACATCCCTGCAGTGCTGAGGGCTGTTTGGTGTCCTCTGTGTTCTCACAGGTGGATGCTCTTTTGCTCTGAACTCCTACCAGCATCCCAGAGCCAACCTCGGAACCAGGCTGGTCCCATTGGCGTAGAATCCTCTTTTAGGGCAAAACTCTTGCTGTTGACGTGGATATCTGTGTTAGCAGCAGAAATCTGTTCCTGAAAATCTGTAAACTGCAGTTCTTATGCTTATTACAGAAGGAAAAGTAGGCTCCCTAGATGGCTGGTTTGCTGGCTGGAGCTTGAAGTGTTAATTTATCTTTGCCTACCATGTTTAGCCATGCAGTGGCCCAGTAACAGCTATTCCAGACAAGTACCTGATGTTTATATGACACATGGGCAAGTGCAATGACAGACTGGCCATATAGGAATACACTGCATGGTGTGCTCCAAGGGATAGATTTACTGAATAAAAGAAAGAAGAATTTAAATAACCTTTACTCTTCATATTCAGGAGTGGGAAGGGCTCGATTCGAAGTTCTGCACACCTGCAGAATGATCTTTTTTACCCCAGTAAAGGCTTGCTAGTGAGTTGAATTTTGTACGCAGATTCCAAATCAAACTATTTGTTGATGTCATGAAAATTATACTTTAAGCTGTGTCAAACCCTCAAAAATGTAACTAATTTCCTCTGTTCACTCAACACCCCTCACTCAGTAAACTGGGGCCAGAAACCAAATGGCAAACCAGCTTGTGACTATTTTTGCTTTTTGTATGAATGTTCTGTTTGAATGTTTTTTGGGGTTGAGTTCTTTGGGGCTTTTTTTACCTTTTCTGTGGCCTTTTTTATCTTTTCTGTGAACATTCCAAGAGCGGTGTTTCTGCTGGGTGATTTTCTCTAAGCAAATGAAATGTGTTTGCTCAAATTATCTCTGAATGTGAACTCTGCATCGCATGTTTCCTGTGATGCATTGCAAGCTGTTAGTACATAGCCACCAAAATGGGGAACACGTGCAGTACTGGAGCTTCTATAATTATTCAGTACAGAACAAATTCCTAAATTTGACCGTGAGCTATCTGAAATTCACTGTTTTCAAGGTATTCACTGAAATAGACTTGTACAGTGCAGCAAAATTACAAGCAACAAATTCATTCAAAGATTTGATGAGATACATTTGAACATTCAGTGGGAAAAACATAACTCATCTGGTAGATTCCAGGTAGAAAGTAATTCATGTTTTAGCTATTGTGGTGGCTGAGTCTTTGTATGGGAACATTTCATACCAATTTTAGTCCTCCAGTAGTGTATATATAGTATAATTTCAGAGTGCTTTGAGTTAAATAGGTCTGTGTGCCTTTTTTACAAGGATCTCTAGGAGCTTTACAAATACTGATTGTGGCTTACGTTTTTCTTTCCACATGGGAGGTGTGTGTAAGTGGTTGGGTTCACATGTACAACAAAAGATTTGTGATCATAGAGGGCATCTGATCTGCCTGACATCACACACAGTACCTCAAGGTCAAGCCAGACCCCAGGAATCTTACCTGCTGCTCAATCCCCTAACTTCATCTACGACCTCAGGCTTTCTTCACATGCACTGTCAGAAGGAAACATGTATGTGTATCCCATGTTTGCCAGTAAAAAAGGTTTCTAACATCTGTGGAAATGATGGGTAGGAATTTGAGACAGGTTTCAATGTGAGCTGGAACTCTGATCTTATTGATGTGTCAGCTCTTGTAAAAGTTGAAGACTTAGAGTGGAGAAGTTAGCAAACATTCAATTATCTCTTTTGGCCCCAAACCGGGCTGTGAGATCTTAACTTGGAAATACCATGAGAAGTCAAAATACAAGAGCAACAGGAAGAAAATGTAGATGGAAGGAAATACGGTTGGGCCTTAAGCCTTAGAGCTTGATTTGATGTTCAGAGCAAAGTTCAGGCTAGCGGCTTTTCTGTCCAAGCTGGACCATGTGCCCATGGCTGGTCAGGACGCCACTCGCCTGCATGATGTCTAGCTCAAAGCACCAGAGTGTGTTTTCCCCAGTTAATGGCCACTGCCTGCAGGAGCTGAGTGCTGAGCCCACCTGAGCTGCAAGAGCGTCAAAGGGGACCCATGTTTGGTGTTCAGGCAAGGTCAGAACCGGGGGGGGGGGGGGGGGGGGGGGGGCTAAGCCCCCCATTATGGGCTGCCTTTGGTCTCCACCACATTGGCCAGGCACTCAGAGCGGGCTGGCTGTCCCTTACAAATTACAGGTCTTTGGTCTCCAGTGCTGTCAAAGCCAGCAACTATCATCAGTACTGTGTTGATATTTCATAAATAAACAAAATTGGCAGAAATGGCTCTGCAAGCCATGTTGGCTCCGTGGAGGACAATTTCCCAGGTTCTTTGCTTACTATAAGCCTTGCCTTTGCCTAATGTACTAACTCTCAGAAGAGCTTGAGAAGAATTTTAATGTGCTAAAGCTGGAAAAGAAGTGACCATCTCATGGCAGGATTTGCCTTTCCCCTTTGGCCTCTGGTTCACTCTACGCTTTCCTCTGGGTTTTGAATGTGCTCCCAAAGAAACATGCTTTGTCCCCTAGGGGAGCATCGCTCTTCGGTGTTTCCTTCTATGCATTATTAAGCTGCAAAAAGAGCTTTGCAGCTTTGAAATATGTTCTCATTAGCTGTAATTAAATCTTTAACTTCTTCAGGCTTGGATAAGGCACAAGCTCTGCTCATCCCAAAGTCTTTCTTCTCCTCTTTCTTTTTTTTTAAATATTTTATTAGTCTCACACTTTGCTAATTACTGAACCCAATGATGTTTCCAAAGCAGCCACAAATAAAAGTATTTACTATTCAGCGAGGCATGTGTTAATCTGGCAAACTATTATATTGGCTGCACAGTCTCTTATTTAATATGAATCACTCTGTAAAGTGCCTCAACAGCACAGCTTCTTATTCATTATTGCTTAATTTCATGATATCTGAGATGTGGGATTTCAGTTAACGGATAATTGAGATCATAAATCAAAATATTTTCAATGAGATTACATGAAACACAAGATGTTCAGGTTTGGAGCCTGAAATACCGTTGTCCCTCTCAGCAGCTCTCAGCAGGGATGGGTGAGGTCTGCAGGCATGTCCCTTTTTCTGTCTCGACTCCAACGCTGGGTCTGCCAAGACAGGGCAAGTTTTTGGTGCGTGGTCCACTTTCTGTCTGATATACTTGCATCACCTCTAGTGGTGTAGGATTCCCAAGTGACGTTTCTCTGCTCTTGACACATCCTTTAGATGGGAAGATTTCTTGTTCCCAGTTTACCAGTAAGAACATGAGGCCAGTCACAGCATATGCACTCAACTTTTGGCAGCATGTGAACATCCAGCAATGTATATGGGACTTAGCTGGGTTTTCAGGTTCTATACTACGTTGCCAAAACCATTCTCCAAGTGTCCTTAAGGTTTTACAGGAAATCTGGGAAGGAATAAAGATGTCGTAGACAGGTGGTCTCAACAACTGACCCATCTCTCTAACTCTTTTCCATGACAGGCACTGAAAATCAACTTACCTGGGATGACTAATTCCTTCCAAAAATCCTAATTACTGCTTTTGTTACTGAAAAGGACTCCTAGATAATGCTATATAAACCACTGATGCAGCAAGTATTTTAGAAGAGAGAAATTACTAGATGTACTGACAGGCACCTTCATTCTGTCTTCCCCATTTAACCCTACTGACCTCCATAAGCCTCGGATCGATCACGCTACCAATTTTTCTGACAAAAAATTAACTGATTCCTTTTTTTGAGAAAGTGGGAAAGAAAGGTTACCTTAAAAGATCACAAAGAGGACAGGAGTCCTCTTCATGTGGAACAAAGATGTTGTAAAACAAGAATGTCCAGTTCTAAATTTTTCTAATGGAGATAAAACCTTCAGCAGAGTTTATATATTTTTCGCTAGATTCCTTTTGTTTCTTTTCTTTCTTGGCTTATTTGTAGCAGCCTTGAAAATAGTAGTTTCATATGGAAATGCTGATACAGCACTCGGCACCATAGCAGCAACCCGTATCTTCTCTGGTGTATTTTAGGTTGCCAGCAAGGCCTGGGTTACTGCTGGCCAAATCTCACCAGGCAGAATTATTGCTTTTTATAAGGTCAGACGTGCAGCTTCTTCCTACTGGAAAGCCTGAGGAAGGACAATGAGTGATTCATTGTAGGCACTCAAGACACACAGACCCCTCGTGTGCACGGTTGTGGGAATACATTAGTACACAGATTTCCTGTTCGTACAGTCCAAGTTATGTAGAAAATGCCTTTGACTCATCGCTGGAGGACAGAATGGGCTGTTTGTGACCAGCTTTCTCTTGTTTCCTATTCTTTTTTGCTCTGCCCCTTCCAGGGTGTTGTTTGACTTTGTTATTCACCCTAGGGGTTGAGCTGGGAGGTTCACCAAAATCATGGACCATGTAGATTTAGAGCAGCTGAACCATTTAACCCAGGGGTGCAGCAAACTGTGGCTGTTATGGAACCTCCTGCAGCTTTGTCCAAGAGTCTCTGAGTTGCTCCATCTATCCAGATACTCAAAGTGGACAAATACACTCTCATTGCTAATCCTGTTTACTGACCCCATGCTCTGTGCCCCCAGGTAGCTGCACAAAATGCAGGGGGAGGATGGAAAGGCCATGGGATGGGAAAGGAGAAGCACGGGAGGATCAGTGGTAGAGGGTGTTCAGAGGGAAGAGCGTCCTGGGCAAATATTTCCTTGTGCTGTTAGACCCTTCAGGTCCACAGGTACTCATACCTCTCTGATGGGATGGGGACACTATTTTATTTCAGCGAACACAGTCATTTTTCTAAGAGCTGAAAAAGTTGCTTGAAGCCTTCAAAGCGGGTAGCGGTCTGATGTCAAAGTAATTTTGTGGATCCAGTGGTTTTCTCCAGGCTGTGGCAAATTTGGTGCAGCACTCATCAGTCCTTGGGTGCCTGTGGTTCTGCCCTATCATCCAAATCATCTTCATCTTCTGCCTGAATTCAAAAATTAGAAAGTGCCATTTTTCATTCCCAAAAGCTTCCAAGCTGCTCCATAGCTGCTTTACATTTGGTCGGTGTTGGCTAAAGGCCTTGCTAAGAAGTTCATCCATAGGTAAGGGTGAGTAAAGAGGTTAGGCAATGCAGTGTAAGGTCCTTCTTGCTGTCTGGCCTGGATCACAAGACCCAGGGAGCTTCACTTACTTGTTGGACCCTCTCTTCATCTCTGCTTTGCCCTTCTAGATGGGTTTTTCTTTCTTTCTTTCTTTCTTTTTTTTTTTTTTTTAATGATTAAAATAGTTCTAAATACCATCATTTTGCTCAAAGTGTAGAAATAGACTGAAAATGCATTCCCCAACTGAACCGAAAAATGTTCAGGTCTCATGTCATTATTTTTTAACCAGGTCTGCATTAAAAGTTTTATGAGCTGCTCCAGTTTCGGAAGGTTTCCCGTAAATGAACTTTCCACCACTCTGTGACAGCAGTGTGTTGCCAACACATGGATAATATGGAAAAATGAAAGGAGCGGGGGGAAGCCCCCCCCCCCCCTTTCCTCCATCTGTTACAATACGGGACTGTGGCAGGAAACGAGTTTTTGCAGTTTTATACAAGCAGAAGTGTGTTGTGTGTTTTGTTGTTTTTGTTTTTGGTTTTTTTTTTTTTAAAGCCGTGGAGTGTGTCATTTCAGAGCTGTCTCCAACAATCTGGAAGCAACCAAATTAAGGCATGGAAAAGACATTATGTAATTGCAAAAGACAAAAAACCCTCCCAACACTGAGGCCTTGTGGCAGAAGCCAGTCTCTGACCTCACCCTTCTCAGGATCTCTGGAGAACACTGTGTTCCTCTGGCCCCTTGCAAAAAATAGCCTCTGCCAGATTTCAGCAAACAATTCCGGCATTTCCTTCCCCTGCCTCTGGTCTGTGGGTGTTTTGGAGTCTCTCGCATGTGTGGGCAGGGATTCATTAGCTAAAATAAAAACCGTACTACAGAGCTGCATATTAGAGAAGGAGAAAAAGAAAGTTGGGGGGGGGGAAATTTAGGCAAGTGTAATAAGCCTGCGGCATCAGCTAGTTTGGACTCAATTCCGGTTTTGGAATTAATAAAGAGTAAGCCAGAAATAAAGGGGGTCTCTTGGGTCCTCTTGTCTCCCCTCCCGTCATCAGTCGTGGGCCCTGGTGCCTTGTCTTGCCCAGCAGCAGCCAAACCCCTGGGGTCTGTAGTGCTGCATTTGCAACTCCTGCCGGCACAGCTGAGCACGGGCCGAGTATTTGAAAGATCAAGGTCTTTGTTCTTTTTTAGCTTTTCCCAGTATAATCCCTACAGAGATGTAATCATTTGGTGTTGTTTTTACTCTGAATTCTCTTTAATTTCCTGCCTGTGGTTTTGGGGGTTTTGTGAGGTTTTATGGTTGTGGAGAAATTTTGCTGTTTACAGTGGCTGTCCTACATGCTCTAAAAACAGCATCCCATTTCTTCTAAGAAAAGTCCTCGTATGTCCTAATTTAAGTTACTGGGTCATCATTATTGCCACAGTGATACTGCTGAGGGAACACAAATAAATATCCTTGCCCACGGGCATCCTGCTGTCACTTTGGTCCCAGGTCTCTGGGGGCAGGAGAACCCTGTTCATCTTCAGGCTGCAGGTTGAAGACCCCAAATTTCACTGCTGGTATATCCAAAAGCAAGGGAAAGCTTCTCCATTTCCTAACCACAGAAGCCAGCGTGTTGCCTTCAGTTTTCCCTGCAAATGTGCTTGACTGTGGTTCGTGTCTGCCAGCTGGAGCTCAATACCTTCTTTACAAGCTTCTGCTTTTGGCAGGCAGGCTGCCAGGGGAGCCGGTGATAGATTTTCAATGGCTGGGCTGTTTATTTAGGATCATTGAACCTCAGAAGGCTCCCAGAAGCAAACAGAAGTTTTGGTTGGCCTGGTAGGGAACCCTACATCTGCCTGCTTGGGCTCTGCAACTATTGTTTTAGCATTAAGGAACGTTTGTGTTGCATGTTCTTTAGCTTAACAATTTGGCTGTTGTGGTGCAGGAAAGAGTTTTGTCCTGCTCCTGTCGGCAGCGATGCTTTCCTTGCTCATAAAGCTCTGCGCTGAGGAACGGGTTGGGGCTGGGATCTCAAAGGAGTCTGAAAGTTGGCTGTGGTCAGGATGCCACATTATATGTGTTAAGGTTCCTCTGCTAGGCTTGAGAGTGTGAAAGTTGCATCTATTACCTGAAAATGTAGAAATTCAGTGATATTAGGAGTGGAGAGGCTGGGGAATAAGGTGTAGAAAGACGAGGGCTTTCATGAAGGGTGCCGTCAAACTCACTCACTGTGCTGCAGCAGGCACGGGGTTCCTCTTTCTGTGCCACAGCAGTGCACCCCTTCCCCTAAGCCCAAAGACGATGGAGAGATGCGCAGGCAAGTTCTCCACTGCAAATCCCGCTCCTGTAGCCAGCAAAGGGAGGTGAGCAGCTGCAGGGCTATGACAATGCTGCTGCCAGAGCCACAGCATCCAAGAAGCCTTCCTTTTGACTTGAGCTCAATTTCTGGGTAAAACAGGGATCCTAGGTTTTAAAAAAACCCACTAGCATATCGCTGGGATGGATGGCCAGGTGCAACAGCCCAGCGGCAGGGCTGTGCTTGGTACAGCTGGAGCAGGGCACCCACAGCCATGTCTTTCTGATACATCAGCTCACGGGCTCCTTTCTACAGCCACTTCCATACTCCTTGACAGGGCAGAAGGGCAATGAAGGGTGAGGTGAGGACTTCTTGCCTTCAAAGGGGCTTACAGCCATGCCCTTAAATGCCTCTGCATTGATCGGTCGTCCCTGGCACCAGCCTGCTGGCTGCACAGTTATCTGAGTGCTGGCCCTGCCGCTTGCCCTGTAGGGAGAAGCTGCTGCTTGCTGGCAGCTTTTGCTTTTTCCCCTGTGGAAGAAACCATAAATCATTGATGAATCCTTTACCTAAATGATGCTGCAGCTCCTCCACCAAGGGAGCCAGGCTGCAACAACCCAGAGTCATTGGGGGGAGTAATTCCCATTCCCTTGTCCCTCGCCAGCGGCAGCAGAGCATGCAGAAGCCCTGTGGACTGGTGAATCGAACATGAAGCCCTGAGAGAGCGTTTTCTAAGCCCCACAGTGGTGCTGCCTCATTGCCTTCCTTCTGGAGGAGTATCTGACATCTTGGTGCTGGGGATTTTTTTCCTCCATTGTGCCAGAACAAAGATAAATATATACATAGTGCGTTAACTGATAATAAAATTAATATATTAAATATATTATTAAACATATATTACACAGATATATCATTAATAATATAATGAATAAATAAAAATAATTAAAGGTAAATAATAAAGCTGTTTGCCTCCCTTGCAAACAACTTTAAAATGTGGCAGGTCTCCGTAGTGCTGCAGAAAATGCAGCAGGAAAGGACAGCGACCTAACTGTGGCGAAAGTGTTGATGGTCGCCAGGATCCTTCAGGCCACTTTGAAAAACCTCTGCTGAAATGGGGCAGAAACTCATTGATGGATGGATAGAGAGGGGCTGAGCTGGCTTGGGGGGTCAACACTGGCTGCCCAGTCCCAACTGGCTCCTTGTGGTATTTTGTCTTGGTTAGAGGAATCAAGCTCACTTTGTAGGATGACTGGTAAGAGCTTTTGAGTCTCTTGAGGAATGACCATCATGTTTGCCGGGGTGAGGAGCTGGGGAAGGTGTCGAGTATCTCCAAAGCTTGTGGAAATCGGTGGCTGGGGAAGCAGCAGAGATGCAGCTAGGAGAAGGGAGAAGAGCTGAATGTGGCCATTAGGCACTGGGGGGGGAGGGATATGACTAAGCTCCTGATGTCCTGGGGACCTCCTTCCATGATTGCTGAGGCTGACAAGTCTAGAAGGATCACACAGACATCAGAGAGCATTTATGAACCTGATCTCAACCTGGCCGTGCCTTGCCGGGGTTTCCACTGGGAAGAAGTTGGCTCTGTACACCTAATTCCACCTCCTCGGATCCTGATGCCTTGTTAACTGACTGCCTGATTTCTCAGGTAATGTTCCATTTACACAATGTAATTAGATTTTGGAGAGGGGGCACAGAAAGCACTGCCAGCAGTTGTTACCCCCTTGACAAACAGCACTGTGTGAAGAGAGCCTTGAAATGCCAGCCCTGAGCCCTCTCTCTAAACGCAGCCGGCAGCGGGGTTTAAGCCATATCCCCAAGGAGACACTAGCTCAAGCATCACATCTTCCCCTCTGGAAGAGGTTTTGCCTTGCTGCTTGATAATGTTCCTTATGATAATTTGCCAGCAATTACTTCAGAGCTTTGTCTCCTCTTGTAAACAGTCTATCAAATTCCGAGTTGTCATTCAGTCTCTGGGCTGAAATAGCATGTGTGTGTCTGTGCAATCCTGAACGCACCTGGTTTAGGTTAAACAAAGCCTGGGGGGTGTTTTCTGCTGCACTGATGTACCTGTGTGGCTCAGACCTGTGATTGTCCTTAAATGCTGCAGATTAGTGCTGACTGCTGCAGGGATTGCATTAGTGTCTGCTGGCTGGATATTAGGACAAATTTCTTCACTGAAAGAGTTGTCAGGCATTGGAACAGGCTGCTCAGGGAAGTGGTTGAGTTGCCATCCCTGGAGGGATTTAAAAGATGTGTAGATGGTGGCACAAAGCGACATGGTTTAGTGCTGGACTGGGTAGTGTTAGGTTAACGATTGGACTCAATGATCTTAAAAGTCTTTTCCAACCTAAACAATTCGGTGATTCTGTGGCTACTACCCAGATCTCTGTATATTGTTGTGTTCCTGCAGCACATCAAAATGTTCTCTCCAAACATTTTTGGAGCAAGAAACAGTTTTTTGGGGGGAGAAGGAAAAAAAAAAAGTATTATTTGCTGAAAACATATTTTTGTTTTGAAAGAAAAAGGCAAAAAGCATCTCAGACAGGTAACAGGAATGTAAAATACTCAGTGGAAAGTAAAATCCTTTTGATTTTCTCTTCTTCCCATCCGTGTCTAACCCAGCCCCTCAGTATCTCCCATGCATAGCTATGGCACAGCCAGTCTAGAGTTGTTAAGGGAATTTCTTCCTTCTGAACTGAAGATGATCTGTATTGGAAGGAACAAACCTAATGCATTTTAGCTTGGCTAAAAAAATGGATTATTGTTTTAAGTTGGGTTATTTGAAAGGGTTGAAACTACTCAAAATAATTTGCTTCTTTCAATAAGCAGTACTTTATGGTGGAAAGATCATAACTTATGTGTCTTATCTTTTTATCACCGTTAAGTTTTTAATATATTACCAATTATCTCTGGATTAGTTGAAAAGTTCATCGTTATGTCTTCTCTCTCCAAATTAACATAAATTAATTACTCTTCCCGGAAAGGACTGTGGAGAGAATAAAAATGCCTTTTGGTAACTGGTCAGACTTGAACAAAAACCCAAAAGTGAGTGTATCTTTAAATGCAGAGAGAAGAGACAAAGCAGCCCCCAGTATTAAATGCCAAACAATAAAGCCTTTAACATGTCTTTGGGATTTCGAGGGGACTGTACTGCTGACCTCTCATTCCTGCATATTTTCTGCTGGCAACGTGGCAGCCTTTTCCCTCTTATCTGCTCTTAGAAACCCATCCCATGAAATGGCAACTTGAGGACCAAAGTAAAAGCAGGCACTGAACTGATGGCTTTGCTTGGGAGGGTGGAAGAAGCTCAGAGCTGGTGGTCGCTGGAGGTAAAAATGGTCCAAGGCAGTTAAGGCCGTGGACACATATCCTGGTCCTGGTCTGGCTGGACTGTCTAGACACATCGCAGCCACTCACCAGCAATGATTTCTACGGCTCTCCTGGCAGAAGGGTTGTGAAGCCCCCAATGTGGCTGCTTTCTTCCCCGCAGGCTGGTTGGCTGGTAGCTGATGGGGCAGCTCTGGCATAGCCATGGTAGTAAACACATAGGGGATGTGGGAATGGCTTGATCTGGCCACCATTCATAAAAGAGACACTTATTCAGAGCCTAAATCCAACTGCAAATCCCTAGCTTGCTGCTGCAAGTAGCTCGTGAAGGTGTTCAGGCTCATGGGGAAGATTAGGTGAGGTGGTTCCTGGTCCTGGTGGGACCTCATGAAGAGGATGGGTGCATGGGCGCTCCTTCTCACTCCAGCATGCACTGTGGTTGTTGCACACACACAGAGCTGCCACTGTGCTGTGTCTGTGTCATGTTGAAGGCATCACCCGTGGTATGAACCTTGGTATGCACCTCTGGCAAATGTTCCAGCTCTGGAGCCAGAAGGCTTGGGCAGAGGAAAGGGGCCTCTATCTCCTGACAGTCACATTGATTCTGTATGAGCCTGACAGTGGCTTGGATACAGAAGCCTTGCCCCTGCGGGAGGAGGAGGAGACTGCATTTAGAAGTGACTCGTGGGGACATGAGCACCCTCCTTGCATGGTGGCATGAGTGCAGAGGACCTCCTGGCTGCTGGCATGGGGGGCATTACTGACAGGTAGTGGTGGGGTGGCTGATTTTATGTATTAACAAAAGGGACATCTGACTAGTAAAACAGTAATTACCTTCAGATCTAGTAAGTGTAATTACTGAGTAATCCACCAGAGTATATAAGGAGGTACGAATATTTTTAGCCTGCAAGTGAGTTCTTCATAGTCCCCAGGTGCCATACTCCAAGTAAAGAGCACTTAGGCAGCACTGATGGCCTGTAGCTTTTAAGAAATTACTGTGATGCATCTTTAAAACTGGCAGCTTTATTAAAAAGGGAGGTGGGGGGATGCTATTATCTTAAAATAGCTAGGTTAAGAGGGAATACACATTTCAGGAGGGCCCCATTGGACTGCAAGGCTTGCAGGCTTGGTAGCTTGAGGTACAGCTTAGAGCCAGAGATGCTGAGAAATTTGTCTGGGCCATTTTGAGCTGAACGTGCTGCTGTTCTCTGATCCAGGCAGTGGGGCTGGGCTGGGATCATCCAATGCTGAGATGGGCACTGCCCAGCTGTCCCATGTGTAGTCAGAGCAGGACAAGGAACCTTTGTCAAACACCTGGAGGATGCTAGAGCACAGAAACCAGTTGAGCTGGACCGGTACTTTAACGAGTACACATTTGCTGCTTGGCTGACGAGTGTGAAAAAGGAAAGGAAATTGTAATTTTCTGGTGGAGCAGATTTATTATTCCTTTTTTAAAAAAAAATAAACTTCCAGGAAATCCCATTCATGTTTGCCATGTGGCCAGGGCACGTTTTCAAAGAACCGTTGCAGAGCAAGCAGCTCACCATTATGTTCAAGCATGATTTCAGAGCACCTGCCTGAGCTACTCCCATTGCCAAGCGCTAGATGAAGCCCTGGGAGACAGAGCCTTTGAGCCTGTGTCAGCACAAGCACTCCCTCATCAGCCTTTCTTTTAATACCTCTGCATAACAAACACCAATTACTATCATTTATGAGGGCAAAACAAAGGTCACACTGGCATCCTGACTTGTGCTTGGATGGTTTCAAGCTGCAGTTTGTTACTTATGTGACAAACATTATCTTTTGCTCCTACTAAGAACTTTCTTGGCAAGTTCCCCTCCTCCACCCCCCACCCCCAGCCAAAAGTTTGTGCGTTGGAGAATGTTTTCCTAAATTCAGGTGAGGGGTTTCAGAGCTGAGTGGCCATAGTTCACCTGAGCCAGCCAAGCACTCCCAGTCTTATCAGTGCCTTGCCAGCTGGGAGGGATGCTGATGGGATGGGTGCTTGAGTGGTTCCCGTTGTGACTGCAGAGCGATGGAGCTAGCAGTTTCTATTGCAAACACCTGTTTACCAGCAAGCCCAGTACGTACATGTTCACAGTGAAAGGTGTGCACTCCCCAAGTGCTCACAGAAAGCCTGTTAAAAAAAAAAAAAAAAAAAAAAAAGGTGTAAAACCCACTCAGCTAGATTCATTTCCATATTTGCAGAAATTTCCGTGGGAATGCCTTTCACAGCACTCAGCCAGCTCGTGCTATGAATTAGCTGAGCCCTTCAACTGCCCCCGGCCTGCAAAGCAATGGTGTGCTGCCTCTTTCTTCCTTTTTTAGCAGACATTTCAAAAGGCAGTATCTTATTCCAGCCTCTTCAGACTGAAGTGGGAATGCAGGCCTCGAAACACCTGCTTCCCGCACCGGCAGCGCTGAATGGCTGAGGAGCATGCAGCCACTGAGCCTTTGTTTTAGGGCTTTCTTTTAACTACAAGGAGTAATCGGAGTTGGCTGTTAAATGAATGAGTTTCGTTGGAAGACAAGCCTGGACACCTGAGGTCTTGCATTCCCGGCAGGGCTGGTGAGCACCAAAGGGCTTTTTCAACAGGCATCACTGGAAAGTTGCTATTATGTGCGAGCTTTACACTCAAACACCTTTGGACAATGAAGGCACCAGAGGACACTGCTGCTCCCAATTGTCAGCAGCAGAATAAATCCGTGCTTCCTGCAGTGTTTCCCTCCTCCGGCCGAGGGGCTGGTGCAGAGCAGAGAGCTTTGCAGAGGCACAAAAGGTCTCTCAGTAGAGCAGGGGTCAAACTGCGGGTTCCTCCTTTCAGAACAGCTCCTGATCTCTGATGCAGAGAGTCCTGCGAGACCCCCTTTCGGAAACGGAGAAAGAGTGACATTGTGTTGCAGAAGCGAAGAAGAGAGGGAGGAGGAGGGAATTCCGTTCCAGGCCCTGCTCCTGAAATGAACCTGGGCTGGGGTTTCGAAGCTCCCCACAGCAGTTTTAGGCCCCCAGCTCCCAGTGGGACCGATGGGAACTCTTACCCTAAATCTCTGCCCTTCCTGGCTGTGCAGCATCTCTCAGAGGGGGATCCAGATACCTGCATCCTTCTAGCTGTGCACCCCATTTGGTCCCCCACGTGTGTCAGGGGGCGTCTGCTGGCCCTGGAGCTGTAGGGAGGCAGTGAGATGGGTTCTGGTACTGAAGGACACCTGCAATCACAGTAATTCAGGTGGACTGGTGATGCGTGTGTCAGCAGGAAGGGGCTGTCTCTTTGCAGAGCTGTGGGCTCCAGTGTCCACAGCCTTTCCCAGGACTTTGGTGAGGACCAGCAGAGATCTTTGGGATGAGCTATGCTGTGGTGCCGGTAGCATGCTCACTCTTTCCTCCAGTGGTCATAGGCTGCAAGTGGATTTGCTTCTGCAAAGCAGACGGAGGCTGCAGTGCCTAACTTCAAAGTTGCTGGGCTCCCTGCAGAACCAATGTCTGCCCTTGAAGGGTGCAATACAGTGCCCTTAAAAATAGGCCGGGAGTCTTACACTTGTCCTCGCTCAGTCCTGTCCCGTGGCAGTCATTGGTGGCAGGGTTGTTTTGTACAGTGGGCTCAGCTGGACATGGCACCCCAGGATGGCCAAAGGAGGGTGCGCAGGGCGACCTCATTGCCGTTTACGTGTTATCTTCATGAGCAGATACAATGGAGCCATAGAAATTCATGTGGAGAGTGACATATTAATACTAAGGACTTGATGTCCCCGCTGTTCATGTTTTGGGATTAGTGCTTTGACTTGTTCTGTTCAGATCTTGGACCTGTTCGCTGATGGGCTGTATTTTTTATTTGTACCTGTAAGGAATCCTGTTCTCACAGCCTGAGTCCTCTGTGTGATGGGAGCCAAAGTGAAGAGTTTGGGAGTTCCAAACCGCACTTCTGATCCAAATCAAATCCTTCTGAGGACACTTTCTTGGACTCTCTGCTGGGGGTAGGGAGATGCTTTATCACCTTGTTTCTGCCAGTGTGTGCTGGGTGGCAAGTCTGGAAGAACTGATGGGATGTGCAAACCTTCTTCTCCCCTGTACAACAGCACAGGCACCTAGGCTGGGTCTACCAGCAGCAGCTGGAGGGGCCCAGACATCCAGCCCTCACCGAATTCGGGTGTCCGGTGGGTGCTTTGTTCCCCTGCATACTGTGAACATCCCAGCCCTGGGCCATCAAGGTCCAGCAAGCCAAGAGCCACTGTTGGCCAACGTATAAATGTACACAGCATCTACATTTTGAGTCTCTTACTACCTTTTTTAAGGCAAATGTTTTCCCCAGAGGTTTCTGAACTCTTTGAATAGTGTAGGAATATGGCCATGCACGTGGTACTCTTCCTGTCCAAGCCCTGCAAAATCCCTGGCTGCATCACCCTGGCACAGGTGAGGTCTTCAATGGCCCTGGACCCCAGCTACTGTCACTTGTCCCTGTGGCTGAGGAAGCTCTTGCAAATCACGCCCCTTCTATTTTTCTACCTGTAGAAAGCATGTGGCAGCCCAGTTCTGAGAAACTAACGCAGGGGAGCCTGAATTTGGTCGTCACATTCCCCATCTGTTAAGTACATCCACACAATGTATTTCAGTACGTGTCTTAAAACAATGATTTCCTTTTCTCTTATTGTTTCAAATCCTTTGGATTCCTCGTGCAGATTAAGGAGTGACCCTGTAGAGCTGAAACACAGCAGCAGAGCTTCTGGGGTAAATCGGATCTCGTCTCCCCGCAGAGCACCAGCAGCGGAAGAATAGCACTGTGCTGGCATTGCATATTTGCTCTGCAGCCAGGAGCCCGGGGAAAGAAAGGATCCAGCTTGTCCATATTGCATGGGTGCAGCCGTCACATTTTAAGGGGTGGAAGAAGGGAAGGGGAGACCCACCAGAAACTTGTTGAAAATCACCATCCATTTACAGCTTTTCTTTCTATGCAATAAACTCCTCTGCTTTCTGCTGTGCAGAAAACAGCATGTGGGGAATTCTGATGCCAGCAACACTTTTTACTGGAAACCAGGATGTTTCTGTAATGAGGAAAGAAACGTTCTTCAGCATGAAGTTATCAAACAACTTGACAAATTCAGATGCGCTAAATCACTCGGTGTAAACATCTGTCTGGCCTGCTTTTATGTGCCTACAGCAAGGGTGGCTTATCCACTTCTTGGCAAGATGCGACCTCTGTCCTCTGGTGCTATTTTTAGCTTGTATTTATTTGGAGGAGGATGTTACAATAATCTAATCAGGCCTCACTTGCCTTTAATTCCTCTTAAGACTCTTTTGGGGAGAGGGGCGGTAAAAACACTGCTGTGGCTAAGGCTATTGCAGCGTGCTAGGATGTGAAAGCTCCACATATGGTTCCCTCCGAACATTGGAGCCATTGGACCCTGCATCGTTAGTACTTGTCTTGGCTGCATTAGTGACTTGCTTTCTGATGTTAGGGAAAATTGCTTCGCTGCGCTGTTTCACGTTTACGTTTTGTCCTTACGGACAAAGCTCTTTTGGGGCAAAATTGGTTGTTAGTGAGTTTTCCTGGCCCTTCTTTTGGGGTGTAGGGGGGGAGAAGCATGGCTGGGAGCTGTTAGAAAGCAGCAATATTCAAGTGTAATCCCATTGACCTCACTGAGAATGCTCACGTGTTTTAAATTAAGTGTGTCCTTAAATATTTTCAGGAATCGGAGCTGGGTTAGTTTAGGCTGAATATATTCAGAAATGCATATGCATTTGGGACCAGAAGGGAACTTGACTGTTTTAAACCCATTAAATGTAAAAGAACAAGATTGTGTGTTGGCTTAAGAGCTGGGAAACCAGTTTTGAAGTCACTATTCCCTATTGCTGAAAGGAACCCCGTGCAGCAGCTGCACAGTAGCATGGGAGGGGAGCAGAGCTCCTAAGGGCAAGGCAACCACCTCCCTTCATCCAGGCAGACCTGGGCACAAAGTGATGCTTGGTACAAACATCTGCTTGCTTTGCATTTCACTTCTCTGTGCAGTGATGCGCTGCTTAGGAAGGTAGTCCCACCTGTGGGAACTGCACCTTCATGGCTTCTGTGCTCCCACCATGGGACTGCATCATGGAAATAGATTTGTAGTTTATACTAAAGGAAAACCTACAGACGGTTTTGAGAAAGTTGCCTGCACCAGGGTTTTTACCTGCATCTTTTCCCATCAAGGCATTTCTGTTTCATGAAAAGGTACTTAAAACCTTTAGCTGTTTCTTTTGTTTGGCATCAAAGCCAGCTTAGAGGAGACTTTTTTTTTTTTTTTTTTTTTTAATTTTAATAGCAGCCAGCTGCATTAGCATGGTCTTGAACCATATTCTTCCTTCTGCTTTGAATATGAAACGTATAGCAAGGGAACATTAGTTTTTTGTCTTGGCAATAAATAGTGTCTTAAGCTGCCAGTAATGGAACTTGCCCATTTACTTGGGAGAGAAAGTAAAAACAAGCACTAATGAAGAAAAGGAGCAAATCCAGCATTTCAGGTCCATGTTCCCTGTTCCCTATGAATAGGCATATACTGCTTGGAGCAGTTATGACAATGGACTGGAAATCCACCGGGTGTTGCTTGTGCAGGTATAAATCCTGCTGGCTGTGAGCCACTTCTCTCTTATCAGTTTCTCTGCTGCAGTGAAATGGTTCAAAATTCACTTCTGGGTCCTGAGGCAATGCCCATGTACTTGCTTTGGCTTTTGCATGTAACAGCAGAGCATGTGTTGGCATTTTTTTCTGTTTTAAAAAAGGGAGGAAGAGGAAGAAAAGAAGGTGTTTAATTTGCTCCAGGAAGGATCACCTTACAAACCTGAATGAAATAAAATAAATGCTGTTTGGTTCTCCAGCCACAAGAGAGAGCTTGTCCAGTTGACAGAGCTAATGCCCTGTTCATGGGCTAGTTCTTTTTGAGCTCTTCAGTGCCCATGGCCAACATCCCAGAGGCCATGGAGCCTATTTCTGAGCCATCCAGCACTGGGAAATGGGTGAATCCCCTAGGATTTGCTCTCTGGCATGAGCTCTTTGTGGCCCTTGGTCACACATTGCAGCACTTCTGGTTTTTGGCTGGTTCTTAAAGGATGTCCCGGTCAGGCTGAGCAGACACAGAGTCTGTGGTTTTCTCTCTTCCTGAGTTCAAGTTCTGTTAAGTGGGAGTGCAGGAAAGAAATGAGCCTTTGTAAACTGTTAGTTCACAACTGTTGCTGGGTCATGTATCTGTCCGCTCATCCCAGTGCCTGTCATCACACAGCTGCCACAACCCTCTATTTATCTTGCTCCTTCTCTTTCTTCCTCAATCATTTCCCCCCCTCCCCGCCCCGTAGTCTGCCTTGCTGCTGGTTTCTGCTCCGTTTTTTCTCTCCCTCTTGCTTTCTCCTTGTCTCTGTACTTTTTTCATGCCTTTACATTTGTTCACCACCTGCGTTCGACCAGGCTTGCAGCAAAAGCAGCTCGCTCCCTTCGAACCTCCTAGGGGTGTTTCTCATCGTCTGCAGGAGTGAAATGAGCCACAACCACGGGACAAAACTGAACTTCGTTCCTGCGATCAGAGCATGGTGAAATTACTCAAAAGTCTATTTAGAAAACAAAATCCCAGCTCATCTTTCCTTTGAGTTTCAAAAGCCCAGCTCATCTTTCCTTTGAGTTTTTAATTCACCAACGTGAAGATCCAGCAGAGCTGGACACCCTGGAAGTCCCTGCAGAGCCAGTCTTGGTGCACTGCAGTCCAGCTGGGGAGTGTGGATGGATGCTGGGGACACTAGTTTAGCAGTGCTGCTGAGCCCAGGGTCTGTTGGTGCTTCAGGGGCAATTTTGACACCCAGTCCTGCCTTCTTGGTGCTTAGAGTTGGAGTAGGTGATCTCCTGAGCTGCCTCCCTGCCCTTCATTTCAGATAAGCTGCTCTGCTGGGCTGTGATACACCTGCAGAGTGCCCTGCCTGACAGCCAGCCTGGCAAACCCAAGAGGGATTGGGAGCACCCATTTCTGCCTGAGGTCTGTGTTTGCCCAGTTAGGACTTGCACAAGAGGAATCCTATGTGTGTGCATGAAGGAATGAACATAAAACCACCCTCTCACCCACCTTCCTGCATCTGCACCTCCCTACTTAGTGTTTCCAAAGCTATCTTTGCATCTGCTCACAGATGATCTCAGGAGTGATTTTGGGGGATGAACAGGCTTTGCTGCTTCTACATCAGCTTTAGTTTTCCCCGTGGCACCCTGAATTTCTTTAAACCTGAAGTTCCAGAAGTGCAAAACCATGGCAGAAGACTGTTGAAACATGTACAAACTGGCAAGCAAAATATGCTGCATCTTACTGAGAGGGCCAAAGTCTTAGAATTATCCTTCTCTTATTTAAGGGCTCAAGTGTAAACTCAGAAACCTGACTTTAGTAACTCATGTCTCTTAGCTATTTTATTTATAAAGAGCGAAAGTTCTTCTGTGTCCTGCTAAATAACTTTTTGACTGGGAAGATATGAGGTGAGGTACATAACTGCTTCATAGTTACAGTAGTGCACTTGGGATTAAGCTTTGAATTTTCCTAGATATTCAGATATCAGAGCTTTTGCCTTGAACATGCTTTGTTTGTAGGAAGATTTTAAACAAGGCAATGTATAATTCCAATGGGATATTTGGTCAGAAGATAATCCTACAATTGTCCTTCAAGTGTGGATATATCATGGCTTATGTAGAGTTATGGAAAACTAGTCCTAATTGTAACCTGAGATTTTTATCTAAGACATGACAGTTTTTTGGAAGATGCACTCTGGAATGTCAGGTCATGACCTGCCATATTGTCAAAAGCCAAATACTGTATATAGCACACCATTCCTGTCTGCGGCTCACATCAGTTTTGGCCAACAGCTAGTCAAGGATGAGAAAGCATGGAGGAGAACAGCTGAAGGCAAGGTTTGTCTTCCTCATCCTGCTGCCGCCTGTGTTTGCCCTACAACATGTGAGCCTGCAGAGCTGCTGTTCTCTCCGACAGTCAGCCAAGATTTCTCTTTCAGGAGAAAACTCTTGATAGCCAATAGCTTCTAAGGTTTTTGGGGTGCCCCTGCCAGACCCTAATTGGTTGTTTTACTCAAATGCCTCTTCTTTTTTGGCTTCATGCAGTTGCTTGTTAAATATAAGAATCCACTGGTCATCTGATATGGTCTTTGGAGATGAGAATATATCTTTTTATACGTAAAGATATAAATACACACAGACAAATAAATATGCTCCTTAGTGTTGTGCCGCCTTCTCTGTCTCAAAAGTCTTACATTGAGATACGTAGTGTAAGGAGCCATTAGAAACACCTGTGGACATCACCCATGTACATCTCTGTTGATATTTCTTTTCTTTAGCAACATATCTAATTCCCCTTATATTGAGCCTCCTCCAAAAGTACTAATGAAAATTGTCAATAATAGAAACCACTAACGCTCCTCAGCTCTTGCAGGGACTTGATGAGGTAAAGGACCTTCTTTTCCACATACCGCTTTGGTTTTAGCTCTATGTTTCCTGTTAAACATATGTAGTGTATTCCCAACATATGGGTGTTAAAAAAGAAGGAATTACCCCCAATGCCGCCTTATGAACATCATTATGATTCTTGTGACTTCTTGATGGTTGGTCTCCAGAGGGGGAGAAAGCGTGGGATTGCGCAGTGAAAACCTTTCTAGCCCTCTCCTGTCCAGACTCCTCTCCCTGAAAGCCAACCTGTTCCTAAGCGATGAAACGAGGGAGGCCAAAACTGGGATAGGGCTGTGCAACGGTAACAAGGCAAAAAGTATAATTGTGTTTGCATATTAGAAACCATGGCCAAATATCTTGAAATATTGCCTAAAGCAATACTCGGGCTGCTCCCCTGTGCTTTGCCGGGCACATGGTTTGTCAGCTGGATTCAAGAGCAGGCAAGGAAATGTTGTGAGGTGGTGTGACAGCTGTAATTGTCACAGAGGGGGGAAACCCTGCAGAAAGCTCGTACAGTGTGTGTGTGGTCTCCTCAATGTGCTTTACTCTGTGTGTATGGGTGTACAAAATTCCACATACAAGTTGGTTTGAACTCCAGGGATCAGCTTAAAGATCTGTGATGAGCCAGGTTGTATTGAGAAGCAGGAAGAACTGATTCAGAAGATGTCAGTGCAGGAAAAAAGTAATCCCAACGCATTTGTAATGATGGTGGCTTGGACTTTTACACTTAGTTTACCTTCTGAAGGAAGAATCTGGTTTCCACAAAAAAAAACATTTTCACTCCAAAAATTTATTTTTTACTGAAAACTGGAGAAGGGAATTTTGAGGCTGGGGCAAATGCTAGTCTCTGTGTCTTCCCGAGTACTAATGAGTGCCTCTCTAAAGTTTTATCACAAGTTGTGCATTTCTGTCCATGATCTGGACACTCTCCTTCCTCTTGTCTAGAAGTCACCTTCCCGCAATGCATTGCACTTTCTGCTGCAGGGCTTAGGTCCATACAACCCTCCACTTCATTGATAATTGCCATAATTTTCAAGCTAGCTGAGTTCTTGATTACAATAAAAGGGATGCCTATACTCAACTCAATAGATGTTAGCTATTTTGCTTCCAAGGGTAATTAGTCATGGATTTAAATAGAAGGAAATAATTGATGTACGCATAGAGTGGAAGCACTTCTGTGCCATTATGGTCTGAAAACTCATGTTTATTTGTTCATTCTGTCTGAACTTGAAGGAGCTCTTTTGTTAGCATGGTAAAAGCAGTAGGCTTTTTGACATAAGATTTTTCTGTGTCTTATTAGAAGCTATTTTCTCATTTCTGGAAGAGTGGGTAAGAGCAAATTACTTGAATTTATCATACTTGGAAAAGGAAAACAAAGGGAGTTTTCTGAAGAGTTATAACGTATTTCTGACATGGTGGGGGTTACATTGGTATAACATGACAAATGTTTATTGAGATACACCTGTATATCCATACTTTAGCAGAAACCTGTAGTTTGGAAAGGTTCTGATTCAGGATTTCCATCTGGAAGGTGCAAGACACACTGGTATCATCAGCCAAGAGCACAAGAAGGAGCTTTGCTTTGTCTTTGTAAGTCCTTTTCGTCCACTGACCTTGTGGTTCATGTTCCCTGTCTTCTCTTCTTCCAAATGACCTAGTGTGGTTAGTTGTGTTATGACAACATCATAAGGAGGAGCATCACCTGGCTCCTCAATCATCTTAAAATACAGTCTCATCCCTATTTTATGCCTCCCTTTGGTTATCTCTCAAGTCCCCCCCCCCCGCCCCCCATCCCCCCCCCCCCCATTCCCTTGCAGCACTTGCTAGGTGCAGCACCTCGTGATTCATCTGTCCTCCAGGGAGGTCATCTTGATTATCTTCCCAGTTCTGTGTCCACCTTTTCACCTAGCTTCCCACGGTGAGTTCTTACAGGGAAAAAAACCTCCACATGCAGGATACAGACCGGTGTCATGTTGGTTGTTGGAGGACGGGTATCTTACCTAAAGCAAAAAGTAACTGAAAAACTGGGCTAGGACACAGGAGCCAGAAGAGCTGGGCTAAGAACCCCTTGAGGAAAAATGGGACCCAATCCAGGTCTCCCACATTCTGTGCAAGAGCCTAAGCCACTGGCCACTAAAGAACAGAAAACCCTTTTATTTGCTGCTTCAGGTCATCAGATTTTGACTCAAATTCACCAGTTGCTGGATGACCTACACTGTATGAGTAAGCGGTTAGGTGAAAAATATGATCTATGTGTAGATAAAGTGATAACATTAATTCTTACCGTGCCTTCAATCTGACAAGAGTTACATCTTGCTACTATACGTAGGAATTCCCATTGTTGCACATACAAATGATAGTGTGTTACTTATAAGCTCTCTTTCATGTCTCTTACTGGGCTAGAGAAATGCCTTCTCAGAAACCTGTGCTGTCAGCTAAGCTGACAAAGGTTTTATTTAACATGAGGCAGAAGTAATATTCTTTAAAGAAAGCTGCCATGCCATTAATTGTCACTCTGGTCTGTGTCAGATGCTTGCAAGAAGCGTGCTTGGTTCCTCCACAAACACAACTGCATCTTTCACTCTTGAATAATGTGCTCCAGATGTTCCACCCTGTGAGAATTTCTTGTGCCCGCTGCAATGCCAAGAGAAAAATAAAGCAGTTCAATTTATTTAACCCAGATCTCAGACTGTCTGTCTGCATCATCTAACTCCATCAAGCTGATGGAGCACATGGAATGGATGGAAAACATGTGGTTCCTATAGACTCTGGCATTTTATGTTGATTAACAAATGTAACATTAGTTTACCCAAGGCCATAATGGGCATGAGCGTGTATTCATGGCAGGTTCTCCGTATCTTCCCCATACTGTACCATTAATACTCATGCTTTGCTACTCAGGCCCAGAGCCCTCAGAAAACTTTGCCAATCTTTCTCATTCTGCTCATGGTATCAGCCTGAGGACTCTCTTACTTACTTTCTTTATAGGCCAAACACAGAAATAGTGCCTAAGTTGCCATTAAAATTTTAAATGGTCTGCGATCCTTTTCTGCTTAAGTATTTTGTGGATGGCGTTGGGACCTCTTGTGTTCTTGGCTGTAGCTCAAATACTTATTGTAGTGTTTCCAGGCAAGACTGGGGGCTTACAGGAGGGTTTTAAAGAAGCCCACTCACAGTGGGCTCCAAGCTGTCCTGCACAAACTGTCTTGGTAAGTGAAATGCCAGCACCACCTTCCCACCACTGAGGGGTGATGAGAACCATTCAAGTGGCATTGGAGGGAAGGGCAGGAGAACTAGGTGTGACACGGTGGGCTACAGAGCTCTGGTTCTTCCGGCTGAGCATACGGAAAGGGGGGAGATCTATCTCCTCTGTATTTAGCTCAAGAGCTTTCGATGGTTGTTTTCAAGGGGGAAGAAGTTTTGTTGTTCAGGTGTCTTGGGACATGACTTGCAGATACAGCATAGTGACAAACTACCCAAGTAACCTCACTCATGTTGTACGGGAAGCTCGTGCACTTGGCTTTGCCCTTACAGAAAATATATGTGGGAAATCCCAACGAGTCAGACAATCTTGAGAGGGTATTTGTACAAGGGTGAAGGTTTTGTGTTGCTACAGGAATGAAGGTATTGATATGAGGATGTGTGCCTACATGAACACTATAGTCCTGCATAGGAGTGGAGAGCCATAAAGTTTGGCAAATAACTTAAAAGAATCTTTGATGGATTTCCAAAAGTCCTCCTGTCTCTGTGTTCAGAACTCATTCTTTAAAAGTTATGTAGATTTTGGGGAAGCCTGTGGTGCCTAACTCAGGCACAAGACTCCAGAGTCATACGAGTAAGAGAAATCAATATTATAATCAGTGGGACCTAGTGTGCTAGTTCAGTGAGTTAAGTCGGTATCTTGCCCTGAAGCAAAAAGTGGTGCAAGCCCGTGGGAGCTGCGGTGTGCAGGTGGCACGTTGCGGGGGGTGGTACCTGCACTGACAGCAGGGCTTCATCAGGAGCGCCAAAGACAGGGCTTCAGAGCCAGAGAGTTGCACTGTCTTTACAAATGCAAACGGGAAAAATATTTTTTTTTTTTCAGTGGCCACACAGTTGGGAGGAATTATGTTTCTTAGTGAAAGCTGGAGCTCCACGTGTCGTTCGAAAATAGCAAGTGTACAACTGACCTATTTCCCACTGGTTTCCACTAAGGTCCTGGTATTACCTGGTCCCTCCTGGACTGCACTATAGGATACAGGGTCCTGGTTCCATGGAGGTGCTGAAACTCAGCTTTTATAATGCCAGGCACCTCAGAGGTGATGGGGGCATGTGTTGCTGCCACACTGACTGTTAGGCTCCCTTGCTAACTTCCTAAAGGGTTCTTTAAACAGAGCAATGTAAACTTCAGAGCAGAGCAGCTCTTACAGGACAGAGGAGAGGCCACCAAAGTAATTTCATCCTCCGACCTCAGAAAAAAGCTGTGCAGAAGATGGTATTTGGTTACCCATGCCCCCATGTGCGCCTCTGCCAGTGCCATATCTGTACAGGATCACATGTGAGTGTTCTGGCATATCCACCTCCACACCATGGCTTTCTGAGGTTTGTTGAGTCTGGAGGACACTGATGTTCTCTAAGCCCTTTCAGAAATGTCTTACTTCCTTTGAGCTGTGTGTAAGATGCATAACCAAAGCAGCATGCAAGAACAATTATTAAATGTTGTTAATTAGGATGTGTGAAGATGGTCCCTCTCCCCTTCTCCTTTGAAGCACGAAAGCCCAGAGGGAGCCTTTATTAAAGTCAACAAAGAAATCTCAAAGGAAAAATTTCCCTTCTTTAATGTGGTCATACACATCATCTCCTGCCTGGTGTGACCTGACATGTGAACGTGATTACAGACTGTGTCGCATCAGGGCAAGGCACACTGCGCCCCGAGCCACGGTGGGGAGGGGAGAGGGACAGAGTCTGCACAGCTGGTTGAACACCCAGCTGCTTGGATCCTCTTGCTGCTGATGCCAAAAATGCAGCATCTGGAGCTTGCTTTTCATCGATCACATATTTTTTGTTACCTACCTTTGATTTAACGTGTTTTCTTTCCAAAGCAACCTCTGATAAAAGCAAGCTTCAGCACCCAGGGTAGCAGCTGGATATCCATCCTGGATTTTCCTGCTGGAGGGCTGGACATTGCAACTTCTTTACTCACCAGATAAATTTTGCTTGTGTGTTTACAACCAATCCAGAGTCTCACAGCAGCCTGGTTACAGTGTTGCTGATGGGTTCAGGAAATGCCCTCAGAAAGACCAAAGACCCCACTGTACTTTGGGAGTTGCGGTAGCAAGCCAAACCTCGAGATTCAGCTTGGTTACA
Organism: Falco biarmicus; assembly: GCF_023638135.1. Lineage (NCBI taxonomy): Eukaryota > Metazoa > Chordata > Aves > Falconiformes > Falconidae > Falco > Falco biarmicus. Next base: position 106,337,796 of record NC_079291.1, read on the forward strand.
TGGCAAGCACAGTATCACTTCCCACCCAAATTCTCAAATGGCATCCCTTTGTAGGCATAAATGCTTTGTCCTCTTTAATCCCAAATGACAAAGACAGGATTTGAGAAGTGCTGCTTCAGGAATTGCTTTTTCTTCCTAAACCTTCCCTCACCGGGACAGGTAGGGTGTGGTGGGGTCTGATCCATAGGATCAAAGACATGGGGATCCTGTGCTGAAGCTGTGTTTTCTGTTGGATGCAGGTGGTGAAGACTGGGCAAATATGTTGTGCTATACTTTTATTGTATGAAAATATGAGAAGGTGATGCTCTTTTCCCTTCTCAGAGCTGCTCTGTGGGCTGGTGAGAGCAAACAATGTGCTGTAGCTTCTCAGGGATGCTTTGATAATCATGGAGATAAAACAGAGAAGGTTCATTATAAAATTCGCGGAGTGGAGACTCTGTACCTGCATGAAGTCTTCAGGAACATCGCTGGTTGTTGCTATCAGAAATATTTTGTTCAAACAGAAACAGTGCAAAATGTGCTGTTCTTGTCAGCTTTGTGCTGTTCCTTTGGTTTGGTCTGACCGTGTTTTTTCTAGAGAATTTTCAAAAAACCCAGGATTTCTGCCCCTCCCCATTGTTGGTTTCCCACTGGGGCAGCATCCTCACTGGGCTTTTCTGTAGCCAATACTACCAACTGTGTCCCTCTCTCTGCATCCTAGAGTTGAGCTGTGAGCTTGGATTTTTCCAACCAAAATTCTCCCTTCCTTTCTTTAAAACCAAAATAAATAGAGAGAGACATATGAAAACAAAACAATTTCCTAAGTGAAGCATCTAGCTGCTTTCTCCTAACACCCAGATAGCTTGGTATGTTCATCTAATCTTCTGCCTTGACTGCTGGGATGGCTGGCCACATCTGAAAGGAGGGGGTAAGCCAGCAGCCAGAGCCTGGATCTATGAGCGATGTTGGTGGCAAGGAGGCTTTGGCAGTGGATTCTTCTCTCACAGCTGCTTTTTTCCCCAGCTGGAGGTTCCAATTGTTGGGCAATGGCACATGAGCCTCCCCCCGAGCCCGGTGGAGCCCCACAGGAGCCGGCTCCGCGCTGTGAGCAGACAATGCAATTAGCTGAGTTTCACAATGTGCTGCTTTGGGTGACCTTTCCAGGGAAAATAATTAGAGGGAGACCATGTCTGCTGTTGATAATTGGCTTCATTAGCTCTGAGGTTAATTTCAGGGATGTGCCCAGGAAACAACAGAAGAGGCTCAGGGGAGGCTGCCCAGTTAATTACTTATGAAATCAAAAAGTCCGTCAGCTTTGTTCTTGCGCATGCGTGAGGGGGGTGGGGGGTGGGATGGTGTGTTCGTGGGGCAGCATGGCCAGATTGGACCCTTCTCCTGCCATCACAGCGATGGTGGGGTCAGCCAGCCTCTCGGAGTGGGAAGTTTCCAACTCCTTGGTACAGACTTGCCCGACTATTAGGAAATTTGAAACTCAGGGTCTGGATCTGCAAAGACCCATTTGGTCTCCCTGGCTGCAAGGCAGAGGACAGGGCTGTCCCTGGTGTAGGCTGCTGTTTCTCAGGGCTTGGGGGATGCAAAAAGAACATCCCTTTTGGGACCTGTTCTTTCTGGTGGCACTGAGGGTCCAGAGGATGGGAGCAAGATGAGCAGAATGGGAAGAACCCTGGGCAACAGAGCCACAAGCCCTCTTCATACTGCATCTGGTCTGGCATCACAAGCACAAGTGCCACTTTCTGTCTGTCACCATGGCTGTACCCACACTGCCCTGGGGGCTTCTCTACAGGGCTCTGTCCCTCTCTACAGGGGCAATTGGAGGCTGAACTTTGCATTTCCTGCTGGGAAGACAACATTCCTCATTGCACATGCAGTGCAACATCTACCTTCGTGGAGTCTCTTTTCTTTTGTCAATCTGCTTTGGTCTCACCAAAGTAATTAGGTGCTTGACCCACCAACAGCCCTGTTGTTTGCAGCCTTGCCATCTCCAGGCTGGGAGTGATGGGAGCATGGGAAATTAAGACAGAAGAGTGCTTTGCAAAATGGATTGGGATGAAACTCTCCTCCCAATCCGGATGGTGTCGGTATGCACCTGCCAGGCTTAGTGGGGCTGCTCAGTGCAGACCTACTTCAGACCCATTCTGGGAATGGACAGCTAAATAACGCCCCCCACCTTTCTCCGTGCTCGCCTGTCATTGCAATAAGCAAACTGTGGGCTCTTTTTTAGCTTTTTTGTGAACTTCCGAAACTTTTGTTTCCATTTGTATCTGAATCTGCACAGGCTTTGACTTCCACTTACTGGTGTGCTATTCTGACTCTCAAACATGCGCCACTTGATTGCATCTGGGCACCTAGGGTGTCAACCATCACTTGCGTGTGCGGTTTGGCAGGGCTTGCCAGAACCAGAACTGGGGAGAGGTGCAGCCTCAACCTGTTCCCTCACTATTGCCTGTGGTTCTCATGTTAAAAACTTGTTATTGTCTGGTGGGACGTGATGGGGAGAGGGCAGCAGGGAGAGCAGGAGCACCAACCCATGCACAGCCGCCCTCACTCCTCTCCTAACAACTACGAGGGGGCCATAGCCAGAAACGGCAGCTCAAAGGGCATCCCAGAGGTACATACAGCATCTGAAGGACACTTGAGGTACATTACATTTGTGTGGCAAGTCTTTGTGCTATGAACTAAAGAGATGTCAGACAGTTTTGTTTCCACTTCTTATTGAGAGCAACAACAGAGGCGAGCAAGAGGTCTTGGGTTTTTCAAGCAGGAGAGTCAAGCATAAAGAAAGTGGGAGAGGGAGCACTTAGGAATACATTCCCACAGCAAGCAGTTGTGCAGGAAAGAGGTGACCAGGTCAAAGGAAAAGCATATAAACAACCCAGAGAGAGAATCTTCTTGGCTGACAGTTTGTTTATATCTTGCAGAAAAGAGTTTAGCAAACCATGTGCATCTCTAGCAAGCTACGACACAGAGTTCCCGTCCTTTCAAATGATAATGCAGGGAGACAACTCGCAGAAGTCACGTCTGTATTTCCTGTCCCGATTTTGGCATAGGAAATACTGTAGGTTGTACCCTAATAAAATGATCAAAGTTTTTTTGTTTGCTTGGTTTCCCTTTCCTTGAGCGCACAATTCCCTGGGAAAGCTCTCTGCAGTGTGGCGTAGACAGCGGAAAGGTGGGAATTGTCTGGGATGTGTATGAGAGAAAGACCCTTCCTCTTGGCCTGGGTGAACCAATGCTTAAGCATGGCTGGACTCGGCGAGGCTTTGTGGATTAAGATTCCAAAATACACCATCTGATAAAGACTAGGGCTTTTAGGGGACCCAGCAGGACCTGGACATAGGTGTGCCAGACCATGCCAGTGGGTACTGGGCATTTTTGTGCTATCAAGGTTTGAGGAAAATCCAATTTGATGTCCTGGTTTGGGAGCTGCTGTTTTGTCCCTTAATCCCAAGTATTCAAATCTGTTCTCGGCACCCTGCTCCTCATTGAGCAGAAAATGCATCCACTGAGTGAACGAGAATACATTGTACCTTGATGGTATAAACATACTTTAAGAGTACGTTGGATCATCCCCAGTCTTCAAATTTTTCATTTGTGTTTGGAGTACGATTCTGCAGCCTTTATTGGTGATTGCAACTAAGCGAGTACATGTGATGTACTTCTCTGGGCCCTTTGCTGTGCACGTTTTACATGAGAACATTAGTTCAGTTTAATACTCACTAGGATGTTCTTCCCGTTGTGAAAAGCGTCACAGAAATTCAGTATGCTTGAGAGCAGTGAAGTCCTGTAAGATTTATTTGAAAAGCCTGGGCTCGATATCCGGTTGGTGTAAATCCGTCTACCTCCATGGAAATTGAAGCAGCTACACTGATTTCCTTGAGCTGGCTGTTCCACAATAATCTGGTTACAGCTTATACTTCCATGATAGATATTCAGAAAAGATCTCAAAGTCATAAAAAAACCCAGTGTTGCTTTCTATTCCACGCTATAAGACCTTTTTTTTACCCCAAAAAGTTCTTAGACTGAGACACACTCACTTGTTCACAAACTGGTCCCAGTTTTTGCAACTGTGTCCCTGATAAACATTTTCTCAGCAGTTGAGAGGACTTGCACCCAAAGGGTGGTTTAATTATGGTTAATTTCTGCAGTTTGGAGGGTGAGTGGCTGGTGAGATCACGTGGCATTGTTTCTGCTCTGTGAATCAAAGCCTTAAAGCTAGAGCTGAAGGACCAAGAAAAAAGTGTTAATAAGTAACAGGCTTCTAGGAAAAATCTTTGGAGAAATAAGTATTTGGTCAAAATTAAGGAGGTCTTGTGAAACTTCTAGACATTTTCACAAGTACCTGAATGCTTTTTAATTTTCATCTTGGATTGTGAAGAGGCAGAAAGCTACCCCAGAACTTCTATTCATGATACTCTTTGTGAATCTCTTTAAGTTTTTCTGCTGGCAGGTATTTGTTAATTTGCAATTAGTACTTTGAACACATTCTTTTGTTCTAAATAACCCATTCATTTGCTTCCCCGGAATTACATCTTCAGCTTTATAACCTCTCCACACAGATACAGCCTTAATTCAGTGCTTGGCTTCAGGCTAGTGATATTTCTTTACCAGGAAAATATCTGGCAGCTCCTCCCCAGTGGATTTGAGAACTAGGCTGTATTGAAAATAAGGTTATACCTGGTCATTTCTCCCTACGCTGTCTTTAGAGTGAGCATAAAGCTCACCGGTCCTTTATCCATGTCATTTATGGATTTCCATAGTGCCAAAGGAAGCACATAGCATATTGCAAAGGCAAATTATTCAGAATAAATCATATGGTGAGTGTGGCAGGTTTGCAGGCAACTGGCTTCAGGAAGATTTAAACCTGAAATGAGGTTTGATGATGAATGTGGAATGATCACTTGTAAATGGATGGGAATATCCTCCATTTATTTGGAGAACTGTGAGACTCACCTAGCATACAGGAGCTCTTTATTTGTCCTTCCCTGATCCTGCCCCAAACTTCCCTCACTTTCTCACTTACCTCTCTTTCCTCCTTCCCTTCCACTGCTTTCCTGTTAGTGAAATCTGTGAAATCAAGTACATCGTCCAAGGACTCATTTTGAGGCAGAGCTGCTTATTTCTCTGGTCATGGGACATGGCTGGGTGCAGGGCGTTTGGAGCGAGCAGACGTGGCCCTCACCAGCCCGCTGGTACATTTTCACCAGCTATGTTCAGAGCCATCTGTTTAACCCACAAGTCCCATCCCACTAAACTAGCCTTGTTGTGTGTCGATTTTCATTTCTGAGCAGAAGCAGGAAACCAGCCAAAGTGTGAAAACAAGAAATAATGAGAAGACCTGTCTAAGTTGAACTGAGGTTTGATTTGCACTGCAGTTTCGGGTCAGCTCTCTGTGTTTTTTTTCTAATTAACTCAGCAAATGGGTTTAGGTAAAGCACAGCCTGTGTTTGCTGGGTAAGACCAGTGAACAGAGAGCTCTCAAGCAGAGCAGAGTTGGCATTCGTTATGGGTGAGCTCACCTTCGCAATGGGGTTTTACTGTGCTTGGCTGCAGCCTCAGAGAACCACCACAGTGCAAAAACTCGCTAGGAGTAAACATCTGGAGGCCAGAGCCATTGCTTGGTCTGTCTGCAGAGCATCTTGCACAGAGAGGTCCCAATCCAGGCAAGAAGTGTGTAGCAAATAATAATAAAAAGAAGCAAAGTGATTTTTGGCAAACACAGCTAATTAGCCCATCATTCTTCTGTTCCCTGGAGATGATCTAACAGAGTTGTCTTCAAAATCCAGTGATTTTGTAAGTACGTAAATATTATTTTAGTCGTCTTTAAAATTACTTGCTCAAATGTCAAGAATGACATTAGTATGAGAGAGGCTATTCTTTGAATTATATTTCCTCTTTTCTTTTTCTGTCTCATAATTTTTAGAGCCACCTGCATAGATTATTTTCTAGCAACTTTGTGCTTTGTCATCAGGTAATCTTGTCACTAGTGATGGGAGGGATTATCTTTTTTTTTTTTTTTTTTTTAATCACCTTTAATGTCACTTTCTTTTTCCAAGCTCTGAGCTGGAAGGTTCTGAAACCTTGTCATAACTCCAGAGCTCTGCACTTTCCTTGCCCAATCAGACAGTCATGGCTGAGTAGTTAGCACCTGGACCTGAGGGTCAGGGCACCTCGACCTATTTCTAGGTCTTTCCTGTATCTACCATGTGACCCAGAATGAGTAACGCTCTGAAAAATGTGACCACAAATAGCAGTAATGAGAATTTCTTAATCCTCGGCTTGGCTTTGCAGAAAGCTGGGTTACCTGCCCTGCAGTTACTGGTGACACCTCCCGTTTCATACTTTGGACCTACGCTAATGCCTGCTGTCTTGGAGATAGCACAGGGGATGGATGCTGGTATGCAAAGCATAGCTGCTTGCTGGGGAGCGTGTGGCACCAGGGCATCCTACCAGCATGCATTTAGGGGAGGCTGTTGAAGGACTCGGTGCTGGCTTTCATCCATTCCTGCTGTAAGACAGTAGGATATATGCAGGGGTTGACCTTAGGTTCACCAAACCAGCCTTGCCGTTGACCCAAAATCATCCCTTTTTCTGTGCAGAAGTGGAAAGTTTCCCATGTTCAGTAGTGTTGAAGTTCTCCATCATGTCACTGGGGGGGCTGTCAGGTTTTTCTAACTGGTGTTCCCTGAGATCAGCACTTTCCCCCAAAGGATCCCTTTCCAGCTGGCACTTCATTTCTGCATAGCCTGCATAGGATCTAAACATGAGCCTCACAAATACCAGAAGGACTGGAGATACCTTTCATTTCTCCTGATTGTGTCCCACATCCTCCTTGGCCCTTGGAAACATTGTTATTCCTTATAATAATTTACTTCCCAGAGGAAAATGAGTAATTCACAGTCACATAAAGACAATCTTGGCTCCTTGGAGCTCTCTGTTCAAGAATAATTTCTGTCCCAGAAGATCTTTCCAGAAGGTAGTAGATGGGTCCTTGCAGCTGGTGGGTTTCATTGAGGAAAACGATGGTAACCTCCTTCAGCTTTCCAGTACTCAAGGAACCTGCTCAGTATGCCCAAATGTTGAGCAGGTAATATTGAAGATGACCTTGTTCGACAGCACCTGCCATGAACAAAAGCCCATGACTGCCCAGCAGTTGTGTTTGGTCAGTGCTGCTGCTAAGGGAGGAGTTGCAAGAGAGGAACATTCATCTTCTGCCTGTGGCTTTGGGTGGCATTAAGAAAGCAGAAATCTTAAAAAAAAATGTAGTGAAACTTGCACAGGGTTTTATGCAAGCCTCAGCTGCTCCACCACGGTTGTGAGAGAGCCTCAGCCAGTGGCATGGGCTTTCCCCAGCAGCTCTTCTCATCAGCCACTGAATGTTATGAGCAAATGAACGTCAAGGGCCTTCCCTGTGGACATTTTCATTCTCTACCATAACCACATGACAGAATGCTTGTCAGGCCAGGTTGCATGCAGTGACCATAACAGTAAAAGGCGGTCATTTAAAGAAGTACCTGAAACTTCTAAGTATATTATAGGAGGAACAAATGAGACAGAGGATGTAGAAGGCCCACAGGGTCAGTCATCTTGTAAAACCCCTGGAAAAGTTGTCTTGATTTCATGTAACGTCTGCTTTCACAATATGGCCTGTGGTTATTTAGCAAGTCAGCTGAAGCAGAATTTCAGGCTTCTGTCTCCTTCACGGGCACTAAACGTATCAACAGTCTATACAAGTGGTTTGTTTCCATTCTCCCATCATTTCTCATCGCCATGTACTGGTGCACAGAGGCGTTTGGACAAAGCAACTGAAAGTCATCTAATTTCCAGTTAAAGCAAAAGCACTGTAAAATGCTTTCAGCTTTTTGGAGGTGTTGAACATCAAGTTGTTTTCACGCCCCACTGCAAAGCAGCAGTGCTTCCTGCAGCCCCACTTCAACTCAGGGGTCTCCTCCAGGTCAGGCTGGGGTTAAAGCTATGACAGGGACAGGGAGAGAAACTTAACCAAAGAGTGGAGGAAAATGCTGTGTTTCAGCTGTGGGATTATGGTTACATCGGGTCTCCTAGGTGCTAATCAGACATACCTTCCTCACCTCTGTGATGTGCCTGGCCAAAGTGAGGAGGGAAAGGAGCGGGGGTGAAGCTGGAGGGGTGCTGCCTGCTCCTGCTCATTGCATTTCTCATTAGTGGGAACAAGGGGGTCTGGGAGTCCCAGTCCTGGCTGAATTCACAAGAAGCACCTGGGGAAGGCTTGTTTGTAGTCACTAAAATCCAGGAACAACAAAAAAACAACCCAACCACCCTGTCCCCAGTCAGCCCAAGAGGTGGGCAGGTGAAAATAAACCAGTCAAGCATGGGCTGGACACCAGCAGCATAGTGGGTCTTGCATAACAGCATGGAACTATGGAACTTGCGTCATGGAGCCAAAAGAAGGGGCACATTGAGGGTAGTTGTGGGGACCCAGGATGGTGGGCAAAGCTCTGTGGAGGGCCGGGGAAGGTTTTACGAGGCTTCTTGGGAGAAGTGACCACACTGGAGAGCTTCAACAGTGGTGGTGACTTTTGCTCTACATCACAAGAAGAGCCACAAGAGGCAGAGCAGAAGGTGAGGAGGAGATAAGTATGTTTTTTCTGGCAGAGCAGTCTAAAGTTGGGAGATAAAGCACAAGGACTGTTTTGTCTGTGCCTTCATGCTTTCTCCTTATTGTGTCTCCCAGTGCCTCTTGCCTTGGGTCCTTTCTCTTTATCACTGTGTTTTGGAGGAGGAGAAGGGGACTAACTACTCTCTGCCTCTGGTGCAAGTAAGGAAAGGCAGCCTATGGGCTAGAAACACCTCTCCTGGAGATATTTTCCTTTTGGCAGAGAGTCCCAAAGTCAAAGGTGAGGCTTCAGGACAGAGTGGGTCCAGGAACTATTCTTCAGTGGGCCTGTGTTGGAATCTTTGCCTGGGCTCTCCGATCCTTCCCCTCATTTCCCTCTCTGCCATGGTAGATCTTGGTGCCATCCTTTTCTTTCCAGCCCAGTTCCTCCACATGCCACTTTCATGGTGGGATTCATTCGCTTCCCTCCTTGCCTCTGCTGTCTCCTGTTTTCCCAGCGTGCTTGGCCTCTGCCCTAGCAGCGCTCCCATGGTTCGTGCCCTGAAGCTTGATTTCTCCCTTAATCCACCACCAAGGCCTGCGCTGTGCCGCCCTCTCAAACAGCGTAGCGCTGGTGCTGTTTGCAGGGCAGCTTTTTTGGTAAAAAGTGGCCAGTCCTAGGTGGAAACCCAGATGTAGTGTAATTACTGCATCCCCTCCTCTCTCTGTCACTTCTCCCTGTCAAGCCAGCAGGCGTGTAGACCCCCAATCTGCCGTGGATGTCAGTGGGTGTTGGCCCCATTAGTTGCAGGATATGTAGCCCTGGGAGGGATGTTGCCAGCAAGGGTGCACAGAAGGCAGAGGATGCAGAACTGTCCCCTCTGTCCCTCTCAGTTTTCTGAAAAGAGCTGAGGCTCAGGTGGGCTTTCACGGTCATCCAGGAGGGTCCTTCCTGCATAAGTTCAGGCCTTTGCACTAGAAATGGATCAGTGCATGGGTTGTACTCCCAGAAAGTCACCTCTAACACACCAAACATGTTGACAACACAAAATAACTAGGAATTTCAAGAATTTCCCTATCTCCCCACTGCTGTGCTGCATGATGCTTTTTGCTGGATGCCAGTTTGGGGGGGTGTTGCGTCTTTGAAGACAACATGGCCTTGTACAAACGCAAGCATCCAGACGGGGTGTTTGCTGCTGGATTTTCTGCTTTGACAATGCATTTTCTGGGAGAAAGAGCCACAAAATCAGGCTGTGAGGCAGCCATGGTGAACTATTGCTTCTTCAAATGAGGCTGTTTTCCTTAGGAAGTGAGACGGGACCTCTCCCTACATGCAAACCATCTTTCAGGGCACATTAGGAGTTAATAGCTGTTAGATGGATGGAGTGAACTAGGGAAACGAAGCCAGTGCAATTAGTTGGTGTATGACTGGAGGGAATTGGTTAATTCAGGCTTTGATTCTGTCCTTTGAGAAGAAAACAAATGAGAAGACATGCCATTTAGAGGAGATGAGTTGTCTTAATCATTGACTTGACATTCCTGTTCTTTCTGTTGGACACCTTTTATCAGCAGATAGAGAGTACAGCTGAGGGTACCAGACAGGCACTGCGTTAGTGCTGGAGAAAAAGTCATGTCATCTTAGGTCATGGCTCACAAATTTCCCAGCAAAACTACACTGGTGTAACGAAACCTTGGTGTTTGGGGTAGCCCTGATGTGTAGATGCATTGCTTACTTTGGGGTATGAGTGATGCTACACAACTATGCTGCTTTAACCTGGTGGTTTCATTGTATTGGGACACTTGTGACGTTAAATTTATGGAGGTGGACGTGCCAGTAGGCGTATTGTGACTTAAATCACAGTATCTGCTGAAGGCAGTGTGTATTTTTTTCCCTTATGTATATATATATTTAAGTAGGCAGCAATTCTGCAGCGTTGCTCACATCAGCCCACCAGTCCTACCTACCTCATCGATAAATGAGTGTGACAAGTTCAGCTTCTGGGGGAAATCCAGTCAGTGCCTCTGCCCGTTGTTCCCCTGTGGTGTCCGAGATGGTCATGGGGAGCCTGTCTCTGAGATGGGTGTCAGACAGAGACATTTCAGCCATCTGTGGTCAGCAGGGTGGCTCAGCAGCAAAGGGCTGCTCTTTTCTGAGCTATAAAGCAAGGCCTTGCTCTGGCTAATCCTTTGGATTTTAGCTAAGCTCACGGTGGCACAGATTTTTACCTGAGGAGAAATGTTGCATGTAAAAGTCATAAATACAGAAGCCACATGCAGCTGGAGGGGGGGCCAACCGCAGAGTGGTTTTAATCTGCTCGTACTGGGGACAATCCCAGTGGAGGGATTTTCTTGGTCCCTTTCCATGGTTCACCAGCTCAAAATAGAGGTGAGGAGCCCTGCTCCCACTTTTATTAGGAAAGGTGGTATTTGGAGGGGCTGGGAAGCAAGGTGTGAGAGGCAATTACACACCCCGAGCTTAGAGGCCAGCCGTGACTTTTATGATCTCATTTCCTCATCCACACACAAATGCTTGGCCAAAGCCCAATCTCTGCAAACAAGCTTTGGTCACCACTGGTTTTAATTAGCAGGAACAGTCCTGTGCAGTGTTCCCAATAAGCGAATGACAAAGTATCAGTCTCAGTCTCTGGCAGTTTTCTCTTCTTCATCCTGCCAGAGGGCTTTTTCTGAGCCCCAAACCAGTCCCTTGATCTCCGCTTCCAGGAAACCTTTATAAAATTCAGACCAGATTCTTGAGCAAGAACCAAATGTTTCAGCCAGAAAGATTTCTTTTTTTCCTTTTTTTTTTTTTTTTTCCTTCATTTTATTTTTGGAAAGGGTGAATGGAGGATGATTAAATCTGAACAGAATCTGAACAGATGATATTTTCAATGGCACATTTAGCATTTATCTGAGAAGGCTCCGATGGGCATGGCGTTGCTGTTGTTTTCTTAAAAATATCAGTCGGGCCAATGTGTTTAAACAAGTTCGGCTGTTACCTTCTTTCCTCATGTTTCACAAGTACAACCAGTGAGTCATGTGCAATATTTTTTATTTGTATTACAGCACAGCAGTGACAGCCCATTGTAGGAGGCACTGCAGAAAGTCCAGCAAGCAGTAGGCTTTGCTTTTAAAGAGCATCTTCAGCAAAACACCCAAAATGCTGGCTAAAACTGCCAGCCCCCTTTTCACGCAGCAGCGGGAAGGTGGCTACCCTCCCATGGCAAGGGCCATTGCGTGGCACTGACATGACTTCTTGTAGGGCACGGTGGCCTTGTTGGTCAGGCCAAAGAGCGAGCTGAGCTTCTCTGAGCCAAAGGACAACCTGCTGCCACTCAGCGAGACCTCCCACAGCGCAGCCACGGCAGCCTCGCTGCTCTGACCTCTGCCGGGGTGCCCCAGTGGGTCACACACACAGGGGGTCCCGTCCTGCACCATACAGTTGGGTGAGCAAAGGAAGCCTGGCATACCTGCCAGTTATTAATTACCCTCATTAAAAAAAGTCTCGCAGTGTGTGGCACTGAGTGAGTGGAATGTTTTAGTGTCTGTTCGTTTGTGCTCTCTGGCTGATGCAGTGTGTGCGCCGATCGTCATGCATGTCCCTGACCCAGTGCCTGGCACGACTGCCGAGAGATGCTTTTCTGCATTAAAGATGGTCTCTCTCCAGGCCTTAGTTAACTTCCCGATTAATGCAGCAGCATTAATTATTCATCAAACTGCCAGTGAGGCCATTAAGTTTCTCTCTCTTTGAAGATACCGGTACCTATTTCTATAACAAGAGCAAAGGAGGAGGCGGCAGATCTAATTGCAGGCATGTAAAGTGAGGAAGGCTCTTGGTCCGTTGCTGCCTTCGTACTGTGCCCGAAAAGCCTCTCTTTTATGGAGGTGTCAATAGCAATTTCATTCTTTTTTCAGAGGAACAAGTGCCTTTAACCATTTAAACCCTCTAAAACGAATGGCTTTTGTGCTTCAATTAAAGACACAATGCAGAGAAAAACAGGCCTGGCTAGCCACAGAGTGTCCCGTTGGGGAAGGTCCCGCCTGTGGCTGGAGGGGTCGTGGGTGCTGCTCTGCCCTCCTGACCCGCTGACCTCTCCCAGCTGGGACAAACCTGTCCCTGCTGAGCCAAGGCTGGACGCAGAGCTGCATGATTTGCTGTCTTAAGGCTGCATTTTGGGATACAGCTGTGGAGCAATGCCTCCCACCTACAGGTGACACCCTGTCCTGTCCAACCAGCCATGTCCCAAAGCCCCCGTGTTGCCCCAGGAGCCCTGGGCAGCCAGTGTCTGACTCGGCATCAGGAGATGTTTGCCCTCTGCTTTGCTTTGCTCCGCTGGCTTTGTCCTGTGCAAAACCGCTTGTGAAAATGGCCTTCTGGAGCCCACAAGGGTCACCTTGTTGCAGAGCTTGAGCCCCTGCCCAGCCACGGTGGCTTGCTTTGTTGTTCAAAATACTCCAAGATCTCTGGGCTAAGTGTATGACAGCAGCATTAATAAATAATAAAAGACATCAATAGTTCTGGGGGATTTTATAGCCACTCCTATCTCGAGATCTCAAAACGTTTCACAAATGTTAATTTATGGAGCCTTACAGATGCTCTTGCCAGATTGTATGAGAGTAGAAAAGAGAGTCGGGGCATGCAGGAGAGCAGGAACCAGATCACGGCCAGTCTGTCCTCTGGCCCCCCAAGGAATGAACCTTTTGGGCTGCAGCTCTGAGCAGCCTGCATTTGTGCAAGCATCCATGGATGTTGCTTTTTCTCCCTGATTTTGATACGCATGGCGCCATTTTGATTGGATAGAAAAGAAATTAGGGAGGCTGCTTCCTCACATTGAAACTGTTTCCAGCGACCTTTGGTATAAATAGCCCAGAGCAGCATCAGTGATACCCACCTAGTAAGCACTGGCCTGCTTATATGCTGTGAAGCATGTCTTTAAGGGAACGTGGTATCATTGTCATATAAGAGCATTACTTTGCCATTAAAATGCGATAGGATTGAATGATAAGAGAAGGAGATTGTCTGGTCCAGACAGTCTTGTCCTCCAGGTAAAGTTAAGCAAGCTTAATGGTTAAACAAGGACTTTTAATGAGGCTAGTTTGCTTTCACAGTCCTTTATTAGCAAGTGTGTTAAACCTGGTCTCAATTAGCTTATGGCTGGAGTGAACTCGAGGAGGTTTTGCTGGGCGGGCTGAAGCACCACAACAGAGCTGCAGGAAAGCTTGGAGGAAGACATGCTGTCTTCCTTTCTACATGCTTTCAAGGTGTGTGTTTGCTCGCCAGATTGAAATGTGTTTCTTGTGCCATTGCAGTGCCCTTAACTGGCTTGGTGCTCAGTTTGGTCTGAAGAGGAAACCAAATGGCAGCAACAAAAAACTTAAGTAAGAAGAAGAAAGTCATCTTGCCTCAGTCTTTCAGGGCAGGGAATAAAGTCCTGCTGAACAGCAATATTAACAGAAAAGGGCTGAGATCCAAGCGGAGAAACCTTAGAGAGTCTGGTACAGATGGGAAGACATGAGCTGTCTGCTTAGAGACACACAGTGCCCAAAACCCAGAGCAGCTTTGGGTATGTGTGTGTGTTGCTGTATGGTCAGCGCTTATAAGGAATGAAGCAAATTACTTTGTATTTCCTAAATACTCGGTTCAATACTCAGTACCTGACCTCCAGGGAATCTGTTCAGCTGTGCTGTGACCAGTGTGGCTGCTCAGCACCAGGGCTGAGCTCAGGGGAAAGGAAGGATTGTGGCAGAAACAAGGGATCGGTGGTGTTTATTTCTGTTTATCCCATCTAAAGTGACTCCCTAGTCTTGGCACAATGCAGCAGGGAAGAGAAGGGATAAAGCAAGGCTCAAAATCCATCTTTCTTACTGACCTATCCTCAGTGAGCCCCATTCTGATAGCTAACCAGGACAAATTGTCCGCACTGGCAGTCTCTAGCCAGGAAGATCACATCACCTAGGTGAAGCCTTTTTCACCCACCAAAGATTTAGTTGTTCTTGGACCAAAGGCAACAAAACCCCCATAGAAACCTAGATCCTCTTTCTGTTTCTAGAAGCGAGGAGGGGAGGGAGCAGTTTCCACCGCAGCAGCCAAGTGCGTGACAACATGACAGCCTGTGGCCCTTCCCAGGGCTGCCTGGCTGCCATGCTAGGAGATCAGCTAGCACCCAATTGCACCCGTTAATGGTCACAAAAAAGTAAGGGGATTAAAAATTCTATAAAACAGGCAATATGACGGTTAGTACTATATCAGAAGATTAAATCATTTCCCCAAGAAATACAGGAGTGCAATATCTGCACTTGTCTACCAGGCCATGAAGTAGTGAATCTGGTTTAGGAGCAATGTTGGAGGCAGTTTCTGAACCATGTTGAGATGTTCCCTATTGAACAGCAGCCCAAAGCAGCTACAGCTAACAGCAGAGGATTATGTGCCTCTGCGGAAAGGCTTCCCAAGTCCCTGCATAACAGGAGTAAAGGAGAACCCAACTGGTTTGGGTTTCTTTCCTTTTTATCAGCCTTAGTTTATTTTAACCCACCTTGATGGGAAGTGGATTCATTTGGCAAAGGTGCTGATGTTGGTTAAAGTGTGCAGAGTGGAAAGTTTCCTCCGGTGATGCTGGAGGCTGCAACATCCTAAGCTCTTGCTCCACTGTGAGCCACAGATGCAGTGCTGTTTCTGGGGTTTTAACGGCTTGGTTGAAAACCTGGAGAAGGCACAGCACAGAGCCACAGAAAGAGAGAGAGCTAGAGAAAACAGACATTGAGGTTGAGAGACCTGTTTCGTGAGGAAAAGAGAAATGAGAAGCAATTTGACTTCTGTGCCCGAGTACTTTCACAGAGAGAAAATGCCAGGTACCAAGTGGCTCCTCAGTCTCAGGAGGTAATTCAGCGTGAGCATCCCTGGCTGGTAAAATGAAGCAAAGAAAGTCCAACAGGGCTTGTGTTTTTGGCAGTGGGGACAGTGAGCCCTGGGGACAAATCACCCCCAGCAGAGGCTCTTTGTCTGAAATGCTGTTACAGTCTTTCTTTTGAGATAGGCCATAATCAACACAAGCCATTAATCTTAATACTGGGGTAATTAAGCTTAATACAGGGTAACTGAGTGCAAATGAATAGGCTGGGATGTACGGGAAGTCAGATGGGATAATTCTTCCTGGCCTTCCAGTATACAAACAAGCTTTGTAGTCCTAATGCAAGCCCCAGAGGCTCGTTGTGTTTTACTGTGAAAAGATGTGGGTTTTATTAACAACCAGATACCCTTCCAGGCTGTTTTCACAGCAGTTGGAGGATGTTGCTGGGGCAGAAATGGTGCTGGGTTTTTTTAAAGTGTTAGCGAATCTGCTTTCCTTTCTGCACCCAGAAGTCTGCAGGGTGCAAAGAGGTCAAGTCCAAAGCTGCAGAAGAGCACTGCCTTTCCCCAAAAGTACTTGTGGGATGCACATCTTGGTGGATAGTTACAGAGGGTGCCTGTGTGGGGCAGGATGGGCAGTGCCGTATGTGCATTCAGCAGCTGCCACCCGATGAAAGGTCAGCCAGACCACTGCCATTTACAGCAGGAGCACACTGGAGCTGTGCAGAAAGATGTCTTCAGCGGAGGTGTCCCACGAGCAGGGAGGGAGGGGGAGGCAGTGCTGGGGGCAGAGGATGGGAAGCAGTCATCTCCGCAGTGTAAATGTCACTGCTCATCTCCTCTCTCCTCTGCCCCTGCACACCCAGCCCTCCACAGCCCCGTGACAAAAACCTCTTGGCTTTATCGAGAGAAATGCATTTCTTTCTGTCTGCTTTCAGTTTTGTGACTGCATTGTTTCTGATTTTATAGACATATATATACTTAAATTTTTTTTTTGCATCACCATTAGTTTCAGCCACATTCAGCCCTGCTGGGTGGCAGAAGGGAGAAAATGTGCGTATACTGTTCTTCCCAAATCTGGAGCACATACAGCCGGGTGGCAGTTCAGATTTGGCTTCTCATCTGAAAGCCGGAGCTGCATTTCTAACAATACAGCACCCACCCAGCATGAATTTGTAATGGATCACGCTTTGCCCTAGGTCTTTGGCTTATCCTTGGCTGACACTGAATTAAAGGACGTGATGTGTGGGACTCGGTAAATCCCTAACCTGCTGTCCCAGAGACAAGTATTACCAACCGTACCACGCTGACACATGAGATTAGTGGAAGAGGTGCCCTCAATGCCACAGGCAGAAATGGGTCAGCTCGGATTTGGAAAGCTCTCTACTTGAAGTGAGTAGCAAAACAGCCTGTAGAAATAAAAGACCAAAAATGCTGTGTTTTCTGCCTCAGATCCCCCCTGAGATCCACAGGCAGTGAGTCTTAAGTGGCTGAACATGACCATTTATGTGGTGGGTATTAGCTTTGTGAATGGCATTTTATTAGAAATAAAGAAATCAGGAAACAGTTCAGCTTAGCAGCCGCACCATTACCAAATATGAATCTCCTTGATACCAACAAAGTCCCTAAATTTATATTATTGTTTATCAGCCAAGAATCTGATGATTAAGGGCCTTATTGTGAACTTTTCAAATGCAATCTAAGTGTCCCCGCTGCTTCTAGTAACTCTGCGGCAGGAATGCAAATCACATATCTATTCCCCTTTCCCTCTTCCCCTTGCCCTAATCAAATCCGTTATTCATGCTTTTTCTGACATACTAGGTTTTCTGGCTTGGTTCAGCAGTGACTAAGTAGCTTTACAGTAACAAAACAATGCTGTCTTTGTTCTGGAAAAGTGGAGAAATGAAGATGTATAATCTTGAGATAAGGAAGCTCACAAGTGAGAAGGAAGCTGGGCGCACGCACTGTTGTAGTCTGACATTAGCTGGGTTGAATTTACAAATGCTGCTTAGAAAGAGAGCAAAGAAAGAAAAAAACCTCTGTTGTTGTTTTGGTTTACCAGCTCTTAAATGACCCAAAACCCACCAGAGCTGATGGTGTTTCTCTGGTTAAACTGATGATACTCACCTGCCTCTCATACATTGGCTTTATTTTCTCCATTGCACTCTCCCATGCTGCATATGCTCATCCTGCCAGTCAGGGTCATGAGGAGCCCTCATTGAGTTCTTCTTCCTACAGAGCATCCCATCTTCAATTGGTATTTTGGACAGCAAATCATCCCCAAAGCTGTGCTTTACCTAGGACATCCTACTGTGCTTCTTCCATCATGTTGGCTTCTCCAAAGACAGTCCAGCTGAGCAGTACATGCATGCAGTAACGAGACCTTAACTGTATATCTTCCTGGGTGTTTTTCAGTAAACCCTGTTAATTCACCACACTTGTAGGAAGCAAAATTGAAATACGAAGTGTTATCCCTTCTGCGTAGATCCTCGGGGCAGGGTGGTGCAGCCTATGCACTTTCCACAGGCACTGGATGTCCCCACTCTGCCTGTACTTCTGGGCTGGCCACCACGTCTCTGGGAGCGTTTGAGGAGTGAGAGGTCTGCCATGAAGGTGTCACTGCTGCAAGGTGTGGATGAGGTGAAGGAGGCAGGTACATACGATCTGGGGACAAACCTCGGCTTCTCCCTTGAGCTGGTGGAGCCAAGTGTCGAGCTGGGGACAGCAGGGGAGTGAAGCTCTGTTTTACTTGCTGGTAACCTTGCAAAGCCTGTGCAGACGTTCAGGGCATGCAGCGGGCAGGAAAGGGGAATGCAGAACAGGTGGAAACCAGATGTGAGTGTGGTTGATTTGAAAGTTTGTGCACAGACCTGTGGAGTATTGCTTTCTCTGCTCTTTCGAGCCCACCCCATGAACTACCCCGCAGCACTAGTGGTACAATTAATTCCCTTGGGAAATTTGGCTTCTCTGACCATCTGATGGTATGCACAGTCTGCTCCGTGTCCAGTTGTGATTCTGTCCTGGCAGGGTGTGCTTTACCATGGCTGTGTGCTCTAGGTCTGCCTTTGAAAGGGGGAAGGGTCTCTGCCTTCCCAGAGAGCCCTGGACCCTGCTCTTGGGGAGAAACATCTATAGGGCAGCGAGCAGAGCAGAAAGCGGGTGCAGAGAGAGGTCACAGAGCTGGTGGGAAGCCAGAGGTACCTGGAGGAGACTATATAGCGTTCACAGCAGTCTGGAAGGCTCAGAGAAAGCCTAAAGGAAAGGACTTGTCTTTCAAGGCAAGAGTGGGAGCAAAGTTTGTTTTAATCCTCTTTTTAGTAGCTTTAACCTTTTTACTGGAGTTCTTTATTCCAGGAGTTCATTGCTAAGGTAAGTGCTAGAGCAGGAGGTAGTCCTGGAGGCTGCTGGTGGCACACATGCGCTGAGAAAGGGTATGGGTCAGTCCACCTCAGAGCTCTTGAGCTTTTGAAAACCCATTGCCAGATTTATCCCTTCAGCCCGTTGCTGTGGCCTTCTCTGCCCAGCCAGGACTGGTTGCACCAGCACCAAGCCAGCACAACTTCTTGGCCCAACCAGTGACCCCAGTGGAAAGCCAGCTCCAGTGGACTGGAAGTGTACAGTGTCCCAGCAGTGCTTTGCAGAGTGGGTCCCCAGCTTCTCAGCCTGGAGGGGTGTGTTGCTGCCGCAAATCCTGTTTCCCAGATTTTCCTTCATTGGTGGGAGCCTCATGAAACACGGGGCCACCTCTGCTCTTTCCCATGTCGTTGGGGTCCTTTGGGTACTGCAGGCCTGCTTTCTCGACCAGGGTGGTTTCCCTGCACATTCCCCATGGGAAGAGCCATCAGTGCGGTCGTGACACTGGAATTCATTACAAAGACAACTGTGACAACTGCAGGAAATAAACAGTGGGAGCAGATGGGCTTCTAGAGACCAGAAATCCCATTTCTCTATGAACATCCTCAATAATTAGACACACACAAAAACAAAGGAAGGAACTAAAAATGCCAAAGGCTTGGGGCAGCCTGTAGGCAGAGTTGCCTTAACACACGAGTGAGCCTTTTCTGGTGGCTGCAGCGTGGTGTGGACCTGCAGGAGCTGTACGTGAATCACCTGATATGCTCTTTGCTTCATTTTGCTGTTACTCGTTGAGCTGTTGCGTGAAGGTTTCCACACCGCCACCCCAAAGCATGGTTATCTTTCAGGGATTTGCGTTTCATCAACTCAGTAGTGTGAACCACTTACCCGATTTAACAGGGACGTTTTGTTCTCTTTTAAGGGCACAGTTGTGAAAATACTCTCTTTGCTTCTTTGATATTGAGGCAGAGGCTAAACCCCATTCTCCTTCCCGCTGTCCCATTCCACCCTGCCTGTCTGTAAATCCTGTTGTTCTGTGCTGAAACACCTTGGCTGCAGTGAAAATTACATCCTGAAATAATATGGATCTTAGCAATATGTAAAAGACAGGAGAACTGGAGAAGGCTGTGGGGAAGCAGTGGTCACCTAAGGCATGAGGTATTGCTCACAGCAGGCCCTCTGAGTCCAAACCTTGTACAATATGGCTGTCTTGGGCCAAAGGGGCTGTGGATTTGTTGCCCGCCCTCCAGCTAAGGTCCTTACTCAGTCCAAAATAGCTGCTGCTCTTCCCCAGGGTTAATGCATAGCAGTCATGCTGAGGGAGAAGCCCAGCGTGGGCTGCTCTGGGAGAACTGCACCTTTGGGTCAGCATCAGCACAGTTAGGGCTACAGTCAGGAGGAGAGCAGCAAAAGCTGGTGCTCCACTAGACTGAGCTGGTGTCTTCTTCAAGAAGAGGGATCTCAGATGGTCCTAAGAGATGTCAGATGGGATGTGATGGTTCATAGAGGTAGAGGAGGACAATACTAGATCTAGGTGTGGGGTACAGATTGGACAAGTGCCTGTAAACAATGAGGTCCAGCTGCTCAGAGTAAACTATTTAGGAGACAGGTAGTTACAGCTGGTCAGGAAGTTTTTCCAGACAGTTTTTATTTTTTTCTTAGAAGGAATATTAGAATTTGATACATAAATAATTACCATGGTAAGTTTTGTATTTTCCACAGCAATTTTGAGTTGTGCTGAAAAATGAAAAACTGAAAACATACAACCTATTTTTTTTTTTTTCATATGAAAGGCCTGAACATTCCCAGGATAGGGAGTCAATTTTCCAACCACTTCTACTGAAACTGGTGGTAACCTGCTTATTTCCTGAAGGTGACATTTGGTGTCTTCCACAAGGGCTAAGATGTACACCCTGCTTTGATTTGAGAGTGTCCTGTCCCAGGTTTGCTCCCTGGGAAGTGGCACATTGCCCTAAAATCCCCTTGAAATGTGCTCTAGCCACCACTCAGCCACAAACTCACACACGGTGCTTTTAACTGCCAGCGCAAATGAGAGTTGGTTTACACAGTTCCTTGTCTGTAGCGCTAAACGGAAACACAGAGCTCCAAAATATGCAAAGATGGAAAATAATCCTGGCAGGGGGTAGTTAATCAGGCATTAAAAGCCAGGACTGAGTCCAGGCAGAGATTAGACAGTTGCTCTTTAATCAAAGCAATCGAGCTCATGTGTGACTTCTAATAACACTCACTGCTTTTCAACCTGGAATTGGAGTTAGAAAAGCAAGGTTTTCCTGTAATTCCATGAATAGCATTATTATTATTATTTGTGCAATTATCTGGAAGCATTCTCTTTAACCACGGTCTGGGATCAGGTGCTGTCAACCACTTGTTCCTGCTAGAGCAGCAGTAAAAGAGAAAGACGTTCTGTTTGGTTTGGTCTGTTGCATTGAAAAGACCACAGCAAACCATTGCTTCTGAAGGTTAATGGCTTGCCAGGGCTTGCTACTGAAACTCTGCTGTGTTGGTCACTGTGAGGATGATGCTCTATCTTAGCTGACCATCTCTGGCAGCAGCCAGGTGCCTGAGCCTGAAAACCGCAGCACTTGAGCAATCTTGTTGTGTGCAATGCCCGGACTGTGCCGCGCTCACAGCCGGTCAGTGATTTGGTGGTTTGGTGTGTAAGCTGGGAGCTCAGGCCCAGAAAACCTGTCCCTCATCCTACAGGCTGCGGATCGTGCTTTACGTGGACTCTGAGGCTCCACCACAAAATATGGGTGTTGCTGTTGCATGGCTTTAGCCTCCAGGCACAGCAAAGCACTGGGCAGACCAAGAAGACCAAAACCGCCTTGAGAGCGTTGGTACTAAATACACAGCAGTCCCAGCAGCTGCCTCCTGCTGCATAATGCAGCTGTGCAGATGTGAGAGCACGGGATTAGCAGGACCCTGAGCTCCTCGCTGTCAGGATTTAAGGATGGATTCGAGCTGTGCAGCTCAAGCACAAGACAGCTGCCCTCGCGGCTGGTTCTTGGTTTCTCCTTGCCCTCCTGCACTGAATGCCAACTAGTTTCGCTTCTCACCGGGTGGCCTTTCTGCACGAGCACCTCTCTTCTAGCTCTGGCAAGGTCTCCCCTCACCAAGCAGAGCTGGTGCTTACTGGAGCTTGCTGGACCCTCATGGGTGCTTACTCGAGCAAAACTGTTTATGGCACTGGGAAGGTTGCCAGGTCTGCAATAAGTGTCACCAGGTTTGTACCTCCAGCTCTGTGTGGTCACTGAGATAAATTGCACCCCAGACTACTTGGGCTTTCCTAGGGCATGGACAGGGTGCGTTGTTACCAGCCAAGGAGACGTGGTGGTAGATAGGGGTTCATTTTTGGCAGTTCCCAAAGGTTTCATATGATGGGTTTTGTTCTGGGTGTGATAGCAGGTCAGGCAGTCACAGACTGGATTTGTTTCTCTCTGGTCTTGGAAACCTTCTTGTCAAAACCTGGTTGCAATCTATGCCTTTTGACTTCAACCCACTATATCGACATAATGACGCATTTGAGCAACAGCATTTGAATGAGCTTTGCCCATCAGTTGCTCCGTGATGCTTCGGGGAATGGAGAAATAGAGCAACTCCATTCATTTCCTCCAAGGGCTTAGAGGTTGCAGTGGCAGCTGTCTCAAGAGAGTAGTTGCAAGTCCACCTACTTCCCAGTTCTTTAACTAAACTCTGAATATATCGCTGCTTATTGAGCGTGACCTGTTTTCTCCCTAGTGGAAGGAGGTGTATTGGGGACATTTCTCTTTTTTTCAGGATGAGAGAGGCTTTTCGTCATCCTAGCATTATGCAGCGGGAAGGAGTGCTTGTTGGAGGCACTGTCTGCAGATGGGTAGTGAGTAGCTCACTGGCTGTCCTGGCACCCTGCTCTTAAATTTGGCTAGTAATTTTCACCGCTTTCCAGCTAGAACATTGCTGCCTATTGTGGGCCATACAGAGTGCTAAGAAGAAATAAAGCACTCGGGAATTGGCCCAGGCACATGAAGCTGAATTGATCTTCATCTTAAAATTCACCAATAAATAAAAGGAGGCAAAAATATTTGCAAGGAAGCCACCTTGCTGCATTGCCGTGCTAAAAAGCTATGGAATTAGACATGCGTGCAGATAGATGAGAATGCTGCTGGGCAAAGCCAGGGAGATAGATCTCAGGTCATGCTCTGACACACTGCCTCTCTCTGTGGTGATGGGGGACAGAATCCACTCCTTGTTAATTGATGCTGCTTGTTGCCATCAGGACTGCAGGCCAACCAGAAAGCGTGCTGAAAACAGGCCAGCCATGAAAATGGCTGTTCTGGATTGATTTCTGCAGTGTTAGGAGGAAAACAAACAGGCTATAAAGGAAAAGATGAGCGGGAGCTGGGGCAATCGAAGGCAGCACAGGGGAGAGGCTGCTAAATAAAAGCAGGCTGGTGGTGATGTTTGCATCCAGCAATCCCTTCCAGAGTTCTGCCCTGTGCCCAGCAAGAAATCACTGCCTTCTCCATTAAGAGTTAACACCAGATCAGCACAATCCCTATTTTTACCGTCTCCAAGGTTTCCTAGCAGCCTGCTTTGACTGGGTTATGCTGAAGGCCTGCCCTAATGTTTCTGCCTTTGGGGAAAAGAGGAATTCCTGTGCCTGCCCAGGAGCGGCAGGACATTCCCAGCGTGTCCTGCTTTGCTCACTGCCTTTTCCAATACTTCTGTCTGGTTGAAAGAAGAGCCCTTCCAAAATTCCGAACAATTAAAACTCCTTGGAAGGCAGTCCTGGGTATTCTTTCAAGAAAGGAGGCTGAGCGCAAGCAAAGTTGGCAGTGCCGGTGCTGAACCATGCAGCAATGCTTGGAGCAGTTTGCCCTCCGATGGCCAGTTGGAGCTTGCAGCTCCTGCTCTCCACCGCTGCCACGGAGGTTTTCCTTCAGCTCACATGGCTCCAGACTCTGGATGAGGGCATTGTGCTCCTGGCCTGCGTCGTGGGTCCTCCACCCAGAGGATTATCCGTCAGGAAGGGCGAGCAGGGGGCTTGCTGGAGCAAAGCTGTCATGGAGAGCGCCCAGCACCTTCTCCTTCTCCAGCAGCACACTTCCTTGAAAGCAGTTTTGGCTTCTTGAGAACACTGTGAGCCTGCTCTGCGTTCCACCGTTTGGTCACTTGTTTGTGGTTAGTTGAGACTCTTGTATAAGCTACAAAATACCCAGAGCTGCTACACTTTGGTGAGAGCATCTGACAAGCATTTTCAAGCTGAAGCACCATTAGGTACAAGCTCACTGGACATATCTTCTGCATGGTTCTTATTGTGACATCGCTTCTCCACTTTGGGGCCACATCTCTCACTGATCCCTTACGCTTGGCCAGCCCCACGTCAGGGTGTGCCTGTAACTGGGGTGAAGAGAGTAGGTTGGCCTGGCATGGCCTGGGGACCTGTCAGCCACCCTGGACCCTGCTGGGCTGCTGGTTCGAGCACCTCTCCCTGCCCTGGGGAAGCCCACAGGCCATTCCTGTTGTCTCTTGCAACGCACTCCACATCCCAGAGCAAAGCAGAGAGCCTGGGCCAAGGGACCAGCCAGAGCGGGCACTCCCCAGTAGTCAGCTTTTACCAGGGACAAGGAGGAACCAGTTTGGAGGAGGCATGTTTTTATCCTCCTCTCCCGAAGAGGAAACGGGATCAACAGAACCACAAAGAAAAACACAATGAAAATAGACAATCATTTTGCTTTTTGTCAGTGTTTTGCATGGTAAAACAAGAGGGTAATTACAAGCTCATGAGTTCCACAGTCTTTGTTTTGAAGTGCATTTATGTCCTGAGGCTCAGTGTTTCACAGTTAGGTAGAAGGCAAGAAGAGGTAGATAGGCTGGTTTCCCCTCCCCATCTTCAGTGACATCCTGATAACAACCAGGTATGAAGCTTTGTCTGTTCCTCTCCTTCATCCACCTATCAGAAAACTGTTCTCCCCTTTGAATTTGTGGGATTGTTGGGGGTTTTTCCCAGCACCTTTGGTAGATTTCCAGCCCCCAGCTATCCCTGCAGCCCCCAGCTACCCACAGTGGACTTTAGGCACTATGCGCATGACAGCAATTCTCACCCTGGTGACATAGGGTGTCCCCAGCCCCACTCTCCAGAAGACAAACCTCAAAAATGTGATCCCTGTTAACTGGCCGTTAGTGTTGAGTTGAATTTCTCAGTCTTTGAACGGCCGGCAGTTACCGTGCTGGGTCCATTGCAGCAAGTGTGGAAAGCCAGATGATTTTAATGACAGTGTATCCATTGAAGTCTCTGGTTTGTGGGAGGTTGTGATCATTTCCTCTTTCTCCCAGATGAAAGAAACGCAGACTAAGGAGAAGTTCCTTGGCCATTGCTGGGTGGACACTTTGAATATCTCATTTAATTTACTAGATAATGATCACATTTATGGAACAGCTTGTTTCAATTTTCTCATTATCACTAACCGAGATGATAGCTTATTTAATCCACTTCTGCACCACTTCACAGACAATGAGAAATGTGGGAAGGAAAGTCCTTCAGGGGAGCACGTGGAGCCCTTGCATAAAGCAGGCTGGTACAGGTGAACCTGCAGCAAGGAAGCCTCAGGTTGCTGATAAAGGTTACTAATAAGAAGCCATGTGAAAATGGGGAATTTTGCAGGGCGTCTGATGTCGTCCCTTCAGGGAGAGCCATCACAGGTTGTTACAGCTGGATTGCTGTAACACCAAGAACGGTGTCAGGATTGTCCTGGACACCCCATACTCCCAATGCTGCTGGAGCTGCAGTGGCTAAACCAGATGCCAAAGCTTTTTCTCCAAGGCAGTAAGAAGTCTGTGCTGACTGTCAAAAGGCTGATATATTGTCTGCCAAGAGGACTGAAGGAAATGATGAATGAGATCAGAGATGAATTTGCCTTAATACTAATATGTTATTTGTAAAAGCAGAGTGTTTCCGCTGATTCTGAAAGAAATTTAATCCTCTGCCGCTGAGAAGGAAATGGGTTTCTAAGTCTGAGGAATAGAGTGCATCATAATCCCAGAAGAAGTAGGCAGCAATTTCTGGCACCGGAGACTTGGCAGAATGTTAGGGTTGAAGTGGAAAAGGAGGAGCTTTAGCTAGTAGATTTCAGCAATGGTAAATGGGGTGAGGGACACCTGTGGTCTCTGGGCTGTTGCGACAGTTTTCCTACCTTTGCCCATGTGATGTAGCATGGTATCTATATTATCTAGTGGTTTTACATGGAAGAGAGCAAGCTCTCATGCTGCTAAGCCTTCTCCTTCCCTGCATCAAAGTGCATGTAAAGACCTGCTATGGGAGAGGATGGGGTCCCAACTTCAAGGGCAGCCGTGGAGGAGGATCACCTAAGGGCTGAAAGGGGACTCCCTCTGACTCCTTATTTGCCCAGTGTGACAGATGATGAACAAATTGACCAGCTGTCCAAGTCAGAGCAGAAAGGTTGCGACTGAAGCATTATATCCACATGCACACCTTCAAGCAACACCACCTTTTCTGAAGGTTTATGCAGATCCCCTAAAGTAAAATTATTCCTCTTATTTCAGTTGGCTTCTAAAGAAGGAGGTGCACAGAAGGGGCCTGGAGTATTGAGATGCTCAGCTGTCTTTGATGGTCTCTCCCTAGGACCTTCTGGAAAGCTCAGACGAAAAGCCAGGTGTGCATTGCAGGGGGATTTGTTTTCTCAAGTGGAAATTATAAGACAAGTAGAAAGACTGTCTTTTCAAAAGCAAGCAACTCTTCAGATTCCAGTTGTAAATCAGACTGTTGGTCCTTCTTGCATCTATTATGCAAAATATCTGCTTGACCTGTAGCTGTTTAGGAATCACTCTTGAAATACTCTATTAAGTACTAGCATCAGAGCTCTGTCTAAAAAGTCCTTTATGGTGGCATGTCCTGCTTTCAAATCCTACTCATTTTATGCCAATTGCTGACAAATTGTAATTTTCCAGTAAACCACTCAGAATAAGCTGATATAATAACTCTTTGAGAAGTCACCAAGAGTAAAATACGAAAAGCAGAGGCATTTGCTTTCGGAATTTGACCACTTTGAGTACTGCTTGGCTTCTAGACAGTTGGTACAAATTCTGTGTGTAGATGGTTGATTTTTAAACTCCAAATCACAGCGATGAGTTGAGCAGTTACCTATGGGATTGGCTCGGTTAGGATGGGAGTGCCTGGGTTGCAGTTTCTGTCCAGACTTGGGGCAATGACGTGCCCAGTCCCCACCAGCTTTGGTTGCAGCCAGATGCTGTATTCATTTAGGCACCTTTGATGTATCCAAGCTGTTACCCACTCATACTGCTCATTGCATTTCTACTCTCAGCCTTACAGAGGGCTGACTGCAAGTTGCGTGACGTGGAGGGGTGGCCAAGGTGCACTGATAATAAATGATATGGTCAGACATGCCTGGGGGTACCCCTGCTGCCTTTGGAAACTGCCCAACTCCACACAGATCCAGGAAGGGAAGTGCCAGGAGGAGCTGCTGGCCAGACCACCTAGCTAACAAATAAATCCTCATCCACGTTAGCCCTGCAGTCACACATCTGCTGTCCAATGGCAAGTGGGGGAAATTCTACAAAGTGAGCTTGTTCCAGGCAGCTTTAGTCTTATTAGTTTTTGGAGGAAACCCAGGAAAAGTTATATTGGAAAGCTGAAAGCTGTTATGGCAGGATAGCCGCTAAGTGACTTGGTATGTGCCCTTGGGGACCAGTTCTCCCAACTTTATGAAAAATGATATAATCTGATTCTCTAACTCTGTGTCATTGCAGGCCCAGTGTGGTGTTTTCTACAAAAGGATTGTGATGCTCAACAATTGCCATAGTATTTCTATTCTTTTTTGTGGGTAGAACAAAAAGGGAAATGGGAAAGAAAACGGTGAAAATGCAAAATCTGTTACTGACTTGCTTCTTCCTGGAGTCCAGTAAGTTGCTGGACACTGTAGATTTTTCAGTCCTTTCAGTTACTTGTATTAGGTAACTCCTAGTATCACTCATGGATGTTTAAAAAGAGGAAAACGGGATTTTTCCTCTCTGCCAATTGATTCATTGTGATCAACACACAATCTTCAGGGCATCATCACCACCCGTGGGCCCCTCCTTCCTCTGCTCACCACCACAGCTGCCTGGTGTGTCTGTTGAGCTGTTAACTTGGGACATGAGCTCCCACTGGAGCGGATGTTTGCTGACATCTTGTCTCAAGTCTGGAACAAGCAGAGGGAACAGTTGGAAGGAGATGTTGAAGCATGAGGGAGCAGCTGAGCTGGAACATGAGCTATGCTTTGAGGGAAAGAGGCAGGTAATCAGTTCTTACAGATAGCTCAACCCATAGGAGGGTTGGACCAGTTAGAAGCTGATGAATATCTTCCCCTTTCTTCCTCTTGTTTTGAAGGAGCAGGCTATGCTGCTTTTGACAAGCTATGAGCACCTCTAACCTTCAGGGAAGGCTTAGTTGTCTCTTTGGGCCAGGGCTGGCACTGGTGGAATGGCACCACATAGCTGGAAGTGAAGAGAGGATCTGAGCCACAGGTTTCTGTTACTCAAGGTGACTGCAGTATTGTCCCTCCACTCACCCACAGTGGAAGTGTTCCACATCCCACTCCTCATTAGGAGGGACCTGCCAAAGCCTCCACATAGCTTTTATGTCTGCTCCGTACCTGTGAGCTTGGACTGAATCATCTCCCGCTGCAGGTCCTGACAAAAAGTCAGTGTGGTTCAGGAGAGCCCCAGGAACAAGGCAGCTGGGCTTGCTGGCTGGGAAGAGCTACCAGACAAAGGAGGCTTTCTTCTTGTCATCATGCTGCTGATCCTGGGCTGCTTACAAGCAATTATGGCTTAGAGCAAACAGGACATCTTGGACATGCTCTTAGGCTTAGGAAAGGGAAAAGAGTAAATAGAAACTGGGAGGAAAGGATGACAATAGGGACGGAAGGAGGAAAGCCATTTAAGCTAGGCAGGCTATTGCAGCTGCCTACACAAAACCCTCTTCCCATCATCCCTGTCACGCAAAAGAGAGTCCAGTGCTCACCAGAAAACTAGTAAAAGGTGCACAGAGCAGCAAGCAGAGGTTGGAAAGCTTTGTCAAACACACTGTTGGGCAGTGTCAAACACAAATGTTTTCTGCTTCAGAAGATAATGCGTCGTGTTGGGAGAGCAGTGCTACACCTCGTCCTGTGCCATGGTGGAGCATCCTGGGGAGGAGAATCGCTGGGTTTCTTGGAGTAAGGAAGTATCTGAGCATGGCAGGCACTGTGGGCATTTTAGAGGGCTGTGGTCATCACCAGAAGGAATCTACTGTTGTGTTTGGTCAAAGGATGAACCAAGATGAAACTGTGGTGGCCTGAAGTGTGTGGCAGCTGCTTTGTCTCCAGTGTGACATGAGTGGGGAAAAGGAGCTGTTAGCCAGCCTGCACCCTCTAAACATGACTATTTTGTTGTGTCCTTAGCAGATTAGGCAGCAAGGCTAACGATTAGTCCTTTGAAGTTCCTAGCCCTCTCCCCACACCGGTGCCTTATGCTTGTGGCTGTTTGAGGCCAAACAGTGTCTCTGCATGTGCAAGGGGTTGTCATGCTGTCATGAGCTAGTTAGAACTGGCGGTGAATGCTTGATTTTACATTAGAACCCATTTTCCCCCCCCCACGCCGACTGTACGTGTCTCTTCATGCCCAGGCTGTGTCTTGTTTCCGTTTGTTTCCAATTACTACATCCCTCTCTGGCTGGACTCGCTTCCTCGCTGCCTGCTGAGCACGCATGAGATTTCAGTTGTGCCCAGAGCTGTGCAGACTTGTAGCGCTCCGTTCCCGAGGCCTCGCTCCGCTCTGCACCAGCCAGGCTGGTCCCAGCTGAAGGGACGCTGTGGGCTGAGCGAGTGCTGGCTGGCACCAAGCCAACCAGGCAGCCGGGCCAGCAGCCTGCCACTGCTCTGCTAGTAGGTGTGGTGTGATTAACAGCAAAGGTCTAAGAACAAATGAGTAATCTCCCTTTCAGTCCCAGCTCTTTCACCTTTCATTATTAAAAAAAAAAAAACAACCAACAAACAAAAACACACACACACACAAAAAAAAGCCCCCCCACAAACCCAAAACCCAACAAAAATCCCTTTGCGCTCTGTCGCTGAGCTACGGAAGGCCACTAAATGGCCCTTTGTACTTCATTGCCACCATCTATCCCTACCAACAGCGTGGCCCCAACTGAACCTAGAGTGTCCCTGTGCTCATAGGTGTTGTGCGTTAGGCAGCAGGGATGCCCTACATGTCAGCAGACATGGGCACAGCAGATGGAGGACCTTTCCCCATCCTCTGTAGGGTGTATGTGGCTTGTTTGGAGATGGATGGGAAACCCAAGGTAGAGATTGATGCTTAGTTCAAAACCCCTGAGCCTTAGCCAAGAGCTTTTAAACTTCTGGCCAGTCTTCCTCACCTGATCTGGAAAAGCAGTACAGCATGTGGCCAATGTTAAACAAGCGAGCAGTTTTTTTGCAAAGCCTGCTGACCAGCCTGAAAATCATTCCTTTTAAGCTGTCCCAACTTAGGAATACAAAAAGGAGAGAATTTAGTCCATTTAAATCATTTGGCATGTCATTTAAATCTTTCTGGAGCAAAGGCAAAGCTGTACAGCTCTTGTTAAAAGAAAGTGCTGTAAAAGTGCAAGGGCATAGAGCCTTCAGGAAAAAAACCCACCATTTTCAGATTGCCATGTTTGACAAGTTTTTATGTATTTGTCCCCATTGATGTACTGGAGATAACTAACAAGCTGGTAAAGCTGATCATAATAGATCCAAAAATTTGAGTCAGAGAGATTCCCCGCAGCCCATATCCGACAGGTCTTGTCACTTGGATGCATTTGTAAAAAGCTGGTTTGTCTCTCCCCTTGACAGATGCTTTGATGAGCTAATCATCTCATTTCCGTGAAATGCACATCTGTAAAAACAAAAGGGGATGAGACTTGAACAAGTGACTAAGCCCTGTTCTTGTTTGCATTGTTTCATTACTATTATTTGAGTGAAGCTGGAATTCCTCCTGTGGAGCCTGCCGTGCCCTGCACCAGCTGACAGGTGACATGCACACATGCTATTTCAAGCAAATGACTTCTCTCTGAAATTCTGCTCACCAAAAAGTCCACAAGATGTGCCACTTATGATGTCTGATACCCCAGGACCAACTAGCCTTGGCTCGGCTGGCCACTCATCTCCTGAATGTGTTGCTCTGACTTAGGAGGCAGATAGGAAGGGCAAAGCCCCTAAAACCAAAAATAGATGCTGGAGCAAAAAACACACAGGCCACAAGCAGCAAGGCGGTCTTCGCTGTGCTTGCCATGGGTGGAGCAAGTGCTAGCCAAGGGACAGGGGTCAAGAGCCTGCCAAAACCTTTCTGCCAGGGCCATCAGTTTTGGGGGGGTCACCCGCTCCGGGAGGCGGTAGCTCTCTCATGGGTGCTGGGTGCTTCCCTGCCTTTGTTATTGCCGAGCCAGTTTCCCATTATATTTTCAGCCTTGTGCTCAGCGGCCAGCGGGGTACAAAGATGTACAACTTCTTTGGGCTTTTCTATACATCTTCTGTACTTTTTCTTTATGCTGTGGTAGATGAAGTGTCTAGGACTCCAGTTCCCATGGACTACAAAGGAGCTAAGGGCAGTTCAGTGACTCTGTTCCAATGCTGAAAGTCCTTACATCCATCCTTTGCATCAAGCCCTCCACCCCATATATTCATTCTGGACAGTGATCCAACAAAGAAATCTAGTATGATTTAACTAATCTGCCTTTGCTTTCCACCATTAGTTAATTTAGATGGAATCTGCTGCATGTTCTTTACCAGGCAGTTACATTTTAGTGTATTTTTGCCTTGCTTTCCTGGTTTTCCCTCTTAACAATGTGGTTGTGGGTTTCATTCCCTTGTTTCAGTGTTTTCTGGATTAACTTTGTAGCAAACTACATTGCAACTGTATCAACTAGGGGGAAAAAAAACCACCCATATGATTGTTTGCATCAGGAAATTTGGTTGTGTATTTTTTCTTTAGGTTTTTGCGGAGTAGAATTGTGACGGAGGAAGAGCAGATAAAGTGGCCCTTGAGTGCAGGGAGGAATATGCCCAGCTACTGAGATGGGCAGGAGCCTTAAATACTGGTTGGGTTGTGAGTCCTCAGAAGTTTATTTCTTTTTTTCATTTCAAACTTGAATTTGGGAGAACGACACATGGTGTGGCCCTGCCTCCACCTGTCCAGAGCCATTTATTTCAAAGCAAGAAGGTTTTTGCTCTGAAGTGGAAGTTTAAAGGGAAATTATCAGGTCCTTTCTAAACCAGTTTTGCATCTTTGTTACTGCTTTATCTGTAGTAATTTGAAATGCTGGGGGTGGAATGTTTTTTGGTGCAATGCCAAAAGAAAAGTGAAGTCCAACTTTAACCCTTGGGCTCCTCTTGTCATAGCTGTGTACCTTAGGATCATGTTATGTGGACAGTAAAATTTCTTTACGCTTCTCTGGCCAATGTGAAGGGCACTCAGAAGTGCGTATGTGTTTGATGGTGGATGCAGATCTCCGTGGGTGTTCATTTTTGCAGGGCCAAGGTCAGTGTGAAGGAGGAGCATGCTGGCAGAAGTTGATGGGGTGCAGTGTGTGGAGCTGTGGCCATTCTTTCCCTGCTCTGTCTTTGCAGAGAGCTGCGGTCCTGGTGCTTCAGGCTGTGTTTTCCTTTGGTGAGACTTGTGGCAAGCAGAGGAGCTCACGCTGCCCTTACCAAGGTGTTTCCTGAGTCAGAGTTGCAGGCTGGAAATTCGGCACTTATGCATTAGCCACAGTTCCCTGGAAAGGGGGTGCTGGTGTGGCACTGACCCAGTCCAGAAACGGGGGTGCACATACATGAGTTGCACTATGAGCAGCCAACCTCGGTGAGGCTTCTGCCTCCACGTTCACAGATCAGCACTGCAAGATAGTTTAGTGATTGCTTTTTCCATGGATGTAGTTCCTATTCTTCTTTTTCTTTCTCCCCCCACACCCACACCCACCCCTCTTTATTTCTTCTTTTTTCTTAGTTAAATGTGTCAACACCAGTGCATAGAAACTGCACCATAGGCTAACGTTGCTGCCAAGCAAGGGTTAAAGCGTGGCCATTCCCCTCTTGCCTTTCCTTACTAACAGCTTTCAGATCTTGGCATCTATCAAAATAGATGCTGGAGCCAAAAACTAACAAAGGTGGAAATGATTGCTGCAGGGCAGGCCGCTGTTTCCTGTAATCTGGTCTCAGGCCAAGCAGATACAGCTCCAGCTGCAGCCCCTGCTTCTGCTGGAGATGTTTACGATGAGCTGCCATGGGACCCAAGGCTGGAGCAGCCCAGGGAATTGGCTGTGCAACCTGAAAACCAAACCAAACCAGGCAAGGACAGATATCATACCTAAAAGTGTGGGTTTGGACAGAATATGCATTAGAAGGTGTTATGGGTAGGGGTTATAAAGGTGACCCGGCCCTTGGGAGCCAGCTTTGGCTTACAGAGCAGTACAGTGAGTAAAGGCAACTGGTTTAAGTCAAACATCTTGGCCACCCCATACGGTGGATAATGAGGGAAACAGCCCCTTTACTTTCCTGGGGCTCCAGTCAAATACAGTCACCTCCTTCCCTTCTCCCCAGCCAAAACCCACCAGCAGTCACAACAGCCAGTGGCTCAGCAGGGGCTGAGCAGGGACCTTGATTCGCCTGTAGTTCTTTTGTTGGTTTTATGGTCATGTAGAAACATGGTGGCTTTACATGCCAGTCCGGTGGTGCCCCTTGGTAGAGGTGTGGCATGGTGGTGGGAGGAAAAGGTAGTGGCAGCAGGACTTTGGGGCTCACTGGCAGCTCCGGCATGGCTGAGCACTGGCGTAGATTGATGGCAGCTTCTTCTGGACGTGACTGTGGGCTGGCGTGGCATCATGGGTGCCTCCTGGCTGCTTGTTCTCTACTCTGTGCCTCTTTTCTGCTGAGACACAAAACTCTGGAGGAGCAAGCTTTTGGAGGACTGCGTCTGAGTTGCTGAAGTGCAGGGAAAGGCAGTTCTGATCCTTGAGGCATGTGGTGGGGCAATGCTGGACTCCGGATCCCATTTGAGGACAGTGGAAGCTACACTGAAAGCCCAGCGTGTTGGGAAACAGCCTGTAAATGAAAAGGGTGTGTGATTTCATAAGGCACATTGAGGCTTGTGGAGGAAGCTTACCTAAGTCAATTAGCAATATACATGTGCCTTGGTATGCATGAATCCTGCTGGCAGCGTCGAGGCTTTTAAAGCCAAATCTGATACAGTTTTGAGCACTTCTGGAAATAGGAAGGTATGCAAGTCTCCTTTGAAAGTGCTTCGCGCTGGAATATTAACTCCATTTTAAAAGGGTTGCCAACACACGTAGCTCCACCAGTAAAAATGGAGGTCAGGTTACACCAGTTATGTTGGTGATGAATGGTGTATAGACATCCATTAAATTTTAAATCAGGCTCATTTTGACTTATTTAAAGTTGATTAAGAAAAGGTTGGTGTTGAACCACAATAAGCCACTCTCAAATAAGGGAAGCAATACAAATTAATCAAGTAGGTAATAAGCTGGAGCTACAACACTCAGGTTGCACCTCTGCCTGTCCAGTTTTCTATTGTTTCCTTTTGCATTTCAGACTTTCTATTACTTTCTCTGTGCCTGTGAAGTAATTTTAGATACCTGTTCTCTAATGTTTGGGTTTAGTTTTGTTTGGGTTTTTTTTTTTTTCCTGTTGGACGTTTACTGGAAATAGCATTTAACTTTTTACCCCCTAATGCTTGTGTTCAAATCCTTCTCCATGCAGGGGGGAAACAGGTGCGTTTCTTCTTCACTCCCATCACAGGTCTGTACCACCGTGTGCTCTCTGCTTGAGACTGCTTGGAAAGTACTGGAGGTTAGAAATTCAAGCTCTGTGCATACAGGTTTTTGCATTATAAGAAGAAAAAGTGAAGTGCTTCAATGTTCAGAGCACCTGAAGGGCAGGTAGGTACAAAACGTTGGTGTCCTTGCATCTGCGATGGGTTTGGTATGTGATCGAAGTTTACTTACTGCTCTTGCCCTAATGCACTTAAGACCTCCCTGAGTTTGAAAAGTGCTTTGAGAACTTGAGATGCTCAGGTCTTTCTAGAAAGATAAAGCAGAAATTGCTATATTCACCTTCTCTTTCAGACCTCCTATTGTAACTGCCTTCTGTGAGCACCGAATTTATACGAAAAATTTATAAAGCATTAAAAAGTCATTGCAGTCTGTCTCCATTCCCCCACTGATTGCTGCAGCTTCTCAGTTTTGTACTCAGTTTCCATCACTTGGGAGACACATACATCATGCCAATAGGATCCATAAATATTCTTAATCCCATTTTGCTGGTAATTTTCTCTTGCTTTAATCTGAATGCAAATGGGATCCCAATTCACATGAGAAACTACTCTTCTGCCTGGCTGCATTGGTAGCAGTGCCGCCCCTCAAAATGAAGCACCCTACAGTTGTATTTTGAAACCCACATTTATTTCATGTTTACATGATCTCCAGACTTTGAAATCCTTCAAGGGCACCCCAAAATGCGCTCTCAATTTCTACCAGTTACCAGGCACTGGAGGGAATACTGGAAGCTGTTCGGGACAACAGCCGCAAGGCAGAGATCGGGATGTACTGGAGACTCATCTGGCAATGCCAAAAAAAGAAAACACTGCATTTTAGGAGGGTTTCTCAAGTGCTCACCAGCACAGTAGGCGTGGGGTGGTGGGCTGTCACCGTTGTGACGGTTGAAGCAAGTGGGTTCAGCCAGAATTAATCCACAGCTCACAATTTTGAGAAGGGCTGTTGCCTCACCACATTATCCAAAGGTGTGTTCGGTGCGTGGCAGTACATGTCACCCTCATTAAGCTTCGTAACGTCACACAGATCTGAAGCTGGTGATTTGCTTCTGGGACCACTGCCATGCCTCGGGGTGCCTGACGGGAGGATTATTTTTGTTCTTTGCAGAAGACACTGTTTTCCAAATGGATCATAAAAAGAAAAATGTGCTCGTAGGTGTTGAAAGAGCAAATGCTTTTGCATTTGACTGTGCTGTGCTTTTTCTAGTTTCTCCACTCTTTGGAAGCAAACGGGTGCTTTCATCCTAATTTTAAATTCTGGGTCCTTGCAGACTGGCCCAGTCCACATAATTACAGTGAGGACAGTGATTTTTGAGGGGAAGGCAACTGAAGTAGTGTACGGTGATTCAC
Organism: Falco biarmicus; assembly: GCF_023638135.1. Taxonomy (NCBI): domain Eukaryota; kingdom Metazoa; phylum Chordata; class Aves; order Falconiformes; family Falconidae; genus Falco; species Falco biarmicus. The sequence continues at coordinate 106,373,795 of NC_079291.1, forward strand.
AAAACAGACCTTCTGAGATACTGTCTGCTCCCTTAGCCAAGTTTTTGCTTTATGTTTTCCTGGGTTTTTCCTTTTTTGTTTCTGGTTCATAAGCATTCATGCTTTCATACACCCCCAGAGTGTTTCTGAAGCTCCATTAAGGCAGTATCTGCACCTGGTTTGAAGTCCATTTCATCCTTTCTCATGGAATTGACGGTAACCCACACTGCAGTTTTCCATGAGGCAATCTGCCATACCGTGTCCTGCCCATGGCTCTCATTACACGCTCTTTCTTTACTCCATGTTACCAGTGACCCTGTCTGGACCCATCTGTGCTTGCCCTGGAGGTAGCTTCTGGTGCATTTTTTCCCCATGTCTCTGGCTTTTAGCACAGGTTTCTCCAGGTCCTTCCTGAGAACTCCCTGGCACCTCTTTATATACTGATTTTGAAGGATTCTGCCCTGGTTTTCTGCACTATAATGTTTGGATCCACTTGGAGACTTCTTGTTTGTTAGCAGCTGTATGGCTGGCCCCGTCTTCTACACCAGCATGTCTCTCTTTAGCCACCGTTTGACTGTGCAGGTCTGTTGTGAAATCCTTTCCCTGACTCATCCTTTTGATCCTTTTTAACTGCCCACTCAAAAAGCACGTTGTGGGCTGGGATGAGGGATTCACCCGGGCTTCAGCTGTGCTGGTGCCTTTCATCCAAGCATCTCTGAAGCTTCTGGAGAGGAAATAGTTCCCACCATGGCCCCACACAGAGTGGGCCATGAGTTCATTTCTCCTCTGGCTGCTGGTGAATTGTCCTGAATTTTCTGGACCAGAGAAGCCACTTCCTTCACGTGCTGGAAGGCACAAAATAGGACCTGGCCAGGCACCGTGCAGGTGGAGCTGGCACTCTGCGAATGGCCAAAAGGAAATCAATCAGTAAGCACAGCCGACCCCTCTGGTGGCACAACTTCTGTCACTGGATGGGCAGGGTTATCAAATCTTACCTGCTGTTAAAACCGCATTAAAATGGAAACAGCAGCTTCAGATAATTTTGTCTCTCTGTCATTTCGTTCGCCAACCATCTGAGCTCTGGTTGCAGGGTCTGTCTCTTTGGAGCAGCCTTCCTAGGTGGATGGATATTGTCTCTTTTCCTCATGAATTCTTCATGACAGTGTTGATCTCCTGACTTAAATTTTTTATGCAATTAAGGCAAGCAGTATCATCGAACTGTCTGCACAGGAAATGATGATCAGTGACAGCCTGAATGTATCACATCAGCAACTTCCTACAAGGCGCTTGCTACCTCCACAGAAGTTATTTGCAGGTAGTTTTAATTACTCTTTGTCTTGCCCAGAGGGGAAAGTGTTGCTCAAAAACTAAAGAGGTCACTGGGCCTCTAGAGATTGCCTCGTGTTTCCATGTGGTCCTTGAAGGTCTTGTTTTCCCGGCCTGTAAAAGGAGGATGTTCTTACTGGATGGAGGTGGGAAGCACATTGAGATGTGCAGCGTGAGCTTGGTGGGTACCCAGCTGCAGGGAGAAACAGGCCCAGTGCCCTGCAGAGAACACAAACCACACGCGGTAGAGATTGAGCAGAGCTGTCACTCCTGGGCAGTACGATACAGTTGTGGTCCTCCTGGCTCCAAAGTGAAGTCAAAGGGCAATGGGACATTCAGACAGCCATCTCTAGGGGACAACATGCTGCCTGCACAGAGGGCCGAGTGCTGCTGCTGTGTACACTGAGTACTGATGCTCAGCAAACTGCAGTTTCCAAAGTGGGCATTGATACCTGTCTCTGCCTTTTGGGGCTGGTCTGGGAGCAGGACTCTCCCAGCCTTCGTGCCAGGGGGAGGATGGCAGAGGTTTCACATGGGCACATGTCAGGGGGAGGAAATAAGTGACAGAGCAGCCTTGCAGAGAAATGTTATCACAGGTGGTTGTGATTGCGTGCATGTGTTGTTTTACTTAACCTCCAAACAATGTATTTGATTCCTTTTTTTTCATTTTAAGTATTATTTGAGCCCAGCTTCAAAACGACTTCCTGAGGTAGCAGATCTGGCAATTCTTAGCAGAAAACAACTTCTGAGTAACAGCTAGAGCCTTATACTGAGGTTTTGAAACGTTGAAGCCATCACTTCATTTCCCCAGGTACCTGCATGCCTGGAGTACATTCTCCTTATACCCCTTTGCCTGAACACTAGGAGAGGTGGCAGAGTTATTAATTAAAACAGTGCCATGCACAGGGTTTGGAAAAGGAACAACAAATACGAAAGGCCTGTGAGCTATTTCCTCCTCTTCTCCTTCCCCTGCAATTTATTCTAATCCAGGTTTTCCATGTGATATCCCTTGCAAAAAAACCCAACCAACAAACAAACAAAAAACCGCCAAAACCAACCCACCTCCCCATTCAGACTTATTTTGGGAAGACGCTTGGGAACACCTTTTGCTTTGAACCTGAATCGTTGCTTTATTTCATAGATATGGAGGCAGCAGCAGGGACCCACACACACACTCCCTGGATCAGGCGTTGGCACTATGTGAATATAACACAAAAAGACATGTAGGCAGTAATCCCTTGCCCTGGTATGGGGGTATGAGGGAGGCTCCCAGAAACACCTGTTTCTTCAGGTTCACAGCCCTGTTTGAGTCATTGATGGCCAGTGATGTTGCCTTTATCTAGGTCAGGCTAGAAAAGATGTAGAGCTAGTTACAGGTGAAGACTGAAGGTCAAATCCCAGAATCCAGTGTAGTTGTCTCTTCCAGACAACAGTTCAGGACCCATTACCCAGCTCGGCATCCTTCAGAGCTCTGTCACCCCCAGAAAACCTCCTTTGTATCACCCACTTCTCTGCAACCTTCTTGCCACAGCTCTCCATCACTGAGGAAAACTGGTGTCCTTAGTGGCAGGGATGCTGCAAGGATAAGTACATTGTCTGTAGTGATGTCATTAAAAAAAATTAATACGTTAAAAATGTTTCCTTCCTCTACAATAATGATAATCTTAATTTTTGAGCTTCCTGCAGTGGAACATTTTCTTAATTGAATTCCTAATTCATTGAACATCTCTAATAAGCATGAATGACAATTTCATCTTACTGGCTGCATTCTTTGAAGGGATGCTCTTTGGAGACTGATGCATGAAACAAAACCTTCTTTCCCCTCTCAGGCCAAGGTTTTAACTCCAGTCTTTGCTCAGCAGTCAGCATCAACCCGGGGCACTCTGCCTCTCCGGGGTATGTGCTGGGCTCCTCTCATTGCTGTCTACAGCTTGAAGGCAGTAACAGTCCTGCAGGCACCCTGGGTTCATCTCTGGTAATTGAGCTGGGCTTCCCCTGCTGAGGAGGCACTGGAGTGGACATCCCTGAAGGTGAAGGCTGCTCTTGCCCCAGAGCACCAGCACCAATCAGGAATCCCACGTGCTCTGCTTTGTTCAGCACTGAATGAAACGCTTTGCTACATGCTGGGCAATCTTACTGCATCCTTTTTAGGCCTGCTTTTTTCCAAGGACCTGGGGAGCTGGAGTTCCTTAGCTGGCATATGATTAATCTGGAGCATGCTGTCACATTCTGGTGCATCTTCCTTATCCTTCCATTTCCAACACACAATTTTTTCCTTGTCCTCAACGTGGTAGGTCCTTTGTTGGAGATGAGCTCCTGTGTCTTGTTGCAGGATACAGGTACACCTCTGCAGGAGCTAAGCCACCACGGGGCTGCCTCTCAACTAGTTCAGCAAACGTTCTCCTGCCTGTACGAGCACAAACCCTGCAAACAACTTGCTTGAACCAGGCAATTTTTGCACCATTCCCTTGGCACATATCTCCTGATGCTGGCATGACTCCTGATGGAGGTATGCTCCACCATGCCCTCCATCCCAAGTGCATCTGAAGACAACCACATAGGTGTTTAGGTTGCACAGAGCTTTGCAGGGCTGGTAAAAATGTTTTTGGTGATGTTACAGTTCCCTTGTCACATTGGAAAAAAAGAGGAATGGAAAGAGAAAGAGGGGAAAGCAAGGGGAAGAGGATGGGAATCCTGCTGTCACAGTTACCTAGCTTCAATGTAACTGGTAGCACACAGACACGACTCCTTCTCCTTAGGGTTTTTTGAGCAAAGAGCCTCTCCCAGCAGCTAGTCGGTCTCTGCTGTACCCCAGTGAGTGTCGTTGGTTAGCTCTAGCCTTGAAGCAGTGGCATTGTTGGTTCTTTGAGGCCCAGCTGAAATCCAGCAGCACTCCTGAAATGAAGATGTCCTGGCTGCTGCCTGGATAAAGCATGGCAGCAAGCTGAGCACATGAACCCGTGTCCTCAGATAGCTCGTCTGTTAAGGTAGCACTGCATTCTTAGAGTTAAATGGGTTCTCACAGCCAGAAGGTGACATCAGTGGAGTAAGGAGGTAGGCTCCATGTTTGCTACATGGAAAAAGGCACATCAGTTATGGGAAACAGTCTTTCGCATCTCAATTAGATGTGACACACACAAGTCTCATCTCTAGGACCATTTATTATCCTCTATCTTTGTTATTTCTAGAGCCGCCTTATTATTATTATTAATATTAATATTAATGTCAATATCAATATTATTATTATACCTCAGTGCTTCCCAAGATCTAAAGTATTTATTCAAGACCAACATAGGATGAATGGGCTATAAAGGGATTTAGGTTCCTTAGGGAGGAAAATCTCAGTCTGGCACGCACTGAGAAGCCAGCCCCATCTCTTCCCTTTGCAGCCAGGGCTGACTGTTTGCGCTTTGCCATCCAAAGCAAGCAGACGGTCCAGAGGCTGCAGGACGTTCTGGGATTGATTTCCAGAGTAAGCCCACATATTGCTGCTGGTTGTGCAGGAGCTAAATTGAGCAAGTATATATGAAATAGCTGCAGCTTTGTCAGCTTGTTGCACCCACAAAAGCCACGCTTACGACATGCAGAACTCCCCAGGCGATCTTGTGCCGTGCTGGGTCGTTTCCTGTGGCAGAGGCTTTTTGCATGATTACTTCTTAATTGTGCTTTGTGCCCGTTGTTTTGTGACTTGCCAAGCAAGGCTATGGATGAAGCGTATTTGTTTGAAGTGTTATCCTTTAGATCTGGCAGAGAGATGACAAAGCTGGGGGGGGGGGGACGGGACGGGACGGGACGGACGACACACGACGGGACGACACACACACACCAATGGGAAATAATCCCCTCTTCACCGGAGGTCTGAATTCTTCTTCCCTCTTCTTCTCTGAAGGTCACTGTTGATCATGAGCCCAGTTACAGCACGGTTCCTGCAGAACACCTCTCCCTTGCTATCCAGCTTCATTACGGTTCCTATTTTCTCTTGCCTCCCAGGGCAACATTATACTGCACTTTCATTGCCACTCAAGAGGGAAGGGAGCCCTCCTAAGCAAACCTCTTGAGCAGGGTATAGTCCTGATAAAAAGCTGTTTATGTGCAATGAGAAGACACCGACCTTGAAATCACTCCACAGTCTTCCTCTCCAGTCCATTATAAACGTGACAGCAGGCAGGTGAAGACTGCTGGCTAGCAGAGAACATTTCCCTCCCCCCCAAAAAAAATAAAATTATCCAGCTGTTTAGAAGGAAAGCACCGATTATCTGCTCTCTCAGGAAAACTGCGAACAAGGAAAAGTGTAAAGCTATTCACACCAAGTCTACAGGGCCAAAGTGTGTGCAGTAACACCTTAAACTCCCAGGGCTCAACCATCGGCTGATAGCAGAAGTTGTACCAGGGGCTGTCAGGGCCATTTCACTATTCTGTGGTAATTTCACGGAAAATGAACTGTGCTGAAGATGCTTTTCCATTTGGGTTCACATAGGAATGTTCTCCAAAAACAGCAAACGTGCCCAATATTCTTAACTTAAAATGGCTGCTTAAAATGCAAGGAACAGTGTGGCTAATTAAGCCTCTGATCATTTAAAATTAGCTCATATGGCTTAGAGAATACAGCCCAATCCAATTAGCGCAAGAGTGCTTTGCTAGAGGCATATATAAAAAGAGGTCCTATGGAGGGGAAGAAAGATCTAGAGACTTTCCAACTCCCATCTACAGAATGAGACTGTGCCCTTTTGTGATAATTTCAATATTCTTCCTGTGACTGATTTGCAGCAGAGAAGAAACAGAGATAACAAACACCCATGGATCGTCTATGGCTTCAGTGTTGTATTTTCCCACTCTCCCGTTTCCACTGGTCACCTGAATGGAGTGCAAGATACACCTTTTACTCAAAGCCAGAGAAGATCGAAAGCACTCAGTATGTTCTATATATGTTCAGTTAGGAAATTAAATTAGGTTGTAGTGCAGTATTGTGGAGTGTGGCAGAGGAAGATTTTCCTCCCAGGGCGGCCCAAGTGATGGAGCAATTGGTAAGGGCTCTGTATTGTCACCTCTTGTCATCCTACACACTGGAGGGGATGGCTTGGTAACACCCAGCAGTGACATCCCACAGGCTGGGGGACACATTTAACTACATTCCCTATCAAACTGATGACTTCTCTTCATTTTTATTAGCAACACCGGTTTTGACTAAGGATAGAAACTTGTACTGATCATGCATCATTTAATTAAAGGGATGATGCAAACGTGTCTGAAATTTCCTGTGGACATTGACTTCTGGGAAGTTGTCCATATTTTGTTTGGACTCTGGCAAATTGATATCTGTCTAGTGCTTCCTTGGAACGATTTGGTTTGCTCTGAAAGCAATAGCTCATTTAAGGCCACTTAGTACATGCTCTAAAGCTGCGCTGCATCAAGGCTTCAGCTGATTTCAGCTCTCATTAAGGAAATGGACACATCCCTGTCTCTTTATACCAGGGGCCTCTCAATTTACTGATGTTTTTCGTGGCTGTGTGAAAGGACTCTGCCCAGAAAAGTGACCACTGCCCAAGCACCGTGTTTGTTCCGATAGGTCTAGCCATATCCTCGGACACGGCACGTGCCTTATCATTCTCAGCAGATGAGCCTGCTATTAAAAACTCCCAAACTATAGATTTTTTTATTATTTAGAGAAGCTGGACAGGTTCAGAGGTGTGTGTGCTGATGTTTCAAACAGGACATTGCCATCAATGAGGAGCCTCCACAGTGTAAGTTGTTGTGCTGCTGGAGGATGTGGTTTGAAAAAAACCACGGTCACATAAAAGGATTGTATTGTCCTTTGGAAGTGGAATGAGTCGACTGCTTTTCTGGAGGCAAATTTATGGGGTTCACTTAGAGGCAAGCCCACATCATCAGTCTGTACAGCAGTCGTGGAGCCTTCAGAGTGCCTGACAACTGTTGCAGAATTTGCATCTCTACACCTTAACCCAGAGCCCCAAAGTCTGTGCCATACACGTTGGGGGACAGCACAGGCACCCACAATTACCCCCATCAGTTAGTTATATTCCCTTTGTAATCAAACCTTTGGTGTTTCAGTGCATTCCTTGCTGCACTGAAGTCACTACTCTTCCGTGACGTCTTCTCCTTTCTGTGTTGTTCAGGTAGTTGCACTGCCTTGATCACAGCAACACCAGACCTCTTCAAGAAGTGCATCATCACAGAACTCACATTTATTTCCGTGGCTCTCCCTTCTTCCCAGTCCCTGAGATGATAACAGAGGTGAGTGTTCTATTTTAACGTGTTCCTTTTTTTACCGCTGCTGATAAACAGGCGTCGGCAAAGGAGTAGCTTAGCACTTGAAATGTGATTCAGTTCTGAGATCTGGTGGGCACTCATTTTAGGGTCAGTGCTTAGGGAAGGTCGGACTCCTCCAGAAGTGAGGTTCAGTCCCATGTTTCCCAACCAACTGGCCTAATGCCGGGGAAATAGGCCATCCCAAGCTTCACTGTGGCCTCAGTGAACTGAGCGTATTTAAGAAAATCCCAAGACCTGAAAACTGACATTGAGTAGAGGAAAATGAAGGGCAGGGTGGCTGCCCACCATACGACTGTGCAACCTGGCTGCCATCCAGGTCAGTGGGTGGCCCTGAAAAACACCCGGTAAAACTCAGATTTTCTGAAGAACGTGGGAAAGCATCTTACTCGGCTTATATCACCTAGGAATTAGAGGGGTGGGCTTCCTGGGTATTCATCTTGAGAGGGACGTGTCAGAGCATTATTCCACCCCACTGCGTTAGCCTGGGGAGCTGGGGGAGAGCGCTCTCTGAGCCAAAGGTATTACCCTGGTAATGCAAGTTGTATTACTCAAAGAGATTTAGGCTTGAAAATGTTGTGAAGGGCTAAAAATGTGCAGAGAGATGGTTACTGCAGCTCAGCCGTTTCCCTCTGACAACAGTCTGTAGGAGAAGCTGAGCAACCTTTTGCAGCTGTCAGAGGAATAAGTCTTTTATCTCAAAGGACTGATCCATAAAGAATTAATTGTCCAAGCCCTGCTCTCAGCCAGGTCATTTTTGTTACAAAATGTATATGTATTATCAACATCAGGACATCCCATAGACTTTCTAAAGGTATAAGAAAGCCCTAGATTATCATCCTCTCACATTAAAAAAAAAAAGTCCAAAAAGAGTCAGTCATCTTAGTGCCACGGGCTGGATTCCTGATTTAAAAAAAAAAAAAAAAAGAGAAAATGCACATTAAGAAAAAATAAATGTGTACAACTGAGAGATTTAGGAGGGTGTTCCAACCCCCTGCAGCCAGAGAAAGAGACTGTCATGACTCTTAACTCTGGTACTCTGGCTCAGACCCTAAATAGTTGAGGCCAAATTATTAATAGAGAAGGTGAGTGACAGATTCCAGATACACAAGTCAGGCTGCCTCCTGACATTTTCTGTCAGTAAAAATAAGTAGCCTTTCTTTACATCTAACAGAAATCTCTTCCCTGGCTCTCCTTGACGGTTCCCCCTCCTGTCTCCACCTCCAGAGATGTCTGAACAGTATAATTTCCTTTTATTTTTAGCCATCTTTCATAATTGAAAGTATCTCTGTGTCAAAGAGAAAACGTTTCCATGAATTCCTCAACAGGCACTTACTGAAAGCAATTGATGAAAATGAAATATTTAATGGGGTTTTACACCTGTGGACTTGGCAATACTGGTGCATCTCAAAAGCAAAATTTTAGTGACATCAAGATGGATGGGCATGGGGCCATCATCTCACCAGCTTCACTGGTGCATCTCTTTGGGGTCGGGATCTGGCCTGAGGGGTGTATGAGTCAGTGGCAGGTGAGCTGCTCCTCACTCCAGAGCTTTCTGCTTTTCCCACTGAAGACCCAATACCGCTGCTTGGGGCAAAGCTGATGTTTCTCACTTCTCAGTAGTACTTAGGGTGGCTGCAGCGCTCTCCAGAGATCCAGCCACATCCACAGGCAGTATTCATCTCATCTAAGGTAAGGACCACCTGGGATCAGACCCAGGGTCCAGCTTGCCCCATTCCTTCTCTTGCAAAGTGGCCAGAGCAGATGCCTCTGGAAGACAGCACAGGAGCTCCTCAAGTGATCTCCTGCATATGTGCTGCCCACCTGTATGAGTTTGTACTTGGGATCTTCCTGAGACATTGTTTTTGCCTTTGCCTTTGTTAGTGTATGAAGGGTTTTTCTTCCCTGGATTAGCTCACCTCTTCCCAGGCCAGTTCTGTGTTCCTGTTTCGATGCTCAAGCAGACAGATCCTGCTCCTGCTCCTGCTCCTGCTCCTGCTCAGTAGCTCAGCTGGACTTTGCCTTGGCCCGAAGGGCTGCAGCAAGAACGTATCAAAGCAAGTACAGGAGCAGAAACAGCCTCTCAACAGCACACAGTGAGGGAAGAGGTGATTCAGTTTAATGCAACTACTAAAACCAACCCCAAGGATCCAAGACTTTAATTGCACCCACTTTGCAAATCAAGCTTTCTCTAATCAAGCTCTCTTGTGACTCACCACTAGCCCAGAGCTGACTGCTGTGGAGGTAGAGAGGACAGACCTCAGCTCTCGTCTGCCCTTTCTCCCTTCCTCACCAGCTAATAACTCCCCCTTGCTGTGTGCCCCCTTCTAGGCTGCCTCCCCTCTCCCTCCAAGTGTCACGGCTCTACCCCCTGCCACCTCCCACCATGGGCAGTGTCTCATGCCTCTCACAGTGTCTTGGTGGAGAAGGGTGCAGAGAACCCTGTTGCATCCTCAAAATTAAGGAGGCAGAACCCCACCCCACCTTCTCAGTGCTGTCCCCAGGCATGGGTGTCAGCTTAAGGGTCTCTCTTGCTGCCTATGTCAGTCCCTCATGGTTTTCTGTTGTGAAAGCTGCAGAAGAAAGTTTTCAGCTTACCGTGTCCATTTAGGAATGATAACATGGCTAGAATTTATGAATCATAACTAATCGTGTTGCCAGTACAGGGAGGATTATACAATGTGTGATCTAATAACCCCCGACTGTTTAATCGCCTGTGGTAGGTTCTGAGCATGTTACACGACAGGTGACATACCTGACCTTTTAAGGTGAAGCCACAAAAGGTGTTTCTTTCATAGGTGTTTCCCTGCTCCACTTGGGTGGAGCATCCTTGCGAGTAGCAGGACCTCCTGGCCTGGCAGAAGCAGGTGGGAGTGTTGTCACACAAGTGTTGTTACATCTCAGAGGAGTTTCCCACTGGCATTCCTGCAGTGATTTCAACAGCAAGGGGAGGAAATGAGTCTGGATTTTGCATGAGGCTGTTGCTGCACGGGTGTCTGTAGGTGCCCAAAAGCCCCCATGGTCTCCACAGGAGGCTGGAAAGGTTCTGCCATCCCAGAGAAGACATCGCTGGGGCAGAGCTGTGGCTGTAACCTAGCCCTGCAGTGTGCCCTCATATGAGTTGTGCAGGTTCAGAGCTAGCAAACTCATGCCGTTTGTGCACTGTTCACTCACTCCTGTCCACCGACCTCAAAGAAACACTTTTCCCCTATGAAGAGCTGCCTCCATAATGAAGGTATGAACAATGAAGATAATGAAGATGGCCTTTGCCTGACAGTGACAGTCCCTTCCTGCTGCTGCCCCATCCTCAATAACCTCTTGGGTTAAGTTCAGCCTAACCAATACAAATATATCTGTCATATGAACATAATTGCATTTAATTGCTGAGATAAATTTAAAATAATTGCCCAGGTGACGTTCACCCTTCCAGGGGCGTTTGTGAATGAACAGGGGGTTTCTGGGCAACCCCACGCTCTGCCCAGGTGCTGACGGTGACTTTCACAGACAGCCACAGCACAGTTCTCGCTCTTGAACATCTTCCCTGCAGCCCTTGGAGTGGTTTCAAGTGAAAAACAGAATGGTGACATATTAAACGTTGCCTCCCACACAGTGTCTCTCTTCAGCCTCCGTTGTTGCTTGCTGTGGGTTCAGGAGTCTCTGGTGGATCAGCCTGCCCCCGAAAACGCATGTGTTTGCCAAAATAGAAGCATTTTTGCAGAAGGCAATGATTTGGCTGAACGTTTTGCCAGCATGCGTCTCTGGGTTTTGCAATTTGTTTCAGCATTTTGTGTTTGTATTTAATTCTGGATTTCATTTTCTTGTACAAGATACTACCACAACAAAATATTTTAATGTTTGCAAATACTTTTTTTGGGAGGGGTAGGGGAAAGACATTGATTTTCAAATATGTTTTGAAATGCCAGGATTCCCTACCAGGCAGTAGGGCCATTTTCCTGTCAGTTCACAGCACCAGCTCTGGTTACATAGAAGTTAATGCCACTGTGAGAGGACCTGAACATCTTTCCCACTAATATGCTTTGCTTCCAGGATGGTGAATTATTTAAAATGCTTTCTATGGCTTTAGTCTCTCCCAAGTCACAATCTCATATTTCATTAATGTCAGTCTCATATTCGATTATTCCTTTTCTGGTAGCAGCTGGGATCTCCTGTCAAGGACCAAGGAGCAGTTGGTACCTTCCTAGGTGGTGATGGAGAGCAGGGTAGATGGGGTCTGGCTTGATGCACTAATCCAGCCAAAGCTAGGGACAACCGTGACCTGCACAACGCAGGGGGAGTTGGAAGAGAGCAAAGCCAACAGCTGAGCAGAAAAATTACACAAGCAGGTGAAGTAGACCCTAGGGTTGGTGGACCTTAGAGAGCAAGCATGGGACAAAATAAGAAAAGGTATTTCAAGGCAGTGGGAAGCGTTTGTGTTTGATATGCCTCACATATGCTGTTTTCTGGCACCTGGGAAAACTGCTCAGTAGTAGCGAAAAAAAAGAGTGAAGAATAATGTCTCCAGTGCAAAATTCCTGCAGCTCTTGGCTCAGCAGAGCATAATTGCTGGTGGCTGGAGCCTGCTTAGGACACTGGAGCTAACACCTCTGTGCTTGCAAGAAGTGGGATCTTGGGTGACCACAAGCATTAAGTTTGGAGTATCATTAAAATAGCAACACCTGCAGCAGCACAGAGTCCTGAACTCCCTGCTGAGGAGTTTCACTGTGCTGTTAACTTAGAGGGAAGATGTCACCTACTAAATCACCCAAACCACTTCCTGCAGCACCTGCTTTTTCCTCATGTCTCCTATCCAAATCGTGGCTAGACCCATGTAAAAAATGCTGTCTCTGCTGAAATAGCTGGGCTGGGCCTTGCTGGATCCACAGCACACATTGCCAGAGGGATGGCTGCAGGAGGAGTGATGTATGGAAGGTGTAACACCTGTGCCCGTGCTACAGGCAGAGCCAGAGCATGGCCCTGTTCCATACTGGAGCCTGCCAGAGTACGGCTCTTCATCACAGCCCTCAATGGAGTCAGGCAGCACACAGGCACTTGTGAAAAAAAGCTTGCAGGCTTTTCCACGCGTGAGGATATTGCCGGATATGAAATGCATTGGGAATGGTCATTTAGGATTGCTGCCCAAGCATCTTTGGGGCCAAAGTGGTACCAGCTTTCGGATCCTGGATGCATCAATCCAGGTGGGGATGGACAGCCACCATGAACCCTGGTCCTGCACCAGAGGACCCCTCTCCAAAGCAGCTCCTCCAGGAAGGGCATGGGTTTGGTCAGAACTTTCTCTCCTGAGCTGGGACCCGGTACGTTGGTGGTCCCTTGATTGCCATGGAGTTACATGCTCACAACTCATGTGCCAAAGACAAAAACCCCACAGTGATTCCCTCTGGTCATTATTTTCTCAACATATTGACTCTGCCAGGCAGTTAGTCAGCAACAGTGGGCACTGTTGGTGGAGCCAGGAACCCTCTGCAGTGGAGGTCCTCCCTTGCTTTCCTTCCTGAAGAAGGAACCTGAGTGTCCCACTTGCTCCCTGGCCTGAAGAAGACCTGACACAGCAGATCTGTAAGCTGTGGGCATTTTGCACTCCCACACAGTTCCCCAGCACCTGGTCAAGCTGATTTGATGACTGTTGTTTCTGGACGTGGACTGGAAGGCAGGCAGAGACATCTCTTGGGCTGGCTGGAACATTCAGCAGGGAGGAAGGCTGTGGCCCTCCCAGCTGGCTGCTCACTCCTCAGCTTTCTCTTTCTCAAGGGCTTCAGGAAGCTGAAGAGATTCAGAGATATGTTTTATTCCCTTTCTTGAAAGTGTGGCTAAAAATAAAGAGACTATTAAAACCAAGCCCAACCCATGAAACGGAGTGCGTAGGTGTGATGCTCACCAACACCTGGGGCTGTGGAGCGTCCTGGGGGAGCTGGCACCCATCTAGCAGACATGTTCTCTCTTTCTCCTCATTCTTTCTTTGGCACCTTGTCAAAGAGTTCACGAGATAATAAATCTAAAGTCATTTTGTTTGAAAGTGACCTGTGTGTTGTTCCAGTTATAAGGAGAAGAGAACAAGACGACAATGATTTTCATTTGTAAAACTGACCAGGACCCCCAGGCTGCTCCTGTGCTCTCTGCTTTTATTTCCTGGCTGAAGGTTTCTAGAGGTGGCTGGTAGAAAATTACAATGGCAGATATTGCTTTGCGGTAGCAGAGCAGGATGTCTCTGAGGTTTGCCTTTGGCAGATGCGATAGACCAGCAGAAAACATGCAGTGCACAAGGGTGAGTTCCTGGACAGCCCTGGGTAGCAAAGGAGGAAGGTTTAATGGAAAGGAGTTCCTCCAAGCGGCATGAAACCATGGGACCTCAGCTCAAGACCTGAAAGGAAGGCTGTGCAATGTGGGCATGCCAGCCCCGCAGCACATCCCTCGCTCGTACCCTCCCAGCTTGCGTGTAAGTAGGTCTTGTGTGTGTGACAGGGAGATGCAGGTCTCCCCTGAAGATGGGGGATTTGCAGGGCCCTTGCATAGTGAGAAAAGTCATAAAATGTGTGTCACGCTACCATAGTCCCCCCAGAAGACCTGTGCCTCCACCCTGCCATAGCAAAGGGGATTGGGGCAGGGTGGGCATTAACATGTTAATCCTTAGACAGCCTGAGGGCTTCAGCTACTGTAGATGAAGGGCTGTGGTGGACGAACATGGACTTAGTGTCATCTGTAATGCAGCAGAGATTGGTGTTTGGTACAAAGGGAATTTGCCACTGTTGGGTTCGGTAAATTGCTTGGTGATACCATGAACTTGGAGCTGCTCATATCCTCCCTTTGCATGGCCAGGAGGGTCTGTATGCAGCCTTAGGGGTGGGAGAGTTACCCTGTGATGCAAAACAGCCTAGGATTTGGTGGATTGAGGTAGCACAGGTGGGGGTGCATGTACAAGATGAGTTTGATTATCTGCATTAGTCTGTAACAGCCTACACAGGTGCACCTCTCAGGCACAGTGTCCCAGCTACTGCAGCAAGCTGAGAGGCAGTAATTCCCTTTCCCTCCCTGCCTTCTCCATCCACAATGCCTTTGGTAGGACTGGGAAATGGTAGGAAAGAGCAAGCCGTGCCAGAGAGCTGCAAAACTGGAAGGAGGGCTGCAAAAATCTGGTGGGAACCAAACGGGCTGTACTTCCAGTGGCAACTTCTCAGAGATGGACTTCCAGGGACAGCCTGGCCAGTGCTGCCTGTGGACACCAGCAAAAGAAAAAGCCACGAACATTGCCTAGACCCCGCATGAACCTCCCCTGCCACTGTCCACCACCCCTGGTGACATAAGTGCACAGCTGGAAGCAGTTTATTCCCCACCAGCCCTTTCCTGCTTATCTGGAGCCAGCAGCAAGAGCAGGAGCCGCTCTCGTAGAGGGACCCTGCAAATCCTCTGATGGACATGCAGACCAAGCGCTGTTTCCCAGGGGGATCGGGAAGGATTGGATAATTAATCACAGCTTGTCTGGGGGTGGATGAGGAAGTCTGAATAAAGGTGTTAACGGCTCTTAAAGGCTTTCCTGGTTCACAGAGGGTGCTGCCTCAAACAGATTATCTGGAAATATTATTAGCTGGGGTGGGAAAGGGGTTTGTTCCTTCTCTAGGCTCTTTGCAGCCACCCTAAATCTGCTTGAGCTGTGGAGACAGATTTTATTGTGTGGGGGGAGGTGGGGGAGAGGTGTTGGCTGTCAGTGGGTCAGCAATTAATTGGTTTATTCCTTTCTCACAGTTATTTTCTAACAAATGTCTGCTAAAACCCTAGTGCCCACTTTGTCCCAGCTCAGCAAACAAGAACCACAGGGATTTGCACTGGGGGAGACCCCAGGCCCTGAGATCAGCTTTCCAGGCACTGCCAGGAGGTCCCTTGTCCCCTGCCAAGCCTCTTTGCCTGTTGTCTCATCTTAGGAAGAGGATGTGATTAGTGTTTCCTGCCACGGGCTGTCAGCTGAGGAATGAGAACTGTGTGCCAAGAGGAGAAAAGAGCTGCCACAGATGGACGGTAAGTGAAAGCAGAGATGTGCCCCCTCTTTGCTCCAAAGGAAACTTTCCTTCCAATGTCTCCGTGGCCCATTAGTTCAGACAAATGCTCTTGTTCAGCCCTCTACCTTCTCTCCTAGCAGAAGTGGCCCCCAGCCATGTGTTTCTGGGTAAGGGTGGGCTCTACTATGTCTTCTGCTGCCATCTGGAAAACCGTTTCTCATGAAACCAACTTTATCAGAACAATGTTGCTGCCTACCCATGGCTTTGTCACAATTCTAGTCCCTTTGCAAGTCAGAAACAGGGGGTGCCATCAAAGCAGAAACCTTGTGCCCTTCCAGCTCCAGCTCAGCACAGTTTCTGCACCGCCGCCCCACTGCTGTAAATGAGGTAAAGTCAGTGGCGGGGCTGTGCTGGCACAGCTATGCCAGGCAGCAGGGTCTTGCTGGGAGCACCGCAGATGGCTTTCTTAAGGTAATAGCTCTGACAGTGCCTCTCGGGCTAGGGAATCACCTTTCGGAGCAGAGCAGGAATGGAGAAAGAACATGGCTTTGGCCTGAAGGATTTTGGTATTTGTAGCTTGACATCATTTTGGCTTGGAGTGAAAAGCAAATATTTTGAGCCCTAGAAGGGTGATGAAGCAGGGACTGTGAAAGTGCTGCTGCAGGGTAGTCCCCTCTCTGCTACGCCTGCCTGGCCTCCTCAAAGCCTGCTGGGCATGCGGAAAATCCCCTTCATGGAGAAATTAATTTGAAATCACATTGTGCACAGGGAACGTTCCCTGTTGCCGTGCTGCTACTTCTCTCCCAGCTCTTCCTAGATCTTTAATAGGCATTAGGCGCTCCGAGCAGGGTCCCACAGGCTGCTATCTTCATGGTTGTGTTGATTTCCAACAACTAAGTTAGCCCCAAAGAAAGCATAATGAAAGCAGCAGATTTCCAGGTCTCTCTTTTCCTTTACAGAAGCCTGTCCTCTTCAAACATGAAGCACAGCAAGTCCAAGCTGGATCCTCGTTCTCCTTGGGGATCAACCTGCCGTGATGATGAGAGAAACAGAGCAAGTCCCCAGCCCTCTCCAGAGGTAAACTGCAAAACCACAGGCTTCACCAAAGCCCTTCAAGCCAGCCCATCTCCCAGGAGAATCTCTGTCCCTTTTTCTCAATACAGGGCTGGAAATAATGACAGGTATGGAAAATCCATTACAAATAACTAAATAACCCTCCGCGCAGCGCTGCTGACTCCGTAAACGCTTCCCCAGCTGTTGGGAGACCGCAGGAGCACTCCCTGGAGTGAGCAGACGCAGGTGGTGCTGGCATGTGTCTGGAAACAGCCTGATGTGGGGAGGAGGCTGAACTTTCTGGTTGTCTGGACCCTTCCCCTCTGCGGCAGGACTTCTCGCCAAGCCCTGTGGCCTCTCTGGGGTTTCCAGACAGCCTGACATCCGCCCCCGGGGAGTCCTGCTGGAGACCGGGGCTCTGGGCTCCGTGATTTGAAGGCAGTGGCGGCAGAGCAGGGAGATATCCTGTTTTCCTCGAGGCAGAAATGTAGTTTTGCGTTAAAATTGTTTTTTTCCTCCCAAAAGGTCCTTAAGCATTTGACAAGCTGTTAAGAGTTAGGGGGAGGATCTGGCTGGCCAGGCTGCGAGGTAGCGGTGGGCTAGAGGGGAAGGGAAGGGACCAGGCGCTGCCCAGCTGGGTGCTGGCGACCAGCACATTAACCATGGGAAGGGAGAGATCTTGGCCAAGGGCTCCAGCGAAACCCTGCCATCAGGTGCAACCCACCAGGGGCTTTTTACTGTCTGTCTGCTGGTACCTGAAGCAACACGTGTTGTTGAATAGCTCCCACATGCCCATACTGAACCCAAGGGCTGTGTCCACACCCGACACAGCATGGTTTTTCCCCAAGGGTTCCTGGAAAGCATGGAGCAGGCAGGAACCAGGCGAGGAACTGGCTGTCTTTATGTAGACTCTTGTTACTGTGTTAAATAAACCAGAAAGCAAAGGGTCAGTGTTTCTGGTGTGCAGGCAAGCTCTTGCATGTTCCAGTGTCCCTTTCCTTCTTGAAGGACGTTTCTGGTAACGCATTTCTGGGGAAGGAAATCAGCCATGTGGTCAGCAGGGTGGCACACAGAGCTGTGAACTTGATAGTGCTAAGGGCAGAGAGACACTCCAGGAGGACCAACTGCACAAGGGGCTTCTCACAGGCATCTCCTACCATATTCTTCCAGTGCTCCTCACTTCCCTGCAGACTTTAAATCTGCAAAGCAAGTTGGATTGTAGCCACTGGGACTGAATAGATGTACCTGGCTAGTCTTGTGTTGCCCATTACCGTGTTAAATGGGCATAGTGGGCATGATGGAGAAGAGACCGACTACTCATTCTTGTTTTGAAGAGCCTTCTATTGGAAGTGAAGGACCAGGGTTCACACTACAGCTTATGTTTCACCAGTAACTTTTCCTACTGTTAAAATTGCATTGTCTCTCTTAATCATGCAAGGTTTATTTTCCCACACTGGAAAATGAATTCAACACTATTGGCAAAGCTGGGGGCTGGGAAGTTTTAATTACTGTTTGTACAGTGCTTTGGGGCTCTGGAGTGAATGGCGCTGGAGGCCTGGGAAGGGTTATATTATATATTGGCAGTTACTTATACTTTATTATAATATATATCTCAGGTCTGCAGTCCTATCAACAGCTCCTTCCTGATACCTAGATGCAGCGGGGCTTCCTACTCCAAGTAGTACAAATACCCCACTCCTATAGTTGCTGACCACTGCTGAGCATCACTGCATGGTAAGAGGACCCACTAAGGTCCAGTGTCCACCTCCAGCCAAAATAAACTCAAGTAGCAAGTGCCTGTGAATACCCAGCTGCTATGCAGGGGAGAAGAGCCCCAGAGCTCTCCTCTCACAAGGCTTTTTGCATTAAAGCATCTCTTCCGTAGGTGACGCAGCCACATCCTGCATTAGCCTTCCTGTCCCCCCTCCTTGCTCAGAACACCACCTCCTTAATTATAATCCATCAAATTCCTCTCTCCTCTACCTGGAAAAAAATGGGATTTGAGGACAAGGAACAAATGTGAAGGTATAAGTCTCTTTTCATGGGAAAGGAAATCTATGCAGTGCCCTGCTGGGAACCCTGCTTTGCCTAAACCCCGGCATAATGCAATAAGAAGTTAAGGCTCTTAGTGGGCGAACAGTGCAAGAGTCCTGTTAAGCACATCTCAGGTCTTTGTGGTCAAGTGCCCCGTGTTGCACCCGGCGCACCACGCTCTGCACAACAGGGCAATTGTGGCCCCACTGCTCTGGCATCAGCATCCCGCGCTTGCCCGGTGCAGGATCCAGAGAGGATGGGCTGTTCAACAGCCTCTCTCAGGTCAAAGCCAGTGCTTCAGAAAACGATTTTGTAGAGGACCGGAGTGTTTCAGTATCAGCAGTGTCCTGGAAAAAGCACGCATTAGCTATCAATTAGCATGTGTGTGCACATCTGTACAGATGTGGGCGTGTGAAGTAATACGGTATCTAGGCTTATGATACCATCCACATGAAAATCAGTGAGGGACTGTGATGACTTTGACCTAAAATACGATAATTTTTTTTTCCATTGCATTTGTGTTTTGGTGGCACACTTGGTTTTCTGATAGATCCTGCAGAAATATTCAGGTGATTACTGCGAGGGGCAAAACTGTAGTTACTTAAACTTTGACAAAGCTTCTAAAATACAAAAGCCTCCGCAGAAGCTGTGCTTTCCTTCTCTAGCCAGCTGTCACCCGGTGGTTCCTCCTGAGCAGCGGCTCCCTGGAGCAGCGGGCAACCCCTCGCTGCCTGCACCAGGCACAGCAGGCAGGGCAGGATAGGCCAGGCAAGGCCCCCAGGGTGAGGGCAAAGCCCATCTGACAGCACTGGAGTCCCCACCCAATGGGTGACAGTGCCAGCACTGCTTCCCATGTGTCCCCTCCAGCCTGGTGTGGATGGAAGGCAGGAAGAAGTTAGCTGAGCCTCTCTGCCCCTGATGCTGCTGCTCAAGGGGTTTCGTTTACTGCCACGTACATTAATTGCTTCTGTTTGGTGGCTGCTGGGGTGAGACCTGCAGCTTTCCCAGGGCGATTGGTTCTAGGTTCCATGGGTTACCACAGCCACGTCACCAAAATCAGGTGAGGAAACTGTCCGCTGGTCCTTTCAGCAGCACTAGAGCATGTCAGTGATGGAGGCAGCCCAGCCCCACAGCAGGGAAGCGCAGAAAGGCACGGGGCTGCTAACAGGCTGACTTGCATCCCTCCAGCGCTTCCCCACTGGCAAGCAGATGTCAGAGGAATGTGGTTTGCAACTGGTTTATTCACTCTTGGGTAACTCCTGGTCTTTCTCTTTTGGGATATTCTTCCGTGCAGCCCACCTGACATCCAGCAGTGGCAAAGAAACAAACACATGGACCCAGGTACTGCCTGCTGCTGGGCTTCTATTGCAAGCACTCAGGAGTGGTAAAAAGAGTGCTGAGACCACAAATTTCAACTTTAATTTAAAACCCCCTTTTTAGGGATGGGGCCAGAGCTGGGCCCGCAAGGGAGAATCCCAGTTCCAAGCACTCCAAGGAAGTAAACAGACCTTTTAAAGACATTTAATGCTCAATAAAGCGGAGAGGGATTCAGCATGAAGCTGCAAAAACAATTCTGAGGAAGGAAGGCAGCTTGCCTGCTGCCCCCTGCCCCTGCGAACCCAAGGGGAGAGGGCATCCATTGCTGCCCATCGCTTCAGGTCAGCATCCCTGGGTGCTCAAAGGTTTCTTTGAACATGGTTCTGTTTAGGTTGGCTGTCGCTGATCCCAGCCTGCCTTTGGCACATGGACACTTTTAACCCCTCAGGGAGGGGTTGGCATTGCCAGCCGGAGTGGGAGAGTGCAAGCCTGCTGCACACTCTGCTCCATGGCTGCCGAGGACACTGCCACGATTCATTCATGTCCCTGCTCAGGGCACAGATGGTAAACATGGCAGGGAAGCCAGGCCATGTCCCACCCCGGCTTGGCTGCCTGCCTCGAGGTCTCCATCGCCCAGAATTTGGAACTTGCCTCTTTTTCCATTGCCTCCGAGGAGCAATGGTGAATGTTTCAGTAACATTTGCTAAAAATAAAAATGTCAACAGAAATAGCCGTTTAATAACACAAGCCTGTGCATCCTTGGGCCCTGAGTGATCTTCAAGCTGGGAGGAGAAATACTGAAATAGCTCACAAGTTTGAAGATACTCTGAGAAACTCCCTTAGTGCACATGGGCCAGCTCTCACCAGCATCGCCTGGGGAAGAAGAGCTGTCTGAGGACTGTTTTCCCTAACTCCCTAGGCAAATAGTCAGCCCCTCTCCAGAAACAGTCTGTCTGATGCTCTGTTTGATAGAAAAGGCTGTATCTGAGAAAAAGAAACACAACTTGTGTGACTGTGCTGAGATGCCTGTAGCGTGGCAGCATATGGACTGGTTACTGTTCCTTCACTTAACATTTTCTGTTATGGCTTTCACAGGGAAAGGAGTCAAAGGATATAGGCATCCCATGTTGGGCAAGGCTTTGCTACGCAGGAATGCACAAATCTGGTCCAGTTCATAACAGCCTTAAATATCAGGGAGTGGCTTTTGATGGAAAACTCAGGAGCTGTCTCAACAGCAACACTGTGCAGCAGCACAGGAGAGAAACCAGAGAGCAAGTATTTTGTGCAGCCTTTTGTGGAATGAGTGGTTGAGACAGAGTGTAAAGATAACAAAATTAACTCCTACTTGCAGTTCAGGCAATGTTAAACCCCTGCAATTCAGGCTTTTGGGAATGATCAGATTTGGCATCCTTGCTTGCCTTCCTCAGGCCCTAATCTGTCCCCAGAAAAATCCCTGGCTGGATCCTGGAGAGGAACCAGCAACAGGGACAGGAGCTTCTCCCCACCAGCTGAGGGTGGATGGTGGATGCGAGTGGTTAAAGCACTAGTATAAGCTGCATTAACCCATCTTCTGTGCTCCATCTGTAGGTTTGCAGGTCTGACGGGTGCGCTGCATGGTTAAAGAGAGCAGTGCTCAGTACAGGAACGGGGCATGTGAGGACATCAGGAGGACAGTGAAAGCCCTGTCCTACAGCCTGAAGTCTCACAGCAAGTGTGCATTAATAAGCCATGCCTACGCTTCCTCCAGGTGTTTACAGTGTGCTTTTCCCCTGTTAGCTTTGAAAACCACAGCTCCATTTTGACATAGCAAGTCCTTTGCTTTTAGTGATGAATTTGGTACAGCAAGTGCATTTGGCTGGGAACATGTGTTGGTAAAACCCTACCTCATTTTGAGAAGTGAACAGGATTTCCCTCTAAAAATGATCTCTGTCTCCAGATGAACAGTTTCAGCCTGTCCTCTGGGAATCTCTCTGCTGCAGAGACGCTGGCTGGCTGGCATTGATGCTGGCTGCAGACGGGTGCCACCGAACCCATGGAAAATATAAAGGTGACAACATCAGCCCAGCCATCAAGGTCACCTCTCCTCTGAGCGGGTTGTCCCAGGGGAATGGGGGCAGGTAGGGATTCCTGGGTGCTTGGAAAGGGACCTTTGGAGGCTTTCCAGCATGCAGGGACCCCCAAAAAACCGTGAAAGGTGGCTGGTTGCTTACCCTCTCCTGGGGCAGAGCTCCTTGTGCCACGCTGGTTCTTTGGCAAACGAGCTGAAACTGGCATAACTGCAAAATGGGGCCAACCAACAACCGGGATGAGCCTGGCTTGTGAGTCAAGATGGGCTGGAAAAGTAAACAAAAAAGCATTTTCAGCCCAGAGAAACAATGGGGAAATGAACTGGAAGCTGGGACCTCTGAATTCCTCCACCCTTCCCCAAAGAGAGCAGTGGGGTGTAGAGGGCAGTACCCAAAATCCAGCATTCCTTGTAACTCAGTTGTACCCTCTGAGAAACATCTTTTTGCCGTTCCATGTGCAGCTCCTGCTGGAGCGACTTCCTCCTCTTTAGCTGGAGCCAGAGACAAAGGAAAGAATTGTTGGTAATGAGCTGTCTATGAAGAAATTCATCTTGATATTTGCATCACTAGTACAAGACAAGGCAGCACCACAACTTTCCTGCGGTGGTTAAGGACAGCACTCGGAGGAGGCTGGGGGCCTCCAGGTCCTGCAAATGGTTAGAGAGTGTTTCAGCATTGCTCATTTGCAAGAGAAGAACCCAATTTGCATTGCTGGAAAAAACAGCCATGCAGAAAACCACAAGAACCTGTAGTTCTGGTCAGGCCTTTGGATTTTGACAGGGTTTTTTGAATACTCCTTCGCAATTAAAATTCCCACTGGGTTGTCTTGCTGTTTTCAAGGCCAGTTGGGACTGGGAAGGTGCAGGTAAGCTGGCAAGCGGGATTGCCCCGAAGCATCGAACTATGTTCCATTAGCCCACCTCAGCTGCAGGAACATGGTTAGCTGGCAGCACTTCACCCCCCTGGTAAATTAGATACCACACAGTGGCTTAGTCACACCAGAGAAGTTAATGGCTCACAACTTGCTGAGACAAATTCCTCCCAGCTTTAATTAGCCATGAGATGCTGGAGTGCCTAAAGCTCTCTCCCTGCCCCTGCCCTTGTTTACTCTCAGTGCATCAATCCAGTCTGGACTCGGGTCTCCAAGTATTTGTAGTGAGCAAATAATGCTAAGTTTTGCCATTGTAGCTTTCTGCAATCAGCTGGAAAACACAGATTTGTAGCCTCAGTCTTTACAAAAACACGAGGATGGATACCTGGGTCCCCGAACTTCAGCGAGAGAGCCAGAGCTGCTCATCCAGGTTCTGCTCCGCTGTGTGCTGGCTCAGTGTCACCCCCAAAAAGAAATGACAGGAGAGGCTGCCGGCACCCTGAGGATGGAGCAGGGACCACGTAGCAGGAGCTGCTAATATAAATGAAGGGGACCTTAATGCTTAAGACTTGATCCTGCCTTTACTGCGTGGTTTTCATACCGCGTCTTGTAAAATCAGTTGCAGGTCATGTGTGCTCATGTATGGTGCTTGGTTTTGCCAGCGTGTCTGTGACAAACAGAGCTGGCTTGTTGGGAGGCTGATGTGATTTTGACTACCTGAATAGTGACCCCTGGGTGTCCCTGCACAAGCTGGGTGCAGGAGTCGATCAGTCCTTCGGAGGGAGGCCCAAAGCCAGCACAGGCTGGAGGGCATCTGGTAAGGCTGGGGCTGATTTTGTTTTACGGTGAGTTTGAGATGAGATGTTTTCGTCCTGGATGGCTTGGGCAGATCTGTTTGGCAATTGAGCGTCTCTACTCAGTTTGTGATGTTTGAGAAAACTCTCCCCTTTCCACATCTCCTCCCCTCCCATCAATATTTCTCTTACTGATGTGATGACAGCCAAGGAACTGAGGTGTTTTCAAATGAGCCTACATAATTCTGATGGTGGCATGAAGGTTCCCAGTCCAGCCAGTTCACACTTGCCAGTGCTAGACTTGGCACTTCTTATCTGACAGCAGATACACTGGAAATCTTAAAAACAATCTGCATTTTAACCTTGATTGTGCTAAATAGCCTTCAGGATGCAGTGGTGCATGTTGCTGGTTGCAAAGAGCGCTGTTGGCTGTCGTTAATTATGTTTAATTTGCACTAACAAAGCACACAAAATCCATGTCCTATAAACTGTGCTAAAGGTAAGTGTGGCTTTTCTATAAAGATGTACAATTTAATTTAAAGATCTGAGGTCTGCTGACCCTCCAGCTTGTTGCACAACATTTCATACATATAAAAATGGATGCGAGAGGCAGTCTGGTTGGGTTTACCTGTTCATACCGGCAGCAGAGAGCTCCAGCTGCTCTGCGGGGATGGATGGGTTTGAACACGTATGGCACTAAGGCATGTGCTTAAAAACTTCCAGCTCATAAATACTCATTCTGTGTTCCAGAGGCACTCATCTGAACCTGACCGCAATGAGCCGGATGCCAGATAAGGGTTACAGCGCTCATCTTCGTGTTGGCCCTAACAGCTGTGGCGTCGGTTGCCAGAAGCGCTGGGTGGCACCCAGCAGCCGTGGCAGCAGCTGCAGAGCCCTTGCCGGTGGCAGCACTGCCATGGCACTGGCAAAATGGCCCCAGTAATAGCAAGGGGACAACTTGACTGTGTAGCAGGGGAGGGGAGGGGAAGAACCTGTTTGGCTCCAACAAATGATGCTGTTCTCCTCCAGCTAAAATGGAGCTTGAACTAATACTTTATTCCTCCCACCCAGGCTCAGAAAATGGGAGCCTCGGTTGCTGGGATGTTTTCCTTTGCCAAGCCTCTGCGCGGCTGCATTTTAGTGAAAAGCCCAGCCCCTGAGACATCTGTGTCAAGGACCTGATGCTTGGCTGAGCACATATATTTAAGCCAACACAAGCAAGTGAAGGGGGGGAGGAATCCCACAACATGTTCTTGTGGATTTCTGACTATGTTACAGCAGTGTGAAGGAAAGAGGGGCAGGAGCAAGAGGAGAGGACAAGAAGGTGACCCTGCTGGCAGGAAAGCAAAGGCCTGACCCTGTTAACACGGTTCATCGTGGTGATGTGCTCTGTCAGACCCTCCAGCCAGCATTAGGTCCAGCACCTTTGTGGATGGTGCTGCCCGGGTCCTCTTGCCCAGACAGGCGCTGTGTGACAAGTAAGCTTTGCTGGCCACGTGTCGCACCTTAGAAAGGCATTTGCTGGTTTTGGCACTGGTTGTGATGCTCAGGAATTGAGAGGGTTTTCTCTTCTGCAGTAGTCAGAGTGGCTGAAAGGCAGAAGTTCTGTAGTACCTGGCATTTTGTCTCCCGTCTGTCTCCGGGCTGGAAGACTGAGAAGCCAAAAAGGGAGTAGAGGATTGCCTTTACCCCTTCTCCCAGCATGGGTTAGGAGAAGCAAAAGGATAAATCAGGGGGCATTTCAGCACTTACCTCCTGTTTTTACAGAAAGCACTATACATTGCAAGTGCCTTTGCACATTTTATAGCACTTTAAAAAGCCAATGTAGCTAATCTGGAAGTTGGCTTGTTCAGAGAAGCACAAAACATGTTCAGCCATAAAAATCCCTCATTTGATGCCAAGTTATTACATTTTCAAGTGTCTGAAAGGCAATCACTATTATGCATCCAAAGAGTTCAGATGACTCCCCCCAGCTCCTTGTGGTTGGTGAGAACAAAAACACCAGCGCAGCATCTTGCAAAGTGGTGTTGTGTTGTTGCCATATGGTACAGATGTTTCAGTAGCAAAGGCAGCCTCCATCTACGGCCTCACCTTCGGAAGAGGAGCAGTGTGCTTTTGTGCAGT
Source organism: Falco biarmicus (assembly GCF_023638135.1). Classification (NCBI taxonomy): domain Eukaryota; kingdom Metazoa; phylum Chordata; class Aves; order Falconiformes; family Falconidae; genus Falco; species Falco biarmicus. The sequence continues at coordinate 106,399,650 of NC_079291.1, forward strand.
TGGAAAAAACACATAGCCTAATTGAAAAGGACAGAGATAAGCAAAACAATGCTAAAAGGTCAGAGAAGTCATGGTCCTGGAGCAACTGGCATACCTCTAACGAGGAAATGTGGTTCATGGGGGTTTTGTGTTGCAGAACTGTCGTCCCAAATCCCTGCGAACTAGTGAGGGGTTGGGTATTCATAGGGTTTCACTCTTCTTTCTGGTTCTTATTCCTACAAAATGTGTGGGACTTTGTTACTTTTGGAAAAGCTGCTTCTCTGCCTAGTTTGACCAGGATGTTCAGAATTTATCGGTGGTACCCGTAAGACATGTGTACACGCGTGCACAAATACTCAGTGTGGTCACATAAACCCTCTTCCCATAGGAAACCAGGATAAAAATGTGGCCTCTCCAAGTGCCTGACTCAATGCTCAGTCTTTAATGGCCGTTCCCGTGTCCCTGTCCTTTCTTCACTTGGGCATTTGATGTGTTTGATTGCTGGAGGGATGAGGGAGGAAGATAAGTGTTGGTGTTAATAATGGTAAGGGATGCTGGTTGTCTCCAAAGCTCTTGCTCTGCCCGGATTCAGGTGATGACTGGGTTACCTTGTCCCCTCTTCTGCTGCAAAGAACAGCTTGGTCAAGCCTAAGTATGTCATCCTCTTCAAAAAAGGTCCCAGCGATGGGAAGAAAGCCATCTTCAAACAGGGAAGGGGGTCGGACGTGCTGAGTGTGCAGGTCCAGCCAAGGGTGCAGCCAAGAGCTGGCCCACGTGCTGGTGGCAGCCTGTTCAGCTGGTGCAGAGGACAGCCGTGACCTGGCAGTAGCAGCTGGTGCATTTACCGACTGTAGCCTACTTAACGGGAAGGCTGAAATCTGTTGCAGGAGCAAGAAGCCAGGAGCATTGGATGCTGGTGGAAGAAGGAGCATGATTCAGCCACCTGAAGGCATCTCCCTGTAGGAGAATTACCTTCTCTATAAAGCAGCAGGCATTGCTCTTAAGTGTTATCAAGCTTAAATCGGTTCCCTAGGTGACATCCTGGTAAGTGGATTTCCCAATTAAGCACATCGCGATTAAGTGGGATGTACTGTAATTACAGTGCTCAGTGCTAGGAGCAAATCAGATCCGTTTGCAGCAGAAGGGCCAGATCGAAGCTCTTCCCCAGTCTGGAGTGGGTTGTACCAAAGCATTTCTGTAAGTGTGAAGGTGGGCAGGCAGGAGATAGGATTTTGCAGCCACCCCCATCATGCCAGTCAGCATGTTCCCTACAGAAGGAAGATGCTGGAGAAGCCCTGGTGCCACGTCTTTAAACCCTCTGATACAGGAGCAAATTCCTTTTGAGGATGCGCTCCTCTGTCTCCTGCTAGTCCACAACCCGCTGGATGAAGCCTTTGCTCCTGCTAGAGAAAATATCCCTTAGCAGAGGTGGCTGTGTGGATGCTGCGCAGGGAAACAGTAGCTCTTTCCATGGAGACAGAGGCTGTCAGATGGTGCTGCCACCTGCCAGGCAGACATCACAGCCCTTCAGAGCCAAATCTCCTTCGCCAGCCCAAGAGAGGTGGTTTTCCTTGCACGGCTCCTTCTCCCCATCCCTCTGGCTTCCTCTACAAAGGTGCGTGTGTGTCCCCAGCACAAAACCTCATGGTCCTGGAGTCAGACTGGGGCTACATAAGCCCATTCCTCTAATATTTTGTGGTTCCCAACTTCTGTTGAGACATCATGGGGGAAAAGAAAGAAGATGCTCCTTTGTTCATTGTTTGTTAGCTAAAGGAAGAAGAACCGAGTGTTTACTGCCTTGGATTGCTCGGAGTATTTTTAGGTGGATGAGATGAAGTCTGATTAGAGACCTTCTGGGAATGAACTGGTCAAGGTAACACTGAAATGCTGGAGATGGGACCTAAAGTGTAGATGCAGTGCAAAGGGAGGTGAAATCTGTGCCAGGAGGAGTGTGTGGTGCAGGAACGTGGCCACTTTGGAACTGGAGGAGGACACAAGACCTGAACATGGACACTCAGACCAGGCCAGCCTCCAGATTAGAGCCTGTTTTACTACTCACCATGTTTACCCAGCTGTCCCAGGATCCTTAATTCCCCCCTGGCTAGGCAGTGACATAAGTGTGATGCAGCATGCTTTCCCTCCAGGCTCTCGGTCCCCTAGGTCATGCTGGCTGGTGCACGTCTTTGGTGGCTGGGGGGCTTCTAGGGGTCTTGTGCCTACAAGCCAGATGACCAAAAAGCTCTTACACCTACCACACCTGTGTTCTTCGCCAGGGTTAAAGGGTGGGGGGCAGAAGCCTATCTAGCTCCCAGAGGGGAGACCTTATATTTTGGGGTGACATATTACATGATTTTTGGCTGCAGAAGGAATCTTACAGTAGGATAACAGGGGAAGCCGATGACTGCTCCTACCTTTGAGATGGTTAATTGGCTCTGTCCCATGTGGACATGGATTGATTCGAACTCCCACTTGCTGGGCTGACCCCCAGCGCCCACAGAAGGCACAGTGCAGCTAGCCTACACCACCGCGGCCCCTCAAACCCCTTGCTGATGCCTTCTCACCTCCCACTGTGGCTGTCCCTCTCCCAGCTCAGCAGCATCCCTCCTCCCTCCAGCCAGGCTGTGGCATCCCCGCAATGCTCGTATCCATCCCTCCAGCTGTGCAGCCAGAGGTGCGCAGCAGCCCGTGTGCAGTGGCTCTGCTGCTGTTCCACCCCGAATCCTTGCTCTGCTGCTTCTTCCATACTGCTGGTTTTGCAGTGCCACCCACTGGCAGAGGCTCCCCAGAAAACCTCCTTTGCAGCTTTTCTCTGCCACAGGTGATGCTCCAAAGATGAAATATTAGAAGGATGGCTCTGCTGGGTGTAATTCACGGAGCACGTCACATGGGTGCTGGTGCAGGACATCTGGAAACCTTCTGGCATCCTTTTCAGCATATCTCAGTGTATGCTGAGCCCAAGCTGCAGGGTCACTGGGTTGGCAGAGTCCCGGGTGTCAGCTCAGAGTGCGATGAAGGCAACTCACCGGCTTGCTCCTATGGGCCCTCCAGCCCTGCGTCCTGCCTGCAGCAGGCCAGATTGGTTTATGTAGGTTCTGTGGTCGTGCTTTCCCATGCAGGATGAAATACAAAATTCTGCCTGATATCAAACCCCATGTACAACCATTCCGGTTGGGAGCATGCTCCCAGGGATGCAGGCCGGGGGACTTGTGTGTGAGAGGAAGCTTTGGGATCACTTTATGGAACCGTCAGCCTGGTCTACCTGAATTTGCCTTGTGCCTTCTAACCACATTTATACTCTTGCCTCTGTCTCCAGTTTAATGGCCAGTGTGAGCCCAGCTGAGATGCAGGAGGAGAGATGGCGAAGAAGACCGCGATGCACTTCTCGGAGTTGGTTCGCAGAGAGCTGGCGTGCACAGGAGACGGCTGCCGGGCTGGTGCCCTGTCAAGGCAGCCCAGCTCAGCTCACTGCCTGGATGCGACCGCCGTGTCAATGCAGCAGCAGCACAGATGGACTGCCAGGAGCTTTCTCCCCGGCCTCCTAATAGGCAGTGAGTGCTTGTTTAAAATAAAGCCTGACAAATGGCATGTTGGGGGCGTCAAGTCCTGGAGCACTGTCTTCCGAAAAGTATGAAAAGGCACTGGAAGGGAGCCTGGCACAGCCTTCCAGATGACAGTAATTAAAGGCTTTTGCACTCAGGCGCTGGGAGCTGCTCCTCTTGCAAATTTGTCTTGATTGAAGAGGAAGAGAATGATTAGGCTGAAGGGGACTGATGGGGGTGGCAGGCGAAAACATGGAGGTAAGTCTCTATTTGTCTTCTGGTTTGTTGGGTTTTTTTCATTCTTCCTCTCTCCCAAACAGTGTCCAGGTGGGTGGAGGGAGCAGCACTCCAGCTCCGCACGCCCTGGGCTGGCTCTGCCTGAGCTGCTTAGGGGGTGTTCAGCTGCAAAGGAGCAGCTCTGCTCTGGTCCTGCCTCAGAGCATCACCCAGTGCTTCGTGCAGCTGACCCTCTTCTGGAAAGCTCTCTGGGCTGGGTGGCACCAGGGTCACCCATCCCTTTACAGAGCTGGCAAAGAGGTTAACCCCTGACCTGGGCTATACCCCTAGCTCCCTATAGGGGCTATACCCCTATAACCTCTATTAACCCCAGGAGTGAACAGCTCTTTCCCTTATTTTAATTATAAAGGGACCGTTGATAGCTTGTTCAGTCCAAGTTTTACTGTGTTATTTACTTTAAAGCCATGGTTTTGATGAAGTTGTCTGAATATATTTTGAGTTCAGGGCTAAGCCCTGCATCAGCATGAGCAGTTACTGCAGTGTAGCTGACAGCATTACAGAACCACGCTCCCTTCCCTTCCTAAGACTTTGTCCCTTTCAGGCCTGTGAGCACCAAAGGCATCCTGGCTCTGGCTGCCCTAGATGGGGTCCTCCTTGGAGCAGTTTGTCTTGAAGTATGTGGGGAAGTCACCGTGGTGTGAGCTCGGATGCCACCTCCAAACCCAGCCAGCTGCTCCACAGTGCAGGGCCAAGGAACCAGTCCAAAATTCGACCGAGAGCCTCTTGCCCCCAAGTCCAGGCCATTAATAGTCAGGTAAAGCAATTTAGCTCAAGTTATGGCAGGATAAAGCATCTCTTTTTTTCCTGGTGTGAAGGACAGCTAAATAAATGGTCTGTATTCAAGCCACTGTAAAAACTCCAGTTCAGAGCTTCTGGGCAGCCATCCGCACTCAAGGAAGCTGCTGGACCAGCCTGCAAATGGATCCTCTTGTCTGGGTCCAGTCCTGCAACTGCTATACCCAGTGGCCAATCTCCCTGTTTGGGAAGATGGGGAAGCAGGCCCAGTGCCTTACATTTGGTGCTCATTAATATTTGGACGAGATAAGCGGTGTGCTTAATCTAGTGCAGCAATTGTGTTTGTTATAGAGCAATAACTCCGCAGGGTTACCATGAAATTCGACGTGGCTTATGAAAAATGCAGGCTGTTGCGGAGGCTGGGCTGCAAACCGCTGGCAGGAAAAAACCCTGTTGCGTCGAGGTGAAAAGCATGTTTGAATGAAAAGCCTGATATGACCGAAGGAGGGACATACAATGGTGCTTTACCTGCCAACTCAGGTGAGACACGGTGCCTGGCCATCGCTGTGTGCTGTGGCCGAGCCCCTTCCTGGTGGCAGGGTGGGAGATGCTTTGCCTGGCCAGGCTCTGGCTGCTGCAGTGGCACTCAGCCACCCTAAATCCTCTCTGGCTTTTCAGAGGGGAAGCTGCTTGCTGAAGGGAGCAGGGTAGGTGAAGGAGGAAAAAACAAATAATTTCCTTCCAGCTTCTGCTGGCAGCGGGGGCGGTTACTATGTGAGCAAGGCTTGCAGCACTGGTTCATTCAGCGGTAGTGTCTGTGTACCTGGACCCCCATGCACGGCAGGCTTGGTGCCCTTGAGGTCAGCTTGAAAACCCGCTTGAGCCCATGGATGGTCCCTAAGCTTTGCATCCAGCCCTAAATACCCTACAAAACACTTGCAAAATGTCTGGCGCAGCCAGATCTGGCAGCTTTGCAGCTGTGAGCAGCCAGCTGCTAGAGGAGCAGCTAGATGTTGTGGGGACAATGACACCCCAAGTCCATACAGGCAGGTGGGATCAAACTGGCCCTGGGGGGTGATGGGTCATTCGAGTGGTGCCAGATGCTCTTCTGAGCAGCGTGTGCTGCTCGCAGCAGTCACACCAGGTTGCCTGCAAACATGCAGCACTTGAAGAGCAGGATCACACCCCAGGCTAGTTTTTCCTTCAGAAGGTGGAAAGGAAGAGAGTGCACTTTTTCCTCCAAACCAGAAGTAAAGCTGGATTCCCTTTCCTCCCCAAAGCATCCAGGTTCGGTCCTGACCCTACTCTGCATTACCAAGGCAGCAGCACCATCTCACTGCTCCCTCCCATTATCCCTATTTAAACCACCCTGAATCCCAGTCACAGTCAGGCTGGCCAGTGGGTTCAGCTGATTGTGCTCTGGAACAGCACAATAAAACCTCCAGAAAATTATTTTTTATTTCCACGTGCTCCCCCACAGCTGCCTGCAAGCCCTGTGCCATGCTTGGCTGTGAGAGGTTCCCAGGGGCTCACAGGGTTGGGCTGCACAGGGGGGGCAAAGCGAGGTCCTTAAGTCCCCCGGTGCCAAAAGGCACCTTCATGGCCTGGCCCTGCTGCTCATCTCTCCGGGTTATGCACTGGTGTGACTCAACAGCAGATGACAGGGGTTAGGAAAAGGCCTGGGATGGCTGGGATGTCGTTGCCATGGAAATCATGCAGTGTCTGGAATAGCAAGAACAAGAGCAACTCAAAAAGTAATGATCTGCCACATTGATTAAGGGGGAGTCGGAGGGATTTTGTTTGGGGAAAGCCTCGTGCTTCAAGTAATATGAATCCATATGCCACGGCTCGCTGTTCGCCTCCCCCTGAAGGGCTCTGTCAACAGGAAATAATCTGATTTGTTTTGACCAGGGGTTTCTCCGGGGAGTACCGACGCAGTGCCTGCCCATCAGCTGTGCTGCACAGCTCTGCCATCGCAGGATGAAAGGCACCAAGTCAATGCAATATTCATTCACATCCTCTTCCCTCCTTCATTCATTTCTTCATCCATTCATCTGCTTCATTCACATTTCCCCAGCGCTTTAATGAGCAGTGCTTAGCCTCTGTAGTCCTGCAGAGCCTTCCCCTGGTACGCTCGTTGCTGCAGATGGCTGTCTTCAGGCTTATTTATTTTGCAGGGCAAAGCTCGGCGTGGCTGGAGTGGGGTCGTGTTGTACCCAGCTGGCACTTGGATCTGCACACCCTGCACAAATCCACCCAGGTATTGCTATTCCAGCTTTCACGTCTCGATTTCTCTTTGTTGTGATTCCCGTCTCATCCAGGTCCTGTCCTCTTCACGGGGGAGCCCGTCACGGTGCCGTGCCCGTGCCCATCGCAGCTGTCCCGGGGGCAGAGGGAGCCAAGCGTGAAATGGGCATCCCTGGAGGGCTGGTGCCAGCCGCTTGCTGCGGAGCCAGAGCCACAAGCATAAACCTCCTCGGGGCTGTGTCACCGTCACCTGTCCCCACCGTGCCGGTGCCCTTTGCGGTGCTTGAGGAGTGCGGGGTGATTTCTTTTTTTCTCTGCCTGGCGTCCTGCTCTCAGAAACCGTTTCAGCAGGGGCGGGTGGGTGATAGCCCCCATGTGAGCCCCCGGCTTAGACCAGGGGAGCAGAGCCGTGGGCCAGCAGTTGCAGGGCGAGGGGCCAGACCCCCAGCGTCAGTAGCCTGGGCAGCGGGGGGTCACAAGCCACATGCATAAGCAGGAGGCACACGTACCCAGCAAACACGAGCCCCTGGTTTTAGGGATTTTCATCAGATGAACATGGCTTATCCCTCCCATCACCCAGTTTGGGGCACTGGAGGGGTACAGCTGGGGGGAACAAGCATGTCTGTATTTCAATGCCCCTTTTTAACCACCCCAGAGCAGATTTGGGTGGGTTTTCTTCCCCACCAATATGCAGACAGTTCTCTTGAAGAAAATAAAATGCCTGGAGAGTGGCTGGGTAGAAATCCAAGAAAGATTAAAAAGAGAAAAATTATTTTCCTGCCCATGATCTCATAGTGGAAAACAATCCTTTCCTCCCCCCGCCTGAAACCCACTTTTGCTGCGTGTGCGAGAGAGATGTACTCCTCGCTCTCCAAATAGCTAAATGCATTTCTGAACCAAAGGAAGCAAACAGAAAACATCCGTTCTTTGTATAATGGAGAGAGCTTTCTCTTTTGTTCCCTGTTTTTTATCAAGTATCTGCTGCCATTATTGTTACTCACTGGGTTATTACCTCCGAGTGGCTACTTCCACCAGTGTGAGCTGGTTTATTGTTTGCTCAGAGCAATTATGGATTGGGATAATTCCTGCCATGTCGTTTCATTGTGGAAGGCTCTGCTGTGCTCTGTGCCCAAGGTAACTTGAGGTGATCTGTGCTGCTGAGTTACCCATCAAGTTAATTAGGAGCGGGTGGCTGGTGCCCCACCGTGTGCTGGGACAGAAGGGTCAGCGGAGGCTGAACCCAGGCATCTTTCTCAGTGTGAGAGGTTTTCAAAGGGAAGTTTGTTCAGTGGAGCAGAGACCAGGGTCATGTTTATTTCTAGGACTAGTTCATCTTTATTGACTGATGGACAAAACCTTGGCCAATGTGTCCTCCCTCCGAGGGTGTGGGACCCCGATGCTGTTTGTATGTAGAGGACAGGAGAGTCCCTGCAGGAGGACTTGCAGTCTTGGTGGAAGATGCTCACCGTCTTGTCCATTGCTGATGCCCAGGAGGTCATTTGGTTTCTCATCCTGTGCTGCAAAGACAAGAGGAGGAAAGTGTTCCTCGGTCCACATAGGATTTCCCCTTACGAATTGCCTCATCTTGCTGATTGGGGAGGGGAAATAAGATCAAAATGCTTCTCTGACGTTTGAAATTGAGACCTTCTGCTGGGCCTCGAGCATCTGCAGAGATCAGAGCCCCAGTGCCGTCGTGCTGCCTCTTTGAACCAGGGGTGGGTTTCACCCCAGGCAGGAATATACACCTGGCTTAATGGCAGAGGGCTCAGCCTGCAGGTTGCAAAAGTACTGAGTTATTTTTACCCCTTTGATACTTGATCTACTATCAAAATAACTTATTTCTTTCTCTTTTGCTTCCTAGGAATCCCAAACAAACCTGCCACAGGCAATAACATTCATTGATGAGGCACTGCCAAACCCCACCAGTTGTCCATGCACACATGGGGTCACGTCATCCCTTGCACAGCCCTGCGACTGCCGCCTTGCTTGGTGCAGCGTTTCTTCCAAAGCTTTGTCCTGCAGCAGGAGCCGTGTGGGGTTTGCAATCCGGATGCTCAGGTTGGTAACAATGTGTTTATACATGCACTTGCTAAGAAATAAATACAAAAGCATGACACTTTTAAGCGCTTGCTAGGGCTGTGACAAACACATTTTTCCCACAGTTAGTAACCTGTGGATTAGGAAGCCATGATTTTTATTTATTTTTAATAGCATACAATGAGGACAGATTAGCATGAAACAATAATGCCATCACATGCTCTCAAAATCCTTCAGTCCAAGACTCCATCCAAGTTCAGCACATGTAGCAATGAGCTTTTCTGAGGAGGCTTGATGGTAAGAAGAGTTTTTTCTTGCTACCTTAGAAACTATAACTAGCAGGGATGCATTTCTGGGGTTGTATGTAGACGTAAAACATCACAAAACAGCATTGTTCAGTTATTTACTCCATTATTAAGCTTGGCCCTCCATTCCCACAGAAACCTCAGGGTGTCTGGACTGCACCTGACACAGAGACGTCCTGCTGGAGCCACTTACTGGAGCTCCTCTTGGGTTTGATCCTAAGCCCATACCCTGGGCTAGGTCAATATTTCTGCATTTCCCAGTAGTTTCTTGTGCAGAGCATGGCTTCATGCTTGCTTTGCTATTCAAACCTGTCCCATCTGAACTCTCGTATATCCCCTTGCAAACAATTGATGATTCAAACTGATCTGAATGGACACAGAGGCTTCACCCCTTTCCTACACTCCCAGGCTGGACCCTGGATATGTAATTTTGAGGGTGCAGGAGCCAGGAGACAGTAGGAAACCACCTCTCTCCTGCTCCTCTCTGCTCTGTCACTGGTTCAGCTGAGGCTTTCAGGGTCTGGAAATCCATCCTAAAGTTTCATAGCAATCTTTCTGGTGTCCTCCCTTGTCAGGCTGAGTCCCCAGAGCAAAGGGAAACAGTGGTAGTTCGCAGAGTGCATTGCCCTCTGCATCATGGTGATGGCATCCAGGGACCTGGAGGACAGGTCACAGGGAGGCAGAGAGCAGGCAGGACCAGGCACAGCTCCTGAGTCATGATGCTGTCCCTGCTGCCTTCTTTTCCCATCAGCAGTGTGAGACAGGCTCTCCTTTTCTGCTCAAACAATTGCTTGGATCAAAGTTTCGCAGCTACTCTTGCCATCCCAGAGTGCACTAAGGTATGGGTCATCCATGCTAATTTTCTCATAGGTAACTCGGTGTCTGAGTGGATCATTAGAGTCCAGAATGACTTGGGAGACACGTGGAAGCCAACATCTACCTGCCAGCTGCAGACGGGGTCCATCCACTTCAAAGCAGTAACATCTCAGGTCCAGACAGGCACCCAGGAGTGGCATCCTGGCAGGTGACTCCATCAGATGGTAAGAGATCAGAACTCTCCAGAGACTTTTCCTACACAAGGTTGCTGTCTTACGTCCCTATTCCCTCATATTTTTGGCCCTTGGCCTGCCTGCTCAACCTCTTTCCCTTGCCCCCAGCTCCCGAAGCAGCCCTGGGGGACAGCACGCTGTGTGCAGGTACCTCCTCACTGCCCATCTGCATTCCTGAAAATAGTCCTACCAGGACCCGAAGGCACTTGTAAATATTTTGTGAGGAAATACCCTGTTTAAACGTAGGGTGACACTAACTCCACCTTCTTTGTGTTCCCCCACATTCCCCAGCTCCGCTCACCAGCGCCGGCCCCTGAGACAGCTCTGCTGAAAGCAAATATGTCAGTCTTGACTGCACAGGGAATATTTTAAGGTTCTGAAAACAAAGTTTATTATAGCAAAGCTGCCAAAAGTGTAACCACTGCCATGCTAAAATATCCTCTGCCTCCTACATTTGTAACGTGGGAGTCTTTTATATCCTCTTTACTGCTGCTGAACCATACATTTGTATTGGCAGCAGATGTATATAGACTGGGACCTATTTCAGTGTCATGCAAAAGAGCTTTTAGGTTAAAAGATATATTACAGCTTACTGGAAAGCTTGAAATTAACTGCACAATGATGCCGCATGAAGATAAAGAACCAGCAATTTTATTGAATTGCAATTTTATCCATATGGGCTGAAGGTTTGAACTGTGTTAACATCTCCAAAGGTCTCCCTTTGCCAAATTAACTATTGCATTTGGGGCAACTGGTTGGAGACAGAAAAAAGAGACCTGGTTTAACGGTTTCCCGAAAAGCACTGCCTCCTTCTCCACTGTATCAGAGTAACCCAAAAAGAAGGCAGCTGAAGCAGAGCCCCTGCTCTGTGCTGGCCAGCGCGAGGGCTGCAGGGAGGGCATCGCTCTCAGCACCGTGGCAGGAAAGGCTCGGCCAGTGCCTGCAAGCTCAGCTGTGGTTATTGTTGATACCAAGCCCATAAATGTGAGTACTTCAGTGGTCAAATTCCTCTGCGGTGCTGACAGACCTCTTACAGGCGGCACCAAAGGTGTCCTCGGATGGCCTAGGATTTCCTTGGGTATCTGGCAGTGGCAGGCAAAGAGTTAACAATGGAAAAATATGTATAGGTTTAGGGGAAGGATTTTTTTCTAATATATGTTTTTTGCTTCACATCTGAGCTCTTGGCACAGCATCCCCCGCCTCTAATCACACCTTATAACTGCAGTTTAAATCAAAACCCGCAAGGCTGGACCAGTTGGATCCAGTTTCTATTAAGCCATTTGATCTGCGACTGAGCAGACTTGCTGTCACCAAGCCAGTCCCCTGCCTGCGCCTCTACATAATGAGGCTCCCGCGGCAGCCGCTGCTCCCCGCTCAGCGCAGGGAAACCATGAAATGCCGGGTCAGGATACACCCCCCCCGCACTGCCCCCCCCCCCCAAGCAGCTGGATGATGAAGCATGGCCAGCCACTGCCCCAGTGCAGGGAGGAGGCTCTTGCTGGACACCTTAAAAGCTCTGGCCATTTAATAGGTTAAAAAAATAATAATAATTTAAAAAAATTAAAATTTCCAAGTTAAAGCAAAATCCCCTTTTTGTTCCTCACTGTAATTTGTTCAGACATTAAATCCTCAAAGATATTGGTTAGGGGTTTTGCTGTTATGTGCACTACACAGCCATGGATGGGTATGTGGCTGCCTTTAATAAGAGATGAGCTCTCATCCTCTCCATGGCGCATCGCTTCCTCAACAGACCGTGAGCTGGAGCCACAGCTGATAAAACCACACAGGCCCCGTTTTGCTCTCTGCTGATATTAGTAAGGGAGCTGATAGACTTCAAAAAAAAGTCACTGTTTATTCCTTAAATCACCATTCCCACTGATGCACACATCGGCAGTAGGAAGGAAATGGTCTCAGACACAATCTCAGCTGCCCCTGTCCTGTCAATCACTGCTCCTGGGATCTGTGTACGCAGGGCAGGAGGACGGAGGGAAGCGATGGGTCAGCATCCAGGACTGCACCAGCAGGCTTCTGCTTTAGCTCCTTTTTGCAGCCATTTTGAACACTGGATAAAGCAGGAAAAATAGCATGCAGTCATATAAATCCAAGCCAGTGTCCTAAGTCAGATGTGTTTGAAAGCAGAACTGCAGCTGTGACAGGCAAGGAGTGTATTCGCTAGCATTTCCTGCTTTTTTAAATTGATCTTTTAAAAAGCACTGGTTTGAATGGGATATTTGCTTGGGTCAAACTGTTGAGGACTTACTCTATTAGTGGTATTTTTTTCCTTTCCCTTCATGTGTCAATGAACCGCACGAGATGGCTGCAGGCTCCGAACTCTGAATCCCCATTCATGGACTCTGAGCTCCTGAGGTTGATTTTACCACTTCAGTAACAGGGAAAATTATGTGAAGTGGTGACAGAAGCAAGTTAAATATGAGTGGAGAGAAATACAGCTCCAGAGCCAGGTTACTGCTTCAGACAAGGCTGCAGCAGGCGACAGTGCCCTGCTCTCCCAGCAGAGACGGCTGCAGTGAAATAACCCAAGAGGTCCTGGATAAAATTAATTGAGTTAATTAATTAAGCAGCTGTGGCATGGCTATTTTCTCTGCATGCTCTGGCTCTTAGTCCTCCTCTCCAAGGGGAGAAAGTGTCATTGAACCCATTTAATGGCAATGCTGGTTCTCCAAAACAGAGGTTGTCACCCTTGGTGTCCCACCAGCTCTGAGATACTCATTGCAGGTGCGTGAGCCTCAGCCAGGACTGAGGACTTTTAGACCTTGTGGCAACACTTTCTAGATGCAGAGAATTGAGAGAAGGAAATATTCTGGAGAGTTTCGATGTTACTGCCTGCAGAGGGGTGGCGTTGCCTTCCTTTCGCCTGCTGTGAGCCTGGGATGGGGACACGGTGCTGGGTGGCACCTGTGAGGGGAGGGCGGGCTGGGTGCACACAACGTGCTTCAGACTCTCAAAACTGATGTAAACTCAGAGCTTCACTCTCCTTCTTTTACGTGCAGCCTGGAAGTCACTGAGTTGTGGATCAGCCACGTAGCTGATGGAAATGCTGCTGCTGGCCCATGGATGGAGGGTTTGGGGTGGTTTGTTTTTTTTTTTTCCAGCCAACCCATTCAGGAAAGAATAAGCTTTTATTTTCTTAGCCATCACTTTTTGCAGCATGTGTCAAGCTAACAATGGCTGGGTATTCCTGCGAGGCTGTAAAATAAGCTCATTCATCCTTTCTCTCTATTTGTTGTAGGGAGAACAAAACAAAAAAAAGAGGGGGGGGGGGGGGGGGGGGAAGAAAAATTCTACTGAGCTACTGTTTGCTTTCCAGACGGAGCCTGTGGTATGGCGCCAGTGGCCAAGCACTGCTCTGGGTCAAACATGAAGGCGACACGCCGTTTGTTCCCTCAGCCTCATGGCTGCAGAGCGAAGGAGAAGGCAGGAATGTCAGTGGGAGCCTCTTGTGGGCTCCTCCTGGCCAAGGGGAGCCTCCCTCCCGCCACCTTTGCCACAGCTCTGTAATTTCCAGCCGAATCATGTTAACCACGGACTGTGCATGGAGCAGGGCTGGGGTTTCAGTCCATGGCCACCCTCCCATTGAGTCAGGGCTGAATCACCCCCCCACATCAAGCGCAAAGGGCCACGGTGCTGCTGGAGATGCAGTGGTGGTGGTGGTGGGAGCTCAACCTGCATCAGCAGTGGGGAGGGACGGGGGATGCTGTCACTTGGCATGTGATGGTGTCCTGATGTTTCATGCACTGAGATACAGTAGGGGTTGGGGGGGTAGATAACAAACTGACATCTATGTCTCTGGAAAGACAGACAGTGAACAAGTTGCCTGACTCCCTGGGAAAGGGCTTGGTGGAGGAGTTTGGGTGCTACTCCAAAACTCCCTGCTGGTGACAGGAGACTGGTGAGGGCAAAATCTCCAGTGTGGCTGTGGGACAAGGACAGCAGCACTGCAAACAGCTTTACCTGCCAGGAGCAAAGTGCTAGAGAAAGTATATCCAAGCATTTGGAAAATCTTTTGGGATTTTCTGGGAAAAGTGTGGTTGAGTACGTGGCCATCCTGGAGAGCCACAGGAGCAGCAGCTGAGTACCTGCAGCTGCAGGTAGAGGTGGGCGTGCACTGACATGAGACCTGATGCACTTATGGCCCAAATTTCCAGCGCTCATGAGCAACCGCTGAAATCCTGATGGCCAGTCTTAGCTGAAAAGCAGACCTCACCAAAAATGAGGTGAACTCATGGGCATTCGGACTGAGGCACTTAAAACAGGGGCATCTTGTCACCTGTTAGATGTCTGCTCAGCTACCAGGTCTGCCTGTGTCGCTTCCCACTAGAGACTGTGCTGATGGGCTTGAAATTTCTAGGGGGAAAGGAAGTTGTGGGTGTTTAAAATAAAGGCAAAAGCCTGGAGAAGAAATGGTCTTGAGAGGAATTGGGCTAGACTGGATTGGACTGGAGGAGCAGTATTAATCTTCACCTGGTGATTTTCCCCCTTTCCATGGAGAGTCCAAGGAACACCAGCTCCCATTGGCACTGCAGCTGTCTTGAAGGTCTTGAGATGTCAGACATCAAACCCCACCCCACTTCTTTCCAGGTTTGAGGAGATGCTTTATTTTGACTAATCTGGGCTAACCCATGGGCTTTGCCACCAGGCAGGTCTGGCTGGAGCTGCTCGGCCTGGAGATGAAGTCCAAAAGCAGGAATCACACCTGGGGAGAAGGAAGACTCACAGGAATGGGTTAGGAAGGGAAGGAATGGAGCAGACATTCTTCCCATCTTTCCAGCAGGTTTAGGGCCTATTCTTTGGTTTTACTGGTCCAAAAGCAGAGCAACCACCCATCCTGCTGAATTCCTCCCAAATTCTCCCGTCGCAGCATGACCAGTATGAATGCCAGCAGCTGGAAGACTGAAATAGCAACTACCATTGCTTAGGCCCCACTGATTTGTCCTGTGGTTTTTCCATGTCCTTTAATCTCCAGTAAATAATCCCTCACTTCCTTGTGGTCTTTCTAATTCCATGCTCTGTGCCGGCACTTCCTGTAAACAGCGGGGCTGGTGGCCCGTGCGTGGCCACCGCCGTGTAATTGAGGCTCTCCCCAGCTGTGCAAAGGGCATGTGACAGGGCTGTTTTTCAGGCTGGATGTGGCTGTGTCCAAGGGCTATGTGATGGAAATGCCTGCTTCTCCTCTCCATCCAGCCGAGAGAAGTCAGGGCTGGCTGTGAGGAGGCTGGTGAATAATACAGGTGCAAAACCAGCACGTGTGAGAGCATCAGGTCCTGGCACCTGAAGAATTGTGCCGTCTGGCCTCCAGCAATCATCATTAGGCCAGTTCTTGGAAGCAAATTTGGACTAAATTATGGACGATGAGGTCCCTCCAGCACATTTGCACTGGTGCTTGCTCTCCTGTGCAGTAGCCACGTCCATGCAGAAGCCATGACCTGACCTTGCTGAGCCCTTAACTGCCACATCTCTGGTCTAAGCTTTTGAGTGGAGTCCCAAAATCAAAGAAAGAGATGAAGGGCCTGTACTGAAGGAAGGCCCTTCCTGATGTTTGTTGCCACACAGGCTTGATCCTTTGCACTCTTGTAGGTAAAAGGCCTCCAGATCCTCTGACAGCAAGGAGAAGGCATTTTTCCAACCAAAACATCTTCAGCTGCTTTATGAGTCCAGTAGCTGTAGGATTTGGCTATCAGATACCCATCCTCAAGTCTAAGGGAATTTTTTTTCCCCAGGTGAGTTTGTGTTAAAACAATGGGGGATCAACGAGGGTTGTGGCAAGAGCTGGGCGGCACTTTTTAGGTGGCACAGCTTTTCCTCCTGCCTGAAAGTTCATCTCTCTGGGTTTCTGTTGACCAGCGGATCCCTCCACAGATACCTGAGTGTCCAACAAACCATTTCTGCAGGAACATCTTTGCTCCCAAGTTACCTTGGCCTCTCACTTGTAGTTATCCTGGTCATCCCTGTGCATGGGGCACTTGCACATGCCTGGCTGGAAGATGATGGTGTGAGTGTGCTTGCAGAGGTGGTTCTGGAGACGGTTGGGTGCAATCCTGTCAGCCCTGCCAGTATCTGCAACTTGCAACATTAATGCTTGCGTGTTTACACGGCCGTAGGAGGGGTCCTGTAACGAGACCCTTCACACGTGCTCCTTCCCACCATAGCTGCTTCTATCTATGATTTCTATCTCCAGGTTTCGATCCATTGGCTATGTCAAGTAAGTCCAATTTATTTATTTTCTTTTCATAAGCTCTCCACAGCCAACCGTGACAGCCAAGGGAAAACTGCTCAGCCTTTCAGCATTAAAGTCTCAATTATCAGAGCACTGACATCTTCCATATGAGGGCTGCACATGTGCGTGTTGGTACTCCTCAAAGTATTTCGGGAGCTGAAGCGTAAGCAGGGACTCAGTTTGACATTGTGTTGGGAGCACTGATAAAAATTCTGGGAGGGAAAGGCCAACCTCAATTTGTGTCTGTCATCTTGTTTAGGACGGGATAGTCAATAGCAAATATGTAGTAGAGCTAAGTTTTTCCATTAAATGCTAATGACCCCTTTGCATCTTGCTGTGGTGCTTGTATTACAGGGGATTGTGTGCATCCTGCAGCTGGCTGAGGCACTGAGACACGAGCAGTAGGCGTCCTGCTCCACATGCTCCGGTGTTGACTAAGGGAAGCTGGGATGGCTGATGTGAGGAAGCAGGTGGGAAATTTGGGGTTCTGGCTGCCCACACAGCTCCAGGATGACTGAATGTTGGCAGGAGCTATCCTAGAGCATCCCATGGAGATCAGATGGGGGAAGATAGTTTCCTCACCACTCAGAGGACTGGGAATTGTTGGCTTTTTTCATGACCACCCTTCCCTTACAAAGCAGATGCCGCACTACCACCAGGCTGAGCTGTTGGCTGAAACACAGCCTTATGCGAAATCAGACTAAAACAAAACTTCTATAAGCTGTTAGGTGGTTCCCTGAGCCCTCTTGAAAGCATTCACAGGTGGGGATGAAATTATCCCATTCTGTATGTATGTGTCATGGACATCCCTGGCTTCAGGCTGACCGTGTGCCTCCACCACTCCATTTTTTCCAACAGTGGGGATGTGAGAAGCCTCAAGAGGGGCAGAAAGGCTTTGCCTGGGCAGCAGTAGGAGCCCTGGAGACCTGAGGCAAATAATCCCTGCCTGGAGCTGGTCCCTTTGGCTCCAGGCACTGCTGAGTTTGCTAGTGGAGAAAACCACTGCGTTGGATCAAACCACTGTTAAAGAAGACTTCACAAAAGTGAATAGCTAGTGGTCAAGAAGAGCTGCCAGACTCCTGCTTTCTCAGTAACTAATAAAAGTGCTTTTTAACACAATTAATGTGATGCCTTGCTAAAGACTGAAGGAAACTGGAATTGAGACATTTGTATTTTGACAGACTCAGTGGAAAACTTCTGTTCAGACCGGTAGGAATGAAACCAATAAATTTCTGAAGAAACTTTCTGAATTCAGCCTTCAAGATAATAGATAGGCTGTTCTGACTGCGGATAAATAAACTCTGTTTTTATAAGTGTTTAAAGACCTTCGGGATGACGAAGTGGAACATACTTCAAGTCTCCAAAGATGGGAAGTGGCTTCTGAGTCAAATGCCCTCCCGTGCCAGGGCTCATATTTTAGACTGCGATCACTCTTTTGTGACTTGTTGACAGGTTTTTTGTTGTACTTTGAAGAAAAAAAGGGAAAACGTCCCAGGCTGAAAATAGCAGTGAAACATTCCCCAACTGGCCAACCTGTTCTTCAAGAAAACTTCCCAGGGAACATAAAGCCCCAGCAGCAGCCCCGAAAATACCAGCTAAGAAACGGCAGGTCAAGTGATAATTGGGGTGAAAAACACTACTTCGAGTGACAACAGCCCCTGCCTGAGCGTTGCTAATCCTTCCTCTTGTGGTGAAGGTGATGACCTGAGGAAGGAAGGTTTGGTTCCCACCAGGAAATGCTTATAGGGTGGACTCTCAAGACGGGAAAGGTGGGAGCAACTCACTCCTGTTTTGCCTCCCTCTCTTGTGAGGAACATCCCTACTTGCGGTTCCTACCCTCCTTGGCAGTGGCTGCAGCCATCCCAGAGGCAGATGGTGAAAAGGCTGGACCACAGCTCATGGCCATCTGGAAAAGAAGGGCAGGTCTCTGCATCTGTGCAAGCCTGGGGCTTAATTCTGCCAACAAAACCAAAAGTGATGCAACCCAGAACCATGTGCGGCGAGCAACACTGAAGCATTAGCACTAAGCTTTGCTTGCTTTGTTCTCCTGCGTATCTACTGCCTGATGTGGACTGTTGGGTGCGTTGGACAGAGGCCAGCAGGATGTGCTTTATTTGAACTGAATATAAAGTCATGTTTCTGGAGGGAAAAAAAGATGAGTCACATATACAGGGTGAAGCCCAAACCAGGCTGATGGGCTCTGAATGGATGTAGGTGCCTGCAGTGGCATGTGGCCAAAGGATAGTCCTGGCACAGGGGCGGCAGCGATGTGCCTTGAGGTCAAGCATCAGTGCGACGGCCAAGTCACTGAGGCTTAGAAAAGAGGCACCAGAACATTCCAAGGGCTGGCTCAAGGAGCTCCATCTCTCTGGTTTCTCGAAAAGAAAAGGAAGGGAGAGCGGATCAGAGCCTGTGATGTACAAAGGCGACAGAAATGGGGGAGTAATGGGAGGCAAAGCCCTACAAGATAGCTGGAAATGGGCACCCAAGGAATCCAGCCTGTGAGAAAGGCTCCATTATTTAAAAGTCAATTTTAAATTGACTTTTTATTAATCATGGAAGTAACTTAGCAAGGCTTGTGCTGATCCTCTGCTGCTGAGAATGTTTTGATCAAGACTTGATTCGCAAAGCAGATGCTCTCATTCGTGTGGCAATAAATTCAGGTCTGAGCTACCCCAGGGAGGAGCCTGGATGGCTGCAGCAACCCACCCTGCCATCGCAACTGGATTAGGGAAAGGCAGGTTGTCCTTGCCAAGGAGCCAAGGGGGAGCAGCGAAGGGTCTGGAGGAGGTGCTGAGGCTCTGACTAGTGTGCGGAAGATTGCCCAGGAGCATGAAGACGCAGCAGCATCCCTCCAACTCGGCACGTGGGCCGCCCTGTG
Source organism: Falco biarmicus (assembly GCF_023638135.1). Classification (NCBI taxonomy): domain Eukaryota; kingdom Metazoa; phylum Chordata; class Aves; order Falconiformes; family Falconidae; genus Falco; species Falco biarmicus. The sequence continues at coordinate 106,418,954 of NC_079291.1, forward strand.
CCTCTGCTGCTGCCTCAGCAGCACCTCTCGGGCTCTGGCTGCTGGTGGGAGGGCAGAGGGGGTCTTTTTCCTAGCAGGGGGGGGGAAAAGAAGTCTGCTTGCAATTAAGCAGCTCACACTCTGCCTGGCTGTGGGAAACGTGTGCTCCTGCCACCAGAGACACCACAGTTGCTACAGCAACTGCAAAGCACTGAGAGGCACCAACACCCTCCCTCTGCCACCCTCCACCCCCCCCCCCCCCACCCCCAATCAGGCGGAGCAGGGAAGGTGATGATGAGGAGACAACCAGCTCGTTGGGATGACCCTCGGCAGTCAGGGACAGGGCTGCCACTTGCTCTGCTCCTGTCCTGCCATGGCCGGTGCCCCAGCACCGCTGCACTCCCATCGGTCCTGCTGAGTGCTTGGACTCCAGGTGGGAGCTGTCAGGGTGGGGATGTGATGCTGGGGATGCTGTGGGGACCACCGCACCCCACAGAGCAGGGGGCAGTGGCAGGCTCAAACCGAGCTGTGCCTGCAAGCACCTGCCATCTCATTACTATTTAAGTCTGTGGTTCCCAGCACTGTGCCATCCTGCCTTGGTAAAAGCACATGGTTTCCCCTGGTGCTCCTCTCTTAAATATTTAATGGTAGGAGGAAGAGCTGCTTTAAGAAACAGTTCAGTGCTTCCATCCAAACAGAAGGTTGATTCAGGTGGCCGGAGCAGACATGAAAAACCTTGAGCTGCAATTTTTCAGGATCCTTCTGCTATTGAAGCAGTGGCAGCGTGATGATGCAGGGGAGAGGGGAAGGAAAGGTGTTTCAGATGCCAGGACAAAGTAAGGACTCCCGGGGCTCTGTTCTGCATCCTCTTCCTGACTCTGTGCCACTGTGGCTTGATTTCTCACACTAAAAAAAACCTCAAAGAGGCTTCAGGTTTGGAGCTTTAGTGGAAAATGCTTGAAGATCACCTACCCCCAGATCTTAGCCAGCCATTCTGTCCTCCCCACCACCTCTGGATGCATCAGGTTTGCCAAGTGCCAAGGGTATAACACAGATATAAAGGCATCCACCTGCCAGAGACTTCCTAAGGATTTGTTGGAGTTCACAAAGTGGTTTGAAAAGCCTGGATCAAATCACTGTGGAAGGAAATGTGTTTTAATGCCAGCCAAATCATAAATCAGGCCATCCTTAATACAAATGACTGCTTGAGATGAGGATGATCAGGGAGAGAGCTGAGCTGCTTCGTTCAGCAGTCCCATGTCCCAATGCACCCACTCCTATGGGGACCAGCTCAGTTATTGACAGTATTCAGAGCAAACCTGTGTCTACCCAGATGCCCTGCACCTGTGCATCAGGGGGTAGGATGCCAGCAGGGCTAATGGACGTGTTGCTACAGCCCATGTTATCTTACCTTCCTATTAAAGCCCATTTCCCTGCAGGGCGGCTGGTGGCAGGCTGAAATCTGTGGCCTTAAGCACCATTTCCAGAACAGGCTGGGCACAAGCACTATTTAAACCAGTAAAATGTCCCAGGCACGATATACATGGTGGTCTGCACCAGGCTGGGCTCAGAGAAACAAAGCCAAAAAACATATACAAAGTGGTGTTAAAATGCAAGTTTTCTTAGTGGAAACTGTGAACTCCGCAACAAAGCTGTTTGCCAATCCCAGCCCCTTGCCATGCAGCTGTAGTGCAATTAGGTTTTCATTTGAATTATGTGCAAATGAGGGTGCCAGTCATTTCTCAGCACTGACTTTGTGAAAGGGCAGTGCTACTGGGCTGCTCAATAATTTATGTCCTTAATATCAGAGGACAGCATCTGTGGAACTTCCTATTGCTGCCACCCAGGATAAGAAGCAACCTTCCAGGACAGATGGGCTGATTGCAGTGAGCCCTGAGAGCATGCATGGAGCGCACCAAGAGGCATTCGCATTAGCGGTTTTGATGGAGATCTGATTTCTTAATTAGCACAACCTTCTGTAAAGATCCCAGTACAAAACCGTGGCTAAAATCAACCAGCAGAGGCTGCACCCTAAAAATCAAGCAGCAGATGCAGCTGGGCAGATTTCTGAGCATCTAAAAGCAGGAAAAGAAATAGCGCAAGATCTGCTTGGTACTGCAGAGGGGAGGATTTCACTGCTGCCGAGCGAAGCGTGCAGCTATCCGCATGCCAGGAAAGCCGAGATGGCCCAGTGGCTGAAGCAGGTAATCTGGCCAAAGGAAAGCATGGGGGGGTGCAGGGGAGCACCACCAGCTTGCAGAAATTAGAACTGATTTACCATCCTATCGATTTCTGGGTACTGGTCAGGGAAGGGAGATTTTTAACCAAATGCTTAGAAACATAATGGTAGCTTCCAACTAGGCTGGTGTTCATGCATTGCACTGCTCTTCTGCCATCTCCAGCAGGCAAACGGCTCCCGTGCTCACAACCATACCTGGTAAGACATGTAAGACAAAGTGCTGGGCGCAGCAGGTATGATGCCCATACTGGACCAGGTCTCACGCATTTTCCTTGGCAGCAGTCTGGTCGCCTGCCCAAGACTCCACCCGAGCTCCTTCTGTTCCGGGGGGTAAAAAACTCCTGAGGCTTTGGTGATGGAGCCGTAAGAGCAAGTCCAGCCATGTCGGGCCACATCCTGCCCTGCTGAAATCCATGAGGGAGCCACTATATTGACACAATCAGCTGTTCCTTAGAAAAATATTAAACTTGGGCAAGCAGCTTAGTAAATGCCTGAACTGCTAGAAACTGGTAAAGTGCCAAAAGGAAGGTTTCTTTTTACTCTTTCCCTAAATATTTACTCCCAGCAGGGACAGCGGCAGCAGCCACGTGTGGAGGGGTCTTTGCACTGCCCTGGGCAGCTTGGTAACTGCTAGCAGAGCATTGCGTATCACTGGAAATCCTGCAAGGGATGTCTTTGTCCCAGGAGGTGTTCTGAAACCCATCTCCTAATGCAAGTCAAAGGAGAATGCCAGCACATTAGCTCCCCTTCTTGCTTCTGTATCTTCTGTGTTAACAATGGAAGTTTTGGAAGCCACCAGCTGGGATATTAGTCAAAAACCCCAAGCCACCTCACCCAAGAGAATAACCCACACCTGAACTGAAATGAATGTGCCTTGCCATCTGTGCCTCTTTGGGCTGGGGTCCGAAAGCTCAAGCCTTTCCCACGCAGAAAGTTTCTGGTCCTGGAAAGCCCTGACCCCCCACTCCAGGGGCCCCCTCGGCCACCACCCCCACACACATGTTCATTAAGCAACAGAGGGTTAATGTGCTTCATTTACTGAAGCTGTCGATATTGTGTGAGCATTATTTTAATGGCTGCTTCATTTATTGCAGTGCCCATTGGGCAATGAGCAAACCCTTCCCCACTGTGTGTGAGCTTCCAGCACGGGATCTCACTTTAGCTGAGAAAAGTATAACCCTGAGCATGACCTCCCACATCCAGGGCTGCTGCTTGGGTCAGGGTCCCTGTAAGCATCTTTCCCCCAGCCATCGCTGCGGCTATGGGCAGCGTACCCGCTGTGCCCAGCTGCATGAACAGCTGGTCCAGGCGTCATTTTAAATGTGTGCAAAGCCCTAGCGCAGCCCAGGGCAGAAAGGCTGGCACTTGCAAACATCTCTGAAGCTGTGCTTACCTTATCAGCTTAATTGTAGGTATTTTTCTGTCCCCATTCCCACTGCCCTGGGGAATTGCCCTGTGCAGCTCTTTCCCAACGAATGTCACTGCTTGACACCAGAGCTTTGGGTGATGCCCGTAACTGAAGTGCTGCCATTTCAGAGCCACAGCCCTGGATGCTCCAGCATATTGCCCTCCTGGGGAAAAGGCGATGGATGCCGTAGGAGACACACGTGTTGGAGCCACCAATGCCTGCCATCGTTCCTTCTCCCAGTGCTGGAGCCTTCCACCTTCAGCATCGCCACTATGCCTGACCCACAACTCCTCAAATCCAGGCAGGGTCTTGCTGTGGGACCAAGCTCCCATTGCTTCATCCATTCCCAAGCTCCCTGAAGTGAGCCTGAAACTCCTCTCATCCCAAGGCTGCACCACTTGTTGCTTTCTCAATGCATTTCAGGTCCCTGATGATTTAAAATTGTGTTTATTTTATTTATTTCAGCTTCAAATGGACTTGAGGAGGACACCAAGCTAGACAAGAGTCCTCAGTCCAGGACACACTTGCCGAGGTAGAGACAGGCAACTATTCAGCTCCTGCAATGAGGCCAGCGAGGCGGTTTGTCCCCACATCCACCCAGGCAATGCAAAGTGGGAATGAAACAATTCCCTAGGAGTAACCCAAAACCAAACGAAAAGTGGGTCTGCATGGAAAGCCCCCTGGGTGAAGCAAAATAAGGAGCCATCGCCTGTGTGTATCAACACATAAAATACACTGGCACGTAGCCCACCTTTAACAGGGGATCCCTACATTTTTAACATCTCAAGTTGCAGCCAGACATTCAAATGCTGGGACATTTTCTTGGGAAATGTCTGGAGCTGGGCCACAGCACAACGCAGTGCTGGGAGGGCTACGGAGCTTAATCAACCTGCTCAGCATTCTTGCTTGCTTCGATCCACATGCCATACAGGCCTACAATGCTTTTATTGTACAGAAAACAAAGCTCTTGTGCTTGAATGTAGCAGCTACAGTATCACGGTCTTGCCTTAACTGGAGGCTCCTCAAGTGATTTAAGTCATCCCCGTCTCTGGTGATAAAGAGTTGCCAGGGTTAAGAGAGATCTTCCTCTTTTTTTAATCTTTTTCTATCCTTCCGCTTAATTTGCAGCCAGAAAAAAGGAGGTGTTTACACGCAGGGCCTAGTTATTAATATCTTTTGGGGATAGCAGCCCTGGTTGTATTTCCAGCATGAAACCAATCGCAATTTTTCAAGGTTTTTGGTGGTGTGCTTGGCTGCTGATCCTGTCTCCGACCCCGATCCTGTCTCAGACAGAGATTGTCCCTCCCTGCTTGCCCAGCTTCTCCAGGGCGCCGGGGCTGCCTTGGATGGTGGATTTTAGAGTCCCCAGTTGATCTGGCCCCACACAATGCAGCCCCGTGCATCAGCGGTGGATTTCCAGCCTCCAGGAGGAGGTTTGCTGACTTACCTTGCTGATGAAAAACACCTCGGCCGCTGCTGCATCTCATCGGTGCAGGGCTTGGGACATGCAGCCCTCTTTTACGTGGGGTCATTAATTCACTCCCACCAGTGAAGCACTTTGAAGATGAGATGTGCTACATGAGTGCTAAGAATTATGGGGTTTATGTCTCTTGGTTAGAGGTGCAGGAGGTAAAGGCAGAGCTGGGGGCCCTCACACGCTGCCTGCTGCCCTGTCTCCGGCAGCATGGACAGCCCTTTCCTAAAGGTTTGGAAAGGGTTTGCATGCATGCTCTTTCTGAAACCCCCGAATCAGGCTGCCAGCCAGGGTTTCAGCCCTGCTCAGAGGAAGTGCAGGGTGCACAGCATCTGGCAGGATCAGGCCCTGCTTATCTCCTTCCCCCTCCCCAGCTCTGCTTGAGCGATAACCTACTTTCTTGCTTTGCAGAAAAAACATCTTGGATTACATTGCTGCAAATGAAAGGTTTCCGTCATGGTATCAGATGAGCTGCAGGTAAGCAGCAAGTTTAATGTCAGCTTTTTTGGCAGCTTCTTTATTCCCCCTCCGCTTTGCACAAACAAGCCATCTTTGTGTGGAAGTTCATTTTCCTTTTTAGCCACAGCATTTGTCATCATGGCTTCCCAGTAATCCTCTCTGTGCAGATAAAGGAGAGCTGTCAGCCAAACTGGATCCCTCACCTCGACCAGCCTGCTGCCCGCTCCAAAACCGGCGGCCAGCTCTCCCCTCCGTCACAGCCCTCCGGCACTGAGGAGAAGGGCAGGAGCTGTGCCCACATGACAGATCCTAAATCCCAGAGTGACACTCAATCAGCCTTAACTACATCTTAATCAGCCCCATGCAATTAAGACGCAGGCATCAAAACCCCAGAGCCAGGAGGTTCTGGGATGGCATAGTGCCTTTCTGCTTTCATCAGGAAAATCAGGGGCATCCTCCACCAAACTCCAGACTGGGATATAGGGAGGGAAAAAAACTTCCAATCACTTTGGCTGCCTCCGTCCTTTATGTGTTCATTCTATTTTTGGCCTCGCAAGGCTCTCAGACCAACATATCTAAACACTGTATCACTTTATATTAAAAAAACCACAACGAACCCCCCACAAAACCCTTTGGATCAAAGCCTGACACGGGCCAGGCTGTGCACCCTGTGGGTTGCCAGAATGGGACCCTGCTGAGGATCACCCTGCTCCAGTTTAACCAGTGAGGGCAGGAGAAGGGGCTGGCTGTGCCAGGTGCAGCAGCACCCACCTTCACAGCCCCACGCCCAGCTGATTCCCTTTGGTGCCTGCTGGTTTGGAAGACTTTGACTTGCAGCCTCGTTAACTGCCTCACTTCTGCTAATTTACACTATCCCACCCCCAGCGGCATCACAAAACTCTCCAGTGATGTGAAGGTGGCGTGAGCTGAAATGCCTTGGCTGCGGAGCTAAATAGCATCAGGGCTCGTTTTACTGCTTAGAAACCTTTAAGGAATCAAGCAGGCTGGTGAATAATCCATTTTAAAAAATCGTAACAGAGGTGCTGGGTAACTGGATACAACGCTGGCCTAAATTTATACATCAAGTGACAAACCCTGATGAAAAAACAAAATCCAAGGGCCCTGCCTGGTGCAGGCTGGGTGCGGTAGGGTTTGAACCCTGGTAAGCAGACACTGGGTGCAGGAGCAGCTCGCTCCGTACCCTCTTGTACCTGCGCAGAAATGGTGCATGTGTGCAGACAACCTGCACAGGCATCACATTTTTTTTTTCCCCCCAGCCTGTGGCTTTTAAACCTCAGCAGCGCTGAAACGTGCCGTGGGCTCGCAGAGGACACGTGCAGCCTGCAGGGTGAAGCACAGCCCCAAGAGCTCTCCAAACAGCTGGGGCTCCGTGTCCTTCTTGTAATAAATTCCTCCCAGACGGTGTTCCAGGGGATTGCTAGGATTTGAGGAGAGAGGAGGCTGGCTGGAAGCGAGACAGGCTCCAGGTTTATCCTTGAAAGCCCCCGTGCTGCAGAGCCCGGGGCTGCGTTTGGCAGCCTGCCCGGGGGAGATGACGGTGGAGGCTGAAGGCTGCCTCGTGCAGTACAAGCTCACCAATCCTCTCACCAGCCAGCTAAACTGGAGAGAAATCTCCCTATTAACAGCGCACAAAGCAGGGCCAAAATCTGAACACCTTCCTGGGCAAGGAGGTAAAGCAAAAGCTCAAAGCAACTTAAAATTTCCTGTGCTCCTAGTTAGAAAGCGGCTGCGTTGGAGCTCTCCCGTAACGTGCCCGGCTTGCCTGATGGGAGAGGGGGTGCTGAGCAAGGCTGTGCTGTGCTTTTCAGCACGACGGATGCAAAAATCGGGTCAAAAATAACCCCATCCCAAAGTCAGCAGCAGAGCTGAGAGGAACCAGAAGTCCTGAGCTGTTTCAAAGTCGCGTTAAATAATAAAGCAGAGAAATGAATAAATTAGCTCAGCATCTATTTAGGTCAGCCCTCTCCATTTCTCCCAGCCGCCTCCATGTGCCTCCTCCCCACGGCGCTCAGCTGCTCCACGCATGCTGTGCCTGTGGACCTGCTCGCTCCTTCCGAACAGCCAGGCTCTCGGGGAGTGCAGGTTAAGCAGGTGTCCCATCGGCTGCACACTTCATCCCAGCCTTGGGAAGCGGCAGACATGCTTCCTTTTCCATTACTGGGGCAAAAAGTATTCTGGAAAATCCTATTGAAGCAATAAGCGTGGGCTGAGCACATGTAGCTGCTCCCTTCCTGGCATTATCCTCTACACACAGCCCTGCACAGAGCCGCAGGGTCCTGCTCAGTGGGCTCGCAGCTGCCCAGGAGCCGTGTCGCTGTGCTCTGCCTACTCATCCGCTGCCAGCCCAGCGCAGCCTCTGGGTAGCCCTGGCCATCATCCAGCTTTATTCCATCCCCAGCTTGCAGCCATGGCAGCACCCCCACTTTTGCAGCCCATCCTTCCCCACCTCGCCGGTGCCCCAGGCTTGGCTTTGTGATTGCATTCATCCTTCGCTGATTTGGAGACAGCCAGCCAGATGGACCAGGTGGATCGACACAGAGGGGAATCAGCTTTTAAACCCCTAAGCTCCCCTCAAATCGTTCAAATGCCTCCAGAAAAATGCAACTACCATGCACTCCTCTATCTTTATTTACAGGTTTCCCAAGCCTGAAATGCCCTCTTTGATGTCCAGAGCATCTTGTGGGTTTCAGCTATCAGCAAGATGGATAAACACTCACCAAGAAGGAATTTATCTGCATCAAGGGCTGCTCCATCTCAGCCCAGCTCCTGCATTGCCAAAACTTAAAGGAAACACACTCGAGCTAGTCCCCCCTGACCCTGCAGGTAGCTGGAGAAGGCCTCCAGTGACAAACCCAGCCAGAAGAAGCATCCAGGGTGTAGGCAATGGAAAATGAGATGTTACTAAGTTTGGCCAAGCTTAGCTGGCTCCTCACAGGTCCCAGCCTGTGAGTCACCGGTACGTGGGCCACCAGCACGGCCTCCCCTCTGGAGGAAGGAGCGGAGGTGGAAAAATAACAAGAGGAAACCAGTTGTTAGTAGTGCCAGCTCTGGGGAGAGTGGTAGGAGGTGGCAGGCCTGGAGAGAAAGGTCAGGGCTGCATTGCCGGCTGCTGCCTGATTTTTCCTCCTGACTTCATGGTGGAAAGCTGCTTATAGGAACATGCTCATGAAGGATGGGCAGAAGGTCTGGGCTGATCTGAGGGATGGTCTCCAAGGGGGAGCGAAAGCCTCCGAGGGCAGCCAGGAGCGACGGAGCTTTTGTTCACCGTCTGGGCTCACCCCTCTTCTGGTTGTACCTCTGATGTCTGCTGGGCTGAGCTTGATCGCCCCATTGAAAGCAACTTTTGGCCCAGTGCAAACATTGCAAAAGAAGATACGCTTTGCAGATGTACTTGGAACAAACGCATCCATCTCCCCACTGTGGCTAAACACTAGTGCAAACCAGTGTTCCCAGTCCCTGCCCCACCATAGCACTGATGCCCATGTGCAGCTAACCCTGAGACTCTCTTGCTCTTGCGCTGGTCCTCGGTGACAATGGTGGCAGGGGGAGATTCAGACAACTAGATCATGAGCCAGTGACCCTGTTCCTTGTCCAAAGCCAATGCAATGAAACTTTTGCTGGGGAAAATAAAAGACTGCAGCTTTCCAGCCTCTTCCAGTGCCCCAGCTCTCCTACCTAGGGCTAGCTGGAGTGCACCCAGCAGAGCACACAAGCCTCAGCTACTCTTCCCCTGTCCCTGACATCAGCCCAGGAGCACTCACAGGGCTGCACCACGCTGCTCCCCATCCCGTAGGGATACCCAAAGCTGCAAATCGGGAATTCTGGTCCCCTTTGCCTTGCAAGAGTTCCTGCTCTCTTGAACCCTCCGGTCTGATGATCGCCACCAGTTGCCACTGGTTTTTCTTACATCCTACTGCAAACACAGAGAGCCAGCCGTCTCCCTGCTGGCAGACCAGCGCTTTCTGTAAGTGAAACAGTATTTCTTCATGTCTGTAAGGAAATTGTAACAGATGTCAGGGCAAAAAAGCCACAGCCAGGTAGGATGTCAGGTCAAGGGGGAAACTGCTGTGTGTCTTGCTGTTATTCGTTGGAGATGTCCCTTCTCTCTGGCTGGGACCAGTGCTCCCACTTTGAGTCCAGAACGGGATCTGTTATGCTCAGGCTCCCCCTAGTGCCTCCACACGCTGGTGTCCCTGCTTCTCCAGGTGGCTTCTGTGGAGGCGCAGTGGCCGTTTGTCCCTGGGCACTGTCCATCACCCTCACTCCCCTCTGGCATCATTAGCTCGGGCTTACGGCACAGCCAAGCCCTGTTTACCCACAAGCTGGGAACAGCCCTAACACTGCCCAAAAGCCACCGCCTCCCACCAGGGACCTCTCGGGCCCGTCAGCCGCCTCGGCCCTGCCTCCGCTCGCTGAGGGAAAGGAAGGTGACAAAGATGGCCATACCCAACAAGATGCAACCCTGCACACTGCAGCTCCACTTTGATGGTGTCTGCGGACCGTGGGGCAGGAAGGGTGATGGGTGGCAAGAGCCTGAGCTGCCCTGGGAGCAGCCCAGGCTGGGGGTGGGGGTGGGCACCTTGCCTGTGAGCCAGCTGGGACAGCCAAAAGCATCACTGTGCTCTCCCCCACTGCTTGATACCTCTCCACGAAGGAGCAGCTTTTAGGGACACCCCATAGTCCATGTCAAGCAAAGTCAGCTGCACTCCTTCTAATCAACACCCAAAACTGCTGTCACGGATTTCATCCAGCCTGCAGGACACTGCGTAGTAGAGGCTGCCTGCATGCCGGGGCACTGGAGAGCTACGCTGTTGTGCTGTGTCCAGCACCCTCCATGAACACGGCCTTTCCTCATCTTCTTCCTGTGGAAACAGGGAGGAAATTTCCCAATATCTTGGGAAACGACCAGCCTCAACCTCAGTTCCAAACCCTTCTTGTAAAACTCAGCCTGACTCAGCCCTGGCATCAGCACTGCACTGGACAACCAACAGCCCTGCAAGCACCTCTGTTTCAGAAAGCACCGTGCAGAGGTGAAGGCAGCCTTATTTCCTTGCTTAACGAGGAGGTGGTTTGGTATAACCATGAATCAAGGCAGTTGCTGTAGCTGTATAGGACAGCACACTTGGCTGGGTGTCCTGGCAGGGTTGGTGCTACGCTGGGTGAGCGGAGATACAGAGCAGGAGTGTGGGGTCCCACAGCTGTTTCCCAGTACCAGGGAGGTGGCAGCAGGCCACTTGTGCTCCCAGCTGCCAAAAAAGCCCTCCCAAGCAGCCTCCTGACACTGCCCCCTCAAGAAATGCATTGGAGCATCAGTCCCCAGCCACTGCTGGTCTGTGAGCAAGCAGTGCCCAGGGGAGGCACCCCAGGCACCCCGTGCTTTGCTCACCTTTCAGCATGGGCTGTGATAGCTGCCTGAGCCCTGATACATGTTGGGAGAAGCTTCTCACATGTAACATCTTCCTTAAATGTACATACCAGAATATATAATACAGAACACCTCCAAAATATTGCACCAGATGTCAACAAAACCCTGCCCATGTCCTTTTGTGGGGTGGATCGCAGTGGTTCCCTAGAAATTAGTGATGTTTTCCTGGATTTATACCCATGGAGCACTTGGCCTGGGGACTGAGCTTCTCCAGGTCACTGACATTACTGAATGGTGGCAGCTACGGTAATTCATTATCCCAAGTCAAAATGTCAACTCACAGGGAGGGAGGAGGCAAGATTAGTCGAGTCTGCTGAAATGTGGCGTCACCATGAAAGCGGTGACAAACCCAACAGAGATCAATCGGCATAAACGTGTGTGAGGCAAGGACATTGACTGAGATAAGTTGTCAAAGGTACTGTGAGATTTTTATTTTAACCTATGATTTTTTCATAATTGTTTTGCAGCTGGAGTAATTACCATCCTATTTAATGAACACAGCTCCTTTAATAGAGGACACTTGGGCTAACATGCACTAATTAAGTCTGTAATCACTGAAAGTATGATTCAAGGTTTTGAACTGGCCAATTGTTCTCCGTAATACCATAATTACAGATACTGCAGCTCATCAGAGCACAGGAGAAATTCAAGGGGTCTTGATCATCCAGTAGTGTACATGGGTCTTGATCCTGTGTCGGAACATCCTTTTTACCCGATATTCTGCATTGGTTTTCAGTGGTTTATAAACTACTCTGAATATATTACACTCAGCCCCATGAACTGAATGCACTTCCACAGCTTTATTATAATAAATTGGCTTACAGGTCTTGCATACCACCTGGGCATTAAGCACAGCTTTTCTAATCCCCACCAGTCTGAATGCTTCTCTCATGTGGACCCAGCAGCAGCTGTGAAAGACTTCTAGGGAGCTTCGACAGCAGTAATTGCAGTGAGATACTGAAAGAACTTGAAAAAGATAACTGAAACCGTATATATAAATCCTTGTTTCTTCATATGAATGAAGGCTCAGAAATGAGTGAAAAAGAACAAGAGTTTTCATCATCTAATGGCCAAGATAAGGGAACCTAAAAGTCGATTTCTTTCTGCCTTCTGCAGTGCAGGGAGGCAAACATACCTCTGGGGGTCAGTTTTATCTTCCGCTGAGCTCTGCTCTTTTGGTTATCAGGGAAGTCAGGCTTTCTTTTTGCTGTTGGCTGTGATTAGCTGGCCACAGTGATGGCCAAATATTTTAAGACTACAGATCACTACAGTGGAAAGAACTTTTAAAAAACAGTATTTAAAAAGTCAGAAGTTTGCATATCAAGAAGGATTTTTTGGAGAACCTCGTATTCCAGCTGCAAAATGCCAGTAAAAGAGTATTGCTATTTTCATTGATTTTTACACTGATAAAAACAGCTGCCCAGAAAGAAAAAAAGAAAAAAAAAAGCCAAATACATTTTGCAACTTAGGTCTTGCTGGAAATAAGAAAAATACTGAAATTAAATTGCATTAACTTTCTTTATCCTATTTTCATTTCAGATTCATCAGTGTTATTTGTCTATCAAGGATAAGCTATTTTTCGTGTTGCATTTTTGTAATATGAAGAGCTTGTTCACAGGTATCTGAACTTAAGGCAGAGTAGCTTATTGCTCTGCAAGCAATGTCACTGAAAAAACGTGTCTGGTTCTCTCTCCCATGTACTGGTCCAGGGGCTTTGGTCTCTGGGCTATTTTTTCCTGTCTGGGTTATTTTAGGCAAATCACTTGTGTCTCTCATCTTAAAATAAAGGCAATGCTATACAAAGATGGCAGTATTTTTCCGTTCTACCACAATGCAGAAAAGCGTGAGCCTTTTTTTGCTCATTTTTCAAAGGTTCCCATTTGAAAGCACAGCAATCCTGGACGGAAACGCTGCGGTTTGTACAAAGAGACATCCCAATGAGCTTGGGTGAGCTTGCCCTTTGGTTTGCCTTTTTCCTTTCGTACTTCGCTGTGGGAGATGCCTTAATCCATAACCACAAACGCCTCTCTGTGGCACCACGGCTGGCGTCCGCAGCTGCACAGCCAGCACCGGGGCTCCCCCATGGCTGCATCACAAACCTTCCTGCGTTCAGGTACCAGGAGCTACCAGGAGACTTAATTCCATCCCTCAGGCGTTGGCAGCCCGATCCGCTCACCTCAGGGCTGCCCACACCAGCAAGGCCTGCTCTTGCTGTCACGGAAGGAAAACGGCCCAAGTGCCCTGGGTTAGTCGGCACCTTTGCGAAGTAGCTGCACTGTGGGCAGACGCGGCTTCATTTGCTCGCCTTCGTCACCACTTCAGTGTCTGGCAGATACTGAGGTACCTGAGCCTTGGCCTGTGTTTTCGCAGGAGACGCGACCCCCGCGGGGCAGCCCGGCCCGGCCCGCTCGGACACCGCTCGAAGCCGCCCGCACCCCGCCGTGGCTCTGCCGCAGCCGCAGGCGCGCCGGGCCCCGGGTTCGGCCGGCGTCGGGGCTGGGGCCGCGGCACAGCCCGGAGGGCTCACGGCCAGGGCTGGAACGCGAACGGCGCCGCCGCGGCCTCCCTGCACCCCGCGGCCCGGCGCGGAGCCAACACCCGCCCTGCGCCTCCACCGCCCCAGCGCACGCACGGCGGGGACACGCCGACCCGGTCCCGGTCCCGGGGGCGCGGGCCGAGGCCGCTCGCCAGCGGCGACCAGGCAGGGCCAGCACGCGCACCGGTGGCCGCGGGCCTCGGCACCACCCGCCTGCGCCGCAGGGCCCCGGGGTGGGCCGTGCCGCCGGGGGACCCGTATCGCTGAGGGACCCGGGTCCGCCACGTCGCTGCGGCCCGGGGGCGGCGGGGCCTGGCTGCTGCGTGTGTCCCCGCCTCGCACAGGGGCCGGGGCCGGCACGGACGGGCGGGGCGGGAAGGGGAGCTGGGCGGCTGCCGGGCGGAACCTTCGCGCTGGCGGCGGCTGTTGCACCACGGAGCGGCGCGGGGTTCCGGTCCGTGGGCCCCATTTCCCAGCAGCCCGCGCGGTGCGCCCTTCTCTTCCGGCCCGGCGACGGCGGTGAGGGGGGTTCTGCGGAATCCGGTTCCATCGGCGCCCCGGGGACGGTGGCGGGCGGTTCCCCGGGCCGAGCCCGAGCCGGTCCCACCGGGCTGGGAAGGGACGAGGCCGAGCTGGGAGGCGGGGGCCGGCGGGAGGCTCGGGGCCGGCGGGAGGCTCGGGGCCGGCGGGAGGCTCGGGGCCGGCGGGAGGCTCGGGGCCGGCGGGAGGCTCGGGGCCGGCGGGAGGCTCGGGGCCGGCGGGAGGCTCGGGGCCGGTAGCGCGGCCGGCCGTGGCGGACGGGCCGGCCCACCGTGGCTGAGGCGTGTTTCTTTCTTCCTGCAGGTGCGACCATGGCCAAGTCCAAGAACCACACCACGCACAACCAGTGTAAGCCGGGCGCGGGGCCGGGCCGGCTGCAGCGCCGGGAGCGGGGGGCCGGGGGCTGCGCCCTGCGGGGAGGTTTTAACCAGCTGCTTTGAGCTGCTCGGTTACGGCAGCCCAGACGTCTTTTATTTTTTTGCAGTGAGAGAACTGGGGGAAGGAGGTACTGGTACGCAGAGACTGAATGGGGTGCTTAATGAAAAGAGTGTTTTGCAAGAGTTGGGAGATATTTTGGCTCAGTATGAAAATAATCTGTAACCAGAAAAAAAACCAAATTTTGTATGTTTGAACTAAGCACGTTACTGAATGACGTTCAGCCTGTGATACTGTGCCATCGAAAGGTGACCACGGTGATAGAATAGTTCTTGTTCAGGGTGTTGTCATCGATGCTCTAAGTAGCAGAGTTTGCGAGTAGATTGTGCTTGGTCTTGCACAGTGAACGATCGTGCCTTTAACGCTAAACACAAGTGCTTGAATTTCTTCATGACTAGAATAACTTTTACTGAGCTGCGGGTGTTGCCACTGGTATATTATTAGATAATGAGAAGCTGGAAATCCTTGAATTTAGAAACTCAAACAGTGTGAATGAGCCAAGAGCACAGTGTGCAGCGGAATGAGAACAGAAGTTCATCTGTAATTTGCATTTAGTTTGGCTCAGAAGGATCAGAAAATGTTCTATTTTGCACCCTTTTGATAGGGTCAGCTGGACTTGAAAAGAAGCTAATGCTGCTGTTTAGTACTAGCAGAAATAGTAATTTGAATTTTCTTGTTCTCCATATAGCCCGTAAGTGGCACAGAAATGGCATCAAGAAACCCAGATCCCATAGATACGAATCTCTCAAAGGGGTGAGTATTTCTATTGACGTTCTCGGGCTGTTAGGCCATTGAGGCTTAACCATGAAACAGTCCAGTACTTGTTTTATTTTGACTGATGTATTTTTTGCAGACAGGGGCTTGTGTTTCAGATGGTCAGAACCACTGTGGGTTTCTGTTTTTATCTTTTGCTTACCTGACATGCAGCTGTGGTACTTCTGACCCACATTAAATCCACCATTGTATGTCTGTAAAACTGTTTTTTACTGTAAAACTGGCCAATTTTGTCTCTGTCCTGCTCAGGTGGGTGTCAGTAACTGCTGCTTCCAATAAATAAACACTTGTCAGTTCAATAGTTCTTCTCCCTTCTGAGTCCTGCTGTGTCGTCTTCTTCTCTGTACCTTTCAATATTATTTTACTTATGTACTAATACAGAGAATTTCACTCAGAAGATGAGAGGAATTGGCATTTTTCTACAATACGTATGAAAATGACAGTATTTTTCTTTTTCTGAGGTGAGGCAAGTGATAAGACAGGATCTTTTTCCACACTTGAAATGAAAACAGGGTATTTTTGATTTGGGGAGGGTTGTGATTCTGTTTGCTTTGTAGATGTGACTATCAGCTTTTTGGATGTGACGTGAAAACTTCTGTATTGCATGGTTCAGTCCTGCCCCCTTCTGCAGATAGTCTGGTAGTCTCAGAGTTTGTCTCCTTGCACTGAGCGTGCGTGAGTTAAAATGACAAAACCCTGACACTCATGTGCCAGTTAAAATGCTGCTTACAGTACAACAGCAAATGTTTTTCTGGCCAACAGTAGCTGACAGTTCTGAGAATTGGTCCTAGCTGTGGCAGGATGCATAGCCAGCTGTCAGCTGACAAAACTGGGAAGCTACTCTTCTGTGCTGGTACTTTTTTCCTTTCAATGTAAAAAGGAAAGGCCTGTGGAAGTGGCACTGGTCTTTGCCCAACAATTCCATGTATATTTGCTCACCTGCCAAGGTTGGTTTGTGGTACTTCAGATCCAGAAGGTATTGTGACATGAAAATGAAATTTGTCTTGTTTACAGTTGTACTCAACTTGTTCTGTTCTTTCTGTATGTCAGTTGCTGGGGTGTTGGGTTTGGTTATAAAAATCAAGGAAAATAGCTAGTTAAAGGATAGTTACAGGTGGCTAAAATAATTTTGCTGATGTAATAAATTTAAAAAAATGAGAATTAATCACAGCCAACATTTAGGAATAATTGAACATTCTGAAGATACAGATGTTTTTACATATATCCCTTCTACAACACAGCTTATTTTTTTTTCCTTATTTTTATAGGTTGATCCCAAATTTCTGAGGAACATGCGATTTGCAAAGAAACACAACAAAAAGGGGCTGAAGAAGATGCAGGCCAACAACGCCAAGCAGGCTGCTCAACAGAAAAAGGACTGACGTGGTTTAAGATAAAGAACCAGTTTTCCTGTTGGCATGCATGTTACAGCATTTTTGTAAAAATAAAATTGGATGTAACAAAGTCTTCACCCTCCAAATTTGAGGAGACCCCTCCAGAAGCCTTGTTTGCGTTGTTTTGGATGCCAGTTGTGCATCAAGCCTGTGTGTAGTGACCAGTTGTGTATTTTTGTTCCCTGGCAGATCATGCCAGCCGGAGCTCTGGAGAAGTTTTGTGTGGATAGCGTCAGCCTCCACATGTAGAAAGTGAAACAAGTGCTCGCTCCTTGGTGCTGTTCTGCTGCGATCGTTGGTGCAGGTCATGAGCGTTCAGTAGTTCAAAGTCTCTTGAAATTGTGAAATGGTTATGGAGTGAAGCTCTCAAATTTAAACAAGAAACAACTTGTTTCTTCGTGTTCAAATTGGAGCCAGTGTTGCCTAGGCTTTTGGGTGACAGCGTTCAATACAGGTTACATTATTTTTGACACTGGCGTGCATGTTCAGAGTTCTCAAATACCATGGTTTTTATGGTAGTTCCTAGTGTTGTTACAGCAGGGTGACATTTCCAAGGGCTGTTACATGTCTGCTGTGTTGCTGTCTGGGTAAGGTGATTCTAGCTAGGGAGATGTGAGAAATGGGAAGGTAACAGTGCTAGCTGTGGTCATGGAAATCATAGCAATTAGTGTTAGATTGGTGTGTTGTGTTCTGAAATATGTGAAAGTACTGACGTGGAGCTACCATGGGAATGTGTAAAGTTTCAGGACTATATAAAATAAGTGTATTTTTCATAGTTCCTGTATTTTAGTGGATGTCTTTCATTCCAGTAACAAAAAAAGTACCTGTCTGATGAAATGCACTGACTGGTGAGATTGGGGGAGTAACATTCAAAAGCCCAAGAGGTGCTGTGGCAGGGGTTTGTTACTGCTGTGCTTCTGTAGATCAGGAGGGGGCTTCACTCCAGATCCCCCCAGCCAGCAAAGCTGGTTCAGGAGGTCCTTTTTTTATTCCTGAAGTGAGCCACCTGTTGAGATGCACGGAACTCTTCCTGAAATTGCAACTCCCATGCTCGTCCACCTGATGGTGGTGTAAATCCACAAATCAACACAAGGGCTGGAAGTTTGCAAGTATCTTCTGACTTTGCTGTAGAGCAGCAAAACACCTGCTAGATTGGGATGTTTCGGTTGAATTTTTTTTTTTTATTAAAGTAATTGATTTTTTTAAATTAGTTTAGCCAGTTACCAAAATGCAATTTTATTTTGAAACATGGTAAATACTTTGATTTCTTTGTGGCTTGAATTCAAAATTCTTTTCCTAGTTCCTGCTTTTTAATTGGTTTTGACTGAAAAATACCACCTAACCCTAAACCAAGCAATGTAGATTTACTAACATAAAGCTCAGGAGTCAAAGGCTTTTAAAATCTGAGGGACATCCGCAGCCCTCAGCTGTCTGGTTTCTGCTGTGTGCATCTTTGGGACTGTTGTGGAGGCTGATGTTTGTCAGCCAAAAGAACTCAAGTAATTGCTGTGTGAGAGCAGTGTGCCGCACTGGGGAGAGCGTACAGCCACAGCATTCATACCACCAGGTAGACAAGATAAAAACGTGGTCTCCCAGCTGCCTTCATTTATGCCTGAAAGCCAACTGGTGAGAGGTTCCTGGTGTTAATCCTCCCTGGAGAGCTGGGTGGGTTTTGTGGGTATGGGGTGTTGGGGTTTTCTGTGGAGTTTGTTGTTTGGTGGGGTTGTGGGGGTTTTTTTGGCAAGTGGTAGGTCACCCAGAGGCAGACACACAGAGCTTAAATCCCACTGGCCTCAGTGGTACCTGAGTGCCTGTGGGTGCCGGAGGTCTCAGCTGTGTGGCTAGTGCCTGCCCCGCTTGAGTGAGCTGTTACAAAGGCAGGTGTGTGTAGTGGTGGTTCAGGTTAGTGTGCACTTCACATCCTCAGCCACTGGCCCGGAGCTGCCCTGCAGCCCTTGCCAGAGCTGACAGCAACACCCAGCATGGGGAGAGGTCCTCTTGGGTCGCTAGTGGTGTTGGAGGAGATGGTGGCAGGAATCCAGCTGTGTAAATGAAGGTCAGTCTGCTGCACATATGTGTTGTGACAAGAAGAGTGAAAGAAAAAGCCTCTGGACAGAGCACATCGTGTTTGTCAGGCTACATCTTCACCTGCATGTCTGCAGATCTCCAACCTGGTTGTGTTTTGGGTTTTTTTAAGTTCTGCGTTTTAAATCTCTAGCACTAAGACTTTCCTACCTAAGAAAGGAGATTCCCTCTTTTAAACACCTGCTGGTATCTTCCCCACAGTGCTTGTGTTGTGAGTAGCTCACCCCCAGGATGCAGCTTAAGGGAAGAGGGAAGGAGAGGGGCAAGGGTCAGGCCGAGAGAAGGGGTGTTGGTATGTTAACAAGCAGGGAGGAAGATACAGGCTTCCTGTAGCTCCAGGCGGCTCCCCCAAGCCTGCCTTCAGAAGCGGCGTTTTCATCTCGCTGCCCTTCATGCTGCCCTTCAGCAGGACAGCTTCCCAAATATGGGCTCGCTGACTTTCTGACCAAAATAGCAGCTGCGTGACAAAATGCAGCACAGAGGAACGTAACCTTAATCCAGGCATCATTGTGTAGCAAGAGACAGGAATTTTGTAAGCGTCCACAGCAGCTTGGTGTCAGGTTTGTTGTCCGCTCCCTGCGTGCATGGTGGTCCCACAGGACACTGGCCCCAGATATCAGTTGATCACCTATTGCATTTTCTAAGCCCATGACAGCTCAGTCCGTGACTTTCCTTGTCGAGGTTGCCCCAGCCAAGAAGGGAAGGCTGCAAAGGGGAGTCTGCTGATGTGGCCTTGTGGTGGCTCCTCATCCTCTTTCACTTGCCTTGTGTAGTCATTTAAGTTCTGTTGGTCAAGCTGAAGATCCTTTTTGGGAGGATTACACATACAGAGCCCAGGAGACTGAACTGGCAGCTGTGGCCCGCTTGAAATTATTCCCGTTATACAGACCTCTGTCATCTTTGACATTTAAGAACTCCAAAACTCTTATGATAAGTCCTCGGTATCCTGCAGGAGGCCAATGAGCTTGAGAGCATCTCTCTGCTCACCTACTGCTGTATATCAGGTTCTGCATGTCGTGCTTGCTGCTGCTGGACGTCATACTTGCTGCAGATTAGTTCTCCCCTTTGCAGTTGAGGACTCCAGTATCAAGTTCTTGTTTGGCTCCTTTTTTCCCTCTGATTTAAAGAAAAAAAAAGAGCAAAGGGTGTGTAACCAAATACTGAATCAGCTCATTTAGCAAAGGTGAGCTGTCACGCAAAAGCCAAGAGCACAGAACTGGGGAGCAGAAATCAAAGCAGTACGAATTGCTCTGATGGGGCAGAGTATTCACCGGGGGCATCGATGTTCACAGTGAAAATGAAAAGTAGGGCTGGATACGTGTTGCTCTGTCCCCCTTTACCGCCTTTCAGTAGCGTGCCTAAGAAAAAAGCAGTGAAGAGAACTTGAGTTCGGCTTTGCCCAAGTTTTAAGGCTGTCACAGGTGTTTCTACAGACCAGGGCCTTTGGTGCAGTGAAGTGTTTGCCTGAAGTACCTTGGCTCGTGGTATGACTGTAGGCGAGATGCAAAGTTTTATTAGGGAGATGTGTACAAAGTTTCTCAGATCTTCCTGCAGTCACTTAGTTCACACAGCAGGGTTTTACTGGGGGCTGAAGAGAGCCCTCAAACGTGCTGGGAAATCTGCAAACCACGGCAGAAATTAAATCTACTGCCAGTGAAAGCAAGCAGATCAGTTGGCCTGAGAACTGTGGCTGTGTCTGGTGGCCTGGTCTGCTGTCACCTGCCAGCACAGCTCCTGGCTCAGCTGGGGCGTTAGAGCACACAGGTCTAGGGACTGTTTTAAAGAGCGGTAAATGGCTCTTTGCCTGATTTAAAAGAAAATTGTTCCAATTACTTTGGGTTTTTTTTCACTCCCAGTTAGTGCATGTGGACATGTCATGTTCTTAAAGGCTTCAGACACCAAAAGTTCACTACATATGCAGGGAAAACTGCAAATTTATTTGGAGTTGAAGAGATACATGGACTCCCGGGTGGTTTTCATTCACCATTAGCACATCTCCAGGCACAGTGGAGGCTTCAGCCAGGCTGATGCTGGTTGGTTACTGATTTTTCAGCCATCTAACCCACTCGCCAGCATGTCATGCCACGTTGCATTCTCAGTGCAGTTGTTCCCATGTTTTAGCCAACAGTGAAATCCACCCGCAGCGCTCGACCCTGTGGCATTTGCTGCCTTACTCTGGGAGGACAGTCAGTGTGTTAAGGCAAATTGGTCTCGCAGCCGTTTTTCTGACTTGGTGCAGAGCATGCTGATCTGCTGGCACCTCTGCTCTGAGGACTGAAAAAGCCCAAGCAGCACCAGTGTGTCTGCTCTTCTAGGGCCAAGCTTCAGCTGCTACAAGATCTTTGTCCTCTCTCTCCAGCCTCTGCTGTCCCTCTTTTACTCTCAGAAAAGAGTGGGCAGGCAGCGAGGTCGTGGCTTGCTGTTGCACCAAGGGGAGAGAGGCAAGGCTGCTTCTTGCAGCCATCCTTTTCCCTGGGGTCACAGCAGAGTCCAAGCCTCGTGACTGAAGGGAGGGAGTTAACCTTGTTCAGTGGGCCACAGCCTATGAGTAAGCAGTGGAGAGTATCTTGGAGATGTCTGTGTTGATGCTGTCGGTGGTGGCTGCCGAGATGTGATGTGAGAGTGCGGGTGTGGGGTGGCTGTGGGGAGAGCCGGCATCACCTTGGCTCGTGGCTGAAGTCTGGGTATTTGCAACTCTGTGGAGATTTCCAGGCCTGGCATAGTAAAACGTTTCAGCTGTGTCCTCAGAAGCAGGTCTCAGTGGGACATGGCTTCTGCTGCTACGCTGGGAAGGTGGAAAATGATAGGTTTTGATCTCCAGGCTAAGGATTCATTGGAAATGGAAGATGGTAACACTCAGGAGCGCTTCCTGTCACAGGGTTGTTTGATCCAACACATTTCTGTGTCGCTTGTGGTGCACCTGTAGTTCTCCTGGCTCAGCAGGAGCTATGGCATTGAGGGCTTGGGACCCTCGGGGAGACCCCTCTGAGCAGGTCTGCCAGATGTTTGCAAAATTTCTGGGTTTTAAAGAAAATCAGCTGCTCTAGCTGACAGGGGTTTGTTTCCTTAGTTTCTCTGATGTTACAAGCCCTGGTTGAGCAAAACGTTCAGTGCTCGTTGTTCCGAGGAAAGACACAGCTGTGTCCTTCCAACCAGCCAACAACCCCTCTCACGCCTGTTTTCACCTCAAGCTCATTTGGTTTGAATTACAATATTTTGCTATTGCTGCAAATGAGGGTGTGTATCACATCAAATACAGCTGCTCGAGGTATTGTTCCTGCAAAGAGGGGAGTAAAAAAAGCTGGGTTTGGGAGGAGAGGCAGAAGGGTGCTGCAGCACGTGCTGCCGTGGCGGTGTGCTTGCCCAGGGTTGAGGGCATCACTGGGGCTTGCACCGACACCATCTCAAGCCTTGCCCTGCCAATGTTTGTTTTGCTTGGGTAAATGTTTGATTTTAGCAACATGACTGCGATGCACAAGCTGTGCTGGGGCTGTAATTCAATGGGAGGAGGCAGCTGTGTGCAGGGAGAGCTGCTAATGCCACAGGAATGCCACACTTCCTTGGGACGAGAAAAGATGGCACCTGGGGCCCTTGGTGACAGCACGGCTTGTCCTCCTCAGCCCTGCTGTCACGCTCTGTCTGGGGGCCAAGATCCAAAGCGGCGTTGTACCTTGCTAAGGGCCCGTGTGGCCCAAACAAACGTGGCTTCTGAGGGAAAATCGGGCGTTTCTGGTATTGCAGCGAGGCTCCCGCCCAGGGCTGCTGGAGGACCATGAGGTGCCATGGGGCTGCCACCTGCCACCAGGCTGGGTGCGATGGGAGGGAGGCACCCAGTCCGGCTTAGGAATGGCTTTTTATTCATGCTCCCAGAGGGAAGTGAGCTGGTCTTCAGGGTGGCAATCTGGATGGCGGGGAGGAGGAAGGGCTGTCCCTTTGGGACAGCTGGGGCAAAGAGCAGGGAGGAGAGGGACTGTCCCTCACCTGTGGATTCCAGTGATGGTATAAGTGGTTGTTAATTCACATTTTATTGCTAAAATGCTGCCAATGCTCCAGTTAAACCAGCAGGCACCAGTGCTGGCTCCTTAGCCTGCCCACCATAGCAGGGGTGAGGAGATGCTGCATGGCAGCTCCCCGCTGAGCACCCTTGGCACCACTGGCCGGGCTTTGCTGCTGGGCTGGCAGTGAAATACCTTCTGGGGGGCTTAAAGCTCCAGGTGTGGCGTCACCTCACCAGGCGCCGCTTGTGAGCACTCGATGCAGCCCCGTCAGTTGTGAGTACGCGACCAGGGTGAAGGTCTCACTGAACCTCCAAGGAACGACCATCTGAGGCACTCGGTGTTAACGTGTTTTATTTTCCCAGTGGCCACCCTTCTCAGCGCTCAGTCTTCATGCCGGTAGCCAGGGGACTTAGCCAAGGAGATGAGGTGCAGAGCCGGCAGGGTTTAGAAGATTGGGGCTGTCAATCTGGCCTCAGATTTATTCAACTCCTTTCATAAACTCCAGGAACTCTGCCAAGGGGAAGACATTGGAAGCAAGGGGAGTGAGGTGGGACTGAAGTGCCCTTGCAACTGCCAAGTGTGCTCTTGGCAGCTTTCTCCAGCCCTGTCTCCGTTTCCATCCCCCTGATGCATGAGAGGCGGAGGGGGGATGGCTACGGCCCCTCTGACTGTGGCGAGGACTCCTCGTGACTCCCGACAGAAACGTCAAAGGAGCCCAGCACCACCCTCGGCCTCTACCAAAATGCCAGAGGTGAGAGCCCAGGGAGGGACACAGCCACCAGCTCGGCTCAGAAATGGTCAGGGGGTCATTTCAGCAGCATCACGTTCGAAGATACAGCCCTTCAGAGATGGTGCTTGCGTTTAGGGGACGGGAGGGAATGGGCAGGTCTCTGGTGAAAAGCAGCGTTGCCTCAGTGCAGGCTGGCTTTCGCAGCATGGGGCCAGGTAAGGCAGCCCCAGGTGCTTGCTGCCATCTCACGAGCATAAGAACCCCCCCTCCCTGTGCAAACACCAGCTGCAGCCAGGCGTATTGCCCAGCACTGCCTGCATGAGCTCAGGCCTGTCCAAGAAGGTAGCCAGGACCATGGGAGCTGCCCAGGCAACACTCAAGGGCTCGCGACCAAACTGCATGCCAGGGGTCCTACCGTCATAGTCAATCCTGCCGTCATTGTTTTTATCCCCATCTTTCATCAGTTCTTCTATGTCATCCTCGGTGATGGTCTCTCCCGTTGCCTGCAGCATGATCTTCAGCTCCTCGAGGTCGATGTAGCCGTCAGCATTTCTGTGCGAGGACAGAAGATCTCAGGAGCGGAGCGACACGCCAGGCAGGGGGAGCGGGAGCGGTTGCATGGCTCCCACCACCCTGCCACGCTGCAGTCGCGGCTCTTACTTATCAAACATCCTGAAGAGATCTGAGAGTTCCTCTTCAGTTTTTCCTTTGCTGTCGTCTTTCATACACCGGACCATCATAACAAGGAACTCATCAAAGTCTACAGTGCCACTGCCTGCAGGCAGAGTGAACATCGTCAGCTGGCACTACAGTGGGTGGATGGGCAATGCCAAGCCAGAGACCACACTTCCCTTTAGTAACCAAGGACCAAAGCTCAGGAGAGCAGCCCTGCAGCGAGAGGCAGCTTTCAGGACACCGGAGTAAGTGACCGAGGCCCTGCACTGATTTTATCACTGAATTTTTACCTTCTGCGGTCATTCTGCCAAGGCAAAATGAACAAACAGTCCTACTGGAAGTGCTGATCAATGGAAATTCCTGCTATGGAGATACCTGTCCATCTCATCTAGGTCTTAATAAGAGAAGTTCCACAAGGCAGGTATTCATGCAGTGTGGTTTTGCACCAGCAGTACAGTACTGTTGTTTTCAATGGCACCGCTGTTGTCCCTTTTTGCCTAATACTTAACTGGTTTTTTATTTTCCAGTTAGTGTGGTGTTTCTGCCCAACTTGCACACAGTGGATTTTATTATGTGTGATTGCTGGCACACTGATTTAATCAGTATTGACATTTGTGCATTTGTGTGTGTGTGTGTGTATGCGCTTGAGTAGTGAAAGACTTGCCTGATGATAGAATCCTGTAATTGTGGCATTTTCGAAATGGCAGTTGCTACATTCAGCCTACACTTTGTTTTTACATGGATCTGTGCAATTTCAGGGTACCCCCCACCACCAGTTCAAGCAATCTGATCAATACAGGAGTAATATTCTTTTCTAGTTTCTTTTTGTCTGGAAATTTCCTAAAGGAACCACACTGAAGTTTGGTGGGTCTTTAGTGTCCTTCAAAATCACAGTGCTGCAGGCTGCTCCCCACTGGCTGTGACTGTCCCCAGCATGGATCCTACCAGTGCTGCACAGATGCTGAGTGCTGCAGATCCACACCATGCCCACCATGCCTGCAGGTCTGGGGATGGTGCTTGGGAGAGTGGAAGGAACCCAGATCTCTCACCATCCTCATCCACCTCGTCTATCATCTCCTGTAGCTCCTCAGGGGTGGGGTTCTGCCCCAGCATCCGCATCACCTTCCCCAGCTCCTTGGTGCTGATGCAACCGTCCTCTGCCCCCAGCACGAAGATGTCAAACGCAGCCTTGAACTCTAAGGAGAGAGGGGAGAGGAGATGGGGGGGGGCGGCTTGCTCTGCACCTTGCCCCTGCAGGCAGGTGGCCCTAGGGCAGGGGTCTCATCCCAGGCACAGCTCCCCTGGCCATGCACCCCCAGCACTGCCCGGGCATGGCACGGTGGGGATACCCGGGCACACGCACAGAAACTGCCTGGCTTGAAATACTAGTGGATCAAAATCCTTGTGGTCATGCCCTGCTTTGGCCAGGCTGGCCAAAGAATTTTCCGGGGTGTAACGGCTGAGGCAGGCTGGGCTGCTGGCTGGGGATCTGGTCTTTAGGCTGTGGTGTCAGGTTAAAGGTGCACCTACCATTTTTTTGCTCTTCTGTCAGCTGTTCAACCTGCAAGGAAAACACAGAGACCAAGTCATCTTTCTTCATCAGCGTCAGTAATTGTTAAAGGGACACGTTACTTGTTCAACAGTTTTTGCAAATGTCAGCCAAGCCTCGCAACAGTCGCCTTCATGGACTACAGGGTGTATGACCAGGGTGGTTTTGACACCACAACTTTTTGTGGTGTTAAGAGATTCTTCCCCTTAAAAAAAATTATTCCCAACTTCTTTGAAGTGAGCATTATTTCTCTAGGGCGGCAGCGTCTGATACCCAGGAGAAGCAGCCTTTGCACAAGGAGGGGAGACCAAGTGGGAAAAGCATCTGCCTCCGCCCTCCATTGGTGGAGCGTTTTTGTTGCCGGCAGGCTTTGCGGCAGGACGGCTGTGCTGCTGAGGGCTGCTCCCACCTGGGCTGGGCCAGGTCAGAGG
Source organism: Falco biarmicus (assembly GCF_023638135.1). Classification (NCBI taxonomy): domain Eukaryota; kingdom Metazoa; phylum Chordata; class Aves; order Falconiformes; family Falconidae; genus Falco; species Falco biarmicus. The sequence goes on from NC_079291.1 coordinate 106,445,106, forward strand.
TGGGATGTGCTGGGGAGGGGGAGGCGGACAAGACCACCCCTAGTAGTTGTTTTTCAGCCCTAGAATCAGGAAACGCCTTGCACTGCACAGAACATTTAGAGCAGTCTACTGCTGCCCGAGTCGGTGTTTATTACCAAGGTTTCTGCCTCCGAAGGGAGCTGCTGGTCCCTTCAACCTGTTCGGGGCACCTCCCTGAAGAACAAGCCTGTGGAGCCATCAGGTATTAGCTGAAATGGGCTGGCAGATTGTTCCCGTATCCTACCCTAATTCATTCCCCACAGATGATCAGTGGGAGCTTCTTAGTAGTTAGCATGAATTAATTAATCAATGAGGAGAGCAAAGAGGAATCCATCAGCTCTGTCATGCCTCTAAGTGCATTTCTCTCTTTGGCTTCGTTCTTGCATGCAGGTACTGCTGCTGTGAAATTGCTGACCCCACCACCGTGCCCAGCTGCCCCTGTGGTAGCATCCGTGAAAACATTGACTCTTCCTTCCCACGCTGGTCAGCAGCCTCTCTGGAGTCAGCCACGTATGACCCCCTGCCGGACCACCCCTGGCCCCCGCAGAGGGTGACTGACCCCACTAACATCTCCTTACTGTTGTCCCCCGCAAGCAGTCCCCAGCACCCATTCCCCCCTGTGTTTTGGTTGGGGCAGAACCCTGCAGCCCAGGGTGGTGGCACCTGTCTTTGAGGGAAGGTAGGTGCTTTTGACCCAAAAAGCAACAGTTTTGCAAAAGCTGGCTGGAAATCCTTCCCATTTGCAGCAGGAGGCTCCCCTCTGCTCTGCCCTGTGAGGTTGTACCTGGAGTGCCGTGTCCAGTTCTGGGCTCCTCAGTTCAGGAGAGACTGGGAACTGCTGGAGAGGGGCCAGCACAGGGCTATGGAGATGGTGAGGGGACCGGGGCATCTCCCTTAGGAGGAAAGGCTGAGAGGGCTGGGGCTGTTCAGCCTGCAGGAGAGAAGGCTGAGAGGGGACCTTATCAATGCCTACAGATATCTCCAGGACGAGTGTCAGGAGGACGGGGCCAGGCTCTTTTCAGTCTGCCCAGCAGAAGGACAAGGGGCAACGGGCACAAGCTGCAACACAAGGAGTTCCTTCTGAACACGATGGAAGAACTTCTTTACTTTGAGGATGTCACAGACCGGCACAGGCTGCCCAGGGAGGCTGCGGGGTCTCCTCTTCTGGAGACATTCAAACCCTGCCTGGCCGTGACCCTGAGCGGCCGGCTCCTGGGGGAGCTGCTTTCGCAGGGCCTTGGGCTGGATGGTCTCCAGAGGTCCCTGCCAGCCCTGGCCAGTCTGTGATTCCACGATTCTGTGAAAGTGCTCTTTCATAGTGGGACAAAGCCTGTGGGAAGTGGGTAGAGAGCCTTGGCCCGCTCCCTGCACACCGGGAGGTGAAGCCTTCCAAGGCAGGGAGCACTAAGGCCGGCAGCAGGACTGCCGTGGCAGGAGGACACCCAAGCCCCTGCAGCCCTGGTGCTGCTGAGGGCAGGTTGGCCGCTGGTAGCCCTTCGGGGCTGTCATTTGGGCAGAGAGCCACAAGGCTCCCTCGGCAGAGGGCCACGGCCACTGTCTAGCCGCTGGGGTAACATGACCCTCTTGGCGCATTCACTATTTATAAGCTTGGGCGAGAGAGGTGCTGGAGATAAAGATGAGCTCCCTGATTGTTCCCAGGCTTTGGTATTTATCCTTGCAGCCCTTTATCTGGACACTTGTCCCTGGCACTGTTCTCAGCGGTGCTTAACAGAACCTAAAAATGTTCCCAAAATAGCACACCCTTATCTAGGCATGAATGGGCAAGATGAAAATCCATTGGGTTCCCTGGCTGCATGTAGGGAATTTGGCATAAATATAGTATTAATATGTGCCATCAGCATACAGCAAATTAATAAAATACTCACTTTTGAAACTTCCTTGACTACTGAATGGATAGATGTGCAGCTATGCTGTATGCAAATCAAATGTATTTGCAACTATAGGGTGAGGCTTGTCTTACAGAGGTGTCTGTTGAGGTGTTTATCGTGCCCTCTGGACTCGGGTGCTGTTTGTGGCTTTATTCCTCTTTTCCCTCCATGTCATTGCAGGGACAGGTTTCTCCGGCTGCGGTGTGAGAAGCCAAGCACAAAGCTCACAGCACTGCGCCAGCTGCCGTGATACCAGATCTGCTGTATTTTGCTTTTATCAGCTCCTCTCTTCATCCCATGTTTCCATCTGAAGTCAGACAGGGGAAGCTGAAGTTCTTGAATATTTTTTTTTCCAAGTAAATGTTTTCTTACAGTTAAAATCTTGGGGTGTAGATCCACAAAAAAGCTTTGTCCCAGCTGGTGCCTGGCTTGGACTTGCTTTGCCTCTGTAACGGAGCTGGTGGTTTAGGGCCAGGACTCAAGCTCCACATTTACCAGCGTGCCCCCACCTTCCAACCAGCAACAACATCCTTATGGGACATCGGATCTGTTGTGTGGCCCAGTTCCCTGGGCAAGGACTCTGCATTTGGGGCAAGTTTTTGGTAGTTTTGGGTTGTTCTCTATCGCTGCAGTTCCTTTTTCTCGGCTAAATTCCTCCATGTTCTAGCTCTGCTAAAGCTCACAGGCTGCAGTTAGAGATGACCTTCACCTGTGGATTTTTGCCCATTTCTGGGGCAGAGGTTTGGAGGGAGGCTGGAGCTTGTGGGTGGGGAACCCTTTTTGTGGGGGGCTCTCCACGCATGCTGCGGCCGCACTGCCCCAGCTGACGGACGGACCCTTTGGGCTGTGGGCATCCCTGGCTTGCAGAGAACTTCAGCCTTGCTCCCTGATTAAGGGCATGAGGTGCCCAAACAGTAAGGGGAGGGCCTGTGCCTTGAGTCACAGAGAACATTTTTGATTAAAAAGCTTAATTAGAGAAGCCTTGATTTTCCTTGATTTTCCAGGTCACATTTTCCTCCCATTTGGAGGTGTTGGTTGGGGGACTCAGCATTTCATTGTACAGCCTTTCCTGAGCCTTCACGCTACTGGGACTGCTAGGGGATTTCCATTTCACAAGCGTCAAGGCTGACCAAAGGACAGAAGAGGTGTGAGCATTCTTTTTTCCTCTTCAATTACATATCAAGCACTACCTTTCTTCCCACTAAAAACCTTGGAATTAAAATAAGACTTGTATGATGTATATTTTGTGCCCCTGGTTAATATATAGTTGATCAGGTTTGATTTTAACAAAAATTAATCATCAAAAAGCTCTTATTTTAATTCCAGTTATGGAAAGGACAGCAGCGATCCACACAATCCAAAATCTATTTTCATCCTTATTCCACATGCATATCACTGTCAGTCTGCATTACAAAATAATGCAGTGTTCTTATTACAGACCAAATAGTTCGGGTTTACACAGTGAGTGCAGTGTGCAGCTGTGTAAGTTAAAATAGCTGTTAGGATGCTCTGCGTTCCCTGAGAGCATAGCTGACATTCTGGATTTCTGCACAGCAGATAACAGGAGCAGGAAAGCAGAGGAGGATGTTTCAAAATAACTCACAAAAGCCAATGATTTTTTTAAAAATCTCCCAGGAAAATATTCAGTTAAGGGGGGAAACGGTGGCAATGGCAGAATTATGAAGCACCAGAAAGAAGAGGCTGAGGTTTAACTCATAGAAATAATGTTCATTTCATGGGAAACACTGCTCGGCTTTGTCTGGGCTAAAACCAGCAGCCACCTCTTGCACTTTCACACTTCTGTTGAGATTTATAACTTCACTTAAAGGCCATCTCCCTGCCTTACAGTGGAGAACCAAGGGAGTCATTGCAAATAATTTAGCAGCACAGTTGAGAGTTTCACGCTTACAAGAAGAGTGTGAAACCTTCGGAGCCGTCAGTGGGAAAGGTCTGTGAAAGGATGATGATGATGACTAAAAGTTGCCACTCGGTAATTATTTATTTGCTTTTCTCCATTGAATTAACTCCATCACAGCTTTGGGAAATCTACTATAAAACCTTTCAACACCCCCACTCCACCCCCAAAAAAAACCAACGTCGCCCCAAAGGGAGGCACTTACCGCTGCCTTATAAATGTCATCCATGGCTGGAGAGGGTGGGTGAGGGGCCGGGGGATGTCAGGGTCACGCTCTGCTGGCGCTGCCCCCCGAGCCTGGCTGATATAGGGGGCCGTCCGCCCCAGGGGATGTGACCAGCCCACCAACAGCCCCACACGCGTTCCCCTGTCCCACCCCCATCCCCGCAGGAATGCCTGGCCTGCGTGCCTTGGGATGGGGACACTGCCGAGCCCCAGGCTGGCATGTCCGGGGCCAGCCCCAGCTACCGCGGGGCAGCTGGAGGTTTCCTCGTGACCTTGATGTGGGAACGAGCGAGCCCTTGCAGCTGGGTTTTGGCAGGACCCTTGCTGATATATCACAGTATTTGGCTGTCCTGACTGGACATGTGCCACCATGTCACCTCCACCTCCCATGTGTTGTGTCCCCCCCGCCACCCCCACCCCCCCGGGGAAGCTGCATTACAAAGATTATACTGTGCCTAATTAACTTGGGTAATACGGGAAAGGCATGCCTCCCAAAATATCCCTGTCCAGCAACAAGTGTCCCCTGGAAGCAGTGGGAACAGGGGGTGTTGGGGCCGCCCTGTCCCCTCTGCCTGCTGTCCCCAAACCCACGAGGGACACGCGGCAGGGGCTGATGCCCTCGGAGGAGTGTGGGTGCTGAGGACCAGGGGATGCAGCCTGGATGCTGCAGCAAGGAGAAGCTTGGAGGCAGCTGGAGCTTTGCCTCTGCTTTCTGCATTTAGCTGGGGCTGCAAAATGAGGGGCATGGCTGCTAACCGTGCTGGATCTCAGAAATAATTCCCAGTCCTTTAGGAAGCCAGGACTTGCTTCATCCAACCAGCGAGCCGATCTGTACCCACTGCAAATGGGGAAAATCTACACTCCCGGATTTATCCCACCACGGTGGAGAGCAAAACACACCAAAGGCCTCCAAGTGATGACCAGCATTTTCTCATTGCAGGGAAAAGCGTTTTAATCGACAGCAACCAAAGCAAAACATCTTTTTCTGGTGATTCAGGACTCCCTCTTGTGTCCAAAGGAACTACAGATGGCTCCAGTGTCCAGGGTGATGAAGTCTCGCCTCCAACTAGCTCATATTGGCATTAGTTAACACAACTGAAAATACTATGCGTGCAGCTGTTAGGTTTCATCTCTTCTAAAAAGCCCTTCTCCCTTTAGTAGTAATCACATTGCATGACAAAACTGGCTGTCCCTCCGTAACGCCTAGTCCAAGTGGCGTTAACCAGTGACCAGGTGATGTCAGCACTGTGAGGATGCAGGTGAGTGCAGAGCTGTGTCCCCACACCACATCCTCCCAGGTCCTGCAGTGCCGGAAGATTAACTTGCTGCTGAGCCTGTTAGGAGCTGCGGTCCTGTGGGTGCCCGCTGGCCGTGATGTACCCAGGTTTCTGGGCTCTGCCTCTTCTCAGCATGGGGATGGCAGATGTAATAAAAAGGAAAATAGTTGCATTTAGGGAATTAATTTTTGAGTCATGTTAGTCTTCAGAATTGGAACATATTTTGGTTGCCTTGAACATAGAAAAGGCAGCAAAAGCTGCAAAGGGAAGTATTGTTTTGTTAAAGACTGAAGCCTGTCCTTAGGTGAGGGCACAGGTTGCGACGAGGGACCTGCTGTCCCCCACCACCAAACCATCACCCAAACCCTCCTGGGCACCCCCAGGGAGACTTCCCCAATGGAGTGCTGCCCCGAGGCAAAGCTCAGCCTGAGCTGCTTTCCCCCCCTTGGGATTGATTCCCTGCGGAGCTGGCAGGGCGGCTGGTGCTGGCCTTGGGCACTGCCAGGCACCATGGCAGAGGGTGAGGAATCGTGCCTGGCCCCATCCCTCTGCCCCGGGAGGTGACAGCTCTGAGTCATCCCCCTGAAAACAGCCCCTGAGGTGCATCAGAATACATCTAGGGCCAATGCAGGGTGGGAGCAGGAGTCTAACATTGCCTTCAAAGGGTGGCAGCTGCACTTCCCAGGCAGCCGAGATGAAATCCAGGTCGGGATGTGGAAGAAGGGTCTCTGTCTGCTTAGAGAGGGGCAATCTGGGCCACTGCCACCATGCAGACTGGCATGGGAAAGCCACACTTCTGCAAATACACGACAGGAATGGAGACTTACAAAACACAGGTATGCCTAGAAGGGAAGGATGAAATCCATCTGGCAGCGAGAGGTGATGTTCCTCCTGCGGAGGGAGGTGCAGGCAAGTGGTGTCACGCCAACCCCTGCCTCCCTGCTTGCTGCTTGGAGCCAAAGCTTCCAGCATCCCCTGGCTCTCCGAAGAGGGTGAGTTACAAAAGAACTGGGGTTTTGTAGAGAAACCCAGAGCCTCTGTTGTGCAAAGCACAGGGGGAGGTTGCTGCAGCAGGTATGGGGTGTGCTGCGGAAAACCATCCGCTCCTACTGCTTCTCTGGCATCCCCATGTGAGACCCACGGCAGAGATGGAGCGTGGCTATCTATAGCCTGAGGAAGGCTGCCAGCACAAGTGCCCTTAATCTGAGCACGTGGCTGGCTCAGCGACACGCTGGCTGTCACTGTGGTTGGGTACAGCACATCAGCTTGGGCTTCAGCTGCATCCTGACATGCCATTGCACTTGTTAGTACCAATCCAAGGTACCAAGACAAGAGAAAGGTTTTCCTCCAAAATCTCAGTTCAGGTTTTCCTTGCCAAGCAGCTGTAACCCACTGCAAAACAAGCAGTCATCCTGCAAGTCACATATAAGGAAATATAAAGCAGAAGCCCAACTAAATTGCAACTTTATTTGAGGCTAGGGTGTTTGCAGGGCTCCTGGGGCAGTCTGTCATGGATCCCAATCACAGAAAAATGCTCCAGCATCCCCCTTCCCTGAGTGGGGCACTCAGCCCTGAGTGGGGCCCTCAGCCCTGAGTGGGGCCAGACCCACCAACATTGAGGCCCTTTAATTTATTGCTACCTAAATCCTCCTTGGAGGGTTTTAGCTGTACGAGCCCCCATTTGGCCCCTGCCCCAGCTGCATTGCTCCTGTCGACATCTTCTCCAGAAGCCAGGACGGGGCTGTGACACCTCGGCACCCGCAGGCAGAAGCTGCTTTAGGAAGAGGAGAAGGGCACCTATTAAAACCAACAGATGTGCAAGTGCTGCAAACTGTTATTTAATTAAAGAGACGGGACATTCAGAGGAAGCTTAATTAAAGTTCCTCTCCGAAACCACTTATTATCTCATCGAGAGGCTGAGCTCAGCAGCAGCTCCTGCTGATGCTGGGACAGCACCAGAAAATCCCTCTCGGGCTGCCTGTACTATATGTGTTTTCTCCTTGTACACATCATCCTTGGGTAAGTTCTGACCAAAGGAAAGCTTTATGCAATGAAAATAAAATCACAAGGGGTTTCCTCGGCTCCATTTGCAGAGCTGTGTTTGCTGATGTGCTGCCCTGGTCCTGGCTGCCCCTGCCAGACACCAGCACGGCCCCTGGTAGCACCACAGATCCCTTCTGCTGTCCAGAGGACTTTGAAAGTCACCTGGCATCCACACCCAGGCCATTTGGCACTTCGGCTACTATGAATGATGCTACACTGGAGCTAACTGCACCCTCCCCTAGGCAGCATATGGAAATACAGGGAGAGGTTACCTTCGTTTTGCTGGAAGGTGCTTTTTTACCCAAAGCTCCTGGGACTCCCCCCAGGGCAACTCGGGTTCATGGGGAAAAGGCCGCGCAGGATCTGCTCGCTGTCTTTAAGCTTCTCCAAAGCTGTTACAGATTTGTCTGTTACAAATTGCTGGCAAGGTCCCTTCAGCTTACGCAGATCCGAAGTGCTTCCCTGTGCTCCGTGGGGCAGACCGCGGGGGTAAGGACAGGTTGTAATGTGGGTGGTCACCCCAGCCAGCCCCCTGCGGGCTCACCCGCCAGGCCCAGGGCCAGGGCCACCCAGCTCTGGCCTAGGGTGCCCCACACCAGTTTCCCAAGTCCTGAACAGCACATGGTGGCCACAGGTCACAGGTCTCCACCAAGAGCTGCTGCAGCGGGAAGCGCTGCCCTAGGCCACCGCCAGCACTGCCCCCAGATGCAGCTGCTCCTCAGCGCAGCCACACTGCTGCTGGGCAGGGTGGCCCTCGGCAGTTCAACCTCAAATGCCCCGTGTCAGCATCCACCTGCGTTGCACCTTCCTGCATCACCAGGTCCCCAGCACGTTGCACACACCAGCCTGTAGCTGCTTGGACAGGCCTGAACCTCCCTGAGCTGCCTGCATTGCAGGCACCGCACAGCCTAGTGCTGTACAGCATGGTAGTGCCCGGCACTGTTAGCCAGCACAGCACTGCACATACGCTGCACTGCATGGCTCAGTATTGCAGGAAAGCGCGCCGTGTTGCATTTGCAGAGCCCCGTGCAGCACGGCATTGCACTGCGTTGCACAGCCCGCACAGTGCAGCACAGCTTTGTACGGCATTGCACAGCCCACGAAGCGCAGCGCGGCATTGCAAAGGCCTGCGCAGCGCAGCAGGCGTTGCACAGCGCAACACGACGTTGCAGCACAGCCCCGCGCAGCGCAGCACGGCGTTGCAGCACAGCCCCGCGCAGCGCAGCCCGCGCAGCACGGCGCAGCACGGCGCAGCACGGCGCAGCACAGCCCCCCGTCGCACTAGGCGGCCCCAAGCGCCCCGCGACAGCCCGCACGCATGCGCACCCCAACGCACCAAGCCCGGCCTCGACGGGCCGCAGCCCCGCCCCCAGCGCAAGCCCCGCCCCTGCCGCCGGCGGCTGCCAATACAGCGGCGGCGGGCGGGGTGGGCCGCACCCTGAGGAGGGGGGGGGCTGAGCCAAGATGGCGGCGGGGGGAGCGCGGGCCGGTCTGGGGGCCGGGGCGTGCGGCGGCGGCGGCGGCAGCCGGAGGGGAGCCGTGACGGCGTGAGCGCGGCGGCGGCGGCGGCTGGTCCCCTGCTCTTCTCGCGGCGTCATGGAAGCGGCGGCGGGGGGCGAGGACGGCGAGGAGCCCCCGCGAGGGGCCCGAGTCCTGGGTTCCGAGCTGGTGGAGACCTACACGGTGCGGGGTCGGGAGGAGGCGGGGGAGCGGCGGAGTCCGTGCGGGGGCGAGTGCGGGGGCCGTGCGGGCCGTGCCGGGCGGCGGGGCGGGAGCAGTGAGGGGGAGCGGGCCCGCCTCGCCGCCGCCTCGGGCCGCCGGCGGGGTGCCGGGGGGAGCGGGCTGGGGCCGGGCTTGGCGCCACCGCCGAGGAAGCCGAGCGGCAGCTCCCGGCCCGGTGCCGTGCCCGGAGCGAGAACAATTCGACAGAAGTTTCCGAGCGGCTCCTGCCCCCGGGGAGGGCTGCTGCGCGAGCGGGGCGGGAGGCCCCGGCGGCTGGCTCGGCCCTGAGCCCCGCGCAGCCCGCGCCCTCCGGCAGGGCTGGTGCTTCCGCGGGGGCTGAGCGTGCGGGCGGGCTGGTGCTGCCCGTACCTCTCCATACGTGTGTGTACGTGTGCGTGGCTATGGAAAATCGTTACCGAGCAGACATGGCTTTTAAAGCTGGGCTGACTAGTGTGGGAAGGCTTTCCTTCTGATGAAAACACTGTAAAAATCCCTCTTGTAAAGCTAATCTTATTTCCAGAGGAAACCACATGATTTTGTATAGATAGTTTTTCTCTTCCCCTACGGAAAAAAAAAAGGGGGAAAGACTGTTAGCACAGCAGCGTTTTTGTTTGGGGAAGGAATGAAATTTTTGATGTGTAACTTGTTTTTTTAAGTGGTTGCATTCTACTGAGACTTAACTGGCCTGTTTTTCAGGAAGACGCTCATCATAAAACAAATCTCTGCATAATTGCAGGCAGAAAACATCTTAAGCACACCACCCTTTAGTTATGTAACTAAATTTTTTCTGCTCCTACCTTATTTTAGTGTGATTTGATTTATATTATTTTTGCAGAATGCACAGAATGGCATCAGGTTTCTTCCTGCTGTAGGAACCTAAAAGAGAAAGGGGAGCAATGGTCTATACAGGCAGTATTTGTGAAGTTGTGTAATAGTTACAAGTAATACTTAAGATTGCTGCTTTTGAAAAGGTATCCAGACAAAACAGAGCCTTTAATAGGACAGAGCATTTACACAGCTGCAGTACGTGGAGGGCCTAACTTCAGTTGATAACCCTTGATACATCATTGTGTGGGAATGGCTGTCAAGTGGTGAGTTTTATGCGTATTTGCAGGCAAAAGTGTAATGAGCATTCAGTGAAGGAGTTGGTTAGGAGCTTAAAACAAATTCTTGAAAATTGCTTCAGCTCTTTCTGTTACGCTAGTTACATCATGTGTACACATGGAAACAATACTGCTGCTGTTGAGCTGTTATCACTGCGTGTGTGAGGATGTGGTTCATCCTCCAAGCAAGTTTGTTTCACAGTCCTCGATCAGCCGAGAGGCATGGTGGCACAGTGACTGGAAACTTCCACTTCAGGTGTGAACCAAGACTCAGTGGTGTTAATGTTGGTGTTGAGAATTTTTTTAGTAGTGCTTTGCAATACAGCAAATGAGAAATTCAAGTGAATTTGGTTGAGAAAATGTCAAAATGTTACTTGCCCCCTTATTCCACTGGAGGTTATGGACACAAGAGGTGAAACGTTAGATACTTTGCTGTTTCAGCCTGCAAACTAGTATGGTACAGCCAGCCTTTGGAAATACCATTGATGTGCGCGATTGAGCTAACAACTCCAACGGGAATCATCACGGTTTTGAAAGTACCTTCAAAATTACACAGAACTGTGGGCCTCCCCAATATGTTTTACAGGATTTAACCTCACAGCTGTTAAATGGATGTCATTAAAACAAGTCTCCTTCTATTGAGATTTTCTTCACTTCTACTCAGGTGTATAACTTTGCTGCAAGTAGTGTTCAGCAGATATCTGATGGGGATTTTAAGCTGCTGCAGCCAAGCCCAAGGAAGCTTCTTTTTTCAAGGCCACATTTCTTCTTTAATGATTATGGTTCCAGGAACACCATGCTATTTTAATGCCATTTTTCTTGGGAGCTTTAAAAGTAGCATGTTTGAAGGGCAGGATTTACCAAGTATGAGGTCTTTGATTCTTCTGCTGCATTTTTGAAGGAGTTCTGCCATTAAGCTTACCTGTGTGTAAACCTCCAAAACCTGTTAACGGGACTGTTAGCCTGCAGCCAGTTTGTATGAAGTGGACCCAAGCCATTAAAAAGGTAGGAATAGATCTTTAAATGAAAATAAACAAAATTATTCACAAGGTGAAATGTTTCACGAAAATTAGCATTTGTGTTTAGTATTCAGAATTAGATCAGTGGCACTTAAGGCTGTGATAAAGACCTGTATCAGAGCAGAAGTGACGAAGTTAATCTCAATAGAAGGAGACTTGTTTTAATGACATCCATTTAACAGCTGTGAGGTTAAATCCTGTAAAATGTATTGGGGAGGCCCACAGTTCTGTGTAATTTTGAAGGTACTCTCAAAAATGTGATGATTCTTGTTGGAGTTGTTAGCATGGAAGGCAAAATATGGATAAATTCAGCAGGAAAAAATACTGCACTTGTTGATGTTTTTTCTGTTGAGTTAGAAAAGTATGAGCATTTTTACTAGGTATTTCTCCTGCATGTGCTGCTCCAGCTAGATGCTGACTGAAGACTGGCTGATTGCTAGAAGGCCTCAAGGCTGCCAGTGCTTCATTTGTTTCCTGCTATGCATTTGTTTGGCCTAAAATTGCCTTCCTGCGTTTCCTGTCTTCTGCAGCTGTTTTTCATATAAATACTACCTTTGATATTTAAGGAAAATACTGTGGCTTCCTTGAATGGGTGTAAACTGTGGCTATGTAGTGAGGCAGGGAGGAGATGCGGTTTCATCACTGCTCTGGAATTTGGGACCTACTGGCTGCAGACACACCTGTGTCCCAGTCTTCCTCTGGGCAGCACTGCTGATCATCTGTTGGGTGTCTTTTTCTTTACAGTACTGAAGTATGTGAAATTGGATGAAAGATGCTGTAGAACTGTGAGATAGAGATGTATAGGGAGTAAACAAAAGGCAGTCTGGAATCACCGCTGTTCGTTTAACAGCTGGTTTAAAAATTAAGTATCTTAAAATTTTAGTAAATATTTCACCTTAAATATTTAGGGGGATGAAGGCTTGCTGCTTGGAGGTGTCAGCACCTTACTGGGAAGAGTTTGTAGCGGCTGGTTAGAAAATAATGAAAATGTACAGTGCTGCAGATATGCTAAACACTTTAACAAAGCAGAACTTAGCCAAAACAACAGGTTTATAGAAGAACATACAAAATTTGTTACACAGAAGGGTTTGGTAGAGACACGAGGAGAGGGAAAACCTGTGAATGTAAATACTTTTGCATTGCATCTCAATAGAAGTGCAGGTTATGGCGTAAATATGGATGGAGATTTCACATGGTATATTTATGTCTGGGAGACAGTGCAGTGTGAGAGAATTTAATCATTTATCCACGTGTGCCTTCTAGCAGTTGGCTTGACAGGTTGGCAGTCCTTGAAGATCTTAAACTGTCAGCTTTGTCATATTAGTGCACTCAAAATTAATTGAAGATTAACTTAGATATCTGACTTTTTTAGAAACTTAGGAGGGGGGTGTGGTCTAAAATTATTTCTGTATTGAAACCAGTCTTTGGAGCACATAAGCATATTGCATTTGCTTTTCTTCTTAAAGATAATGACAGCTTGTGGATTGATTTGAAATTAGTTGCTGTCATTCTGCATACTGATGCTGTTTGAGGGGTGAATATACACTGCTAGCTCTGGCTGTGTTCAATGTGGGGAATGCTGTGGCTTTTTATAAACTTAATTTGAGGAATTGTATCAGTGCAGGTAAACCCTCGCTTTAACAGGTAGTTTCCTGACCAGACTGTCTGGCTCAGTGATGTGTTTCTAGAAGTGGTCAGTGATTGCCATTTCAGAAAAAGGATATGAAGCCTTTATTATGGTTACTCTGTATTGTGTACAGAGAGGAGAGGCATTCCTTCCTCATCTCACGAGATGTGAAGTTCACTGCGTTTTTAATGTCTAATCTGAGGTTTTATGCATTGTGTACTCAATTGGCATTGCATTTAGCTATACTGTTTGAGCTGTTGTGATTTAGCACAGTTAGCTTTTAAAAAAACTGGTCTTTTTATTATGGCTTGTAAATGTAGTACTACTTCAGTTCTAACTTTAGTCTTCTGGTTTCTTTGAGTCTCCTTGCTTTCCTCGGGGTTATAAGGTACTTTTGATTACTCAGGTTATTCCTGTTTTAGTTTGTCACTGGCACAGCTAATAGTCCTGATCTGCTGTTTCCCAACACAAACAACATGACAGGAAAGCAGACGCAGGCCTTAATTGAGACTGTAATTTTGTGTAGTCCTTCATCTGTGTTTTCAGTACTCATCTGAACACTGATGTGTCACTTGCTGTACACACTAGTCAGACTTCTTTATTCAGTCCTCTGTAGGACTTGGGTTTTGTTCAGCAAGCTGGTGTCAGCTGCTTACAAAAATATAGCTGGTATATAGTTAATCTTTTTGAATGCAAGTGGTATTGTATTTAGTGTTTGGTGTTCTGCTGGTCTGTATTAACAGTAAATGAAAACTGGCCTTTTATGTAACAAATTGAAACTGTTGATGTTTTTTTTTCTCAAGTGGATTTAGCAACTAGGAGTGCATCATTCTTATAGCAGCTATGAGTCAGGTCTGTGTGATCTGTGGTAGTAAGCAAGTTCTCAACTGTATTAAATGTTTTCAGGATTTGATTATGAATTGGTATTTTCCCCAAGGAATATAGCTAGATTGGATAACACACTTTATTTAATTTCTTATTTTCAAGTAGCTGTAGAACTGGTTTTGCTGAGCCTTGTTTACCACTTTGTGTTTTATTTCTATACCTTTATAGTTTCTTTGGGGTGGCTTGCTTGTGGCATATCCAAAGGTAGATTGTGAGCTTCCTGCAGAACCAGTACTGTTCAATCTGGAAAGCTGGCTACAATGACAGTCTTCAATTGTTTGGTACCTGCATGGCTAAAAATAAATGGCTAAAATGGTTTTGTGTAAAGAAATATTGGGTTACTTTAGATAGTTGTTGTGATTCTTTGGGGACAATTGTAACTCTCAGGAAGCTGTCTTGTGTGCTCTACCCTAAAATGAATAGAATAGTTAACATCCAACCAGCCAAAGGATTTCTCTAGATTTCTGAAGGGTTAAGCTCCAGATTTCTGCTTAACTGTGAAGTGACAGAAGGATGCTTACCTTCCACCTGTAGTGGAACTTTGTAGATTGAAGAAGGGATATTGCTGTGTCAGGCTGCTTGTGGATAGCTGTGATACCAACCGAGCTAGCAGAAATCTTCAGAAAAAGAAGTTGCTTAGAGATCTTGTTTATTAACCTTGAGGTTGCAAAAATTAAAGCCATTGCTTTACATTAAGAGGCATTTGCATGTTTGCGTGGAGCAGCCTCATGAATGAGACTAGGCATCCTACATTAGCAAAATTACTTCAGAGTTTGGATTAGCTTTTATTTAACTATGATACTGAATGTAGAATCACCTTACAGTGCTACATTAACCAGCATGTCTCACTGTCAGCTTCTCTTTAAGACAAATGCTTTGCACTTCCCTTACTTTAATTTCTTCCTTTCAGGTATACATTATTCAGGTCAGTGTTGGCAATCATCAGTGGACAGTCAAACATCGTTACAGTGATTTCCATGACCTGCATGAAAAGGTAAGGGTATTAAAACTGTGGCCTCCGTCTCTTAAAAAGCATTGTATAGTTTGTGTAGTTCTGTCGTGTGGTATGTAAATTCTCAATAAAAGCGAGAATATCTGCCAGATACCATCTGAACTGCAGACTAAATCCTTTTTGCATGAACTATATTACTTGCCCCCATTACCTTCCCCTCTTGAGTAGGGGGAGGTTGGGCTGGACAACTTTTAGTCTTGGACAGAAGCAGTTTCTATCAAAGAGTGAAGTTCAGGCTAGAGTCATTACATTTTTTTGCCAAGAGAGATGTTTATGATCAGCTGATCTGGTAACCAAAAGCTGGATTGGAGCAAAGACTCTCTTCTGGGTAAAGTGGATGACAAAACTGTCCTTACATTAGCATCGGGTAGTTCCTAACCAGTGTTGATTAAAAACAGCAAGTGAAAATGAGGGAAAGTCCACCATATTCAAGATCGGGCTGCTTTCTCAAAACCACAGTGGTTATTCTGTTGTTTTATCACCTTAGTTACATTATACCCTGTGAGTGATTTTCTGAGAAAACACTGTTACTGAACTATTACTTTTAATGATAAAACATTAAAATACCTAATATTTTGCAGTCAATAGCTAAATTTACTGAACTAGTTTTATTTTCGGATCTTACCAGGATCAGGCAACACGCTTTTAATGTGTTCCATTACATCTTTTTTGTGAGTTCAGATGGTGAGTCAGGTAGTAACTCTGGTCTCTGTTTTTCAGCTTGTTTCAGAAAAGAAAATAGATAAAAATCTCTTACCTCCTAAGAAGATTATTGGAAAAAATTCCAAAAGCCTGGTGGAGAAAAGGCAAAAGGAATTAGAGGTCTACCTGCAAACCCTGCTAGTCAAGTTCCCGGTTACTGCTCCAAAAGTTTTGTCACACTTCCTACACTTTCATTTATATGTAAGTTACGGTTTTAGCCTATGAATGGAGGCCCGAGTGTCTTTCCCTGGTTCTCTGACTTTGAGAGAATTGTATGGAATGTTCAGAAAATAGCTGAAACTGCTTTTTTCTAGCATTTTACACAATATAACAAAGCATATTTTAAAGATTTTTTTGACACCACTTTTTATTGCAGTAGGTAATGTGCTGGGAAGTAGTTGTGGGTAGGGATGCTAAAGAGAAGGAAGTAAGTGCTGGCAGGATAGTTGGAAGCTGTGAATAAATCTGAAGCTGAATTGGTTGTTAGGCTGAAGCAACATTGCATAATTGATCCACCCCCCCACCCCCCACCCCCACTTAGTGGTTAGTGGTTGGAGTTATGGTTCACACTGAAACAGTTTCCAGTAGCTCAAATGAAGAAAAACAGTGCTTCTCTGAGAAGCGCACTCACTGATGGAGTGGCCTCTGGAGAAATAGCTCCAGCCAGCAGACAGAATGTTACGGTAAAGGATGTTTGAAGAAAGAAGCAATGTCTTGCTTTCATGTTCAGATTGCAATTTGTTTGTTCATCTCTTGTGTATAATTAGGCTGTTTTTGCA
Organism: Falco biarmicus; assembly: GCF_023638135.1. Classification (NCBI taxonomy): domain Eukaryota; kingdom Metazoa; phylum Chordata; class Aves; order Falconiformes; family Falconidae; genus Falco; species Falco biarmicus. Next base: position 106,461,322 of record NC_079291.1, read on the forward strand.
GTATGGCATCATGTTGTGAGGGGGAGAATGGATTTTATAAAGAGGAAAATGCACTGGAGAACTTGGTGGAAAGGAGGAGCAGTAAATTGTGTTGGGGTGGGATGTGCTGAGATGGCCCTTCATGATTTCACGTAAAGACTTCAGAAATGAGTCACAAGTGGTCCATTAGGTGTGTTAATTAAGGTTTAGCAACAAAGAAAAAACTGGTTTAGTTATGTTACATGAACATAATTATACTGATGCGACTTTAGAGTTTGACTTAGATAAACAGTAGAAGGTTTACTTCAGAGTGTTGCTATTGCCCTGCAGATTTGAGTGAGAAGCACTAGGTTATTACAGTCAAGGCCTCTAAAATGGATTAGGGGTTTTTAATATATTAAAAATGTGTGATACTGTTAGGGACAATTCTGTTCAGATGGAGCAAACTTCCTGATCATCAGGAAACTGCATAATTTTTCTCTTCTCTATCTAGTCTGTCTTTTAAATGATGTCTGTTGCATTGGTGTTTCAGTGCTGTAACCTGAACAAAGGTTTTCATGCAGGCAGAAATTCTTCCTAGTCCCTCTTGTTTTTCAGCTAGACTGCTGTTTTCCTCTTGCTGTAATGCTCATGCTTTTTTACTTTTCCAAAGAACTGGTGTTATTTGGATATGAATGGTTCCCTGTTTCTGTACTGTACTTGCGTATTAAGAGCAAAGTTGTTGCTTAATCTGCATTTCTTTGCTTTAGGGGTGCCTGGGTTGAGGTGTAAACTCAATTGTTTTGCTTTGAACTTTAGAGTACTTTTAAATATTTACCAAAAAAAAAGATGTTATTCAGCAGAAAAGCTAAATATTTACCACAGCATTTCTACTGGAAAATGACCTTCCTGCAGAACTTTGATCTTTTAAAATATGTGTTGCCAGACAGCCCATGTGCATGCTTGAACCATTATGATCCCTGATACTGCCTCATTAGCTTATGTAAGAAGGCTGCAATACTTTTTGTCTATTCTTATTTGTAGTATTTCCAGTAGGGATTTTTTAATTTTATTTCTCAGCTGAGTAGAAATAACTGCCATAAATACCCTAAAACCACTTCAAAGCCTTTACATGTCACAGGCAAGAGCCAGGTACTGTTAGTGAAGAGAAGCAGTTGCATGTGACAGCAATGTAGAACATCATTGTTACTTGTGACATCAAATAGGATGTCTGCAGGGATATGAGGATGCTTGTATTGTTGTACCCTTACACTTTGTCATCTTAGAAGGTCTGGTTTGTTAACTTGGTTACAGATAGACGCTTTTGCAAGGGAAGTATTGAATTTCCCACAAACTGCTGTTCAGACACCTGCAAACAATGGACTTCTGTGGGTGTGATGCATATAAGTAGTCAGAGCTCGGACAGAGGTCTCTTGTAGATCTGACAGAGAAATAGAGTTGCTTTTTTTGCCTGCTAGTCACTGAACAGTCCAAGTCATCATCTTGTTTCAATTATAAATGTAGAAAAAATTTCTGCTGTGTCCCAGATGACAAAAGGGATACAGAGTATAGTTTTCAATTTTAAGTCTGTGCATGACAGATGGGTGTAATTGGTTTATTCAAATGTGAGTCAGAATTGTTGAGTTTTGTTTGAAATGCAGCTTCTAGCTTGTTGTTCTCAAAACTGTGGTATGGAGGCTTTGTTCATCCTTAGTGAGTGGGGTTTCAGTTATACTAAGAATGTGCTTTTCTAAAATGCTTGCCTCATCAGATGAGCTGAACTGTGCTGCAGATGTCCTGTGGATTTATTCCCTTGTTATGAATCATGAGGGATTTGTTGGCAAACTAAACTCATCAATTATTCATTTTGTGATGATCCATAATATTTGTTTATCCTTTGCAGCTACCTTAAAATGATATGTGTGTGTCTAGGGGAAGCTTCACTATTACAAATAGTTTTATTTTGTTCTTTCTGTGGGCCTTTGAGAGCGAACTGTTAGAAATGCTTGGAACTATTTCTGGGCTTTCACAGAGCATTTGCTTTTTGTGGAGGTAAGTATGCCCAGATGGGAGATACTTGTACTGACCTTTGTGCATCTTTCCATTTAGAAAGAACGAATCCCTGGGCTGAAAGTTTTCAGCCTTTTTCTTTCCTCCTGGAGCTGTCAGTGCCCATAATGAAGGTTGAGCAGCTCGTTAGGTCCAGGAGGGTGGAGAAGGTGGATGGTGGGGAAAAGGGGCTTTTGAATTACTTGGCAGGCAAGCATCATAAGGTTGAAGTCCAGAAGACTAATTACCATACTTATCTCTTCTCTGTAGACCTGTTAATCTAAAGTTTTATGTATATTGTGATATTCCAAAGAAATGTTCAGTGCTTGATGCGTTGGGTTAATCTTAATTTTAAAAATTAAAGAACACTATACTGTAATAGTTTCTTCAAAACCAAGCTTTCTTTCAAGTTGGACTAGTAATAGTTGTTCTAGTTGGCTGTTGCCCCTTCCTAATATATGCAGGATGTGATTATTTGAACGTAGTTCAATATCTTCCATCTTGGTAGTGAAAATCATATGACGTTAAATAATTTCAGGTTATTTTTGTGAAGTATTTTCAAGTTACAATGAAATCCGTAAGACATAATCACTGTTGCTTTGTTTAAAAAAAAGTCCATGTGGTCCATGGAACCGTAAGTATGTAAATAATACTGGATTACAACGGTTTATTCTTTGCAGGAGATCAATGGGATCACTGCTGCATTGGCTGAAGAGCTCTTCCACAAAGGTAAAGGACTTGCAAGAATTTAACTGGGAACAGTTTCTTCTGTGTGCATGCGTTCATATACCTGTGATATTAATCTCCAGACAATGAGATCTGAATCTTCTGTATCAGACTTTCTTTCCTTTCTTTCTTTTCACCACCTTCTTGCTGTTTGCACTTGGATTCACCCTGCATTTTGGGGGAGCTGTAACAGTAGTGCAGCTGCTTTTGGAAACAAAACAGGGAAATTGGTGATTGTAGATTTTGAAAAGGGCCTACTTGTCTGTGCCCTTAAAGGACAGGATGTAGTTACTGGTGAGCAGAAGCTTGTTAAGCTTTCTGTCTTGGTATGTAAGGAAGTTTGTTTTGTCAGTGACCCTCGATATATTGAGTGTTAAATGCAGGAGACCAATTTACATATCTAAATAAATATTGTTCTTCCACCTAGTCAGTTAATTAAGGATGTGTGTTTCTGAGGCTGGCAGATAAAATTGAAATGTACTTTACGTAACTGCAACAGCTCTAACTGGTCCATTAACAACAGGAGGCATGTGAAATGTGATTAACCCATGCTAATTTTGTTTAGAAGGACATGCTAGATGTTAGTGTATAATTCCCGTTGATGTGATAGGTGAAGCGTGTTTCAGCATGCCATTTCAGATTGTTCTGTCACAAAATCAACTTTAGGTGAAGCCATTTCAGAGGGTCCACTCATTGTAACACTTTGGGAAGCTCCTGAAGAAATCTTATTCTTGACTTTCTTGTCTGCAGTCTCACTGATACCAGAATCATTGATGTCTGACTGCTGTATATTAGTGTAGCCTTCCAGTAACGTGCAGGTGGACTCTTGGACTTACTCCCACTGAAGCCGAAGGGAATTTTACTTCTCAGAGCATTTTGGAGAACTCTGCTTATGACAGCTGATGCTCTCTTGTCTGTGAAGTCAAACTGATGTCCCTAAAAGAAAGAGGAGAAATATACTAATTCTATATGTGCATGTTCTGACTGCTTGTGGTGCCATCAGAGAAGGTTTTTGGATGCTGTTTCCTACTGTTCTTAGAATGAAATAGAATTGTAAAAATAGCAGATAATGCGTCTCTTATTCTAGGAGTTTGCATTGGTATTAGTTTGATGAAAGTCCTCATACTCTCAAAGAAAACGTACTTGCTTCAGTTCTGCATTTAGGCAGCGTAGCAAAAGATGTAAGGTCTGTTTTTTAGATGGCAGGTGCTGCATTTTCTGAAGAGAATAAATACTGCTATAGAACTTAGGGATATCTTGGAAAAAGTTTAGTAACTCTTACATTATGTAAATGGATCCTGTATTACATTATGTAACAGGATCCAATCCTGTTAAGACTGAGGGAAATTTGCCATTGCTTGCATTAGGAGATTCAGCCTTGTATGGTGAGTGTCCATTTGAACACCTAGGTTATTCTGGTATAAAAAAAAATAATTCAGCCATTCTGGTTTAAAGTGACAAAGGATGATTATTTGGTATCTCAGTCATAAGCTTAGAGTAAAATGACAAACATTTAGTCTTTTAACATTACATCTTCCATGTACCATTTATTCTTTTGTAACCATTGCAGCATTGCATTTGACGCCATCGTACTCTTTTTCAGGAGAGCAGTTGTTAATGGCTGGAGAAGTCTTCACCATCAGACCCTTGCAGTTATATGCTGTCACTCAACAGTTGCTACAGGGGAAACCGACATGTGCTAATGGAGACGCCAAAACAGATCTAGGTCATATTCTAGATTTCACTTGTAGACTCAAGTATTTAAAGGTGAGCTATGCTTGCACAGATATGAGAGATGTTGTTTCTACCAGGCTGACATGATTCTTTGCATACTTTTGGAGTCTGGTTTGAATGTACTAGAATTTTACTGATAGTAAACACCTGTGAGCATTTAGAAGTCAATGTTAAACTGGTGTTTATTTCGCCAACCTTCAGTACACATAGTTCTCTCAGAGATGTTGATACTCCTATGTGATATGGTTGTTTCAGCAGTGCTGTCTGTAGAGATGCAGCCACAGAATCTTACTGGGTGTTAGCAGGAGATAGATAAATGTTATTCTTTTCAACTGTGCATTCTTTGTGGACGTTATGGGTAGGCCGGTGTATATGTATAGAAACATTTAGGTGGGAAAAGAATAGTCCAACTATTAACCCAAGACTGCCAGGTCCATCACTACACCATGTCACTAAGAACTGCGTCTGTGTTTTTTAAACTCTTCCAGGGATGGTGATTCCACTTACCTCCCTGGGCAGCCTGTTCCAATGCTTGACCACCCTTTCAGTGAGGAAATTTTTCCTACTATCCAATCTATCTTGGTGTAACTTGAGGCCATTCCCTCTTGTCCTGGCACTTGTTATCTGGGAGAAGAGACCTACCCCCACCTGCCTACAACCTCCTTTCAGGTAGTTGTAGAGAGCGATAAGATCCCTCCAAGTTTCCTCTTCCCTAGACTAAACTAACCCAGTTCCCTCAGCTGCTTTTCATAAGATGTCTTCTCTAGACCCTTCACCAGCCCTGTTGCCTGTCTCTGGACACACTCCAGCACCTCTGTGTCCCCCTTGAAGTGAGGGGGCCAAAACTGAACACAAGATTCGAGGTGCGGCCTCACCAGTGTACTCACAGAGTACAGGGGGATGATCACTGCCCTTGTCCTGCTGGCCACACAGTTTTTGCTACAAGCCAGGATGCTTTTGGCCACCTGGGCGTGTTCAGCCAGCCATCAACCAGCGCCCCCAGACCCTTTCCCACCAGGCAGCTTCCCTGCCACTCTGCCCCCAGCCTGTAGTGCTGTGGGGGGTTGTTGTGACCCAACTGCAGGACCTGCCACTTCTCTTGTTGAACCTGTGCAAATTCAAATAATGCATGTGTATATAAATCCTTCCCCCTTTCTCACTGCTGACTGTATCTGAAAATTTTTATGAAATCTTAAAAACCTCAGTTTCATAGATGAGATGGCCCTGATTTTCTAGCTAAAATACAATTTCCGAATAAATGAAAAATGATGTCAGAACAGATCATATTTGTCTGGAGCCAGTTTGGTTTTTTTCCTCCGGAACAAGTGAATTGGAAAGACTTTTTCCTGAGTAACTTTTGTAACATTGCTTGCTACAGCTCAAAAACTTTTTAGCCCCTTTATTTACATGAAGAGTTTCCTTCTGTGTGGTGTGCTTAAAGGGGAAGTAAGTAGTGGATCAGGGGAAGCTTCACCGGAGGACTTAGGAAGTTGTGAAAGCAAAACCACAGCTGTACTGATATTTCTGTGGATCTTCAGTTGCCTTTACCATCCTCTGGATGCTGGAGAAGAGCATATTGTTTAGAAAAATACCCATCTTCAGAATTTCTGGCCCTTCTGAACGCTTGTGAGTGGGCATCTTCAGCAAACATAAATGAAACCACCTGTCTTTTTATGCTACCAGCATGCTGAGGCCAGAATCCAATCACCGTATGGAAATGTTAGATCCGGTGTATTAGATGTGTACCAGTGTCTAATGTTTTCTTCAAACCTGTCTTGTCAGTGCCTTGAACTTCATCCTCTGTAGTGGAACTGAGGACAGTTCTGTCTTGGAGGATCCAGATGTGACAGGGAAGTTGTTTTTAGTGAATGCAGCTCTGGCTTGGTCAGCTGAGAATGAAGCCTGAGTCAGTCCTGCCTGTAGTATCTTTTTTGCATGCTCCATGTGCTACAATATACAAGCACAAGGTGGCAGCTGAAGTTCAGTGCTTAAGAGTTTAGTGCACTTAATTGGAGCAACTAAAACATATTTTTTCCTGAAGAGTTAATCTGCAAGTTTCATCAATCATTCCATACTTGAAAAATTGATTGGAACTTTGTCTTTCCAAGCTGCTGTATTTGTGCTATTGTCTGTGTAAGACTATCTGAAATGTGGACCAGCTGGATTATGTGCACTAACTCTGTTCTTAAATGTTGATTACTAGGTCACTGGAACAGGGGGACCTTTTGGAACCAGTAACATTCAGGAGCATCTCTTGCCCTTTGATCTGTCAATTTTCAAATCGCTTCATCAAATAGAGGTATGACTGAGATAATGCGTGTCATTTTATGGAGGCTTTGTGAATGTCAGGTCTGCTGCCTATCTCCCAGAATTGGTAATTGTATGCTTTGATTTTGTGCTAGAATTGGGGCTTGCAGTGTTTACAGGGACTGTTCCATTTGGGAAAAAATGTTTTCTTTTTTTTCCACAAGTCTTGGAAATAAGGATGCAAAATATAAATGTTTAGAATAGCTTGCACTGTGTGTGCGCCTTCAAAAAGACTGAGATTTCCAGCATAGATGTAAAACCTAAAACCAGGGTGATTTTCCATTGCCTTGAAGATCTAACAAATGGGTTATAATGGGATCTCCTATTACAAAGCACTTTCTGTTTGGAAAGCACTAAATATTTGTGAAGATGTCCTGACATTAATTTTGCTTGTGAAAGTACATTTGTGTAGTGCTTCTTGTTTGATAATTTGCAGAATTTTTTCATTGGTTTGCTTTCACTGTGAGTGACAGGGTTTCTAGAAGTTGTCCAGTGAGTATTGTACAAAATACTTTCCTGACCACTTCAGATCTTTCTGGAGAGAGAATATTCCAATTTTGTTTTGCAGTCTATACTTGCTATCCACTTTTGGTGGATGCCATACCTTTTCTAGTGCATGAATGCTATGGTCTCATTGATCTGCGAGTCTGAGTTGGTTGAGAACTGAAGTGGATTTCTGAAGTCAGTGATTTATTGACATTTTAATGAGAGAAAGAAACTATAGTGGGCTGGAGAGTGGGAGAGTCTTAACATACTGCAGAGGGGATACTGCAGAATAGTATAAACTTTTCCTTTCCTCTGACAGTGGATAGTTTCAGGTGTAACTTTGCTTAATGGGGGGGGAAGGTTATTGGTCTTCAAGACTTCTGTAATTGTATGTTCATTAAAAGTTTTGGCTTGACTGGTACCAGACTGACATTTTCATCTAGTAGTAAACACTGTCCAAAAATTAAGTAGTAATCTGGAAAGAATTTTTTCCTTTGGCAGGAGCTCTGTGTCTGTTTGGTGCCATTTCTCTGATACACCAGCAAATATGCTGGTTGTCATTGCACAATGTGTGTGACCATTGTGGGAACCTGGTTTCTTGACAGAGGCTGTAGCAGACCTTTGGCTTTGTTCCAAATTGGGTTACAGAAAAAAGACTTTGTAATCTTCAACTTAGTGTAATTAGCTCACTAGTGTATTAAATGCTTAGATTAATATCCTCACTTCCTAGGCATTTCTTTTTTCTTATTTACAATAAAGAACATATGATACCAAAATAAACATGTCTGCAGGTAGAGCCATAGCTTGGGATACCTCTCCTTTTGATAGCAATAAAATACTGTGCCCTATTAAACTGACTGGGTAGTGTCACCTTGAAGAATACATGGGGCAGGTAGAAAGTCAGTGGAGAAGCAGCTTTGTTCAAACAGATGTTTGAATTTCACTTTTGTGTAGTCATGTCTCAATTTTTTGCTTTAGCTTTACCAAATGTAGGTATTTCTGACCTGATAATCTCAGGAGATTTTTAAGGGAGTACTGTAACTATTTTGAAAATTGGTAGAGAATCTGCTATTGAAGCTTTTTGCTGCCTCTTCCATGGCTCATTTTTGTCTGGTCTATCATTTCTGACTTTAACATTATTTTTTTAACAGATCAGTCATTGTGGGGGAAAGCTTATCAAAGGACTGACTTCATCAAAACATGCTCTGGCCACAATGAGCATTCGATTTTCAGCAACATCGATGAAGGTGAGAGTTTCTACTTCTGGTGGGTGTTCAAAGCATATGCAAAAATAACATGCATATTGTAGAAATAACCATTTGGAGTCCATGTAGTTCTCTGTACTGCCTATTGCAGGTCCTGCTTTTAAAACCGTGGAATTGAAAGGATTCTTTAACCTTTCAGAATCTCAACTTCAAGTGGAGGAAGTGTTTACATATGTCCCTTCACAGGGACATTTCTGATGCTTTTATTGGAATGTATGTTTCTGTTTTTCATCCAGAACTGAATGCATAAGTCTTACTCTTTTCTCTGGGCTTTGATTTGGCAAGGAATATCCAGTAGCATAATTTTCACAGTCCCTTTATTGTTTCTCCACATCCTCCAATTTGAATCAGCTGCTAGCGTTGGAACTCCCTCCCAATAGATCTAAAATAATTCTGACCCAGTCAGCTCACATCTTAAGATTTTACAACTTCAATCTAGGTGATTATAAAACTTAAATCTTCATTACTTAAGTTTGTTTGCATTGCTTTCAAAACTATTACCTTTCGCTGAAGACTTAAGCATAGTATTTTAGTGTGCTTGTCTTAAATAGGAAATCCTGGTGCCTGAGGCCTCGGAGTTTGATCAGTGGGAGCCAGAGGGTGCATCTTCAAGTTGTCCAGTGACAGCAGTTATTCCAACGTGGAGAACCTTAACAACTTTGGATATGAGTCACAATAGCATCTCTCAAATTGATGATTCAGTGGTAAGAAATATTTTTTCATTTGTGGAAAAAGTATGACTGATCTCCAGTGACACGTTACACAGCAGAGATTTTGCATTTGCTTTATATATCTCTTTTCTGAAATACTCAGTTGCACATACTTTATGTTGATTAGCTACCCAAGTTAATGCTTAGGAGATTTTTCTTTTTACTACTTGGATATTTTCTTTGCTAAAGAAGAAACGTTTGTCATTCTATGCTCTGTAAGAAACACTTACATGAACACTTTGAAACGTGCTGTTACTGTTTGCATTGGCCTTAGTTCATGGGGCTAAACTGGGAGCAACTTATTTGTCTTCAGTGAGAAACCAGGTTTCAAATTAAAATTTAACCACACTCCTCAGAGTAATCTGGTTTTCTTAAGAACAAGATTAAATTCTGTTGTACTATGTCACTTGGAATGCTTTTTTAATGCCAAAAACCAAGAAGAGGGATTGTGCATTCGATGATACCTTTCCTTTGCTTGTTGGTCAGTTGATAGTAAAGCAAGTATGGCCCAATTTATAAGCTAAACGCATTTGAGATGCACATTTTTTCTTCTCTTCTAGAAATTGATTCCGAAGATTGAATTCCTGGATTTGAGTCACAATGGGGTGTCTCTGGTAGAAAATTTACAGGCAAGTGATGCTTTTGAAGGTGTTTTTGTTGTTTTTTTTAAACAGACTGCCTGAGACCTTGGAACACATATTCTTTTGCTTCAGAGTTTTGTTGATTATTTTCCTTCTGGAGAATAGTTTAAGCCCAAAAAGCTTGTCCTTCATAACGTCAAGTACTCTTAGTGGTTCATTTCTTACTTTGGATATTTTCATTTCTTTGCCAATGCTGACGTACAACATTAGTCCTTAACTCAGTTCATTCACTGTCAGCTGTATCTGTGGGTTGGTAAAAATGCAGTTGAGGAAGTTCCTTTTATATAAGCTTGAACCTGTATAATGACCAATTTCATGTTTTTCATGCTAGGCAGTGTCCAGCATGAAAACACTGTTGCACAAAAAAAGAGCAAGCCATAATGAAATGTCTTTTGTATTGTTTAATTTTAATGGATTGGTGTATGACATAGATTTTCTGTGCTTTTGTAGCATCTTTACAACCTTGTTCACTTGGACTTATCCTACAACAAGCTTACATCACTGGAAGGTGTTCACACAAAACTGGGAAACATCAAAACTCTAAATTTAGCAGGCAATCAGCTGGAAAGTCTGTGTGGTCTTAACAAACTGTATTCGTTAGTCAACTTGGATCTGAGCAACAACAAAATAGAACAGGTAACTTGATTTTGTTGTTGATTTGTGCTTTTGATCACAAGCTGTTTCTTTTACTGGGTGAAACTGCAAATAAAAGTGGCTGTAGCAATTTTTTTTTTCTAGTTATCACATGTAATTTATGTAAGAAAGACTCAAGTCTGTATGTTCGTTTTCATTTAGCCAAACTCTAGCAATCCTTTTATTCAAAAACTTTCAGATTGATGAAGTAAAAAACATAGGAAACCTCCCATGCTTAGAAAAGGTGGTCTTATCCAGCAATCCATTGAGCATCATCCCTGACTACCGGACCAAAGTACTTGCTCAGTTTGGGGACAGGGCCTCAGAGGTAAGCCACAGTGCGCTTCTTCCTTTAGAGCTGGCATTTGAAAAAATCTTTTTTTAAACCCTGGTGAGGAAAGTAGAGCGAATATTCTAAAAACCTGATGCGTTTTTAGTGTGTGTTGGAGAAGACCTTTAGAAAATGAAACTATATTAACATTTGACAGTGCTGCTGGATGTAAATGAAAGTTTACCTGGTCTTCATTGCATAACCGTATGTTAATATTGAAACAGAGTTGTGCTAGAAGGGTGTTAAGCTTACCAAGCATTTCTGAGTTTGCATTAAACTCACAGCATGTTAATGCAGTGTCTGTGATAATTGTTTTTGTGTAATGGTTACAAAGGTGCATATAGTTTGCATTAAGCTAAGTTAATATTTAATTACATTCACGAAAATAAATTGCAGAGCTGCCTTGTTTTCAATATTTTTAGTTGTTTTAACATTTTTTTAGGTCTGTTTGGATAACACTGTTACCACAGAAAAGGAACTAGACACTGTGGAAGTACTAAAAGCTATTCAAAAAGCAAAGGAGGTTAAATACAAACTGAGCAACTCTGATAAAAAGGTGAGTTTGGTGCAGTGAGAGGAGTAGGATGTGCTGCATACGAAAACAATTTCTACGAATTTGATCTAGTGGAATTGATTAAACTTTCCTTAGCATTAAAGATTTTACACTTTCTTTGTGCTTTAATGTGGTATGAACTTTTAATGTTGCCTCTTTCCTATTTAGTTTTCAGTGTAATTTCAGTAATTATCTGACCTTCGTTTTTGTGCTGGCTTGGGAGAGAGGAAGTGGGAGGAAAAGATAAGATGACTTAATTGTGTACACAATGAATATGCAGTTGACCTTAACAGACATATTTTAAATATGATACAACTATTGCAGAAGTGTGATTTTACTGCTTGTGTTGCAGAGTACTGAAATGACTTTCCCAAACTTTATTCTTGTGAGTATTTAGCAGTGGGAAAGAATCAGAAATTGGAATCCTTCTTGCCTTCTCTTGTGTGTGTGCTGTGTAGTTGGTTAGTCTTGTTTTGGTAATAAACTTATATCAGGACCTATTCTGACCCTATAGTGTAGAAAACCTGTTTTCGCTTTCTTGTTTGTGAAACTCACTGCTGGTTTGGTCAATACAGTGACTAGTTAGTGATCAGAATGACCTTCTAATGGATTCTTAGTGGAATTCCACTTAATGTGAAAATAGAAACTTCAGAGGATGTTGCCTCCCTGCCAAAAAAAAGCTGGCACTAACTTTCCTTTTACTAAAATTGAGAAAGCTTGTAGACATTTTAGTTCAGGATCTAATGTGTCCTGTGTATTTAGGTTTTTTCTTTAATCACTGCATACTTTCTTTATTAGATCAGTGAGGACTCCAGGCTCACTGCTGCCAGCTCCAAATCAAACTGTTCTTCTCTTACTGTTCGTCCTTCCTCTCCCTCTCTGCCTCGTCCTGTCAGCTCCAGCCAAGGTAATCATGTATGTATCGTGCTGCTGGGCTGAGCCTCTTGGTTCTGCTTTTCTAAGCTGCATTGATATACATGAGTATTCCGTGCATGGATATAGGATTTACCAAGACAAAGCAGAAAGACCTGGTAGTATTGATTGGCTTAGGAAGTGGAGTTGTATGTATGTGAATCAGCAAAACTGACCTGTGGTTCACTGTAGTCTTAACTGTAGTGGAAGTCTGGGAACAGGACTTCTTTTTACTGCATCATCCTGCAGAAATCACCAGCAGAGGATTATGTATCTTTTCGTAGATTAGATACATGCATTAATAGAAAACTATGGCATATATAGACATGCTTTTAAAATTGCTTCTCTGTCTCCTTTTGGTCTGCAAAATGTGAGCTCAAGCAGCATATGTGCCATTATTGTTATTTTGTAAGAGCTGCATTTCTGTCAAACAAGGAAGAAGATAGAAAAAGGAGATGAATACAAGAATTGTGGGATTAGCATTCTGGCTGAGCCTGCAATTGTAGCACATCTGTTGTGCTTTACAGCACCTACTAACCTTAGGTGAAAATTATTTTTACTGTATGTTTCAAAGAAGTGTGCCTCTTGCATTAGGAACTTGGAAGAACGGCTTTCATCTTTTGCCAGGAGTGTGTAAGACTGATTGATGTGAACATTCATTTGTGACTGGGAAGAAGAGAGAAAGATACTTTTGTTTGGCTTTTGCCTGAGTGAAAACTTCAAGTGCAGTAGAATATGAATAGTGGGAGAAGACCATTTAAAAGAGCGGGGATTATATTCTCAATAATTCATGGTTTAACAGTTTACTCTTAAGTCAGTGGATTGGGGAGAAAAAACATGCTTGAAAAAACTGAACTTTGAAAAAAGTCCATTGCTGTAATTTCTACTATAAGTTTCTTAGTTCACTCTAAAAATGAAATTATTCTGACAGGTTTTGATTAAAGGACAGACAACTTGGATACAGATTTACTTGCTATGTATGTACTTCATTTGCCCTTGAAGCCCTTTCTAGATCATTTTTCATCTGCAGATAAAATGCCAGTTTTCCTAAAATGAAATCAGTGCTTGCTTTAAAGCATTAAACATTTAAATTACAGGATTGAGACAGTTTGTATAATAACCTGGAGTTTTATACAGAACTAGCTGTAAAAATACATGCTAGCAATCACTGTGACTGTTGAACAGTTATTTGTCAATAGTCTTTTTCTATTACAGTAAATGTTTAGGAATAAATTTTGAGAGAAAAAAACCCTAGATATTTCTTTCTGAAGTACTTGACAGTTTTGAAGAGACTGGTATAAGATTCAAGGTTTATTTACTGTAGTCCTTTCCTCTAAGTTTCCTTTAGTAGAATCTTGAGGAAGGGTTTTATCAATAGTAAGAAAATGAGGACTAAGGCAGGCTGTTTCTCAGCTTTAACAATAGAAATTATTTGCTACATATCTAGCTATCAAGAGTTGTCTTCAAAATACTTATTTTGAGAAATCTTTTTTAAAAAATGGAAATATGCTAGGCAATTAGTTTCACTGTTAGACTTTAAATCATGAATAATGGAATAAATTTCCTGATATGCTATTTCTATGAATTGTTTTCTCTGCAGCTTTTCTAGACACCATCTGTTTCCGTAACACATTATTCATATTCAATGTTGCTGGCAAATGGCTTGTGGAAAAAGATTAAATATTTATATAGGAAACAAACCCCCCCCAAAATAATGCTGTCATGTTCTGTTTTTCCTGTCAATTTATTTCCTCCTTGCTAACACAGTATTTTAAGTGATAAATACCTCTTATGTTTCCTCTGACTATGAGGTGGTTTGATGTAATCTGCTAAATTTACTATCAATCCAGAAAGATACATGCAGGAGTTCTTATACTCAAGCCAGGAACATATCTACACTGTAACTCTGCACATTGATATACTTGAGCTGGCTCAGTGGTAACACTGAAAATTGATGTGCTCTGTGTCAGTGAGATGCTGTGAATCTCAAACAAGGAAGAAGTCAAATGTCCCTGAGAGTGTTGGCTTATACGCACTTGTGATGCAAGTTTTTACTCATGATTCAGCTTTGAACCCTTCTAAAGGGTTCTGAATAGGGTGAGATAATTGTCTTGAGTGGCATTTGAGGGATCAGACCTTCTGAGTCTGGTTGAAGATTTTACACAGATATACTCACTCCCTTGAAGCCTACAGATGTTTGAGAGAATGGTACAAAGAGTGCTCGGCTGTGTTGCCGGCCTGGCAATGTTTTGGTAAAAGCAGTGGTTAGTATTAATAAAACTGACTAGCAATGTTAAAACTAAACCATGTGAAGAATTCTTACACCAGGTGTTGAGATTTAAATTGTTAGCTTGAAAAATGAGCTTTAGCAGTCTTTAATGCAACTTTCTGTGCAGTTAAAGATATATCTGTAATTAGACTAAAATTCTGCTTGCTTTTGTTTTGCCCTGGCTATTACCTTCAGCTTTCTTAAGATCTGATTATACATCACTAGATTATACAGTTTTAATCCTACTTGTTTGGCAGAAAGTATTAGATGTTCATTTTGGTTTTACTTCAGTGATTTTAAGAGCTGGTTGTATTTGTTCTAGGAATAATTTGTGAAGAAACAGTCCTAGCCAGCAGTTTTTTGCAATCCAGTGGTTCGACTCCTACAGACCATACAGTTCCCCAGAGATGCTTTGAAATACCAGACTCCAGATGTAAAAATCAGGTAACTGCATCCTTCTGCTTTTATTTTATGGTATTTTTTAAAAGGTGGTTTTGCAAGCTTATTTCTGATATTAAACTTCTGTTGTTACAGTAATCCATAACAAAATGGTTTTGATTCTTACAGCTATTATAGTGGAAAAGGAGGTAGTCCCAGATTTGAGTCAAGGGGTTGGTCCACCTTGTAAATTAAATGCATAATCCAAATTTACCAGAATTGCAGAGAATTGTTGTCACTGTCATGACTTTGAGATGTTTACCCAGTATTAGTATTGCATCGTTTGATACCCACTTAAATACTGAGTGTAAGACTTCTATCTTTATTACAATATCAGTTTTTGGAAGGCAATTCTTTTTACTAGTAGAGCGGAAGAACCTTCTCCCTGTCAATAGGTAATGGCCTTCATTTGTCTTCAAAGTCCTGCTGTTTGATAACTTCTGTATTGTGATTTCATTTGTTGCACTGGAAACCCTTCATATGCATGGCTTCAAGGAATGAGACAGCAAGACTTGGGGGAGTCTCTTCCTTTTCTACCAGTGTAATTGGTCTTTGTCAAGTTCATTTACTTTTTTGCCTCACTTTACAGTATTACAGTAAATATTTGTAGTGTGCTGAAGTGTCTATGGGTCACAAGTTGGATCTATGCTCAACTCTGAAGCAGAGCTCGTCCTTTTCCTGCCTTAATTGAATGCCCAACTGTAAGCAGATAGTATTTTGGGATTGTCAGTTAGCTGTTCAGCTGCCCATGAGTACAAGTCAGGACTCAGCAGTGAGTTGGCCAGCTTTAAAAAGGGGGAGCCACCACTGAGCTTGCTTTTCATGTATGCTGAAGCCTGACAAAGCTGTAAGTAGGTGACAGCTTCGTGATGGTGCTTTCTCCTTAGGCACCTGCCTCTCTCTTGGATTCATGCAAAGAGTATGGAAGTGGTCATCATATGTGGTAAGCCGGACACATAAGTTCTGTTTTAAATCCTTGTTAGCTTTTGGGTAATAGGTGGATGTTGCATTTTTAAACTTTGCCTTTAGGGCAGAACATGCTCATTGTATGCTGCCTCTGGGGGTTTTTTGAACCAAGATCAGTTTCATGGTGTATATTGTTTTTAACCTTTGACCCTTGTAATGCAGTTGGTAGTTTCAAAATCAGTGATAGCTGTATTATAAAGTCTTCTAAATTGTAATGATGTGCTTATTGTGGATGGGAAATGGAAGATGAGTTAAACATCTTAGGTTCTTACTTTCTGTAGAATTACATGCTACCAGCCTTTAAAATCAGTGGCTGCGTGCAGTATGAAGATGTTTTACAAAATCACACTGACTTAATTGTAGTAACAAATGTAAACGTTGCCGTTCAGAGAAGCAGCACCATGAATTGTAGGTAACTATGACTTCTTTAACTCCAGCTTGTACTTACTGTGGCTTATCTCTTTTGAAGTTTGGATCATTCAGAGGAAGAACACTGTGCAGTGCTTGACCCCTGTAACACCGTCATCTTGCCTTTTAATTGTATGTCATACACTGCCACAAACCAAGATTTTATCCAGCACCTTTCTGCCTTGATAGTGCAGACTGTACAGAGATCACCTCCCTCCTTTACAGAGAATGAAGGAAGTCCTCCATCTGATTCCAGAACCACAGACAAAGAAGATGGATATTTTGAAATGGGACTTCATGAAGGAGATCAGACTTTTGAATTCAGCACTACTTCAGATACTCGGTCATCTGACAACATAGCAGTGGAGAGTGTTGACATAGTCAAAATTCTCTGGAGTTTTTCTATTCACATTCACAAAGGACTCAGGCAGTTTGCTTCCTGTTTGGTTTTGACTGATGATATGCTAGCTGTGTTTGAGATTCCTCATCAGGAATTGAGAGGAAATTGCCAGCACATCCCTTCTGTTTTGAAATTAATGCTGTGTTTTCCATATACTGATCTAACAGAATTTGGCTTTCTCCTGCCAGAAATCTGTTTAACACTGAAGCTGAAAAGCAGTGACAACTGCTTGTTTATTGTTTCAGACTCCCAGAATCTTCAAGACTTTTATTCCTGTTTACACACGTGTTGCTCTCAGCACTACACATCAGTGTTACCAAGCTCCACATTGTACTGTGGAAAAGCAAACCTTCAAGAGTTTCTCTGTCAGCTTATGGAATTGAATTGCATTTCAGCAGAAGATGTTGAAGTAAAAGGTTGTTTCCCCACCTATCTTGTTTATGGGACTAAAACCAATGTTCAGAAAATCTTAGATCAACCAGAGCCAGCTGGCAATAACAAAGAATGGTCAAAAAACGTTTTGTGTTCTGTACTTTATTCTTCAGTGTATAAATCTTCTGACCAGGGTCCCTGTGTGGTCCATCCATGTTGGATATTTCTAACACCCCAGCATTTGTACATAGTAAAGGTGGATTTTGGTTTACTGCCAGGTAAATGGGTAGGCACAGAAGAGTTGGGAAGTGTATTTAAGCTGAATAGGATTCCGTTAGCATCGCTTGTGTTGTATCCGACTCATGGTTCCATCCAGCAGAAGGGTTCATTTTTGGATGGACATGTGCTGCAGTTCCTTGTTGGATACAGATTTGTTACAGCAGTGTTTGTTCTACCTCATGAGAAATTCCACTTCCTAAGAATCTACAGTCTTTTAAGAACACTCCTGCAGGATGTTAAGACTATTATTATTTTCAAAGCTTCAAGCAAATCAGATGCTGTAAGAAATCACGTTGTGGAGGCAAACAGACATGGTCAGTCAGCAAGGTAACAATTCCCATGAACTGTCTGTTGCACAGTGTGGAAGTTAACTGTGGCCTAGCCAGTGTGTTTGCAGTGCTCACTATAATTGTTTTTGGCCCGTAGTATTGAAGTACTCTTTCATTCTGCTAGTTTGTAGTATGTGTGAGTGGTTATCCTGGACTGAACCTGTCCGCTGCCTTGTTTCTATTTCATTGTTGCAACATAAAGCGTATTTTCTTAGGAAGGAGACTTCCTATTTTGTGTGCTTGCAGGCTGAGGTCATGGCAGATTGACAGCTTTGCTCAAGATAATAATTTAAATTGTTAAGAATAGAAGTTGCCCATTTCCAATTTCTGAATGGAATATAAAGTATTAATTCTTGTAGGGGAAGAGACGTGTATTTCCTTAAATTTTGATGTGTTTTCTGGATCTCTTCTAGCTTTTGCAGGCCTCATCTGACGCTGTCATCCTTATATCCATCTGAATTTCTTATGCAGAAGATAACAGAAGACAACCAGATTCCTGTTCACCTTCATGTTTCTGTGTCTCTGCAGTACGTGGCTGGGCTGAAAGGAAATGCTCTAGTTGAGTTCTTCCATGGCAACATTGCAGAGGTATTGTGCCTAGCCCAGGTGTATAAAAAGATGCCTTGTGGCCCTTCAGTACTAGTCAGCATTTTAAAAAGAACTTTCCTGATCAAAATTACAAATAAGATTTAGGTGTTGTGAAATGTGGAAGTGTTTTGGTCAAAAAAACCTGTTTGCATTGCTCTAATTTGGGTTCTTCACTGCAGTGATTGGGATCCTGCCAGGTGTGTTTTGCCTCCAGGATCCTTGATGCAGAACAGAAGAATACATTAGTGTGTGTCTTGAAGATATGATTAATTCAAGACTGTTCCTCTTTTTCTTTAGAGTGGCAAAAGTAAAACTGGAGTGGAATTATTTTGTGATGGTATCTATGTAGCTAAATCAAATGTGTTCTGAGTCCTCTGTGTGGTATGTGTGCATGAATATAACATGTGTGTGGCTGTAGGTACTCCTACATGAAACATGAGCAGATAAGCCTAATTTCTGAGCAGATTTATAATTTCTGGGGAGCATCGAATTTAAAACTACAAATCTTACCTTAAATTCATGTTGTGGCTTTGAGTGGTAAGTCATTGTGGTCCAAGTACAAATGTCAATTGAAAAGCTTATAGAGAAACAGACCTTTTTTTATTCCCTTACCTCACTTTGAAATCTTACAAGTAATCAGAAGTTAAGTTGTGTTTCTGGCTTTACACTGTGAGAAGCTGATAAAGCATGGGACTCATCTGAGGAGTAACAGTAAGCTCATCAAGCTAGAAGCTGGGAAGATGCCTAATTGGAATGGCAGTGGCAAGCTGTGCTTCTGCCCTCCCTTGATGGTCTTTGAATCCAGCCCATCAACAGTGACTGAAGGCTCGGTAGACTTGATGAGGCTTGGGAGGGCAGTGCTCTTCTGTTGATTAAAATTTATCTGCAGCATCTGTTCTAGAAAGTCTTTCTTGTTGTGCAAGAGATGTTTTTCTTTTTTCTAGTTTTGGTCAGAAAACAAGGAATAACTGGAATGCGACAGAAAAATTTTCTTAGGGGAACACAAGACATTTTCAGTGAACTGCTATTGTGTTTACCTCAAACCTGCTGTGTTTAGCAGCTTTGAATTGAACTTCTGCTCTTTGACGACAGCATGTTCAGATGCTTCTGATTTTGAAATTTTTTCTAGTGGTCTAAGTTGCCTCTAAGATGATGAAACTATATGAAATATCTAAGTGTGCAAGTGATTTATAAAATACATTTTACATTTTAGGTGGAAAATGAAGAGTTGAGACATCTCATGTGGTCCTCAGTTTTGTTTTACAAGACTCCCAATGTGGAAGTGATGGCTTGTGTGCTTCTCTCAACAAAAGCTATTTACTTTCTGTTGGATGATTCTTTCATTCATGCTGATGAGCACCAGTCGGGTGAGATAGCTATTCTGATCCCTTGATAATGCTACCAACTTAATCCCTGTTTGTGTGTTCAGTTTAAGTACCAGTTTTGGCCAATACTCTTACTTGAATGTCCTAGTTGAGGGAGGGAGTGGCAGTTTGCTGTATGCAAAGCACTTGCTGTGAGGCTTTTATGTTCAAAAAAACAAGTTCTTGAGTCATGGCTGCTTCTCAAACAAGACCCATGTGCTGTTGTATCCATTGTTTTCTCAGATGTCATTTCATAGTCTGTAGCATCACCTGGGCAGCTAAAGGCCCTTTCATTGCTCTTCATTTACCATTTTGGTTATAAAACTAATCGTATGCATTCAGTTCACACAAAAGTGGTTTGTTAGTGAATCTGCTGACTTAAATCTGTGATACGATGGCTACTTCAAGATATGCTGCTAACAAGGACATGTAGTTGAGTGTGTTGCTTGAGAAATTACTAGCCACTATTCTCACTTTCTTCCTAATTTCTTCCTTCAAATAGTATATAGGTGTAAGATTTTAATATAAAAATATGCGTATAGAAAGAAGGATAGTATTTTCTTTTGGCTTTGTATATCCTTTTTTCACAGATTTTTGGGACAAAGACAACTCAGATTGTGCAAGTAGTTCTTTCCACCTCTCTTGCTGCTTTGTGCTAAAACTCAACGACCTGCAGTCAGTAAATGTTGGCTTGTTTGACCAATACTTCCGAATTACTGGTGAGTACATCTTGTGCTTTGTTTTTCCAGTTCTGTTTGGCCTGTTTAGTCTTGTCTTAGGTGGACTCATGTCTTAATTTTATTAGTGAAATGGAAGAGTGTATCATTTCATTGCTTCTTTTTTTAAAAAAAATGAAGCTAATGTAACAATGGTGCTGTACCAGTAGGCTGATAATACTGTCTTGCAACAGTAATTGAAGTAACTGGGAAGCTGAATACCAATGAATTAATTGGTCCCACAAGTGCTTTTAAAAATTCTCCTGTCTTAACAACACATCAAAAGGGAAATCTAAAGACTTTCTTGTTGTTCTGAGGCTTTGGCTTGCAATGAAGAGTAAAATTGAGGAACTGCCCATGTTGCAAACTGTGTACTTGATTATTGACTTTTTGGATGGAAAATGAGGTCTTAAAATTTTATGAAAGGTAATGGTGTCAACCTAAAATGGAATGGAAATAACGTGGGTAAAGTTCTTGGCTGGTGCTTTGCCTCAGTCCCACTACATGAGCACCATACATTGCTGTGTTCTAAAATGTCTTCCAATTTTGTTGAGACCTCAGTGAGGGTGGGGAATCTCTCCTGTGGAAATGATTTAAAGTGACCTTACACAGAACAAATTCACAAAGCTGAGGGCAGGTTTTTCTGTAAGAGAAATTGTAATAAGGTGATAATAAGGTTGAACCCCCCTGCAGCAATAGCTAAACAGTTAAATCCTAAGTGTATCACTTTATATTTATTTTTTGAGGAACTTGTAGCGGTTTCTGTTACTCTTTTTCCAAGGATTTGAAAACTTTGAGTAATGATGCGTGTTTTAAGGAGGAATAATCCTTGCAAGAGGTCTTTCCTGATGACAGTTGCATGTTGGTTGAAGAAGTTATAACACCACATACAGATTTGAGTGATTTGTATTCTGTCTTCTCTTCAGGACACTCTGCAGATCATATAGTCACCTGCCTGACAAGAGACAGTTACAACACTCACACTTTCATACAGCAGCTTATGGCAGTTCTGTCATTGCTTGCACGCACGCCTTCACCTGAACCGGTAGATAAAGACTTCTACTCTGAATTTGGGAGTAAAAACACAGGTGAGTGGTCTTTTCTATGTGTCATGAGTTATCTTGTGCATCATACTTAGGACATCATCTAGAGTATACTGATTAAAAACTCTTTTGAGTGAAACGTCTGCATCAGTTGTTTCCTATTTGATACTTTACCAAACTCCCTGACTTTAATTACCTTACATGGCTTAGCTGAACAGAGTTATTAAATATCAAGTCTTGCACATGTGAAGTTAGCGGTGGCTTCTTGAGTCAGCAGAAACAGCATTTCCTATACAGTATTTTGGGGTGTGTACTAGTGTAGCTTCCACTGCGAGTTTCAGCCTAATGTATAGAGTTTTGGAAGTCATCAAAAAGTAGTGAAGGTAACAAAGTCTGAAGGGTCACATTTTTTCCCCGCTTGGTCAAATAAGAGTCCTGTCATTCTGTGAGAATGTAGTGAAGTGAAAACTAGACTTCAGGTGTGTTAGGTTCAGTTCCACTATCAGGTGAAACTTTTTTGCATAGAATTCTGAAGCCAGTTGAAGGCACAAAATAAAATGGCATTTTTCTGAAGAACAATTGTTAACTGTTTTAAGGAGAAGCTGTGTAAGCCCAGAAAGTGCAAGGTTTAATGAGAAATCATATCTTTTATTGGACCAATTGATGTATGTGAAAAAAGCAGACGTGCTTCCTTCAAGCTTTGCTGTGTTGTATTTCAGCACTTAGAGTAATATGAGACTGCAGTGTTACCTCCTGCCACTGCAGAACATAGCATGGAGCAGAGGATTGTGCTCATCCAGTAGGAATATAAAAGCAATTCATGTAGAGTCTTCTGTTTCTACTTTTTTGTTGTTTTAATTTTTGCCTTTTCTCTCAGCTTAAAAGAAGCAGGGATTTTATTTTTGTTCAGTGATCTGATAATGCTTTCAGTGAGTTCAGAACTGAGGAGTGGGAAGGAGGCAGAGGAGCTCAGCTAGTAGGGAGGTGGATAATCTCTGGTGTGAGAATCCAGCTGTATTTCCTTTAACCTCTTCTGCCATCGCCCTCAACTAGATAAGTGGTTAGAAATCAGCACAAAAGTATGTTGGTAATGCAAGAGAGACTCCAGTAGAGATCTACAATAAAAAAAATATTATTCCAATATTGTGTAAGTGCAACCATATATGAATAGATACAAATCTTTTAATTCCTCCAGCTGCAGCCAACTGTCAAAAGTTGTCACTTATCCTAATACATTAAGAAAGTATTGTACTAAATAGAAGTGTAATGTATGTTTCTTGCAGGAAGAATGGAGAATTATGAACTGATTCACTCTAGCAGAGTAAAATTTATTTATCCAAATGAAGAGGAAATTGGGGACCTTGCTTTTCTAGTGGCAGAGAAGATGGATGGTTTGACAAATCTTCAGTCCCTCAACATCCTTCTGTATGTGTTGGCATTTCAAGTAAATAATGTTGAAGGATCTGCCCAAAACACTAGTTCACTTCAACCGAAAACACTTATATTAACCAGCTCTGATTTGTTCCTCTTTGATGAAGATTATATCAGTTACCCACTACCCGAATTTGCTAAGGAACCACCAAAGAGAGATAAGTACCAGCTTGCAGATGGAAGACGAATCCGGGATTTAGATAGAGTCCTTATGGGTTATCAGACATATCCACAGGCCCTTACGTTTGTGTTTGATGATGTTCAGAATGAGGATCTGATGCAGAATTTGACACTAGATCACTTTGGAGAAACTAATAGTGCCCCAAAGGGAAATGCCAAACAAGAAGGCAGCAGGAATAGAGAGATCCAGTGGTACATTTTTATCCCAAGTGCAGAAAGCAGGGAGAAACTAATTTCATTGCTTGCAAGACAGTGGGAGATCCTGTGTGGTAGGGAACTGCCTTTGGAACTCACTGGGTAGTTACTGCACAGCTAAGTCATTTCAGTGTCTATCATAAGGTAAAGCACAGCATTTAAATAGATAGCACCTGTCATGTTCTGTTTTTTTAATAAGGAGCTGACCTGGACCCTTGCTTCCTAGTACTGTGAACACTTAATAGTACATAGAAATATTTTGAAGTGTTAACTGGGGACTGAATTTCTTGTAAAGTCTATTTTTTATGCAATAGTATATAGTAAAAAAACCACCATGAGACATCCTGGGAAACTGTATGGAAAAATTAAGGAGTCAACACGAGATACACTGTCGTCTAGGGCTGTTAAGGTTTCTGCTATTTTTCTGTATATATCAGTCTTGCTGTTCTATACAAATTGTAATATGTAAATAAGGGTAAATGCTTGTGTATGGTCAAGTGCAATGTTCTTTGTACAAGAAGTATTTTGGGTATGCTGCTAATGCTTATTATTTAATGATCTTAGTTTTACATACATTTTTGTTTGAGGCCAAATGTAATTATTTGCTGCCAGTCATGAACTTTAGCAGTAAAATTTGAGCCACAAGCAGGTGACAGATTTTCGTAAAGAACGGCCTGTTAAAGGTCCACTCAGTATCATCTTGAAAATGGAAATACCCAACATGGGTATATGAGCATTTTGTCAGCAAATAATGAATTTGTATCTCTGAACACAAAGTCTTTCTTTTGCCTATCTTGTCAATACAAATAAAGTGTAATTTGACAGTTTTCTTTTGGCCTTGTCTTTATTCAGGTTTGTCTTGTGTTTGCAGGATACCATATGGCAGTTCAGCAGCACATACTGCATTCCTAGAATATATTGTAAAGTATGAAATGTGCAGCAAGATGAAAGAAGAACATAGTTTATCCTACTGTAGCAAGTTTGTACTGGTCCAGAAATAGAGCTGAGTCATGGAAACTGAAGATCTGCAGCTTCTAAACAGAATTTTAGGAGGATTTATTTCAAGTACTTTTACTTCTCCATCAGATATTAGGAATTTGCTTTGCAAGCTTTCATCTTTAACTTGAATACTACTGTGCCCAACAAGTTTTAGCCTACCCCATAGCAGTAAAATCCCTACTCGCTATTATGAAGACAGATACCAGTACTTTGAAAAAGTGTTCTATGCCCCCTGGGATTAAGAAGGGAAGAACAGTTTTGATACGTGTCAGCTGGTGTTGCTTAAAACTGATGCTCCTTAAAAAACACAGAAACATTTAGGTTGGAAGAGACCTCTGGAGGTCCAGCAGTCAAGCTCAAAACAAAGCAAACTTCAAACAGGTTGCTCAGGGCCTGGTCCAAACAAGTTTTGAGTTTTCTCCAAGAATGGCAAGTCCACAGTGGCACTAGGAATTTTCTGGTTCCTTGGGGTGTTTTTGCATGCTGATGGGGAGCTTGACTGTGCTTTTCCAGGCTCCAGTTAACCAGGAATGCTGCAGTCGGTGCAAGGATGACAAAGGCAGCAAAAGTCCAGTTGTATTGCAGGATGCAGTGGAGTTCCCTAAGCAACTGAAGCGGTGAGGAGTTACTTGAGTGCTGCTCTGCTCACGGTTTAGCAGAGGAAACCTAGCCCCTCTCAAGCTTAGAGTGAGCTGAGCAGTTAAGGTAGGTCCTGTCGACTCTTGGGGAAGACTTAAATTTTCCTGTACTTCAGAGGTTTTCTATTCCCTGAAATCTCAAAGGTACTTAACATTCATTAAAGCTTAATTGTTATTGGGTAGAAACCCCACTAATTGCTAAAATAAAAATCCCAGGAATAGTATAATTGAAAGGTTAAGTTTTCATTACTACTTTCTGAAGTAACTGTGTTAATCACTTCATTGTAATTCCTGTAGGTAACACTTCAGAGGAACCTGTGGCAACTGGAGTAGTCCGATATGCAAACACTTGAGAACTTACCTGATGAACAGATCATGTACAAATGGTCTATGGTTTAAGTGAATGCAAAGGGAATCTGTAATAACTTCTTTGGAACTGCCTGGGATTTGAGCTAACTTGAACAGATATCTCTGCCTTTTATACTAGGGGTTATAATTGTCTTTGTTTCCGGGTAAGTCAGCCCTGCTTCTGTCTTATTTGTGAGGCTTGTCCTGGGGGATGCCTTGAGCTTGAGACAGGCCTGAGTTCTGTTTCTTAGCATCCCTCATAAAGTCCAACTGTTCAAATGTATTTCAGTACACTAGTGCATATCACAGAAACTTGTGTTAGAACAAGCAAAGATAATCCCCTGCTCGTTACATAGTTTGAGCAGTCAAGGTCTCTTTTCAGATTTTATTGTAGCAAGAACACAGCTGTGATTAAACTTGAAATTCTTCTACAGCTGTTTAAAACATTACATCTGTCCCTTTGGATCAGATTATTAATACAGAAAACAGGTATAATTCTTCCTTGAGATCTTGGTAAACACTGATCATATTTTAAGATTTACAATATGTTCAGTAACTCATTAGATACTACAGTATTTTTTGATTCTTCCATTTAAGCATCTCATCTGTGGTGCTATCAGAATTGTTTATTTTCAAGGCATTTTTTCAGTATATAATCTTTTATACTCTAAGTAAAGCTTGGGCTGTGTGAAGCGTCTTCCCTGATGCTTTAGCTCTTTTTCATTTTTACCTGGAAAAAACCTCCATCCGTACCCAAAACAAGACATGCCCCTCTCCTGTGCCACCAGATGGCTGATCCCCTGCTCTTTTGCCTGTGTTAAAACCTGCTGGAGTTACAGTGCTTTGTGGGTGCAAATTTCTGTTCATTGAAGTGCAGTGTTGAGCTGAAAATTTTTATTCACTGTCATTCCTCAGCACCAACCTGTTGTCTTTATTGTCTATTTCTAGTGTAATCTTTTTATTTCTAAATACAGCGATATACTTAAATTAGTTTTCCTTGAAAAAGCACAGTCCATCTTGAACTTCATGAATTGGCAGATTGTTTCATTTCATAAAGATTTCTCAAAGCTTTCCACAATTATTTTCTACAGAAGGTGCTGTGAAATTATTTTTGTAACCATTTGTGGTCACATAAAACAGTCTTGATTTTTTCCTCTCTCTTTGCAAGGGTGCTACAAAGCCCTACATGCGTATTTCTTTAGTAATCAGACTGGTCGGGGCTGGCAGGGACCTCTGGAGACCATCCAGCCCCAGGCCCTGCTAAAGCAGCTCCCCCAGGAGCCGGCCGCTCAGGGTCACGGCCAGGCGGGGTTTGAATGTCTCCAGAAGAGGAGACCCCGCAGCCTCCCTGGGCAGCCTGTGCCGGTCTGTGACATCCTCAAAGTAAAGAAGTTCTTCCATCGTGTTCAGAAGGAACTCCTTGTGTTGCAGCTTGTGCCCGTTGCCCCTTGTCCTTCTGCTGGGCAGACTGAAAAGAGCCTGGCCCCGTCCTCCTGACACTCGTCCTGGAGATATCTGTAGGCATTGATAAGGTCCCCTCTCAGCCTTCTCTCCTGCAGGCTGAACAGGCCCAGCCCTCTCAGCCTTTCCTCCTAAGGGAGATGCTCCGGTCCCCTCACCATCTCCATAGCCCTGTGCTGGCCCCTCTCCAGCAGTTCCCAGTCTCTCCTGAACTGAGGAGCCCAGAACTGGACGTGGTACTCCAGGTACAACCTCACAAGGCAGAGCAGAGGGGGAGCATCACCTCCCTCGACCTGCTGGCCACACTCCTCCTAATGTGCCCCAGGATCCCACTGGCCACCTTGGCCCCAAGGGCACGCTGCTGGCTTCTGGCTGATCTGCTGTCCACCAGAACGCCCAGGTCCTTTTCCACAGAGCAGCCTCCCAGCAGGTCAGCCCCAGCCTGTACTGGTGTGTGGGGTTGTTCCTCCCCAGGTACAGGACCTTACACTTGCCTTTATTGAATTTCATTAGTTTCCTCTCTGCCCAATTCTCCAGTCTGTCCAGGTCTCGCTGAATGGCAGCACAGCCTTCTGGTTCATCAGCCACTCCTTCCGGTTTTATATCATCTGCAAACTTGCTGAGGGTACACTCAATCCCTTCATAATTCTTTATACTCAGATCTTTTATAGCTTCCAACCTTTGTTTGGCACTGAAACAGTATCTGAATAGCTATAAAGCTATGACCAGATGCATGTGTAGGCAGGTGGGGAGACCTTTTTCAGGAAAGTTATCGTCTAAACCATCTTAGACTCCCATTGTCTGGCTTTGCAGCTTATGTGCATGTGTGCCACCCTAACAACCCATGCAGTTACGTATGTTCAGTGTCATCTGCTGAGGTTCTGGTTGAAGGTTTTAAAATCTCCCTTGTATTACAATTGAAAAATTGTAAATGAATCTCATTAGGAAGGAAAGTGAATGAGATGCTGACCTGAGCTAAACTGTGTTTTCTTTGCAAGAAGAAGTGATGGTGTGACCTACATCCTGTCTGTCCTGTGTCCATACCCGTGCTGCTTTTACAGCACTCTGTGATCTGCCTGGCTGTAGATGTACTGAACAGCGAGGTATTTACATCAGCCCCTTTGACTTGTCTTCCTGTTCTTGTCAGCTTTGATAAAGAGTTGGTTTTGTTTTTGGTTGGGTTGGTTTTTGGTTTTTGTTTTTTTTTTTTTTTTTTTTTTCAAAAAAACCCTGAAGTAGCACAAAATGCTGCTGCTTCTTTCTTGATTGTCTCTAATAAAGAAGTTTAGTTCTGTGGTATTAATCTTTAAGCATACCACGTATTAAGTGGAGAAGCAACAACGCAAGGAAGAGCATGAAGTTGTGGTTCAGAGCAGATAGACTACAAACTTCTGTTTCCTGCTGTCTTCCTGATAACGAAGGGCATTTAGTAACTTAGCTAAAAATTGATGTGGAAAAAGGGGGGAGATAAAACTCCAACAACAGACCAAGAAGGTGGTGAAGAAAGACTGTGGCCAACGCAGGAGAAAACCCACCCGAATAGGTGTATAAAGAGTAATAGCTAGTGTCAGTAAGCTGGGCACTATAAGCCCTCATGCTTCAAACTTTAAGGCCTCTCAGAGGGATGACAAGAACTCTCAGCATCTCTAAAGTTGTTGCAAATGCTGATAGTGGGATCATCTCAGTCACGCTTTTCTCAGGCAGGCACTTCAGTGCAATCCTTAGCAAACAGCTATAGCTTTAGTCAAGTATGTTATAGACTGTTTCTATCCCTTGCAGATAATATGTGAAGCATAAACAGCACCACCATGGGAAAACACACTGCCTCTTTGGTCATGCTGATGTCAGCAGGTGCTGAGTTTCAGTAGCTCAGCCTGTTTGTTCAACCAGTTTTACTCAGACTTCTGATTCATGTGGAATATCTGTGGGGAATTTCGTGCCTGACACTCTCAGTACAATCCCAGAGTACTGCTTAATAGATGGGAAAGGTACAAAAGTAAAACCAAGAGATGGGAATATGTAGCTGGCTTTCACTGCAGGAGCATGTGTAAAGGAACTGGGAGTGAATAGCAATAAATAGACCAGGACTTAACAGCATTTATGTTCTGACATTTGTACTGCTGCCCTTCGAGGTTTTGAACTAACAGGATATAAGCAGCTGGAATAATTTCTCCCTGAATCGCATCACAACATTGCGCTCAGGCAGCTCTGTCTGCTTGGAATTGGACCATTGCATGTGTGCATGTGAGAGAGAGAGACTCCTGTTTGCCATGTGACCCTTCCAGGTTTTTTTTGTTTTTATAAGCAAACTTTAACATCCCTGTTTCTTCCAACTTGCCAAAAGAAAGAAATCAAAAAAATTAGGTTTGTGTCCTAGCCTCTTCACCCAGAGCCTCAGGGGTGTGTTCAGTAAGTATGGCACAGCTGGCTCTCTTCCTACACACAAGCACTTCTGGCTTGGTCAGTTTAATCTTTTGCTAGTTCCTCTTCAGACTCGCAGCCTTCTCACTGACAACTCACAGCAAGGAGACTTTATGTTCTTTCCCAGTTTTCCCAGAAGAGTGGAGAGAGAGTCTGTTTCTCTCTGTGGATGTAACCAAATGGTTGGCTTTCACAGAAGCTGTATGGCAAGGTAAACTGGATGGTAAAGTATTTGTCCTGGCTCTGTACTTTCTGTAAAGATTGCTTAAACAAAAGATTTCAATAGCAGGAAATTGCCCAAGCTAGCCAGGGCTGCACGAACTTCAGAGAGAAGGGCTGGTGACCCAGCGTTTTAAAATGCAGCATGTGACACAGGCAGGGAGGCTGGAAGAGTTTGTAGCTATATCCTTTGCCTTTACTCAGGCAACTTTTCTTCCCATGGGACAGATTTCGCCAGCAGTTTCTCAGCTCTGAATAGGAATGTGTTCACAAAAAAACCCCTGCCAGATCTTAGACAAGTTACTTTAGAGGACCCAACCTTTCATCAATGCATAAAGCAAAAGACTGAGTGAGGAAAAAATCCTGAGCACTGCTGCTTGCCAACAGTCTGCTGGTGGTTTGGGAAACGGAGACCGCAAGGTAAATTCTTAGTGTTTTGTAGAAATCGTCTGTGTCAGGGCCAGAAGTTGAAGATGATGCTTTTGAGACCCACATCTGACTGCAGCTGCTAAACCAGCCACCTTCTGCCGTGTGGGCAGGAGACGCTTGACTGATAAGTCAGCCTCCATGCTTTCCAAAACAAACAAAACCCACGTGCTAAACCTCACACATAAACACACAGGCCAACAGCTGACAACTCCTACTGTGTATTTTGAAATGGGATTTGCACAATCCTGTTTCAATGAAGCCTTGACTAGGATGTGAATGAAAGCCCTCTACCCTGCCTGCACAGGGCCATTTGCATGCTCTGTCACCAAATCCTTACAAGTCTTTTCTATAAATTTTCCCTTTGATGAAAGGGCTTTTTCCTCCAGTTTTCCTGTCCCATGTATTCCTTTAATTGCTAGTGACATAGCAAGTCCTGTGGCTTTGTTCTTAACTCAATACTGGGTATTTTCTCTGTAAATTCTGGACAGTTTAGAAGCAATCAGATGTTGAGCTTTCTGACAGATCTTGGGATCTTGTTTTGTGGGACTTTGAGGGTTTGAAATGCTTTGTGCAGACACGTATGTATATGAGGTGGTCTCGTATAGAAATGAGTGAGGGAACCTTACTGACAGTTTTGAAGGGTGTTGGACAAAATCGTGGAGTAAAAAATTGATCCAATTAGAGGCATTTTGCTTCTAAGGCATAAGCTTTTTATTGATGTCATCTATGACAAAATCCATCTATCTGCCTAGGAGGAATTCATCTATCAGAAGAGAACAGGAACAGTGTAAGTGAAGGAGTTTTTTGTGTTTATTTTGCCCCATTTTGCTCCCTGTGCTCTTTCCATGCTGGTGGTGCCATCTTTGGTGACACTGCCAACTGGGCCGCCACTCACAAGCATGCTGGCATCTTTTTGCTTTGCACTAAGCATTATTAATGGCTCTTGGCCACCCTTTAATTTGGAGGTTTTTGGTGCTTCACCTTCTTACTAATTTCCAGAATCACACAGATCCAAAGTTGATGCAGGTTTTGGTGTTCCACATCCAGCAGCAGTGATCGGCAAAGCAAGTTTCCATTCTCTCGGAGCAGTTCATACGCAGTGGCTGAAACATGCTGCCTATGCTGCTTGATCAGGAAAGGAGCATCTGATGATAGGTGACCTTTTGATTTTCAGTTTATGCTCTGCTGCTGTACAATGGCACCACTCAGTGTTTGCATTTTTAGCCTATATTTCTGTTGTATTGCTTGCCTTTAAACGAGGTATGGTCAGATAAGGAAGCTGGCTTTGAACCTTTTGAGTTGCTGTGAATCCGATTTATTTAATTCAGAGAGGAATTTCACCAAGCCTTTCTCTCTCCTTCCTAGTTTCCTTGCAGTAGGTCAGATGATGATAAGCAGCAGTGCAGCAGTGGAAAGCCTTCAAATCAGTCTTTGTGTGTCCTTTTTCCCCTGTACCATTTTCACTGTTGAGCCATTTAGAAAAGGGCCTGAAGGTTGATTGAAGATGCCCATGCTTCTTCAGGTGCCTCAGGGTAAGCTGTTTTCACTCTAAAAGCTTATCAGCTCCTCGTGGTTGCCCAGTACTGGCAGCTTAATCCCCATGTCATATAGCCAGCTCTTGGAAAATCCATCAACAAGCAGTCAGCATCCTTCTAGGCTGCCTGTGCTAGCTGTGTATGCCTAACAGGTGACATGGAGCAGAGAAGCAGTCTCATTCTTCTGTTTACATGGTCAGTCTATTACCATGACTGTAGGTAAAGCAAGCATGGTACAGATTCCGTACTAATATCCCTCTGCAAGAATGTCCCCACCGTCCATGTGCGACTTTGACATCGCCTCTCCCTCGTTCCACAGATCTGCAGGGTACCAAATGGTTTCTGGAGCTGCGTGAACCCTCTGAGCTGGACAGAGTTGCCATCTCTTGGGCAGCAGTAGTCCTAGGGCTGCAGTTGTCCTGGAGCAGGACAAGGGGGCTGAGTCGTCAGATAGAGCTGTGGGCTGGTACTTCTCTACATGGGTTGCAGTGGATGGTTGTGTGCCTTATCTGCTTCCTGTCAGCGCAGGATATAAAGTGGTGCTGGCTGTTCATCATGCTGGCTGTCTCTGTAGGATGGAGGAAGAGGTAAAGCACAATTAACGGCACTAGTAAGTACAGCAGTTCTTATATACTTTATATGTTAGCATGTGTATCTTTGTGTGTATGCAGAGGGCAAAAAAATATTAATGGTCCCAACTATTCATGTAAACACAAGAATAACTTCCTATCCTGGTTTGTTTAGGCACCTTCGTGTACTATTAATGGCTCAAAAATTAAAAGATCCCTCATTGCTCAGTAGGATTTGTTACTAAAAGAAATGGTCCTTCGACTGCTCAGTACAGCGGGTTCTCTTAGCAGCATAGGGAGACAAAGCCCATGTAAAATCTGTCAATAATCAATTATTGGTTGTTTGTAATGTTTAAAAGGAGAAAATAAATTGCAGACCATACCTCAGGGTAGCATGTATTTTTTCTAATCCCATTTTGGGACTCTCCTATTCTGAGTGGTATGAAAGTGCACCTTGGATTCATCAGACTGTCAGCAGTGTTTGGAAAATTATGTATTTTGCCATTGCTGCCATAGCACCTGCAAAACGTGATGCTTTTGTTGCTGAGAAATTCAAACATTTTAAATAAATATCAAAGCCTACCCAAAGTGCTCGATTGGTTGATAAGTGTGCTTACATTGTTGCTCTGAAGCACAGCATGTCGCTCACATCGCTTTGTTCGTGCATGCTTTGGGACAGGCAGGTAGGCAATGGTCAGGTCTACCTTCTGTTTGAGGTGGTGTGGACATAGTAACATCAGTGGTAAAAGGAAATTACCTTACCCTTCATCAGTTCATGGTATTTGTTTGCCCATTGGATTTGCCTTCAGTTAAGCATACAGTTAACCTCTTTTCATTCCAATTAGTTGAAAACTAAGGATTTCCTTCCTTCTGTTTTGAACTGATATGTAAGAGGAAATCCGTAGATGTTCCTGTTTTGAGTAAACCTTATACTAAGGAGTTCTGCTTCTGCATTTAAAAAAAGAATAGAAAGAAAGAAAAAGGTGGTATTGGTTCAGACGTAATACTAGAAGTAGCAGATCCACTTCTGAAGGCTTTGCAGCCAAAGAGTACAGTGCGAAAATGCTTTCTCCCGGTTTACTTTTAACCTCTGGTTTGTCTTGGATCTGATTCTTAGTAGGCGGTCTTATCTTACAGAAATTGCAGCCTCTATCGCCACCCCTTTGTGGAAAGGGTCCTGCCTGTAAAAGCATGAAAATGCATCCTCGTGGGTTGCTGTTTTTCTTCTTAGCAGCATGCTTCACTCCCACAGCTGACTGCCAGAGTCAGAAGGTAAGTCTG
Source organism: Falco biarmicus (assembly GCF_023638135.1). Taxonomy (NCBI): domain Eukaryota; kingdom Metazoa; phylum Chordata; class Aves; order Falconiformes; family Falconidae; genus Falco; species Falco biarmicus. The sequence goes on from NC_079291.1 coordinate 106,494,505, forward strand.
TGAGTCTTTGTTTAAATGTTTATTGAATGGTTCTTCATATTTGGACGGTTGCATGTTATGAAATAGTCTTCCCCAAAACTCCTGTTTTCATTTACATTTAGTTAGATGCAGAATAGCATCCATAATTAAACTTCAGGACTCTAAGGTATCTTCTTTGCTTATGTGGGTATGTGTGTAGTCCAAACTGAGGAACTAAAAGTAAGGTTGAAAGGAGCTGCTTGAGTTTTAGATCAGGTTAAATTTGTATTTAAGTTCAGCACTGAATGCAAAAGTAGCAGTATGAAAGGAATACATTCGGCGTCTTTGTCTTCCACTATTTTCAGTACATGTGATGGGAGCTTAGCATCTGGCAGGACAGGTCCATAAGTTTCCCAGAGGAATTTTCTGAAAAAAATGGTTTAAATCTCCTCAAATTGTTGCTTTGCAACAGGGTAAATACCTTTGTTTCAAGTACATTTCCCAGCAGCTCCCCAGTGAAGAGTGTGGAATACTTCTCATTTTGTCTCAGGTTTGTTGATTTGCTTTTGATTCCTTTATCTCTGTTCTTGTGTTTAGCAGCAGCAGCTAGAAGAATGTGTGATGCCTTTGTAGATCTGTACTCTAGGCTCAATGGTGAGGCAGCACATTTTCGGTAGGCTCGAACTCATTTATTTGTACTATATTGTCTTCTGCCATCGCCCTTCTTGCGTCCTGCTGTTGGAGGAATAAACTGTCCTACAAAGTCAGAAGATGTGTGGGGCATTTGGAAATCCTATTCCCCGGGGACCCGAGTTATGGCAGAGTTGTCTTGTCTTGAATGACAGAGGGGCCCAGTGGGGAGCAGACAGACTTGTGCTAAGGAAGGTGCGTGTCAGCCTGTGAAAGACTTGATTTAGGAACAGCCATAGCACTGAAAAGATGCTTCAGTGTCAGAACTTTGGGTGGAAGCTTTTGTCTAGACCCTTTCATAAAAGGGCCACAAATGACGAATAAGCATACAAATAAGCTAAGAGCTTCATGAACCTGTAGGCTTTTAGGATCATTGAGGTGACCTGAGCACGAACCTGAAGTGGCTCTTCTGGTAAGTTTTGTTTGCCTGGAGTCATGGGCTCCAGCCAGATGGGTTCCGGTATAGTAGTGTGATCAGAGGCGTGGGCTCACATCTTCAGCTGGTATAAGTGGAAATTTCAGTTTCTTCACTTTGAGATGCTGTGTTGATTTCTGTAATCACTGAGATGTCAGGCTTGGCATGAAACAGTTAAAATATCAGGTAATGAGTACTTGCTCACGGAGAAGTGAAATGTTTAAATCACCTCTGCAGCACTTTATTTAATCCAGGAAAAACAATTCCCTTTTAAGAGTTTTTTTCCCCAAAAGGTTCCCTCTTTTTGGAAAAAGAGAGTAAACATTTGAAAGGTTACAATGGGAGGTAAGGAAAAATAAGGGTCTAATGAAATCTTCTCTATTTAGGCCATTGAATCTGATTCCAGTAGAGGTGCTGTGGTTCCACAAAAGGCCTCCACTGGTCTGCAGGAGCCTTGTAGGGGCCATCAAGAGAGATTTTGTGCTAGCTGTTTTTCAGTGATCTTACCCCGGGTCTCTGATTTGATGGCTCAAACAGGACAGCAGATCTGTTAGCCTGATTTGGGTTGTGTATTCCTCCTGCTATGGGCTGGGGAAGATGCAGCAGATGTCAGAACCATGAAAGTTTTTCTGCTGGGAGGAGGCCAGTCCCAGGCTGTGCTAGAGGAGGAATGGAGGCAGGTGGGAAATGAGGGGAATGTTCTCTGCATCCTCCTGCCTTCAGCACTCTGCAGCTGAGGTGGTGTGCAGCACCCAGGGCAACAGCTGATCTTGTGTTAAGTGATCTCTGAGGTCGATTGTTCATCCTCATGTTGAAAAGTGTCTTCCATGGACAAATGCAAAGGGTTTGTGTCCGGGAGCCACCGGTCTGTTCAGATGAAGTGTTACTGAGAACTTCTTGGGAAGGTGCGTGACTATAATGACTCCAGCATGTGTCTACAGCTCTGTTTTGTAAAGGGCAAATGCACTGGAAACTCGGTGATTCATTAGATAATGTCTGTTTCCAGAACTGACTCCCAGGATTGTTGGAGCCAAACACTGACGTCCAAATGTGTTTTTCTTTCTTCCTTGAGATTTTGCCATGCAGAAGGATTTGTGTTATGATTTAGGAGGAAAAGATAAAGGGTGAAAATGAGGGGAATTAAACTAGCCCTTCAAAGAAAACCTCCCCAGCTTATTCTCTTGAGGTGGAATAAGATAAATATGAGCACTTGAGAAGTAAGGGACCTTTGTGTCAGAGTGAGGGGGAAGGAGACACTGCAGCATCCAGAAGCTCAGATATGTCTCAGCTAAGCAGAGAGAGCAGTGGCTGCTCTTGCACGTGCATGTGTTTGAGTGCAGGGAGAGAGCCCAGCCCAGCCCTGGCAAGGCAGAGCTCGGTGTGGATGGACAGAGGCACCCTGGCTCTTAACTTCTTTCAGTCTTAACTTTTTTCAGCTACAGCTAGACGTCTTCTGCTTTCAAAGTGTCCTTTAATTTTGGGGCTGCTTGAGAGTGCCAGTCTTCCTTTTCTGTTGCTTTGTTCCCAAAGTGTGATACAGTCCAGGCTCTCAACATCACCTGATCAGAACAGGGACCGTTTTCACCCCCTTTCCTTGACAGATGTAGCCACCATGCACCTCACTGACTCTTGGCCCACCAGGCATCACAGGGGCAAGCATTCCCTCTTGCTGCTTCCCCTCCAGTGGCTTGTAACTTGGAAACAGCGGTTACAGATGAGCCCAAGGGAGCAGTGCATCATTGTTTTCCATGAGGCTGTGCCCCAGGAGCCACCTCTGACTCAAACTCCCATGTATTTTTCATCCTTTCCAGAATTCGAGTATCCAAACTGTTGAATTTCATGTCCCTTGATTCCCTCTTCTGCTTTCCTAAGAAGCAAAACACTTCAGAAAATGACTGCTTCATCAGTTCTGTCACCCAAATAAGAAGGGAAATATTTTTTTTTAATTATTTTCCACACAGATGTTTTCTTCCTCTTTCCTCCTGCTTCTGGCTGCTGACACAAGTGTGTTTCCTTATAAAAAGGGGAAGATCTTACTGGATAGCTGCCTAAAGTTCATGAAGTGTCCTAGGAAGGTAGGGTCAGGGGGGATTCCACAGTAACTGTCTTGTCTTAGAGACCTGCAAGTAATTAAAGATGCCAAATGGGAGGAGTGACAGCCCTTCTCTCCCGGTGTCCATCTCCATTTAGAAATGGAGACATATTGATGAAAGAAAGAGAAGAAAAATAGAGTAATGTGTGAATAATGGTGTCTTCCTCCACCACCATGACAGAGAATACATTTAAAGGCCCAGCTGTGTCTGACAGCCAACTCCTGACGTCTGAAAGTAAAGCTGAAGTAGAAGATTGGAATTTCAGTTTAGTGTTTTGTGCTCTACTGTTTGTGTGGTCTTTTTCATACAGATAGGGTAGCTCAGACACCTGATAAAGGTTTGTTGGGTAATTCTGACAAGGTTAAGATCATAACTCAGGGGAAGGCATCCACCTCTGTGTTTCTTCCTTGGGCATCTTCCCTTTCCTCTTTCTGAGGTATTGTGTCAGTGAAGGTTAAAGCTGGGATTTGATGGGACTAGAAAGGCAGGAGATGTACTGTTCTGTCAGAACCATGTGCCTGGCTTCAGCTGGCTCATTTCAAAAGCCCAGCTTTGATCTGTAGACCTAATTTTTACTTGAATCAACTGGTTGGATGGACTTCTTCCCTACCCCATCAATGGCATTGCCGTGTTTTGCTCCATGAAAAAGGAGACATCTCCTCTAACTGCACTGTGTGCCCGTGGGGTGGATACATAAGGAACAGCAAAACTGACCACTGTGCCGGTGGATAAAATTAGTAAAGCTGGTGCTCACAGGACGTGGATAGGTGGATTTGGTGGACCTCAGATTGGTTTTGTGCCATTTATAAAGCAAGGGAGTCCTTGACATGACAAGTTCCTTGGGGATTCTGCCACCAAAGGAAGTGAAGCTGACTGTACGGTAAGAAAAGCCCCAGAGGCACAACTAGAAGTTAATATCCATGCGGATGGCAACCACAGACACAGCAATCACTTTCTTCATTGGGCAGCATTCTTGCATGGATGGGTGCAGAAGGTGAATCCATGAAGATGGGAAAAAGCTCAAAAACTCCAAGCAGAGGGAAGGGGGGTGTGAGTCAGAAAACCATTCCAGGGAGATGTCTCTGTGGACCTGGGACTTGAGGGTTATCTCTCAGGAGGTTTTCCTGACAGGGTCTGCTGGCTATCATCTGGGAAGGCCTTCCTGAGCTGTTGATAACTGATGGGAAGCCATGAGCTTCCTCCCTTGCCTTGAGGCAAATGTATGCATTTGGGCTTAAGTTCGTAGGAAGCAAAGCTGAGATTACTGATGGGATCCGAAATGCTGCTGCATTAACAGCATTGTTCAGGATTGGTTTAAAAATTCCCAGATCAAGGCCTCCTCCCAAAATTTGATCTAATGTTTTTGTTTTTAGAAAATACAGTGCCTGTAGAGGCACAGTTGTGGTGACCTGTGTGCATTTTTTTCCACCCAGTGACCTTTCAGGGCAAACATAGCTTGTGCCTCCCAGCTTTTCTCTGCCATCATCGGTGAAAAACATTATCTCTTTTTAAAACAAGCATGAGGTTTCCATGCAGTTGCTTGACTCCAGGCGTTCAGAAGTTCAAGGAAACACTTTTGGGGTAAAATTGTGAGCTTTAATGACAAGTTTGCATATAGTGATGATTATTTGCTCTGAGGCTGTGCTTTTTTTGTCTGCTCTGGCTGTGTTTCTTTTGGAGATGCAGGGTTGGTGGGTACAGGGGTACAGAAAAGCTCTGTGAGGAAACCTGAACCGTGAAGTTATTCTGGTTAGATGGAAGGGCTTGTGCTGGATTTATCACCAACCATGTGAATTATCCAAGTCTCCTACCTGATCTTCTTGCTAATGTTCATGGAGCCCTTCTCAGCTAGGGTGAAAACATCAAGAGCCATCCAAGTAGACAGAGAGGTGCAGAGCACCTTTCCTTTTAATCCACCACCACCCGAGCTGCCCCTGCACCTTCTCAAAGACAGCTTCCCTGAGAAATACTTGTGTTAGCAGCTCCTGGGTTCTGGGAAATAGACTGAACTAATGCATTTGGTTCTTCATACCCCTGGAACAGCAATGAAACCACCAGTGAACTGGATCGCATCAACGGCATGGAAAAGAGAAACTTTTGTTTGCTGTGTTGCATTTTTATTCAGTGTCTTCTGGCAAGGGTTATTAATTTAGGGCTTGTCCTTACATACCACTACCATGTGTTTGTAAAAGATCAGCTTAAATTAACAGTGTACTGTTATGATTGTTTTAGAAATGGTTAGAATTTTTGCTGAGGCATAGGGGGAAGATAAGATAGCTGTGGTCTGCCCTATTGCCTTCTAGCTGAGATGCAAGCAAAGTAGCATGCAGCAGCATGACATGATGGTTTAGTCCATATGAGTGTGTCGTACACCTCCCAGCAGCTGCACTGGTCACTGCCCTCCCCAGTGATATCTAAAGAATGGTGCAACGTTGATAAAGAAGTTAAAGGTTGGCAAGATGAGTGGCTAGGGTAACAATTTAATTTTTGGCTTATTTCCATTCTGTTTTTTCTTTTCAAGTTAAAATCCATGCGATGCAATATCAAGACGATGTTTACCTTGAATACAGCATGTACTGCTTGTGCTGCAGCGCCTAAAATGTTATGTCCAAGAGGCTGGTTAAAGACCACCCAAGGATTAGGAGTGAGGGACTGCAGGTAAGGCCTATTTCCTAACTATGTTAAGGTTTTGATGCAGCCCTGCTATGCAAGGAGTAGTGTGTATGCCTTCAGGAAAACACACGTGGGTTTTGAGCTCTAAAGGTCCAAGGAGTTTGGTTTTCAGATGCATGAAAATGGATTTATGGCCCCTATTATTGTTGCTTTAGTATCCTTCCAAATCCCAAGGACTTTTTGCTGGGCATAAGGTTCTGTATACACAGAACAAATTACATGATAAATTACTTCTAACTTGCCCTAAACAGCCTGAGTTTGCTAATCCTCCTGTAGCAACTTAATAGAGGTCTGTCTAGCATAGAAACCTGTTTAAGATGCAGAATTTTGTAGTGGATTAGTAAGAAAATAATGTAATGACAGTTCCCTTTGTATATCCTCCCAGCCTCCAGCAATAATCATCTGAACTTTTTACCTTCCTAGTTCACTTTATGACAATTGCTTGTTCATGTGTTCCTTGCTCTTACTCTGTTGAGTATGGCTCTAATAGGAAAAGGGTAGAGGAAAACTGAATTAACCAGGAAGTTTTTGAAAATGAAACACTATAGATTATTGTTTGCATATCTATTCAGTAGTGAATGTTAACTGTTAATATATAGCTCCATTGTCTACTGTTTTCTGTGATTCACTATTCTGTTGAAATACTTCAAAAATAGCTGTGGCAGTTTTGCAGTTTGTAGCAGTTTTTGCACAGACACACGTAGGAGTCAGATTGAAGCCAAAGCAGCAGTGCTATTGAGACAATTTCCAAGTTCCTTTGGGGAAGGATGTTGTGCCAAAAATAAAATGAAGTGTAAGAATAATGTGAGTGTATGCAGCTTTTCTGGATGTTATCTGCTCTTGTGGTCGTTGTTGGGCAGACCCAAGAATAGTTCTGTACTTCATACGTGCAGAACAAGAGGCACTGCCACCAAGGGCTGTAGAGGTGATGGATGAAGGGTTGAAAAGAAGATGCTTCTTTTGGGGATTTAAGATGTTTGTCCAAGATTGAATAGAGAATCTGTGAATAACACAGCTGTTATATCCAAATTTCCAGCATCTCAATCTAGAATCTTTAGTGCAAGACAGAAAGGGACAAGTCCTGCATGGAGATTCTTTTTCTTTCAAGGTTATTTTAGGTGCAAAGCCAAGTGTTGAGTCACCCAGGAGTTCCTAACTTTGTTTCAGTGCTGTCAACCCGCAACCCTCCAGCATCCAAGGGTTCTGTCCTGATGTCCTCAGACTGCCGAAGGTCCTGTCTCATGTCCAGCCGCTGACAGATTTCACATAACCAATTAAATCAGTGGGCATCCTTAGAGAAGACATTAACCCAAGTGCAAACTCTTGTGTGCGTGTGTGGCAGAGGGAATGAGTGCCCTTCCTTCCGTTCAGAGTCCAGTGCGCTGCAGCCTGCTTGCTTAGAAACCCTCCCACAGGCATGTGGTATATTTGTGCTGTAATAATGAATTTTGGGTTATTCTTTTTAAGATACACTGTCAAGTTAGGAGAAAATACCCTTTCCCAGCCAGGGTGCCATCACATGTGTAAGAAGGAAATAGAGGAGAAAAAGTGTTGTCCAGGATTCTGGGGTACAGAGTGCTATGGTAAGTTTTTCCATCTTTTTATAACGCTGTCTAGCTGTTGAATAAGTCAAACCAGTTTTAGTAGCAGGCATTAAATATGCATTGAGGTGATTAATCTTAATTATTCTTTGAACACTCACAAGGCCTCCCGTTATCTGTCTGGGAGGTTCAGAATATAATGGGGAAGGAATCTCTCCTTCAGATTAATTGAATCCTCTTACATTTAACACATAACATAACCTCCTTTGATGGAACTTCCTTTTGTCTCTTCTTTAAAAATAAGCTTTTGGGAAGGGATGTTTTTGTTCCTCTTTAAGAAAGTTTCCAAAGGAAGAGGAAGATATTTCTTTCTGATGTCCCTCTAGTCTGCAGTGTGTGTGCCATGTGTCCTCCTGTATAGTCTGGAGTTAGTCAGCCATTCAGCCACAGAAAATACTTAGCAATTCCAACCCAAGGTGAAAATAACTGTCCCAAAGCTCCCACTTTGTCCCAGGTTTATGCCAAGTACATAAGAATTTGGTTTTTCTTGTCTCAAAAATCCCAAAGTAAGACCTGCTAAGCTAAACACTTCTCGTATGATTGACTGATTGCTGGGGTATGGAAAGGCACTCTGTAGTCCTGCAGAAAATGGGAGGATGTTTGGGTGCTTGAGCCTGTTCTCACACGAAGTGGTTTGAATAAGCAACTAACTTGGTCAGAGGAATCATGTGCCTAAAATGATCAGAAATAGTCTCCAGAATTTAGAGGTACCCCACTCCAAAGATGTGTGGACCATGTTTTTCTGAGCACATTTGCAGCTTTTCGTGAAGTCAAGAGGGAGCTAAAAATGCTCAGTGTCTTTGCAAAGCAGGCTCCTGTCTGTCCTGAGCCTCAGAACTGCCCTCAGATGTTTGATACTGCCTTTCACTGATGCTAGCAGCAGTGGTTCAACCTCAAAACATGTTTCAGTGCTGTCACTGAAATGTAGTTAGTTATGGCCCATTGGGACTTTGCCTTAGACTTTTATTAAAAGGCTTTTCTTAGATAGCAGCCAAATCGCTCCTTGGTGCCACTCCCTGCCAGATTGACCAGCTCTGGGCTGGTGTTAGGTGTATTGGATAATCAGACAGGGACTTCGCTGGTGAAGAGGCCATGGCTTTCGCACAACTGCAAAGTTTGGGGGAAGAGGGGATGGGGATAACGTGCTGGTGGTTCAGTCTAATCTTACCTGGTCTGTCTCTTGCCTGCTAGAGTGTCCGGGTGGATCTCAAAATCCCTGCAATGGCCATGGGACATGCTTGGATGGTATACAGCAAAATGGGACCTGCATCTGCAAGGTCAGTGCATGATTTATTCTGAGGGTGATGTGCTTTTGTCAGAGGGAGTTGTATAGCATCGGTGCAGATGCTCTGGATGAAGGCTGCCCTTCTGCCTGGAAGGACATTAGCAGCTTCTGTCATTCCAGCATCATTATGGTTTTCCTGGAAGGTCAGTGTGGTCTACAGTAGCACTAAGATACTCTTTGTGAGAGTATGGAGTTGGATCTCTAGGGAGAAATGAAGACAGAATTGCCTGAATTTAACCCTCTGATCAGTAGAAACAATCAGTGTCTTTCTTGTCTGTGGCTGCAGGAAGCCCTGAGATACTTGCCTCTTAATGAGCTGCACCTTTTCCAGACTTGAATGATATATTTCCCAAATGAACTGGTCCCACGCCTTGGCAGGCAGATCCACCCTCTCTCAGGAAAAGCAGGAGAGGTCAGAAATAGAATTTAGGACAGATGTTTATTTTTTTTCTTTACAGCTCCAGACTTAGTACAACAAAAGTATAAACAATTCCTGCACGTTTGAGTCATATAGAACAGTGATTCTAAAATTTTTACCTTAATTAATGTGTGAAACTTGAAACTTTCTCTTATGAACTCATGTTGTTACAGTATCCTTAATTATGTAATTGTGAGCTAAAATCCTACTTCTTGGTCTCTTCTTTAGGAAAAGTTGATTTTGGATCTAACTCAAAGTCACCTTATATCAATTAAAATATATGCTGAAGGTCCCCACGCCCTCTAAAATCAATGTCAGAAGTCCTGTTGGCATTAGTGAATTCCATATTCCCTTTTCAGAGGTATCAGAAGCCAGCTGGTGTGTTCCTGTCTGTGATCAGGATGTTGCTTACTCAATGCCCGCCAGAGTTTTGCTGGCACTTTGCACGCCCTCTGTGTGTCAGCTCACACTGTGATCTTTGCCACGGGGGCTGGTTAATACTGCTATTATTAATAGCACTGAATATAGCACTGAACATAGCAGTTTTCTTCACTGTATTGCTTCAGCTGTCACGGAAAATAAGAAACAGGGAGAGACTTTAAACTGTAACAATGTGTGGAACAGTGCAATGATACGGAAAAAGTAACACCTGGGACATTTTGGGGCCCTTCTAGGAGCAGTACAGTGGTTTTGCCTGCCAGAATTGTCGAGATGAAAATCGTTTTGGCCCAGACTGTCAGTCAGGTAAGAATGACTGATTCAAGTGAAACCTCCACAAAAATAACTGAAAGCAAGGAAGGAGGAGGGGGTGGTTGAGTGAGGAAGGGTGCTGGAGAGGAGGAGAGCATGCCAGCTGGCAGCGTTCAATAGCAGGTGTCTTGGCATTTTGTCTTTGTGCCCTTCACTGTTCCATTAGACAAATGATTCTGTCTTTCACTCGGATCAGTCCATTTTTCCTATTGTAAATCTCTCTCCCCTTACCAGGACTATCCCAGTTTCCTCTCTTTTTAGCCAGGCTGTTATCTACATCCCTGAAGCAACCCACACTCACTTCCCAGTTTTTCCACACTGCTCCACTTGTCTCCCAGCTTCTTCCTTGTTGCCCTCTCTACAGAATTAATACACACAGTGCTGCTTCTCATGTATGGCATTTTTGGAAGCGATTTATGACCAGTGCAGCCTGGCTGTTAAAGGAGCCCTTTTTTGTCCAGCTCCTGGTTCCCTTGTATCCACACAGGTGAGATAGGTGTGATCTTGCTGGTTGTGCTCACACAATGACACCAGTGCTGGGCTTGCAGATGTGGTAGGCTCTGGTTCCTTCCACGCTGGCTTCAGGAGACTTAGAGAAGTGGGAAGTTAAAACACGTGGCTGAAAAGCTGCTCTAGATCTTACATTCAAGGCTGCTCTTGCAGGGTAGTACTTTGTCTTCTTGAGCCCAGGACATGCGGTTTGCCCTCTGTAAGCTTTGAGTGGCATGACCAATTTTTAAAAGGAGCTACATTTGCTGTGGATTGTTGGTGGGAAATGAGGGTGCCAAGTCCCAGGGCAGTTGGCCAGCGTATGCCTGAATCCTTATGTACTGCCTTGTAGCTGAATGTCAGGTTTGCTTGGACTTCCTTTGCAGTGTGTGACTGCGTGCACGGGGAATGCAACAGCGGCGTCACTGGCAATGGAAGCTGTACGTGCTATGGAGGCTACACTGGCCCCAGGTGTGACCAAGGTAAACAAATTGGTAGCTGTAGAGGGCCTGTTAGTACTAAACTATGATACGGGCTTGGATGCTTGTGTCCCAAAAGGAGCTGGGGAGCAACGAATAGCTTGGGAATGCAGAGGGAAGATGATCTGAGCGCTGCAGATCTAGACAGAGGGTCTGGTGCCCACTCCATGGCTGTGGCAGAGATGTACCATCTCTATGTGCCTCTGTTCTTTCTCTGGAAACCAGACAGGTCCTTTCTTCTCTCTAAGCCTTGTGGGACTCGACTACCCAGGCTGCCAGTGATTTAAAACTGTCTGCACTGCTTATATCCCCTGGCTTTTGCGCCCACTTGGGGGCCTCGGGAAACCACATTTGCCTTCATTTCCAGATATTTCATAAGGTAAGTTGTACCTTCCGGCAGTGCCCTGCATGCTCAAAGGGAAACTGTCTTTGCTGTGTGATTCCAGAGCTTCCCCTTTGCAAAGGTGTGACATGCGAGGCCAACAGCGAATGTGTGGTAAGGGATGGGACAGCGATGTGTGACTGCAAGCTGGGCTACAGAAAAAGTGGGAGCGCTTGCCAAGGTGAGAAACTTCTCTGTGACCCTAAATAGTCCTCTGTTTGGAAAAATCTTATTGCACTGGTATCTCTGGATGAATTTGATCACTGTGAATACAATGCAGAGGCTTAAGAACCTGTTTTTTAGGTACCCCTTTAAGATTAAGGGCTAAGTTTTTGGGTCTCTTCTCACTTGGTCCTGAAAGCAAGAAATTAATTAAGAGTTGCAGGTTCCATCCAGCACTCACTTGTAAGTACGTACTAAATAACTGTGACAATGGGATATTGGTGAGTCTGTACCAGTCTAAATAGTAAGGTATGTAACTGAAGGATTTCTTCACTGATTTCAGATTTAAGTGTGCGAATTGGTTTTGTTAAAAGAAAGTCAATTAGATATGCATGTGATTAGCTAGCTGTGGATACCTCTGTTTTCATTGGCTTTTTGCAGTTTTTGCTGACCCAACTGCAGTTTTATATATCCTCAGATATGATGGAAATTCAGAAGTAAATCCAAGCATCCTCTGTCACTCACACCTCCGTTACTGAAGTAACATGAAGAATGTGTCATCCAAACTCCTCAGATTAAAAACCCCAAAACATCTGCTGTCTGAAATTATTTTATTTTCTGGGAAATTTTAAAAGTTTAGTAGTATAAATTCCTTATAGTCCATTCTTTCCAGGCCTTTTGCATTCTGCTGTGCTGCAGTAAGTCTGTTTTGAAAAGAGGGATTTGGTTACTCTCACCTCTCATCTCTTTAACCGCAGCTCAGGATCCTTGTGCTGCTTCTCCATGCTCCCCCTTCGCCGTATGTAAGGTTCTTGGACCACAAAAGAATCAATGTACCTGTAAAGAAGGATTTCAAGGAGATGGGAAGATTTGCCAGCCCATAAACCCTTGTGTTGACAGCAATGGAGGCTGCCCAGAAAACTCCACCATTTGTGTTTACAGACGTCCAGGAGAGGTAAGGGCAATAACGGCATGTCAGCAACCTGTAAGGGTCTGAAAAATGGCAGGGTGCCAAGCTCTTCAAATGAGCTTACCATCGTGTTGGTCAAATCTGCTGTCCTCACCTTAGATTTTGCAAAGGGGAACCAGACATGTCTTTTGTAAGGTAACTTCTTTTGTAAAAGATGCTGAATGCAGTTCTATAATCACTGTGTTGCCTTCCCTTAGGCATCTTGTGTTTGCAAGCCTGGGATGCGTAGGAGAACTCCTTCATCTGAGTGTTCTGTATTTCCCAACGATTGTCGGCAGTATTTTTGTGATGTGACTTCCACGTGTGAGCTTGATTCCCAGGGGAATCCTAGGTAAGCCAGGTTAAAGAAGCTTATTCTGCAGCTAGAATGGAAACTCAGTTTGGATGAGCTGAATTTCGAAGAAAATGTGAGCTAACTGAGGAGAATGGGCTAGAGCCACCGTTTGAGAAGAGCCTGTTTGTAACAAGTGCATTGAAAGTAAAGAGTTTTACATCAGTCATTGTAAATTTTGTCATGTCACAAGACACTTTAAATCTAGGGCAGCAGCCTTCTGTGGTGTGAACTGGAGACCTAGTTCCCCAAGTTAGTGGTGGCAGTGGGGTATTATCAGTTAGTAATCCGTTATTAAAAGGGAGATGTGTGACTTGTTTGCTCCCATTTGCCCTCACGTGATTCTGAGGGCTAAGTCTTTATCTCTCCTCCCACTCAGACCTGTAAGCGAGAAATGCTTCCAGATTGACAGGGAAGGGGGAAGTTGAGGGAAGAAACACCAGACCTCATTTAGTCCTCTGAAGCAAAACACCTAGAAGTTGATACCCCTTAGATGGGAAATATTGCCAGGTCTAGGATCATTTTTGCATAATGGCCTCCCAAACACCAGAGAAAGCTTCATCGAGGATTTTGTGTGTTACCAAGAAAAGGTGGAGCTTCCCTGAGAGACTGAAGAGGGCAAGAGCAGTCCCACCTCCTTGACCCTTCCTTCTCCAGTGCTGCTAAAACTGTTAGCATCCACCTGCTCACTGTGTGCTTCAGGCCAGAACTGAAACACAGCCGCTTCCCTTTCTGAAGATACGCTAGCAAAGTGCAGGACGCGGTGTTCAGCACAGTCCCTGCCTTAGTATGTCTGTTCCCCAGCAGCTGGCAGTCAGCCCTCTGACACTGGAGTAATGTCAGATCCCTCCCCTGTGTTGCATGTCTTTGCATCCCTGAATCAGAAATAGCAGAGCCGATACTTCTTGGACAAAACCCAAACGGAAAAAAACATGGTTATCAGCCAGTGATCTTAAGTAGTCTCTGAGTAATGACTATAAATCCGTGTGAATCAGGACAAAGATTTTCACATGTAGATAAGCTTTTCTGGAAAAGTCATTAGCCTGACTGGGGCCCTCATTAAGTCTTAAGAGAAACCGTAGCTAACTGATGTGCTTGAGCTGGCACTTCTCACTGAAGCTGAGGGGTCACATTGGAGCTGTTTGCTAGATTTTCACATAGGCTGTGCTTTTTAGGGATTACCTCAAATTGTCTGATGCTGAATATCTAGTTAGAAAGGTGTGGATAATTATATCGTGGCTATCTGTACCTTGAACTTTAGAGCAGACAATCCTTATGTTGATTGTATCTGAGAAAGCATCTTCATCCTCTTCGAGTAGGTCCAAATTTGCTTGCACTCCAGAAGTGTGCATATTTTTTCCTGTCACTTAGTTTAGGCAGAAGTTACTAAGCTCTTACCTACACCTTAAAGCTGAGATTTGTCTTTCAAGTGTAGATACCGACATGTTCTACTCATATTTGTTGAGTATGTTGGGAACTGTTTTATGATGGTTTGTTGTGTTTCATTCTTGTCTCTTAGCTGTGTGTGTAAAGAAGGGGAGATTGGAGATGGGAGAAGTTGCTATAAAGATCTCTTGAGTGAGATAAATCGGTATAATTCACGAGGAAGGTTTGCTAGGAACTTAAACGTCGCCAGGAAGATGTTTGGTAAATGTCTTTTGAATTTTTGGGGGGAATGGGACAAATGTGGGGGCAAGAGTGTGTCAGAAAAGGCTCGAAACCTTTCAGCGTAATAGAACTATTTTTCAGTGTATGACTCCGGGGAGATGATATGGCAGCCTTCCAGTACTTCAAGGGGGCCTACAAGAAAGCTGGAGGGGATATTGTACAAGGGCATGTAGTGATAGGACAAGAGGTAATGGCTTTAAACTGAAAGAGCGTGGATTTAGATCAGATGAAAGGAAGGAATTCTTTACTGTGAGGGTGGGGAGACACTGGCACAGAGCAGCTGTGGGTGCCCCATCCCTGGCAGTGCCCAAGGCCAGGCTGGACGGGGCTGGGAGCAGCCTGGGCTGGTGGAAGTTGTCCCTGCCCGCTGCAAGGGGGTTGGAAAAGGTGGTCTTTAAGGTCCCTTCCAGCCCAAATCAGCCTATGATTCTGTGATTCTACAAAATTAAACACGTCACATCTCCAAACTCAGATTACCAGTTCTGGATTGTCAGTTGAGGAGACTGTTAAAGAGAGTACTGTGGCTGAATGTATTAGGTATTTGACAGTCCTGGTGAAGGATGTACCATATCTGCACAAGAAGGAAAACGTGCCTTGGAAGTGTGATTCAAACCTGTTTGTATCAAACCACCAGTGTGCCTCCACCTGCAAGTATCTGTATTGAAGGCTCAGCACTCTTTCAAGTGTCGTTGGTTCTTCGAGCGGTGATGCTTGAGGCTGGTGTGCCATGGGTCCTCTACTTAGTAGAACATCTACTAAGCCCTTAAATGGCCTTCTTGCCAGCATGCGCGTGTGAGTGGCAATTATGGAGATGAAAAGGCCTTATTCTATGCACCATGGTAATTTCTGAGTGAGCAGTTGCTTTGCAAAGGTAGCAGACTGGTTTAGAACCCAGGTACTGCAGGTGCGGGGAGTGATATCCACAAAGGTTAATTTTTGCCTCACTGTAATACAAGGAAAGAATAAGAACCCTTTAGCTCCCATCAAAGCATGTTTATGTTAGATACCTTCTCCAACTCATCCTCTACACAGTCTTCTCTACCTCTGCTAACTTGATGGGAGCATAGAGATAGGGCTCAAAGCTCAGCTTAGCTTTTGTGAATACCCCTCCCTGCTACGTATCACTGTTGCCAACACTTGTTTTTTGCATATGTTTTCCATAACGATTTGTGCTATTGGCAACCGCATGAAGATCTCTGGGATCTTAACTCCTATGCAGTGGGACTTAAGAGCTAATGACCTTTGTTGATGGGCCATCGATGATCGAGTGAGGACTGACAACTGTGGGTTCATAGCAGCTTCTCAAGAAGTATTTAGTCTTGATAAATCCTGTTTACACCCAGAAACTAGTTGTTTCAAGGAGAAGACAGAGGACACTTGGCCCAAGAACAAGGCAGTAAGCATGTGGGAGGAAAATTATTATGAATATTCTGCAAATGTCAGCAGTGATTCAAAGTGGACCGAAGTCACCAGTGATCCTTCAGAAATCTTGTGGGCAAGTGCTTAAAACTGATAGCAGCCAAGCTGGGCTGTGACAGAAATACAAAACTCCTCCTTATTCCTTGTAAACAAGTACTAGTTACCTGCATCAGGCCAAAAATGTGTAGATTGGATTGTGCTGTTAACAAGAGGAATAATTATTGCTGGAGTTAAACCGTATGCCAAGTAACTACTTCACGTTGCCACTCTTTTTACAGCTTCTGGTTGCTCCACACTGCTGACTAAATACGGGCCTTTCACAGTCTTTGTACCATCCCTTCTTCCGGTTCATGACAAAATGGAATTTAACGTAAGTTTTTTTGGTTTTAGCAAAATTGGTCTTAGGATTCTTTCCTGCCTGAGTTCTGCAGCCTGTAAAAAACTGATGGGCACACGAGAGAGGAACTTTGAAAGGCAGTATTTATAGAAGCAATCTCTTGGGAAGACTTTTCATTGTCTGGTTAAGTTACAGTTTCATAGAGGATGTTGTATCCCTTGCATTATTTTTAAAATCTCTGTCTCTCTTTACAATATTGACAGAGTTTGTCTGTTTTTAATGTCAGGAAGTGTAAGTTTCTCTACCCAGTCTTCATTTAAAGCTCTAACCTCCTGGTTGTGACTATTCTCAAAACTTTAGGTGGCTTTTCACTGCTTGAGGGTGGGGTTTTCAAAAGGGGCTGAGATTTGCATCAAAGTATTGGATTTTGGGCCTGTGGCCATGGTGTCAGCTTCTTGAGAAGAGCTTATTTTATTAATGGGGACAGCGAGTATGGCAGGGCTGGAGAAAACTGCTATGGAAACCCAGACAAAGGTCTGAGAATTCTAAGCTTCAGCAAGTAGGTCCTGCAGGTCATATTGGGGGTTTTTATTTATTTATTAGTTAAATTGTATTCTTTTGCAGTGTTTTTTGCACAGTTAAGCCCACAGCCAGGCTATCCATCATTAAGATGAGAAGGTACATAAGCTGTTTTCCCAGGACAGAGCTAAAAACCAGCACAGTTGGAGCTCGTGCAGTAGGGATTTTAATTGCGTGCTAGGCAAGGTGCCTGTTGTGTTTCAGGTGGCAGCTAACTTGCAGCTAGCAGTTGGTTATGAGAAGGTAAATGCCTTAAAAATAATCCGTACAGACCAACCCCGTTTGAACATTACATTTCCAATGTCTTAAAAAACTGCTAGTGATGGAAAGCACAGAAAAGAAAGGAAGAAACTAAATGTATATTCAACAGCTTAGACCACCTACATGGTCCAGCATAACCAAAGATACTGTATGGGGAGCTTCAGCAAGTTTTATTATCTGGAGCATGCAAAGATAGTTTTTATATTGTCCAAGTCAGTAGGTTTCTCTCTAGCGGTTTCCTCTGAAGTAGGTCACTTGCAGGTTAATCAGTCTGCCTGTGTTTGAACGTATACACAGAAGTAAAAGACTTGCCACAGTGCTGCTCCAGTGAACCAAAATGAAGAGGGGAAGCTCGGTCTTGTATGCTAAGAATTCCTCTATGTGTTAGCTGGGAGAAAGGTAATGTTATGGCTCTTTCAGTGAATGAGGTTCTTGAAAGAACATGTCCTTTATCTTCTTTATGTGGTCTTTATTCCCCAAAGGATACCACTGCTGAGCATTTGTGCAGAATGCACATCGTTCCTGGTCTGCATCTGATAGAAGACATGGTAAAAGCCAAGACTCTGTGGACCTTGTCAGGACATCAGCTAACATTCAGTAGCCAGGTAAAGGATCTCCTGAATTGAAGTCTTGGAGCGTTGCTTTCATGTAGGACAGACTGGAGGTTGAGCAGGGTTTCCTTGGTGCACTTTCTTAACCAGAAAACCTTTTTCTCTAATCAGCCTGCCTGCGATCAGAACAACAAGATCCTTTGTGGAGTCCAAAGCAAGGTGATTTAAGACCAGACACCCCAAGCAACCACTTCTCCTGTCCTGCAGACAACCAGTTAGTCAGAATCTGACTTGTGAATGGTCTTTCCTTGGTCTGTATGTGTATTCCAGAGAAGAGACCTTTTCCCTACACTGCTAGCAGCTGCAATATCTATGTGGAAGAGGCAGCAAAGTCTCTCTTCAGACTGAATGCCTCTCCTTGGAGATGGTGTATTTGGACACAGCCACATGCTGAATATTTTCTCTTCCAGTTTCCCTTTTCCCCTCTTTCTATTTTATTTTTCTTAGTCGTCCCCGCAAAGGGTTTTTCATCATTATGTTTTGATATGGAAGGCTTTTTATCCCTTTTCCCTTTTCCGATTGACTCATATTTTCCAGCATCCACTGTTCTCTCTCCATCCTGCACTTTTCCTGCATGCATGCTCACGGCTGGCCAAGGGAGAGCCATATGTTTCCTCTCTGAGGATCCAGCCTTGGCCCTGAGGTCTAGGTTGTAATACATGCACCCTGCATGCATCAAAAGGACAAAGCACTGTTTAGAGCCAGGGAATCCGAACTGAGTTTGTCGATGCTCCTTTTAAATTTCTCTCCTGTTTGTTTGCTCAGGAGTCTTTTGATCTGGGAAGTCTGCCCTCCCCTTCCTTTGTTTCAGCCAGAATCCTCGGTGATGTGAACTGAAGTTCAGGGCAGGGAGTTCAAGAGATGCATGTGGTGAAATAAAAAGCACAGGGAAGCTGTGGTTGCCTGAACTTGGATTATGGCTGCAGCACCAGTATCTTGAGATGCTTAGTCTGCAGGTTACCATTGGAACACCTCCATACACCCAGCTTCGGTGCATGGTTGTGTACGGTATGGAAGGACCAGATACGTGCCTTATAATTCAGTGAGCCTGACTGGTTTGGCTTTGTTACGAAGACTCCTTGTTGGTGTTATTAACCAATAAAAGTTGCAATCAAAGCTCTAGTTACAGAATTGCCTCCAAACTCTGTACTGCATTGCCCAGGAGGCACTGTGCCTCTCTCCTTGTATTTGGCAGACAGATGCAGCTGCAACTTGATGGTCAGGGCACCCTTTTGTGATCCCGAGCTGGGATCAAGCACTGTTCATACTCAGGCGAACTTAATTCTAGAGCTGATTGTCCTGGATTAGGTCTTTCTGTAGTAAAACTTAAAAGCCCCCCCCTCCAGGATCAAAACGTTACCCAAATTCAAGTAGAGGCGGGATGTTTATTTTACACCAGGCCACCCCTTAAATTTACTTTCTCCAGAGTAACTCTGGTTGTGCCTTCATCCTGCTGACCCATAGGCAGAGAACACTGAAGGGAGCAATGATTTATAGCTCTATTATGATAGCGCAGATATACCACAAGAAAGTAACCCATTATTATTATTATTATCCAGACGTACATCAAATCATTTCGATATCAAGACCTGCCAGGGGAACTGTACAATGTTTTGCAAGCGAACCTACCAGCAGCCAATGGCATCATGCATGTGGTTAACACCCTAAGGAAGAAAACCAGCGCTGACAACCTCAGAAACCCACAGGTACACAGACGTTTGTATTTCTTCTTTATGGGACAGTGGAATAAACACTTCAAAAAAATCTGTTTTCATCATTAAATTTCTGAATCGGTGAGGCTTTTTATTTAAAGGGAAAAGGTTATTTATTTTGTTTCTAGCTCCTGATAAAGCCTGTTGGGCACTATTATGTCAGTGTACCATTAAAAGTAGCTAACAGCATCACATAAACCTGATACAGACCTCACAGTAATGCTTTTACAGTGCTTGGAAGCACAGAGAATTCTGCTTTTATGAGGAAGGTCACTGCCTTCATAGCAGATGAGCTCTTTTTCAGTTGTATCTTACAGAAAATGTATCTTGCAGGATAAATATCGAAAAAAGCTTTTTTCACATATAAATCAAATGAAGATTTTCTTTAATTGGTCTGTGCTGCATTCTGAAATTGTAATCAAAAATTTGTATTTGCAGTAAAAATATTTAAAATGAGGACAAATAATCATTAGACTTTTGCATTTTGAAGTAATGTCTTGAATTTAAGACACTGGGGAGGGGCTTCAGGTTCAAGTTCTGCTAAGCACTTTTCCCTGTTAGCTGAGAGAAGTTTTTGCTACATCTACTGCATAGATATGCCTGAGCTTTTTTATATTGTTTATATATGCAGAAAGCAGGCCCTGTTACCTCCTACCTCCTTGCAAGTTACTGAGAGAATGACACAAACTCTTGGGTTTGGTAGGATTTTGGTAATAGTTTACACTTTACACTGTTGTAATTAATCTATAAAAATAGACTGTGTAATATCGTGGGTTTATTTTGTGTGTTTAAAAAACAGCTGGAATGTTGTGTTGAGTATTAGTAGCACATGGCTGAAGTGCCCTGAGGATAGTGTATAAATTGTACATGTTCTGGGTTTTCATATGGATTAAATTGTGCCCAGCACTGATGTTTGTCTGCTGTCACTTAAGATACTCTCAGTCTTACGACCTCCATGAGGATGTTTGCCAAAAAGGAGAGTCTGAGGTCCAGAGGAGCTGCAGCTCTGTGTTTGTGTACTCAGGTACCTGCGGAGAAGGATTTGCAGCTACTTTGGGATGGCAGGACAGTAAGAGAGCTCCCTGCAGAGCATGTCTTTCTCTGGACTTCTGACACTCCCTTGTGATGTTGGCTTTGCAATGAAGGCTAGTGATCACGTCAGCCATTTTTGGCATCAAAAGCCTTTGTACTCGTGTCCCTTGGAAATAACGTTCTGTGCCTTTGTGTGTTCTACGGGAAGCACCTTCTGCCAAAAAGCGTGCAGATTCCTGCAAATAAAGGTCAAACTAGTCCCTTCACAAGTTTTGATTCTTGAAGGGACATTCCTCCTTTTACCTTTGTCTTCATGGGCAATGTGGCAAAAAGGAAGGCATCTATTTCCTCTGTGTTTTCACAAATATGTGTATGTATTGTATTTTCCCAGTGGTGGGGCTCATTTGCAGGCGGCAGAGTGAACTCTTGTCCTCAAAGCAAAGGGACACTTGAGGTGACAGAGCAGCTCCACTGCCTACCAGAACTGATTTGTATATCACTGGAAGTAGCATGTCTCTAGTTTTACTGATAGTGAGCAATTGCCTCTTCATTTAATGTGATCTGCAGATGGGATTAGGGAAGCAGAAGGGTGCTCAAGTGCATGGTACCTTGGAAAATGTGGTTTGTTGTGCATCGGAAGGGCTTTGTGCCTAGGTTGCTGCAGGCTCAGTCCTTGCTAGGTCAACTGGTCAATATAGAGGGTTTGAAGACTTAGAGGATGATGGTTTCCTGTAGACCTTTACATCCAAATCACAAACATAAACTGGCCAAGGGCATTCCAGTATGTGCTCAGACCTTGCTTCAGCCCCAGGCATTTTATTCTTCTTTGTATCTTCTTGCAGAAAACCATTGGTGAGATCCTTGCGTCAATGGAGATCTTCAGTAGATTTGAAACTATACTGGAGGTGAGCATGCTTGCATCTGCCCCAGGAAGATGTGGCCTTGCTGCTGTTGAAAACCCCGCTACTATTTTTGTGGAAATTTTTGAATAACATTTAAATGCATCTCAGTGCTTTGGCTTGCTTTCTGTATGCTTTTTTCTGTGTAATTTCTTATTTTGTGTATTTTACATAAGCAAATTAATGGAAAAGATTGGAGCTTTCACATCTACAGGGGATCTGGCATAAGCAGCAAGCATACACGCCTCTTTTCCATCTGCTTCCCCACCTCCCTTTCCCCTCTCCCCTGGAGAGTTTGTTCTCCAAAGCATGTTTAGTTCTTGACCACTCTCCGAACGAAGAGTGAAGGTTTCATGACCACCCATGCCAAGCTAGATTGTAGCGACCTGTTTTGGAGGGGTTGAATAAAAGCAGTTTTCAGGTTATAAACCCTTGAGGCTGCTGCCCAGGGTTCATTGCATTAGTATTTTCACCAGGGACAGACTGATTTTCCTTTCTCTCCATCAGAGTCATCTGAATCTGCCCTAGCATTGCTCACAACAGTCTTGGCCTGCCTGTTTTCAGCTCTGTGGCTGTTAGTTGTTTACAAATCTCACTAACTGCAGTTGTGATTATAGACCTGATTCTCTTTTTCTTCTCTTCAGGCAAAAAGATACGGTTTTAGTCTGTGTATGTGTACTTTTGTGTTTAAAGCACGCAGGGAGCATTAGCCCAGCACCCCCTCGTTCAAATTGGCTGTATTCACACCAGTGCCTTCATTGTCTAAGCTATGTTTTTGTGGCATTTATGCCTTTGTTATATTACTTACCTATCCTTGGTGTCCAGTTGCCTCTTGTATACATTCGCCTTTCAATAGCTCGGTCTCTAGTGGGTTGCTTAGTTTCCACTCCCTTCCTGATAGACCCCCCCTTCGCTAACTCGTGTTAGATCCACGACGAAATCTTTTATTGCTTTTGCAGAACTGCGGCCTGCCTGCAATACTGGATGGACCAGGCCCCTTTACTGTATTTGTACCCAGTAATGATGGTGTGGATAAGTTGAGAGATGGAAGGCTTATTTACCTTTTCACAGAGGTGAGAGCTCATAGTACTTGAAGCCATCCTGAGCGAACTGTGTTGCACTAGGCAGTGCTGGAATGGCTTGTGCAGCGTATCTGATCGTTGCTTGAAGTTGTTCTTCCTGGGGGTGGCTGAACCATGTCTTTGTTTCTGTAAGGCTTTGAGAAAGAAGTGAATGCTGATGGAATCTGAAATGAGAACTATGGTTAACCAGATTGGTTAAATCTGATGTTTGGCTTTCTTTCCTCACCCCAGCTTTGGGTAGGGGAAAATGAAGGAACTTACTTGCCAAGTGATTTCACTGTTACAATACGTTAGCACTGTCAGTCATTGGTTAAAAGAAAATACAGTTGCCTCCTCTTACCCCTGAGCAGTGACACGTTATCCAATTCTTATGTTCTCTTCTTTCCTTAGGGCATAAATAAGCTTCAGGAACTTGTGAAACATCATATCTACGCTTCAGCAGCGGTAAGGCAGGCAGCTCTAATTCCACATGATTGGGGTCCTTCGAGCCAGCATGTTGTCAACTGTGTTGTTTGGCATAGAGGTCGGAGGGTTGATGACTTCAGCTGCTGCTTCTTGGACTCTCCTGGAGGAGCAGAAATGTGATTCAGGATCTGATGAGGCAAAAAGTTTACCATGGAAGTAGTTGTTGAAAGGGACAGCTTGTGCTCTTCCATCACGCAACTTGAGTTTCCTGGGAGTGATGGTTCCTCTTAGTTGGATGGCCTTTACAATGGAAATATTGTCTGGCAGTTTGCTGCAGGCAAATGCTCTTTGTTATCACTTTAATTTATTAAACTATTAATTAAGAGTTTACCTTAATTATGAACTCTCCAGCCTACAGTTCCCCTAAAACACTAATAGCAGCAATACAAAAGCTATAGCCAAGCGAAGAATTGGTCCAAACTTCCTTCTGCTTTTCCTCAATCCTTGGGCTTCACCAGTAGCTAAAGTTAGAGATGGAGAACTGGTGCAAGTGAGCCTGTGCTCTGACCCAGTACTGCCAATTTTGCACCAGCATTGCTGTGTACTATAATGGCAGGGTAAATAAAATCAATGCAGTGGACCAGCAAGACGTTTTCCCTTATATAATAAACAAGATAAACGTTTAAAGTTAGACACAAAACCTGCGGAGGAAGTGAATACTCAAGTATTATGGTATAATGTCATGTCCTTCATTAAGAAACATCAATATTATTCCCATTCTTTACTGAGAAGGAAATGTCAGTCCTTGTGATTTTCTTAATGCCAATAGAGAAAATAAGCAGCACTTTGACAAAACGTAGTCAATGAATACAACATGGTGACAAGCTGAGCTACTTTTTAGTAACCTGATGGACACAAAAGTAGCAATTTATCTTGGTTCTTTTCTTACAACTTCTCAAATCACGTTTCTCAATACAGTATCTGCAGCTTACATTTTTGCTGCCTTTAGAAATAAGCTTTAAGTCAAAATGTATTTCCTATTATGCTTCTGGCCAAGCTTTCATCATTTATTGACCATGTCCTGCAAAAATCCCCTTATTATTCTGACCTTACGTGTAGCTGTATTACTGAAAGACACTATTCGTGCCTTTCCAGCACTGTGGCCACCAGCACTGTGTTTGTGGTATTGCAGACAATTCAAAGTCTTGTTTTTCCTTATGTCCGATTGTTTGCGGTTAAGGTATTTACATGAAATGTAAATGTTGAAGTCACGTCTGCTTTAGAATGTTTTTCAAGTGGTGGGAACCATGGAAGGATTTTGTAAGCTCTACTGAAATGATCTTGCTTTTTTGTGATACTGTCTCCTTGTGTTTTTACAGGTGACTGTAGAGAAACTGATAATGATGCCACACATTGTTACTATGTCTAACCAGATAGTTACCATCAACATCAGCGCAGATGTAAGTATGAATCAAACCCCTTTTGGGCAAACCCTCCTGTGCAAGGAGAAAGTCTGGATGTGGTTCTGAACAATGTGGTTTCAACCCATCTGTGCTTCCTCCTCTACTTAAAGAACTAGACTTAAATGAGATCATTGAATTGGTTTGCTTCTTAGCCAACCTGTGACTCCACGAAGTGGCTTGACCATTTGTGTGGTTGCACTTGATGTTGTGTGCTGTCTGTTTTCTGTGTTGGCTTTATGTAGTTGATACAATGTAATGGGCTAAAGTGCAGATAAATTATTTGTGTTTCTGCATCAGGGAAGAATTCTGATGGATGAGTCAGGGATCCCCTTAAACATGCGAGACATTGTGGCATCAAATGGTATTATTCATACTTTGGATGGCATCTTCATCCCTCCTTCAATAATTCCCATTTTGCCTCACAGATGCAATGAAGAGCAACATAAAATTGTGACAGTAAGTGAGCTTCTTCCATTCTCACGCTAACGGTTGCTGTAGACCCCACACTTACCCGGAGGGACAAAAGGCTGTGTAAATTGCATTTGGGAAATGTGTTCTCTTTGAGAGGTCCCTTGATGTGAATTTAGGCAGTATCAGCACCACCAATGTTTCTTCTGCTAGCACTTGGCACTGCTCTCCTGGCAACCAGCAGATGTTTCTTGCAGATTCTTCTTTCCTTGCACCCATCTTGCCTTTGATTCAGAAATACACTTGCCGTATATGATCTTCACACCATAACCCAGCTGACAATGGTTTGTTCCCGTCGCTGTTAGCATTGGTGTCCTGTTGTCTGGACGGGAAGCAGTCATTCAGGAGCAGGAGCTACAAATGCGGTGCGGTATTCTCACCTGAGCAGTTTTGAATGCCTTACTTTAGGTGCTTATTCCCCAGTTTGATCATTGGTAGGTAACTGAAGGAAGAAGATGAGGCTCTGAATAGGCAAGAGGTACCTGATTTGGAGAGACACAGTTAAGCCCAAGTGGCCAGAGGGCCCACACAGCTCACTGATGTGGTGAGGCGTGCTGCATGGGTGCCCAGAGTGTTTTCCAGCATAGCTGTGGAGCAGCTGTGTGGCTGATAGACTCACAGGGTGAAGACAGACCCCATCTTGCAGTCAGGTGCAAGTATCTCCTTGAGACAAAGGAGTCATTTTATTTAAGTGATAAACTTACCCCATTTCAGAGTACGGAAACTCCTCCCTAGAAATGTTTCTGATACATGTTGTGATGTTTTGGATATATACTGGGAGTGGTAGCTCTGTAGTGTTCTTGGCATGGGGAATGGGTTCCTTTAAGAAGATTAAGTTTCCCCCTCTTGTTTTCTTAACAGGGCTCTTGTGTGGACTGTGAGGCCCTCAACAACAGCATTTGCCCACCTGGCAGCAGAGAAATGGTAAATATTTTTGATTGTTTTGGTAATTTCTTCTTTGCATGATGACATACACTGATATAAGGTTTCTAACCCAAGCCACTTCTAAATAAATGGAGAGCAGGAAAGGCAGCCAGTAGAGAGGTTTGTTGGAGGATATGTTCTCCCCACATATCCCTGCTCTGTGATCCCGGACTGTCACCCGCTAACTGCTCTGTGCTGTTTCTTATTCTGAAGTCTGGTTGCTGAATCAATGGAGAGAGCTGTGAGACAGTCTGGCTAAATGAAATTGCAGGCTTGCAGCTCGCTCTTAGTGCTTCTGCTCTGCTTAAGGCAGAGTTTTCCTGCTCACATGCTGAGTCTGCTAGCTCCTCCAAACTGCTAGAACCCAGCCTGATCCCACCAGTACCATCCAGTATTACCATATCACGGCAGTACTGTATCACAGCCTGTATCACGGCCAGAGAATCACAGCAAGCTTCCTGTGCTGCAGAGGGTGAGAAATAATTTGTTCTTGGCCTATGCTCCCTGTTGGTTCGGAGATAAGCAGAACTAGCTGAAGGTGAAGTAAGGAGGAGTCTGGGGGCTGGTGTTTGAGTTGTCCCATGCCGAGTTTAGCAGAACAGCAAGTTCCAGGAAATCCCCATGTAAAGGCCAGGCCCAAGCTCTTTGTGAAAGCCAGAGAGGTGTTCACCACTGTTGACTGTTGGGCGTCATCTCAGAGACCTGACTTTCAGAAGAACTTGCTGATGTCTCAGCATGAACGTCTGAAGTAGAGCTCTGCAAAATCACTAGTCACTCATTTTCCTCTCTGATTGAGGCAGGTGAAGCCAGAATCATCTGGAGCCCAATTAGCCTGTGTCTAACTCCATGACACATCACTGAGCATTGTTCCAAAATTACTTGCAGTTCTTTTCCTCCCCCTGCTCTCTCTTCCCTCTGTCTCACCTCCCTGTCTATCTCACCTTCCTCCCTTTTTTCCATTCCCTCCCTCCCTCTCTCATTCTCTCTCTCACTCCCCTCTGCCCCACTCTCCCTCCCTCCTTCTCCCCTTTCTCTTTCCTCCCCTCTTTCTTCCCCTCTTTTTCTCCACTACGCCCTTTTCTCCCTTTTGTGTCCTCTCCTTCCCTTCCTCTCTCTGTCCCCCTACCCTCTCCCCCTACTCTCTCCCACAGCGTACTAATTTTAGAAAAAAAGGGCAGCACCTTGGCTCAGACCTGGGGACTGCTGGGAGCAACAGGAAGCCACCATGTGCCTTCTTTCGTGATAGGCATGCCGTAACAGTATCTTGTTCACCTTGGCTCCTCCGTGAACTTCCTCAGCTCTCAGAGATAAGCATAGTTGCTCTCTGCAGCAAAAAGAGCAAAGGGCAAGGTTACAGTGCTGACGAGTTGTTGTGTTTGTACAGGAACCAACGCTCTTCCCAAAAGAATGTGTCTACATCCATGATCCACAAGGCCTGAACGTCCTGAAGAAGGGGTGCGCCAGGTACTGCAATCAAACTGTCATGGTGAGTGTGATGGAAGACCACGCTCCCTTTGAAAGGAGCGCAGCTTTGCTCTTCCTCATTCATCAAGAAGAGCTCTGACTCCTTGAGCTGAGAGAGGGCTGGATGGGAGCGAAAGCAAAGCTGTCCCGTGCAAGGGCTGTCCCCAGGACCATCACATAAACTGGCTACCTGCGTTTGCCTTGGCAAACAGAAAGAACACAGGGTACCAGCCTGCTGCGAATGCTAGAAAACAGCTCAGTTAAACCCGAGTACAATAATAAATAAAATAAAGGATGGATGCCAGTTGCAACCATCCAGCCTGGAGGAAGCCGTGAGTCAAACGGTGCAGTGTTAGCTCTGGCATGTTTTCTCTGAGAGTGCCCTGGTTTTAGCATTTCTCCCAAAGGAAACCGAGGGAAAGTGCTGTGAGCTGTGAAGTGATCGCATCCTGTTTAGGAAACATTGTCAGACGGTTCAGGAAAGTCACTTTTAGCAAGTTGATGGACCTTATGCTTGTGTCTGCAGCTCCTGAGCTCTCACAGTGCTGACTATATGAAATGATTTGTGGGTGTCTCATTAAATACTGCTGATTGTTTGTCTTGTGATTGTTCTTCCACTGGTCATTCATGATGAGGCGTGTGATCCAGGGCTGATACATCCCTCCAAAGAATGCAATCCTCAGCAAAGATCAAGTAGGAGTGAGTGGGCCAACACTGTTGAACAAATAAAAAATATGGACCCTACTCGTTGAAGCCAGAGACAGCAGAAAACAGTGATTTATTATGAGAAGAGGTTGTGAGCAGAAAGAGGGGTTTTGCTGGAAATTAATCTAAGTGCCAGAGCTGTTAGAAACGCAGATGCCAAATGAGATGGTCCATTTCAGTTCATGGCAGAGAGGAGAACCAGGATTTCAGAATTATGAGGCGGGATGACTCCAGGCAATTCTTGTGAAGTCACGTCATACCTTTGCAATTTTGCTTTTGTTTCAGAAACCTGGATGCTGCAAAGGATTCTTTGGTCCAGACTGCATGCCGTGCCCAGGGGGATTTTCCAGTCCATGCTATGGCCGGGGAAATGTAAGTACGGAAGATCCTGCTGCGTTGCAATGTGCAGCTGAGACAGTGTGGTTAGAGAGTGTAGCTGTAGACAACTGTAATTCAGTTTGTGCTCCAGAGCTAAGCCCATAGCAGTGGCAGCAGAAGATCCAGGGAGAATGGCATGTACTCGGTGTGTTTTAGATATTGAGCTCTAGTGTGAATCATGTCATGACTGCTGGGGACAGCTCTGCTTATGTGAGACATTGTTTTACTACCACCACTCTTCAAAGTCCTGGGTTTTATTGCAAGTCTCAAAGTACCTTTGATAGCTACCAACACCTCAGCTTTGCCTTGGTTCTGTGAGTTTCCATCCCTCTGTTTTCCTTCTAGTGCAGCGATGGCATACAAGGGAATGGCAACTGTAACTGCTTTGAAGGTTTCAAAGGAATAGCCTGCCACATCTGTTCAAACCCGAACAAGCATGGCGAGAACTGTGACGAAGGTTGGTAATTCTGATAGAGGGACTAGAGGAAAATGCAGGGCAAGGACAGAGTGCAGGGTCATGTATCCCAGATTCCCTTCTGGCAAAACCAGCATCGCGAAAGAAGTGACGGAAATGTCATCGTGGTTGTCCCTTCAAACAACAGTGGAGAAAACACAGCTGTTATGACAGTGGTGACTGGGGTCTTGGAAACATCAGCCAAATCTAGGTGTGGGGCTTTGATTTAGATCTGTCCTGCTAGGAAGGAAAAGACAGTTGACAAGGACCTTGAGCTTGATAGCCTAAACTTGAACCTGTCCTTACAGCTTATAGAAAACATGGACCCAGGCAGTCACAGGAAGTGTTCCCTCACCAGGTTTCGGGTTATGGTGGATGTCTCTCAGCAGACATCCCTCTGTCAAGAACAAATGGGATGATCATTTGGTTCACAAGAGGTTGTGAAGGAAAGTTGGGAATCTAAAAAATGCCTCGCTGTGCCGGATTCGGGACTTTTTGTAGTTACTGATCTTACTCCATGTACTTGTCAGATTGTGGCTGTGTCCATGGTGTCTGTGACAACAGGCCTGGCAGCGGTGGTGTGTGTCAGTCCTGGTCCTGTAAGGAAGGCTATACCGGCAAGTTCTGTGACAAGACGTCCAAGAACTGTGGCCCGAGCGGACTGTCCCAGTACTGCCACCAGAACGCTGTCTGCAGCCTCAATGACACAACAAGGTCAGTCTTTTTGGCGTGCCCGTTCAGGTGGGCACATCGTCATTGTACAGGCACTCAGCAGCTGTGAATTGTGTATGTCTGTCTGCGTTCTTGTTGCACAGGATAGATAAACGCAGCCAACCTCCTAGAAGTCAAAGCTAGGTTCTTGCTTGCTTGAGGGGCTCAAGCTGCCTTTTTGCTCTCTGCTGGCTTGCAGAAGGGGCTGCTCTATCTGTGTCCCTTTTGTGCTTATACTTTAAGGTGCATCTGCATGGATGGGTACGAAGGTGATGGGTTTTCCTGCCAACCCATCGACCTGTGCGGTCAGCCAGAACGAGGAGGCTGTTCAAAGAATGTAAGTGGGGCCAGACGGTACCAGTATGGAGAAGCAGCTCCTGTCCATCAGAGCAGGAATCCAGGACTCCTGGGACTGTTACAGATTTTGTGTGCTAACTTTCCCTGTCTGTAAGATAAGGTGAAATAACAGGAACCTTGACACACTTGTCATAAGGATGTCAGTCGTTTGGGTTGGTGCCAAAATGCAGCACCCCAAGGAGAGTTGGGCTGGTTTGCACCAGATGTTTGGGCAGCCATGGAGATGAGCGGTACAGACAATTTTTGGGTTGTATTGATCTTCCCAAGTTCTTGTAATGTGTGTTAGTTTCTCTGTCGCTGTGTTTAGGCTGTAGCTTAACTGTGAGCTCCAGCTTGTATTTCCAGTAGCCATCAACACTACATTATTATCCTTAGTAAAAAACTCTGGTGTTTTATAATGGAAACGACTGCCAAATGGTCAGACCTCATTATAATTTAAACCTCTTAGTGGCAGGAACACATTGGGCTGTGTAGAAGGAAATAGGATGGCACTGGATACGACGTAGGTCTTTCCTGAGAGAGATCTGGCTTCCATCATTGATTCCATTGAACATTTCCAGGCAGGAGATTGTGTGAAGAGAATTCCTCTTCAGGGAAAATCTCTTCTATAATGCAAGAGCTTTACAGGATGGTAGGGAATGCCCTGGGAGTTCTGAGCCATCCTAGACACAAGTATCTGCCTCGCTGAAAACACAGAATGTTTCCAGAATCACTATATTATGAAGCTGTCTGACTTTTCTGGAGAAGATGCTTCCACCCCCACCCCCAGCGCTGGAGTCAGAGTTGGTCACTCATAAGTTCTCCACAGTCTGATGAAGGATATTTGCTGCTGTATTTGCATTGTGCTTCTATTTTGCGCTATTTGCATTGCGTTTGCATACCTTCTGCTGAGTGTCATTTTTTTCCTCTCCCTTCTCTTGGAGGCTGCGTGCACCAGTACGGGCCCCGGCACTGCCACCTGCCAGTGCAACACAGGCTGGACTGGGGACGGGAAAGCCTGCGTGGCTATAGACAACTGCATGCTGGAGAGCAGAGGGAACTGTCACATCAATGCTGACTGTGTTTATATTGGCCCTGGCCAGGTATGATCATGCTAAGCAGGCTGATGGTGGACTTCACATTTACTAAGCTGCTCTGAGATGGCCCTGGCTTGCCAGCTGTGGAAATCAGGCTGGTCAGCTGCAAAGGCTGCGTGGCTGCTGCCAGAAACACCGGTTGCAGCTAAACCCACACAGTGTACTTGCATGTGGTGAGACGCAGTGACGTGTTTGAGGCTGCTGCTCTACTCTCAGAATTTTTTGCAGCAAAGGGAGGAGACTGCGCTCCATAACACATCTTGGTATAAGGCATCAGTTGCTGTGTCCCTCTTGTTCCCAGATCACAGCATTGTCTCTGGGTGATGCTAAAATATACAGAAAAGCGTGTCTGTGGAGGGAGCTGGGCCGGGAGTCAGGCATCTTGAGATAGGAGGAAGGCGTGCAGGAGAGGTGGCTTCTCAGGGTGCTGCTTCTCAAGGTGCTTCTTCCCACTGAGCAAGGAGGGCATTGGACAATGTGCTGAGAAAAGGAGCCAAATCTTTAGCAGGTTTTAGTGAGATGAGATGTGCCAGTGCTCTCCTAGCTATCCTGAAAGCAGGAACTTTGGAGTTAACCCCTCCTCTCTTTCTGCCATTCACAAAGTCTGTGTCATTCCCTTTGAAAAGCTGAAATAGAGATGGAAACCATCACCTTCAAGTGACCACACACACAGCCAAGCAGTGCAGGGGATCACTGTGCTTGAGTAACCAGGCAGTGTGCGGGCTGTGATAGAGGATGGTGCTCTGCTATCTCTAAGGAAATATCTCCACATTTCCAGGTCTCAAAAGACCGGGAAGAAAACTTGGGAAAATAAATTAAGAATAGGTTTTGCTGCCTTAGACCTTTCCTGGGTAGCAAACGAGGATGCTCTGATAGGTCTGTAAAATTGAAATGTCTCTTGCTTGCAGAGCAAGTGCGTCTGCAAGAGGGGTTATGCTGGTGACGGCTACAACTGCGATGCAATCAACCCATGCCTCATGGACAACGGTGGCTGCCACGACTTGGTGAGTAGCTGAAGAGCCGTCCCAAGGCTGGCGTGGCAGTGGAGGTTCCTCTGCTCCCTGACAGAGGTTTTGCAGCCATGGCATCGAGAGAATTGCAGGGTTTTATGTTATGTCATCTTACTGGCATACCACTGAGGTGTTATAAAGGTGGATCCTCTTGATTTTTGTGAGTTCACACAACCAGAGCTATCACATAGGCTTAGCTGCATGAGGTATAAATCCAGCGTCACCATAAAGGCAACAGGAGGAAGGTGCCTGCCTGTGCGTGTTCCCATAGCCCCGGCCACGGAAGGCCAGAATTCGGTTCGCAGATAGGTGTAACACTGCATAACCTGTGTTTCTGCTCTCTCATTTCTCCTTTCCTCGTATTTGCAGGCTACGTGTGTGCCTCTTGGGGGAGGAGAGAGAGCCTGTGCTTGCCCTGAAGGCTACGTTGGGGATGGCATGACATGCTACGGGGACATTCTAAAAGTGAGTAAAAAGCAAGTATCTGAGGTCTTCTTGAGATTGGAGAGAAGTGGCTCTGCTCTCACATTCCTTTCTCTGTTACCTGAGTTGCCTCCTCCTCTCAGCCACCAGCCTGACAGCACGAGCATGTCCCAAGGCGACAGGGACAGAACTGATGCCAAGGCCAATTATTGCCAATGAAACCATTGGCAGTGGTTTCTAAGCTGCTTCAGCCCTGTCTGTCCTGTGCAATAAGTCATCTTTTCTTTGTTGTTTGGAAGGTTTTTCAGGTCAGAGCTGCTAGGCTCATTTTCTGTCATTAGAAATATCAAAGGCCGTTGTGGATTCAATCCGTCCCTGGTAAACATGAGCAATTGCAGAAGAGTTGAAAAGAGTTTGGGTTTTGGGGAATTTTTTTTTTTTAATGCCTGAAGCTTGGGTTTAGAAGTACCCATCCCTCCCCACGATACGTGGTGCCGGTACTGGTTGTGGGGTGAGGGGCATGTCTAAGTCATTATTGCCAGCTTTGATATCGCATAGGGCTCCTTTCCCACACCCTGGGTCTCCAGCCCTGCAGCCTCCGTGCTCAGCAGGGGTAACCCTTCTGTTGTTTCTATTTGGAAGGAGCTGGCCAGGAATTCCCACTTCGCGGGCTTCTACAACTGGATTAAGGTAAGAACAGCCATGGGATGCCGGCACAAGTTCTGAAGAAGTGAAGCCTGTGTGAACGCTGCTGTTAGAGGAAAAGCAGCTCCATTTATCTTTTTCATTAGAGAAACACAAAACAGTGAAGGAGAAATCATTACAGAGCAGGCATGTAGAAAAGCTCTGAAGTTTGTGATAGTGTGAGGGTCATGAGTGTGTTTTGGGAGGCCTTGTTTCCAGCACAGGAGGAAGCTGGAGCTGTGCTACACTTAATTTTGATGATTGTATCATCTGTAACTCCTGGCCATCATAAAATAGTACAGAAGGGAAAGAAAAAGAGGTAGCATTATAATAGCTATTTTTCAGAAGAACGTGCTTTGAGAAGTCAGACTCCTCGTTCCTTTTCTTGTTACTGCTTCCCAGTCTCCAGTGTGGCAGTAACAGAGATGTTCCACAGACACCAGCAGGTCTGTGGAAGCATGCTATGATGTACGGCAGCTAATTGAGCTTTAGCTTACCTGTCCTGCTGCGTACCGTGCTTTTGCCAGGAATAATCTTGGTCCCTGCCCCAAAACTGATGTTGTGGGTTCAGGAGGGATTTATGGATATGACTGAAGGGGGTTTGAAGATTAATTGAAGCGTGAAAGTAGGGCTTAAAGCAGCAGGTTTTCCCTTGGCAAACGGGTGTCACCTGTCTTGCCTACACCACCTGTGGCATTCATTGATTGCCAACAGCACTTCCCTGCCGTGCCCAGGAGAGCCTGCTGTGCTGCCGAGCATATGCCGTCTTTCTGCACATCCCTTTCATGCGACTGCAAGAGCAGGATGGCTGTTGGTTATGTGCTGTGGTATAGATGTGACAGTGTCACGTCTTACTTGTTCATTTTTGTGCTTTGGACAACAGAAATCACTCTTCAGCATCCCAGCAGGAACCAATGTCACTGTCCTGGTGCCATCGGAGGAAGCTATCAAAAACTTGAGCCAGACTGAAAAAGATTTCTGGTTGACGCCCTACATGCTGCCATTTTTAGTCAGGTACGAGGAGACTCCTGCTTTTGCTTTACTATGCCAAACAACAGTAACAAAGCCATGAACTGGATTTCTGCTGATACAAGACCAACAAAGAGTCATCTTAAGATAAACATAGAAGCAAGATTAAATATCTAGCAGGCGAAGAATTTCGTAGGTCTTTAAAACATAACGGACCACAGGCAATGGGAAGCGGGTTTGTTTTCCATGTGTTTGCAGAGAGAGATTTTCCCAGTCATGTAGATGCAGATGGCATCAGGACAAGTAATTCCCTCCATCATTCTCTCCACATGCTTAACTACTTCATGTGAGAGACGTGAATGTTGGGTGGTATGGTCTTGTCTCTCTGTTATTGCAAACAGCGCCCTAATCTTTTCTTCACCTGTCTTTGTTCCCTTCAGGGCCCACTTTCTTGAAGGTGTCTTCACTGGTGAAAAGCTCAAAAAGTATGACAGGCCAGAATTAGCCACCCTCAACCCACAGACCAAATGGCAGATAAACACCAGGAGCGGTGTAAGGGTTTCTTACATAATGCACATGTACCAGTATCAAACTAAACTGCTCGGGAGCTGCTGTATCCAGTGGGGAGGCTGGATGGGACACTGATGCCCTCAAACTCAGACATCTTTCAAAAATTGTACCCGGATCCATCATGTGCAATCTTGAACAGTGTATTTGTTTGGAACTTGCTTGACAATTTCTAATCCTTTTACTTCTCCTGATACTTTTGCAGGTGTTAACCATCCAGAATGTGAGTATAGTCATCAGCGACATCCCTGCCAGCAACGGTATTATTCATGTCCTCAGTAAGGTACGTCAGTACATGCAGTACTAGGAAATGCTGCGGCTGTAGCAGCAGGTTTGTGTTGCAGCATCTGTGATGGGGCCAAGGAGGAATACATGTGTGGACCGTTAGGGATATGATGGCAAAGATATATTTGGTTATCACAAGGTCCTGACAGATGTTTCCTGTGCAGCAGTGTTTAATGTTTAAAATACTTGTCTCCAGGACAAGCGAGAGGGAAGTTCCTCTTCTCTTGGCTGACAGAAGAAGAGTTAAAGCTATTGCAGAATTGTGTAAAATGAGGCCTTTTCTAACTGCCTTTCTTGCAAGCAGGGCAAGAGTCTAGTGATTTCTCCCAGAGCCACTTGCCCAAACTTGCTTATGAACTCGTTGTTTCCACAGGTTTTGTTGCCACCTGCAGGAGATATCCCACCAAGTCCTCCAGGTCTGCAGAAACAGCTTGACTCAGTTGCCTCATTCAGCACATTCAAGGAGTTGCTACAGGTAAGCAGTTGAGGTGAGCAGCGTTGTGGTTGTCAGAACTGTCTTTTGAGTAAATGCCCACCTTACCCTGTACTGATGGACCAAAATTTGGACTGCCTGGTGAGAAAAGGGAGACCACTTGTTTTCTGCCATTCATGAGGGATCTTCTGGGAAAGCTCTTTTGAGCAGCCCAAGAGTTAAATACTTACAGGTAGTTTACAGTGGAAGCCAGCCTGTCTGCTGCAAGCACATTCATGCTTGTACAGGGCAGAGACACCTAGAGGAAAAGGAAGGCTTGCTCGTCATTGGGAAGCTGCACTTATGTCAGCGCAGGAGGAGGAGCAAGCAATTAGATGTGTGTGACTGAGCAGAAGCCATGTATCCCGTTTTCAAGCGTTTCCTCTAGCGCTCTTGCCTTTGTAATTGATTTCATGTGTGGTTTGGTTTTTAGTGAGTACAAATGTAATTACTAATGTTCCTGTTTGGACATTTTGTAGCAATACCAACTCATTGGAAAGATCGAGTCCTCTGAAGAATATACCATTTTTGTTCCTGGAAATAATTCCATTGAGGAGTACTGCCATGCTGCCAATGTGACGCAGCTGGTAAGGTCGCTGCTTGCTTACAGTTTGAATATGTATTGCAGTAAATGCAGGGACATGTATGCTGTCAGATCATAAACTTGAGTTTAGTAGATTTGAGCGTGGAAAGGAAAAGCATATCTGGTGCTAAAAGTTGGGAGAAATGTGGCAGAGAGAAATGAGAGAGTTTCCTGGCGTGTTGCAGTGGGATCTGAAAAGAACATTTGGACCTCAAATGCAAATTTATGGGTAGATTTGTATGTGGGTAGATGGTACAATGTGTTCGCCTTCCTGGCTGGCTGTGGCAATTTTCAACCTTTGGAAACATTCCAAAAAGCATTTATGGCTTCATCCAGTAACAGAGTCATCAGGTGTGATCAGTCATCTGTGAAGGGAGTTAACTAGGTTCTGTGGGCTTAGTTAGCCGTTACAGATGCTTAAGAACTCTTCTTATGCCATACCTCTGACTGAATTGTAGCCTAAGAAATCAAAAGAGTCCTAACATTTGGGGTTTTTTGTGGATTTAGGACAACGAGACAGTGCAGTACCATGTTGTACTGGGAGAGAAGCTCTTGCCCACGGACTTGAGGAGCGGAATTCATAAGAACAGCATGTTAGGGCTCTCCTACTGGCTCATGTTTTATCAAAACAGCACCCAGGTAAGGAAGGAAGACCATTCTGCCATTTGAGGATCTGGCTTGACCTATCACTTTCTAAGGCTGGTGGCTGGATACACCTATTTCTGTTTTGCACACGCTTACAAGTTTACCTGCTGTGATTG
Organism: Falco biarmicus; assembly: GCF_023638135.1. Lineage (NCBI taxonomy): Eukaryota > Metazoa > Chordata > Aves > Falconiformes > Falconidae > Falco > Falco biarmicus. Next base: position 106,530,960 of record NC_079291.1, read on the forward strand.
ACAGCTGTTAGGCATTCCATGCAATGGGAGTTGAAGGTTATCGCATCAGCCATTTTCTTCTCCTTTGCAGAAGTTCATCAATAATATTCCTTTGGATGGAAAATTTCTTGAGACTAAGAATGGCATGCTGATTGGGGTTTCACAGGTCCTCCAGATACAGAAGAACCGCTGCACCGCCAATACCACCACCATACAAAAGGTAATGATGATTACCAAGGAGCTGACCACCGTTTCACAGGGTTTCTCCACCTGCTGAACCAAACTGATGAATAGCAGACACCCTACCTTGCCTCTTCCACAGGGATGAGACAGTAGCTTGTGGTCTAACCCCAGATGAGCCCCACGTGAAATGGGGCATCATGGAGAGCTGGTACCTCCTAGCCTCAGCCTGTACTTCCAGTGCAGCAGATCTGCAGCTCGTGTGCAGGTCACGTTCAGTTCCGTTGCTGGGGTACTCCCACAGTGCCAACCAGGGGGCAGGCAGACACTCAGACTCCCAAATACTCAGCAGTAGAAGGAAAATCCAGCCCAGTTCTTGCATGGCATGACCACAAAGCATTCCTAGAAAATGCTGTGGTCTGCCTGGGAGTCACGGCCAAAGTCCAGTCCGCATGTATCCTGTAGCTCTTGGCCATCTGAAGATTGCAGGGTCAGACTGAGGTATGATTAGAAAAAAAAGTATTTGCAGCCTTGCATGAAGGAACTCCAGGCCTACAGAAAGCCCTACCTCATCTCAGAGACTCGGGAGAAGTATAGCGTGTGATCTCTTGTGGTTTGTTTTGTGGTGCAGTCTCTGGAGTGCAGAAATAAGACCTTGTGTACACCACTGGAGTGCAGGAGTAAGACCTTGTGCGAAGCCTTTGATAGCAGCCAGGACCTGAGCATCATGCATCATGATTTTTCTTCTTTTGGTGTTTGGAGCCACGGAGATAAATACATCTTTGTCTTTGTCCCAGCCAGCAGCCTGTACAGCACCATTTGTAATTCAAGATTAGTGTCTTGGTGTGACGTGGGTTAGAGGGCACACATGTGACTTGTCCTCTTCTCTGTGCCCTAGTCAAGATGCGGGAAATGTGAGAAGGGGATCAAGTGTCCTGGTGGATCAGTTCTTGTGGTGAGTCTTTGATTCATGTGACATCTCACAGATAGTTTGCAGATAGTGCTTTGATGTCCTTTTATTGCTCTATAGATGTCATCTCGATACCTGAAAAAATGCGCCCTTGAGTCCTCCGTGGCTCGTTCATTAGCAAGGTGCGTAAGAGAAAGCAGAAACCAAGGGAGGCTTACACAAGAAAAACACCAACATGAACCATGAGGCTTCTTACAGAGCTGGCACCAGCCTTTCCCTGAATTTCAGGAGCTCTTTAGAGCGTACAGTGCGGGGAGTTTCCCCCCGTATCAGGGAAGAAGAGGTGGTTTTTTTCATCTTTTACTCTTTTGACATTATCACCAAGGAAAGCCAGTTTAGGGGTGCCGATAGCTATTTCCCAGCCTGGACTGTTGATTTGTTCACACAGATGGGCTGGTTGTGCCTGCAGCTTGTCTGTGAGTGAGTGACAAATGTTTCCAGAGCAGAAAACAACTAAGCATTTCATCTCCATGCAGGCTATGAATTGCCTAGCAGAGACATCTGGCTTCTTAGGCTTTATTACTATACTGTATGCCAAAAATTTTCCAATTACTTTTTTTCAGGATTCATACTGACATACATACCATGCATTTGGCAGGTAACAAAACAGGCTTTGTGTGGTGACCTCACATCTAGAAATGCTTCATTGGTCTCGGCTCTCAATACTCCATATTTTTAGGGCTGTTCCTGAAGCATAAAAAGCATTATTCCTCTGTTAGGCAAGAACGCTGCCATATGCTCCACAACGTACAATGTTTGTCTAAATATTGTAATATCTTCTATCTTTTTCTGTGTTAATTTTAACTGCAGGAATTGCCAGGAAGCAAGAATCTCGCCCGCTGTGAATTACGCTCTGAGGGTACAAGAATACTTGGCTGCCATTTCACCTGTGCAAAAGTTTCTCTGGTAAGAAAAACATTTGCCTCTGATTCATTTTGACAACAGCAAGATGGGTATTAGAAATCCACCATGGAAACACAGCCTGTGCTGGAGTCCTGGCTGCATTTGTGCCATTGTGTAGCAGAGAGTGGGCTTGTCCTGAGAGGCACTCTCCATCCCGGAGATAGCGGGCACTGGAGAAAAACCAAACCTGCAGAAATGTCTGCACAGTGATGGATTGTGGTCTGCTGCTTTGGCATTGTTGCTTTGGCTTTTGTCCTGCAGAGGAAGAGGAGTTGAATGTTTGTAGTCTGGTTTCCTAAGGAAATGAGGCAAGAGTGATGGTATTTTCCTTGTGCATGTGCCTTCCCGAATAACTGATGACTAATTGGAGCTGAACCAACGGGAGGAGCAGAAGGTCTCACAGCTATTACGGCTCCTACCAGTTCTGTGAAAATGTGTGGCTGGAAGGAAATGCTTGAAGAGGAAATGGTGAAAGAAAGACTTGTGTGAATTTGAGCTCTTACTGATACTGAAGCACTTAGTGGGAATGAGAGACTGAGGAAAAGGGAGAGAGGGAGCTGGGCGTACCGTACTCACATGTAGAGCGTCAGTCAGCTTCTGCGTCCCTTCATTAGACAATGTTTCTCTTCATCCGTACTGTCCACCTTGGTCCCATCATGGTTTCCTCCCTCCATCGGTAGATGGAAAAAGAAGTGAGAACAATTAAATCAGGCTTCTGAACCAATACATCTTCTGGGAGAGCCTCTCTCTGCCCAGCAGAGTCCCTTACTGGTGGGACGCACTAGGGACACAGGCGGGAGGTAGGCTGTGTGGGCACAGGACTGAACATTTACCTCACCAAATGGCCAGTGTTGCTCGAGGGCAGTGTGGACCTTTGTATGAAGATCTGGGCAACAAAGCTCCCCATTTTAGGGGGTTTACTCCATCCCAGCTGTGCACACCTGGCCCTTTCATGCATTGCCAGGTATTATGGCTATCGCATGGTCAAAGGAGTAGAGTAGCTTCCACAAGAAAGCTGCACGAGATGGCTCACCCCAGCTTGTTCTTGTTGGTTTTCCAGAGGTCCGTCTGCTGCCCTGGCTACTACGGACACATGTGTGAGATGTGCCCAGGGAAGCCAGGCCAGTGGTGCTCTGGGAACGGGGAATGCCAGGACGGCATCGAGGGCAGTGGAGAGTGCCGATGTCTGGAGGGGTTCCATGGCACTGCCTGTGAGATGTGTGAAGTGGGCCGATACGGAGCTGACTGCAAATCAGGTGACACTGATGGCTACCACAGCTTGTCCTGCCCTTGCAAGGGGGAAAAGTGGTCACATCTCAGCCCGTGGGAGGGAAGCAACGACCCAAGACCTCTGAGATAGGAGAATAGCTGACACGCCACTGAGAGAGGGACGGTGGGAGCGAGTGCTTGTGATCAGCCAGAGGGGTGGCCCCATTTTTCATCCTTAAATTAAGGCACGTTGACTGTGCTACGCTGCTCATCCTGCTGCCACCCAAACTACAGAAAGTAGAGGCAGGTGGTCTGGTCCTGGGCTTTTTGGCCTGGTAGTGGGGGAACGGGAGCTGATACTCTCGTGATATTTTCCTTATGGCAGTTTGATGCGTTGGATTGGGAACAGAGCAGCCAGCAAAGTGGCAGCAGAACTGCTTGTGAGACCTGGTTGGTTTGACAGTGATGAGTGTTTATATTTCCCCTGCAGAATGTGCCTGTGACAATGGCATATGTAACGATGGACTGCAAGGGGACGGGAGCTGCGAGTGTTTCCCAGGGTGGAAGGGCCCTACCTGCCAAGAAAGTAAGTGAGTGTGAAGGGGCCTGTGGTGTAATACTGCCTTTTTGGCAGAGAAATCTGTGTGATCCTCTTTAGTTGCCAGAGCAATTCTGTGCTAGCCAAGTGAGGTGACCACAGTCACAGTGAGGTGACCGCAGTGAGGCTGTTTGCAGGGTCCTTTACTCTAGACAGCAGAAATGGCCCCAGCAAGTGAAAATACCAAGTCACATTTGTGTTTTCTCTTGCAGGAATCAAGATTGACTTATGCAATAACACTTGCCATCAAATGGCCAAGTAAGTACAGACAAGGAGCTGGGTCGTTCTGAGAAAGCCGTGTGTGTTTGTATGCGTTTTACACACAGGTGATTCGGTGTTCAGGGCTTCGCAGATGGCTGGGAGAAGGTACTCATTAAAGATCATGAATGTCAGTTCCATTCTGGGAACTCTGGTGCTTAGCCGCATCCAGTTTCCCCAAGGATTTTGTCTGAGCATAAATTCTTTCCAAATTCCTTCTGCTTGTGTGGATGGGAGAAAGCAGAGACTCCGAGGTCTGGCCTTATTCAAGCCCAGTCTGGCTGTATTCATGGAGCAAATCAACCAGTATTTACAAGCCCTTTCTGCCTTGCCTGCCCTTGCCAAGGAATTAAATATGCTGATGGGCTGTGATAACTCCCTCTTGGTGCCTTCTCCATCCATTATCTGGTCTTCTATTTTGTGCTACCGGGACCCAGCCGTCTCCGTTGTACCGTGCGGAAGCACGTGGGCATGGCGAAGGTGCACTGTGTGAGGTGTGAAGCCTGTGCCTGGGGGCCAGCTCCCTGGCCAGCGTGACTTGAGTATTTGGTGCGGTAAAGAAATGGATGGCAGCTACAGGCATCTTCCTCCTGTGGTCATTGTGGTCTCTGATTTGCATATGCCAGGCTCATATAGTGTTTCCCAGTGGCCAAGCGAATCAGGAGGTGTCATCTGTGATTGTTTATCCCTTTCTTGTTTCAGCTGCCTCAATAGTTCTGCAGATTCCCCACCTATGTGCTTCTGCTCCGCTGGATACACAGGGAATGGGACCCATTGCACAGGTACAGGCAGCAAGTGTGGGCAAGGTTCAAGGCTTGAAACACCTGCTGAAAGTTCGGGGGGAGGGTTGTTTGTGAAATAAATGGCATGGTATTGCTAGGGGAAAGATCATTCAAACCTTTTTCCTCTCAGCTATCCACCATGAACTCTGCCATGCTTTGGCAGAGAATTTTTCCAGTCTGGAACTTAGTATGGGATGCTTTTCATGTTGCTAGAGCCTGTGAGAGAGGAATAAAAAGGCAGGCAAGAGTAGCAGGGCAGTTCTTACTGCTTGTGGAGTGAGATGCACGTGAAGGGGTTCTATTAGTTCTGAGATCACAGCAATGGTGGCAAAGATAAAGCAATTTTGGCCATGAATCCTTGGAATACCGGTGCTTCAATTTGCTAGAATTTTGTGCTCCTCCTGTTTGTTGGCTATGCCAAGATCAGGTAGAAGCAGTGCAGCAGTTACACCAAAATGAGGTAGGATTTGGGGATACTGCTCTAGAGCTACATACAAACCTGGTCTACGTCAAAAGCAAATGGACCACAAAAACCCACTCAGAGTGATAGACCTGTAACGGTCAAAACACTGGCAGACATCACAGTTTCTTTTTGGTATTGCCGTTGTTTGAAAAGGAGTGAGGAGGGGGGAGGAAAAATAATATTTACATTGTACAGGAGAATATTTTTTTTTTTCATCTACCATTCATCCTCAGTGAGCAAATGCTGTGACAGAAAGACTTCTCAGACCAGTTTGGGGGTTACTTGAGCTCAGCATGACTTTTGGATTGGCCTCTCTCAGGTCCGGGAGAGGCCCCATGCCTTTAAAGGACCTACAGTTCCATTGAGAAACAAAGGGACTTTAATAAGATGTTGTGATTTTGTTAAGATGGTCATTCTGGCACAGTTCATCTTTCCTAAATGCTCGGAGCTGATTCTGCTTCTCTTGTCCGTGGTCACAGAAATAGATCCATGCGTTAGCGACCACGGTGGCTGCTCCATACATGCTGTGTGTACTAAAGTGTCCCCAGGAGAGAGAACCTGTGTTTGTAAGGAGGGCTACGCTGGAGATGGGACGCTCTGCATGGGTGAGTGCTCAGCGCATGTTTTGGCGATAGCAGTGAAGCAAAAGGGAATTTCAGGCTAAAAGCATTAAAATTTCAGGTCCAAGTATTGAGCAACTCAATTCTCCTTTCGCTTTGCTCATGCAGTGGTTATTTCAAAGCAAGTAATTGCTGGTTGATCTTGATTCAACTGTCTTTTTGCTTTTTGTTGAGGTGTATGCACACATATGTGTACATGCATGCATATGTACCTGTGGGTAGCTGCTCAGCGTTCTCCCAAGTCATGATTAGTGAAGTGGTCACCACTGTCCCAGCACAGCGCCACACAAAACTGGGCAGAGAGCCCATGCTGCCCTTGGAACCTGTCTCACTAGATGGCCTCAGACCAGTGTTTTGGTCTCAAACCAAAAGAGCCCTGAGAGGTTTCTTGCCCTGATGCATGTCGTCAAGAGGTCCAGAGACAGAGGGTAAGAATAGTCTCCCACAGAGATGCTCTGGGATGAAGATGGAGATGTGGGAGTGTCCAGTCCTTTCAGATCCTTGAAAGCACACCCAGGCAGGCGTGGGATTTTCTGTGGGCAGATTTATCACAACTCAAGAGACCCGCACGTGGCAGGAGTAGAACTTGCGGTCGTACCCTATTCCTCTGCCATCACGAGTCACTTTTCCACCAAAATGTTTGCCAAACTGGGAAGGTCCTCCCTGTTTGTTTCCTGATACCTCTTTGGGTCACCCGTTCCCAGCTTCCTTAAGAAGCCCCCAGCAATAATGTGGCCTTATTTTTTTGCTGCAGAAATTGATCTCTGTCTCGAAAGCAACGGGGGCTGTCACAGCAATGCAGAGTGCGTTAAAACAGGCCCAAGGAAGGTGAGTATTTAAGAAGGATGTCAGGGCAAGGTTATTATGGAGGTTATCACAGCTGTGTAATTTGCTTAGAGACAATCCTTTCCACTGCAGTGCGCTGCTTTGTGCTTATTACCTTCCACGTAAAACATTTGCCTGGAAGGGCATGAAAAGATTACTGTTTCCTTGAAAGCAGATGCCTTCTGTTGGCCAGAGGCTGGAGACAATCGCAAGTTCTATTTGTTGTTGACACAAGCATGGTTATTCATGAACGCAGCAATGGGTGCTACACCACATGCACTCCACCCAGCTCAGCTGTTGTGTGTTTCCTTTATCGGTTGGAGTTTCAGCCTGAGCTTCTGTCTGTTCTGCCTGCAGGTTGCCTGCAACTGCCTGCCTGGTTACCGTGGGGATGGTGTGAGCCAGTGCAACCCCATAAACCTGTGTGAACAGGTATGTCTGCATTTTGCTGTTACCAGAGGTGAAGGCCACTGCCTTGAAGCATTCCTTTCTCCCAACAGTTAAGAGCAAGAAGAGGGTTAGCCTGCTTGTTTAGAGCTGGCTGTCTTGCCTGTTCACCTACCAAAGGGATTTCATGGTGTGTTTGGTTTCCATTGCCTCTCGCAATGACCTGCAAGCATGTGAGCCACCTGGCACTCTCTGTTGTGGGAGAAGCAGTGTGGAAACCGTGACAGGGCTGGAGGCATGTGGGCTTGTTTCTCTGCATCCATTTTGTGTAGGACATACTAAAAAGCTTAAGAGTAATCTGTGCCCACGGCATCGCTGCCGTGTCAAAATGTCTCTCTGAATCATGGGGTTTGTCATCACTCTGTGTCCCAAAGTGAGGTCTGAAAGTCTTTTTTCTTGGGAGGATTTGGTGCTGAAAAGCCCTTGAGGATTTGGGTGAGGTTTAATCTAAGGCACTAAACAGATGGGAGGAATGGTTTCCTTTCCACTGGACAGGATGCAGTTAGCAGCTTCCACATGTAAGCAGCCGTTCAAATTGTTGGCGATGCACCTCCACGCAAGCCTTTTGCTTTCCTTGCTAGAACAACGGGGGCTGTAGTCCATTTGGGCTCTGCAAGTACACAGGCCCTGGCACTCGAAACTGCTCCTGCTCTTGGCACAGTATCGGAGATGGCTTCATCTGCCGTGGCAAAGTGTATCAGGTGAGAAGCATGACAGCGTCTTTTGTGTCTGGGCCCCTGCCCTGCAGCAAACCGCTCCCTCCCCTCGAGTGTAAGCTGCAGGTTAGCAGATCTGTAGTATCACATTGACACGTGTGGTGTAGGAGTGGAGACAGGTACTTTGAGGCAAACTATCCATACATTGTAGGTGTATTTGGTGTGCCGGCTGTGGGAGAGAATCACAGTGAAGCAGCTTTGCTCCAAAGGCAGTCATAATGTGAACACTCAGCTGCTCTGGCCATACCTCTGGGGTGCTATTTTCTTAATGTTATAAGCAAATGGGGATAATTTTTTTTTTTCCCCCAAGGGAGCTCACTTCTCCCAGTTTGTGGGATCAGGGCCGGTGTTCCCTGTGGCCGTGTCAGGACTTGGGAGCCGGTCTGGAGGGCAGCAGGCTATCTCCAGCTCTGTTGACAGTACGGCAGCTGTCCTTGGGCAAGCTGGTGACCTTTTCTGGTAGTGGCAAATAAAAGCTATAATCCCCACATCAGAGCTGGGAGAAAAAATGACTCTGTTCTGTGCTTCTGCTCTTACTGAAAGTTAGTGTGGAGAGGAGAGGACATTTGCCCTGCCAAGCCCATGCCTGCCCCTCTGTACAGCATCCCAGAACTGGCAGTGGCAGCACAGTGAAGTTAAAGCGGAGGTTTCGTGAAGCGCTCGAGCTCTCCCATGAGCACGGGGCAGTTACACCTATGAGACCGCTGCTGCAGATGCAGCCGGCTTTCATCTCTCTGTCTGCTCCATTCTGCATCCATTCCTGCAGTGTGAACGGTCTAAGCAGAGGTCAGTCTGCTTTGTAACCTCCACATCATCTGTGCCTGCAGTGCTGGCAAGGGAGGGAGGGAAAGGTCACTGTGGTGTGTCAGGAGAACTGGTGTCTCATTGGGGTGGGACAGATACCTGGAGCAGGAGGAGTAGGTCACTGCGCTGGCTGGTGGGGAGCAAGTGGAAGGGACTCTGCTGACACCAACTGTTTCTCTTTGTTTAAGGAGCTCGGAAGGATCGAAGATGCATCCATGTTCTTTAAGATGATACTGGTTGGTGACAAACAGCTTTGTCCTTGTCTCTGTGTATTAAATCCCACTTAGGGTTTTCTGCAAAGGGTCTCGCTAACTGGAACCACGTTTTCTGTTTCCCTTCCCACAAATGCTCTTCTACCACAGGCAGAAAACATCAAGGAGCTCAGCGGGGTAGGGCCTTTCACTGTCTTTGTCCCACGCACAGATTTCATAGGGAACACCACAATGGTAAGTGTCCTCCCATCCCAAGTGCCCCCTGCCTCCGCAAGGCAAAGTGCCCCCAGCATTACCTCACTCTTTTTCTGTGTCTGCAGTTTGAGGAGTGGAGGAGCAGGGGTCTCCTCCGGGACCTGCTTCGCTACCACATGGTGGGTTGCCAGAAATTGCTGTCTGGTGACCTGGAAGCCCTGGAGTCTGTTACTTCTTTATCTGGCCACAAACTAAAGATCACAGTGAAAGAGGTAGTTCTCTGCCACGGTTCCCTTCCCTGCCCCCCCTTGTCACTTTCTCTGTCATTTGAAGTCCACTGTGGTTGTGACAAGTGACTTGCCTAGGGCCCACAGATGCCTCACAGGGCCATGCCGTGGGTGTGAATACCTCATCGTATCCCTTCTCTCTCAGAATAGCATCTATCTCAATGAGGAAGCCAAAGTGGTGGTGAGTGACATCATCGGCGTGAATGGGGTCATTCATTTCATCAACAAGATCCTCATTCCAAGCGACCTGGTGGACCGTAACATTTCCTCAAAGATCTCACGGGTAAGGCTGAAGCCGTCACTGTGCCCTGATAACTGCTGTGGTGAGGACAGGGCTAGGATCTTTTTCCCAGCAGCTGTGATAGCGCTGTCCCTGAGAAGCCCTCAGCCCAAGGCCACGTGGGATGCTCTTCCTCCATGTTTCCATCTGCGTAGGGATTGTCTGAAGGCACGGATTTAGCTTGTGAAGGTGACAGCATTTGTGGCGTAGCCGTATGTGGGACAGAAGGACCCTTATCCTTCACTAGGGAACAACAGCACTGGATGTGGGCAGGGGGATCACGTCCCATGCCAAGCATCACACTCCTTTTCCAGTGCAGAGCAGATTGCAGCATGAGATTGCCAACGTCTCTCTGGTACTCCTCAAACACGCGCTAGGAGCTTATAGATGCTGTGTTTTACAGAAGATAACACGTTTTCTGTACAGTGCAAGAAAGCGCTGAAATTCATCCCAGCTCCTGCCATAGCAGCGTCTACCCAGGATGAATCAGCAATGTGGCAGGTGCTGAATGCTGCCAAATCCATCAGCATGATGATGACGGAGATAAACTTGTGTTTAGCTACTGTAGTTGTTAACAATCTGGTTTCTCCCCTGCATTGCTGCTCCAGGTCCTGGAGGGGGACCTCTTGGTGACAGTTGTTTGCTTTCTTTTCTCTGCAGCAAAATATCACGGAAGTGGCAGAGGCCTTTGGGTACACCATTTATAGCAAGCTGCTGCAGGTGAGTGACCCGACTCCTGCTGCTCTGTGGGGAGGTGGTGTGTACATGTGCACGTTCAGTTTTGGCTTGTGGCTTTTTCTTTGTATCCCCTCTTATCTTGGACAGGATGCGGAGCTGCTGCCACTGGTTAATGACCCCCTGCATAGACCCTTCACCATGCTGTGGCCCACAGATGCTGCATTTAATGCCCTCTCGGAGAAAAGGCAGAAGTGGCTGTACCGCAGAGAGCACCGGGACGTGCTGGCCTCCTACCTCAAAGCACACATGATCAGAGACACAAAGGTAAATGTGACAACAAACAGGCTCGTACATCCCAAGGCCACATGTGGTGCCACTGCCTGCCTATGGTTAGGCCAGAGCAGCCCCGTCAAATATTTTGCTGCTGTAGAACATGCAGCATATTAGTTTTCTTGAGAAGACCCAAAGCTGTTTGAGCATTTGAGGAAACTGCTGCTTCATCGTGAACCTCTGCTGCAGCGTGGCTGAGCTGCAGCTTCTGTCATCGGCTTCCTGGGGAGGCCACATCACTGCCAGAGTGTCAGTGCGGGGCTTACAAACGGGCTCCTGCCTGCAGGGGTGACGGACAGGGGAAGAGTCCAGCTGAGCAAAACAAGGTCCTGCTAATGCACACTGGTCTCTCGCTGTTCAGAAATCTGGGACTAACCCACCATAGTTATGCTGACCCACCTCCGCTGGCTTCATGTGCTGACACATCACACTCCCTCTCGGTGTGGCTGCTGACCCCTGTCCTCACCGGGCAGCATCCTGTCAGAAGTATGAACTGCCAGTTTTGCCCCTCTCTCCCTTCACATTCTTCTTTTTCCCTTTAGATTGTTGCTGGCAATGTGCCCCAAGTCAAATCCACACGGACCATGCACGGCTCCACCGTCTCATTCAGCTGCAGCGAAACGCACGTGGTGAGTGATGGCGATGCTGGGCTTGGCTTTCCGCTAAATGTCCCTGGGCATTGGCCACGGGGCAACTGACGCTCCGTGTTGGTCACCGGCAGGAAGCGAAGGCAGAGCTGGGGTGCTGGCAGGCTGGGACACCCCCTTCCCCTGGCTACAGCTGAGCCTGCAGAGAGGCTCAGGACTCTGTGGCCAGCTGGCAGGACAGTGCAGAGCCACGTGGTACCTGCACGTGCGCTTCATGATGACCGGGTTGCAAAACCAACCGCATGGTGTCATGACCTTTACAGAGCAAATGTTGCAAGGGCAGAGGCCATTTTTTAGGAGAGATGGCCAAGAAAAGTGGCGATCAGGAAGAGTGGTCAAGGACATGAGCACAGAGATTTTGGAGAATTTTTGAGGTGATTGAGAAGCCGTGGCAGCCAGGAAAGGCAACTTTTGGGTGGTGCAGCCAGGATTTAGGAGATGCCAGGACCACAAACTGCTTTCTTCCTCTGGTAGGGGGAGCTTCTGGTGGGGAACGGCGATGCCACCATCATCCAGAGGCACATGGAATTCAACGGGGGCATTGCTTATGGCATTGATAGGCTGTTGGAGCCACCGGATCTGGGATCTCGGTGTGACGAGTTCATCTTTGTTGAGCTGCAGGTGAGCACTTGGGATGAGGCCAGTGAGGACCTGTGCCACCTCCTGAGCCCCATGCCTGGGAAGAGGGATGTCAGGAGGGCTTGCTGCTCTTCCTCAGCAAAGCTCCGAGCAGCTGAAAGAGGCAGAAGCACGTACTGAGTTGTTGTGAGGTTTCTTTCTCCCCTCCACAGGGATCTACAGAGAGCTGCGGACTCTGTGGCTTCGAGCCACCCTGCCCTGATGGCTCCATTCAACGGGTAAAGCTCACAGCTTTGTCACCAAGGAGGCCTGTTACGGGGCTGATGACAATATGTTTTAGCAGCAAAATGAAGGCATACCGGCCCGGGGGAGTCCCTCAGCTTGGTCACGTTGCCCATGCCTTGCCCCAGGTCACGCAGTCCCATAAGGCTGGGGCTGGGCCGAGTAACATGGGGTCAGGGGCTCCAGTGGTCTTTGGTCCATCCCTATGTGGGTGACAGTGGCTGCAGGGGTCCCTGCGGATGCACTAGGGGCTTCCCTGGGTGCTTTACAGTCAAGTTGCTCAGCCTGGCTGCTGGAGATGAGCCAGGGATCAGACAGATCCCTTAGGGGGCAATGGTTGTACCCCACTCCCAGTGCATCGCCCATTGTCTTTGCCGGGCTTCTGGCATGTCCGTGAGGTACATCTGTGGCTCCTCTGCCACCAGCCCCACTGCACGTTAGGAAGCCTCTGTTACTTGTCATAAAGCTGAATGAGCGACGCAAGAAAAATCAAGGCGAGGCATCAGTGACCAATGTGGCAAACTCTGTATTTTGCCTGTTTCCTCGCAGGGGGAAACCAGGCGCTGCTACTATTATGGAAACCAGCTGCTGAGAAACACTTTTCTGTTTCACCGCAACTCCCTGTTGCGGCCGTCCTGGCCACCCTCCCCGTGGGACCCCTTCAGAAGACACTTCTCTTCCAGGGGGCCTCTGAAACGAGGCTGCAGGAGGAGCTGCGTTTCCACCCAGTGGGTCCCTCAGTGCTGTGCGAACCACTATGGCCGTGACTGTCGGGGTAAGGAACCACACGACCCGTTCCTGCCCCGGGACCTTTCTCTTGTGGGAAGGTGGCGTAACTGGTTCAGCACAGACATCTGGTGTCCATGAACGTGCTTCCCTGGAGAACGCTGGTCAAAACCTCAGGCTGGGAGCCCCAGTCTTGTGGAGCGTGCAGGGGACGATCCCCCGGGAGTGCACATGGATGGTATCGTAACAGGGAATTCCCTTTCCATGGAGAACCACTTGTCTGCACGGAGAGCCCTGGGCACAGGGCTGCTGGGGGTGGCTGTCAGACATGTCACTCACCCCTCGACGTTCCCAGTGCTCCTCCGTTCCCTGGTATCTCTGCTTTGAGCATGGGCAGGTTTCACACCCTTGGATGAGTCTGCTGCCGGGTTAGCATGGGGCAGGCCGGCACAGACTCAGCATGTTGCAGCAGAGGGTCTTCCCAGGCTGGAAGCTATGCCAGATTTGTCCCTCTTGCCCCTGTTCCTAAGGTTTATTGTCACGAGATGTCCCCAGCACTCACTCCCCAGACTGCCGAGCAGGCACTGGTCACCCCTGGGCACAGGGTCACTTTGTCACCGCAGCCTCACTAAGGTGCCCCATTTGCAGCGTGCCCAGGAGGGCTGGAGGCACCCTGCAGTAACCGTGGTACCTGCGATGACAAAATCGGTGGCTCGGGGAGATGCAACTGCAGCCAGGCTTTCATCGGGACCAGCTGTGAGCTGTGCGCGCCGGGCAGATACGGGCCAGACTGCCGAGGTAAGGGGGAGGCTGTGGGGCGGCAGCGATGCAGAGGGTCTGTGCAGAGGTGGCTGCGGCACATGGTGCTACTTGGAGAGGGAGGAGGTGCTGGGCTGACCTCTTCGCAGCGTAGAGCACGGGAGCCAGTGCTGCCACTTCGGTCCCCACGATGCTTGGGTCAGGGCTCTGGGGCTGGGGACATCCCTTCCTGGGCTTTTGGTTGGACAGCCGGTAATCCAGCTGTAGTTTGAGAAGCCGGGGTGGCACGTGCCAGGAGCTGTGGCCAGTGCAGCCACGCTGCTGACGGCCTCACCTCTGTGCCAGGGCCACGGGGTCAAAGACCCCTTGTTTGTCAAGTACAGCTGAGAGCCCCAGTCTGGCAGAAAGTATTAAGGTGTATTTTGAGCTGTGGGGAAAATCTGTATGTTGTGATGAACCCTATTCAGAAAGAGCATCTCCTGGGACGTGCTCAGCAGGGACCTGTGCCCCTGTGAGGCAAAGGGAAGGAAAAGGCAATCCCCCATCCCCCCACCCCAAGCTGGATTTTACGAGGTCTTCAGGAATGTTTTTGATGCCTGTGTGTTTGCAGGGACTCGGAGTGGAAAACACATCTCTAGAAATGCCGAGAGGAGGGGAATGACAGGGGTTTGTGGGTGCAGAGGGGCTGCCCCTCCTTCACGAAGGGTGCATGTTGCAGGGCGGGGGGGCCAGGGCTGGCAGTGCCAGGAAGGGATGTGTGTACCGCTGCGCCTGCCTTCCCGGAGTGCCCACACAAGCCACGTTTCTGCTGTGTGGTTGTCCCATGGCCTGAGCGTGGCCTTTCACTGCCACCAAGGCAGATGCTGTGACAGTGTTTTTATCCATTCCTCACAGAGTGTAACTGTACTGAGAACGGCGTGTGCAACGGAGGACTGCATGGCGATGGCTTCTGCTTCTGTGCCGAGGGCTGGACTGGAGACCGCTGCGAAATCCGACTAGGTGAGGGATGCCAAGCCCCACCGCCCGCTGTTCCCTGGGACCGAGCGCCATAAGGCTGCTTTCCCAATAGCTGGATTGTTCAAGCAGCTGCTCAGAAATACCTCCAAAAAGGAGTTCTCAGTTGTGGGGCTCATCCTGACATCTGGCCCGTGCTGATGGATTTCACAAGGGTTCGGGCGATCAGGAGGAGGAAAGCTGTATTTGATCATGAACAAGTCCCTGAGCTCAGAGGTGCTCCAAGAAGAGGGTGAGGTGAAGGCCTGAGGTGTATGTGATGGAGTAACGGTCCTCTGCGTTTGGGCAAGGCATCTGCAGAAAAGCACAGGGGGAGAGAGGGGGGAGCGTGGGGCAGGTGGCCTGGGGCAGAGGCTGGGGAGGGCAGCTGTGCCCATGTTGCAGCCCTGGGATCTTTCTGAGCTGTGTGCATTCTGGTTTCAGTGATGACGCCCACCTGCTCTCCACCGTGCCACCCCCATGCCACCTGCCGCTCCAGCAACCTCTGCGAATGCAACCTACACTATGAAGGAGACGGGAGAATGTGCTCAGGTAGGGGGGGGCACGAGGGGCTGGGGTGGACGGGTGGTGAGCGGAGGGGAAAGCAGACAACACAGCAAGGCAACAGGTGACCATCTCCCGCTGCCATATTGGTGTGACAGCTGGCAGGACAGACAGACAGACGCCCAGGACACCGTGTATTTCAGTTACCCTAACACTTGTATCCCTGCAGTGATTGACATGTGCAGCCAGGACAACGGGGGGTGCGCCAGGCACGCACAGTGCACACAGGTTGGTGTGAATGTCTCCTGTGCCTGTGCTCCCGGGTACGGAGGTGATGGCTACGTCTGCGACCCCATAGACAGGTGTGCGGATGGGAGGAATGGGGACTGCAGCCAGCACGCCAGCTGCATCAGCACCGGACCGGTGAGTACATCCCCTAGGTCAGGGAGACCCGCACGCCTGGGAGAACAGCACAGGTGGCTGCTGGGGGATGCTTCAGGCTGCTGGAGGACAGCAATGGGACAGTGTTCCGTTACTGCGGTGCCCTGGCCTGCCCCTCCTCTCCGGTCCCCTCAGCTGCTGCAGTCACCCTGCGGGTCGCTACTGCCAGGCAGGGGCCGTGCCTTCCGTCTGCTGCCTGGCTGTGGGGATGGGCCTGATGAGGCCATTTGTTTCCCATTCGTCTGTCTAAGGGCATAAGCTGGCAGCTGTGGCGTTTTTGGACTGTTTGGGGTCTCGGGGCTGGTCCTTCAGGGACAATGCTGGCCGTTTTTACAGAGGAACCAGAAGATGGGACCGGGGGCATGATGTAGCACAAGAATCATGAGCCACATACCTCGAAGCTCAGTTGTCTTTCAAGCAGCATGGGACAAGGATTCAATGTGACATTTTTTGGTTTGTTTGCAGTTAGACAGAGGCCGCGCAGCCTTTTGTACCTCTGTCATAGTCCCGGCATGCTGTAGAGGTGTTCTGAAGGCTCATCCCCATCTTCACAGGGATACAAGGACCCCCCAGCTGGCATCTGCATGTTGGCACTCACACAAATGCCATTCTTCCTTTGTGCTGCAGAATGAGCGGCGCTGTGAGTGTAAGCGGGGCTACATTGGTGACGGGATCCAGTGCCTTGAAGAGGCCGTGCCCCCCACAGACCGGTGTCTGGAAGACAACGGGCAGTGCCATCGGGAGGCCATTTGCACCGACCTGCATTTTCATGGTGAGTGTCCTCAACCCCGCAGTGCCAGGGATGATGTTCCATGGAGAGGTCACACTCCCTCATCCTTCACCTTCTGGCTGGGGCACCCCTCGGAGAGCTGGAGGGTGGGAAGATCAAGAGGCCGGGGACTCACCTCTGTAGCTTGGTCTGGTTTTCACGTTCCCCTTTTCCCCTACGTGTCATACGGGGCGGACAAGCCATCCTTGTCTGCTCCTGTGTGACGTGTGAGATGGCCTCTGGGGGGTTACACTGCCAGTAAGCACTGACTCCCTGGTGGAAGGCGAGAAGCTCGGAGGAAGCCACGCGGCGTCCCACCTTGCCCTCACTTGAGCATTGTCCACATCCCACCCTCCCATGCAGCAGAGCACCGGCAGCGCCGTCTGTGCTCACGCAGGGACGCATGCAACCGCCCCAGGGAGGCTGCTCACTCTCTATACTGTACTGATGCTCCCTGGCCATGGTATTTTGCAGATAAGACTATGGGCGTATTTCATCTGCAGTCACCCCGAAAAAAGTATGACTTCACTTACGAGCAGGCTCAGAAGGCCTGTGCCGCAGAAGGTGCTTCCCTGGCCACTTTCCAGCAGCTCTCGGCAGCACAGCAGGTCAGGACAGGGATGCAGAGGTCGGGCAGGGGCTGGCTCCATCGCCTCGTGGGATGGTGACATGCAGTGCTTCTCCCTGGGCTCAGTCCAGCAGTAGCAAGTCCGTGACATGTGGGTGGGTGACTTTTCATCCCCTGGGCCAGGCCCTGGCAGTGCCCAGCCCTTTAGGTGATGGGGGGATGTCGGGTAGGGCTGCACGATGGGAGTGTGCGTCAGGGCAGAAAAGCTGGCCCAGAGATACTATTTTTAATGTAAACATTCATTTTCCTCTGCTAGATGGGATTCCATCTGTGTTTGGTGGGTTGGCTGGACAATGGCACAGCCGGGTACCCCACAGCCTACCCCAACCCCAGCTGTGGGGCTAACCGAGTGGGCATCGTGGACTACGGCTTCCGAAGCAACCTGAGCGAGACCTGGGATGCATTCTGCTATCGGGAGAAGGGTGAGTGGCACGAGCATATTTCCTGGGGGCGGTTCTGTCAGGCATAAGTGGCACGTCAGGGCAGCAGGCAGAGAACTGCCCTTAGAGCATGAGGCGTGGGCGGGCAGGCAGGCACATCCCCCTCGCCATGCCTGTGTCAGGAGGGAACATGCTGCGGGGTATCCAGAAGTTGATGGAGAGGTGATCAGTGTTGGCAGCACCGGCGAGTTAAGTCGCATCTTGGTGTTCCTGTGCAGATCTGATTTGCACCTGCCGTGACGGGTTCGTGGGAGATGGGTATTGGTGCAGTGGCAAACTCCCCGACGTGCTCGCAGACCACGCTCGCTTCTCCACCTTCTATTCCGTAAGTGATGCCCTCCTGGTTCTTCAGTACGTCAGCAGCCAGCAACAAGGTGGAGGGAGGGATCAGCCGTAACAGGGAGAAGTGCACGCATGGCTGAGAGAACAAACCCAGAGGCATTTTCTTTCCAGGGCCGGGGATGTTTCCTGGGCTGGGGAAGGTAACAGCACTGAGCTGCTGGCAATGTGCCGATGGGGAGGATCTCCCATCTTTTCCAGATGTTGCTCGATTTTGCCAATGACACAGAAGAAGGACTGGATTTTTTCACCTATTTGTCTGACGACTCCGCTCCCAAAACTCTCTTTGTCCCTCTGAATTCTGGCTTCGCAGACAATGAAGTAAGCAAGCAGGGATGAGCGGCCACTCGAGGGCACATGGGATGAACTATCGGAGCCCCAGAGGAGATCAGGAGTCCGCCAAAGCTGGCATGATGGCGATGTGAAATAGCGTGGGGAAGGAGGAAGAAGTTAGGTCAGAGGGGACTTCTTGTGGCGCCTAGTCCTACCCCTCACCCAGAAGAGCCATTTAGGTCGGGCTGCTCAGAGCTTTCTCCAGTTGAGCTTTCACTGTTTCTGAGGACAGCGGTCCCCCTTCTCTGCACAGTATTTCTGTGCCGTGTTGCCCATGAACTGAGTTGTCTTGTGGCCATGGAGAATGCCTGGGCTTAGGCCAGGGGGGGGCTGCATACAGCGGGAGGGAAGGGCTGAGAGCCAGCTCAGCTGTTTCTCTTCCCTGCTCCCTGGTGCTTTTTCAGACACTGACAGGAGAAGAACTGAAGCTCCATGTGTCATCCAGCAATGTCATCCTCTTCAGCTTCAACCTCACAACGGGCACCATCATTCCATCCCAGTCAGGATATGACCTCCACGTGTCGGACCTCCCAGCGGGCAACAGTACAGAGCACTCAGTAGGTTTAACCTCAGCAGAGGTCAAAGAAACACCCACAGGGTTTCACCAGAGCTCTTTTGGGACAGGGAACAACGAGGAGGCTTTCTGGTTGGGTGACATCATCTCTGTCCTGTGCTGTAGAATGCCAAGGGGATCAATGACACGATGATTGTGGAGTGGGACATCATAGCTTTCAACGGCATCATTCATGCGATTGCAGAGCCACTGAGGATCCCACCACCCATCATTCATCTTGGTCAGGTGAACGTCTGAGGGCATGAATGGGGAAGGAAGGTGCTGAAACAGGTGGTGCTAGGCCTGGGGGATGGGGACAGGGCCACCAAGTCATCCCGAAGGACTGGCCTCAGCCTCTCTGCTTTCCTGGCATGGCTTGCGTTGGCTGGGCTGCCCACGGTCACACTGGGGAGCCGCAGCAGGATGGCTGTGCGGGAGATCCCATCGTGCTGCCAGGGCCGTGCCCTTCTGGCTCAGGCTGGAGGACGCTGCTCTTTTTTGACGCAGGTGAACGGTGTGGCACGGGCTTCGGGCTCCGTGGCCACGGGGACACTGTCCGCGCTGTGCTTTGCAGCGGTGCTAGCCGCCAGCGCCGGTGCCGCCTACTACTGTGTGAGGCGGCGGCGGCGGGAGGAGCAGTTCGGGTATTTTCAGGTAAGTACGGGCTAGGGAGCAGGCCGTGGGGGCAGCGGCCGCGCTGGAGGGATGGCGGGAGGGGGGGGGGGCCGGGGGAGCCCGGAGCAGCGGGGGCATGCCCTGAGGGGCGCTGGTGCGGTGGCAGGGGGTGGCCACGTGTGGGAGCGGTGCTGGCGGCAGTGGTGGTTGTTCAGGGGAGCTCCGGGGGGGGAGGGGGCGATGCGGCAGGTGTGCTGAGGGGGGAGGGGGCGCTGAGGGGGGGAGAAGGGGGGAGGGGGCTCCGCCGGCGCAGCAGGGGGCGGCCGAGGGCCAGGCGCAGCCCGGGTGCGCGAGACCGAGGGAAGGGTGGGAGGGACGCCCCAGCGCTCGAGGCCCCGCCCCTCCCCGCAGGCGGACCTCCGCGCGGACGAGGAGGAGGAGGAGCAGGAGGCGGGGCAACAGCAGCCACCGCCCGCCCCGCCCCGCCCCCAGCGCCCGCTGGTCGCCATCCCCAACCCGCTCTACGGCGGCCACGCGCCCGACTACGAGCCGCTGCACGTGAGCACTGCCCCGCCCCCCCCGCCCCGCCCCCCGCCCCGCCCCCCCGCTCACCCCGCTCTCTCCCGCAGGACTCGCTCCTGGCAGACGCCGGCCCCGCCACCCGCCGCCGCCCGCAGTGAGGCGCCGCGCCCGGCCTCGGGGGCGCAGACAAATAAAGAGCTCAGCGCCACCGGCCGTGCCCGCGCCTGCCCCCCGCCGGTACCTGCCGCCCGCCAGCGCCCCGGCAAGCCGGGCCCCCCTCCTGTACCCTTGCGCTGCCCGCCGTCAGTACGAGTCACACCGGCCCCAGCAGCCCTTTCGCCCCATCCAGCCTCCCGCCCCGCCTGCGCTACGGCCGCACGGGGCACAGACTGCTCCGGCCCGGTTCTAGACGCCGTTCCCAGCTGTGCCCCGGGCTCCTTCCTGGCGCTGCACCCCGAGGGCAGGCAGAGGAACAGAGAGGAGCAGCACCCCCACAGGGAGGTGGTTAGTCCAGTTAGTTACACATGCTGCAGACTTTTATTCAACCTTCACACTACACGCAGCACTAAGACATCAAATGCCACATGCACGTACTACAACTACTTGATTAGAGCAGCTACATTAACAACAGTTGTTCAGGCCACTGAGTAGAGAGCAAGGCATTTTGAAAGTCTGCGACAGGCTGGCACATAGCACAAAGATGAGGCAGTGACACACAGGTGACAGACTGATGGGCCAGCCTGGCACGCTGCCAGGGAGGAACATGCGGGAGAAAAGACCTCTGTGTGTGTGTGCGTGCGTGTGTGTGTCTCACGGAGAGTTGCTGACACTTACATACTGTACGTACTTCCACACCTTTCTCTGAGGAGTTTCCTGGCAGAACATTCCAGCTTGGCTCCTCCCCCTCGGCTGCCCCACAATACTGACAGCACAGCTCCCACAGCAATTGCTCGCGAGCAACCACTGCCTGCCCCCATGCTGATCCTCCAGCCCCCCTGCAAAACCGGCAGCCCTTACCTGCCACACAGACACGCTGTGCACCCCGAAGACCCAGCACACACACTTTGCAGCTGCTCACCCACTTCCTTGCCAGCTCCCTGCCAGAGCACAAGAAGTGTGTCCATCCTCTGTTCCCTCTTTCCCTCCAACACCACTAGCCCCTGCGAGCAAGCTGGCACCGTTGCCCTCTGCAAAGGGTGCAGCAGTGAAGGGAGGAGGGGGCAGACTGATGCAACCAACACCTCCAGAGCCTGCACCAAGCACTTTGCCGTCAACTGTTCCCTGTCTCCAGTGACAGCAGTGACAGTCATCTGCATGCTTTGGGGACCACACATTCCTCCACGGGCACCTCTTACCACTTCACCCCCTAGCCATGGGCTTCCCACACACCCAGCTTTCCAACAGTGTGATATTCTCCCATTTTCCGGGCCACCAGAGTGGCACAAACTCTTACCAACCCTTACCCACATAACTGCCCCTCCCCAACACCCTGCCTGTCCCTCGGCACAGTCTGAAGCCTGGCCAAAACCCGCATGACCCCAAGCTGGGTGAAGAACCTACTTTGTCCACCTCACATCTTAATGTAGCTCTGACCTGCCTGGGCCTCCAGGCTGCCACCCTTGCCCCCTGTCCTGTATGCTCTGGCATTGCTATTGCCACCTGTCCCTCAGGAGCCACCGCAGTGCTCTGCATGGCCACGTTCCCCTTTCTGACCCCCCCACACCCAGCAGCACTTCATACTCACCCCGGTCCCAACATCTTCACCAGCCCTGCCATAACACCTTAGGCCATGTCTTGGCAAACAGGTGGGAGGCCACCACCTCTACTGGCAGCCCTGCACCTTCCCTGACAGCCTGAACACTGCCCTCTTCAAGTTCCAACAGCTCATACTGCATCAACTGGCAAAATACCGATGTCCCATGGCACCAAACCCAAAAATACTGACAGCGTGTGGCACTAAGCTCACTTAAGCAGGCATGTCACCAAACGCTTGTTTTTAGACCTTCTGACCTACTCCCACGCATCTCTCACTCAGGACTCGCACATCCTGCGTGTTTAACTGTCACCTGCCAGAGTCACCGGCTGGACAGCCCAGTCTGGCAGAGAGCGGGATGGAGCCAAGGGCTGCTGGTACCAGTTCTGGATGGGTAACACTGTCAATGGTTTGTCATACGTGATGCAGTCACTGATGCACTTTGCGGGTTGCCCAGTCAGCAACCCCGTCCCCTCAGTGCCCGCCTGCAGAATCCTCATGCCGTAGCACCCGGGGATTGATATCCCTGCAGCTATAGACCTGCCACACCTTGTCACAGCCCGCGTGGGAGGCTGCATCGCACTCTCCAAGCACCAGAGACCCAGGGCTCCATTTCTGAGCCAGTTCCCTTGGCACAGAGCAGGGAGTAGCAGCTTCCCACTGCCAGCACTGGATCTCCATCTCACCTACTCCTACAGAGGACTCTCTGTGGCTCCTTTATGGTGCACAACAAGCACCCACGCTCTGTCCAGCCTGCAAAGCACCTCAGGGAAAGGGATGGAGCCAGTGAAGGGGAAAAAAATAAAACACACCATCTACACACATACTTAAGTGTCAAACGCCCTTTAGTGGTAGACAGAGGTGCTGCTGGCCGAGCAGCCCGGCCCCCCGTACAGACTAGCACCGTGCTGTTGCCCCGAGTACCTGGCCCTTCACCGGATGTGCACCATCTCCTCCAGGAAGGGGGTTTTCATGCAGCCTGTGCAGAGCTGATCCATCCAGAGCGGAGCCTCGTGCTGCAGAGGGGTGCGCCGGGGATAGAAGGTGAAATTCACATCGTAGTTCAGCAGGCAGCTGATGGATGCCATGTAGATGTCAGAGAACCGCACCAGCCGTCGAGAGAAGTACGTGGGGTTGTGGAAGGTGCGGAAGATGCTTCCAAACTGGGGGTTGAATAGGTTCTTCGTCAGCGACCTGAGGAAAGAGAGAGTGCTCTGAAGATAAAAGGCCATGGTCGCAGAGTCTTCCCCCTCCAATCCCTTAGCCCGGGCCACCCCACTCCCAGGAAACATTTTGCTACCATCCCACACAGGCTGTGATGCAGACCAGTCCCCATGCAGTGAGGCTGTGATGAACTTTCAGTGCACTCCTACAGGAGTAAGTGAGATGCGGTGTTACTGTAGCTGTTACGGACAGGGAGGACAGGGACCCTCCTGCAGTGCCAGGAGCTGCAGTAGCAGCCGGCCCATCAGCTCCTCCCAGTGCAGGGCGACACCTCCCCTTCCCCACCTTGCCTTCAAAACCAGTCTGACCTCCCAGGTGCTGGACTGCACTGCTGCTTTCCCCCGCCCCAGACAAGCAACACCAGGACGGACCACAGGCCAACAGCTGCAGCACCACTGTCCCCCAAAGCAGGTCACAAAACAGACCCAGTGCAGTCCTGGGAGCCCCTGAGAGACCTCATGAGTGAGGGGGACAATACTCACCTGATCTCCTGACGTTCCTTCATCCACTCCAGCAACACTTGCTTTGACTCCGCATCCTGATACATCTGTAAAGACAACAGCAGAAAGCACCATGTTGCATCAGTCCTGCCAGGCCACATCTCAGCTCTCCCAGTTTCCACTGTAACTCCCAAACCCATGAGCCCACTGCACCAGGAGGATGAGATATTTTTGTGAACGCAGGCAAGGTGGTACATCCCCCAATTCCCATGCTAAGTCCAAAATGCTGGCTCTGAAGGCAGCATATTACCCATCCCACTCAGACAGGAGCTGTTTACCTGCATTCTCTCTAGCAGCCCTGTCAGAGCCTGCTGCCAGGTCAGGGAGTGCATGTACTGCTCTGTGTTTATGATCCGAATCTCCGTCTCCAGTTCAGGAACAATGGCTCCAGTCCTCCAGCCGTGACGCAGCATGAGGTCCTAGAGGTCAGGGTGAAAAAACAACAAAGAATTCAACATAAAGACTGAAAGCCAAGCACAACCCTGTTTCCTAGAAGAGTGGTCTGTTCCCATTATAGATTCTCAGGGGACAGGCATCCATGGCCCATGCCAGGTCATACCAGTAACAGCCATCTCCTGGCCACCACAATCAGCTGCGTGAAGCACCTAGAAATGTGGGATCCAGACAAACTGCTCTCAAATTCAGAGACCAGCAGATGTTCTTTACCCACAGAAAGTACTTCAGGAGCCCTTTCTCCACTGGTTCCTTCTGCCCGACAGCAGACTGGAGATGCTTACGTGTCATATGTATGCCCCGAAAGCCACAGCCTGCACAGAGCACCCAGCACAGCATAGCAGAGACCTGAGCACATACATCAGGGCCTTGCCTTACACTCCAACACCGCTGCAACCACAACAATCCCACAGGGTTGCTCCCACCTCACCAGAGAGCAAAGACCTTATCACTTACCGCAAGGTCACTGTACAGATGGTCGCCAAAGTACAGCACTTTGGATCCACGCCAGCCTGTCAGCCTCAAAAAATCAAAGAGGTTACCCTGCAAGTCAAAGGAGCACAGAGAGCAACACGGTTACAGGCTGAATGCCTCCATCCTCACTGTACGGTACTGGGCAGTCACCCCAGCAGTGGTCTCAGTGCAACTGGACGTGCCACCTTACCACATGCAGATGGGAGCACTCTCGTGAAATGCCAGCCTGCTCACTCCCCCGCCATCTAAACCCAGAGGTTTCTGTCATTCCACACTTTATTTCACTTTCTTCCCATGTGACAACACCCCTAGTACATCCCTCAGTTTTTCTTAGGCTACAGAAAAAGGCAGAAACTCTTCCAAACCCAATAGGCAATTCAGGGGAAGTTCTGTGCTCTAGGGCACAGCAAGTCAAGAGGACTACGTGGACTAAAAAGGCAACGAAAGGAGGCCATGTAGAGGCCAAAAGTGAAAGACACCTAAATTAGAAAAGTCTGAGTGATGGACAGAAAGAACCCCAGGTGTTCTGGGTTTAGAAGTTGTTGGGCTCAGGCGATAATGACTTCACCTCGCAGGGTGCATCAGAGGCAAGGTGAGCACCATCGTGCAAGGCTCACTGAGTCAGGAGCACTTGAGGCTGTTCTCACATCGCTGACCGCCATCCCAACACAAAAGACTAACACCACCCATGCGTTCACAGGAATTGCTTCAGCAAGCTGAAAAGCCAGGCAGCTTGGGCAGACTCACAGCTAAGTAAAACAAACCAACCCCCAAAGCACCAGCTAAAGCACAGCACAGAGCAGCTTTCAAGGCCTTCCAAACACCCATCTGCACACAGAGGAGATGTCAGTGACCCCCCTTCCATCTCCACACAAGTTTTCCACATGAGTCACAACAAAAACAAAACCCACTAGGAAAGGAAAAGGCCCCATCAACGCCAGCAGTCGAGACTGTGCCAGCACAAGCAAGCAATGCAAACCTGCAAGGCACTAAGCAGCAACCTCTCCACCCAGTCTCCAGTGCCAGGAAAGAGCTAGCATGCCTACCCAACAGCACCAGCCTGGACAGAAAACCCCCAAACACAAGCCACAGCCCACAGCGGCCTGCAGCCCTGCATCTGGCCACTGGCACCACACTGTATGCACTGCAAAGGGTACCCAGAACCAGGGTGCTGGGCCTCCTGTTGCTCCAGCGTCACTGAGGCTATCACTGGAGCTGTGCAGGCTGGCCTCTGCGTTTCTTGCACATGACGTTGCTGCTGCTCTCTTGACCGTTGCTCAGGAAGCCACTGGCAGAGCAGGGAAATGGACCACAGCCCTGGGTGGAGGATGGTCCTTTTGCTGTGCTCTCGTCACCTCGAACAGCAGTGGGCCTGACAACCTGACAACCAGGAAACTTGTGCTTGGACCTCTACTGAGCCACAGACCTGTTAGGTGACCTCCAGGAGCTGGCTGTCCTCCTCCCCTCCTGACATTGCCGACTAGGGGAGCGATGGGAGTACATACATGTCACAACCAGAAAACCCCACATCTATCAGAAAGAAGGGACTACAGGGCCATCCCTTGAACTTCCCAGTCCCCAGTGCAAAACACCGATTTGTCCCATTTGTATGAGATACCCACAGCACAACCACCACACAGCTGTGCTTCAGGGGACAGGAACAAGTCAGCTCAGAGGCCTCTAACAACATCACCAGCACAGCAAGGTCCATGGCCACTAACACTTGCCAGAAAGAAGCATACTGTGGCACTCAAGAAACCAAAAGTGCTGGGGACAGAGTGGCTACAGCCAGGATACACGCTCTGTGACGTTCCAAGAACCACAGATGGGCCACAACCTTGAAGCAGTCAGATGAACATCGTAGTGGTGGTGGGAATGAAGAGAAGCCCCAAACCCTACCCCATCTCTCCTTCCTCCTTCATCTTTTCCCTTCCTCAACGCACCATTCACTTGGGTGAGCAACCTGTGGCCACAAGACACAGGTGGCCAAGAGCAGGATTTAATTCAGCAACAAACCCCATGGCTGAGGTGCACCTTTACTCCTGGGGGAGCTGCTAACCCACTGGGAAAGCTTGCCCATGGGACAGAGACTTTGTATGAGCTCTATTTGCATGTTCCCAGCTCGTAGCTCTTGGCAGAGGATGGGATGCTAGCAGAGCACTTTGACAGACCCACCGGACAGGCCAGAGGCTTCCCAACAGCACTACTCAACAACATGACCTACTTTTCTATTACCGGTCAGGTCCCAGCTACTTGACCGCTGTCTCACTAACAGTTTCTTCCCGTGGGATTGGACAGCTCACACAACCAAGAACAAACTGTCCTAAAGCCGGAGGCAACGTTTTCTCAGGGGACAGACCAGCTACAAGAACACCCCAAGGCAGCAAGTTCACCAGAGTAACGGCCCATCCTTTGGACATGCTGGTCCTTCAGGAAGGGGAGAGCGCCAGGAGCCAGGCTTTGTGCCCTGTTTGATCGCCCTTGTTACTCTATTACCTTCTCCAGCCTTATGGAGGACAGTTTGGAGTGAGGTGTGGAAGATCTTGGCATACACATCAATTGCAGAGAGGTCTGCCTTCTTACCCTCAACTATCTCAATCTTGGGGAACCCCTCTGTCACGAGTGAGTGTGAAACAGGACAAGACTTTCAGGACCAGGACATCAAAAGAGCCAAGGGAAAACTGCACTATCGGCCACACCGGACAATGTCAAAACAGAGATCCTAGGGTGAAGGTTTCATTGTACAGTGGGGCAGGGGGCATTCACTGACCCCTGCTGCACGTGCAGAGGATGTTTTCCTACCACTTCTTCTCAGGAACTCAGCCTGGCAGAGATAACTCAGCACAAGTCCTCCTGGGCAGAAAGGCAAGCACCCAACACCCTGAGTTAACTGGCCTCACTTTGCCTTTTTGCCCCTTATCCCTGTCTTTCCACCTCTAATGCCAAGCCCAGTTGAGCTGGGTGGAATACATCGCTTTTGTTACACGCCTTTCTACAGCATGGCCTTCACAGAACTGGGCAGGAAACTGTTTCAGAGCTGCAGACAAGTTTTCCTACCAGTCAGCTCTGCTGCACCTTATTTCAGCTCTGCTTCCTGCAACTGTGAAAAGCTGTGATTGCCAGGAGAGCAGCCTTTCCTACACTACAGCATGAAGCACCTCTCACCACTCTCAGAAGTCGGTTTATCGCACACTGACAGGCAACGCAGGCCTTGGCAGGGCTTTCCAGTATAGCAAAAGACCCTTTATGCTAATGCTTACATCCCAGCAGAAGCTGAAAGACTTTTCAGAGGCATGCAAATCACAACGCTATTGCTCCACAGCATGTCAAGAGAGCAGGCTGGAGGCATTTGGAGGGACAGTGTCCTACCGGGTCAGCAAGAGCTCTCTGCATGTGGACAGAGAGCATCTCTCACTGCCACCAGCCACTGCAGCACACAGATCTTTGAGCGTGCCTTCTTACAAATGCCCTCTATCACGGGTGCTCTTTTCAAGGACTTCTATTTTTTGCTTTTCAAACATCAGACATCCACAAGTGACCTACAGAAGCACCCATTATTTCCCCCCACCCTGGCTAAGAAGATTCTCCTGTTTTCCAGTGACTTCCAGGCTTTTCCAAAGCTGCAGATGTCTTGTAAGTCCCTACCATTTCAGACTCTTGCTTCGTACCCCTTATGCATCCACACACTTTACCTCTTTGTAGATCTTTCCTTTCTCCAGCTGGTTTATTTTGTCCCACTGCAGTGAGCCTTTATCATCCAGTTTTCGAAAAGGTCTGGAAAAAAAACCAGGGGAGACATCAACTTTTGATTTTTGGCGACTGTTACCCAGCAACCACAACAATTGAATCAGAAAACTTGTTTACCTATGTAACAACTCGTAATAAAAAGCCCTACACATGAAGCGACCTTCTGCACTATTTTCTCAGGGAAAGTGAGAGAGAGAAGTATCTTTTCAAAATGCTTCCATTCACTGTAACCATTTCATGCCAGTAACCCTAACAACTCTTCTCGCTTTTCAGATACAGAGAAAAAGAAAAAAAAATATAATAACATGACTCCCTCTGAAATGCTATGGCTAAGAAGGCCTTGCCATTTAACATTTTGTGTCCTGTTCCAGTCTGGCTACGCCCCAGCCCAACAGAGTGTGGAATGCCTTAATAGGATAAAGCAGTCTGCAGAGTGGATGGAAAGCAGCCTCTGTGTTGATGGTGTCCGCAGCCGACCCAAGCTGGCTCCCGTTGTTCCCGAGGGCTTGACTCATTACCTTCCACTTGGACAGATGAAGCAAAACAAGGCTTAAGTTACTTGACCCCCATGAACATTCCTGCTCAATAGGAACATTGCTCCCTCTTGGGATAGAAGTTCCAAACTGTGAGTTCCCAGATCAAAAGCCTTGGTATGAAGCTGCTCCTGCTGCCAGCAGAGCACAGTCTTATCCAGAAGTATCGTATGATTCTGAGCTGCCATAGGGCAGAAAGAGTCCAGCCTCCCACCATGAACTCTACAGCCTACCTGGGCAAGGGGCTTTTCAACCAGACGTGGTCTCCAGGGCACACCTGCATTTTCCCTTGCGGCAGACACTTCCCAGTTCACTACAGCTCGCCATCAGGAGTTCCCCTCACCTTGGATGTATGTGCCCTGTCACTCCACTGGCCCAATACACGAGTGGACGTTAGGCACCATGCAGCCATAAGATTTATCTCCTAGAGGGCCAGGTCATCACAGCTCCAGACTATATTTGTAAGACACTTCCAACCCACGAAGTAAACCTTTACCAGGTCAGCACAGCTTATAAAGCCATTTTGTAGGTTTACTCCTGTTTATGCTAATGGCCTGGAAAATGGGGGAAGAAAAGAAATAGAGAGGAAAGAACAGACCACTCTCTTAAGGGCAGTAAGTTCTGGTCAGTCCTAAGTTGAGACAACAAAGCAGACATAAGTTCCCAGAGCAAAGAATCCAAAGAGCAAAGCGAGGACGGCAGCTTGCCTATCAGCTAGTCCCTTGGCAGCTCCTAACTGACCACAAAACCCAGCCGCCACGTACAAAGGCTTCCAGAGCTGCCAATTACCAACCAGTATGTATCCAGTAACTTAACAACAAAACAAACAAAAAACCCAAACCACACAGATATTTGCTGTGGGGAACAGGAAAAGGGAAGGTTTTGGCATACTCTCAAGAGACCTAGAGCCAAGAAATGGCCAGTTCTCATACATACCATTCCACTCCTCTTTTCTTTCTGAAGATTTAAGTATATTATTACCCCTAAAAATCTAAGTTAAGCCCAGACCATGACAAAACTGATGAAGCTTAAAGACAGTCAATTTTAGAAACATGCCTTCTGCGTGGCAGTACCCATTCTATCCACCTATTCCCTGACCAGTCAGTTTTCATCTCCTCAGAGAGTATCTGAGAAGACAGCAGAAGGCTGGATGCCTGCTGGACCTCGATTATGCTTAGAAAACCACTACTTTTCTGGAAGGTAAAAGAAGCTGTTTGCTCTAGGGAAGGAGGCTCAAAACCTCAGGCCCACATGCAGCAGCGCAGCACTGCCCCAGGACACGTACTTCCGTCGATCAGTGAAGAAGTTGGGCTTGTCAGCTTGCACAATGACCATGTCAAATAAATCCCGCCAGTTCTTGCCAACCATGTGTTTCATTCCTTTGTCCCTAAAGAAAAAAGAACAGAAAAGTTAACAGAGCCAGTACTCTTTTTTTTCACCCAACACACTGCATCTTTACAGCAGTCTGTCATAAATTTACTCTCATTCCAGTAACAAAGAAGCAGCATAGAGATTTGTGAATCCTCCAAGGCTGTCCTCATGGCATGGAGTATTGATGTAGCACTTTGACTGTTTCAAGCTGTCCCACCCCTTCTCCTGTACCATGGTAAGTGCTGAGAAGTCTGTGATGCAGCAAAAGCTGCTGGAGGTGATCCAAAGTGGCAGCTCGGGAACACTGTGCCCTTACACAGCTTTGTACCTTCTTCAAAAAGTGAGAGTCGATGTAAAGAGTGCTGCGGGGTGCAACATTCACCACAACCGGTTCCCAAAGAGCACTCTTGTGACTGTTGCCACAAAACCCTCTAGCGCACAACTTTCCGATGGTCACAGCAGAGACCGCAGTGCACAGCTCTTACTGTGCTGAGGTGACCCATCAGTGTGCAATAATGGTACTTACACAAAGCTAAAGGGACTGTTTGTAATGAGGAAGAGTTTCTTCTTGTGGTTCACCAGTCGGTTTAGCACAGCATAGATTTCATCCCCATGCAGAATATACTGTTCTATATTGGAATAAAACAGACATCATAAATCAAAAAGTTTTGGTGTAAGTCATGACCGCATTTCTTTACAAACAAACCAGCCTAGCCCCTCTACCACAAAGGGATGCAAAAAGCCCGAGTTAGATCCACCTCAGCAGGCAGATAGTGAACCATCCTGGTGACAAAATGGCCTTCCTCATCCTCAGTCATTGCATCTAGAGGAAAAAGACTGAGGAACAGAAAATGCTAGCAAAAAAAGAGGGCTGAAAGCAAACCCTCACAAGGGCCAGTCACAGCCACTCCAGACCATGTTGCTGCCAGGAGCTTGCTTTCCCCTGAATGACCAGGAAGCCTTCCCAGATGGCACCTTTGCATGTTCACATCACACCAAGGACCGCCATCCCTCACTTACGAGCTGAAGGAAACAGAAACACAACCAATGAAGTAGATGTTTCCTCCATTAAAATAGATCCTTCACCTGACCCTAAATATCATTTGGTTCTTAATGCCACTCTACCCCTCAGCTGCCTTTAGGCAAGCCACGATCAAGTTCTGTGTCCCCCGGACTCCTGTGACTGTGTGTGGGGCCTACACAGTTGTCTTACACAGACTGCCACATAGTACGAGACACATCAAAATGGATTTGGCACCAGAGCTCCATTTAACTCACCCAGATCTTTTTCAATCCATTTGTACATCACTCCTTTCACATGTACATCTCTAATAGCATCCTAAAGAAAAGGGCAGAGAAAAAAAAAATTCAGTTTTACACATGGCATTCCTGTTTCCCAGCATGCAAACCTACTGTCACCACTGAGGACCAAACCAGTAATGATGCATCCCCGCTTCTTGCTGGATGAACAAAAGCTGCATTAATGCTCAAGAGAACGAGAACAGGCTCACCAACATGCCAAAAGGAACACCACAGTGGCTAGCTCAGCTGATGCAGTACAAGGGGAAAAACCTCAAAACCTATCTGTGAAAGCACAATTGCCTTCCTGCTACTGGAAACCAGCACATGTCAACACACTGTTATCAAGGCAATCATGACTGCAACTCCAAAACCATCAACTGCCCCAAAACTGTACTGGCCCAGACACTAGCTGGCTTTTCTTCCTCCCTGTGCCTGTGGAAGCTCTGCCAAACGTGACCCAAAGGATGGGAGCATGGCCAAGGTGAACAGCAGCAGAGGTGAGCATCTGTAATTCCAAAACGCTCCCCACAAGCCAAGGAGGGCTACAGCTCCCAGCTCCGGATGGCCAGTGGGTACAGGCAGAGCAGAAGCTTCCACTAGGAGGCTGAGGGCTTTTTGCAAAAACAGAGATGCTGACTTTTCAGGAGGAAGGCAAGTTAAAACAGATTATTTTCAAGGGCATCCAAATATCCTCTATTTTCCAGGCCAGAGGCCAAGATGCAACACATTTTTGGACACACCCAGTTGAGATTCGTCCCAAGTCTCCATCCAATGAGATATGCCAGATACACAAAGACATTGCCAGAGCAGCAATACATTTTGCTTGTTTTAACAGTACCGTTTTCATCCCTGACAATTTAGATAGGTAAAGAAATGCTGCCTTTCCCCAGGACCCTCAAATCCCTGTTACACTACATGTGCTCCTTCAGGAGTTGCCCTTTCAGACTGGACTCCCACACTCACCACTGACACTGCTACAGCGACACTTGCACCACTTGCACACAACTCCCCACAGTCACCTGGTCTCACAGCAGTGCTGCTGAGACCTGCTTATCACCCCAAAATCGCTGCCTTCAAAATGGGGAGAGAACCAGAATTTACAACTTAGATGGGAGATGACAAAGGAGGAGGTGTCACCTCTTCAAAACAGAGTTTTAGGAGTCTCCTTCCACCATGTGGATTTGAATGGTAAAAAGGCAGAGGTCACATCTCATTCACCAAGAGACTGCCTTATTGAAAAGAAACTGAACAAAAACCAAAAGCACTAACAAGGTTCCTGCAGATAAAACTGTGGTAGCCTGGGGAGGTGTCAAACAGGGCTCAAAACCTCAAAAACTACGAGAAAGCAGGGTAAAGAGGTTCTTACTCTCCAATATGAAGCAACCAAACTGGTGTGACCAGACTACTTGGTTTACAAGTCAGCTTCAAACTTTACCGTTGCCTCAGGGTCTGCCCTTTTGACTCAGCGCAGTGTCTGTATCACTCAACCTGCTCCCAAACACAAGGAGCTGCAATCAGAATTACTACTAAGAATTACAGAAGAGTGTCAGGTTTAGACATGTCTTAGCCCCCTGTTAGCCTGTGTTGCAATAACAGTTGGGGCTATGCAAGTCCTCTCGGACACCTGTCTGTGTAAGCACAAAAAGATCTCTGTGCTCATGTCTGCAAACCATCTCTTCCCACTTGCGCTCACGTACTGTCAAGGGGAAAGTTTTGCAAAAATGTTATCCTCATCGTACAGAAAAAAGCAAGAACTCTTGTGGTGAGAGCACAGGACAGCCACCAACTTTCCAGTATAGATTTCAGGCACTGGCACAGATTTTCTGTCATAGCTTTCTTCCCTGCCTACCTCAGCCACTCCTCAGGAATCACCCATCCCTCAGCAATGGATGTGAAGACAAATGCCAGGATTAGCACTCAGGAGTTTGAGGGTTTGAGCACACCATTTGCCCTGTATTGAGTATATATTAGGTGGTGGCGACCACCCACGTGCTTTCAAGAATTCAATTAGGAACGTGTCCATTTAGACCTCAAAAGAAGGTCCAGAAGACACTCTTGATAAAAGGCCTCAGGAGTCAGCTGCATCCCCTCTTCCCAACTTCCCCACCCCAAGAGCAAAACCAACAACAACTAACACCCTAGAAACATGTTAAGGTCTTGTGGGAAACTGGCTGGCATGCTCCTATCCAGCACTAACAGAAGGTCAGAACGTAAGCTGTAATCTCTGGCTGCAGCAAAGCTGACAAGGATCCTTATCACAAAAGCAGCAGCACTGGCGTGGTGCTCCACTTCCCTCACAAGACGACCGAACAACATATGTATGGGCTGCTACCAGTGGATGAGCGTAAGTTTCCCACGAGGTACAAATCAAAAACCTCTCTCCATGGAAAAAGGCGTGCAATAAGGCTTGGCTACCAGGGAAGATGCATCATCTGTCAACAGAGGTCACCCAGGGCAGCAATATCAAGCACTTACATCTTGCCTGCAGCATTAACTAAACTGTCAAACAGTACTCCCTAACAATGTTGATAATCCCAAGCAGCCATTTCAAATGCTGGGAGTGAAGCTGGAGGGCACAGGTAGCAGCAGCACCTTGGAGTAACTGGCTCTTTAAAGCTAGTCACCCACTGGAAAACATCCCCAAAGGATCAGACAGCTATGTAGCTGCAAAGGGAAGGGGTGGATTCTAAGAGCAGGCAAGGACAGGTGCTTCACAACAACCTGCTGTATAAAGCAAACTGTTTGGTACGTGGTCAGACCAAGCCTCTTTGAAAAATGAGACATTAACAGGAAAACATAGAGCTTAGAAGTTTGCAGTACCAGAAAACATTTACACGAGCTTTGTGACATATTTCCCATGGAAGGACCTTCAACCTAACCAGTCTAGGCACTCCTGCAAGAGATAACATACAGCAACACCAGCTCTGTAGTACAGACAGAAAATTAACATGTTCTGAAAACACAGCTTTGAGTATTCCCTGGTAATTTAATCTGAAGGGGCAACAATGCTGTCATATTAGGCTACTCATCAACAGCCCCTTAGGTTTGGGTACTGCAGAGCTCACCAGTGCTACCAAGCCAAAGGGCTCACAATTCTGATGAGATAGGAGCTATGGGGCAGCTGACATTTTACTTACAGATATATCTTTGTAAAGATGCACCTGGTCAAACTCAATACCATGAGTTATGAAGTAATCGATGACCGAAGAGAGCAGTGTCATTTCAGGAAGAGAAAAAATGTCCATAAACTGCTTAAGTGATGGACCCTGGAAAACAAAAAATGAAAAAGACACATTAAACAAAAAATACTTAAAATTATAATGCAAAGCCAAACAAACTCACTCACATCACCCAGTACCGTCTAACAACAAAAAAACCCAACAAAACACTCATGTGGGAAGTCCCAGCCACCCAGCAAGCAGCCCTCTCTTCTCAACCAAAACACTAACCTAATGCGTTAACACTTAACAAGAGAGAGGCTTCTGCTTCACAGAAATCATTAAACAAACCCAGAATTATAAACAACATCAGATGAAGGTGCAGGAAGTAGGGAGTAATAATAACTTTAAAAATACACTAACTTTTATTACAAACCCATGCCCTCTGCTTCCCACCTGGCCTCTTGGTGTTAAAAGAGGTGCCAACAGACAGCACCCTGCTACAGAAGCAGCTGTGGCCCTTGCTGGAGATGCCCCATTGCTCATCTAAACCAGGCTGCAACACTGGACACACGGGCACCAAAGCTGCCTCAGCCTAGTGAGGTTCCACACAGCCACACAAGAATCGCTCCAACAAGCAGTTTGCCAGTGCCTGTCTGGCCTTGAGTCACTACGGAAAACCCAGAGCAGGCACAAAGGAAAAGAACTTCAGCCCGCCCAGTGGTCAAGTGGAAATGGGCAATTAAATCCCGACCGAGCAAAACTCACCTTGCATTAGGCAAGGCTGCAGCTCTCCCATATTTTTGCTATTTCTATTGCCTATCAATCACAAACCTATCAGCAGGTTAACAGCCAACTTTGGCTCCAGAGAGGAATTCCAAGTAAAATAAAGACTGTTTATTCAGTCTGTACCACCTGTGCAGAGGACTATGGTGAGTCTCACTGGTAAGCTGAAGCTGGAATCAATCTTTTCATCTTGCTTCGCTCAAGTGCCAGAAGCCAAGGGGACATTTACTAAGCCCTTGTGTATGAAAAGCAGTTCAGGAGATGCACAGACCTCTCAGTGAACCTGGTCACCAGAGGTGCCAAGGCAATCCAGTCGTGCCATGCCTGTCCACGTGAGCTTTGAGCAACCCATGACTGAAGCCACAAAACTGCAACACTCTAGGATAATACTGGTCCACATCAGAAGGCAATTATTATAGCTATGTGAAAGAGAGACATGAAAGCACCCCCAGAAGATCACACAAGGTACACATCGTGGAAGCTGACAGAGGGCACACGCTG
Source organism: Falco biarmicus (assembly GCF_023638135.1). Classification (NCBI taxonomy): domain Eukaryota; kingdom Metazoa; phylum Chordata; class Aves; order Falconiformes; family Falconidae; genus Falco; species Falco biarmicus. The sequence continues at coordinate 106,566,628 of NC_079291.1, forward strand.
TCTAATGACCAACACATGCCCCTCTCATGTCAGGATGTAATAACGGTAACATTTCCCGTTTAGGCCGGTCTTGGAAGGGTAGAACAAGAGATGCACTCTCTGCAGTGCTATCTAAAGGCAATATTGGGACAGCACAAATTGGGGTCAAGAAAAATGGTGCAAAAAGGGCAAAGGAATAACAAATGGCATTTTTCTTGAGGTCTATTACCAAAATATGCAATCAAAAGCTATATCAGTGTGCTGAGGGTTACAAAATTTCCACCCAGCCAGCGTAGGACAACTTGACCTACAGCCATAGTAACACAAAGGACCCCCTCTGGTTTGGGCCACATACTGCACATGGCGGTGCTGCTTAGTGGTACTGAGTCCTTTCAACAGACTTTGTCCGTTTTGATGCTACAGGAATATTTCTCCAACTAGTAAAATCAAAATTTCCTGCAAACAGCCTCCACCTTTTTTTCCTGCTCAGGGATTCTGGGAAAGAAGCAAGAGGGACAAAGACAGGCAGCTCCTACTGAAATCACTAGATGTGGGACTTAGAGTGCAGCACATCAATGACCTGTCCCACCTTTCAAGACCTTAAGCATAGAGGAGACAGTGAAATGTTCAGTGTTAACAGCAAACACTTACCTTGTCAACTCTGCTTTCATTTTTGTGCCTTGTGTCATTATCCTACAAGGCAAGTCCAGCTTCCCCCCATTCCCTTTAGTAGCCTTGACTTCCTTGCAGCAGACACAGCGACCAAGTCAGGATGAAAACTGGACAATCGTTTTAGAATGCTACATACGCTTTTTCCACAACATCCTAGAGTTCTCCATTCTTCATTACAGGCCATCACTAGTTCTGCCAGCAAAAGCCACACTAGCTGCATTGCCTAACCCCTGTCAAGATCTGTGCCTACCTATTGCAGGCGTTGGGATGCCGATAGCTGTCCACCCACTCCTTCCAACAAAGGATCAAGATAACTCTTAAGGGAGAGTATTTATATACTTCAGCTACATCAGTCCCACTTGTCTTACACCTTGTTGCCTGGAATCACCCCCTGGCAGACCTTCCTCTTACCCACACAGGTAGCAACATCAGCATGACAGACTAAGGACAAGATTAAAGATCCCTGCTACAGCCTCATTCCACACCAACCGCACTGCACCTGCTCACACCAGCAGTCATCTAAACCCAGATGCCTTCCCACTAATACGTTTGTGGCACAGGCTGAGCAGACATTGCTGTATGCAAATGCCATTAGTTGTATATACTTTCATTCTCTTTGGGATCCACCTGTTAGTTTACGAAGTTCATTATACTACTAGGAGAGGAGATTTACCTCTTGGCAATGAATAACTTGCTATCCTTACTTCTGTGGCCAAATGTTATACGGAATTTTTCAATACTAACTACAGGAAAGAAGAAAATATCTGGTACATACAAAGCAGCAAAGAATGGCACCTTGGCACGAGCACCCGGCCCTACAAAAGGCCACAATTCAAAGCAGATTTCATACTTAAAATTATTTAAAAAGAAAGGTGAAATCATCTCAGGTTTGCCAGGAGTGAGGAGAGTTGCACAGTGGGAGGCGAATGGAGTGCAGTTTACAGAGAGAGAGCAAATTCTAAGCAGAAACATCCTATTTCAAAGCTAGAAACAACACTGAGCTATAAACAGTATGTATTTATGCAGAAAGCAACTGCTCAGATAAAATCGTTCCCAAGAGAGACAGAGAAATCAAAAAGTGACCTTCCTGGAGACTTCACACAGCAGACTCAAAGGGATATTAGCAGAGGAAGCTTGCCCTAAGGCAACAGAACTAACAAAGGGCAAGAAACAAAGCAGTTCTGGAGGGAAAGGGATGTGAATGGCCCCGCTTGCCCACTGCACCGCACTAGGCACTTGAGGAAGAAAAATGTCTCCTAATTTCCTCTAGTTCAGACAACTCAAGGATTTCTACAGCTCCTATGGACAGAATTTCAGTAATTTACTGTGACAGTAAACTTTTCTGCCTAAAAATTCCCCAGTACTCATGGATGCCGACCCTATGAATAACATCCACTAAGTAGGTCTGAAGAGGCATGGAGGAAGATCCCTTTCATGAAGGAAAAAACCCCTACCCAACACCAAAGAAAAGGCATTGCAAGCACCCTGCTGCTACACACACGTACCCCCTCTCCTGCACAACTCACTGCAAACACCATCACTGCAGACTGCTTAGGTAGTAGCTTAGGAGCTAGATTTGGCCAAGGCACAAGCAGGGACCATCTCCCTGTCAGTCTCCAGAGCCATTCAGATCTAGGCCAATAGCCCTGGGGTGTTTAGGAATGCTTAACAGATGGCTTTCACATGCTAAACTGCTAAATAACCTCTGGGGCAAATTCCCACTAGAACAAAAACACACACTGCAGCTCACTAGGGACTGAGCCTTTCCCAGTCCAAGGGAGGCTGGAGTCATTTACAAGCTCATACAATTCATTCTGTTTTCCCAGCTGTTAAAAGAGCTGCTGCATCATAGCAGTAAAGGGCTTACAATACCTTGCCATAGAAGTCACTCATCTGGTACAGGGGGATGTGCTGCGTACCACCGTAGAGTTCGATCACCTCTTCGTCAGGCACCGGTTTGAGCCCTCTAGATGCAAACCAGAAATAGTTTGTCAACAATCACCAGTCTGCACAGAGCTACAGAAACTGCAGAGAAAGGAGGTGGGACAAACAGGTTCCTCTCTAAAATTCACACATTCCTCTTGCACAAAAGAAACAGCCAGAGAGCCTGACAGCTCCATGGTTTCTTAAGATTCACATAAAACCTTTCCCCGACACATTCTTCAGACACCTTGTTTGCTCGTTCAAGTTAATTGAGGAGCTTTATCCACATTCCAGCTGGGAGTTCAGACAGAGGCTTCTCTCTGCATGCTGTCAGCCTGCTGACAGGACTGTCCCAGCAAATCGACCCCCCCCCACCCCACCCCCGGCCCTGAGTTGGCAGCACTGGGTAACTGTCAGTTTGGAGAGATTGCTTCCACGAGGTATACCACCATGAAATGCAAAGGTGTAGGAAAAGAGCTTTCTGAAAATGAGGTTTCCTTCTTACTCGGTTTTTCTAAGCAAGACAAGTTCTTCACTAAGACCTTTCAACAGAGGTCACTGGTTTTCCCCAAAACACTATAATCACAGGTATGGCTATGAGCTGTACCCTTCACAAACATCAAGTTATCTGACTGCTGCAGGTTTTGCCTCTTGCACAATTTTTGATGGCTGTTTACTCAAGCAGTCAGCAACTTTCTCTTTCTCCTTTCCTATTCAGTCATGGTACAGCCTCTAAGAAGTTAAAAGTTGCCTCAGTTGCGCTCAAAAAGCAAAGGACAGTTTAGGAAAAGGATACTCCAAGAAGGATAGTTACAAAAGGACAGTAGGAGGAAAAAAAAAAAGGTTTAAATGTGTTTTCACTAAGAATCTCTTTATGAAGCTGAAGTGAAATATGGGGCTGTACTAGCCCCCTCTGCCCTCTCCACTCCCCTCCGCCCCCCAAAATCCTAACCAATTCAAAGAAGCCAATTCTCTCTGATTATGCAGCTCCCTTCTTAATATTCTTTGAGTGTTTACTGCAACTGAAAGCTTAACAGTAAAAGGGCATAGTTCAAGAAAAAAACACACATTGGCTTCCATGCTCAGGAAATAGAACATGGATTTACAGGAGCTTTGCTACCGATATCTATGAATAGACGCTTCTACTGCTTCTTACACACCAACCCCACTCCACATTGGGGCAAGGTTTTGTCCAGTCTCACAACTTTTTGGAGACAAGTTTACTCTGCACTGCTTTAGCCACTCACTTCAAAGCATGCCCAGCTCTCTTTGCACAGTAACAGAAGAAAAGGAAAAATAGGACAACCTAGGCCTTAAACTGAGCCCAGATTCTGATGCATCATTACTTCATTGATATGTCTGCGCTGCTTTAAGATTTTGTTTGCACATCCAGACCACCCTCCTCTTAGCTTTGTGACAAGGCACAGCAGATGACTGCTGGGATACACTCCTGCCTGGAGAAGACAGGGCCATATGTGGACCACATACGGAGCGGTGCTTTCCTAAGTGGTGCTTTCCTAGTCACAGTTTGCTCACAGACATTAACCCAGGCGTGCTGTAGCTGCAACTCAGACATCATGCAGAGTACGTGATCAGATGTGTTATTAACCATTACAAAAAGCTCCAGGTCTTCCCACCCACACTTGGCTTGAAATGCTTGAGAAAAAAAACTCCCTGCAATTATATGCCAAGTAAGCATCTGAAGCAAGTGCAAACAGGATAAGCCAGATGAGACTGTGCTCTGCTCAAACCCGCCCCCCCCCCCCCATTTGCCACAAATATACACTCAGATTTAGCCATCCACTTTTGCATATATGAGCATTTAGAAAATAATTTTCAAAACTGACAGACCTATACGCTGTTCCTAGCTGGACATAATGGAAAGCATCGATCTTCATGAGAAGACTCTGTGATAAGACATAGATATTTACTGTTAGAATTGAGTAGGTTTACACTGAAACCTTATGTAAGTTTCAAGTTTGACACAAATGACATTAAGAAAATAAAATCCAACATAAACATCCCACATTATGTACTTTAAGCTGCACTTAACTCTCCAGCCACTTTTACACAGGCTCACTCATACCGTGACTTTTTATTGGCCTCTCCAGTAAAAGACTGTCTTTCTATGAGCCAAAATATCACTGTCTCTTACACTCCAAAGTTTGTGGACAGGGATGCAGTTAAAAAACAGAGAGAACAAAGTTTCTGTAACTCAGACAGTCTCTTCTTATCTCCTTTTCAAAATCACATACATTCCAAAGGAGCTTTGTGTGCACAAGAGATCCATTTCTTGTCACATTCATGTTAAGCAGAACAAAGTGGGCAAGTTTTGGTTTAGAGTGCAGCTGCACCCAGTCATTTTCTTCACACAAGAGCTCTCCCCTCCACCACTTTTTACTCTCCCCAACAGACATTTAAGGAGGGATGTTTAAGAGCACATAAGACTGGTAAAAGAGCTTTCTTTGCATTTATTTTTTTATCAGACTCCCCTATTCATCAGCCATCCCTTCTCCATCCATCATTCTGACGCCATAACACAAATCATCGGGGCACGGAAAGCAGCCTCACACTAAACCCATATCCCTCTGCAACTTGAATAAGGACAGAGCATCAAATTATTTGTACTGTTTCTACCATAGTGCAAGGTAATTCATTACACAGAGCATTCACAACCTTCAGGCACCTTCTTTTACCACAATACCATATTGCTGCAACTTGTTACACCGTGGGCAGACCTCCCACTAGTTTGTGAGGAGTGCAGGCAAATATGTTGAAAGATTTACTTAAGATAGGCACTACCCAGTTTTTTGTGTGTTTTGCAAACTCTGCTCCTGAGAAAAGAAGAGTTCTCATCCTCTACTCACTCAAGGGGTGCTCTGCTTGGTGAGGCTCTGTGTTTCTGTGATATATCAGCCAGAGATTTAAACAGGAAAAAAACCCACTTAAGTTGTCATAGATTTACTCCTCACTTTGTAAAGTCAGAGGCATGAGCAGTCTGCTGCCATGCCATCACCACAGGTAGGACAAAAGACATGGGAAAACTCTATATCGGGTTTTTTCTTCATTTTCTTTGCTTCCCACTGCTGGAGAACAGCGCATACACTCCAGCTTGTACTGCCTGCTTCCCTGAATGTGCTCAAAGCTCAGCATAAGAAAAGCTACTACAGTGAAGCAACTTTCTCTTCTGTGCTTACACCTGACTGCTTGGCTGCAGCAGCCAGCATGACATCACTGGGCATCAGGCTTTCAGGGAATCAGTCCAGAGTACTGAAAAGGGTTAAAGCTAACGCTTGCACTTTGCTTGCCCGTGCTTCTAAGAAGCATGCATTTTAAGTAGCTTGGATCTCTTTCCAGGCAGTCCTATTATTTGGGGTGGGGGTGGGGAAGGCTTCCTAAAGCATTCTCCTGACAAGTCGTTTCTATTATTAGTGTTAGACATAATGCCTCTGCTCCTGGCCTGTACTCATAGATGCAGGATTGAGGTTTGTTGTTTAAACTTCAAGAAAGACAGAAATGATCACACAAACAAGGCTACGTTTTCTATTAATTAGCTTGTAGAATTAACTGACTTTTTAATTGGCAAGGCTGTTTACCAGATCTTAGCTAGGATGTCCCATTCTGCTAAAAGCTATGCAAACACAAAAGACATCTCTCCCTTGGAAGGTTTATAAGCAAGAAGAAGCCACACAATGAAAAGCACAGCCACCTGGACTCACTGACAGTTTGGTGATCAATGTTATTGCATGCAAGGACAGAAAGTATTGCCACTAAAAACATAACGCAATGGAAGACAAAGCCCAGGAGACTGGACTTTGTACAGCTTACCTTTTGTACATCATAGTGAAGTCCCCGTATGGCAAACCCTGGAATGTAATCATACTTCCCAAGCCCTTCTGGATACTGGGAAGACAAACAGTGACATCGTTAGAGGCATAAGCATTGGGTTACCAACAAAATTATTTCTCCTGTTGAGCTGGATTACTTTTACTCATAGTCTTAACCCAGGAGTAAACCAACCAAGGAACAGATGCACTGGCATGTTGCCCCTTCAGTGAAGAAGACGGATGAATGGAGGAAGACATAAAGGATCAGGATCCCCAAACTAGTTTCTCTCATGTAAGGGACACTAGTGAAAACGTAACAGATCCGCTCAGGCAGTGAGGACACATCTAGTATGCTCTAGTCAGTGCATATATTTGGCAAAGCAACAACACCGCAGAGTCCCTCTAAAAAGAAAGACGTGATGAGAAGAAAATGCACAGACCAGTCACCTACTGCAATCAGGGTGCCCATTATGGGGCATTCTATACAGTGTCATCTATACTGACTTGCACATGTCAAGTCCTGTACGGTTTCAGTGTTGGCCCACGGTTCATGTTTATCCACCATGTGTACCTCAAACCAGCAATTCTGTAGGCATCATTTCCATAGTTAAGTAAAACAGACCAGACCTTTCTAGACTAAGGTTCCTGCTACATATTTATAAAACCTCAGGAATATAGAGCACAGTAAGTTGTCTCAAAGGAAACCGATTCCATGTACAGACAAAACTTTCTGCAATCAAAGATCATGAGACACAGAATTTATCTCAATTAAAACAAGCAATTGACACATGCGCAGAATGCCATTTGGCAAGCAGTCTGGGGCATCCCAACAAAAGCAGCAAGCTTAATTGAGTGGAAATTCTTAGCACATCGTTACCTTGAATTGCTCTATTAGTATGTCTCTGGCGGTGTTGAAAATCATAGAGTGTAGTAAATTAGAATACTGTGCCAATGTGTAATCGTAGTCAAAGCCGTATATCTCCACATCTCCCAGGCTGATCTCATTGTTAGCGTAGATAGCGGCCGGGTTGAGGAGATTGCAGACTCCTGGTGGAAGGAGGTCTAAGAGAAGGGAAAGGGGAGAGGTTAGAGAAACTGAGAGAATCACTGAAATGTCAACTTTTTGTTCTGGACCTGGCAGCAGCTGGAAGTACCACACAGCAGCAGCAAAGGAGCACAGTGCTGCTGTCGAAGGCCCCTGCCATTAACTCGCTCAAATAATCCTCCCCGTGAAAAAAACACACTGTGAAAGCGCTGGCTGCCTCTGTTGATGGTGCTAACCACTTCCACAGTAAGACTGACCTTTTGTGTCAGGAAGATGCAAAACAATGTCCTGGGGTCTCTGGCCTACATGAAGCAAAGCAGACCAGATTCCGAAGTGTCCAATTTCTAGCTCACAGCAGCTGCAGTTCAGGCAGGCTCAGCAATGGGAAGGGTAGCTGCAATGTATCACCAGAAAAACACCCGCTCCTCACAAAACTTGCTGGAGACAAACAGGTTAACTCTCTTCTTTAAAAAGTCTAGATGACTTCAAATTAGGAATTTTGAGGTTTGTCTTTTGGCATTTTTTGTTTCTCACAGAAGCAGCCAGACTTCACAGAGCAATCCTGCAGGTACTGTTTGGGCTTTTTTTTATTATTATTAATGGGCTGGATAAAACAATGTTTTGTACAAACACCAACAAAACGTAAAAAAAAACCCCACACTAAGCTACGCTCTTGGAGCACGTAATGCTGATAGCAACAAGTTCTCTGCTTTCCTCTGATAAACAGCTGTGGAAACCTCCGACGCTGCGTGTGGTTTGTCACTTCAAAACAGGGCTACTCTTCAAGATGCTTGTGAACAACATTTTGCTCCCCAGAGCACTGGGAAAATGGAGGTTAAGTCACCTGGAAGCTGAACTACCTGTACGTCTTTTTTTCAGAGCTAGTCTAGAGAGCAGAGAGCTTTAGCTGCAGTACAGTGGGAGAGACAGGAACAGATCCTCCCCAGGCTTCCTGCCCCACAAGAGCTGCCCATTGCAAGATGAGAAAGAGCAACAAAAATAGTTCCCTGTAGTACATTGCCTAGTCACATCCACACTGGGAGACAGAGAGGGGAAGGAGATGTTTCCTCCCTTCTCAAAGACGGATAATTTTCCCTCTGAATCATAGGAAAAGTGTAGATGTTTTCCAGATCCTACACAGCATCTGCAGGTAGGATTTTTTTTTTTTCCCTTCCTACCTTAACTTTTGGCTTTTAGCAAGAACCCCTGTGCCGGTTCTTTAGTGCTTCCTTGCTATAAAACCAAGTTTCATCTGAAACTAGAACAAAAAAAAAGCATTATTAGAAAGAGACACCAGCCATTCCCAATAAAGACTCTGTCTGGAATGATTACAGAATTTAGGTTAAAGTCCAAAGTACATTTTCAAGCACTAATCCAAAAAGGTGACCAAAGAAACAGGATCCAGATATATAATAATAGTTATTTTTCAGAGGAGATGCATTACAAAACATACCCATCCCTCTCTCCTAACTGACTTTGGTCTTCAGATGCAATTCACCAGATCAGCTACAGAGGAATGACTACAAAAGCAAGCAGTATTTTAAGGCAGAAGGGCTGACTTACTGGCTACGCAGCAGGAACAAGAGCTCTCTTTCAGTGACTCTGCTGGTGGCAAAGTTTCTGGAAGAGGCTGAAGACAGCGGACACAATCAGAGTACTTCCCACTGGGATTTTTAAAAGACTGGAAACATAAATAGGGTTCAGATGATCACAACTTTCATCTTCTCATCATAAATGCTCTTTGCACCATAAACAAACAGAGCTCCGCTTCCTGCCCTCACCTCCAGATAACTTGTGGGAAGATCTTTTTCTAAGCATACTCTGGGATTTGCAGGGTGTTATTTTTCTTCCTCACAAGGAAACTGACACAACCATAATCACATCACGGTGCAAATACCCAGAGTTTTCCTCTTCTAATGAAAGCACTATTTGCAACCCACTTGCTGCTACTGTATCCCTACAGAGAGGTCAAGCTCTTCCAACATTCACCATCTGCAAACATTTATGACAACACATTTTGATAGACTGAGAGCAGCACAAAATATCGTTGCCTGAATCTCATCTCTCCTTTCCTAGGAGACATGAGACCCATCTAGATTCAACAACATATGCCAGCCACAACTTTTGCAAAACTACAGTCAGGAAAAGCTAAGGGAGCAGTATGATTTTGTAACAAGGAAAGGGTAGCCTAAGATTTGCCAAGCGCATGAAGTGAGTCTTATCTGTGATCAGAAGCATAAGCAGAAACTGCCACAGTATGATTTATGACGTATATTTAGACCCACTGGATGAAGCAATATTCCTCCCTGCCAGCCTCAAACGTACAGAGCCTCTCCACTGTTCGCTGACAGTCTCCTGCCCAGACCATTTCACCCCACTCGGATATTTTTGTCACTAACTTACACAGCATGTTCTCTCTTAACTTCGTAAGAGCCAAAAAAGGCTGCATATGCTAGCCAAAACACTTTATCACCATTGCCTCACACACAGCGTGTTCCCTACGCACACCTGCCGGAGCACCCCACACCTTGCTGTGCTTCCTATCCACACATCACGGTCACCAGACCAACGCAGAGCAGCTTGCTGACAGCTTGCTGTTTCCACGCCGTCCTCCTCCATCTTAAATTTACAGTAGTTTCAAAGTCACTGATCTGCTAGAGAGGAGGAAAAAACTCTGGGTTTCAGTCCAGGGACTCATGCTGCACATTTGGCTCAGTGTAAATGTCCATTTGCAGCACCCTCCTCAATAGAGCGGCAGGTGTCCATCTCCTCTTTAAGTTCACACAGTCTCTCCGCAGGCTCAAACTAGGGCAGGGAAGAGACAGAAGCTGGGAACACATGCAAGATCAGTTTCTATACCAGAGCCCAACCATGCTTGCCTTCCTGAGCCAGGTTTTAAGAAGTTTGGGGGTTTGTTTGGTTGGTTTGCTCTGGTTGTTTTTTTCCTCTCTGCCTGGGATCTTTGCCTCAGTTTGCATGGCAATTGTCAGGTCATAACAAACCGATGACACCTCCAGAGGCCCACAGAGATGCCATTTTTCAAGAATGATAGCTTTCGGTTTTTCCTCTGCCAAGACACCGTAACAGATTGCTGGACAGATACAATAAATTACAGTAAGAAAAAAACAAAATTAAATCCATTTTTGCTTATTAAAAAAATATAATCCCAACTATTCTTTCCATCTGGGTCCTAACTGGAAAAGGGAGATGATACCAAAAGTTAGTCACTGTCTACTCAGCACTTCACCCAGGAAGTATGATCTAAGGGAGAACCGCCATGCGTACATCTGAGGACAGTAGGAAAAAAACCTGCTCTTGCAATAGATAGAAACCCCTGGAATCTGCACACTTGCACAATTTGCTCCGGTTTGCAACTCTGATGGTTTTAAGGGAAGTGTCTGCATATCCATGGTACATGATGAAACTCAGCAACAAAGGCAGACCACAAGAAAGCGTGTTTGATCTCATGCGTTTTTTAGACGTGGGTGTAAATACAAGGTGAACACACATTGCCTTCACCTTACCACTTTAAGGGCCCTGAACAGCTGCTTAAAACCAGAATATCTTCATGACAGCACAAGCGTCTCTTCTCAGGCAATAGCCCACATTGTTAGAAAGCAATAACACTCTATTTCCAACATGACAGCAGAGACGGAAACAAAAGCAGGTAATTAACTGTGAGCAATGGTTAGAGATGCCAAGACACCATATGGCCCTTTCTGATGTGAAAAAGCTCCAGTGCCAAGCACGTCCCATGCTTTTCTGAGCTCTCAGGGGTACCAACAGCATCATGCAGGAAACACTCCATTTCTCTCAGCCTCAGATGCAGCATGTTAGTGAAGAATAATACACACACACAAAAAAAAGGCAACTCACACCCACCTCTCACACCCTTTGTACTCCCAGAGGTCTAGCACAGCAGACATCGCACTAATTTCTTTGTAAGACTAGCAAGAAAAGGAATGATACTGAAAAGCAGATGGCCACCATCCTCCACATTCTTCATGAATCAAAAAGTTCCCTTTGCTCACACTGACTTGCTTTCTAAAGACAAACTGCCAGTTTTCCTCCCTTCCAAGTACCTCTTTATCCTTTTTTAAGTGTTGTTTTGTACCATTTCCCGCAAAGCCCTCCAACCCGCTGAAGACGCCTCTACCAAGAGGGTAGGGAGAGGGAAATACTACTTAAAAGAACATTAAATGACAGAGGAACCATATTAATAGAGTGCTAAAAATTACTCTGGAGCATACTCTTGAATTTATGCCATTATGCCTAAATATTTTGGCATTTCTCACCAAAAGTGAATGAACACCAAGCAAAAGTAGTATTAAAAAATATTGCTTCATGACAACTTTACATTTTTTATATACACAAAGGCACTAGACAAATGCTGCTATAGGAGTTCTTTACAAGTGTTTACATTTAGGGAAAGCAGGATTGGGAAGTTAACATAACTGGTCGCACCTCCAGTTCTGGTTGCTAATTGTCATTCCCAGTCCCAGCTCAATCCATAGGTGCCACAACCCGTGAGACATGCACACTCCCTAAGCAATTTGCAGGGCATTTATTATCATAGCACTAGACTAGTTTACTAGTTTGACAAGGAGTGAGTGCTTCAATCTTTGTGCCTGCTTGAAATTAGCAACACAAGCAGAACCAAAATGTGCTGAACTGTAAAAAACACCTCTGCACCACACCAAAATCACTAATGCAATGATCACACAGGGGTGTCATCTCTCCCACTTCCACATGTAATGGGCACATGTCGCTGACTGCAGTTTGCATTATTTAGATGCAAAGGTATCTCTGGATCTACACGACCTAAAAAGAGTAAGGACTACCTCCGAGCTACACCCTCAGTATTACCAATGCTTAATCAAGTTCTTGCTGTCTGCGAACTTGTCTCTATCCTCAGTAATTCTCACATTTAACCATGATCAAGCTTGTCATGCAGAGGCAATAAGTTATTTTAAAGTTTCCTTAGGAAAGCTGTTTTGTAGCCATGTTTACAAGTTTGAAAGATCTAGAAAAAAACATATATACTTGCTTACAGCCAAATCCTCACTCACTTGCCCATTCCACTGAGTTTCAGGATTGGATGCTTCCTAGAGTGCAAGACTTCAAGCACTGCTTACTGAGAAAGCGTATCAGCCTTCCTTGACACTTCAGATATCATCAAATCAGAATACAACAAGTCTTGCTCAACACCACCCTTCTGACAAATGCGATTATAGTTTTCTTTTTGGCAGAGAAGGAAAAAAAAACCTAATAAAAGCACATTAGGTGGAAATAGTAGCCTCAAACTCTTACAGGTAATGAAATTTGGTCCTAAGAGTCAGTGTTGCAAAAGACAGGGGGAATAATGAAGAGCATGGCTTCTCCTGAGTCAACACGAAGGGGAGGTTTTACCTCAGCAGCACCTTTTGTATAGCTATGTTGTGCTGTTGTTTGTATCACCACACAAGCCTGGCAGAACACAGACATGTTTCTATAAAGTTGAGAACTTCTGGTGCCTGGGCTCTGGCCACCAAACCTGTACCACTGCTGAGCTTTACTGCACAGAAGCTCTTGTCCTATACATCCTGCCCTGTCCAACCTGGTCAGCATTTATCACTGCAATCCCCTCTGCACAAAAATGAAACGTTGCTCTACAAATCAGGTCCTAAGCACAAGCTGGTTTGAAGACACATCGTAAGTTCTCCTGGCAGAGATCTCTGCAAAACCAATATAGGACAAAGGACTTCCTAAAGGTGGAGCTTCAGATAAGGAAGGAGAAGGTGGCACCACAGGAGCCTTCTCAAACTCAGTGCTGGTAAGTATTGAGATGTGATGATGTTTTCAAATCCATAACCAAACCATAGACTTTCACTTTTATATCTGAGTTTGAAATCAAGAACAAAGGAACAGGCTGATGCCACGTTTTGCACGTCTCAGTGTAGTTGTCAAACCAACAATTAAAACCAACATGGACCAAATCTGTTTATGTCTCTTCTTGACAGGACTTGAATAACAGCACAGTCTTGAAATTTTGGTTTGGGCAACTATTCTTTAAACAAACGAGGGCTGCCTTATTCAACATGTCTAATAGTTACCTGAAGGTTTGTAAAGAGTCTGCTCTGTAACACATGGGCTACTTCACCCAGCTTCATTTGACCTTTAGTCCTGCTAATTAGTTCTCCACTCAAGTAATTAATAACTGTATCTTTTGCATCCCAACAAAGTGCAACTGTGTGAACACAAACTTCATAATCTGCCACACAGTAAACTGAGAATTTTCCCAAGAGATGATGATGCAGCCTATTAACAAATTTGCATTTATGGTTTCAATACTGTTATGGAAAAGAAAAAAAGTGCCTTTGTGGGTATTAATGTCCAAACACCATGACAAGTCTTGCAAGCTGGAACTTCTTTCAAGCAGTGGTGCTAAAACCACAGCTCAGTCTTGGAGCAGGGACTTAACATGAAGCTACTGTCCTCTGTCAGCACCTTGTACTGCCTTCGACAGCTCAGGCAAAGGAGCTCACATCCTGCAAAAGCTGGAATGCAAGGATTCAGTGGCCAGTTCCTTCACATTTCTGCATCATGAAGGCCTTTCGATTTTTATGTCAAATCTCGTCTACTGGAAGGTGGGGAGGAAGACATGACAGCACTTGTCAGTCTCAGAACAGTGAGACGGTTCTTCCAGATCCCTATGGCTGGCTGCCATCCTTCTTCAAACCCTTAGAGAAACGAAAGGTAACGGAGAGCTATTGAACAGCAGACACAAAGTCACACTTCCTAGCTCTCCACAGTGCTTACCTTCAGCATTCCAAGAATCAAGAAACCAGCAGGAAAGTTTCCTGCCCTTCTGCCATGAAAGCTTTTCTTATTTTTTTCACATTTTTAGGCGAGTTTAGTACAGTGGAGGTCTGCTGCTGCCAAAAAGGCCACAGCCCTGTTTTACACATGGACAGATGTGGCTGGTGGCATGAGTTTTCCCCTTGCTTAGCAAGATTTCCATGTACCCAACCGAGCCAGTAATTTCTTGGTCTAAGGACCAAAAACACACATGCATGCACATAAGTAAAAGGTGTTTTGCATCTGTAACACAAACTAAGCTCAGGATCAGGAGACACCCTAGCAGCTACAGCATCAGCCCTCTCCATGCACACCCTTCTGCCAACCGTGAGTTACAAGCTGGACCCTGGACTCCTCACCACCTCAGTCAGCATCACTAGACAGTGATGCTGTCCTAGTCTAACCTCGTTTCCACATGGCAAATTAGAGACAAATGCAACAAGCCCTTTATTTAGCCCATTTGCCACGATGACACTCGTGTCAGGGAGGCCAGTCGTCAAGAACCCCACTCTGCACGTCCTGCAACGCTGAGACCAGGGATCTTCCCAGAGGGAAGCCCAGGACGGGGAGAGGATGATCAGGGCCATGTTTCGGTAGAAATAACAGTCCCCGAGGGCCCGGCGGCGGCGGCAGGCATTGCCAGGGAGAGGGCTTCCAGCCCGGCGGCTGCACAGCGACGGGCACGTCCCCAGTCCCGCAGCGCGGGGAAGGCGCCGAGATGCAAAGGGGGGGGAGGGAGAAAAAACAAGGAGAGAGGCGGAGCGCGGCGGGACGTGGCAGCCGGCGGCCGAGGCGGCCCTTACCGTAGACTAGCTTCTTCATCTCGTGGTACCTGGCCCACAAGTAGGTCTTGGTGTCGGCGCCCTCGGCCGGGAGGGGCTGGCTGCCCGCGGCGGGGCCAGGCTCGGCGCCGCGCCGGGCTCTGCCGGCGGCCGGCGGGTGCTGCTCCTTGGGCTGCCCGTGCCCGCCGTCCCCGGGGCACTGGCTGGCTTTAGGGCGGCAGCTCTGGCAGGAGACGGCCACGGCGAGGAGCCGGGGGGCCGCGCCGCCGCCCCTCCTCAGCGCCGCCATGCCCAGCGCAGCCATGGTCCCGCCGCAGCCTCGGGCAGCCCGCGCTCGGCCGGGGCTGGCCCCGCTGCTCCGCTCCGCGCCCCGCCGCCCCGGCCCGCGGCGGCACCCGCCGGCCGGCCAATCCCCGCCACCCCGTGTGCGAGGGGGCCGGGCGCGCCTCGGCGAGGGAGCCGGGGGGCGGCGCTCAGCGCCCGCCCGCGGAGGGGGGCGGAGGGGGGCGGAGGGGGGCGGAGGGGGGCGGAGGGCGGCGGGGCCCCGGCGGGCTCCGCTCGCCGCGCTCCGGCCCCTCAGGCGGGGGGCGACGGGGAGAGGGGCGGGGAGGGGCGGTGGTTCCTCACTGCGGCCCCGCCCCCGGCCTCGGTCCCGTTCCGCCCTGGCCAATCAGGCGAGGCGAGCCGCCCCGAGCGCTGTCACGTGAGCGCCGAGACGACCTTCCCGTTCGGCTGCTGGGGGGGCCGGGCGGCCCGCGCTGGAGGTGAGGGGCGCGGGGGCGCGGCGCTGATTGGCTGCGTGGGGGCCGGGCCGGGGGCGGCCGAGGGCTGCCATGGTGGCGGGGGCGAGGCCGGGCTTGGTTTGACCCCCGCTCCGGGCGGCTGGGGCTGCGGCACCGCGCCGGGCCGGGCTGGGCTGCCGGGGGCGGTTTGGCCGCGGGGCGCCGAGGGCCGCTGTGCGTCCCGTCCCGTCCCGCCGCTCACACGCCCTCCCCCCGTTTCCTTCCCCGCCGAGCTGAGGGCGCCGGGCCCGGCCATGCTGGTCAGCAGGAGGGTGAAGCGCCTCTTGCAGCTGGTGCCCGGGAAGCGGCGCTTCGGCGTTTACCGGTTCCTGCCCTTCTTCTTCCTGCTGGGGGGAGCCATGGAGTGGTTCATGATCAACGTCCGCATCGGCAAGGAGACCTTCTGTAAGTGAGGGCCCGCGGGGCGGCAGGAGGCCCCCGCAGCGCTGCCTGTGCGCGGGGGACACACCGGGGGCTGCAAGGGGCACGGCCACGGCCAGCCCCCGGCCCTCCCGCGGGCCTGGCACCCCCGCTCTGCCCCCCCCCGGCGGAACACACCGGGCAGAAGCCAACAAAAAAACGCAGCTGGGTTTCGAATACTAAATTAAAATTATTATATTTTTTTTTTACACTGAAAAAACTCGCCAGGGTTGTCAGAATGTCGGTGTAGGTCAGTCCGAATGTGACCGTGTCAATTAGAAAGCGGGAAAACGAGTCGCAGGAACTTGGCTCATGGCGCTTAGTTTCCAGCAGTTAAAGCCTTCAGTTTTAATGTGGCATTCCTCCCTTTGAGGAACCGTGCTAGAAATGTTTCTGTACTTGGGGGAAAAGGATCGGCCCTACCATGTTTCATGGGAAATCTAGCTGAGTCTCCTGGAAAATAAACCGGGTTGATACAGTTTTCGTAGCTGACAAACTCACTGCAAACAGAACTGCTGCCCTGCCGGCTTCTGAAGGCTGGGGTTTGTGGGGTGGTTCAGTTGATTCCCGAAGCATACCTGCAGGGCAATAAAGTCCAGTTAGAAGCTAAAGCACAACATCTGTGTAGCAGCTATATTTCAGCTTGAGACTTATCTCAAAAAAATAACTGCTATGCCTAAATGATACTATGCTGCAGTAATAATTGTGCGGTTTAGCCTTATTGCTGCTCCATGGTCCGTGCGAAATGACAACACACAACTGATAACCTTTTTTTTCTGACAGATTTCATTTGGTGATAGATATTTAGGAGTGATTGGGGGGCCTCGGGCAGGAAGAACAACTTGGAAGTCTATGAGGGTGGTTACATTCCTGTTTTCTTTATTAAAAAAATAAAGCTAAAATACTGAAGCCCTGCTGGCAGTCCCCAGGCATTGACTTTGTGCCTCTAATTTAATTTCCCTTCCGCTTCAGCTAGTTTAGGCATTTGTACTTTTAATCACCCTCATGGGAAAGTAGACAAGGAATTGACTGTATCACATTGGAAACTTAGTTTTCCTATAAAAACATTTCATCAGGACTGATGTGAAGAACTTTAGCCTGGATGGGAGGGAGAACATGAGCTATTTTTAAATGGTAACAAGGATTTGTGTTGGCTTGAATTTTCAGTTCCCTGTCAGTCAGTGTCTGCAAGAGAAAACTGGAAGAGTTTAAAAAGAAATGAAAGGCTTCAGGCATTTAATAGTGTCTTGCACTTGGAAAATGCTAATATAAAAAAAAAAATCTTTTTCTGGCAGATGATGTTTACCGTAGGAAACGATCTGAAAGACAGTACGAGGCAAGGATGGGAAAAAATGAATTTTAGCAGAAATGTTTCAAGGGACAGGTCCTGAATGCTTCAATTGTATTAATACCAAAGAAGTGTTACTGCCACGTGGACTGCAGGAGAAGATTTTGTCTCTGCAAGATAAACTGTAATCTACAAGTCTGTGTAATACACTCTCAGATGGTTTTGGAAGTTTTATTCTTCTTCAATCTACTTCCTATCCTTAATATTTTGTATTTAAGCCAAATACAGTAGCAAGAAGCTCATTGTGTTTAGGCCTCTGCCACTTATTTAATGTTTGTTTAGTACTTCTAAATAAACTACACAGAATAAACAGTCTGGCTACTGCTTTTCTTTGCTTGATGAGACACCATTCTTGCAACAAGACCAAGGGGAAAGAAATGTTACATATTGCATACATAGTATCTCAGCACATTAGAAACAATGGAGAAATAATATTAGAAAGAATAGTTTCCTTTGTAATGAGAGAATGTACGCTGGCATCTGATTTGTTTTCTTCCCGATGTGGCACAACTTAAACTAGGTAAAAAGAGGACAGACTCACTGCTCAGTGTTTACTCAGCCCACACTGTTTGGAAAGTCATCCGTGCATTCAGGCTCCAGTGCCTGCAAGTGCTGTAATACTCTACATTGCTACTCTAACAATGAATTGACCTGAGGGCGTTGGGGGAAAAAAGTCCCATGTGTACAGGCGCCAAGTTCAGAGGAACATGCAATGGCAGTCCCAGCAAACCTGAATTCTGTTTGCAGGACTCCTGTCTCCCCAAAGAAGAAAAAAAAGGAGAGAGCTAACTGCTGTACCCTGCACAGCCTTCACTCCCTAACACAGTGACACTAGCTCTTAGGTGCATGGGAACACGTCATGACTGTGCACTAGGATGACTGCTGCAATGTAATCAGTGAGCATCCTATATTAATGCAATTTTTTTTATTTCTGATGGTATGTGTATATCCCAAGGGTTCCACAAAGAAGCTGATTCTTAAGATCAGCCTAAAACCAAACCCAAGGCAGTTTGTATATTTAACGTGCATTCCTGTGCTAATTTCCAGCAGCCTTTTCCCACAGAATTAAGTTTTCATCAACTGAAGAGATGATGGCTGTTTTGAAGATGTTACAGTGCAGGTACTCAAACTTGCAAGTAGAGGGTAACTGCTGTACTTTGTGTTGTGTCTTCCAAGGAAGGACTTGATCTGGAGGAGTAGCGCTACTTGTGTTTTCAGGAGACAAAAAAAACTGTCAGAGAATTAATGATGTCACCGTGCTGCTGTGTATTTTGACAGCAAATGAATTACTTGGAAAAATCTTCCATTTCAGGAGTAATAAGAACCTAGATTTTAACTTTGGTTCCAAGGTAGAGCCCAAGTTCAAAGACTCCTGCACAAGCTTCTTTTTCCAGTCACAGATTGTTGCACTGAAGTAAATCCTGACTGTAGCAATACATTAAAGAATAAAGCATCAACAAAAAGCTGGATTCTGAGAACTGCTGAGCTTTAGCTCTACCTGCCTTTACTTCTTGAGCCTTCTGGATCTCTCTTGTGCTTGGCTTCTATAGAACAAGTAAGTTTTTCAGTATCTTTGGGTTTTTTAAGAGCGAGCTTGTGCCCTAGTTCCTTCTTAGTACTTCGGAGCCTGCTGTGAAAACCGCCTGTGGCTTGGCTTAAGCACTCCTGTAACAGCAGCAAGTGTGTTTCACAGACCTTAGTGAATCGAGGTCCATTTTTTCACTTCAGATCTCTTGCTCATTTTGCAGCAGTGTTTCCCATTTGCAGCAGAGAGTACCAGGCATCTCTGGAAGATATTTGTCTTGGGTGTCTCCAGCTAGGTAAACATAGAGCGAGGCAGGCTGCAGTTGCTCACAAGAAGTCTGGCGTCAGGGAGTTGTATGTCACTGTTCTTTGTGACCAGCGCAGGAATAAAATCCTTCTCCAAGCTGGCATTGTATCATTTCAGGCAACACAGATCTGTTACGACAGATGAGACTTGACATTTAGAAATCTCAACTGTGTGTATTTTTCATTCCACAGTGTGTTTGCTAGTGCTGATCCTTTGTTATTCCGTGATTTTGCCAGTCTCTCACTAATGCTGGAAGTAAGACTAGCTGTAAGGCCCCAGTGCCCAGCCATTCCAGTACTGAGCACCCTGGGTGATCTAGTATCAATTTTTATTTACACCCAATCTTCAGTGGCCAAGGTCTTAATTTGGTTTCTCAGTTTTATCCCCGCTGACTCCTAGTTCTGTGCTTTTTGCCTTCCCCAGCGATCTCTTTCCCACCATCTTTCTGGCACTCGTGTCCCCATTTCCTCCCCATCCTCCCCCATCTGTCTGCTGCAGTGGTGGGCAATGGGAGGAAGCAAGAACTCTCCCTCGGCTCGGAGCTCAGGCCAGCACTGGAAACACGCCGCCGCTGCTGCTACGCACTGGGAGCAAGCCAGGAACACAGCTTTCGTTTTAAATGCTGCTGAGCCCCTGCCAGCTCTAGGGTTGAGCGCATCCATTCCTTCTTCAGGGAGTTCATCTGCTGTCAGCCCAGAACGCAGCTCAGCATCTAAGAACAGTGGTCTCGTGTTCATTTGCAGCAGGCACAGCAGGAAATTGAGAATTAGCGAAGCATTTCTCCTGAAAGCTTTCCAAATTGTAGCAGTCAGGCCAATACAGATATCAAGCATGGAAAATTTCAACGCGGGCAGCAGCGGTCAATAGTCGTCACGAACAAACAGCAACACTTAGGTACGAGGAATGCCGCTCACCACTCCAGCATTAGAGGGGACAAATCTACTGCAGATTTCAGAATGATTTTGTGGAAAGAACAGATCTTTCATTGATTGTTTCCCCACTGTTGTGCGCCCAAGGATGCTGCCTGCTGAAAGAACTGCAGCAAGCCTGGGAAGTACTGAAAAGTTCTGGTAGAGGAAGCGTGTAGGTGCCCAGCCTGTACTCCTGGCACAGGGCTGCAGCAGTTCTGTCCCAGCTTTGGAAGGGTAGAAAAAGGCCAGTCATCTGTTATGTGCTGGTGAATTCTTCCCTAGAGCAAAACTTTTATCGTAGTCAGTGGAGATGAGCTCCCACTTCAGACTTCATACACAGCTACAAAACCGTACCTGTGCTCTGGTTATGACCCACCCCAGCTTCTTCCCAGAAAGGCACAAAAATCTGCATGCAACAGGCACTGGCAGGATGACTGGTCCAGAGGAACTCCCTCATCCCTTACTGGGTGTTGGTGCTTTGCACCAAGAATGAGGATTAAATCACAGTCCTCCCCAAAATCACCCCATGGAAACTGAATTTGAACCCTCCCGGTTGAGAGCTGCGCAGACTTCCCGAAGGGCTCACCCTCCCTCACCATTTTTGTCCAAGGCTTTTATCGCACTTACCTTAACCTGAGCTCAGCCACACCGGTTATTCATGCTGCTGGATAATTCAGCACATTCTCCTCTGTTTCTTTTCCTGTCTCTCCTACGCTGCCTCCTTTAACAGATGATAATCTGCACAGCCAGACTTCTGCACTGGATTTCTGATCCCTCTTGGCACAGGGAAGACCGACCGTGGGAGACCACCACGTCTCCGAGGCCTGACAGATACTGGGAATCTACCCAGGATCACCAGATCCTAATGCATTGCAGCAGCTGTCGTTTTATTTCTTTGTATGACAGTCGAATTAGACTTGCTGGAAAATGCAGTAAGCAAAAGGAATATGAGGTTTAGTTTATTAATCAGAAAACGTCACGTTATCAATTAATCAGATCCCATTTGTTACATGACGTTCAGTACCCAGCCTTTTTGAAACACCACTCCTATTTAGTGCATTTGCAGCCAAGAGGGGGGCTTCAAACTTCTGTGGATGATCCTCAGTACCTCAGACTGAGCCAACAAGATGTGGAGGAGGATTAGAATTAAGTCTCCTCTGTGCAACTGCACCATCAAATTTTAGAAAGGTGGAAGGTCTGTAAAGCTGGCAGCCTGCGTGAGAGGCAGCATTTATCCCCCAGGTCAAAGACATGAATGCGTGTTAATTAAATATAATGCTATCTGTTCTGGTTGTTTAAATAGCTCTTTGTAAATTTTATGTCAGAGGCCCCTTGAGAGGTTGCTATAACTTAATTTTTCGTGCAGACTGTGGTATTAAAATTTCTATCCTGGTTTCTAATTTTATTGTATAAAAGATGCTTTTTCCGTATTACTGGTCTAATTTCCTTTATTACACAGCTACATAAAAGAGAGTCCTGAACCAGGTTAGCTTCCAGTATTAAATAAAGGCTTGCTATTTATTTTCAAAGCAATTTATGTGCGGGCACCTGGGACTGGCTCAGTCTTATCATATCCACTCAGCTTGTTCCCAATGCGTCACATGTTTTTCAAGGTTTACTGTTCATACTCCTTATGGCTCAATTTGCAACCATATTTTTCAGCAACACTGTTCTTATCACCTTCCAGGCACAACTTGCAATACACAGGACAATATAAAAAGAATTCTTTACTCACACACAAGCATGCACGTACCATGGACTTGAGAAAACTTGGATCAGCAACAGCCAGAATTACTTGAAATAAAATCCTAACAAGAGTCTTGATGGGACACTCAAACCTGGTTAATCCAAAACACTTTGCAAACTATTTTTATTCAAATTAAAAAGACTCAGGTAAACAAAGTGATGGTACATACATGTTATAAACCTGGTTAGCAGCTTAACCTTCAGGAGTACAAGAGCTAATGAAAAGCCAAGCATGGATTAACCAGGTCCGAAAACATACACTGAAAAAAAAGTCACCAACATCAACGTTTTGATTTTTTACACAAACAGTAAATTTTCTCATGGAAGGGAAGGACTGAAGAAGAAAACAAATAATTATTAGTCATCTCCAACTGGTTTATGAAAATACCGGTCCTAGATTAAACTATTTTCCACTCTCACAGAAGCCAACCATCTCCCATACATACTTTTTAGTTTAATATGAAAGTTTTCTTTACGCCAGTACAATGAACGGCAGTGGAAAACAAATGAGGGGTTCAGACACCCACAAAGAGAGACAGACAGATACGTCTTCTTTTTTTCTTTTTTTTTCTTTTTTTTTTTTTTTTTTTTTTAACCAGAGTCAGAAAACAGTTTCTTTTGCTGGTTTTGAATTCTAGACTGTAGCCATTATATCCTAAATTTCACTGCAATTGACTGAAATGCCTCCAATATAGAGACATGATTTTGAAATAAATAAACAAAGCTTACAATAATTGATTAGGGCCAGCCCAGTGGCTTAGTGGTAGTGCTCTGCACTGCCTTGCGGGAGGACCCAGGTTTTGTTTGCACTTCCAATCTCTTGCTCCTGGGCCGAGAAGAGCAGTGTAAGTAGGGCTTCAGCTGCTCGGGCAGGAGAGAGCCAGTGCTGCAAGTCTGCTCATCACTGACCTTCAGATAAATTAAACATCTGAGTTATACAGGCTCCAAAGGGAGTCCCATCCAGTCCTCAAAAGAAAATAAATAAAACAATAACTTAACTAAAGTCCATCCCAGGTTCTTTGGTGTAATTTTTGTTCATGCTGAGAAGTAGGAGAATCTGGTGGTGTATTAGTACAATCCATGATAGTTCCAAATACTCAAAAACTAGGGTTTGCTGCCTGATTCACTTCAGCGTCCCATCTTTGTGGCTAAAAATTGCAAAGCCTCTGGCAATTTGAACACATTTTAAGATGACACTGTATATATGGGGGTAGTTTAAGACTATTCAGTTTCTACTTCGTCAAATAAAACTGATCATTTACAAAGGCCAGTAAGGAATTTCTGTACCGCAGGTGTGCTACTTGTACAGTCCAAAATCGTAATTTCCCTATATGTTGCTTAGCTCCATTTGCTTCATATCCATTGCACATTTGACTTAAACTGTCCTTAAGTGCCTACTTGTAATTACATGGGTTTCTGTGCAATGACTGGAGGATTGCAATAGGAGAGGGAGAGGAATTAGCCAGTAAAATTAAACAACAGTTTATACTTGCACATGTCACTTCCCTCATCAGTATTAATTACATCAGCAAAACAAAATCCAACGTATCCAGTATTTGAAGGAAAATATTTAACCCTCTGCCAAATACACTGAAATGAAAAGGTTCTGTACTATTAAGACTTTAAAAACCATCTCCACATGATGAACATTTCTAACAGTAAGATGATGTGTACCAGTAAATCAGTTCTTTTGGACTGAATTGCAACGACCACACTCCTGCCAACAATTTTTTCAACTTAACATAGCTTTCTCAGTTACTTGATGCAATCTAGAAGTATTAATTCTTTTTCTAAAATTAAATACATGAAAGGATTTACCTTTAAAGAAACAACTCTGCAGTCCAAAAGGTTGGTTAGTTAGGAGGACAGGCAAGTCTTTAGCAGAATGCAGCCACAACCCTGAAATTTGGCAAGAGTCTATACCTACCTTACATAGCAAAAAAAACCCCACAAACAAACAAAAAACCAAAAAAAGGAAAAAAAAAGAAAAAGAAAACCCCCAAACCCTCTGAAGACTGCAATGCAGAAATTCTATTTCTCCAATGTACTTGGTATGCTGAACTCATACATACCATACATTTAAATGTCAAAATTTTTCTCAAATTTTGCATTGCAAAACTTTAAGGTGAATCAATACACTTAAAGAAAGCATACAAAAATGTCTTACGATACCCAATCATTAACAGAATATGTGTGAATTTAAAAACATCATGTTACTTCACTAAGAAAACTACACCAACTCCCTTCTCCTCTAACTTACCTTCCAAGACCTGAACTGGTTTGAAGTTCTGCATGCCTCTTCCACATGCAGACAGAATTGCTTAGGGAGGAAACTTCCCCCTCCCACTGCTCGGTGTTGGGGACATCGCAGAACCCCCAAAGCAGGCCATGGTACATGAAACATTTCACCTTCTAAGGGCATGCCAGCACATGTATTCTGTTACTGATTTAGGATCACAATGGCCTTGGCTACACAATTAAATTACTGGACAGGACTGGACAACATCAGCAGTCAAGACACCCTCGTCCCATCCACACTAGTACTTCCACAATTGCTGTGGCCCACTCAGCTGCCTTGGTATTGACTTGAAATGTCATTTTCCCTAGTGTCAATCACAGCTTACCTTCAGCTTCTTTTAAGAGATCCTCCCTGTTCACATCCAAGAGAGATTTCTGCCAGAAGTGGCTAGCACACACAAGCACATGTACACACATCCTTCTAAGATGTAAACTACGACTAATTTCATATTCCACTGTATCAATCTGTACTTTTTCTTTTTTTCTTCTTTTATATAAAAACAATGGCATCAGATTCTCAGCAACAAAGTATAAGAAAGATGAATCCTTGACTACACTTAACCAATTATGAAATTGCCTTTCAAACAAAGGAAACATATGCAAAAATCCGTGTATTTGATAAAGTCAACTTAATATAACAAAAAGTGAAATATGCTTATTAAAAGTGTCCTTATATAAAAATGGTCTTGCAATGTACAGTAAAATGCAATACAAATTATTGTTGATTATCTCTTCCCACCCAGTAACTAAAACAGCTATTGTTCCACAAAACTCCTTATATGCCGGTATCAAAGAAAAGCAATTATGCGACTAAACATTTTCTATGTTGTACGCCTGACGGATGTTAAGGGTGTCTCGTAGCATCAAGTCTCGCAGACGCCATAATGCATCGGCCATTGTGCTATGAGCCCCTTTACTTTTCAACCAGTGTGAAGGGAGTCGGCTCTCTTGTTCTTTTGATAAGTGGACATCTCGTCTTCGTGCTAGAAGGTCAAGAAATGGTCTTGTTATCTACTGGCTTTGATATTCACCACAATTTCTCTAGAAAAAGGCAAATATAATTCTACAGTACAACTTTTACCCTAGTAATTTAGCACATACGATTCTTAGATTTACCCATCGATGGAATTAGCCTGCTGATAACATATATACTCCTAGTCTGTTTTTAACAATTACATTTTATTAAGTAAGCAGACTTATTCAGCATTTTCTATAAAAGCAAAAAATATTAATGGTTACAAAGAAGCGTGTTCTGTCTGGAAAAATCCCACTGTATCAAAAGCCTTACCTGCAAGTGTCTGGTCCCACTTGCTAATACTATTTGATTCAGCACTAAGCCCCTCAATATATTTCAGATAGGCTTCAGAATGAAGAAGCCTCTGTGTCTTTGGTGGAGGGGAGACGAACATGGGAGTTGTGGGCTGCTGCATAACCGGCTGACTTGCTGGGCTCTGGCCGGGATACGGAGGGGGTGCCTGCTGTCCCGGCGGGCCAAGGATTCCCATCTGCAACGACAAAGCAACGGACAGGTCACAGCTGGGGGAACTGCAGGGTAGCTGCTTTGCATCTGTGCATCAGGTCACCCTTGCACAACGGAGCTTCAAAAGAGGTTTATGAGCAAAGGCATTATGAAATATCCCTGCAAAACACTCACTTCAGCCAGGGCTATCCATTGGGGTCACCGAGATGCACAGAGAAAGTGCAAACAAACCACTCGTATCTAGCAGACAACACTGTTCATAATCTATGTAAAGATACTCTAATTACCCACCATTTTTCCTCTCTCCTCTTAACCTAAATTACTCCTTTTGCCT
This sequence comes from Falco biarmicus, assembly GCF_023638135.1. NCBI lineage: Eukaryota > Metazoa > Chordata > Aves > Falconiformes > Falconidae > Falco > Falco biarmicus. The sequence continues at coordinate 106,592,843 of NC_079291.1, forward strand.
CCTTTTTCTTTCATGCTTTCTCTAATTTGATCAGAAACTGTGTGGTCTGTAAAGTGCAGGGTTTATCTCTAAAACTTCTAATCCAAATTGACCCTGATCCTTGGCTGTCTGGGATACTTGCACAGAATAAATGTTAATTACTGTCAGGCAAAAATTGCAGGCAGGCCACAAAACCCCATAAAAATCACAGTCACACAGAAGAATTCCCATCACTGTGATTAAGTAGCAGTACTGAGAACTCTTAGCACAGATATCCTGTGGTCTGGAATAACTTGATGCCATGACATATACACTTTACTACTTTCTCACTCAACTTCTGGTTTTCTTTACGCCCTCTAGTCAAAAATCACATTTCTCTTTATGATGCAAAAATTTAGTCAACACAATTGGAAATGTACTGAACACTTCTTCTGCATCTATCACTGAGAAGGAACATCTGATCATCATTGTTATCCAAACTCACAAATTATGAACTGCCAATAAACATTTGCTTCATCAGTTTGTGAAATACGGGAGTAAACAACAAGGGAGTTTTTACCCACCCATCAACAGCTGAGAAAGCAAACAGCATCCTCTCTGCATCACCAAAGCATGCAAAACCTAAATTATCAGCAGTTTAACACTGTGTTGAAATGACTCAGTTTAGTAGAAGGAAAAGGAAACAAAACACTGTCTTGCTTATACTGCACAGGTTATCCCACTGGACAGAACCTCATTAATTCCTCTAATAACAATTTGACCAACAAATACAGACATACACTCTTAGCATAAGATATTAACTGGTTCTAAATACATTGGTGTACATATGGTTTGTGTTCTGCCTGGGAAAGGCTATGTCCATCCCGACATGCTTTCACTGAGATGTTGTTCAAATGCTAATTCAGAGCCTTAGAGCCTCATAAATAATGCAAAAATGACTCACCTGCTGTCCAAAAGGACTTGCTCCAGGTGCTGGAGTGCCTACCATGGGGGACACATTTTGGCCTATAACACCTATATTCCAAAATATAAAATAATTAGTCTTATTCCAGAGCAGTGACAAATACCTCTTGGGTCTTCTACAGTAAGAAGTTATACTTTGATATCATTGCTCACTTTAAGCAGATGTACAACATTCAAATACCCCCCACTCCCCCAATAAAAAAAAACACTTTAAAAATTTCTGAATGAAAAAAAAAAAAAAAAAAAAAAGAAACCAACAAAACCCCCCAACATGACAACCACCAAGCATTGATAAGTGGCCTATTGAATTAATTTAAAGAAATGCAAAGTGAATAATTTTTGGTTTTCAGTTGGGTTTTTTTTTCCACGTTACTTAGCAATTGCCTAACTAAATCTTTTAATTTATAACACACATCTTTAGCTTGACAGGATCTTCCTGGAATCCTTTAAGAAAGGAAATGCTGATTTGCTTTAGCAACATTTAACATTTCCTTGTGTTCAGTTTTATAAAATGCATTCACATCTGGAGAAAATCAAAGCCATTGCACAAGTTCTGTTAGATCTCACTAATATAAAACTCAATTTGTAGGTTAAGCTTAAATAGTCTTATACAAAAGACTGATGAATATTTGAAACACATTTCAAAAAAATAAAACCTGCTAGATTTTCTCAAACATATTGAGACTTTTCCCTATTGTACAGAGTGCAGCAGAAAACACCCATGTCAGTGTTATATACAATAAGTTACAAATCTAAATGAGAGTCACGCAGTTCCTGATATTTTACATACAGATGCTTTGGTGTGAAAAAATGAAAGTTATGTGAGCTGCTGCTTTTCTTTCTGTTTATGCCACTTCTCATATTCATTCACTGGAAAAGCTGCAAACTAACTGTGCTTTTCCTGAGGGTTTAATTTGCATGCAGGTTTCTGTATCAGTGATGAAAAGACGTGCTACTGCATTTTGCACACTAAAGCATATTTCAAATGCATTTTCCATTTCATCACAGCCCCATTTTAAATGCATCTGTACTAACAGCAAGACAGAAGTTGGCAAAAACACTGACGATTATAGGTTGTGGAATATGGCACAGATTTTGGTTTTGGTACAAAGTGAGGAGGTCTGGATGAGGGCACCCTCACCTGTCCAGCATCAGAGCATGGCTTCGCCCCTAGCCCACCCCGCTCAATTTAGCACCACTTCACGTGTGGTTCTGCATTCCCAGGCATTATTTTTCCCCTAATCCACATCCTCGCAGTTTTAAACACCATCCATAACAGCCCACTTCTCTAGTGGGAAAAACTCCTCAAAGAAATGCATTGTCCTGGATTCACCTCCCAAACATTTGTATTGGCTGGTATGTGCTGAATGTCACTGCCTTGGTGAGTCGGAGCCAGGCTCACAGACACACAGCTGTTTTCCTACTTGCTCTGTGTGACATTATGACAAATCTTACACACCTGCGAAGCTGCAAGCTGCACACCTAATACTGCTGGACTTTAAAAATGCAACAAGCAAACAAAAAAACAAACCCACCGCAACCCAAAACAATTTACATACAGATGAAAATCTTAATAGCGTTTCCAATAAACACAGTTGCAAGTGGGGTAGGGGGAGGCAAATGAGACCACTTCTGTCCACAGCTTGTTTAACTGCTGAACATATGGGATGCACATCTTTTAAATAGGCACAGGAGTTATCAGAGGTAAAAACTGAAAGGATCAGCAGAAAACAGGGTCAGAGGCAGATGAAAATTTTTCCCCATAAAGAGGGCACATTAATGGCATTAACACTGAAAAAATGTTTGTTTCATTCAGCCACACTTTTCATGGAAAGCATGGCAAAAAAATAGCAAACATGTAGTAGATAATGCTCTCAAAAATCAATTCAAAATTTGGCCAACAGTACACTGAGTTCACCTTACCCCCACACGTTTCCAGTTGCTGTTGTATCAACAAGGTTTAATCTGAACGTTATTTTATAATGACACACATCAGTGCCCCAATGGCCAAGGGGTCTTACATGACCAGGTTCATTTAAGTTCAGTCTGGCTACTGATTAATATTAACATATTGAAAAAAAGTGTTTGGTAAGGAATGAGAGCAATAAATTTCATTTATAAGCCCACTTTAAATAAGAAAAGGAAGAGTGAAAGGATGCTGTTCAAATGACATAAGGATACGAGTAGGCTGATTTCAGCTTTTCAGACCTCTGAAACTCAAGCACAATTGTCATGTTTTTTGGCTGGAGCAAAACCACTGCTGGAACAGCACTGCATTTCTCCAGTAACCGTTCCTTGCTGGTTTACTGAACATGCTGTTCTGTCAGCATCTTGCATATACCTCATACATTCAGCAGTGCATCGTGTGTGCTGCAGCTACACAAACCTGCAATGTTCAGAAACAAAAGCTATGACCAAAACAAGCTGCAGATAATTTCTGTAACAACTGGTTAAACGCCAAGTACATGAAAATGAAATAAGAGCGAATGAGGATGACATTCTTACCGGGTGGTGGGATGCCTGGGATGCCTGGCATACCTGGCGGAAGTTGGTGGGGTGGGGGCACCCCTGGGTGAAGTGGCTGCATGCTGCCCATGCTAACAATGCCATCAACTGGGCCCTGCAAAGGTGGCAGCACCGGTGGATAGCCACTTATCATGCCTTGAAGGACACAACAAATTTCAAACATGCATCAATAACATGCAATATGATCTACACAATCATGTAGACATGCACTATCCACAAAAAAAAAAAAGCACCTTTAGTACAGCAAGACGATACTACAATTAGTATCTTGCAAAATAAACAAAAATTAAAAATAAAGTTATAAATATGAAACACTATACTTCTGATGAATTAGTATTTAGTGTATTTATATGTTTCTCATGGGGCAATAAATGCTGAATATTCAGATATGTTAACACAAGGAATAAATTCAGCCACAATTAAATGTTACTAACACAAGCAATTTTAATACAGCTTAAAGCTCTGCCATCTGCATACAGATTACAAACACAACACTAACTACACAAGCTTCACGTACAGCCCTACTACGTGGGCTAGCTCAGAGAGCAAAGCCAACTGGAACAAAACCAAAACCCTGTACATTGTTCTGCAGTGCATATGCAAAATTAACACGCACAAGCCCTACAGCATTCATATACTTAAAACTAACAGCAGTGACGGGTGATTTTTATTCAATTATCTCCAGTGTGAGCTAAGAAAGTAATTCAAATTTTAAACCCGACAGCACTGGATGTGCTGGGCTGCAGTAGCTGACACTCATGGCACTAAACCAAAGTAAAAGGACTTACAAAGAGCACCTGCAGTCCCTCACAGATTTTCACTGTCAGTGTCTTTGAGATGTCTTTATAAGAAAATCAATGATACGACAAAGATGGTATTGTGCTGCTCACCAATTTAGTTTTCTGCACGTGAGGGAAGACAATTTAGAGCTTATTCCGGTTTTGGCTCAGGTTTGCTGCTACCCATGAGGTGATACTACAGGATATAGCTGCGCTATGTTTATCAGGTCCTGAAACGTAACACGCTTGTCCTTCACCCGTTTTCTAGGCTTTTTGATTTGAATGGATGTGTTGTTAGGTAACCAAGGAAAGGGGCTGGAAAGACAACGGAAAGATGGCAGAGGACAGAAGCAGGTCTAGAGAGATGAGATAAGCCTAGAAATGCAAGATTGCTGGGGCTTCTATAGCAGGTCCCAAGAAACCACCTACTGAGTTATGCCACACTCCCAGTAAGTCATAAAACAAGCTCTGAGAACAGGGATTTCTGGAATAAGATTGGCCAAAAACTCATATCAGTTCTGACTGGAAACAAAGCTGTCAGAAGCTCAGGGTCGAAACAGATCAACCAGCTCCAAAATAAAAGCTAAATTTGTCAGTTCCTCAGGAAGGGTTACAAAGGTAAGAAACCTGAAATTCCAAAAGCCTTATATGCAGGAAACGACGAGAAAAACAAAGAAGTGATCTCCCTCAAAACTTCAGTTTCCACAGGACACCTAGATTGACACTTACTAAATAGGTCTTAGGTACCTATTGCAAATACTGGAAGCTCATCTGTACCTCTTTATTAACAGAGTGAAATCCATATTTCTAACGGAAAAAGTAAAAGAAGAAAAATAACGAAAGCATCCCTAGCATAAGGGGCTTTCACTGTAGCCACCGCCCGGTACTTCCAGCGCACCCCGAACTGTAACCACATCTTCAATGTATTTACATACACTTTTGAAGCTTTAAAACAAACAAACAAAAAAAGCTCCAATGAAACCAACCCATATTTATCAATCATGAAAGCTCATTTCTACATTTCCAAATAAAATACTCATTCAACAACTGGCTGCATTAATAGTTATTGTCAAATCTCCATGAGTAATCAGTTCCTGTAGCTCATCACAAGGTTATAAGAGCAGCCACTTTCATACCCCATATATGAGTTACCACTTTGATTTTAAACTAGTAAACATGGGCAAACTATCTCCAGCTCCCACAGATGTGATTTATGAAGTCTGTCAAATTACTTGTTTTCTCATTTTTTATTATAACAATGTAAGACTAAATAAACTTTCCTAATGCATAAATTTACAAGTACCTAGAGTGCTGCATGCTAAGAGAAATGCATCTCAGAAGGCATCCAGACTTTTTGGACCCATGGGCCATAAAGAAGTTCCATGAACTTCCGTGATGGAGAAGTTCTCTGAACTAGAGAAGAGCAATGAAATGATGGAGGAGGATGTAAAAGAGGTCTCAACAGAATAAGATACCTCTAAGTCAGACTTGCGGAAACCAAAAGATGAAAGACTGTGTTTTTCAAATGGGCCACAAAAACAGAAAGAGCGTAAAAAGATCCACTCGATCATCTACTTTAAGGAAGTACTTCACAATGCCAAAGTGAAGAGACTTGAATGTCTAACTGCTCAAATAAGATGATGGTCTTAAATACAGCTTGGCTTTTGAGGAGGCTGCCACAGGAAGTGAGCACGTGTAGTTTGCAGAATGCACATTTTTGGAAAAGTTTTAAGGAAGTGTTAATAGTAAGTATTACTGCCCATCAACACCTACCTCCAAAAAATTAGAAAACTGACTCAATGCCAAAAAACCAAGAACCAAACCAAGAAAACACAACCACAAGAGGATGACATTTCTACACACTCTAGATTGAAGTAGATTACTCACTAAAGAGAACAGCATTGGAGACTTTTTTATATCCCTTTTTCTTAATATATGCACAGATGTGTACACAACACACAGACACATACCAACTGCAAACAGTTCAGAGGAAAATTATCCAGAACAAAGTGAAAAAAACAAAAGAAAAACACAACTCAGTGTAAACAAATGCTTTGTAATCTGAAGACCATGAACCAAGTAAGGAATGTGCCTTCGGTTTAAACATCCATGCAGCCTATTTACTGAAAAGGGATTTAGAGACCATGATGAAAAATGCCTCAGGCTTCAGCTTTAAATATGGCCACAGCCTGTGAGACGGAAAAGAAAAAGAAAAATGACAAAAGAATAAATGGAATAATTGGAATGCCTTAAGGTAAAAAAACCCCAAAACTCAAAACAAAAGCCCTCCAAATACTTATTTTTACCTACTCAGCACTATTTTGACCTTGACTGAAGTAATCTAATTTTTTTAATTAGAAAAGGGGGAAGGAAAACAACCTATCAGGTCATAGCTAATTCATTTTCTCACCGATGTATGGCTGATTCCCATACAAGAATCTCCAGTGGAATCTACATCGTCTTCAGATCTGATCCTGAAAAATACTTACTCCGAGCATACCCTCTATGAACTCAAGACAGATTACAACTGGTAATAACCACACACCAAACAACAGGAACCTCGTGGAAGAGTCCTCTGAGCTCAGCTCTATTCTGAAAAATCACCTCATAAAACTGGCAATGTTGGCATCTCCTATTTGTTTCTGCAACGGCTCTAGATCCTAGCCTGCTCTGCTTACCGGTGTCTAATTGGCAATTCTGTAAAGCTTTTGCTTGGATTTAAAATCTAGTTTGAATTCTGTTTGCCTCTTACCTTCCTGACAATAAATAAATAAAAAATAATAATAAAAATCGGCTCCTACTTTACACTTCCACTGATGTTGCATGCACTAGAAGAGTATTTAGCTCGCTTTTCTCCTGCCGCAGCAGGGCTAAATATGAACTCTGCAAAGCAGAATGAATAAACACGACTGCACACACAGAACAGGACTACCGCACAAGGAGGACCCTTCTTCCCTGCATTTTCAACAGGCTACTCACTACTGGAGCAAGTAACATGGGACTACCAGGCTACCGCTGGCGTTATGTATATAATGAAGAAAGACTGAAGAGGCTGAGCTTTTTCTTCCGTAAGAACAAAGTGACCCAAGAGAGTGTTCAGAGTTATGAAGGGGGTTGATATAGTGGATGAGGAAAAAATGGTCATAGCTCCTACGTTTTACCTGCAACGGGTGTCAACTGCTGATTGAGCATTCCCATTGGTGTTGGTGGCGGCACCACCCCCATAAGAGCCCCGACAGGAGTGCCTGCCCGGGGGGAGGAATTCTGCTGCTGTGCTGCTCGCTCTCTCTCCTGCTGCTCAGCAACTTTAGCTGCCCGCTCTGTAAAAGTATTTTAGATTTTCAGTTCTGTTTTGTAACCCAGAATTTCAAAATATTATCTGTTCATTAAAAAGGACTAGTCAAACACTGGCATAGTTTAGTCAAATATAAAGTAGAACAGATGAATCTTTTTATACAGTATATGATTTGATTTCATGTGGCTGCAGCTAAGACTTTTAGAGAACCTTTCATGAAAAATATTCCACAAAGTTTTATCTCTTTCTAAAAAAAAATAAAAATAAAAATAAAAATAAAAATAAAAATAAATAATAAAATAAAAATTTTAAAAGTCAAAGAACAAATTTGATAATAACACCAGTGTTACCAACATGAAGCAGCAGTCCAGCATTAGGCTCAGTCCGCACTAGGAAAACATGGCAAAACGTTCCCTCTGTTGACACCACTGGCTCAGCTAAACCAGTTGCAGCCAAGGCCGGCAGCAATCACGCAGATCCGCTACCAGCTGCTGCGGGAATTCTAAGCACCATGTCTACCAGACGTGCCCTAAAGTAAGACGCAAATAGCAGATAGCAGTGCCAGCCGGTGGCCCGTTCCTTCTTGGGCTCCTCGGGTATTTTTACTACTGATGCAGCTGAAAAGTGGTGGCAAAGTTGGGAAGCATTTGCAAAGTTTCCCTAGTGTAGAGAGGTCCTTAGTGTTTGGAACATAACAAGCAGCAGTTTGATGAACCAAAAAGATTTTTCTCTGCCTCTTTCTGTCATTTTCCCCATTTGGCCCCCTTTGAGTTATTTTTTTTCTTTTTTCTTTTCTTTTTTTTTTTTTTTTTTTCTGAAGATGTCTAACTCACATTGTGCTGCTCACTGGAGGTCATGTGTGTCCTTTGTACGATGAATCTGGTCATTATCTCAATCAAGTTTCTCACTGTGACTGCAAGAACAAAAGATCTACTGCAGGGGAATCTGACCAGAGGACAATTTTATATTAAGGGAAGGGCAAAGGGTCATGGGAAGAAGAAAAAAAACAAACCAAAACCCAAGCAAACAAAACAAGGAGATATACTGAATGCCTACTCAAGGTGTGTTGGGGGCATGCAAGTTGCTGATTTGTTTACTCTGAACATTGTATCTGACTGACGCAATGAGGAACGACAAAGAATAAATGAATGCAGCATACATCTCCAGCAATTTTAATAACAGTGAATGCAGGGCTAGAAGTTCTCTTGCAGTTGGTGAAAGATGAAAACTGCCACCAAAACAGCAATCAAGGTCCTCTGTCAAACAAAGGCTAAGAAGAAGTTCATCAAGGAGATTAAGTTATGCATCCTGCCAATGTTACTCGTTTTCTCTAGTGTATGACTTCAAATGTCTATCACACATTTGTCACCTGTAGAACCTGTTTGTGCAGCTTCTAGCACTACTTCCATACACTGAAAGACCAGTTTCATTTCTAAAGGCATTTCCTTCCTTCTTTTCACTTCTGTCATTTTGGAAAGAGATGACGACGCACAGAAACTCCTAAATGTACTACAGGTAACTTACATGTGATCGAGCACAAAATACACAAGACACTTAAAGGTAGATCCTGAAGTAGAAAAATGATAATTTTCCTCTTTAAGAGCAGAGCAAGCATCTGGGGACAAGATGAAGCAGCTGTTCTGACTCTCACCTGCTTCCGGCCAGCTATAAAAAAATCGTCAGACAAAAGCAAAAGTTCTGGAGACACTCTGATGAATGAGAAATTACTGTTCAGCATCCAGCTTTATCAGACTTCAGAGTGCTGAGCTTTGAAGAAGGACCTGATGTAGGACAGCACTTGAGTTTTACCTAGCCTCTGCCCATGCCGTGAACTGCCATGGAACTAACAGATGAAACACCACTGCCAAAGGGAACTGTAGCAGGTATCTAAAAGTTAAGCCTTGAGCATTCACATAATACTCAATACTAAACCCAAATCGTTTAGGCCAAGACTTGAGATCATTCAAACAACATTTCCAATACATCTCAAGAGAGACGAAAGAGACATTCTGCTTGGAACAGAGCTTTTCCTTAAAACAGGCCTTTACTCCAATCCCATGCATTATTTTTATTTTATTTTGAGGAGTTCTCACAGTGCAGTTAGCCACGCACAACGCAGCCTGTTCTTTGCCCAGCTATTGCTGAAGAAACAACTATTATCCTGCACATACACCAAATGAAATTTTCAGTGGGTCAAAACGGATCTAAAATGCAAACTCGTTTTCACAAGAATGTGGGAAGGCACTTTTTCACTGGGGTGTCAAACCGTGCCTGTTCCCTGCTTCCTGCTGCACGTCCACACTAGAGAGCACATGAATTCTGACTTGCCACAGTGGAAGGACAGGAGCTTCTTTCCTTTCACACATGCTAAGCAAACACAGTTTGGACGCTTTGTAACCCCATCCCAATCCCTCAAAATCAAATAAAAGTAAGTCTAGTTCTGGGCAGACACCAAGCCAAAGAAACTGCAACCCAAAACGCAAAAGCTTTGGAAAATTTGAGAAACAGGATTAAAATGGAAGTGCAGAGGCAATCATTAACACAGCGGACAGACACTGTCGCTACCGCTACATTACAGCTGTGTCTTCCTGCAGAAGTGCAAGACATCAAGCTGCTCTAAGCTAGGAAGCGTTGACGTGCTAGCCATCCTACTGCTTAAGAACTAGGCTGTAAGGAGGGGTCTGTCAATAAAAAGATACCATGTTCACCTAGAAGGGTGTTAAAGGGAACTACAACAGGAAAAAAGTAAGGCCATAGTAATTTCACAAAGAAAGAACATTACCATTCCTCTTCACAGCACTTGCAAAGGAAACTTGCACATAGCCAAGTGGTGCTATATTACCCTCCAGAACTGCAAAGAGGTACTACTGCAAATTCAGAAAGGATTGAGGCGGCTGAGAGTGGAAAGTGACAGCATGCAATTCTCTAGTTTGAAGATCAAAGCAGCCTTTAAGTTATGAGTATGCAGAAAACCTATCGAATCTCATTTTTAGAAAAAGCAAAGGTATAACTTAATTGGGCAATAACTTTCCAGGGTGTTGAAATTCTCCTATCCAAAGTAGCACTGTCTTCCAATAAAATTGCAACAATTGCTTAAAAAAAATGGGTTTAATATGGGAAGCATTGATACATTATTAACTACTACTAACTATGGATGTTAAGCCAGTGTATTTGGGTTGGGTAAGCGCCTGCTGTTAAGGATCAATTGTGTTTTAATTTAATCAAATCAAGTTGAAACACAATGACCAACATCAGGGGGGAAGGGGGGAAGGGGGAAGGGGGAAGGGGGGAAGGGGGGAAGGGGGAAGGGGGAAGGGGGAAGGGGGGAAGGGGGAAGGGGGAAGGGGGAAGGGGGAAGGGGGAAGGGGGAAGGGGGAAGGGGGAAGGGGGAAGGGGGAAGGGGGAAGGGGGAAGGGGGAAGGGGGAAGGGGGAAGGGGGAAGGGGGAAGGGGGAAGGGGGAAGGGGGAGGAAGGGGGAGGAAGGGGGAGGAAGGGGGAAGGGGGAGGAAGGGGGAAGGGGGAAGGGGGAAGGGGGAAGGGGGAAGGGGGAAGGGGGAAGGGGGAAGGGGGAAGGGGGAAGGGGGAAGGGGGAAGGGGGAAGGGGGAAGGGGGAAGGGGGAAGGGGGAAGGGGGAAGGGGGAAGGGGGAAGGGGGAAGGGGGAAGGGGGAAGGGGGAAGGGGGAAGGGGGTCTCATGACTGTGAAATATTCCTAGGCTTACTTCAGGATATGAAATGTCTCAACAAAATCAGTTACAACAGCTAATTAATATTGACACTGAAGAACAGGTCATATTTACAGTATCGTAACAGATTCTGTATCCTTGATTTCATTCTATCAAAGCTTTTTAGGACTCTATGTACTGCTAATCAAAAGAACTTTTTCCCGCTGCGCTGTAAGCCTTCTTACCTGCTGCTACAGCTCTGAAGAGCTTCTTGTCCAAAATTCCCCCCAGTCCTCGTTTAAGGAAACTTTCATAAACCAATTTTTCCAACTGACTTCCAGCCCAGGGGCTTCATGGCCCTTTACTTCTAATTTGTCCCCATTTTTCTTGATCTTTGTTAATTTGGTTATTCGCGGCAAAGACATTTAAATTATCAGTTGTGTACTACATAACTTAAACATGCTCTTTGCTCCTCTTCAGTCATCTCTCAATATGAACTTCTCTTTAAGGTACGTCCAGAATACAAACATAAATATCTTCTTTTATTAAACCTGTCATCTGAGTAACAGTAATGAATGTGTTGAGAAAGAAAAAAAAGCAAAAATGTTTAGCATCTTAGTTTTTATTTACCTTCATATTCTGCTTTCTTTGTTGCTTCCAAGTTTCTCCATTCAGTTCCTACAAGCCTGCTGAGCTCTCCAAAGGAGTAGTCTGGGTGCTGAGCTTTAATCACAGCTCTCATCTCGCTGCTAAATAAGATGTACCCACTCATGTTGATCTTCCTTTTTGATCCCTCCTTCTTGGTGCTGCCCTTAACAGACTTGGGAGTGGACTGTGAGAAAAAGCAGTTATGACCACAAGTGTACAAAAGAGAAGCTTCTTGACATACAAAATTCAAAGCTGTAAGAAACAGTATTTTACAACATTCCTGTATTTTTCTTGAACCTAGTCCCACAAGGACCATCCAACCTTACAGCTCCTAAAGGCAGACTGCATCTACTGATGCATGACAAGAGCACACGCAAACACTTATGAGAAGTACACGGGGCGGGGGGAAAATCACAATGTTTTGATGCTTTTCAACCCACCCACATGTAATGCCACCTTTATAACTGAGGCTTCAAAAAATTCTCAGTAAGACAACATAGAATGCCCACTATCAACTAAAACCATTCCAAGCGGAACAAGAGGATTAAGAAAGGCTGAGTAGCAAATAAGTGACTACTTGGAAGGCCAAAACAGAAAAAAAATAATTGTGTTATGTTACAGATTTCATCCATTGTGCTATTCAGAAATATTGTCAACACAAGTTGAGTAAAACATTTTTTTCACTATTGCACATTTCAGGGAAACGCTTCCCTATTTCCTCCTCGGCCTTTGCAACCCCCACCCTCCCTGGCTCCATCTTCCTCTTCACATCCCTAAACACTCTCGGTTTTGCCTGCCAGACCTTCCCTTCTCTCTAGTGTTCACCTTGATTACACAAGCTGCCATTTCTCCATGAAAAACCCAAAGCTCTGTTTTGCTAATCACCATTTACCTACACAGCGGGTTCACATCACAATTCTTATGTTGATAGGTAACAAAAATTCTGTTCCTTTGCTTTTCCCACTGTGGACGCTCCTGTTGAGAGCTCCTTGATGTCTTAAGTCATCAAAAACTTCAACCTATTAGATACCACTGCATTTGTCTTTTTATTTATTTATTTATCTAACCTATTAGATACCACAATTACAATCACTTAGATCCTACAGCTGGAACTCCCTTTTTGAAGGCTCCTTCCACCTGTATTTGAAGGCACCTTCCACCTATATACCAAACCCCTCAAAATGCCCTTCTCATATGCCAAACACAAATTTATAACATCTTGAAAACTGTAATTGATTCCAAATACCTGTTGAGGAAAAAAAGGAAAGAAAAATACATGCAACTGTTTTCTTGCTATCTTGACATTCTGGTCACGTTACTAACTTCTTCTAATTATCACTTTGACCCTGAAGTTCAGCGCTCTTCTCTCAGCTAAAAACAAAGCTCCAGTGGTAGTAAGATGCTTACAAAAAAAAAAAAATATATCTTTCTCGTCAATTTAAGCCAGGCACTGGATAAACTGAGGTATACTTGTATGTTACTCCAAACTTCACTGGATTAATTTCCAAATGGCAACCCACCCTTAATGTTTTCAATATGAACCCAAAGACAATACTTGTCTTTTGGGGAGAAAGTCTTCTAGGTTTGTCTCTAAGATGGAGGAAGTGAAGAGAACTCCATGCAGGTTCTGGGATGACACACAGGGCACGTACAACTCATCCTGGCTTCTCAGGCAAGCCCACATTGGCAGATGGAGATTTCTCAAGTCAGAAACAGGAAAAGTAATTATGTATTCGGCCTCTTACACATCTGCACTTAGCTACAAGTTTATCAGCTGGTTTTGCCTTTATAGTGCTTGCAACATTTTCAGTAACAGTAATCTAATGTAAAAGCCTACCCATCAGTTTGGAAGGGCAAATAGGACTTTGAGAAACTGTAAGAATTCTGAATTCCGTTCTTGTATTCTCTGGTCTTTTATATATATAACCACTTCTAAATGAACAGAATCTTTTCCATTTGAGTTAGATACTGCATATTCCGTTTTAGATGTGTTTAGAGAAGAAATAAACCAGGACCCCCCTTTATGCCTTTTCTCAGCCATATTGCTTAATCAAAAAAAGGAAGTTGCACATCTTTTTCTTTTGTAGGTTCGACTCAATTCACAGCAAAGTGCAGCAGGAGAGCATCATCCATGTATTTGTCAGGCCCCACAATATCACATATTAATTTGTCTTGAGTCCTTTTATCCTTAGATGTAGTAAGAGTTTCTTTATCAGGAGAAAAAAAAAGTTTAAAAGTTCTGGGGTTTAACAGTTCTTAAATAAAATTCTATACGTTTAAGAGAAGATGAAGCAAACACATGCCTTTTATCTAGGAGCTCTGTTTAAAAAGACACTTTTCACTTGGGATATAAATAGAACAGATTATCCGAAGACGAATATTTATGTCTGTGCTGTATGTTATCTCTCCACTAGAGTTAAATTGTGCTCTGAATGCCAGCTCTCAGACACAATTTGCCTCTTCTTTCCAAATCACCTGTGTGAGGAATCTGCCAGGGCAGCTATCAACCTGGCTTCAAAGAGATATTATATATCAGTATTTAAATAAAACTTCTTAAGGGAACCTGAGCAAAACACAGCTATGTAGAAAGGCGGAAAGCAAAGGAGATCAAAAGACAGTGAATGCTGCAGCAGGCAGTTTGTGAACATCTTTAACATCTAATAATCCCTATTTAAACTGCTTTCAGCAGCTGCCATGCTTAACAATGATGATCTTTTGATTTATAAAAAGTTACCCTCCCCTTCCTAAATGGTTATATTAGTTGGCTAATACATGTAACATGCTTTCTATTTGTAATACTCTGCAAGAGTTTTCACAATACTTACAAAAATTCAGCATGTTAAAACGAGAGCAGCAATGCAACCTTGCACAGGAAAATGCATTTCATGGTCTGCCCACATGACAAAAAGTCGGAATCAAACCAAGCTTTCAATTTCATCTCTCTTTCGTGACATCCAAAGACAGTTATTTCTATCCAGGGGTCACATTCTTTCTTCCAACTACCAATGAGGTTGAATGTAATGCAGCAGAAATCCATACAGCTGGTTACAAAAGTGTCTGAAACTCCCTCCTGGTCCCAGCAGGTCATTCCCACTGCCTCTTTAATGCCGGCATTACCTTGGATGTGGTAATGAGATAGACTGATAAAGGGTTCAAAAATTAGTGGCAAACAAACTTTTTTTATTTGGTCAATTTCCAGATGAAGCAGTTCCTCACCCTGCTTCAATACTCAGTTACATAAATACCAGAGCTTGTGTAAGTAACACAGCATGAGAGGGAAGGGGATCTAAAGTCCCCCCATTTGAACAGCAGCAATAATTCATGCTGCATTGAAGCAGCATATAACCACACAATTCTTCTTTCACTTCATATTTATTTATCAGAAAATTAATACTAAAGCTTCTAGGACATCCAGTTCTTTTTTAACAAGTTCTTATTTCCAAGTAAGAATGGTAACTCAATACTAAAAAAGTGGTATTTTTTTCTCCTTTGAGGATGATGCACAGCATTTTCTAAAAATGTAGCAAACCTGTAACCCCCAAATGCTAGATTTTTTTCAAAATTTAAGGAAGATCTTACAAATGGGCATTAGTTAAATTGAAAATTACAACTAAACCCTTACATTCCAACATTATATTTAACGTACAGAACTGGTATTTCTGAACAAGTGTCATAGAAAACCTACTAATCTGAAATAACACTAACATACGACACAAAAACGTACCCTAGATTTTCCTCAACTGAATGATTTGTTTTAAAAATATTTTAATGAACTTTAATATTATCACCTTGATATCATATTGGATATGCCAAAACTGCTCTGTGTAATTCCATGAACTCAAACTGAAGTATAAATCTATTCTGTGTATATGATAAAATGTTACTGTTTGTTTATTTGGGTTGGGGAAAGAATGCGGAATATAAAGGTTTAAAGGTTTCTCAAGGAAGGTCCTTACCTGTGGTGGAGTATAAGGCATTATATCCAATTCACTAGCTAACGGAGTCTGAAGCTGAGGCATAGAAGGTGTTTCCGTCATATCACCTTCCTCTTCTCCCATCTCTTCCATGTCCTCATCTCCTCCTTCCAACTCAGCAAATTTTGCTTCTAGCTGCTGAATCTTCTTTTCCAGTAGTGGAGATGGTTCCTTCTGAGGAACTATGGGTTTTCTGAAAGGTGGAGGAAGACAAAAAGCAGATGAGAATACACTCACACTTTACAGGAGACAGCATAGGTTTTTGAAGATAAACCCAGTTTTTTTCCTTTATTATTGATCAATATGGAAACAATGGTGACTCAGGATGTGCCTGTGCTTCCTTCCAGAACAAGGAGCAGAAATCACTCAGTGTCTATGGCCAGTATTTCATTTCAGTCACTTGCTAGAAAGAATTTTTTAAAAAAATTCGTATTTTTCATCAGTTAGAAGGGGATTTCAATGCAACGAATACTTTCATTTCTGCAACAGAAGGCAGTTAACACCACATCTTCCTTAGATTTTATTAAGTTAGAACTTAGTTCTTTTATTAATATCAGTGTTCAACAACTGGAAAGCTATTTGTAACCCATAATGGGGACTTAAGTTATTTTAATGATATCCAAGAGAATTTACCAGTCTGATAACATAACAACTTTTCCTAAAGTCAGAAGAAAACGAAAATATCCACTGGTATTAAGACCATGAAAAGACTGATGTTACCTGGTCTCCTTCCCAGAAGTGTGATTAGTCAAAATTGATCTTCTCCTACAACTATGACTTTTATATATGCACAGGGTCTGGCTGGGATGGAGTTAATTTTCTGCACAGCAGCCCGTACGGTGCTGTGTTTTGGATCTGTGACCACAACAGTGTTAGTAACACATCAATGTTGAACTGTGTTAGCACATTGTCAGGGCCTTTTCTTTTTGCCACTCTGCCCCTGCAGCAAGCAGGCTGGGCATGGGCAATAAACTGGGAGAGGAGACAACCAGGACAGTTCAGCCAAACTGACCAGGGATATTCCATACCGTATGACGTCATGCTCAGCAATAAAAGCTGGGGGAAAGGAGGAGGAAGGGGGGGACATTCAGGGTTACGGTGTTTGTCTTTCCAAGTAAGCATTCCACATGTCAAGGTCCTGCTTCCCCGGAAATGGCTAAACATCTGCCTGCTGATGGAAAGTGGTGAACTAATTCCTTATGTTGCTTTTTTTGCATGTGCAGCTTTGCTTCACTTATTAAAACATCTTTCTCTTGACCCAGGATTTTCTCCTCCTTTTGCCCTTCTCTCCCCCATCCCACTGAGGGGAGTAAGCAAATGGCTGGGTGGGGGCTCAGCAGCCAGTCGGTCAGTCCACCACAATACAGACAGTGTGCTCAGGTGACACCCTCATTCCCGTGACATTTTTACCTAAAATAGTATATTTCGTCATCTACAACTTTTGCAGAGAGTGAAAACCTCTTCAGCCCTTTAAATTTCTTCATTTGTTTGTCGCTTTCATTGTAGCGGCTCTCACAAAGAAAAACATCGTTTTCAGAGATTTCTGTTGGTCTGCAGGAGAGGAAGTCTTTGAACGACAGAACTACACACTTTCCTGCAGAAATGAAAGAGCTGGGTAAGAAGGCAGCCACGCTTCCAGACATTTCACAAAAAGTGTGGAAACTCAAGTTTTTGCCTCACGTAAGTCAGAAGTTTCCCAGTATTTGGTGCAACTATGGAAAATACAGCAATCAATATCCCTATTCAATAACATCACTCAGGCGAAACCTACACAAACTTAACGTAGCTTTTGGATTTTTGTAAAGAACACGAAAACCTGCAAGATAACAAAACCCCGTGATCACTAGTCAGCTATATTCCGTACAGTACCATAACTACAAAATTAAGTACATAGTCATCATCTTAAGCAACAAACCAAATTTCAACCTCCTTCTGGAATAACTTCCAGGTAACACATACTGGAATAATTACATTAATAACTGAGAACAACAGAGTTTTCTGTTCTCTGGCTGTAGACAACGTTCACTTTGATATCACACATGTAATCCTCTTACTATAAGAAAGCTTTCTTACAGTGAAAATTCTCACTACAGGTCCCAAAGACAGGAATGCATATTAGAAATGGACTGATTAACCTCTCCTCCCCCACTCAATATGAAAAAAAATAAAACTTGGAATCAAGCCTACACATAGCTATAAATCACTTCAGAATGTGTAGGAAAAGAGTGTCCATTGGATTTAAAGTTGTTAATAACTACCCAAAATGCAAGTCATCGGACAGGTCTCCTCCAAGTTACTCAAAAATACTTCCTTCTTGTAGAACATTTTAGTTGGTTCATGTTCAGTTTCTTCAGGATGTATAAAGATTGGACCAAAGAAATACGCAGCTCCATCTCGCACCCACATCTTTTCAATTCTGGAAAGAAAACCAAACGACTGACATAAATGAAAGGCCATCCCTTGCAAATCAGACAGCTGAACACACTAGGTTGTTCAGGAAGACTGTCAGCACAAAATGAGTACAAAGAACAGCCTATTCCAATTGTACCACTGTATCACCTTTTTATTAGTGGCTAAACTTCGACCTCAATCTGTTAAGATTTGTAACGTTTAACTTCATTCAGAAGGTATTTTTTTCCCATCCTCTTTTATACTTTTTGCAACAAACCCATCTTTTGTCCAATTTCTTTTTATAGACACAAACTGCAAATAAAGAAGTTGCACCTACCGTCCTACTCGAGGTCGCACTAACCCATGTGATTTTATGAAGACACAGTCCCCAACCTTAAGCCACATATCATTGTAGCAGAGCTGTTCAAAGTAATGGCAACCAGGTTCTCCATTGGACATTTCTACTGGAACATCTTCTTTGTCCTGCAGAAGAATATGCATTTAGAAACTTGTGGAAGAAGGAAAATCAAACACACAAATAAAAAGATGCCAGGTGCAAGTAAAAAAAAAACCTTTGCTCTATCTTCACATTACCAGTAATAGGTAAACACTAGACAGTTCTGTACGTGCAAAAGTGAGAAGCCTTGAAATTTAAAGATGAAATAGCAAACCCAAAGATACCTTCCTTGTATGTCACAAGCATTCCTATTTCATAAAGCTGCAATTTTGCCAGAACAGTAATTTACAGGTCCTTTGTTCTGCTGCTTCGAAGTTAACTGGCCATGCCAAACCTTGTCAGCTTATTTTGATGGTTTGTTTTAAAGCACCATAACATGCTTAAGAGACAAGAATTGAGTATATGGCCAAGTTAACATATATGGAACTATAATGACTTAACTCTCATATACAATAATATGAATGCTCCATGTATTGCTTGCAAAATCATACCATTAGCCCCACTTAATTTCTTACTTTTTAGTCAAAAGTCACATTGTGCCTCAATTTAGCCTTTTAGCCTAGGATTTCAGAAAGCCAGTGAGAACACAGGCTATTTCCCCATGGTGTGGAAGGAAAAGACCCTACAACTTTTCATTCTCTTGGTAGAAAGAATTCCTTCTTTTGCCATGATGTGACTAAATACAATAATATATACTAAGCGTCTGGTTAAAGCTGACAATGAGTGTGCTGGGTATTCTG
Organism: Falco biarmicus; assembly: GCF_023638135.1. NCBI lineage: Eukaryota > Metazoa > Chordata > Aves > Falconiformes > Falconidae > Falco > Falco biarmicus. Next base: position 106,612,258 of record NC_079291.1, read on the forward strand.
TTCTGAGGTTCTGTTTGAAAAATAGATATAAAGTGGATTTATTTTATGACTTAAGTTTATTTGTTTATGGCTCGATTTTAGATTAATTTAATTGAATAAATTAATTTATTTCTTTTATGACTATACACAACAATATAAGCCATTTTTACTCAGCACGTCGGACAGAAATATTCTTAAGCATTTTGACAATAAACCAGTTATAAACCATAAACAGGTCACAAGCAACAGAAATTATGTATTGCTTACTGCTGCCTAGCTACTGACTATTTTACTGAAATACTAACTAACAAAGCACTTCAGCATTGCCATGGACTAAAATTAGGCTTTTAGTTCTACTGATTCTTTAGGCTTCAGACAGGCTTTACATTAAAAGTGTAATTTTCTTTTCTGAAGTGTTAAAAAACCCCAAACAACCCCTTCACATGATCACAAGAAAACATTTCTAGAACCTAGCAAGTATGTACACAGTTTATTTTCTGTTTAGTCTATTTATATTGTTTGCATTTATTTACAAATGTGTGTAACATAATATGTAACAGAAACATATTTTTATGTATTTTATTGTGTCTGTATGCAGTGAAACTGAGGTCATGAGGACTCATGTTTTGCCACTCTTTATCTGTCAAACATAACTGATGTTCCACTTGTTATCTTACATACCTTTTCAAGATGAAGGATACTTTCTCCCACCTTACTGTCTTCCAATGTTTCAGCATGTTTCTCCTCATCTACTTTGTCTGTATTAGCAAACACAGAAGCAACACGGACCACAGGCAGGGGGACATCTCGTGGGACAAATCTTACAGAGCTTACAGGCATAGTCCACAGTTTAATCTTTTTAAAAGATTTTGTCTTTGCAGAGTAACGTGACTCACAGACATAGACATCCTCATCTCTGAAGTTTTCAGGACACAATTTAAAATATTCCTGAAGATTGAAGAAAAAAATATTTAATATTCCAGCAATACACACACACAACCCCCACAGACACACTGCACTCCCTCTCATGCTTTCTGGTTTTCTTTTTGTTTCCGTGTCAGTAACACTTTTAGACAAATATAGCCCTTCTGATGAGTTCTTTTCTTCCAGTTTGGCATCAAAGTTACATTAAAAATAAAAAGCAAACAACAAGAAATTCCACCCTTAGAGAAGCAGCTAAATTCAGTACAGGTTGTCATGTGAGAAAAGGTAGGTTTTCTTCATTTACCCAAACAGTACATTAACAAGTACAAGATCTGCAGCCTAAAACCACCTTTACAAGATTTCTGAGCTTTTACTTAGAAAGAGGACACAATCACAAAGTTGTTTTTGTTTTGTTTTGGGGGAGTGGAGTAGGCTCCATGCTCATTGATATGAGACCATGATATCCACTCATGTACTCAGCAGCTGTAGCGCTTTGTTCCATACACACTACCTCCCAAAACCACTGGTTGAGATAGGTCTGTTGCAAACAACCCAAAAATCCTCAGCACAAGGATGGTGTAGACTCAAATTTGAGAAAGAGATAAAAGACTTCATCATCTTACCAAGCCATTCAAGTCTCCCTCTCTGCCAAACCTAAATCTACAATGCTTTTATGGAAACTTTAAGAAGTTACCTGCAATTTCTCTCTACGTGCTCTGAAAAATCAATTAGCTTATTATCTAATAAGCACATGATTCTACAAACCTATCAGCATCGGCATACGCCATCACTTGGATGAACTACATACCTCATGAACCAAATGAAGAATAAAACCAGTACACAGGTACAAGTAAGTCCTACTTTATTTAAGTTATTAGCAGATTGTCTCTGTTAGAATGCCTACAGCTTTTCAAGAAAATAGCAGAGAACATATTATTTGCTTAACAAAATAGTCTGAATAGTCTCTCACCTTGACAAACATGACCACACATTTGCCTAAAATTTTGCTAACAGGAACTTTATTGTAATAGTCACTTTTAAAAACTTCTTTCTCCAAGAATTTTCGTGTTGCAAGATGAAACGTTTCATTTGGTCGATAAAACCAACATCCGTATAGCCATTTCTCTCCTTTGGGGCAGGGGGGGTGGGGGTGGGGAGGAGGAGAAAAAGAGAAAAACCTCCACGTTAAATAGCATATTCTCCAGTGCATGAGCCAGAAAAAAATACTAGAGATTGATTTATTATCAAATAGCAATGTAGTAAGCTATACTGACAGTAAGTTGTTTTTTAAAACAGGACAAGATTCCTTAACTGTTTCAGGTAAGGAAAACTAGGTTGCTTAAAAAGCCTGCCAGTTGTTTTTTCCCCAGTAAAACCTGACTCAGCAAAATAAAGGAAGAATCATTTCTTATTTATAAATCTTGACTTTCAGGCCTTCAAATGGCTTCAGCATCTACACAACAATCACCTGATTATTTGAAGAACCTTGGATAACTCGTTTCAAGTTCTTTAAAGAAACATTTCTTCCATGTTATGCTGTGACAATTGTTACAATTGTTAACAATGATTTATAAAGTAGTTACAAATATGTACTATTTCTCCAAGTCAAAGAAAATCTGTACCTGTACACTAAACCAGAATAAAAAAAAAATGTTATTCACTTTCCCCATCACAGACAAACAAACATAAACATCCAACTGGCCAATGTTCCATCTACCCAAATACACTGCATCCAACTGAGTGAGCAGGACAGGCTATTAGGAGAACACATTTGATCTTGGCCACTCTCCCTAAAGTTGTTCCACTCCTACAATCATTGTATTGGGGTGTTAGAGAGCTATTTTCTTCATCTGTGTATTATTTACTGGTTATTCCCCTTACTATTTGGTTTAGACCTGTTGTACATGGACTTGTCTCACCCATTTTTTAACCTGCAGATATAATCTGCCTCCGCAAGCTCCTGGGGAAGCCAGGAGGTTCACTACCCACTGTATTAAAAAGCCAAAGACTTTCACATGTTTTAGCAACAAGTGATTTAACCTGATTTATTGGTACCAATGAGTGCCCTCTAACTCTAGTACTGCTGGATTTCTTGAACAGCATTTCCGCATTCACCTTATCTACCCACTTAAGGATTTTGCAAACCTTGATTATATCCTGCCTTACATTTCTCCTCTCCAAATCTAAGTCACGGTCTTCTTAAACTGACCTTGTAACGCATCCATTCCATCCCTTTTAATAAAAAGTGCAATCAAAATTGTTAATTCCACTATACCCCACTGCAGTTCTCAGCAGCTGTAGTTTCCAGGATTGCTGAGAGTGCACCATGTTTATCTGATACTCTGCCACATCTCTAGCCTTCCTTACACTTAAGAGAAGAACCTGCTGCAAACAGAAGGCATCACTGCTGAGAAAAAAAAACAAAATAGCACTTGTTATGGCTTGATTTGGCCTAGGAAATGCAAGGTTCAGCTCAATTCTGGAATTTAACAAAAGCAAATTCTGGAAGTGAGCTGTTCTGCGGAACATTTGCAGTTAAACACTCCCAACTTCGGTTCAGATTTCTCAGCAAAGATAAACCCCATGTGTTCTTTTGCACCTAAATTACAAGGACCCCATCCCACTTAAAAGAGCCTGTTCTCTGGGATGCTTACAAATTGAGAGTAGGTAGAGATGAACAACAGAAAAGCATGTACTGATCCAAGAACTTTGTATTTGTAATGTCCTTTGGAATAAAGCAACTCAGAAACAGGAAAAACATACTTGTCCACAGGTACTTCTGGAAATAAAAAACATCTACACAGAAAAAGCTCAAACTGGAAGCTTTAAATAGTAGTAAGTTTCACCATATTTCTTTTCCTATAGCAAAGACATCCTTACCAGCTGAATCTTCCCACAGCCTCTCAATACAGACTATGTGAGGTTGCAAGTTGGCTTCAGCAGGCTCCACATACACATAATCTCCTACGTGGTACATGCTGTTCTTGAAGCTGCAATCCTGGCTGTAGGTCCGATGCAAGCTTGACAGCCCAGCTGATCCAGAAGAATCTTCACTCTTTTCAGCTTCTTATTTCAAGATGGGAAAAACCCAGATGTTAGTAATGTCACATTTACCATGTTAGCCAAGATTACTGACATGAATGCCCTCACCCTTCGCTGAGTGCAGAAGTGCCACATGACACCTGATGAGTCCCTCTGCCACTGACTTCCAGCATAAAGGATGGGTTTAAGCATGTTTTGTGCTGCTAACTTTTCTGTTGTGCTGCTGAAGGTTGGGTTTCCCTTCTTCAGTTGAATTTTATTGAGTCCTCCCAGTGAGTGAAGAGGAACTCAATGACAGCACTGAGCTCAGAAGCCTTCAGAAAGGCATGTTCGCTTTCTTTGGGGTTTTTAGCTCTCAAAGGAAAACAGAAAAAGGGCATCACAGCTGTTGTCCCCTTATAACATTGAGCCTGGTTGGAGCAACTAGACTTTACTGCTGCTGACATCAGTGTTATGTGGGAAGATGAACCATGTTAGAAAGACAATTAAGGACAAAAAGCTAACAGCTCTGCTCCCGCCTGCTGGAAGGAGCAATGAAAGCTCTTTATTCATTCCCCTAGACATGCCTCACGATGATTATGTGGACAATAATAGTCAGAAACTGTGAAATGCAGAGGACCTTTCAGAGTAGGTTTCTTGCCCCACAAAATACTGCAAGCCCATTCCTCTTCACATTCACAGCAGCCAAGTAAGAAACACAAAAGGCTTACTTAAATACCATTCCTTTACTAGTGTTAAAAGCATGATTGTAGAGAACATCAGCAGCACATCAAGAAACTAGTATTTATCAAAAAGGAAATGGTCAATTGGAACAGTCATTGCTAAGTTTGTTAGCAGCAGAAATCTATGTAAAAAAATTATTATTTTCTTTTGTAATATCCTTGAAATAAAACTACTGATATCCCAATGTGTTCTGATTAAAGAGTTTACATAAGGTATCTAATTATATCTCTTTCTTAAAAGCCAACTGGCCTGGCTGATAAGGATCAAAATAAAACAAATATCTCATAACTTTAAAATACAAGACCCTTGGTGGACAAGTAGACTATTGAGGTCTCTTCGGCAGGCAAAGCTGCAGCAACAGCAGGGCATACATTGCATAGCTACATTTTCCAATTAACACACTCAAAATTAATGAAAGTAGCTACCTCTCTTCTCCTCCTCTCTTTTGAGCTTATCCTCCTCTATTTCTTTGGGCAGCTTTTCCTTCTTTTCCTTTTCCACATCATTGTGAAGATGCTTGGTGGTATAGCTGAGAGCAGGTGACAGAAGAATCTCTCCATTCTTACAAAGTTCATCCCGAATTTTAATAAAGAACTGCTGAAGTTCAACTGCATCCTCGTAAATCTCCGAATCAGTCCTGTATAAAAATACATACAACAAGGAAAAAACATAATTTTTGCAGACTCAAACAGGATCCTAAACACATACCCATCAATCGCCACACCTACTGATAAAACTAAAGCTTCTCTCTACTCATAGATTTCTGTGCTTACTCATAATAAGCAGCAGCAGAAATTGGCAAGTCATGTTCCACCTGCTACTCTACTGTCAGTTTGCAGTAGAGCTCACTCAAAACAGTATTTTTGTATACAGCAGTCCTGAAACACCTGAAAAATCAAAGGCAACTAGTTGCGAACAAAACGGTTTCCCACTGGACCTCTATAAACAGTTACCTTTTGAAAACTTAAGTAATAATCTTATTAACAAACCTGACTTACTCAAATTACCCATACTCCTGTTAGTAGATGTTTAACATAATGTTTTACCTTTTCTCCTTCAAAGTCAAGATCTCACCCGCATATCCCCAAGTATGCTACCTAATTCAAGTAAAACACTGCAAGAAGTTGCAAGCATTCACAGTTTTTGCACAGTATTACCATTGACTCATACAACTGTGACTGCTCCTATAGAGTAATCCCCTGGTCAAGCAGTTAATGAACAGTTCCTCCTCTTCATCTTTCAATTTGAAAGTTAGCACAAACCCGGTTTTCATGAGGTCTGCCTTTGGAAGATTAATGTCAAAATTATCTCATAGCAGAAACCTAACTTTTTCCTTGTTTTTAAAAGAAAGCATACATTCCACGGAAGACATGACAAAGCTTTTGAGATTTTCTAAACACACATAGCAAGCAAAGCACACACGTTAAAAGAACTTCAGCCTCTAACATTAACATAAAAAAATCCCACGATAAGACAAAGAATACCTGAAAAATATGGCTCTGCTCACCTGTTCATTCTCCTTGCCCTTTCCAGTACCTCAAACATATTCTCCTGGAACAAGTCCAGTCTTCTATAGCGATTATTTTCAACATTTTTTCGGATAATATCGAAAGTCAGAGGAGGTTTATTTGGGAAGTTGGGATCAACAGCAGGAATCTCAGCTAAGGAGTCACTGTAGCATCTGCCCTCATCATCCTGGTGGCTCATAACAGATACAAACAGGTTATGGATAAGTTCCTGAATTAGCAAAGTGACATTGGGCACATGAGAATCCTCATCTCCTTCTATTTCTCTCCGAGTTTCAAGCAAAACTTTATGCAGAACCAGAGCATCTTTATAAATCAAAGATTCTGGCTCATTATATGTGCAAGCGTTATTAAACATCATTACAAAGTCCTCTACCATGGAATCGATATCCTGGTATTTATTTGCCATCATATGACTTCTGATCTTCTCCATGTCAACGGGCTTTTTAATGGTTACATAATAGTCAGGAAGTTCAGACCGAGATGGCAGCCTCAAGAAGATGGCACTCAGTCGCCTGCCTCGTTTATCCGTGTAATTCTTAACTGCTTCATACACCTCATTCAATTTCTGTTGCATTGGAGTCATGTATTTTGATTTTTTAGGAGAAATGCCACTTTTTCGACCTAAGCAGACAAAAAGAAAAAAAAAAAAAAAGAAAAAGAATCATTACAAAACCAGAGCTTGCATGCTTCTTTGTCCACCTTCTCTCCATTGGAGAATTGCTTATTGAAGAACCACTTTATGGTATGAGCAGAAGACTCAATACGGAGCCCATTCCAAGATGCAGCTTCCTTTGTTTTTCATAACTGTGTGAATATTTTTTAATGTTATTTTTGGCAGACAGAATCAGGTTACTATGTGGTCCACCTGGTGAAGGTCTCTTCAGACTTAAGCATGGAAAACACCTTTTCCTACTTAATGTTATTAATAACTCTACTAAATTCAATTTCTTCTTACTAGCTCTACGTAAATTTCTTTGTATCGCTGTTAAAAATCCAGTCATAATGGGGGTTTTGCCATCACTAAAATTAAGCATTCTAAATATCATCAGATTTCTTTTTGACAGATTTTATACTTACATTATTTTTATATTTAATATATAAATATATACAATTTATATATTCATATTATATATTATATATTTATAATATTAAAATATATTACCTTTAATACTGTAATAATTAGAGAGGATTATTACAGGTAGAATGTAAAGGAAGGCCTTTCATGGGACTATCCATCAGATTAGCTTTTTTATTAACTCAGTATCTCTGTTACTGTACTGCATAGTCTTTGCCTGTGAATTCTGTGCTACCTGTACCTTACCTAAGAGCTGCACATTTCTGTTTCCAAGAGGGCTGTGTGCAACTATTTTCTTTAAGCCTTTCTCTACAATTTTATCCTTCTCTCAGTTTGCTAAGTCCTGAACACATATTAAAGGGACATAAGATCTGAGTAGCAGCAAACCTAGTTTGCATGGGCAACAGCTCTAGGAACAGACATTGTTGGAAATTTCACTTCTGTGTTTTTCATGGCTTTCAGTAATTTTCCTAATTACTTTTCAGTAATTTTCCAAATAAAGCTTGCATTTCTTTTATCATTCTGTGGAAATCTCAGACATTTGACCAGGGAAATTAAGGGCTTTACTCAGTTTGAGAAGTACCTTATTGTAAGCAATCCCAGTAGCACACATTAAGTGTGCTGATGAAGTGTTACTGAGCACATAATGCAGCTTCTAACATTTGGACACCACCACATGATTAAATGCCAGCCATTCCAACCATTCCTAAGTTTTCTTTCTAAGTTACTTTTCTGAGAAAATGTTATATGCAACAACTAATATTATATGCACAGATAAACACACCATTGCTGTCATGATTTTGAAAATATAATACTACTTTGCATGTCAGTGTCAATTTGCAGACCATATCTTCTATTCTAAAAGGAAGATCCGTTAATCTGTCTTGTTTGGTTTTCATCAAGTGTTGAAATGAGACACAGCAATGTATGAGGTTGCCTTACTTAGCTTTAGTTTAGGGGATGCAACATCATCATCTTCAGCTAGGGGTCCCAGTTCTTTCCTTTTTTCTTTAAGGATCTTTTCCAGCATATGGGCATCATTGTATACCTATTAATCAGTAAAGTAATCAAAAAGCAAAACAAAACAAGTTTTACTGTGTTTAGACTAGTTTAGAACTAGTCCCCAAGAAACATTTAAATGTTAGTTTGAAAAAGCTGAAAGCAAAACCAAGCACTTGATTAAAAAGACGGGCTTATTTCTCAAATGTACACCTTTAATAGACTTACACAGGTAAGCAGAACCAATGAATACCACCTAAATCAGGCAGATATAAACCTTGAATAAATTATCCAATTAAGCTGCATTTCTATTCCAAAGACTACAAAGTCATCAAACCATTCTGCTGAGCAATGAAAGATCTCTTGAACTTTTGTGATTCCATCAAGGTACAAAGGACTAGAACAGGCCTCCTGGGTCTTCAAATCCAACCCCGGTGAACACAACCTCATCGTAAAGTCCTGCACAGTAGCCTATCAAGTTCCTCGTTAGAAATAGCTGCATGTTTCTCTGTTCCACACATCATGCTCGCTGGCTGAGAAATACCACAATACAGAAATACCCTACAATGTATTTGTGAATGAAAAGCATATTCCTTTCAGACTCCTTTTGCTACACTAAACAAGTCAGGTCTTCTAGTCTGATCTCCCACACACTCCACTTCCACAAGACCATATCTGGTTTCTTTCCAACTACTACCTCCCTTTTCAGAGGTTCTGATCTCCAAATCACAAGCTGATGACTACTCACTGTGCAAATACCTTCATGTGACTAACAGAGGATGAATAACAAGAATTTAGTAACCAGCTTATGTTTTTTAAAAAATATAGTAGGAAACATTCAGCTGACATCCTTTGTAGTGGAAGAGGTTTAGCTAACAGGAAGTAAGTCTAACCTTCGCAAAGGAGGATGTTGCATTTCATGTTTCTACAATTATAGACGAAGACAGAATTTTAAATATTAGCAGAAAGAAAAAGTCATATTTCTATTTCAGTTCAAAAATTATCATAAATGATGTGAGTAACAGTCAAAGCTAAACCATCCTAACATAACATATACATCTGCAAAGAAGCAGAGAGGTAAGGGTGACTGCAGAATCAAAGCAGTACCTGGGAGCCCTCCTCATTATAATGCCTTGCATTTCGGAACATGAGCTTCATGTCTTCAATCATGGCTTCTTCCCCCACGTACTTGTCATTGCGGATGTTGTGTTCTATCATTTTCAAGTCCATTGGCTCCAAGATAATTTTATAATAGTCTGGATAGTCTTTTTTGGATGGCTTAACCATAAACAGATCACAAAGCCGTCTGCCTGTGCCTGGTTCTCGTGCTTCCAAAACTGCATTATATAAGATCTTCATTCGTTGCTTTCTTATATTTTTTTTGCTGTTAGATTAAAGAAAAGAACAAAAATGTCAGTGGCTTTCCCCCCACTTCCACCACTAATATCAAAATGACATTATCCTCTGCCATGAAAAAACCACCACAACCACCTAAACACACACACACAAGAAGTTCAACATTAAGACAGTGTATTAGAAACACAGGTCCATTAGCAAATAATGACAGCATCGTAACCAGCAGCCTGCTAAATAAACAGGAAACCAACTTTAAGGTATGCTTTTTCTCATTCAGTTTAAGTGTTCTACAGCGTAAAACAAATAACTAGTTTTCAGATGTGCAAAGGTCAAAAGGACCTCTAAGCACGGTCCAGCTGCAGACAGAACAGAAAAAAATTCAGGACTAGGCTTCCGAATCCAAACCCTCATGGTCCAGTGTGAACGGGGAAAAACCCCTCAGCCAGTATCTTCATGACTACCTCTGCTGAATACAGAATAGCTCAAGTCTTTAATATTCATCTCAGAGTAATTATTTATCTTCTTCAGTACCAGATACAAGAAAATAAGGATGTCAAGAATATAGTAGGAAGAAGGGTCTGAATTGCTTAAATATCTGTCTACCACAGTCAAATGAAGTTACAAGTCAATAAAGCTCACCAAAACTGCAAACCCAAGTAGAAAACGGCCACGTATGTTATCACCACAAACTTGATACTCATCCTATGTGCAGCTATTATTATGATTGTCTCAAGAAATCTGACAGCACAAGACACAGGTTATCAGGAAAACAGTTATGTATGGCTCCCTGTACATATACTACTTGATCTATAAGTAAATCAGATACGGGAGAGGAAAGCTTACGTTAATAATGTGTAACCTCAGCTCAGATGCCAAGGGCACTCTTAGAAATGCACTCTCTACAAAGTACTTTTAAACCAGCTTCCAAATTGCAATCTCTAAGACTTATTCAAGTAGTTGTAAGTTTGACTATATTATCTGTGGAGACAGCAACAACAAAAACTACCTTCATTTGCAGAATGTGCAAAAGATCACTGTGCAACCTGCTAGAATTGAAACTGCATCCATCCATTCCACCATCTAGACCTTTTCCTCCTACATTTAAAATATACCTAATCTAGAATAGCCTCATGCCTCAGATACTTCTTGCTCCTTGGTGAGGTCAGCAAATTAACTGATAAAAATTTATGTCACAACACGTGAGAAAATTAAAAATGTATAGAAGTATAGGTTAAGAACCTTTTTTCTGCATTATCTTCACTGCTGGAAAATGTTAGTCAGTGGTTCACAGTAGCAGATGAGCAATGCCAGAACAGAGACATGCTTCTGCATTCCACATTTTAACAATCTTTCCAAGTTTTAACATTCAGTTCAATGGAAGTAGGTAAAGCAAAACCAAAGCAGAAATAGTGAAAGGCCTGCCAATAATCAAGGTTCAGGTCATGCATCTGATACACAAAAGGGGACATTTAAACAACTTTCTTCTGTGTCACTATTATTTTCCCAATGGGATTAATTTTGCCTGGGTTATTAGTTTCCTTTTTCAGCAACATTTTGGAATTCCTCTCATTGCTTCACTTCTGCTCTCAGCAGCATTTACAATCTTCTTTTACTTCCTATCATTCAGCAAGTGAAACTGGTAACAAGTATTGAACCGACAAAGTCAAAAGCATTTCTAGGTTCACTTCAGGCATGAATCATTTTGATTTCCCTTACCTATGAACACCACTTTTTCTCTTGTACTGTTCTTAGATGACAAAGTCTAACAGCCTTTTTCTTTCAAACATTTCTGTATTCTCTTGCACAAGGTGATCAAAAGCCACACAGGGTTAAAACGACACTGATGACAGTCTGACTTGCTTCATTAGGTTAGTACTTCTTGTTGAATCTGAAGATCACAGAACTAGCAATTTTTGCAATTTGATCCTTCCTGATCTTCATTTGGTACCGTGGTCTTACTGTTCCAGTACATTTCTTCTTCCTAGCATCCCTAAACTGCACCACCTTCCAATTCCACATAAACATTTGTTCTCTGCAGATTTTTTCTATGAGTGTACATTGTTGCACTTCCTTGATTGCTCTCAAGTGAATCCTTGCTGATGCTCTATTTCACTCCTGTTCTCCCTCCACAAGTGTCACTTTGACAAAACAAAGAACTAAAAATACAGGAAGCTGAAGATCATAAGCAACACCAAAGAATGATGCTGAATTACAGTTTTATACTGGCAGTTGCTACTATTGCAAGAACATCAGAAACTGAAACTTATTTCAACTCATACCACAAGGCAGACTAGAGAAACCATCCCTTGTTGGAGTGAAATACATCACTAATATTAATTACAGAACAGCTACCACTGTTAAAGAACATTCCACAAAGCATCATTATTGTTCACTAAAAGAATGTATTTTAAATCATGAATTTTGTTTACATTACAGTATCCAAAATAATCAAACTATTATATCTCCATGTGTCAAATGCCTTCTTTGGCCCAGCTGCTGACAGGTAAGTCACTGAGAAGTGCAAATTTAGAAGGGAGAGAGAAACAATTCTCTAACATTAATGATGAAAACTCCTCAAGCAGAGTTCAGGTCATGGAAAATGAAAATGTTTATGCCAGGAGACTTCACCAAATTAAAATATTTGTAGCGTAATACTATAAACTTCCAAATAAACTACTGACCTATAGTGTTAACTTTAATTATACTCTGCAATCATTATATATATGGTCATATATATTGGAGAAGTAGTAGAAAAGAAGTAATAAATTGCCAGCAACCTATGAAGTCTATACAGTAGGCTAAAAAAACCACAACACATACAAAAATCTGGAAATCCATTTGAAAAAATTACCTAATTCAGTGGAACTACCTTGTCCATGCCACTTACTGAAGTTATATCGACAACTGCCAACTAACAGGCCAACAAAGGAAAATAAAGTCAGCAAATAGTTTTGTATTAATTAGAAACAACACTTAATGAGGTTAAGTTTCAGAATTACAAATCCTTACACAAATGCTAAAACCCATGGCTTAATATTCTCTTTAACAAATAGAAGATGTAGCAATGTCATGGTCTGCAGGACCTGCAGAAATGCGTACCTTTTCCTTTTTGAGCTGCCAGTATCAGATGTAGCAGAAGAAATCATACTGTCCCCATCCTCAATATCATCTCTCCTAGCAAGCTCCTTCTTCTTTGCCTGAAAAAAGAACAAATCCCTGAAGCCAAACTCACTGCTGGACATTGCCAGAACAGTATTAAACATCAGAATAGAACAGATGCACAAAGAAAGATGCAATTACAGGTTTTGAGACTAAACAACCATCAAAATATTTCCAGTGATTTACTTAATGTAAGTTGGCCAACTAAAATAGCACTATAATTCTTTTTAACTGTCAGAAAAAATCTTGAGGAACCAATTTGAAAACAATGCCATTTCAGACTGCAGCACTTAGCTGGAACACTTCATGAAAATTAAGGTGTTTTAGATCCTCCAATTACCTGAAAACCCTAAAAAAACCCTCACATCATCAATTTTCTTACAACTTAATTGGGATAAGTCTCATAGTAAGGAATAAAAGTGATGAAAAGAAATCACAGAAGACAGCAGGTGTGCTGAAGAAAAATCACCCTATGATGCTCTTCATTACCATACTTCCCCCTAAGGAAGAAAATTCTACTGCAAATACAGGTCTACTTAAAAATTATTTTGGAAAAAATATTCACTAGGGAAATACATTCATGTGTGAAGTTATATCCTTTTGATTGTTCTACTCCACATACCTGCATAACCTGCTGCATTTTCAGTACTCTTTTGTAGATAGCAGAATTGGGAACATTGTAGCGCTTGGCATTTTCAAACATCAAGTTCAGATCAGCCTCCAACTGATCTAAAGTTTCATATTCATGGTTCTTCAGTTTGGTTCTGCACAACAGAAACAGCAATTAGGTATTTTACAAATGACACATTACAAAGGAGTTCTTTAACATCTTCGTTTTCATGCTAAATCAATATCCAAAGAGCTCTAATTATGGGAACGTGTTTTCTTTTTTTCTGATGCTGCAGTAATACCTTCCAGTTGCAATTATATTAGAGAAATGTATCTCCTCTTAAAGAATGCTTTTAATAAATCTGAAAGCTGCCCTCTTCAAAGCTGTGCAAACTGAAGTCCTGTTTCCATACTCAGATGAGATGTGATACAGATGAGGCACAAGTACAACCTGCTGAGACTACTCCAGTATACCTTAGCTGTGACCTGTGGGGCTTGGGTATGATGTCAGTGCGACAAGTTAGCCTCACACATCCACAAATGCTGTCTTCCCTACATGTCAATTCTACTCATCAGTGAGAGTCAAAAGTGACCATCACCTCCCATGTTAACTCCCTCCAATTTTTGCCTTCTCTTAGAACCACCTGGTTGTTGATTGGTGCTACCCACAAAGTGCACTTCACATGAAAACAGTTTAGAAAAGGACTAACGACCAAAAAAAAGTCATTTTTCATACGGTAAACAGACAAATCAGTGCACCAAGTTTGCCAGTAACTTAATCTGTTTTCTCGTATTTCCTTGCTCAAGTGCTCAAAGTTCTAGCCAACTTTTTTACGACTTCCAATACCTCATTAAACACAACAGAAAACAGCCATCTGCAGCAACACACAAAAAAAACCCCCTATCATAACACAAAATGCAGTCATCCTCCTTCACATCTCCTTCCTTGCCCGCTCCCTGTCTCGCCCACCGGTTACACAATGCCTTTAAACCTAGTCTGGTTTCTACAGGACCTAGCAGAATGTGAACCTGCCTGATGCAGCATAAACACTACCACAAAATAAATCTTTTAGTCCCAAACCTCGCCTGCCTATGTGACCTTCCAGCTGAACCAGTGAACAAAGAGTTAACCAATGTTCAACTTCTGTTAAACAGGACTCTTTCTCTGGTCAGCCAAGGATTAGGAAATCACGCTTGGAGAAACTGCTATAAAAACTGAGAAGTGCATGTGTCTATAAAGCTGTCACGATGCAAAAGCATTTTGCAGGAAATATCCAACTAACTGCATGTTGCCAGGACAGCAGCTGCATGCGCCTTACTGAAATGCAGCCTACTTCTTTTTCATTTCTTTCAGATCTGAAGCACTAGTGTGTCCTCAATGACTATGAGAAAAGCAAAAGACAATTTTGGACAAATATCCTAAATTTAAGATGTGGAGAAAATTACTTGTTCCATTCTCACTTAAACCAAACCATTTTTAGTTCATCTGTCTTTTTTAAGACTTTTAAGACACCAGCATCTTGCAAACCTTTATGCATTATTTCTTAAATTATTTTTGTTTCCAATTGAAGCAACAGATAATTGAAAAGTTTCCCTGTCAGTTTCACCCACTCTGCAATTCCAAAAAACAGAGTTACCAATATAATTTTTGTTAGATTAGTAAAAACCATGAATAATAATAAAAACCCAACCAAAAACACCCCGCAAAAGCAAAAGAGCATGGGTACCAATTAAATTACCACGAAGAAAAGGCCAAGTCAGCCTGCATTTCTACCTTGTAAAACTCCAAGAATTATTTGTATACATGATATACATGACTGGTATTAAAAAAGTTAAAAACAAAATAAAAAGCCCATTAAATTCAGGATTATTTTGCCCTAATCCACAGGCTCAGAAATACCGAGGATGTAAAACACTGAGTCTACTTCACGTTCTTGCCACTGTGACAACACCAAAGGCCACCTTACGTCATCTCCAGCTAATCTGAACGCTCTCTAGTACAAAAAGCAAGATCTACAGAGTAAAATGGACGTAATTAATTCTTGTAGTCCAACAAGGATGTTGACAAGCAATTACAGGACTTCAGCACACAAACACTTGCTGGTGTTAATAAAACACACACATCATTAAAAAGAATACTCAAGAAAACATTGAACAGAAAGGCTTCAAAGACTTGCATCAAAACCCCCAACTAATAAGCTCATATTTATCCAAAACATCACAAGTGACTTTTAATTTTTTTCAAAACAGATTAAAGAACATTCTAATTTTTCAAGGCACACAGGGTAATTAGGTGTGTAAACAAGCTGTAATTTCCTTGTTTGATGATGTTATTGCAGATGTTTATAAAATAGATTCAAACTTTCAAAGGATTATTAGAAAACAAAAATCATATCTAAAGGCAATTCTGCATCTTAGAAAAAGGTACTCAGGTCAACTACATTACTTTAGAGGCTAAGAACATTTAAAAAAACCTCAAAAGCAAGTCTTGTGCAGAAATCAATTAAGGGGCAGCACTAGAGAGAAATGCTGACCAACAAACTCCAAGGGGAGAAAAAAGTCTGTTAGTCAATGCTTTAAACTGATAAAGACAGCTGCTAGAGGGCAAGGAATCATGCTTCAGAAATCCTACCAACAAAGCTGGGATAAAAATATCTTTTTATCCTCTCAAGATCTACTCAGTAGTTCATTCTCTTGCAAGTAAGCAAGTCTGCATGCAACAGTTCTGCTTTTCAGCTCCTGGCTCAGATTTTGCTTAACTATTAGTAGCATGGAGCTCATAAACATTCTCGTGCGACTCTGGCATGTTTGCCTTCTTCCAGAGAAGTAAAACAAGTTTGGAGAGACTAGACAGCAGGAAGAATAAAAACTGTAAAAGTTCCTAGTCCTCCAATTAATTTACTAAATTAGAATGACAGAATTGCAGGTTCACATTTTGACTGCTGTTGCGCGAGGTCTGGATTCAGCTTTCTGAAAGAGTAACCTAAAGGACCACATCTTAATTGAAGTACCACTTCTTCAAATTTTTTCTCCCTCCTATCACTCGATACTAACTCCTCTTTTATTTGGAGTTTTTCTGTACCAAACTTAGAGCTGCCCTGAAAGGTCCAGTATTACACTGGCTAAAAAACTCAACATCAGTGACCACCCTCCTGAGATATTAAAGCCAACAGACAACTCTACTCCCTTATCACCTCTAAGTTCAGAATCTATCAAGTAACACTGTCAGCACAATACTATAAATCAGATTTACTGATAAGTAACATAACCTGAGCAATCAAATTCTGTATGTTTAGGTGCCAGTTTTATCAAACTGAGGAAAGGGGGAATTTACCATATCCTTTGAAGCAGAACAAATTGAGAGCAAGCTGCAGGCAGAACAAGCAAGGCAATAGTGTTTCCTAGGTACTATTATATCCTGTCTGAAACAATTTAATTTTTACAAAAAAAAAGAATTCTGAACTGGTGCTGTACAATGTCATGATATGGTAAAAGAAACTGATGACTCTGCATATCAGCAGATCCCAAGCCACCTGTCGCTAACAAATCTGGGATTTGTTTTACCCTTCCAGTCAAGACAGAGGTAGCTCATGCAGACCCCAGAACACCACCATCACATGCTTCGTCTAAAATTAGACCACTCTCCACATAGCCTTGATATCCCACACTAGCTTAATCCGTGTGTATTCACGTAGTGACCTATGCACATTACAATGCAGTCACCTAACCCTGAAGCACCAAAAAGCAGAACAAACATATGAAGTTGCCATTAGCCTTAAATATACCGTTCTACGTGGACTGATTCTCTGCTCTCTCGTGGCCCTGTAGAAACAAAATCTTTAAGTTGATGGAGAAGGCAAGGGCCCTGACAGTAGCTCAACAAGTGAAAAAAAGCAGCTTAATTATATCTTAGTCCTTTAAATCTTAACCTAGAGCCAGAAGACAAGAAGAAGAGGAAATGTCTTACAAAATAAGAATGAGCTGTCATTCAAATTATCTTACCAGGAAATAAAATCCTGCTTCTATCAGCATTTATTTATCCACAACCAAACAATCAAGGTGCGGGCCATCTGATTTGAAGTAAACAACCTACATTCACAGTTGTATTCATGAAAAGATTGACAACAAAAGTAAAAATCCAGACTTAGCCCATATGGTTTGGAAAGCTAGAAAACTTCCAACCACACATATGAAGAATGAAAAAATGTACTGGCACAAAAGTAATCCTGTTCTAGTCTGCAAATAACCTCCTACTTTACCACCCTCTCCAATACACTTGCTGTCAGCAAACAATAGGATGATTAATTAAGAAGGCTATTCACAGAAGTACTTTGAACAGACTTAATTATACCCAAACTCAGCAGAACTCAAGTACCGTGCCTTTTCTGGATTTAGAGTATGAGTTACAGAGTTACTTAGAGTTACAGAGTTACAGCTTCACAATGCATTTTTAAAAAGTCATCTCGCCAATCTTGAAAGAATTTTATAAGCATCAGTTTATTCCACAAAACAAGGTTAAAACAAAGAAAATCCACGGCTCAACAGAAAGCCAGTGCCAATATAATACAAACTAAACTTACACGCTAGAAACTAAGAAAGATTTCTGTGTAATGACTGAGTGATAGACTTGTACCTAAAAGCATGAGTACAGCTTGGAAGAATATCCTTTGAAACATAATGACCTTTGCAAAATGAGGGAAAAAAAATAGTTTAAAAAGGTAAGCTACAGTTTCAGAAGGCCACTAAGCCCAAACTAACACTGGCATGACAGTTAATTTGGTCAAAATTAGAATACTAATTAAAAAAACATACAGTAAGCTGGCATTGAACTCCCTAAAAGGTCTGCTGGAAACTCGTCAGCCCTTCCAGGTGAAATATCTGAAAGAACTGAAGACAAGCAAGATATTCTCACCATATAATCAAAAGATCCATCTTATTAGACACATAGTATGCCTAAAAAAATTCCTAGAAAGAAATTCAAACACAGGGCTAAAACCAGTTCCATGTAACTTCTTTCCTTTCATTCAGAAATTACGTAGTGCTAGTCCTGCCTCCTTAAGGGAAAAAAACCCAGAACAGTAACAAAGAATGCACGTGATCAGGAAAGGCATTTGACAAGTGCCCTATTGAGGGTCATCTTACACAATACATCAGCAAACTTGTTCACTTGGACTGTGATTTTATACAGGCCTTACATACAATATGCACTGACAGTACTTGCTAAGGTAGGAAAATTATACAGACAGAAGATTTAAAAAAAAAATGTACAACATTCAGCAAATATTAAATTATTTTAACTGCAAAAAGGAATGAAAGAAATGCCAAATCTCACATGAAGTGAAAATTTACAAGGCATTCTAAATATTACAGAGACATTTTCTCTGTAGCAAGTATTTTCCCTATTGGCACATTCATAAATCAAGCAACCTGAAACACAGTGTCATATCATTTTTCCAAAGTCACTGTAACAATAAAATGTTAATGTAAATGTTATTTTTCTTTAACTTTAGAACTTATTTTGTGATGGGCTTAAGCTCTGTTATTAAAAGAGAAAACAAGAAAAAAATTCTCTACAAACCATTCAGGCTTTAATCCAGACACCTTGAAGTAATGAGACTGCTAAGTTCCACTCCTTTATTCATCATATTATTAGAACTGGTTAAATTATGTGGCAAAATAGGCTTGATATATACTGATACTGAATTGATGATCATATTTACTTAAATGTATTTAATTATTCAATATTTATTAGTCAACTCAAATAATTAATATTTGATCCAAAGGCAAAAAGAGCCACGACAAATCTCACAGTTTCAGGAGAACCTCAACACATCCCAGTGCAGTGAACTGTAATGTTTAGGTTCCTGTGTCACAGACCATTCTCCAAAAGAATGCACATTTCTAAGAAAAATGCATTTCAAATCCTCAAATAAGTAGACATCACACAACCCCCCCTGCGTTTTACACTAGATCCACGCACTGTTTTACAATTCAACTATAACCCCAGCTTTCTGGAGTGCAAGACACAGAAACGTGCCAATGAAGATACCAGTTTCAGTGCCTGTACACCCACACCACTCTCTCAGATGTGCTTTAGGAGAGAACTGCTGCCTGGCAATTCCCTGGACCACTTCCCTCCTCTGGTGTAGAAAAGCCTGACCCACTTGCCTCAGGGATCATACTAACGCTGTAAAATTTTATAAGGAACACGGTTCTTGTAAGCGTGCCAGGATCTAGCGCTTATGTAGCAGGTAACTGAGCACATTCTCCCGCATTAGTTCCCAGCTACTCCAGTAATTTATAATTACAGAAAGACTCTTCACCAGCAACGTTAACCTTGCAAACTAACCTCCACACCACACGCACTTTTAGCACAGCTGAAAGTCACAGCCTTCACATGGTCATACCTTTCTTTTTAAAATAGGATGTTCTTGTTCTACAGCTCTGAGTTTTGTCCTGTTTGAGGCAGGAGAGTCTCAGTGTGTGTATGAACACCTAACGGGAGGGAATGAAAAAGTAGCCAGGCTCCTCTAGCTGTGCCTGCTGACAGGGCAAGAGGTGACAAGAACAAACTGAAACACATGAAATTTCATCTGAACACAAGAAAAAAAACCCAAACCTTTTTTTTTTTTTTTTTTTTTAATTGTGAGGATGGTCAAACATTGGCACTGGTTGCTCAGGGAAGTTGTGGAGTCTCTGTCTGTGGAGATAATCAGAACCTGGACAACTGGCTCTAGGTGACCCTGCCATAGCCAGGGGTTGGACTGGATAGTGTCCCTTCCAACCTCAGCTATTCTGTGATTCTGTAAAGAGCAAGTCAGGAGGAAAGTCGCAGAAAACTAAAACCTTCAGCAGGATTACCTCCCACATCCAGGATCAGCTTGGGATCAGCACTCAGCTGAAATGACTGAGGTTCATAACGCTCATAAAGTGACTGAGAGGCTGAGATAGGTATAATGTACATCTAATTAGAACAAAACACACCCATACTCTCCCTCCAGAGATAATATATTATTTTGTAAGGGTTTTCCTGTATTTAACACACAAAACCTCCTGAAATCTACGACTAGCTGTAAAATTTGCAACAGCCACATATTTCACAGTTCACTCCGGCAGGATAGCCTAGGTAGCCAGACACCAAAGCAACACAGATATGAGACAGGAATGCCAGGCTTTATTCCACCATCTTCAACTTTTCACTAGGACAATTAACTTTTCTGTCCCCATCTGTGAACAGAAGATATGCTCTTTGAATGTACATCTCGAAAAGAACCAAAACCTGCAAAACACAAAAAACTGCACCACCAATAAAAAAAAAAAACACCAAACACAAAAAACCTCCACCCCTAATAAGTGGCAGTTTTGAATACCAGAAGACCTATTTGCAGTATCAATAAAACCATGCTAGCTTCTATTTTCCCTAAAGCACATCATTTAAGTACACATATGCACAACTTCAAGGCTTTGTAGGTATAGTAAGAAGTGAAGATTATGTAGTAACTTAAAGAACTGCTGAATTTCATAATTTGCTAGAAGTTGCACTATTATAAATACTGTACTCTTAACTTGTGAGCTACAAGACTGACTGTCCCTTTTTATTTTCTAAGCTATCAGGCAATAAGAGAAGTCTTTTTTTGTCTATAGTTCTTCATACATTTGCATGGAATTTCTGTACTGCTCACACAGCCAATGCAACCTGCCTGCACTGTAAGGAGAACAGAAGTGCAGCAGCCTCTCTATGGCAAATTATTTGTCCTATAACTGATATCAAGTATATTTTTAATGGAAAGTCTCTCTCAATTAAATCTGTTTATACATAATTTGTGCTGGTACTCTTTGGTATATTCAGACAAAAAGCTTCCTGACAACTGTCAATAATTTTTCTCAGTTTCACCTTTGCCCCCCCCCGCCCTCCATCAAGTCCATTTTGTGCTTTGTTCAAAACAAGGCAAGACACTTTGCTGAGCCAACAGCTCAGTACTAAGACAAGAAAAAATGCTTTAAAGTCACTGATGGATAGATAATCAGTGTGGCAGCTCCATACTTGTTCTCCAGCACATGCAAAACACCCTCTGACAGGTTAAAACAAAAACAGATTAAAAAAAACCAAACCAACAACAAAGCAGCTTTGTCACTTTCTGTTACTTATGATTTAACAAAGACACTGCTTACTCAACAACTATCCCAAGTCTGGCAGATCATGTTATGGTATAACTAAAATCTACAGACCTCTGTATTAGAGTGGATTACAAACCCATGAACAGTGTTAGAGTCTAGTCCTCACTCACTAAAGCTGGAGGACCAGAACTCCCACAGTGTGGCTCAGGCAGGGACAGGAGCCCCAGTGGCCACTGGGCAGGGAGGCCAGGGCCACCCAAGGCTAGCCCGTGCCATTAAGGTCTGTTAATGCACTCAGGACCCTGACACATGTTCCTCATATTAGCTTATCTTGGACCACTAGAGAAAAAATATTGCTCACTTCTTTTCACTCAGGTTAATCTGACAACTGCGCGCTAGCAGTTGATGAACCTTTCATGGCTCAGATTTGTAAACGGTGTAGTGCTTACTTCAGTCCAGACTAGCTACATCACGAACCAACACAATTATTCTCCACAGTTACATTGTGACCTAGACAAAAGGAATGTAATGGCAACTATCTTTCTAAAGTTCACATTGCTGAAGACTATTAATTTAAAAAACATGGCAGTAAAGAGGTAACCAATCCATCTGGGTCAAGGGAGGAGAATAATGGGGGATTCTGCAGAAACTTTCATCTCTAATGCCCACCTAGCCTTCAGATTTATTGATATGGCAACTCTTCAGGCACGTTACAAATGAAACTCCACGGGAAATAAACCAAACAGCAGCCAGCTATAAAAAATGATTGGAAGACTGATGCAAATTGACTTGAAACAAGAAACAACCAAATGTAGAAGATGGCATACACTCCATTAGGTATTGACAACTTGACCACAAGATAGGATTGAGAAATAAAAAGAAATAGTTGGATAGTTTCCCACCAGATGTAGTTTGCATTGTTTTCTTACCTGATCTGCTGCAATGAAATAGGTGCTTTAATTTGCTGATAATAATCAGGATATTTCTTCTTGGAGGGCAAGTGGAAAAAGGGTTCAGATATGAGCTGGCCCTGATTATTTCGGCAACTTCTAACTGTGTCATAAAGCTGATAAAGCGGATTAGAAGTGTCCATGAATGAAGTAATGCTCTCAGCTTCAGATTCTCCCTCTTCATAACGAGCAGCAGCTGCACAGAGAGAAAAGATAAATGGAAAACTCAGCAGGACAAATCTGAGTCAGTCTGTCTGTCTGTCTGTCTGTCTGTCTGTGTGGTGTGGTGACTTTTCACATGGATAAAGATCTAAACCAGAAAAGGCAGTCCCTCGCTCCAGGGTATTCAGCCACTCTCTGCCAGTCAGATTCGTACCTCAGAAAAGGACATCACAAATACATCTTACAAGCCTCAAGCTGACCAAAAAAAGCACTTTATCTAGGTATTGCAACCTCTCTTATCAGATGAGATCAGTTCTGTCACTGGTAATGCACCCTTGCTACCTACCTACAAATGCTGACAAGTGTTCATATCTGAGACTACATAACAGGCTTATTTAACCACACACTACCTACACAACAGCTGTGTCCTTATTTACCCATCAAACCATACCAGTATTTGCACCAAATACACTTGTATATTGAACTACTGCCATTCTGCTACCTGACAAGAGCTCACTACAAGAGTACAAATTGATAAACTATGTCTGGAATTTTCAAAGATGCCTAGCCTGTTAAGCAAAATGGCCAAATTAAAAATGATTTTTTGCATAGATATCAAAAAGGTGACTTCAAAACTTCTGTAATCCTTTCAACCGTATTAATCACAGCTCAATTCAAAAATTGTGAAGTTTAGCAGAAAAAAACCCGACACTAAAGTCTGAATGTGTGCCTCTCATATGCAGCAAAATGAAGGAGAAATAAATATTTTAGAATTATTATATAAGTAGGATAATCATTTCATAATAAAATACTTAGAAATTTTATAGCAAACTTTCCTAGTCACCTACACAAAGCATATATTATGCTTCAGGATTAGGACGAATGAAAGAAACACTATGAAGAACTAACACTTACTGCAAATAGAATTAGGAGAAACAATACATAAGCAACAGAAACACAACAAGAATTAAAAAAAAAACACTGGTAGTGGAAAAACAGGATGGGAAGCAATAAATGGCCTTCCATGCTTCTCAGTGATACAAATGATGTAATTTGTACCTTGCAGACAGGCATAACGTCTATGTGGTTTTGCACATACTAGCAAACTAGAGTTATATTATTCACTCTTTACCCCTCTTATGAGGTAAAGTTTGAAGGAAAGCTTGGCAGATGACACACTGGGTAATTCAGCTGCACAAAAGACAGCTCTCCAACACTCACGCCAAGTTTCCAGCTGGCATTTTCATTATTGCTCAGTGGAGGCTGGCCAAGTTTCAAGCTTTCTATCCAAGTTCAGTAAAGACATATTGAAATGCCAACAAAGCTAGGGGACACTCTGACTGCATAATAACATAGTACTATCATTTTCCCTCTGCAGTCTGACACTGCAGCTCTATGAGACTGTATGATGTGTGGGACCTACCAGACAAGTTAGATGAAAGCTAAACCAAGCAGACCTCAGTAGATGTGCAAACACATAACAGACACTTGTTACTGATTCAGGGAAGACACTCAAAATTATCCCAATTATGTATTTGCATGCCAATCAGCATCACTTATTGCCCTAGCGTCTACTACACAGTAGCCAGCAAAGCAGGAGCTGGACAGAACAACTCAGGCAGAAACAAGATGGGAGGTAGCCCTACGTTTTCCTGTACCTAACATATCAACGTGAACATGGAGATAAATGCTAACAGCTAAGAGAACGCTATCAGGTAAAGCAAGTTTCCAAAATAAGATTATGTAGCAAAATACTACTGTCTTTGGTTTTGTTTACTCAAACAGTTCAGTTCCAAGTGCTCCATCAAAATGTTAAGAAACAGAATAGAAAAAGCAGAATCATTTGTTTTTATGAAAGAGAAAAAATAAGACACTAGTCAAGAATATCGCTGTTCTCAGACACATGGCAGCCAGCAACAGAGCAGTTCAAGACCCTAAATATGAAACATATGTCCTGTGTATTAAAAGTAGAACACAAGGTGTTCCCTAAAATAAAAACCTAAGTAAATTAAAGAGGCACTAAAAGGGAAGTGTTTACATAACACTGTAATAAAACTATAAATGTTTTCATTATGATGTCTATATTCTTTAAAAGTGATGTGTCAAACATTATATATTCTCACTTATTCAGACAATGATAGCGTTCTAGTATGCAACCTGTTACCTTAAGAACTGAAAGAGAATGTATTATTCAGATCAGAAGACACAAAAGTCCATATTTTGCTATGGAACAAACAATCTAATATAAGACTGTAGATTTTTTTAATGTGCAGTAGCACCAGGTCCCAGATCCCCACCAAGCCCATGCTGGCTGTGCAGAGTAAGAGTCAGTTATTCCCCTTTCATTCAACTGTTACCACAACTACAGCTAGCAGATACAGAAAGAAAAACAAAACCACCCACAGTAAGCCATAACCACAAAATAAACATCATTCAGCAGTCCCCCCAAAAATGTATTTCCTGCTGTCCATCCCATGCCACAGTGACTGTTTCCTAATGAAGGAAGCCATCTAATTTACAACTAGAACTGAGCTTTATTATCAGATATAAATGTATGTATCATATACACATACTCTTACTCAATGATGAGGCAGAAAAGGAGCAGGGAGAGAGGGAAGTATTTCAATGTATATGAAAGAAAATTAGTCTTTACTCAGTAAGTGAATTGCTTTAAATACGGACTCCTTTGTGGTCCCAAAGCACCTAGACAACAATGAATGCTCAAAGTCTAACTGAAGACATTAGTAAAACCAAAAGCAGCATCCAGTCTTAGGACATCTCTAAATGAAATAATCATAACTAAAATAGCTTTGTTGACAAAATGAAATACTTCTTTATAAGCAATACATAATGACCATCTATGCCTGCCTTTAGAGACTTACAATGAAGAGCAAGTCAGCTGCAGAAGCTGCTTATGTTCTAGTACATTTGACCTAGAAATCTACAAGCTCCATCACACCATGACCTCCCCTGAAACTGTGAGGATAAACTCCAAGTTCGAAACAAATAGTGTTCATTGACTGTAGCAGCTGCCTAAGCAAAGAAGCTCATACAGATTTAGTTCTCTGCATCAAGAAGAAAGTCCTCTTAATGTTCAGTCATGCAGCCTACTTCTCATTTATTTTAACAAGCATTAGAGGAAGGAAAAAAGACGGGGTACCAGAGCAACTAATAAAAAGACTACTTCGTTTAAATAAACATCATTTTCATCCAGAGACTGAAAGCATAAGGATGTCCAAGCAGTATGCTGGAAGGACAGAAAATCTTGAGGGTGACAAAGGTTTGCCAAAAAAATTGACATTGCCTCTTAGGCGAAGGCAATAAAGATAGGAGAGCTTCAGCAGCAGCAAGGCAAAAAGCTCAGATGCATATGAAAGGCACCATGAAAATGACAGTGATGTCTATAGTAAAGGTGGCACCTGAAAGTGCTTAAATCACTTCAAGAATTTAAATCACATAAAGACATAAAAAGCTATGTGTTTTTACAGAATTACAATTTGCAAAAACAGCAGCTAATGATCATGCTGAACCAAGCTAATAAATACTCCTCAACTCCCAGAAAGCAGCTGCTCTGCATCAGTAACTGAACTCTGGGCTAACCAGGAATAAAAATGCTTCTGCTTCCAGCAAAATCTAAAGCGATCCCAAAAATTCTACAGCATATCCATCCACTGGAAAACAGTGCTCAGTACAATTCAACTACCAAGTGTGAAAGAAATGCCAAAAAGAATATACATTGAAGAGATGCATCCTTTCACATCAATGCAGGAATAGCATGAACAAAAAAATAAAACAAGGGTATACGTACAAAAACATTTCAGAAACTGCTCTGAGATGAATGCAAGGAAGTTACTGAGAATGTAACTATCAAGACAGGCTAACTTAAAAGACAACTTACAACAATTTATGACTGATACAGAAATATCTGATATAGTGCATATATTATGGCATATATGTTTACAGTACAACGCTAAAGCATGCTTATTATGAAACTAAGGATGCTGTACAAAGGCATGCCTTTTTCTGTGCTTCTGTTTTAACATAAACTTTCATGCAAGATTTCAGGATTGCTAGTCTAGACCAAGTATTTCTAAATTAAGTTCTAATATTTATCTTTCCTTATACCTCATATAGATTATCTTCACCTTAAAAAATTAAAACCTGACCGGTACTTAGAAGACCCAATGACACAAGAGAGCAAGAGAGAACAAGCCAGTATGAGCAAGATTTCTGTCAGACAGCTGCAGCACTGTAAATCTCTTTTACTGCAAGGAGCACCCAATGTCTTCTCCAGTGTCTCGTCTTCGGTTTCGCATTAGAAGGAATGAAAATAAGCTAGTTTCCTAAAGCTTGAATAAGTATACTTGGAAACACACACACTGAATTCAAAATGTGCAAGCAGGTTTGGCCTACCCTATCTTACCAGCAGTACATTTACAAACTTGTACTTTGAGGAAACAAGGATTGGATTTAATAGAATAACATGCTGAGTCTGGAAACACTGCAAAATATTTTTAGATACTTTTCAGAAATTTTATTTAATATATGTTTATATTTTTACATATTTAATATAGTATATAAATTTGAAATTATATTTTGAAATAATTTTAAAGGAGCTCTACAGTTTTTCTTATTCCAAACATTTTAATTAAAGAAAATATATCGAGAAACTGCATTTCAGTTCCTACCAGCCAAAGCTGCATCCTCATCACTTTCTGATCCATATTGCAACGCCATGGTTATTGCTGACAAACGATCACCTTGGGCTGATCTTTTGTTACTATAAAAGAGAAAAAAAAAATTTGCAAAATTAAGAAAAAAAAGAAAAGGGTTATCATGTTAACCATTAACAGTCACCCAGGGTGTGTAAGTAAACAAGTGAAGCTCCCAACGCTTGCCTACATTATCAGGAACACAGACATGACTATGCAAGAGAAGACCAGAGCCCTTAACAAGAGAAACTGTTAACGAACCATAAGTCTGCCTCTATTTTAAGCGGCAGTCCATCAAACTGAAAAACCGGACACAATTAGAGAGCCAGAGCTCCAGCTAGCTATCTTCTGTCCTATTTTGAATACTTGAGTATTTAAATTATTGGGGCAGAAGTGGGATGATAACAAGTCTCCCTCAATTAGTAACTTTGTTACTTGATCCTGTTGTATAGGGATTTGTCTACATGAAGAAATTCAGAACACCATAAGCTGTATAGGCTATCCTCTCACACTCCACCATGCCCACCTTAGGCATTTTCAGCACTCCAAAACAGTTTGCTGTTGGGACAGTCCAGTAAACCCAGTTGTCCCTCTCCTCCACACGGCTGGAGGCAGGGCCCCTCCATCTAGTCCTGGTCATAGGATTCACTACTCACTTCCTACAAATACAAATCAGAAGTCCCTTCATCAAGATCAAGAGTAAGATCAGCCCTTCCACTCCATCTGGAGAAATGCCCACCCGAGACTTGGGGCAGCAATTTTCCTGGAGGAACCTCCTTTTGCAATTGTTTTTCCTTGCAACTCACGTACCTGTGCCTCTAGGGTTAAGGTAGATTTTCCATTCCTCTTCATGTCCTGTCCATTGGTCACACAGGTAAAACCACAGGGTGGCCCATGATGTGTACCCACTATAACCTCACTTTTGAGCAGAGGAACATTTACTAATAGCTGAGATAACTGGTCTGTACATATGGGGAGCAGGATCTACCCTCTTTGGCTGGACCAGTTTCTCCACAGCTGAGGTGAGGGAGGAAGAGAGACGTTCTTCATGTTGCCAGAGTTGGCCAGCCAATTCATCCACCATTTGTCCCTCTCAGTCTTTCCAGGCCATTACTAGCAATGAGTTGGCATACGATGGGGCACTCCATACAAACTTCCGCCACAGGGGTCACATGCACCTGACTTCATCTAGGTCTCTGCGTAACTGTTTGTTGTCCACGTCATCATAAATCACTTCCAGCATGGCTAATTCCCTCAGGTACTGAATACCTCTCTCCATGGTGGTCCACTTGTCTGGGTGACATGTAGCATCTTCCTTGAGGGGATACCTTTCCTTCACGCCTGACAGGAGTCACCTCCAGAGGCAGAGGGCTCCTATCCCTTTTCCAATTGCTTTGTTAATGCCCCCTTCCCTAGAAAGTGATCCCAGCTGTTTGATCTCCTTATCCTCAAATTGCAGGCTACTGGCCCCATTATCGCTACATCAGAGCAGTCAAGTGACACTGCTCACCTGGATGATGGCTGAAATATTCTCACGTATCTTGCAGCTTACTAAGGGATAGGGACCAGGTGCATACCACCTTGATTAAGAGTTCTTGCTCTTCCTTCTCCCCGGTCAGCAAACACCTCTCTTACTCCTCCTGTTCTCACAATGGCCCTGCTTTGGAGTAGTCTGCCTCATCCGCTTCTTCTTCCTGCTCCCTCTTAGAAGAAGCTCCTTCATCCCTTGCTAAATGAGACTATTTCCAGTATTTCTTCTTATGTATAGGGGCGACTGATACTGGTACGGGTTGGTTATTCGGTTCAGCTGCAGTGCCTGTCGCAGGGGTTGGAATAACTGTGGTGCCTGTCACAGAGGCGGTGCCTGTCACAGAGGCTGGAGTAACCGTTGTGCCTGTTGTTTTGTCATCGGATCCAGAGACCTTCTCTTCTCCTTGAGGGTACTGAATAGTGTTAGACAGGGGTCTGTAGGCATGGGCCAGACCCCAGCACATTGCAGTGGTTCGTGCCTCTCTGGAATTACCAGGGTGACAGCATGCTTTTTCCACATATTTTACTGTTTTTTCAGGATTCTGCACTTGTTCAGGGGTGAAATTCCAAAACATTGGAGGTGCCCACCATCCCAGACACTTGCCCATACCCAACACCCTGCCACTCATAACTATCCGCCCTCAGGGGAGCTCTGTGGGTGATATTCTTAAATAGTTGTTTAACCCTAAACAAGATCTGAAGCATGTTCAGGAGATACAGCAATAGGAACATGCTGGTTGGAACATCCCAAGGATATTAAAAATTCTCAAGAGCTATTGTAATCAGCCTAGAGGACAAGGGGAAGACGGAGGAAGGCATCTCCCCCACAGGTGGGCTCTCTGAGAAGAGGTGAAAGGTGTAATTATTAATATTTTCCAATAGGTGGCTTCCAAAGTACGGTAATGGTGGCAATGCCAAACACAAATACCCGATTGGTCTCCTGACCAGTAATTTTATCATTTCATAAGCCTGTGTTACGAAGTACAACAAAATGATAACCTTAACCCAGTCCCCAGAGGTGATAAACAGCACAGCAGGGAACACATACAGCAAGTAAAGTGTTACAGAACGCAACTCTGAGAGCAAACAAATCAACACTGTGACCAGTGACTATTAAACTAATATAATGGATGTCTATAAAAAAATTTAACACACTCTGGTCAGACCTATCGTTATCGCAACCCTTTGTGTTCCACATTGGGTGTCAAAAACAACTGTTGCACTTCAGCCCAGCAGACAGCTAAATACCACACAGCTTCTTGCTCACTCCCCCACCCTGCAGTGGGATGGGGGAAAGAACTGGGGAAAAAAAGTAAAATTCATGGGTTGAGATAATGACAGTTTAATAGGACAGAAAAGGAAGGGATAATAATAATAATGAAAAATTATAAAAGAATTAGAATATGCAAAACAAGGGATGCACAATGCAATTGCTCACGACCTGCTGACCGATGCCCAGTCAGTTTCTGAGCAGCAGCTTCCAGCCAGCTTTCCCCCTGGTTTATACACCGAGCATGACACCATATGGTATGTAATATCCCTCTGGCCAGTTTGTCCTTGACTTAGCCAAGTCCTTGACTTAGTGTAAGCACCGCTTAGCAACATCTAAAACTTTAGTGTGTTATCAGCATTATTGTCTCCTAAATCAAAAATGCCATCCTACACCAGCTACTAGGATGAAAATTAACTCTATTCCAGCCAAAACAAGGACAGTACCTTAAAGTGACACCAACTCTATACACATGCTCAATCCCTTAAAGACCGTTGTAGCTGCTGTGTTAAACCATGGTTTCAGAGTATACACACAGGGAATTAGCAAGGAGCAGCACTGTTTCAAGACAGTAACCCAGAGACTGTAGGCATGAGACCTCTGCTAGGTACCAAAATTCTCAGCTGATGACTGAAAGAACAAGCCAGCATCCAGTAATCCAGTCTACTCAGCAACTTTGCCATAAATGCATCCCAAAGTCAATACTTTCTTTTTACTGGTTTCACTGGTTTCCACTATCCAGCTCTTAATTATTTAGTCTAACTTACTATTTCTTTTTAGTCTCCAAATGTATTTTTTCTAGGTTTACAACACATTTCCATGAGGTTTTTTCACCTGCTTTATTTCGTAATGAAGCTTAACATATTGCTCTTCAGAACATTTCTAAGGAGATAATTGCATAGAAAGTATTTCATGGCAGGTGTTTTTAAGTGTTAAATATAAAATCAAACATGGAAGAGTAATTACAACCAAGTAACTTATTACATCATAATAGATATTTGACTGGAATATATTTGAATCTCAAAAGTATTGGAGTCAATACTGAAGAGCACTAAAAAGAAAACAAACAAACAAAAAATCCCAAAACAAACCAGAAAAAATTAGTATTTCCATATGATGATGGCCCAGCTTTTTGTCCAAGTCCAATTTACTTACCGATAATATTTGTTAGAAGAATTTCTCTCATCACCAACACTGCCTTTACCCTGTGAGGAAGGACCTGTCAGCTTGGAAGCAGTCAAATTTGATGGAGTCCTTAAGGTAGAAGAGACAAGCCAAGGAAAGGGAAAGGGAAGGGGGAAGGGGGGGAAGAAAAAAAAAAAAAAAAAAAAAAAAGAGGTCCACCTTAGACCCAAGAAAAGATGCAGCAAAGACAAAGCTTTTTACAGAATTACTTTGATAGATCAGCCAAAAGGTTTGGAGACAGACATAACATGTTTTAAAGCTAAGAGTAAAGTAATACTAAGATACATTTAGTGCCCCAGCATTGATAACAGTTTTGTTTATAAAGTCAGAGGAAGGTAACACTTAGATTCAGGATTAATAGCTATGTAAACAGCTCAGCCTACATCAGCAGTGAAAGCAGCCAACAAAATGTACCTTAGCATCCAAACAAAGCTAATCATACAGATTCAATCATGTTTTATCAACACTTAACAAAATCACTGTCCAGCTGCTTGACAATGTATATTGTTAAGCAACTTTATTTTGCCACTTTATTTAAGGGAGGACAGTTAAACACACCAACAAAGAGCAATTTAGTATGACTAAGGATACAATGAAAGCTGCAATAGAAAAGCATTATTTTTGACACAGAGGCAACATGTCTGCAAAAATTAGGTTAGTAGCGTTATGATGAATTTGAGCCTGATCATCAATGACAAACAGATGTAAATTTAGAAGAAAAATATAGCAAATTAACTTTAAATGAACTTATGGGGGTATTTTACCAAAATCAACGATACAGTAAAGGAGACCCCTCTCTTTGAGGCAATTAAGCAGTTAGGAATTTAATTAAAAAATAATGATTCTGGGATGCAGATGCAGCAAAAGAAACAAAAAAGAATACTGGTTCAATAAAAAAAGCAATCACTGAAATGCAGAACAGCAGGTAAAAGGTTTGGACTTTTCTCTCACCCCACATTTTTTTGCATTCAGCCCAATATTATCGTAGGCTGCTTCAGGTTTGCGTTTGCTTTTTTTTTTTTTCTTTGCCAAGTTAGAGAAACAAAGAAGGGAGTTGTCAGTTATTCTGACGTTCAGATTACTTCAGGATTTGCAGGTCTCTAACAAACACAGTACATAAGAGAACAACTAGTATAAGGTTAACTGAGAAGTAGAAATGGGTTGGCAGTGCAAGAGAGGAATTCCACTAACAAGTATCAGTGTGATTTATCTGTCATCCCTTCTTACGCAAGCAGCTTTATTTTGAAGAAAAAATGTTAATTCAAAGTTAAACGTGACACATACATGTGACGTCCTGAGCTGCATCAATGGCCAACACAGTGAGAAAAATAAAATAAAATCACAATAGAAAAACCTCTATGCCTGTATGTCATTCTAGTTACTGCAAAGCCAGCATATGTACATTCAGTGTTTGTAGAATCAAGGTTTTCTGGCACTACACATACTTTTAAGAAGGAAAATTACTAAAATGTGTCAGGAATTACTCCCTAACAGTATTTCTGCTTTTATATTTTTATATACTCCAAAAATGATTCACCCAAACACAGGAAACGTGCTAAAAAACCCACTACACAGGTTGAACATCTCGAAGCACCAAATGGCAATAATCCATCAGGTAATAAGCCTACGCAATACTTTTAATACTGACACCATCTACACATTCTTCAGACAACAAAAAAGTTTAAACTGCGTTTCAGTAAAGTAAGGGAGTGCTAGTGTTTTCAGTAGTACCATACAAACCTTTGGAGGAAATGAGAGGAGTTATTTTCCAGCATCAAATGCCAGTGAATGGTTCAAATCTTGAAGAGAGTCCACCTTGTAAAGAGTTTGCTAACCATTTGGATTACTTGCAAGACATTGCTTTTATTTTTTTACATTGTCTCATATGGGCAAATAATATGTAAGCCTACTTTTGAGTGTTACTTGTAAGTAAAAAGTTTATACAAGAATACAATTGCATTTCAGGTAAGAAACATCTAAAATGACTAAAACATCTAAAAATGGCATTTCTCTGTACACTATAGATTTTCACAGGAAGAAAATGCTGTTTCCTAAATAAAATCATTCCTTCAAACAAACAGAGATATCAATCAGTGGTTTATACTTGCCTGTTCAAAACCAAATCTATACCTCACTGATTAATAAATCCAGATCTTATTTCTAGCTATGAAAAGAGGAACAGGATACCGGTTTTCAAACAAGAGTTTATATAATGTGGACTTCCCTCTAAATATCTTTTGCCAGAGGTCTTGTTCCTATGTTTCTGCTCCTACCTAATCAACTGTGAGCTCTTACATTTCAGCTCCTAAGAAGGTTCAAGAATATCCAGCATTTTTTTAAAGCAAAACACAACAAAGCACCTTGTTCCTCCCTATTCCTTTTCTGTTATTAAGTTATAAACACGTGGTAGAAGCTGGCCATAGCTTAAGTTATAAAAGATCCACTGACACTAGTTTTCATAATCAAATACCTCACAGAAATATTTCACCACAAAATTATTTAAATAAAAAGTTTCCTTCCAAAAACTATTTTACAATTTATAACTTCTAAAACAACAATAAACTAAGTTTTCAAGCAATTATTTCCCACTATACTCTCCACAGCAAAATTCAGGGAATGTCTACAGAGATTTTTTATGTGAGATTATAAAAAGAACTCTATTCGCAGTACCTGATTCGGAGACTTGATTTGGCCAACTCACTGTGTTCAATTTCAGCCTTTTTCATATTAAATATTTTCTTAATCGCATTTGCATCCTGTCAATTAAAAGAAATTTTTTGTTTAATGTTGAAAGTGAAGAATGTTCTAGTCAGGTATATCCATCTATCTAAAAATCTAAAACAAAAATGAAGGGCTTTTTCACTTACATATAAAAAAATTCTGCATGAGAAAAGAAGCACAGAACAAAGGCTACCTGAAATAGACCCACAGTGGTCTGTAAAAACTGACTAGAATGGCTGAGCAGCTTCAAGGTCATTTTTTATCACATCTTTACAAAAAAAATATCTGCATTATGCAAATATACACGAACACCACTTTAAAAACAAAAAAAGAGGCAAATGAGTTTCTGGGCCTTTGCAATCAAGAAGTTTACCAAGCTTTACAATGCTTGCTGATTCTCCACCTGTGGAACTTGATACTCGGAGTAACAGTTCACAAAATAGAGACTGCAAGTTTTGAGTGAGGTTACAAGTGTGTCAATATCACTAGGAACTGAAACTACAACCCAAACAGAAGTGCAATTGGAAAAGTCCAAGAACCACTTACATAATAGTGTTATACATACACAAGGTCTCCCACTACAAGGCCCTTAAAATCCGAGCACACAAAGGAATAATTTGCCACTGAAATTCTCTTACTTCCAGAGCACATGGAACAGCAATGTGGTAATTCATATACAAAATGCTATTGAACCAAGTATGAAAAAGATAGGAGATGCAATTTGGTCACAAAAATATGGCTAAAAGGAAAAGGAACTTCAAAAACTATGCAAAGAAGGCATGACTCGTTTAGAAGCTTGTGATGAAAACCATAACCTGTTCCTGCAATCTGGAAAAAGATAACAGCTGGTTACTACTGCTATCCCTGGAACCTGTAGTTTCAGCCATTTCAATGTCAATCGCAAGTACAGGGACCCTCCATTCCTCCAAAGGAGTCATGTAACTCATATCCCAAGATAAATTTAATTGGAAAAAATCATGTAACGCAAGAAAAAAAAATTACATACACCCCAATTATACTAAAAGCAATATATAAAAAGGAAAAGCCACCAATAGCTATTTTTTAAAAAAAGATAAAACAAGAGTCTAGGGCCTTATGCTAAAGATTCATTTAAGTATTAATCAGCAGGGAAAGTAGTAAAGAAAATCTGAACTGAAATCAAACTATGAACAACTGAAACTAACCTTGAATACTTGTGATCCAGGCTCATTGTAGGTTTTAGCATTCTTTGCCAGAAGATCTATATCCTTGGCCATTGCATGAATGCTTTTATAGGTTCCGTTCTATACAACAAAAAATGGAACTGGTTAAAGTGGCAGCCTTCAGATAGCATGAGAACTAAGTCAATAGTGAAAGGCAAAGGGAATTCATACAGAATAAAGCGAACATTTGCAGAAAAACAAGAACATATGCATAAAAAAAAGAGGACAGCTAAGTATCTGGAAAAAGTAATCAAAAAAGAAAGTAACAAACTTAACTGCTAAGGCCTTAGAGCTCATGAATGCCAAGTAAAAGATTGAAAAAATACTTAATATGTTAGATTACCACAACTTCAAAGGTAAAATGACATTTTGTCAGAACCCTTCATTCTCCAGTTCAATTAGTCTATGTGCTATCCCTCACTATTATACAAAATGCTAGAATTACACAACAGTATTTCAAATTACTAGAGAAGTAAGATGAAAAACACATCAGTACAAAACATCTATTTATGGCACCAGAACAAAGGTAGGTGATGATAATGCACGACCAAGCTTCAATACTTCAATGTTTTACATTAGCAGTACTTGCCAAGGAATGACTTTAAACCATTAAACATCAAGGAACCCAAGATATTCTGGCTTAATGCCAGCACACTACAGTTTACAATGCTGGATCTTCAACACAGCTACTTCTGCAGCATTAACCCAGGAGAGAACATTAAATCAGCATAGTGTTCAGATTTTTAAATAGCAGGGGAAAAACACATTGTCTTTCCTACTGCCATAAACTCTGGTTTCTAATAATTTCAGAATGCTTTCTGTTGAACAAGTCTATACTTTGACACGTTAATACGCTCATACTGTACCTGTATCCTTTGGGCAATAGTTTTAAGATCTATGGGCTCCTTTATTATTGCATAATAATCTGGATATTGCTGGAAAACAAAAATAATTTATATGTTACTATAAACAGTCACAAAGCTATTGTTCTAATAGCTCACAAAACAAGCTATTAGATGAATTACAGGTAAGAATAGTGTAAGCTTCATAAACATAGCATTAGGCTCCAATTTGGGCAAGCCAGATCATAAGGCAGATAGAAAGAATTCTAATTCATCAATAAATTGATGTAAAGGAACATTTCTGTCTGAAAGCCAAATACATGGTGACAGTTTTCAGAGCATTTATTTTCCTGGTTAAACTTGTTATGCCACACCCTGAAACAGGACAGTGAAATCACACATCTTTAAAAAAAGATTAAAAACTCTGCAGCAAAAAAACCAAATTACCTAAACTGGCACAAGAGGCCAAGCCCCAGTCTGCAATGAAGGGCTGGGAACAAGTGGATAGGAGCAAAAAAGGGAAAGAAGCTCTAAAAACAGCTGGAGTTTGCCACCAGTGAGACAGTAACAAAAAACTGCATCCTGAGTGTGCACATCACAGCATTTAAAATCTGTTGTTATATAAATGTTCAAGTTTCTAACTTAGAACACAACCAGTACTATTAAAATACCCACCACTTTAGAAGGAAGTTTCTGAAACAGTTCACTTATGAGGCGTCCTGATGGGTTTGTGGCAACAGCTACAGCTTCAAGAAGCTGTTCAAGAATTTCCTTCAGGTAACCTGGCGATGACTAAAGTAAGAAATGAAATGGCAAGAAGTTTTAATAGCAGCCATAGTGGAGTGTTCTAAGTTGCACTGAAATATATGAATTAACTTTTCAAAGACAGAAAAGAATCAGCCATAAAACACAGATGCAACTTTTGAGGACAGCATTGTTTATGCATCAAGGTAAAGCACATGAGAAAACTTTAATTTCACATTAACACTGCAGACTGTCAGACATACTTTACATACTTTACATACATAGGATAGACTTGGTTATCAACATTAATGAAAACATGCATCCCTACATCACGAAAACCAGACAAGTCCAAACTTCCTATCATCATATCTGGCTTACAAAACACTCCCAGAACAGCTGCGCTGAGTGGGACACATGCTGGAAAATGATGTCATTAGACGTGAAGCTTGCTTGCATCGAACCTCAATGTTGGCATGATATCAAGCACACATACTAGTTTCCACTAAATGAGAACCACATCTTATCCCTATCAGAAAACCCTGTAACATTTTTATTTGCTAGGCAAAAGTGAAACACACATACAACGCTGTGAAATTACTGACTAATAAACTTGTATAAGAAATACTTTTTGGGGCATAACTTAACTATGAAAAGACTTAATGCTTTTTCACATATGGAGGCCAATCTCCCTCTCAGAGTCAGCTGACATACACAGCCATGGCCTCCTCCACCTGCAGCTGTCGTGCCCACACTTACTAATTCAGAATTTGTGCCTTGATTGTCATGTCCTTCCTCATCTTCGTCTTCCTCCTCAGCATCACCTTTTTGAACAAATTCATTTTTTGTGCGCAAATACAACTCCCATAATTTGCAGGCAGCTTTATATTCAGGAGAATCAGGCTGCAAAAACAAATCAAATATTTTACTCAAAATTCAGACCATTCTAATCTGAAGGAAATTTATAAATTACTGGTTGAAAGGTATTGAATGCATTAAATAAATAATAGAAAACCTGGGAAATTCCTGTTCCAGTCGTTCTTCAACAGTGATGTTAAGAATTGCAATCAGAACTAGAAAATATCACCTCTATCACTCCAAGTCTTTCAGAAAACTTAGCAATAAAATTACTTGAGTTGAGGCTTGGACAAGCCTATTAGATAAATCTGGAGAAATAACTAGGTTTTGTTGAAGCGTAACACTATCAATATCTAAAATAGACTAAATATCAGGATGCCAGAAATGTGATTTAAGCCAATATTGCTGCCATTGTGTAGCACTTGAAAATTACTTTCTACAAAAGAAGAATGCCAATAAATGAGCCAGTATCTCTGAAAGCACTGCAATGATTTACACTGAGCATTAACTGTGAAAATCCAAAGGACTTGACAACATGCTACCACCTGAGTACACATGTAGGTATAATTTTTGGAAGAGCTAGAAGCATTAGTCAGCAAATTAAGTTTTGTAGATACAGAGTTGGCAGCGGCAGACAAGCGTGTGCCTATTAACATTACTACTTAAGAACACTACCCAGAAAAAAAGACAGCTTTTCCACTCTTCTGTATTTTTCTTTCCCTTTCCTCTGTCACTTAACCTCTATTTCAGGTATTCCTGCAGATACGCCACTTTACTACTGCTGATTACGCTCTTCTTACTTCACTCTCAGCCTCTGATGGCTTGTAATACAAATGAGAAACTAACATGAGAACTGTTCTTAAACTTGCCTTATTAGGCTTAAATATTCTCAAGACATTAAGCCAGGTGTCAATTATGAGGACCAGAATACCAGAAGGGTCTTCTGCTCCGCTAGCCTGCTTCCTTCCATGTTAATGCAAGATGCTCAAAAGTGTAAGACTCGAACCAAAATACTAAAAAACCAAAGGCTTCCATTTTAATGTAGCACGGCTAACAACACACCTGATGCAGTAAAGACCTTGACAATGAATCAGCCATCCTTGTCTTACATGCATCACTGGAACTGTGTGGGTAAGGTAAAAAATGACAAAAGAAGAAGTTATGTTTGTGTGCCATACCTCCAGCTCAGAACTCACTATTTCTCTAGAAACATCAACAGTCCTTCATCCTAGAAGGATGGCTACCTACTTCTATTCTACACACAAGAGTTTTACGATACAGGCAAAATTATGAGTCCACTACTCTGTAGGCAAAGGCAGCACACATTCTGTAAAACTCATCATTCTTTCCTGCCCTCAAGTCCTTCTCCCTCATGTAGT
Organism: Falco biarmicus; assembly: GCF_023638135.1. Taxonomy (NCBI): domain Eukaryota; kingdom Metazoa; phylum Chordata; class Aves; order Falconiformes; family Falconidae; genus Falco; species Falco biarmicus. The sequence continues at coordinate 106,651,323 of NC_079291.1, forward strand.
GACCATGAGAAAGCCAACATCAATGGGCAAACGCCTTGCAAAGCTTCAGGAGTACAGAGCGAATTCTGAAATCTTTATACTTTTCCTACTGTAACCAGAATGTGCAAATGCATTAATCCATAAATATGATAGCTTTTCGAAAAGCTACACACACACACATACAAACATAAACAAAATAAACACTGCTTTTCTGAATGTCATCTGGTTATGCCGATTGGATTATTCAGAAAGCAGTCATTTGGATCATCTCCAAAGTCAAAGATATATGAAAGGTAATGTTAGCAGTTTCAGATTTGCTGTATCATCTCAGTCACTACATACAATTTCACTGTTCTGTGTATTTAACATAGCCTTCTATTAAACCAGATTAATCCAATTTTTTCCCACTTCCTTAGGGCAACTGCAATAAAAACCCACTAATATCTAAAATAAAACACACACAGTTTGGGGGAATGGACACAGGGGCTGCACCCTTGATGAAATGCATTGTCACATACACTCACAATCTATCATCGCTGACCACGATAATCAATGTGCCTTTTTTTCATACGGCCAATGAAAAAGAAAGATTCAATGCTCCTACTGTATGGTTGCTGTTATTTATAAACTCTTCTTTTTAGGAAAAAAAATAATCAATTTCTATTTCAAAAGGTTACACAGAGTGTGTTGTAAAATGGAAAGGCTTTGTTAGAAGAGTATTCTTCTCAGTTTACATCTCTATTTTTGCTTTCCACCTCTTTTGTAAAAATGCATGAAAATCCTTCCCAAGTTAATTTATCGTTTTCCAAAGAAAAATTGCTATAGTAGGACATCTTACAAAGACACAGTCAACCTTACAGAAATACATGCAAATAACTGCAATGCGTGCTCTTCTCTTACCAATAATAAAGACTAAACTGAAAAGTTTTTCGGCCAAACCAAGGAAGAATTTGAACAACTCTACCACTTTAACAATGAATTTAAGCCTTTGTATGTATTTTCCTCACCTTATAGTAAGCCTTCGCATTGTTAAAGAGAAGCTGAAAATCAGCAGTCAGCACATTCACATCATCATACTCCTCCATCTTTAGCTTCTGCTGGATTTTCATTAAATCAATTGGCTGAGAAACCACTTCATAATAATCTGGCTGATTTCTGTTGTAATGACAAAAAAAAGGCATTAAATTCCAAGCAGTAAAATCAAAACTACAGCACTAAAGTTTGTACTTGTCTATGACTAACACAAAGGAAGTTTCAATATGTTTTTGTTACAACTAAAAAATCTGACCCTTGGTCTAAGAGTAGACTTTATTACACGTTCCGTTATCATCCTCTGTTTTCCGAGTTTAAGATAAAATAAAGAGACTGATTTTTACCTCCTGCATTTTCAAAGGTCACTTGATTCATCCTCCAAAGCTATGCCCTTAGTATTACATTCCACCACTTAGGTGGAATATTTTATAGTGAAAGGCGTAGATGTTTTAGGCAGGTGTCACAAGAAACATTTTGAATTGATTCAGTGTATCCTTTTTTGACTGAAAAAGGGCACCAATGTTAGCATGTGTCATTGAATAATTACATCAAAAACTTGGATCAAACACTGGCGTGAAACTATGACAAACTTAGCTTAGCTTTTTCACAGCTATTAATGCTGAAGTATTCCTCAATAAACACTTACTCCCTGATTAAATCTCAGGTTCAAGGCTTAACCAGAACCATGGTCTTACCTTCGCTTCGGTGCCCTAATGAAAAGCTCACAAAGGAGCCTGCCCTGTTCATCTTTGTAATCTCTGATGGTGTTGTAAAGTTCATGGCATACAGCAATCTAAAATGCAAGAACAATAAAGTAATGAAAAAGGAGAAAATTTTAAGGAGGTAACAAATCGAAGCCTACTAACAATGGGACAGACAAGCTGCCAGTCCACAGCATGCCTTAAAGCAGAAGTGTGACAAAATTGGTGCATCTCATACATTAGTACAGTACATGACAAGTATGCCAGGTACTGCAGAATTTTAATTTATTGTTTTGAACATAGGGAGCCTTCTGTCAATGCTAATTCTAAGTAAAACACCCAAAATTTAAATTAATTCAGTACAATTCTTCCCAAGTTATAGACACCTAAAACAACGACAGGGGTTCTTCTGCCCTGCAATTAATTAAAATTAGACTGCTAACTCAAAAGCATAAGAGAGACATTGTGCACTTCAGCAATCACTGTCTGTGCCGTTCCTCACTTATGTCTCTCTGCATTTGCTATTCAGACACAGCTTTCAACTTCTGCACATTGTGATTTCATCTTCTCCAAGATCCTTCCATCTGCTAAAATCATCAGCAAAAAAAGGAAAGCAGCAAAGGGAAAAAGGGAAAGAAAAAGATGAAACTGGGGAGATAATAACAAGCTTAGCCAAGGCAGCAAGAGATTCAGGGCCAGCGTATGTGCACTACATATGATCATCCATTTTACAACCCAGCATTTCCCAGGCAGGGATACAGTAACCCTAAGAAAAAAACCTGTGCATAATAAGAAGGTACTAACAGGATCTACAGTTGGGAGATTGGAAAGTCTCCTCCTCTTTCTGCTTGGGCCTGGTATGTTTGTGGAGTGGTGGCCATCATCAAAATCTCCTCCACTGACGCTGCTGGAAGGTGAGGTAGCTCTTCGCCTCTTGGAACCCATGGAATCCAACTTCTTCTATAATGAAGAGAGATGTTCTTAAACTCATGGCATTGCATCCAAATTCTCTGCTGAGAGCTAACTACAAAGCTAGCAGCGCTCAGAATGAGTCACATACATTTGTAATATACTATCGTTCAGTTAAGCCATATATCTAAACACCAGATTTTTGAAAATTTGCAAAAGTAAAGGGAAATCAAAATGGTTCTACAGTTTTATAATCACTGATGACAGCAATGTCGGAAAACCTAGGCCTCATGGTGAAGATTAATTTAGCAGCTTTTACTAGGATATGCTCTTGAACTATCTACGTTTTGGTACCTTGTTCCATGCATGATAACTAAGCAAGAACTGCTGTTTCAAAGGAAAAAGCTGTACAGAGAAATGTTCTGGTGTAAACGCACATAATTCCATGTCAAATTAAGAAAAACCAAACACAACAACCAACCAACCAAACAAAAAAAAACCACAAAGAAAACAAATAAATGAAAATGGCTACTGAATACCCTGAACTAGATTCAAGCCAAAAAAAGGTCTGGACCATTGTGTGACCTACCACTCCCACCTTCTGTGTAGGACAAATGGCTCAATAATCAAGAAGTAGAAAAGGCCACCTCCTTTTCTGGCCATCGTTTTCCATTTACCAACGCGAACAGTGACAAGTGAATAACCACCATCCAACAACTACAATGATTTACAAACAAGTTGTTGGGTCTTTCCCAACTCCCAGTGACAGCATCAGAAAAATACCTTTATTTGTAGCTGTCTCAAAGGCTGAAGACAGAAGAGATCCATCTACCCCAGCCTATACCTATTTTCCAACCAAACCAAGGAATTTCTTCTAGGAAGCAGCTGACTTACAAGGTACGGCAGCACAACATAACCGCATTAGAGCATTTATGTTAGGGACAGATTTAGTTTCAAGCACACAAACAAGATGAATAAAAATAAGGTAGGAATAATTAACAGTTAGGATAAAAAAACCCGAAAGGCTAGGCAGAGGAACAGAGAGAATGGTGCACATACAATCAATAATTTACCAGATTTACCAGAGTACAACCAGCACCTCGAAAAGCCAGTCTCCTCATAGTGTCTGATGGCCAAGTACAGATATCAGGAGAAGGTAACACTCTAAGAGTAGCAAACCAGCAATGGTGTTAGTACAGTCAAAACTAGAAGACAAGAAAAAGGAAAGAGAGAGAAGAAAATTGAGAGTAGATAGATAATTGAAGAATATATTCAAAGAACAAATTGAATAATTACAGTGACACAGAAAAAAGCAAGAAAGAGAGGTAACTTTTTTACGCTAGCAGAAACTCTAGAAAGTAATTCTGTACACAGAATGCTAAACATTTCTGTCATTTTTACAGTAAAACAACATTTCTCTACTGTTCCTAAATACATACTGCAGATTTCACAGCCACTTGCTAGAGAATGATTCATCAAGCAGAGCAGTGAGTAAACATAAGTGATATCTGACCTGAGAGTAAAAACCAGTAAGCAGTAAAACTTACTGAATATGAAGTAATACAGTGCTTATAAGAATAAGAAAATAATTTTTAAGGTCAAGAAACATTTAATAGACTCTCTAATGATGATGCATCTCCATCAGGCTTCAGAGTAGATTTTTATCCTCATAAGTAAGCAACATTAAGTACCCAGCCTTACAGGTTCGCTAAAAATATACCCCTTTCAATTTCCAAGCAGTCTCCAAGTCTGATTTTTTTCAGAAATTCCATGTGAAATGTACAGAACCATTTTATGATGAAATGACTGCTTCTATGTAGTTCATACAAGTACTCTCTTCAATCAAACCCCAGAGAGATTGTTCCCCTGTTCAGAATTCTGGACGTTTTCAAAACATGCACATACACAGAAACTCCATGCTTCATTAGGTAGCAGTTCATCTCAGGAACGGACAACTAGCCTGTCACTTTTGGCACTGCCTCCAACTTTTATCCGAGAGCTACAGTATCAAACTGCTAACATCAGGCGCTTGCTGATGTGGAGGCTGCTAGAAAACACAAGTTCTTGGTTGTGAAAGAAAGGCAAGAGGGAATACTGGAATCAATAATTCTGGTTCACCCAGGAACCTGGAAGTATACTCAGTAAAATCCCACCCTGAAACAAACATTTGGGGACACCCCCCCCACCAGCATCTGCCTGCAAACTGCATATAGGCTTCTCCACATCAGTTATCTGAGGCACGCACACTGCAGCTCTCAGCCACACACAGATGCGGGTTGCACTTGTACAATCAAGACATCTGGCCATTCCGTACATGGCCTCCAAAACCATTTTTCTCCTCTAACAACAGAGGAAGGTGCAAAACATGCACCAGTCTGAACAACATCATGAATACTCAGTGAAAGAACTGTTTATGTAAAACTCCTTCTGAATGTCAGGCCCCAAAATGCAAACTTCTTTCTAGATCTCCACACTTACAAACAAGACAGTCCTACTGTGGACAGAAATGTATTTTGTTTTACTTAAGAACACTCTCCTAGACTTTCTTCTGCAATCAAACTGCTAGCTCACAAATCTCTCAGCTGTCACACCAAGAATCTCCACCGCCACAAACAAGCCATGTCCTACACAACAGGAGCGTGAGCGTCTGCTTAATAACTGCTCACACCACTCATTAAAATGTCACATAAGCACAGATATCTCTGTAAGAAATGCTTTGGCCATTACTAACATGCATGTATATTGATATATACACAACGGGTAGAAGACTGCCTCTCCTGAAAGTTGTACTAGACCGATCACCACAAGTATTACTCAGTTCAACCTTATTAAATGAACAGTTTTACGTGCATTTGAGGTAACACGCTTAAAGCAAGGCGACGAGGTTCCAGCACATGTTTCATGTTCTTCCTCCAAGAAGAAAAAAGCTAAAAGCCAACGGATACCATGGAAAGTATCTTACCGCTATCAGATCTCCCCCATCTCAACAGAAATACCCACCAAACCATGGTAAACTTCACAAACGAACAAAGGAGGGAAACACAGCCAGACCCCCCTTCCACCCATTACCGATCGCACTGAAACCAGCTACACCACGGGAAGAGGGGGCCGGCAGCAGCCAGGCGCTATAAAAGGACAAAGTTGGTGAAGCAGCGAGAGCCGCAGCACCGTGATCGTTTCACCAGCACCGGGACGGGCAGCAGAGGCAAAACATGTCACGTCCCCCAGCCCCCCGCAGGCGGGCCCCTGCCGGCAGCCGGCTCGCCCCCTGCCCGGTTTGTGAGGTGTTACTGTCGGCAGGGGAAGGAGGAGACAAAGAAAATCACCTTTTCGGGCGCGGGGCCAGCCCGGCCCCTCACGGCCCGGCAGGACGGGGCCCCGCTCCCGCCCCGCGCTGCCGCCCACACCGGGCGGGGCGCGCCCCCTGCCCCGGGCCTCACGCCGGAGGCCCCGGGAGCGGCCCTCAGCCACCCGCCCGCCGCTGTCACCGCTGCGAGCTCGGCCCGGGGCCGGGCACAGCGGGGAGCAAAGCGCTGAGGGAAACACCGGGGCCAGCGGGGTCGGGACACTGGTGAGGGACAGCGACACCGAGGGGGCCGCCGCAGGGCGGCCCGCGCCCAGGGCCCGGGCCGCTGCGGGAGGCGGGGACGGGGGAGGTGACAGAAGGCGGAGGGGCTCGGTGCCCCCGGGCCCGGCGCGGGCCCCGCCACGGCGGAGCTGCTGCGCGGCCGGGCGGCGCTGCTTCCCCGCGGCGGCCACACAAAGGGAGGCAGCGGCCTCCTGGCTTCGGCCCGCCGCCCCGCCTGCGCGACCTCGGCGCCGCGCCGCTCACCCAGCCGGCTCCGCTCCGCCTCCGACAGCCGCGGCCGCACTCGCCCTCCGCCGCCCGCCCCGCCACCGCTGCTGCCGCCGTCGGCGCCGCCGCCGCCGCTCGGTACCGCCGAGCCCGCCGCTGCCGCAAAGCCCGCCCGGCCGCCAAACGCGCCGAGCCCGCGCGACACCTCTGGCGAGGAAGGGCCGCTTCGCTTTACGGCAGCGCCCGCCGGCGGGAGGAAGCAGGAGCGCGGCCTTCCACGTGGGGCCGCGGCCGAGCGCGGCCCGGCGGCGCCATGAAGCGGCCTAGTGAGCGGCGGGCGGGGGCGCCGGTGGCCGGTGGCGGGGCGGGGCGGGCCGGGCCGAGCCTCGGGCAGTAGCACCGGCGAGCGCCCTGAGGCGAGGGGACGCCGGGGGCGAGCGGCGGCCCGGGTCCGGGGAAATGGCGGCGGGCGCGGAGGTGGCGGCAGCGGCCCGGGGCGGGGTAATCGGACAGGGGGGCTGGAGGGAATGGGTGGCGGTGGGAGCTCGGCTGCCCCCCGGGCTGTCCCCGCGAGCTGAGCGGCGCGATGTCTTGCAGAGCTGAGGAAGGCCAGCAAGCGGCTCACCTGCCACAAGCGCTACAAGATCCAGAAGAAGGTGAGTCCCGGCGGGCGGCCCCTGCCCGTGGGGCGCGGGAGAGGGGGTCCAACTAAAGCTCCGTGCTGATGAGTTTAACGCTAAAAGCATTTTATATATATTATTACAGAACCGTGTTGTACCTATACGTGTACGCAATGGGGATGTTATATTGAATGTGAAGGAGTCGGGACTATGGCGAGCAATTTGCTTTCCAGTTACCTTTGGCCGATGATGTAGCAGGGAGTGTAGATCTTTTACAGCGTTACATTTTGTATTATTCTGGGCTGGTACATCAAGCGTAGCTTTACGATGAGACATTATGCAATCGACACACTGCAATCTAAAGTCAGAAATATACTACTTTCTACTCTGTATCTTTAAATAGGAAGGATACATCCCATTTTTCTTTGCCTTAGACTGAGAAAATATTCTTGTGCCCATCTTCAGATCAGAGAACACCACCGAAAAGTCAGGAAGGAGGCCAAAAAACGTGGACGCAAAAAGCCCAAGAAAGATCCCGGTGTTCCCAGTGCTGCACCATTTAAGGAAGAGCTTCTACGGGAAGCGGAGCAAAGAAAGCAGAGGGTAAAATAGTTTGTGGTAAAGAGGACAAGAACTGAGACCATTCCTATCTTCAAGGAAGCTTTGCATGCACATGCGCACACCAGAGGTGCAGTCATGGTAGACTGCAAATTGTCCTAGCAGACGTGTCCTTTGGAAAAATAATACTTTTTATTTCCAGCGTTATACAGTGTGTAACAATTTACTCTTTTATTTTTAACCTCCATTTCATCACTGTGTTTATTAAACACGCTGCAAGTGTTCTTTTTAATGTAATCTGAGTTGTCTGTGATGCTAAGATACGTAGATGTCCCATCAGAATACTAGAAGTTAAGTCCTGGCATTACGTGATTACACAGAAAATAAGGATCTACTATCTGCAGCGTGGAGTAATGTGACATGAGAGCAGCACCCATATGGGTTGTAATGTGGTTGCTGCACGGCCGGTTTTGGGGTCTAGCTAGCGGATGTGTTGCCTCTGGTTTTGAGGCAATTGGAGGCAAAGTATTCTTTTCAGTGTAGAGTGCAAAAAAATGTTCCCAGTGTCACTTGGACAGATGTGACTTCTAAGATGCCTCAGGAACTTTGGTCAGAAATAACTAAATAGGGAGAAAGAACTATCTTCCTTACCACCCTCAAATATGTTTTATCTTGCTTCGGTTTTGTTTGCAATCAGCTTGAAGAACTAAAACAAAAGCAGAAGCTCAACAGACAGAAAGAACATGAAAAGAAGAGGAAGCTTGAAGCTAAAAAAGCAGCCAAAATCAAGGAAAAAGCAGAGGGAAAGGTAGGTTATCTGGTATGATTTTGATTCTTCAAAGCTTATAGAAGCAATAAAAGTCATCTTGAAACTGTGTCGTCTTAAGCAGTATGTTACATGTTACATTTTCTGCTGTACATGCGCACAAGTATAATACACTAATTCTCAATAAAATTGTTCCCTTTCATTTTTATTTGCATTCAGGAATCCTCTGCCAAGTCTAAAGCAAAGACTAACAAACTGCTGGATAAAAACTCAAAGAAATCATTCTGCAGGGAGCTCAAGAAGGTGAGACACTTCAGCTATTTCTATGTATTTTGATGACAGTCAGCAATGAGACCACTTGTTATTTTCCTTTTTTGCATTACTGTACAGCTGCTAGACAGTATAAAGGTTGCTTGTGATAAACTTCCAACACTAAGTAAGGGATTTTACGACAGAAACTGTGAGGGTTTCAGTTTTACCTGGTATAAGCTACTAGGATATACAGCACTTTGAGGCATTAAGACTTTTTTGGGCCAATGTCAATACATAATGAGTCATCAAAGAGCTCTTATAGTAACGAGGTACTGGTATCTAAGGATTTCTTACCTTTAGAGGAAAAAGATGAAAATTGCTTCAGCTTTCTGGTTTGTAGTTCAGAAGAAAGTTGCTCAACAAGAACACTTGCATGAAACCTCCCCTGCTATTCCAGAGTTGTCATCTGTCAAATGGTCTCTCATGTCCTGTTGATAGTCTTCTCTCTTCTTTCCTAACCTAGGTGATTGAGGCCTCAGATGTTGTTCTAGAGGTTTTAGATGCCAGAGATCCAATGGGCTGCCGGTGCCCTCAACTGGAGCAAGCTGTAACTTGCTGTGGAGGAGACAAAAAGCTACTCTTGGTTCTGAACAAAATTGGTAAGCAGCACAGGTTTTCTTCAAGTGTTACTTGGTCACTGTGTGGTTCTATAGTAGGTGAGCTATGAAGAAGGTTTAAAGGAATCTGAGATTCCACTGAAGACATGAGATCCAACTCTGAGCTCACTGCCCTGCTGAAGGGGTCACATTTCCTCCACCTTTAAGTCTAGTTTGCTAAGAAACTACCACAGACAGGTAAATGCACATTAGCCCCTATCTTCTGCAATAAATTTTGAAGGCATCGGTTAGTCTCAGCTAAATTTGACTAAATCAAAGCCAATTTTTTTTAAGTAAAGATCTTGGATTTTTTAACATCTTTGTGAATGTAAGCCTGTAAGCAGAGGCCACGATGGTGAGTTAAGGATTAGCAAATCAATGCAATAGCTGGATTTGAAGTTTGGCATTGGGAAGTATTTTCTCTCTTCCATTGCTGTATGAAAGAATCCATGCAAAAGCACGTGAAACCAGCTAAAAAGGCTGCAAGTTGCTGAGTTACCAGCAGCAAAAAAAGAAAAGAAACTGCCAACAGTGACAGCAAGAGCAAAGGGACCTTTCTGTTAGAGAAGCCTTTGCAGGGATGATGTGATAATCCTTCACAGAACATCACTGTACCATAGTCTCCTAGCAAGACCCCAGTGTTAAAAACCTAATACAGGGGCCAAAAGTCAAAAATGTAATGGTGGTATGTTCTGCTTGAGGCAGAAAACAAAGACTAAAATTTGTAACACGGGTTCCTTTGGGGAACACACCCACTGCTTTACTAGAGTTTTTCAGCCAAACATCATTATAAAGAAACATACTCAATGGACAAAATACAGCCTGGCCCTGATTCCACATGAGATTCCCTCCACACAGTGACAGTTATGATTCACAGGAGTAAAACAACTGCCCTCTTTTTTTTCAGATTTAGTGCCAAAGGAGAACTTAGAGAAATGGTTGAGTTATTTAAAGAAGGAGTTTCCAACGGTTGCTTTTAAATCAGCAACGCTGATGAAGGACAGGACAATGGTAAGAGCACTGCAGACTGTCTCATGGCCTATATGTTTGCAATCATACACGCTGAGAAACAGGAATTTTTGTTCTTTGAAATTCCTTCTCTTGTTCGAATATACCGCTGTGACTGGTGGATATGCCTTTGCACTGTGGCTAAGCTTTGCAGTGCAGTGGGGGAGATCTTGCTATTGAAATACGTATGGTTATTTGTGCCCAGGATGCTGGACTTGAGTAAAAGCAAGTGGGCTTTTTTACTGTAAGGAAGATGGTGAGGGCAGGAAGATGAGGCATTTTTCATCTTCCGCACAGGATGGTTGCACCAGTTACATCTGAATTGTTCTGTAGGTAAAGTGGTGCAGGCTATACTACTGCAATCGTCCTGACTGTGGCCATCAATAAAGGTGGCACCTGACATGATTTCATGAAGAGGATAAAGGTGTTAGCTCCCTATGTCCTAGTCTCAACTCTAAAGATGCTCATTTGAGTCATACATGTATTAATACATAATGCTTCACATGTCTTACCTCTGATAACAGCATAGTGAAATAGACCCTCCTGCAAAACGACGCAGAAACCACAATGCAGAAAGCAGGTTTTGAAATACTTCAAAAAAATTGAAGTCTCTTGAGAGAATGTGAAGATGATTCTGCCATCTGAATGTACATGGTTATTTTATGGTCACACAAGTCTGTAGCACAGCCTGAACTGAAATCGCAAGCCCTTTAAGTCAGTTCATTCCTTTTTCTCATAGTAGTTGATGGCTACCTAATTCCTTCTGTCTAGAAGGACACAGTAACATCATCTAATAGAGGATAGGAGTTGGAAACGTTACAGTAGATAAATAAATCTATGCATATGTATTTATCTTCCTAAATAGCTCTTGACCATGTACCATGTTTTTTTTTTTTACCTTTGAATCCTGTAGCAGGAGCAGGTCACAAAAAGACGTGCACGTGTTGATTTATCAAGAACCACTGAATGTTTTGGAAGCAAATGCCTTTTGAAGCTTCTTCAAGAGTATGGCAAGACTCAAAACAAACCCATTCACGTTGGGGTAGTAGGTAAGCAGCTGGAGACGCAGAAGGGAGTTTCCTTCTCCTCCCATAAAGCTTTGGTGTCCTGTATTATAGATTTGGTGAAACAACTAACATGTGACTTGTTAATTGGCTTTTTAGTGATTGTTATTGCTTTCATCATGCAGCTTGTGTTGCCTTCCTCCTGCCTGATAACTAAAACACTATATGTAACACCACAAATCTTATCAGTGTGAGAAATGAGGATACAGACTTTGTCTTACTTCTGTAGTGAAGACTTCAGATCCAACTCTGATCTCACACTGAAGATGTACTTTACCAAAGACACGTGGAAGAAGCAGTTTTGATCAGTGTTACATAGGCTGAGTTTTCTTACCTAACTTACAAGGTTTTATGTGGTTTTCTTCAGGTTTCCCTAATGTGGGAAAGAGCAGCATAATCAACAGTCTTAAAGGAGTTCGTGCTTGCAATGTTGGCCTAGCAAGAGGTGTTACCAAGTAAGCCAAGTCTGATAAAAGCTGTTGATTTCCCTGTTTGTTGTGATGATTACTTTGAGTTTGTGTAGATTTCCATCCATTAGGGGTGAAGTATGCCCCTGTGTGCAGTTTTAAATGCACGCCTGTATTTGCCAGGATAAAAGATACTGATCTGTGTGATGCAAGCTGTCACAAGAAAATGCAGTGTATAAACTTGCTTTTTTTGTACATTTAGAGTTGTCCTGCGCAAAGCATGTAAGAAAACACTGAAGCTGACTCTGTATGAAAGTGCATTCAGTCCAGTGCTGAGCTTTGTGTCTTGCACCCCTCACCATTACCAGTCCTTTTGCTCGTTGGTTACCTTTACTCACTGTGCCTTTCTCTTTGAATAGGTCCATGCAAATTGTGCACATTGATAAACAGACAAAGATGTTAGACAGTCCAAGTATAATTGCAGATCCTTCCAACAGTGCCCTGGCTCTGGCCTTGAGAAGTATCATAGACACTGAAGAATCAGACTCAGCAGATGTGCTTGAAGGAGCAAATGCCATTCTAAATCACTGCAGTAAACAGCAGGTGAGCTCCATCTTTTTCCACACCTTTCACTGCATGTAATTTCTCTATGTTTCTTGGGCCAATAGCAAAAGTTTGTTTCACTTTAATTCTGGTAGCTTTTGAACTGCTTTCCCCTAATCACACAGGGTGGCAACGTAAGTGTGATCTTTCATCCTTACAAATGGAAGGCAGAAACAGCATGCCATGATCCTGTCAGCCAGTCTGTTTTCCCAATAAGTTTTCTGATCTTCAAAACACCCTGCTTTTAAGATCTCATCACAGTATCACAGAGTGAAAAATGAAGATATTCTGACTGCTTCCTGACTCCTTCAGTGAAGACCTCAGATCCAACTCTGATTTCACTGTTTCAAGTAGATCAGCCTAAGACTAATTCCCATTCAGTGCTGTGATGACCCTGTTTTCACAAACCACTGTGCTGTCTCTATACACCCACTACTGTGGGTGAATGGCAGCTCAGCTGAGTTTGTTGATGAAGTAGGCATTTTGCTTTGTAATGTTTACTCCCACATGCAAAAGAAAACCAGCTCTTCACTTACTAGTTCATCCTCATTGTAATCCAGTTTGATTTGCTCTTTTATTCCTAGAACTGAGAGAAAATTGGGTATCTCTTTCTGAATGCACCATTTTCTTTTGCACTAGGTAATGATGTACTATACTATCCCAGATTTCAGGAACACAGAAGAGTTTTTGACTTTACTTGCTCAGAAAAGGGGTATGCTGAAAAAGGGAGGTGTTCCTGACATAGAGAATATAGCTAAATTACTACTTTGTGACTGGACAGGGTAGGTATGCTATGAATTTTGCTTTATGCTGCTCACCTTTTTTCACGTTGTTAATCCAGCACAGCAGAAGCTCTGAGTCCTGTGAAGTACACAGAAAGGAGGTTTCTAACATTTTACTTTGGTAAAGACAGCTGGATTGGCTAACAGATTTAGAGAACGCTATACATCAATAATTTTATAAAGTAGTGAAAGATACATGGAAAGAGTCAAAGCATGTTGCATCTTACTACATAGCCTGTTTGCCGACTTCTGCGAATACTGAGTCCATGTAGTCCTCTTCTAAAGACAGGAAAGGGTAAGGCACATTTTCTGTGGAAATTTATAGTGGTTCCTATATTCTGAAGGTGGGAATAAATGTAATTCAGAATCAGTAATAGTAATTGAGTGTGACTTACTCTCCTTGCTCAGGTGGTTCATCTGCTTTCACAGCTCATGATTTTACAGTTCATGATTTTACAGGCAGATGATTTATGGTGACAAAGTGTGCCATTTCTTTTCCCTCTCAGGAGCGAGCTATCCACTTAAATCTGTTTTTGACAACTTCAGGGTCAAATTTAAATAGCTATTTAACTGCTGTTAAACAGATATTAATAAATTAGTAGGTAGGCAGAAGAGTTTGAGAACTTTGTGCTCTGGGTTTTATTTTTAAATACAGTGATTTAACTATGTTGTCATTGGTTGTTTTTTAATGCTGATTATTTTATTTTCCCAGAGCTAAAGTAAGCTACCACTCGCAACCTCCAGGATCTCAGAGACCACCACCATATCTTACAGAAGACAAAATAGCTGAAATGCAGGAGTGCTTTAATTTAACGTACCTAGAAGAAGAGAACAGCAACACTGTTCAAGGTAGGACTGTTACTGTAATGCACTGCTACCATTAGTAGTTTTAATGGGAGATTTTAAATGCAGCTCCTCCTGGGGTTTATATGATAGCTTTGCCAATATGCAGTTAAAATGAACCTTTTAAGAAAGAAATGGATTCTGATGCAACAGAACAGTGCATCTGTGTGCTGTCTTAACACAAAATTACCCCTGCTAGTTCTTAGTTTCTAACCCTCCTAAATAGGAAATAAGGAAAAAGACCATTGAAGAGCACACAAACACTAGCTAATTAGGCCAACAAAATACATTTCACTCAGTACCATCTATACTCGAATCCAAGTCTTTAAGCTCCTAGCAGTCTTCTGTAGGTGCCTCAGGGAAAGCTACTCTCAGAGAATTGTCCTTTGTTCTGCCTACTTATGGGGGCGTGCCTCTTGTGAAAGGGAGTAGGCAGGACGGGTTTTTGGGGGTTTTTTTCTAGCCCTGACCTAAAATGGCTGTCCTCTCAGGGGGTAGGCGTTATATCTGGTGCTGTCTAACAGTGACTTAAGAGATGCTTCTGTGTTTTTCCCAGCTTTAAAACGGCGCAGTCTGGCAAGCAGCATCATTTTCCAGTCAGCTGGTATGGCAAATGGGACAATAGAGGAAAATAAAGTGATAGAGGAGGCATCAGAGTGGGAAGACTTGGAAACAAGCAAGGAGGGGGAGGAAGAAGAAGAGGAGGATTTCACAGAAAGTGATGATGAGCAAGACAGTGTGGAAGAAAAAAAAGATGTCAAAGAGGTAAATCAGGGTTTTGTTAGGCTGGGTTTACCTGTTTAGATCCTGACACCAAGTGTACCCACTCAGCATCCTGCCATAAACTGAGAATGTGTAGGCACTGTAGAGCCCCCAGGAGTACTCAAAAAGTCTTTTCTTCTGGAGATAAGGGTGGGGCTTTTTGCATAATTAAGGAAACAACCTTGCTCTAACTCAGTTCTAAGGCAGTGTGTTCCTGACCAGCTATACAAAGGGACATCCATACTCTCGTCAGTCCCTGTTAAGCTTCATTTGCATGGGAGACTTCATTAGTGATGTCTGAATGAACATACATCTCTGACCTCTGACTTGCAGGAAGGCAAAGCTCAGGTCACCAGAAAAGCAAAGCTTGGAAAACGACAAACAAGTCCTACAAATTCAGAAAAGCAGAGAGCAGGTCTGTATTACAAACCCTGGCTTAAAGGATAGTCTGTAGTACTCTAGCACTTGCACTGCTTTCACTAACATATCATTTTCTTTTCTCAGAAAGCGAACATTCCCATTCACTATCATTCAGCTTGGATAAGGCAGCAGATGAAGATGATGCCTACGATTTTAATACAGACTATGTATAATGAATTATGTGTGAAGACACCATTTGGAGGTTCTTATTACTGGCTTTCAGAACAGTCATGAAGACTTGTGTTGCAGCAGAAGTTGGAGGAGCGCCGCATACCAGAGCTGCTGCAAAGATTCACAATTATTGCTGTGTCAAATAATGTACTTAATGGCATATCACATTTGATCGTTACAGATTTTATACGTCCAGCAAATTCACTGTATTTGGCTTTAAGTCCTAAACTTTATTTCCTGTATTAAAGTCTATTTTTAAAAATTTCTAATAGATTGAGTTAGTCTGTTCAGTTTTGCCTTATAGAAAGATGTTTCAAGAAGATAATGCTTTGTTTTTTTTCTTTGAAAAACAGTGGTAAATGTTTAATTCTAGTAATGTTCAAACACTTAAATGTCAAGGTAAGTTTTCACCCTCCCTTCATAAAATCTAATTGTTTTTCCTAGAGGATTATAGACTGTACCCCTAAAGCACGACTTAAGTCAGTAACTTTTCAGTATACTTTTGCAAAACTTGTAGAACTTTCATAAGTAGCATTTTCTAGCCAACCTTCACATATTTCAGCTAGATAGACAAGTTGTATCTAAGTACTGCTCTACATACCAGCACTTTCACTTGGAAGGGCAGCAGATTATGATATTAGTAATCTGTCTTCACGGGGGAACAAGCTTCTTGTTCTTACAGTGCTCTTGAACAAAAAATGTATTTTCTGATGACACCTGTTATACACGGCAACAACTGGTAACTGTAAAGCGAAACACAGCCCTGTGCAATAAGGATGCATTACTGCACTCAGCCTACAGCAGAACTGGGTTACAAGAGAATTCTAACCAAGAGGCCCTGCAGCTGTTCAACAAATTAAGCATTTAGAATAAACACCTGACAGAAACCATCTTCTTCCTACGCATCTGTTTTCTTCCTATTAAAGGTCTGATTTCTGTGTTCTTTTCTTTAATAGATGGTTTTATTTTTCCCCTAAATGTATGTTGAAGCACAGTCCTCCTAAGCAGAGTATCACATGCAGACTCATGCAGTTTAAACCTGCTAAAACAGCCTAGTCATCAGAATTAAGCTGACATCATCTGATCCAATACAATCTTTGAAAGTCTGGTAACTGAACTTCATTACTCCTAACCACTTCAAGGACAAGAATGGTTCTTCATCAAAACCCAGGAAAAGAAACTATAGGTAACAAACCACAGCTCAGCATCCACAACAAACAGACATACAGGCAAAGACTGCAATGAATCAAGCAGTTGGGAATCCTTTTAAATTAGAAAGCAGTAATAAACCCATATTCATACACATGTATCTCTGACCATGTAACACTCAGCCCGTCACTACATTAACATAAAGCCCTTTGTCTAAACATCTTACACTGAGGACCATATACAAGCTGTATTAATAAAAACGACAGCTTGAGTTCAAACCTGTTAAAAACCATTAAATGGAACAGCTGGCACAATAGCTACGGGGATATATCAGCCAATAATAACCAGTACTCAACACTACAACTGTAAGAAAAAAACAACTTACCTATAGAAAAGGCGATGGGCAGCCAGCTATAAAAAGGCACAGGAATCTTGATGAGTTTTAAGGGCCAGACTGGGAAAAGCACAGTAGGAAAAACTAGAGCACAGCCATGCCCATGCTCACTTGAGGGAGCTATAAGGAACTTAACAATAACAAAATTAATGTGGAAGTCATACAGTCTGATCCCCAAAATAAACATTTTGCACAATTTTAGAATGAGATTGCTTTTGCAAAGATGGGATCAATTTACCTTAGTTTCAATCACTTGCTATGGTATTTACGTACAAAGGAAACACACTTCATAGATCAGGACTAGA
Organism: Falco biarmicus; assembly: GCF_023638135.1. Lineage (NCBI taxonomy): Eukaryota > Metazoa > Chordata > Aves > Falconiformes > Falconidae > Falco > Falco biarmicus. The sequence goes on from NC_079291.1 coordinate 106,668,500, forward strand.
ATCATTGCCATTTACCAGAGGTTTGTGTCAACATGTTAAAATCAGCTTTTATTTTTGAAGTCCACCACTTTAAAAAAACGTTTTAGTGTTCACTGGCAGTTAGAACGACTTTGCATAGTGAAATAATACTTGAAAAATTCATCTTTCAAAAAAAGATTCAATTTTGCAGAATTCTGCAAGAAAGACTTACACAAAACTGGTTGGGAAGAGTTTTCATGCAAGAAGGGGTAGTTGAGAAAATTAATTCACAGGATAAGAAAACAAACCCAAAAACCCCGCCCCAGAACAAAACCCAAGCAGCACTTAATTACAGTACATTGCTGGGCAAGGTTTGCACGGTGCGAGCACCAGCTGAAGTTGTATCTTGTTCTTAGAAACTGTTTCTTTCCGTAGCTGATGAAAGAAACTGTTTCTTTCCGTAGGATCCTCCTCCAGAAGACTTGTAGCGAAGAGCAGAACCCCCAACCGGCAGAAATGAACTATTAAAAGTGCTACTTTGTGGAGATCCTGGCTTTCTGTAGTGCTGCTGAAGTAGCATCTTCTGTCACACAGGTGAAGCGAGTCTCGTTTGGACCTGCGCATTTCAGAACGGCACCTGAATAAGTGTATCACCTTGTGCTCCAGAAGGCAAGGACTGCTCTGTAATACAAGTTGGCTAAAAAAAAGTTCTGCTTGGCTCCAGAAGTTTCCTGAGAAAATGCCATCAGTTATTGAAATTGATTCTATTTTGCTTCATAGGCTTCTGAATGTCTGCGGATCAGGCTGAACTTGCCTGTAGGGTCAGGGACATACCACTTCTCCCAGACTTCAGCGTATGAAGCTGTTCTTCCCCATGGTTTGAAATGTCCATTCCAATGGAGCAGCTTGGCAGCTTTCACAAACTGGGGCGAGTACCTTTTTCCAGCACTAGACCCTTTTATTTAAAAAGAAGCATTAGTGTCTGAAATAAAGGCAGCAGAAACACCAACATGCAATATTTTGACTTCGATTTTAACAAAGAAAATCTTGGCATTTATGGAGAAAGGAGGTAATATAGGAGGCAGACATCAGGGCAAAGGGAAAAACATCATAGCTGCAAATGAATGTCACTTTGATCTGTCTCAGTACTGCCTTCACTTCCAGGTTCTTTAACAGCACACCCACCCACCCACCCCCCTTAACACCCAGATGTATTCAGCAGCCTGTGTACTGTTCATTGGAAAGAAAACCCAAGAAATCTCTCCCAGTATTGGAGTTTCACCAGTATCAGAACAGAAAGTCTGTTCCTCTCAGTAGTCTTGGAAGAAACACCTAGGATCATTTCAGATACAATACTATACGCAGAACAAGAAAAAGAAAATGAGAAGTCATTTGAGAATAAGCCCATTCAAGAACTATCCCCCTAGCAGTTCAAAAATAAAACAGAAAGGATCAGGCCCCCAAGCCCCAACATGTTATTGCAAAGCAGCATTTCTTAAAGAACAAGGTATAAAATAGAGGAAGAAAAGATCCATTTCCTGCATCATCAACTAGGTGTCCAGCTACAGATGTGTGGAAAAAAAACACGCTGGGGGAGCAGTGTCACAGATGTTTCATACATACCAAGATGCCGGACATTCCACATGGGATCAATACTGGAATGTTGCTTGTAAAATACAATTAGCAGTGGAGGTGTCGTGATGCTGCCAGCCAGAGTCCTACTGTAGAGTTCCTCTCTGGAAAAGATGATGAAAAGAAGTTAGGAAAGGATGATTGTGTGGCCCTGAATCAGTTGATTTTTCACTTGCAGCTGCATGACAGGAATCCACAGATACACACACAGCCCTTCATTTAACATGCCATCACCAGAACCCAACCCTTGACCTGCTGTCGCCTCAAGCTTGAAGCTACTTACGCTACATTAAGTGCCATCCACTTCTCCAATTGCTTAGTGATGTTCTGTAATTTCCATTCTGTCAAATTGGCAACAAAAACTCCTGGATTGAAAGAGCAGGTATTGGCTTTCATGGCAAGCTTTCGGATGGTTTCTTTTTTGTAATCTAAAAACCCAATGTAATTATACTGGGGGGGGGAAGGAAAAGAGAGTAGAAACTGGCTTAAAATATGGTCAAATTACTAGTTGAAGAAAAATTTTGCACAATTCCCAACAGACAAGCATTACTTGAAGTTGTTAAAGCAAATGCCCCTTCCTTTAAAATAAGAGAAAGCAAGCCTACAAGGACTAACATTGTTAAAATATGATTTTATAAACTACATATTTTAAGGAATGCTGCATGGCCTTAATAATACCATATTAATAATATAGCACCACTCCCAGAAAAAGTACTTTTTATAGACTCACAAATGAAAAATTCTCCTTCTGATGTTCTAAGATCGCCTGCTGTTCCACACTAGGAACCGCTCTCATTATAAAACACAGCAAAAATCTGAAGTGCCTTTACTGTGCCTAAACAGAAACTGCAGGTGGGATTTGTAACACAAACATCAGAGTAAATTTATTTGGGTAGGGAGAGCCACACCTTTAGGTTCACTGCATTTGGAAATCAACCTGCAAGAACATTAAAACTGACTGCCTGTTTCCAAAGTCTGGGATCTATAGTGTTGTCACTGCAGAATCAGAATAAAACTAACCTGATTGCCTGCTCCACGGACAGCAACTTTATTAGTGGTTGAGTCACAATCATCTGAAAATGCAGCTGCATGTCCAGGTTTCAATGGAGTGTTGTAAAGTTCAAGAATATCATCTGGAAAATGAAAGTAAGCACAGAAAAATTAAAAGCAATCCTGACTAAGTGCTGAGGGACTTCTTGTTCAGGCCATGGCTACAGCAAATAAAACCACTCAAGTTTAGTCCAACTCATTCATCTTTACAAAGGTTTTATATCTTTCCTTGAAGCAGAAGTGTTTGATTACTGTATGCGATTACATACCGACCTCAGCATAAAGCCAGTGGCAAAAGGCTAAGAAAAGGTCTCATACCTTGCACTATTACATCATCATCCACATAGATGGCCTTCTCCACATGAGGCACCAAACTGGGCAAGTAGAATCTTGCAAAGGTTAACTGTGAGAACAAGAAAGCAAGAGGAGGGAAGAATTAAATGAAAAATTGTCCAAATAAATATGAAACTGACTGATACTCCTGGCACTTAACTATGGCCCTGATGTCCAAGACAACTTCTATCAAGGAAGTAAAATAGGCAGCGATATCCTAGAAGTTATTTAAAATAAACAAATTCCATCGGTTCTTGGTTTCCTATGAATCTGTGCATTGGATAAACTAACTTTAAAACTATATTAGAATTTCTTATTTCTCCACGTGTATCTGTAGTATCTCTCAGGTGCTGGCATGCTTGACATGCAAGCTCCTGTGTCTCACTGCAACTAGCAGCAACAAATGGTACTAAGCATGCATATGTAGATATTCAAATCCATCTCTTACTATCTGGAATTTCTTCTTACTGAAATTTAGGATTTTGATTATAAAAGACTGCTTCTATGCTAACAGATTTGGTTTTGATCTCTAGTTCCTTTCAAAAGCCAGTATCAAAATATGTTGTTGGTAACTAATAATTGCAAAAAGTAATCAACATCATCCTCACTGGTTTTAAGGTGTCTGCCTTTTGAGGATCCACTTGTACTTTTCCTTCTAAGACACGAGGGTCAAAATCCAAAATTCGGTATCTCAAATTTTTCAGAGCAGTGTTACTCAGCCACAGCCTGCAAACAGAAGAAAGGCACAGATCTTGTTAAATGAGACAAAAATCAAATGAAAAGCAAGAGATCTGACTGACAGTGACACAGATCTTGATCCAGCCACTCGCTTCCCTACCCAAGAAACACACATGTAGAATGCAATGTATGGCTGATTGCCCTGGTTTCAATCATGATAGAGTTATTTTTCTTCTTACTAGCTGGTGCAGTGCTGTGTTTCGGATTTGGTATGAGGACACTGTTGACAACATGGTTTTAGTTGTTACTGGGTAATGTTTATACCAAGTCAAGGACTTTTCAGTTTTTCAGCCCTTGAAAGCAAGAGGGCTGGCAGGGCACAAGAAACTGGGAGGGGACACAGCCAGGACAGCTGACCCGAACTAACCAAAGGGGTATTCCATAAAAAAAAAGTGGTATCAGAAGTGGGATTTGAACCCACACCTCCCCACGGAGGCCAGAACACCCAGCCCACCACAGGAAGGTACGGAGGACAATGAAACATCACGCACAGTATATAAACCGGGGGGAGCTGGCCAGGCCCTGCCGACCACTGCTGAGGGACTGGCTGGGCATCAGTCAGCAGGTGATGAGCAGTTGTATTGTGCATCACTTGCTTTCTTCTTTCCCCTCCCTTTGGATTTTATTCCTCTCCCCTTCTCCCTCCTTCTCATTATAATTATTGTTAGGGATTTTTTTTTCCCCCTGCTATTTTATTTATTAAATTGTTCTTATCTCAACAATCTTATCTGGAGTTTCACATTCCTTTCTGATTCTCCTCTCCATCCCTCTGGGGCCAGGGGAATAAGTGAGCGGCTGTGTGGTACTTAGTTTCTGGCTGGGGTTAAACAACTGATGTCGGTGGTGTCCTGTATGACTGCAGAGGCATGCCCACTATCAGCATACCGCACAGCTGTGATACATGGAAGTATGATATTGCTTCTTATTTTACTAGAAATACACGGTGCTGTTATCACAGGTCCTTCACAAAAAATATCAGTGTGAACAAATGTGGGTAAAATAAAAGGATCAAAGAATAACCTAAAAAACCAGAGAAACTTCATTGCCAGCATTTGAATTGCTTAGATGAAATGTAGGAAGTAACTTTTACAACCCCTCCACCACCAAACTGCAGTCCCATTGGTTGGATATAACCCCACCGGAAAAGATGGCTCTTTTCCATCCCTGAAACATTACCATAGAGAATGACCGAAGGACTCCCCACACCAGCCTTGTCAAAAAGCTGCACGCAGCAGCAGCAGATAGGACTGCAATTTAGAGGAGTGCAGTTCTAGGAAAAAGTCAGCTCTTCCACTTTTCAGAGATAAGTTTTACAGTATTGTGGGAATCAAATGAAAAGATCATTACCTCAAGTGATCCACAGTATCATTCAAAGTAACAATATGGAAAACCACATTGGATCTGGTGTGTTGGTAAATACTGTTCATGGCTGCAATTGCACCCCCAAGCCTCTCATCTGATGCTGCAATGACCACAGAAATCTCCTTATCATTCCGTTCATCTGCCAGCCTCTGGGGAACCGCAGGTATGAAATCTATGGGCTGAAGTCCTAATGGATTTGAATCTGTGGAGTACAAATGGCATCCCATACTTGTTTTAGCCAAATGAAACACAGACATTATTACCACACTAAAATTCCCAACACCTTCAATTATTTCTACTATGCAAGCACTTGGATGTCTCAGCTGAGGTGTGGATTATAGCACCTGCTCTTGAGAATCCAAGATGTCAATGAATAGGAAAACATCACACTTGCAGATAAACTACATACATTTAACCATACATATTCACACAGCACAAGGTACTAAAATGAGGCTTAAACTACAGCAGGTCCCACTTGCCTTTGGTCCCCTCTGACGTGCCGATAATCTCACTGACCTCCCCCTCCCATTTACCCTAACCACCTTCTAAGTCTTGTCCACATCACCCTTCCCTCTTTTTCTTATACATTCTTTCCCTCTTAGGTAGGAACCAATGAAGAAAACAGAAATTCTAAATTAAAGTCACTGTTGCACATTTTTTCCCAAAGATCATCAAGGCACAAAGTACAGCACAAACAGCCCATGTTTATTTCAGGGATCACAGATCACACTACATTATCTAAGATGAAGCCACAAAAATTTACACTCTTAGGGTGCAGATAGGAAAATGAGAGATCAGCATTGAAATTTATTACTAGACCACATGACATGTAAAAGCTGGCAAACTGCCCACTACCCACATTTTTTATAACACCACTGGTACCTTTCAGATGATCTAGACTATTACATATTAGTTGATTTCAGGTAATTTGAGGAACATGGCAAACAGGGGCTTGGCAGTTTGTGAGCAGCAGTTTGCTGTTCACAAAGCAGGGCTTATGCATCTGTTTGCCATTTCCTGATGACAGAGCTCAACAGCTTTGACTTCAACTGATTCCTGGTTAAGGCCTGTCAGGCTCCTATTCAACAGCTGTTGGGGTAGGAGTTGTACAGGCGCTTTCAGCAGTGACAGCTCCCAGGAGTGGCAGACTGGGACTTGGTACTTAATGGGGACATGGAAAGGCTCTGTGAGACCAGATGTGGTTCTTAAAAGCAGACTCCCCAAAATGAAAAGGCTGTTAAGTAAACTGAAACATATCTTAATGACTTAAAGCCAGAAGGAATCCTCACTGCTATCTCACCTGGCTTCCTGACAAAGAAAAAAGTCACAGGACAGCAAGAACAGACAAGCCTATCAAGCTGAAGTTTCTTGAGTATGAGAACAGGAAAAGACGCACTCATAAAAGAGTACAAAAGATATATCTTCTTATGCAAATGACTGATTATTATCATACACGCTATTTTAGCAGTGTGGTGGTTTCTGTCTGGCCAGCACATGTGCTTTCCCACCAATCTTTTTAAAAAAAGGAAAACTTTAAAAAAATTAGAATAAAACTCAACATACCTGACAATTCCCGCTTCAAGAAGTCACTGAGGCCTAGGAAGTTATGATGAAGAACTAGCAAAAATATGACAACAGCCACTATAAGGATGGAAATGTTCACTGAAAATTTAGAAGAAAAAAGTTTATCAATATAACCAGAGCAAGACTGGGAAACTCGGAAAAATACAACAGAGATATATTATTTTGTATGCATTAGACATACACACGTACACATACCTTTCCTTAATGTCATTTTTCTCTTATTATTTTACCTATTAGCATAAGGTTCCTGCAAACCTGCAAGAGAAAAAAAACAGCAGTCACCCTCTACCTCCAGTGCATGCCTATGCAAGGCAAAACACATGATCACCAGAAGTGTGAAAACAGATTCCGAACGCCATGTATGTTTCCTTCTCTTAAAAAGATAAAACTGTATGTCACATTTGAAAAATGTGTTTATTCCTCTCCCCTTCTCCTTCCTTCTCATTATAATTATTGTTATTATTGTTTGGGATTTTTCTTCCCCTCCTATTTATTAATTTGTATATAAAAAAAGTACGGTATCTCAGTAAGTACGCAGTGACAATGATGTGTCTAAAGAAAAATTCAGAGATAAAAAGGGAGACATGCAGATCTTGCCACTTACTTCACTGACAGAAAAAAACCCCACCAAACTCCTCCTGCCAGTCAGAAGTGATTTGAAAAGAATCTGGAAGATTACATCTAGTTACTTTGCTGTTGAACTGATTTAATTAACTGAACCAAAAGCATCCCAGCAATAAGGCAAATTATATGTTTCTTTCCACACTTAACTACCAGCAAGATTATGGTAGGCTTGTAAGATTTTACCAAACAGCATTACACACTTTCAAAACCATTAAATCCCCTACATAAAATGTAACAGAGTATCAGCTAAAGTGCCATCAAAAGAAAATAATCACAGAAGTATGAAAGAAGGTACTACACCACCATGTTATAAGAGGTGGTAAAGCCACAATACAACGATGCAATTTTGGCATGCACCTGAACTCACTTATTATTTAATGTTGAATAATAATCATAATAGTAACGTTTAATAATAAATAATAGTAAGATAAAATAGTAACATAAAATAAATAATAAAAAAAATAAATAACGTTAAATAAGGGAAATCTGAACAAGAACTACGCATCCTGGCGCGTGAAGTAGCTTTCACATAACCCACGGAAAGCACACGCACCATAACAACATTCCAGCAAGTGGCAGTTCTGTATTAAAACCCTTGCAAAATCTCCCCAAACTAAACCACCACACACTGTGCTGTGGCTGTTAGGTGCGGCCGACTTCACCACCACCGTTCCGCTGTTGCGTTTCTCCCGGGGGAACGATCCATGCGTCGAATGTAAACAAGCGCCAGGGGCACAGCCCCGCCGGGGCCGGGGTTACCGCAGGCAGCCGCAGCGCTCCGCAGAACGAAGCGCGCAGCGCGCTGGCGGTGCCGGCGGCAGCGGTGCGGAGGGTGCGCACACACCTGCGGCTCCTGCCCACACTGCAGCCACCCGTGCGGAAAGCGCCGCCGGGGGCTGTCCCAGAAACGGCTGCCAGCACAAACCCGCGCCAAGTGACTCCGACACCTGCTCACGCTACGCTGCCGCCGTTCGTTACTCCGGTGAGGCGGCTCGCAGCCCCCAGGGGGTGCGCAGGGCTGTGCCCCCCGTCTCGCCGCAGCCCCCTGAGCCCCCGCGCCCCCTCGGGCCTCAGGCGAGCCCCCGCGCCCCCTCGGGCCCCGCCAGCTCCCCTCACCGCCCGCCCCCGCGGCAAGGCGCCCCCGCCAGCTGCCCGCCGCGATGCCCGCCAAGGTCGGTGCCCCGCGGCCCCGGCGGGGTGCGGCAGCGGCCGGCCGCTCGCGAGGAGAGCCCCAAGCCCGGGCGGGGAGGGCCGCCAGCCCGCTGCCACCTCAGCACCCGCTCCGGGCAAGCAGCCGCGCAGCCGCCCCACACCTGCCGGCCGAAGGCCCCTCAGGCCGGGGGCCTAGGGCTCGGAGCCGCCGTGGCCGGGGAGGCAGCGTCCCGCGCCGCGTCGCGCCCGCCGTTCCCGGCGACGGCTCAGGGGAGGCCGAGGCTCAGGCGCAGGCCGGCAGCGATGGCGGCGGCGGCAGGCGGCCGCCCGGGCTGGCGGAGCAGGGGAGGAGCGAGGGGCCGCGCTTCCGGCCAGCTCAGCGCGCGCCTTCCGCCGCTGCCGCACCGCCGCGGGGTCGCGCTGGGCCGCGGGACCCGCCGAGCCCGCCCGCCGCCACCTCGCAGGGCGCCGCGGGCAGCCCGCACCCGCCGCCGGGCACCGCCGGAGACCACCGCGCCGACCAGCAGAGCCAGGGCCGCCGGGCGCCGCTCCCCGCCGCCGCCATGCTGAGCATCTTCCGCTCCATCCCCACGCAGATGGTAGGGCGGCCGCCGCCGTCGTCGGGCCCTCGGCCCTGCTCGCTGCCGGCGACGTGTCCCTGGGCGGGTTCGAGGGCCCCCCTCCCCCCCCGGGGCCTGCGTGCGGGGAACCGCGCGGGGGGCGCCCCGTGTCGTTCCGGGTGTTTGCTCTGAAAATTCGAGCTTGGAGGCGCTGCCCAGGGAAGGCAACGCGCAGCCGGGCGGGGGGAGCCCCGCACCGCCCTGCCTGAGCTGCGTGAGCCGGGGGCGCCGTGGCCTCCAGGGCCGCCGCGGTCTCTGAAGCCACGCTAACGGGGGCGAGGCCTGCATGTCCTTTACCTCTCCAGAGAACGCTCTTCTGCGGTGTTAGGGCTTTTACATAGTGCTGCTGAGCCACCTACAATGGTATTTTGAACTTGCATTCCTTATCCCGAACAGGCAGTACTTGCTTTTGGGTTTAGGTGATGTTGTTGCAAATTGAAAGTTTTACTGACTCTTCCTATATTTTGTGTTTGTGAAAGTTACCTATAGGAGCATCTTGATTTTAAAGAATTAACCTCCATGTTAGAATGAGGTTAGTACTTACTAACCAATGATGTATGAGTTGCTGTGCTGCTTCTTACCCGAGACTGTGTTACGTGGAGTCCCTATGCTATAGCCCATAATAACCTTACCCTCTAGACAACAACCAGAGCACCCAGTTCTATTGCTTGTAGGATGAGTTATTGGACAGCTTGGCAAGGCCGCTATCCAGCCTTCCAACTTGGCAACAAAACATCCTTTTAAGGTGTCCTGAAGCAAACTACCTTCATTATAATACTAAAAAACACACCCACAGGTCAAGCAGACCCTTGCCCAGGTGAAGACCCTTCCCCTGCGCAAGTGTAGTAGCAGAAGAGGATGACACAGCAGATACTATAATTATATGCAAATTACTAACCAATCATTGTAACTGGGAGTGTACGACCTTGTGATTTTGTGTATAAATCTAACGGTGAAATCTACACAGGTGTGCTTGATTTGTGGAGATGCCACCGAGCACCCAGCGCTGCAATAAAGGAGCGTCTGCCTCTTAATACTGCATTGGTGTTAAGAGGTTTGACTCCTGATTTCAGTGACAGTGTGGTCAAGACTGTAGGGGAGGTGTTACATGAATTAAGAGTTTAGTGCTTTTGTAATTAAAATCCACTGTGAGAAAACTAATTCCAGTCTGGTTTGAAAGTTGCACAAAACAGCTGAGAACCTGGGGTCAGGCAGACTCTAGGTTCAAACTCTTTCAGGTTAAACTGGTAGGTTTATGTTTTGGTTAATTGAAAAATGTCTCTTTCCAGGACTACAAGGGCCAAAAATTAGCAGAACAGATTTTTCAAGGAATCATTCTTGTCTCTGCAGTAAGTATACTGTAACTTACAAAGTTTTTTTTCTGATTGATTGGCTTACCTGAGTTACTAAAAGCTTTGGACAAAAATCAGAGGGGCTGTCGTGGATTAAGAGTTTTTCTTTCAATCTTTTACTTTCATTATTAGCCTACAATTTTGACAACAAGGTTAGAAAGATGGAGGGACAGATGAACAGTGCTTTTGATACACCTGCATTTTTCTACTTCCCCCCAACCCCTCAACTTCATCATGGCACAGGAAATGGCTTTGCTTTTTTAAAGCTTGATTTTTGTTTTTTTCTTCCCCTCAGGTAATCGGTTTCATCTATGGGTACATCACTGAACAGTTTGGATGGACTGTCTACATAGTTATGGCTGGATTTGCTTTATCATGTTTGGTGAGAATTTTTTTGCCCCAGCCCAGAAAATACATGCACTATTTAACCTGAAATAATAGCTACGTTAAGGTGCTGTCAGCAGAGACAAATGTTTGCTATATAATTCATACTGTTACTATATATTTGCACTTTCTTGGATCTGTAGAAAGTGCCTTTTCTCAAATGCCAGTAAGACTTTAGAGAACGCTGCAATTTAATACTGCTTTTTAATTAAGTTTTTCATTTCAATTAAATGTTACTTTTAAGTCAAGCCGATAGCATTGATAACAGAAACGCCACAGTGAGGCTTTCTGTGGAGTAGTGGCTTGTCAGGGAAGTTTTGCAGGTGGGCCATACCGACCAAGAAGAGAGGCTAGGGCACAAAGTATAGAATTAAAAGAGTAATTCCTTATTCATGCACATGAGGCATCCCATTCTAATTGGCACACACCGAATGTGGTTTTACACGTGGTTCTTGTACCTTTCAAGCATTCAGATACAACTCGATTTGACCAGTCGCTACCGAACATACACATATTACTGTTTGGAAAAGCCATTATAATTCTACAGCAGCAGCATCCATCTGCTGCTTTCTTGATCTAAACATCCCTGGAGTCAGCCTTGCTACCGTTTACTTATCTGTGATGCCAGATAATGAATGAGGGGGTTTCACAGAGGTGTTAGAGGGGCTGGGATGCTGGCATTGCCTTGCTGGACCACGGGTATCCATTCTTCTTCAGGGTGAGTGCTGTCATCCTCCTCCCTGCAATGAGCTGGGGTCCTTTAGCCGTGCTTACGGAAGCATGACTACAGAGTATACAATATAAACTATATAGTATGAAGTTGTATGAACTGTAAGACTAATTGCTACAATAGTTAGCAAATGAGTATTTTCCCAACAAGCTGTACAAAACACTTATCTAGCATCTTGATTTACATGTTCTTACTTCATTCCTTTCCTCTAAGCTAACGCTCCCTCCATGGCCTATGTACCGACGCAATCCTCTGAAGTGGCTACCTGTCCAAGAGATGGGAGCAGAAGAGAAGAAGCCAGGAGACAGAAAGCCAAAGAGACATTCTAAAAGCTAAAAAATGTTGGCTCTTCATGTTGTTGCTTTGTTAAATTTTGTTAAATGCATTTCTGCTGGGAGATAATTCTTGGCTTTTTCTTACTACTTTCTATACTACCATGAGTACTGCAAGATCTGCAGAGAGCATGAGGCCTCTCTGAATTTTGGCTGGAGTTTCTATGAAGTCATGAGGAAGGCGGGTTGGGGGGGAATACCTTTAGAAGGTTACTGGAGTCACATCTCAAGTACTTTAGTAAAAAGAACAAAGCACATCAAATAAAGTACTGTTGCCACAGCCTAAAAGAGAATATACAAGTGGACTTCTACATTTTTTTACTGTGTGTAAAAAAAGCTGTCAGTAGTGTCAGGTTGTAACAAGTCCTGCAAAATGGTACATACCCCACAATTCTGAAAAACGCTAAGAACTGGGAACTGTTCCAGGATAGGCAATTTCAGAGTGGCATTTTTTTTGTTTAAAATACACTTGCCTGGGTAGAGAAAGTAACATCTTGACTCTGCATAATACCGCAGCTCTTGAAACCTTGTACCTGCATGCAGCATCGAGTATGTGAAAGGCAGCAGGATCCATGAGTATTGCACTTCTTCACTACTGTCATGTTGGTCTCCATCATAGGTGCTGGAGGTTACAATATTTAAGCGAGAGGCAGGGCATAGATGGGTTGAGCATTTAAAATTTTATTTTACAAATCAAATTCCCTTTGATTTCTTTATCCTTGAAAAAGAACATGTGTTTTTTTCTATAGTGATGGTACATAGCAATGCCTGGGCATGTGTAGCAACACAATCTAGACGCATAAAGAGAAAAGCTAAGAGGCCTATTTCTTTAAGCGACCCTGGTCTTGGGCACTTGTATTCCTAAAAGGAATTAGTATTTGTAAGGCAAAGGGATTTCTCCAGCTGGGACCATGGTAACCATGGCTTTGTTCCTTTCAAACATTTACAGACTTATTTTATCCAGTTTTACCAAATACTTTCCACCACCTTGGTGACTGCATTAGCAGTGAAACACAAAAGCAAAAGCTGTAGTTAAAAGCAGTGCAGCCACCCCCTTTAGCCCTTTAACTTGGCAATCTTCAGAACTTGGTGGGCTTTTGGTGGTACAAGAATTAGTAATTGTTTCTCCCTTCTAAATTTTCACAACTATTTGATGTAACAGCTTATAGCCCATCACACCATAACCTCGGCATAGATTTCTTTTAGTATGCGACCATTCCAAAACCCTTTTGCTATGACAAATTCAAATCAGTTTTTTATTATGCTCCTTGGTATGCAAAACTTGGTATCCATCCCTCATTGCATCTATAAAAAGCAACTCCTTAAAAGTTTCATTAAGAGAATAAAAACTAAAGTTTCCATTCTGAGAAAGTGATAGCCTGGTTCACATTCTAATATGAAAAATACTACTACAAACTATAACTTTTTTGCAAGTTCACCTTCTTATTCCAGCAAAGGAGGTCAATGGATAAACATGCTTCATAAGCTGGTCCAGTCTATCAAATGAGCTTAAAGTCCTTTTATTTAAGAAAAAGGTTCTGTTCAGAGCTTCACATTTTCTTCAAGAAATTTCAGATGCCGTGCCTTCGCACTGTAACTTGCATACTTGTCTCCCATCTGCTCCCGCAACTGCAGCTATTAGAGCAAAAAAAAAAAGTCACAAAATGTAGTCATTGAAAAAAAGTAGGAACTACCAAAATATTAACAGAAAACCACCACCAAAGCACTCCACTGAAAAGCAGCATATGGAGTTTGACAACATAGATGGGAGGGAAGAAAAATGGAGGAGTCTGTTGTCTGAAGGCAAGAAAGTTCCAAATCCACCTGACAATTTAAAATGTAAATCCTATCTTCACGGGTTAAATTTGTCTGCAGTATTTCATTTGTAACCAAGTTTTGAATCAAATGAGCTGGAAGTACTGCCTACTCACCTCTATTGGGAACAGATATTAAACTGTTCCTCACTTTGGACATAAGGGGCATGAGGCAAGTAATGTGAAGGCAAAAAATTACAGGTGAAAAGAAATTCCTATTGAAGAAACATCACAGAGTAAAATTACTCACATCCCTTGCATTTTCCACAAACTTGGGGACCATGGTATAATTCTAAAGCTCTCCTATGCTTTCTGAAGAATTTGTGGTTGAACATAGTCTACATTCAGAATCACACTTTTCATCATTAAAAATGATAATACACTTGGGCCCTTGCTTGCCAATGACTAGATGAACACTTTTTGAATAGTAGTTTGCACTACTGAATCAGTACCTAAAAAGCAGGGGGGAGTAAGGACCCTGCTCATTTATCTAGGTTTATAAAGAAATTAAACAATTTTATTATGAAAGACATTCACCTCTCTCTTCGCCTCATCATCTTCTTCCATGATGCTGTATGCCTTCTCAAGAAGTTTCACTCCCAATCCTTGCACCACATCAGACCTCAGGACTTCAACCATTCTCCTGATCTTGTCAGGAACTGATAACATATCTATTAAAAAATAATTAAAAAAAATAAATGCAGTAATTACTTTCAGTACAGTCTATTTTCATACTCTATACAGAAGAATATGGGATGACAAATATTATCACAGAATTCCAACGGACCATTTGCATGAAATAAGTTTATCTGAACTGGCTAGCTAAAACTACCAACAGACATGCTGAAACAGAAGCACTCGCGTGCTAACACTGGACGGTACGAAGTCAATGCAGACAGTTTGCACAATTACATCCCTGTAACTTCGTTTCAGGTGGTTCCCATATATTATATTGGAAATACTATTTCAATGAAAGGTACTATTCTCTAGTACTACACCAAATATTTTAATAATGCAATCACTTGTACTTAGAGCAAATATAAGAAAGTTTAATCACTGTAAAACACCAATGGCAACATTTCTGCCATCTGCCTGTTTGTCTCAACAGTCTTTGAATCTTTTGCTCCTCAGCTGAAGCTGCCAACAAGGCCTCCATTAGGAATGAACTGAAAACACTAGCTTGCTCTTTTAATCATTGCAACACCCAACACTTCTTTCATTGGATGGATCACCTTCTGAAAATAAAGTATCTGTTCTCATTAAATTTCAGCTTAGAAATGAGTAGCCCTGTCATCCCAAATGATATTAAGTAAATAGCTGGAGGATCTCTCTATAGAATACTTGAGAGAAAAACTGACAGCCAAAAAAACCCACCACCACCACTGAAATTTGTACCTTTACCATTCTGCCATACCTGTTTAGAGACAAACTCTTTCAATGTATTTTACTTCAGCTATGTGGAATCAGCTTAACAGTGTGAAATCCAGTGTTCTCCCATTGCTTTGCCCATCACCAGACTAGTTACAAGTAGAATCCTTATCATTTAAAACAAACTCAAGAAGGTCTGAGACTTCAAAAACATACCCCTCAGCTATTTCACTTGTTCTTGTTGCATAGTAAGTGCAATCACAGCAAATAAATTTTTTTCTTGCTTTTTTGGAATACGTATACATAACTTAAGGTCTAAACCAGACCTCAAATATGAAAAGATACTCAGTTCTTGCAACTTGTATCTGTAGGAAAAATAAGCTTGCCCAAATTCTGCAATGAGGATGAGCTACTATATTTGTGCAAACCTCCACTGTGTTTAATACTTCGTATACGATTTCAGCTTTATCCATAATTCACAAAGCTTTACAGCTATCAAATCGCTTGAATGCCTTAAAAATCTTATTTCAAAATACTTCAACTGTTCATTTTGGAAGCTTCTAAGTCTAAGTCACACAGGGGAAGGGGGGAATCATATTGCAGACCAGATTTCTCTCTTCATTAAAAATTAGAAAGATCGATCACATGTTGCTTTCATTGGCAAGTAAACCACTAGATCAGTTTCACACACAAAATTATTTCAAAAGATGTTTACTTCTGTAAGCATTGTTGAAACTTGCGAAGAATTTTTTGTAAGAGTAGACTGCCTTCTGTTGCCCACTAGCAGGTTTTGTTTATTAGCAGTTGACAACCATTCATTTAAAGCAGTAACAGAGCAACAGACCTGAAGAGATCTCTTCAAATTTTAATTCCTCTGATTCTTCAGGTGATTTTCCATGTAAAATCAAAGTGTCTCGGTATTTTCTATGAAGTTTAAACTCTGGGGCTGGAGTTGAGGTTACACAGTATTCAGAGTTCTCCTTAGAGTCCATTTTCAGTGTCCATGTCATTAGCTGCACCAAATCATTCATTTCATTCATAGTGCTTTTTCTAGTAGAGGAGAAGTAAGACATAATTCAGTCACCATTCACGATGCAACTCCCACGTTGCACTCAAGAGGACTTACAGTAAGTTTAGTGGGGTCCTGCTAAATATTCCACGCAAATTACTTCTCATTGTGCATTTTTATCAATAGCAACATTAACAGTATTTCATCTAACCAGGGCTCAGAGGCCATTCACCCAGCAAAAAGTCACAATCCTATCAGCTACTGCCACCTGTGTAGCTGCACCTGTAGTAATGCCACAAATAGTATTTTTTTGAAAAGTTGCTTGCACTGACAAAATCAGACATAAATTCAGCCTCATTCACAGTGGAAAGGAAGCATATTGGCACCTTTTAACTCAGACTTTTAATGCATCCTGAGAGCATCCTTTGATGCTGGAAGACTGGTTTCCTGCGAAGCTACAGCTGACAAAAAATAGAGGTACACAATCATGTCCCAGGAAGTTCAGCATGGGCAGTTTATAGTTACAGAGACAACAGTCACATGGTTTTAGTTTTCTTTATGCATCACATACTCCTTCAATCACTCACTATGAGGAGATAAAGTATGAAAGTAATTCCTGCCATTTTTTCCCCACTGCAAGTCAAGGTCCAATATAGCAGTGAAAACTCTTGCACAGTAGTGAACAAAATACTTACCTCTCCTTGGAATCACCATCAGACTTATCTGTGGAGCTTGTGGAAGAGCTTAACTCATCATCAGACAGGCAATGGGTTTCTCTCGTTCTCTATGTGAAGAGGGAATAAATTACAAAAATCCTAATAGCCAAAAGTGATTTATCAATATGGCATGAATTACTGTTCTTACATGGAAGAAATGCTTTCAACAAGCATACGTTTACAGACTCAGCTTGGTAATACTTAAAAGGTGTAACCTCTGGTTTTAAAAAGAAGCTAATACACAGGACATCATCAACGCACTTTATGAAATGCTTTTGTGACTAGCATTACATCTCAGTCATGCAGTTTAACCACTATAAATGCTTCACCAAGTGCCTCTATTAAAAACAATTAAATCATGCACCTGTGTCAGTTCTTTGCCAACTATACTATAAAGTAATTACCTTTAGCCTGTCTATTGGTCTTTAATACACACTTAAAAATAATTTTTCAATAAATTTATATCAGTTCAGTAAGTTCCCAGCATTCCATAAAACATACAGGGGTTTCAATCCCTTGTGGGTCTACAGTCTTACGTTCAGTGCATAGCACAGCATGCAGAAACTCCACTAGCATATGAGTATACAACTAGTGCGTTATGAACCTTGTGTAATCCCAGTTTGTGGATGCATATGAAGTTTTGCATTTAGGTATCAGTTACAAGCATACACACATAGATAAAACATGCAAAACACTGTATTTTCTTTTTTTTTTTTTTCAAAAAGAGCGCTTGCTTTGAATTTCAGTCTAGAATTTCTTCACTGTTACTCTTCTGCATTTATTAATAACATTCCCCTGATGTTGTAGGAGATTGTCAAACATACGCTTGAGACATTAAAAAAGACTTTCTAATTAGACAAAGAACAGAATGTTAACAGAAAGTATCCACTTTTCATCACTTCCTGATTGCCAGTACATAAATGTATACACCTGACTACAGATAAAAAATATAAAAATGTTCAAACACCACTATCAGAGCAAAATTAGATGTACCAGGCTAAAGGCAGTGTGCTGTTACAGAAATTTAAAGCAGACTATTGAGCTGTAACTAAAGCACAGTTCCAGATATTTTTTTCCTTCCAGAATAAAATAAACACTGCAATTTAGAGAGCCCCTAACAATCAGTAAAAGATCCCCAGTTTTCATCTCTGACAAGTGGAGTGAAAATGCACAGTGAGCCTGGAAAGGCTGATCTAGCCAAACAAAAAAGTGCATTAGAGAACCGTACTCTACCCCAGGACTTGAAAGCAGTATTTACAGCAAACTGTGCACTCTCACTGACCGAGAGTTTCTTTCACACATAATTTTTTTTTTTCCTTTTTAAAAATATCACTTTCTTCCAAAATTGTGCCTGCATTTAAATATTTCAAAAGTAGATGACCCCAGTTTACCTGAGAAATACTGGGATCTGATGAGGACTGAGCAACTTTAACATGATTTTCCATATGTGATTTTGCTTCAACTACTGCACTATTTGACGTTCGTCTTGCTGGAATCACTGGAGGGATGACATTTTTACAATATTTACAACTTAGCTGTATGTAGTTTGAATTAGTTTCACGCTCCTGCAAGAAGTCTATCACCTGGCAGAAGACAGGCAGGTAGGTATTCTGCTAAGAGAAAACACTGAGGCTTCTATGTGAAAGGTGTCTATTCTGTGCTTCATGTATGTTTCAAAGACAAGTTGTCACCCCTAAACATAATTGAACATAACCAAAAAGCTTAAAAATACAGACACATTAACAGAAATTTTTATTTAACACATAACTAGACCCTTACTGCATCTTTTTGAAGATGGTAGTAAAGAACTGACAAGTTATAATTTCTTCACAAAGAAGCTATTAGCCTACTTACACCTAAAATGTCAGGATGCAAACATAAAAATTACCAGAGGGAAACATTTCCTCCCGAGACTGTTTTAGCCTCCTTCGTTCTCTTGCTGACAAAGGCCGCTCCTTCAAAAGAAGTTAATTTGGTTTTAATTAGCAATCATCATAATGACTTTTGTTATCTAATCACCTAAAAAGCAAAAAATCCTTTTCAACTGACATGGAAAGGAGAGCTATTAGAGTAGACCTTCTGATCATCTGACAAATGTTTAATTACTTATTACAAAATGGTCTTGATCAATGAGACTAATACGGACTCTAGAGAAGGAGCTTCTGACCTCCATGATTCAGCAAGGCATCTTCTCATCCCACTGACCAGGTGCTTCACAGGACTTCTATCAGGTAGGAAGCTATTATACATTTCTTTACTCACTGTGCATACACTCAGAGAACAGACTGCTCAGAAGGAAAGACTGACAAAAATAAGCTGACACAGTATTCAGCACTAACCTTTGCAATGGCACCTTGACTGGTTTGGGCGTTATTTACAGATGCAGAGGTTTCAGCACCACGCTGCTCTGCACACCTCTGTGCTGTCTCTGCCTTCATATCAGAAGGAAAAGGTAAAGGTCGAGGAGCAACTGTTCTGAACTTGAAAGAGAAGGGAGCAAGAATTTGTACCATTTTTATTTGAAGCACTCTGTAATCTAGAAGACATTCTTGCATGGTAAGACTGGATGCCAGAGGTTTTGGATCCTACTGTAACCTCTTTACACCTCTCAACTTCACCCCTCCCTCTCCAACAACTCAGCTTCCATCCACTTCCCTTCTCTCTGTCCCTACATCTTGTCCACTATTTTTTCAGCCAATGCCTTTGCAACCCTCAAATACAAAACCCTGAGCGAAAAAACAGGCTATCAATCACCAGTCTCCCCCTTCTCTATCCTCATACAGCCAAGTGCCTTTCCCCAGAGAAAGCTCTCTGCTCAGTGACAGGAGCCCTGTCTCACATGCATGCCAAGATTTTCTTCCTAGAGTCTGCACTCATAAGCTCAGGGCAGCCATTACACATGTCTGTTCTGAAGTACAAGGAATCTGCTACCCACTACAAGCAGCCTTATCCACAACGGTCAGGAAAGGTACTGCTATATATTTTGTAGTCACAAAGAGTGAGAAGTCCTGATGGAAACTGCCAGGAAAGATTGTAGCACGGCAAAGCCCACAGTTTACTGTGTTTCCTCGCATCCGCCTGGCACGCCCACCTCACACTTGTGAGGGTTATTGAGATTTTCAAAGATTTACACAGACAGCTTCTAATTTACACAGACATCTTGCATGTTCTGCATTTTGTTACCAATGAAGTTATACAGATCCACGTGAAACAAGAACAGCATTAAAAACCTGACCCTTTTTAAAAAAATAGGTCCTATTTTCAAAGAGCAAAAAAATGCAGGCATCTTAAGAAAAAGGAAATTTGGTTTTTAGTATCTGCACCTCCTCTGAACAGACTTCAGCCAGCTCTCTTCTCTTCTGCCGTCGCTGCCGTGACAGAGAGGGTTCACTGACAGAACTATGAGGCTGCAAGTGAGAGGCAATTTTTTCCTGAGCATCACGCGAAGCTCCATCACAGATGCTATCCTAATAAGTAAAAGTATTTTTAAAAAATATAGACATGCCATTTCCATATTTACACTTACACACTTTTCAGAAAAAATAAAGCCATACAGTCCACTTTACTATTTGGACTGCATCCACCTTAACACATCACAGCTAGAACCACAATAAAGTCTTACTCGATACAGTCAGAATAACTACCTGAAGTACCAGAATTTTTAAGCTACTAAACCATCGAAGAAGGACCCTTACCTGAATCACAACAGGAACAGACGGTGCTAGCAGCTTTTCAGTAGAATCCAAGCTCTACAACAGATAATGATTTCTCATTAGAAAAGTGGGTAGAAAATGTCATTATAGACCAAAATACAATGAGAAGACAATCACCACTTATTAGCTCCCCATCCAAATCAGGTCCAACTCAAGATTAGCCAGGCCTATTTAGAACATAGAACAAGGACGTTACAAAACTATTCTTACCATCTCTCTTTGCAGCTGGAAAACTGTCGTTCCCTGTAAAAACAGAATATCCATCGTGTACATGCAAGCCTAGAACTACTGCACCATGTTTCCTTTGCAAATCTGAAGCCAAGACTCCTAACCACTCACTAGTATCTCATCATCTCAATAATTGCATCAGCAGCATCTCACTTTGACAGAAAAACGTGTGCAGCAGCTCTCTAAATTTTAAGAGCTGGCCATTAGTTAAACCTATTTCAGTGTCTACTTCAACTAGGCATAAATGCATTACCAGGTCAGTTTGCTTTTGGTCTTTTGATACAGGCTGCAGGAGTTTCAAAGTGTCACCATCTTCTTCTATAGCATCAACAGAAGACTGCTTAGACTCAGTATTTTCAGCTTTAAAAGCTTGCTTTGCTCTTTGCTGTAGTTCATCTTCCTTAATCACTGGCCCACCAGATGTTATTTTAGAGTTCCCTGGAATATTTAAATTCTTTGCTTTATTATTCTCTGGAATATACTCGCTGTCACACTTCTCAATTCCATACTTTATCCTTTCAGATGGTAAGATATCAATATTGACTTCACTAACTGTAGCCAAGGAGTCTCCCAGGTTGTTCAAATCATTATTGCTCAGTTTTCTTTCCAGCTCAACAGCTGGTTTCTCTGAAGGACATAATTTGGTGGCTTTGTATTTGATGATGCAATCTTCTTCATTCTAGAGTTAAAAGGAAAACAAAAAAACTAATTACCTTTTGAGTATGACACAAATATGAAAGAACAATCTAACAAAAATCATTAACATACCAGAGTTCATAAACTGCAATGAAATTATGATAAATAACAGACTGAGAGCCTCAAAAAAGCCCAGCCCACATTTTTAAAGAGATACAAACCGTATTTGCACAGGACCTATTTTCAGGCATTGGTTTATACACATGCAGTACACCTAGACCATAAAAGAAAAGTTGTACTCCCTTGGCTCTTCCGTAAGGGAGAAGCCAACAAGTACCAACAGTTTTTAAGATGTACTACACCATATACATTTGGTATTTCAGCACTGAAAGGCAGATATAGCAGACTCATCACAGAAAATAAAAAACATGTACAAAATTAACCATTACAAAAGACTTTTTCTAAGCACTGGAAAGAATTCCAACAATAAAGAATTTTTGGTTGCAACTATAATCAAATTTTTCCAGTCAAAAGCACATATTTAAAAATTATTACCATTTGTCATCAAATGTTTGACCTCAAATACTCCATTAGTAATTCACAGTGACCCACAGATGAAAAACTGGATGTTAACACCTTATAGTTCAGACATTGCCATTAGTTTCACTGATCCACAGCTGTTTATTTACTTCCACGCTTGTCTAAACACAATTCCTTCTTTAATATGAATTTTACACATTGCTAAGAATCAGATCTATGTTCTCATGAACACTCAAGGCACTTCTTATAAAACTGAGTTTTTTCTCTAGGAAAAGCAAGTGGGTTTTGTTTCGTTTTTTTAAAAGAAAAAAAAATCTGTATCTCTCAACTTTGTATTTCCTGGCTTGCTCAAAGGAGTGATTCTGGTGTGTAACATTCCTGCTATGAGATTCATTCTTTACTGAGACCACAGAACAAGGATCTTTTGGCTTGGAATTCACTGTTTTCTTATGACTTCTGGATGCCTTCCTGTAAAGAAAAGAAAAGTTGCTCATTCAATCACCATCAATAAAACCTTAAGACATTTTGTTAGATTATACTAATTTAAACAAAATCCACTCCACTAAACAGCTTACATAAAAATACTGGGCATGTTCAACAGACTGTACACTACATACCTATTTTCATTTCTGTAAAAGGAGCTGAAAAAACACCATTCAGACTCTGCCTGCAATGTATACTTGTTCTGCATAGCACTAATATCAGTGCTATCCAGAAGTAGTAAAAGACTTGACTAAACCTGACAAAGAGAAATAATTACATCAGTGAATATTAAAAGGAACTTGGCATTACACCTCTCAGCTGATAAATGTCCTCAAAGAACCATATAGAAAGATGTACATTTTCTATCATTTCCTTGAAGATATTGGTGGTACTTTTTTTAAAACTCTCTGAATAAGATGTGCAGTTCTAAACATTGCACAGTTTTATTCTGCATTTTCAGAAAAAAAACTTAGTTTCCATTCTAACTCCCTCCTGTTTCTCCAAGAATCTAAAGAAACGCTTATGTTCATATGCCTTGTAACTGCAAATAATAGAACTTATTTTATCCTGCTACAAAAATTAGGAAAAATTGTAAAACAAAGACCACAATAACGTGAGTATTTTGCACAGAATCACTCAAATGGAAGTATCTTACGCCTTTGTGGCTTCCAAAAACAAAGAAATTTGGTGCTTGATATACGGCTGTCGTAGTATGCTTTTCACACTAGGTCTTTCCTCAGGTTTTTTACTGAGCATAGTTCGTATTATTTCTACCAACTGTGGGCTGTAATCCTTTGGCATGGGTGGCAACTGTAAAAGGGAAGGGAATAGTCTGATATTATTTAATATATTTGTCATTAGGGGCTACTGCTAGATTATTTATGTATGACAGTTATATTCAGCTACATACTTTGCATAAACAATAGTCCCGTTGTTTATTTGCTGAAAGCTACTCAAGTGCTTAACATGAAACAGAATACAGAATTCCTAAGTGTTTTCTCTAAGAAATGTTCATAATTTTTTAATATCAGCAGTTAAAGTTCCATGAATAGGCTTAAAAAATTATACAAAATAAATTCATATTAACTTCATTATATGCCAAAGACAGACAGATACTTAAATAAGCTAGTCATACCTAACAGGAAAATGGCATCACATGAATAGTGATTTATTTTTTTGCACAATATTTAAATCAGAATAAAATTAAGAAAGTAAGCCACCTCAGAACTTTGAAAATTAATCAATACACTAGTTACACAAAAGGGTAACAAGGAACTCTATCAGTACCTACAAATCGTAACTCCCTGTGTCTGATACTGCATTGTATACCACCATGAAGTCTTACAACATGCATGATGATGCATGTAACATGCAAAATATTTTTAACTCCATGCAATATTTTGATGATAATAATATAACCTTCAAGTTATATACAGAAAATCCAAGCACAGATAAAAAATAGTTTATAAGTTTTTACCTTTCCTTCAATAATTCGATAAACCAAAGAGTTCATGTCTTTAGCGTTAAAGGCATGTTTCAGTGTAGCCATTTCATAAACGCAGCAGCCTAATGCCCAAACATCAGACTGAAAAAAGGGGAAAAAAAAAAAGTTTGGGGAACTTTTTTGTTAATTGTAGTTTATCTTCAGACTTAGTCACATGCTTTCAAAGAGGCCTTTAATGACAATGAACTATTAAACTCCATTGCAAACTTTTGGCTTCAGTCTTACTCTTTTACTTTTGATCAACAATTATTTTCTTCCAAATATCACCAGATTTCTCTGAAAAGTGAAGAAAGCTGCTGTTTGGAGCGGGTTTGTTTTGTTTTGTTTTTTTTTAAGTACAATATTGATTCTAACTGGCAAATGAAAATATTTTGATTTTTCATTGGAAGAACAGCTTCCCCTCAGCTCTTGCTCATTGCAGACACTCATGGTGTATGTGGCTTGCAGCAAGAGCTGAACAAGTATACAAGAGCACATTTGCTTTATTTTGTTGCATTTAAAATTCACAGCAACACTGCTTACTTCTCTACTTAAAATTTCTTTTTGTTTAATGCTGCTGTTACGTCTAATACAAACTTCTAAGAATAAAGCTTCTTTCTGTTATATAATAAATTTAGAAAATGTAGCTATCTAACATAGACTGGTATTTTTGTTTATATTGGCCTGCTGTGATAGGTACAGGCAGGCAACGTGCTGAACACCTTGGCTGTGCTAACTCATCATGTG
Organism: Falco biarmicus; assembly: GCF_023638135.1. Lineage (NCBI taxonomy): Eukaryota > Metazoa > Chordata > Aves > Falconiformes > Falconidae > Falco > Falco biarmicus. Next base: position 106,693,088 of record NC_079291.1, read on the forward strand.
CTATGAATTCCCACTTATTGAAGCAAACACAATTCCAGAAATAAAGGTTCCTGCCAATCTCTCCCGGTTTTTTTTTTTGGTCTTTGGGGACGTTAAAGAGTGTTGGAAGCAGTAAGAACTTAAAAACAATAGATAAGATTGTAAAGCTCTCAGACAAAGCAAGGTGCCTAATGAAATGGAAACATTTGCATTAACATACTCTACCTTGTAGTTGTAGGGTTTGTTAGAGAAGAGTTCGGGGCTCATGTAGTATGGTGTGCCTATGAGAGTGCTGGCCATGTCACACTGGTTTTCCAACACTCTGGCTATTCCCAGATCACCCACTTTGATTATATTTGTTCGTGTCAGAAAAACATTTTGAGTTTTAAGATCTCTGTGCAGAATGTGCTTTTCATGTAAATACTGGGGGGAAAAAAACATACAAATAGAGTTAAGTAACTCCTAATTGGTTCTTCTGCACTGAAAAGTAAAATCACGTTACACAAGTCAAAGAGGGAAAATGCAAATACAGAAAAGACATATGCATCATTATCAAAGTTAGGAGCACCCATCTAAAAACAGTATCTGTGAATTAATATTAGGAATGACTTATACAGGCACGGCCCCAAAACTTGGCACCGCTTTAGCAAAATCTCCCTGTGTGGCTCTAACAAGCCAGCAGAAGAGAGGAAATACAAACGTAAAGACAAGACCTCAACTCACTTTCAGTGCCTCCATTTCTTGACAATCATTTCTTAGTCTTAAGCATAAAATTTCGGTAGAAAATACAATGTAAGCTTTGTGTAAGCAGGGAAAAAAATTAGTCTTTTAATAAAACCAACGGGCAGTACTGTAGACTTGCATACGTCTGATCACAACAGGCAACGTTAAAGATAGAATTTTCTGTCCAATTTCTTATTTCTTAGTGTTAACTTTTATATATCTGGCCTTTATTACAGTAACAATTGCCTTTAAAGTCTGATCGCCTCCAATTACTAAATTTTAACAGAGTGAGATAAGATTTAATAGAAATTATTAATTAGTAGTCAAAGCTTACCATTAAAAAACACAGCAAAACCACAGAATACAAAATGCTTCTGAAATGACTGGGGTTTTTTTTATACTACATTTTGTACATTTAATCTAAAATTTCAAACCAAAGAAGCATTTCAAACTAGCATTACAAACATCCTGGAGGTTACCACTGTTTACCTCTGTGATACAAAAGTGTAGACATAAAATGTCACAGCAATTTCTTAACTAAAATAGTTAATTTGACTGCAATGACCTGTGAACATTTTTAATGTACTAATAACCATTGTAGTTAGATGCTAACCATGCCAAACTGGAATTCAGACTGCAGCCTAACGGTGGGATTTTTCAATGCAGAAAGAGCCAAATCAAATTTGTATCCGAAGGTGACAAAGCTGTAAGTTATTTTACCTGTAGTGCCATAGCAATCTGGACAAACCACTCCACCACCTGACTCTCAGGCAAAAGCTTGCCCTTCTGCTCTTTAAGTTTGTGATACAGATCTCCTCCCTCGCAGAAGCCCATAACAATATATAATAGGCCATCTTCCCCCTGCCAGGACTCTCTGTAGGTGACTATGTTTGGGTGTTTCAACTGGGATAACAACTGTGCCTCTTGTTCTGCTGCTTTCCTCTCTCGGACAGATGCATTTTTAAGGTTTAACTTTTTGATGACATACTGTAAAAGAAAAGGCAAGGTATAACATAAGAGATTAAAATAATTATACAGAAGCCCTAGGGAATTCCCCAAATCTAAAGGAAATACAGTATTTGAAATCTCCACACATTTTTCTATATGGAGACTGCAATTTGTCTAGCAGTTATACGTCATTTCTACCATTACACCGTGAAAAAGGAGAAAGCGTGGCTATTCTGTTCATCTCCCTGAATAAAACTGCACAGGAATTTTGTGGTGTTTTGCTTTCTTTTGACTAATGTTCGCATTTATCTTTTTTTCCCCAGCTCTCTTTCTCCGTGTGTGTCATTTGCCTCCTAAGCCTGAAATACCTGTTCATGCATCACAGTTACTCTCAAAACAGGCCATTTCAATAGCAACTTTAAAAATATAACATTAAGGAAAGTATGCAGTCATATGCAAATAATGGCAGTGGATGTCTAGGACAAAAGTCACCTGGCTAGACTTAATTTGTCCTACTCTGCTAGGAAACCAAACCTAACCCCTTTCATTTTATTTTAAGGAAAAGAGAGAGAAACTCAAGAACTAGCATCTCACAGCTCCGCCAAACATAGATCACACATTCCAAGATCAAAAGAATTACTAAAAACCTCAGTTTCAAGGCTTAGATTACAAATTCCCCATTGTCATATTCACAAGAAATACCCAGCTGAATTGCTGAATGCACAAAATAACGCTGCTGAACTCTTCAGGTCTGTTCACTCTTTTCTTACAAAACTTGTACCTGGCAGGAGACCCCCAAGACAGAACTGACTTGGGATTAATTGGTATGTACAACAACTCTACAAAACAGTGAAGCATGGGAGAACAGGAAAAAAGCTTCTATCAAGAAAAGAAAGGTAGCAAGTGATGCACTTGGAGGGCTGGTACAGTTAGGGGTACATTGAGAAAATACTTTCACAAACACCTGAGAGCAGACACAATTTACTTTTTAAAAAACTTGCCTTAAAACAGATTATCTGTTGCATTTAGGAGTTTCTGCATATACAGGCTTAAACTTACTCAAGAAGAAATGAACTACTCCTGGTCATACTGAAAGAGCCAAAAGGTCTTATGCTCATTTCTAAATTTCTTTTACTCTGTTTTAAGATGGGTTATGAATTTTTTAAAACTACACACGAAAGCTGCTATTTACTACCCTAATATGTATTACACTGAACTTACTTCTACGAAATGTCAGGCTCTAGAAGAAGTATAATTGAAGCTCAAGATGAGACAATAAAATCCATAGTACATGTTCATCATACAGAGCACCAATATTTAGGTCTGATCTGCCCCCCTTCCTGATACAGGTTTTGTGGTAATCACTTTCAGGGCATCATCCTTCTCTAGAACAATCAGACCCTGGTATACACCTGACCACATTCTTATCTGGAGAGCTTTTACATTGAAACATCTCAAAAAAATTTTATTTATTCAATTTCAGTGTCCTTGGCAATTGCTTAGGGTGACTACTTCCAGGTTGGCCCTATTACTTTAGCTCAGCACATTCAATTAGTGTTGAGGAAGACTGCTACCCTGTATACCAAGGCAACCAATTATGCAGAAATCAAGAGCATCTTTTGATTTTGTGTTTCAGAGGTCTGTCATATATTAGACAAGCTCTTCAATTCTTAAAACCTGTGACAATACACAGCCCCCAAGAGGAATATAACAAAACTAATGGCGTACAGCATCACTCAAGTTTAAAATAACATAGAAATGCTGTAATTACTGTGTTCTGTGTGACAAGTCATCATTAACTGTATCCTTGGTCATGGAAACCAAAAGCTTTTAGCTTTGTATCAGCATCTATCTTTAGACAATATACTACTAAAATGCAAAAAGCATACACATAGCCTAACTTTAAACATGGCATTGGTTATATTTGGTTTAATGAGCACGTTATCTTGGCAAGATTCCCGTGAAGTCTATTACAATGCTCTTCCACCTTATCTGATACTGAATTGTGTACTAATTGAATTTTCTTTTATTTGTTTGTTTTAAAAATTTGGAGCCACTTGACCTTCTCCACAAAAAAACCCCAGCACTCTGTTAACAGCAAATATACTTAAATAAAGTATTTATTTTGAAGAAGACATAGCACTATGTAAGCCACCACAAAAAAATCCCTGCTACAGAAGTTCATAAAAGTTGGCAAAAGATGAGACATGGCAAAACGCATCAAATATTTAAGATAAAATAACAACGATAAGGAAAAAAGGCTTTTGCCAACGTGCATGACAGCACGGTTTTTTGCCAGCATGACAAAGAGGTGAAATCCAAGGACTTGTATACGGTTGAAAGTCACCTCAATGCACTGTTGACTTTTAGGACAACAAGATTAGCAACTCTTTGCAGACATTGGACTATGCACTGTGGTGACTGGCCTGGAGGGAACAAGTGCTACCATCGCTGCTACCCAACCCACAGGTTGCTGGGATTCACTTCGGATTCCAGCCTCATCCCTGCCTTCATCCAGAAGGCACGCACCCTCTGATGACCACTGGGCACAAACACTTCTCCCATCAGCTCCAGTCAAATCCTGGGCACAAGGCTCATAAGGTTTCTGCAGTACTGGTCTGTGGATGTTCTCCGTCCCCATTTCTTTATCCTCTTGCATTTGCTATCAAACACATCTGCTTTGGCCAGATAAGACAGGTTATTTCAAATTTCCAACAAAAAGGCAAAGAAAAAAAAATGCGTACACTTAAATACTGACAATAACCAAAATTTTGCCAAGTTCTGCCACAGCTGATGCAGCAAACACAAAACCTGTCTTCCCCCAGCAGAGCTGATGCCAGCAAAAGCCAACACCAGCTGCTTTTTCCATCCTTGCTATCACTTTTATCTTCACACACGCACAGCTTGAAGAGGCTGCACAAGCAGTAACAAACCAAGGGCAACCTCTTCTGCTTCACGCTAAAAAAAGCAGGCTGTATTTTCCTGTCACCCAAAGGAATACCAAACCTAGGCTTTCCTCCCCAAAACACAGCATTAAATGTCTTAAAATACCCAATAAGCAGTTTTATTTAAATGAAGAAAAAAAAAAAGTGAGGATTTCGGGGGGTTGTTTGTTTGGGGTTTTTCTGAGATTAAAAAGTGTGTGTGTGTGTGTGGATGGGGGGCGGGGGAGGCGGGCGCGAAATCTTCTCCACACGTTAATAAAAGTCTTATAGATAAGGGACACCAGGAATACCTCGGCAGGGACGTGGCTGCAGTCGCACCCCAACGCCAGGTCACGGCCACGGCTGCACCCCGACACCGGGCTACCGCCCTGCTCGTACCCGGGGCTGCCGTGAGGGCCACACACAGGCCAAGGCCGGGCCACAGGTCGCGCACCCCGCGCAGGCCCCGGCCCCGGCCTCAGCGCAGGCCCCGGCGGCACCCCCGGCCGTTCTCCCCTCACACCAACCCGCGGCCGCAGCCGAGCGCCCTAACGACCAGCCCCTCGCTACCTGCTTGCTGTCCTGCTGGTGCCGCACCAGGCTCACCTCCCCGTAGCTGCCCTTCCCCACGGCTCGGAGGAAGCAGTAGGCAGCCAGGGGCATCCTCCCGCCGTCCGGGCCCGCTCAGTGCCCGTCAGCCGGCGCCCCCGGGGCCCTCCCCGCTGCCATAGAGCGCGGCGGAGCGGCGAGCAGAGCGGCGAGCAGAGCGGGCGCCAGCGCTTGGCGGCGCTGCGGCGGCCGCTGGAGGTACGGGCGGGGCGGCCATGTCGCGGGGGCGCCGGGAGCCTGAGGGAGGTGTGAGGCTGCCGTTGCCTCTGGTCACGGCCTGGGAGACAAAAGCCGCCCCTCACAGCCGGTGCCTGAGGAGACCGGTGTGCTGAGCCCCGAGAAGGCCGGGGACAGCCCCGCGGGCAGCCGTGTCACAGCGCCCCACCACAGCCCACCGCCCTGCCCAGCTGCCCCTCACCTTTGGAGGGGGCAGAAAATTGCGTTTTAAACTCCAGACTGGTTGAAAAGGAGCCTCGGAGCCTATGCTGTGTCCTTCACAGGCCTGCGCATGTCAGAAAGCCGACTGCGGCACAGAGAATACCCCAGATTCTGTAGGCTTGGATGTTTTGTTATGACCAAGCGTTTAACTCCCAGTCCTCAAGGTTTGTGTTTCATGTAACAGAGGAGATGAAATGGGTTGAAAAGATTAAGAGAGAATTAACACTGTCAAGGTAATGAATAAAACGGGCCTTCAGCAGCGGGCTGAACGGGTATTAATTGTGCAAGGTGCAGGACCCTGGGAGCTGGAACCGGGGTTTCAGCAATGAAGGTGAATAAGAGAGGGTGTAATAAGAAGTTTTAGACTAGTTGGGACACAGGTTAAATAATGATACCTAAACCGTGCACCTGAGCGATAGACAGGATTACAGGAGGCAGTTTTTGAAGAGAAGCATAAATGGGTTAGGAGACTGCAAGCTCTGTTACAGCTGCAATACATTTGAGCCAGGGACAGGCTTTAAGAAAGAGTTAGAAAGATGACAGGTTTCATTTGGAAAAGTGGGTCTGGAGCAGAGATCAGTCTCAGTTGCCTGTGCAGAAATGGCTGTTGAATTTCCGTTTGGAGATACTACATAGTAGAGACATTGCTGAAATATTCTGTAAATACTGTAACAGTATTTTGTAACAGTATTCTGCAGATTATGCAAATTTTAAATTCAGTATTTGATTTTTCCCAAACGCCTAATGTTTAATCCCACTGTTCACACTGGGTTATATATTAACTTTTGGTAAACAAAGCATTATATATATTTATGCATATCGTTCAAATTGGAACCTTACTTTTTTCCAGAATGGAAACCCACCTACTGCTTTGTGTTTTGTTACTGACTCCTGCCTTTGCATCATCATCCTTTTGGGAAACACATGTCAGAAACATCAAGGTAAGTAGTCAACCATGTATGGGGCTCCTGTTCTTCATAGATTAACTTCCTGGCCTTTATCAACATTTATCAGAGAGTTCACACAGTGATGCCACCAGGAGCTTTGTGTTCTCTGTTACCAGTGAACACAAGATCACACTTGGGGCTTGAATTAGTTCACCTCCAATCAGCCTCAGTTTTAAATCGGCTCTGAAGAGGCTCTCCTATCTCTCTTAAAAGCATCACTTTGTTTTCCCTGTCATCACCACATAATAGTAAAATGGTTTAGCAGTCTTATATTTAAATGTGTAAAACAGTTGGTGCTGCCAGGGAACTGACTAGCACCTGTGAAGCAAGGCAAAGTATCAGTGAAAAGAGGCCTCCAGGACGCAGAAAACAGAGATGTAACATGGTATCCAGATAAATATGTACACTACCCAAATAACATGGTAGAATTTTTCTCAAAACATTTGCATGTTAGCATAACATGAAATATATATCTGCCCCTTAAAGGGGCCATTCTGGTTTTGACTGGATCCCCGAGTAAGGCCCTGCTGCCTGATGTTCTGCCAAATATGCTTCATTGAAGTTGCCAGCCACTACTCCTCACCTCAATAGATTATTTTCCTCTCTCTCAGTAGTTACATACTATGAAAAGTTACAGAGAGCAAATCTCTCTAGGGAGCATTGTACATTGCTGCGAGGAACTGGACAAAGCAATTTACTGTCAATTTCTGTTGATTAGATTATGGTCTTCGCCAAGACTTTTTCTGTGAAAAATCAGGAAAATACTATATCTAACTTTAAAAAAACAGCCTGAGATTTATGGCTGCAAATTGGAGATGCCATGGATTCTTATTTAACCATTATGTAGCCCTGATATCATTTAGCTTTGTCCTCCCAACTACCACACTACCCGTTCTTTGTATGTCTTGCAATGCTAAAACCTTTCTAAGTGGAAAATGACCAAATTGTGGTGCAATGCTTCATCCATACATGCAGAAACACTACAGAAAAGTCAGCTGATTCTCCCATTTTTATATACTTTATATTATTTGAACGAGGAACCCAGAGAAATGTACACAGAATTTTTGGCCAGACTCTTACAAGCCTCCCCCAAAACCTTTGCATTACCATAGATATATTATAGTGTCTTGAAAAAAACTCCAAAATAAAAAAAAATAATTCTGTTTCACTTTCCAACCTGTAAAACTCCTATGAAAGATTAAAAGTACTGGAGACGTGTATCTGACTTGATACTTCATTGTGTCTTTACCCCCCTATTCGGTGGAGCAGGTAAACATGCTTGCACAAAATATAACCCATGAGGCTCTTAGAGCCAAAAGAGATAAGGTATTTGCAGCCAAGCTTACGGGAACAGAGTTACACAAGCTGTTATTTTAACATGATGCAGTATGTACGTTCTAAGCCTGTTTTCTCTTTCACAAGAGAACATGGTATTTTTGTGGAGCTTCTGATCTTTGCACCTTCTTTTAGAGCAAATATGCCAAAAAAAGTTCTAACAGCTTCCCCCCCCCCTTGATGCAACCTTTCATAGCTACTGCCTCTTCTCTGTGTAAGCCTGCTGAATGACCATCTTACTATTTTTGTTAAAATGAGAGTCTGCTGGGGTCAACAGGAAAAATTTAGGCACAAGTCTGAAAGTGTACAGATGGGTCTGACTGATAGTTTGGATAGTGTATGTGACTGGAAAAAAGTGTACAAACTTGGTTTTTTATGCTTTGATACAACCTCCTTTTTTCTTCCAAAGGGAAATTAGTTTGAAAAGGCAAAACATATACCACAGGACCCAGAAGTAGGAATTTCCAAGGAAAAGATGCCACCCTCAGGATGAGATACTCTGTTTTTACTTTGATGTCACCACACAGCCAACCTATGCTCAAGGAAGCCATATTAAGAGGTTTTAGTCTGTTCTTTAGTCTCAACAACATTTAAATATCAGTGGCACTGAACATTCAAGTCTTTTCCTCTCACTCTCCCCTCATGTCTCAGATGGTCCATTACTGTTTTTCAGCTGAAAGAAGATAACTTCTTGTGTCACTTCAGCAAAATACAAAATCAGCAACATTCAAGATTTAACATATCTTTCAAACCCACAGTATTTAAAATACACTAACATCAATTGAAATCCAAAAGATTCACCAGAACTGTGAACGCTCTATAAGCAAAGTAATTATACCTGCCTCAGATGCCTTTACTTGCTCTTCCCTCAAATTTACTTCAGTTTTCTAATAAAGACCTTTCTCAAGCTTTCCTTCTCCTGGACAATTTATTTGGACTTGGAAGCAGAAGGTAACTACATAGGTGCTAAGTGATTTATTTCTAAATGCAGCTTTCCTACCGTAGTCATGATTTTTTCCTCTGTTTTTCTCTTTACAGAAGCGAAACACTGATAATGACTTGGTGAGTAAAACCTGGTTTTGTCCAGGCTACTGAGAAAGATGTATAGTGACAAGTATGTTCTTACTGCATTCACAACATGTTTCTTTGAGTCCAGTCTGAGCAAATGGATATTTCTGAGTGTGTAGGATGAGGGGAGTAGCCCACAGTTACTTGTTTTAGGTAGTTGGACTAACCAGACAGTTCTTTTTCAAGCTCTGATGGAAACTCCTGGACAAGGAAAGAGAATGAGCAAAAGATTTTTAACCTTGTTGTATTAGAATAAATAGCAAAGTTGTTTGAAGTCAACTCTATAACTCTAGCAGACAACTATTCTATGTCGGCTTTATTTTTACTCTTATGTTGCAGTTATTTCTAAGGAAGGTAAGAGACCTCACCTGTGAGGCTGATTCCACTGGGCACCTGGACTCCAGCAATGCTTTAATTCTTTGGAGACCTTCTTAATCAATCAGTCAGAGATCAGGCCCACTAAAAAACCTCCAAGGTTCTTTCCAGTGCTGGTTTTGCTGCAAGAAACAGACCTTGTTGCAGAGTTGCCCAAGGAGTCACATTTGTTGTTACCTATGCTTTCATGCAGTGTCCAGCAACATTGTACCTGAGCATTCCAAGAAATTAAGTATTGCCCTACCCATTTCCTTGTTTAAATGAGAATGAGCCTCAGTAGTGAAGAAGTTAAGAGTAACATAAAATGGAATTTTGAGACGCCTGGAATTGTTTAGGTCTACTTGTAAACAGGATGACTACCTATATCCCTGCTGTAGATATCATCCACTTGGCTGATAATTACAGTCACTAATACAGTGAGGCAGCAGTAGGCTGTTGTGCTTTTTGACTAACCATAAAAAAGTTACAGTCTCAGTAGAGAAAAAAAAAATATTCTTATAATGCAAGTATCTTTGCTGTGGTGGTAGTATTTTGTTAAAGAGGCTATGTGTCACAGCACTCTCAAAACTAGCCAGCTGCAACAAGGTCTTTTACCATCACATACCAGCATACTCTTTGTGCCAGTCCCTCTGCTGCCTTCCCCAGTCTCTCCTTATCCAGGGCACACACACTCTCTCTTCTCTCTGCCTCAGCTGCTCTCTCCATTGGCTCTCAACCCCTTAACAGAACCAGCCACAGCTGCACCTTGTCTACATCGGCCAACCCACCACCCCAAAGCCAGCCCACACCTGTATATTATCAATGTTAATTAACCCAGCTTCATTCCTCTACAATTCCCATTCCCACCCCCTTTTTAACATTTCATACCTCATGTTTTTAACAATCATTACAACCTTTTTACAAATAAACTTTTCACACAGTCCTCTATAATTCCTCTACACCTATGGTTATAACTTGTGGGATAACACTGTGATGGCAGTGTGGTAGATATCCAAGGAAACCCAGTTGTAGGTCTTTCCTGTTTTGCTTTGGAGTGATAGAATGTTCTGCTGCAATTAGTTTTAAAAACTGTGGTTATGGCTGATCAACACAATCATCATTGTAACAGCTAGCTCTTCTTTTCTTTTTTCAATTTACAGATTGTCAACGGGATAGAAATCTACAGCATGAAAATTGATAGTAAAGTAACTTCCCGATTTGCCCACAATGTCATCACCAGTCGAGCTGTCAATCGTGGAAATGTGCACAAAGAAGTAGTCTTTGATGTTGAACTCCCTAAGACAGCCTTCATTACCAATTTCAGCATGTGCGTAATTTTGACATTATTGTTGGAGAAGACTAAAAATCTGTGCAAATGCAACTGGGAGAAACTGAACCCAGTTGCTCATTTTTACATTACCATTTGATAGATTTCTAAATGCCTCCTAGGCAATTTTCTGGGATTACTAACTTGACATGCAAGACACTTGGAGAAAGGCAAACATTGGCACATCTATAGAAAACATGACAAATTTTCAGGTATTTCTTTTCATCATCATGGACCTTAGGGAATGGGGGATCTTCTCTGGAGCTCCATTTACCTTTTCCAAAATACCACTTACCCTGGTGTTATCAAACCAGAAAAGTTCCGTTGCTTTATTTCCCTGATGGCATTATAGCTTAATTTTTCTATTCATTGAAAAACCATATTTGAATGAAAGGCAGGAAATAGAGAGAATTATTCCTTTACATTCATACCTTTAGTTGCAGTAACATGCAATTCTCACACCATTATGAGATTTAATTCAGTTTAAACAAGTCCATCTCTGCTAATCACACAATGCCTGTTTTATTTCCAGTGAAAAGAAACAGTAGCTTTTAGAGCACAAGTACTCTTAATGCATGCTAGAACTTTTATTATAGGATGAGATGAATCCCTTATGAGAAATGCCCGTTTAATGGTGTAGAGAATCTAAGAATGAAATGCTCTGCTGTGGACACCTACACTTGGACCAGTGAGTCATGTAGAGAGGCCATTAGATGAGATGAGATAGTCAAGCTGCTGAAGTGTAGGAACATGGCAGGTGTAAGTAGTGTTGCTATCAGCCCTGTTTTGATCAAATTAACTTTCAAAGTAAACATTTGTTCACATTCTCTTAAGATACTGAGCACAGAGCTCTTCATTCCAGCTAAATTCACTGAGAAGACTAGCTTCAGTGAAGGTGCTCAAATCTTGGCAATATCATATTCCTGAAGTGCGTTTTAGCAAACCAATCAATAACCAGAGAATTCCCTGCAGTAACTTGTCATGTATTGGTACAAATCGTTCAGCTAAACTAGGACTTTTTCATCTGCAGGACAATTGATGGTGTCACTTACCCTGGAATTATAAAGGAAAAAGAAGCTGCAAAAAAGCAGTATGAGAAGGCTGTTTCAAAGGGACAGACTGCTGGTCTTGTCAAGTAAGAATTATGTCTTGTGTGGGTTCCACACCATCATCCCAAATTGTGAGACTGGAAATACTTTGTACTGGCCTGTTTCTGAAGTTTGCTTTTTATGGGACCAAACAACAATCATTAAGTTAAAGAGTTATTGTACTATAGATTATGAAAAGGAAATGCAACTTCTGACTATGCAGGCAGTATCCGTATATTATGAAAGACATTTTCTGAAGCTTTCACTGACTTTGTATGACCTGTTCCTGGGATTAAGCTCACTGGGAAACTTGAATAAATTCTAGAGTTTGAGTATGATTTTAGCAATAGATCAAAATTCCTAACTTTGTTTTACTCTTTTTTTGAAGATTATACTCCACCAACCAAAACAATAAATGTTGTGAAAGAGGATAAAGATATTCTTTTTCTTACTCACTTAAATACAGAGCTTCAGGAAGAAAAACTGAAAAATTCACAGTCTCAGTCAACATTAAAGCAGGCAGTAAAGTCACTTTTGAACTCACATATGAGGAACTGCTGAAGCGACAGTTTGGAAAATATGAGATGTTCATCAAAGTAAAACCTAAGCAGCTTGTCAAAGATTTTGAGGTAAATGGCAAACTGTATCAAACTGGACTATAACTTCAGAGATGATGAAATTCTGTACATCCATTGAAAGCTGAGTACCATGGTCATTCCCATGGGTTCCCATGAGCTAAAGGGCCATGACAGTTTTTCTAATGAATCTTGTGGGGATGGCACACCAGTATGCTTTAGTGCAGGTTTTTATTGTAAGCTTGACAAATTGGCTCAACTACTAAGCCTCCAAAAGAAGCCATGTATGGAAACCTGAAAAAGCCATTATGATGCCTTGAGGTAAAATAGAAGAAGAGCAGCTTTTACAAATGCCTTTCCAGCATAAACTACACTTTTCTCCCACTACCATGAAACTACATAATCTTAAATTACAGCAATACATATATCACGTTCTAGAATACCACACCTTTTGCGTGACAAAACTTGTCTATATCACTCCTATCTGCCTTGATAAAACCCAGGTCTAAGGCACATTTTTTTCTCCTTTGTATGCCCAGAAAATGCTGTGTAAGAGTCATTACAAAACTCAACATCATAAATGTTTATGCAGCATTATTTTAAACCCACTGTGGTAGAAGGCATACTGAAATATAGGTCAAAGTTGGGCACAACTCACAGCTAATGGCTGGGTTATATTTTTGAAGGACTATAATATTTATTGACATTTTGCAAAATTCCAGTATCTAGCTTTCAAACAAGTTACATTTCTATTAAGGTTTCTAGCTTTATTTTTAATTTCTATGTGTAAAAAGACCTGTTTGGCTGATGGGGTGTCCACACAAGTGTGGATTTGGACTGTTATTATGAATTACAAAAGTAAGTTGTTTTGCTTTTATGAAAATTCCCCTGTCACATCTGTGGTTGCCTGTTGATACTCCTGTAAATGGCTATGTTTTTATATTGGGCAGTAATCAATGACAATGAATTTTCAATTAATATTTCAGATTGCAGTAAATATCTTTGAGCCCCAGGGTATCACTGAGCTGGAAGCAGAGGGAACATTCATCACCAATGATCTACAAAACATTATTAAAAAAACTTTTTCAGAGAAAAAGGTACAGTGGCTACTGCATTCTGTAACTTATTACAGTTATAATTCTGAAATAATAATGTCAGTGGTAGCAATGGAAGTGAGGGGGGGGGGGGCGGGGGAAAAAGAGAAAACGCAGTAAAGGTTAGTCTGAGCTCTGAATTCCAAGCTAGCAAGTTGAAGGCCATCTCCATGCCGTTCAGAAGCCAGGTAGCTGTTAGCATGGTGTTGTACCCAAAGGAGTAGGCCTTGTCCCACAGCAGTAGTTGGAAACCTGGATACTAAGACTATTTCTTACAGAAGAACCGAACCAGTAACAGGTAGTTTTCTCATGTATGGAGGTAGCAGAATTCCTAAGACATAGGCTACCCAACAACCTTATCAAAGGTGTCATTTGGAACGGAGGGCTGAACCAAGGAAGATGGGGGAGTAAATATACGAAGGAAGCTCTAGATAGCAGACTTCATATATCAGTTACCCATCAAATACCTGTCACAGCACTATCCAAACTAGCCAGCTGCAACAAGGCTTTTACCACCCCATACCAGGTTAATTTCAGTAAGTAGTTCCCATGACTTGCCCTGGCACAGCTACCAACCCCCCACAAGGTTTCAAGAGTTCACCTACCAGCCATGCTGTTTCTCAGTCCTCTTCAGGTCAGCCCACCCTGCTTCTTGTCTCTGCTGCATCTGGATTCTGCTTCTTCCAGGTCTCTCTTCATCCAGGGCTCCTCTTCCATCCCCCTTAGAGCTATTTAACTGCTTAGCAGGAACCAGCCACAGCTGCACATTATCCATGTTGGCCAACTGGCCAACAGCTGCCCCTGAAGCAAGCCCACAGCTGTATATTATCAATGTTAATTAACCTGCCTTCATTCCTCTATAATTCCCCTACAAATACCGATTGATATAAATTAATACCTACCTGATAAAACAGGTTATTTTTATGTGAATATCAATATATGAGTTTTTTTAAAAATGCAAACTTCTTTGTGTTCTGTAGAAAATTTGCAGCTCTCAACATTCAGATCTAATGACAGCTTTTCTTTTCAGGGGCATGTCTCTTTCAAACCAGCTCTTGATCAGCAGCGAACCTGCGCAAATTGCTCACAGTCTGTCTTGGATGGGGATTTTACTGTTAGATATGATGTGAAGAGAGCAACTCCAGACAGTTTGCAGGTAAATCTGACAGCTGGGAATTTTGAACTGTTGAACCGCTTAGCTTGCATGGTAAATGTCAGGGAGCAACAAGGGATAACTGTTCCCTAAAGGGCAGAGAGCTGAGTGTGACAACTCAACTGGCAGCCCAGGGGCTTTGCCAGCCATGAGCCCACTCCCTACAGTACCTGAGCACACAGACCCAGAGCTGGCAGTCAAATTCAACTGAGAGTCCAAGCCATTAGGCAACTCTGTGGTGATGAGGCAGCCCAAGGTCAAGGTGGAAAGTCAGTCTGCAGGGCAGAATCTAACTCAGTGGAGTCCATGGACAAGAACAGGTATGGCTGTGACACAGCTGGAGGCAGGTATTCTTACAGTGTAGCTCAGGCAGGGACTAAAGGCCCAAGCTCATGCTTAAATGAAGCTCCTGGGCCTGGACAGAGGTGAGGCTAGTCAGGGCCATTAAAACCTTGTTTTCCATTCAGGGGCTAGAAACTAAATAAAAGTAATTTCTTCTTTATCCATTTTATCTTTATAATATGCAAAAATTTATTTTTTTTCCTTTACATTTTATTTTTCAGATTGTCAATGGCTACTTTGTACACTTCTTTGCACCGACAAATCTTCCAAAGTTGCCCAAGAATGTTATTTTTATAATAGATATTAGTGGCTCAATGTCTGGAAGAGAAATACAACAGGTAAGTTCTTACATTACTATACAGTCCCAATAAAAGAGCCTCTGTTGTGATGGAAGGGACGGGATGGCTTATAGTGCATACACGCTGCCTGAGCTACACCAAGTGGTTTTATGCTGTGACCTTTCTAGTGCTCAGCACCATAAGTACTAGTTTGAAGTGTTAGTGTAGAACAGAATTCTATACATTTAGGCTATGTTTACTTACTCATAAATATTATTAGTTCAAAAGTCTCAATATCAACATTTCCAGAGAGTTCCATCACAAGTACTGAACAGCTCCAAAATTAAAATGTGTATACAGTATTATGTGCATTATCTATGTTATTCATTCCATCTCTTCTGGGAAGCAGCAGTTCTTTTTGTAGACAGGACTCCTCGTTCGCAGAGATTTCAGGTTTTGGTGCTGCATCAAGATATCCATGCTTGTTGGCATATGAACCTTTCTGCCAACCTGTACCCATTTCCCATCGCTTTCAATTTGCCATGCCATCTTACCTCAGTGTAAGCAATGATCCATGATGCAAGACCTGAGTTTTCTTTCAGCTAAAAAGATTTACCAGTTGTAATTGCAACTGGCTGACTTCACTAGAGTGACTCTGAAATAGACGCAGACTGGCAAGGACAAAACAAGCTCAGAATTTTTGCAGGACATACTGTATAAAAGTTGAAAATATCCAAATGCTGAGACATTAGTCATGTAAAATCTGCAAGTGCCGATTTCATTAAATGTTGAACCATACATTTAAATCTCTTTGTCTTATAGACAAGAGAAGCACTCCTAAAAATCTTAGATGACATTAAAGAAGATGACTTCTTCAATTTCATACTGTTTGGTAGTGATGTACACACCTGGAAAGAAACATTAATCAAAGCCACTCCTGAGAATTTGGATGAAGCAAGGAAGTTTGTTCGGAGCATTGACACTGAAGGCAGTAAGTACTTTACTGGACTTGACATTAAGTTGTTTTGTAAGTTAATTTGTCAATTCAGTCTGTGAAGACAATGCTACAGCTTTTTTTTTTTTTTTAATTACTGGTGAGACAATCCTACAGTTGAAATTTATCAGAATGCAACAGCTATTTTTCCTTATGTTTCCAAAGTCCAGGTATTTTTCTGTCTAAATATCCTCCTGCTTGCAAACCCAAATATTTCATTTTCATACTGCAATGAGATCTCATCAGATTCCAGTGAAAAATGGGCCTGTATTTTGACTGTCTGTGCTGAAACCAGATTTCTATGTCTACCTTGCAGTGACAAATTTATATGGTGGTATAATGAGGGGAATTGATATGCTGAATGCTGCTCATGAAGGAAAGCTTGTGCCCAAGAGAAGCGCTTCTATAATTATCATGTTAACAGATGGCCAACCAAATGTAGGTAAGTTTCTCTTGGATGGAATAATAGAGTGAGTTAACTAACAAAAAATGCAAATTGGCCTCCATCTTTGACTTACGGATGTTTGAATGATTTAAATGCTACTATACCAGCATTATACTACTAAACCAAGTTTTTGATAAGAAATTTCTTTCCTAAGAAATTCAAACAGGCTATATGATAATTTTATCTATGAAGAAAAACCGAACTTTTTCTGGTTTGATGCAGGCATATCAAATACACAGGACATTCAGGCACATGTTAAAAAAGCCATTGAGGGAAAATATACCTTATACAATCTTGGTTTTGGCTATGGTGTTGACTACAACTTCTTGGAGAAGATGGCGCTGGAGAATAAAGGATTGGCTCGTCGGATTTATCCTGACTCTGATGCAGCCTTACAGCTCCAGGTACAGCAATCACCACCTAAATTAGATGAGAGATAAATTTGGAAAACTATACCAATGTTCTTATTTTGAACTAATCAAAATGTAATCTGTTACTGAGATAATTAAAAGTCTTCTGTAATCAGAATATTAGTTGTATTTAATTTTCCCTTTCCCTTATATAAGCAGAAAGTAGGAGGACAGTAAAAGGGAGATGCTGTGGGCTATGGAAGAGGGTTCAAAACTTGGCATAGAGTGACACAAATCATGGTTCTGGAGGACACTTCCATGTGCAGCACAATTGCTGCAGTCATCATATCTCCCATACCTCACAGATCATGTAGTTAATGTCACATCAAAGGAAGGATGACAGAGCATAAAGACTCTAGATATTTTGTTTTATAGGAACTTACTGCAAGCAGGTGTATCTTACCATACCATGGAAGCATTTTATAGTTGTATAAAGCATGAGGAGGGGTATATGCAGTGCAGAGTTGACCTTTGTTACTTCTCACATTCCAATAGCAGCCATTTGAAAAATTCACCAAAGAATTTAGATACCAGATTTCATTGCAAGCTCTGCCAAAATCAAATACCTAGTCTCCTTTTGTCATTTCAGTCTCTGTAGGGAATGGATCTAGAAACTTACTTCTATCAAACAGGGGGAAGCTTGGGATCCCTCTTGATTAACATTGATAGAACTCATCATCCACAGCTTGCTGTTCTCAGATATTTTTCCTCTTTCTTAATGAGACTGAAAAGTTTGAATGTCCTTTCTCATTTCCATTATTTTAGATTTTTTAGGCCTTATACTCTGAGATTTAACTAAATATTTAAATATTTCTTCTAAAATACACTTCTAGTTTTCATTGCTGAAATAGCAGGGTGATTCTGGGTACAGATCTACTTATTAATTAAAGAAACAATGATAGCTAAATGTTTTCTTTCTTTCTTTCTTTTTTTTTTTTTAATCCTGTAGGGGTTTTATGATGAGGTTTCAAATCCCATGCTCACAGATGTGGAGTTGAACTACCCAGAAAATGAAATATCAGACCTAACTAAAAACAGTTTTAAGCATTTCTATGATGGGTCTGAGATTGTGGTGGCTGGGCGTTTTATAGACAACAACCAAAACTATTTGGCTGTAGATGTGAGAGGTGAAGGCGTAAGTATGGATTTCTTTAACTTCAGTAAGGTATGCAGAATGTTCAAACCTGGCAATACTTAAAATATTTACTGGAATTTCTTTACCTCAGTGGCAGGATGCATTACTGTGTAAGTCAGAAACTAAACACACTAAAGTAATTGCTTTTAAAACTGCAGATTACTTGCCTAACTCAGTCAGGTGTACTAGGGTCAGTCTGGGACAACTTTGTGCAGTGTGCCTGGATTAGCTTTGCTAACAGATTTTTTGTTTGTTTGTTTGGCTTTTGTTTTGGTTTGTTTTTTATTAGTTTATTCTCTAAATACCCTACTTGGTTCTTTCAGGAGCAAAATGTTCAGTGCTCACATACAATAGTCTTCATTGGGTGAAGAAAACTGATGGATAAGCCAGCTGATTGTTTGAAATACCTTTCTCTTAAAATAGAAGTTTACTTCTAATACAAACCAAGTGACCTAAATACCTCTCCAGAGCTGGATTCTGTAAAAGTATTTGCCCCGATATTCAAGAAACACAAGCATATTATAGAGCGTGTTATCATAAATACTGTGAACTGCATATATGTCCCATGCACTGTGGTGTATTAAATATATTATATAGAATTAGGTATATTTCAAATACAAATAATGTATTATTAGTAAGTTAGCCATATGTTCCTGTATGAAAGTGGCGTCATAATCAAAGTTCTTTAAATCCTGAGTAGCCAAATTCTAATGCACAAAAATGCCACGTGAATTTGGAAACCTCATTACGTCCTATAGCTACACTATTAACCTTCACAGAAGCAATGGAACAAAGATCCTGACGCAACACTGACAATTTCCTGGGCAAGGGGCAAGTGCTGTGCAGGACCAGACTGTTTTTCAATTTAATAAGATTTTCAGATGTGAAGGTCTTGATTTTGGGAGGTTCTGAAGTCCCTGGCTGCTTATGATACAGAAAAGTTTCCTTATTCCTAACAGGCTAATGATGCCCTGTCATATACTACACACCAAGATGCTGAGCAAACAGCTAAAGCTTTCCAGGAACAAGAATACATATTTGGAGAATACATTGAAAGGCTCTGGGCTTATCTCACCCTTGAACAACTCCTGGAAAAACGGTAATTAGAATAACATCTTAGCTATGAAACTGTTAAGCCATCTGACTGGTGCAACTTCTCAGATGTGAAGCCGAAATTCACATCATGCTGAGGTGCCAATGGGAAAGCATAAAAAACAGTAAGGAAAATCCCCCAACATATTCTCCTCCCCGATCACAGTATTCCTGGCCCAAGCTGCAAATTAAACAATTTTAAGTTACTACAAATATTAAGGACAGTTTTGCCTTTTTCTTGGATAGCCAGTGGAACCAGATGTGCTCTTAGACTGCAACAAATATTATCCCTTACGGATGTTAGCTGCAGAGAAACAACTTCACTTTAAAGAAAAATACCTAATCCAGAGTTCAGCGAGTAATTTAGCAATCATTGATGCTAGAGTCTCTATTCAGTATTGCAGCTACAGGAGAAGAAAAGGAGAATCTTACAGCTGAAGCCCTGGATCTCTCACTAAAATACAAGTTTGTAACACCACTGACATCCATGGTGGTAACAAAGCCAGAAGACTATGACAATCAAGATGGGATTGCTGATAAGCCCATTGAAGGTAAAGTAAAATTGTGAAAATGTCTATATTTGAGAAACCAGGTGTTCCTTTCATGTTCCCCTAAAGAAAGGCTTTCATGTGGGTACAGGTTTAAACATGTATCTGAAAAATCTACCTTCCAAACCTTGCATGTGTATGGTTTATGCAAAATTACTTTTCTTTGTAAAGCTCATTTCCATCAAACCATTCTTCATTACTAAGTCATACAGACAAAATACTATCAATTCAAAATAAGTGTATCTTAAGCTAATTATATGAACTGTTACATAAAACCCCCTGAAAATCAAAACCCATTTCTAATCTAATAATCCAGCTATGTTCAATTTGGTTCACATCATTTTCTACATATTTCAGTTTAGGGGTAGATGTAGTAATTTCTACATGAAAGGGAAAAACGTGCATGAGATCTTCCTTGTGCAGGATGTATCAGGTGGTGAAAAGATGGAGACTGTATCTGTAAAACACAGTATTCGTATATATTGCAGAGAGAAGTGCAATTATCTTGAAAGTGCACAATTTGTTCTCAGCTCTGATACTTTGGCTAATTATTAATTCCTTGCTCAGCAAAACGCTGCGCTTATGTACAGTTCAGCCTCTTTGTTTGATCTGTGTGAAAAAAAATTATTCCTTTTTAGCAGAGTAAAGCAAATGCTGTCTGCTCAGTGCAGCCCAAAGCAACCCTGCCCTCATCTGTGTGTGTTGTTTGGGCAATCCTCATTTCTCTCTTATTCAACAGGTCAGACCAACCTCTTGTTAGGCTTCTCAATTGCTTCTGTTCACATCCATTATTTTTTCCCCCAACATTTGCTTAGTGCCCCTAAAAGTTCCTCCCAGGCTCTGTGTGGGCTCTCTGCTGGCTTCTAGATGAAAAACTTTCTTGTCTGAATTTGGCATAGTAACTTAAGGCCTTTTAGCATAACAGAAATGCTTACTGGAGGTTAGTGGGTTTTTCTCTCAGCGGCGCTAAGTCCTGAAACCAGTTATTGCTAAATGCCCTTCAATTCTAACTAATTCTACCGTCATTCTTCTGATAAAATTTTTGCAGTATTTTTCATAACAATCATAATGGGATACTGACATAAAAACATGTCATGTTTCATTTAACATTCAAGTCACAATACAACATAACAACTTTAAAGTTTACAGCTCGACTCCTTAAGATGGAAAAACTTAGCCAAACATCTGACAGAAGCGGCATCCACTCAGTGTGATCTTCAGCTCTTTTGTTTTCCCTTTCCAGGTACTTGTAGTACAAAGGCCCTTTTCTCAAACTCTTTCCAAGTAAATCCTCTTTGTATATAGAGAGTATAGAGCAGCAATAGGAGAAAATACTCAAAAAAGTGCTGCTGTTTAAGAAACAAAAATAATTTTTTACACGTGCTAGAGCCTAGGTTCACAAATAGGATTACTGAACCATCCGGTCAGTGTTAATAGAATGATGCAAATGCCTTGAAAACTGTAAAAGAGTAAAACCAGTAAGGAATATTTTGTAATGTGGAAATGGATAACAATAAAACAATTACTAATAGTGCTCTTGCCATATGCATAATTAATTGCAGTTTTGCTGCCCCACATAACAGCTTTTTATTTTCAGTGTGTTTCTGTTTGATCTGCAAATATTGAAGTGTATCATTGGAAGAAATGGAACTGTAAAATACTGAAGATACCTGGTTCAATTGTTAAACTGTTTTAATTATTTTTTTTTATTAGAGTATGTTTTACACAGGGTCAAGATCCTTCATGTCTAATCATACAACTGAAACTGTAAATTTCTCTTTTTTCTTCCCTTTACTTCTTATCTGCCCATGGTAACAGCTGAAGGTATGTACATTTCTTATCAAATTTACTTACTATTTTTGACTGTTAGAGATGGATTTCCTGAATCGCTTACTTGATCTAGGACACAATATTTTCATAAAATTCTTGGTGAATCCCTCAAGCTGGAAAAGTTTGTTAGTACCATTTTCAGTGTGGTTCCTCCTAATCTGATAATTGCAGCGTTCCACCATCACAAAATTCAGGCCCAGTACAAAGGAGTTGCTTTCAGGGCTGCTGGCTCCCAGTTACTTGTGAGCAGCAGTCTCGCATCCAGAGACATCTTCAGTGATGATGTGATTGCTCCTTCTTCAGCACAAAGCCCTTGTCTTCAGACACCACTCCATAGCTTCAGACATAGAAAGAGAAGAAGACTAGAAAACTGTGGAAGCAGGTGGTAAATCTCACTGACTTCCCAGCAGTAGTTTAGAACAAGATGGCATAATGGAATCAGAGAAGAGCAGGTTGTCCCAGCCCCTTACAGAGCAAACAACATGCCTTTGGAGAAGTAACAGTTTTGTTGAAAAGTAGGGTGTGCTTTCTGCCTGTTCATCACATTTGCTTTGTTGCAGTACTAAATGCAACATATATATAAATAAAAACTTTTGGCTAAGTTTTTCTTTTTTTAAATATTTAGAATAATTACAAGGTTTTGGTGGAAGGGGGGAAGTGGGAGAGCTTGTTTTTTAGTCTGTCTAACCTCTAAAATAACATTTTGTTTCATTCACAGCACAGGCTGACACACATATTATACCAGGTAAGTAATTAGTTTAATGACAATTTCTGAATGAAGCATCATCTGTCAAAGGAAGTTGATTCAGACAAATGAAGTTACCAGAAAGGGAAAAATTGCCTTTTCTGGGTTTACAACTGTATTTTAACAAAGATTATCAGATTCTGCTCACTGCTAAAATAGTGCTCGCTGCTAAAACCACTCTTAAAGGTTGAACAATACTAGATGACAGAGTGTCAGCTAAACAGCTTTTAAGCAGTAAATGCCAGTTCATCAAAGGACCATTTTTCCTAAAAGCTGTTTCCCAAGAACAGAGGATGGACTTGAATTTGGAATCTCCTTTGGAATTGCATAAAGCAAGGGAGTATGATGTCAGCATCTCCGGCTAAATGAATATTTTCAGTTACTTATACAAAAAGAAATGGTTTTAGTCGAGAGAGAGACAGCAGCTGACCCTTCAGATGGCTGGTTGGGCAGTCTTGGGAATGGGAGAGTTAGATTTCAGCTTTTGCTCTGCAGATTAGTCTCAGTGTCTCTCTGTCTAGTTTTCTCAAGTCTCAATTGAAAAGACTTAAGTTCATTTTGGAAAAAAACAAATGTCAAAACCTCAAAAGTTTTCAATGGATGATGCTGTATTTCCTTGCTGATAGACAGCTTAATCCTTAAGTCTGAGACATTTGTGTCCTACAGATACATGACTTGGGCCCTGTGGAAACCCTCAAAGCAATTTAGACTATGAGTGGTATCTGTCTCTATCCTGAAGCTTTGCTTGATTCAAAAAGGGCACAAACCGACATTCCATGGACTATATGCTTTAAAAACTAGGAAGGAATTAGCAATTTACCTAGCACACCAACTTCCTAATATCTTACATGAGCTGTGCAGGTAGTGTGTAAATATTCCATTTTGATGTGAGCTTTTGTAATATATTTTTTCTTTACTTTCTGCAGTTTCACAACCATCTTACCTATATACAGCACACCCCACATGGTATACTAGTGGTGAGTAGTTTGAGTAGCATCTGCTTAGAAGGAGAGCAGAAGAGGGTTTTTAAGACTACGTTGCACTATTAAGAGTCTTTTAGATAATTTCTTTCTACAAAAGCAGTCATTTTTCATCTCCAGTGTGCTAGTATTTTAATTTACTTTAAACATATTTAAATGTCTTTTAAAGGTCAAGTCACTGAGCTTATATATAGTCATTTTCTTAGTCCTCCCTCCCGTTGCTAGGCTTTGTGTTGATAACTGCCTGTTCTCTGTTCAGATGAACTTTCTGCCCTCAGCAATACTGTCATGGTCCTGAGGGACAAGCACATAGAGGTGGCCATCTTGAACCTACAAGCCGTGTGCCACATTTTGCAATGGTGAAGAGACCCAGGATATATGTCACGTACCTGGGAAAGATGAGGGGGGGGGAAAGGATACGGTTCACTTTGGGGAGGTGGTAGCAGCTTCCTTGGGACCCCACCACTCCTTTGGAGTATGGGCTGGACTAAGCTGGGCATAGAGCTTGTGCAGGGACCAGTTCCTGCTGATCCCCAGCATCAGCAGTTCCATTGCCACAGTGTTAAATGTTCATGTGGAACTTTGAACCTGTGTATCACTATACAAATACCAGTGATTTACCTTTACAGTTGATGGAGATCCACACTTCATTGTACCAGTGCCACAAAAAGATGACGCCATTTGTTTCAATATCAATGAAAACCCGGGTACTGTGTTAAATTTAATAAGTGATCCAGTTACAGGTGAGTTTTTAGGTTTTTTAAAGGCAGTAAATCAGGATACTTACAACAAAATGTCTTATGTTTAAAGGCTGTTTCTTTTATACTGTGTAAGCTTTTTCCCCAGCAAAGTTAATAAGAGTTCCTGTAGCTGTGATAGCATACCATTACCATGGACTGTGTTTTCACTTCTTGGAGCAAAGTGAACTTTTAAATTTTGATTTAAAACCACTGTGAGAGTTGAGTGACATCCTTTGTCTCAGTGAGTAGTAGTACAAGCAATAAAACAATCCTTAGGTTGCCATTTCATAGAATAGCTGGTAAAGAGAGACTGTTGTCACACAGGCTATTTGTGCCCATCACAGACTCTTTGGGCTCTAGGTAATACTAAACTTTTTTCAATAAAGTGATTGTTGTCTTGTGGAAATCCACAGAACAGCACCCAGAGCTTTACCCTACTTTGGCACAAATAGGCACAAGTAATTTTGATCTATTTTTCAACTCATATTTGTTTCCTTGAGTTGTTGATAAAATTTCCATGACACTCATTGACACCAGTTGATCAGGTCCTATCTAAAAACAATACTTGATGTTTCCTATTTATATTAGGCATCACAGTCAATGGAGAACTCATTGGTGATAAGAGAGCAAATAATGACACAAAGATCCAAAACACATACTTTGGGAAAATTGGCATTGCAAATAAGTACCTGCATTTACAACTGATAGTAACTCCTGAGAAGATCACAATTAAGAATGGCAATGAAAAAACAGGTTTCACCTGGCTTGACTCAGTCACCGTGCAACAAGATGGGTAAGGCTCATAGAAAGAATATCAGGCTCCTGTATTACTTTCTACGCTTTCGTTAGTGTTGATCAATAACATACTTAAAAGATTTGCTGTCTGAATATACAAAAGAAAATAATGTGAAAAATGCCTGAGAAATGCAAAAGAAACCAATTCAAGTCCCGCTGGATTCTGCTCTCTGCTTTGTTGTGTAACTGCTGAATGGTTAATCATAAATTCCTCTGCTTGGAATAAATAAGTAAAGAATTTTCCCTGATTTTCTATTACTATGACTAAGGTAAAGCTAGATGTGGTATTGTGTGCTTAATGCAACACTGTCTTGCAAATACTTAAAGAGTAACTTTAGACATAGTGTGTAATCTTTCACAGACATAATAATGTGCTGTAAAATATCTCCTTTTTAAGAAATGGAAATTGTAGTATTTCTAGAACAGGTACATTTTGCCCTGTCAGCAGGTATGTTTTTCGTGAGATGTATCTATCACAGAATCGTTTATACCTGTGCAAAAAAAAAGTTTAGAAAAGGAATGGGCAGCAACTCCTCATCATTATCATTTACATTTTCATTGTGTACCTGGAACAGAATTACTAACTTTTCAAAGCATGGCACTGCAACAGGAAGAGCACCAGAGCAAAACTCTTATTCATACAGCATGCTTATTTTTTTTATTATGATAGCCAAATTGGTCACATCACTAACACAATCAGAAGCAAATCTTTAGCCCAGCACTAACCTAGACAGTTCAGGAATTGTCTTTTGTGAAAAACAAAGGGAAAAGGTGTCAGGTCACATCTGGGCAAGGAAGTGATGTTTTTATCGATAACACTTTTATTATTGAGCATGAGGTGCTGTAACTACATATCACTAATCTGTGATGAAATGCACAGTTATAGGATGAGTGTTGGTAGAAATATCTTGCTGAAATGTTGGAAGGCTGCATAGCCTTTTACAGTGTAATTTAGTGTGAGTCTTGGACTGTTTGTGTACACACACAGATTCACACGGACCAAACTAGGCAGCAAAACCTCTATTTTAAAAAACATGGAGCAATTTATAAAGCCATATTTGTTTGTTGGACATGTTTCTTCTGAAGTTGTTTCTCATTGCTGTAAACTCTGGGAAGCACAATGCCCTAAGTCAAGTTTTTCTTTTTTCCTCAGTTTAACTTTGACAATTAATAGAGAAAAAAATCTGGTGCTTTCAATGGGCAGCGGTGTCTCATTTGTTATTGTTTTGCACCAAGTATGGAAGAAACATCCTCTCCATCAAGATTTCCTAGGACTGTATGTATTGGAAAGTGATAAACTGTCTGAACAGACCCATGGATTATTAGGTATAATTTCATTCAGTGTTTTCATGCTTGTCTTTCTTTATGAGGCTACATAATTATTTAGACACAATCTTGTACTTAGCCTTTCTGAACCGAGGTAATGGAGGAAACTGAGATGATATTGATCAGCTGTATTAAGATTTCTGACAAAATATTCTGGGCTCAGACTTTATACATTAGCTTTTCATAAATTCCTCTGCTGCTGCTGAAACCACTAGATTGTCCTCACCGGCATTTTTAAAGCTCTTTATCTTGCTCAATCCCACCTACAGATTTATATTTTTTTTCTTGCTACACTATTCCTCCAGTCTCTTGGATGGTTTGATCTCTCCTTTCATCTCACCACCTTTTTTCTAAGTACTCAGAAAATACATGTGTTTGCTTGATCAAAATTTGCCAAACAATTGCTGCATCCTTGTAAGAAAAGAAGTTTTTAAATTACAGCTTGATTTACTAGCATATATTAAAATGACAGAATGGCTTCTATCATCTAAGATTTTCCCCATGGTAACTAACATTCTTTATTCTAGAAGGTGAAGTTGGTAACTCAGAGATCAAAATTTTGACCCCATTGAATCCTTTTTTCTGCCAGTGTAGTGGGTTTGGTGGTGTGCATTCTCTGTGGGAAAAGGCAGAGGTAGCAGCCATTTTCCCTAGCCTTCCCATTTTGACTTAGAAAATCAGGTAAGGGCAGCAAACATTCACTTTGGGTCTATCAGTTTACTCACTGTGGAGAAATATGAATTGCTGTGAACTTACTCTTCTCAGTCTTGGTATGCACTTCGAGGCCTGAGGAGAGCAAGTCAGGGTATCAGTGCTAGTACGTTAGATCCATGAGTCATGGGAAATGCTGTAACAAAACAGAAAAAGAGCAGATTAGGGACAGAAAGTTACTTATGCTTTCCTGCTCTGGTCTCCTCAGGCTAAAGGACTTGTCCACACAGAAGTTGCTCTGCTATGGTATGGACTCTTAAGTAGCAAGAAAATTGCAAAAGCCCACATGACGTGGGGATACCATGTTACAGTTCACCAGCTTACACATCTCATCACTATTTTCATTATCTTTGACTTTGCCTCGATACTTCGCTAAGTAATCTAAACCCCATGCTCATTAGAGTGCTCAAAGCACCAGCAGCATCCTGCACCAGCCCAGATAGGGCAAAACTGTGCAAAAGCTAATCCTGGCAGGAGTACAAAAATTCCTTAGATGTCAGCCTTGTTCTGAGCGTAATCACATCCAAAAATTTCAGAGATCAACACATGCATTATTTGATAAAAAAAGGCTAAAGACGTGGAGAGTATGTGATAAATACAACTGAATAGACAAGACACAAGGTGAGGATATCTTGAAGGATATTTAGAAAAGGCTAATTTTACTGCGTGCTCAGAAGTCGGAACTTAGATCCAGATGATATGCATATGGTTTATAAAAAGAAAATAAGACCGTAGGCATATGTTCAACCTCGCATGAAACTTGGTGTTTGCTTATCCATTCAAAACCCTGAAGGGATGTGCAAAAACAACATGGGAATGTGGAAATTCCTGGGTTTCTGTTTGGTTTGTTTCTGTTTTAATGTGTGCAACATGCCTGAAATGGTAATTTTGGCTTCTATTTTTAGGACAGTTTTTCCACCGCATTGACTTCACTATACTTGAACTTCATCCTGGGTCTGATCCCAAGAAACCAGATGCTACAATGATTGTTAAAAATAATGAACTGACGGTAACAAGGTAGAAAACTAATCAAGTCTTTAGCAAAGACTTGGGAAAGATTACATTGTCGAAGTGCAGTTTCTGCTTTGATACTCCCATGACTGTGTTTTCCCTTACAGGGGCTGGCAGAAGGATTACAGAACAGATCCTAAGCACGGCGTTGATATTCCTTGCTGGTTTGTTCATAACAATGGAGCTGGGCTGATAGATGGTGTTCATACAGACTATATTGTTTCCAGTCTGTTTTAAACAGCTACAACTTCCTCCAAATTCATGGGCATACAGAGTATTTGAAAGAATAGTATTTTTCGTGTTTAAAAACTATTAACATTACATAAACTTACCATGTTTGGCAATGCCAAGATAAGACGGGTTCTCACAGAGAGTTTTGCTGCATATTCGATCAAATCTCAAGGGCTAAACAGCTATTCTCCTTGTGGACAGATAACACTTATCCCCCGAAATATCCTCATTTTACTGAATTAATCTACTAGTTTTAAAACTGTGACTTAAAATTCTACTTTGTAAAATGTAACAGAAATGTTCTAACCAATTTTAAATCAAGAATTGAGTGTCAGGAGCAATTTAAATAAAAAGACTAGTACTTAATGCCTTGTTCCGTTATTCCAACAGCTATCAATGTTTTCATTTGGTTTCACAAAGCCCAGGATGAAATCCAACACGAGGACAGCTGACAGACCAGTGCATATTCTGGGACAATTCAGTGGTCCTTAAAACCATCTGAGCACGTGACTGCGTGGTGCTGAGGGCCGGTGCAGTGCCATCATGCGAGATGGCTGTTAGCATCCAGGGCTTCCGTACTTTAGTGTTTTAATTTGAACTTAACTTTTGAATGCCCAGATCTTTATAAATCAATGAAATATCACAGTTCCAAACAGCACTCGGATTTAAGTAAGAATAGCTGTCTTTTGGACAGTATCTTTTTCCTGTAAGACCCTTTACTGGAATGCCAGCAAAATCTTCCAGTAACACTCCTCCCTCTGTTCCCATAACAGAATTTATGTACATGTTTCAGGGCAAGCAGTGTCCCAGTTATTTATATCTTAATTTTGCAAAGTTTAAGCTATTAGTTCTAAAGCAAAAAATAAGTAGGTTTCTTTCTTTCTTTCTTTCTTTGAGCTGTTTTTCAATTAAATCAGCTGTAGCAAGGCAATCATAGCCTTACATGGCAAAGTAGAAAATGTCCATAGTATGGTAAGGCAAGGAGAGAAAGTCAGCTTGTGGGAAACTAGAATGCAGGCACACATGAGGGAAGAGAACTGTAGTGGGAAAAACAGAGATGACATCAGATGCGATGGATTAAATTGGAAGAACAAAAGTAGAGGTGAACAAAAATCCAACAGAAAAATCAGGGAAGAAAAAAACAGAGGAAAAATATACTTACTGTTAAATTTATGGGAGAGACAAGCCTCCTGGAACCAAAATCTTTTACTAAAAGCAGAAGTTTTTTAGAAAAAGAAGAAAAACAATCCATTCTTGTGGGTAGGGGGGTTGTCACAGTGGCTAGATATCTCTGCCTGCTAAATTCAGACACAAATGATGAAAAACCAGTTTCTATAGAAGGTAGAAACTGAAAAATGGGAAGGTAGGGAGAGAAACAGGCAGGAGTGAGAGAAGACTAGAAAATTGAAGCTAGTAAGGTTAAGTTTACATGGTTCTGAAGTTTTATTCTAACATAATGAATTAGTTGGAGTACGATAAAATAAAGCAATGATCCATTTTGGATGCTGAGATAGGAGCTGTGGGGCTGCTCCTGCACTCGCTTGCTCCATTAACACAAAACCCCAGAGCAGCGGACGCAGACCTCGACCTACCCGGCTAGCAAAGTTTAGGCACGAGGCAACACTGAGCGCAGCCTCAGCCAGAGCTTTCCTGTTTAATTTAGGGGGGCGAGACAAATCTCTGGAGCTGGCAGGAGTCTTGTTGGCTTCGACTGAATTGTCAGCCAGAAGCTGACCTCGGGGGCTCTGGCGTCCTTTTGTGTGGCTTCTGGGGCAGCCTGAAACTCCCACTTACACCGGAGGAGACAGAAAAATCTCCTTTTTAGTATGTAGTTCTTCCAAGGTTCCTGCAGCCTGGGAGATAACTGCAAATATAGCTCAAGGTAACAATAAGTGAGAAGTAGCAGATGGATGCTTACAGTTAGATAAAAGTTTTACTCCTGCAATATTGGTTAAAAGAGAAGAGTGTGAAATATACTGTGTATTCTGCACTGGAATTAGAAATTATAGAACGCAAAATATTCATTACTGTGTCTGCCTTCAGCTTCTTGAGCAAGAGAAAGGAGCGTAGGAAATCAGAAGCCCATCAGAACTCGCTTCAGGGCTTGGAAAGGACAGCAGGTGAGTGACTCGACCACAAATTAAGATCCAATTCAGGTGAAAAAAGGGTGGAATGCAACACATGGAAGGGAAAGCGCACGTGTAGAGGGGAAGAAGCACTGCAGAGAGGAGCTGGGCATCGCAGTAGCCAGGCACACCAGTGACACAGGGCTGCTGTGGAAGAGACACCCCTGTGGGTACCGCTGAGACCCGAGAGGCCCCATCAGCAGGGCTGGCCGCAGTGCGGATGCACGTTTGGAGGATAGGAACAGCTTTGCAGAGCTGTTATAAAAAAAGGGGGAAAACCCACCAACTGCGTAAAAAGTTGCTGTGAGGAAGGCTGAGAGCCGTTTTGCTTCCAATCCATCGAGGTTAGCAGGATCTGCCTCTTTGTGGAATCTGCCTCTTCGCAGCAAGGGAGATGCGGGTTAGCAGGGCAGCGGGCTGCCGGGGCGATAGGGAACGGCAGGCATTGCAGGTTTTAGGGGGTGGGTTAGAAGAGCAGCTCGCAAAAATGGTCTGCACACACCTGAGCCTCACTTAAAGCAGTGGGGACTGAGTGAAATATGCCCTCTGGCCATGCCTCACTGCTCCCTGACTTCCACACTGTTTGCTGTGCCTGCAGTTAGCGGGCAGGTGGAGGAGGGAACACGTAGACATCCTAAAACTGAGAGCAGGGAATTTTTAATTTGCAGTAAGTCTGCTGGTAAAACCCGGCATCAATAGCATGTAATTCTAACACCAAGTTAATTTATAGTGGAAATAATCTCCTGCCTTTCAAATTGGTAAGCCTGTTTACGATGTGGTGAAGCAAGTGATCCAGTGTTTCCAGTTTCCAAATTCCACATTGTTTGCCATGTGATCTGTCCAGCGACACCTGCATCTCAAAGGTACAAGCAATTCACGAAAACATGCCTTGGCAACACGTCTACACAACTCTTTCAAAAACCGGGCTTCTAGTTACATAGTTTGTTTTATCTTACTGACTTTGGCAAAAAATTGCTTCTCTTTTAGTCCATTGCTTTAAAATAATAAGTTTTTTCCAGTTATATGTTATTGGCAGGATAGAAAGCAATTTTTGTTTAACCTTCTGTAGTGCCGGCATATTTATAGGTCAAAGGTAACATAGGAAATTCTAAAACACAAAATCATTTTGGAATTAAAATTTATGAAAAAAACCTGAAGACTAAAACTACAACTTGCATTCCATGGGCAGAAGCTTCTGTGCGTATGTCTCCTCTGAACTGTTACCCCTGTGCACCACGGGCTGTTTTGAGTCATTTGTTATATGTAAAACGGCTTCCAATGTCTGCAAAATCTTGTATGAAACGGCACCAAAAAAAGCTGCGAAATTTCAGGGTTGAAATGCTGGCTTTGGCAACAAGCCAGAGGTCTGTTCTGCGGATGGATTTAAAGCAGAGCCTTGGGAACTTTGCAGCACTGAATGGGACGGTGTGTGCCTTGTCCTCCCCACGCGTGGTCCTATTGCCGATTTCATCAGCTTTGACCACTGTTGCGGATCAATCTCTAAAAGAACCTTCTTAATGCGGCAAGGCTGAGGGGTTTTTCTCCGTAAAATAAAAAAATGAGAGAAATGGTAAACTAATACTCCTTTAGCTTGTGTGACACATTTGTTGGACTGGGTGATGCCATGACTTATTTTCATTTGGAAACCTAGGTCTGTGTGTCCATATCAAGCTGTGAGCTGAAATTATCAATTTTATTCAGTTCATTCATATAAATCTTCAATGACATAACCACATTGAGTATTATAAACCATTTTAAAATAACAAACAAGCAAGCATGTACTCATCTTGGATATAATTATTTCAAGGTAAAATATTTGTGGTATTTGTATATAGTAACAGGTAAGGCTTTAACTGTGTGGTTTTCTTGATGAGCCAAAGTATCAAAAACATTTGGAAGCGCATCATTTGCATAGTTTTCTGTTCCAGAATACTCTTTTCTAGGGAGTTAGATCTATCGACCAGCAGGGAACAGGATCACTGGCTGACTCAAGCCTGTAATCTTTCTTGTATTGCCTGAAACAAAAGCAAACCAAGAGAAATTTGTGATAAAATAATCAGAAGGCAGGCCCAGCATCAACCTCTGGCCTGCAGATGGTACAAGGAGTCCGAGGGCCTGCGTGTGCCGGGGCTGGGGGCAGCGGTGGGGGGTCTGTGGGGACAGCGAGCAGAAGCCGCGCGCTTACAACATTCCTTCCACATCCCAGGAACTTGCTACAAGCAACCGAAATGTAAAAAAAAAAAATTTCTCATGGTAAATCCAACTGAAGAAACACCCTCCACATAAACGTGCAGCAGAACCTTACTTTATCAGGCATTTTTCACACAAACCATAGCCCCAGGGAATGATTTTCCCCTCCCTATGAAATAGGAACCTCGAGCCCTGTAGCATCACTGAACAAGCAACAAATGCAGGCTGTTAGAGAAAAACTCAAGCACAAGTTCCTATTATTTACACCAAAGGGGCGTATTCTTACAGGAAAACACTCCCTTTAGTTTCATTTTGTTTTGATCTGCGCTGTTTGGTGACAAAATGCATCTCAAAGCATGTCCGTCACTCATCCCAGATCTGTTACCTGGTAACTTTGTGCTCAGATCCAGACACACTTAGGAGTCTTTCGTCCGCTCGCTGATTGATGTTGGAATTGTTCTCAAATCGCACTTTTGAATAAAACTGACCTAAGCAACACACAGAGAAATAATTTTAAAATACAAAATATCTGAGTATTGGTGTTCATTTAACCGTAATGGCAGCTATAACACCAGGAAAGCCGCTGTCTGCCTCAGAAAACAAACAAACAAACAGACCACATTTGGAAGCTCCCTTATAAGTTCAGAATATTCCTGTGTTTCTCCTGTTATCCCTAGCATCCCTCCACAGAGAGACTCAGCCTTGCTCTGATGGGGTTTCACTACTTCTTTTTCTTTTTTCTTTTTTTCTTTTTCTTTTTCTTTTTTTTTTTTTTTCTCTGCAAAGTTTTTGAAACAACTTCAACTTCAGTCCCATCAGGATTTTGGGAGTTGAGAGGTTCAGAACCAGCTGGCTTTCATTTTCTAACCCTGACGGTTCACAATTTTATGTCCATTATTTATAGTCCACTATTTGACATCAAATGAATTTGCTGCATAAATTATGCCATTCTACAGCACTACTGAGGTTGAGCCCAACTATTATTTTAGCTTTATTGTAATGTTTTCTAAAGCCATACTAGTCTCTTTAGGGTGGTACCAGCAGTGAGCAGAAAGCATTATGTTATGTTTCCTGGGTGAGAGCTCCCCTCCTCGCAGAGGGGTGCAGTAAAGGGTGATGTTAGTTATCTGAAAAGAATAAATTAAATGTAAAGTTTCTCTTGAACCCCCGAATTACAGCATTCCTTTTCATGCTTTTCATGAGCTTGTCAGGACCGAAGTAAGTAAAATCTGAATAAGGGCTTACGATGTGGCTGACACCCCCCCCCCCCCCCCCCCACTATATTCTTCTTTCAGGACCTTAGTTACAATATTGTCTTTGCTACATACATTCGTAAAGATACATACCCAGCACTCCGCTGACTTGGTCAGAAAAGCGGTCGGTGTTCAAGAAATACAGCCCAAGGAAATCATCTGGAAACTTTACCAAGGAAATTTTTACTGTGACCGCATCAGACAACGATGCTGTAACGCTCCTTTCCTTCTCGACTGAGACTCTCAGCCTAGGAAGTAAATTATAACATTATTTCCAAGAAGAATATGAAGAAAGAATATGTATTTAACTAGCTGACATTAACTAATTAAAATAATTTAATTTTTACTTTTTGTCCCTTTCCTGCATTTTTCATGATCTATGGGTGGTGATTTTTAAGCTAGAAAATATTAAGTAACGTATCTTTTCTGTCTGCTGCCCAACAGGTCTTTTTCTTACCAGGTCACATACAAATACACCAACAGAGGAGAACTGTTCGCTGGTGAAAAACCTCATTATCCATAATGACAAGAAATGCTTGGATGGAAAAAAAAGAATACCTTTTCATCATTTTGAGGAGTAAAAAGGGAGACTAGATAACATAATTCAATCCACTTTATGGACAAGTGAAATAATTTTTTCTTAGATATTTTGTAAATTTAGAATATATATAGGTTTTTTCATCATCAAAAGCATAGGTTTTTTCAGACCCTGCCTTTCTTCTAACCCGTTAATTTGATGCTGACCCCAGGCTGGCCTGCGGAACACCAGCATCCTCCGTCATTCTTTGTCCCTTGCGGGTCTGGTGCGACAAAAACACACCGGCACGCGCTGGCGTGCAGAGCGCTGTGGCTGCGAGGGCTCAGCTGCTTGAAGCAGGGGAATCACTGTGCTTGGCAG
Source organism: Falco biarmicus (assembly GCF_023638135.1). Taxonomy (NCBI): domain Eukaryota; kingdom Metazoa; phylum Chordata; class Aves; order Falconiformes; family Falconidae; genus Falco; species Falco biarmicus. The sequence continues at coordinate 106,727,730 of NC_079291.1, forward strand.
ACGACAAATTATGGAAGGGCATAAGTCCAGCATGTTCTTCATTCCGTTTGGATTACAAAAATAATTGAAAGCAGTTGTTTTAGGACTTCTGTTATTGCCTAGAACTGCCTGGAAGGGAGGGAGCGCAGTGTGTCCTGGCTGCCCCAGACCAACAGCAGGTTCCCCCGGAGCTTTATCCCTACAATGCAAAAAAGCTGGTGGAGCTGGCAGCATTTAGCTCTTTCTTGTGGTGGGGAAGGATCCTGCTCTAATTAGTCTGACAAACAAAGTCTACGTTTCAAGCACCCTTTCTCCAACAGCGGGCACTTAGTTACAGGCAGCTATTCAAACGCTTTATGCCTCCCAATAAAAAAAAAATGTCAGCTGCCCAGATGTGAGTTATTGCTAAAACTGAGGAGGAAGAAAACTTCAGCCTGTGTGGAGCCCAGTGATGTATAAAAGAGACAGTAAATGTCAAAGCCATCACTTGGCGGTACCCGCCCGGCGGCTGGAGGCACACAGAGCCTGGGTGGCAGCCGGCACAGCGCCGGCGCAGGGGCTGCGGCGGGTTCTTTTCTTTGGAAGATAAATGTTCTGCCTCTGACGCTGAAGCAGAAAGGCAGGCGGTTGTTTTGCTTCTTTAAATCAAAAGGAATGGAGAATTAAAATCAAACCTTTTTTGTTCTCTGTACTAGAAATGGGACATTGGGAAGGTTCCCTGCTTTGGCTAACGCCGAGTTATGCACTGGGTAAGGGCATTTGGAAGCGTTTGCTTGAGCCAACGTGAAAACGGAGGCCTGGATGAGAAAAAAGATCTGATGGATTTTCAAGTTTGGGAAAGAACAGGGTGATGTTTCTTACCCCTGGATGGTGGAGGTGGCTGACTCCGTCCATGGCAGCCGAGTGCTCCCGTTATTGTGGCTTAGGACGATCTCATCCGTGGAGACATGGATTTGTGTGGGGGGATTCACATAGCTAATTGCAAACTGCACAAAGTGATTCACTCTGTCTCCAAGTTTCCCTGTCACCGTGAGGCCTTTAACAACATCAGCACAAGTTTGTCAAGCGACTGTGCTTTTAAGGTACAAGTGATCTCAATAAAACTGCGCCAGCTTTGTTGCTGAAACAGCTCCAGTCTTAGATCTAGTTTTGGGAGGCACAGTACGCCGGATTTCAGCTCAACGTGCCCCAGGGCTGTGGTGGGGTCACCAGAGTCCGTTTCCCCCCATGTTACCACCTCCTCTCACAGGGGTGGCTCTGCTCCATAATCAGAGAGCTGACAACTGGCGCCTGGGGGCCACAGCTCCTCCGAGGACCACAGACAAACCGCAGCACGTTAAGAGCATTCGTCTTTCATTAGCATGTAGGGACCGTGGGGCTTAGGGTCTCCATGTCCTCAGAAGCCCCCAGGGCTAGGCAGGGGAAAACCCTAAAGACCACAGATGTGACAGGAGGAGAAGGAGGTGACCCACAACCAGACCTGCGAGAAGTGCCCTCAGCTGTTGCAACAGTGAAAGTTAATATTGGCTAACAGGAAAAATTAACCACAGCCTCTCGGGTCACTGCCAGGCAGCAGTGTGACAGCCCTTCACGAGAGGGGGGTTATTCCCAAAGACACCAGCTGCTCTCCTAGACCACAGTGGCTCTCCTTGCCCGTGGTACCAGGGGCAATCTGGCTCACTCACCTTGCTCCGGGTCTGACAGCAGGTGGACAGGAGGCTGTGCTTTTCCATCAGTATTTAAACAGATTATTTCATTTTGTTTGGGTAATTGCAAGAGAAGCTGTGGATATTCGTTGGCTGAAAAGGCAGAAGAACAATATTAGCACACAAGGGAAAATCTAGCTTGTACCCTTTGGACAGGCACAGCAAAATTTATCAATTTATACCTAAAATATTACTTACAGCTTTTACAGAATAAAATTATTAAAATCCTCACAGTAATCATTATTGAAAAGCACACCCAGACACAGCATCTCAATATGAATGAAATGGCAGATTTTTAAACCTAGAGTTTATTAAAGGACAATGAGCCCTTAAAAAAGGTGAGGCTGAAGTTCTGCTGTACTACATTTCTGTTGGTGGTTATATCCTTGAGGCTTTCTCATGGGATATAAGGATATTTTCCACTTAGGTGGAAAGAACCAGCCAAGGTTTGCAAGAAGAGGTAAAGGGTTTTCATAGACTTGATGCAGTCAGAAAAAAAATTATATGAAAAATTATATATTGCAGTTATATTGATGATTAAAATAGGACTAGTATAGGTATTACTTACCAAGAGGTTGTGCTCTCAATTTGTCTCTTACCCTGGCAACTGAAATACTTAAAATTAGTAAGAAGAGTTTAATGAAACATTTTGCTCTAAGTTGGCTAGCTAACCTGGAAGAATGCTGTGACAGAAGCCTTTTTAGCAGAGCTCTTCCCTGACTTCTACAGAGAGCTTTGCTTAAAACAGGACATCCCAACGGGGAAAAAAAGCACAACGCCCAGTGCCTGTTCCAGTTGGGATCGGCTGTGCTGCTGGGGCACGCTCAGCCCAAGCTGTGTGAGGGTGTAGAGCTGTGTTTTCCCCAGACCCAGCACACCCACCCCAGCTCCTCTTAACACGACTGTGAGTAACTACCTACTGACAACAGCTTCTTGTTGCTGCCGGACTGGGGCTCAGCGCGCCATCGACCTGAAAGAAAAGGTTTTTCCGATGTTCCACTGGTTTGTTGTCATGCCTTGCATCTCCCTTCCCACCTTTTGCAAGGGAATCCCTCCCACGCGTTGCTCGGTGACGTTTTTGGATGCAGCCACGCGTGCACGTGTGCGGACCCCATGCAGGCAGCCCCCAGCCTCTTGCTTTGTGCTGTGGGAGCTCCCAGCACTGCCCAGCTCTGTCCCTGCAGCATCCTGGGGTTCCCTCTGCAGCATCCTGGGGTTCCCTCCTTGCAGGAGGCTGCGCCCCACATTGTCTTCACACAGCCAACCCCAGGACTGGTCAATTAGTATTTTTTACACCCATTTCCTTCAGCTTAACTCATACATGCTTTTCCAGATCTTTCAAATTTAGTTTCAGGAGGTGTCACACTTCATTTCAGGAGGTGTAATTATTTTTTATTTCTGAAAAGGGACCAAGGTTGTTTTCAAAAGTTTATAGGTCATTATAAAATATCTGTGGACTGAAGTACATATAATAAAAACTAAATTGTGTATGAGTGGGCATCCACAATCAAAATGTATTTATTAAAGTAACGTTGTTATGAACCTACATATGATACAAACTTTATAAAGTTATCCTGAACAAAACCAAAGGAAGAGCGCTTACCAGGAGGTGATCCACTCCTCAGCCTGTAAGCATCTGGAGAAAGACAAGAGAGTATCTGTATTTTATTCACGATTGCTTTACATATCTTACGGGAGCGTTTCGAACAGCAAATCTATAATTCTCCAGCTGCAGCTCCCGAAGCGAACTACCTGCAGTAACGGCGCCCACAGAACTCAAGCAGTGACCCCTGGGAAGCGTTGCCAGCCAGAGGGTGGAAACGGACAAAAACTGCTGAGAACTTGGTGAGGAAGGGATTCACGAAGAGGGATCTGATTGCCTGCTGGACACCGGGGGGCTCGCCCGCCTGGCACCTGGGGGCACGGAGGGGCGAGCAGCGGTGGGTGCAGCCAAGTTGCCCGTCCCAGTGCGAAGGCAGGTGCTTGTGGTGAGAGGGGACACCCAGCACCCAGCACCCAGCACGAGGCTCTGCAAAGGGGCCGGCTCCACGCAGAGCTGCAGCACCAGTGCAGGCTGGCAGCATGGTCCCTCCGGAGCGCTGCAGCCCCAGACCAGACTGCTGCTGGCAGTTACAAATCAGATGAGCTCAATGTGAGAAACTGCAACACCCAAAAAAGAAGATCAAAGCCTCCCTTGGTGGTCCCAGTAGCCCAGCACCCTGTTTGCCCCTTCTCCTCCCCAGCTGCTCTGGCTGTGCTGATCTGTCACGATGGAGAGCAACACTGCTCAGTGATGCTCTGCTGGGCACCAATGCCAGATCCAGTAGGAACATCCCTATGCCCTTCAGCAGCCATGCCTGCCTGCCCATCACTGATGTAGGGCTTGGCGCCTGCTACGGAAACAGGTTGTGCCGCTGGGGTGGCCTCATATTCTTCTCCTCTTGCAGCCAGAGGGAGCTTTGAGGGGGGGGCAGTGCCAAGCCCTGCATGCCCCTGGAGCAGGGCAGGACAGCTGCTGGGCCCTGCTTCTGCTCAGGGAGGCTTCTGCTATGGGAGTCCCCAGCGCCACACTGAAACAGGCAACCCTCAGAGAACAGCATTATAATTCCCTCAGCGCATTTCTGTGAAAGAACTAGAGCAAACCCAGGGCTCTTCGCTACAGAAGCATTGCCATTATAATGTGTTATCATAGCTGAGATTATCAGATTCATAACGCTGGAAGTTTAAAATTAATATTCAAACAGATGTATTATGTCCAGAAAGACAGAAAAAAGCCCGAATACCTAAGTCATCCTCAGAAGTCACTCCAAAGTATCTTGCGCTTACTTTTTTGACAGATGCTTCGCACATGGTAGGAAGAAGCAGAAAACATCACATTTACTGTTTACTAAAGGACTACTTTTCCTCATGAGTAAAGACAATTTTCGCCTTCAAGACTTTCTGAATGGAAGATTTTCTCCCTTTGCCCATGTTATCCACCCAAACCTTGCACGGATCTTGGCAGTCATCGCTTAGGTTTGCTCCACATGCTTTAACAAATCTCAGATACTTCCCACTATAGAACAACCACCACGAGCTCAGGTTTTTTCCTTTTTCTTTTTCTTTTTTTTTTTTTTTTTCATTAGAGACTGTTATGAAAATATGCTACTGGAAAAGAAGAAAACATTTACCTCCTACTGGAAAACTGCTGGGCTTCTCATTATCTAACACAGAGAAGAGGGACAGATCAGTATCATACAGTCAACACTAAATGACTTTACCCTTGTGCAAACCAGACCCACCCCCAAAAAAAAAAAAAGAAAAAAGTGTGTGTCGGGCTTCGGGTGATGAGCTTTTTTTGTGTTAGAGGACTGGCAGACAGAGCACATGCCAGACTCCTAGCGATGGTGTGCTTTCCTCCCCTGTGTTCATTTTTCCACGTTAACGCTACAGAGGAAAGTGCAGATTCCTGCAGTGGCAGCAATGCTGAGTAACAGCTGTTACGTTACTTTCAGTTAATACTTAAACAAGTTATTTTCCATTTCAGTAGTAGGGCCCACTTCACCTTTTAAAAAAGGCCCGTGTGGTTTATTTTGGAAGGAAGCTAATCCCTGACCTCCTGCCTCTGGCGTGGCTCCCTGCCGTGGCACATTGCTATAAGATGAGCCTATACCGGAGCCCCAGGAACAGCACGTTTCAGGAGGGTGATTCGATGCCCCCATTTACCAGCTTCGGTGGGTTTGTTTGCCAGCTCCATCTGCTGCTGGCCAGTGGGTTTGGTGACCACCATGGACGTGAGGGGTGTGACGAAGCTGTACTGCAGGGACAGCTCTAAGGCTCGTGCCTCCAGGGCTTTCTGCTCCTCTTCTTGTGCTGAAACACTAAAGTCTGGGTTAATGATGAAGAAATAACGTATAGAGGCTGTGAGCAGGTCATCTTCAGATTCTTTTTCATATTAGCTGTGTCTCAACAAATATTTTTTGTTATTAAAGGGCAAGTAGTCTTATTGGGATAACTCAGCTGTTCTCGTGCTTGAAATTATGGAGATGCTTAATTGTCTGCAACCCTGGAGCCTATGTATGGTTCAAATATGTAAAAATAATAGGTACATCAACTATTAAATGTCTTGTGGACATACTTATGGTTCTCTTTACTAAGTATTGCCATTCATTTATCTACAGACAATATTTTTGGATGTGTAACAACAGCTCAACACAATCCATGCGATTAAAATCTATTTCATAGTAATGTCATGAAGAATATATTATATTATGTTTTCATGTATGTATATACATAAATATATACACATTTAATGATACAGCACCATCATAAACTGAAAGGCACCCCATGTTCCTCATACAGTAATGAAGTCTTCTGCCAGTATACTATGTTTTTAATACTATCTGCAGAAATATTTCTGTTTCTTTTTGTTTTCTGATGTATCATTTGTGAATTAAGAATCTGAATTCTAAGTAGTTAAAACTTTGTAGTACAAAACATTAAAATAGCTTACGATTTTTCCAGAAGCTGCTGAATGGTTAAGTAAGCCCACAGTCTCTCTATGAAATTTCCAAAGATGTAACTTTGATTTTGAAATACTTGCTCCTTCTCTCTGATGTTTGCTTCTTCTTTAAGAGTCAAGCCACCAACATGCTGAAGTGGGAGAAAACTGACCATCAAAAAAGCAGTTCCAGACTTCTTTTGCAGTCATATTATTAGGCTTAAAAGAACATCTTTCAGTACCAAAGTGCCCTTTTTGTCCTTCAATTTTGTCTTTTCCCACTGGAAAATGCAACTCCCAACAGCCCAAGTTTTTTTTGGATATATATTTCTGGACTCAAAACAATGTTGAAAAAAGGAGGTATATAATTGTTAAATTTCAACATTTTTGAGATGAATAATTCAGATTTCTTTCTTCATTATAAAAATACAAACCAGTTCCCTAAAAATGCTTGAAGGGCCAAAATAGTATGGTTTTAGAAGGATTAAAATTGATGTTTGCTTGTTTGTGGATATACTTTAAGGTTTTTCGTTTGTAGCAAATTCAGGAGGGGAAAATTGTTTGAATTCTCAAATATTTTCCTGAAATGGGAAAACAGCTGAATGCCCAAATATAGAGAACATATTGTACACAAAAGACTTCCTGAAGTCTCCTATTGCACCATAAAAGACAGAAGGGAGATATGTTTTTCACAGTAAACTAAACACTTACTGACTGAGCTTTAATTTCTACTGGCAAAAGATCAAGCTCCTTGCTAATTTTCCCAGATACTACAATTTCCGATCCTTCAAAAAACAGCTCAAAATTGTTCTTAGTTAATCTCTCAACAGCATTTTCTGGATACTGCATTTCAATTTTCATTAATATTGGGGTAGCCACCTCTTGATAAAAGCCCTAAAGAGAAGCAGAGAAGAGAGAGTGTTCACAAATGACTGCAAAATTATGCAAAGCAGTATGTTGAATGTCTAAACCCCCCTTAAAAATAAGGCAGCAAAGCTTCTTCTCCAGCAGTCTAAGACTGCTGCATATCTAGAAAAAAAACCAAATTCCTTTCTTCCCAAGGTTCAGCTCACCTTGTCCAGCCAGGCTGGTGATGCCATATAAACTGTATCTCCCATGGTAATGTAAGTACCCAAGCAGCATCCCCATTATCACCATCCCACCCAGCTGGGTGTTTTACTTTAGCCACTTTCCACAGCAGATTTTTTAAGTTTTATTGATCCTGAGGATTAATCTTTCTCTTTCTGGGCTAGTGTTCAGCAAACAGTCTCTGCACAGCCAACCAAACCTGGTAGAAGTGGCTTCCCAAAAAAGAGAATGTGCCGAAAGTTCTAACGCCTCGTCAGATGGACCCCAAAGAGCCAGGCTGGTGGTGCTGCAGAGCCCTTTTGTCTGTGTGTGCCTCATACCACCCCGTTTTTTTTAGGGAAACCACAACAAACAACTTCCAGTGGTGGTACTTCAAGCGGCTTGAAAAGGGACCCAAGAACAGAAGTTTTCCCACCATCACCCCCCCAGACAATTTGTCTGTTTGCAGAGGTACAGAAATGAGTGAGTTTCCAGGTTTGACCAGATGCAGCTGATCTGAGGAGGACTCCAACGCTGAGTCATGGTTGGGGTACCAACCCTCAGATACCCCAAAATTAATAGATAAACTCAAACCCAACTCTTCATCTCAGAAAATCTGTGGCTTGGCTGCTAAGACCAGGCATAAGCTGTAGCTGGTAGATGGCTTTTCGGCACATTCCTTAGCCCTGACCTGGAGTTGCAAGGCTGCGTCAGCGTTTTCATAGATACGACGTGCTATTCCCCCGTTGCTTAGGGCCATCTTCTCCAGGAAATTATAACTGACATCAAACCCGAAGCCGAGGCAGAACAGAGCGCATTTCCCACTGACTGCTTTCTGAACGTTTTCTTGAATTACTTCCACATTACTCTCACCTGGAATTGAACCAACAAGCATACCCTTGTTTGGTCGGGTTTTTTAAGGTACACAAAGACAGCGGCGGGTTTAATGGAAAATAATGCCTGAAGTCTTTTAAAAATAATTCAGAATCAAATATTAAAAATATATGGGACAGAATCCCCTTAGCTGAATTGGAGATGAAAGCACCACTCGGTGTATGGGGTGTTAGACCCTGATTCTCCCCCCCAATGACTCGTACTAACTCCTACTCATGTCCTCATGGCGAAGTGCAAGATATTTTACAAGGCTGCATGGGCCAGGGGAGGGTTTTTAGGACAAAAGGGACACACACTACACGTCAACAGTGCAAGGGGTGGGAACACTTGTTCAAGCTGGGAAGACGAGTATCCATAAAAATGCTAAGTGTGATTTCGGAGAAGAATGGATTGGTTAATGGGGTAATTCAGACAAACTGCAAATTAACTCAGCCGTGCTTCTCTCCCAGCCCCCTTGTGTGATAAAGGGAAAAGATTTTCACCCCATCAGCTCACCCTGGAGGGCCGCAGAACTGCTCTACCTGCATTTCCAGGCAGGAGCTGGCACTGCCTGTAGCAACACATGGGAGCAGCTCTGTTTTTTCCCTCCCAGCCTGCTTTGCCGAGGAAGGCAGCATACGCAGTGATGCCACAGCATTCACCTGGTGTGTGGATGTGCAGCATGCTCAGGGTGTTTGAGACTCGGGCTGCGCTGAGCAGGTGGCACCGTAAGCTGAATTTTGCTAAAAGACCCCAAACAAGTAAACCAACCCCAAAGCAGTACGGATCCTATGACCTGAAAGGCGGACTGATCTTATTCAGGGGCTTACAGCTGAATTAATATTGCTGGTCTCGGAGAGGTGCTGGGGCCACACAGAAGTTAGATAAACTCCCGTTGAGAACAAGTGATGTTTGTGCCGTTGCATGGGGAGTTATTGCTTATTTAACCCACTATTTCTATCTCAACCCTCTGGTTTGTGCTATCAGAGCTGGTCACTAGTTAGGAGCTAGACATGGAAAAGAATACCAAACAAGAGGCACCTTGAAGATATCTCAAGTTTGGAGCAAGGAGGGTGGAGAAATCTAAGCAACACCCCTCAAATGGGACCATCCATAATATATGCAAAATTGCCATGTTTCGGCTCAAATGGGACCACACATAATATATGCAGAATGTCTGTGTTTCGGCTCTAAGTATTGTACTTCCACGTTACAGCTGTGCCTGGAGTATCTCCAGCATTTCCCTTCAGTTTATAAACTGTGAAGCCAATTTAGCAAAGCAGTTGCCAGCTAAAGGACGCGGAGCCCTGGGCAGGTGGGCTCTGCCATCCCCTCTGGCAGCCCTTGCCGGAGCCCTCCCATAACCATCCCCTCTCTGCCGCAGCTCCAGCGATAGCCCAGCCTGCTGACACCAAAGCTCTCCTGAAACGCAGACTGTGTCTCCCAACATCTGGGATGCAAGTGCAAAAGATAAAAAAGAATCGAGGGGAGAAGAGGCTGAGGCTGGTATTTACTCACCAGAAGTGGGCTGGCCGTCTGTCAGCAAAATAATCATGGAGACGCTCCGTTCGGGCAGCCTCTCGGCTTTATCCAGCACGCTCACGGCAGTCAGCAGGGCACGGTTGATGTCTGTGCCTGTAATGAGAAAGCAGGCATCACTCTCTTGAAAGGGATAATCATCGGAAGAAATCTGTGCACTTCATCTGCAGAGGCCCTGCAGAGTTGTTTAAAGTTTTCTGCAGGAAGAAAACTTCAGAGAGGTGGGGATTGGGGGGTTTAGCCTACTGGGCTTAATTACAGTGTATTATATTGTGATGGCAATGCTGGAGGATTCTTTTGGGAGCATTTTCCACACATATGTCACGGGCAATACAAACATGTCTACAGCCGTTAAAAAGCACTTAAATAAACCCACTGTCGTCTGTTAACCTGCATCTAAGAAGTGTCTCCTAGCCTTATCTGAGAGGTCAAAGAAAAAAGCTGGGCACAGGTGGGCTTTGTTGGTGTTAGCGCCGGGGATAAGGAAACCGACGTTAACACTAACAGCACCACATTAACAGGAGATACAGCCTTTTAGATGTGTTTAAAAGTGAATAATAAAACACATGGAGCGGTGCACCAATTGGAAGGTTTCACACCTGTTTTGCCTATTCTGTTTCTGCAGCGCGGCTGACACAGGAGTATAACTTCGGATGCATTTTATTTTATGCCCCTGATTTTACAAGGGGACCCTTGATATATAAAAAAAGAAATAATCAGCTGATTGCTGTCAAATACTGAGTGAATGGCCATTTTTTCATAGAACAAATATACTGTTGGGAAATCTTGCAGCCATCTCTGTTATAAAAACCCCAAATGAAGCTTTGTGGCTTGTATGGTTGATAGATGTGATGCAGCCAAGCCGTCCACTCCCATAACCAGCCTTTCTATCCCACTCAGAACTACTAAAAACCGACTTGCTTTGTGAGCACTGACGGTAGTTCTGTGGCAGTCTATGACTGATAAAAATCACAATTTTATTCTAAGCAATATATTCTGTTGGGTGCCCGTTTGTGGTTACAAGCATCTAGGTGGTGCCTCGTACCTCCACCAGCAGAAAGAGTTTGCACGAATCCCGTAGCACTCGCCACATGCTCCGCAGTGGCTGGCAGCAAAGAGCTCTTCCACTCCGCCACTTTGCTGTTAAAGGTGATAAAGCTGAAACGGTCTTCTGGACGGAGGTCTTGCAAAATCTTCAGCAGGGCATCCCTCGTCTGTGCCAACGAGAAAACAATCACTTGGACTATTTCTGCTTCTCTGCCAGAACTGGAATTGGAATGGCAGGGTAATAAGGGGGTTTCCCTGCAGCACTACTCAAGATGCAGCCCAATGATTTTATTTAGTCCTAATGGTGTTTTTCAGGTTGAGACCATCAGAAACAGCCAATTAACTTAACTTATGGACAAAAAAAAGCACCTGTGAGGGCTGTAGCAGGCTTGTCTGCTCTCTAGCAAAGCTATATACACAGTCATCGGTAAAGGTAAAACAGACTAATTCTTTAAACTTCATTAAAGAAAAAAATTAGAAGCATATTATTTTGCAAAGATAGAGACAGAAAAAGTGCTGTCTGCCTTAGTGTTTGATACCCGTGAGAAGAGCCGTGTCAGAGAAGTGTTGCTCTCCAACAGTGTAAATCTGTGCGTACGTATTTTTGAGTGTTTCTGTAACGGCTGAAGATTTTGCTCTCCACAAAACCAGCACGTGCTTCAAAAGTGAAATCCACAGCCACCTCGCCCACCGGCCGGCGGGTGGGCCTGACGCCAGCAGAGGCCACCGCTCTGGGGTAAGTTACCTGCTCAATTTTTCTGCCTGCCATGGAGCCACTTCGATCTATAACGAAGATGACATTTTTGGGAAACACCGGCATTTCATGGGGTGCAAAGTAATGCACAAAATAGCCATTGACAATCTGAAATACAACATGTGAAATCATGTTCAAATGACACCTGGATAAATAAATCTTAACATTCTGGCATAGCAAGGAGAAGGGTGCATGCCTAGTATTCTGTTCTTCTAGGCAAGCTCAAATCAAAGGACTATCAAAATGTATTTCCTAGCTGGAAGGGACACTATCTGTAGAGAGCAAATTACAAGAGAACAGCATGTATATGTGTGTGTATATATAAAATACATATATTATAAGCCTCAGTGCCATATGTGTGAGATCTCTGTATTATCACTGTATATTATGTTACTTCTTTGTTATCGCATATTGGTACATCTCTATTTGTCGACTGTCATCTTTTAGCACATTTAGTATACTGTATTAATGAAATGGTATGGAAAATAATGTACTTTACTCCCTAGGATATGCTTTGGTCCATAAATATTTTTAAGTTTCTGTTCTCTTTAGTTATGCTTCAGTTGTCACAAGGAAAAAAAGAAAACCAAGCAGTCATTTTAATAGTTACATAAATCACATTCCTCTAAGCTTCATTTGTAGGTAGCCACAAATACACCTTAGATCAGCCAAAATAATAACAACAACAACAACAAAAATATGTCAAGAGACATCTATATAGTGGCGGTATAGATTTGGTATTGAAACAAAATCTGAAAGATTTATTTTTTCATGGATGACCCATTCTTGCAACACATCTGTTGTCTGCGGGTTTACCGAAAGTCGGCACCGCTTTGTGCTGTCCCTGGATTGAAGAAAAGTTCTTTTACTGTCAGTCTTAGCATTTCAAAGTAAATGTTGATGTTTGGCTGATTTGACTTCACCTTCAGACTTATCTATGATCTGAAAGTGGTTTTATTTCTATTTCTTCTTTACCTGTATAACACCTGCGGTGGCACCTCTTTTAACATCATAGCGTACAACAAAATCACCGTTGAGGAGGGTTTCGTCGAGTTCAGGATTTATCTTCTGTTGATCTACAGTTGGCTTAAATGAAATGCGAGCCTGCAAAGCAATCAGAAGAAAAGATTTAAAGCAACATAAAGCTGCCACTGGCGGCAATACCTGGCAGCTGCTGCTTTACCTTGGTTTCGGTCTGCACTTTTGTGAGCGCCTCAGTTAACTCATTTGTCATGAACGTGCTGTCCGTCGCCAAGAAGCGTATGCCTTGGGGTTCGAAGATGTGCACATCAATCTGACAGCAGAGAAGGCGGCATCAGCATCTTGGTGGGAACAGGGCTACGGTGCTCCCTGCCCTGCCCTGGTAAGGGGCAGCTCACCTGGAAATGCTTAACCAGCTGCTTCGGCCGGACCTTGAGCAGCAGCTCGAACTTGCCCAGCTGCCGTTTCAGCAGCTCCTCGTACATCAGCTCAAAAGTGACTTTGCTGGCGGCCGCAACGCTGACGGACACGTGAAACTGCTCCAGTTTTCTGTCCGTGATTCTGGCAAGGGGAGAAGAGAGACTTACCTCCTGCCGGGAGGGTTTGCTGGTGGTGGCCAAAGTTTATGAAGCGTGCTACATAATGGCCAAGGGGACGCATAGAATAAATAAAAGTAGTAGCAAATCTTATTCATAATAGAGAAGATTTTTTGCATGGCGGGTGGTATTATATACATTACTTATATTACGTTTGCGTGCTATGGGTGCTGCAGATGCAAGCTGAGAAACGGAGCAGAAACCTCTGCGTGCCTCAGGCTGGGACCAAGCAGAAGCGGGGTGAATACACGGGAAGCACAGATTAAATAAACCCTGAAAGCGTGATGCCGGCTCAAACGCCACAGTCTGCTGCTCTCGCAGGGAAGCAGCCTCAGTGACTGAGCATCATCCCGGCCTGGCAAGGTGCTCCCACGTGACAGCAAGTCCCAGGGCAGCACTTAACGGTGACACCCCCAACCAAAACCATTGCAGGACCAGATATAAATCATCAATATATGTGAATGTATATGTGTGTATATAGAGAGAACTTACACACACCCACACCCTGTCCCTCCCAACGAGAAGCCCAGGCTGCTTTTCACATTTATCCCCACTGAGAGGTGCCTGGCTCCAGGGTTTAACCTGCCCCAGCCAAACGAGGCGCCGAGGAGCATCAGAGCAGCCTTACTCAGGGTGGCAACGTACTTGACGAGGCCAGCGCTCTGCCCGCGCGAGACTGCAGTGTCATATTCCTTCTGAGCAGAAACTTTCTCCTTTATTATTCCTGGGTATACTTTCCCGTCAATAGACCTGTTTGGTTTCCATAAAAATTAATTAATATTAGAAGGAAAGCGCTGGGGAAAGAAACAAGAGGAATGCTGCACTTTGTGGCATTCCCTCAGAGCATGAGCAGGGGACAGTGGTTGGCTCCCACATCCCTCCCTGTCCAGGAGGATGCTCCGTGCAGGGTCTCAGGGAGACTGGAGCAGGAGCAACAGAGCATTGTGTGTGGGACCCTCCAGAGCTCAGCTCTCTGTGCTTTTTGCTGGCTTCCACCCCCCAGCCCCCAGAGCTGCCTCCTCCACAGCACAGGCAAGGACTGGTCCTACATGGAGAAGTTGGTGATGAAAGCTGTCTTGGGTAACTCCACTTCAAAAGTTGCCTCTCTGGACTCATTAGCTCGGTTGACAATTTTGCTGGTGATGATGGTGTGAGCAAATCGTGACGTGACCTTGCAGTCCACGTGGAGGCTGTAGATTTCAATGGCATGCTGGAAAAAAAAAAAAACCAGCCTGAAACAGAAACACTCAGTTTTTGCTCCTTACCTGGGGGATGTTATTGGAAAAGTTTGGTGAGGGAACAAACTGTCAGATCTGGCTGGAGCTGGGGTGGTGGTTCATGACCAGCATGGCCAGATATCTGCTCATTCGCATCTCTGCAGCTGTGACCGCAGCCCCACGCAAAATCTGCAGCTACAGCTGCGTGCTGTTGTTCCACAGAAGGCTTCTGTCGAGCCTTTTTCTGTGCTCTTCTCTCCTTGGGGTACCCTGAAGCAGCTGCTGTGTCACCCCAACACATTGCCTGAGATTAACCTCAGAAAAACCAGATGCCTCTTTAAGCACCCAACCTATGGAGGAGACCTGCTCGCTTTTTGAGTGACTCTTTATTTGCTCTCCCAGCTGTTGACTTTGCTGCCTGTTTTTCAGCTCGGTGCCTCGTGTCACATATGACGTTCAGCAGGTTGGAAACCCCACGTGGCCCTCCAGCCCCACGGCTGGTTGCACAAGCAGCAATGCCCTTTGAGCGCTTGTGTTTCTCCTGGTCTGGTGCTCCCAGGGCCCCCAACGCTCGAGGGAGGAGGGGACTGTCCCGGAGCTGCCCAGGAACACCCCATGGGGTGGCTGGACTGGGAATCTGCTGGAGCAACTACCTCTAAACACCCTTCTTTCACATTTAGGATGTCTGTCTGTTCTGAAGTCCCTACCTGGGTCTCGGCAGTGACACTAAGAAGGGCTGATCTGGCCATCACCAGCCTCACAACAGCCCAAGAGTTTCTAAAAATAAAAAAGCTCAGCATCAAAGCAGATTGTTGCACTTCCATTTTTACTTTCCAGCCTCACAAACCTTTTGAACGGCGAATTGATCTTTAGTTATTTTGATAATTCATCTCCGCCATCTACTTTGTTCGCCAATTAATGGCATCCACTGGCCTCTTCTAGCATCGAGTGGTTTCTGAGCATTCCTGGCACCTCCACTCGCACTCGCTGCCCTGCCACGCTCGGACCTGCCTCTGGCACACCTGGAGGGGAGGCTCTGCCATGACCAAGGAGCCCTGAGCTGTGGCCTGCTGGGCCAGTGCAGGCACGTGGTGGCCATCGCGGCACAGCCCCCCAGCACAGGAGGAGGTTGCCCTCTACAAACCTTCCCCTGCCCAAACCCTGCCACCAGCACCGCAGGGATGCTGCGGGGGATGAGGGGACAGGGACCCGCACCCCCCGCGCTTCCCAGCCCCAACAGTATTTTAGGCTGTGACCAGCAGAAATGAGGGCGCAGTGGGGCGCAGCATGGTGAGGGGCATCGCTGTGCCCTTAGTGAGGGGGCAGGAGGGGAGCAGCCCCGGGGGGGTACCTGAAAGCAGTGGGGCACCTGAGGCACCACGGGTCCGTACACCGCATCCACCGACGGCTTCTTGCAGAGCCCCTGGCTGCCCTGGCAGCACCCACCAGACCTGTCCCTGCCACCCGAAACCCACCTGCATTTTGGTGGCATTTCACACTTTGGTGAATAGGAACGATGGAAATAAAACCCTTCCAAGACAAGGCTCAAAAATATTGATATTTTTAAAATCAGACCATTGGCGCGCATGATGCAAAACAATTTGCTCCTCCAGACAGCACAAACAGCTGTCTCCTCCCCTCTTTCCCATGCCACACGCGTTACTAAGTGCCCATCAGAAGCCCCTGGCAGTGCAACGGGCCTTGTTCGGTCCTGCTGGAACTGTGGCGAGATCCAAACCCCAACCAGGTGGCTGAGGGAGACCCACTGACCCCTCACATTTGATATTTTACATCCCTGCGGAAAAGCATGTTCAGACACACCTGCAAATGCTCTCCTGCCACGTTTATACTGTAACAGCCCAAACAAACAACCAAAAAGGCCTTAAAAGGACCCAAAGCTCTGAGATCACATCGCAACACACCCAAGGCGCCACAGGTGCTGGTTACCAGTGGTTACCTGTGCTACCTGGCCAGCTCCTGTGTACCGCCAGATCACCAGCTGAGCAAACGAGATATTGTCAAAAAAGAAATAGAGCAAATACCTTTTGAGCAATAGTTTCTGCTGACACTATGAGTGAGGAAAAGACCATCAATGTCAGCAGCGTTCTCTCCTCCATTTTGGGAAGACCAGATTTTCAAATGAAAACTCTGTTTATCTGGATCAGTTAATGAGTAACTTGTGCTTGGGGATATTATGTAGACTTTGAAGAGACCCAGCAACTTAGTATTTACATGTTAAACATAGGTAAAACTTGGACTCTGTTAACATTTATTTTTCCAACAGATCTTTGCTGTTAAACATTAGAATTTTAATGTTTCATAATGCATAAAGTTAAGAAATCCTTATGTTTTCTTTCTAAACTTAGATCTCACTGTGATACATGAAATCCCACTGGCAGATGAACTGATCTGTGCAACAAGCTGCATTTTTGGATGCACGAACCTCCACCACATCCGACAGTAATCATTTGAAAGGGCTCATCCTTAACATTATCTCAAGCCTTTCAGAGATTTGGAGGTTGCCAAAACATGCAACATTCATGCGAGATTTTACAGCTGGTGGCTTCTCAAACCTTGCTCCTGCTTGCCCAGCTGGCCCGTGAGAGGCATGGAGTGGCCCTCTTGGAACGTCCCTTTTTGCTTCCTTGGATGAGCCATAATCCTTGTTCGTCAAATAGCAAAGTCAGTCGTGGCTTGTATTTACCTGAACAGTAAAAATAAAGTATCAGACCTTGCCTGGACTGCCAGGGGAGAGAGGCGTCGTCAGTGCCTGTACGTACACATATGTACCTGTACAAAGAGGACACAAACCACCCATAAATGAATGCAGCAGCTGTGCAGGGGAGCACATCTGGCCTGGTGCGGCCCTACCACAGCTGCGATGTATCCAGCTGGAGATGCTGCAAAGCTGCCTCTAACCCGTGTGCTCGGTGGGGCTGTTTGCACAAAAGGTGAGTGGCTGGGAGAGCTCTGCACCTGAATTTACCTGCAGACTGAGCGGGATGACTCTTTTCACCTCCTATTTTATAATAATATCTTCATCTAACAGGCACTCCGAGCAATTCCTGTGAAGTTTTTGTTGGTCAAGGGTTGGCTTGTAGCCCTGGAAAAATAAATTGTCTTAAAAGTCCAATTTTGTACATAAATAATTATAGAAAGTGTTACATTAGCACAATTCCTAAATCACATCCTCACTTGTGCGGTGTTTAGGTAGCCTTCTAACGCAAGACAGCTCACATGACTATTTAAAAGATATTTCTCCATCTCTGAGTAGTAAATAACATCTGCCTCTTCTACAAAGCATTTTTAACACCTTGTGGGGAAATAATTGGTTTTTTAGGTGGAGGGGTAACCAGACCCTGGGCAGAATCCATTTCAAAAAGTCACCTCATTGTTAAAAAAAAATAAAAATAGAGCAAATACCTTTTGAGCAATAGTTTCTGCTAACACTACGAGTGAGGAGAAGACCACCAATGTCAGCAACGTTCTCTCCTCCATCTTGGAAAGACCAGCTCTTCAGCTGGGGAAATCAAGGTAAGAAAGGGGGGCCAGGGAGCAAACTGCTAGGAGCCACTCCTATGCCACACGTCTGGGCTTGCTTGGTTGGTTGGAAAGCTTTCCGCGGGCTTCATTTGTTCATGCATGCCGAGCACAAGAAAATAAAATGTTTGAAATCTTGAAAATGTCAACAGGGCATGAAAAAATAACATCCCCCAGGGCTGTAGTTCAGAGGATCTCTAAGCACACGCCGCTGCTGCGTCAGCCCCTGGTTCCTGTGTGCATTTATCTGAGCACGCGTATACGGGTAGAGTGATGTGTAAGCAGCCGGTGCTGTGCAGAGATGCAACCAAGACAGACGCCCCTCTGCCCCCAGCCCCGAGCAGATGAAGGCTGAGTCCTGCCCTCCCACCGCGATTCCCTGCCCCTCTGCCCTGTGCCGGCAGCTCCCGGGTAGCGGACAGTCCTTTCTCTCCTGAACCTGCAGGCTGTCAGCGCAAACCACTGTTCCGTGTTGCTGTTTGACAGCAGGTTCCCCTTATAACTCCACGGTAGGCGGTGCCATTGATTGTCCTGAATTAACACAGAGATCCTGTGGAAATGCCTGCATCTGGGTTTGCTTCTCTGCTATTTTACAAAGAGTCCCGGTGGACAGCATGCTTCTGGTGGCCTCGGATTTGTGAGGAGATGCTGACGCAGGGCTCAGTAGTTATAATGTCAACAGACATTTAGAAGTTCACCACGAAGAGTCTGTCGAGCACAGCCTCGTCTTACGAGGCTTGTGCTTTAAGTAACTTTAAAAAAAAATAAACTTCACTTTTTCCAGGCAGACTGCTTATACTACTTGCGAATACTATCTTGTTTATAGCAGGACATGTAAATATGTACATTTTAACAGAGAAAAATTAAAACATTTGATTAACTGCTACAACTCATGTAATGCTTTAATCCCCTCAGATACACGGGTTTATACACTTAGTGGTCTAAGATCCTGAAGAGCCAAAGCTTTAGCTTTAATTAAGTGGATCTGTCATCGGTTTTCTAATACCCACATGTAAAATCCCACGGGCATTAAAGAGCTGCTTTAACTGCACAGACTTAGGCTGCGTGGTTGGCTCTGCCCCGCTCCCACGGAGGCGGCCAGCACCCGGGGAAGCTGTGAAATCCCTCTGGCATCCCTCGGTGGCTCACTGAAGCGGTTGCAGGAAAATCCTCGTGCTCAGCCTTGTCCCCAGACTTGAGCACTGTGCCCTGTTGCTGTACAAGCCTCCACCGACAGCCACCCCCACTGACATCCAGTGCCCGCTGCTGCCAGGGCACTGGGCACCAATCCTGCAGCACCCGGTGCTCCTTGCTCTGAGGAATGAACATGGTGTGACATGATTTCAGATCACCTTGGAGGAGGGAACTAAACCCACCATCTCAACAGGAGACACTTCGGAGTGCAAAATTATCTAAACCCTCACACCCCGGGGCTTCGTTCAGACACTTCTCTGTCACTATTTCTTATTAAGAAAATGAAGGGAAAAAGGAGAAAATACATTTTCTGTGATTGCACTTAGCAGAGTCACAAGGACGAAGGAAAAGATGACAAAAAATTATCTAGGCAGCTTTTTATTTGTTCTTCTTACCTACAAGTATCTCCTGTTTTGCAGCAGCCGCCAGTAACTTTCCCAGCAGAGCAGCAAGGCTGGGGGCGGGGCGGGGGGGGGTCCCTCCAGTTCACCCAGGACAGCATGGACCTTGCTGTCAGAAGCCAGGAGCAACTTTGTCCCACATTTACCTCCAATGCATATTTTTTTAAATGAAGTTCATCTTAAAAGACAGGAAAAAAAAAAAAAAAGAAAAAAAAAAAGGTACCTGGTCGTGAGCACTTACTGTCACACTGGGAAGCATCACAAGTGATCGAACCAGAGGACATCCTGGAAATAAAGCAGTTAGGAAAATCCCAGGTTTCTAATACATAACTTACTTTGCTCCCCCGCTGCACCCGCGCTGCAATCCTGCGGGACACAGAGGCTTCTGTGCTTTGCCAGATCAGTGCCGGCATGTCCAAAACGGGTTCTGAAATACAGCACCCCTCTCCTGCTCCCCACCGAGCAAACCTGCAACGCTCAGTCACTCGTGGCATACTACAGAAAGCGATAACGTTTTGCCCCACTTGTCCCTCTCCATCATTTTTTATATTATTAAACAACCTCCTGCCAACTTCTCATCGCAGATTAATTGAGGAGGGTTTTTTTAAACCTGATGCAGAGACAGCTCCAGTGTTATCAGGGTTGGAACTTTTTTCCCCACCTTGTTTTGTTTTCTTTTTTCTTTCAGAGCTCTGGAAGGGGCCTTTCTCAGAGGCAAAGGCTGTGCTGAGTTACCTGTGAGGAGGCACCAGCAATATTTTAATTTTTTTAAGGAAACCTCCCTCTAAAACCTTGAACCCAAAGGACCTGCAGCTGCCTTACGGCTCCCTCTCTGGGAGCTTTGTAGGTGTCGCCTGTGTGTTTTATCCATCAAGTGTTTGGGATGCAAAAGGCACACGTGATGTTCTTCACGGTGCATGGAGACCTTCATTACCGCTTTCACCTCTAGCCTATGCAAAATTAAAGTAGCTCTTTAAATAAAGGTGGCACCTACCTTACCATCCCCAGCTGTGCGCCAGGGACTCGGGGTGTGCGAGAGGGGCGGTGGGCGCCCACAAAGCAGAGGATCACCCGTGTTCCAGCACCAAGATCCAGCTGAAAGGCAATACTCCAGTTTATAATCTTGGGGGAGAACAGGTTGGATGTTTAATGCAGCAAATCAAGATGTCAACAGAGCTGCAAAAACCCAGCTGCCACCCAGCACGTGCTTGCTGTCGTACGGACGCTCAGCCGGTCGCTCGGCCCCTCGCTCGGGTGGGACACGGCGCCCGTGCTGCTGCCATCCCACTTCTCGCTTCGTTCCAGGGGACATGAGGAAAAAGCCACTGGGGAAGGTGCTGGAAGCCTTCCCTCAGCACTGGGGGCACACCAGCAGCTTGGCACCTCACCTTTGGGCACACCACATGCGGGGGCCGCGGCACTGCGGAGGCCAGGTGGGCGGCAGGCAGGAGGCCGGGCATGAAGGAGTGCCGGGGGGCTGCCCCATGGGACGCCCCCACCCTGAGGGGCCTCGGCAGGGCACCGCGGTGGTCGGCATGGCTCCGGGTGAAATCCCTGGGTGCCTGTGGCAGCCCTTTAAGCAGGCCCTTGGCTCCCTCTTGGTGAGGGCACAGTGTGAGGAAATTGCACTGACACCAAAACGGTGCCACGCGGGGGTGTATTCCTCACATTTGGCAGAGTACGCCATAGCCCGTAATGCCAGCGTGTCTGCAGAATCAGTCCAGGCCTACGCTGAAATGAGTCACCACAGTGTGCCAAGCTGTATCCAACTTTTTTTTATTAAACCATTAGAGCAAACACCATTCAACACATAGAAAGAAAGCACATATTAAAAATTAACGTGGAAGTTGTACCTTTCGACATGAGTCTATTCCCTACTTAATGGCTAACAGTGGAAATCAGCTACTTGGGTCTACAGTGACTTTGGTGTAAGGGGCAGGGATTTGGGAAAACGTTACAACAATCATCTGGGTGAGATGTGTCCAGCTCCGCCGTCAGCCAAAGACACTCTTGGCCGGCTCCGCTTTGGGTTTCTCAAAGACTGTTTCACCCCCGGTCCGATCCCGGCTGAATATGGAAGGTGCTACAGAGCCCATTTGTTCTTGGAAAAGAAAACCAGGAGAGGCAATCAGCGAAGCAACACACCAGATTTGAGGAGTAAAACTAGTGCTGCTGAAATACATATATACACATTGGATAAATATTTTGTCTGTCCATCAACTTGCCAAACCTTAAAGCACGGTGCTCCCATCCCGAGCACGGGACAGCACCCGCAGCTGGTCACTACCACCGACCCACCCCAAAGCCCTGCAGCTGCTTTAGAAACTGGAAACTACTGAGCTCAGGGTATTATGCTGAAAAGGGGTTAAAATTCTTCATTTTCCCCTGTACTTCCATGGGTGGCAGAAAAGGGACACAAAACCAGAGCACCAGGGGTGTGCGGTGCAAGCAGCCAGTCTCTTGACTCTCATCGGCCCTTTACCCCCACCCCCCAGTTTCTGCTTCCTCTCAAACACATCAAATTCAGCCAGCTGAGAGGCCAGAAATCCCCTCATCTATGACCAAGCCTCCAGTCTTCAACCTGGCAGCCACCGACGCTGGCTGCGGTCCCAGGCCTTGGCCCGACCCCTGGCTCAGGAGGCAAAGCCGGGCTCTCCCCCCGGGCAGGGCTCCGCTGGCTCCCCTCGGTCCGTCAGGACGATGGATGCCCCGTCCCTGCCCAGCCGGGCCAGGGTCCGTGAGCCCACTGCTGGCTGCTGCCTCCGAGGAGCACCTTTTCACCCGAAAAGAGCAATGAAGCCAGTGTTTCACTTCGGAAGCCTGCTCAGCCATTTCCATCAAGGAGACTTACCACACTGCTTCATCACTTGGTAGGTTTTGGATTTAATTTCCTGGTTTTTGGAAAGGTTTCCTCTGGCTCCTTTGAGGTCTTCTTCCTTCACTGGAGGACGCTTCTTTTTCACAGGGGCTGGCTGAGAAACAGATGCATCACTCAGACGTCAGTTTTTCATGTTTAGAAGCACTGGGAACCCAGCTGCCTTAACCCAAAGGCTACGGCACATGGAGACGCTAATACAATATTTCACCTATTTCAATTCTGAGACCATACACTCAGCTACTCCAGGTCTTTGCACAATCATGATTTCATTGCCCTTCCCAAAATCTGTTGCCACTTTACTGTTCTGTTCTGAAATTGTCTTCTGATTGCACAGCCTTTGAAAGAGAGGATTGCTTCATTATTTTTTTCTTTTTTATTTTTACATTTTCTCTGTCCAGCCCTGCCTAGCCATGCTGCAGGTACAGTTTGGTAATTTAAGAACCTGTCCAATATTTGGGAAGTATAGAAACCCTTCATTACTAAACTGTGCTTATGCCTCAGCCTACTCGCTACTTCTTTGGGAAATCGGTCAGAGAAATTCTTAAGTCTGGCTTGGTTTAGTTGGAGTAAACTCAATACCTGACCCAACAGTGATTGATCTTAAATGTAGGGAACAAAGGTATCCGAGCACACAACGGGCTTGTCTACAAGCTGGTACTGAAGACACCAGAAGCAGCGGACTCGGAACCCGAAGGAGAAGGATATCCGATACAGAAACACCTGCGTCATCAGGTGGTGCACTGCGCCATCCAAGCACTCACCTGTTTGCGGTTTATCTTGCTAGAAGAAAATCAGGATAACATCGGTTCATACCAGCCCGTCCCTACCTCTACGTTAGCACTTCAAAGTCAGACACAACGTCAATCAGCAGCAGTCGGTTAATTAACATCCCCCCTTCAGTTTACTATTTCAGGGACAGATTGCCAAGGTCCCACCAGGCAGACCTTGTGGCAGGGCGCAGGGGCACAGCAGATAGGATTAAAAGAATAAAAGACCCACACATTCCAGCTCTAACAGATCTGCACACTGAAGCATCATCGAGAAACTTCTCTGACCATCGCTACACATGCGGGGCTTCTGATATCTGGGTTCTGGCAGCGGTGGAGCCCACTTAAGCATTTCTAGGCGCTGCCTGTAAAGCTAAAAACAGTTGTGGAGGGAAACAAACCCCTCAAGGCCCAAAAACGGCTGGAGCAGCGAGTCCCAGGGAGCTTGCAGAGACAGCACATGCATGCCTGGCTCTTGGCAGGGGCAGGCTGGCTGCACTGGAGCCTTCGGCATGTTTCCTACCGGCTGTAAATTCCCGGGAACGCTCAGAATAGCTCTCCGTCAATCCCGCTCGCATGTGTTGTGGGAAACAAAACATTCACAAAGACCTCTGGGGAAAACACTCTACGAGTGGCCAAAGCAAGCAAGGGGAAAGGGTGGTAGCAAACCCTTCAAAACTCACAACAGATTTTGGTGCGTTAGCTGGTCAACCAAATACCCTACAGCCAGGGCTTCGTTTGTCCATCTAGTGAAAATTGGCACGTGATGGGAACAGTCCTCCATGGCCATGGCATGGTCCACAAGCAACCAATACAGACCTGTGCTGGCTCCAACGCAGAAAGGGAAGAAACCCCTTGTTTTGTTAACAGGAATGTGAAACCTGCTAAGATCCTTCACCCGTTGCTAGCAAAAGGCAATAACCGCAAGGCTT
The DNA here is from genome assembly GCF_023638135.1 of Falco biarmicus. NCBI lineage: Eukaryota > Metazoa > Chordata > Aves > Falconiformes > Falconidae > Falco > Falco biarmicus. The sequence goes on from NC_079291.1 coordinate 106,751,682, forward strand.
CTTTCCACTGGGACAAAAGATTTCTTGGGGGCAGGGTAAGGAAAGGAGGCATCGAGATGCACTAAGACACAGCCAGGCCAAGCACAGCTGTTGAGTGTCACCCAGTTATTTTAAAATAAACCCTCTCACGCTTTGATTACAGGTGGATTTCCCAGCAGGATAGTTGCTGTGGATCGGTTGGCCCCCAGCCAAAAAGCACAACCGCTGCACAGAACGGTTCCTGTGAGCCTCAGAGCTCAGCCCTGGGCCTGCCAGCACCGGCAGCTGCCAGGGTTGTGGCCACACGACCGCTAACTGCTCCCAGGGCAAGCGTGTGTAAGCGGGGCTGGCCAGGAGCCATTCCCGGTGGGCACAGCCGGCGCTGTATCCCCTCCTGTCACAAGTCAAAAAGCATTGGTTTACAAGACGCGTGACGGGTTTTTAAAGACTTTTTCTTTGGAGTAAATAAGCTGAACCGAGTGACCCTATGTGGTCGAAGGATTGTGCTCTTCTACCGCCCCTGTGCTCTTACTCTCCATCCCACCCGCCGTGTAAAACGCTCTCGGCAGGGAGGAACTCCGCCAGGCACGCGTAGCTTGTGTTGAAAACAGAACACTCAGGTGAAACCCCCAAAATTTCTGAGCTAATTTTAAGATCAGTTTGAGATACCAAATATTGGGGAACACAGTAAAGACAAACCATTAGTTAGAAAATGAACATAAAAGCATGTAGCATGAAGTTTCAGTCTCAAATACCATATCCTAAGTTACAACTTTCAGTAATGCTCTTTTCCTGCATGTCAATACATTAAGCTTTACACAGCAGCATGATTCAGTAGAGCCACGTTCTTTCAAAACTACTGCCAGAATTTCAAATCGTTATCTCAGAAAGCATGTTCAAAGAGCAGAAATTGCTCCTTCTCCAAAACATCCCAAACCAGAGCAGTGGAAGTGTTTTTTCTTTTCTTAAAGAAAAAAAAAAACAACTATGGTAAAACATTTTAAAACTCGATTAATTAACTGCGTAGAGGGCAGCTGCTTTCTTTCTTCATCAAATAATCCCTTGTAACAACTTATTTAAATGCTGTTTATATATTTTAATGCTTCATGATCAAACAAATCACATATAACAGAAAAGCCAAATTCATTGGTTAACGAGAGGAACTTGCTCATATGCTGTTCCAAGAAAACAGTCTAAACCAGTATGGATTTGCCAGGCACTGCGCTCCAGCGGGGGCCGGCCGCCCCATCTCCCCGTACCTGTGACATAACTGCGGTGCTCACCCGACCGTAATCCCTCCTGGGGTCGTTTCCCGGCTTTGATTGAATCCAGCCCGTGAGCTCTGCAAACGCCTGTTTTTTTCCTCGTCTTATATAGAGCATCTAACATGAAGTCATGAGCCGGCTCATTTTCCCAAACCAGAAGCCAGGATGATTCAGGTTGACAAGAGGCTGTTGTTGTCGAAAGGTTTATTCTTAGCGATGACGAGGGCTGGCAGTATGCGCTGCGCCCCGAGCCCCGGGCTGGACTGGGGCTGACGAGGACAGACAGCTGGGGCGGCGGGACCGCGGGTAAGCCCGAGCCACTGCAAAAACAACTTCCCAGGGAGCCTGCTGGGGCCCCATTTATAACTTTAAATGGCAAAACGTTGTTACGGACACAAAATTGACTCTGGATCCTCTTGATGGAAGAAAAAAAAAAAAAGAAAAAAAAAAAGACAGTGTTTGTGTTTCTTTCCCAGAGTAACAAAATATGCATTCACTACAGATTATATAAACCGAACATCCAAAGCATAACATGGTGCCCTGAATTGCTTTTGCACAGGGACCTTCAACAGAAGAGTATTTTGTGCGTTTTGGAGAGTTAATAAAATAGGATATGGTCTTACCCTTACACTTCTATTGCTGAGCTTGCTGCGATGCTGGCTCTTACACAACTGAGAGAACAAAATCACTTTCTACTCAAGTGGTATTAGGAAGCTCAACCATTTCACCTGTTATCTGTATAGGAATAGCTTACCCAGACATGAATAAATTCAGTGTTCCCCACTGTACATGCTGAGAGTAGTAAAACAATTTGCAGAACCATTAACATTTTTTCTCTAAATAGTTTTTTAATTAAATAGAAAAAATCCCTCCAAAACTCTAATCATGAACTTATTTTTTTGTTTACCAGGAGAGGGCTGGGTGCGGTGTTTATTTTTACTTTTTTTTTTCATTAATTCTTGACATCATGCAAAAAAATCAGCTCCTACAACTGCACTCAACACCTATGAAGAATGAAGACCCCCACCAGGTATGTCACTACGAGAAAGGCAGCCGTGGCAGACCTCCAAACACCTTTTACTAGAAAAGTCGACCGTTGTAGAGGTAGAAATCTGCCCTAGCTGTTGCTCCAGCTCTGCCTGTGTTTTGTTTAGGCTACAGACAAAAGCACAGGAGGTAAAATAAAATTGGTATTTTTCATGATGAAAACCTTCTGTCAGTACCACAGCACTAGCAGCACCCGATCAGGATGGTGGGATTTGTGGGTTATGAACGATCCCCCGGGCCTCCGGGTGCACATTTTGCCTTTAAGCTGAACTCTTCCAGGCCTGAGGCGATGCTGTCCTTTCCCTCACTACCGGGGCAATCACTCGTAGGCTGAGAAGCAGCCTGGATGTTACACACTTAGCCATTTCCTTGCATTGAATTTCTATTTTAAACCCACCACAGCTTGGTAAATGAGAGGAAACGATTCTGCAGAACAGCAGTATCAAAGTAGAATAAAACATCGACTTTAGAAAAAAACTGCAGGCTTTTTTCTATTGTACAAAGGAACAAATCTCCTTCTCTACTAAGAAGTTTCTATACAGTCCCATAAGCATCAGCATTTTGTCACTATCTATTACAAGAAAATAACATTCTTCGTGTTTAAAGCAAATATTTAGAATCAAAGTCATTGAACTGTGTTTTCCCTTCAGCTTTCAAAACTGCTTCACCTCATTGGTACTACGTTATTTCTCACCAAAAAGCAACAAAGTTAGGCTTTCACAGCAATTTGATTTATACAAATTCATTATACAAACAAAAAAGCACCTTCAGCTTGCGTGCTGTTTGGGGGTAGGAGACGAGGCACCTACAGAGGCAGGCAGCATATCCTGAAGTTTCTAAGACATCCCCCATAGCCTGGAAAATTCTGTTCCCTTCGATTATACACTTCCTAAAACAACGCTGAACAACAGGCACAATCATTTCCTCTTACAGATCATGGGCTAATTTTTCCCCTACAACCCCCCCTCCCTAAAACTACAGTTACTTACATTTCAGAGTAGAAACTCCGTTACCTGGTTGAGGTCCTGAGATCTGTTAAATGGGGCATGAATGACAATGAAAAAAAAGATAGGCTCATTTATTTAATAGTGGCTATTAAAAAGGCAAGTTAACCCTCTTTCATCTTTGACTGCAACATGAAGTGGAAAACTCCTTTGCTGAGGAAGGGTTGCAGCTAAGATACGGTGACAACCACAGAGAATTTGGTGAGTTGGTCCTAGAACTAGACATCCCCCCGTGGTCCTTTTCTGTCTCCAAGGAGGTACTACGCGAGTTCTATGATACAAGGCACTGCACAAGCAGGATCCTTGGGCATCTTTCCTCCACTTGTATTTCTACTACCTGCCGCAAACAAATCAGAAGGGGAACAGAAGATGAAACAGGTTAGCAAGGTACTGAATGAGGTCATGCCTCTGCCAAGGGGCAGGACATTGGAGGTACATTCAGAAATTTGTAAGTTTACACATTCTTGTTGCCAACACCCAAAAGGTCTGGCTTTGCCTGAAAAGTCACAAGCAGGTTGTGATAATCAGCTGTGTGGTTAAAGCATTTTAACAACATCCTACACTCCAGAAGGCCTCGGGTCAACATTCCGCAACCTCAGGAGTTCCCAGGTGGCACATCGAAGGTTTATTTTCAATATGAATCCAATTATTATTCTCCATGAGTGCACACACAGAGGGCAAGAATCACAGAATGGTTTGGGTTGGAAGGGACCGTCAAGATCATCTAGCCCCAGCCTCCCTGCCACGGGCAGGGACACCCCCCCCCCCAGCCCAGGCTGCTCCCAGCCCCGTCCAGCCTGGCCTTGGGCACTGCCAGGGATGGGGCACCCACAGCTGCCCTGGGCACCCTGGGCCAGCGCCTCGCCGCCCTCACAGTAAGGAATTTCTCCCTCATGTCTAATCCAAGCCTACCCTCTTCCAGCTGAAAGCCATTCCCCCGTGTCCTACCACTACGTGCCCTTGTAACACGTCCCTCCCCACTTTCCCGTAGGCTCCCTTAGGGACTGGCAGCTGCTGTGAGGTCTCCCCGGAGCTTCTCGTCTCCAGGCTGAGCAGCCCCAGCTCTCCCAGCCTGTCCTCACAGGAGAGCCGCTCCAGCCCTCTGGTCGCCTTCATGGCCTCCTCTGGACTCCCTCCACCAGGTCCACGTCCTCACGTTGAGGGGCCCAGAGCTGGATGCAGTACTCCCCCCTCAGGGAACACATTAGAGAGGAACTTGCACGGATTGTTAGAGTTGTAAACAAAATTTGCTACTTAAGAAGAGTTGTCCCTCCAACTGAAATGGGACCTGCTATTAAAGTAAGTGAATATATTGAAATTAATGCCAATATGACAGTGCAAAAAGTTAGATCTATGGTTCTGAATTTAAACTCCAGTAGTAAAAACTGCTTCCCACAATGCACATCATAAACCTTGGAGCACGCACACTTTTAAACAGAACAAGTATAAAACAAGTGTACAAATCTGTAGTAAGTCAAACTTTATTGTAAACCATTATACAATGTAATTCCATCAGATACCCTTAAAAGTTTAAGGTAACACCACTGATTAAACAATATGGTCCAAACAGAGGGCAGCAGAATACAGCTGTTGGTTTCGCTCACATAGGCTATACTCTGAATTTACTTACAAACAAACCCAACATTCAGTTTGAGACGGATACCCACGCAAGACAGAAACACCTACAAAAGAGTCCCTTTTTTAAAGATACTGCAGTTTTACTTTGTAAAACCATAGTAGTCATTTTCAGTAATTGAACTGGAAACTTTACCTAAAAAAGTTTGCACGCCTATGCTGTAGATCTACTCTGACTCGATGTGGCTGAATTTATTTGCTTTCATTACCGATTTCTCCCGTAAAAAGCACAGCAAAGTTGCAAACACGGGTTAGTCAAGCACAGTGGCAGAAATTCCTTGTGATGCTCAGCTCTCAGCAGAGCGGGAGAGCCCACGCTTAACTCCCCAGGCACAGCTGGAATGGGAGCAGACACCTGCCGGAGGGGATCACTTTGCATTGCTCTAATTTGCAACTCAATTTCTGAGTTTTCCCTGAAGAAAAGCTATAGTACGTTTTAGTTAGCAACGCTAACATACAGCATTTACCTAATTAAAGTAAGACAGGGGGACCTGAACATACTAAAGCCAGAACTTGAAAACCACTTATTAGACGACACCAGTGTTTTAAGTTTATGCAGATGTATCACAGGTTGGATACTAGAAACAGTTAATGACCAGTCACGGTATATTCGATCTCCACCAATACTTCCGTATCTCTTCTCTAAGTTACAATCCCTTTCTCTTACTTTGGCATATACTACATAGCTTATTTTCATTAAACAGAATCACATTTTTTTAAGCACAGCCTGAATTAAACCTTTGTTGTGAGCTGTCCTGAAGTATGTTTACCAGGCATAAATTTAGAGCGCCAGTTTGAGGGTAATGCAAACCTCGTCACGATGTAACATTGTTACTCGATCAACTCTATGAAAAAATTATTTCAGACTGTACTGCCAATACATTTCAACGAACAGTAAGACATAGTGAAGCACCAGGCACGTACCTCCTTCTCACACATACAAGCTTTTCATACAAAAGTGCTTGTTCTGCTTGTACCTACTACAGGAATTCCAATTTCTATCTTACAAAGAGGAAAACTGCCAATTTTACATTTCCCATCTCTTTCACATGATAAAGAATGAATAGAGAAAAACACCAGTTTCTGTTTTGTTGGGCTGAGGTTGTGAATAAAATTTTTATCTTAGTAGAGAGAGTTAGAGCTGTTTTTTCCCCTCTGAAGATATGCTCCTCCTGTTACTACTGCAGTATTTAAAATACTTCTGTCTCTTTGGCTCATAGTGCTTTACTACATCATCTTGCTAGGCATATAAAAATCTCAAACCAAGTGACATTTAAGCACTTAAGACATGAAAAATTAGGCATTCATATACCTTTGCTGTAACCACCTTCAAGAAACTGCTCCGTAGTGCTTTAAACTGTTTTGTACTTGGTCAATAATTTTGAGGTCTGCTCAAAACAAATACTTTTACACGGTTAAGGCCATAATTATATACTGACACTTCACAGGCTAAACATGAGGACTAGAAATAGAAATAATTTTGATAATTTAACTGACTGGAGAAAAGGAGGGAAAACAAAGATAAAAGGAAAGCTCGTACAGTTATATTTGTGTGCGCTGCTCAGTTATCTCGGATGGTTGACGAGGATAGTGATGGCTGTGCAGTGGTACGTAGCCCATGTTGAATAACTTTATTTCACTATCTGAAATAGAACAAATCCTATGCTAAAAAAATAAATGCTGACATTTGCGACAAGAGCCAGACCTAGCTCTTAAATCCCTTTGGAAAAGCGAGCTGCGTGTGACTATTCTGCTGATGAAAATGAATTCCTTGAAGTACTGTGCTTTTGGAGATATGCACCCGCCCAGCGGCAGTCAAGAGAAGATGCAAGTCACACGCAAAACCCCAAAAGCCTAAAACAGAGGCAACGCTGATAAGGGACATCTCCCCATCTCCCCACCTCCCATTTCAGAATAACCCAATTAAGCTTCCCTCATCATTAGTTTTTAGACTAAATCTAGAAGAAACACTAGTACTTAAACTTATTGCAGTTATTACATTTCAGTGCACAGTAACAAAGGTCAGTGGCTCAACTAAACTCGCAAACGTTAGGTTTGGTAAAATGTCCCTTCTAGCCGGCTGGACATGCTGAGGTGTACCTGAAGCCTCAGAACGTTGTGTTCACCTTGGCAGCCAAGCAGTGAAAAGGAATGCTGGAATAGTGACTATAAGTACGGGAGCGCACAGTTCGGTATTTACTAAGGCCCTTTTAAGTGGTCTGGATAATAAATCACATTAAGACCTAGTAAATTTATAAAAAATGTAAAAAATCTTAAAAAGTTCTGAGCAGTTTTCCAATGAAACTGTTTGGTTTAAGGCTTGGAACATTTCTGATGTCCAGATACTACAACAGATTCGCAACTAAGGTCTGTTGTCACCTCTCGACACATCACCTTGTCCTGCGCAAGGTTTAACTATGCAAGGAAAGCTGTCAGAAACAATCACTTAGAAAATACGCAAAGCAAAAGGATGTCACTGAAAACATGTCTGCTAGGTTTCAGATCAGCACGTGTTGTCAATTACTGGAAGACAGACACCGAAATGACAAAAATTCTGTAGTAACAACTGTATTACACCTCTCCGGGTTTTTTTCACTACTAAAGAATAAGACTTCATGGAAATTAAACAGCAGAAATCTTTTTTTTTTTTTTTTTTTTTTTAAGTACATTAAATCGAGGGTTTCTTTTCCAACAAAAAAACAAGGGACAGAATTATTTGAAATATTGTAGCACAACTGCTTCAATCAGATCGCGGTCCTGTACTGCAGGCCCTATATAAAGAAAAGTATAAGAAATGTTCCATCTCTTTTGGGTCATTTGAGAGGTATGCACAAGAGACTTGTAGAAACAGAGAGTCATCCGTAGATATCCATTTCACAAATAACCTATCACAACAGATTCTTGTTATACACTAAAGTGCACGTTTGTCAAATATTCAAACACCACCTTCTATTAAAAAAGGTATTTTCAAATTATGTGGTCAAAAGCACACTTAGGACTGCATTTTTAGTGATAATTTGGTGACTTCAGCAGTGACAGAGAGCTTTTCCCTTTGCAATCCCTTTGTCTTAAACCAGGACACAAGGATAAATAAAATTTTCACTACAAATCTTCCAACCTGTTCTGCACAAAAAAGGGAACTGCACCCTTTTCACTGACAAAGAGAACCTTTAAATACAACTGTATGAAAATATAACTTAAATATAAAATAGTCAAATAGATTTGAGGAGACTTGGAAAAAAATCTTTGTTCCACCTATTAATTCCATAGGTACCCGGTAGCAAGTAAACATTTGTACTTAAAAAAATAACATTAAGTTACAGCTTGTAACCATAAACTATTCTGCTCTAGGAATTATGCTGCAAAAGCCAGTTTTAGTAATAAAACACGCTCCTTTAACTTAGTTGATTCTGATGTCTTTTTGAGAACATCTTAAACTGTATCATCAGTAACTGCAAGTGAAAGATTGCTGTATCTGTTTTCTATGATCTTCTCTGAAACGTCAGATACGAATCCCCTTCGTGACCAGTTCTTAACAACGCTGTGTTTCTCACACATGATGAAAAGACATTCTTGCATAATTGGTCAGTGTGTCTGTAGTGCAACTGAACTGGAAGTCTTCCAACCCTTTGCATTCTGTTGGTAGACCTTGCTTTTAAGTCAGTTTATATGAAAAGGGAGATGCAATTGCAACATTAAAACCCCACTGACTGAAGTTTTTGCCATGAAACCTGCAAACACACAGGTCAGGGAACGTGTCATACAGGCAGACCAAAACGATGCTTCTTTTTCTTAATGGGTTTTAAGTTGGTCAGTCTACGCAGGTCCTCTTCAGCGTCCGATTCCTCCATCTCATCATCTGCTGAAATAAGGATCTAAAAACAAATTGGCTTCTAAGTAACATGGACCCAAGTCACACACTTTCTTCATTCTACTTTTAACCTTTTGCTATTTTATGCTTGCAAAGCACCTCCTTATTTGCTCAAGAGAGAGTTTACAGAACACAATTTGGATTTACTGCCAGTACGATCAAACACACCCTTATGTGGAACCTGCAGTAAATTTCGAAGACAGACACATGCATATTAACCTCCACTACAATCGCTGACTCAAAACCCAAAGAAGCAATTCTAGCACAGTGGGGGCACATCCAGAACAGTGGGGGCAGCTTGCTGTTAAAACAAGAGAGAATATATAAGCTCTCTGTCCACGCTGGTAATATGGCAGTCATTTTATTAAAGAAAACTCCATAGCAATAGTACTTCACTAATGCAGAAAAGTTGCATTAACCAACTGAAGCTAAACCAACTTACCTTCAAAGATACCACCTTGTCCTTCAACTGCACTGAAAACTGCCCACTTAATACAATTTAGAAGAAAATTATGCTATGGCAAGGATGTAAATACTTCTGCAAAATAAGGCCAGTTGCCTCCACCGACTTCCTCTCACTTTAAGCTGTTAACCCCTCTTTAAATCAGAATTGTCTATTATTTTTGTATTCTGTGTGTGGGTTTTTTAGAAGCATTTGTAACACCGTTCACCAGTGATATTGAAACATATTATTACGTCTTCCTGCCCACCTGGAAGGGAATTAACTACCATGAGTGGTGCCACAATGCCATTTTGCTTAACTGGTTTTCAACTGTCAGTGCTAGGAACTACTGTTAGAGGTACATGCAAGGAAGATCAAAACTAAGGTGACGATGTTACATTGAAATCAATGGTGTGAGGGGTAAACTGGACTGATATTGCATTAATTACAATAATTAACTCTACATACTTCTGACTCTGACTCTTCATGTGATGCTGCTCTCCTGTATCGGACTTTACTTCCGTTTCTTGAATCTTGTCCTGCTTCCTTTTCTTCAAGTTTAGCTTTTGTCTTCCCTTTCTTCATAAGAAAATTATCTACTACCCAGAACATTAATGCCTGTTAAAAAGAAAAAGGGAGTGACAGTTCAGTTTTCCTCAGAGTAGCGTATGTTCATTCATTCAGTATTTGGGCAGAATCAGGAAAAGCTGACAATAATTCTGAATTGGCCGAACAGGTAAAATCTTATTTAAGCATGCAGTCACATGGCTTATTACACATTACGTGAATGCTCTATAACATAGCTACTTGATTCCTTCGTAGAAGAGAAGAAAATAAGAAGAGTAGCTGCTATTCAGAGCAATCACATATTAACTCTTCGTGTAGAAATGTGAATGTTTAGGCAGACACCTTAGTGCAACGGACTTTTGGTTCTCAAAGGATAAAATCCATGCTGTAACAAATTAACGAAAGAAAAAGTATCACCAACAGTTATTAAATGCAAGGACACCCGAGATCTCTGGCTCTAATCCCTAAATCCCGGATTGCTGGAAGAGTACACTTTGGGAAGGATGATTGCGCACTTGCCCTTTCTCCCTGCTCCATCATGGGTCAGCTGCTCTTAGCTACGGTCAGACACAGGACACCTCACAGCTGTCCTTAGACCAACTGCTTCCTAAAGCAAATTTCATTGTAATTTTATGATTTCTATGTATGTATTTCAGTATTACACTCAATCTACTGAAGTCATCAGGCCAAAAGAGGTCTATAAGGTATTTCTGCACCCCTCCTGAGCCTGGTTACTTAGCTCGCTATGGATTTCAGCTCTGTAAAATCTACATATCCAGATGTTTCATCCACTCTTTAACACCCCTGCTCTTTAAAAATTAACTTAAGCACCAAGGTACACTGAGCTTTAAGGACTAACGTTCATTAACAACCCCCCCCCACACACATGGCAGAAAGATATCCAAGTAAACATCTCACAGAAACATACAAGTGGTACTAACATTAACAAAGAAGGGCACTATCAGCATGACGATAGCCAGCTCCAGCTGGGGGTTCTCTATAGGATTCAATAAAGCTACCTGTGAAAAGAAAAAGATTAAGTTCAGATCATGGCAGCATGTGCACATAACTGGACTACTAAGTGCAATTGTTCGTGTACTAGCTAATGCTACAGAAACAATTTGTAATGAACCAAAAAAGGGCAGCTTTGCAGAAAAGGAAAGTACTTCAGACAGCTTATAAATCACCACAGATAAGTGGGGCTGACAAGAAACTTATCTCTGTCATTTTTGTTTACAGAAGCCTGAAGAGCTGTGTTGGAAGAGTCTTGAACATTTTAGAGCTGTGTGTTCCCCAGGAACACATTTTAAGTTCCATCTTTAGGAAATCCAAACAGAGAAGAGTTTTAAAAAATACACAGTAAAGAGAAGACAGTTCCCAAAGAAGTCAGGAGCCTTCAATAGGGACTAACTGGTTTAACAGGCTCTAACACCATGCACCATCACTTTGAATATTATGTTGCACATATTCTATCAAAATTTAATTATTCATCCAATCATCAGCAATGGCTTCACTAATCCATTGCACATTTCTAAACTTGTACAATTTAGATCTGTCAACAAGGGCAGGCAAAAAAAAATTCTTTAGAACCCTACAAAAAGTAATATAAAGTAGCTGTAAGTAAGGGTTAAAGAATGAAGAAAAGGAAGAACAACTTAGTAGCTTCAACAGCACTCAGAAAAGAAGATAGAATAAAATTTTATGTATTGCACTATTTAAAGAACCTCCAAAATACGATAGGATGGCAATGGATGCCAGAACACCTGACCAAACTAAAAGAACATGCCACTACCACAGATTTAAAGGACACTGACTGTAGACAGTTATGATGCTTGAGCCACACCAATAAATACTATTAGAAGTCTATTGCTTTGCAGCTTCTACCTGGGATCAATCTGTCTGTAAAACGCTGTACAATACAAACCTCTTTCCACTGAGGTATAAGCAGCACTATAATGATGATGGTTTTCTCAAATGTCATTATCATTATGTACAGAACACATTGGCCCACCCAAGCACTGCACTGCAGCGGGTCACCTGCAAGAAAGAAGAAAAGTTCAATATATGCTATAGGGTTGATTTTACTTCACAGTAAACATTTTAGAAAAGCACTATTAGAAGAGGCACGGCAGCTATGGCCTCTTAAACTGCCTTCTCCCATTTCCTTAGTGCTGCTCCTACCCCTCCTTCAGCCTCATGCCAACTTTCAAAAAGTATCACTTAGAAACTGAACATAACGGGACATCACCTGATTCAGCAGTACCTGGTTATATGCTCCCTGTTTTACAGAATCTGATGAAAGCAAGACAGATGTAGTTGCATTACATCTATTTCTCATCACATTGTTATTGTTGACCCTCTGTCATGAAGTACTAGGTTTCTTAGAAGGGAAACCATAAGGGAAACATAGCTGGGGAATTTTTTTTTTCCCCCCAAAATAAAAAAATTATTTCCCTTCAGTCCAAGTAGAAGCATGATTTCTGCCATTCTCCCTAGGCTACCTTAAACATATCTTTCCTCTCTGAATAGTTAGTTATCATAACTAACCAATTGTAATTGAAGCAATAGGTGCAAAAGCCGCTATGAAATATTTAATTGAACAAAAAATTAAGACCACATTTTAGTCTCACTTTGAAAAGGTTTGAAATTCTGCTGTACCCCATTGTAGCAGAGTGAAAACCTGAGTGCATTAAGTTATCTGCCAGACAGAATGAAGACCACAAATATCTGAATATGAAAACTTATGTAACTATCATACTCTATGAAAGCAAAGAGAGAGAGAGAGGAAAAAAAAACCAAACCCAAACACCCAGGGAAAAAAAAGAGGACCAGTATGCCTAACAAGCTCTGCAGGTCAGCTTAAAGCAGCACTTCACTGGAAGCTGAAAAGAAGCTTTGGAGGAGGGTGTTAGCTCTTTAGTCTTCACAATAACCTCTGCAACATTTTCAAAGGCAGCTTAAAACTTTTAGCCTAGGGATGAATAACCAGCAACGGAAATTCAGATGCTTTAATGTATTTGTAATGCATAATGGATAGGCGCTACTTCCTTTTCTGGAACATTTCTGAAGGCTTTCAGTATAAATACTTGGTAATAGTCTTGAGACTTACTGTTTGCTGCTTAAAAGCTGTGAAGAGAAACTGATATATCAGACTGAAGTCCAAAACAAAGAAACCTTCCTAAACAAGTTTTACAGTAAGAGCTAGTGATCAACACTCAATAGTCCAAGAGAAGAATGTCAAAATGTTTCATGTTTTACAATTACATACTGCAGCAGTTTATGGCTTCTGTTGTAAAAAAAAAAAAAATTACTAATGTTTCCTTTTCCAAATTTTCTAACTCAAATTTGAGCAACTGTGATTCTTCTGAAGATACAAGGTCTGAATTAGATTTGAGAATCAAATTTTAGCAATTAATTTCTATACGCCACATTTTTATTAGCCTTCTCTAGTTTCCTTCATTAACTAGCAAATATGGGAAAAAATAGCGTTAGCTACAGACTTACCATTGAAACTTTACCAATTTATTCTAAGCTCTTTTCTAATCTGTATTTAATTCCTAAAAGCAGAGATGGCTATAGCAACTTTGCATCTATTCCAATTCTGTCACATGAGATTTTGTATGCCCCAAAATTTCGAAACTCTTAATACAGAGTGTTGTGTGCTATCACCAGTGAACATTTTGTTCCATGATGTTTTGCATTGTGGGGAGGGACACTGTTTTTGGGGGGGAGTTTTTTAGTACACGACTGAAATTAGAAGTTGTGTATATTGAATTCTACTTGAGGATTTTTGTGTGCCCTACTGCATCTACAAAATTATCTCTCAGTTCTAATTACAAGTAGGAAGAACAGGGATGCTGCCTACTAACAATTTCCCAAGTCAGTCTCCCAACAGCATCCTCCTAGAAAAGCTGGGCAGATACAAGCAGGACGGATGGTTCCACAATTCTGACATAAAGGAAAAAAGCTTTCAACACAACCGAGTATGTTGTTCAAAGGGATTCTTAAATCTCAAACCATGGATAAATTAAAAACTGGACTGGACCATATCTTGAACAACCCGCTTTGAGCAAGAGGCTGGATTATATCACCTCTGGAGATCCCTTCCAAACATTTTTTTTTTCCTACAGCTTTATAAAATATGCAATGCATGGGAAAAGCAGAAGTTCACACCACCACCACATCCAGGAGGTGTTCCCAAGAGTATCTGAGACATTTGTACATTCAAAGATTCAGTACTCAAATTGAAATTAGAACTTTAATGTTGAAGCCATAAGCTCTAATTTAATTTCTAAAGACTCTGACAGTCTTTCTTAAATTCTGATTTTATACCTGTTAGGAATAAATTACATGTCTAGAATAAACTAGCAAACCAGTAGAAATCTTGTTAGTGCAAGAAAAGTGCAATACTGACAATGAAAAATTCTGAATCCTCAGCAATTACAACTGTAGCAGCATTTTTTAAAAATGCTGGGCAATGAAAAACTAGTCCATACTATTTCATCAGCCACTTTGTAGAAGCACGTTCATAGACAGCTCTTGAACAAAATACATGCAGTTCTCCTATTCTGTAACTTCTCTCTGTTTTTCAAATCCCGAGATACTATTTTAAGAAAATGCCAAGTCACAGAACTACTCCAAAATAATTCCAAAATAATTTTTAAGTAAGCACTATCCACCCTATATGGCTATAAGCAAGTTGCTCTGCAAGTTGCAAACAAAGCACTAGAGGGAAAAGATGCATCAAATACAATTTCTAAGCTTTGCCACCCAAGAATCAGAGATCACAGCACTATTTAGTTGCCATTGTCACCAAGAGGGAATTGGTCGCCTGTTTTCTACTTGCAGCAGCTAAGGTAGCCTAAAACAAGACAGGAAGGAGAATGCAGGAACATTCTTTTCAGTACAGATCATGACTGCTTTTCTCCTCTTTACATATGCGAATATAGTAACACTTCTATTAAAATCCAGCTGCTGGTGTAACGAATCTGAAAATACAAAACTGGAAATACAAAGACAAATCTAGTAAACTTAAAAATTCTGACGTAAAAAAGCCTGTGAGGGAGCGTTGTGCTACTTTGTTTGTAAATCAGCGTGCAGTGCTGTTTGGCTGTACAAACAGCAACCATTATGAATGCTGTTATTTTGGTATCCATTCTTTACTTGAGGCATTTATGCTTTAAAAACTATCCTCCATATAAAGAAAAGGCTTTTAAAACCAGCAGGACACTGCTATTTTTGTGACAGCTTCAAGTAATGAATCACCAGGGATCAAGTAATAGAGCTAAGAAGGGAAATGAGCTCACGGCGAGCATTAACTCGAGACAAATGATTATTTAGGCTCTAGAAACACAAACATCGCTCAATCACAAGAAGAGACTTGTGGTGTTTTCTTCTTTTTTTTTTTTTGGGGGGGGGGGCGGGACGACAGGACGATGGACTACTCTTGTTTGTTTTCCCACACTTGTAAACAAACTGAAATCACACTGACCTCCAAGCTGAGGGCTCAGCTTTACCACTTCAGATAAAACGCGGCAAGTCTCCGATACCTTTCCATAAGCCGCCACCTCACCACCCATGCATGCCGAGCATCCACATGCAACTTCAAAATACTAAGTTTAAACACACTTGTGACCCCACAGGACTGCAATTTTAGCCCCTCCTTCTATCCTACTTGTCTTATTTTTCATAAGATTATTTCAAATGATTAAAGAGTTTTCTTGGGGCCAAAGTGAAAATTTTTAAATAAGATGGCAAGAGGGGTTTTAACTTTAGAAACAACAGTAGCACTTAACAAAGAGGGCAAAAAATAATCCGGTGCAACTTGTCCTTTTTAGACGGATTTCTTACACAGGGTCTAACCTTATTGCACAGTCATTACTAATAACTTCCCATCTGCTATCTAGTTCTTTTTATACCAGAAGCCTCTCCCACATGATTAATGGAAACACAGATTTACAATATGCTTTTTAATAGTCCTCGCAATAGCTTGATTAAAAAAACCCAACACACTAAGGACAGGCCAGCACATTAATGAGGATACAGAAAAGAAAGTTAGTCACTAATCAAGTGATCTGATGAGTTGGAAAGAACAACTAAGTAAAGACAACTTATACAATTTCATATATCACTTATAGACACACAGAAAGAAGGTATAATCGATAAACCAGCTTAGGCATTTCAGATCTCCGTACTCAAAATGACAATAACAGACCAGTTGCAGACCACCTCTGCAGCAGAATAAAAGTAACAAGTTCATTTGTTGATTTTAAAAGCTTAGTTACTGCAGTCACAAATGCCTGATAACTAAAATAAAAACCAGGTTCATTTTGGAAGTGAATGAGAGACACAAATTTGCGGAGAGTAAATATATTCCTCACACGTTCCCATCCACACAGACCACTTATTGTTAAAAGGACATTAAAATGGGAGAGGAGAACAGATTACACAGGAAACAACAGAATGGTATTAGGAAGAAACAAAATCTAGTATTTGGCATGATTACGTACCTACTTATAACTCTAATGGAAACACCAACTTTTTTGGTCTGAGTGAAAAGCCAATTTTATATGGCTTGAAAGCTGATCAAACATCTTGAAATGGCTTCAAGCCAAATCAGAAAAAGAGACTTTGGGCAATAGGTCTTAAAGCTCAGTAGAAGGTGTAGCTCAGCAGTATCTCAGCTCCTTCCTTGCCTTTTTCCCTTCCCTGGGCACCTGTACTTACCTAATCTCTTAAAGACCCAAGTCTGGGGACTGAGCTAGAGGAACTATTTACTTTTCTACATATGGTGAATTTTCTGATGGTTTAGCCCTCTGAATCAGTTCCCTGAAGAGCAGGGAAGAGCTCCAAATGTGCACCAGTCCAAGGAAGAGAATGAAAATACTGGACTGTGGCACATGGGAAAAAAAGCCAATAAACAGGGTTGTGGCAGTGCTGATTTAAACAGATTAAACAGTCATAAACCATATCCTACAGGATACACATTAAATCTACACAAATCTAACAAAAAAAAAATGCCCTAATGGTATAGGCAGTTATTTCTCCTAAGATAGGTGTTTGTCATCATAAAACAAAGAAACCTGGAAAACCAAAAAAAACCTACCAATGATAATTACAAAACTGCTATGAAAGGTTTTACTTTGTTAGGAAAACATTATTTTAACTTTCCCCACCCCGAAACCACAGGGTTTGTTTGTTCTCTCTGATGAAGAGCCATATCTCTCTTACAAGGCAACCTCACCTCTCATTCCTATCTCAAGGAGCTTCAAATGTAATTTTTAGCTTCTATACAGAACTTCCATTCCCAACCAGCCAGACTAAGCAATATGAAGATAACAGGCTGAACAGAATTAAATGTTGATGTTGGGTATGTATGATACTCAACTGCACCCACAAATCTGCAGTTGCTGCAGATCAGTCACCTTCTGTGGCTAACGTAATGGAAGACAAAGCAACTCCATGTAAAAGTGATTTCACTAGTCTATCCCTTAGCCTGTACAAAAGATATGAGCATTTTTCATCAATGATACAAGCCTTACATGCAGGAGTTTGAGTGAACATCACTTGAGGACAACCTTGCCATTCTCTTCACTTGAAGTATGTGGTCGTTTACTTCAAAGAGGGCTGGCAGAGCTCTTAGCCTGTACCTTCAGACACCAGCATGCGATTCCATCAAAGCTTTAATAGGAAATGACCTTCCAGCTGTCATGTATTTAGAAGCGTTTCAGAGTAAATTTATCATGCTGTTATTTTTACCATGAGATTACACAATATCATAATTTGTTCGATCGCTCCTAAAAAAATATTCAAGTAGTTGTTCCAAACTCACTAAATGCTTAGACTTACTAAGCTAACGCAGAAGGTGCATGCCAAGATACAGGCTTAAAAGAACCCTCATGACACGTGAAATATCAAAATGATCACTATAATCATTGTGTAATGATTTTAAGATGAGTTAACCACTAGCTGAAATATTCTGAGATTCTATCCTGAAAAACATTTCAGTGCAAGAAGAGAAACATTTACCATATTCACCAAAGCGAAGGGACTCCCACTGCTGCCATTCCACAATGCTGCTGACTGCACGTATACCAATGTAGATCAATAGCATCCCTAAAGTGGCATCTAACAAGAAGTTGATAAGGTACCTGAAAGGAAAAATGTAAAAGAAAACAAGGAGCAGGAGTCCATTTTCTACAAGTTGTGTATTTTAACACCACGACTGATAAAAGATCTATATATATGTTGAGAAGCCAGAGTACTGAGAATAGTCATTTCCTCGCTTCTGTAATTACATAGCCTATAATTGAAATAGTTTTAGAAGAGTCTTAATATTTTGTTTATGCCTGTATTTTCATGAACTCTGGTGTGTGCATGTACATTACTCTATATAAAACTCCAATACTCATTTTATTTGCTTTACTTGTTTAAATTAAAACTAGATTTCCTTTTTTCCCATTGCTTAGTTCATTCTGCATGGAAAACCTGTATTTGAATAAACCCAAAGGAATAAAAGGAAAAAGAATAAAAAGAAAAGCTGCAGACACCTCAAAGAATTTGAAGGTAAAAATTTCAATCCCAAACACTCTCATTCTGATGGGAAAAGACACAACTAGAGAGTTTTTCTTGCTTGAGGGAGCCCTCTCCTAGCCTATCATGCCTATAGGGTACAGTCACTATCTCGGGCCAAATTTCAGCTTACTTAGTGTTAGGGAGAAAAGTAGTTTACTTTCTTGCACATCAGTTCTTGTCCAATAAACATTTGAAACAATCAGGAACAAGCCTTCCCAGAAACAAAATCCAACTAACTACCCCTCAAATGGACACACAACTGCTGCACTACTAGTTTGTTTCAAGAAGAGCTTCTGGGATCTTACCTATGTTTCAAGAAACCAGAGATTAATATGGGTTTCAAATTAATTCTTAGGTTCGTTAAATGGCACAGCTAAAAATCAGACCATTTTGTTCGTCACTTTTGTTTATTTACTATCACTGATTTTAGCTGAAGAAACCAGCAGCTGAGAAAGAGCCCACTAAGAGACACATAGCAAATCCCTGTTACTGAGATTCTTACTTCGTAATTCCAAATGCTTACGGTAAACTCTAGAGTCTATAGGAACTTATCTGCAGGGATAAAAATACAAATCAGAGACCTGTGGGCTTCAGCTGGCTGTGGCGACAAATCCACATGGACAAAATAGTATCAGAAAGCGGAAAGCAAAGACCGAATGCGTGCATTCAAAACAGTAAAGGAAAAGCTGTTCTAACCCTCAAAATCCCGTTCAAAGAGCAGCTCAAAACCAAAAAATGAAACAGATAATGCCTTGTTTCAGCAAAGACTTACACATAAACTTTTTAAAAAAGTAGTTATTTTCTAATAGCTGTGTGTCAGATTAGAGTTTTAATGAACTTGGTACTAGACAAACATTAAAATCAAGGTTTAGTGCTTGGCAGAGGGAACTCAGCAATTACAAGCCTACACAAGTCATTTTAAGGCCACAAGAGGCTGCTGTAAGTCTGCAGGAAGGCAGCCGTCAGGAGCAGGGAGAAGAGCTATGCCAACACCTATTTCACATCAAATTGCAGCTCACAACACAAGCCGAGCACGCCTGACATTCCCAAGCGCATCAGGCTCACTACATGTCGGCAACGTGCTCATGTGATGCGCAGCATCAGCCCTGCTCATGTGTAACCGGTGCACCAGCACCACCAACAAAAAAACAACACCTGCCACTACTGGAGAAATGCATCTGGCTGAGCGTTCAGCGAGGAAAAGGCTGGGCTTCACACAAACTTCCCGGTGCACAGCATACAGCCAGCTGAGTACCTTGCACCACAGGAGAAGAGTGCTGTTTGCTTTTTCTATTTAAAATTCTTCAAACAACCACCCATCTGTCAAGGTGTTTTAACAGATGCTTTATCAGCTGTGATAGGATCACACACCTGCCTGAGTTGCAGCACTACATTCCCAAACAACTGGCAACTTCCAGCTGTAGTTCTTTCCAAGCTTTGAACCACAATGTTTTCTAAAACTACCTTTTTCTGGTTTTGTTCTGAAAATAACTCAAACTACAAAACAGGAAAGAAGAGAAAACTATCCGTGTTTGAACTTCCTGAGTAAAATTATTATTAAAGTCACAGATAGAAATGTTGCTTTTACTCACTAATTTTGACCCACTCACACACTTAAGATCTATGTTTCCCAAGAAAGGGCAAGTGGCTTTGATCAATACTACACGCTATTTCTTTCTGCTAACAAGGAGGGCCTGCATCATTGCCCAAGAAATTACAGAGCTCCACACTGTGATTTTTATTATCCCGAGAACAGTGAATAACAGTTCTCTACACCACACCCTCTTGTTTTGTGTCATGTTACACTTGTATGAAAAGTGGTATTAAAAATATATGTAGACTATATTAAAACATGTAGAGGAGAGCGCACATGTTAGCAAACCCTTTATTTTGAAAACCTGGTACACAGCACAAAGTTACTTTTAATTTTACAATACTGTAATAAACTGTTGAGCTTCTGGTCTGGTTTCGGCTGGGACAGAGTTAATTTCCTTCTTAGTAGCTGGTACAATGCTGTGTTTTGGATTTGGTGTGAGAATAATGTTGATGACACATTGATGCTTTTATAGCTGTTGCTGGGTCATGTTAATACTAAGTCAAGGACTTTTCAAGTTTCTCAGCCCTTGACAGCCAGAGGGCTGGAGGGGCACAAGAAACTGGGAGAGGGTACAGCCAGGACAGCTGGAGGAGCTATTTCATACCACAGAACACCTTGTAAACTGGGAGGGGTTGACTGGGCCTGCTGACCACTGCTCCGGGACCCGCTGGGCATCGGTCAGCGGGTGGCGAGCAATTGTATGGTGCATCACCTGTTTTCTTAGCTCCCTTCCCTTTGGATTTTGTTGCTCTCCCCTTCTCCTTCCTTTTCATTAAAATTATTTAAAATTATTGTTTTTATTCCCCCCCCCCCCCCCCATTATTAAATTGTTCTTATCTCAACCCTCAATTGTACGTTCCTTCCCAAGCCTCCTCCCCATCTCTCAGGGGCAGAGGGGGAGTAAGCGAGCGGCTGCACGGTACTTGGCTACCGGCTGGGGTTAAACCACAACAGTTTTAGATTTAAACACTAACAATTTTAGACACGCTTTGGTTAGCTTACTTGAATATATACTTTAATATATAAAAATGGAATGAAAGCAATTTACACCTGCCAGTTTTTAAATCTATTGTGAAATTCTTAAATCAGTAAGCAAGGAAAAATCCTACCAATGATGCCTGGAATTATTGAAACTGTCACAATTATAACCTGAACTTTACAGTTAAGTGTGTTAAAATAAATGCATTTTCTCTACCAAAATGCTTTGTGGTGGGAAGAGCAAACTAGTGTTTTACTTGCACATTTATAGCATGTAGGAACACAGAAGAAACCAAGGAGGAATAAGGGTTATAAAACAGGTTTGTGAAGCAACACAAGCATATTCCTTGAGCTGCGCAATGCCTTTGTTTACCAAAGGACAACAGTGAGCAGGTGCCACTGGAGGAACTGGATTGGTTTTAAAGGGGAAATTACTAGGCTTTTAGAAACAATTTCACAGCTTCTATTACCAGGAATGTGTAAGCTTCTTCGAGCATGAGCCCTATCAAGAACAAACCCAAACAACTGCCATTTGCTTCAGGAGCTCCTGTAAAGAGCATGACAGGGTCTTAGTCATAAAATCTTCAGGTTTAATACACTACAGTGAAATGCTTATCTACTTAGTCACACTTCTCCAAGCGTGACATTGCAAAATTAATTTTTGTACTAACTGCCTGGGTACAGAGCAAGATTTCCTGTTTTTAACAAAATGAAAATAATACTGCAGTAGCTAATGTAGGTTTTAGAAGAAAATACAACCGTGAACGACTTGTTATTTTGCTAAATATGCCTGAAAGCAACAGGACTGTATATGAACCCCCCCGCTGCAGTGAACAGTGCAGCTGGTGGTCAGCGTACACAACTTTCTATTAATTTCCTTTGATCCCTAGCACCTCCTTCAGTAAACAGCCTTGTATTACAATGTTTATCCTAAGTCCTTGTTTATTAATTGGAGAGGGAGAAGTAGTAAGAGTTCATCCTCAGTCTAAAATATCTATACACAGCCCAGAAAACACTTTCCCAGGCCCTGCTAGGCATGAACTAAAAGAGCAGAAACTCCGATACTTGATCAACTAAGCTTAAACCAAAGGTTTTTGAAAGTGATTGATTTTTACCATGAAAATTGGTTTCTCAGGTTTATCTTGCATTATCATCAATGTACACCATTAAACTCAAATGCAGAACTTCCATAAAGACCAATCATTTTGAAATTAAACACTCACAGTGAACAAGGGTCTTCTTCTGTAAGGTCTGATAAATAGACATTTGCAAAGTGGATGAACAACATCCCTATGGCTTGCTTGGAAGTATCTAAAAACCTGTATAGAGTAAAAACAGTTTTTAAGACACACAAAACTGTTTACACCACAATCAGACGTTGCAAATTTATTTTAATTAAAATTCCATCTCAATTATTCACTTAATCTTCAAATAAGAACACCAGAATGATAAAGAGTCATGGTATTTAGCTTACTTAGCAATGTTTAATTTTAAATTCTGCCCCTTTTTTCCACGGGTATTGCTAACAGTAAACCAAATGCTAACTTGAACCCTTAGCGCTGTCATGTTAAAGTCTTGGGATATCCTCTTGGTATCATGTGCATTACCAAAGAGCTAAACTTCACAAAATCTAGCTAAGTCTTTAATAACCTCCTGTAAACAATGAGTATCCCAGCCGCAGCAGATATTTCAGTCCTTTCATGTTTATGCATTTTTAGCAAGTTTATGGTACAGGCAGAAATGAAATTCTCATCACATGCTTGTTGGTGAACAATTTAATAGCTGGCAAATGAGTCCTTTATCTACAGTATTTCACTAAAAAGCCAACATATTTTTCACCTGAAAGCATGAAATGGTCTCACTGAATTTTATCTGTAGTACAACAGCTTAGACCACACTGCAAAAGAATTACAACCTTGAAAACATTATCTCCAAAGCAGATGACAGAGAGAAAACAGTTTGCTACTTACAGGGAAAATATAAAAAAAAAACCCCACCTGGGTACTGATTCATTAGTGACTCTAGCCCTTACCGTTCTTCTACAGTCATCCTTTGCACAAAAGCAGAACTTCCAGTGAATGTTTCATTAAATGTTAAATATAGGAAAGGTGTCAAATGTATTCTGTAGGCAAGTGTGTTCTTTATACAGACCAACAGCCCTTCTGCTTGTTGATTCCATGTCTAAAAGAATCCCAACAACCCAACAGATTCAAGCAACACTGTATACCTGAATTCATCTGCCCTCCCTGACAACTTTATTCTTTCGCATTCATGGCATGACATTGAGAGCAGAGTGTTGAAGATGAGGCAGGAAGCCAGTGAGTTACTTATCTAATCAGTACACCATACTATAAATAACAGTACTCAAGTCCCAGAACAAGATTCTTTGCTTAAAAATTAAGGGCTATCACTGCACTTCTCAGAACTTCAGGCTGAGGTAGACTGTAGTACACAAAGATTTTGTATTTATTTTTTCGCTAAAATAAAGGTCAGGATTAGTCCTGAAAAGCAGCATTGTATGAGAGTAATTTAAACCACTGAAGTCTTCAACAACTGGAATGACAGCTTAATGTTTACATCAGTCTCAAAACTAGTACAGGTTACGTTGGCATTACTACAAGCCAACAACTTTTTAAAAGTAATAAAAAAGATGGTGCTATTTTATGCCTTTTTTATTTATATCTTTTACCATACTGCTTTCAATATTATACATAGCTACAGAACATGGAATTTTGTTTAAGCCCAGCCAAGAGCTTCCTATAAGCTTCTGTAAGTTTGTAGACATTCAGAGGCATCTTGGGGCAACTGTTAAGTTCCCATCTTCAGAAGCAAGCACAAGCTTATGTCTAAATGTACACCTTCAGAGAGATACTTGGAAGTGTTTAGTGAAAAGAACTAGCAGGGAAACACACAGAAGAGAACTTTTTGTTGGCTCATGTATTTTGGTAGCCTTTTTTGTTCCTCGCTGTCAGTCACCAATTTCTTGCCATCATTTTTTTTTTTTTTTAAATCATCATATGCAAACAATTATTTCCTCCATTTCTAAAACATGCACGAAACAACAAATTTAAGAATAAAGCATGCAGCATACCATATCCTCCAGGGACGTCTTTCATGCTTTGGTTCTCTGAAGCGTTTTACTAAGAAAAAAAAAATATAATTGAAATCAATCAGCAACTCTCAAAGCAACAAAAATATAGAAAAATGAAAGCAAATCATCTTTCAGAAACATTACATTCTTTGATAAATTAGATCTTACACAGCTGCATTTCACTTTATCAATCTCTAAGGATACATTTTTAAAGAAACTGGCTCCCTTCCGTCACCTTCACGTCCTTACAGATCCCTCGTCTGACTGTCAACACACCTCACATGAAAAACCAATATATTACCAACCACTATGTCATTGGCCTTAGCTTTTATGACCGCCCATCCAGAAAATTTAATTTCCGATAGGAAAGCAGGAATTACAAAAGACCGTTTCTTTTGCTCACTGGAGAGCAAAAGTCAAATTGGAAAGTATTCTCACAATATAGGGGCAATCTATAATATCAGGAATAAATCAAGTTCATTAGTAACAGGACAAATATATCCTCTAATCAAGTATATTTATTTTATGGATGACAAATAAGACCTTTGTGGGCAAACTGAATTGCAAAAGGAAAGCAGTGCAGATTTTTTCAGTCAGATAATTCCTTCACAAAAAGGTTGATACTCATTAACATATTAAAAACTATTTAAAAAAAATAATCCAGTATTAAAATTACTGCCAACTATACAACAACAAAAAATACATAAAATTGACTATTTCAATCTTGAAACACATTATACTATAAAAGTGTTCAGTTATCTGATAGAAGGCTCCTCTCACAGCCTGCCCAGCTACTCCCAGGTCCATCGCCACAAGCGCGGAGGAGCAGGACCCAACGGCAGATGAAGGAACAGATCACAGACTCAGGAGGCAGGGACAGCTGTCCCAGTAGAGCCTCAGTTCCACCAGCCAGGGCTGACCCCCATCCTGGGGAGCCGGCTCTGGAGCGCCTTTGGGACAAAGGTGGTCAGTGCATCAGGGCATGGGACCACTACGGGATGCAGGGGAAAAGTGTTTGGTGATTGCACAAGACTTACTACAGGTTGTTTAGGGGAGGAACCAAAAGCAGGGAAGAGGAAGGATCTAGATGACTCATGGAGGAACAAGTGTGTGAAAACAGAGGGATAAGGGGATAAAAAGTTGCTCATACGTAGCACTGTGTGATCTGCAGTTTGTCCTATCTTTAGGAAATTCCAGTTCTAACTGTTTCTGGGCAAGAAAATCTTTTTCCCTACTGGGAACACGTGCTCAGCCCTAACAGAGGTCAGACTTGGGGCAGGGAGCTGTGGCAGCCTCGCTTTTGCCTGACCTGGCCTCATGCTGCAATACAGACTTATTTTCTGTTACAGCTGCAAGATACTAGTTCCTTATATATCCCAAAGACAAACCAAAGATAACAGGGTAACGGAAAACCTTTCCACTAAGGATGGGGTTTACTTCCTTCTTCTGTCCACGTTTCGGTGTCACTCACCAGCTCCTTCAATATAGTCTTCAAAAATAATTATTTAGGCTCTTATTTCAAAAATTATTTATTTTTTAAACAAAAGGAAAATTTAAGCCTCAATTTCCCTCCTCCCCTTCAACTTGCAGAAATTCTGTCTTAAAAGGCACAAACCGTAGCAGGTATAGGTCAGGCAAACCATCAGTAGGTATTTTGACCTGCTTCTCCAGGTATTAGAGATGAATTTAAGTTTCAAATAGGATGTTGCATGTAAATTATGCTTACTGGGCTTTCCAAGCCTTTAAAACACGTTTTGGTTTATGAATCAATCACAACTTTTTCACAAGGAAGGCAACCTCACCCAAAGCCAACCATCCTAATACAGCATTAATGTAATTACCTGAATGCCTTTAATTAAATAAATACATAAACATTCACCGCTGAGGTGGAGGGGCAGCATTTCCAGGGAGCAGTGAGCTAACAGCTTGCCATTTTTCCGTCACTGCTTCCGACAGCAGAGAGAGAGAGAAACTGTGTTTCACTCCTGTGTAATCTGACCGTTAGAAATTAAAAAGTGACAAGAGGAAAAGACCGTTCATTTACACCAAAGCTAAAGCTGTAATAGCAACATTTGCCAGCAGTTTCCTCTGAGAACAGAATGCCATAAATATAAAACTTCTGCTAAAAATGAGCAACACCCAGCTAAGTTAAGGAGTTTGCCGTTTATGACCGGTCCCCCCCAGTCACACTATGGATTACTTTAGTGCCACTTTCCCACAACAACAGGAAGCCACAAAGCATCACAAAATAAATGCAAGAAACAGAAGTTTCAACTTACTGTGGAGTTTGTGCAAGATCTTTTTCTGCAGACAAAATAGAAAATAAACTGGTAAGATTTGCATATCTGGGGGGGAGAGGTGGGAATTCCAAGCTTAGACTTACGTCTATTTTTACTATGAAGAAGCTGTATAAGCCTGTGGATTCGTTTCTTTCTCTGAAGTATCCACAAAACAATTGTTTGGAAGAGGATACTCAAAAACAATTCAACTAACACCACTTCAAATTTTATCCATACTGAGAAAAAGACTTCAGAAGGTCCACGTTTCTCTGGCCAGTTCCGAGAACATAACATTTCATTTGAGTTAACATTAAACAGGAGAGTTAGCTCTGAAAGCCTAGAGGCTTTCAGATGTCTTTTGGGAATGTATTAAATGGCTGATCACACCACATACTTCCATCCCCCGCTAAATGAAATGAGATAATCTGTTTAAATGCTTTAGGAGTTGCTACTTGATGAATGTGTACCTGTACACTTGAAAGCCCAGTAGATCCAGAGGAAACAGGGTTGTTTTCTCAGCCTAGTTTCTTGCAGCTCTATGTCTGTGAGCATCAGGTATTTCTGACATACCAGATATTGCCAGGTATTTTCCTGCACACCCCTGCGCAGTATCTGGGTTACGCTGCCTATCTGGCACAACGGGCTATCACATCAGAGTGGCTGAAGTCGACAGCAATTCAACTTCTCCCCCAGCACGGGAGCGTGCTTTCTGGATGGCTGTAGACACCTGGGGCCTTCCCAGTAAGTAATATGAGCAAAAAAATGACAGGCTGTAGATAATCACACTGGTAAGCTCAGAGCTGAATATTAACAAATTAATTTTGCAACCAAAAGCCAGCACATTTTGTCAGATAAAGCTTCTGTAAATTTTTTAAGCATCTATCAAATTGGGGAGGGGAAAGCAATTCTCCCACTTGCCCTCCCCCCAAATATGCCACGATTGTCGAAGTTTTCAGCCCCTCTCACAGTTTCTCTTGGCAGTCTGCACTGCCTCACTGTAAACTCAGAGACGTGCACTGGTGCGTGTGTCAGCTGACAGATGGATCTCAATCTGCCAACTTCTCACTCCGAGGAGACAGTACCACTCCATATGCTTCAATTCGGAGCGCTATACTCGCACTAGCAAGAATTCACCATATTTAATATTAATTAACTAATAATGTTCAGAATTTCATACTGAATTATAAATGAAGAAAGAAGTGCTGCTTGTTTATACGCTCCATGCCAGAAACGTTCAAGAAAGGAAACAAAAGCACTTCTGCCAACAAGCATGTGAGCTGCCAGATGGACAGTTAATAGATAAGCATATAAGGCAGAGTATTGCTAATGCAAAATTCAAGTTCCTTGAATCATCTTCCCATTTCATTGAAATTCTAGAAATAATTAACGCCAGAGTACTGTGGAAAGGTTTCCAACAGTTACTTTAACACAGGAGTTCTGCAGTCAGTATTCCAGAAAACTGAAGACTCACAGGGAAGAATAAAGATAAATGTTCATATATAAGAACAGAGACAAGAAACAAAAAGCCTCTTCAATCTGTCAATATGAAAAGCAACACTTGAATCTGCATTTGGAATTCAGCCTTTCCTTCTCTCCCTCCTTCACTTCCTCAAACGTCCCACAGGGCAAATTTTTCTGATGTGAAGTAACTTCAACATGGTTTCAAGAACTCCACGCTTCTGGGTGGCTGCTCTTGCAGCAGCGCAAAACTGGCTCAACTCAAACATATGAAATGTTTTTACATAGCATGTATCACTGCATTTCTTAGACACGTGTTCTGGAAGTTCACAATAAGAAACCTTCTGATCCCAGTAAAGATCTAAGAAGATTTCACTAGCTCATTAATTTGAAATTCAAAAAAAGGAAAACAAGCTAAAGAATATTCAACATATTTGATGTTCTCCGCAGCTGTACTACAATAACACTGCTTTTCTGAGACGACAATTGGGAATTTCATCTGTATGTCCACTGCTTCTCAAAACTTTTTCAAAACCAGGTCAAAGACAAAGCATGTGAGAAAAATGTTTCATTTCATAAACCTGCTACACATTTCTGCCACCAGATCTCAGCAAAGCCACAGCTGAGCTAGGCAAACAGAAGAAGAAAACCAAAAGTAGGAAAAGTTAGCGAGGGTAAGGTCACATTCACACGTCACACATGCAAACCTGCGCACGTGCGTGGGCACTTTCAGTGAGAACAGAATCAGACCCTTCTTGCGGGCGTACAGGCAACAGGCACAAGGAAACAGCCACAAGTTGCAGCCAAGGAAATTCCAACATAGTGGAAGTAAAATGTTTCCAATGAGACCAATTAAACTCTGCAACAAGTTGCCCAGAGAGGGTGCAAAGACTTCAGTCTCACAGACCTTGAAAATTCACCTGGACGATGCTCTGAGCAAGGGGACACAGGCTGGCCCTGCTCTGAGGAGGAGGTGGGGGCAGGTGACATTTAGGCTCTCTTCCAACAAAAACTGGTCTGTAAGTCTACGAGTCATCTTTCTGTGATATGATGCTTAAAAGTTCTCGAGATTGAGCCAGTTACCAAAGGACCAAAGTGTGGTTAACCAAAACCTATACATACACACATACATATGCATGCACAGAATTTTAACAGTGAGAAATCTGCTGCAGTTTGAGCTTTCGTACAGTGTTATATCATGAGAATGTTCCATCTCCTCCAGCAGGTTGGCTTTGCTGGGCTTCCTGAATAACACATTACAACCAACCAAATCCTCCAACACAGCCCTTACAGTGCAAGACTGTTGTGATCTGTGGGGTTACTTTGATTTTAATTCACATGGTTTCCAACATGCAAGACAAGTATTAAAGTTTCCAGTAGAATGCTGTTTTGCTAATTATGTATGGAGTAACAGCTGAAGAGTTACACCAAGCCTTAGCATCCAAACTCAGAATTGGATGCAGAATTTCATATGGCTACTCTCAGACAAGTGAACTATTTTCGGAACATTTGGTAATCAGGAGAACATATGCATCATAAATTTGATCCTGCAATTTCTAACACTGTAAAAAACTTGTAAAAATCAACTACATATGCAGGCCAGATTTCAATTTTTTAAAATTCTTTTTAGGAAGACTGTCAAAAACACTATTCTCCTTGTTAGTATCAACACTTCCCCCACAACAGTGGGAACCATATGTAATGAATAGGCACAGACACCCTAATAATTCCTGAAAATACACACCACCACCACGGAATGACAACTATCGGTGGATTTTATGTTACCTGTGATCTTTATCACACATTTGAACTCCCCTCCCTTTCCCACTAAAGCAAAGCTTTTAAAAGGCTTGTCTTGCTGTTTATCACCCCCGTTATTCTCTTGGTAGCAGCAAAGAGGAAGTAAGAAATTACAGACTTCCCCAATATAGAATTTTTCTTTTTTAAATTAATTTTGCAAGAAACAACATGCCTAATGATAATGATCTACGATGATGCCTTACAAAAAGGTGTACAAATGTATAAACCACATATAACTTGACTGCCAAAAGTTTTTGACACTTATGAACTCAGCATCTCCCTATATTCATAGCTTAAAAAAAATGGGAACATGGGGCGTGTGTGTTTAAAGAGAGGTAATAAATGTGATCGCAAAAAAAGACCAAAAGAGCCAGTAGTTTTGGCTTGCTGCTCATTTCTCCAAACAAAAAAGAAAACGTGCTACAGTCTTGGTAATTCAATTTTTGCCCTACTGCAATTGCTCCCTCTCTTCCTATGCCCTACATTAACTACAACTGAGATGCTCAAACACAGGATACCCTGAAAGCCTGCTGCTTAATTCCCTACAAAAGAACTCCCAAGATCTTAATTATATTTTTGCTTAATGACCTAGACTTGTCAACACTCTTGGACACCAATTATACTAAAGCAGAAATTATACTGGACTAGAGCAACTGATTGCCAGCTACATCTGTATGCGTGCATACATATAACGAAAATCACACGTATTGAAGAATGATAGCAGAAACCATGGTTTCCTCATGATGAAGAAAGTTATGGAATAACTCACTCAGAGGAAAATTTTGTTCTAGTCAGTGTTAAAGACTGACATACTATGAAGTGCATAAGCTCACCAGCAAAAAGGATTTTCAAAATTTCTGTAAGACAAAAAGCGGTATTAGCCATGCAAGTACCCAACCCCTTTTCTTAACTCTACTGTGTCCTTGGCCTCAATGGTTCTGTAGAGATATGTGTGTAATTAAGAACCTGTCCATTAAAGACAGTCACCCAGGCAGAAACTTTATAGAAATATTGGACACAATAAAGTTTAATGACCCAGCTAGTTAGTTATTCAGGGACATCGTAAGACTAATGATTCAGTGTCCAGACAGCCCCACGGTACCTGCAAAACTGCAGATCTTATCCCAGTCTCTTCGTTCCAATGGCAGCAGTTAGAATAACATTGCGGCTACAGTTTTTAGCCACAAAACCCTGGCGATAGTTAAACAGGTCTGACTGACACTCTTGCGAGAGCAGAGAACAAGGGATTTTGTTTTACTGCAACATTAAATACGCTAATGCCAAGCATCCGCCAAGCCCAGATATCTCATGACCAGGGCTCTTTTGTCTCACACAGATGACATAAGGTGATGGAAAACGATGTGCCAGCACTGGATTTCACATAGTTTATCAAATGGGCAGCAGTGCTTGCTGGATAAATGCTGGAGAGTTACTGTTACTGGAAGTAACCTCTGTAAAAGCATTACTACCTACCTGCTTCCACACCCAGCTAAAACCGACCTGTACATTTTGTCCCTACAAAAAAGGTTTGGTGATAGCTAAGGGAATGGAGATCACACAGTGAAGCTCCCTTCACAATGCAGGGGAGGAGAGGACAAATCATTATCAGAAAAAAACCCCAAACCTGAGCTTTGGAATAAAACAGATTACGTTGCTCCTTCAGGAAGGGTAGCCAAATGCATTACATGCAGTTGGTGGGCTTTTATTCCTAACACATGCATATTTTAAGCTTAAAAAAAAAATAATTTTCCAAATGCTTAGCTTGTAAAGATTGGCTGAGGGACACACAAACAAGTCATACTACCTGTCACATACAACTCGGTCTAATACAATTTCACCAAGGCTGATCTCACACAGCCTGGTAGCACATGATAGTGTGGTTCTGACAGAAACATTAACTTGGCTGTCAATAAAGGGAACAAATGTGTCTTAGTAGCGCATGCAACCCAGACATACCACATCAACAGCTACTGTAATTGAGCTTTGGCCCTTTTTTATTTTAAAGGTAAAGCTTAATTTTAAAATAGGTAAACCAACTTAGCAGACAAAGAATTAGACACAAGTTCTCACTCACAATTGCTGATTTACTCGCTATCTCCCCAGACAGCCCAGCACTTTACAAGTCAGAAAACACATGTAACACACACTACTTAAACAAAAGTATTCAGCCCTTTACATCCTGAAAGGCATGCCGATACTATAACAATACTAAAAATAAAGGGTTACAAGTAACTGATTTAAGAACTCCAAGATAAATAGCACAAGTAGCTTAGGAAGTATTTATACAAATACTACAGTTGTAAGACAAGATTTGATCTTGGAGACAAGCATTTGTTATCTTTGCATTTAGCATATGTAGCACCATTCAGTCAAGATGTGCTCTATCTGAAAGGTCATAATACAAATCACAGTTTCCCAGCACTCTCAGAGACAGAAGCATATGCTATTCTGTTTCAATAGGTATGAGATAATTAAAGCAAAGTAAATCTAAACTTCCAGCCCTAAAAGTGCCTGCGAGACTGGGTTTAGAAATTTAATACAGAGGTCTCTTGCAAATACTTATACTCTGAACCCGGTGTTATTAAACAACCACACCAAAAAAAAGAAAAGGGTAGGTTGCTAGAGAAATGCATGTACCATTCCTACCATGTGATCCACACACCTAGTGAGAGCTGAAAAATACAGTCTGCTGTGTTCAAGTGGATTTTTTTCTATTAAAAATAAGAACCATTTGGGAAACATGAATTATTTAGTGCAAACCAAACAGAATCAATCCATATTAATGTGCACTAAGCAGCAATTTACGATTCACAACACCGTTTTCACGTACAGCATTCACAAGATCACTCAATAATACATGAAGCTTTCCTAACATTATTAGTATGACAACGGATATCAATGAACTTTGAGTCATTCAAGCTGGTTGTTTTAAACCAGCTCCTGGGAACTGCTGGAACTGCCAAAGCACAGCTACAAGCTCACTCATCATTCATTAAAATATTAATTAAGCCAGTAACTGTAGCAGTTTGAAAAGCAAAAAGCAAACCCAAAATTTAAGTTCAGATATACAGAAAATGAATGCAAAAGGAAAACTGTTTCCATTTATAGAAAACTATAAAAAGCAAATATATTAAATCGTGGAGGCCAAAGGTGGACATACAAATTAAATGGACTCTAAACATATTGTGTAAGTAGCTTGGCTTACCAGATTCATTCTTCCTAGGCTGCTGAAACTATTGATGCAAGCAAGACACATTTCACATAATACCAGTTGTTTTAAAAAGAACAAAAAATATACAACCTGCTTTCATACACTCTCTTTACAGACAATGAAATAGCCTGAAAGGAGAGTCAGTGGCCAATTATGCAGACTACTTTGATACAACATATCTAACAGTTAGATATCCACGGCATAAATTAAATTTCTGAAATCAAGATGAACACATGTAATAATTTCCATGTGCATGAGCATTCTTTTTAATGATAAAGCTTCACACTTCTTAACATTTGTGCAAGTTTCATAAAAACACCAAAACCTAATGCCAGCACTAAAACCACTGCCATAAGAAGGCTCAAGCTTTTAGGTTCAGGTGGAGGAGAGTGGGTGTGTGTTGTCCCCCACTCCTCTCCTGTTTAATTTGGAAGCTTCTTAGACTATTTAATCTTCTAACATTACAATTACCTCTCAAAGAAAGTATTAGAAACCTAGACACATAACATACGCTGCTAGTCACACCATCCTCCTCAAAACAAGAAAGCTATGCTGGAAGATGTTGCATAGTAGCTTTTCCAGCCCAAGAAAGAAAGTAAGAGCAATTATTCTAAAAAAGTAATTAAAATTTTAGAGCATATCATCTTCAAAAATTATTAGAGACAGAGGATATTTGTTGTTAGCTGTGAATACTTGATTGTAATTTTAATTTTTTTTAATGGAAAAAATATTTTTGACAAATAGAAAAAAAAAAAAGTAAAACAACAAAAAAAAAAGTACAGGTTATTTCTGTAAAGTACTCACATTCAAGGTGACTGACTAGCCTGTCCAGAATTGGTAAGATGAACCCTATAGAACAGTACCTGGCCAAGTTCTGAGCACTGAGGCCCAGGACAATCTTTTAAGTTGTACCAGTTACCAAACCGACGTTAGTCCTATAGAACTGTTACATGTGAAACCCTTAAAAGTTCAGGATCGCCTCTCTCGAGTTCACCTCTCACTAACAATTTCCACTTACTTCCATTGGTTCATCTCTTTCAACAGTGTCAGTGGAGCACAGCAATGGAGAGACCTTTCAAACAAAAGGAGTACACAAATAAACTTCTTTTCACAAATCTTCACATCCTGAGCACCTTGCTGCTTCCCAAGTCCTCCTGGGCTCTATTTAATGCCCTGTGACCAGATAAAACAAGGAAATGTAACACTGTCTTCCTCTTCTCCCAGGTGAGCCAACAAGAGGAGGAATCCTAAAATCATAGAATCGTTTAGGTTGGAAAGGACGTCGAAGATCAGAGTCCAAATGTTAACCCAGCACTGCCAAGCCCACCACTAAACCATGTCCCTCAGCGCCACAGCTACAAGTCTTTTAAATACCTCTGGGGATGGTGACTCAATCACTTCCCTGGGCAGCCTGTTCTAATGCCTGACAACCCTTCAGGTGAAAAAATTGTTCCTAATATCCAATCTAAACCTCCCCTGGTGCAACTTGAGGCCATTTCCTCTGTCCTAATGCTTGTTACCTGGGAGAAGAGACCAACCTCCACCTTGCTAAACCTCCTTTCAGGTAGCTGTAGAGAGCAATAAGGTGGTATCTTAGAGTCTGGGGTAGCCAAAAACTTCACAGAAGTTAAGATGCCCAAAGCCAAAACATTTCAAATTATAAAAATATTTGATTATTTTTTAAAAATTGCAACATCTAGAGAAAAAAAAAATCCACCATGAACAACAAAATAAAACAAGTTTAGTACCTTCCTTGGGATAACTTTTTCCTACTCTAGCTCAGAACGCTTGTGAACTAACTTACACCTGTAACTGAGTCTGAACCATGTATGTGAACTATGAGGAATCTGAACTGTGAATCCATTTTAGCATGTTTTCATCCTCAGCATTCATTTCACACGACAACGTATGTATGAGGTTATGACAACAAGTGATTCAGGGTCACTGGTAGAAAAACAGGTCTTCAGTACCTTGACCAACAGCGTGAACATGTTTAATTATTCCCGATTAAACCGTAAAACCCCATCCCTATACCACACTACCTGCAAAGGCAGTCTCATGCAAGCTCCAAGCTTATATTCAGTCTGCCAGAGAGATTTAACATAATAAGTTTCATAGGGAATACATTTTGCCGTGATCAAGAAATCTTTGCGAATGTGAAGCGTTTCCTACCAGCAGGCATGAGAAAGCAGACCTGATTTTTCATTTCATCAACAAAATCCACACAGATAAGACCTTGTTAAATACCAGTTTGAGAATGCAAACTTCATTAACCATGAAATTAATATCACTGCAGAACACAAAAATGCACACTGTGTTTGTACAAATCAGCTCCTTACAAATTTAATTATAAAACACTACTCAAGAACACATTCATTATGCAGTTTACAATTAAACAACGGTCTAGCTAACGGTCCAGAAGTTAGTTCTAATTAAACACAGATTCAGAGTTTCTGGATAATTTATCATTTTAATAGTTTACAAATGTCAGCATAACTTATCCTTTTTTCTAAACATTTCATAATGTGAATGACATGTGTAATTATACTTAGAACAAGCTTATTATCTGGAGTACAATTATACCCAGCAATCAGCTGAGTAATAAGAAAATGTAGTATGTTCTGAGCCAACAAGACAAAAGAGGACATCAGTCAACTGTTAATGAAAAGTGCAAGTTACAGATTATTTGTCTAAATGGGCATCTCCCCCCCCCCCCCCCCCCCCCCCCCTTAACTTTTACTGGCACGGCATTTCAAGAATAGTGGCTACATTTAGTGACACCAAAATATTTATAACCTGACACGATCAGGATGTACCTAATAAAGTACTATTACAATCTATATCCAACAGAGATTCTGCTTGCAAGTTGTCTGTTTTCAAAAAAACAAGGAAATATAGCTTAAGCAAGACTAAACGTGATGAAAACTTGCCTCTCCCATTGTCAGTAAACACAAAGACACATACCTAACTATGCGACAAAACAAGACCGGTCTTCTGTTTTCAAAACAGAAAACAAATCCAAAATTTTTATTCCTAACTTTGTTTCGGGTTACTTGCTTCCCTTTAGAAAGGATCAGCTAAGCAGTTCCCAACACTACTGTTACTTGCTTTTGTACAACATGAAATTTATTGGCAAGATTTGTCTTTTTCTGGAGAGCTCACAATGAACATAATTCATCCCAGCTAGATGTTTCATATAGTAAAGAATACTGCAACATTAGCACGGTAAAAGAAAACAATGCACTTAGCTAATTTACCCACGTGCTTGCATTTGGGTTTTTTCCTGCTGCAGCTCACAGTACATCTTTCATTTCTGTTTTCAACATGGGTAAGGATGTCACAGAGATACTGAAAAAACTGATGTTTTATTTAAACAAGACGCAGCCATGTAATATAGATGCAAGCGACATGTCACCATGGGGGGATAACACACTTGATCACTGTAAGGCATAATGTACTTGGCTGTGGCCTCACAGGGCTTTTCCAAGTCCTGCAGTCACAGCGGCCACTTAACCTGCAGAATAATAGCTACTGTAGCCAACTGAGATACTGATCATTGCTGACTACCACGGATTGGGCCCGGAGGAGCAAGAGGATAAACCACCTTCTTTCCTAGGACCGTCACACCCCAGTTCTGCTCCCTCCCTGGCCCCCAGCCCGATGGGGGGTGGCGTCACGGCTTCACGTCAGCCCGCCAAGCCCGCAGCGCCGCCAGGTCCGGCTCCGCGGCCGGGCGCTGTCCAGGGTCCTGCTCCGCCCGGCCGCCCCCGGGGCCGCCCAGGGGTCCTGCGGCCCCGCCACCCGCTCGCTTTCGCATGGGAAAGTCCTGCTACTTCCAAGTTCTGGACTTTTTTTTTTTTTTTTCACCTCCGCCTTTTTAAAAACTTACTCTCCCTTCGCTCCTTCCCCAAATTTTGCCTTTTAACCTAGTTTAATAGCATATCTTAACAGTTTTCCTTGACACTAAGAGGGATTCATCCCCATTGCTGCCATACTGGAAAGCAGTCCTTCAGGTAATTTCAGAGTGCCCAACACTCGGTAATCCCCAAACATGCACCGGAATGTAAGTTCTGCACGTGTCTGACAATTCACCAGGAACTTGCACTTGTGAAGAGTTCCAGGAAAAAGAACCAAATGCATTCTTCAAAGTGGGACCCAGTGAGTACAATACTGTTAGTATCTTTGTAAATATGAAAGATCCTATTTGTGATTTGAAGCTTCTGTAGGAGACAAGTTTTAAAATCAGTTGTGCGAAGAGCCTTTCTGAGGTGGTCCTCAGCAATTCACGTGAACATGTACTGTGTCACTCAGAGCATATACTTACAAGGATGAGACACTATTGAGTCGGGATATCAAGTCTTCTTACATAATACCTTTATTGATAAAACACCACCTTGCTAGTGGGCCACTGCCCTACGTCTTAGGAAACCACCATGTAGGATAAACTTGTTACTGTTACTCAGAATCCTGTATTCACTGCTGATGTTATGGGGTATCAAAGCCATTTCCCTAATATTTTCACATTTTTTTTAAAAGCTGCTCAAGCTAAAAGGAAATTCATATAGAAAACAACTGCAAATTATATGTTTTAGTTCTTTTCTATCTAGTAGTTTTCTTTAAGCTGACTTTTTTTTTTTTTTTTTTGAAAGGCCACTAGATTGATTCCTTCTCAAGTTCCTGCTCCCTAGAACATTATTCCCCCTAATAGTACTCTCTTACCTTCATGCAAACATGAAATCATTCCTCTGAAAATCACATTTTGGCTAAAGCATTTCAAATTCTACCTTCATGCAAACATGAAATCATTCCTCTGAAAACCACATTTTGGCTAAAGCATTTCAAATTCTACCTTCATGCAAACATGAAATCATTCCTCTGAAAACCACATTTTGGCTAAAGCATTTCAAATTCTACCTTCATGCAAACATGAAATCATTCCTCTGAAAATCACATTTTGGCTAAAGCATTTCAAATTCTACCTTCATGCAAACATGAAATCATTCCTCTGAAAATCACATTTTGGCTAAAGCATTTCAAATTCTACCTTCATGCAAACATGAAATCATTCCTCTGAAAATCACATTTTGGCTAAAGCATTTCAAATTCTACCTTCATGCAAACATGAAATCATTCCTCTGAAAACCACATTTTGGCTAAAGCATTTCAAATTCTACCTTCATGCAAACATGAAATCATTCCTCTGAAAATCACATTTTGGCTAAAGCATTTCAAATTCTACTAAACTACCTACTAAGATAGCTTATTATATGAAGAAGCACTCATTTTCCTTGCATGGCTCATCAGGTGGGAAAACCTTGCTGTAAAGTAAACTGACCTTAAGGATGTAGTTTTTAAGGTACTTCTCTTAAGGCACTGTAAGCAAAGAGAGGACATAAAAAAATATACATGGTATCCTCTACAATAATTGTTTGGGTTTTTTCTCCCAGCTATGACCCTCAACAGCAAACCCACCTACTCACCTATCCACTACACCTGTACCAATCATTTCACTTCTGTTAACACAGAAGCTTTCACCCTTCTCAGCGTGAGTACAGACTCAAACTGTATTAAAGTCGTAAAACAGTAACAGACCCACACGCTCTGGTCTCCTTTACAGCATATTTTTATTTTCCTCACAGGTGGACACAAACCTTTTACCTGCAGAGGACCAGATGACTCTTCTATTTCAATAGTTCATCAGTACAACTCACATCTAATTTCTCACCTGTTTTTAAGTATCTGAAACAAAGATCGCCACACTCTGGTAAAGTACCAATCTTCTGGCAAACTAGCTTAGTAAAGAAACTACATATTCAAGATGAAATACTTGAAACAGTTTGTGTCAGACAGGGGAACGGGATGAGCAATGGTTCTTCCCCCCCATACCTTTCTGCAGGTTCGGCTAATAGAAATTGTACAATGTAAGGTGTAGCTGTAAATAATGCATGTGAGGGAATACTATGCCAACACCACTCCCTAATAATTCATTATCAACAAAAGCCTAACCAAAGAATGCTCAGGGGGTGCTTGGAATTACTGACAAAACATATCACATCATAAAAAAAAAATAATTATATATATATATATTTTTTAAACCAGCTTTGTGGCATCAGTAATAAAAAAACTTCCCTGCACCAAAAAAAAACCAGAAACCACCTAAGCAGCAAAGCTGTCATTTTAAAACAATATCCCCATGAAATAAGATACAAGCATTATAATGGCAAACTTTGAAACAAATATTATCTTTGGCTTAATGACCTGAAGCATAAACATACAACTCTTCCATCAAGGAAAACCCATTACGACTTCCTGTTATGATGTGGCTTGGCTTAAATAAACTAGGGTGGAAAATAACACATACTTAGGCAGGAGGGACAAGTGCAAAATTTAGTAACAGACTTCAAAAAAAGCAGGCTAACAGACCTGAGAATTAGTGACCAGAATTCAAAAGGGCTGCCAGTCCAAGCAGATTTGCCAGAAAGGGGTAGTTTTTAACCAGTTAGTTCCCTTTGACAGGGTGTTAGAGCCTATGGTTAAGAGAGAAACAACAAAAGTTGTCTCACTGGACGTCAGTACGATTTCTGACATACTGGCACGTCTGTAGTGTCTGGGTGAAACTGTTTCAACACATTTTTAGCTTCACAGCAGAGGACTAAACTCTGAGCAGTAAGAATCAATTCACAGTGACTAAAGACAACACACTGGTGGGCTCTGATAGTATTAAGTATATTCCCTACCGATTCAGAAACCAGAAAAGGACCTTGCTCCTCCAGTGCACAATGCTTTACACAAAGAACAGGAGGAGAAGACTTGAGATCAGAGTGACTAAGAAGTGGATTTGGGAGGCCTTAAACAACTTATAGCAACAAAAATAAAGGCAAACTTCTACTCTTTGGCGGTTAGGGAGGCTCCCATATAAAGTCAGAATAGATGATAAGTAGCTAAAGCATCTTCTACAACAAAAAGATGAAGAGGATACGACAGGTTGTACATTTGAATCTGAAAGTAATAGAAGAAAAATCATTCATTAAAAAGGCTACTATGAGGTAAGACAGTAAGTTAAGCTATTCTTCCTCATGTGACAGAGCAAGAGCACAAGAACTGCAAAGGAAACCAGATTTAATTGCAAATGATCATTTTGTCAAAGGATGAGCTCAAAGCAAGAAATTCTCCATTCCTGTCACTTCTTGGTTGTGCCAATTCAGTAGCAGTGGCATGCACAAGTTAGGCTAATACTGTGATTAGGGTAAAAACCTTTCCTTGTAGTATTAGATGATAGTTGCAGCAATGCAGTTTCCATGCTCCCTCTGACAGAGAGTCACCACATCTTCCAACAACTTAAAAACCTGACACTTAACCGCATTTTAGCCCTTAAAACATGAAGTTTAACTTATGTCATTGGCAGGTCAGTTGATAGTATAACTTTACAGCAATTCAGTAGGGGCATGCACAAGAAGGTGGCAAACTGGAGCGTTGCATCTTAAATAATTTTGCTTTAAGAACAATCCTTCAGTCACTTGTAGATGAACATCTACCAATGAGGCACAGAAAAGGCCCTCCTCCTCCTCTTACAGCTAGTTACTACAATCAGATTTTTTTTTTTTTTTAATTTTCTTTGTTCCACTGAATGCAAGCATGGTAAGATTCATCTAGAAAAGGGCAAATCTGGGTCAGCCTTTGATTTAGCCACTTACCAAAAATTCTTATTCTTTACATGTCAAATCAAGTATTTTTCAAAGGAAAACAGCCTCTGTGTGTACAGCAATTGTACAATGTATCTCTGTTGCTGTTACTTTCATGTCTTTTTCTACAGAGAGTTCTGCACCATTCATTGCAACCCAAGTATTGGAGTATCTCCGAGGGCTCCCTTTCAGAAAATAAAGGCAAGTGACTTGTTCTTTAGAAGTTAGTTTTAAATACCAGCCAGTCATGTGTTTTCAGTTCTCTGACTTTTTACGGCTGAGAGCTGGAGAAGCGATACAGCCGCATACAGAGAAGGAATGCTGTCCAAAAGGGAGGCCCGCCTCTGACCTGACAGCGGTGCTGCGTCTCAAGTGGTGCCTGCCTACAGCCACTTGTTTCTCCCTCAGCACTATCACCTCTGTTGTGGCGGACAGCTAGAGGACCAAAGCACGGAAACACTAATGCTTAAAACTAACCATGTCTCCCTGTTTATTTTTCTTGCTGTATTGGTTCTGTGATCCAGCTCCAGAAGTCCAGCCACAGCAGCTCAGGGACAGGAACCACTGCGTAGGTGCCAAGGTGACTGCTGAGGAAAGCTCACACTCTCCCTCTTGTTCTCAGCCACAAGTTCCTGCTTCTCTGTCACATCAGATCTGCCACATGGATCACAATAAGTCCTCTTTGTTGAGACAACTTTACAGGTTTTGAAACAATGCACCAGGCATTTTGTATTTGATATAAAAAGGACAGAAACATTCAACAAAACTAAGACAGAACAGAACCACCCCTCCAGCACAGCACTTCACTGAGAGAGAACTGTTCTTTTACTGGTGTAACTGCTCCATGTAGTGAGGCCAGTTGCTCCTCCTGCTAGGGCAGAGGCCCAAAATAAGGTGGAAGAGCACATGGCTGTCAAAATTGAGAAGAACATACCTATCCTTCTGTAAACACAACAAGTTGCTACTTTTTTGCTCTATTACACTTTGGAAACACATTCCTTTTCTCACCAGTACCACTGTGAGGATTGGCTACCTTCCTTTCACTCCCTTCTTCTACAACCGCAAGCATTTCGTCAAGTCTCCCCCTAAGAGTTCATGGTTTAAAAGTATGTAATCAAAGTTAGGAAGCGCAGCTAACAACTAGGCTTTTGTTTTCCTAGTCTTTACTTTTTCTGTTTACTTTTTCTTGCTTTCACTGAGTATTCCTGTGCTATTGTAAAATGACTAAAGTGATACCATTTCCATAAAAAAAGATACTATCCATTTGCAGTTCTTCACCTTTTGATGCATGATCCATAAGGATTATCTATTTGTATCTCTCCTCTTTAAAACCAATAATGCATATATATCATCTTCCTAAAGAGAGGTACTGTTGTTTGGAAACTACCAAAACTTCTAATTACGAGGATGCTCTGACTGACCAAATGTCACACTAGTGACTAGTGTTGTCATTGAATAACATAACAATGACTGCTACGTGCATAGCTTTTATACGAGCAATGCAATTGTTAACTGTGACTGAAACACTAAAGTATGCAAATACAGTGTGTTAGCAAACTTCTGACTTAACCACAATAGCATGATGCTAGCATGAAACGGTATCAGTGCAATTCTAACGTAAACAGGATCTTGGTCTTTGGATCAAACTGTAAAACACTTGCCACGGACGTTCCCTTCTTCCTCTCCCACATTTTGTTAACAGAAACTTCATGGTCAGCTGAGTAACGGCACTAGGCTTCTTTTTCACTCCTCAACGAAAAGGTTAACTACAGTATGGAATAGAGAGAAAAGTCTACCAGAACTGTTGCGCCTTGCTGTGATTCCCTCAGAGCCGGCAGGGTTGACGTCAGGACAGCCTCCAGCCTTTCTCGTCTTCTCACCAAACTCAAATGAGCAGCGTGACAAGTTACTGCTCATCAGCTGAGCTGCGGCGAACAGCCACGCCAGCGCAGCGGCTGCTCCAGCTCCAAGGTCCAGCACCCTGAGCCAGCGCGGTGCAGTGCGCTGGGATTCAGACAACTGTGCCTTCCTTTGCTGTTGATGACATGACGAGGTACGCTTGGGGTAAGGTGACGCTGCCTCGCCCATTTTCTTTTGCAAGTCCTAAACCCGAGTGATTCCGCACACACCGCCGCATCTTGTTGGCTGCATTCGAAGCAGAATACGTGCCCCCCCCGCCGCGGTCAGCCCTGCCAGCATGGGGCGAGCTTTAGGGAAGCCCATTTCAGAAAGTGCATTCGCGTTTAGTACCGGGAACCCTCCCGGACACCGCCTCTGCCCGCGGCCCGCCCGCCGGCCCCTCCGGCGGCTGCGGCCGGCGCTAACGCCCCGCTCCCGCCCTGCCGGGAACGGCGAGGAGGCCTCGGTCACGGCCCCGCTCCGGCAACCCCGGCATGGACACAGCGGCGGCTGCACGGCCGGTGGCCCGGAACAGCCCGGCGCCCGTCCCGGACGGCCCCGGGACACCGCAGCCAGGTCGCGGCACCACTAACCGAGCCCGGGCCTCCGCGCCCCAAGGAGGAAGAGAGCAGCCCGGCCGCGGCCCACCCCCGCCCGGCCGGCGAGGCCCGGAGGCCGCGGCCCGCCCCCGCCGCCACTCACGCATGAGGGTGCTGAAGGCCACGACGCCCAGGAGCCCCTGCAGGAAGATGCCGAAGCTGTCCATGAGGGCCCCGTTCTCGCAGCCGCGGTCTCCCGGCCCCGCCGCCGCCGCCCCGCCCGGCTGCGGGGGGCTGTCGGTGAGGCCGAGGCTGCCGTTGGGTGGCGGCGCCCCCATGGCGAGGCCCGGCCAGCGCCCGCCTCAGCGGCGCATGGCGGCGGCGGCGACGTCGCGACCGGCGGCCGAGGCCGCGCCCCCCCCGCCGCGCTTCCTGCGCCTCCCGCCCGCCCCGCCGCGTCACCGACCGCGCCGCTCTCCCATTGGCCGAGCCCCGGCCCCGCGGCCCCGCCCGCTCTGCCCGCCCCGCCCCTCAGCGCTGCCGGGGCTGCCCGCGCTGGGCTGGGGGCTCCGGTCCCCGGGCAGCTCCGCGGGAGGAGAGCGGGCCG
Source organism: Falco biarmicus (assembly GCF_023638135.1). Lineage (NCBI taxonomy): Eukaryota > Metazoa > Chordata > Aves > Falconiformes > Falconidae > Falco > Falco biarmicus. The sequence continues at coordinate 106,795,207 of NC_079291.1, forward strand.
CGCCGCAGCCTCACGCTCCGGGGCGCCCGGTGCCCCGAGCAGCCGCACGACGCTCCGCCAGCATCCAGGCGGCTTCCTAAACGGCAGCGGAGCCCCACCAGGTGAAACCCGGGCCAGCCCGCACCCCCCGCGGCTCCGCTCGGCCCCACAGCTCCGCAAGTTTGGCATCCAGCTAGGAGGAAAGAATTATGACCTGGATCCTTCGGCAAAAAAATATTTCTTCTTTTAAAAGAGCCACCGACAGCACAACGGATAACACGTAACGGGGCAGCACGTTCGTTTCGCAGTGTACCTGCTGCCCGGCCCGCCTGACCCCATCGCCCCGTACCCCCGCCGCCACCAGGCAGGGCACTCACGTTTAGGTTATGTCCCGTGTGGGAGCGGCCTGGGTCATATTGCATTGTAGGCTTTTCTCACACCTGTTCTTGAGTTCCTTGAAATAATTGAAATCCTCATGTAAACATGAATTTGTTTGTAAGTACGGCCCGTGAAGCCCAACACGTTCAGGTGGCTCAGAAAACTAAGCAGAGCACGTGGAGCAACAGTTGTCTCCAAATAATGACATCTGCTACTTCTATCTTGCAAACCCACCTACGTGACTGTCCTTCCCGGCCGGCGATGCCAAGCAGTGCTGGCACGCAGCAGCGTCTTCTCTGATATTCAGGCTGTGCCATGAACGTCTGGAAGCTGCAGCTAGAAAAAGAAATGCTCTCAAATTCTCTGAATCGCAGAGCATGCAGCCAGAATGCACTGTTCAGTGCCCCGGCAGCCCAGGTCGAACCCTCCTCTGCTTTGAGCTGCATCAAAAGCAAGAGCTCAGGAATGCAGAGTTACCTGAAAGAATGGGCAAGGACCAAGAAGGTTGCTTGTTCTCCCACCTTGTACACAGGAATCACAGCCATCCAGCTCTGCATTCCGACGTGGACCTGAGCTATTTGGTTGTGGCCCAGGAATGGTTTTCAAGCTGTCACAGCTGCTGCTGAACATTGGACGTTCCACACACACACCTGACCTGGATGCTTATACTGGTTAAAAATTCACCTCATGCTTTTTAAGCACAAAATTTTTGTTTCCACATGTATCTGGAAACAACTTGAAGGGCTGACGCCTTGTGTTACTCCGTATTTCATGCTTTTAAAATAGATCGTTCCCAAAAAATACCTCCTCAAGGGTTTTCAGTCCTCATGACTCCCATAAACCCTTCCGAAACCTGTGGCAGACAAGACACTGCCTCCTGATATGTTATTCACAAGCCTTCAGATTTCTCCCAAATAGACAGTGCTCTGTGAAGGCAAGTAAAGGATTTACATTAAATCCTACATATTTATAGAAGTTTAAAGACAGTATTAAGCAAATCAGTTTCATCCCACTCCTATGCATTTTCTATACCCAGTATAAAATCAGTTCAAGACAAGTGAAGTGCAGCCAAGAAACAAGTGCCGAGGAGCACACGTACAATCTGTTGGAACACCAAGTAAGGAAACAAGAACTTTACAAGGCTGACCTGTTTCTGAGACATCCTGTGGACCCTCATGTTATTCAGAGAAAGCAAAGCCAGCTCTTCTTAAAATTTTGACTGGCTGGGATAGTGTAAACCTTTACAAAACCATCAAGAAGAAGCAGCAGCGTCGGCAAGGTTTGCTTCAGATCATACCAAGCAGCTTACGTCCAAAGGAAGCAATAAAAAAAAAAAAAAAATTACCCTGATGCGCGGTTCTGTCCTCAGCTCTTGTATATGAGCTTCAGCATCCTGTGAAACAAAATCTGTTACCTTAGAAAGAAGCTTAGATGAATAGGACTCCTGCATTTGAGGGAACTGTATACAACCCAGTCAAGCCCTTTAACGTAAAGCCCATGCAAGCAGTATTTAGGTGGTCTGCATTGACCTTTCATGCAAGTAACAGAACATGCTATAGTTTCCCCCATACTTCTGTAAGACGGAAAATTGCTCATGGTAAGCAGCATCATTTGTTGTTAATATTAACACCAAAGCCATCAGTAACAGTTTAAGTATCTTTTTTAATTTTCTTACAACCACTTAAAACTGTCATATACCACAAAGGTATGTACACTATTTACAGACAAAACAAGCAAAATATCCATCCAAAATATTTTTTAAAAAATCCTCTGATTAAATTGTTACACCTGCTCAAACAATGGTGGGACATAATAGGCATATTTTCTTGTGCATGTTTCTCTTCCATGTAGTACTTCAGTCTCACTGCATATATATATATTTAAAAGTTAAAGAATGATAAAACAACAAGCAGAAGGGACACAACACAATATGCATTTAAATCTTTGTTTAAGAACAAGCAGCTAATTAAAAAAGGCAAAATACAGGAAAAGTGCATCAGTTCCAATGAGTTAGTATAAGAAAGAGGCCCACAGGTGGAGAGCAGGTACTCTTTAGGGCTGTCTCCTAAAAGACCTCTGATTGTCTACAAAGATTATTTAAAATTCATTTTAAACAGAAAAAAAAAATGAAAGAGGAGAGGAGAAACATGACACCTCCGGATATTTTTTTTTTCCACGAGGTTTCTTGGAAACTGGTGCTCAACAACTTTCAGAGTGGGCAAGAACTCATCCGTGCCCAGACTTCATTGTCCATTCACACACCTTGCATGAACTGTCCCCGTGTCTCAAGCAGAAGGCCTGTTCCTCTTGAACTGTGCAAGGCTAGAGGACTTCCACAGGCTGTGCCCATGTTTGTGCTAAGTCTGTTAGACCTACCGCCTCCAAATTTTGTCAGCGCAAGACCTGCTCGCTTCCATGGCTTAAAGCTGAGCCAAACACCGCTGGCTTTGCACCTAAAAGAGTAACTTTGTTTTCTCATCAAAAAGTCCATTTATAGGTCTGGTGCATTTCAGAACAACAGATCTGATGTTGAGGAAGCTAGAAATGACCATGGAGACAAAGTGTCACTATTCTTAACTCATTTTTGCTACATTTCGTACAACTATTTTTTTTTTTTTTTTTTTTAGAAAAACAGGTAACAATAAAAGAGGCTTGTATCTTGGTGTTCCCCAAGTCCCATTCTAACCCTTCACCCAAAAGGCTGCCTTTGAAAACAAGGCTACATGCATGTTTGGGGAAGGCTGGCAGCACTCTGAAATAGGGGTTCAGCACACAATCCATTTAAAATGGAGCCTTCAGCCAACACTTGAAGTCTCCTGACAGAGCCTATGTCTTTGTGCTTAGCTACTTTTAGGTAATTTCAGCTCACAGCAGGCAGTAACCAGTCTGCCACTATGTGAAGGACTGGTTAAGGAGTAGCTTTGTATAGGATCAGTGTATTTTGGGCTTTTGGTAAGGCTACTTCATCTATTAACTTCTCCTCTAACAACAAATTTGGTCCAAAGGTATCCAGTCTCCAATTTGAGCTTGATAGTTTTGAAGCCTATTCCGTTATATTCAAAAATCTCTCAAGCCGCTTTGCCTTTTGCTAACAACGTACCAAGTCTTTGTACTTTATACAGAAGAATGAAGTGCTCAGTCCAGTTAACTGTAAATATATTTATACTTCTGTGGATCTAGCAGCTAAATACTCCTTCCCTCCTTTAAAGCATCATTGGAATCAAGAATAAACATTAGCAAATCTTAAAGCAACAGAATACCGCTGAAAGTTGTGACAAGAGAAAATAATCTTAACAACCACTCCCGAGCTCTGTATGTACTGTTTCTGTTAATCCCAGGAGAGACTGCGAACAATCCTGGAGTTCTTTACAACACACAAATGAAATTTGCCTTTTATTTCATTCCTCAAAAAGCAACTTGCAGAAATGTTTAGCATTAGGAGAAAAGTAGTCTTCTTTCACAAAGATCAGTGCTGTACCTCTCCTCTTCTGGTAGGGCTGCCTTCAGCTTAGGATGGACTGCAAGCTGCTCTTGCTTTGGGGGATAATTCTACCACATTAACCTTCCATGACATTATTGGAGGTCAAATACTTCTCTATTATGGAATCCTTGTGTTGGTGCAGAAAGCACGCCACAGAAACTCAACAAAATCTTTCTGCCTAACAAGGCTAAGCTTAGTACAGTACAAGTGCCATATGGAGGCACCACCAGGTTTCTAAAGCTATGATGTGCAAAGCCAAGACTGTACAGTGCATATGAAAATACGACAAGCAAGAATACAAACCCTCAATGAGTAAGACAAGGGCAATTTCCATTTACCACCCACACAAACAGTAAATGAGGCCCAACAGAGGGCTCATTTTCTGGTACTGAAGACATTTGCAAGACGTCACTGCCTTTCTCCTGGACTCCAGCGTTGTCGTATTGTACGGTGAATGATGTGGTAGAGGGCAGCGCAAATCCCTGAAGCCTGAATTGCTGCCGTCCCAGCAACGGCTGCTGGTGAAACACTGGTATCACCCCAAGCCAAGATTCAGCCATCAGCTATCCAAAATCCAGTTTTGAAGAAACAGAGCAACTAAAGCAGCGCATGAGCTGATTTCAAGTCATGTTGGAGTAAGATGAACCAATATAAGTGCAGTTGTGTCATCTGCCACGCGTAGAGAGAACGAGGAACTTGAAACAGAGTCAAGTAGAAACACCATCCATCAAGATAAAGCCCCAATTATCCCTTTTAAATCCAGCAATAAAACAGAGTGCATTTTTTCCAGGAAACAGAGTGTACAGTACCCGTGTGCAGCATAAAAACATTTCACAAATAATGAAAACATCCCTTTTGAAAATCTCAACAAAAATAGATCCCATTGGGACCAGACTGTCAGTGCCTCCCAAAACAAGGCAGAAAAATCCAGCCTATAAAACATGCCAAAGGTGACCAGTAAGTATCCCACTAACCTCTGAAACTGCTGATTGCTTTATTTACTGAAAAAAAGAAGTATGACATTTGTATTTAAAACCCTAGGCACCAATGTTAAGAGGTTCACTAAATTACCCTTTCAGCTCTGTTCTCTCCCGACAACTACTTAAAAAGACATCTATCTGTCCATGGGGAAAGGTGGAAGCAACATCTCTTGGCTATGCAGGTCAGTTCTGCTGGGCATCAGTGCAATAAAATTCTGGAAACCCTGGAGAATGACAAATATGATACCAAAGCATCATCTTCCAGCCCAGAAGTTCTCTGCTGGTCAAATTTCTCGAGACAAGACACTGACAGCAAAGCAGCAGTGTTTCTTTCAACATTTTCTTCAGGCCTAATGGCTTATCACTGAGCTTGTCCTAAAGGAATGAAATACAGACCGGTGACCTAAGCACAGTATGAAGAGCCAAAACGTCCATTTATTGGCCACATACCTAGCATGAGGAAGAAGGGGGGACACTTTTTTTATTTCAATTTAATGATGTTTTCAGACTCTGTTTATAACTTGGGAGACAAAAAATTGTCCCAGTTACACACTGCCCTCCCTCCCTCATGAATACTCAGCTAGTAAACAGTCTGATATTTATATTTTGATTCTGGAATGGAAAAAAACCCCATTGATTTTAGCACTTCTGTAAATAGTTCTCCCTTGACTAGACAGTTATTCTAAGGGGCAAACAAAATAAACTCCAGTTATTTAGCTTTGTTTACTCTCAACAGTTTTCACTGGAGGTAGCTCCCCCTCAACACGTATGTGGCAGATACAGACACAGACTGTGCAAACTCAGCTCTTGGTTTACAGACTACCTCCTTGCTGAATCCTACAGCTCACAGCATCAGAATAAGGGATCACATTAGGCCTAAGAGATGCTTGAATCAATCCATCTGCCCAGAGTAACCAGTGTTTATCAGAAACCAGCAAATGCATCCCTCCTAAACAATTCCTGCAGTGAGCACCTTCCTACCTCAAACACCTTATTATGCCAGGGGCCTTCTGCAAAAAAGTATCTGAATAGGTGATAAAGGACCAGGGCTGCACACATAGAGCTCCTGCCTGTGCTCCTCCAAATACTCTTGAGAACAGGCAGAGTGAATGAATGCAAGCCATCTGAAACCTAATGCTTACGTTGGAGATCTTGAGCCTGATGCAAGTTTCCCCACATCTTTAATGAAAAGTAATGTAAGCCCTGTTACTTAAAGTGTCAAGCACAGGTCTACAGCAAGTGGCTGATTGGGTTTTACTACCCTGGAAAATTAGAATCAGCAGTTCATCCTACTGTAGGTCTACTGATGGCGCTAGATGTCCCTCTGATCCTTCTCCTTTACTCTAAAAAAACCAGACAACCCCCTTCCCGACCCCTCATATTTTGACCAAGCCTCATCCTGAGCAGCTCCAAATACTTAAAAATACAAAGTCATCCTCATAAGATAGCTCCCAGTATGCAAACACTGGCAGAGCTAAGTTGCAGTGCTCTTTTGATAGCAGTTTCCTTATGTATTCTCCAAAATGATGTTCAGGTAGCAAACCAAAAATCTGCTGACACACTCTGTGTACAAGGCCCAATTGTTTGCTGTAAGAAAAAGGAAATAACTTCACACAATTAAAAAAAAAAATATATAAATCTGACAACCAAAATATAGAAAATGCAGAGGCATTTCTCTTTCCTTCCTTTTTTCCTGCAGCCCATCTGTAAGAGAAGTGCAAAATAATTCAGTTTTCTAATATCTGAGAAAAAGGTAACATCAGATTAAACCTACACAGGTTTCAGCTAAAGCTTTGGAACAGAAGCTCTGTACGTTGATATTGGTTTGTACTCCTGACGTGCCTACAGACGAGAGACTGCTGCGCAGCTACAGCTGATTTGTCCAGAAGTAGTTGTTCCCTCCCTTTTCATTCATCACTTCTACTGTTCAGGCTACAGAGGTAGTAAAAACAAAACGAAACAAAGGCCCAATAACAACGAAACAAAAAACCAAAACAAACAAACAAAAAAAACCAACCAAAAGGAACCACACTCTTTGTATACTGTACATTCAGAACCCTGTGGCCACGTTGTTGTCCTAACAATGAACAAATTCATTAAAAAAACTCAACATTAACACACGAATGTGCAAAGAGCACATTCCAAAGTCAGTGCTGTGGTAAAGCAAGTGTTCATCCACAGGGAGGGAAGGGGATTCTGTGAATCATCAGGAACAGAGAAAGGTTGTTTCTGGCAGCCCACATGCTAACGTAAACAGGATCCGTTTCTCCTTTTAAAGTTCTGTGCCTACAGAACTATTGAAATGTCATTTCCCACCAGAGCAGACTTTTATGTAATCATTAAAAAATACATTAAAAAAGGGGAACCATAGAGCAAGAGACTATTGTGTTCCCGAGCTGGCAGCTGATAGAGTAGCCCCTATGTTTGCATTGGCATTTTGCTCCAGATGTTGTCTTCCTTTTGTCAAAGTAAAAAACTGAGGCTGACAGATGCTTTTCGGTCACCAGGGCCTCAGTTTAATTTCATTTGGCTTTCCTTGCTAGAGAGAAAGGAGCATATTTTTGTAGTTGTGCTTCAAAGGTCCACGTCAGCTTGGCTGCTCCTCAGTTAGCAAACTGCTGGTAAAAGGCAAGTTTGACCCTCTCAATGTGATGGCAAAGTTTAATAGCTGGCCCAAGCTTCAAGTCCATACACTCCTGAACAGTGGGCAGGGTAAGCAGCAGCAGTGCCTGGCCATCGATTTCCTGTCAGAAGACAAAAACTCCATAGTGATTTTGTGGTTTTATTTTCCCTGCTCCTTCAGCTTTGACTTGCTGTAATTTCAGATTCATGACTGTGAATTAGATGCTTCTTTCCTGCTACTCTAGGCAGTTTAAAAATCTCTTTCTCACAACAAATTTACTCCTTTCTTAAAACATCAGCTCAAAACTGGCTCAGGGACAGAATCTCATGAGGTACTATTGTAAAAAAAAAAAAAAAAAAAAAAATCAACCTAACAATAGAAACCAAGGTAATTGCATGCAGAAAGTAATTTTACCTAACTTCTGCATCTTTCTATAGAAATAGAGGTTCTACAAGGAAAAGCATATCTTCTGGAACATCTACCACAAACCATACTCATCACTAGTTCTAGTAAAACAGTTCTGATAGATGATGATCTTTTAATGGCAAATTTTAACCAAGATGCAAGTACAATGTTAACCTGACTCATATTTGTACTCTAATTGTCACACTTGAAACAAAACCGTTCACTTCTGCAGCTGTACAACACCGTGATACTTGCAGTTAGTCTGCAAAACACAAAATATTTATCATTTGGAAAAGTAAAAACAAATGGCAAAAATCTGTCTCCTAGAAAACAGGCTCCTACGTTCATGGTGCTTGGTCATAGGCATTCTCTATAATTTCGGGATTCGGATGCCCCACAGACCAAAATATCCTCCACCGAGTACTATGAAACCTGAAAAATTCTGGTCATTCCCTTAGCTCTCCTCTCCCAAACTGCAGAAGGTTGCACATGCGTTTGTTTCCTCACAACCCTACTATAAAATTTAAACGACCTTCTTTTTGTGATTCATTAGAGGATAAGAAGCAAAGTGCCAGATTCAACATTTTAGCAGATGTTAAATGTTGTAACAGAAAACAACACCTGATCAAGGAAAATTCTCGCCAGTGGTGCACAGTCAGTCGATTTGAGGAATCGTACGACGTCAGCCACGCTCCATTCCAGAGGGTTACTGTCCAGCTGCAGCTTTTCAGCAACTTCCATCTTTATGTCCTAGACAAGCCACCCAGCACAAAAAGAACTCCCCAAAATATTACATATGCAATGGACCAACACTCCCCTCTGCTCCCCCCCCCTCAAACATTCAGCTGCCAAACGAAGCTCTAATGGGAGCTTAAATTGTAGAGGTTTCTGCCTCTGTTAGCAGGGATGTGCAGAACAGCACTGTGCTGAGGGTAGAAGCTGTAACATTGTTAGAGACAGTAAACAGGGATGTAAAACCAGGATTCGGTTGACACCACATCACTGTCCTGGTGAACCAAAAGGAGAGCTAGCAGCTGAGAAATGGAAAGCTCACCATTTTGTCTCCAGCATTCTGTTTAGTCTTTCTTACAGTCCTGCAATATGACTGTAATAAAAATCACAATTTTTTAATTATTCTGTTGTGTCTTCACAATGCCCTTTATGGGGTAAGGGAGTATTTTATGAGAACTCACCCATAATGATTAATACTCCCAAGATACTTGTGCTTGCCCAAGAGTGAGCAAGCTAGAGCAGAAATCTGCATTCAAAGTTACCTTTGGCGAAGGAGGTTTATTTTCATCGTCAGAAAAGGAAAAGGTCCTGAGCTTCCTCTTCCGCTTGTCTCGGTCCTGAGCCAGGGAATGAGACAGTTCACTCTGTGTAGGAGAGGACGATAGTGATTTCTTCTCCGATACCTCTGATTCCTCAAGCAATTCGTCTTGGTGCTCCGAGGTACTATCCTCAGTCAGAGATTCTTCATCTACCTCGTCCTGGTCATCATCATCTTCTCCCCCACTGCCCTGAAGAGGTAGGGGGAAAAAAAAAAAAAAGTGATGAAATGAAAACAATGGGAAGTTCAGGACAAAAGCTACAATTGCCACCTATTTGTCAACTGCAAACTGAGGTTACAAGGAGCTAACAGTTTGCCGTTTCAAGTGAAGCTGGTCAAAGATCACGTCATACCTATTAAAGCTGTTGGCAGTCTCATACCTGGGGAGATCCAGCTGGAGTGTTATCCACTGAAGTAGAAGAACGTTTTTTCTTATGAACAAAAAAATGTTTTCGTCTCTTCCGTCTTTTATTTGGTTTCTTCATGGCTACTTCCAGGTTACTGTGGCCACCCGGTGGCCTACCTATCCGCTTGTTTTTCCGCTTTCCATAATAGTGTGCTACCAGGACAGAAAAAAGGAGCACCATGTTGAAATGCACCCTCAATGTCCCTAGTTACGTTTGTCCATCATCAGGACTGGAAAATCAGTAAAAGGACATTTCCCAATAGAAATCCCAATTCTACAAAGTTTCAAAATGATTATGTCTGTACTTTCCTTTTCAATTTGGATTAAGGAAGAAGAGTTATTAATCAATTTTATGTGCCCTATGAAGATTTACTTCCTCTGTCTCTGAGAAGCCCTAAATGATCAGATTTTATACAAAAATCATCAGCCACAGATTGGTCCAATTTAATGACACTTTTTGTGATGTTTTGTAGTTTTAAAATGTGTCCTCAGTGCACTATTTGTTCTCACAGTGCCGAACAGTTATAGTTTAAAAAAGCCTAAAAACCCTAAAAGCTAAGAAAAGAGCTTGAAGGTTTTTTATTTTGTTCCACAACAAATTGGTAAAAGCAATTACAATGCCACTTAAGTGACAATATTAGCATCAGTCCTTGTCCCAAAAGTTGTCTTAATAAGAAAACTTTAAGCACACAACCAAAAGTTAAGCCATGTTTCTAGCACTTAATATAGAATTATTTTTTTTCTCCCCTACACACTGGCACATGGATATTTTGTAGGCCTGTGTAGGTAATGCTTGAGCTACTCCTTGTGTAAACAATGTATTTTGGATTCCTTCTGGAGCCAAAGCTAGAAGAAACCAAAACCTAACACCCCAAGCCCCACCTCGCTTTGACATCAACGACCTACTCACTGTATTTAGTCTTAGTCAGGACAGAGCAGTTCTCGGAACACTTATCCAGCACCATCTGAGGGCCGAAGAGGTTTGGACAACATTCCAGCTTGATACATGTTTTCCTACAGAAATCTGCCACCCGATCTGCCGTCCTCACAACTTCCACAGTTGCACGGTAGCTCTTCCCTTTGTACCTAGCATTGAAAATATGGTCGTAATTCAGGAATCCTCTAATCACCAGGATGAAAGTACTTCATCAAGAAGCGTACAAGAATGTTGCTCTGAAATAAACCTGAGGGAAAATCTGAGCAATGAAGAACTTTATGGACTGACAAGTCCAGAAAACAAGTAGTCGTCCTGTCTCTTATGACAGATCCTCAAGCAGTGCCAGAGACATGCCTGCAGTAACGAACACCGTAACACTGCCCTCCCAGCGACTATAAAATACCCCCTGAAAGGACTATCCCAGAGTTTAGATGTTTTCTTTGTTCACAGATGGTTTGTTCTTTCTTTGTTTTTATGGGACTGCAGAAGCGTCCACTGTAATGTGGACAGCTGGTCCCTGAAACAAAGATGGAATGCGCCAATTTAGCGAATAAAGGTAGCAGCAGACAGCTTTTAGCGAGCTGTTCTATGCACAGACTATGGCAAAGAAATGAACTACCGTCACATTTCCAATCAGCTTTCATCTAATTGCTGAACAATTTGTCAGGACAGTCACTTGCCATGACTCCACATATTGGTCCTGTTTGATATAAATTAAGAAAAGATTTCTTTTTGCTCATCAGCCTTGCCATGACACTGACAGAGCCACACTGTGAAGTATCTGCCAGAGTCATTCATCAGTTTTGCTTTGTTCTCCCAGCACAGCTACTGGCACATGCTGATATCTATTAGGGATTTCTCAGGCCTGCAAGTACCTAGTTAATGCACTGAAAAAAAGAGCTATTATCCTTATAGCCCAGATATTCCTGGTGTCACTACTATGACAAAAGGAAACACACAGCAATTTCAGCAAAACCAAACACATTTTTTCTTTCTCTAGTCTTTAGCTACATCTTCTCGTTACACTGACCTTTCATATGATCTTCCTATTGTCAAAATCCAGAGCAATCCTTCAACACATGGAAAAGCGTCTTTCTACACATTAAACCGATCCAGCAAAAAAATTACTGACATGTTCAAAACTATGTAAGAAAGTCTGCTATGGCACATTGGGAAACTCTCATCTCTGGTATGCAAACACAGTGACCTAATTATAAGACCATCACTAGACTATAAGGGAATATCTGGATTTATCAAATATATGCAAATATAATCACTATTTTTTTTTCCTAGCCACAAAATAATCTTGCTAAGAAGCTCCAACCCAAAAAACTCAGTAGGAAAACTAGGGACTGCTTAGGGTAGGCTGATGTAGAAAGACTTCCATGCCAGGACATTTCAGAGCATTGCTGTAACTTAATTTCAGAGGAATCTTCTTCCACTGAAAAGTTTGGGTGGAAACACCTTGGAAGTCTGAGAGGCTTCCTAAGCAGTATGTGCTTCTGCTTTAACATACTGACAACTACCTTCAGGTGAATTAAATAAATCATCTTAAGCTTCACCTGCAGGTCTGCCCGTGTATACACTGCTGTACCAGTACCGCAGCATTCTTAACTTGACCACTAGCTGCTTACGTGACAGCAGCAGAGCACACCTGGCATATTAAGGAGCATTAACATCAGATGCACTTCACCAGACATTCACAGAGAAATTTATAAAGATTTGGAAGTTTAATGGCTGTCAGCACTTTGATATGCCGTAAAGCAGTTTTTCCTTTTCTGAAATGTGAGCAGTGAAAGCATAGGCTGCAGAGAACATTGCTATTGGGATCAACTAAGCAGAGAATAGGACGAGAATTTACTTGGCTTTCAGGGTCTCCCCATGCCCATGCCACGCAGCCTCTTCATCCAGCTGCAGTTCTCGCAGGACACGGCTAGGTTTGTAAGCTGCATTGATCAATAAAGTGAGAACCTACAGTCAAGGAGGGAAGAGGAAAAAATATGTGTAAGTTATTTGTACAGTAAATCTGTTTTAAAGTGCCAGGACAGAATAGGAAATTACTTCTATTCACCTAAATTATCTAGCATCAAAGCACTCATTCACAGCAGGATTACACATACCTCCCGATACTGCCAAAATGAAAACTGACAGCAGTCGACACTTTGGGCATTGCCAAACTTTCAAGAGTTTGTCTGCAGAGTCACAAGCGTATCTAGCAATTTCTGAGCCACTGCCCTTGAATTACACATCACTAAATTAAACCCTGGGGCCAAATACTACAAAACTTGCATAACCTTGGGTAAATCTAAGCGATTATCTTAGAGACTGTTTGACATGTGAAGAAGTGCCAAAAAATGCTGCAGGATATTGCTGCCTGCCAACCCACTACTTGCTACAAAATCACACTGCAGAATCTCAAGCTCTCCTCTGTTTTGCTCTCATGAACCATGATAAGGCTTGTACTATAATAAAATGAGAATTTCTTTGGTGTGGTAAAGCAACTCAGAGTTATGAATAACCTGAAGTTAGGGGGGAACAGTACAAAATGTGCATTCAAATTTCATTTCTTATTTTTAGTATGTGCTTATTCCAAATCATTCCCCAACTGGGTGCATCAGAACCTTGACATAACAAACCTGTAGCTTCATCCTGCTAATGCAGCAGTCTAGAAGCCTACAGTTCAAGAGTATTAAATATAACACAAGTACCAAACTCACTCTAGGATTCATAAATTGAGCAACAATCATAACTGAAATGAATACAACTGAGCTTATTGGTTGAACTTTTAGCAACACTCAGCATCCGTACATCAGTAGGATCTGCGCACACTTCACGCTTTCAGGCAGTGAAGCGGGTTAAACCTTCCAAATTAAATGAAGCTGCCACACAATTTCCCACTTGCTCTTTACTTACAGCTTACATCAGAGTACTGAAATCTGCAGAAAGAATGGGGTACTTTTCCCAATGCAGGAATGGAACTTTTTCAATAATCAGCTTAACTCTTGCCCACTGGACTCTTGTTTTACAGCACGTCTGCCAGAAAGTCCTTCCTAAGGTCTCTCCCAGCTATGATATGTGGTAGGGAAGGTAAAAACTCCAGACATGCTGAGCCAATCCTTGCATTTAAAATGACTGTTTCATGAAAGCTCGAGTGTGCGCATATAGTTACACCTTGGGAAACTTTCAGCCTCTCAGGTCAGATAATAATCACCACGTGACCTTTTTGAAGCTTTCAGAAAAATAATTATTGCATTGAAGTACCTATACATTTGCTGTGAAACACGTTCTGGAGAAGGGGCTCTTTGGCATTAAAGAATGGCCTCTTCTTCCCTCCTCTCCTCCCTCAGTTACATTAGAAAACAAAACCACAATTTCATCTGATCTTTGCAAATCACATCCAACTTAAAAAACACATAGAATTCTTTTTGTTTTCCAGCTACCAAAAACAGTTTGCCATTGCTACTAAGAAGAGTCTTTATTTCCTGTTTTAACACCAACAGTGCAAACTGTAAAGGAATTTTGGAATTATCTGAAGCTAATTCTGTTAATTAAAAATGAAGCACTTATTACAGCTATAAAGAGACACCAACTCCTTTGATTATGGTAATTACAGGTTACTCTGTTTTAATCTAAAATAGGGTTTAGCAGTAGAAGGTTGACTGTAACTCAGATAAACAAGAGGCTTTTACTCTTTCCAGCCATTCACAAACCAGTCCATGATTTATACTTGATTTTATGCACACACACACACACGCCCTTTACTCATTATCAGCTTGAATTTATTAATTACCCATCTATAATTAGAGAGACACTCTAGCATTTATGATACACTGCTATATGCAGGTCCACTGTGTACAACCACCTCACCTCTTTCAGAACAAGGACACAGTTCCCAGGTCCCACAGACTGAGGAAGCTCTGCAATCCTGCCTTTGTTAAGGTAAGGCCCTGAGAAGCACCGGTGGTTGAAGTAGATCTTTGGGCAGCAGTACTTTCCATTAATGACCACTGAGAAATGAGAAGGCAAACGTTTAAATCACATGCTACAACCTCCCCAGGAAAGAATGACTCTTGCAATAAGTAGTATTTTGCCTGCTGTAAAAAAGGAGGGGAAAAAGTCTTGAAGTACATGAATTTGGGGTAGTGTGAGTGTCATATTTGCAATGACAGCATTAATTATTCGATGCTGCAAAATCTTTTCCATACTTCACACGCATGCTTGCAAACTGTCAAACTACAGGAAAGTTGGCGATGTATCAGAAATGAAACATTTCTTCCTGGCTAGTCTGATGTTTCATGGTATTAACCAGTGAGAAGAGGCAAGAAGAGGACAATCCCAACTTTCTGGTAGCAGAAGGACTTCCTACACAGTAATCATGGATAGGTTTTCCAGTTAAGTCATTATCTCTCCCCGAAACTTCTGCCACCAAAGAAGTTGGCAAAGCTATTCTCCACTGTTTACCCTAAACTGCAGCAATCACATTGCTTTACATTTTTAGACTTTTCCCTCAAGCAGCAAGGAAAAGATGCAGCAACTGATGAAGTGACCTTTGATGAAGTGACATCAAGTTTTATAAATGTATTAAATGGTTCAATACTGCCCCAAATTAATGTATAATATGTATTGCAAGATACTTACGTATAAATACAAAATTGTTTTACCCTAGCAGGTTGTAGTTTTTCTTGACTGAGCAACACTATCACTTAAAGATCTTAAATTCAGTAGTTAGTAACTGGCAGATAAATATATGAAGTCAAATTTACATTATGATTCTATTAACAGCCAATTAAAATGCTGAACAAGCAGGAATCACTTCTATAAAGCTTCCATTTGGTGCAGCTTCAGATGTGCATTTCACTGTACAGAGAACAGCAGAAGAGGCATTTTGTTGCCAAACAGATAGATCTGTACGACTGTTTCACCAGCAGATGTACTTATTCATCATATTCATTCTTGCAACAGTTTAGAAAATTATTAGATTTTGCCATCTGGCACACAAAGCAGTTTACTGTTTGAATTGCTTTTGTTTATCATGATGATGAAGTTATAAAAAACAGACAAACCTGCTTCCCAAAGCTAGAATATAACAACTCAAAGAATCCAGATGCAACGCGCCTGTTAGTTTCTCCCAACATTATTAAGCATATGACAATAAAAAAAATAAAAATCATCTGCATAGGTCACAGTACACATTTGGCTCCATGTATCCTCTGCTAGAAGGGGATGTTCCAGTGTAAAAAAATCTTATCTCTGGGTTTAATGCACATATCAATTGCAGGACACAAGTAATTGTATGTTTGTTTCATTCTTTTCTGAAGTTCAACAAATCATCAAGGGATGAAAATCTTCAAACCCATTCCTCCTCTTTCCTAACAGAAGAATGTTAAGCAGCTGAACAATGAGGCTGCTGAATTGTTACGGGACTTGTGTCCTTGTTAGCCTGCCCTTTCTGATCAATACCTGAGTCAGAAGAGTTCAGTTCCTGGTTCTTTAGTCCATCATGAACTGTCCTTGAAGACAAAATTCTGAAATGAAAAGAAGAAGGTTGGGAAAAGGGACAGATGGTAAGGATAGTCACCTTTCAGTTACTAAACCCCACCATTACTTTTTTTTTTTTTTTTCCTCTCTCCAGGTCGTCTTATTAGTCTGCTTTTTCATCTCTCCTGTTTCATAATAACAACATACAAAGACTATCAAATTCAGTTTGGAAAGGACTACTGTACTGCTACAGGTAGCAGCAATCCTTCCTTGCTTGAAATACATGGGCTACCACGCTGATCAAACACATCACACAAAGCTACCAACAATTTACATTTTCTGCCTCCTTTTAACTTCATTTCACATTTCATGGCACAAAGCAGCGTACAGTCATACCTTAAGCATTTTGAAAAAGATGGATTTCAAACAAAATACAACCAAAATGACTCAAGTACTCTGGTAAGAATCCCAATTACAAAACATGGAAGAACAGTCTGCTCAGTATTTTAGCAGCAATGAAAACATTGGCAGGGCTACTGACAGATCTGGTGTTTGTAAAGCGGTAAGAGTCCATAAAACCAACTGTCAGGCATTCTACTGAGCATTTTCAAGCAGGCTCACATGAAAGAGTTTCATATGCATGACACAGAGTTTATAGATGAATTGTCGATATTGGTAGAATTCTCTTTTTTGGCTAGTCTGAGCCAAATTTAAACCGGGAAGGAACTATTAGAAGTTCATCTACTAAATGACAGCGCTCACACTAAAGCCAAATTTTCTGATCAGCTGTGTAAAAGCACAATTACATATTAAGACAGCCACACTTTCTAAGCATGTTTACATTATAGAAACTGTATTATTTGAGAAGGGAATACAACTTGAAGGGAACCTACTAATTTTCCCTATGAAACACAATTTATAAAAGCCTCAAGCACAAACTTATAAACACAGTCTTAAGATCAAGATAGTTTTTCTTCAATGCACTCCACTACTCACTGATAATGCAATCTTTTAAAATTAAAATATCAACAACTTCAAGCCCAGAACTTCAATGACTTGATCTACTTAATAATTCAGCTGAGTTGCACTAGCAATGTTAAAAAACCATGAGTTTCATGCTTTCCATCTCCTGCTACAGCTATGTAAGAGGTGTCTTTTTCAACATCAACAGGAACTAGCAGCAAGAAGATAAATGGCTTGCGGAATCTCTCAACCCTCAGTACAACAGTCCTGTAAAGCTAAATCTCCTCTAAGACAACATGATTTACCAATCAGAAAAAGAAAAAAAAAAGAAAACCAACCCCCAACAAAAAATAAAAGCAAAAACCTGTTACTTACTGTTTCTCTGGTTGAACTACTGCAATTTTTTTCTGCTTGTTTACTGAAAGGAAGAAAATGAAAAAATAAACAGCAAAATATGAGAGGCAAACAAATGAAATGCCTAGTACAATATATACAGTAGACTCATCTCCTCTAAGTTATAGGCCAACAAGAATCTACATGCAAAGTCAGTGCACTGTGAGACAGCTGACCCATCTACACTAGAGGCATGCTGCCCCATGTAATTGAACTAACCCAAAAGGTTTACTTCAACTTTCACTAAAAATTCATCAAATCAGGCATGCATATCCCTAGTCTTCCAGGAAATCTCACCTTTTGTGCATCTTTGTTTGCATGGTAGCCCCTAAACTAGCTGTAATACCAGCCAAAAAAGGAATTATATCCTTTTCTTTTCAGCACCTTTGGGTGCTGAAACCTAACCAAAGGTTAAGTGCATAGGCCTAACTTGCCACTTCACTGACAGAGTAACTTTAACACTGTTCAACTTCGAAATGGCATGAAATTAGGTGGTAGAAACACGTATGACTTAAGCCAACTGCTAGGAAGAAAACATTGTTGTAACTAAGAAAGTCAAGTAGACAGTGGGTCCGCTTCCTAATTCTGGCTTTCACAATTGGGTAATATCACACAAGGTAATGAAACATGTGCCTTTCCAGCAATTTCAGGCTGTCTCCAGTAAACTTCTGAATTTTCTTTGTTTAAAGCATCTTTTCTCTAATTAGGTTCCCTCCACTTCCTCCTCTATCCTTGGCAGCACAGGCATGTCTCAGATTAATTTCCCTTGCTTTGACTTGCAGCAAATGACAGCTTGTTCCAATCTTACAATTTTCTTATCTTTATAAACATTCAGGAAATTCTTCAGTTTCTCCAACTCCCATTTAACTTTATTAAAGAGACCTCACTAACTACTTGAGAGAAAACACTATCTTATGCTACTTACTAGTATGGTTAAAACAGGTAGGATATACTTTTCAGCATTTTGGCATTAGGGATCATCACCATCTGACCCATTTAGAAAGCTTAGTCCCCTTTATTTCAACTCCAAAATGTATACGCACTAACCACCATTCTGTTACGGCATTGCTTTGACTTGCACAAGTGCAAGTATAAAATCAGAATCAGTCAGACACATGGTGAGAACAGCTCAGACAAAAGTATATTCATAGCATGTGTGTGTGTGTGTACACACAGATATGATTTCTTTATTGTGACTAATGGAACTTTTCCCCGTGCTCGTACAGCATGCAAGGGTCTCAAGCCAACGCTGCCAGTTTTGGAGTTGTTGTATGGATTCCAACTGGACCTAACAGCCAGGGAACAGTTGCACAAGGCATAGATTCTCTGTACATGGTGAATGTTTCCAAATTCAGTGATGCCAGCAGTAATTCTGCAGTCACCTGCTCGTGAAGGTCTTGCCATCTCCATCAACCCTGCAAACCTGCTAACCACTGCAAAAGAACAGAACTGATACCTATTGCTTTGCGAGGAGGTCTGAGCTGATATCCATTCGTCTCACACCAACCCGCTGGAAATATATTCATTGATTCCACGCTCACTATACAGTCAGGGACGGGCTTCTTGGAGCCTGTTCAGTTTAGAGAAGCAAAAATTGAAAGAACTCATAAAAATAAAAGCCCTCATTTGGTTAAAGCTTGCTATATGTTTGCCAGCTAAGCTGCTTTTACTTATGGCATATCTGGAACACAGCATCAATTGTTTATTCATCTCCTTTTATTGACCAGATTCTTTCCTGACCTCATTTGCTTCCTCCTAAAGGCTGGAGATGGGAATTTGCCATCGACAGTTTAGCAGAGATGCACAGTGCATAGTAAGTGCATGCTGATGTACTTCCAATCAAGAAATGGGATTATAATGGAGAATGGCTGCCATAGGCCTCTTCTATCTTAATGAAGAGCCTATCTAGAAGTTTTCTTCCTAGGTCTGGTCAAAGCTTGCTCAGAATGCAAGTCACTCATTTGAAAAAAATCTGACAAGGCCCTTGCTTTCTGAAAGACACTGATCAGCACTTTGCGCAGTGCACGACCCTAGCACTGCCACACTGCAACGCACAAATGCCACTTTTGCCTGGCTTAAGCAAGCACTGCCACCCAGGGCTAAGTGGGAAACAGACAATGCCAAGGGGGGTTTTGCTGTGTTTTTACAGAGACAATGGTTATTTGCTGCCCATACTCCGCACACAGTGAGTTTGCTCCAGGTACAGCTTGAGTTTGGTGATGGTACTACACAAGAATCAATGCAAGTGCTACTCTCCTCTCCCACATCAGGCTTACCCTCCAGCTGAAGCCAGAGGTAGGAGTCTTTCAACTTGGTGACTGTAGCAATGCAAACTTCTTCAGGATCAACTGGGTTCACAGCCTCAAGTTTCATATTCTCTTTAAATCCGTGGTCAGAAGTTAACTAGGAAAAGGGCAGATCACTTCTGTAAAATACCATCTGTATATCCAGTACGTGATATGAATATCCATAAACAGGAACAACACATAAAAGCCTCAGTGTCAGAGTAACATAAATACTCATGCAGTCAGAGAAGATTTTAGACGATTAGCATATTGAATACAAGTAAGATATATTACAAACTACAAAATATTTAAGTTTAAAAATTGCTCTGTAGACAGACCTAGAAAAGAGCATGTTGGTACTCAAAAATAAGGATGCTGAGACTCACTGAAAAGAGTGAGTGCATTCTAAGCAACCAGGAGTTCTCTGCTGCTTGCTATGTAAGTGATAAGTCTGACAAATAGCCTGACCAGGCTCTCTGTTCTATTATGTTAGCTTGGAAATCCACTTTATGTATACAAATAACATCCCTGCCTCATCCAAATGAGTTCTGGCAGACAGCAAAGGAAGCTTTCTTTTCATTTTACATTTTTTGGATAAGTAGGATTTTACTTTATTCATCAATTTAGTTCATAATTATAAAAAAATTTCCTAAAACATTAAGAATGGATATTTACCCAGCTCTGAGGCTACTGAATTAAAGATAAGAAGTAACAACCCGACAGAGGACTCTTCCTCCCAGAGCCACTCTGCAACGTAATTACAGGATCAATACATTACAAATTCTGCAACTAGCTTACAGTGATCCACTCTTCTCAGAAAAGGGATAATAAATTCAATGACCTGTTCTAAGATGCCACAGCTTACAAGACAGAACAAGGGCAACAGGAATTCATAGCCAGAAACACCCTCTTCAAAAAAATGGTAATTATTCATTTTAATTTATTCCCCTAAGCACTGCTATAGCCCAAGTATTGCAAATGGAATTGGAAGGCAGATGTAAATAGCACCCTTTTCTGCTTGACAAGGTATTGTGCTTTGGGAGACAGCAGTACTGTCACTGAACCAACAAAAGCCCAAAATCTAGCAAGTACTTCAGGCACTGACTAATGTAAAATGAGTATTTGGTACTAATTTAAGATGACTTGGTATTGGCTAATACAACGGAATGAATTTTTCAAGCTGAAAGGAGGGAAGATTGAAAGAGTACACCAAGTAAATGAAAATAAGGTGTATTAAAAGGCCCTGTTTCCACAATTACAGGACTGCCAAAGATTGATGCTGTTTTATGACTATTCCATGGACTCTTACACATCTCAATTTCACAAAACAATGATTTATTTTCGATCTGCTTTATCACAACTGAAGCATTTGGTTCACCACTTCCTTATGTAGAAAATGGGCACACACCTACTTTAGTTCCCATACATTTCTATCATTTTAACTTTCTATTTCCTCGGTTATCACAGGTACAGTGTTAGGGTACTCAAATGCATCCAGTGGAGGGCAACAAAGCTGGTGAAGAGGCTGGAAGGAATGTCCTATGAGGAAGAGCTGAGGACTTTGGGCTTGTCTTGTTTGGAGAAAAGAAGGCTGAGGGGTGACCTTATTGCTCTCTACAGCTTCCTGAGAAGGGCAAGTGGACGGAGGTGCTGAGTTCTTCTCCCTGGGATCCAGTGACAGGGCACATGGCAATGGTTCAAAGCTGCCCCCAGGGAGGTTCAGACTGGGCATCAGGAAACATTTCTTTGCTGAGAGGCTGGTCAAACACTGTAACAGGCTTCCTAGAGAGCTGGTCAATGCACCAAGCCTGTCAGTATTTAAGAGGCATTTGGACAATGCCCTTAATAATATGCTTTAACTTTTGGGCAGCCCTGAAGAGGTCAGGCAGTTGAACTAGATGATCATTGTAGGTCCCTTCCAACTGAACTAGTCTATTCTCCTTGGAAACGTAATTTAAGTCAAAAACATGCAAAAGGTTCTTCTCTCTGGATTGAAGAGTGTCATTCACAGAACAGAAGAGAGATTTTTCTGCAAGAGAACCTTACCAAAGGGAAGCAGCTCTGGGGAGCTGCCTCAGCACCGCATTGTTTGAGGTAGTCTGCCCAATCGAAGTCCTGCCCAGGATAACCTAGGTGAAGAAAAAGCAAAGGGGTTACCGTAACAGCATGAGACTAATTTCAAACTGACATGAAGTACCCATCACTGAAATCTGTCTGGGTCGCTCAAGTTTGTCAGCTGACCAGGACTTCACCAAGCCACCGCAGGTCAGCCCACAGCAGGGTTCTCATGTGTTTGAGATACCCTCTTTATTTTCATTGCAGAGAGGCTTTGGGCCCATTTTTTACTTGAAATGGCATCAAACTGAAAGTGACTTTACAGAGAGCAACTTTAAGTGTGAATAAAGTACATCTAATAAGCAGACAAGGGCAGCGATTGAAACACGGGGAAGCGTCTGCACCCTTTTCACAGGGTACAGAAGAAATGAAGGAGAAATTTCTGCAAGATTACTTCACTGTTGTCATGCCAGCTCTTACAGTTGTTTTTTTTTTAAACAGAGCACTCAAAATATGCACAATATCAACATACTACTCTCTCCAGAACATGCTAAATACTAAGTCATTAAAGAGAGCAGTTGGACATCCTAAGAGGCTCATCAAGTTTGCTAACAGCTGTAAATCTGCATACATGTTTGAAGGGAAGAGTCTTAACATGGAGTCCATCAGGAGGCAGAGCATCCTTCCAAGAAAAAGACAAAAGTAAATACTTCACTTCCCTGTGATCTAGTAAAAAGCAGATAACTGAAGGGAACTGGGTGCAGAAGTGTGCTGCCATGACAGAGGCTGGCAGTATATTAACAAGGAGACAACTACAGCACTTATGCCAGTAGTACCTTGGAAGCATCCCCCTACATGGGATGCCTGTGACAAAGGCTTAAGAAATGAAAAAAAAATAAATTTAAACCTAATTTAAGAATATAGCATTAACATGACAGTCTAAAAACATGAAGTTCAACTACCCCTCACAGAGGGCCTAACCACAAAAGAACCTATTTATTTTTCTCAGTTTTATTGGTGCCAGTAGGGCTCTTGAGACCTCACACAATTCAGAATGCCTGACATTTCCAGGGGGACTATGAGAAGAGAAGCTTAAAACTTTTGTCAGCTCCAGTCACATGCCTAGAAAGCGAGATTTCATCTTTCACATGCAAAATTCTAGGTAATTGCTGGTTCAGGCAAAGCCACTCCTTGTACCTTACCCAAGGAAAGGCAAGAGACAAACATCCATCCCATGGTCTTTGCTCCCCTGATGTCACAAGCAGTTAAAGCAAAACTTTTAGAATTCTGTGGTGGTGAATAAGAGTACCGAGTCCCTGGTTTTACAGTACCACTGACATCTCCATTTTGAGAAAATGAATAAATATTTCATGGTTGAGGATCACTCCCCTATTCCCTTATGTCCTGAAGCAACGTTTCAGCAATCTGCTACCTTGCCTGGTAAGTCTTTCAAAAAAAAATACTTCATTAACTTCTAAGTGATAATCTAAAAATATTATAAAATGTTGGATAACAATGTTCCATTCTGACCAGAAGCAAAAATCCAATGCAAAGACTATAGGCATCTGATATGTTAATTAATGCTGAAATCAACATTGCCTTCAGCCCTGGAACACATACTCCATTTGTTTAAGTGTTCAGGTTTTTATGCATGACCAGCAACGCCAGCCACTGTCATCTTCTCAAATTCAGGCATGTACCCAGGAAACTTCAGATTCACTAACTCAAAGCTCCTGTTCTTCAGATTTTGATCTTTCTTGTTCTTGGCTTGTGCTACTACACATAATTCTTTTGCAAAAGCGTTGGCCTAAACCTACCGCTCTGGGGATTGGCAATCTACTTCCTTCAAAGTGCAGCAAGCATGACAAGCTTGCACAAACATACCTGGTGGGGGACTGAGATGCAAGCCGTTCTTCAGACTCCACTGCACAGGGAAAATACCAGCACTGTTGACATGACAAATGTAAGACTGGCTGGTTGTACGGTCTGGTCTCAAGTCATCAATTTCTATCATGAAATATTTGTCATTGTATACCTGTAGTCAGCAAAAAGAGAACCATGTGGTCTTGTAAGTAGCAGATTCTGTTCTACTGCTCTCTCTCCCCGATTTTGATAACTTTATGAAAGAGTTACACTGTGTGATGGAAACCCTTTACCTTGGAACACTGTAAGCATTTAAAATAAAAATAAAAATAAAAATAAAAATAAAAAAACCCATAAACCAAAAGAGAGAATCTATAGGATTCATAAACCAGCAGACTCCTCTGCATTATCTTGAAATAAATAACCATAACAAAAGATAATGTATGAGCACTTCAGAAACAAGGTGATCAAGTGCCATATGGAAATTTCTTATGAAAAACGCAGAGAAATTAAAGAGTTTGTGATTCTACTACCATTCCATAATAACAAACAGATTATGTCAACAAGGCTGAACTGTGTCCCATGATGGACCGTCACAAGTAAAACCATTATGCTCCTGAAGTAACCAGGAACAGGGAAAGAAAGTATCAAGAAAAGTAAATGATTTTGCTTTGCTTGGAACTAGTTGCACCTTTTAGTAACAGGCGAGCACCTTATTTGAAGTAATGGTATTTTAGAGTTTAAAAGCGAGAGACCACCAAAATGTAAGATATTATATTGAAAGACTATCTCTTCTAAAGAAAAAGCAACAGTTCCTGGAAAATACATATTAAAAATAATTAAAATATGTCCTGTTTTTTTGTTGTACAGCAAGATTTTGGTTTACTACATCAAAGCAGGGCTCTTTAGAACCTTTCACCTGCTTACTAACACAGGAAGATAGAAGTTGCTCAAAACTTCTTTTGGGGGAGTTTTCGTTTCAATATTTAAATCCATGTATGGGCCCTTGTTTGAAAATCAGGCCATCTAAACATCAGAGCTTGCACACAGTAATGAAACAACATTTGCAAAAAACAAAACCCCAAAACCTATCTTCAACTGGATATTCAGATTATGAGGGTTATGTTTTAAAAATCTGGGTTTGACAATTTGAAGCATTTCATCTTTTGAGCTTGTATTTTTATGGAACTTCTCGCCTCCATTCAAACCCTATGGTCTCACCACCAGCAGCAAGGATTCTATTTCACAGCAACCTGTCCCCTAAAGCAGACATACAAAATACTTACATTTGAAAACTAGTGCAAGATTTTAAGATAATCAGTTATCTTCAGCATTTAAGAACAGAAGTAGCAACTGAATAAAACCTTAGCATGACAAGTTAAAAGAATCCTGGTACCTTGAGAACTGTAGCAGGAGAGATTACAAAAGGAGCCATTGGGTCAACAGCTTCTAACTTCATGCCTTCAGAGAATGAATGCACCCCAATCACAGGTTTATCCTGAAAAATAACCTATCAGTGTGATTACCTGCTTTTCTCTATCAAAAAGAGAAGTACCTTACGTAATTCAACTGAAGAGGATAACTTGAGTTTTTATTAGTTCATTCTAGGCAATCAACATGTCAGAGTACCACCAACCTCTCTATAATGAAAAGGTCAATTATGTCCTCTGAGACTGACAGTTTCCTGTCAGTTTTAGGAAACTGAGTCCTCAAGTTTTCATCCTCTGACATTCCCCACACAGAAGCAAGGTTTCACAATACAGGGTGGTCTAGTAAGTCAACAGAAATCACCCCCCGCCCTTTAGCACTCATCATGAGCTACACAGAAAGAGAACTACAGAGGTCTCCATCTTTAGCCTAACAAAAACCTGCAAAACAATTTTTCCAGAGTTATGTATATCTTGCTCTGTGTATGACCCAACACATTCAAAAGCAACAGCACCTCCTCTTCTAATTTGCTTACGGGTCCAAAAGAAGCTGAGAAAAATTAACTAAGAACTTAAAGGACTAAATTTACAATCCTACTTCTCAAACCCCATGAAGATTAATTTTTTTTAATTTCAATCCAAATATATTTAAATTCAGGCTCATTAGTAACATTTGCTAATACTCAGGACATGTTATATACCACTTGTAACTGTATCAGTTACAGATTAAACGTTACACATGTTAAACTTTTCGATGTACTCACACGATGAGAGACTGTAGTAACCCTGCACTCCTCTAGGACAGTAATCCACCAGACCAGCTGGTGCACAACTGGAGATGTTATTATAAAGGATCAGAACCAGGGATTTTTCCTAGTATGGCAACTAATGGCTCACATACTTGCGATGTGTGTGTTGTTTAACTTAACAAGAATTGCACAATAGTATGCTAATTTTTTTATTACTCTTACTTTTTTAAACTAGAGAAAGGAAGAAAAATTAAAAACACCAAAACAAAACAGGGATAGAATTTTGAGTTAACAGTGACTGAATTCCCTGAATCATTTCTTAGCCTTTTCATGGTATCACCCAAAGCATTAAACTACACATATTGTGTCTTTACCTTAAAGAGATCTGTAGGAACTGATGACTCCTCTTCTTCCTCTTTCACCTTCTTTAGGATCTCTTGCCAATCTGCTTCACTCTTCAAGGACCTAATGGCTTAAGTAAACAGAAAGGAAAACAGTGAAAGAAGTCATCTTCCTTCTTCTTTTTCTTCAGAACACTTAGCAGTAAAGCCAAAAGTGTTATCTGTGATCCTCCAACTGCTAAATTCATGTCTGTTCAGAACTGCACTAATACCTGCCCTCTTAAAAACTCCTGTTTTCTTTGACGTTTGGATGTGTTACAAAAATGGACTGAAGTCAAGAAACACTGTATCACTCATACTCTGCCCAGTCTACTTCTTCTGAGAAAACAGAGATCGCATCAACACCAAGGAAAACTTCTGGAGAAATGTAAGACCAGTAAAAAAATCCCCAGCTGTGTAATGCTAGCTTGTTTTAAGCTTAAGCAAGCAGAAAGTTCAAGAAACGTTCCCAGTTGTGCAAGTTACTCTTTTAGCATCTATAATTGCTGACCACACACCTCTCTTCTATCAGAGGAACTACTTGTACCAGTGCCATCACACACAAGGGATCCCTGTGAGTATATCAAAGCTCTTACATAGACATTAAAAGGAAACGAACCCACTAGCTAACTAACATTTTTAAAAGACATTATTCACTTAAATAGCACTGTGGAATCCATCCATCCAGTTTCTGTCAGCGATTTGGCATCTCCCTGATCACAATCCTGATTTCAGCAGAGATTGGTCAAGCACTAGAAAAGACAGCATGCTCAGCCATTTCAACAGAAATTGGTTTGGTTTCCTCAGCACAGCTTCTTCTTGCCATAAGGGGAAAACGTTAAAAAAAAACCAACACCAACCCACAACAAAACCGACTGTTCTTGTTAGAACAATTGTTTATGCCTTAATTAGCCTAGTAGACTTGGAGTCACAACTGCAAAAGCTCCTGTTGAGCACTACTTCAAAACCAGGTGACTCTTCCCCCTGCCAGGAATATAAACCTACTGAAAATAACCATGAAGGCAACCCCTTCCTGAGTTTCTCCCTTTCCACAAACAGGCAAAACCATTTAGCAACTTTTGAAAGAGCGGTTGTAAATTCTTGTAGGACTATTTACTGGTGTTTTCACTTAAATTCTGTTAGATACAATATTTGTCAGATCACACACCGATTATGTGACCACTGTATGCATCCAGAAGGCAGATTTAGAGCACTAAAGCAGCAGCAGTATTCTCTAGCCTCTGATGGCCATATAAAAGATAGATGTTTTGAAGTACCTAAAGGTGGTTGCAGGCTATATCCATGCTGAGCTGCCCATCCCACTTGATGAAGGAAAGGGTCCAAGTAGAACAGCCATTGGTCAAACTTGTCAGAATCCTCCAGCCCTTCATATCGCAATTTCAGTCGCCCACCAACATTTTCTACCACATTGACTATCCAGGCTTCCAGGGAATCCCGGATGTTCTGCAGTTCTAGCCGGGAGCCTGGTGCAATGAGATCCAATGGATTTTTTCCCCTGTGAAGCTACAAAACACAAATTATTCTGTACAACAGAACAAACCAAATCCAATACTTATTTATACACACTCCTTTTGCATAAATAAAGTATGAACACAGAAGTAAAGAAATACAGGTCCCTTACTAACACAAGACAACAGAAACGACAATGTTTAGAATCACTGGTGCTTGCATCAGAGCTTCTGCACTGCCTGTAGATACAGTCACATACGTCATTTAATTTAAGTCCTCATCTTCATTTTCAGAAGCATTATCACTTACATATTCAAGGTTTGAAGGAAGCATGAATAATCTTTCTAAAACTGAGTCATCTAGCATACAAAGATGACTAGACAGAAAACATACAAAGATAAAAATGTTAGCTGTAAAGACAATGTCAATGGCATTTAAAAAACATAATGTTCTGTACTTCACAACCAGACGCTAATATGAGGTGCAAATATTGTTTTAACTGCAGAGGAGGGGATAAAAAATTGGCTCTTCACTAGCAAAGATGTGAGATTTAAATGAAACAATAACCTAACCATTAGCTATAAAGAAAAGAAAAAAGTGAAAGAAATCCACTGAGAAAGAGGACAACATGAAAGCTAGATAAAGAAAGGATTATTTCCTTAGAGCAGGATGAAGGAGAAGCAGAACAGGAGGAAGACTGAAACCTAAGGGAGTTTGAAAAAGGTTTTTCTTTTGATAGGATTAATGAGGAGCCCAAACCTGCAGTGACAGATATGCTTCAGGACAGCACTATCAAAATTAAATACTGTAAATAGGAAACACTAGAGTGTAGAACTTCAAGGTCAGCAGCATACCACAATGCTCCCTAAACTTAAAAAAGGAACTGAACTGACAATCTGAAGAGGGTTTCCTTAATGACAAAGAGGAAAATCAAGACAAAACCCAAGACGCAGCACAGAGCAGCACTTACCCCCTCCAGCAGGTTAGCAGGAGCGCTGCATGCTCCTTTCAGTGCTCGGTGAAGGAATTCCTCCTGGTCAGGTATCTTGTCCTTGATACCTGAGTGAAAAGCGAGGAAGAAAGACTGTGATTCTTCCTGCCAGTTAAAGATTATTCAGACAACAAGACATTACTCTTGTGCTGCCTAATTCACAAGAATCTGCCGGACTTGCCAGTAATGTCTTGAAAGAAGAAACAAAACAACAAAGTCTTTAAAGGAAATGACAAAGCAGTAGAATTTGGTGGGCGATGATTAAGATAACCACAAGCCTCTGTAAAAATACATCCAGTTTTTAGATTAATCTAAGTCCTCTCCGGTAAAAGAGAAATCTCCTACTATAAGTCATAGAATTTCAGAAAAACATGGCAGACAACCTCAATTTATGACAGCAACACCACCTGCACATAATAGCAATTACAAAGACTACCTGTCAGGCTTACAAAGGACAAACCCATACTTTTTAAGGTACTCCCCACTTCTGCATGTAGAGCCAATACCTTCAGGCACTTTGAGAATCTTCTTGTTCTGCTCACACCAGCCAATGGGGTGCAAATCGGCTGTCATGATATCACACCAAAAGTCAGCCTTGCGGTCTTCCCCATAACCATCATAGCGCAACAGGAGCAGCTGCCCACAGGTAGTAATGATGGTGGCTACCCAGTAGGTGTTTTGGTCAGACTTGACAGCAACTTCTAGCTTCATACCAGGGGCAAAACCATTCTGCAAACTTGTATCCACCTGAAGAGGAAGAAGATTGTCACATTTCAGTACCACCCAGGAACTTTGTGGAACAACAGGGAGAACAATTTAGACATGTTCATTAGCAAAAAACTTCAAGCCAAATGCCATCCAGTCTCTTCAGAGAAACAACTTCATCACACTGTGTGACCCAAATCGGAATGCACACAGAATCATCATTAATGAAATCTCCTTTGCATTTCAGAGTACCTTTTCAACCTTAATCAATACCTTGCAATTCATCTTCCTGCCCTGGACAATAACTCAGCCATCACTGAAAAGCTTTCCAACTCACAGCTGGGTTGTCAAGCAGGGCAAAACTAAAGGTCAAACGCAGCAACACAATTTGACTTTCTCTCTCTTTCAAACTCTTTGGACAAAGAGCCTGTTTAAAGTACACAGGCATGGTTTACATAGCAACATCACTGTCTCTTCTGCCGTGGTCATTTAAGAAGTCACAAATCTGCACAAATTGCAGAATAAGGATTTTTAATGTCTCTGTCCAATAACCAAAGTAATTCTGTAAGCAGCACTGTTACATCAACTGCATGGAAGATGAACAATATGAGTTCTTCAGTGAACTCGTGCTTTGACAGCAATAAAGCACTGTGTGTGCTCTGTGTGGGTGTTACGTGCAGTGAGGACCTGACTGAAAAGTGCTCAGATACTTAAAAAGAGAAGGTAAAACATTAAGTTTCTCATATCCCTAACTTCTCCTAGCTCAAACACTCCTGAAAGAGCAGGTCCCTGTTCTGCTCTCACTACAGTATGTTTCTGATTTATGCTTAATTCCATGGGTTCAGTCTTAATTAAAAATCTAACGTGTCAGTCTCCTGTTCTCAGCTGAATGTAACCGGTGTTTTCTTTCTTAAGTGGTCCCAAGTTCCATTTCCTCTTTGAATCAACTGCAAGAAAAGCTTTTAGTATAATGCAGATGCAGTAGATATTTTCTGGGTTATTTATTACCAGTTCTGCGCTGATGGTTCAGTAACTGCCATAGCTATTATAGTCTCATCAGCCATCACATACTGGTCTGCTAAAAATAAAACTAAAAGAACCACATGAGAAAGAAAAGCATATGCCTCTTAACTGTTCAAATCCTTTAGGTTAATACCCTTCACTTAAAAAAAACGTTCTTAAAAACAAAATCAGAAGGACCCAACACCTGCAGGTGTTTTGAAGTGGTATTACAGAGGTTACTTCTTCAAAAAGATTGTTGTCTTGCTGAAGAGGTATTACTAAAGACTTCATATTCGGATTCCCGAGAGAAAAGCCATGAACTTGACACAAAGTCTGAGGAACTGGGAAATCTGTGCAGCTCGCTCTACCCAAACTTTCAGCAAAGCCTCACGGTGGAGAGCTGCATTCAACTAAACCAACAGCAACAGACAGAGCTTTCCCTGAAGTCTGGTGCGTTTTTTTGTCATTTATGTTCCTTGGTGAATACAGCGGAGACCAAGAAGTTAGCACCCTCTCCTGGCAGCTGGGCAAGACGACACGACGAAGTGGCTTAAAGCAAAGAACTTTGTTTCTTTGGGCTGGCTGAGCGAGCAGACTGGCTAGCAGCAGATGCTGTGGAAGCTCTGAGAATATTTTCTCTGGAGCAGTGGGTCTGAGAGCAGCAGCTTCCTGCTACGCACCCGGCGAGGTGAGATGGCCACAAGCAGTTAGTGACAGCACTGCCCAGGCAGCTCCAACCCCCAGCCCTCCTTCCCATCAGGTACCATCTCCCCCTTCCTTGGGCCACGTCACTGGCCAGACCTGGGGACCTGACTCGGCCCAGGAGATAATCATAAAGAACAGATAAAAGGTATTAAGAGCATGCAAGAACACACAACAAACACATACGTTCAGATGATGTTGAACGCTAACTTATTTTTGATAAATATTTACACACATAGATGTGGCAGAAAGGAATTAAAAATATTCAACATTTCTAGAGAAAGTGTATTTCAACTAAGGGAGGATGACAACATCGGCATCCAATGCAATTTTTTGGTAAACTCTTTTTCCTGCTATACTGTAAGCAAAACAGTCACTTTGATTTCAATATTATTTAACTTTTAAAGTGCAAACAGATTAAACATTAGAACACACTCAGTTTGAGGAAGTGGCTTACATTTTTCCAATGCATCTTGCTCACAGTAAGAACAAAATTTTCAGAATTAATATAAGCACACAAACATAAAGAAGTCCCCTCTCCCATCAGCATGTCTAGTTCTTTGCTAACACAGGCTGCGTAATCATGTATTACAGTTTCTTAACCTGATCAGGTACTCTCCTACAACATGGGTTAGGTATTTCTCACCCACCACTCACAATGGGAAGCTGGTCATAGTCTCATTACTCCCAATATTTAAAAAGAACAAAACAAAAACCTTAAGCTCCCATCTAAAATTTATGTATATTAATTTATTTACACATGTTCATTTGCTCTTGCGCCAACATTATTCTTCAGCTTTGTTTTTTCCACTCCTTTTTTCAAAAGTGCAGAAGTAGTTCCCTCTTGGCTCTCCTGATGGTAGCTTATAAAATTATATCGTTCTTCAAGTCAAGCAACTAGTGCCACGGAGATTCTAGCTGGAGGGACCACCAGTCACTAGCGCAGATGTCAGTGCCTGCACGCTCTCCACTGAAAAAATCTCTCACCTGGTGTATCCTGGAATCACACTCACATTTTTGTAGGACTGTCACATAGACAGGCTGTCACTATCCACTGGGAGGCAGTGAGGTTCTCCTCCTCCTGCACCTTTTCCAGCCCATGGCCTTCTAAGGGACAGCAGAAATCCTGATCACGTGACCGTACACTACTGAATTTCTATGAGCAGCAACATCTAGGTGATGTGATGCTGCTGTAAATAAGCTTCTCTCTCAGCTTTTCAATTCGGTGTCAGCATTAACTTCCCAAAATTTTATGCCAAGCTTAATACAAAGAGGACATCAAAACTGGCCTCCAGACAAATTCTAAGGGAATCCAGCTAGCAAAATGCCTGACAGTTTTCTGAACACGCAGTCATCTGTTTCCACGCTCACCCCCCGCCCCTGCCCAGCACTGCAGGCACCCCGAGCCCCCAGGCTGGGTGCCTGTGCCAGGGTGTGGAGCGTGGCCAGCCGAGCTGTCGCACCGCCCACGAGGGCACCCAGCGCAGCAGGAGCGGACCGGGTGATGCAGTCCACGAGGGCACCCAGCGCAGCAGGAGCGGACCGGGTGATGCAGTGAGGCTTTGCCCACACCTGCCTGCCGAAGCACTCTCCACAACGATGTTACTGGCACCAGCAAAACTGCATTATGTTCTACACACGTAGTGAATAATAACAATAAAAAATGTGGGGTATTTTTAAACCTAACTATTTTTACCGACCACAGCCACAGCAATCAGACCTCTTGTTTGACATAGCTGAGTTGGCACAGAGTACAGCGCAGGGGTAACGGTCTCATTCGAAGTGTTTCTCCTGCCGCTTAACAAAATAGAGCTGCAACGTTAATTCAGTTAGCCACTGCTGTAAAGCCGGCATTACAATTAGTTTTTATAACGTCCAAGCTATGATAGCAAGCTTCTTTAACAGAGATCAAGTAAGGTAAACCACACCAGAGGAGCAGACAGGCCAGTCCTCACGCTACTGCAAAATGCCATTGCTCTGATTCCACACTGCTCCCTCAATGTGGGCTGCACAGTCACTGTCACTCTTAAGTAAGCGTGCTCTTGCTACTGCCTCAGTACATTAAGGAAAAATAAAGCAAGCATAGCCCTCTCTCCTGCTGAAATGAGATACCTGAATGTTTATTTTGAACAAAAAGCTTACAATTACACCCCAGTGTATGGAAGAGCCTCTGCAAAGTCTACATTCACTGTGCATCTTTACTACCAATTGCCATATTTTAATATATTTTTTAATGTTTTGCACTTCTGCAGGTTATCTTTGGACTCAAAATACTTTGTGATGCTTCACAAACAGACCTTAGTCTGTCTTTCTGCTGATTTAAGTCTCCTGTACTGAAAGTGGTGATACTGGACCCGAAAGCCTGAGCACCACAGAGTGCTTTCCAAGCACTGTGCCACGCACAAGTCATTACTCTCACTGCCATGGTAAAAGACCCACAACCAGTCTTTGAAAGACCAATTAATAGTAACTTTAATAGAAGCTGGGTAAGGATACAGGCTGGCAGTCTGG
Organism: Falco biarmicus; assembly: GCF_023638135.1. NCBI lineage: Eukaryota > Metazoa > Chordata > Aves > Falconiformes > Falconidae > Falco > Falco biarmicus. Next base: position 106,828,700 of record NC_079291.1, read on the forward strand.
AAGGTGTTTCAGTTGTCGGAAAAAATCCAAAAGGTTTGGAAACCAGCACTATACTGCTCACCCTCACTGATGACCCAGTACAAGCAGGCAGACTTCACATTCAGATCTCACCCAATGGAACAGTGGGCTCCAGGGTTTTACCAACAAACATTGGATTAAAGATATTCAAGGGCAAAGACAAGGGCTTATCAAGACTTGATTCTATACATTAAGCCTGTGATCGACAATTATCCTAATCAGTTTTCTAACTACTACAGTCAACTGTTTGGCAGAGCTATTATTTTCTCCTTGGCCATCTTGAGAGCCACCATTAAAACCTTCTCTGAGAGCACATTTGAATTCCGCTGTTCAAGAACTATGCCACCAACTTTCTGAAGGTAGCTCCTCCATAGCAGTTGTCCAGCAGCAATCACCAAAAGAAGAAATAGACTGGTCAGTTTGGGCTTCATGAGAAAAATCAAGCTTATTTTCTGGTGCAGAAAAGACTAGGAGCCCCTCAACTTTCAGCACTTGCGAATGGGATTACCCTGTGCTACATACAGAGAGGAAGATGAGTGAAATTCCTCGTTTCTCTTTAGGAAACATGATTCTAGTTAGTCTTCCAGATTTGAGAGCATTAACTCATTCAAAGAAACCTTAAACATTCAGTGTATCAAAAAAACCCAACATGGGAGATGGTAAGTAAACACACACTCCCTTACTCACATGTTTAAAAGATCCATGGGGGGCTGCAGTTGCTCCTGTGTCTTCTAGATACTCATCCCAATTGAATTCCATTTCTTCCACACTGGAACCAGCATCTGGAAGAAAAGCCAAACACTTTCTATTTAGCAACCTCTTGGCTTAAATTTTAGGCTACTAAGAACTACAGCAAAACCTGCCTCAATTCCAAATGACTGAGTACACAAGTGTGCAGTGAATTTCAGTTACGTGTTTCAACACACAGACAATGCTATTTAGCCTTTCTTTGTATGTGAAGAAGACCTTAAGTTGGATCTGATCTGGAGAAGGGTGAGATCCTGAGGATTTTGGTTAAGCACAAATTATTTACAATTTGTGAGAGGAGAACATAGGCAGAAGAATTCTGTATTTGTATCAATAAGAGACTCAATCTGGTGCACTAGACCATCAGTGCACCAAATTAAACACCATCCAGGAAACAGTAATACCAATCATAAGAGGTTTTAAAAGAAAGACTAAAAATAAATACTGAAATATGGCTCTCTTCTTTTTTAAGTTGCATAGTATTTATGTAGGTGTTATAAAACACCAAAACCACAGAAACAGATTCAGGGTAGTTCTAAAGAAAAAAGCTCAAGACACAGCTGAAATCCCCCAGCCCCGGTGTCCCCTTCAGTTCTTGGCTCACTGCCCCGCTCCTTCCCTATTCCCATTTTCTCCAACACCTAACTTGCTCTGCTGAAAATACTCCACAACAAACACAGATTGGATTTCAGGTCCCCTATTTAGTTCAGCATGCAGCCACGTTGTATGTTTTCTACAGGCAGAGCGTGACATGACCAGGGAGGGTCCCACCTCACGTAAACAGTATTTTTAACCTCAACACACAAACTACAGCTTCAGGTTCGGCTGCACAACGGGATGGCAGTGACATGACATAGAAGTAAAACTTTTCATTTTCACTTTCAGACTGGTTCTACCATCTGCACCACTGTTGTCTTTATGAATGAACACCAGAGATTTCCATCTCTCAGTGCAGGAAACCTGATACGTTGTTTATATTTAAAAACAGAAATCTCTGTGTATCGCAAGCATGGGGAGAGCTCAGCAAATGTTACAGGACACCAGCATTTCCTACACACTCAGCCTTTCTTAGGACAGGTGGTAACTGCTGTTTCAAGGAGTAGTACCTTATGTAGGAAACATTACATGTCCAAAGAAACCAGTGAAGTACTATTACATGCCCTTATCAGACCCGTGGACATGCTAACAACCTGCTAAGTATGCTCCACAACGGTTCTTAGTCCTCAAATAGAGAGGGGCAAATATTTGCCAGAAAGTCTGAGCTACGTTAAACTGTTTAAAAAACGCTTCAAGTCTTGAGTGCAAAGTAGGTTTATTTCATCATCAAACTGATTGTTAAGCTCGTTCTTGACTTTTCATTGTAATTCTAGGAATTATCATTTCCCCAAATTCAGAAATGTATATTCAATTAGCTTTTGTTTGCTGACCACATTACCTGTTTTAAAGGCAGCTCTTAACTCTCCCAAACCCAATTTCATTTTGGTGTTTTAAACACAGTTGGTTATACTGGCCCTACATAAGCCTCAGAGCTCAAAAAAAAAAAAAAATCAGAGCTTGAATATCACCACCACTTTTAGGGAAAAATTTTTAATTTACTAAACAAATAACCTGGAGAAGGACAGAAGTAACTAATTTTATTTTAAAAATTTTTCAGGGAGTAAAAAGGTTAAGGCACACACCACAGCTGTTTGCAAATGTAGGTGGAGCTGATCAAAGCTTTGGCTGCAAGTCATTCTAAGAAAAATATAATTTCATTGCAAAATGTTGTTAAAGTAGATTAAAATTTCTTAACTCATAAAACAATCATCTTATTTTAATATAACCATAAAAATGCTTAAGTTCACAGCTCCAGAACCCAAGTGGGAAGAAACGTCAGCTCGAGCACACCAATGGTCAGTCAAAACCAAGAGCTAACTTGGATTTTTCTCCCACCTAGAGAAAGGCAGCTCATCCTTTCCCACTGAAAAGCACCCAGCTGCTCAACAGCACCAACAATCCTGCTTCCACCCAACTCCAAAAAAACATTTTTGTATGCAAAAAACCCACCGCTTGCAACGTCTAATGCATTCCTGTTTGAAGGGAAACATAAAGCAACACAACTGCTCTGTGCTTTTTTAACAAGTTTGAAAGCCAAGTGGCTCGACCTGGGACTGCTACACGGACCTTGAGGCTTTCCAGCCCTGCTCTTTACCAAACCGCTTGCAGCACCAAGTCTTCAATAACCGTTATCATCAGATAACTGTCTAAGGGGCAGTTAAGCTCCTTAAATGAGGCACAGGTCACTTAACACACTGAAAGGGTCAATTAGTAACTTATGTTGCCACCTAATTGCTACAAGAGCTCCAGAGAAAGCCAGTTTGCATGCTGCTCCAGCTACCTTTTGCTCTAACTACGGTTAAAACCATTTCCCAACTGGATCAGATTTACCACTGGTCCTTTGTCACTCCACTCATCCATGGTCTCTGCAGCCTGCGTGTTTTTTTATCCAAAAGAGCTGTTTCCTCCCAGGTCTGCGCTGCAGCGAGAAAGGCTCAGATTCCTTTCTGCTGTACATTGCCCCAATCTCACCAGCACACCCAGAAGCTCTCTTGAAACTCATTTTTCATAGGGGAAGGGAAAAAAAAAAACCAAACACACAACAAAATTTCACAAATTCCTGTCCAACACTCACTGCAAATTTAATACTCTTCCTGCTTTATTTTAAGGGAGTTTCATTGAGTCAGAGGGAATTTTTTTTAAGATTTATTAAAAAAGCACCCAGAACGTTGGCTGTTCTGTTCATTCCTAAGAGTTCAGCTCAGCTTGCATCTAAATTTTACTAAGGTTTATTAATTAAATGAGACTAGGTGAGTAGCCTCGCACTTCAACCACTGAGCACGCAGAGCTGGGGAGTTCAGGTGCTTTCATCCCTTTCGGAGGCTGCCACAGCTGAGGGCTGCGCTTAGCTATAGGATTTAACACATTTTCTGCTGCTTCTCATACACAGCCCTGCCACAACATTCCAGGTTATTTAGTGCAGCACTTAGTGAATCAATGTGGAACATGAAAAGCTCACTTGAATAAAGCTCCAAGCAAAAGTGCTGTATGAGATTTCATAGTGACAGCAGTAAATTAGTTTTTTAATTGTGGCATACAGTAGGACTACATAGACCATGAAAAATCTCAGAAATCAAATATATATTTTTTGACATCTGAATGGAGAAATACTCCAAGAGTATGGCGAAGGACCATCCCTCTGGTAAGGGTCATGCTAGCTGGAAATCCGAGTCAGAATACAATCGCTTTTCAGGTTTTATCGGCAGGACAGTTAGAGCAGAGCAGGCCCTGTTTAAATCAAGCCTTTGATCTAGTCTGTTGGTATTTTTTGCAAGATGCTATTGCACAGCACCATCCTTGCAGGTTAGCAGATCCCAGGATACACAGAGGACCAGTTTAATAAGCTACATTCCTGAGGGGCCATATGTCTGTATTAAATGTCCTGATCAGTCTGAGTTCAAATTACTCTAATAAAACCTCAGATATTTACACCAGAAATCCTCACTACTGTGAGAGAACTTGAAAATTAATATGATGGATGACAACAAGCAAAACAATATTTAATCCATTTAATCCTAAAGCACAATTTACTAATCTAATGCTGTATGGGTGTACCTGTATGTTTGTTCTTTCTCCCCATATCCTTAACTGCTACAACTCCTAAATGAATTCAGCTTTCTACTACACGGAGACGTATTTTTCTTTATTAGACATTAGCTCAGCAGCAAAGCACAGCTTTGGTAAAGGTGGGAAAAGAAACCAGATGCAATTCTCATCTCTGTGGCCTTGTCATACAACTTTTTTGTCAGTAAAGCTTTCAAATCAAGCTAACATTTTCTCAAGTAAATCCTGAGAAGTGTCCTACACAAAGGTTCTGTGGAGAACGCTTATCTACTCTGAAGGTGAGAAAATGGTCTTTAAAAATATTAGAAGTTTCCTAGGTAGGTGTATCACTTCCCATTTATCACTATTTCTACTAGCATTATTGTGAACACTAACTCTTCCTTTCTGAATTTTACCATGAATTCTGTCCTGCTGCTCTCCAGCAGGAAGAGAAGGAATACCGAATTGTACCATTTGGACACAAGAAGGTAGTGAAATATTAAGGACACTGGCCCTTAAAAATACCAGCAGCGGAGAAAGACTACATCAGACTGTTGTGATCTTTGGATTCAAGTTAAATTCTCACTGCAAATAATTTTCATGCATCTTTAATGTGATTTAGTTGAACACTGTCATATTGGACATTTAAGTACATCATATTGAAGTCTGCAAGACCTTCAATTAAGGCTAACCTAAAGGTTTCTCACCCTGAAACTTAGATACATTTCAATCTGATTTTAATAACAGTTAATCTTTTCCATCTATACCAGCTGCAAGGCTATGAATAAATAAAGACAGGTTGGAATTTCAGCAGCTGAGAAAGACTGTGACAAGAATGAAAGTTGTCTTTTCCCCTCGCAGTGCAGGAGAGCCTGACAACCAACAACCTTGACCACTGTGTAGGTTCTCATAGGCAGAGAGCCTGTATCTAAAAACCAAGACAACAGAATCTCCAAAACCTGCTGAAAATCATCAAGCAGAAAAAAAAATGACACCAGTCAGACTCTGAAGGGAATGCTCCAGTAGTAGTTGGGACTGGTCTAGCTGAAAGCACTTCAGGAAACAATATTAGAGGGCACAACAAAACCAACGTGCTTTATGCTTACGTGGGTAGCATTTGCTGGAAACCATCTTCAAATTCAGCAAGTAAAGCTCTCTGCAGTTACTCTTTGCTTTTCACAGCTACCTGTACTCAAACCACGCACAAAAAGGATGCTCAGGAAAATAGCTGTTGAGTAATTTCAAGACAGTATCAAACCCTTCCTAGCTATTCTAGAAGCACATAGAGAGGACTGCGTGACCTCTGATCCTTTTTGAGGAAGATGGAAAAATGTTAATAAAGGTTTTGGTACAGGGGGATATGCTATCAGCCTGTAAACACCCCACCACTGACCACATATACATCTCCCTACTGTTCTTTGTCACTCAAAGCCTTTTCTCTTTCTTACACTACATGACAGAAGTTAGCAGTTTCCACTAGCAGAGGAAAGAGTATTTGCATGGGCCTGGAGACATTCTGCATACTTGCGCAAGCTGCTTTTTGTCGCTTATTTGAGGATATAACGGTGACAACAACTTCACTGATCAGCTATAATTAATAATCAAAAAGCACATTTCAGCATCATAAAGCAGATGATAGCATTCTGCTAAAAGCACTGTAGATTAAAATCATGTTTAACGTTTCTTCAGTAACACTGACAGCGATTAGACATCCATAAAGTAAAGGTACAAAAACTACCAATAGTGAATTGTCTTATGAGAAGAGCTGCTTGTTGGACAAGTACCAAAGGGAAGTAATACTCAGATAAAATCTTAATCCCATTGTTTACACTGGTAACTACAAATTAGAATTTATTTGATATTAACTGTACCAACACTATAGGTAGGGACCTTGCCATGGAGAAGGAACAAACCACAGCAGGCAAGTCAGAAATATGGACGGTCCTACCCCCGTAAGAGTGTAGAAATCCCAGAACTCTTTCAGAAAGCTGCTAGTATCCTCAGCCATCCCAGACCAATGCTCTTCCCCAGCCTGGTGTTTCAAGGTGAACCAAACTCTGAGCTAATTTATCATAATATACCACTCTGCAACAGGTTAGGAGTTCATATTCCAAGCCTATCAAAGTGAGCATACCAAGGCACATCAAAAAAACAGGACAGATTACAGTAGCAGCAAACAACTTTGGTTATCTGACTTTTTAGAAGATGAACACAAGAACAGAACAAGACAATATTAACCACTATGACAGGTAAATGCCTTAAAATAGTAGTGTTAAAGCCACTGAGATTTTCATAGTGGTACCTTGAAGAGGAAAGACACAGCTTCTTAAACACAACTACTAAGGTGGGTCAGATTTTGCCCTCCTTTAAGCCAGGGATACACCCTGCTTTTGAAATAGAGCAATAACAAACAGAAGCCCCACATCCAGCATCTAACCTACAGTCATTGAAATGTGAGTTTCTCCCTGTATACGGTACACAGCACCAGACATATGCACTGTGAAACATTCACTGTGCCCATCTTTGTTCCATCTTGCTTGCCAATTTTTTTGAGAATCATTATCCAGGGAGCTCAGCCAGAATATTACCTGCATCATACTGCTGTTCTCCATTCATCTCCACAGTAGCCCAGTGGCTATTTCAAGCAGCCAGAAGAAGCAGGGGAATCCGAGGCAGTCACGATTTGGTGGTCATGAGTTGCCTCCCGCCTTCAATTCTACTGGCAGCCAGAACATTCAAGAAGGGATCCTGAAAAAAAACCTGAAAGGAACAACTGTTAGTTAAAAATCCAGTAAGGATTTTCTTACTTTTAATACACGTTAAAAAAGTTAGTCCAGCAATAAGCCAAAAACCTTAAAGCATACAAGGGCATCTCACTGTGTTTATGTATGTTTAGCTATTCCATACCCCTCATCTACAGACCGAAGAAAAAGTAATTTCCTAAATCAGTCAATTAATTATAAAGCTGACTTTCAACAGCCCCCCAACACATCTACCCCCCTCAAAAAGTTCCTTCAACCCTTCACAAGGCTAAAGAAGCAGGGAACTAATCAAGTCACAGCTTAGGAAACAGACAAAACAAGAATCCAGCTCCTTTGTCACCTGGACCAACGAAAATGTCTAGAGTCAAGAAAGCCAAACTGATACTGGCAAAGAAATGACAAAGGTCTGCTTAGGCTGTGGATTTCTAATACTTCAGCCATTTGCTTTCCACAAGCCTTCAGGCGATTTGCCACTCTGGTCTTGAACGGCTAGAAGTTTAAATGTACACATAAATTTTAAACTTCCCAGATTCTTAACAGTTCAACCAAAGAGCCATCACTTCATCACATTAATAGGACTTGAAGACACCAATGAAACTGTTATATGACACAGTACCTCATTTATATAGGAGACAACATTGATAATAAGTGGAAAAAAACAATTCATACTCTGTATACCAAGATACAATTAAGATATTTTTACTTTAATTTTATTTAATGTTATTTTAATTTTATAATATTTTGAAAGTCTTATAAAACTTTCTTTGGTTTTTACACCAGTTCATTTTACTGTACACTAGCCGGTAAAACGTATTTTAAGATATTCAATGCAGGTACAGTCACCTGTCATTCTGTATACTTAAAAGATGTCTTTGCTGATTTCACCCATGTCAATGGTTCTTCAAGGAGAAGCAGTCCTGTACAGCAGCAGAGGGCTGCTCTTAATTACATCACATTAAAATTATGATCCTGTGGTATGATAAAAAAAAAACCCAAGTGACAGAACTCCAGCCTACCTGTAACACATAGCCCTTCTGCCCACCAAATTTCTTAAGAATCACTTTCATTGCCGAGGGACACAGCCCCTCTCTACTCTCATAATACTCTTCTTTGCCAATAGAGACTCAAATTGTTTTGGAGACAGCACGACAAGAAAATTTTGCAGTCTGTTTTGACAAATCCAACCTACAAATACAGAGGCTGTACAAATGCAGATGGCTGAACCATTTAATGTCTTCTTCTGTTACCGCAAACCAGAAACTATCGCCCTGCAGAATGTTTGAGAATGGCACATGCGAAAAACAATGCACTGAAACTGGCTGTTTTTCACACCAGTTTACTACATGACGCGTGTGCACACGGTGTTCCATGGTTGTGCAAGCCGAAGGTATTCCTGCCCCAACGTGTATCAATGGAAAATAACTTTTTTTAACTTACCAGGTTAAAACCCAAATAAAATAAAAAACCACAAAAAATAAAAGAAGCGAGCAGAAATACACACCTAAACGTTCTGAGATAAGAAGCCATAATTTTCAAACCTACTTCTACATGCAATTAAATTATCATTTCATTATTAATGGTAGAAACCATGGAAGAACAGGTCTAAAGCAAGTCCACTAGTTCACTGCACTGGCAATGCACTGCAAGTATTTTTCCCTTACAAAATTCTCCACTAAAGCAAAGTTGTACAGCAAATAAAAGCCTAGGTTACGTATTTCCTTATTAGTATCAAACTTTGACTGACAACTTTATATAAATCAGTGAGATGGGGCATGAGAGGACCCTGAAAACAAGATTATTGGCTTAAAAATTCTTGTAAAAAAAGGATAATCTTCAAATACCCTTTGCATTCTTATTGAACATCTGGGAAGCACCTGTTTTTTCTGTTTAAGCAAGATACCAGAAATAACGTAGAGGACTAAAAATCAGGTTTTAAAAAACACAGGCTGCACTTCCCACCTAAACACATTTTTAATAACTACGGTTTAAAACAGGAAAGCTCTACACATTTGAAAAGTTTTAAATTTTTTTGAGTTCTGTATACCCACAATGTTTATTGAGACCACCCAATAATTCTTAAGAATGGTTTTGCAGGAGGGTTCTTTTTTTTTAAAATTATTTTATTAAGGTTAAAGAAACTAATCCATTTTAAGTGGTCTTTTTTTCTACTATAGCATGGACAAATGCGTAAGAAATGCCAGTTGCCTAGCAGATGGAAACACAAAAATCTTACTGCAAAATGAGTATCACAAAAGAGAGGTTTTCCACTATGATGCTGCTTCTAAAGATGTAATCATGATTTCACTTCTGAAGGTATAACTGGACTGGCTACAAAACTAAGACACTGTTAAGCCCTTCTCTCTCTGAAAGAGCATCTTCCATCCCACCACAACCGCAAGCAGACCGTAAGCAGCTTTATGCAGGCTGCAGTTGCATTTGTACTATCATTCAAATAGGCAACTTGCAAACTACAGCTGGTCTGAAAAATTCTAACCGTTCTTCCCTTTGAAAATCTGTTTGTTGAAAATAGAAATATTTCGAAGAGGCAGTTCTATTACAGGGAAATTTAGGGAGGAGAGCAACTGTTTCTGCCGGCTTGCCTGCCCAGCTCCTTGGTGGAAGGCAGCTCCCGTAGCGCCAGGCACACGGACTGGGCAGACACCCACGGCTGGGACCAGAACGGGCAGCGTCACTGCTCCTGCTGATAGCGCTATCTTTAGGGTCCCACGGTCTCCAAGCAAAGCAAGCTGATCAAGAAATGCCTCTGCCATTTAGATACAGAAAACTTGGAAAGAAAAAAAAAGGGGGGCGGGGGGGTGGGGTGGGGGGGGGTGGGAAGGGAAGTCCCAAACCTTCTCAAAGGACCATAATTCCATTTTGTGGAGGATTTCCATGGCAAGTGTAAAATGCTGTGTGGCAGGCTGCAAATGTCCTGAGCATGTGTGTGGAGCATCCAGGCTCGCTAGCTGGCAATATCGCACAAGTCAAACCAAACTCACGGTACCCTTCAACTGAAAGTGAGATGCCAAAGTTGTACCGAGACTGAGCTACAGTCCTTGGCATGAATTTTAGGGAACTGCAGTGCAAAGCATTGCAAAACCTGGCTGAAATCTCCTGCACACAACACCTGTAGCTGCACTCACACACAAATAAAACAGGAAATTTGAACACAATTAAAGAAATATCCACCAACAGTGCTCTGTAGTGTAGGAAGTTCTCAAGTACCATCAAAAATACAGCCAACTTTAAAAGATTTCATTACACGTGAGAATAAAAATTTTAAGAGTAACAAGAGGTATTGTTAAAATCTCCTGTTGAACGGTAGCTTAATGCCAAAAAATCTACTGTGTAGACGATATTAATACTGTTTTATTCATTATCGCTTCAGGAATGCATCTGGAAGGGAACTCAGCTGCCAATTTCTGCTATACTGCTTCTAACCTACTCCTCTCCAGCTCAGAAAGACCATGCTCAGCATACAGCTACAAGGTCCCAAGTTAACTCCCAACTCAGTTCTGTCTCTGTGCGAAAATGACTGAGAAATTAAGCCCAGGTACCAATCTCTGTCAGTCTCGACTGGTCCCTTACGTACCTCTTCCACGCTCTCAGGACAAAGCAGGGCAAGCTACTGCAACCGCACGTTCCAACCTACCCCTTCCGAAGGCTCCTCCTGCAGGCAGGCCGACACCCTCCCCGCATTCTATCCTTTATGAGGTAATGCTGGAAGAGGATGTCACTGGCAACCCGCACAGCACTTGGCACACAGCGAAGAACTAACCAACAAAATACTTTTTAATCATTAACCAAAACATTTCTTGGTTAGCGGTCTACCATAAGTCTACCAGCTGTCACAATGCTAAGCCAAAACAAGGGCAATGCCGTGAAAAACGAGAGAAGCACGTAGTCCAACAAATCTGGGCATATTCCATGGGCTTCTATTAGTGTAGCCCTGGCAAAGTACCCTCAGAATTTAATTGCAATTAAGATATTTTCAGTTTATGGGATCCAACTCTCAATTAATGTCTATAACTATACTAAGTGATGCAAAATGAACTTGATCTTTTTTCGTAACATGGAAATATTTAAGTCACACACCCTTCCCCCTCAAACCCCCCCCCCCAACTAACCACAAAAAAACACAACCCAAAACCAAACACCACAGAGGCTGTTCATTTAAAAGATGCCAAATACTGGCAGCTCCTGTTGAAGTTGATTGATATTCTGCCCAAGTCAAGTTGGGTAGTTATTCAGGATTTCATAAGCCGCTCTGGTGTTTTATGTACACAAAATTGAGAGTACTTGTAATTAGCACCCGCCATGGCTGATGCTTACAGTCTGGCACCCCAAAGATTATCTTTTGATAAATCTCGAGGGGAGGGGAGCACAAGTGCTCCTGGAACAGAGCTGATTTGGAAATACTTTGGACTCTTCAGACTCACTTCTGCATTTCAAACGTCCTTTCAGCACATGAAATATTCAGATGTTAGCAACTGGAGGCAGCATTAAAAACAGTTACAGTTCATTAAAGCCAGATGGCTCACTTGAATATGAAAAGAAATCAGACATAAGTTGGATGTTGAATTAAAGTAAATCAGCTGGTGTCTGAGGCTTAATATTATTTTAAAACAAAGGCACATGAGACAACGGGGACAGGAGACACCCCTATGGACTGGGGAAGAAGCTACAGAAAGGATAAGGTTTCAGCAAATTCCTTCATGCAAAGGCATCCAGTAAAATCTATTTCAAACCCCGTGTCTACCATACAGAGCTGCACTCCACGCAGGCAGGCAGGAAACCTGTTGCAGAGGTCTGTCAGAGCAGGGAAGGGGTTCTTCAGCACCTGAGACGTACAACTCTGCTACTGAATATCAACAGAAATCTACTGCTAATACAACAAGGAAAGGTAAAGGATCTTTCTGTTTTTCTTGGACCACAGCCTAGAGGCGGCAGGAGAGGGGGTGAATGTCCTCCTGGCCCCTATGCCCATTCACACACATACTTGTGCTTTTTCACATCAGGGAAACACTAATTATGTGGTCCCTGTGAGGGGAGATGGCACATGTACTTAATCTAAAGACTTTTATAACACATTCTTTGTCGTAGGACTCAGCCATGGCATGAACTGTGCCGTGTACAGTGCATCTTCTAATTAGGTCCAGTGTTTGCAGTGGAGAGTCTTGCTGGTATTTCAGAAAAAAAAAGACTCTGCACCAACACTACGGGCTGGTGGGCCCAATCCTGCCCCTGCAATGGACAGAGCTCTGAAATACAGGGGCACAGACCCTCAAGTCTTATTTCTTACGCTGCCACATGCAACTGTGGTTACAACCCGTGGTCAGTTCCAGATGCTCGCTTGCCTTCTGCTTTTATTATTACTGTAGAAACAAGCAATTTCCACAGCTTGTGAAAGACAGCTTCAAGGGTTTTTTTAACCTTTTTCCTGATCTAACACCACTATAGTCAATCATGAACATAGGCATCAGCTACCCTTTTGCTACAAGAAGATGAGACAGTGGCTCCAGGGGAGAAGGGGAGCATGTTTCAATCAAATTTGTATGCAACTGGGCACTCGCAGGCCACATCCCTTATCAACCTATAACCTGGTCTAAGCTAGCTGAAATGCAGTTATGCGGGGCCCTTTACCTTAGGAGATAAGCCAGGTGGAGAACATCAGGCCTTTGGAAAACACATTTGCACCCTCTCCAAGGACAAAGAAACTCTACCTGGCCTGACTATCTGCCAACCCTTCATTGATAAAAGAAAGTCAAAAATTTGAAAGGACCATCTAGGATGACAACTTGAGTTATTTTAACTTTCACTAGAATTTATTTAAAAAAAAAAAACACAAACAAACCACAGCACAAACAGAACCCAACATAATAAACTATTTGGGTAGGAGGAGCCAACTTTTTTTTTAGGTCTAGTTAGTACTTGATTCCTCATAAACATTTCTATGAAATCCATTACAGGCATACTGGTGAGTTTCGTATCACGGTAGTTTGGAATACCCTTGCTTAGTATCTACAGCACAAAAAAAGTAAGATACCTAAGTAAGCAAATTTCTCAGCCAGAACCAAAATCAACAGCACTGGAGAAAATTAACTTTCAAGCTATTCAGTGAAAGTTTCATTCACTCCTTTGTATCAATGCACTCAAACCCGCCACACTAGGGTTAGCACATTTCCTTAGAACAGCCACATCCTTTTGGAGGAAAATGTCAGGGGCTCTGGCTTGGCACTGCTGCCAACTCAGTAGACAGATACAGCTGATTACCTGCCATAGCAAATCAGCAACCATCTCCATCAGGGCACAACAGCAGGTATTTGCTTCCTTTGAAAAAATCTCACCCTTGAAATCAGGACTGAGAGAGGCAAAAGCAAACAGATATTCAGAACAGCATTCAGTGTAAGAAATCTTTAATATCCACGATGGTAAGGAACTGACAGATCAGCAAATGTCTGATGATCGCTTCTGCTACATCTGGATAAGCAACTCACCAGAACTCCACAAAGCTGCATGCTGCAGGAACGTGCAGTCACCAATACTGTGCTCGCTCTCCTCTCCCCCACTCGAAGGCTTTTTAAAATCCATTCACACCGTGCAAGAGCAGGGTACCCACAAAACCAGCCTCTGTCTAATCTGCCACATGGAGTATGATTCTTGCGTTTTATGATTCAACAACCACATCAATGCTTCTCTAAGCACCCATTAACTGTTCTTCCATACCCACAGCACTAGAAGGCCAATACACAGCCATCAGAAAGGGTATTAAAAAAATTTTCTTGGGAAACAAAGTTATACATACCTACTTCTACACCCCTTCCTCTTGCCCCATCCCCCTGTTATTACCCCTACTGGAGCCCTTGGCAGAAGTCCTACTCCAAGAAAAGGTCTCCAGAGCACCATAGTTCATGCCAGTTCTAGTTCTCCAAGCCTTTTAGATTCAAAATAGGCTTTTAAGGTGCCTCTTACAATTTTGTCTTCTCTTACTTAGTCACTAACAGTTGGAAGCCTGGACAACACTTAAAATGTTTCCTAACTTTCAGTTGTATAAACACGTAAGGTATTTTATATCTTTCAGTTGTATAAGCAAAGTAAGTATTTCACAATATCCCTTCCTTGTATCTGACCCTCCACAAACAAAAGATGAAGTGGAAGACTTCTCAATCTCCAATTTACGCTGGAATTTTAATTGCTGTTCTGTGACAAGCAAAAAACCAATTTCATTTGCTTCTGCAGGGAAGAAAACTACCTGCCACAGAGGCCTTGTCTCAGCACCGTTAGCACGCTCCAAATCTTTCCAAGGCAGCCCTGTAAGGTCCAGAACATAGACTACAGACAGGCAAAATAAAGTTTGATGCTTCTACTGCCAATTTCGTTAAAGTCAAAGCTGCTGAAGGAATTAATCTGTCCAACATGGAGAACAGAAACCTTTGGCTGACTTGGTGTTCTTTAAAGCATTATTTTTTACACACACATACGGAACAATGGGTCTGTAAACAGAAGTTTATTTGCTTGCTTCGGTAAGGATTTATCAAAGATAGAACATCAAACCACCCTTTACTGTGGGTATGATTCCCAAGCCTTTCTTTAGGCCACCTTGTTAGCGTATTGGGTGCTCCAAAACAAAAGCAAAATATTTCCACGTTATTCCAATATTAAATAAATAAATGGGGCAGTTATGTTTCCACAACTTTTGCAGATGCTTGACCAACTGTAACCAAATCTATTCTGAGTACCACCTGACACTACCACATCTCTAACCTCTTACAGTCAGATCATATGATTTTGTTCTTTTGTAAGAGGCCATAGGTGCCGTCCTGGTGACCAACCCTTCTTCAGCAGCTCCGGCCGCAGACTTCACCTTACCTAATTACGTTCTGCCCAGGGACAGCAGTAGTGACCAGCAACTGACTATCCTTCATGAGAAATTGTTATTTCATCACAAGTGGTCAAAATTTCTAAAGTTTCAACCCTGCTGCTGTCTCTCTACCACATCTCTACTCTTGTCAACTTATTTGGGCTTTGTCCTTGCAAGGACAAAAGTTGTGTTTGTCTTAACACTTGACTCAGGCTCCTTGCAAAGGAAGCCTTCCTGGAGACATAGCACAGGACTCCTGCAATCCCTTTCATCTTTTTGCCTACCAAGAGCATGCTTGATTGTTCTTATCTGAACAGCTCCTGTATGGCCTCTGGGAACAAAACCCATTGAGCATGTAGATTATATATGTATTATGAATGCAAATAGGAACTAGTACCATGAGAGTTGGATTACTTACTAAAACTTACTGTATTTCTCTATCATACCTGCACCGCAATCTTTGCTTACAGACTAGTACTCGTAACAGTTCCACTCTCCCACTTCCCTGCTACTTCCGTTAAACCTGCTTCAGCAGAAGAGAACTCCAAGTTGTTCATCCCTCCCATTGCAAGAGCAACACAGAGACTCCTCAAGAGATCTGCATTTAAAGAACACACCTTATGTTCTTACACCTCCAAAGAAATTCTCAGAAAACACAAAAGGGCCAAAGGATCTGTTGTGGGGAATCCAGAATGCAACTATAAACAGCAACCCAGGCTTACAGTAAGTCATGTGGCTCCAGAGCATCCTTCACACCTTCCAAATGAAAGTAACTACAGGACTGCAAGCACCTCTGCAGGGGAGGTTAGCCAGCCTGCACCACTGCAGTCCACCGCAATAATAAACGTGGGGGTCTTTATTCCAAGGGTTTATTAAAAAAAAAAAAAAAAAAAAAAAAAAGGCCTCCGTGCCCAGGGTTTACCCAATGCCCATGGGCAGAACAGCAGCACACATGACTCTGTGCTGAACCAGCCAACCCCAAAGTTATTTACAGACTTCTAAATCATTGGTTCTTCCTGCACAGCCACCTTCAGGACTCAGGCAGGTATCTGTGTAACACACTTACATAGCAGCACCCCAGCTGCACTCCTGGTCCCTCTAGCAGAGCCCTGACCCTGCCTGCAGCAGAGGAAACACATTTGCAGCTGCCCAGCCTGCAGTGGGGACAGAGGCAGTTGGGCCAACACAGCCAGCTGCAGGACAGCCACGGGGCTCCCCCATCACCTGCCCAGCACACAGCCCGTGCCCACAGCTTGCCTTGCAAGCAAACTTATGTCAGAGCCCCTCACGTCAGCTTAAATACAGCAAGTTGCTGCATTACACAGACAAATAAACAAAATCCTCACGGCAGACTGAAAGGTTACAGCCCGGCATCTTTTCTGCCTTGAAAACATGGGCATTTTGTCTGTGAATGTGCATTTTTATTAGCATAAAAATATTTACCAGAGAAAAGGAGAATCCATTCTGTCACAAAACAGGACCAGTGCTCGTATCTTTAACTCAATCTTTCATTAGAGTTACCTGTATGTCATAGAAACTATTTAACAAAATTCTGCTGATACAGTATGTGGTGTTGATCTTCCTTCATTGAGATTATGCCAATTTATGCCAGTTTTCCAATGCCAACTCTGGCTTGAACTCCAGTTGCTTCCAGGATTTGACTTACCACCTGGATATGCCTGACTATACACATAACACACCAAAACCTGGAAAGCCTGGTTAATGGACGTTGAAACACTCAGGTTCTGCTCAACAAATTACAAGATCTGTCTTTACAACCTATGCTGTGCTACCCAGATGGTAAAGCAATTTCCATGAGACCACACGTTAAGTCCAGGTGAGAATGTAAAAGTCACAGCTCCATTTCCAGCTAATTCAGATGCCACCAGACAGCCAGGGCATTTACTTGACAGGGGAATAACGCACAACAGGGTGTCCCAAAAAGCTGCTTTGTATTTATAACTGGTTGCAAATAGAAGCTATTAAGAATTACTTAGTTTGATTCTTCAACGTTTAAGACTGTGGGGTTTTTTGCCAAGTGATCCAAGTTTGGTTTTTTTTTTAAAATGCAAAATCTCCCGTGTTATTCTGCCTTCTCCATTTACTTTCTACAGCATACAGACTACAAGAATATTGGGGGTTATTGGCCAAATAATGAAACCAGACAGAACAGACTGCTCTGCTTTCATTGTCGACTTTTCATTACGTATCCTATAGCACAAATACAATTGCCTAAAGTTACAAGTGGATAAGAAGATGAAAGAAGAATGTGAAGTTCCTGCTGCTCCTAAGTCCCAGACAACAGCTCGGCACCTTCTTATCCCCTCTATGAAGACAGGCAGCATGAACAAGTAGATATTCTGCCAGTAACATGTAGTATAATTCATGCTGAGATAAAATAGAGCGCTCAAATGGAAAGAAAATTCACTCCTATCTCTACTCCTGAATCCCACATGACATTATAGACGGCTGCCCAACAGAAAGTGCTACGCAAGAGTTAAACTGCCAGCAGCAATGTAACAGCCATCAGATTATGCGACCCTTTAAACTTGGTCTGAGCAGCCTTTAAGTGAAATGTACACCACCACAAACAGCACTACGAAGTATCTGGTTTCTCAGCTTCCCCACACTAACTACATTACATAAATGGGTACAGTATCCTGGTTTAGACTTTTTAAGTGAAATGACTAAACTTCTTGTCAGTCACCACCCCTCTCATTCTCCTGGCTTGAAACAAAAATGCACAGAACTCGCTCAGATGCTGTTCAAGGGACAACTCTGAGCCAATGCCAAGATTTGAGATCTGCAGTACAGAGCCCGAGAGAGCAACCCGTGGAGAGCTATAGGTGGCAAAGCAGACAGCATAAGCACTTAACACCTATTAGCACCAAAAGAAAAATCACATCCTATCCATGGTCTCAAGGAAGAGCACTTCCACTGCTAAGTGGTAGAACACAAAGCATCAACGGATGAACATAATTAAGGATACAATACTCAGCTATCCAATATGTGAGAGAAAAGTGGTTTAAACCAAAAAGTACATTCACTGCAGATATATTTTAGGCAATTAACAAAGATACAAATTCCTCTCTAAGTGCCTGAAACATGACAATGACTGGGGAAATCTGCAGATTTGGAAACTAATCTCAATGCATGAAGGATCTTGGTCCTGCAGATAAAAGTATGAAGGTCAATGCAGTCTGAATGAATTTACAATACATAGCTCCATAATGCCAATATGAGGCTTGATTTATTCGAACAAGTCCTCTTTGCCGACACCTATTCTGTGCACATGTTACAGGAAAGTTTTTGACTAAAATCTGAGTAGGACACTTAACTTGGCTTAAGTTAAGTTATGTAAAGGTAAAAAAACTTGCACTATCTTCCAAATCCTTTTTTGAACTCCTGTTCCAGCGAACCACCTAAGTGATGTCACTACTGCAGACAATACAACAATTAAAGGATAAAATGCTGAAGGGGAAGGAAGGTACTTTGCAAATATGACATTTTAAAAGCACACTCCTACTTGTTTTCTTCCTTTGTCATGTCATTGAAATAGTACATGGTACAGAAAAAGGTAACGTATTACATACATTTCGCAGAAGAGCTCCTAAACCAAACTACACACAGAAAGGGTAACTATCCCTTCAGTGCCAACACAACCACAGGACAAGCTCCAACTCCATCAGCCAGTGAGGGCTCACACCACCTCCAAACATCTGAGATCCACAACAAAGCCCATCTTAACACCAAGGACATTTATTCCCAACAAGGACACTTTCTACCCCACCAATACAGAAGTTTAAAGGTTAGGAGCTAAACTTATTTATCAACACATTAACATCGAGTGATAGATCCCATTTTCCTGGAGCAAGCAGAACTCAAATACACCTCTCCAGCTCAGCTGGTGCTCTTCAGTGCACATGTGAAATTATAGCAAATCTCCTAGAGATCTGGGTTTAAAAATAGACTTGCTGGTCTAACCTTAGGTTCCTACTTTTAAAATGTTGGCACTGGTACTAGGGGACAACAAAGGGAGTGGTATCTCATTCATACTTCTTTACAGACATGGAGCGTCAGACTTTCTACCCTGAACAAACAACTAACCCCTGTTAGTCAAATTATCAATGGCAGGCGGGAGTGAAAATTAAGATGGAAAATACCTGGTTTCAAAGTCTGTAGTTTTCATACCATATAATTTCAACTTAAATAATTCAAGTTTGAAATAAATTAAATTTTGAAAAAGCTTAACAAAGAATCTGTATGTGGTTTTATGCACGCTAATGACAGCTGAACATATAAACATACACGCAACTGTGAATCAAACTGCTGTCCAACAGACAGAAAACCTAATTTAACAATAAGTAGCATTTAAAAAAAAAACTGCAAATGAAAGGTGCAGAAGCGAATAGGACACAGTTTTATCAAAAGCACTCATCACAACACATTGAATTGGATCAAAACAGATGGAGAACTCAATAATTTTCCTTATGAAGAAATTAACTTACTCCTGGGTAGCCAGCACAAGTCAGGTAACAGGGAAATAAAATGGGGAAAGCCTGTGGCTGCAGGTGTTGTCTTTGGCAAGTGAAACAGAGTATCATTTTATCATTTTCCCTATCAAGGACTCTGCTACCTACTACCAAGAAGTAAGCCTCAACCTACCATGAGAATTCAAGTGCTGGAGCCAATACATTTGGGAAGCGATAGACAGGAGGATTTTAAAAAGTGACAGCCACACCCAACACCCATGTAACATGCTCTACAAAGCTAGCTCATCATCACCACCAGCAGCGCTCAGGCCTTGATCTCAGGGATACTCAGCAGTTTTTCATTTCAGTTGAAACCCAAGAATTAATGAGACGACAAACCTTAAAGAGTCACGACTCCAGGCCTGTTGTGCCATTTTCTTCACAAAACCACGTTTCAGAGTACAGTACCATTTCAGAACTCCTCTGCCTCATGTTTTTATTTTCATAGCTTAATCTCACTGTTTCATTACTGTGAAAGGCAATGTCTCATTACCGCAGAAGCATTGGAACGCTACCAAATAGCACTGCAGACGGCAGGTGCCAGCGCTATCCCAGCATCTGCAACAGCCAGCCCCGCTCCGCACTGCCCTCTCCCCACCTGCTCCTGGGAGCCAGCGTGTGCCCCTACCCCTGCAGGACTGCTCCAAGCAGGGGCTGCACCTCCACTCCTCCTTCCAGCCACGGCTGCTCCTCCCCGGGGCCCAGCAAAGCGCATGCTGCCTCATCTGCAGCGTCACTGTTTTCATGACGGTACCACACAAGGAGAAAGAGCATCAACATCACAGAATTGTGCGGACATTTGTAGCAGCTGAACATGAAGGCGTCCCCTTCCCCTGCTAACAGTTCCCCACAAGAAGAGCACCCAGTGCCCTGCACCAAGTCAGCTCGTGGCCAAGGAGCAGTGAGGACACCCCCCTTCCTCCTCCTTGCATCTCCTGCAACCTGCCACGGACCCACACTTCACAAAGTCCACTACTAGCACAGTACAGAAACACCAGTAGCACAGACAAATATTTGCAGTTTCACTTCTTCCATAAGGGCATGTTCTCTTCGCCTTCCCCCTGGTAGACCAGCTCAAGCATCAACCCAGTGCACGCTACCTGTATACCATTCAAAAGTTAAACCTTGACAGGACTACCGCGATTTCCGGCTCACAGGCATTCCCTAATTTAAAAGGAAAAATGTAACTGTGAATTACCACCTTAAAACAGAGGGGAAGTCAAAACACAAACCCACGAACCTACCATGAATGGGAGCCAATGGGGAATGTATCTCAAAGGCTACATCCCTTTGCTCAAGTCTCCAAATGTGAATATAAGAACTTCTAATTCGGCTTTTGTTAAATATACTCACTTTCCGGCGCAACTATCTGAGTAAAAATTGCCACCTCAAGTCAGAAATCCTAGATGAGGCAAAATTCAACTTCCTACAATGCATACTTAAAGATCCCTTAACAAAAAGAGTGTTGAGGGCAGGTTATCCTACATCCTAACTTCTGCCAACGATTCCAAAAAAGCCCTCTGCAGTTTGCCCCTGGCAGTCAGATCTTTCCTTTGACCCCCAACTGGTTTCATACGTTTCCTGTGCAATCTTAAACACCTACAGTGCTGCTACCATGAGATGCACTCTGACCTGAGCTGCTCTGTATCTTCCAAAGACGGTGTCACTGTTGAAACATCATGGTCCCTGCAGAAGTAGGAAGTCTTGAGTATAATCACCTCAAACTAATCTAATCGAAGTTACCTTAACATTGATTCAACAAGATTAACAAGCCCAGCGCAGAACTTGGCACTCCCACATGAGAAACTACAAAGCTGCAGATGAGGTTCCACAGTTTCCCTGCAGCTGCAGGAAAGCCCACGGTGGAACCAGGATCGGAAGCAGCTCAATGGTCTGATGTGCAGCTGTATGAGCTGCTAAAGTGGTGTATCTGTCAGATACTACTGGGGCTTCAGATTGTAACAGCAAGAATAAGTGTATTTTCCACAATGGTGACAAATACAAGTTTACTGACACTGCTCAAATGCTAACAGCAAAGCCAGTGATACTGAATAACCAGACAGAAATATCTGAATTATTTAGTAGACAGCGCAGAAGCACTGAACAAGCCAAAGCATGATTTGACCAAGAAACAAATGAGGAAAAAAAACCCAAACAGCTATTAGTTTTCCATTGAAGAGAAGAAGCTGCTGACTGCAGGATTAAGACAGCAGCCACCGCAGAGAGGAGGGTGTGACTGCCCGGCCGAGGACAGTGACAAGCAGCACTGCTGCTTTTTGGGAGCTAACCACTACACTGACTGAGCCACAACACGACACAACATCCACAGACTTTCTTCTTCTTTCGGACAATCCTTCTGAACCACTACCCAAAAAACCAAAGTACTCCTTTATCAGTATCAGGGAAGAAGGGGAACGGAGAATGCACATTTCAACCATTCCTTTTAATAATCCTGTAGAGAGAATCCTGACCAACTGATCACAGCTAACATTTCTTCAAAGAGAGTATTTCTTCCTCATTTAACTTACAAAACTCTGTCTCCTGCAAATGACATTTTATTTATAGCAGTGGTATTTGCTGTATAACTGATTGGGGAAGGCTGTAAATGAGCATCATTGCATATATATGGAAAACAATGATAAAGCAGTCATCAAAAAGCTACCGAAGATTTAAATATTCAAATAAGGCAATCTGCATAACCCCCACCTGAATTTTAATTTTGCAGAACTTATTTCTTAGCTTTGTGTATACACAGTCTGTGCAAGCTATTTCTTTTCCACAGAAAAATGGCACCTTGCACTTTAAGAAGTGTCCACAAATTCCCAGAGTCATATTAATTTAAATTCTTGGAGTGAAAGTAAAGGAAGCTTTGCCGTAGAAGGACAGGTTATTTTTTACAAGGTCTAAGTGCTCAAGGCAAGAAGGCAAAGGTGAAGACACTGATGAGCCACAGTAAGGTTATGGTGGCAGTGAACTGCATCAAGGCTCCTCACCTGCCAAGCAAAACAAGATTATAACATGTAGCTCCCTAAAATGCAAGCTGTCAAAATGGGAAGGAGAGGAAAACAGTGCTGCAGAGGTACGGAGGATCAGACATCACAGGAAACCAGCCTTCA
Organism: Falco biarmicus; assembly: GCF_023638135.1. NCBI lineage: Eukaryota > Metazoa > Chordata > Aves > Falconiformes > Falconidae > Falco > Falco biarmicus. Next base: position 106,851,375 of record NC_079291.1, read on the forward strand.
CATTGCAGCAAGGATTTCCAAAGGAGAAAGAGGACCAACTTGTGGAGGACCCCACAAAGAACGGGCTTGTACCAAGCAGGTTGAAATGATGTATTCACAAACTGGAAGGCTAAAGTTATACCTGTGAGACCACTCCACAAGGCTCTGGACCTGGTATTACTAAGCAAGCACATTAGTTTTTTAAAAAAAGACCACAAACGGTGCTCTTGCAGCCTTGCAGAGCACTGCAGTACTGAAGGCCAGAACATACAAAAACATACATTTGCACCTCATACGCTGCAAAGGCATAACAGGCAAGGGAGATCGGGAGCTTTTCTTGTTCAAACCTTACTTTGAAATCTTGAGCAAGGCAGATTCTGAGCAGTTTTTCTTGCCAGACCACGGGATTTCAAATATTCTCTTCTGCATGTGCTCATTTAGTGGTACTAGTTACTTTTTCAACATTTTTGATTGTGGAGAATGACTACTGCTTTGGAAAGAGCATTGTTTCACCCTTAGTGCTGCTCAGATTCAAAAGTGGGAATACCAGAATATTCCTCAGACAAGAAAAAGAGCATTTTTAGCACCACCCAATTCCCCGACCACAGAAATATTATATCATATATACTGAAAGAAGCATCATGCCTGAAAGCTTAAATTTGATGAGAAAAGCCTCAAGGAGGACAGGGTGTTAGGCTTTCTCCCATGGTGTACACAAAACTGGGGAGAGGGGGAGGCAGAGAAGGAAGAGGGAAAACAGGGGTCAGTAAAAGCAAACACCGCAATGTTGTCTTACAGATCACAGAAACAAAAAGCAAAAGAAAGAATAAGCACCTAGAAAATATTCAGTTGCTTCAGAAACAAAATTTTCTCTTATAAACATAAACTAGTTGCTCCAGAGATTTCCATGAAGGAGTTGGGGACCAAGCAAATTGAACGCTTTAGGCAAAAGACTTGGTAATTTATTTTACTGACCTACAACACACTGCTGTAGCAGATCTCTTCTACATTTAAAATTCCTGCCCTACAAGGCCCATGTACTGGCACTTCAGGGTGAGAGTGAACACTTCCTAGATCTAAAGTATGTAGGGAAAGAATAAAATCAAATAAGGTTGCTATAGAGGTTTCATTCTGTGAAACTCCTCACAAAAACAAAGAGCAAACAAAAAAACTCCTGCTCTTCCCCACACAATAGCCACCCCCAGGTCCACCCACCCAGTTCCTTATGTAGCAGCTTTTCTTCACTTCAGCCAAACAAATCCATCCCTACCTCTGCAACGTGAAAAAAGGCTCCAAGACCAACATCCCAAAGAGCTTATTTCTTGCATCCATGAACTCTACAGCATTCATTACTACAATAAACACTGTAAATATTTCTCACAGCCTCCTAAACCATCAGCTTTGAATGGTTTTTACTGTTATATCTTTAACTTTCCACACTCTTGTCTTTACTACATGATGGTACAAAACCCTACACATGCTGCTACTGAGATTACTGCATTATTTAAATAACAACTGAGTAAAATTTTCATTGACATTAATTACAAGTTGGTTCATTAGTATGTCAGCGACTGTGATAAAATTCAGTTACTGAGAAGAAAAAAAAATAATCTACTGGCTGTTCCTGGCCCAAATTGGTTGTACGCATTGTGGCTTTATGCTGGCTTAGGGCAACCCACGAGGCTGGGGACGTGGCTCAGCACGATTCATGCTTTCAGCTCTCGAGCACTGGCACTCAAAAAGGACAGCTTCTGAAGTGGAGAAAACAGGAAAAGAACAGGAGAGGGAGTCTGCCTCTTAGAAATCGGCATGAGAGAGAAAACTGAAATAAATGTAAATTTTTCAGAGCTGTCCTTTTCTCCTATTTCAGCCTAGCACTCACTTTCAGATGAAGGTGAAACGGAGACTTTAGAATATCAGCGCATGAAGGGCAGCAAAATTGCAGAGCTGTCTCATGCTTCTGACTCAAACTGCCCCGACACAATCAGGGTAGACTCAGTAACTGCTTTGTTCACCTCTGTATCTGGATTCAGTGAAGTAAGAGTGGACATCATCCCGACTCGGGTGTGCACCATGAAAAATCTTTCACCTGCACCATGCCTCCACAAACACGCAAGCCATAATCAAAGTGCTAACAGCTAATGTCCAAATAAGTTCTTGCCTCAGTGTGTGCTATGACAATCTCTGATGTTACTGGAAGGGGAGGAGCCTGGAAGAAAAGGTCAGGCTTTCCTTGAGAATGACAGCTCCTCAGAGCTCAGCCTCAACATGGAATGAAGAAAAGCATCTCAAAAAGGTGTTTGCTTTTAGACTGTTTTTGAAAGACTTGAGAGCATTCTGCATGACTTGGCTACAGTTCCATACATAACTAAACCAGAATAAGACTGCACTGCTCCCAGAAAGGCAGCTCCACATCTACTCATTCATCCGTACCACACACTAAACTGGAGCAAAATCACGAAGCAAAGCTGGACAGGAGACTGTGTCTAGGCTAAAAATCCCTGTTTATGAGATTTATAAGAAACCACTACTCCCTTCATCTTCCCAGTCAGGTACAGCGCTCAATTCTAGCAGCAAAGATGAATGAGATTTCATAACTTCAGTTATTTATAAACCTTTTAGTGACACATCATCCTGGCTTTCATACAATGTGCACCGATTCTGCGATCTGTTACGGCAATAACACCTGTTTTGCATGGTACGGTACGATGGAACAAAGGCTCCATTCTGATGGAGTCATGAGAAATACTTAAGCATAGACCAGTAACTACAGAGCGCGGAGTAACAAAATGTTTGCTTTCTTCATTTACATGAACTCCCAAAAGTTCTTAACCAGGAACTTACTTGCAACACCAGCACCTGAAGCAGCATGGCACATAGCTCAGTGCCCCTGGTTTTGCTGAGAAGGGATGTGCAGCAGAGACTTCAACACGAGCTTGTTCTGCAGCCTCTAAGCAGTTTTCAGGTGGTTGCCACCGAGCACTACAGCAGACCGGCAGTGTCCTGCAAGCACCCGCATTTTGTACATCTCTCCCTGCATCATGGCAAGAGAAGCCATGGGCAGGCAGCATACGCTTAGTCAGACTGACTTCGCCGATCAATGCAATTGGACGAGCTACACAGTTGCTTGTATTAAGTTTTGAAGTGCAAAACAGCAGCCTGAATCATACCTTCAGGTTAACTGCACTTCCAGCAATGACTGATTTCGGTAAGCACCAGTCCCACATAAATGTTCAGGAAGCCTTGAAACCTTTTTTTCCCCTTCTAATTGTTTGGTCTCAGCAGCAACGCTTTCCACCTGCCAGAGTGTATGTTGAGCAACTTCTCACTGCCACCTAGCAGCGGTCTTCCCCCTCTTCCTTCCCACCCACTAGCTCTACCAATTATAGGTGGTGGACTGAAGAGAACATCAGTACTGTTACAGATAGCTCTAGGAGATTGACACACCACAGTCTTCAAAATCAAAAAAAACAGTTCACAACCAGTGCACGGGAAGTCAGTCTTGTTAAATATGTTAAATGTTGGTATTTAACAAGCTCTACATATTCAATCATTGTACAGTCACACACACAAAGTTGAGCTGTTTTAGTTAAATTATATTTAAGTTCTTATAACGATAAAATTCCACTGTGCACTTTTACTTTTTAATCCAAGAACTTGTAGAAATGGGAGACATCCACTTATGGAAGGAATCTCCTTAGGGCTGGTTCTGATGAGAGAACCACTATGCCCACATCATGTGAAATAAGCACAGCCATGCAGGAGTTTGCATTTATCAACTAAGTTGTATCATTATGCATTTAACTTGTATATTAGATAAGCTGTCCTTGATAAGCTAAAAAGTAAAGAAAACTTATCAATTGGGAAAAGATCCATGGGAAACACAAGCACTCATACAGCAACAACAAATAAATAAATGAGAAGTTCTATACGTATATGATGCTTACCTCTTCCTCCCCGATGACAGCAGTACTGACAAACACTTGGAGGGTTATGCCTATCAGCATTCACTAGTACTTCATTAATTGCTCCTAACCAGTTTCCCATTCAGTGCTGAACCTGAGATGACCTTATCTATGCTGGTGTTTAAAGTACCTGCAACTGTACCGAACATTCAGGCATATTATATAAACTAACTTAACCAGCATAAATAGTGTGGCTTGCACATCATTATGAGTACTCTTTCCATATTACAATCTGAGAAAGGAATCCCTCTATTCATTCCTTTGGGTGACGAGAAGATGTAGTTAAGCTACAGCAGTACTCTCCACGTGCATCCTTTATCAATTAATGGAAGGCCGGGCATATGGTGTACTTCATCGTTTTAGTTTGCCAAGAAAGCCGACAGGCAGACTAACAGTTAATAAAATAAGCATCTATTATTGCACTAACACTGAACTTGTATACTTTAGAGAAGACTGAAGCTATTTTACTCGACAGCAGCTGTGTTTACACTATAGCACAGTCTGGTACCTCCGAAACTAAAGTGAACTTATATCTGACAGTAACTATGCTGGTTCCAAGGGAAAAAAACCCCAAAAACCTGTTAAGAGGAGAAACATACTTCAGCTTCTTGTGTTAAATGAAAATTTTTACTTCAGCTGCTTTTAAAGGTACCACAACTTCATTTACCATGGACCAGGAATACAAACTGAAACCAAAATATAGTGAAAACAGTTGTTTCATTTGTACAGTAGCATCATATGAAAATTCATCTGAGCTCACCAGATGAAAATTTTCCCTTCTCCCCCAGCAAGGTACACAAATACATTTTAATCAATATGAGAGCCAGTTTACAGTTTAGACTCTGAGTCACATCCATCAGTCACTGTCAAGAACAGAGCGCCTGTCCTCTAAAGGTTTCTTCAGATGAAAAAACCCCAAACAGTCCATTGTTGAGATAATTCAGTGTTACTTTTTATTGGGTTAGGCTTGGTGCATATCTTCCTTTCTCCTCTTTGCACTTGCTGAACACAATGGGAAATAATACTTCATCTAGAACTATCAAAAGCTTTGGACATCCATTCTGTATGATGCAGTCAGCTGGACCAGATCTGTGGAGCCGATTACTCAGGAAAGGAAAAATCTACTTGCTTTTACCTGAAAACCACAGTATATGGTATGTTGAAGATGCCAGAATCATCACAACAGGACCACCACAGCAGTAAGCCCCCAACTGAGGAATGCCATCAACCTTTAAGCATCATCTGTGAGAGCCTTCTGCTCTGGCTAAGCAGAAAAAACATTTGGTAAACTATAGCGCTGGCACGGACGACAGCAATCAGTGCTTCGAATTTGTGAAGCCATACAGCAGCCGCAGCCAGGCTGCCTCCCGGCTCCTGGCACAAACAGCACCAGTCGTACAACCTGAGAAAACCAACCGTTCTTCAGCCTGGCCATTTCACTCATTGCTCAAGATAAAAAAAGATAAAGTTGTTTTGTGGGTTTTACTTCACATTTCTTCTTGCACAACCAATCTTTTATTTTAATTAAGGCTTACTCCATTTGGTTTATGGTGCCAGATCTGGTTTGGACTGGAGAATGATGATTTCTCCTGAGTTTAGAGTAACACAGGTAGAACAGATCTAAAGAGCAGTAAATTATGAGTTCAAAGGTCTACTGCCCAGCCTAGGAAGATAGACCGCTGCTCTAGAAAGCGGCAAGACCATGGCTGCCTCTATCTGCAGCCAAGCTCTAGAGATGGGAGCGTGACAGTCCATCTTTCCTGCAGCGTGCTGCTTTCCTAGCACTATTCCCTAAAAGCAAGGCAATGAAACCACACAGCGTATCAGCCAGTTCGTCTGCTTTGTCTTGGCTTTCTTCTTACCCAGGAGAAAAGACAAAAATAATACAAATTAGAAAGGTTTGAGAGAAAGTGTTGCATCTAAATACAGAGACAGGGATGCAATCCTCCCTCCCAGGCAGGAGCCAACGCAGTGAGAAAAGTGAAGAAATTTGGAATTTACCAGCTTTTTTCTCAGGCTGGCTGTTTCCAGGTAGTTCCACCACCTGCAGATATGTAGGTGAGGTTGATCAGAAAAGCTTTCCCAAAAAGCTATTGCCTTCCTAGGAGGCAGCTGGGGATTAAAGAAGTTAGAGCCAAATGCTGCTCAGGACTAAGTTAAAATTCAGAGCTGCTCTTCAGTCACCTGACCTCCCTGCTCCCAAGTCGAGTTCATTATTTTTACCACAAACACAAATAAAATGGAGCAAGTAGTGGCAATGTCATGAATCTAATGCCATCAACGTCTGAGTGTGCCTGTGACCAGCTTTCATTTAGCTGATCCACAAGCCACAGTATGATGAAGAGCAGTCAGGTGGTTACATCCAGCACTACCACAGAACTGCTCAGCAGACATAAAATCTTCTCATTCTTTTAATCCAAATTGCTAAAAGTGTAATGAGTTCTGGTTTTAGTTGTCACTGAACACATACAACTTAGATTAGCTTAGCAATACTGCATGATATTGGGCATGTTCTTGAACTGAGTAAACCACACACTGTCTGGCTGCCTCTGCTCTCAGTATGCCTTCTTATAACACAAACCCCCAAGTTAGTTTTTCCATAGCTGGTGCATTTACAGTCAGTTAAGACAGCGAGATCACATCATAAACATCTATTACCAAGAATTCACAACTACTCAAAAGGCAGGCAGTAAATGACAGTGTCTTTTAGAAACATCCCTTTGATCTTAAAGAAATGCCTATCAAAACAAAAATCCCAATTCTGTTACAGTGATTTTTAGTCATCACTCTAGCACAGCTGTAGCACTTTGCTATCAAGAGACTGTGGGCAGGGGACACACAAAATTAGTTTCAAAAATGTATAGCAGCACTGACATTAAAGACAATAAAAGCAATAGGAATAAATAAAGCAGGAGTTAAATTAAATGCCATGAGGGCTTATTAATTTATAATATAACTAAATTAATCCACTATCAGTATCTAAAGAAAAACTACTGAAATCAAATGCTCTTGGGGAGTTGTTACGAGGAAATGAGAAACTGGGGTTTACTCTTCACTGCCACTTCACTGTTTTAGCAATATGGGATTCCAGGCTCCCACACCAGATCTTCTGTTTTAAACAGTAAAGCTGAAAATAACTTCCTACTTTAACAGCATGTACTTTTTCTTCTCCGATGCACCAAGCTAAAGACTTAATATGGGAGTGTTGTCTACAGCCAGCAAAACAACATCTGGCAGCTTTCCGAGCATCCCACTTGAAGTGACTCTGCACGACATACTGGAAAGCTGCAAAATAAGTCAGATCATCTGGTGGCAGAGCTGGGTAATGCCCCAGGTACAATCAGAGTCTTCACATCAAATTTCTACTTACTAGAGGCTCAGACTATTATTGTAAATCGCTGAACAACTGTATCAGATGTCCCAAGAGAGGACAGGTGCCTCCTGCTCATCTGTATTGTACTTGTACTTCCCAACAGCCTTTTTCTTCTAACACAAATAAAAAATGAAGAATTCGGCTCAGGTGTGCAAGGTCACAATGCTATCGTAATTTGCAGTACCAACTTTTTACTAAAAGAAGGGTATTCTTGCAAAGAAGCACTAAGAGTGATTTTTGAACGGGGAAGCTAAAAGAGGTTAAAATAATTTTAAAAGTGCCTCCACCTAGAGGGCGGACTCCCATAACCAGAGCTAATCCATACAGGCCACTTCAGCCACAAACTAAAGGAGACCTCTCAAGAGAAGCCCAGGAGCACGGCATCGTAACTATGAAATGTCACACAGGAAATCAAAATTCAATCAAAAATTGGAGGAACTGCAGCTCTTGGGTGGTCAAAACAGTCAGATTTCAGCACAGTTTAAACCATGTGGAATATGTCAGCACTTCTGAGAAATCCCACTATAGTTATTCATACTACATCTTCCTTATTCAAAATTTCTACCCAATTTTTCTACATGATCTCCAGGGAGCACAGCAAGTTCTGACTGCCATCTCAGTTGTTCAAATGTATTAAGTGATAAACCTTAAAATGTTTATTAAATTATTAAAACATATTTCTCAACAGCTTTGCCTTAAATATAAGATTAAATGAGACCCAAGATCTAGCTTTTCATCTGCTCAATACAGTATCATTCAACCTTTTATATATATAGTGACATCAGAGAAATAATAATAAAAATTTAGGAGGAGAACCAGACACCATCAGAAGAACAGGAAACCTCATGGTTAGGGAGAAACTGTAATCAAGTAAAGGGAAAACAGAGATTTTGCACAGCATACAGGTTTCTGCACACTAATACAGTCGTGGTCAAGCAGCTGAAAAGGCCACCTGACATGTTTATGTTGAGAAAGCTGGATGGCTCAAGGGATTTGCAAAACATTAAAGCTCACCTAGGAACTGGTCCACAGTTTGATCAGCCTAAGTATCTTGCATGTACACTTTATGCAGGTTAAGAATACCCCCTGCTGTTGCAGCTGAAGTGCACGGTAAGCAAGGGTGAGCAGAGATAAGAAGTAAGAGGAAACGTGTTACTAAACCAGTTTTGACAGAGAAAACAGAGCATGTGAAGAAGCTCTGGGCTGCCAGCATGATGGCAGCTACACCTGGAAAGTCAAAAACTATTGATGTGATGTCTGTAAACCAGCTTAAACCTCTTAACCAGAAGAGGCAAACATGTTCACTGCAATTGCTACATACACCTAACAAGGACTGAAAAGCCGCAACAGCTGAAACCAAGAGTTTTTCTTAACTTTTTTCTTTTTTTGTCCTCAGAAGGAAGTTTGTTACGGAAAGACTCCAAGCAACAAAAGACCTGGCAGGTAATGGGAATGGATCATTACATTTTGTGCATTATGTGCACATTAAATGATGGGCTGTTCCATTCCAGATTTTCTCACTTTGGCATACTGTTATTTCTGGGACACAAGATTCCCCAACACAGCCCTGACAAGCAGAGATACAGCCGGCGTCCTTCCATGAACTAGTCCCTCCCCTTCCTCTGATCAAGATTCAAAGTCTTTCTTCCACCCACTACATTCACTGTGACAGTCTTCATCTTTTGCCCCAAAGCATACTGATAGCATGAATGAGCAAACACGAACTCTCTAATTTTCCTCATGTCACTCTGCAATAATTTTAAAGGGTTCTTGTATTCGGGTAGATACAATCTTGTTTCTGTTCTAACACAATATTCCATTTCAATTTTTAAAACCTGATAGGCAACCCACAAAAACCCAGAAGGCACATTTACACCTCTTATCTACTGCAACTCTGAACTAATGTTACTGCAAACGTGTTATTTTCATGACAGGACAAATGGTTTCAGCCTTTTTTTATTCATACAATGTCTGCAAAGGCTTTGTCATTTTGCAGGGAAGAGGGTGGTAAGAGGATAAAAAGGTAAACCTGCAAAGGTTTGGTTTTCCAATGTTAAATTTTATCTATCTAGCAAAATTGTAGTGTCTACATCGATGGGAAGAGTTTTAGCCCAAGCTCACTCTGCTTTTTAGATAAGAGTTAACAAACAGATAATGAAAAATTATCAGAGAATGTTAGTTATCACTGCAGCTTCCTATAGAGGACTGTCAAAACTAGCTTTTTATGCTTAAAACCATTTATAATACCGGATTATTTGGATGAAATCAGGTTAAGGAACAGCCACACTTGAAGTCTTAGTGACTGATGTAAGGGAACAACAATACAGAGAAGTTTAAATAAAACTCCAGTTACAATAATCTTGCTAAAAGTTATTCATTTACAATTGATTGGTTATTGAAGGGAACAGGATAACAAGTCCTAATGATCAGCTCTATTAGCTTACCTGCAGCCGAATTAAGCCAATAATTTTGCAGTTTAAAATTTTTTTTTCTTTTTTTTTTTTTTTTTTTTTTTTTTAGTTTTTCAAATCACAGGCCACCCTTCCTCAAGTTTTTCAGGTGGATGAACTAAAACTAGGCTCTCTTTCCATTAAATAACTTTCACTTGCTTCTCTGAAGCAAACTTTAGACAACAGGTAAAGAGAAATACCGTGTACATTTAGGGACCCTATGTAACTTCATATTAGTAGTATATGAAATAATTCAGCCTGTTGGCAGAGAAGATATTTTATGACCAAGTCAATGAAGGGAGCCATCTCAAATGTACATCTACAGCCTGCAAACACATATGTTCATGCCTCGTTACAGAACAACCTTAATGATTCAGAAAAAACCCGAAACAACTGCTGAAAGCAAGTGTCGGCAGCCGTATATCCCCAGAATTGCAGTGGCAATAATAATTGGGCTTCAGAGTTAACAACCCACTGTCAAAAGTGGGAAGATACAAACATGCGCAAAAGGTAAGAGTGTTGGTACCTTAGGTTTTTCTGTAAAAATACCTAAAGTGGAAATGGCAGAAATGGTAAACTGCTGTTGTAGGGGAATGGAGAGTCACCAGTGAGCATGTACGACTGCCTTGTATTTAATCTGCTCTGTAGGTCACTCTCTACACTTCTTTGGCACCTACAGCACGTGAAAATGTTAAGTCTGTAACTTTTTTTATGAGGAAGCATCAGAAACGTATAGAATACGTTTGTACAATATGATAGTACTCTATAGCAACATCCCAAGCTATTATGATGATCCACAAAGATTTTAAACATTCAGCATTACCTATGAGACTTGATAAAAACTCAGGGAGTTTGTTGTGTATTTTGTTTTTAGAAGTCTCTACCTTCCCCTTGCTGTGGTTCTCTGCCAATACTCAAATTTCTTCCTAAGATATTTCATTAAATACATGGAAGTCACTCTTACAGCCTTCAAGACCCAAATATTTGCACTCCAGTTCCACCATTAATTCAATCCATCCCAAAAGTTGGTTTAGCCATTAAGATTTTCCCCCCAACCCCAGCTCCTTTCCCCTGCAACAGCATCACACTGCCAACAACTAATTATCAAACCCACTGTAAATGAAGTTCCTCAAAGGACTACAGTCACTTAAAGGCATTTAAAAGCTACTGTGAAACTTTCAATGCAAGACATATATTTGGGAAATGCCAGTTTCAAACTGATGCCTGGGACTTCTCTGTCTGACACTAGCCACCAGGAAACATCCTCAGGGAAGAATTTGAGTCACACACGAGTACTTCAATTCATGAAAAATGCTACTAAGGTTCCTCCACTTGTATTTCCTACCAGATCAGGAGAAAACAAGCATGTTCATCTCACAGAAACAGGTTTTTCTGTGACTTTTTCTGAAAGGACTGTGCCTTTTTAATAGATTCAAAATGCAAATGCACTGGTTGCAAACTGATTCCAGGAACCTGTTCATCAGAGCAGTGTGATTACACACTTGCTTTCTGTAGCTGAAAAGTATAGCTGCTTTTAGTTTCTAATTGCATATTTTTTAATTACTAGTTTTATCAAAGGAACTAAACTGACAACACAAGCTATTTTTACAAAAGCAGACAAGCAGGCTACCAGGTATACCAGGTAAAAGATTACATGAGTGAAGAATGTTTTTTGACTAAGAAAAGCCATTACAAAATTTGTGTATTTTTTTTACATTAAGTTCACTCAATATAAGCAGCAAGCTTTCTATAAACTTACTCACAGTACCTGAGCAGAAACCAAGATATGCACACCCAACTACTACAAGAAATTGGCATTCTTTGCAATTCAAAATATTTCTCCACAGAGAAATTTTTTGTAAGAAATAACTCATGAAATAATAGTACTATATATTTTATCAAGCTATCAGTCTAACATATTAAATAAGCCAAGGAAACTGTAATACTTAACTCCAGAGTACTGGGAAAGAGATGGGTTTTTGAACGGTATTAAGAGCATGAGAAGAGCATTCAAAAGACATTGTGAAACCTCTTGACTGTGACGTTCATGTTTAATCCTGATTTCTACAGTCACCTTCATTTTTCTTTTGCCAGCTCCCTCCCACCTTTCCTTCCCCACAGCTTCTTCCTCTCCATCAATCAGACATCATCCATGTTTGTGAAATCAAAACAGCTGCAGTTCCTGAAGGAATGAGGTCCGAAAGAGGGACAGCCTGTCAACTTCAATTACTCGTGCACGCCTACAGATACTCATTTCCTACACAGAGCTGTGGTGAGCAGGTCAGTGTGTGTATGTACAGCTTCACCCCACTAGATGGAATCAGAATATTTTTATCATAAAAGCCAGTCCTGATAATGAAATGCTTCTAGCTCCAGCCAGGAAATGCTTCACTAGAGAGATGCGTGCTCTAACCCAACTCCTGCCATTAGCACAAGGCTAAGCAGCTAATGAGCAGAGAAACAATGATGCAGAGCAGATGTGTATTTACTATAACACAACACCAGCATTTATCACAAATCTCTAAAGAGATTTTTCAAGTTTCCAGATTAATGCAGACCTCAGGCCATATATCCTATCAAAGGTTTTAGGTACCAACGTTGATCCCTTCAATGGGAGCTGGACTCCACTCTGAGAATCAGGGTCCAAACTACTAAACTCTGGGAAGCAACCACTGGTGTCAATGTAACAGGAGAGGACAATCTGTCCTGGTGTTGCCTTTGGTTTCTTCTGCTGCCTGAAGCACTCATTCTCTGTCTGCTAGGACAACTGCCTTTAGCGTGAGAAAAAAGCAGAAGCAGCACTTTGGTTTTGGCTTTTTTTTTTTTGTTTTTGTTTGTTTGTTTTTAAGAAAGATTAGCTAGCTGTAAAGGAAAACTCTCCATCAACCTGCCCATAAGTACAATGCTTGCGTGAAATCACGCTACCCATTACACCAACAGACGTCATCCTTTTCACAGCCTCTCAAAGTGTTTCCCCTAGGAAACTAAATCAATAATCTTAAGCAACAGCAACTGCACACACAAAGCAGACTGCTTTAAGTATAACATGAAAAAGGACTGTTCATGTTGGTTTTAGGATTATGTGTTTTAATTACACCCCTTCACCCTCCTTCTTGCTTTGTAATTGAATTTTCTTTTATCTTTAGAAGGCTAACTTTATTCATAAGAGACTGTGAATGGCAGAGTTCAATTCTTTCACTGCAGAGTCCTGAGATCTCCCACTGCTTTCCAAGATTTCATTCACATTTTGCTTTAAAAGGGTTCCAGTTCAGACTAGCAAATATGTTTTTAATGGAAATAAATGTATATCTAAAGGAAGGACATTATAATGATAATGAAAAAAAATTTCCTTTTATATCTGAAGGGATCCCAGAAATATCAATGTCTCAAGCTCCATCACAAGGGCTTTGAAAAATTCTATTGAACCAGTAGATGTTTACAGGACACACTGTTGTATAGTCTATTTGAAATTACTGACAGGTTTGGGTACCATAAGTTGTTCTTCATTCTACCTGTAAGATCCAACAAATCTCACGAAGACAAGCTAGCTTCAATACACTGCCATTGTGTCACTAACATGCTCTCCTGACTGATGCCCCTACACTTAACGTTTTGTATGTGAAAAGAAAATCCTTTTCCTGCTAGAATTACTTACAGTGCAGAACTTGGCCACTATTGCAGTTCCACTGCCAGCACATCTCTTATGGCCAAGCAGCAATAGTAACAGGCTAAAAGCACAGAAACACCTTACAGACTGAATTACTTAATATGTTTCAGGTGTTAAAGCAGCACCCAAGCCCTTCCTGTTAAGTGCGTAAGTTAAGTTTCATAACAGGCTGCGAAAACACTTCAGAGCAACACGACTTTAAATGTGGCATTTTAAGTCTAGGAAACTGAGAAAAACATAGACACTGGGCTGGCTGTAAAGCCAGTATACATATTGGTAGATTGATTAATTCTGAGACTCTTCAGGCGCCAACATAAATAATCTTCCAAAGTCCCCGCATTTGATCTTGGAACATCTTCAACCAACCATGATCTTCAAACCTTCTGATGGGGAGCCAAACAGCCACCTATTTTCACTGTGACTTGTGAACTGTTTCTGCATTATTCAGTGAAATGCTGTTTTAACTTGCTAAAGCTCCATCTGAATCACTACTAAGACTACTACTCTTTGCACGTACAAACTGTGATGGCAAAACACAGCTTTCCGCCATATCTTTTCCTCCTAAATGGAATTACAGTATTATGAGCTGTGCTAAATCATGGAAGCCTCTCTCTCCAGGCAATGCCACAAAAATATGGCCTTGTCTTTTGTTATTGCTCATTAACTGACATACTTCCTTCCCATTCTGCCCTTTAAAAAGTACTGAAAGCTTAAAAAAAAAAGGGGGAAAAAAGAATAAAAAGAGTAAAATAATAATAATAATAATAAAAGACAACAGCTTTCAATGGTAAAAATTTCAAATCACAAGAACATTAACAGACCTAAAGGCCTAAGAATAGTGACAGCACAGGGTTTTAGAGAAGAGCTCACAGTAAGTGATGATGTTCTTATTACCCCAGCATGAGGAGTGGTAAAATTACAGGAAAATCTGTTCTCATTTTAAGATTTTTTTTGCACTTCTGTTCATACAGAGAGAAAAACAAGACTTGAGCCTAAGGGCTCAAAAGACAGAGTGCAACTGAAAAAAGATTCCTCTATTTTTAGGAGAACTATTTCAAAGCTTGATCCTGACAACACTGGAATATTTACGCTGTCATAAAGAGCATTTTCAATTCCCCCCGCCCTTGAATTATTTTTGTAGCCCCATCCCTGCAAAGTTCAGTGCATATGTTTTCAGGCATTACTCTGCTGGCACATGCAACCTTATTTCTAATGTTAACATATAAATACGAAAGAGAGATAATATTCTTCTATTCAAGTTCCATTTCAACTTTGGAATCAATAGTTGTGATTATTAAACCAGAATTTTAATTTTATAGCAGGATGTAATAAAAACAGTGCCTCAGAAAAATCAAAGGATATCCTTGTCCTGAAAACACTTCCTAAAAAGTTCTTTTATGAAGTCTCCTAGATCTTATTCCCCTAAGTCAATATTCTGCATCTAAATGTATGCCCATGGAAGTTCTTAAGAGCTAAAACCCCTAGAAATACCTGTATGTATTATAATCATCTGCTTCTGCTGTGAGATTCAATTTTAAATACACTCTTGATTAAATGGAAAAGAAAACTGTTTGCTTGGTTGTGTTTAAGAAACATCTCTGCTGACAGCCCAAGTCTGTTTTGATTTGCTCCGTATAGATATGGAGCTGCTAGGAAAACATTAAGCAGAAAGTGCAGTGTTGGATGTAAATTACACCATCTCACACTTAAGTGCTGCCCTCAGCTGCAACTGGAAACTGCACAGACAAGCACTGCCATGATCACTTCTAGGTGTAACAAGAATGTAAAAAAATGAATTATCAGATCTCTATGCAAAACAAGCCCATAAATTGAGTGAAGAACTGGCCTAGAAAAAAATACTCCCTAAAAGCTTTCCAAAGCTGAGGTCAACACCTCTGCAGTATCTTAACTTGAATTCTTGTAAGGTACTTTGTTAGCCCTTATGGCTACAAAAATAGTCTTCTAAACACACAAGATTAAAAGCTTGTTCTTCTATACCAGGGCTGTGCACACCCAGGAGAAGCAAATGGCCACAAAATGAACAGAAAACTGCTGAGGTACAGAGAAATAATGAATGGCTTTTTCAAAAGAGCCGACAGAGAAACACTCATTAAAAGCACAATGAAATCACTTTTCTGGCTTCTTGATTCAACAATCTCCAACGCACTTATTACCTTATACAGAAGTAATTCATGTGCAATATAATTCCTTTGGACTGTGGTAAATTCGCATATAGTATGGATTAAATGCAAAATCCATGTTTCTCTTGTGCACATCACACAGGTGTGAGACACAGGGAACTCCACAAAGCACCATAAAAGGAGACTGACCTTACCCCTTTCATCTAGGCTAGGGATGTTCGTTTTGCCACTTTCCAAACTGGTCATACGTTTACACCACAGCAGCTATGCAGGCTTGGTGGCTGTGTGGAAGCCTGGAATACTCATCTGAATTAACAGCATTTTACAAACTTCAGAACCTGGGAAGTTCAGAATAAGATTTTTTAAATGTTGAAAACACCAGCATTAAACTCCATACCACATGTTGCACAGCAGATCCAGTCAAAGATAACTTCATTAAATTAATTCATCAAATAACTTATCAAGAAGTAAGAGTTTTACTAAGGATGTGACACAAGCTGGATATTAAGGGCAAACACTAGTTTAATTGTCACCTCAGGTGAGATGGTGGTCAAAAACTAATGGCAAACCATAAGAAGCTGTATCAGCATTTCTGGTTTATACATCCTCCATCCTCACAATGAAAACTTCCTTAAATTAAAAAAGAATTGTGCACTGTAAGTGCTAAGAAGTGCCAGTTTAAGGGTCTTTTGTATATGGCAATATTTTTTCAGTATTAATGTTGCTATAAGGATGCAATTTAGTTTTACTCAATTTAATTTCCACCCCCCCTCCCCTGCAAAATATCTCCATGAGTGTCCAAAGGCCAACAAGGACAGAAGCTGTGGCCACCTAAATTTAAAGGCCAGCACTCACGCACAGCTCCCCTGAGCAACCAACACACCGCTTCCCATGCCCTCTGCCTGTAAGCTTAGTACAGAAATACCTCCTCGAAACAGATCAGACCAGTGCACAATGTTCAGGTTTCAACTGTGGGAAGCTCTGAGCACCATTAATTCCCATTCAGTGTCTTCAACACAAGTAAAGGAGAGCAAACATCATGCAAGCTTTGTGTCTACAGACACAGTACCGTCTTTCCAGGACTTACTGTTGTCCACAGAGGCTTAAATAATTTTGGAGCATTTTCTGGAAGATGATCTCATACTTTAAAGGCTGGTTATAAAGACAGGAAGTAATGATAGAAATAAAAAATTATTTTTCACTGTGCAAGGAGTACTAGTGAGTCTGTACTGAGTCCTGCTTTTCAAGAGAAGCACACAAATATGAAATAAGTGCAAAGTTTTAAGATGATACAGAACTATTTTAAGAGATGAAAAATAAATGTTCTTTACTAAGAACAGGAGAATAATAGAAGATGAAATTCAAGGCAGGATAATAAGACATAGAAAAAGAAATAACCTCACCTATACAGTGAGATCTAAATTAGCTACTGCAACTCAGGATTTTGAAATTTTAATGACTAATTCTCTTGGTGCATCAATTCCCTACTCATTAAGAGCCCCAAGGAGTGGAGAAGAAAACAGAAAACATTGTGTCACAATTCTAGAAATCCAGAGCAACTTGAGACAAAACATGCAGTGCTGGTGTCAAATGGCCATGGCAAGACTAGAAGGTGCACAAAAAAGGTGTCAAAGATCAGAGGTCTGAAATACTTCTATACTAACAGACTGATGTGTAATTCGGTTTTACAGGAAAGTTAAGAAATACCTGCAGCCAGAAAGAGCAGTCCTGCCCAGTCCAGCTTGGCACACACACATAAGCTGTGGATAGGCTTCAGCATCTCTGTACAAGAAAATTGGTTCCTTCTCCGAGCTGAACAGTGCACCCACGGAAGATCACAACAGAGATGTGTAAAATCAAAACTAGCATGAAAATGAAGAATAAGGAAAGGTTATTCACTATTTCTCCTACCACTAGAACCAGAAAACACAAACTGAGCACCTTTTCACATTGCACATAATTAAACTGTAGATTCATAACCACAGGAAGTTGTGGATTCAGAAGGGATTAGACAAACTAACAGAGAATAACAGGTCAAATTGTGGGTTCCTACGCAGCCGTGTCACCGACTGCGAGAAGGATCATGCTCTACTTCACCGTTTCTTATCCTCATTTCAAAAGGTTTTTGAGGTGTGACACGAGATCAGGTGTCCTACTGATCTGACGCATTATGGCAATTTTTATGCTTGTCATAACTTAAGCAAGACTCGAGGTCGCTCTTTCTCCAGCAACAGAGAGAAACTTCTCAGCCACCTCCAACACCTAGCATGCTGGTACTGTTCTTTCAAATCCCACTGCTAATGTAGAATGTCAGAAGAGTTGATTTGATACACTGAAATGGATTTTGCCATGCTGTTTGTGCATAAGACAGATTTCTCCCTTCTGGGCAGACACTAAAGAAACTGTACACTATTAGTCTTTGAAATCCAAAATACACTGCTTGTTTCAGAGACTCTTCCAGTCTGACCATTGTAACCACCATATAACCCATGTTTCTGATAAGATACTTCTTTAGAAACACCAATGCTGCTATTTTCCAATAAAGGTGCCTCCAGCAGTTGATAGACAGTTGTTATATTGTTTTGTAACATTATTTATCTCTCACATTTGCATGTAAGAATGATCAAGCCTGACAAAGCGTATTTTAATGTAATTATCTACATAACAGCACAAAAGAAAAGCATTTCTATAAATTGCTTTAAATAAAAGCATATTGAACTATGTAATACTGCAATTTCTCAATAACCTAAAAATCGTTCCCAGTAAGATTCCACCACTGTTTGGAAACAAAGCATAAATGCAAATGATTAAACCAGAATATTTCAATTAAAAAAACCAACCTAGCTTTACTATAAAAAGGTAATTTCTGTATTTCTTATTGCATAATCATAAGAATTATAATTTATGTCAAGTTGCTTTTAACTGGAGATTAGACTCCAGTTAGAAATAAAAAAATTCATTTTACTTAGCTAAGTAATATTCTTACCTTAAAAGCATATACAGAGAAAACAAAGAAAACAGTATTTTATCTGTAGTAAACTGAAAAACATAGAGTTAAACTAAGCAACATTAACTGCAATTAAGGAAGTTTTATTTTCTTGTCATTTATCCTTCCAGCTGTTATGCTTCTGTCTTTTGTACCAAGACTGGGAGAAGAAGGGGCAATCTTCCCTGATTTTTCAGTTTCCATACATTATCTCTTACTTATGTTAGCTGAACTGGTTGAAAAACCAAAACCAACCAACCAAACTGTTGGACACACTCCCTCTACACTTGCAGCAAGGGTAGAATTATCTAGAACTGGCTTATTATCACCATAAACTCTGGATTCATATACTTAGCCAAGCCGCTCCTCTAAATACACTGGTTTTCATTAAGACGAGTGACAAAACACATGCTTGAATTTCCTACAGAGTAAGTTCAAAAAGTAGGATTTGGCCACAACAGCAATAGGAATTCACAATTCAGCTCCTTCCCCCTCCTCCAAAACTATTTAAAAAGTTAAACAAATAAGACATAAAACAGTCACCTCAAAAAGCAGAGTTTTGCTCTTGGCCACTGGATTAAAAAGCCTTGCTGCTAACTTGATTAAGTCTTATTTTGTAAATAAAGGAGAAAAAACTTCCCTGAAAGAGAGGAAGATTTTCATATGCCTGTGCCCACAGCCACATTTGTTTAGAAGGAGTTGATTAGTTCCGTTCAATTGGCCAATTAGTGCTATATATGTAACACTTCTGACTGATCCTGCACTTTCATTATTTCTTAGGGCCATTAGTTTAACCCTCATGGTAACACTTTAAAGAGCAATGAGCAGAGTTAATCCTGGAAGAAACCACTGCCTTCTTCAATGATTTCTCTTTTAGGTTGTGCATTATATGAGTTCTGCTGGCCAAACTGCAAGAAAACATCCCATGTTTTCACCCTGCCTGTCTGCTAGGCATTTCCTACCATTCTGTTCTTTAAGAATTTTGCTGTACACGTTTACATTAAAACACCACTTGAACAGTGTAGTACTTAACACATGAATGGGGTTATATTTGGAACTTGACATTAGGAAAAAATAAATACTAACACATATATGAGAGAGAAAGACTGTGTAGATAACACATACACCCGTCAGGCTTCGATAGCATTTCTCAGCATTGGCGTAGAAACACCACAGCTTTTTCAGCACCGCATCCTCATTCTTGGAGCAAAGCTAATGGGCACCGAGGCCAATGGTGGCCTCCTTTCAATAGAAGATGCTTTGAGAGAAAGATGCTTTGGAGAGAAAGATGCTTACAAAAAACTCACCCTAGTTTCAGACAGGGCTTTACAGTATAATGTAGTTTCACAGTCCTCAGATTTAAAATACTTTTAATGTTATTTCAAGACAACTTTCTTTTTTTAAACCCGAGGCCATGGCTCCCCATGCACAGAGCAAAGAGCATGCTCGAGCTGCAAACATGCACATTGCTACGATTCCTGAGGAGCTGGGTATTCCTCAATGTGTTTACTTCAGTCAAGCTACAAAAAGAAAAAACATATCCCAAATAAAATCTTAAGCATATATATTCTCACAGGTCAAGAGACCAAGGAAGAGATAAGAAATGACAAGGCATCGCTTACTCCAGTACGGAGAGGCAAGACACCCACAGAACTCTCAGAGCCATTTGTAATAAATGTGCACCCAGCATCAGAGGGGAAGTGCCTTCACTTCCTGACTTGATCAGTTTCTTCTGGAAACAATGACAAATCTGAAGGTGCTATTTATGGCTTTCTCTCACCCATCCCCAGAAGAAATAGACTACAGCCTCTACATATATCAAGACGGAGTTCACCTTCTCCAATCCACTTGATATCTACTTCAATATCACTGCTCCAGTCCCTTACATCCTTGAAAAAGCTTAAGTGACAAACAGCAAAACCTTGCAGGGCTCACCACCACCACCATTACTTTCAACCAATGACCCAATTCAGCAAGACAGAGCACCTCTTGAGATATGCTGAGAGCCCTTGACTCCAATCAGCCAAAATGTGAGAGGAGGTCACTCAGCCCTGCATAGTTTACTCTTCGAGAAAAAAAATAAATAAAATCCAAGATGCATCTCTTCGCTCTCATCAGTACTCTCAGAGAATCTCAAAGCTGGTTTAATAGCTGCATCATTTTTAGATAACATCAAATTCCACGGGTCTCCTTCCCAACTCATCTGTTTGAAGGAAGAGATCATTTCTATAGTGAACACGAGTGTCCTCAAGTGTAACAGCAAATAAACCAGTGCAAATGAAGTGCCACAGCAATATAAACAACCACCTTGAAAACCAGTAAGCTGCTGCTCAGGGTGACTCTAGAGACAATAACCACATTTTAAATGTCTACATAATCTGAAAAAAAATTGTTAAGATTACTTCTGTACATAGCAACTCACCTGAACTGTAGGTAAACACCTGCAATCAGTCCACCTGCCAAATCCGAATGGGTGAAAAAAGCCAAAACAAAACACACATGGCTCCCACCTACTTTAAGTGAAGGAAAAACTCCTATTTGAGCATTGTTTACAGGAAGTAATCTGTGCAGCAAAAAGCCAGTGTCATTTAAGGCTGCTCTGTCTTATTAAAAAAAGCCAGCCTGAAAGTGCAGAAATCCTAGTATGGGAGTTCAGGCATCTACAGAAGAGATGGCTATTCTACTACAAACATTAATGAAGTCTTCTTACTTTTGGTTTTAATGTTATTGCTTACCTGGTTTTCTTAAGACACAAGGCTCATTTGATTAATCTGAAATGTCTGCATGTACATAGCTTTCTGTCTATCCTCTCCTGACTCTTCATTACACCCAGTCAACAAAATATGACAGACAGACAGGCAGGGGTCTCAATGGTATTAAGATCCTCCAAGTATTGTACGTGGGTGCCTATTTTCACAAGGAAAAGGAATCTAAACGTCCATGTCTCCATTGAAAGAAAGGACTAATGCAGGTATCACAGAAAATCCAGAAGAGGAAAGAAAGGAAAAAGAGGAGGGGGAGACAGAGGAAGAAAGAGCACTTGGGACTCGGACTTCCTTAGTCCTGCGGCTCCCAGGCCTTGTTTGCTTGCACAATTCCTAGCAAAACCCTCCTCCAGTGGTGTCCGTGGGTGATAATCCAGTACTACTAGAACAAACAAAGCAGAAAGCTACCCCTAAGATTTACCACTTTCCATCTTCAGAGTGTTTTTTAAAGCATTCATCTAGAACTCTGTAACTACTACGCAGCTTTGCATTAGTTAAAACACACCAACTTCCCAGAGATGTGGAGAGTTACCTGGGGAGTCCCAACTAACAGGCAGAATAACTTGTTCCAGCCTAAGCTCACCCCCTCCTTTCTCATAGGGGAACATTTTAAACAGTCAAACAAGCGATTCCCCTAAGAGATGCCCCTATTAAGAATGCAGAATAGAATTCATGTTGTAATACCTCAATTCTACACACTAGCCTTTGCTAAGAACACTAAAAAAATACAATCTCACCCACAAAATAAAATAATGACAACAATAATAATAATAATTCTTCCATGATCACCACCAATTCACAAAGGTCGTCAGCAAAGTCCAGGAAAAGGAAGGAAAAATCAGCATGGATACAGAGTGAACACAAATGTGTATGTGTCTGTCTTACACACACTAAGTATTACTTAAAAAAAAAATAATAATTCTATACCCTTAGAACCAAAACCATTTAAAAATCAAATAAGCACTAAGTAACACCTCAGTGCTTCCTTCATAGGCTTTATCAATGTAAAAAAACTTGAGCAGTAGAAAGGACTATGGATTAAAGTTAGAAAATATATATTTATATATATATATATATAAAAATATATAGTTACTTAAAAAACAGCATTACACCGATGACATGGCTTTTAAAATAATAAGATATTAATATATAATTAAGGTTTAAATTTACTCTCATTTCCAGCTTTTGCTAACTTCGAAAATGCAAACTGCTAAATCTCGCTTTCAGGATCTTGCACACTAACACAACATTTGCCTTCAGGACAATTTCATCAAGCATCTGAATCAAAACAAAACAAAAGAAAAAAATCAACTCCCACCCCCTTACTTTATCCCCTGACTTTTAAAATAAGAAAGCAATTGTAAGAAGGGAAAACAAAACAAAACAAACCTAAAAGCTTTAGACAACACCCACTTCAAGTTTAAAGTATGACCTAAAAACTGATACCCACTTCCCAAAAGCAGGAGGAAATGGGCTGAGTCAAGTCCACTACCAGCAGCTACACTGATGCTCAAAGCTACCAAAACAAAGACAGACAACACAATAAAGTCTGCTAATCTTCGAGCAAGATGAGTCAGATGGACAGCACAAAAGAAAGATGTTATAGTTCCAGAACACATTTGTAACTTACACAGGCTACAGGGTTTTAAATCAATGACCAATCTACAAGATATACAAATGCACACTAAAATGTCAAGAATCCAGATCTGAAGACTACTCCTAACACTAAAATCGCCATGTTAATATGGGAACAACTGATGTAATAAAAGCCCTGTGTTTTTAGGTATTGAAAGTTCTCTACAAAATGCCTCTTATTAAACACACCCCAGTTTTCAATTTCTCCTTCGCTTAAAGGACAAGTTAGTGAACTTAAGATGAGTGTTCATGTAATTAAGTTGCCATGTGTCTAAAGGGCATCACTTGTAGGACAACTACTTAAGTCAAGCCAGTGCAAAGTGACCATATAGATGTCTGTGTCGTCACATGGTGATCTGCCATGGCCAAACTTCACAAATGGAAGCATAGTCAATGATGTTAAAAGTGATTTCCAACAACAAATCCAGTGGATTCAAAAAGTAAGCATGACAGAAAGGCAAAGGTCTACAGCTGTCATTGGTCTGCCATGAAACGACAACAAAGAAACCCTGCAACGTGTTACCAAAACATATAATGACAAAAGTATTTTCACAATGCTCTTTAACATCTTCCCCACAAGACAGCGAAAGGGTTCTCAGAATATAAAGATTACACCATGCAAACTATACCAGTCATTAACATGTCACCTTACACTTAACCCACCTTTCTTTTCCACACAGCAATCGCTTAGGAGATTTGCCAGGTTTAAGAATCAGCTAATTCAATACCAACAAATTAATAGTAGAAGGGGAAAAAAAGCTGCAAAGGAAAAACCATACAGATCAATAACTACTAAGTCCTGCCACTGTTTCTCAGCCATCTATCTTGCACTGCTGTCTCCTGTGGAGAACGTGTGTGCCAGCTTTAACACAACAGGATACTTAAGTCTTCCAACGTAACTGCCCAGCAGAGACATACACAAAACCATCCCCCCAACTCTTCCAAGTCTTAGGTATACAAATGATAAAAAAAAAAAAAGGTACAGTGAGATCTATCCTTTTATTTTGTTGTCTGTCTTGTGCAGAAGCATCTTCCCGTTTTTCCACTAGCATAGGTTCTTGGAAGAACTAGATTTCATTCTCATCCTTCAATCACAGCAACAACTCCAAACCAAAAGAGGAAATGGCTGGATGGAAGGCAGGAAGCCCACTAAGTCTTCTTCCTTGAGATAATCTTTTAGATAGGCAGATGCCTTTTTACTCTTTTTTTTTTTTTTTTTAATTGTAAAATCCATCTCAGTAGTACCTACCACACAGGAAACCTACTTTTTTGCTTAACTGATATATTTTCATCTTGCTGTTGATTTACTCTGCCCAAAAAGCTGGCTATTTTGAAGCAGCAGTCACACCGACCTTAGCCAGATCACCAATCCATCCTGCTGGGTGCTGCAGATGCTAGAAGTTACAGCCTCCACTCCAGTAAGGGCAAGACTATTTCCCATCAACTTTTTCCCATCAGATGCTTCTGACCAGTTCATATACATAGCAAACCTCAAGCAAGTTGCAAAACAATGGTATTTCTGAAGTTACAAGACCGGTTATCATTTTCTCCAGTGTGGCTTCTGAACGGTGCACCTTATATTCTGCCTCACAAAGATGTTTGCTATGGTAACCTCTTGGGCTACCGACAGCAGCCAGCTCCCACGAAGGAAGCAACAGCAAAGAAACAGCAAGGTAGGCCCTTTCTTTTGCTGTAAAACCTCTCCCACCAGAATTCTGCTGTCAGAGCAGGCAAAACTGACAGACGTAATGGTTACCACATAAAAACATTTAATAACGGCAACAAGTTTCTCCAAAGTAGGTAAAATTGTTCAGCTAAAGCCAACATGTGACCGTGAAATGGGCATTGCTAGCTTATTTCTAGAATAAATACAGGCCTTGTGGAACTGCGATAGCACACGTAGTTAAAAATTCACAATTAACTGCCCGCGTTGTTTTTCTTCTCTTTTCATTATTTCCACTGTGGAGGGGGGCGGGGGGGGGGGGGGGGGGGAAGGGGGGGAGCCCTAGTAACAAGTTTGCGAAAGCCACAGATGGAAAACTTGCACAGCCCCCCCCATGCGGGCATCCCGCCCTCCCGCTCCCAGCCGGCGCTGCCGGGCGGGAGCCCTCCGGCAGCCGCGGCCCCTGCGCCCGGTCCTCCCCGGCCCGAAGTTGGCGTCCCGGGGCATCGCCGCCACCTCGGCGGACGCCCCGGCACTGTCACCGGCGGCGGATTTACGACTTGAGGTGCTGAGGCGGCGGGCAGCGCAGACCGACTCCCCGAGAGACAAAGGCTCTCGCCCGCCGGAGCGCCGCCGGGCGCGGGGACGCCGGAGGTGCGGAGCGGCGGCGGCGGGCGCGGCGCGCATACAATGCCCGGCCCCGCGGCAGCGCAGGCCCCGCAGCGCGGGCGGCGGCGCTGCGGGAGAGCCGGCGGCGCGGCCGCGGAGGCGGTGCCCGCCCCTCTCCCCCCACACCCACCCACCCACCCACCC
Organism: Falco biarmicus; assembly: GCF_023638135.1. Lineage (NCBI taxonomy): Eukaryota > Metazoa > Chordata > Aves > Falconiformes > Falconidae > Falco > Falco biarmicus. Next base: position 106,876,812 of record NC_079291.1, read on the forward strand.
AGAACGGGAGGCGAAGAGCCGCCCGCTGACGGGCCACTTGACGGGGAGCGACGCCAACCGCTGCCCCGGGCGGGACGCGCGCCGCGCCGAACGAAGCACGGCCGCGCCCGGCGGGGGTGCGGAGCAGAGCGGAGCGGGGTTTAAAGGTCCCCTTCCACCGCCATTTTGAGGGGGAGGGGGGCGAGCGAGAGGCGCTCGGTGGGCTCGGCCCCCCGCGGGCGTGGGCAAGGACCCGCCGCGCCGGGGCGGAGGCGCGGCGCGCACAAAGTTCCCGCGGGGGCCGGGCGGGCGGCGGGGGCCGGGCGCGTCCCCGGCCGGGCGCCCCCCCGGCGGGGCGCGGGGCCGGCTCGGAGGGGCAACTTCGGCCCGAGCGCCGCGGGACGCTGCGGGCCGGGGCGCCGCGGGCCCCTAGCGGGCGCGCGCAGAGTTGCGCGCGGGCAGTTGCGCGGCGGCGGCCGGCCAGCCCCGCGCATCGCGCCTCAGCGCGGGCGAAGGCGCGCGCCCCCCCCGCTGCCGCCGCCGCCTCCCCGCCGCGCTCCGCCTGCCTCTTCCCCCCCCTCTCCTCCTCCTCCTCCTCCTCCTCCTCCCTCGCCGCCTTTTTCCCGCATCCAAACTTCGAGAGCCCGGAAAAACCCTCCGGGCCCCGCGCCCCGCCGGCAAAACGCCGCCAACAGCTGCGCGCGGGGCCGCTCCGCCCGCGCGCGGGCGCCGCCGCCGCCCGCCTCACCTGCGGGGAGTTTTTCCAGCCCTGCGCCGCTGCCGGGGCTCGGGCTCCCCGGCGCTCCGCTCACTGCCTCATTCCAATATGGCACGGCCCGCCAGAGCGCATGCGCCCGCCGCCCGCCTGCCTCCCCCCCTCCCGCCCCTCCGCCCTCCCCTCCCCTCCCCTCCCCTCCCCTCACGGCTTTTCGGGCGCTCCGGCTCCCTCCTGGCGCGGGCGCGCCGAGTCCGTCGCCGCGCCGCCGGCCGCCCGGGCCGCCCGCCCCGCCCGGCCCCGCGGGGCCCGCCGCCGGCCCCGCCCCCTCCGCGCTGCCTCGGGCTCTTGCCCCCGGACACCTGCTCCCGCCGCGCCGGGGGCAGCGCGGGCTCGGCCGCCGGTAACGGGACGCGCCGCCGCCGCGACTCTGCCGGGCCGGGCTGAGGCAGGGCGGGGCAGGGCGGGTATCCCCGCCCTGCCTGGCCGCCTTCGCTCCGCCGCCGCGGGCAGGGGCACAGCCCGGCAGGCGACCGGTGCCTCCCGCGGAATGCGCTGTCCCGTCTCCATCCCCCCCGTGCCCCGGCGAGGATCCAGCCCCCTTCCCCCTGGGCGATAAGGCGGCCCCGGCGGTCGGGGCGCGGGGCCCGATGGCGCCCCCCACGCGCGACCGCGACCCTCCCCGCGGGGCCGCGCAGCCAACGGGCCGTGCCGGCGCCGCCGTTTGCGTGGAGCGGGCGGCAGCTGTCTTCCCCCCCTCCCCGCCCCCCCCCGCCCCGACACCCCCCGCCCCAGGGTGGAGACCGGCGCCCCGCGCACTCGCCGCCGCTGCCCGCGGCGCAGCGAAGCGAAAGAAAAAGGAAGCGGGTTGTGCAACACCGCGCTCCTCCTGCCCGTGCGGCGGGGACGGAGGGGTGGAAAGGGAGCGCCTCCCCGCCCCGCTCCGCGCAGGCGGTCCAGACCGAACCGGTGGCCGGCAACGAGCCCGCTGGTCGGCTGTGGCGAACGGCGGCGGCGGGACAGCGGGAGCTGAGCACGGAAAAGCCGCCGCGCAGCCCGCGAGCGCATCCGCCCGCTGCGGCGGCAGCGCTGAGGCCGCGCTCCGCTCCGCTCGCCGCCGGGAGGGACGCGCCGCCGCGCCGCGGGCGCTGGCCCGGCTCGCCCAGCCCTCTCGCCCAGCCCGCTCGCAGCGGGGCCGGCACCCGCCGTGCCCTTGTCCGAACAGCTACGGCGGGGATTATTCGCGGGGACGTGCCCTGCGCGTTGTGGTGGACACTAGTTGATACCAACAAGAAATAAGTATTCGGAGGGGAAGAGCAGACGGAATAGAGTAAGCTGTAATCATTTGTCTCTGAAGTAGAGAAGTGCCAAGAAATAAATAGACCTAACAGTGCCGGAACAGCAGGCAGGAAGAACAAATGCAACCATGAACTTGCTAATTACGCATCCAGCGGGCAAATTACATACACTGGTCTGTACGCGGTGGCACAGGGGGGTCACGCCGGGCTCCAATCGCTCCCGAGCGATGTGATGCGACACCAAGCAGGATGCAGGCAGCCACGCACCCTCGCGGGAGGGATTCTGCTCTCCGCGCAGACGGGAACCCTCCGTTTCCCACTGGTTTGAAGCACAGAAGCGGAGAGGTTCCCCCGCGCCGGAGAGCGAGCACAGCACGCCCGGCCGCTCCGCGCCGCCGCAGCGGGGCCCACGCCCGGGCAGGAGCCGCCCCGGGGCTCGGCAGCCGCCGCGGCGCTGCTCGCCCAAGGGCCCCGTCGGGGCTGGAGGGCTTCTCCCCCGCGATTCCGTTTCCCGGTAAGGCGAGCAGGGCCCGGCGGCGGCCCGCCCGCTCCCCTTCCCGCCGAGGGGCGCGGCGAGGCCCGGGCCATCCGCTAGGGGGGGGCCTCGCCATGCCGATCCGGGGAGCCCCGCCGCGCCTCGGGCCGAGCCCCGCCGTCGGGCTGGCAAGGTGCAAGGAACTGTTCGAATTAAACCGCTTCTGCACCGCCTAATTGAGTCCCGGCAGACACCAGCTGGATACTGGAGTGCAGGCCCGGGCAGCCGCGAGCCACACCGGCCAGCCTGCAGACCACCCCCGCACCCACCGCGGTCACCGGGGCCGCCCCCGCCGAGCTGGGCCGCGGGGGAGCCGAGGGCTCCTCCTGCCAAAGCCGCGAGCTGCGGGGCGCGGTGGGAAGAAACCCGCAACAGTCAGAAGCACCGCGAAGTTCTCAGGTGGGCAACAAGAAAGATGCCCTTTCAAAACGCTCAGGTGATGCTGGAGATTAGGTTTCGGTAGGTACGACAGGGGAAAACAAATAACGTCGGATAAGCAACACAATCCGCACCAGCCTGATCCCTGGAACACCTAAAAGGTCTGTTTCGCCCCTGCACACTGGCTTCTATGTCCTACTAATTGTCAGGCACAGAAGGGTGGCTACCAAATTTTCAACTGGCTGGCTTCATGGTACGTTAGCCTTGTGTCATCTGTGGTGATTTGGAGGAGGTTAAGAAGGCACCAAAAAGGAAGCTGAATCTTCCTTTCTGGACCTTCTAGCATGTTAGCAAACCTGAAGTGTGGGGCCATTTCAGGTCATACCGCCAATACACATCTTATCATACAGGGGTTAAATCTCTTCATATCCATTTTGCGGGAATGGCAATACGCAAGGCACCCAGCACCATTTTATCAGGCAGTTTGGAGGATGAGCTGGAGAGCTACGCTGCCACAGGGCACCTGCCTTCAGACAGCCTGGGTGCCTTCTCTCTTCAAAGCTTTCCTAGAACCCACTCTTCCAAAAGTAGAAACTTTCTGATTTCCAGCCTAAATTTATTCACTACCAATTCATAGCCATTTCTTCTTTACCGCTATTACCCTTCAAACTAAATAATTTTGCCTCTCTGGTAGGGACTAAAGTGACACTATAAAAATTGTAATTAGATCTTCATGCCTCAGTCTTTCTGCTGTGTGTTTAGTCTTCTCCAAAAATAGGTTTTCCATTCTTCCGGAGTCCTCTCTACCTTCTATCCTGTGTGCACTGTTCTAAACAAGGTCTTAACAACTGCCTTGTACAATGATATTAATACCTTGCCGTCTACTGAAAATACATCACTGGATGCATCCCAGAATACATTAGCATTTTTAAGACCACATTACAGTGGCATCATAGTTATCCTACAACCAATAACGTACCTGGATTCCTCTTCTCATAATCTCACATTTGATGAACCTCTGAGCTTACTCGCAGTTATTCTAATTAATCTTTAAGTGCATGACTTCTTGCTATTATATTCCATCCCATTTCTGGTACTCCAGGCAATAGATCATCTTCAGCAATTGTACTAATGCAGTTTAAGAAGATACTATGCCTTAAAAAATATGTCTTGTCCTATTTTTAAGATTATTTACCACCCGGCCTGCTCAGTTTCCCTTCTCCCATGGCAGCTCGCTCTCTGTGCAACCTGTCCACACTTTTGGCAATGTCAGAAAGGTGGCACACACACTCTTCCTCTAAAGTGGTCTGCTCTTGAGGCTCTGTGACACCTCCCCCCCAGCTTGAGGCTACCCACAAATTTCTCAGTATGCTCCATTTATTCAACCAAAGCTACCACTGACAGCACGCTAACGTCCAAGAATCATGACGGTTCAACCTCTTACTGTGTTTTGGCACTTGTTTTTGTTTTGATGCAGACTGTGGTAGGCCGCTGCTTCTACAAAATTAAACCTGAACGCTTCACCCAAAATAAGCCATATGTCTTTTAGGATCATGGGACCAAAATAAGCCACATGTCTTTTAGGATCATCAGATTCCTAATCATTAAAAAGCTATTTTTCTTGTTTACATTAAGTAATTCAAGAGGGATTCTAATTTTTCTCTAAATCCTCCGTACTTGTATCAGTAAGTCACATACATGGCTAGTATCACACTGCCTTTTCCTTCTGTCATTCCCTCGTATTAAGGAAAACCTTTTATGAAGCTAAGTTTTCAAGCTGTGTGAACAGCATTAGATAATCAGTACCCAGGCACAAGTGTCAAGCAGTTGTTCCCTAAGCAGGATTTTCTGCTTCTTTCAGTGAAACATTCAGCTTGGCTTTGTTTTGCTACATTAATTAGGGCCACATTCTTAGAGACTGCAAGTGCCAGGAAGTCCCTCTGACTGCACTGAACTTTTGAGTGCACAGACAGCAGGCTTAAGGGGTACATCCTTGTGCAGAGAATTCCCCTTCGGTGAAGTGGGCATAATTCAACTACAGGAACATCACAAGTGTTGTTGCAGGAGCAAAACACAGAGGTGACTGCTTCAAGTTAGGGATATATTAATTCAAATTAGATAGAAGTTGGTTAAAAATTTTTGTCCCTGCTTCTAGAGTAAAAGATTTGCTTGAGTATGGTTGTGAGACTAGACCTAACATAGATGTATGACTACCATATACTGGTCTTACTGGAATTACGGTTTGTATCTTATGTGGGGAATCCAAGAGCGCTTCTGAAATCCTGGGAGGGTTCACAACCCTCATCTGCAACCTAGCCTCTTAATGGGGCAAAAGTTGGTGTTTGTGAAGGAACAAGGATATTACAAGAGCTGCAGGGCAAACCAGTATGGCCCAGGGTGCCCAAAGGGGAGCTGAGGCTAAGCCGGGTTAGTCTAACTCTCCACAGGGAGCTCAACACAGTGGTTTGCACTTCACTAAGTTTTCCCTAACTATAGGGACTTCCTCCACAAATGCTGTTGATGTTTAGCTCTTAGCTTAGAACTGTATGTCTTATCCCAAGATATACGGTATTTTATTTTGCAACAGTGCTAAAGAACAAAAATTACCAAAGACTTTTTAACATTCAATGCTCTCCACAGTTCCCATGGGCATCAATGTACAGCTCGTACTTTTGGTATAATAACCAGAGACATATGTTGAAGTATTTGCAGTTGCCGTTTCTGTGGTCAATGAATCAGGCTAATTCTAGCCCAGAAGATAACCTCCTGTGGGTGACTGGGCAGCATCCCTGTGCTTCTGCTTTGCTCTTCCTGTTTTCAGACTTTGTTCAGTCTGAAAATTATGTCAGTTTTAAAGGTGGTGAAAGGCTTAGCTGGCACCCCTGTGAAAGACAATCTGTTCAACCCCAAAGGAACCATAATACAGACACAAGGGAAGAGCCACTTGGACTCCTCCCTTTGCTGTTGCAAAAGCATGCTGATGTCACACAAGGTAAGTGCAATTCAGACCATCCATCTCCTTCAATGGCCTTGTTAAAGATGCTCCTGCCATTAGCAGCAGGTGCCAGATGTGCTGATAGCTTATGGTGTGGACATTGGGGATGTTAATAGTTATTAAGGCAATACTTTCCTTTGTTTCAAATACTCAAGACAGCTGTCTTATAACAGGCATTTTGTCAGCGTGCAGATATGCTTGGTCTGGTTCAGCTGCAGGATGGAAGGAAGAAACTGAGATCCAAGTGGTTTGCTCCATACCTTCCCTTCTCCACCTGCCTGCTTTCTGGTTTCGAGACTCTAGACTTGGCACAAGAAGGCTTCAGGGCCCATGTAGCTCCCATATCAGTCATTTTAATTGACAAAAAAAAGGCAACAGGGCCTTTAGTGAGACATCTAGCTGGCAGCCGCAGAAGAAAGCATCTGTAAACTGGTCCCTGCAGCATGAGACACCCACCTTTCAGTTCAGCTTCTAGGCATGCTCTTTTATGCTTGACTGCTTTTTCCACTTGCTTTTTTGCTTCCTTCTCATTTCACCTGACTGCTGTATACCCGGTTTTTATTTTTTCCTATTAATAGCTATTGTACCTCACTTGAGTTGTTTGGTTTATTTTACACTACAGGCTAATTCCCAACATTGTAAGGAGAACAAGTTCATGAAAGAACCCTGGCTTTTACCAGCCATGATGCTGTTCACTTTACATACATGTGAATTTTCCCCTTTGTTTAGTCTGTCTAGACTTAACTTTTCAGAGATGTTTTGCTTTAATCTGTACTCATGCAACAGCTCCCCGTATATGAGGTCCAGTGTTAGCTGGGTTCCCCAGGTCCATAACATTCATAATTAATGAAGCTAACTCACACTAGAGTCCTTCATAACTTTCCTTGAATAATGGTGGAGAGTTGAGCCCTTCACCTGTAAAGGAAACGAGTCACTGATGAAGCGATACAAGCCTTAAGCTGAGGCTTATGAGAGTCCAGTATTTCAGATCTGGAATCCTGCTCCTTATTCTAAGTCTCCCTGCACACAGGTGGGGATAAAAGCATGCAATCTTTCACATAGCTTAAATGCTTTTAATGCAGAGGCATGTATAAATATTTTCTCCCTCCAGACTACCAGCAGAAGAGGGCACTTTGAAGCCACCTTTGGAAGTTTTATGAGAATGTTGCCCCTATTAAGAAATACGGGCCACAGAGAGCAGTGCCATGGCATCCTACACCTTCCCCAGGGCATGGTCTCTCCTCATTCTTCCTATGACTGGATGTTAGGATACTTGCCAGCTTTTCACAGTTTTTTCAGTTAAGCAGTTGAAGACTTGCATGTGTAAGGCACGTAATACAGGGAAAAACTTCTCAGGCTAAAGCCTGGGACAGCTGAGAGAAGAAACTGTAAGTAACTTTGCAGTTTTCCCGTTACTTATAGGCAGATGTGGTTGATGCCCCAGTTCACTATGTGTACCAAATAGGAAATTATTGCTACCTCTTCAGCTCTGAGATACCTAATAAAATACATGAAGAAACAGCAAGGCCTATTCCTTCAGTCTAGTTCCTTCCATTCCTATCTTTATTGTTTATTTTGGCGTTTTTCGTTTGGGGTTTTTTTTTTTTGGTAACAAATCCCCAGAATATTACTAGGTCTTCCTCCATGTCCTGCTGCCTTGGGAAGCTCTCTGAGGGGGCACAAGCGAAGCAGTTTATCACATAAGAAACAGTGAAGCAGTCTCAAAGAGATCCTAACAATGACCTCACGAAAAGCCATTGCCCAGCTCTGAAGGTAAAGCTGGATTGGGAGCGCTTCCTTTAGCACTTAAGGACTCTGCTAGCACAGGTCATTCTAAACTTCAAGCCCATGTAATGTTTTCAGCACATTACAGCACAAGTGGAAATTGTTTGCTTCATACACTGATTGCATGCTGACATGCACTAGGATTTGCTTCTGGTCCAAGACAAAATGTTCTTCAGCAGTTCAGGCTGATGCTTTTGAAATTGTGCAGGTAAGATGGTCGCATCACCCAAGTACTGCACAAGTATCGCCGGTGTTTAACAGCTTTGAGAGTGCTGCTAGTTATCTAATGAATGTGTGAACTGCTACAAAATGCTTACTGACTGCAGTAAGAGATCTAAAGATGCTCTTGGTCACCACAGCACAAACTCTGTGTGCAGAGCAGGGTTCATGGCTGTGCTGTAGGGTAAGCTAATGTGAAGCATTAAAAGCTGCCCAAGAATCACCACGGGTTTCAAGATTCATTCAACCCCTCCAGCAGCCCTTCACAAGACGTGTTTAAGGCTGTGTTGCTCTCACATTAGAAGAAACCTACTCACATGAAACTAAACTTCATTAGTTAATGAAGAAAATATTAAATTGGTTTTTGCTGTAAGACTAGTATGTTACAGAAAAGATTTGTTTCATTTCATCATAAGGTCAGGCTTCCTGGAGTGGCTGGATAGGTTTGGATTCTAATACTACAATCAGATTGCACTTCTCACTAATGCCTTGAGTTTGCTTTCTTGATTTATTTTTAATTATGGTCTGATTAAATGGGGTCAGATTTCCCCAAGTGATGCTTACTTTGGACTTCTGCAAGGTTTGTAATTCCTCCACTTTCTGTGGGATGGTCAGTCAACAAGTGATGTTAGCACAACAGGCAAATGAAGGGGAATGATCGTATTCTAGTGTATGTGTCAGTGTTTACATTTCTTTTTCCACGGTGTCACGAGAATGACAGCATTCCAGATGAGAAGGAGGAATTTCCTATCACCTTCTCCCAGTACAATTTTTGTAACAGGCACCTGCATGAATATCATAGACGACTGAAATACTATTTGTGCATGTGGCAGGCAGCACACATGAACATTCGGATGCCACTTGCTTCTTCATGTCCCCCACAACTATTAAGTTTCTGCAGTGTGGGCCATGTCTGTATGCACATTACTGTAAGAGAACCAATATTGACTTCAAAGCAAATAAGATCCAGGCCCAATAAACTCAGAATAGAAAAAAAGAAACAGAGGGAAATCAAGTATGGTCACAAAACAGTGTAAAGTTGAGTATACAAATACTCTATATAGAAGATAATGTAAGAACTAGAATATTCATCTCTATAGAAGAGCAAAGCCCCTCTATTTATATTATAGTAACTTTGCTCTTCTATGTTCTTCTCTTAATATTTCTATCCATTTGCCAGCTTCTCACACAATTCAACTTAACATCTGTACAAGATAGTTACCATCAACACCCAATACTCAAGTACCCTCGACTTCAGTAAGGGCATACTCTTGCTAAGATTAACTTCCAAATACTGCCTGTATTGTCATTATTTTGCTGTATTTGACTATGAACTTGCCAATACTGATTAACAAGTATTGGCAGGAAGAGATACAGGGAATGTTTGGGGTTTTTTTAAGAGACACAGGTGGAAAAGAGAGGCAGACAACATGTTTTTTAATGATAAAGTTTAGATACCAGAATGAGAATACAGTATTGTAATTTACATAAGAACAAATACCCGATTTATTTGTCTCAGTTTATGGGCAAAGTGATTTTTCCCCCCAGATCAGAAATGTTTATGTAGTTCTGGAAAATCCTCATCAGCCCAAGCACAGAAAACCAGATTAGGAAGACAGATTATAAACAGCAGTAAAGCAGCCCATCTTGTTTCATTAAGCAAGCCAAATGAAACACAGAAATTAAACTAAGAGCGGGAAAACAACTAAGACTTAAAACTGTGTTGGGAATACTCCAAAGACTCATTAACAGATGAAAAAGTATGATTATCTTATTAGGAGTACTACCACCCATACAGAACCTCTGATCAAAACAATAATTAAACCACCAATAACAATCTCCCTGCATCATTAAATACTTTTGTACAAATAAATTAACTGCCAGCCAGAAGCATCAAAAGGAAATAATTTAGCTCAACCAACTAATAAGTCCAAATACTTAGAAAGCCTCCCACTTTCTTACCTGGGAACATGCTATCATGCTTCTTCCAAAAAAGGCTTTTAAATAAAGGATCTTGACAGCATCCCTATAAATTTCTGTATTTACACCACCACTGATAAATCAATGAACCATGTGGCTTGAGATAACAACCTGTCCCTTTGCCAGTGGTGAAAACTGATTCTCTTCCAACTAACACATGCAGCTGGGCAGGAGTATTTATTTCTGAGCAAAGTAAATGGACACTCAAGTGCAATTGTTGATATGCAGAATCTGGCAACAAATCAATATTGACTTTAAATAACCAATTTATGTAATTACTTTTTAATACCTATGAATCTTGTTAAAATCCCATAGCATGCTGTCCTGAAACAGCAAAGCCTGCTTAATTTCTTTTGGTTTGTGGGTTTATCGAATTTGAGGCTTTAAGAATCCTGTTATTGGTGAGTGTCAGTTTCTAGCTTTTCTTTTTTATTGGCTTCCTTCGAAATATTTCCTGAGCTCTTATATCTTCACTTCAATTTAATTTTTTTTTCTTGTGTCTGAGAAAGGTGCTGGTCTGCAGTTGGCATGTGTGTATTACTGCCTTGACTCTACAGAGGCAGCCAGTGCAATATTATTTGGGTTTCAGGGGCATAGATTAAAGCAGGCATACTGCGTCTTTATTTATGTTCCTTCAAGCAATCTAAGGAAGTGTAAGTATATTAGCTGATTTGCCAGATCATGCAAAACTGCATTCTTGAGCAACATAAATAGCAGTGCTCATGTGTGTATCATCCTGTAGCCTAACTATCACAAATCTAAGATCCGGATTAAGAAAAATGCCTAGATTCCTGAGGTCAGAATCAAAATTTAGACACAGAAATATGATGCAGAAACCAGGTGTTGAAATTCCCATAAAGCAAAAACCAACCTTTCCAGATGCACCTCCAAGAATGGGTCAGGGCTGAGATACATTAATATAGCAGCACTTTTAGGGAACTTCATCCATTATAGCCCATGCTGTACCTATTTAGGAGAAAGCAAAGTGATACAGTCTCAGAGGTGTGTTACTCTGGAAGCTTTTACTAGCAGAAAACTCAAAAGAGTGTAAAATTACTGAAGTAGATTAGAACTGAGGAGCCTTATGTTAGCATGAAAGCTTAATATGCATTTTTAGGAGCACCTCACAAGACAAGTTCAGCCTGCTCATGGAAGTGAGGAGACAGAAAAACCTATTGGAAGAGCCATGGAGAAAGAGAACTTTGTTTTCTAATGTGCTAGACTCTACACCTTCTTTGACTAGCTACTGTTTTAGCCTTGATTTGTGAATATATTAAGCAACTGAACAGGTTTACATGTTTATTCATTCTCTCCCTTAATTTAACAGGAAGTTGTACAACAAATCTGACTGTACTGCTGCAGGCAAAAATACAGGCTGCATCCCACAATAAATGCAGGGATCAGCACAGCCACAAGCATCTGCGTTGTATCTGGGTTCTTTAAGAAATGCCACCTAATTTTTTGAGCACTTGTAATATGCATAATACAGTGAGAATCAGACCTCATACTTACTGGTGTAACACAATTATTGCTACACTGTCAGAAAGCAGGCCAGTCCCTTGAAGTGTCACCAAACAGTTAACTATTTTGGGGCTTATTTTGTCTTCTTGTGTGTCATCCATTAGGAACTATCTCTGGAGGGAGGACAGTAAACCAGGAGGACCAGTCTGATCCGTTCTAACAAACCCAATATTCCTAAATCATGCTCTTTAGTTTCCCAAATTAACTTACCTCACGGTTTCCCCTTTGTGCCTGGGAAGATTTATTGTTTTTATTCAACCTGAAAATCTGCTGGCATTAGATATATTAGGATACCCACAGGTGGTTCTTTTGTCATCCTATCACTGCAGTGGGAAGATAGCAAAATAAATCAATAAAAACAATGTCTTGGTTGATGCTTGGGGAAACCAATCTGTGGTTGAATATATAGCTCAGCAACAGACTGCCCTGCGTGCAGACAGCACTAGGTACCATGGCTTCCACTCACTGGAGATTTCAAATAAGGATTCTGGGTTTTATTTAGCTTTTTCCCACCACTCAGGTTTCTATCTAATCCTGTGTCCTTTTTAAAATAATGGTTTCTTATCCTTTTTTTTTTTTTCTTTTCTTCCCAGATATATGCTAGAGTGAGGGTTATTTTCCCACAAGGTCATGTTTTCTTTCTTTGACTTGAACACACATTTGCAGCAAAAGCCTAATATAAAGCTGGTTTTCAGTTTCCACTCTCCAATGCTTGTTTTCAAAGACTATATGCAAATCATGCCAGTGCTGCCTTCTGCACTTCCTCCATTTTATTTTCTATTGAGACAGAATGTGAAGAGCTGCAGTCTATTTAGAAGATCATGGCTGTTGCAGCAGAAAACCAAAGCTATTTCCAAAAGTGAAATTTCTTAGAATCGGTGTATTTTCTCCTGCTTATAATAGAAAAAAGTATGAGCATTCTGAGTCTTTAGTTATCCTCCTAGGTCTGAGAAGATGTGAGGAGAAGCAGAGTGGACATGGAAAGAAAAGTGGTTGATTAGTAAATCCATTTATTTATGCCCTGTTAAGGAAGCAGAGCAGAGACTGCTGGAGTGAAGCAAAACATAAGAGAAACAAGTGGCAATTTACCCTGTAGCTGCATTCTTCAAATTATTTGTTCCTAGGAACACAGTGGACATTAGCAGGCACAGGCACAGCCAGCCAGTTTCTGCAAAGAACAGCCTATAATTGAACCTGGTACCCTGAGAACCACAAAACTTCAGGATACACAGGGTAAGTTGTTGCTGCATCCCTGCTTGTATGGGGGGAGGCATTCCCCACCATGTACAAAACCCATGCAACATGCCTTACACAGATGTAATATATATAATATAAATGTATGTATTGCCTTGGGTTACATGTATCTTTTGGACTCTAGACTAACTGGCCAGAGGAGCACTACCCAGAAGCTGAGCTAACCCAAGAAGGAATGAAGCAATGTCTGTCAGGATCTAGCTATCTCCGTGCCCTCAGAAAAGGGTGCTTTGTCCTATTCTTGTCAAGTCATCATTGATTTCATACTTGAAGCCATTGGTAACTCAAAACTGATAAAGCCATAACTTAAACCATTTAATAACTGAAGCCACTGAAGGACCTCCACTGGGAAGCACAGCCTTGGTTTCTTGGCATCCTGTTGAGGGAAGACTGGCACTGTGCGTGTGTGTTGCAGATCTGGTTGATAAATTTCTGGTTCTATCTTGAATACAGGTGCAAATGCATATCCAAAAAAGTGAAATACATAAGGAACAAGCAGAGGCTATTTTCTACAAGCTGCTATGCTTAGTCTACAGAGTATTTTTCACCTTGTCAGTCAAATATAGGAGGTATACAATGGAGGTAGTTACACAATAGAAAGGGTATCCTGTTTTCTGGAGTTCTAAGGTTTAAATTCCCCTTACTGCAGAGCCAGGTACCACTTTGTGTTCCTGTTACAGAAGTGAAGCATCTTACTGTCAAGCAGAGCATTTGTTAATTGTTTCCAGAAAAACCTAGAGTGAATAAACACTTAGCTAAATAGCTAAAACATGCATAAGGGGCCCTACACAATTTTCAGTGCTATCAGCTGCAGCACAAGATGCTTGTGTAGTGAGAACAGTCATGCCAGATGTTAGGTATGAACCCGCTTGTTTCCATTGCATTTCCACTGTGGTAGGGTTGTTTTAACTCTGTGACAATCATGCAGAGACCTTGCTGTGGCAGTAAATGTCTCCCTATGCTATAGCATATGTGAGACCCCTCCAGGACCAGAGCCTTTGCGCTTTGTTTGCATCCGACATGGATAGTCAGGAAGCCTTATGGTGGGACTAGGAGCCAAGATTTGGTCATCTTATTGATGAGAAACAGATTCAATGCAATTATGCAATTACTGTTGTGAAGTAATTAAAAAACTCTTTTTTTTTTTTTTTTTAAATAGTCACAGTTTGCTGCAGCAAGCAAGTGTGTGGGGGTTTGATTACCAAAATTGCTGATTTAGAGAATTTCCTTTGCTCTTTCATGGTCCCCTGTATAGTCCGATAAATTTTTTTTATTATTATTATTATTTTTTGTTCAAAAACTGGGCAGCAGAGGGTGCCAAACCCCCAAGAGGGAGCGCGCTCAGCCCCGCTGAGCTCTCATGCATCACCTTAATTCTCCGGCGTTGATAGCTCCACTCCAGCACGAGTGGTCAGGCCACATCGAGACACTTCAGAGCCGCGTGTTCCATCTGCGCTGATAGCTGTACTGGAGTGTATTATCTCATTTGGTTGTGTCAGCACTTCCATTACAGTTTATAACCTCTTACTTTGTGGATCAATCTAGGCTATTGCAAGCCAAGTTATTTTCTCTCTGATGTGCAATTGGCACTCAATGTTATCTCAGGAATCTGAAGCCATGTTTTGTTATCAGGATGTTGCAGAGACTACTCACTAAATTAAAAGCAAGCACTTGATCATACAGAGCTGAGCATAAACCCTCCCCCACCTTTAGCATGTGGTACAAATATGACATAGCCATTGATGAACTAAATCTGTTTAACTTAACATCGTTTGTATGCAGCTTTTTACTTTGGACAAAGAAACATGAGATTAAAACATCGACAGCTCTGAAATCCCATTCTCATCCTACAGTGAATTATGAAATGAAGCAGTATTATATTAGCAGGCATTTCTTCCTGTTCTAATAAAAAGATACACATTCTACATTTTCAGCAAACACTACTCATGGGAATGAGATGGAAATTGGTCCTTGAGTAGTAACTAGTTACAATAGCTTCTAAAAGAGCCTACAAATTATTCTGATTGTATTAAGAAGCCAAATCCCGAAGCTTCTATTGTATTCAGATTCTTGGTCTTTGCTGGAGTCAAAAATTGCTGCACTTGGTCCAAAGAGCATTTGTTTCTCTTCTATTTCTTGCCAGTTCCTGTCCTGAGGATGAGCATTGTCAGATGGCCAATTTTACTGTTCACGTACCTGATACATGTAATCACTGGCCCATTATTTCTACACAGGAATGGGATCCATCATTCCTAATTGAAAATTTTGCAGATAACAATTGATAATTTGTAAACAGTTATTCACTTTGAATGAGTTATGTAGGCTCTGTTTACTTAATCTAGCTATTTGTCAGCTTTATCAGTCACTTATCAACAGAAGCAGAAAGCAGGCCACATATTACCCATCCATCATCCCTTCCTGTCTCTGGAACACAGGCAATATATATTGCACATGCCATAGCACTGGTGAAATAGCTCATAATATAACACTGCTAGCAGCCCTAAGTATAATAGTTACTTTCTCAATGCCAAAAAGTGGTAGGGCACTTCACAGCAGCAGTAACACTTTCATTCAGTCCCAACACTTAGGCCTAACAATTTCAGTTGTTGCAAATACCTGGCTGTTGCTGGCAGGTAGTACAGGAGGTGGTGCAACAGGTTCCAGGCTGGCCTGGGAACACTCGGTGCGGTAACAGGGGAGGACGTTTTCTGAACTGGGAAAAGTTAGTGCAGGGAAGAAGACACAGCTAAGGAGGCCCTGCGGTCCCTCAGGGTACAGGGAAGTATAATCTGTAATATCTTTGTGTAGTAGCACATGATACTGAACTCAATTTGTATAGAAAATAACCATTCTGAAGGCATGCTGTCACAAAAGTGACCTGAAATTGCTTGCTATAAGAGTAGTGTGATGCCCTTGGCCTGTAGCCAGCAGTACTCAGGGCTGTACTCCCCTCAATTAAATTAAGCAAACTGAAACACCAGCACCATCTCACCTTTCCAGGCCTCACTAATCCGGTTGGTGCCCTAAGCTGAAGGGAAGCGCTTTGACCAAAATGCGAGGTTCGCCCCAGCTACGTGGCCTCAGCAATGTCTCCCTGCAGACAGCTCTTCTGGGCGTCTGGCCACCTGGCAGGGGAATCAGTTACCCCTGCCCTCTGCCGAGCAAGGCAGATGCCTGAAGGCTGTACTGAGGAGAAGGTTCTGGAAAGGGATGGGTTCCGCTTCCAGAAGGTGCCAATGGGCGCACCTGAGGCCTCTACGGCCAAGATGGCTGCCCCCACGGCCAAGATGGCTGCCCCCACGGCCAAGATGGCTGCCTCCCATTACCTCATCTGCTAATTGTGCTCATGACTCCCCTCACATTTTTCCTCATACTGGTTTTACCACATGGATGGGTTTCCCTCGCCCCCCTTCTCTACCTTATACTTAACCCTACACATTTCTTTCTACCTCTCAAATGTCCCCCCTTGCCTTCCCCACATCCCCACTGCTGGTGGGGCCTGGCCGGGGCTGCATCCAGCCCAGAAACCCAGTGCAGGTGCTTCTGTCTTGGTTTCAATCAAAACAAAATTATTGGGCACCTTAACAAAAAAGCCTTACTGGAAAAAACAAAGTTAGAAAATCACCAACTCTGCCCTTGTCCAGCACTAAACAGTTCACTGCTAAAAAAAAAAAAAAGGACACACACCACCAGCCCTATGCAAAAAAAAGGGCATGGGGCTCAGTACACATATTTGAGTAAAACACCAGAACAAAAGCATTGTCACCCTGTGACCTTTCAAATAAAGTCTGGCAGGAAGAAGATGACTTAGAAGAGCTTTAAAAAACTAAGACCTTTCCACTAACTCTTTAACAGGGAAGGAGGAAAGCTGTTGTAAGGATTTCAGATGTACTATGGGATGATAACATTTTTGTTTGAAAAAACCCACATTTTAAAAGTTATTATTTTGTAGTTCCCCCAAACTTGCCATTACCTATCAGTTAAATATTTGCTGCTTATTTCCCCCTAAGATGTTCCTTCATTTCTTCCTCTGACTTGGGGAGCATACTTGTGTGGATTACTACTATGATTAGCAATTTTCTTTCCAAGGGAAAACTTTTGTTGTTTTTTAATCCAAGAATTCATATGCCCCTTGTGAGCTGGAAAAATAAAAGCTTATAAATAATTCAATAGTGCCTTCAAATTTAGGTAAGTCACTCAAAAATGAGCTAGCGATACTATAGAAGCTGAGAAGATAAATTGGCTCCATGGGTCTTTCACTAGTAGCCACACAGTGAATTAGGAAAGGGGTGTGTGTGTGTCTTGCAAATCTCCCTCCGGTGTGTGGCTCCCAGGAACCCCACTTTGGGTAGCCAGAACTTCCTAAAACTGATGCTCTTCAGGACACCGCCATAGGGAACGTGGAACAACATTTAAAGTCAGTTTATGTGGCCATGCAGTCACTGATCCTTAGCTCAGTTCAGACACTAGACATTCTGCAGTGTAGATGAGCCCTTTGGAGAGCTTAGTATGTTAAGAGAATCCATTACTTTTTGCTGATTTATTTTATAATGGCTCATTTACATGCACTAAGAAACGGTATTTTTATACTAGTAGAAAGGCACAGATTGCCTCTTTGCAGTCACACAGATTTTCAATTTTAGACAAGATCTTTAAAAAAATTGACAGTATTATGAAGTTCCAAGAAGCTTTTCAAAGTCACTTAGGTTTCTAAAATCTATTACGGTTATTTTTTCCTTTGTATTCCAAAGGTTATACTGTTGGACTCATGGTACTAATGAATCCTGTTGTATATGTTGAGCAATATGAAAAATAGGGTACTAATGTTTTAAAGTCTCTAAAACATTTCTCAAATTGACTGTAAAATGTGGCATTTCTACAATACATGATTGTTTGGCAGGATATAAAAGCTTACAAGTTCTCATTTGTGTGATTTGCATAACTTGTTCATGGCATCATTTGTAAATATTATGCCCATCCCAAGCTGCCGCTGATAAAAGAATAAGATTGCTTTTGCCAAAGCACATCATACTATAGCAGAGAAAAAACCTTCCTGTCTAAAAAATGTGAAGCTATACAAAGCGAGTTAAAATTTTATACTGCACTAAACTCAGGAAATCACTCTTGATGACTGTTAGAGAACATAAAAGTGAAAAAAAAATATTATTTCCTTTCACTGTGCAAAGTGGTTCTACGAGGACTGGACAAACCAAGGAGCAGTGTCTATCCCTGAGGAGTCATTTGCTTTGAGCATGCTTCATACCAGCACCCAGAAAGTCCCTTTGCCCGTGCAGCAGAGAAGACAGGTTGGGCTAAGAAGGGTTTTTCTGACTCCCTAGGCTTGTGGCCGATTAAGATGTAGCCAGCAATTCTGTTTCACACAGACAGATGACAATTGAGTCTGCTCACTGACCTGTGTTGACTCTTTGGTACTAACAAAACCAAAACACTACTACAAATCTATTTCACCCAAAAAGACTGAATACAGAGGAAAAGCTCATTTACTTAGCAAGGTGGGACAACTTCCATATAATCATTTTGGAGTCTGATTTAATATTCATGATTATCCTAGAAGGTGGCAATTTTGACTTGTGCTGCAGAGTTCACTGGCCTGTGCTTGCTTAGGAAAGGTCCTCCAAGGGATGCTGCATTTCTTAGGGAAAGAGGCTGTGGTATACAGAATGCTGTCTGTCTTTGCAGGTTCTCTCATGGTCACCAAATGGATGGATGTCTGGAAAGCATGTGTGTTTGTTTCCTTTGACAGTCAAGAATATGTCATTGTGGCTGCTTTCATGACCTCCCTGATTGAAAAGCTAAAATGAGGATTTTTGTCTCTATAGAGTATTTAGTGGAAGGAGGAAGAGCAGCTAGGATGCAGAGTGTAACTATGTCTGACCCTTTTCTTGAGGGTTTCAACCTCACTACATTAGCAGCTGTGCCAACATCCTTGTGGTAATTTTTATGCAAGCAGTTGAGCTGGCTGTTGTAAACTTTTAGGAAATATGCCAGGCACTGAGAGATGCCAATATCTCTAGATGTGAAATTAATACTTTAATAAGGTAGCATTTGTACATGATGTGCAGCAGAGCTCTGAAGTTACCAGCATGCCGCTGGGCAAGGAGGGTAATATAATGCTCAGCTCCCCTAAACTTGACAGCTGGTTCAACTAAAGCGTTTGTCTCCTCCACAAAGACTGCAACAGAACAAATATCTCAAAAAGATGCTGTGACTTCTTAAATCAGTGAAATTTAATGGCTTGATTTGGGTAGTGCTTTTCCTCCTCACCTTGCATTTTTCTACTTAAATTTAGCAAACTACAAATGAATGGCTTTTTTCAATCAGACCTTAAACTAGCGGTGAAAAAATTGTGATTCAGCAGCCAAGGCAAAGGAATCCCCAGAGAAAGCACTTGGCATTATTTCCTGTGGTGAATCTTTGCCTGCTGGGTTGAATTTGGGAAAAGAGGCAGAAAAGAAAGTTAGAATTTGCTTTCATCATGAAAGATGGAAAAAAAAGAGTAGGTGACTAATTACATCTGTAAGGTATACATATTCTGTTCTTTTAGTATATAGATGCCAGTAAAAACCTCAGGTGTAGGAATATTCTTAAAGTACAATGTTGGCACTTTAGTAGATACAGCAAAAAAAAGGTATTATAGATTTTATTCTTCCCATCTTAATTGCAACAAGATTAAAACAAGCTTCCAAGCTATTAAAAAGACAGTATTTTGCCAAAGTAACATTGAAAATACATCTAGGAACATAATACTGGATATACCTTTCTGATTTGCTACAAAACAAGATTAACTCAGGTAATGAATTTATACTGATGAGTAGAGTTCAAAGCCATGGATTTTTGAAAGTAGATCTGACTATCTGGGCAGTAAAACTAGAAAGTATGGAAAGAAAAAAACCTTTCTCTAAAGAAATTTTCCTAATCAATAATGCTACATTTGAGCATAGAAGATGTAATTAGATTTTCAACCTGGTTCTTGGAGCTCTGTATGGGTGATTTTTAGGTCATATTACAAGATTTAGTTGTTTCTGCTACAGTAACAAGCAAAGCTTTTCCTTAAAAGCTGTGGAGAAGATGAGGTTTGGGTTGTGAAAGTATGAAATAGGGAAAGATAAGGATTTGTGGTTTAGAGTTTGGAAATACCCTTGCAATATCTGTACATTCACCCACTATAAGATCTGCACTACAGTAGGGCAGGAAAATGCTTCCCTCTGCACAAATATTTGAGATTAGAGAACATTTTTGCCCCAATTTGCATTAGGAATAGCACAGATTCTTCCAAAATAGTCTATACAGAATCACATAATAAAAGACTGGTGTCTCTCCTGCAGCCACAACATGATTAGAACATATTTTGTGTTCAAAAAATCTGAATTCAAGTTCCTGGTCTGCTGATCTTAAAGATTAAATTGAACCCAAGGTTTTTACCTTAAATACCAGCAGAAGGTTGACCCAGCTCTCCAGGTTTAATCAGAATTGGATCCAAGAAATTACTCTTAAAAACCTGTATGCTTTGCTTGATGAGTCCACATTCTTCATGAAAAGCAGGGTATAAAAATGCTTCTTTAGTAACTTTTCTCTGGATTATACAAATGCATTACTTCATGATCCCTACTTAATTACAGCTATATATGCATATCAGCACTGGCTCTAGAAAACTCACCAAACAGAACTAAAAAAAAAGAAAAAAGAAAAAAGTGAATACTTAGCATTTGGCATGTCCAAAATTTATACTAGCTGAGGGAATAAGACAGCCAAAGCATCACTTTTGTTAAGTGATGTTGAGTAAAATCAAGCAACAGAAAATCATGGAACAGTGCTATAGCGTTGTCTGTACTGTGCATTTCTGAACCGTGAAATAGCTCAACAAGACACAAAAGGTTACTGCTGGTGCACAGCAACAGCCGTACAGGACAGCAGTGATCCCAGGGATGATTATTTTCCAAAGGACATTTTCTGTGTGCTGGAGCTAGCTCAGCAGATAGCTTCTCCTTCACAGTTTGAGCACCAGTGTTGGAATTAGTCCTTCACTAAGCCTGGGAAGAGGACACAGCTGCAGAAAGGAGTACCAGCCTGAGCCTCCTCCAGCTTAGATGGTTACACCTTTAAGGAGAGCACTGAAACTTCTCACAGAGCCTCTGGAAAGAAAGTCCTAAGAGAACTAGTCACTAACAGTGAAGCCCCTGCATGTAATTGCATAGCCTGAGCTTACTGTGCTTTGACCACAACAAAATGCCATGATTGTTCACAAGGCTTGCCTGGAAACATAGCAAGATAAAAGTTGAACAAGATAAAAGATAAACAGCTGAACCTGTTGGTGACCTGGACTGGCTGACAGCACATAGCAACTACCTAGTAAACAATTTGATGCAGTGGAAATGGTGAACTATTCAATAAAAAGCAGAAGAAAACATGGAGCTGAAGCTCACAGTAGTTAGCAGGTATTGCAGTGACATACAGACATGCCCCAGAGAAGAAATAAATTACTCTCCACCCAGTTCCTTCCCAGAAATCCTTAATCTAAATAGGCAGCTCAGAACAGATCCATGTCCAGAGATAAAGTGCTCAGTTTGCGCAGGGCTGCCACCCTTACTAAGTGACCATGACATGAAAACCAAGGCTGACCAGGTGGAATGAATGGATGAGGGGATCGTGGCTCCAGCACAGAGCCATAGTCATCGTATCATAGAATAGAAATGGTTTAGGTTGGAAAGCACCTCAAAGATCATCTAGTTCCACCCTCCTTGCCATGGGCAGGGACACCTTCCACTAGACCAGGCCTGTTCCTAAAAAGATTTAAAGAAGCTTGAGCCATTCATAAGGAAGAGGTGTGGACCTTTTATTTGACTAAGTCTCCCTCTACAGCAAGGCTTAGGTAAAAAGGCAGCATCTAGAAATCAATAGGTAGGACCAGCCCCAGGAGAAAGATAAACATAAATCGCACCTTCTGAAAGATAGTGTTGTGCTGCATTAATCCTCTTCCAGTACATAAATCCAGGAGCTGTTGTGATTATCCTGCCAAGCAAGGAAAACCAAAAAATGCGATGGCAGAAGAGGCCCAAGAATCTACTAGGTGCTCCAATGAGGTATTTTCTTTTAAGGAATCTCTCACTTTAATCTCATTCTTTCTGAACATAGGATGGGATCTAGCTATTTAAACACCGCTGGCTAGAATAGAGGTCTAAATTAAGGGGGTAGGAGAAGGAAGCACAGCATCACAGCTGATGCTGTCCCATCTTAGATCAGCTGCAAACACTGCATTGCTGTAATGCTCACTGTTACTCACTAACCTTTGGGTTGACTGAGGGACCAAATAAATTGGCGAGCTGTGCTGCAGATGAAAGGAGAGGGATTAATCCTTTGAGCATGCCTAGAGTCCCCTGCAGGTCTGTCGTGACAGAACAGCTCAAAGCCCTAGGCAAAACACTCTATTGAAGAACAATACAACCTGATTATTTTTTTTAAATTTTCTTCTTATCCTCAAAATAGTTTGAAACAACAACAAAAGAAACTATAAGTTTGTGGAATGTTTAATTTTCAGTACAGCAATATTTGCTACCCTGACACTTATAACACTACAGGTTATATTTTTATTATATTTGATTTTTCTCTTTTTAAAGGACTGACCACAAAATAAACCTTGACATAGCCAAAATTGGATGGTACTAATGAAGCACCCAAGAGGACAACATGCTGTTACTCTGTGTGAGCAGCAAATGATTGGTAATTAAATAGCTGTCAGTGGGGGGTGCCTGATATGTTTTTATTAACTTTTTGTGTATATTGCATACATGCTCCGTAGTGACCAGCTAAGGTATGTTACATGGCATTTGACGCTGAATTACCTGAGTTGAAAACCTAGTAACCCAACAGAGCATAATATTATAAGTGCTTCAACCTGCTCACTTTCTCATGGTGGGTGCACAATTAATTTTTGATCTGGAGAGGGCTGACTGACATTTACAGGCATTGCAGAGACCTGGTTTGGAGCAGGAATTTCTTTCTGTTTCTATAAAGTGCAATACACCATTCAGCTAATATCAGATAAATACAGTCTATAGAAGTCTGAAGATTTTTTTTTTTCCTTTTGATAGCAGGAAATGAATGTACCTAGCACAGAAAGTTTTTTGTTTGGCGATTTTCTCAAGTGAGAGTACCGTGTAGCACCGATGAGTTTTACAGATAAATACCATAGTATTTGATGCGAAGTCCAGAATCTAGCTGAGTCCAATGTGAAGGATGTGCAGTTAAGGAGTAAACATAAAAAAAAAAATACATCTTCTATCTCAGTTTTGCTTTATTATGGCAAAATATAAAAAATATATATAAAAAAAAGTAGAAAGCATAAAATGGGCCAAGAGAACAAAACAGGTGCACACTGTTTTAAAGATTTTAAGCTGTTAAGCAACCTGATTTCAAGGGAAAATTGCAGAAGACAGACAGACTGCCTTTTAAAGGAAAATTGCAAATATTAACACAATAGGAAGTAAGCAGAGATTTTGGTGATTCACGGAATATCCTTAACATGTTGCATTTAAAATAACATTTGATGTGTAAGGACTTGCGATCCCTATAGGAACATGACTGGATATATAGGTGAGGGTGACATGTACGTAATCTGTTTAACAGGCTTTATTAGAAATGCCGAAGGGAATGTTCAGCATTATGGTCCTTGAGACAAATGCTCTATTGATATCCTGCTCTTTCAACAAAAAGAAAAAAACCACAGAGCACATTAAATGCAGGTTTTGTCAATACTTCTCAAAGGACTACCAAACTTGATTTGTCGTTTATTTTGAAATAGGACACAGTTTCCATTGTCATGATGGTTCTAATGGGTTGAAGGGGTGGCTTCCTTCAGGTCTGCCTGCAGCTATGGCATCACTGGAGGGTGTCTGCTGCCTGCTGCTGTGAAAGGATTGCTCTCAAGGAGCGCAAGGGAGTGGACAGCCCTTTCAGGAAATACTTTATATGTTGTAGGACAATACATTGACACCACACTGTGCAATTTAATAATCTAATAATTAACTACCAAGCTTCCACATTTTCTATAAATCCTTGGAGAAAAGTAGGAATACTATCAAAACTGCAGCCTTATCACTGATTGGACATTTTCTGATGTGCAGCAGAGCAGAGGGCATGTCTTATATTGAAAATAAGATCAGGCATTTCCTTTGTCTGACAGCCAACTGTGGTTAATGGGATTCTAATTTAATCAGAGTACAGAATAGGGCAGACGTAACACTGATAAATTATAACAAGGATCAACATGCAAGAGTAGGAGTTGCCGTGGAGAGTGACAACTGCTGAAGAAACAGTATACTAGTGTCCAAAAAGGATTTTGCATACAGCAGTGGGTCAGTCCCACAGCATAACAAATGGAAGCACACCTGGATTTTAAAACTGATGTGAATTTCCTTGTCTATTGTACTCTGTCCAGACCTCCTGAACATTCACATCATTTTTCAGAGCAGGCTGAGTTGTTTCAAACAGCACCACAAGTGCATGTATTTTTAAAGCAGACTAAGTTACAAACACAGAGAAGAGAGAAAATGGAATGAGGAGACTAGAGCTCATTCAAAACCTTGGGTTTTTGCATCCCTGCTACAGTTTTCTCACTGGACATGAGTTACTCTTGCTTTCTAGGCTGGCTGTGTGGACATCTCCTTTATGTGCCTCTGAAAGCAGCCTGAAGAGTTCCATAAGAGTTGCTCTACACCTTCCACTGTCTAATCCCTCTCCTAGAACTAACACTTCAGGCAGACAACCAGGATAAACTGGAAGAACCTTGCCATGTCATTGGACCTCCTTGCCACAGGAGGTTGTAAATACAAGTGTTTGGACAGATTAATCAAAGAAAACTCAGTCATGACTCTTCAAAACAGGCACCATTGCTGGTTTAGGAAATAATTATGCTGCAGATGACTGAAGACTGGAAGAGTATTTTGAAGACTGGAAGAGTATTTTGAATACTACCATATGCTTGCCCTGTCTTTATGCTGTTCAGCCGACATTTGCTACGGGCCAGAGACAGATTATGATAGTAGATGGGCCTTCTGCCTGACTCGATGCTTTGTTATTTTCTGCAGTGACGGTAAATGTCCCTGTCCGAAGAACTTGGTGCTTTACAGTAAACATCTGGATCTGTTTTCTTCCCAGTGATTATTAGCTGACTCAGCTGCATAAATTAACCTAGCCAAACAGCAAAGGCATGCTGAGTGCTGTGTGGGCACCTGAGAGGTTCAGTGCTGCTGGGATGTTCAGGGATGTCTAGCTGTTAGACTTTAGCAAGGCATATTTAATATATGTAAATAGGCTTTTTACAATGAGTAATGTTGCCAAATTTTCCAGATTGCTAGCACTGTCCTCCATTAAACTTGGAGGACAAATTCACAAAATACATTATTAGAGGAGGGAGCAGTAATGCTAGTGAGTAAATGTGGTGATGCTCTTAATCTTGGGAAACAGAGGACGGATATCCTTTCTTCTTAGCAAGGTCAAGGTTATATGTTGTCTAACTGCTAAAAATAGTCCATGGCATTGTTTCGTTTCAACAGATTTAGTCAGAATACACAAAATTAAGTAAAACCCCAAAGAACAACATCATAAGGGCTAAAAGAAAATATTCTAGACAACTAAAACTGAAATTATTTTACTTACAGGATAATGCAAGTGATCAAATCAGAATTAAAATTTCTTTTAAATGTTTAAGTATTAAATATTGCAAACCCACTTACACTTAGATCTACCACGAAAAGAAGAAAACATTAACACTCTCATATCACTAATGTAATTTATTCTAATGTAGCAACAGAACCTTCAACCATCTTAAACGTGCTCTGTGACTTTACAGGGCAGAGTTAGATTTCTTTAGATGCATGAGTTATATGTCCTAGAAGCCATTCTATATGGTCATTCCCCTTCAATTTCAAGTTGGTAAAAGATGAAAATGTAGAAAAAACTTTTCCACAGCAGTGTAGATATTTGAATGGATGAAGCAGTTTCAGTTAGTAGTGTGTGAAGAAGGCAGCTCTAGAGAATTAATACTATGAGCATTAGCCAAAACAGATTTTGGATCTTCTCTCAACACTCCATTCATCTTGCTTAATCTATTTCATGTTTTATTCATGATTTTTTGAGTTCAATTACAATGCTTAACTAAATTGGTACATTGCTAACAGACCTTTTAAAAATCCTCATGAACTCTTTCTCATGGTGGTGTGATGCAAAATGTTATTGAAAAATAGCGATTTTATAAACCTTGGGAAAGCTATTTAATAACTGCAATAACACACTCAAATGTAATAACACACTCTATTGATTTGATTATCAACAGATAAACACACTTCTTGGTCAGCTGAATGCGCCAGGCGTAATGCAGGCACTGAAAGGAACTTGGTGATTTCAGGGTACATTGTCTGAGGGTGCTTCGTAACCACATTACTTTGGAGGCTGTAACGGGACAAGTCAACTTCTGTAATTACCACCCTGTGCAATTTTTTTATGACTAACTTTAACAGGAAAAATTTCTAAGAGCACCAGAACTGCCTGCTGCAGTGTATCTTCCACCACAAATAAACGATGTCAACGGGTTGCCTATAATTCAAACTGGGCTAAATCAGGTAGAGAATGGTATTTCTGGTTTGAGGCTCTCCCACCCTCACTTTTGGACTAGGATTCTGTGCAGTAGTTGAGTAGGCAAAGTATTGTGGGATGGCAGAGCCGAAGCACCACCAAAGTAGTCCCCAGTGCAGGAGTGTCTACTTGAAACGTACCTTGACAGGCAGTTAACTCATTACTGCTACAGAATAGGAGCCCAGAGTCCTGCCTTCTCCCCAGACAGCTGGTGAAAGACAAGGCCTTCAAGAAAGATCGTGTTGATACAAGTTGCTTCATGGAAGGGAACCTCAAACTGAGTGTGAATCAAAACCTCTGCCTCACAAGTCCAAAGGCTGGTCTAGTTTCCCAAAGCAGATGTGTTCTTAACTCCATTGAACAAGGCATGCCAGGGGATGGGCTGGTCCCAAGGAAGGAGTCTGGCAGAGTCCTCAGAACAGACAGCTGTGTCAGCACACAGAATGATGGGCTTTGCCTTTATAACTACCAGTAAAGAAAGAAATGGTGGTATTCGGACAGATAGGGCCAGCTCAGTGCTCAGGAACAATCCAGATACTGGGATTTACTAGGAAAGGAACAGGGACATGCACAATGTGTCTGCATCTTGACAACCATGAGCTGTTCTGGTCACCATCCCTCTCAGAAAGGATTTACTAGAAGTGGAAAAGACATGAAGATTGGCAATAATCACAGGCTTCTGGTTGTTGAGTGACTAAATGAACTAGGACTGCTAACGATGAGGAAAATATAATTGAAGAGGATTACTTTACCCAGTGAAAAGTTAAGCTATGAAGCCTATTGCTGGGCTGTTGCAGATGTTAAGTTGGATATGAGTTCAAACACAACTAGGCAAATGAATAGGAAAAAATTCACTAAGCAAATAAACACACAGATATCATCTCTGACTCAGGACACAGAGCTGCAGCTACCTGAGCACAGGGAGACTATTTCCAATGTTTCTGCATTCCTGTTGCCTCCCCACCGACCCCAATGTCAGTCTCCAATCACAATGGGCACTGGCCTGGATGGACTTTGTTTTACCTATTCTGACTGGGTTTATGTTCTACCTGCAGCCTTTCTGCATAAAGCTCCAAGATCACATGCTAAAAGATGCCTTTACTCAGTTGCTTTACACCTGGGGAGTGGCAGAATAACCAGCCACTAGGGAGGAACCATCCCTGCAGGCACTTCAGCTGTGCATCAAAATGCAGATCATCTTCCCTGCTCAAAAACTTGACAACCAAGAGTAGCACAAGGGGGCAATCTGGTGTGTGCACCGAGTCTCCCCAGAAGCAGCCTGGCAGTGGCAAAGACCTTCTGTACCTGGTGAAGACCAACGTTATAGCCCCTGACAGAGAGAAGCACGTTTGAGCCCAGGAGAGGAGAATGAGGTTCAGGACGCTGTAGCATATGGGCTGGTGTTCTGAATCTCTCCTACCAATTTGTATAGCAAACCTGCAATTTCTGTGGTAGCCATGGAAACCAAGGTACTGGAGTACAATGAAACTCATGTATGAATGCGGTTGCCACCACTGAGTGTGCATCACTCAGCATTGCTCGACAGCAAGGGCAAAAAGAAGGATAGCTGTGTAATCACACTTTGGTTGTGCCCACTGAAGTCTAGATCAGACTGAACAGATACCAAACCACAGCAGTTCTGCTGCTCTGACCAGGGAGAAGGATGGTTGCTGGGATGCAAGGCCAGTGTCAAGGAAGACAACCCTATCCGCTCCAGAAGGAAAACTAAGGAATGGATGGGAAGAAATGTTCCCTGGTGAGCTCTATGAAAAAGATCAAAATCTGCCATGTTTTGTCTCCCATCACATTGCTAGCAATCGTGATGCCCATAAAAGTTTGCTTTCTGATGCTTTTTCAGTGAACTACAGAAGCCAATGGAGTCATTTCACCTGGAGCGACAGGCAAAAAATATGCTCCTGCCAATCAATTTTCTTTTGAAAGAAAGGTCTAGAAGCTGGTGAAGGACTGTCATTCAATGTACAGGATAAAGCTGCGTAGAACTGCAAACTAGGAGGCTTATCCTGTAAAATA
The DNA here is from genome assembly GCF_023638135.1 of Falco biarmicus. Classification (NCBI taxonomy): domain Eukaryota; kingdom Metazoa; phylum Chordata; class Aves; order Falconiformes; family Falconidae; genus Falco; species Falco biarmicus. The sequence goes on from NC_079291.1 coordinate 106,905,152, forward strand.
TTAAAACCCTCCATTATTTCCCTCAGACCAGCTCTCTGCAGATTGCTAGCTTTTGTTTAACCACTGCTATTCAGGCTAATGTTATGCTTTTGCCCAGACACATCAGGCGTGTCGGTTTTTGACCGTGCTGGGCTGCATAAGGTTTTAAAATCACGTAGATCAGGTCAGAGTCTGGCCAGAGGATGCCCGCCCTTAGGATCTGAGGCAGACCTGACAATGGAGATGTTAGTTTCTCAGAATGGTTTACATTAAGGAACTTGCACTGTAAAACTTGGCTAAGAATTTTGACAGGGAGCAAGCACTGGAAACCCTTCAAAAAAGTTGGATTAAAGCAAACACCCCCACCCCCCACCCCCAACCATATTGCTTAAATACTGAAAGGGACCATGTACAGTTAAGTGACAAAGGGACTTTTAAACAGGGGAAAGCACAGAAGATTCCTTATGATCTGCAGCAGTCACTTGGCTTGCACCTATAGGAAAGCTGACACAAAAATGTGTCTAGCAGAGGGGTGATGCAGACTAAAATGTTTTTTTAAAAAGACTGTTTGAGAGGTGAGCAGGCACCACCAGCGAGCCAGCTCGAGGGTCACACCAGCCCAGAGCAGATAGCTGTGCTCAGCACTCCCCACCCCATGGTCCACAGCCTGTGGCACCTTCTCTGAAATGGAACAATTAAGGTGTCTAATATCAAGAGGTTCTTAACATTCATCAGACTGAAGTAAGAGCTGACTGCTGTGGCAGGGATGCCAGGCCCTTGGCAGGGGAACCCATGCATCATAACTGTGTCTCCTAATTAGGGACTCCTGAGTTCACATTTTTAATGGGCACAAGTGTTGTTACCTACTTAGATCCTAAAGAACAAAACTTAGCACTAAGGTGAAAGGAACTGCTGTGTGTTGGCTTTTATCTTTTAAAAGGAAAGATCTCTGCCACCAATGCCCTCCTGTAAAATCTAAATCCTGGAGTCTGGATGTGACATTTTTTCAAGCAGTGTCACGGCACTCCTTATCTGTTCCCTAGCTGGAATGTAGTTCTATATTAACTGTACCTATACCTGGGCATGAGGTGAAGGCCTATCAGAACTGGTTCCATTTCATGCTTTTTTGTACTTTGGGTTCACTAGCTAGTTCACAGGTGCCTTACAGGATATCAGTCTCACCAGTTGCCTGCTATCTGCAGCTTAAGAGTACAGACATTGTCTAATTTAGGATGCCAAATTTCCAGACATGATAGCTCTATGACTGGATGGCCTCTCCAGCCCAGCGGCCCTAGCAAACCTAGCCAGAGGTAGCCTGGTGTGTTGGCTTGTGAAGGGACCCTGACTGGAGATTAATTTAACAGGCTTACAGAAGTGGTAAATCTGGACATCAAGAGAGAAGGATAGGTTACATGCATGACACCAAAGTATTTCATATGGGATCTCTAAGTCACAAAAGACTCTTCCAAATGACTTTATTACTGCCAACAGTAATTCACAAACAATATGCAATTTTAAAATGAAGCCAAGGTTTAAGTTCATAAACAGAACTGAAACGTCACTCATCCTATAAATTCTGTTCACTTTACTTTTGCCTTTTTTCCTCTCGACACTCATTTAGCTAAGCTTTTACACCCTTGAGTACAATACACACAATGTCTGGGGGGTTGAAGATTGTCCTGTTTCCCCAGAAGCACCTGCCCCACCAGATCCTGATTCCTGCCTGGCATTTCCAGAGACGTGTAATACTAAACAACGGCACAGAGGAGCAAGATTTTGCCATAGGTCAAAAAAAAAAAAAAATGACACTGAAATTGGACGAGCCAAACTCTCAGCTCTGCCAAAGGGACAAGGCTCTGCAGGAAAACCTAGAGTAAATATTCACTGGCAGTTGAGGAATCAAAATGGGCATTAAACTTCACTGGTTTAAGCAGAGATGCAGAGGCAAGAATCACAGGTCAATTCTGCTCTGAACTTCAAAGTCACAGAAGCAAAAGGAATCGTGGATCCCTTGTTAATTTTCTCCTTTACAGCTAAAACACTGTGTAGCTGTAGCAGGAGGTACGTGCTTATTGATATCCAGGTTAGACATTTTAAGAACTACTTGGAAGAGCAATGGTGGGAGGGAATTACATGAAAACAAGTTCTTAATTGCTGTTCCTTTTCTGGCTGAGGATCATGCAGTGCTCGTGAGCAAATTAAAGTTAAGATTTTAGCAAATGCACAACCCCATTGCAAGTGTCCCATAATTTCTAAAGTGGAGTAAATAATTTCCAGTGAATAACCCAGTTGCATTCTGCCTATGAAGCACATACAGATCACTCTGTCCTCAAATTATTCCTGGTCAATTAAACTTCACAAGTTTGACTTTACAAGCTGTGAATGTTTGAAATTTGAGCTGCTGCTCAGGGGTGATATTGATTCTCTTCTCTCCCTGGTTGAGTGCACAAGCTTGTCTATGAATGTGTATACTTAACAACTGAAAATCCATCTTCTACAAATACACAGGTGTAACTGAAATTTGTTTCCTTCATAAATTTTGGCTGCTAAAATTAAATTACTGAAGTTAGGGCTTAATTTGATTTTATTTTTGTATTACACAAGCACCTAGAGTCAAGTCCAGCCAAGGTTAAGATACTCTAGGTACTACTGAAGCAGTCTGCATCTGGCAAATAAATGTCCTAGAGCTGCATAAACCTTTCAGAAATGGAAATACGTTTATACCCAAAAGAAGCTGCAGAATTTTGGGGTAGTTGCATTTCTTCACATATTTTTATGGCTACTGAATAGTCACAGAAAGGTTTTGCATACCTTGGGAGACTAGTAAATTACAACACACGACACAAACTCTCTTCACAGAAGTCTGTTATGCGGTGTTCAATAGTAATTCAAGCCTCTGCTTAAGCAGTCTCAGCCCTCAGAAATAAGAACAGTATTTTGTTATTTCAGATAACCAATTAGGCATTTTAAATAGAAGAGATGAGCTCAAATGAACTGCAGCTGACCAAACTGGGTGTCTGTGATATTCAGTGAGTACTTTTGTAGTGAGGCTACAAAAGTGAGAAGCAGGTTAACTAATGAAAATAGGAAAAAAAGCAGTACCTGGTTGCAGCATCAGGAGATCTCACAGGCTTGTAGCCAGCAGGTTGGACACACAGCATGTCGGGAAGGCACAGAGCTGGTACAAGTTCAGGCGAGCAGCTCAGCAGTGATTGCTTGCTTGCAGAGACTAAGACACAGCTCTTGTTACATCTTGTGGACATGCTATCTCAGTTGAAGACGGGAGGCTTGCGGCATCCCTCCTGGATTTTCTGGGAGGACGGTTTCCCTCTGGGGACCAGGCACACTGCTCAGGGTACAGCTGCAGATGCATCCAGGAGCTACGAGGACCATAGTGTGCCATGCTGTCACTCCTGTTTTACCAGGACTGTAGAGTTTCTCAGGCTGGAAATTTCTGTTTGGAGTCAAAATCTGCAAATGGTATTATGTACAATGGGAATGTAAGGTCTAGACCCTTGGCGTGTTCTCTGTTATACCCTGTACTTTCACTGCTCAGAGAGAAACCACGTTTAGGCTATTGCCATTCCCTGTGCCACTAGACTCCAACTCCAAACCATCCACTTCAGTTGGCTGACATGGTAAAGCCAGTGCTTAATTTCAGCTTCAGAAAGTTTTGGCTAACCTTTTCTTCAACCTAAGCCTCCTAATTTTGAAACATTTTATCTAAACAAACAACTTCAGTCTTTGTAAACCCCACCTCATTTATTCAGAATTAAAGAGTTTTTGAGTTACTGAATGCAGCTGTTTCTGTCCTTAGCTTTCTAGTGTCCTCGAAATTTGCCACACAGGAGGACTACTTAATGAAGACTCTTTATAAGCTTAAAAATGAGACTTTGAGAAGGAGAAATACTGAGTTTTGGACAAAGAGGCACAAACATCATAGCAACTTTATTTGCACTGCTCTGAGACCACACAAATCCCCGGTGTAAAAGTTCTTTCTGCTTTATGTAGAAGTGCATTTGGTTTAGCTTTCCTTACCTTCTCTGGAAATTTCTTCTTTAAGTTATGTTAAGGCAACAGACTTGAAAGTACAATTAACAGGTACAGTCACCTGTTATACCTACATCATGCAGGAGCTAATCCAGACACGCTGTAACATAGCCTTGTGTTCCCTTCCCCACTCCCTGGTTTTAAAGCTTCCATCAATATTGTCACACAGTCCTTGCGGCATCCAGGGTTTGCACCCACCGAGGTGACTAGTCCTTTAAAGCACTGCAACAAGCAAACTTCTTGGCATTTCCTTTGTATTTTGAGTTATAAACAGGATCGAGCAGGACTTTCTTGGGTCTCAGTAATCTCAGTAATACCCCCTGCTATAAGGATACAGCAAAACAGCTGGGAAGCACTTCCTGGGAGCAAACCTGGAGCCCTTCTGCTTCCACTTGAACCCTTGCTGCTTTTATTAAACTCAGGAAAATCTTAGCATGTTATGGTTGTCTCGCATTGTCTCAGAAGAAAATCTGTCTCTGCAGTGAAGTAACATGAAAAGAAAAGTCACTTACACTTTATTTCTCATTTCTTACTTCTTACTTTCAGCTTATACTTTCTTTCTTCCTAATGCCCATCCATGTTCTTTAGCCTGCCAAAAAATTTCTTGGCATCATCTTTCAGTCAGATGTATATCACAGCTCCCCTGCCACAGTTTTTGGGCCTCGTTTAGGTAGTGCACATATCTGAGCCCAAGACGGTCCCTGCAGAAGGGCAATCCGAACTCAGTCCTGATGCGCTGCTTTCCTCCTGCTTCCCAGGGCACAACTGACGTCAACCTGCCTTCATACAAGCCCTGCAATTTCACTCGCATCTGTTTTGATTAAATTCACCAGATAGCCAAAACTCTTCTGCCCTTTGAAAGTTATTGCCTCCCAATAACCTAATAAAAGAAACACCTGGAAACCTTTAGACGTTCAGATATGTCCTATTTGATTTACTGTATGAAAGGAAGAGGAACAAGACTGAAACAACGTGGGAGATTAGAAACAGATACACGGTTCAAACTTGACAACTGCAAAACCCTGCTATTAACACTGTGTCTGAGCAGCTACGGTGGTTCTATGATAGATGAGATTAGTATAAATTTTGTACCCATTAGCATCGTCTATCTCTTTTTCTCCAAACTACATAGAACATCCCTGCTCAGCACACCCTCATCTATATACCAAAACTAAGCAGTGTCTTCATGGTACAAAATCATCCACGTGCATTTAATGCTACATTCAAATTTCTGAATGCTGGCCTCTGTAGTGATTAAGCAAAACAAGTTTGTGGGACTGGCTGCTCCGTTATGGATGAGGCATCAGCTCAGAAATGCTCACTACGCTTGATCTTGAGGGTAGGGACTCCTGACAGAAAACAGAACTGCAAAGGAGATTTCTGGAGAAAACCACATTCTGGCACTGTTTGAAAACTAGATTAGAAAACACTAGACTACAATCCTGCGTGTGCGTGCACACACATCTGTGCAGCAAATATAGGTTGAGTCCCAAATACAAGGTTCTACAGTTAGTAAAATCTTCTGCCCTTACTTCTGCCCTTATCTCCTGATTTATTATAATTATTTTTTAATAGTTGTCAGTGAGGGAAGCTTTAGCAGCAATTTGGGCCTTTAGTCTTTAATCACTTTTCCCTAAATCCACTTGTTTTTCAGATTCACCCAGCCCTGCAGTTACTGTGCACTCTGAAAGTCCATAAAATCTTGCACAGGTTCCTGCAGATGTGATCTGTGTGATGCTTTTCACTCCTCTGTCCTGATATTAAAGATGCTCAAGTTTAAAACATTTTCCCTGGGAACTGTCAGGTTAACCTCCTGAATGCTTCATTCCTTCTACTTATATTTTAGTTTCCCACTTGAATGAGAAGCTTTTGCACATACCGATGCAAGGAATAAAGATAGGAACAGCATTTAAACTTGAATTTTAGAAAACAGTGTAGCACATTGCCTGCAGTGGAGCTACTACTCAATCATAGCTAAGCTTGCAAAGCTGTGCAGCGAGACGCCAGCAGCATGCTCCAGCTTCACATATGAGCAGGAAAATGTTTTACTCATAGATTCCCGGTTAACTTCACAGCTTGAAGAACTCTTTTTCCCCTCTTCAAGTACAGCCGCAACCTTCTAATCTGCACTGTAGCAGGTTGTGGTATTTGTAGTCATCAGAAATAAAATATTTCTGATCTTTTTTTCCTAATTCATAAGCAGGTTTTTTTGCTAATGTGTGCAGAACATATAAGCTGATAATTTATATTCTCTGAACACCAGCAACAGAACTTGGCAAAAAAATCTGTGCAGCAATAAAGTTGATGAGAACAGTGGCTTTACTGTATTGATAGCTGAACTGTTTTGAAGTGTGGTAGAGATTCAGTTAAAACAAAGCATGATGTGGTATGAGCTAAGTAAAACTAATATATCTCAGAAATTGAAATCATACGATATTTTTATACAAAAAGTAATTATCTTCTGATACCTTCATTTTCAAATCCTGAGTTTGAAACCCCAATGGGCTCAATTTTGAAGTGCAGAGCAACCGCCAATAGCAAAATCACTTTAATATGTCATAGGTTGGGAACGTAAGTCAACAGATATTTTGGAGAAGCTAATCAATAAAGCTGTACCAAACTTCAGACCAAAGAGAAATTATTCTGAGAGATCAACTTATATCTTTCTTCCCTTGAAGAGTTAGCAATTGTATCTAAATGCAACATGAAGAGACAAATTCCCTGCAACCAAAGGAAAGGAGGTTAGATTTTGTTACACTTTGGGATAAGCGTAAGAGGAATTCCTATCGATTTCACCAAATAAATTTTAGCCAGGGATTAATAATGAAAGAGGAGATGTGGCAGAAGGTGCTGCTCATGGAGTAACGTGGTCCTATATAAATTTTCTCCATTGAAAGGAAGCATTCAAGAATTAAAAAAAAAAAAAAAAAAAAAAAAAGGCAGCCACTGGCAATGAATTTGGAAATCTCTTACAATAATCTATTTAATACAGGAGATACAGAAGAATTACTTCCAAACTGGGATTTGACATTTACACTAGCAAAAATAATATCTCTAGTAATACTAGGGAGTTTGAAGATACAAAAGCTGTTAATATTTCCATTTCAGTACACAAACTTGTCATCAACTGGGGGTAAAGAAATCTGTTCCGCCGTGGCATCACATCACACTTAATTGAACAAATTGGGGGAAGGATACAAGGGGAAAGAGAAAGGGGAGAGGGGGCAGGGAATGAATGTTTCTTTTTTTCCCTGAGTACATCCATCACTGGTTACAGTTAGCAACAAAAAATCAAATTAGTTGCACCAGTGGTCTGTTCAAACCTGACAATTTCTGTATTTCTAGTTTAAATTAGAGTAGAATCAATAGAAGTTTTACAAAGATAAGTTGGAGACAAAGCTTACAATGCACAACGTTCAATCTGCCTGCCAAGGCAAGGTTTAGTCTTACAGGAGTCATTAAGGTTAATGCAATCTATACTGATGTGACGGTAAGATGCTCTATTTTCATTACACCAGAAAGAAGCTCTGATTCACTGTGGTTAGGGCTAATTGACAGTTTCCAAATCACACCATAGTAATTGTTTACAGTTGTAAAAAGGGAGTATATTGTTTTCACTGCTGGTTTCCTTGATACGTTTATCCACTTAATCCCTCTCCCTTAATTCGCTTTGATAGGTGGAAATAAGAAATAATTTAATTCTAGTATCTTTTGACATTTACTTTTCTTGCTTTTCAACCAGGAATTCAGGTTGGGGGAAGAGCTTGAACATGACTCCCTCTTCCTTCTGAAAAGAGGCACCTGGCCCATCTTGCCCAGCTCCTTGGTTTAGTTTAGACAAATCAAAAGCATGTTCTCTGGCTCCAGAAAGTTAGAAGATGCATTTAGAGTGCCACAAGTTTTCTTACTAAGAAAAGCAACGTGCACACTCAGCAATGCTGCACATCTGACCCATCTCTTTTGTCTTCTCACCCTGATCTTCAGATAGTTGCTTGTAGCAGCCTCTGCTTTGTGTGCTCTCATCACCCACTGCTCTCCTCGGAAGAAGTTTGGTACTCCGTTGCCATTCCCACGCGTGAGGGGGCCACGTACATACAGAAGAGCTGCTTCAGGGCAGCTCTTTGTGTGAGGGCAGACTGCCGAGGGACTTGGAGAAGGTGGTGGGTGGGTTGGGGAAGAACCACAGCAGAGGCAGCCCCAAGATCCTGCATGGTTGAGATATGGCATGAGAAGCCCCTGTGAACAAGCCTAGCTTCCACGTAGGGTAGGTATCAGGGGCTTCCTCCAGTCGTTCCTTGTGTTTGCAGTGCGGTAGCTCTGCATGCTCAGGCTATGCAGCTTGAGTAGGTCTCTAAGCGAATTTCAAAAACATCAGTTTAGAAACCATTCTCGTCAAAATCCCCTCTGCCAAGCTCACACAGGATGTTTTATAACATAGTCCTAGTTAGAGCAGCTTTCTGTGCAAACTGGAGAAATGCTTTCAAAGGACTGTGCCATTTGGGAAGTTTTCACAGACAGGCACATCCCAAGGGACCAACAGAGCTCGTTATTTAAATGCCCTCATCCGTAGAGGTTTTCTGATCTGATCTGGAGACCCTGCTGACAGCCCTTTCTTGACGAGAGATTGCCTTGTACGGGTGGTCTGTTCCAGGGGCTTCCATAGGTGTACACAGCGCATGTAAACTTCATTTTCTGCAAGGGAAGTGCAGGGTCATGCCTTCACCTCCAGGACCAATGATCAGGTGATTACAAAAATAAAAGAAAGAAAGAACGTATCCATTTATACATTAATAGCCAACAACACCTAGGTGACAGGGAAATAAGACTGACAGTTTGGCAAAGCTGTGGTAGATATGTGGACATCACTAACACAGAAAGAAGCTTTTAAAAAAGGTATAGGAGTTATCTATAGAGTCAAATACATTTATTTAACTAGAATAAATTCAAATTCTCATCTGAAATATAATGATCTAAATGAAAAGCAAACATGTTACAAGCTCCCTGAGTGAACCTGAATGCTTCATGTTTTTTAAAACTGACCATATTGAAATCTGATGTGATGGTGATCACAAATTCTGACTCACATTTTGATACCAAACAGTGCTGTGATGCTTTAGGATGGATAAGCCCGTGGTTGATCACATCTCCTAATTTGCTTAGTGCCTTTTATGAACTTCAAAATGAATTCAGGAAACATCAGCTATTGAGGAAGGCACCATGTGATGCCACACCTGCTGAATCAGGTATTTCATGCTGTAATAAATCCCATCTAGAGTCAGCTGTTTCTAAATTGAAAAACAAAGGAGTAAAACCCAGTGCATAAAGCCAGGTCTTGTAGGTACTACCCTATGTGGCAAGGGTGCTCTATTAAGAAAACAAGAAATTGTCAGATACTGCAAGTTAAAAGATGAACACAGTCACAGAGCCCGGCCACTAATCCAGTGAGAGCTGCAGAAAGAGATGATTTGTTTTGGGGAAGGCACTAGATATTACATGTTCTTTTCTACAAAAAGTCACCCCAGAGGGTGTTTCAGTAGCATTCATGATGGCAGTGAAGTAGTTAACTGAACCAGTGCTGAAGGACAAAGTCAATTCTGCTTCTGAGTCTATGAGTTAAGGTGTTGTCTGTTTGCACAAGAGGTCTCTGAAGCATCTGTACACACTTCCTCCAGCTACTGCTTTATGAATCCTGCAATTTTCTCTCCACGTGAGGCTGCAAACCTCTGTAATTCACTGTCTTTCCCTACATGTGCGAGTTCAGCAACTTCTCTTAGAGGCAGAGATGGGGTTTGCCAGGGAAATTCAGCTTTTTTAAAGCACAGAACTGTTTTTTCCAAACACAGGCATTTCCAGAGAATCTGTTTTAAAGCAGTAATGGAGATGGTAGTAGGTCCAAATCACTTCAGGACCCTCAAAATTAACATCTTGTGGCCACATTCCCATAGCTTCAGGGTCTCAGACTGTACCTGTCTCTCACCAAGGCTATCCTTCAACACTGGGTTATATGTCTGATGTTTTAGGCCCCCTGAATCATCAATGTATCTTTCAGAAATCTGTAATGTATGATATTTTAAAAAGCGTAAACCCACTCATTTTCAGTGCACAGGACTGACAGTAACTTCCTTCCTCTGACTATGGTTCTTACATAGTCTCTTATTGACTCACTTAGCAAAGAACATGGTGACTGATGCATTCTTTGAGTCTCCCACCACATCACATCTCTCAGCCTAATCACTTAGGGCTCCTGAAAGCTTAAGGCAGCAGCCACTGGAAAAAAGAAAAAAGAAAAAAGAAAACAGAAAAAAGAAAAAAGAAAAAAGAAAAAAATAAAACAGTTCTTTATCAGCCAAGAGAACAAGTATCTAAGGGCTCCTGCCCATCACTGCCTGCAATTACAGAAGTTGCTCTGGTCTAACATCCCTTCTCACACATGTTGGTTTGAGCCGAGGGCACTGCTGATACCTTTGTTTCGCAGTGCTTGACTTTAGATGCCAAGCTGCTTGCAGCCTACACAAACACGACAGAATAGACTATCCCTGGAAGTGCCTCCCCAGATATGCATTTACCGTTTTTTTGTGAATTGAAAGAAGCAGAAAAGTTCCTGCCCTTAGCATTTCTCCTTTGCTTGCCTGAAGGAGTGGAGGCATTCCCATGATGTTCTACACAATTCAGCCCATGCGACAGAGGACAGCAAAACAGAGAGGGTGCAACGTACACCCTCCCTTGGCCGCAGGGCATTTCCCACCATTCTTTCTTTTGACATCTTCAGCCTAGGAGCTGTGTGCGCAGTTAGTTACTAACACGAAGGGGCTACCAGAGCATTTACAGGATTGTTAGTACTACTGGAAACAAAATAATTCACATCAATGACTAATGACGAAGGCACTGAACAGATATACCTGAAGCATTATTTCCAGACCCCACGTCATAGCCTGTCACTTTCAGTTTAACTGAAACGCTGTAGGAGGTTTGCATGTTCGTGCAACACTGTTCTCCTGGGATTACTCAGCCTTGCATTGTTATGCTGTCCTGAGCAGACAATATTGAAAGATATTTGATATTGTCAGGTTGCTTTTTTCCTATACAGTTTTATTGTTATGTAAAGAAAGCATTTTTTTTCCCTTCCTAACACATTTTCCTTCCTGCTCCAGTTTGGTTAATTGAATGCTAACCAATTTGATTTGTAGCTGCTTTTAGAACGTCAACAACATATCTGAAATCTGTCAGCAAAACTCTGACTGTTCTCATAAAATCACTGTTTCTGTGAGACATTATCAGTGACATTCCCTGCCTTGCTAAAGTTCCAGGTAAAAGCTACACATTTCCAGAAGCTTTTGGGGTCTTTGATATTGTCCCATGCTAAAATACAGCCACGTGGTGGTAATTAGACCTGTCAATACTTACTGGAGTTGAGTGACCTGGGAAGATGTAAACAGAGGCCTGTAAATGCCTCCTCTATTTGTCACAGAAAAGCAACGCACAGATACATCAGCTCCGCAGAGGCACATGAGTGGCACTCGTCTCCTGCCAAGAATTAGCTGTTTGACTTGGTTTGGTGCCTGGCTGACCCACAAGGTTTGCTCCTGGAGCTGTGCTGTGCGGTGCCCCAGACCCCCAGCGTTCTCACCACAATCATGGAGATACTATAACCATTCTTCAAAAAAAAAAAAAAAAAAAAAAGCCTGGAAGGATGCTCTGGTGTGCTGAGGAGGTGCTGCTGTAGCTTCACAGCTTTGGAGGACTCCCCAGTACAGCAGATCCTCAAGGGAGCAGTTACACCAGCTGTAACACAGCTGTTTGCAAATATCGGCGCGATATAACCGCCTGCACACAGGTGGGAATCAGGAGCACGGGAGCCTCCGTGCAGCTGAGCACGGCACACTGCGCTGCTGCATGTGTATGACACCAGCTGGCCACGGTGTCACCGTCCCACACGCTGGGAGGCAGGAGGAGGTGATGGTGGGTAACGGGGCTGAGCATGGCTGCACTGCTTTCAGGGACTAAGGTGCTGCACTGCTCGTCTGAACCTCACATGAACAGGATGAAGCCGGACAGCTCTGGGTTTTGAGGTCATGTCTGGAGTCAGAGCCAAACAATAGGAAATGGAAAACTGGAATTCAGGCTCTTCTCCTGTGTCCTCCCACCATGGAGAGGGAAGTTCCCAGCAGGGTCAACCTGAATGTTCTGGTTTCAGGTGGAGGGATAAAAACTTAGGTGCAAATTGTGATTTGCTGAGGTCTGAAACACAGCTTTGAGCTAAACATTCAAAATTTGATTAAAGTTTAAAAACTGAAGCCCCGGCCAGACTCTGTACCTTTAATGGAGTGATTCTGTTAGTGGTTAAACAAAGATGCTGGCAAAGCGTATTTTCTGCTGCATATTTTCATATCATTTTGCCAGCTACTCAGTGGTCTACTGGAGCAGTCCAATGCTCAGCTACAAACAAGAGAGAAACAGCTCAGGCTTTGCACGCTTCATCCTATTCTCTCCCATAATTTTAGTCCCAGACTTTTATCTCTCAGGCCTGAGATTTGTTAATCTTGTGTTGCTCAACACGTATGTGAGATCTGCAGTGGCTGGTATAGCTAAGCTGAGCATTTCAGCAGCTCATCCTCCTCCCAGACCACGTAAAACTTTCAAAGCTTGAGCAATTTTCAAAATCCATCTCTGGTCTAGCTAAACACAATGTGTCATATTTCCATTTTGACACCACCAGATGCCTGACCCTGATACACTACGAGATGAAACTGCTTTTCCAAGCAGAGTTTCATTCTGAATTTTTGCAGGTGGAGACCAAAATATATATTTTTACACAGTGGAAACTATGTAAGTTAGAGTCTTAAGGGTGAGTCTTCTGGGTTTTACCCAGCTCCAGTGTGCCCTGATGTTTAATGCTTTCACTGTCATTATTCAAAGGAACTTGTGCTGCAAATTACAGCTAATCCAACGCAAATGCAGAGTATATGCACGGACCGCCTCTCACCTTTCTAAGCAAAATATAGACTGCAGAAACTTTTATAACCTTGGGCAAAAAAATTGTATATGAAATGCTGCAGTGAAGAGCACCAGCCATTGAAGAGGCCTCACTGGCAATGTCCATGATCTGATCTGCCTCATATAGAAACCAGCAATCTACTCTGGACATTGCAAGCACTGTCTATTCACAAGAAAAAGCAAAATTCCTTCTTGTGTGAACCCCTTTGAGAAATCCTTTTTGATCCAGTCCTCTAGGAAGTGAGTATCTCTAAGACAATTTCCTTACGCTGCTTTGTCAGCAAGACTTTCAGTGTGGTTATGGAAATTTCAACTTTCAGTCCATAAAATAAGAGCAAGACTTGCCTATCTTTGAAAAAGAGGCACTCCAAATCATACTGCATTCAACTAAATAAAGGTATTTGTGGTGGATCTTAGGTAATACCACCAGCAACAACAAATGGACAGAGAAATACAAGAGGTGAGGATTATTATAATTTCTTAAGCCATTTCTAATACACTGATACTTTTGTTGGCAACTACTTTAACAGGCTGAGAAAAAAATGAATAAAACTCAACATTAACAGCTGAGACACCAGTGTTAGTACAATTTGGCTGACAGGAGTTCACAAGGACACATCATTCATCTAATACACGATCTGTATTCCTCTGTGTGCATGTGTGGAAAGGCTTCCAGGCTTTTTCACAGCACAGCTCTTCTGTGCAGCCACAAAACACTGTAAGCAAAGACCCCAAAATACTTACCTTTCCCTGTATCCCCCCTACCTGCCCCTTCCGAAATACAGTGCATTGATTACTAATGGGCCATCCAGCCCTCTATCCATGTAAAGAACAACTTTACAGTAGCTTTAAACCAAAAATACAGGTTTTGGAAAAACCTGGAGTGTTCGCACAAAATTCTGTGAAAAAAACTTCCTTATATTTAGGGCCATCTCATGAAAAGATCAGCCAAACCTGAAAATGTGGATAACTGGAGACTGTTCTCAGCCTGGAAAGCAGCAACCACACACATGGAAGGCTCAGCTTGCTGGGTGGTGAGACTCACATCATCCTTGCTTGGCTTTGCTGATGAGCTCCAACACTTCATACAGGTCCCACTAGTGATGGGTACTATTTTATTCCTGGTTTAAGGTCGGTTGAGATTTTTAAAACAAGAAAATAATGAAGAGAAAATATTTATATGCAAATACTTGCATTCATATATACCTTTACATATTTGTACAAGGGGAGTTATTTCCGGCATGAATTAAAAGCCTGCTTGTAAACAGACATTGAATATTATCATGATGGAGATATGCTTCAACGGAAGGCGTACAGAGTCAATCTCAATACAAACTTATATTCAATACCTAAAAGCTGTTATTTTTCAGGAGATGGTGAAAAAGAAACGCCAACTCATTTAAATAAAACATGTAAACCGTTCCTCATCAGAAAACCAGCACTAAAGCCCATTCAGCCTAAGTATTGTTAAAACCCAGCACTTTCGTTTTGACCCTTCCTCTCTAACTGATAAGTAATGGCTGCAGATCAATATCCACCACAAACACAAGCACACCATATAGATCTGCAGGTAGCTAACGCTCCAAAAGTGCTTTCTTTTCTCTCTTCTGTAGCCCTCTCTGCTTTGAACATGGTTTTTGTTATTGCTCTGTGAGCGTTTCGCACCAAAGCGTTGGTGTACACTTGTTCTCTGAGCTTGGCGTGGCCACACTGATTATATTAAAACCCTTACAATTTACAAAGTGTTTGGATTCATTTGGTCTATCCATTTTTGCTGCCCAACAAAAGAGCTGAAATGAATGAATCAATTTTTAAAACAAATAGGACTTGACAGCAGAGACACAGATTTGTGTGAATGGCAAAAGGTGCCTAATTAAGAGCTCTAGGGATGATGAGGCTTTCATTTCTCTAATGAAAAGGAGCTTTGTGTGCTTCCAAGTGTTATCCAGCTCCAGCAGAATGGATCTCTTCTCCAGGGAGAAAAAGACAATTCATTTCTCATGCCTCCACTTAGTTACTGTTATCCATTTTGCCTTCCGTGTGAAACTTGGGTCAAAGCTTTTGAGTGACCATCGGTTTCAAATGCTGGAACAGATACCTGGATGTGATATTTTCAATTTCCAGGCAGCACAGACCGACCATTTCTAAAACTGAACTTGCTCACCGTGTCCCTTAACAGCCTGCCTAAGCCACCTGGTATTTTCTCCCTAAAAAATCAAAAGATCCCGGTTCGTTACTGTGTGGGTTTCAGTCTTGATGGCCACGCTGTGGTGGGATATAAATAAACCTTATTAGCTGAGCACACTGGTCTCCCTATTGTCTTCCATAATAAAAATATACAGAACATAAAATAAAAGGTTAATAGGCAGGATTGCATCAACTATTGCACTGCTATTAGGAAACCAGCTAGGGGGTGGCTCTCACCAACAACAAAGCTTGCTCTGAGCACTGCCGCTCATTTGAGGTCCCCCAAGGGGAAAAGGCAGGGTGTTTCCACATTTGATTACTCCTTGTACGATTAATCTGGGCTTGCTTAATCCTCACCCACAGTGCGCTACATCCATCTGCCTTAGAAGTCCATTTGAGTATTTTAGAGGGTGCTAAAACAGAAGAAAGAGCCCTTAAAGCAGAAGATTGACTTTTAATTCTGGGCTTTTTTTTTTTTTTTTTTTTTTTTTAAATAAACAGACCCTTATGTAAACTGGGGGAGGACTTATGGCTGTTTTGGCCTACAGTCACAGTACTGTGCAGCAGCAATTACCGTGTTTGTGTGGGGCTTGGGGCAGGCGCCAGGAAGAAGCCAAGCTGCAGGGTTTCCATCATCTTTGCAGTATTTATAAAGACTTTTTGGAAATTGTAGTAATACCAGCATCCAAACTGAGCCTGTGGTTTGCAGAAAGAATTTAGTTTTACTGTTCCATGAGCAACATAACCCTGAGGGCAATCTTATTTACAGACCCCGGATAAGGCTGGACCACTTCTGAGCCCAAGAGAGCGCTTTGAAGTGCCTTCCTCAAGTTATTCATAGTCTTTTAACTGAGGTTGTTCTTTAACCTTTCATCATTCCTCATGATACTCTGTCTCCGCAATTCTTGTGCTTTAAAATGAGATTAGTCCAAAACAGCAAGACCTCTTTGGTTCCCAGAAGTTCCTTGGCACACAGCTGGTGAGGTGCATCTGGCACTGCTTTACCCAGGAACGGCGCCGCAGGGACCTACAGCAGAGCCTCTGTGTGGCTGCACCCACCCGCCGCACCTCCGCGGGCACTAGGGATCTGGACCGTAAGCACAGGCATCGTGTTCGTGCTTCAGGTCTGCCCTTACACACAACCTAAGAGAGAAACATCTTAGTTGTGCCTAATGTTGAGAAGCAAAGAATAAAAGCAAGTGGGAGAAAAAAGCATTTCCCCATATTCCAGCAGACACAGCTGCTGAGGCTGTAAACCCAAGCACGGACCTTAATGGGAGGGTACAAACCGAGTCCCTGCAAGAGTCTGTGCACAATGGTGGGTGCTCTGCAACCACATGGGTGCAAACCGGCAACTTCTCAGACAAAGCTTTCAGCTGAGACTTCAGTACATAGAAAACAGAGCTTACCTTGGTACCTGCCTACTTAAAAAAAATATTAGAAGCAATGAACTTAAACAAAACATCTCATTTTTCCTGGCAAACAGAAAGGGAAACCATTTTAACTAAACTGGCTTGATTGAAACATGAGGAGCTGCTGCCAGCAATCCAATTTAGGACTCTGCATTTTTTTTTTTTTTCAGTTCATAAACTTTCACATGTACCCATTGACTTCAGCTAACTGTCCAGTGAGCAGGACCGTTTATTTCACTGGCAGTGTTTGAAGCTCAGTGGGGAAAGTTTATATTTCTTGCCATTTTATCCAAGATAAAACCATCCACCAGCTGAGTGGAAATTTTACAAAATGGAGGAGGACAGACAGATTTGCTTTCTCAACTATATGTATACACGCACATCCCACTGGTACCCCAAAAAAAAGACCAAGGAACCTGCCTATGATTCCATTCTGCCCATGTAAGTTTGTCCTTAACTGGATGGGAATAATGACAACTTAACTATATACCCCCCAAAATTCATAAAGGTTAAGATTTGCTATTTCGTGAGCTCAAATTACAGCATCTGTTTTGGCTGAAGGTAAATGTAGTACAAAACTGTATTTCTAAAATACAGCCTGACAGCTGATGTTCAAAACCTTCCAAAAAAACAGATATTTTTTAAGATCTCAGCAAATAGGTACAGTTAGAAATTTATTCTGAAGAAATACACCAACCTGACTGCAAACCAGGAATACGTCTTTTACAGATACTACCATCATGTCTTGGTTCTGAAATGTCTTCTGCAAAATAAAATTTATAGCCACATTTTGATCTATATATGTAAATACCTGTATTTTTAAGTAGTGATTTGAATTTTTATAAAAGCCTCCAAAGTAAAAATATTGGCAGTCATATGAAATAGTATTATCATATGAACTCTTCTTGTTGTGCTCAGAACACTAAAAACAAATTTAATTTGAAACACATCTTGAAAAATTTCAAAGTGGATTGTGTTGGGGCTCTTGCTGTATTGAATGATTATACTGAACTCTGAAGCAAGTGGAAAAATACTGAAGAAATAAGACGAGGTTACGGCCAGAACAGTGGGATGAAGAAAAAGGAGCAAATTGCAGATGTTTGCTCAAAAGCAAGGCCAACGGGACGTGATAAGAGGAGCTGGGAAACCGCAGAAAGGAGCCTACGTGCCAGAGAAAGCAGAAACAGAAATCTTCCCAGTAAACAATTGTTAACCAATCATATTATTATACGCTTGTAAAATAGCCAACCACATTATTGCACGCTTATAGAATGCCTTATAAAAGTCTACCTGGTTTGTACAATAAACGGATCAGATCTTGAACTCTGTGAGTATTTGAATCTGACTCCCGCTCGCCCGAAATGCCCGCAGCAGGATTGAATGTTAAAAATGAAAACTTGAAAAAGTTTGATTATGCTGAGCATTGTACTTGGGAACCAGTGAAGCAATGGTCCGTTGGCACAAAAGGAGAGGAGCCTCAACTTGCTCCTTTCAGGTTTCGTTATAACTACGAATCTCCACTTGTGCTATCTAGAAGGCTTGACGAGACCTGCCAGTTTTTCAAAGCTAACATTGGCTAATGTATGGTTTCACAGAGAACAGACATTTTGGCATGCTTTAGCAAACAAGCGAGTCACGTTTCAGTAGTGATGACTGAATTTATGATTTCTCAGGTTGATTCAAATTGAAATTCCTGAGTTCTGTTTTGATTTTCAAAGGATTTTTTTCCAGAAGTAAGTTCAAAGGTTGTAAACCAACACCGTTCTTTAAACCATACAAATCAGTCAGACCTTGCCTCCTATAATTTCTGTCCATCCTACCAGAAAAGTGACCTGCTCTAAGGAAGTTTACAGAGTGTTCCACTCCAATTTTGCTTAAGTTACAGCAAACATGAAAACAATGGCATCAAAGGGAGGAAGAGAAGTGGGCCAAATTGCAGGGGAGCAGTTAATATGAAATATGTAAGTGCCATATAGAAGCTGGCACTAAAATAATTTGCAGCTGTTTGGGAATTTTAATGAGTTTGAGTGGGTCGTTTCTATCACGAGGGAGGAGCGGTGCAAGCAGTCATTGCTCAGTTCAACTGTAACGCTTGGGAAGAAGCAAGTACTTTGTGTAAGTTCATCGAACCAGCCAACAGAACTGATTGTTTTCATTTTATAGCATCAGGACGGCTCAGCACACCTGAGCAAGGCTGGGGGCACCCGGCCAGGTCTGACCAAGAGTTCAGACCATCAGGAAAATTGGTGGTCCAGAAGGTCTGCCAAAGGAAGGTCCAAAGCTGAGAAGTCAAACTGCATCAGGGCCAGTAATGGTGACCAGAGCCGGACCTAGCCTACCCATCCCTGGGGACAAGGCAGGTCTGAGGTGGAGCCAGGTCACCAGCCAGGGTCTGGATCAGCAGGGATCAATGGCCTGGCAGGAGCATGGCTGATGCGGACTGGGACCAGCCCTCCTAGATGTAGCTCAGGGCAGGCCTCGGGGCATGCCGTTAGGGTCATTAATGCCTATTAGAGCCCTCTGGCCCTGACAGAGGACGGCACTGGCTGCAGAGAGCATTGCAACACATGGGTACCTTGCGAGCAAGTCTCCTCCATGGGGTAGCCTCCAAAAAAGACCATCTTGCCCCCCCGCCAACTGCTCTTCACAGTTGTTCCAAAGGCTCAGCAATACCTTGTGAACCATCCAAGCCCTCCTTGGTTTTGTTCCAGTGTCACCAGGAATTCAGTTCACCAAAGACTGGTATTCTGAGAAAGACAGACAAAATGCCGGGAAACTAAATGCATCCTCCAGGCTCATTTTACACCGTCGCAGATCTGCTGAGTGAAATCCATCTAAACCACGGGCACAGTCCGCTGAATGCCCTCGTCCTTCTCCCCCGAGGCGGTGTGTGTACAGGCATTCCCCATGTACGCTCCTCCTTCCTTTAAGAGCCATGGAAGCACGTACTGGAAGGGAGCTGGTGTGACCATCGGTGCTGCAGTCAACAGATGGCAGTTACACCTCTAAGAAAGCCTAACCTCAAAAGAGGGCGGATGTTAGTCTGCAAAAAACGAAATTGGTGGAAATTAAATAATACTTTGAAAAAACAATGACTGAGTTTTTATCTTTCAACCACCTTTGCGGATGGTTTGGTTGGAATTTATCGGCCTGGCTTAACAAACCATTTGTTCCTTCTGACTTTCTGCTGCTTCTGCACCAGCACAGCCCATATAACCCCCACAGAGAACTCCACAGCTACCGAGAGCTTTCCAACTCCTATTTTTATTCAGGCCACCCAAAGAATTTTATTAATTTTAAACTTCGTAAAACTTAACTTTTGAGCCTAAGGAGTTCTGGCTGCTTTCGGTGAACAACGCCTGGTGAAGTCTGATTTGTGTCTTCTAAAGTAACCAGAACCTTTTAAATCTGGAAAGAATGAGCTTTAAAGAGGGAAGAGAAATACCCTAGCTCCCAGGCCATACAGGCAGGGACTAGGAGGTGCTCCCGGGAAAATCCAGAAGGGCCAAAGGAAAAAATAAAAATAACGAGTGTAAAAAAGAAGCTGTTCCACTTCTTCCAATATCGCAGGGTGTTCACTCCAGGCTCAGCAGGAGCCTTGGGCCAAAATTAACAGAGAAAATGCATAGAACTTATTTTTATCTTAAGCAGGTTGCTTTTTCCTTGCTTCGTCCCCTATATGGTCATTCATGGATTTAAGACTACAAAAAGCACTCAAAAGCCTGAAGAGTAATAGTTACTATTTATTTGCTTCTGACTGAAATTAAGGATTATGGCCTTGCCTCCAAGGGCAGCACTTTCTTTGATTTTATATCCACACCCATTTAAACAATCAGCTTTCCAAACAATATTTTACGAAGTTGCAGGCACTGGGTAATGCTGTAATAAAACGAATGATTTTTAAACATTTGGCAGAGTTTCATTTTCTTCCTGGCTGGCTGGCGAGGCACTAGCGAGCGTTGCTCACACGCCTGCAGGAGCCACTTCCCCACGGGACAGCCTCAGCGCTCCTTCTCACACCGCTGCCACTGCCTGCCCAGCCCGCCTGTCCCCCTCATTCCTGACTGATAACACTTCCCCTTTGTTTACTTTCAGAGTGATAAAAAATTGTGTAATAGCATAAATTTGGGAATAGGTCGGTGCGCAAATTATTCATGAGCTATGCATTATGCATAGGGTGTCGTAAAGGTAAACGAAGAGTAGCTCATACTATCATATTTGCCTTGTGCACACATTTCATCTGTGCACAGCCTTATACATGGGCCACTTCAAGTCTGGTTTCTTCTGTGAATAAAATACAGGCTTTCTGCAGCTGTAGCACGAGGTGTACTGTAATGGTCACTGCCCTGCTGTAGGTGCAACCTGTTCCAGGCTCTTTTCTTCCCGGGGCTGAGCCAGCTCCGCTCCTGACAGCACCATCCTGCTGCACCAGGGCAGGCATCTGCAGCTTGGCCCCGACTCTGCTGACAGGCTGACTGCATCCCTGTGCAGCAAACACCTTCCAAACGGTTTGCACCAACGACTGCATCCCTGTGCAGCAAACACCTTCCAAACGGTTTGCACCAACGACTGCATCCCTGTGCAGCAAACACCTTCCAAATGGTTTGCATGAATCAGAGGGAAACAGCGGAGCTTCCTGCAGGTAATTTGGAGCAATTACTCATTTTCCCAGACCTTTCTTCAAGCTGGGCACAGGCTGTGGCATTCGGAGCACATTACACAGCCTCGCACACAGATGTAGTGAGCGGGCATCCAGGGGGTTTCGGCACCAAGGACCACCAGCCATATGGCTCGGGAGGGTTGCGACATGACACTGTCTTTCATCTGTATGTTATGCCAAGCTTTATTTCAGCATTCAGATAGAGGAACACTTCTTCAAATGGACAGTAAAAGTGCTTTTTCTTTTGTTGTTATTTTCCAAGTAGCTTTTACCAAGCACGGGTACACATGCACACAGTGTCACAGGTAACCAAGAGCAGCAGTTGGAATTGCCCCTTGAATGCATAAAAGCAGTGATTGAGGAAGTAGCTAATCACGATAGCAAACGGAACATATTGTTAGGGGAAACAAATATTTCGGAAGTTTCTAAAGCCATATTTCATGAGGCGTAGCCCTCGTTTGATCCTTGCACTTCTGCCCTGCTGGGTCAGAACATAAAGCTTCCTTCAGCTCTCACCAAAACATTTGAGTCCTTATTAAAACTCAAACCCTCAAGTTAAAGTTTTTTTTTTCCTTTTCTCAGGAACTGTCATTTCTCATGAGAAGCAGAAAACATCCACAAAAGTTTGCATTTCAGTAAGAACTCCCTTTCTCAGTGGAAAGAGCAGGTTCAAGCTGAATTTAAGCAGAGCTTTTCCCTTGGCAGTGATCTGATGTGCTATAAACCCGCATTACTTGGGCTGTTCTTCTGTCAACAGGAAGAGATGAAAAAGTGTTCTTCATGGACATAGTCATTTTTTTCTGGGTAGAATTTCAACTAGCACAAACCGCTTCTGAGTGCTTATCTGCTTAAAGGATGTGCAGGGCTGCCCACTACTAACAAACCCTAATCTGTTCAGCACAGTCCAATTTCTCAGATCTGAGAAAGCAATCAATTTTATGGTAAAATATAGGAGTGTAAAAATCTGAGATTATGACATTTCATGCCTGTTCATGCTCCATTAACGGCAGACTGAAACAGTAAAAGCAAAAAACTTTCCTCGCTGATCACCAGTCCTACAAATCAGGTACAACATCTACCTACAGAGTCCAGCAGCACCAGTCTCCAAATGCATCTTAAGAACTAAGTAAACATTGTGGTTTTCTCCTTTCTATGCTAACTTTGTCTTCCGAGAACATGCAAAAGAATTTTTCCAGGTCTCGTTTCTATCACTGTAGCAAGAGCAATGGATAGGCAAGCAGAAAGCACACCAAAGGTAACCCCAGTTACGTAGGCTTTACAGCCCAAAGAGGGTCTACAGGAATAATTTAATACCTTGATCTAGTGATGAACCTTTGAATGTTGACAATGACTAGCAAACCTCATGAAAAATTGGTCATTCTTTACGAACAGAAAGAAGGACAGTTACAGCTTCTGCCTCGGGACCAACCCAAGGCACACAGCAATCCAGTAAATGTGGGGCACTGGGACTCCCTCCTCTGCCAGTGTGAAGGCAAGCAGCTTTAATGGGGCTGTGGGGAAGGCTTCGGGAAACAGGTACATGGCTCCACTTTGTCTCTATAGCAGCATCTATAGCACTAAAAGTGTTTTGTTTGTACAGTGGGAGCACATTTCTGTATCAATAAAGCAGTCCTTGGCTACAAAGTTAGTGACTTGAAACTGTGGGGCATTGCAAGGGGCTGGGAGAAAGGAAGGGGAGGGCTGTTCCAACAGAGCAGCACTGTGTGAGGCTGGCAGCCTAGAAGAGCCAGGGGCTTTCTGAGGATAAACATGCTCACTAATTAAAATTCACAGTCCTTAGCGGCAAGAGGTAGTAAAAATTATTCACCATCTATTAACAGTTTGTATTTATATGTACACATATACGCACACCTCTTAAACCCAATGCTTTCAGCGTCACAGCCCAAGCACACATGTTGGGAATTTAGTTAAGGCATTAGTCACAGAAGACTGTCGGTCTGTTAATGCTCTGATACCAGCAATGCTGGTGTCCGTTACCGGGTAGTATTGTCTCATTTTTTCTCCCACCTGTTATACAGACAGCAGACCTTTCGGAAAACCGCCTTTCACTCAGCTTTAGGTTTGCTCAGCTCCCACTGCAGCAGAATATTGCCCCAACCCCAGAGTCCTGCATGGTCTGGGGACACAAACCCAAGCTAGGGCAGAGCCATTAGCAGCGCTCACCAGAATTCACATTTCTATTGCGGAAAGAGTTATGGACTACTTTTTGTACAGAAGTTAATCTAAGTATGCAATTCCGAATAACTTGATTCTGTATTTAAATAAACTAGCATTCTCCCCGCCAGTGATTCCCTCTTCTCCAATATAATGTAAATAACACTTTATATGTATCATTTTTATGGTGCCTCTGATTGTATCTTACACTTTCTTTCAACAATGAAAATTATTCATAAATAATAATACATTTTCCCAGTAAAAGGAGGACATTTAGATTATTTTTTCCACCACCTTTTCAAATACCTTTACATTGTGTGACAATTCCCCATGCAGCTGGACTCCTGCTGCTGTAACGATTTAATTATTTTATTTCCTTGCACCTTTAAGGCTCAGAGGGAAAGAAAGGCAGTGCAACGTACCGAGCACCCATGAACCGAGTTCTGCCAGTTGCCAGTAAGGACAAGAGACCCGTGCGTGGAAATCACACCAACACAGGCTCCTTCCCAGGGAAGGCTGCATGTACAGAGCGGCACAACTTCCAGAAACTAGTTTCCTGGCACTTCCCATAGAGAAACTGTCTCCTGTCCACTGGCCACTATTGTGAATAGTCATGACATTTCAGGTCAGTTCGAGCAGATCAGACCTGGAAGAACTCTGTTCCCCAATGTTCACGCATACCATTTATCAGTACAGTGAGTAAAAATGTTCCCAGAGACAGATGTCACATGGAGGTCCCAAGGAAATGCAGGGGGGAAAGGAAAGCTTCAGCGCATCAACTTCTGTGTGCACAAATATCTTATATTTGTATACAATTTTTGTCCTAGAAAGCATAAAATTAACACAAAGCTAGAAAGCTATTAGTCCCCATCCCAGTAATCATTAGCTTCTTTAAAATGCTCTTAACACCAGCAGGCATTTTTCAGTTTTAAGTGATCACAGATTTTCATACCGATGTACATAATGTTTTAAGAAAGTCTTCTATTAAACCATGATAATAAACTAATTATGCTGAAAGCTCCTCTGGTCACTGCACAGAAACACTTGCATGGACACAAAAAGACAGACCTGAAAGCCAAAGTTTAACTGCTGTAGGCAGGACTGAAAAAACCTGTAAGAGTAGGGAATATAAAGATGTACCAAAAGGATGTGGGAGACACCTGCCATGATAACCCAGCCTCCCAGGCAAGACGGACCAGTGGCATTTACCTGGCAGTGGGACACTTGGTGACCTTACAAAGCACTCTGCTGTCCTTGTGACCCTCGTGTGAGCAGCGCTTAGGGAGGTGGGTCCCATCTGAGACACGGGTCCTCAACAGCATGTGCCAAAGCCTCAACAGAAAGAATTTTCTTCCCTCTCTATCTCCTGCTGTAGCACCTCGGTGGCAGAACAGATCTGGAGGAAAAAAACACCCCCCCCACAAAAAAAAAAAAAAAAAAAAAAAAAAAAAAAGGGAAAAAGAACAAGCTATGCTGTTAGTGTAGCTATAGAGACATTTATATCTTTGTAAAGCCAGCACAGACAGGGGAACTTGTTGTGAAGCCTGTTGTCTCCTGCAGTACTGCCAAGAGGGGGGAATCAGAAAGGTCTGATCATATTTGGTCTTCCACAAAGAACCCCCTCCTTGCTCTGGGCTGAGTGTCTTTCAAGGAAACCAAGCATTTCCCACCGCCAATAACGAAGCTGATGTCTAATCAGAAGGGAACAAGAGAAGAGGCTTTTCAGTCATGTGACGGATAACCTGCTCCCCTGTCAGAGCCCAAACCGAGTGCTCGGGCAGTGGGACGGGGAAGCCGGCTCTGCCGGGCACGGAGCACTGCGGAGGGCAGGAGGCTGAGCTCAGAGCTGGAGAAGCGTGTGCCGGCTCGACGGGGTGCCTCCGTCCCAGCCTGGGCATTTATTCGCTGCCTTGGAGAATTTTCTGCCCAATTAACAAACTACGTGGGGGGGTTCTTTGTTTTCCAGACTGCCAGGTCACAGACCAAAAAAGCTTCCTTTGCTCCTCACCCTGACTCCCTTTCTGTGATCACTGCTATTCTCAGGAAAGCATCATGCATGTTATACTCATCCTCAAAGATTTATTTATCCCCCATACTGCATACTGACTTCACTCTGAGGTAGCTGTTTTCTCTGGCTGAGTGGAGCATACGTCTGCACAACACGTCAACACGTGACATGCGACACAAACATGCAAGCAGCCCGTGCGATGTGGCCTGTTTACGGAGGCAGGACATGCAGAGGGGCTCGCAGGATGCTAACAGCTTGTGCTGAGCTTAGCATCCACACACCGCTGCTGCGTGGGCTGGCAGGCTCAAAGCAACAGCGCAAGCACCGTTTTTTCATGCATGCCCATACTCCGAGACTGGTGAGCATCTCGGTTTGCAAAACTGTTTTGCAACTCCAGATCATGCATGTGAAGAAACCTGCACGGGCTTTTAATGCCCCGCAAACTGCTGTTGAGGTCTCTGCAACCTCTGCCGCAGGAGGGATCCAGTGCGTGTCACCAAAGTGGATGGTCACTAAGCCAGTGGTGGTGGTGCAGGTAGTCTTGGGAGCTGGCATTTCCCCCTGGGGAAAGGCACAATTATAAGAGGAAAGAAAAGCGCTTTGGAGCACTTACACAGATCAGAGGAGAGACAGGCACTGCAGGCAGCAGCTTCTTGTCAAACGGCCACACTGGGGCTGCAGCCACTTGTATCTGATGGACTAAATGGACAATGCTCAGAAAGGCACAATGGAAAAAACGCCTATAGGAGGTCACCGCTTTGCTGGAAAAGACTGGGACCAGCCTCAGATGCAGGAAGCTGCCTCACGTGCAGGAGCATACATCACCCCCTGTGGCTTTTCCAAGCGGGTCCCTGCATGGAGAAGCACTCCCAGCTGCCTGTCCAGCCTGCCTCTGGCTGTGCCGCTGCTGCTCCAGGGACCCTGCGCACCCCTAGGTACCGAACACGGCAAAAGGACCAAGGGGTTAAAACCATGCCAGCAGCAGTTGGATAAAAGCATGGAAAATGTTCTCACATAGATCAGAGTAAATCAGAAATACCTCTGCTGACAAAGAGGCAGCGAAGTCTGTCGGGTGAACAAGGCTGGAATCAAGCTGACAACAATTAGGACTCTCTTGCTATTTTTCTCCTCCGCTCCAGTTGTTTACCTCTGCCTCCCTGCCCGCTCCCTGCTTTTGACATATCAACTAAAACGTATTTGTTCACAGTCTCGTGAATCCTTTTTTCAGAGCCTTCCTTGAAATGTTCAGATTTCAGATGGTCACAGGGTTTTGCCTCTAGATTTCAAGCTCCTCAGGGCAGAGACAATGTCAAATCAGTGCGAAGCATCAGGCATACTAATGAGGCTATAGAAACATTAACTGTACATATATTTAACACATATTTTCTAATCCACATACTTTAAGCACTTTGTAATCCGACTGCCAAGAATCAAGGGCAGAAAGAGCAGGGATGTCTTGCTCCTTCCATTACACTTTACAGCTAACAAACTACTTTTTCTGGTGTGCTACAGCATGCCCAACTCAAGCACGGCCATGCACTGCGCTCTGTAATCAAGAGATCGTTCTTCCCCTCTGCCACACATCTTAAATCACTGGCCTCAGTCACTTACAATGTGCTGCTCCCCGGGAAAGAGTTAATAAGGCTGCATAAAACAGCTATAATATTACAACTTCTGGCAGTGGCCCATATATACCAATCACCTCAACACAGGATTTTTGGCTTAATTTTCTACTTAAATGGCTATTTTATTATGAATCCACATGTAGTTACTTGACATTTCACTTTAGCATGGATGAACTTTGAACAGACACCTCCTCCCCCTGCAGTGGGTGCCACACTCCTGGACTCGGTGCGGACACACAGGAGGGCAGCGTCCAGCACCCAGATACCACAGCCTCCTACTCCAAAGGATGGAGAGCAGGAGGTTATCAGTGGGGCTACACAAAGTACATCCCAAAATAACATCATCACTTTAGATAGATGATGAGGAATACTTCACTGAATGCTTCAGGATTTAGGCATGGGCAGCTGAAGACCATGCTGTTCAGATGCCTTCCTGCCTCCCAGATGGCAGACACTGAGCGGAACCTTGTGCTGCTGGGGTGACCTCTTCTGCTCCCCTGAGTTCATCCTCCCAGTTTCCAGTGTTAGCACTTTAATGTCAGAATGTAACACAAGCCAACAGTTCAAAGGTGAAAACCATTTTACAACAGGATGAAAATCATAGCAGTGTTCAGGAGGCTCGAAATGACTCATTTCCCAAGGGGAAATTATTGCTATTCTCTCTCCAGCAACTCTGCTGGTGTCAGTGTCATTAAAAAGAGGGAGTGGGAAGACAGATAAACAAAGTCTTAAAAAGCAAATATGTTCTAACTAGTGGTTATCACTGCACTTAATAAATAGGGTACTAATTAAGAGGGTAAGTAACACACTAGCTATTAGCTTCTAGTAATTAGTGTTTTTTCTCTAGATAATAACAAGCTGAAAAGAAAATAAAAAGACCTGAATCCATTTTGCCATTCACCCTGTCCACATCATGAAAACCTATTACACTTATTAATATTAATCATTAGCACCACAAAGCAATACTTTCAGATTTTGCAGCATCATGGAGCTCAGCATTTCAGTGTGTGGTTTTTTACATGCACAGACTGGACCTTGATGATGTCTAACAGGATTACCGGGACATGCAGAAGTCAACTCCTTAAACCAGCCAGCCTTAACGCTGCCATGACAAGGTAGATGAGAGATGTAGGCACACGGAGATGATCCAGAGCTGGGCAGTGTAATGCTGCCATAGCAGGGAGAAGGCACAGAGAAAGTGTTTCTGAGAGCAGGGCAAACATTTTTCAGGGCGCTGGTCTCATAGGTGGGGGACCTGGATTTAAATACCTGAAGCTAAATCAGACAGGGGCTGAGGCTGAGCTGTCTCATATACCTGTCAGGTTGTGCTCGAGGATAATTTACACCACGATTTACAGTCCTGTCATCTGCGACACAGCGTTTACCTGCCTTCCCCGCCACACCATGGCCCTGCAAGCGTTACAGGGAGCGGAGAGCAGTGCCCAGGCCCAGCTGTGTCCAGGCTGGAGGCGCGGGGTGACCTCCTTGCAGGACCCAGCACAGGCTGACCTGCCCCTGCCTTGTGGTTCTCTCTTTATGCACTTACAGACTCAATGGTGGTCAGACAGCAAAAAATGATCAAAAGTGATGTTTCTTGGATATCCTTCCAAGCTGCAACAGGCAGGCAGGCAGTGGGCGCAGCTCTGCCAGCCTTTTGGTTGTTGTCAGGAGGGATCAAACCTCCCGTTGCTCTCCGCTTGCTGTGCTTCGCGGTGTTGGAGCGCAACAGCTGCATCCCTGGGGCTAAGCTAAACCTGCCAGTGCACGTGAGCTGTGCCCCTCCTGCGCTGGCCCTGGGACCTTACCAGAGCTCATGGGAGGCTGCCCCATAGGAAGCTGCACAGTGTGGGTGTGGGTCCCCAGCACCTCCACATCCCAGCACCGCAGCGCTCGCTGGTGGAGGTGCAGCCAGTGATACAATTGCTCAAAAAGGACCACAACTTGCGAAAGCCATTAGCCATATGGTTGGTTTTGACTGTTTGTGCAGAAAAGAAGATGCTTGAACGATGTGAATTGGGTTAAAAGTAACTAAACAATAAAGAATTTGAAAATTCTTGCATTTCTGATTTTATAGAGAAAACTTATCAGATGACTATTTGCTTGTACATATTGCTTTTCTTTTGCTGATTTCAGGGGGTTTATTAAGATGATAAAAATATCTAATGCTGAGCTACATTCTGTCTGTTCACTTTTAAAATAAATCTTTGTGTGGGTGTAATTTAGGCTGTGGGTTGATTAATACTCTCAGATTTGCCCATGGATAAGAGTATCCATGCAGCTACATTAGTTACAACAAATCAATAATGTGAAATATAATATCTTACTAAAGCACCCTTTTTTTCCCTAAAAGATATGTCAAATTACTGTGCTGTTGGACACAATATAGAGGTGTCAGATACCACCAAAATAGAGTCCTATCAGGGGTAAAAGGCAACAGCTGCTCTAGCTAGCTATTACAGAACTGTAATGAAAAACAATGAAGAAAATGTTACATCTTACATTGCTTGTAGACTCACCTCTTACACATATCTTTCCACACACTGCTAGAAAGCACAGGAATGGTTCTCACACTGCTATTGTCTTGAGTGAACTTGACTTCCCTTGACTTTTAGGAAAAACCCCACCTGAAACAATGAAATCAAGAGTTATTGCCTGCTAAAGCTGCATTCCTATGCTCTCATACGTTTCAGCACTGGTTTATGAGCAGACACACACACGTGCACACGCATTAGTCCCACTGGGGAAACAGGGTTATTTGAAAATAACCCACATAACTAAAAGCAAATATCAGCTTCTTAGAATTGTTTTTTAATTTGTATTACTTGAAATGCATCAGTTGCTAAATTTAAAATTATTGGTAAGTAAACAGTAAGTAGTATTATAGAGAGCCACTCTTCATAAAATTCTAATTATCCCTTTCCTATTTGTTGTGACATGCCCTCGTGCAGATTATGGGTTTGGACTGATGCCCAGTCTTCTACTTCAAAAATGCAAGGTAAGCACGAGAGGTTTGTACAACCTCCATCTGGGTCTCTGTGCATGGTCAGGACATTTGTGATGCTGCTGCAAGTGAAGGGAGCTCAGGCTGTCTCACCTGCTGCTTCTTACGCCTTCCCCTCACCCCAGGGCAATCGGCATTTCTCCCCACTGCACGCTCTGCAGACTGGAGCTCCTCCAGACTCTTGTTGATGGGCCAGTGAAGATCCCTACGGCAACACACTCCAAAATCATTCACAAAAGGCATTTCTCTCAAGATATACTCCATCAGACGCAGGCAGGATCCCCTCACTCAGGGCTGATGTCACCCACACAAGGGCGTCAGGTCGATGCACCATCAGTCACCATCCTGCCCTCGCATGGGAGCAGCTCCTGCTGATGTTCCCGCCCGCGCTCTGGGATTTTGGAAAGCGAAAACAAAACACCCCCCTCAAGCCTTCCAAGTTGCAAGTGGGAAATAAGGAAGAGAAAAGCACCAGTGGATTTGGGAGCATCCAAGTCACCAACGTCTCTTTCAAACGAGCGTGGGTATTCTGTGTCCTGTTTTTGTGTGTCTGAGCGCACGGGGCGCAGACCCCCCCCCAGCCCCGAGAGCCGTGGAAGCCCAGCTCCCAGGACACGGGGGGGGGGAGGGATCAGTGCCCCACGGCTGCGCCCGGTGCTGTGTGATCGGCGCTGAGGATACGTGTGCAATAACCACTATATTAGCTCCAACATTCCGTATTGTGTATTTAACCTCAAGGCAATTACCATTATCCAGCTTAGCCAAATGAATATAGTAGAAAAACATTTACAGTTGCCAGAGGATTAATCTTCTGAATGATGCATGGATTTTGAAGAAAATGCCTTTGATTTATATAATGCTATACTAGGGGATATAATTTCAATTAGTAATTGCTAATTTTGATTTAGTATGTTATATTATGGATATAGAAGTTTTATTATGGTTATATTATCCAATTTATTATGATTATATTTACTGTAATGGGAATATACATTAATCAATAGATACACTGATTAACTAGGGACTATTAACTACACTGCAACACTGGAATAAAACAATCAAGCCACTAACAGATACGGAGTATTTTCAGATGCTGCAAATGATATAGCTAATTCTGAATTTTACCCTGGAATAAATGCAAAACCAGGCAATGATTTTCAGGTTCAGGAATGTATATATCTGTTTTAACAGGCAGCATGTCAGATGTAGTAGCTAAGCTACTTACCCAGAGAGTCCCATTCTTCTCCACGTAGATGATTTATATATTTTCACATGAAACGTATCACTCACCAAATAGATTCTTTCAGCGTGTGATGTATACGTTCCACCTGTCAAGTACATTTTGATACTGTAATATATTCCACTGTCTTACTTCTTTCAGAGGAATCTGCTTCTAATTCTTTACATGCTCCCATTGTCAGAACGGTATCAATAGCATCTTTCATAAGGTTAGTCTCATGATGGTTGCACAAAACCTTTGCTTAGCCCTTTACATAGAGGACTGTAAGCAGCTGAGGTGCCCTGGAGCAATCAGGACCAGGTAATGCTTCCTCTCCCACTCTGCTCCTGGGCATGCCCCACGCTGCTGCCTGGCAGCATGGGAAGCTGCTAAAGAAATAGAGAGCTTTATCCATAAAGCTTTATCCATGCCCCGGTCCCGGTCCCTGATGAAAGGTGTAGAAAGCCGAAAGACTGAAGCCAGAGGGACAGGACCCCTAAACCCCCCCCTCCCCCCCCCCTCCCCCAAACCCTTAGGAAGGCTGCTTGTGAGCTCATTCCACTGTTAAGCTTACAAAAACATGTACCAAGTTAATGTGGGAATACAGGCTCTGTTTGGCTCTTTGGTTTGAAAGAACATCTGCAAAGCTTCCTAGAGGGCTCTGGCTGTCTGTTCCAAGTACAGTCTCAGCGGCACTCTACAGCCCT
The DNA here is from genome assembly GCF_023638135.1 of Falco biarmicus. Taxonomy (NCBI): domain Eukaryota; kingdom Metazoa; phylum Chordata; class Aves; order Falconiformes; family Falconidae; genus Falco; species Falco biarmicus. The sequence goes on from NC_079291.1 coordinate 106,937,169, forward strand.
GATGGACGGTGCTCCTGTGCCGGGTCAGTAAACACAGAGAGCTGGGAAAGGCCTCGCAGGATCATCTAAGAACCGCCTCGGTGCAGAGGCAATACAAGCATCCCTGGATGGTCCCTCTCTCTTCCAGCCTGTGAATTATTTTACACATGTAAGTCAAAAGAGCAGGACATTCCCAGCCATCAGATGGAAGGAAACTAGCGCCCGGCTGTAACAGCCACTGACAGCTCCAGTCACACCAGTAAGTGAAGGGTCATCCCCTTTTGCCCGTCTTCCTCTAGCGACCTTCTTCCAGAGTTGCATTTCTCAGGCTGTTTTCTGCTCAGGATCATCCGCATGTCCACCCATTGGAGCTGTAGCCCTCTGCGGATCTCCAGCATCTGCAGTTCCCTGGACAGAGACAGCCACCTCCCGCAGCCCGTAAAGACTCAAACAATGCCCCACAATCCCCAAATCTCTTTAACTGGTTCTCCAAAATCTTCACAACCTGCCTATGCAGCACATTGCACTCTCTCAACTCCCAACAGTCAAGAAACACTTCATAATATCCACCTTGCATTTTCTTTGCTGCAAAATTTACATCCTTTTGTCTTGCTTTTGTGGAGAGAGACAGAGGACAACAGGGAAATAGTTCCTTTGCCTATGGGATGGCTACTGTCATAGCTGAGACTTTCCTGTGCTGAAACTGCTTTTGCTCACAGATTATTTTTTTCTGACCTCTCCTCTTTCTTACTGATGTCTTTCAGAGTATCTCAGACTTGTCCATGTCTTTATCATTCCACGTTGCTCAGAACTGGAGGCAAAGTCAGACACAGACCTTACCAGTGTTAACTGAAACAAAATAATAACATTTTGTGACACAGGACACATCCAACCGCACATCCCAGCATGGCACATGCCACAACCCACCACATTGTTGGTCTGTATTTAGTTTGCCAACTTCAGCTACAGGTCTTCTGTCATTTTTAAGTCTAGCAGCATTTCCCCACTTTGTGCTTGGGGGCTGATATATCACTTTTATCTCTCCAGTCAACATCAGCACCCCACGGACAGCATCGGTGCACCCTACCCTGAGAACAGGGATGCCAACAGGGCAGCCAGGCTCTGAGATACAACCCAGATCAAGGTTCTTATAACCCATTTGCATCTCACCAGCATCCTCACAGCAGCAGAGCAGCAACCCACATGCTCCTTTCCATGGTGGGTGCTGCGGCTAACGTGCACCCGGGTTATTTTGCCTGGGATGAGAGGGGAGAGCAGACATTTGGCTGATTGTTGGATGATAGGCAACATGCAGGGGACTTACTGTACCAAAAGAGGAAAGGGAATTGTCACCGGTAGACATCGGTGATTACAAATCACGGCAGTGGCAGAGGGTCTCTGTCAGCTGAGACCAAAAAAAGTACTTTCAGCTCAGCAAAACTAATTGCGAAACTTTGGAGAAATGCAGGAGAGGACAAACGGCTTTCTGATTACCAAAACTGAACTCTTCGACTCCCCTTCCCCAAAGCAGATATAGAAACACAAAATGCATTAATGGACAGGATTTCCAGGGCCAAGTGCACCCGAAAAGCTACCATTTGCAGAGTAAGCAAAAGCGCTACTTAGCATATGAAGAGCATATGCAGCAGAGGAAAACAGAGGCTAGTCCAGCAATAAAGAAAAGAACAACCAAAACCCATCCCCAGAGTGTAGATTTGAAAACCATATGCCGGTTTCTAAGTAACCAGCCCAATTTTTCTGATGTGTTGAGGGCTGACTAGTTCCCACTGAAATCAATAGGAGATGCTGATTGCTCGGTACTTTTGAAAATCAGGCCAACTCTTCAGGAGCATAAGTAGGGGCCTGAAATGCCTGATTATGCCCCATTTGAAGTCTGAGCCTCGATACACAGCAATGTGCCTGCTGTTCAGAAACATGTCTCACAACATGCACATCCTCTGCAAGGATGAAAGAGGAACCCTCCCTGCGGCAATCAGGCTGGGGACAGAAACCTCTATTTCCACCACCACCACACGTTCCACCTCTCCCTGAAAAAAAATGGAACATACTATCTTCAATTATGAAAGAGGAAAAACCTTTTTACAGATGCTGCAGCACATTATCAAACACCGCTTGTTATATAATGCGGAGAGAAAGTAATGGGACCTTAAATCTGCAGGAAAATAAAAGCTGTGATGTGCATGTAACTGCGACCTGTCCTAATCTACTCATAGGCAGAAAGTAAGCCAAGAGGTGAGGAAAGGGTGAGGCAAACAGAAAGTCAGATACAAGCCTTACAGAATATATTTCCTCATTAAAAATTCCTCCAAATATTTGCTCTGAAGCTTTATCTTTCTAGCGCTGGCTACTGGCGTGCTTCAATAAGCACTTTGTCAGGGTCCTGGGCAGGTCCTGTGCTCGGCTCTTGTATCCTTCATTACCGTTCAGTGCCTAACAGCTGCATTGCAAAACACATCGCATCCTTCTGTGAGCACCTTCCCACCTGATGCATGCTCTGGCATCTGTAAGTAGTGATTTACTGTTGAATCACACAACAAAACTGACTGTATCCTTTATAAATTCATAAATCCCGAGTAGGACAGTTTTCCTATTATGGCTGCAGTATTGTTTCAGCGGTGTAACCCGCATTGCTGAAGGAGACACCATAAATCGTGAGGCTGTGAAATCCATTGTATTTATATATGAGGCTGCTTTTGGTCTCCATTTCCTAGTCACAAATAAACTGAGATCTTTTGAGTTTGCCACAGGGATATTTATAGATTGCAAATAGTGACACGTTAAATCAATTGGCTCCTATATTTTCTCCGGGATTTTTTATTGTTTCCTGCAAGTCAATGAATATACATCCTACAGACTCTTCTCCATGTGGAGAAAGTCTGGATGAGCTTAGTCTTTCTTCACTCTTCTTTTATGATTTATACATGTAAAGCCGTGCCCTTCTAGCAGCAGACAGCAGCAGCATGAAGAACTATTTTTATTATATTGCTTTTTTATTTGTCACTTTTCTGTCTTCTACCTACTAATGCCTCTCCTTGATGTTATTTATATAACATAATCACAGAAATCCCTATTATAGCATTTATAATAATGATCAGCCAAAGTATTTTTCGAGAGTTTTTGGCAGTACCATTTATCTAGGATGTGGTCCTGGCGCAGGACCAGACGTGTTAGACACGGTCCCATCACAAAACGAGGGTTTGCCCAAATCCATTTGCCATAGAGTACGAACCAGTACGCAGGAGCTGCAGCTAGATGGTGGTATACTCTCCTCGGGTCCCCAAAAGTTCAATATCCATAGTTTTAGAGGACCACACTAGGGAAGATCTCCCACTACAAAATCATGCAAAAAGTTGAGAAGAAAATTAAGTCCATGAAACTTACCTGAGCTGTGTGCCAGCAGAGCAAAGGAAACTTCTGTCTTTCTAAAACAAATCAAGTATGCTTGGGAATGGAGTCACTCTATAAATGTAAAATGAGACAAGATAAAAAAACCAACATAAAGTGTATCAGCAGCTAACTTGATGGAAACAACAGCAAAATAAATGAATGTCTTCTTCTGCCAATTGTACCTTTAAGTAGTGGACATTCAAACCCAGGATCTATCTGTACACTGTATATGCTTTGGGATACTGATACAATTGTCAGGTAGTGCGCATGTACTGGTTTGTGGTGCTGTGGGGCACATTCAGGTTCCTAAAGAACAAACCAACCAAACAAACAAAAAACCAAACCCAAAACTTTCATTTCTTTATTTTCTTCCCTGGTGTGGCTATGGTGCCAAAAGGGCATATCGGGATTTTCTCTAAGTTCAGCTCCATCCCAGGGAAGTTCTGCAGTAATCCTGCCAACAGCAGCTATATCAGCCAAACTAATTCACTGGGTGATGATGAAAAACTAAAGTGTTTGGAAAGTGGTGGTTCTTTCTTCTTTTTCTTCTTATTCACATGTTCAAAATGGCAATAAAGATCCAGGATTTTTATTTTGTCTTGTTAAAGCAAATGCATTTATGCTAAAAGACTTGAAAAAAATTCTGCTTACTGCTGAAATCACTTTATGTTCAAATTACTAAAATATGAGAAATGAGTTGTTGAATAACGTAGCTTATCCTTCTGCTTTGAATTATTTACTGCTTTCCTGCAGTACTTAGTAAACCTTACAAATAATTCTATAACTGACTACAATCATATTTCTACACATGAATTTTTGTGTCCAGATTTTGCCTTTTCTGTATACAGACTTGAGCAGGATGTCTGAAGAATATCTAGAGCCCCAACAAAGACACACCCATTTAAAAAGAAGGCAAAAAGCACTACAATTTCTTCTGTGTCTGTCAAAACCAGAGCTCCACATTATGCAGGACACCAGTGATGAATAGGAGGAGAAACAGAGTGCAGTATGTGCTCAGGTTAAGTGAGAAGTGATTAACATGTTTTCTCAGTCAGATTTTGGCTGGTTTGAAGCTCTAGTAATCGTCTGGTATTTGATTAATCCTTTTGTTTCTAGAGCAATGGTTGTAAAGATCAGAATTTAGAAAGGACTACAAATGATGCAAGATTAGCAGGCCTCTAACTCGTCATATAAAGGATAAGCTGTTAGCACGGTATAAATAAGTGCAGCGACACAGGAGACTGGGAAAGCCTGAAGATACTGAACAGGGAGCAGCAGCACCTCTCCAGGCTCCAGCAGTCGTGCCATGGCAGCGGGGTGCAGAGGGCTCCCCTTGCCTGGCACAGCTTCCCGGCTCCACACCAGGAAGACAGCACCGTGCCAGGAGGGGGAATAAAACTCTTCCCCATGGTGGGCAGCAAGGGCAAGGCTGCAGGACAGGAGTGGGGCTCATCGTGGTGCTGCCCCTGCCAGTGTGGAGCAGCGGGGGCACAGCTCACAGAGCCCAGCCACAGGCGTCTTCACTCTTTAGACACTATTTTGGTTATTAAAAGCCAGCACAGTTCACCAACAGAACACTTTGAAAGAGGGTCAGGAATTAATAACATCAGGGAAGTGTCCTCTTATTGCGACCTAAGGCATATTAAGGCACCTCACTGTCCGAGGACCCACCAGCCCTGCTGTTCCCACAACCAAGAGCTCTGCTGACCTTCCAGCAGTTCCTACAGAAAGAAGTTGGAGCAGATGTTGCAAACTAAAATGATCAGAAACTGATTTGGACTTAAATATAAATCCCAAACATTTCTCCTACCTAAAAAAGAAAATCTGCTGCTGTTTATCTTCTTCCCGGAGAGCAGGGCTTTGAACATCTTACCCCTAGCTCAATACAGCTCTCATTAAAATTCTCATTAAAATTTAAACTGTTACAAATGATCTTTGAGTCCCTACCTCTGTTTTATTGTCATTCATCCCAAGCACACACATCTCTTTGTAGCGTGTAGTAGGCTCGGGGAAAAGCGAGCAGAAGCAGTGGTAAAGCTGTTGCTGTAAGTACGATATAGTTCCTTAATGCAGGAGAAACTGGAGGGTCCTAAATAGCTCTGTGTCTTACCTCAGGGGGACATAAACCCAACGGTCCCTGCCTGCCCCCCTGCACCACTGCTCTGGTTTCAGGGAAGCAAGGTGTGTTGAGGGCATCAAAGAATGAAAACGAACAGCACGTTCAGTTTCTTGCCGAAATAGCTGTGAGCTACTTGTAAGAAAAGATGTGATGTTTCTGTGGTTGCCTACACAAAAAGCTTTGCTTTGGTTCTAACTAAATTAATGGAAACAATTTAATCAGTGTGAAGGCCAAGCTGGTCTGCTGTTCTAAAGGTTTATCTTTTGCTGAAGTAATTTTCCTGCCTGGTGACAGATCAAAGAGGCCAACAGTATCAGCAGAGGATGTCCTGGAGGAGACAAAAGAGAACTGCCAGTGGAGACAGCATGGGAAGACAGAAAACAGCATCGTGAAGGCTAACAGATGATGGAAGAGAGCTGGGGAGTAGGGAAAAGCCTTACAAATTCTGAGAAAATATAAAGCAGTCAATAAACAAATGTGGTGGGTGGGTGGGTGGGGGGAAGGACAGCAGGGGAAAAAGAGGAAAACGAATAAAGGGAAAGTAGAAACAGCAGTTTGATTTACCAGGTGGTGGTCTGTGCTACAGACAATACCATTGCACTGTAGATTCGTTTCACCTAGGAGCTAACACGCAGTGGAAGTCACTTGTTCAGAGGCTGATTGGTTTTGAGTATCCAGCGAGAAGACAGAAGTACCTGGACACATTGCATCCCTTTTTAAAACATCAATGGCCTCTAGGAGAGCTGGGAAGTTAGCACTACCCAGGAATAACTCAAATGGCCTCAATCTCTCGCCTACTCCCAGCGAGCTCCCAAGGCAGTGCGCATGGAAGGCATGTAGCACAGCAGAATTCCCATCTATGCTGAAGCAGATGCAGACATTTACATGGGAAGTTTCAACTTCAGTTGGTGTATTTTACCAAAACAACCCAAAAAGTAGAACGACAAAAATTACAGTGTGCCCGGTGTTCTGCAAGAACAAATGCAGTAGCCTCCTGTTGGGTTTGGATGCACGTCTGCCCACTGGGAGGGTCGATCCTTCCTCCTGAATGTGTCCTGACTCCCATCCACTCTCTGCTGCAACCATCTTCTTCCCAGCACTCCCAGTCAGCACCAGAAGCTCCAAGGACAGCCATCCCTTTGGTTTCCTGCTGCTCTCCTACGTGCACGCAGAAGTGCGGAGGCAGCAGGGGCTCAGCACCTCTGCCCCCCCCCACCCCCCACCCCCTGGCCCTCTGCCTCTTCACCTGTCGGGGATCTCCGCCTGTGGCAGACACAGACACTAAATGCTGGGCCCAAAAAAGGGCAGGGAAAGTGAATGCAGTTTGAATTTTGGAATGACTTTTTAGCCCTGCCCTTCCCAGAGACAGTGCAGACACCTTCAGGTCTTCTAATTGCAGACCTCAAAACTCTAATCTCATCTCCCAACAGTCCAGAGAAATTAGCTACTCTGCAAAGCTCCAAAACGCAGCAATTAGACTGAACCTCCTTTTACAGTCCCTGCTAGCAACTGATCTCTGCTGGAAAAAATACTTGTATCTCACACTTTTCCCCAGGTATTTGTAGAGTACAATAGGAGGCAAAAGGCAGAGGCACTTTGAACCAAAAGTACTTTGCACATGCGCTGTTGTGCTCAGCTCACACAGAAATTTCATGTTTAGGTCAAGATGTTTTGATGAAGAGGCAAAGCGATCTGTTGCAGGTAGAGAAGCAAACCACTGAAAACCCAGGGAGATGACAGAGCCGAGCCTCCTGAGCTGCGGTGCTGTGCTCGAAGCACAACCTTTTTGCTAAACGGATCAGGGGAAAGGTTGCCTGCCTTACCCTGCCTCGAAGCAGCCGATTTGAACACCACCGTATCTTTTCATACAGGCAAGAAATTAGGTCAAAACTTTCTAGGAAATTTCTGCTGCCTATTTTAGAACATGGTTCAAAAGATCAAAGGAGAGAAATTCTATAGAAACCTGTATGCAATCTCATGTGGAAATGAAACATTAACAGGAAGAGATCTTGTGACTGAATACCGCTGAGCTGACATCCAGGGGCTTACCTTTTTAAAAACCTCAGTACAGCTCTGCAGCAGCAGAATTTAAGGCAAAGAGAGTGAGTAAACTTAAAACAACCCTTCCATCAGTGCCCACCCCAAGGACAGAAACACCATTCATCCTGTTAACGTTATGGCATCGTTTCTCCCTGCTCCCATCTCCACCAGCAACTTGGCTGCAAAGAGCCACTTTAACCTTTTACCAACAGTAACAAATCTTACCCGAGCAGTGGAGTTTTTATCAGTAGTTAGAGCTCCTCGCTCATGTTCGGTATTAAAGTATTCTTTCTTCTAAAGCACTATTTTGATTAGATGATCTCTTCCCTGAGAAAAAAAAAAAACAACCAACCAACAACCAAAAAACCAACACTTAGGGCCAGATTTTTAAAATGCTATTAGGTTCCTGCTTAATTTAAATGCGTAACAGCAAGCAACTCAGCCTAATTCTCTACTTGAGCACACAGTCTCCTGATTTATACACACAAGTGGAATAGCTTTTGCAGATGCATATTTTGCCTCTTGTTTTCTCCTCCTTGTGTCTAAATAACTTTCCTTACGATTTTCTCAATTCAGGCTTAAATTACACAAACTTGTTTAGTGCACAGACTGCACTGACCCATTTCCTCCAGTTGCTTTGAAAGCAGAGTTCATTGGACTCCTTTTATCCCAAGTCATCTTGTGGTGCAGGAGTTGTGGGCCAGTCCTAGTCTGGGAGAGAAACCTGGGTCTTGTTGCGAGTCAAGGCAGGGGGAGCAGGGGGTTTAACTCCACACATCGTTAACTCCTCCCAAACAGCCAGAGGGAACACTGAATCTCACAGTAAGACGGCTTTTATCACTGAAATATTTTCTTGCATTTTCCACGCTGATCTCTCCATAGATTCCTTTGATTTATGAGGTCATTTGTCTGTTGACAATTGATTGAATTAACTACTCTAGAAGAGCATTTCTGTCCCAGAGCAGGAAAGGTTTTTTTAACCCCTTTGTGATAGCTGTAGTTGAAACAAGTGGTTGGACATGTGGTTCATCTCCATATGATGGTTAAATTTCAAAACATTCCATAGATACATAACTTCCTTCAGAAGATTAAAAAGAGACAAAGATCTCCTTGATCAATGAATACTAGGGTTTTGCACAGAAGAGAATAGCAGGTTTCAGGATGTAATATTAGACAATATGTCCTAAGCATGTAATTACTGGTGATTGTGATGTATACTGGGATACAGCTGGGCTAGGATCAGTTTCCCAAACATTTCCATCTGACCATGCAATTCTTCCTAAAAGGACACCAGAAAATTAAGCTCCTACTGAGAAGGAGATTGTCACCTGAGGATAGCAGAAATGTATGAAATAACATGGATCGGACACTAATCCTGCAGCTTTAGTGGTGCACAGACCCCAAAGCCACAGATTAACACTCTCCTGGACTGGGGCTGTGTGACCTGAGCAGAGACAACTCCCAGTGCTGTGGGCAAGCAGGGACTGGGCATCGAAGAAATGCCGAAGGGGGTGTCCTAACGCCAACAGGCTTGTGTACAACTTTGTGCGGTCTGCTTCACAAGCTTACAGCCCTAGCTCAGCCATGGGGAAGAGGACCCAAAAGAAATGATTGTAGAGTGTAGGAAGCACAAACATTTCATTCTCACGGCTACCGCAGACCACAGAACACCACCAGCGCGGTTTGGGCAGCCACTGACGACGCAACCGAGGCTAAGGGGTCCTCCTAGTCTTCCTGGTAGAACATTGCTCAGTTAAATGCCTTCACTTATATATTTTCAGTAATGTATGGATTAAATAATAACAGAAAGTGTCAGCCCAGAGCAGCTTCACCTGGTAATGACCCTTGTTCATACTGGGGTCCCCACCAGCGGGGAACCATATCTCTGCTTCCTTAAATCTCAGCAACTTACCCTTGAACGAGACTTGTCCTTGCAGGTTGGATTCTTAATTGCCATGGTGTTCCTGTTTCTTAACGCCCTTAAACTTAACAGAATTTCAACACTTACATTCTTGTCTTTCATCTATTTCTGTAAAATTAGTTCTTGGCAATATCTTGGGTTTTCTGGCATTGATTCTCTTTTTTTCTTTTTCTCTTTTTTTTGTTCACAGCTCACTCCCAAGGCCAAAACTCCACAGGCAGGGTTTCTACCAATTTTAGTTGGAGTTTTCACCTGATTAGAAGCTGCAGCAGAAAGTTTTATGATCACACACAGAGCATGAGGTTTCAGCTTCTCCTGATGCATCACTATTTCCAGATTTGATTTTTGTCCAAAGCATGCATTCCAGGTTGGAATTAATAACCAGTTTATTATCAAAACTCTCTGTAAAGGAGAAGACATTGAAATAAAAATGGTAAAAAATTCTTCCCCTCAGATTAATATTGAGGTAACTTGAAACACTGTTTTTTATTTGTTTATGTTTCTTATTTGGCCTGACTGTATGACACACCAATATTACTTTTTAATCACAGCATCTAATCACCGAATGAAAATATTTCTTGGTAATGCATAACAGTTTTCTCAGCTGAAAATAAAATATAATGTTCATCTGCCTACAATATTTAGAGTAAATAAAAATGAAATACTCTATTGGGATTACACCATATGAGATGATTGGAAATGCTGGCGTGATTTGACATGTAACAGCCCACTTTGCTGTTATTAGCAGGCTGTGAAATCATATAAAAATAATAAAACAGAAGAAAAAATAATGAGTTTCACAAGAAAAATGCACTTTTTGATCTTTTCTCAAAAAGTAACGTTCTGTTCTGCATTTTGTCCCACGCCACTTTTAGAGTTGTTAAGGAGAAGCTTTTTCACAAACTGCACTAATTAGTGCCATGGTCTAACCCAGCAGGCAGCTAAACAGCACACAGCCCCGCCTCCCCACCCCACCCCCCCTCGGTGGGATGGGGGAAACAATCAAGGAAAAGGTAAAACTCGTGGGTTGAGATAAAGATAGATTAATAGGACAGCAAAGGAAGGGAAAATAATAATAATGATAAAAGAATATACAAAACAAGTGAAGCACAAAGCAATTGCTCACCACTCACGGAGCGATGCTGAGCCAGACCCCAAGCAGCAGGATGCCACCCCCCCCACCAACACCCCCCAGGTTTTTGTTCAACATGATGTCATACGGTGTGGAATATCCCTGGGACCAGTTGGGGTCAGCTGTCCTGGCTGTGCCCCCTCCCAGCTCCTTTGGCCCCCAGCCCCCTCGGTGGCAGGGCAGTACGAGAAGCTGAGAAGTCCCTGACTTAGCGTAAGCCCTGCCCAGCAGCAACTAAACCATCAGGTGCGACCAACGTTACTCTCGCCCTAAATCCAGAAGCACAGCACTGTACCAGCTACTAGGAAGAAAATTAACTTTATCCCAGCCGAAGCCAGGACATCATTCAGTAAAGTAATGAAACCCTTTGCAGACCAAGCCTAACCGAACCAAAACCTAATGGGCAGTTAGATCCTAACTAGATCCTGGTCCCTAACTACTGGCTTCTTCAGCATCCACCTCTATCAGACAGCTCAACCGGTGAAGTTTCAGTGCAACTCCAACCAGGGTTTAGCTCCACCACACACCCACATTGTGACCAAATGGAGACATTGTCCCACAACCCCACAGGTGGTCGAAAATCCTCCTGGGGCAGCTGAGATGCTGAAGGTAAGGAAACCAGGGCCACTGATAGACATGGCGCTTTGTAGCTGGGGACAGGCCCAGACATGGTGCACACTGCAGACTGGATCCATGGATCCAGCCCCTTGGATTGAACAGGTCTCTTCTGCCTCTCTGGCCAGCCTACAGGGCATAGTGCACAGCAGAACAGCTCCTGGGGGGGGTCCACCTTTGCCTGTTCCCTATCCAGATGTTTAGGAGGTGAAGATGGACAGTCGTCAGTCTTTGATTCCTTTTGCAGTCTGTGCTGTCCAAGAATTGAATAATTTAACTGTATCACCCTTCACTTACAGATGAGTGCCTGTTGGCCCTACAGCATGGGAGCCAAGGAATGAGGAAGAGAAATATGGTGGAAACCGTCCCAAATGAAAATTGCAGTGAATGATCAACAACACACTGAAATCACTACAGCTGAAAACATATCTTCCTTCCACCGAATACTCTATCCATTAGAAGGAACTTAAGTTTCACTGGCTCTCAGGTATTTTCTCCCAGCTGAGAGTTTTAGACAAGATGCGGGTTACAACACCCCCATGGAAGTCTTACGGAGTTATGGCCCTACTCCTTTAAGCCAGCTTTTGGGATGGACATTGCGCATCATAAAATTAACTTCTTTTGAGGTATTTCTGTTTGTGTATTAAGACAATATCTCATCCTCCAAAGAACACATACACAGAATTTTGCTTCACAAATTCTTGAAGTATTTTCTGTGGAAATTATTCAAACTTTCTAAATATGACAGAAAAGTCTTTTGCTTCACGGGTCTGAGTATAAAGCATACTAGGAGCTACAGAGACCTGCTACCTGAAATCAGAGGAAGCACTTAGTTTTCACAAGCTAAACTGAACTGGCACATCTGTCAGGTGAGGGCACATCCAGGAGGATACCCAGCTGCTGAAGGAGCTTATCTGGACAGACAATCATTTCCCACCTGCACTGGCCAAAGGCTCCAGCACCACCGGAATAAATGCCCTCTAACCCGAGTAGCCAACAACAAAGAAAACCAACCCAGAATATTTCTGTAGGATAAAATGGAAACAGTCTCTTTTTTAAAACCATTGCATTCTCTCTCACGTCAGAGACGTTTCAACAACGTTTTGTGAAAGCACACAAAGTCACTCGGTTTGAAAAGCACCACATTAGTACATTCTGGCTTTCAAACATACATTTTCCCCAAATGATCATTTTTATGCATGCAGATACTTCAAAGGGAAAGATTAGAAGAAACAATGCTTCTTATTCCTCCCGTATTTTATCTATCATCAGGATGGTAATCTTTAATACCAAATGCAACTTCTGCTTCAGTCAGCGCTGAAGCAAATGAGTATTATCTGCTGACAAACATCACTATTTCATCAGCAGCTCCTCTGCTACATTTGGAAGCTCCTGAGGGAGTCACTACTCCCACCCTGAGCCTGGCTAGTGCATTAGCCCTGGCAAGACCGCAGCAAAAGTCATATGAGCAAAGGTGCTCAGAAATGGAAATCGCTCCATGAGCTTTTAATGCAAATAAGAAGAGGTCAGTCAAAACAAGCACCCACAGGAAACTAATTGGAAGCAAAACGTGGACTCAAACGATAAAATACAGCTCAATTTTTTACAGCTTGATGCTCGCATGCATTTATTTCGAACATCCAAGGGCAACAGTACAAAAACCTCAGCCTAAGCAGCTGGTTTGCACTTTTCTTCCTGTCTGTAGCGATACCCTTCAAGCACAAAGAATCAGCCTATAGGACCTGAACACACATTAGATACGATTCTTTTAGACACAATAACAGTTTTTACAATTTGGGAAAAACATACAGACATTTCTGAGGATGAGGGCAAGCCAAGCCACGTGGTGATGTACTCCCAGTTAGGACCCACAAGCAGCACAGAGAATGGCATTTTGATTAGGACTTTTAATAGGCCTAGTTTGCTTTAAAGATTTACAAGTTTTGCAGTGAACCTGTCTGACGGTGGGACTGCATTACTTGAGCAGATGGAGGGAACTGGAGCTGGAGGCTCGCGCCCAACCTGGAAGTGCAGGAAGGCACCAAAGCAGCAAACAGCAACTGCACCAAGCTGCAGGGCTTACAGCTCCCTCCATGGTCTGCAAGATCAAGAGGAATTCACATAATTCTGTGAATTCTTCAGAAATTGTGGAAATTATTTCAAACCTCAATACAGACCTCTGTTTGACAGCTGACCTATATCTATGTTAGAGCCCAACCCAAGACATGGAATTCTCTTACACAACTCAAATGCTTGTAAGTGAAGGTGTGCGGCTCCGGCTGCCCCTGCCCTTCCAGCAGCATCTTCTCCCTTCCTTGCTCCTCCTGGACAATTATAAAGAATGACTGGACTGAAGCGCTGTCAGGGCACAGAAAGAAACCACCTCTGTGTTCTGCCACTAAGTCATGAGCCAACTTTCCTGCAGGTGCACACGTAACTATTAAAAAAGGAAAATTCGAGCAACATGCTGGCACAGCTCTCCTTTGGAGAGGTCACAAGCCGCTCTCCTTTCCAGCAGGTGAAAATCGTGCCAAGAGAAGGGGACTAAGCACCTGCAAAATACTGACTGATCACGGTGAATATATAAGCATCTGTTTTCTGTGCCAGATAATTGGGTCCTTGGGAAGCAAACTAAAAACATGAAGAAAATATCTAAAATTCAGATTTTGTTTTATGCCACTCCGTTTTTGCCAGCAATCATTTTATGTAAGAGCAGTGACTGAGTGCAGATGCAATTGTAGTTGTCCTGTCAAGCAACAATCCATATTTCTTGGGTTCTATTCCACTCTAATGGGCATCGTTTCCCACAGATCACGATGTCAGAGCACTAGCATTTTTTACTGTAATATCTTTTTTTTCACCTCTTCTTTCTCTCTGCACCCACTGAAATCTGTGTGAACACCTGAAAATATGTATGACCTGGCAGATCTACGCTGGGGCTCCTCACACATCAGCAGTCTGCCTAAGGCATTGTGTCCAAAACTGAACATCATTATAAGTTATCCAACTAGCTGATAAAATGTTACTTCATTTTTGTTTCTATGCATTGATTTCCCCCTTGATGTGACAGCCCAATCTCCCACTCACTCACTGTCAGTTTCTGTTTTCCATTTGATGCTGACATTCAGTCACTCAGTCTTTTCAGTATATACCTTCCTTAGCATTAAATGTACACTTGCTATGAGTTTGGCATGCTGAAATTGCTCAGGAAAACTTTTTTTCTTTAGTTTAAAAATAATCTAAAATATTTCTTCATTGTTTAAGGTAGTCACATCCCCTTGGAGAATTACATCATGCTGCCTTTTATATGTATACTGTATACTGCAAACAAGTAATGTTGTATATATTTATATTACAGATATCTGTATTTTATGACTTTTATATATATAAAGCCAAAATCCTCAGTGACTACCTGCAGCCACTATGGATCCCTGAGCACCCAGCAGAAGCCTGCACTCATCTGCTTGCCAAAGTCCCAGGAAGGTAAGCGCCCACCTTCACCCTCGATGTCTCTAAAACTCACTAGCAGACCTAACTGGAAAGACACTTTCTTTCCTCAGCTGAACAACCCATGAACCTTAAGGCATATGTTTTTGCTGCGATTCAAACTGGCAAACAAGGAGGCATTGCAAGTCACCTGCAGGTAATCGCATCTTAACAGAAAATCAGCATTCATAGACCAAACATCATGTATTTGATTTGATGTTTCAATTTCTTGCAGAAAGCTGGGAATGGATAGAGCACTGACGTGATTGCCAGAGTTGACTGTTCTCTGCATGGTAAAGTTGCTCTAATATGTTAAAGCATTACACTCAGACTTTTGGATGACGGGTTTTCTGTCAGTGACTGATGTTCCTTCCTTGAGCTTTATATCTAAGTAAAGCTTCTGAGACGGTCTGTCTTTCTGGACTCCAGTTACCTCAGCCCAATCATTCTCTGAATGTTTAAAGCTCTCCTGACTCTTTATACAAGATAAAGGGTCTGGGCATCTGAGGACCAGATTCAGCTTGGCTGCTGAGTTCAGTTATCCGGCGCTGGGAAAGCATCAACATCACAGTTTGTCTTAAAACAATAATAATAATAATAATAAAAATTAAAGAAGGAGCAGGTGCTCCCACTCCCCACTCCCATCCTGACAGACCTTAAAAAGCCTCATTTTCTGGGGGATAAACATTGAGTGAGTTTAAGATGGTTAATTCCTTTATATTCCATTTTCTAAACTTTCTATAACAGTCAGAAATCTTTCTCGAGGGAATAAGCAAATTGAACTCTTTCTCGTAATCTCATAATAAGTGCTTTAGGTAAGTTCTGCTCACTCTCTGCTTCTTAAGGGGTACTTATCACATCCCAGCGATAACTCCTACACATCCTCTTCAAAACAGTGAAAGATGACACAGTGCAGTTACGCTGGACAGTGTTACGGTGGACAAATAGTAAGTGTAATTGGAAACGATGGTTAAGGTAACTGTCAGATCAGAGAGCACCTTATCGGGAGCTGAGTTACAAAACATATCTTCATTAAACAGTGACTTGCCCCCACAACAGCACTTTTCAACATTTCTATATGAAACCACTGTCAAAATTTTAAGCTGGAAAATATGGATGAATGTCCAAGACTTTCTCTTAATGGTTTGGGGGATCTTTGGGTTTTGGTTAGGTTTGTTTGTTGGTTTTTTTGTTTTTGTTTTTGTTTTTTAACGTTCTGCAATCACTTAGCACTTAAAAAGTACTTGTTAGAAGAGGAAGAAGAAAAAAAAAAAAAAGATCAATTTCCCTGGTACAAACCTTTTGGAATTTTTAGGAAAGAGTGTGCTATACTGGACGGTTTGAATTTTGTATATGTGAGTGCGTGAGCATTGCATAATCCCTTGTTTGCAGTTTCTAAATGACAGATATGGTCAGTATTACTCTTGTTGCCTGTAGCTACAGGTTGTCAAGAGAGAGGAAATGGCAACAGTCAGGCAAACAGCAAAACAGTCACATCCAATAAGCTGCTATTACTGTCCCACTTACACAAACCCAAGCAAAGACGAGCACTGCAGTCAGGCTGCAGGGAGATGCACTTCTTTACGGTGGTGGGCAGGACAAGCAGAGTGCTCTGAGAGGGCTTGCAGTCTGGACGTGACCATTACTCTACTCCAAAATAGCCTGAACTATGATGTGGCATGTGGCATGCCAGAAAAAACTCAGGTTTTGTAGAATTGCTCACAGGGATATGCTTCCTATACAGAGACCCAGGGTGAACAAGAGTTCCTGTCGCTGCTGCTGGCAACCAAGCCCAGCCAAGGATGTGCTGTTTGACAGCAAAAGAGATTTCTATCGTGGCGCTCCCAGCCTAAGGAAAACTACATTTTAACTCTTAACCAAAGGACTGAAGGTCAGATCGTAAAAGAGCTGGTATTCATAATTGTGAACACATTCTAAAAGAGTTCCCTGCATATGGGCTGAGTACTTCTGAGTTTCTGACCACAAAACCAAACACTAAATTTTTGTAAAAGCTGTAATGCCTCAAGCCATGCTGCAGCCTATATTAAAATATCTTTTTAATATTTCAAGGTTTTCTCAGTGCCAAGCTATTAAATGTGTAGACTGATTTCCTCAGAGCAAAATCCCTCCCCAAAAACCCAGACAGAATGTCAGTCAAAATAGTTAATTACTAACCAAAAAAAAATCCCAGTAACTGACTGCATGGACTTTAATTTTATGAGATAGCGTTATCCTTATGAGAGCTCTCCAAGCTGAGGCTGGAGAACAAGGGCTCCCTCAACACGAAAGCTGTTTCCAAACCCCAGCAGAGATGGTAAGGCTGAATTTAGCCTCACTTTCTGCAAGAAAAGTTCAGGTTATGTCCGTAAAAATGACTGAGAAATAGGTAACAACAAAAAGGGGAGGAGGGTCTTATAGAGGGGAATTTGCAAAAAGCTACGGCTGAAACGGCTTTGGGCCTTTCATCAGAAACGATCACTAGGAGGTGAACAGTTCAGCAGACTGCTAGCTATAACAAAACACCAAAAAAGCATCTTAAAAGTGGCTGTTATACAGAATTCTTGCATATTCTTTCTTCCCTGCCCAGCAATAATTGGTCTTGAACCCGGACCAGTGGCAACGCAAGGCTTCTGCGCCGGCCGGCCAGTGATCTCACAGAGAACAGCAGTGCCCATTGCCGGCATTTTATCTCAAGTTCCACACCTGGATTTTTTTCTAGTGGCCCCATATTTCTGTAAGACTCACCAGGAGGGTGTTTTAAAACTGTTGTTAAGGCTCAGAGTTGTGGTGGAAAGCTCCAAAGTGTAACACAGCATAAACCCGGCCGTGTCGAGGCACAAAGCCCAAAGGCTGCTTGAAAGGCTCCACCAGCTCCCTGCTGCAGAGGCGTGTGGGTCTCAGCTCCTCCGGGTGGAAGGCTCCCACCCTGCAGTGCAGCCCCCTGCTCTGCCCGTTGGCATTCATCTGAGGTCAGCACGGGAAGGGGACAGGACCTGGAAGGGTGATGCTGACATTCACACGCCGTACCCATTGCCTACAGCACTCGCGTCGGCCATCCGTGATGCTGCTGTTCCAAGGGTCTGGCTGCAAAGCATTCCAAAGCAAAGAGGAAACTGCCGTACCGAAGCTAAATAAAGTCTGTTCTTTGAAAATTTAGAACTGAGACAGACAGACCGTGGCACTCCCATAGCAAACAGAGCAGCATACGTATTGCGGCGGTTACCGCAGCATGTGGAGTGATGCGAGGACAGTCTTGGCTTCACCTGGTGGGCACTGGCAGGCAGATTTTCCCCTAATACAGAACTCACTTCCAGATATATCTGTGTGTCTCGCTCAGTGTCACCTTCCTTTTCTCACAGATGTTGGTTTCCAAGTGTTTAAAGGTGAGGTTTTGCCTAGGTGTCCATGAAGTAAGCTAAGGAGATTTCGAGTAACTCCCCCCCTCCCCCCTCTGTAAATTACCCAGAGGCTGGATAAGCTGAAGCAGCTCTTAGTAGAAGCAGCCTAATATCTTTAGAATTTTGCTAGTCACAGCATCAGGCAACTTCAAAAGTTAGGAGCTGTTTATCCTCTCTTAGTTACGCTTTTTGGTTCAGCATGGATTTTTTTATTGTTTCCTTAACAATTTGACATACATCCAGAAGTTAAAAATAGCAAACTGATAGTGCATCCATCAGCAGTCTTTTCTAAAGAAAACTGCACATACTGAAGTCCTATGCAGTGATATGCCAAGTCTATACCCTGTCCTCTGCTGGAGTACCACTAATTTTGCCCGCTTTTCTGCTCCCTGCCCCCCCCATCTTTTATTGCAAACTAACTACTTAAAAGCATGCCCATGTTTTACTGCACAGGTGGTCCTTCTCTGTATTTACTTACAGTGTTGCCTGCACTGAGTGGAAAACTTTGAAGTACTTCAAGATGTATTTTTGGTCTGAAAGTTTGTCTCTGGAAACTTTAATGGAGACACTACATACAGATAATAAACAATTAATGCTCAGTGCTAATGTGATTGACATGCAAAGATGTTCTCAGAACTGGGAAGTTTCTCCAGCTGGAAGCTCACTGTAAAAAAATTTATACCTCTGCTCCATTCAGCGGCAACTGAAATGATGTGGGACTAATAAGTGGCAGGTTTAATTACAGTTAGTTACTTCATTAAAACAGCTGTTAATTTAAAGTGGAGGGAGAATCTATTCTTTCGGCTGCCCACCAGAAGCGCTCCCCACAAAAGAGGAGAGGCAGCAGTTCTGGTTATCAGCTCAAATGATTGCTTGAAAGGTATACAGGGGAGAAAATCCACACAAGGAACTGCAGAGGAGATCCTGTTTATAGCTGGTACCTCAGATAGATTCCATTAGGAAAAGACTGCCAAGAAATATTTTAAACTCCCAAGAAAACTTTAAGCAAAAGCAGAACATCTTGGACAAATCACTTGGAATTTTTTTTGCAACTCCTCTAGCTCACCACGCCATCCTAGCGGCCTTCCAGGCGATGTCGTTCTGTACTTCATGTCACTGTTCTCCTTTATGACCAAGCTATATATTTTAGGTAACAAAGCAGGTAATAGTTCTCCTCTGTTGGCCACTGCAGAGAATTTACAGAGCTCCATAAAACAGTTTACTGTGGGATGTACAGTTTGGGCATGGACGCTGGCTCAGAGAGAGACCGAAGGTAGAGAGACACTCCACTGACCTCTCAGCGGTGCTGTGCTCCTGCTTTGGCAGCATATCCAAGTAACAAGTTTTCAAGTTTTTGGTAAAAAGAACATACTTAGAAACAGGATGGGGGAAAAGTCCTAATGAAATCCCATTGAAGCCAGTTCAGACCACCAAAAACATACAGCAAAGGACATTTTTTTGACCAGAAGATTTCAAGATTTCAAACAACGGTATCTACCGCGTAAAGTTTGATGTGATGCAGCAAACCGGTGATTTGAGGATCTATTATTTCCTCTCTTTTCTGGAGAGGCAAAAAAGAGGCAAGCCTGTAACTTCTTTTCCACTTGCGATACTGTCTATGTTCCAACCCATCAAACCAGAATGCTGCTTACACAGTACCTTTGCTCCAAATGTGGTGCTCTGGCTCCTGCCACCTACCCAGAAAAACCCTAAAAGCTGTGGTGTGTTCCGCTGTGAATTAGAACATAGAAATAAATCCTCCTCATGTATCCTCACAACTGTATAGTTTATGTTGACAGGCGATCCCTGAGACCACATTTCAGTGTGGCCGGGACCCTACTACACTGGGGTGATCGCTAACCATGAAGCTGGGATCTGCTCCTACGCGTTTCCCGTTTGCTGCAAAGGCCCTAGGCTCTGAACGTGGAGGCAGAGATCTCGCAGAGACAAGCTCCACCAGGATTTGCTCCCCGATTCATCCAACATGTGCAGCAAAGGAGCCGAGATTCCAAGGAGAAAACAGCAACAATTATAGAACAGGGCTATCAGAGGATAATCACCACGTGCCAGCTCAGTGAGGAATGTGTAATTTAGGAAATAAAAAGACATGGTTATTCACACA
Organism: Falco biarmicus; assembly: GCF_023638135.1. Classification (NCBI taxonomy): domain Eukaryota; kingdom Metazoa; phylum Chordata; class Aves; order Falconiformes; family Falconidae; genus Falco; species Falco biarmicus. The sequence goes on from NC_079291.1 coordinate 106,957,389, forward strand.
GCTGCTCATCTACGCAACTACATTCAGCTAAACTTAAGCACATAGGAACAACAGCTGAGTGCTCCAACCTTTCTCAGACAGGACAGAGGTGGCCGGCAAAAGAGTGACTCAATTACCTGACGGCAGTACTTGGCAGGGTTGAGCCTCCCATCAAACAGAGGGATGAGACAGCCAGGAGAAAAGCGGCGTAGCAAACGAAAACAAAATGAAAGGGAATGGAGATGAAATAAGAGTCTCTTATTGATTTGCACTGAAGATGAATTGCTTAGTTATCACTGCAGTTGTAAATGAAAGCCATGCCAAAGGGGTGTAACTTCTAAAGGAAAACAAATTAAATATGTTTTCTTCCTTGCTTTGTGTAGAGAATGTGCCTGACTTCAGAAAGCCACTGCAGCAAAAGCTGAAAAACAAATAAAACAAAATAAATCTGTCCTGCAAAGGGAAAAGCAACTTAAAGCTGTGCATTTAGGAACGAGTTCACAGCCGACCTCCAGCTAAAATCACACACTTCTCACACTGAAGGGCACTGCAAGATGTCCACAAACAAGGAGGATATCTAACAGAAACCAGCAAACCCGGCATCTCAAAGCCCAGGTTGTCAGCAAGTGCTGGACCTCCTCCTCACATGGAAAACCTGCCCTGGGGACTGCCAGTCTAACACCCAAAGGTGAGCCACGTGCCTGAGATGTAACCGACCTCTGAAATCACGGACAGGCGCTGTGGGTTAGAAGAGGAGAGACCGAAAGGAGAACAACCTCCAGCGCCCTGCAGCGCCCGCGGGGCCAGCGCCGGGGAAGGTCCCCACCTCTCACGTCCTCGACCTGCTGCTCACACCAGCACTGCGGCAAAACTGCTCTGCTTTGTCACTGCGCCTTCATACGTCCTCACAAACGAAGCCAGATGCTTTAGTGATCGCGAGTCCAACTTACAGAACACATTGTATGCTCACAAATGATCTGAAGACTACGTTGGCTTTGGTGCTGACTAGACTTCCGATGGCTGAGAGCGAAAGCCCCGTCGAGGCGGTGTGCAGGGAGCCCTCTCTCCAACAGAAAAGAAGTTTCTAGCCCAGAACTACAAGATAATGGACTTCAAGGCTGCGGGGGTTACGCATGGAAAACCTGTCGCTGGCGCAGGACTGAAACCTGCTTATCTTGGCCTTTCACATGGTGTAATTTGACAGGGCCCATAGCACTTCTAAAAAGAAGGAGATGGAAATGCATCTAACTGTACTGAATTTATTTACTTATTTATTTTTAAATAGTGGCAGAAGTTAGTCTCTTCAGCTCATGAGCAGTCCCTATAGCAGTGGATTAGTACATGGGGCACAGCAGGTGGCAGAAGGTAAAATCCTTTACGAGGTTTGCCCACGCTGGTCAGAAATATATTTGTAAGTTGAAGAAATCATTATACTCCTGAGAGTCCTTGGGCAGGAAACGAGTTTATCATTTGCTAGCAAATGATTTTGACCTTTCTAGCAAAGGTTAGAGGACAAAGATATATTAACCGGAGTAATTTAAGGCAAGTATAAAGTAACAAAGAGTTACATGGCCTTGGGGAAGAGTCTGAAGTCTTAGTTGCCGAAGACGTTTCAGCATTTGGTGGGGTTTACTATTCTAAGAATAAAATTATCATCATAAATTTCTGGGGTTTTACCTGGATGGGACTGAAACAATTTAAATCTCTTAATAAAGTTTATTACCCACTTCATCTGTCACTTGATGCCTATAAGACAACACCGCACCAGGCTGCCAGTGTTATGTTGTCAGCTCTAATGCAGATCATCTTTGTGATCGCAGAGACAGTGCTTGCACTCCACCGTAACCTCCACGGGTGTAATTGTAATTGAGTTTATGCTGGGGCTGCACAGCAGCATCCATTAAGGTTTATGAAGAACTCGGGTCCCTCAGGTGGCTAGATGAACTATGTCAGATACAAATATTTGAATAGATTCCTCATTTTCCCCTTGTAATCTAAGATTTGTTTCAACAAGCAGGACCTCCTGCTATGGTCTCCTGCCACCTGCATGTCCCACTTGCACATGCAGCCCATGAGCAACAGAAATAAGCTTCAAAACCAACTTGCGCTTCCAGATCAGGATAAGGCAGCTCAAGCAGAGCTGAGAGCCTGGTCCAAGCACGCACCCTGCCCTGTGCACCCCCCACGCCCCTAATCAAAGCCCCAAGGCACCTGGCACAAAGTTGCCTTTGCAGGGAAGCATCTGCCACAAACAATTCTGACCGCATCATGCTGCCAGTGCCAAGCACTCCTGAAGCAGATGCTTCTAGAACCAGGACGGATGTTTCTGAATACCACATTTTACTTTCTCCTCCATAAAAATCAGCCATACAAAGACAGTGACACGCAATGCAAAGATGGATAACTCAGGAGTGTTACTCTCATAACTCACATAAACCAAAGAGGCATCCTTGGTATGATAACATACTTCCCTAGTGATCTCCCCTCAGCAGCTTGTTGTGCCCACATCTCACAGCTTTCCAAGGAGATCCCTGGGCACGGCAGCAGTTGAAAATGTTGGGTTTCACAGTCACCACAGAGGAGTGCTGCCAGTCCCTAGCACAAGCCCTAGCCTGGTGGAGGTCTCCTACCTACCTGAGGCCTCCTGAGATCCTCGTTCATCCCATGGAGGTGACATATGCAAGATAGATGGTGAACCACCCATGTTACAGTGGACCAGAACAGTAGTATCTACAAACCTGTAGGCTGAGATGAGAGCGTGGGTAACCTCAACTGTTAATTTATTAATTCATTTTTGTTAAAGTAGTTTTCTTCAAATGCCTTTCATTTTTTTAACAACAAAAAAAAAAAAAAAAAGAAGAAGAAAAAAAATCCCTCACTACAAACCTTTCCAAAGACTTAGCTTCCTCATTTCTCCCTTTTTCCTTCTACTACCAAATAATTCTAGGTGCATGAGGAAACACATCTAAATAGATTTCTACCTGACTTCTCCAGTAGTTAAGGTCTGGACAGATCAGAAGGTATTATTACCCAAATGATCAAGAGTTTGCTTCCTAATTTTATCATGCCTTGGCCCCTCCCATTGTCATTTTGCTACAATATAAGACTACAACTTCCGATTGAAATACACTTTACTGTAATACCCAGGATAAGAACTTGCTGAAGCAATACCCGAGTTCATCGCCTTAAACAGTATATCATTGCTTTTTCAAATCTCAGATGGAAAGCAAAAATCCCTGTTGTGCTCAGATGCCTTGAACTTTGCTAATTTTCCATGTGCTGCCCAGATTATTGCTCCTTACATTAAGCATGTCACATGAATACGTGTGGTCCTCTCACTCTGCAACATAATGAAAATCACCTTATCTCATATCAGTTTCTAAAAGAGCACAGTTATCTAAGGTTATCCAGAACTTGCTCTATTTTCTGCTGCTAAATTAATGTTTGGGGACAAAAATTAACATATGAGAGATGCAAATACCACTACTGAAAATAACCAGTTAGGAAGTTAGCCCAGTATCACATACTGACAACGTTTGAAGGCAATGCACGGAAAAGCTGAGTGGTCAGTCCTGCTAACATGGGTTTAGAGGGTTATCTAGAAACAGGAAAGGCAGAAACAGAAGTTGGGGAATACGATGACTCAAATCTTATCCAAAATGTCAGCTAGCTAAGCCAGGGAGAGGCATTTCTTCCTAATGCTGCAAAAATGCATCTCAGTGAAGGAGGGGTTATGTGTTGTTATTTTGAAAGGGGCCCAAGTTCTCCCACACTTTTCAGCAGAATGATTTTCTTCTCAGGGTCAACTCGCAAAACAGATGAGGACAATAAATGCCTTCTACCCAACATAATAAGGACATTTACATGGAATATAAATTCATTCTCTCCCTGATTCACAACAGGGATTTAAACCAAGTCCTCCCTTTTCCAGAAAGCATTTCTGCTATGGAACAAAAGCATGTTCCGAGGCTGCGCTGTGCAAGCCATGGAGTGCATCCTCCTGGTGAGCACAAAATGTCTCTAGAGAAGCCCCAAGAAGTGAACTTTCTGGGCCGTCCCTACACAGGCCAGGGAAGCAGGAAAGCAAAGCTTCAGAGCTTCTCTTCAAAGGTGTTATGAAAGGCTCAGCCTCTCCACCTGGAGCTCATCCAGTTCACAGCAGAGACTGAAACTAATAGTTGCTGAGCTGGCAATGAAAAGTCTTGCTGGCCTGATAAAAGCATCTACTTACCAGGCAGGACACCAAGGTATCAGTTCTTCTCTCATAAATATTTAAGTTCTTCAGACAAACTGGAAGAGTATTAATAAAAGACTGAGACAAACCCTAGAGCCTCTACCATGGTGGCTTGAACACATTGGCTGCTGGGGTCCTTCTAGGTTGTGGTTTGTCTCATCTTCAGCAAGGGCCATCACCCCGAAGCATGGGATCTGAGGCAGAGGGGTATCTGCCCTGCCTCCCGCCTCTCTCCCTTACGTCTCTGTATAAATCCAGCTCTTCGTTTCCTTTACCTCTGTGATGTTAAAGATACGTTCAAAAATGGGAATGACTTTTTTCCAGACTAAGTCAAGGATTTGATCCGAATAAATTTCTGCTTTGATTTTTATCTTAATGAAAAGAAGTATTTGTTAAAATTCAGACAAAACTCAGTTTTTCTTTCCAGCAATAAGAAAGGTTCACACAGCAATAACTCACACTTCCTGAGACTACGGAGAATAAGGAGAAAAAGAAAAATGCTTTAATAATAGTAACAATATTTACAGTTTGAAACAACTTCTCTGTCTCAGTGTTATTCATATTTCGTCTTAGAGAGTGAAACTGGTGCACCATTCACTAACTCAAACTGAAAGTCACGGCAGAAGATAACCAGGAGTCACACACCGTAGATCACGCTGCCCTTAACACCGTGTCAGTGCTCAAAGAATTTTCTGTAGTCAGATACGACTTGAAGCACAAACTGTATTTCATAAAATACCGTTATCACACTCTTGATGGTGGACAGAATGAAAACCCCTGTTTTTCCTATGACAAAGTAACTTTTCCTCAGAACCACATGCTAAATCACAGTTTTAGTCTAAAGAAAACTCCAGCTTCCATTCAATGAAATATCAAACGGAAAATGAAGAGTTTTCAAGAACTGCAGCAAGATCTTGCCAAATGCTCCTCTGTTCTGGGGGTATTTTAGCATTCAGCATTCCCTAATGGCACTTACTTTTTGTCTACTTATCTAAAAACTGAGGTCAGATGGTCTACTGAAAGATTGCACCCTGATGTTACCAAGGCTCCAATTTTCACCTTTTAAAAAATAATTTGAAGTGGGGGAGGTGTGTGTGTGTGTGTGTAATTACAGGTAGCATCTTTTCCCTGTGATGTCTGCAGCAGCTACAATAATCACACCCACTTCAACGGTGCCTCCACCTTCTCCCACAGACCGGGAGCCCATTACTCATCCAGATGTTCTTCTTTAGTAAATGCTTTAGTGATGAACAGCTTCCTTGGTCCTGGCAGGATGGACATCGCAAAGAACTATGAAAGACAGAGCCTAGGATCATTTTTTTACAGACAGAGGGAAGATAGAAGTCACACAGTTTTGCTACAGCACGGAAGATCGTGGAAGTTACAACCTGCCTGAAACAGCGAATGCTGTGGTCCAGTTGGGGGACATACCTTCTTTCCCTCCAAAGTCACAGCCCCTTTCTGTCTGCCCCTCACTTCTGAACAGCCATCTGGATGCAAAGCCATGATTCACTCACTGGCTTGGTCATAATCACCCAGAAACTTGCTGACAATTACTGCGCCGGCAGCTCTGCGGCTCAGCGCCAGGAAGAGCTGAACTGCCCTCTCCTGGGAGCAGCGCAAGCAGCAGGGCAGCCTCCGACAGTCAAATGCATCATTAGCAGGTGGAGGAAGCTGTTGAAATGGGAAATGAATGCATCAGGCAGCCTCCTCCAGACGGGCTGCCCAGCTTTTGCAATTTACAGTTTCACTAAAATTGGCCTTTGTGTTTTGGATTCAACCTAAACAGCATTTCATTTCAGAAATAGGTCTTTTTGCATCAATCTCTTCACAGGTTTAAACAGGAACCTACGTGTATTTTTAGATTAAATCAATAGGGCAAAGATTAAGTGAATGCTGTGTCAGAACAAGAGCTTACAGGGGAGTTTAATAAGACTGACACAACACAGCCTGAGCAGGTAACCGGTACTGTACACAGCAGAAGCTTGTTTGCACTTAGGATTTTTCCAAATCTCCTGTTAATTTACTAGAAAGAAAAAGGGTCCCAGGTCTATGAGTGATGAGGGAAAGTAAATCAACCTGCAGCTGTAACCCAAAACAGTGAAAACTTGAGCTTATCGAAAGCCAAAAGAGCTTTCATTGTTACATGTTTTATTGATACCAGACTTGAAGCAAAGGACCTGTAGCTGGGGGATGGATTAGTGACAATATCACACAACTTCAGACATCATCAGTGTGCCCTTTTGGGTTCCTGCTCTCCATTTGAAAGACACTAGCACAGAAGAAAGCGAGGAGCTAGCTCACAAAGCCTGCAGGAGACAGATATATATATATTTCTGTTGAGTTTTTTTTAATATACATATATAATGTTTTTAAAGTAGTTCTAGCAACAGGAAGCTGGAATTGCCAGGAACATCTCTCCACCAAGTTATCAACAGAAATCACAAGGCGGGTGATTTCTGCAATTTAAAGAGTGGGAAATGGCAGTCATTATGCTAATTAGCAAAAGTTCTAGGGAAAACATCTAAAGCAAAGCCCACCAGGAATAAGATAGGTATATGCTTTTAAGATTAAAAAAAAATAAATTTAAATTGCCTACCATAGCCTCAGATGTTTTTCTTTCTTTGGGGGATATTGTGGTTTGGTTTGTTTTAAAAACAAAGCTCTGTTTCTCCAGTAACTTGTTCTTCTTTTGCAAGCACTTGAGATAAGGATGATCAGGTGAGTCACTTCATGAATATTCCTACGTCCATATGGCACGTACAGGAAATCCATTAGAATTAATATTTCTTTACATGGTTATTTATTTGAGTAAGCCATCCCTTCAAAAGGCTGCTGCTGCTCTCTTAACATAATAATCCTGATAAATTACTCTTTTCTTCAATGCTCCATAAGCAAAGAACATAAAGACTCAGCGCTGCTACATTAAGACCCATTATTCTGGCTCATTGCAAAGAAAACACCATATTTTTAAACACATTCCCCCTAACAACAGATGCCTCTGTACATTTTAGAAGCTTCAGATGCCATTTTTAAGTAAGATAAAAACCAACAAAAAGCAAGCAAGTCATCCACCACTTCTAATTATTAAAAACTCATTTGTTTCTGACTCCTTATTGCTCCCATGTAAATTTGGGAGATACTGCCATCCTTTTCCTGACTAACCATATCTGCTTCTGGACTTCCAGTCTGCCTGGGGTCTTCGACAGGGCTCTTGATGAGATACACAAACAATTGTTCAAGTGTTTTGTGTGTAGCCGGATACAATATCTAGGTCCTCGCTTACGTTTAAGCCAGAGTCACTCTGCTGAGCACAACTCAGCTAAACGAACTGCCACCTGCTGAGGATCTCCTGAGCGTCCTATGTGAGGATTTCCCATTTTCATTCAATTCCATTTGAATTAATTTCTCTGAAGAGGAATCGGGGGTTTCATTGTTGTTTGATCATGATCAGGTTCACTAAGACTTTAGCTACATGGGTTGGTTTGGAAAAATTTTAGTGTGCTCTACTCTTCGTATTTAATTTGTAGGTATAGTTTTTCTTAAGGAATGCCCATAAGCCGTGGGAGGGAGCCCCATGAACATCAGATCGAGCGCCTGACCTCCTTTCCAGAACAAGCAGCTCTGCCAGATACAGGGACTCACAGGACTGAGGGGCCACAGCAATTTACGACCCCTTCATTTAACATTCTCTTTCTTCCCTCCTCTCCTCCCCAGGCTGGCATCTTCCCCTAACTGGCCAGTACAGCCCAGTACTGAGCCTTACTCTCACGAGGAGGGGGAGGGATAGACAAAAAGGCACAGAGCTGTCAGCATGAGCTGGAAAGCAGAAGCAGAAATGGCAGAAAAACCTCAAGAGCATGAAGCCTTAAAGATCTTATCCTGCCAGTCAGTGGTGGATGGGATGAGGTGGTGCTTACAGGAGAGAGTGGGAAGGAGAATCAGAATAATAAAGTTACTCTCTATGGACTCCAGGAAAGTAGTAAACTTGACTGTCTCCTCATCTTGCCCAAAACAGACTCGGTAGCTCGGAAGCCTTTCAAGGAGCAAAGCACTAGCAGCAGGTGGTGCCATCTGTCCCACTCTAATTCCTTCTGGCTCAAACAATTTATGTCCCAGTCAGTGAGGAAGGTAAAAAAAACCCAAGAAACCAACCTGCAACTGCCCAATAGCCAGGGAACAGGGGAACTGGAGGCAAAGAAGCAGAAAGCTAATCTATAGCTAAATGAAATAAAATTAAAATAATAATGATTTTTTTTTTTTAAATGTGACTGCTAAATGATACCTTCTCTCCACGGTCTACTCCTCTGCCCCTGTGCCTCGAGATGAGTGATTAGATACAAAATCAAACCACTGTATGGTTTTGCCAGTAACACTGCTTCTTCTTTGGTGACACTGGAGGCTGGAGCAGGACCACAGCCCCATGAAGCTTCTCTTCCAGCTTTTCTGCTCTGCACTGGAGGGAATATAACGTCAGAAATTACTACCCTGGACATCCTTTGTGCCCCACACCCGTGTGCAGGCTGGTCTCCACTAGACAAAACCAGCCCACAGACACTTCACAAATAATTTCTTGAATATTGCATGCGGCATGAGTGGGAGCATCCATGAGACAAGCACAGCCCAAGCTGCCGTACGTGCACTCCCACATGGTACTGGTATTGCTGTAGTAACGGACTGGAAAGGGCGTGTTGGTATCAGAGGGTGAGGTTTCACGCGCAAGTTGGTGTATTCTGCAGCCAGGCAAATTTAGAAGTTGTCAACACTCACCTCCAGTGACTTCCTTCCTTCCCCTGCAAAGACCAGAGCCCAAATAAACCTTCCCACCTACACAGAGCAGCCCCTGTGCCCTCGCAGTGCTGCGTGCTCTGGGCAGGTCAGTGAACAGCAGAGCAGAGCGCTTCCCCGCCGCACCAAGCTGCACGGGGAGACCAGCTTTCACCGCTCCCTCCCTGTGTTGCTCCAAAGTTAGCACAAGTATCAACAACCCCTGAGCTGAAATCAAAAGGCCCAGGCCACTGTGGGAGAGACTGCATCACATCCTCCCCTACTGTGCATCACTGTTACCACTGCCAACTCGAGTTTCCCAGCATGGGGCCACCCTTATGAAACAAGGGTAGACACTGCCTGGTGCATCCACTCTTCCCTTCTCTCACCATTTCCACCGGCGTTGCTTTACCAATGGCCAAGGTAAGGGATTTTCTCTGTCAAATCTATCTTATATGTCACAGGCAGTATTCTCTCTTATCTCTGTTTTAATATGTACCCATGTATTAAGCTCTTTGGAAAATGCTGAACAATAAATATAAGCTCCACACGATAAGCAAGACCCTGTTGCAACCTCAGCGAAACTAGCCAAGACCCATCGTGCTCTTTGGTTGTACATTGCACACGGCATAAGAGGCAATTTCTTCCACTTGGACTAAATCAGGTTGAGGGAAATAACACTTCATTCTCCTGAGCTCATGACTAACTTTTTGGAGCAGATGTCAAAACAAACACTTAAATGTAAGGTAAAATTCATATTGTAAGAAAGCAGCGAACCCCCCTCAATTTATGAACTGCAAGGTTTGTAACAAAGTTATGAGAAAAATAAAGGGATTCACTTCTGATTGATGGGGAAGAAATGACAGAAAGTATTTGGCACAGCTTAAATGATTTTCTTTTTTGGCGCCATTCAAAATTTGGACTTTGGATGAATTCCTTATTGAGGCAAATAAAAAATTTGCTGGCACAATGAGGAATAAGCTCCTACCCTAACAAATGAAACAGGGTTTAATTTGATTTCATTTCCCCAATGGTGCAATGAATAATATTCTTTCTGGACCCGTGTTTCCACTGACAATGATTGTGCTATTGCCGTGCTTGACACACTCGTGTTGCAAGCATTTTGCATAGGATGGTATAAAAGGAGAGCTTAGAGGAATCAAAGATGTCACCATGCTGCTATTGTACTTCCCGGATTTACCCATCCAAGCACCAAACTGTGGGAAATATCATTTGATACAGGTATGTATGAAGATAAAGATAAGAGAGGAAGGATGGTCCAAGGCTTAGAGGAAGAAGGGCAGAGGAGGTAATCCTCCTTCTGTGCCATAAACTTCCTAAAAGTGGTGCCTGAGCACACTTTCAAAAAGCAGTGGTGGGCACATGTTCCTTTGCAAGTGGAAGTTATAAAAAAAAGGACTAAACCAGCAATTTCCACCCAGTGAGGAAGGAAAAGACCACTAGACTCACCAAAGGGATTAAACACACTGGGCCAGAGACGTTCCTGGAACAGCTCCACAACAGGAATTTATTCCAGAGATTAACTCAGTTTCTGATTTTAATTTTCACACAGCAATGCAAACACCTTTTATCCACCCTCTGGGTACCCCTTCCTTCTCCAGAGACAAACAACATTAAGCAAATGCCACCGCATGTGCTCACCGCCGCCTGCACTTCATTTTGCTTTGTTTTTTACACATGGACTTTCCATATCTTAAGCCTGCCTAATCACTTCAGGTCTGTGGGGTTTCAAGTTTGGTTTTTCCTTTTAAGAATTCGAGTTTGCTCCCAGTGCGATACGTTTCGATCCAACCCACAGACATGAATCCAGGCTGAAAGAGCCGTTTCCATCCGCTCATGTTCTGGGTAGGACCAGAGGCTGCCGTGCTAGAGCACAGCACCAGCCTTGCTGCCCTTCCAAGGCAGTTTCACACACTCATGTCTATCTTTTGGACTTGTATGGGCACTGCCCATTTTGCACAAAAAAGGAAACCGATCTTCCAAGAGCTTTACTCTTCACACTCAGTACGAGAACTAGACCTTTTTTTAAACATACCTCCAACATTTGGCCTTTGGCACAATAACTTCCCTCAGGTCCAGGCTTCACATCTGTTTTATGCAGGGTGACAGCACAATGAGAGTCATTGAATGCTATGGAGATGCTCACAATTCCCCTGAGATTACTCCTGTGCTATTACAATACTGAGCATGACTGAAGCAACAAGGAGAGGTTGCATAATTTTTTTTCAATTCTGTTGGCCACACCACAAAACTCCTGAGGCCCCTGAGCCGGGTGAGACAGTGACAAGTCTCAATACCCTTCATGTTTGCTATTCTGAGCTCCTCCCTCCAGACAGCCATAGCAATTCTCAGTCAAAAGCAGCTCTGACCCTTTCCAATCTCACACACAACCTCCAACGGAGCAGGAAGATGATGCAGACCCTTCTCCCATCACAAGTTTGGCGTAACCCAGCAGCTTGACACACCCAGCAGCTTTCACTCGCATAGGGATGCTCTGCTCCCCACGTCGTGCCCAGAGGTGCAGCACTCTGCGTTTTGGTCAACACAGCACAGAGGTGGGGAGCACAAACACTTCCCATCCTTCCTTGTCCCTTTACAAGTACAGTTACTCACAGCTCAGCAGCAAAGGCAGAGGGAATGGGAGGCTGGTGTAGGGCTTATGATACAATAACCACTAGTCACTAGTAACCAAACACATCTTACTTCCAAGCACTGAAAAACATGAATAATAAGCAGAGAGACATTCCCTGTTCCATCTGTATCACAAGCACTGGAATATGAAAGCTTCAGGCCTCCGCTGAAAAAGTCCTCTGGCAAAGAGAAGTGACCCAACCTGAGCATACTCTGTTCCACAGCGATGGAACAATGAAAAGACAACATTTTTCTTTCTGCTGTCAGTTTGAACTCTGCTTACTTGCAGCCTTAAAAGGAAGTGAATTACTGAGGGGAAAAAAAAAAAAAGAAAGAAAAAAAAAGAAAAGGATGACTGCCTGGTCTCCCTATAACACCCCAATACCAGATAAATGTTGCTCTTATAGAAATTAATATTAGCGCCCTTGGATGGCAACTTTCATTCTGTGAATTGGCCAATTACTTCAGAAAGATGCAGTGGTATCGCTGGATGATGTTATAAACTCATTTATCTGTTCCCAGACTTACCAGTACACAAAGGATGGGAAACACTCCCGGCTCTGAGTTTCTATAATGTGCTTTATTGATTCTCTGAATTGCCAAACTCTGCACTTGTTTACACACATGCTGCACTGAAAAGCCCCCATGCATAGGAAATGCCCTGCCTGATTTTTCCCTTTTCACTGAAACATGTTGTATGAAAGATTAAATCAGCTGTAAGTAATGCCCATGGATTTTTGCTTATGTTTACAGTGCAGTTTTACTCAGAGTGAACTAAATGTGGATTTGTACGATGCAGTGATTTTTCAGCTCAGACTAGCGTAGGTTTAATAAACGTGTTCAGACCTGTCTTCAGTATGTTGGACCCCATGTGGTTTATTGATCAGTTTGTCTGCCCTGGGCTCCAGAGCTGCCCCTTCCCTGGTAGAGTCTGTCCGTACAGGATGTACAGGAAGAAGTGAGTCCGGTGTTCCCAGACCCGCAGTGTACAGTCACCGCACTCACATACATACACACGCAGAGTTTATTTGAACTTACATAAAAGCCACTTTTCCTGCAAAAGCCCAGGGTAATAGGAGTCAGGAAAACACCCAGTTGCCACAAAAACCTTATCACTCACTCTAAGGGTGCTTTCAAGCTACTTTAACACCACATAAAGCTTATTGTAACTAATGCTGCAGCTGATCAGTAGGATTTCAAGGTCTGGATTTGGTCTTTACACTGAAGTAGTTGCCAGTCAGAGATTTTGTTCTCTGGCACACACCTGTTCTCTTCATGCTCAAAGTTCTCACTGATACTACTTCCGTCTCCAAGTGTGAATGTTTTGTCAGTGCAATTCTACTGGTACTGTCCATCTTACCAGCAAGACTGCTCAGAGCTAGCAAAGAACTGACTTTTCCTAAGTACTTGACTTATTTAACTACTTCTGAAGCAGAATAATGTCATTCTACTACACTAAACATAACAATCATTGTGTCCACCAGGCTTGGTAAGACACTTCTCCAAAAAAAACCACAGCAGGCAGATGAAGAATATTTCATTTTCCATAGCTGGTTTCGGAAGAGGTCAAGATTTGCCCTATACTAATTTTTATCAAATTAACGGCTATAGCAGCCTGCACAGTACCCCTGTGAGCAGAAACATGCCCAAAGGCCACATTTGCTTTCATTAAACCTGCAACAGACTGTGCAGAAAGCAAGGCAGGAAGCAGACACAACCTCCTAATGGTTTTACTCCAGTGTTTCCATGGCTTCTCACCAAAACAAAGAGTACTTCGCAACACTCCAGCAGATGCTGCTCTCTATAGGGTACATACTGTTTTCTCCTACGTTCTTTTGATGCAGAGATCAATCCCCAGACTCAGACATGCTCTGTACAGCTGCCTTGGGACAGGTAGGTCGCTTACTCCGATCCTCTGTGGAGTTCAGACACTTCTGTGTGTTGCCTTTGCATCTCCTCCTTCCAACCACACTCAGTGCCCTGCATGGGGCTGTCAGCAACCCACAAACTTCCAGAAGGCACAAGTGGAGCTCACCAGCAATCCTGAGCAACTGAAAGGAGAAAGACAATCAACAGCAAGTGGGTAATGAACTGATTTTTGGGGCTTGGGGTTCTGAAATGGAGCAGAACAGAGGGGGTAAAGGCGAGAAAACCACCCAAAGTCCTAAAGACCATCTTCCTTCCCCCTGCTTGCATCAATGATTTTTCCCCAATGACTAGAGAAGCAAACACTCATCCCATACATCTGTGTGTGAACCAGAAGAAAGAGGTTAATGTGCAATTCTGATTCATAAGCCATGTGCCGGCCCTCTCCCCCGGGATGTATTTCACCCCTGGAGTTTAATTAAACTCTCCTCCTTGAGCAAACAGTATATTCTCAAAAGATTCTGGGGACAGTTTACTCTTCTTGCATTTTCTTTTCTTCCTTAACTGTATGTAGTTATTTCGTATTTATACCACGCCTTTTGTGTATTCCATACAGCAAACCTAAGTACCATACCATTAGCATACTGTAGCTGCACAGTCTCCTTCCAAAAATTTACAGTCCCAGGCTAATCCCAGCTAAGTACAGAAAGTAAAGATCAATTTTGCCACATCTGAACTAGACTGAATTTAATTCCACCCACCACATTCAAATGACGGGTTGGGAAGCTCAAGATTCCGTAAGGTCCTGAGCTGAATTACAACCAGGATTAAAGGAACGGACTGGAAATGTCAATTGTGGAATATCCTCCTAATGTTTATTAACTTCTCTGTCAATGAGAATCGCTGCTCCGACAACAGACTGGCTCATGAAAAATCATTGTCCATTTGCTCCCAGCTCACATTTGAGGGTAAAGGACTTGCTTTCGTTGCTGAAAAAAAAAAAAAAAAAAAGTCATTTGAGTTTCAAAAGCACTAGAAATGCTTACGCCCAGCCAGTCATACCCAGCGAGCCACTGAGCTCAAACTGTTTTACAGGGGCACAGACACAGCATATCAGGAAAAATTACCGAAGCCATTATAAACTTCAAAATCTCCCACTCTGGAGCCAGGGCTGAGGCTGCCACATGCACAGCTGGAGCCGAATGAAGGTCAGCTTGTTTTAGTTTCATGTCACCATGCCAGGCACTGCCGCAGCCACCCCGAATATTTGCCATCTCCCTAACCACCTTCAAAAAACTGGTTTAGCCAACGCCACACACTTTTGTTTGCCATTAGCTTAAGTCAAAAACCGCTGTTTGAGCATCCCCATGGTGCTCTTTAAAATGCTGCGCAAAAACCACACAGTGGCCAGAAATTAGTCATTAAGGACTCTGACTTCTGATGTTTGTGTTACCATGTAGAAACAAGTTAGCCATCATCCTCCTGACAAAACCTCACCACTGAGGAGCCTGGTACAATTCAAAATAATTGATTTGGTCCAGAGTTTAGAAAGTTAATAAAATAAGTGTATGCTGCACTACCTACAAACCTTCAGGCCCCAAAACCGGGCAGGTTGCATCAGGCTCGCTGACATGATAATACTAATTAGATAATGAAACCACAATGTAAAACAAATGATGTCTAGATAAAAAAAAAAAAATAGTGAGTGTTGGAAGTTTACTCTACGGGGAGAACACAAGCTCATGCATTATTGTGGAGAGGAGTAAAGAATGACTTATCTAATTGAAACTACAGGGGTGTGGAGGGAAGGGGGCAAGAAAGACAGACGGTAATTATATGAGCTGGAAAGTGGCCAGGACACTGGGGTTAGCAGCTACACACTTTCAGAAATCATTGCGAGACCTTATGTGATTACAAACCATCAAGAACCTAGTCCTAATTCTTATCCAAGTTACATTTGGCAGCAGGGCAAGGCAGTAGTCCAAGGCACTGCTTTCATTTGGGCTGAAGGACAGAAGTCATCTACACCCTTGCATCCCTATCCTTTACTGCCAACTTCTTTTGGTGGTTTCTCATCTAAACACCTCTGAGAGCGAGCCCCTGGTGAGACGTCACATCCCTGGAGCTGTACAGCCCTTGGCAGCCGTCCCCTCAGGCAGGGCTTCTGCAAGCAACGCCAAAAGGGTTGGTGAGCACTGCCTGAGCAGTCACAGCCCTGCAAGCAGCGCTGCAGGGGGTGCAGGGCAGTCACCTCTGCTGCTAGTATCCCAACAAATGCTCATGTTTGCAGATGCCTTTGCGCAGCCCTCTCTGATTGATGTACAGCCATCACTTCCTTTGGGGACCAACAGCAGCACCACAGCAGCAAACAAGCAGACAAAAATTCTCTCCCCCCGGATCTTAAAAACCCAAATCCCATTTCATCATATCTAAAACAGCTGCAATGATCCTCTTGGTCACAGAGAGTGTAGATTGTCCTGTTCTGAAGATATGGTGCTTGTTTCTGCTTCTCATGCTCTCATTACACAGTATTCCCCCAAGTTTTATTTGGAAAGGATGTGGCTCTCAGTTACACTGATAGCACTTTACCAGAAGTAGCCAGGATACCATGGAGCCATTCATTGCTATTAGAATTGCAAGAGGCTATCACAAGTGTTAAAATGAAATGCCAATACCGTGATTTGCTGTTCACAATATGGTGCATGTCATTTCCTGACACGATATAGAAGTAGTGTAACAGCTTAAGCTTATTAAATGTGCCATAAACATCTAAATTGCTGTTAATATTTTTTAAAGAATCAAAAAGACTTAAGTAAATATCAGGCTACTTAATTGGGAATAATTGCAGTTTGGTTGTCAGAGTCCCTGGAGCCATCTAGATCCACAGACCCAGCTAACAAGGGCTGCAGAGATGAAGCATGAGAGAACATTTTGCTCAGCAGAGAGCCTTTGCATTAAACCCCAGTTTGCATGGAATACACATTTATCAGCAACCAAGTCACAGGCCCAGATTTCAAAATACAGCAACTATTTGAGGCCTGTCTCCTAGAACTTCAGTTGACTTGTGTTTCCACCCACAGAACAAACCATTAGTTTTAGCACTGTTTCTATGAATATGCATAATGTTCTCATGAACGTACTGCTGGAATTGTGGGGGTTTCTATGTGTGCGCTGCTTCATTCGTTATGGGCATGTTTGGTTCCCTTTCTGCTTCAAAAGCAACTCTCTCTTATAAGATCAGATCCACTTTAGAACAACCACTATTTAAAAAATAAAACACAAGCTTTTTATTATCCAAAGGAATACTATTCTAAGCTTGGAACTTCCCAGCAGCTACTCCTGTATTATATATATGTATATATATACATATATATATATATATTCTTTCCAAACTTCAGCCTCACGCATCATCCAGAGAAATAATTTTATAATAGATAACGTTACAGAAACATGAAAGTTGCTATGGAAAAGGCTGTTTGGGCAGCCCCCCAAAGCCCCATGGTTTGAAGCATAACATGCCACAATTTCCTACAGGCTTGGTCAGGGGATCTGTTTTGGCACTTTTGGCACCCAAGATGCTAACCAGCAGCCTGGCCACCCAAACATCCCTGAAAGGACCACGGAGCCCCCACTGAAGAAAAGGGTCCAAACCCCAGCATGAGGGATGCACATTTTGGACCAGCGTGTGTCCCGTGTGTAGGCTCACTGATACTGCATTTGGAAGATTATATTGCAGGTTATTAGATGGTGGAACAAGAGAGCATTTCACTGCACTGCACAGGGTTTCCTCTGAAGGAAGGGCACAAGATCTATTATTCAGCACTTCAGGAGATACTTGCCCTTGAAAGTGCTGTTGAGAGAATGCCAATGTTCAGGATGACCTAAATGCTGGGACATTTTGGCCCCAGATAACATTAAGGAAAAAAAAATAAATTGAAAGGCAAGCTCATTCTCTTCTTAATAAAATTTTTCTTATCTCTTCTCTATAAATTCTTGCTCTCAGGGTTTTATGTCTTGGTCATTTTAAAAATCACATCAGGCACCAACCTGCTACACAAGTAACAAACCTCCAGGCAGTTATTATTCAACAATGGACTTAAAATTAATGTAGCAATTTTTAGTTACCTCCAAGCAAAACAAAAACACATTTCCTAAAGTTTCCAACTTTAAAAAAAAAAAAAAAAAAAAGACGCATCTGTCTTCTTTAGGGAGCAGTGGAAGTGTATAAGTTGCACTGCAAGAGAAAAAATAAATCAACATACAGAAGATGGCTTCTTGTAATGCTTCTCACTGGCTGCAGCGCATTTTCACTTGGCTGAATCTCACCTTTCGCAGGCCCAGAAGCAATGACGGCTCCAACGAGTGCTGCAGCCGGAGAGGACAGAACTGCATTTGGCTGCCCCAAAATGCCAGAAAGATAAGTCTGAACTAAGAGAGACTTCTAAGGGACAGCTTCCCAACAGGCATGCAGTAAAGGCTGGGTTGTTGGTTTTTTTTTCCAAAGGTGGAGAAAGAAACAAGGCTTATCAGTATACATTTAAGCATCAAAAAGACACAAAGAAAGAATGAGAGGAGAGGATCAATTCAGCCCTCATCAGACACTCGCTGCTGAAAAAGGGCTTGTCGATGTTCTTTTGCTCCGAAAATGGATGCAATTTTCAGTCCTTCCCCCAGCAACTTCACACTCTACTTGTGGGCTTCTTTTCAGGGTCTAATACAGCAATGAGGTACGCACACACACTCATGGGTGCAGATTGCTGTCCTGCAGGGCTGGAGGTGTCCAGGGAAGTGAAGGGCAGCTGCTACAAGTGGCACTGGCAGAACATTGAAAGCTAGAGAGAGACTAGACCTCCTGCCTCACTCGTGTTTTGCTGCTGCAAAAGTCAGCAGTCAGCTGGATTTCCAGGGATTACCAGGTGTGCAATGCAGAAACCTTTGCACTTTAGGGAAGTCCCAGCATTTAGTAGAAAAAAAACTGACTGCAAGAGAGAGCTGAGTTATGGAAGAGACACCTGTGGCTTGCTCTGCATTTCACCCAGGTGAAATTCCTCTACAGCCGAGTCCCCTTCCCAACAGGGATGCTTTGGGAAGCAGAGCTTCTTACTTAGCACGCGGGGACCTGTCTGTTCTGGCACAGATCCCCACAAAACCCCCTCAGATGACAAAATGAGTATCCATTCTGTCATCTTAAGCATGGAGAAACACTGGAAAGGAGGAGGTGGCAGCTCAGGAATACAAGCCCCAGCAGCTGTTAGTGTGTAGTGTCAATGGAAGACAATCTTGTGGAAAAAGCCCTCTATGGGGTGCCCATTTAAGTCACCACTTGGCTCTGAATGTCTCTGAGAGCAGATTAACCCCAGAGGCACTCCTGCCAGACCAACACGTGGGCTCGAGAGAAGGCAGACAAGTGGCCCAGGTACCACAAACATAAAACACGGGCTTGCTTTGGAAGTGCAAATTACCCAGCCAGAAATCCTGTCCTTGCTGGCTGGTCTACAAGGCGTAACACGCCTTTTGCAGTGCCAACACACAATGACATTTTATTCAGAAATTCAGTAGAATGACATCTGCTGCTGCAATGGCCAAGTTTCTGCCTTGGCAAAACTTGGACTGGATTTTAGCTAAGTGGCCAGACAGGTGATCACACAGTGAAGTCTCCATCCTTCTTTCACTGTTGGCTTTTCACAGGCATGCAAAGGGGCTAACACCTGATTTTGTAGGTGTGGAAAAGCAGTGCACTTCAGATTTCTTTGTGTTGGCTTGCTTGATGTCAGGGAGTAACTAAGTCTATGTGAGGACTGCCAAGGTCAGCAGAAAGGGAGGAGGAGGAACATCAGAGATAGGCCTTAGGCACCCCAGAGACGCATAAAAAGTGGGGAAGCTTTGGGTGGGAGGATGTGCCACCCTGTCTCTACAATCTGTTGCCACATTCACTCCATGCATACTCAGGATGTGGGAAAATCCAAACATAGCAGATTCTCTCCAGCAAGTTCTAGGAGGGAAAAAGAGGGAGAAAATAGTGCCCAGAGATGTCCAGGAGCATTACCAGGTGCAGAGGTACAAACTGAGTGCTGCGTTTGCACAAAGAGGTACAAGTGACTGGGCTGGAGAAGTATACAAAAACTTTCCTGGAAAAGGTCTTGTCCAGCTACATAATTTTGTTCTATTTTGAAGAAGTCTGGATGATCTTAAAACGAAGCAGAGGCTATTAAGAGAAAAAGGCCTGCAGGCACCAAACTATTCAGGTTTTTTCAGTGCTTTAGCTTAGCAAAGTTAGCAGCCAGGCTGAAAGCAGCAGAGAATCTACAGTCATAGAGTCAAGGCAAAGTGGAGGCACCTAAACCTGCTTTCCAGTCAGCAGAAGGCTTCAAAATGTTAATGAAAAGGTGTGTCTGCCAAAAATACAAGTGTCTTCCAGGTAATTATTCAATCACTTTTTTTACTGACAGGCCTATACCCACAGTGAAAACATTCACTGGAGTGGGAAGGGCATGACACAGGGGAGGAAGAACAAGGATTGGTGACACTCCAGAAGTTCCTATGTTTCATCCTAGGGTTCTGCAAGAGACCTAGGCACACGTCACCCCAAATCCCACCGAAGCAGTAAGTGCTTTGCAGCAGACAAGCACTTTGGTGGATGTCATCACTCAGATCACAGCCAAATACTTCCAGGCTAATACCTGAAATCCTGTCAAAATTAGCCAGTGCTTGTGCTGTGCAGCAGATACTCTGATTTATGCCTGCAAGAGACAAGAGAAGCCACAACCTCTTTGCTACTGTTGTCATAACATCCCTTATTTCGAGGAAAATTCAGAGAACAGGAGTTTGGGAAGACTTTGCAAATAGTTGATCGTGCAGGGCACGAAGCAGGCAGATTGCAGGAGGGATTTTCAGGGTTACTGCATGCACAGACCCTGAGGTGGTAACACACTGGACTGAGGGAGCTCCCTTTCCCTAGGCAGTAACTTGAGAGCTCGTCCCTCCAGACAGCTCCTGCTTGCCACCCCACAGAGCAGGGCGGCTTGACTCCCAGCCTCAGAGGAACAGCTTGCTTCATCCACAGCCTCAGAAACAAAAGGCAAACCCAAAAATATCTCTTAATTTTCACGGGTAGGCTATGTGACTGCAGACGAGCCGCATCCCGGAGACCACTCGGCTTCTCACCGCAGCTCCGCCAGCAGCAGCCTGCTCACGGTGTGTTTCTGGTTATTCCCTTTTAACCCTTCTGGCTTTGCATCACAGAAGACCAACATAAGGAGCCCAGGTTCACTGCAGGTGGATGGGAGCAGCAGAACTTGATCCAAAAGGAGCAAAATCCTGCAGCTGTCACTGAGATAAAGACTTCGCATGAAGTCTTAAATCACAGCGGCCGGCAGAGGCTGAACCGCACATGTGTGGGGGATTAAGTCACGTCGCGCTCCAGGCTTCCAATGTACAAGCATTTTAACAGCTACCTCCGTACATGCAGATTAAAAACATAAGCAAAGAAATGTAAAAAAGCGAAGTGCACCTTCAGCACGCACAGCTGGGGCCAGCTGAGGCCCGGCTGCCACGAAGCACTGCGCCGCTCCGGCAGAGGCTCAACCAAAACGCCATCTCCCCTCTCCTTGAAACACTCCTGAAACAAAGCCTGGCGGCTCAGACCTGCCAAGTCTCCTTTATTTGGACTGAAACTCACTCACACTTGGCAGCAGTTCGGCGCAATTTGAAGCTGGCTCAGACCTAAAGTGAAAAGATTAATGGGATATTTGAAATCTCACTCCCATTTTCCTTCAGATCTCACGTATGTAAAAGCTCTGATGTTTGTTGCTGAGCTCCTTAAAACATAATCTGCACAATGTGCCACAGTAAATAAACAGATTTAAGCAGCAAGTCTGTTTAAAAGGAGTTTATTTAGAAAGCACACGCATCACTAAAGAGAGCTTATTTCTTATCTAACTCCAAGCACTTAGAAGGCAATCCTTCAGGGGTGTTCTGCCGGCAGCCTAAGATTAATTTTGTTTGCAGCAATTATTTTCAGGATGTTCTCCACTCATATTAAGAGGCTGCAAGTTCAGTTAGTTTCTTGGCTTGGGTATTAGAGAAAAGCTGGAGACGTTAAAAAAACCTTTGGGCCAAACTTCCCCAGAAGAGCGGCCTTCCCCGCCTGGGCGGACTGGCCTGCGGCAGAGCGAGCAACTCCGACCCGCCGTCAGAGATCTGACTGCCCATGATCTCAACCCTGCTCCTCAGCAGTGGCCTCATCCAAACAAGCCAAGGCTTCCAAACGGCGCCTGGATGAACCCAGCTCCCACACGCACGTTTACTAGGCAGACAGAGACCTGGAGTCGCCCTTCCTGCAGAGGGGTTGGAGGGGACTTGAGCAACAAGCAACAGCCACGTTCTGAATGCCGGCCGTCACGGGGCCCACCACACCATCCATCCATTTTGGAAAGCCAGACCACACCTCAGTGACAAGTTGCACTCTTTGCATATAAATCACAAGTGTCCAAGTAACAAACAGCATGTGTTTAACAGCCTCTAGCAACACTTCAGGCCAGCCAGCACTCTGAACTCCCTCTGGAAATCAAGGAAAAGTTGATATTCTTCCTTAAGCTGGAAGCCCCCGAAGAGCCCACTGAAGCCTGCTTATGTTCACTGTGGATCAAAGCTCACGAGAGGGCAGGGGCTTTGATTTAAAAGGTTGCAGGAGAGATGATAACTTCAACCTGTAGGTTTCCCTCCTGCCACACTGACGAGTTGGTTTAGTGCTGAGTCAGGAGGGCAGCAAGCAGCTGCGAACTAACAGACACATTTTCTCTGCTGCTCATTCATCTGCACCTCTGGATTTAGATGTGGAAGGGGAGAGACCCACAGTCTCTCTTACCTCAGGAGCTGAGAAGCTGAATTAATGGCTTTGAATCTCAAAATATTATATCGTGATTCAAGCTAGATAAAGATTTGCACATTACTACTCCAATCTGAAGTGATTTAGTCTTTTCTAGTAGCAAGGAACTGTATTCTGTGGTGCAGATTCACACTTTAACATTCACATAAAGTGTTCCCAGCATCCTGAATCCCACCATGCCATCTCCTTCCACTCTTCCTCGCTCCCACTCCCACGAACATGCCCAAATCACTAATGTTGACGCAAGCGAGACTGTAGGTTCCCTCTGCTTTTTAATTCTGGGTCTCTGTGCCCTGTACAATACATCAGGCAGCACCATCTAACTGATTCAGGCAGCTCCTGAATGTTTGGGGTTTTTTTATCTTTTTTGATGCCAAAGCCTGTGGCTGCAGATCTGAGCACTCCCCCTTGGTACCAGACCCATGCTGACTGCACGCCCGTTGAGTAGAGAATTACCAGCTACAGCAAACGGCAACTGCTGTACAAAGTGGTTTAATGTTGCAATAGTGGTAATACTACTCTGGAGAAAGTAGGTGCTTCCACTGTTTCAGGAAATTCACTCCACGTGGCAACCTATTACCCCACATTGCCAAGCGCAGTGTTGTGCAAGTATATTGCAAACACTAAGTCTCCTCCATGTGCATCAGGAAAAATGCCTGCATTTTATTTCATGTATAACTCTACGCCCATGAAAAATAAGGCTGATGACTGACTGGTATGAAGAAATGACAGCCACAGACTACTGAGGAATACGAGTAAATAGTTGCATACAAACTATATAGCCCTCTGGCAGATCAGCGAAAGTGAGCTGACTATCGTGGCACCCCTCTCTCACTGCAGAGGACAACGTGTGGCCGGGGATGCACCCTGGCTTGGTTAATTCAGGGGGGGTGAGTGCACTCAATACTGATTGCAAGGTATCGCGCAAATTTAAAAATAATTTTATTTCCTGTATTTGCACAGTAATTTAGAAAAGTCACAGCGCTTTGGCCTCTGTCCTCTACAGTCCTTTTTTGTCCTGTAGTACAAAACCTTCAGCTGACACATTTCTCAATGAGCATTTCTTACCAACAAAACAATGAAAAGTCAGGTTAAATAGTGAATGGGATTTTCAATACACAAATAGGCTGCTGAGCATAGTCCACTTTTTCTTACCTTATTCTACCAGTAACTTTCTTGGAAGCCCCTTTGGCTTTCAGATGTAAGGCATACAGCACTGTTCTTCCTGCCTGCAGCCAAGAAGGATGAGCTGAAGTCCATCTGCCTCTAATTTGATTTTAGCATCTTTACACATTTGATTATTTATTTTAACAAGGGACAGATGTTCAGACAGACCCATTTTTCAAACAAATCAAGTCAAACATCTGGAAGACATCTCTAGCTACCTGGAATAATTAAATTAAAACAATCTGTAAAAGCAGGGGACAATGATACAAAGCTACATCATTATGGCATTTCATAGATGACTTGGCTGAATACAGAAATGTCATGTTTTTTCCATTGCAGCACTCCCTGACTCTGGCTCTGGGTGATGCTTTCTATGAATTTTTAGTGCCATGAGTCTTTCTACTCTCTCCCAAGGTCACAGCATTCAAAATGCAGAAAAATGCAAGAAAAAAATGCAGGATTTAATGTTGTTGGCCTCTCCTTTTAATCAACTCAGTTTCCTAAAGAATCACAGGATGAGCAAGTACCAACATTTTGTGGAGAGCAGAGAGAAGGGACTGCGCAGCTGTCCTAAGCCAGTGCAGCACACTGAAATATAAGAACTGCATACAAATTCCAGTGCAATTTGAAGCCATTTACAGGGTAAGGGTCCTGCAGAGTGCTGAGTGCTTCCCTGGTGTTTAGTACTGTCAGTCCCACCACTGTGAAGGTAACGAAGTGTTCAGCAATAGGAACATCAGGCTGGAAATCACACGTGCAGGGAAATCTCAGTTCAGACCTACCTACTATACAGAGCAGTTGTTGGTGAGCTGCACTTCACCTACCTTCTAATTTTTTTTCAGATTAACCCTTTAAGTAATAGGTTTTGGATCCTGAGATCCCTCTGCTTTAGGCCTTTTGAATAAACTCCGGTATGTGGATTTCAGCTACCTGCTCATCCTTCTTGGACACCTCCTGCACCACTGCAGCAGCTGCAGCTTCCTTCCACCATTCCAGCAGGGAGCCTTTGGAGACCACTCTCCGCAAGACCAACCAGCTCACTGGGCACTGGGTTTTTATTTACTTATAGAAAAGAGTAAAACATCCAAACAAATGCACAAAAGGCATACTTTGTTTTTAATCAGCCCCTTTTCTTTCTTTAACCTGACACATTTCAGCTTCTGAAAGCCTCTCCAATTTTTTCATGTTTCTCCAGTGATATCTCCAAGCATTGCTGCTCATTTCTGCTTACATCATCTCTATTTCTAGGTAGAGTCTTTTTCATAAACCAGAAACTTTTGAGTCCATTTCCTTAATTCTGCCAGACTGGCAATTATGTCTGTTAATCTACTGACCATTCTCACCACCCCTGAAACATTTTCTTCAGGGCTGTCATATCTCTTTGTTTTCCAGGAGTAACAGGCTGTTCCGGACTCGTCCGTCCACCCAACACAGCAACATACTTTGTCACCTAAAAGTTACAGATTATCCCCAAATTCTTTGTGACATAGAAAACTGTCTTTAGCAAATGTATTATTTGGCAAAGCCAAATAACAATGTGGCCCAGACCTCTTGCTGCTATCGTCCAACCTTGAACTTTCTTTGTATTGTCAAGCTGCTAGTTGGCAAAACTCTTTCACAGAGCAAAACATGAGTACGAAGAACATCCAACGGGGGCATGAGACTTTAGATGACAATGAGTGATTTCCCCCTTGGAGAACAAACAGGACAATAACATACAATAAGTACAATAAGTTCATGGTTTGTATCAATAATGCAGCAGCCAGATGTCAAAGCTTTAGGTGATATAATTTTAGAGACACAAAAGAAGAGCTCTCTATAAAGGAAATTTCTGAAACTAACCTAATGCTTCATTATGTGACTGTGCTGGAAATAGGTATGGAGGTACCCTTTTTGCTGTGTAATAGGATTTATACCTGCAGCGATCCAAACACATCTGCTTCTTTCTAATGGTCTCTGCTAGGGCAGCCCCAGAGATTTTTGTTCAGTGCATGGCCCTGTCACAACTAGTATTATCCTGGACCTTAACAGACACTGACCTTCCAGCCTAAACCTGACGTCCTCCAGCATCTTGCTACAAGGCCGGTATAAAATGTGCGCAGTGGGTGATGAGATCAGTGAACCAAAACCTGCGATCCTTTATGAAACATCAGGTTCTTTCCAGCTTGCAGAATTGTCTGAAAACATCTGGTACAAAAAGCCAAAATGTCACACTTGATAGTGTGTAGTTGTAGCTTGTTAACAGAGGTTGTTCACAGAGCTTTAAGCAGGTAGCAGGCATGAGTAATCTTCTGGTGGTAAAACATGCAAACCTGCGGTGGCTTACAAGCATGTTCAAACTGAACCTTTTACTATTTTTGAACAGCGTACTATCTATGAAAAATTCCTGACTGAATTCTTCAAACACAAGTGACACTTGAAAGCTGACACGCCTCTCCAGATCCTGCTATAAAGGATCCACTGGAAATTTACCAGTCCTGTTTTCTTGTGCTGCCCCCACCACAAAACCATCTGAGAAGCCAAATGCACATTGCAGCAGCCAGTACCAACCCTCTTCCCAAGCATTCTGGGATGCATAACCTGTGTTTGGCTTATAAAGCTTTGGAGCAAGAGCTGATTCTTTTCCTTTTAACTTTCACATATAGTACCTAGTATAATGAGATCCAGGAATGCTGATTCTACCAATTGCCACAAAGCAATTAACATCCTGCCATGACTTCCTTTAGCCTTTTCACTACTGATTTACTACAATCAGCTCTAAAGTCTTCATGAGTCTGCCTGTGACCATTAACGAACCTCAGAAACAGTAAAACAAATCCTAGCAAAGACATCATCTTTTGATGTCTTGAATGTCACAGACATTTCTCTCCACAGAGCAGTTCTAGTGAGTTGAACAAAAACTACTTCAGTGTGAGCCCCACGAAGATAAAAGAATACTTTAAGGTATGCATTTCTCCTTCTCAGGGTTGCTTTTATTGGGGTGCTCTTCTCCCCACTCAGAGTTGACCAGAAGTGGTGGGAACCCCTCCAGAGATGGACAGTCCCATTACTGTCACCCTTACAGGCACTGCAGCTACTGCTGGAAGGAATGGCCGGATTTATTAGTGGTTCTTCAGATTAAAAAATTAAGACATTCTCTTCACATCAGATGCAGAGCAGTGGTTCATAACTCCTGAGAGGGAAAAGGCCGGGTCTGATATATTTAACATCACATGTTGCCATCTGTGTAGTACTTAGCATCATGCCTTTGCTTTCTTCGTGCCAATTGTTCAGTCTGTGGTTCACGAACTACCCTTTCAGTAGGAGCATCAAGAGCCACTCAAGAGCATTTGGGTCACCACCCAACACACCAAGCACCACGCACCCTCAGCACCCACTCCAGGAATAACATGGAGAGTGGACAACATGGAGAGTGGTTACGTGAGCTCTGCCCTAGCCAAGTTTTCACTTACTAATGGCTGCACAGGTTTTATGTGACTTTTTAATTAAGAATACAATAAAAGCAGTTACCATAGCAATTTCCACATCACTGGATACTTGTGCTACCTCTGAGAGTCAGAGGACCTTTTAACAGAAATTCTTACCAACACACCATGTGAACTTTCTGATTTTTAGTTGTTTTCGGAAGAAAAGAAACATCTCAAATTTCCTGAGATTTCAGAATCCTATTGAAAAGTGGTGTCTTTGTTTCAAGGAGGAACACTGTATAATGCGTAGTAGAAACAATACATTTCAGAGCAGACAGAAGAAAGTGGCTCATTGCAGAAGTATTCATCATCCACAAAGAAGATGGAAAGATGTCTGCCAAAAAGAAGCCTCTTGCTCCGTCAAAGATACAGCATGCTTAAAGAGAAGTTTTGTTTCCATGGTGACTGAATTTGGAGTAAAACATCCCCTGCATCAGACATTGCTAAATCAAAACCCCAGTCGCTTTTGTTCACACAGCAAGCTGGGTTTTTAACCCTGCCTCATCCAAACAAACATTTAATTAGTATTTTCCTCTCCCATTTTGCTGTGTACAGCTTCTCTTTGTAAATGAAGCAGGAAAAAGCAAGGACGTGCAACTGACTATGAGAAACCTGATCATGCAATCTTAATAATTAGAAATAACACTAGTTTTCAATAGCATACCACTGTTTTTGAAAAAACACTTTCTAAAAATATCAGCAACAAGCTGTCCATTAAACACAATTACCAATTACACACAGGCCAATGATGTACAAGTTCTTTACTTCCCTCACCTCTCAGATATAAAAGCTAACCCTTCCCTCATACGGGCAATCTCACACTTCCCTAAAGAATGGGAAAAAAAGGATTCTCAGCAGCCAGCTTTGAAGGGACAGCTACCTGGAGCACAGCCAAATGTAGGAAAGGGTGATTCTGAGCTGAAGGTCCTCAACAGTCACATTTTGCTGAGTCGCCTGCCTGTTTAAAAATTGGATCTCATCTATCTCACAAAAACTGGCAACAGCTCCACTTCAACCAGTCAGATTACTGCCAGTCAGACCAGTACCAGGTGCTGGACTCAAGACAAAGGTCATTAGCTTGAGCATCTCACCCCGTGCACTGCCAAGGCATCACGTGATGCAGAAGATTGTGTGACGGCAGCAAGAGATGAAACGGGAAACCACAGCTTTGTGTTGGAGCGGTACCAACAGGCTGACAGCATTACAGCTCTGCAGCACTGCACGGTGAGATGACAACGGGAAAAATGGTTGAATTCTTTGCTGCTCTGGGGACAGATCCCCGGTGATCTCATGTGTAGCATATCATTTTTGCCACTGAAATTTTGAAGGGTCAGTTTTAGCAATTGGGTTTTGTCTACAGTCACCAAAAGCAAAATCTGACACAGCCACTAAAGCTACCAGCACCTTCTGGTAGCTGCAAATGATCTATTGTCAAATGCAAGTTATGGGAGCTGTATGGAAAGGAAAAAAAAGTCTATGATGGCTCAAAATAAATAAATAAGTTGTATTTGAGATACAGAAGCTGGAGTTAACTTGAAAGGGTACTTGACAGAGTTAGGTGCTCTAGCAATTTGGCCAATACTTGCCAAGTTGCACAACTCTCAGCATAGAGGAATTTATTTTTTCCAGTAAACAAAACATTTCAGTAATTCTTTCTATATAAAAGAAAGAATGCCAGCTGCAAGCAAGAAACCTAGTAAGATAATGGGCATTGGATGTTTCCATTTAAATGTATCTGAAGGATCAGTCATCATTATCCAAGTTGCCCAATGCTTTCCAGTATAAGGTCCTTTGTCAGCTATTTATGCCATTGCCAAGCTTTAGGCTGAAAGTTTACATGCTGGGTGTAAGCCTCAAGCAATTTCTTTTATCTTTTTTTTATTTATTTCAGCTAAAGCAATACAGCTGTTTCTGAATTAAAACGAAGAAACAGTATGCTGCTTTGCCCACAATACAAAGCTTTCAACCTTTGCCTCGCTTGGCTCTACCCACCCTGCAAGTGAGAGCACAGCTCAAAGATTTGGCAACTGGTGGCACTACAGCAAGAATGAACACTTTCTGCCATCTCCAGGAAAATCCACCCAAATCTAGCCACTTTACCAGCTTTGGAATACAAAACCTCAAATGGCATGTGCCTACAAAAATAAGTATTCAAGATCCTTTTCCTGAGGCGTTGCACTCTACATTTTAAGGCCAAAGTGTAATGTTTTGTTGACTACTGTCAACAGCAGTGTTCAGAGTCCCATGCTACACATGCAGCTAAGCAGGCAGAAGCCTGACACTGAATAAAACATATCTCTTTCTGATCCTTTGGCTCTGGCTACTTCTTCAACAGCACGTTGCCCCGTCAATAACTCTCACTAGGCTGACTGTAGAAACCAACAAAAAGAAAAAGGCACAATAACAATCAAGCCAAATTAATTTGGAAATTCAAAAGGTTCTTCATCAGCTTCTGAAGATGGGAATTTTTCACATCCAGTTTCAACAGAACCTGCCACACAAGAAACAATTGAGACCTTATTTTCCCTTGGAGCAGAGTGAAATGAGTCTTTCAACGAAGTTTGTGTACAAAAGCTGAGTTTCTGAGTCCTTCCAAAAAATAATTTTTTTCTACTTTATCAAATTAAATGCAATGTTTTCACTCAAATGTTATTTACAAGCCTTTTTATTAAGTCAAATATTGAGATATCAACAGTTTAATTCTTCAGCAAGCATGATGATGAACGGGGCTCCTCTCAGCTCACTTAATGATGGGTGTCTAACAAGGTGGAATGAAGCAGTCTCTAGAGATTCCTGTCTCTCTCAGCTAGCGACTGAATGTAGCTAAGACCAGACATTTATAATTTCTAGGCAGAAAAAGCTAGATTAAGTGAGTCCTATCCAAAGATTAGTTTTATTAAAAACACTGGATATCAACTACTTCTGCTCCCAAAAGAAGGAACTGCAGGATGAAAGCTTGGCTCTCCTCACTTCTGTGTGTGCTCATGTCAGGGATTCCAGCTGCAAGCATCAGCTTGACTTGCGTTGCTTTCATCGTACTTTAAAGAGTTTTCTTTAGAACTGAAAAATGAAATACTTAGAAATACAGCACCAGTTCGTTAGTGCTGAGAAGCATTTCTGGATCCTGCACAGTCACGGCCTGGGAGGAAAGGTTCTCACCATGTCACAAAGTGCAGAAAGGATCCAGGGTGGGGATACGGCCCTTTTACAAGTCTCAGCCAAGATTGCCATCTTTAAAAAGACAAAAGAAAGGAAGAAAATAAACCCTTTTTCTTTAGACATGTCACTAACATGCAAGCATGTGTCACAGCTCCACTACAAGGGAGCAAAACCAATCCATCCCACTGGTTTGTGCCGGCACGCAGCGAATTGTACCTCTAACTCCCACCAAGGGAGCTCAAGTTCTTCTGTCCCACAGCCTCTTTCTTTCATCGTGTTACTTGAGCTCCTTATGGCTGCCCACTTTAAAACGATAGCTGAACCTTTTGTTTTACATTCCAAGTCAAACAGTCCCATATAAGGGTAAATCCAGCATCCATATGTTGATCTATTTTGAGGTAGGCTTTGTATCTCAAGTTGCTGCTCGGGTAAAAACAAGCTTGGCTTTTTACCATAATCTAGTACACACAGGCAGACTAGAAGTTCAGGGTTGTCCATTTCTTCCACAATTTATGTTTAGTTTCATTAACTTAACAAGTAGGTGACAAAACAAATACATCTATTCAGCACAAATGGAGCAGCATCCTTTTTTGAGCTTTCTTTCTAACTTTTCATAAGTCCCATGCACCTAAACAAGGACATAAATACATCGAGCACTAGAGCTTAATAAAGGTTTCCAGTTACCATGTTTTCTCCTCTTCAGTCTTAAAACTGACATTCACAATTAATGTCAACAACCAAAAAATGATGTTACAAAAAGGTTCCAATATAGAAGAAAATATTTGAGATCTATTGTGCATTGGCTAGGAATTTTTAAAATGAGACTGGGAGGAGAAGCACACTGCATTTTCAAATCAACTAAACCCAATGGTCAATAGGTTATAAACTGTTAAATAAGATGCCTGTTCATACAAGCTCTCTGTGATTTACTCATCAGCACTTATGAAACAGTAAGAGTTTACTAATATAATCACCAGAGTCTGTTACTCAAAGCACCCTTTACAACATTCTGACAACTGGCCTTTCTGAAGGATGAGTAAAGGATGGCAATGAGCAATTTGGAAACAAAGCATCATGTCACTCAGCTCTATCAAAACCCACAGACTGCAAGAAATTAGATGGCTTAGTGCAGTGCCACATCTCCAGCGGCACTTCAGCCTGTCAGCATCCTGGCACAGGGAGCCGGCAATTTTGCGTTAGCCATTACTTGCCCTGCAGATCCAAGAGTCTTCCAGGCTCACTGGTGCTCTCCTTCCAGTTATTCTGATCCCAAGAGCACAGTGATTTTCTGCCAATTTTGCATACACTGCTGTTTCCAGAAATTTTAGTTCAGTGTTTACACGTGTTTCACAATGATCACTCCTAACAACCATCGAGAGAGACAATATTATTATGTTTTAATTTCCTATGAACTGCCGGCTAAGACTACATAGAAAGTTGTGAGTGCCAGATGGTCCAATTTATTTTATTTATTCTTCCAGCATCTTTATAGAGCCATAGGCACTTTACACATTTCAGCATTTAAAATCATAAACACTTTGCCATCACCCCTAACATTCTGCCAGTTGCCTTGGCTGTTACCTTTGCTGTATCACCAGTTACCAGTCAGCACCACAGGCTTGCCAGCACCATGGCTGAAGTACAGTGAACAAAACTACAAACCCTGAACTAAAACACTTCTTAGACAATCTGACTGTCGAGCAAAGCCTGACTGATGGGCAACCACAGTTTTTACTGGGAAATCCTCTCGCTGGCCTTGGACGGTGAAAGTCAAGTATACAAAGCATAACACAGCAGCATTTACTTTATTGTAGCTCAGATAAGGACTTTAAACACTTAGTAGAGACAAGCAGAAAGTCTGAGCGCTACTATTTTTATGTCTCCCATTCGCTCTAAATTGGCTGACTTAAGAAGGTGGGTTACTTAGATCAGTCATCGATAAATAGTGGAAGGACCATCACCTGGAAGCAACTGTCTTGATAACAGACAGGAAATACTGATACATTTCTATCTTACTCTGAAGTATATCTATGAAGAACAAATTTTTGTCAACAGCCAAATAAAAAAGAAAAACAGAAATTTATGAAAAAGCCATTTGAATTTACAGATCCAAATCAGCAAGTGTGAAAGTAGATACTTGAGTGTTTTTCTGAGCTGAGATGGGCTGGAGCACTTCACTGAGTCAGGATCCACCTCCCCCTCCAGGAATAAATGGAAATTATTTACTAGTCTTTTAATTTCAGTATATTTTTTTCTGTCTGAGAATTCCCGTGACAGATCCTACAACACAAAAGAAAAGCTGCTTTCCAGCCAGTCACAGATCTAGCCAATATGAAAGTGGGACCCTTACCATCTGCTACCTGGAAACAGTTCAACACGCCTCATTTCTGCAAGAAAAATGATGAAGGCAACTGTTGTGTTATTCACAGTTATATTCAACAACAAAACCCCTAAAATCTCACTTTCTTCCCAGTTCCAGCCCATTGTCAGAGATGCCTCCCCTCCCAAGCACAACTTGCTCTGGAACTGTCCCCAGCCTCTGGGTGTCTGGACCTTCTGCATCCTAGCAGCTCCAATCCCAAACAGTTCATCTACACGCTGATTTGGGCACAAATCAGCACAAAGTCCTAATCAGAAGAATGTGACATGCATTTCAGTATTATTAAACATTCCCAGTAATTTTACTGCAGATTTTTATTTGACTTTTTCTTTTTTCCTTTGTTTTGGCACTTACGGAGCTATTAGATTTGGGAAAAAAAAAAAATCTGACATCACAGAAAAAGCTGGAAGCTACTTCACTGAAACCAGCAGCCATGGAGAGAGTCTGGTTTTATTACTCATCGTGTCATTTAGGTTCTCCTTTGTCACCTGTGTTGCTCAAGTCACTTTGCTGTACTGTGCATTTACCCACCAGCCAACCAACAGCCTTGCTTCTCTGCCATAAGACAAGGCAATGTCATAGCATGGGCCAGTCGCTCAGGTGAAGGGACAGCTTCCACCTTGTTTATATGGAAGATGGTAATGTGAAACAGCCTTAACATATGAGATATTCTGGATCAGGTAACATAGTCATCAGCCTCTGCTCCTCGGAGACCAGTAACCCTTGTTCAGCATCTCACCTAGTAAGAAAGCTTGGCTATCTGTAAAAAGTGCTAATTAACTAAAATTCCATTTTGAAAAGACAGTATCTGCAGAGAAGGGTCTGGCAAATGTTTCTTTTTCAAAGCATTTGATTTATTTGAACAAAACACTTCACTTTAGCTTTAATTACAATTTGATCAGCTATACTACCACTTCCCAGGGAACTACAAATCTGCAGCAGCCATACTGGCTGGATGAACTTTATGGGTTTTTTTTTTGGGTTTTTTTGTTTTTTTTTTTTTTTGAAGCGCTGTAAGTCAGCTGTGTCTTTTCTCCGGTTGAGAGCCATACTGGATATAGCTTCACAGTCCAATTGCAAATACACTGCCTGGGGAAGCTGCTAATCCAGAGCCCTGCAGCTGTATCATAATCTGAAATAACATTTCTGGAACTGCTGAAGATGTAGAAATTTTGTTACTCATTTGACAGATGATGGAGTTTTCCAGGCAGGCAAATTCAAAGCATCATGTAGGTGTTATTTCTTAGATTTTTTACGTAAACATCACTGAGAAGAGTAGAGGAGCGGGACAGAGAACAGTAGTTTCCCAGCTCAAACCATATGCTCACAGGTGGGTACCTGCGTTGCAGAGGGGATTATTTTATTTTTTTTTTATGTAAAGACGGTACTTAAGAGACTCACACTGTAAGCCTTGAGCTGTTGTTTAGAGATTACCATAGTTAAAAAGTTGTGGAGAATGGAGTAAGGAGAGCAGCGCTGAGAACTACTTCATGCTACATAGGAAGGATGTTTGGGGAGAGTTTCAGGACAAGCTGTAATCGAGCCTGGGTGTTATTTATTCAGGCATCCTGAAAAAAAATCCTTCAGTTGTTATGTGGGGGGTGGCAGAGGAGTACAAGTGATATCCCCTGGTTTGGAGCCAGTCGGGTGATGACTGAGGCTTCTTCCTCTGCTTTGTCTCTGTGGCCCTGGGAGGAGACAAGACAGGCACAAGCTGATAGCATAAGGGTCTCGGGGACACAGGCAAAATGCTCTTGGCTTCATGAGACAGTTCCCAGCACCCAGCCACTGCTGTCTCAGCCCTCCCCACTTCTCGTCTGCTAAAGGATACCCAGTGCAAGATTCCTGAGGATCTCTAAACTCAGCTCCTGGATCATATCACCACCACGATGGAAAATTAATTAAGGCAATACTCAAAATTGCAGAACAGAAAAATACTATCCACATTACTAGTATTACAGTGGACTTGGTTTTTTCCTTTCAAAAATCCCCAGATACTCCACGGGCATCAAGTTCATGATCTTTCCCACCGTAAGCACAGCCTGAGTAATGCAGTTTTGCACATGGGGCATTTGCCACAATTCAAGGCGCTGAAGTCATCCTTGCCTCCTGGCGTCGCCCAGCACAAAATCCACGGCTACCGGAGCTTTGGAAGGCTTGCAGGTCTTGCAAGTGTGATATTCTGCCTTGGGGAGGGAGACCACCTATCGTGCAGTTACATATTTACCAACCAGATCTTCCCCTGGCCTGGGTATGGAATTGTGGGCCAGGCAGGGAGACCTTGGTTCTGTTCCCAAGAAAAAAGGCTTTTGCTTCCACACGAGCCGCTCTCCAAGGATGACAGGGTCCCCAGAAATGCCGTGTCCTCAGCCCACACTGGGACATTCCTCAGGTACCTGTTACATGCATCATGTTTGAACGTCCTGATTATATCTGCCTGTCTTCCCAGCTCGGGGTGACTGCACAGGAGAAGCGAACCACTGGAGATGACTGCTGCTGACGGGCAGCCGGGCTGCGGCAGGGCACACAGCAGGCTGAGGGTGGCGTGTTGGCCAGGGTGTTTCTGCCAGCCCGCACCGCACAGGCAGCCGTGTGTGCCACAGCCGTGCCGTACTGCGACATGCCAGCTGCACGGCTCCGCGTGCCCTCTACTGACTTGCTTGCAGGATAACCCTCTTCCAGGGTCAATCTGGCTGCTGGCTGGTCTCCTGTTGGAGCTGCAGCTCTGCTGGTACAGCTAGAAGTTGATGTCTATAAATTCAAACATGGTTCTGGTGTGTTTTGCTAAATACACGTCAGCATCTGCTCTCCGTTTTCAGGAAATTCCCATTTTTCTATCAGCAGAAACCAAATCTAGAGATCACAAAACTGGGTAGAACTAACCGACAGTGAAACGCTCTGCCCACTTACACGCATGCTGAAATCGTGCTCTTTCTAACAAACATTTTTCAACAGTGACCTGAAATATTTTCAGTCAGATTCCGGAGTTTTGTTACATGCAGAAATCATCGCTCACCTGCCATGTTTCGCCCTGATTTACTAGTTTTGACCGATCATCTTGGGAAAGGCATTTCTGTTACAGAGCAGTGTTTCTGCTCAGAGCCCCCACCCTCGAACACTCAGCCAGGCCCTTCATCCAAACCCCTCTACTCAGCCAAGGGGCACTGGGTGGTTCCAACTAAATCACTCTGTTGTGGTTTGTGGGTCTTTTTCTCTTAGTCTCTGAATAACTGCAGGACAAAAAGACAGATTTGGATCCACCTCCTGCTTGCCCAACACCTCCATTGTGCCACAGCTATATCAGATGCTCCTGCAAGCCTGACTGTTTAAGCATCTATAAAGAAAACACATCGTATTAAACAGCTGCACAAACATCTCTTGGGGATATTTCAAAACTACCCTTATAGGTAAAATTTCAGTCACAGAATGAGCTTCAGTTTTTTTCACTGTGTCAAACCTCATTATATTCTGCTCTCGCAAATGGTAGAATAATTTATCTTGTTACAGTCTGATGAGACTCTCTGGTGCTAACGTTCCCCTGACCCACATACTCCCTTCTGAGCCATTTTGAGGGAAGGATTTAAAGACCTATATTTTTTAATTACTTTATAGCATGTGATTAAGATAACTTGGAATAAACTCAAGGGAAAATGAGGGCAGAAAAATTAACTCTTGAGAAAACAGCGAGTTGCTAACGTGAGGCATACTTATTTCTTAAATTAAAAAAAAAAATAATCATCATCCCCTGCAGCTGCCTGCCCAGTCTGAAAGCTGGGCTGTACCATTTAATTTTTGGACATCCTAGAAATCTGAGTTTGAATTCTACAAGCAAGTCTGAGCTCCCATGCAATCATACCCAATCGCAGGAACCAACGCTTCTCATCTGAACCCAGCCGATTTAAAAGCCGTACCCTAGATGTTACTGGAGTCCAAGCTGGGGCTAGTGTTTCTAGTGGATACGTGGATCACTTTAAAGTGACTTATCTTTGCAACACATTCTCCAAAAGTTTCACCATCCCTTTCCAGCCCTGCTTAGCTATTTTTTCCTTCACAGTTTGGATTATCTCCAGCAGCTGCCCATAGATTCCCTATCCCTACTACTGTAGATGTGGAGTGTCCACCTCAACCTACGGCCTCAAATTCACAGCCCAGACGTCTCTGTCTTGCTCTTGGTGAAGTAACTTAGAAGTGGTATTATCTCACTAATCATTCCTGTTTCATTTGTACTATTAATTTCTTTATTTTTTTTAAGGAATATCAGTTAAAGGAGTATCAATGATCACTACATCAGCACTGAGATTTCTGGACTCATGTTGTGACAGGAAGCAGAAAGCCAGACATGCTGGGCTACAAAGACTTGAAGAATATGTTTTTAGAGCCCAGAGGAGTTATTATTGACAAAGACAATCTACAGGTGCTTCATGAATTCATAAATGTGACAGATACTCTATCACTAGCAGAGTTCACACATGATAATTGATTGATCTCAGGGTAAAATACATTGCTTCCTTTAGAAACAAATGACAAAAGTTAATGATACATCTGATGTTACCAAGTTATTTTGATTTTTTTTTAATCAGTAAAGACACTTCCTCTGAATTAGTTTTATTTATAGCTGTTCAGACCAAACTAGACAGGAATTCAAATCGTAGAGTTTCAGTTCTTTGTAGAAATCTCTAATTCACTATGCTATCATCAACTAGGCTAGTTCAGCCTCAGAGTTCCCCCCCCATTTTATAGCACCTGCCACAAACCCTGAAATCACCTAGCTCCACAGAAGGCAGAGCAAGCCTGAATAGATGCCTTCATGGCGCTGCCTATGTAGGATATAGCTGTGGTCAGTTTGACCACCAAAGCAAGCTGGAAAAGCTTCAAGCTGTTACGGTAAATGGTGCCAACATGACATGTCAGAAATACAGATGTTTTCTAAAGACAATGGTGAACACCAACATGCTTTGTGTTACTAAGCCTTGTGGGAGCAGCCATTTCAAAGCACCTTGTCATGGTGTAGGAAGGGTGATTTTCATTTTCTAACGATGCAGTTTGATGTCACTATAACACGTTTACAGCAAAATTCCAAAGGTATCGACCTGGTAGCCAAAAGTCCCAGTCACGAGACAGCTGCCACTGAATGACATCCCCAGGTTCCTGTGGCTGGCTCAGTGCCTGAAAAGAAGTGAATGAGAGCCCAAAGCAGACACTTGTCCACAACCAGAAAACAGGAGAAACCTGAGCTTCTCCTTCAGAGAGGTTTGGCTTTTCTAACAATCAAAACACAACACGGTAACAAGAAGTAGCTCTGTCTATGTCTCCAGGCTCACCTGCTCCCTGCTATTGCCCTTCCCATGCCTGCTCAGCCAGCATCCTTGATCCCTTCCACCGTTCTTGGCCCCTACCTCCCTCCAGCCTCT
Source organism: Falco biarmicus (assembly GCF_023638135.1). Classification (NCBI taxonomy): domain Eukaryota; kingdom Metazoa; phylum Chordata; class Aves; order Falconiformes; family Falconidae; genus Falco; species Falco biarmicus. The sequence goes on from NC_079291.1 coordinate 106,995,358, forward strand.
CAAAGGAAATGGGCCATCATATCTGGGCCCATCATCTGCAAGCCCATCAGCAGAGCTGGCCAAGTCCTCCCCCACCCCTCACTGGGAGAGGAGCATGCAAGTGATGCAGAACTACAACTGCAAATTTTGCTTCTGAACAGTTATGGATAAGGGGAGAAAACACAAATGAGTTAATGTCAGATATACTCTTCCTCTCAGCATTTCAATGACCATGTTAACTTTCTGCTTTATAAGCTGTCATTCTACTTTCAGGGCGAATTAATCCCACCAACCTGGCAGCACATCTAACAATTAATGAAAGTAGCACTAACACTTCCCCCTTCAGCACTGTGTGGTTTTAGGCTTTAGCAGGGCCAGGCCTTGTGCCTCTAATAGGCAAATTCCAGGTTTTAAGATGATCTAAATCTTCAAGTTAAGAACTAGTTCTGTAATTGTATTTAATTTTATCCCTTGTTTTAGACAAAATCTAATTTAACAGGTCTATATTTTCTTTCCTTGTAACATGCAAAAGTGCCTTGCCTAAGTGGATTCAGAGATCCCCAGGAACAGCAGTACCACATGAAATAAGTGCTCACCATATAGTTTTCACTGACTCTGATAATCCTGAATGCAGCACACTGGCCTACAACCTTTCCTTGGAGAGACAGGCTGTAAGAGGAGGTAATGTGATGGAGCACAAAGGAATGAAGGTGTGTCCTCATTAATACTTGTAACAAAATTCAGGGATTGTAAAAGTACTAAAACAGCGACTGATTTTACTGCTACGTACTGGCTGGCAGAAGGATACATGCCATTGGCATGGAAGGATAGGAAACGATGCTGCAGAAGTGAAAGTACACAAAGCTATCCCAAGGGAAGCTGGAGAGAAAGCTTGATACTTGATGTCAAAGATTTTCATTTCCAAAGACCAGGATTTCACAGTAGACAGTAAGCACACCAAAAAAAATTATCTATATTTTAAGTCTGCCACACCTGTTTCCTGTTTATCCATCAGGAAAAAAAAAATCAAGTTGAAGGCTTTATCAAACTTGTCAAAACGAGAGGATGCTCCTACATGTCAGCCTCATCAATCAACTGCTGCCATTGCAGGAAATGCAGCATTAGGTTTCACATGGATAATAAACACTTTTTATATTTGACATTGATTTTTAGCTTGTCATTTTTTTTATTAATAGCTCAGCCAAAAAAGGAAGAAAGAGTGTAAGGCAAGGCAGTGAGATAAGACTCTTAGCGCACATACTGTGTTTGCATTGGCCCTGTCCAGTGAAGAAGGTTAAGCCTACTGCACAGGACAACTGACCTTCAATGCTGTAATGTTTTTATAAGGCCATCTATTTTAATCTTGTTTTCAGAGTTAGGAGAGGACATGGAAGATAATATTACAGGTGGGAGAAACATCTGGTTTCCATATAGTTATATATTTGTTCAAAACTGAAAAGGCTAGATAAAGCTCACTGTTTGCGGATTTATAATACTTTATCAATGACTGCTGTTCATTCAGTGTCATGGTTTCAGCTGGGACAGAGTTAATTTTCTTCTTAGCAGCTGGTGCAGTGCTGTGTTTTGGATTTGGTGTGAGAACAACTTTGATAACATGCTGATGTTTTTAGTTGTTGCTGGGTAATGTTTATACTCAGTCAAGGACTTTTCACAGTTTCTCAGGCCCTGCCAGCGAGAGGGCTGGAGGGGCACAAGATATTGGGAAGGGACACAGCCAGGACAGGTGACTCGAACTAGCCAAAGGGATGTTCCGTATCGCAGAATGTCATGCTCAGTGTATAAACAGAGCAGGAGGGTTGGCTGGGGCCTGTTAATCATGGCTCGGGGACTGGCTGGGCATCAGTCAGCAGGTGGTGAGCAACGTGTTGTGCATCACTTGTCTTTTCTTCCTTCTTTTTGGATTTTATTCCTCTCCCTTTCCGCCTCCTTTTCATGATAATTATTATAATTATTGTTGTTATTATTGGGTTTATTTTGGTTTTTTTCCCAGTTAATATATTGTTTTTATCTCAACATTTGAGTTTTACATTCCTTCCTGACCCTCCTGCCCATCCCTCTGGGGCAGAGTGGGAAGTGAGCATCTGCGTGGTACTTGGTTACTGGCTGGGGTTAAACCCTGACACTGGGGAAGTAGCTCCAGGCTTCATTCCTATGAGAAAGGAGACAGCATTTACAGAAACTGTACCTATTCAGCTCTGCAGACACCTCAGACTAATCTGGCTTCTGTATCCCAGAAAACCAGGATGAAATGAAAACTCCCAGGCTCTCTGAGACCCAGGGCTCCCCACGGCATCCCCATGCTGAGGTGCAGTGGTAACCTGCTGCCACTTTTGGCAGGATGCTTCACTTGAGGCAGGTAACTCATCCTTGGCTGCTGGGGTTTTTTCCATCTGTATAGGAAGGAAAATTACTACCTGACAGCAAGAGGGCGAATGATTAGTTAATGTTTGTGAAGTGCTAAGAATTGTTATGACAGACCTTGTTTCTGCCAAATGCAGGAAAATCAATTAATCCATCTCAGTGCCAATCCACTTTGGTTCCAATCAATCTAGTAATCAGCTGTCTGAATGCTATTTTCTATCAGTTGCACATATGTTTTTCACCTTGTTTTAATACAAGCATAGTTTATTTTGGGGGAGGGTGGGGAGGGTTGTAAGCCCCCCTCATGAGAGTGAAATTAAATTTCACACTATTTTTCCTTCTTCACAAAGTGCTTACTCATCTCTAATCCCTGTTCTAGCATCAAGCCAGGCACCAGGGAAATATGTATTCAGGTTAATTTCTACAGCCAGTACCTTGGTGCACCTCGAATGAAAAAACTGCCTATGGTTGAAATGCAAAGATGCGTACTTTTGGTGAAGCAAATGGTTGGAAGTTGCTCTCCAACTACACAAAACTGTTTCTGCAAGATGTTAGGCAGCTGGTGTGCTGCGGCTGCTGCTTATTGTAGTAACATAGTATAGTCATCTCATTGCTACTTCCAACCCCCTCATCTATTTAGTACAGTCGTCTTTTGTTTCTCACAACTAAAGCACAGTGTTTTTCTCAGGAGCGTGCTTTTGTTCTGTGTCCTGTCTTGCATAGCGGGGCCTTAATACGGGCTTCTACATGCTAAATATCAATGTTTAGCATTTTCATGTCTTCCATTACGGCCATTCTACGTTGGTTTGTGCTGCTGTAAGGGAAGAATAAGCAGTTGTATGCCTCCAGGGTAATCCTGGTCTGAGGGGAAGCAAGAAACTGAATTTTAAATTCAATGCCTCATAAGCCAGGCAGTTTCTGCTGATTCAGGTGTGTGTGTGACAAGCAGCTGCCCGGGGGAATCCAGCGCTGGTTGCAACCCCCCCCCCCCATGGGGCAGAGGGGAAACCCTTCTGCTTGTCTGACATTGCAGAGGAGCCTTGGGACAGCTGTGCCAGCCTGTGCAGATTGTAAAGGGACACTAAAGACAGGTCGGGCAGATGGGCGCACAGCTGAGGTGGAATTACTACAAAAGCTGGACTATGAAATCTGCAGAGACACTTTCTTCAAGAAAGCACAAGTCTGCAGCCCCTGGGTCCCTAACTCACAGCCTTGGGACCTGTTCTTCCAGCAGACATTTAGTATGCTGAACAGTGGCATACAGCGAAGTCATGATAATCAGGAGAGTCTCAGAATAAAGTGGCAGCACATAAAGCTAATTCAGCGTGTTAATAGTGCCCCAGGAAACATAATACCTGTTCCTTAAGTGTGTAGCAGAAAGCTTCATTAAAAGTTTATTTTGAAGTAATTTTTGTGCTCTTTGTTCTCTCTTAGTTCCTTTAAAGTTGTTTGGTAGGGGTTTTTCACCTTGAAAACAAATCATACTTAGAATAAAGAGACTGCTGACCTACATTCTCACGGCTGTATTATATTTAATTGTGAGGCATGTCAAATGAAATTCAGGAGTGATCGGCACTGAGACAGCCTGTGAAAACACCTACCTCTCAAACTCCTAAGCCTCTCATTTGAAACCATTAGAATAATCTCTTTGAAAGATCCAAGCAGGATTTCCAATGACTGAATTTTTCTTGAGACACACTGGAGCAAGGCTATTCACATCATAGAAAAGCCACTTAACTCCAACACATGGACCAACCTGAGCCAAACACAGGCACGTTAACATCAGAATATATGTTGCCTAAAAACAGCTCCATATATAAGGATGTTATGACCAGATTGCTGTGGTCTGGCAAAGTAAGGAGTATAGACCAAAACAGGAGATGCCTACGTGTGCATATTTTAAACTAAATACTATTAGGGAACAAACAAAATAATACTGTATTAAAGACAGTATTGATTATTTTTGTTTATGCACATCTAAAAGGAATGTCCTATCCAAAGGTCTCTGTCTCTTGGGGAAGAGGGATAAAAGCACTTACGAGATGTTCTTGGAGTAAGGAGCCCGATTCTGCTGGACTTTGCATTCCTCCTTGCACCCTCCCCTGCACAGACTGCGATGTATGGCACCGCACGGGGCTGCTGGCCACAGCCGCAGGGGAACAGGGCCACGAAAAGCTCTCCCTGGCTCTGGACAGGAGTTGCACTTAGTGGCTAACACGTACGTATCAACCGCTTCCCGATTCAGGACACCGAGTTGCTAAAGAGATGCTGTAAAAAGCTGGGAGATTTTACAAATCACCCTTGGCCATTCATCCCTGAAGTCCCATTCCTTTTGGGGAACAGTTTAAAACATGGAAAATGTGTCCAGCTTGGTGAAGGATTTGCACAGGCTCATGACCCTGCCAAGCATGGGAGGACACAGTGACCAATCCCTCAACTGTTTGGACACACTGGTTTTGCTGTGGCTTTGGCACACAGCCAGCAAGTGTGTTTTACCCAATGTGGAATTCAGAATAAACCTTTGAGTATAACAAAGTGCCATAAATCAGGGTGAATTTGAACCCTTTCAGTCAAAAAATTCCATAAACCATGAATTTACCAGGTAACAAAGGTACCAGGAAGCAAACCTCAGACACACATATACAAAATATGTTTACCTGCATATATGTGCAGACACAGTTTATATACATCTCAAATAAGCTGTTGCTTGTGTAGCTTTTCTTATTTTGGCTTCAAAAGTCAGCTATGGGTATGGATTTCAAGCTTCCTTGACTGTGCATAGCTTATATTTGGTGTAATCTTTCAGAACAATTGCATATAAATGCAAGAAAGAGCAGCAGCAAAGATGGCTAAAAACTACTATTAAATATAATTCTAAATAAGATCAGCTAAAACCATGTTGTAAATGTGTCTATTCCTATAAACCATTGTTCAAAAAACACAGCTGATGTGAGAAAATGAAAGTCAGTGAAGATTGAGGAGCTTCAACTCATCTTATACCAGCTCAAAAGAGAAGTAAACTATAGACAATGAAGAGCTGAAAGTCTGTTCTATTTGCTTAATAAGACAGCACTAAAAAAAAAAATCTCTAATCTCTTGCTGTTACACAAAAAACATATTCAGAATGTGCTACAGATTTCATGTTTCAGGCAGCATACGATTTCCTAAGTGTGTATATATATATATATACACACACACGTTTTTTTTTTCTTGGTGCAGCACCAGAAACTCCATAAGGGAACAAAGGCCAGTAGTAAATTTCCAAGCTCATTTTAAGAGGCTTTTGCTTATCTTGCATTGTTTTGTTCTTTGTTGTCTCTCTCAACTGTCTCTTGAATGAAACACTTAACACTTACAAGGGTGACGTATTTTCTAGCAAGCAAGCAGTGTATGAAAGATAACATTAAACACAAATTGTTGACTTCGTGCAAATACTAGCTCTGATCTTTGGGAGGGTGAAAGAAAAAGGTCTGTTTGTATGATGGTGCAAAGCCCTTACTGTAAACACTGCACATCAGGACCGGTTGCTGTCACGTACTGTATGTTAGTAACTCTGTACCACCACACCTGGGACAAGGAAGCAGTCGAGGCTGATGAGCTGCTTTTGCTGGGTTTCTGGGAGCTTCTATCTGAAGAAGGAGGAAGCTGTAAAATAAAGGATGACTTGAAAAAATCACCTTGAGTTGAGCAGTACCCAGAAATGCTCACTGAATGGGATGAGTTGTGTAGGTGTCTGCAGAAAACCAACAGGCAGACCTGAGTCTGGATCACTAAAAGAAGCTCTTGCAGAAGGGGCAGAAGGCAGATTGGCACTTAAGAGAGTTGTCCGAGAGCTGAAGGTTGAACAAACACGCATGGCCTCAGCCAGTGAGACTAGACGTACAAAATAACCTAAGCTGGTCCCCTTCACAGAGGGTCAGATTCTGGCATGGTGATGCTCTAGGTGAGCATTTCGGTGAAAAAAAAAAAAAAATTACTCCTCCTACTAATCTTCTGACCATGCTGAGCTGTGAATCTCAGCCTCGAGCAAAATGCTACTGCCTCAGCCTCGCTGTCTCTCTCTTACTCTGGCAGCTCATGAAATATCCTAAGGATGTTTCACCCTGTGAAACATCTTCACTCACCGTTGCCACTCGGAAACTGCTAATTGCCAAACCATGGCTCTTAATGAGTCCCATGGTATTTACAGAGACACTGTTCATTTGGAGTGGTGTTATCTTGCGGTTAGTGTTCCAGCATAAGCAGTACTGAAGCCCACCAGGGCATACCTGACAATCACCGTTTTTGTCACCGGGCACTACAGTTGTACGACAACTACCCTGAAAATTCAGGTCAAAAATATCATTCTTGTTAGAGAGAAAATGCAGCTCTGCCACAGGTGTACCAAGTAACACTTTTAGATTGTTTTTAAGTGAGATTTGTCCAACCTGTCCTGCATTTTCACCTTATCAAAACCAACACAATCCAATCAAAATTGGCTCTCTCATACTAACTTCTGAGAAGACGTGGTATATTGCTGCTGTTCTCCAGATGTACAGCATCTGAAACTGAAATAATTTCTCAGCTTTTATGTAATGATAGTTTAAACAGATTTCTCATGAGACATATCAGAGTCTTTGTAAAAAAAAGAGGCTATTATCTTCTAAATACACTTTTCTGGATCTGTATTTACCATTCTTCACCAAATCTATTTCTTCTTTGCCCATTTTTAGAGTACTCAAAAGACCATGAGAAAAAAGTTCATGGGAAATGTTAATCTTAACAAGCAGCTTCTCCATTCAGGACAGGACATGACATAATAGCTACTGATTTGCTGATGAACTCAGATTCAAAACACCCCATCGTCTACTCAACACCTACACCCAGTGGGGCAGCAGGGCCTGTGTGAGGCCTAGGTCCATTTCACAGTCCTTGTTCCCACTTCTGCCCCAGTGAAGACAAAAGCATTGCCTTCTGTGCATATAAAATAAAATAAAATAAATATAATTTTTTTATATAAAATATAAAAGAAAAAAAATCTATGCCAGTCTGAACCATCCCAGATAAAAATACTGAACCCAAAGCTCTGCCCAGATCTTGCTCCTGCCAGATTTCCTGTTCAGTTTTACTAACATAGGAGATTCCACTCAAATAAACAACAAAATATTTATATTTATGCAAATGGAACAAGTTGCAATGTAAACTTCTGAAGTTTTCTTGTGTGCTTCAAAACCAATAAACAGTATTTTTACTTTGAACCTTCTATCTCAAACACTACAAAAAAGATGCCTTTCAAGTGAACAAATAAAATTCAAATCAAGACAGTACATGCAGCGTGTTTCATCTTCTACCACATTGTAAGGCAGCAAGTACAGTGCTATAGCTAAGCTACACACCACTAAGACCAAGATTTTGTAGTAAAAACATTGACAGACCCTTAACTATTATAGTGCCTCCTGGCAGAACTATAATTAGATTGAATGTAACTATTAGTCATCTTAATTAGTATACACATTCCTTGTTTAGCACAATAAAAATTACAAAGCAAGGATGCCACTTAATTAGGTGACCTGGGAATTGATGCGTACCTATATCTCACTTTTATTTTAAGTGTCCTTACCAAGATTAAATCTAATATTTATAACCAAGTCTGAGTATTTATACGGCTCTCCACCTGTACATAAAATCACCTGTTTAATTAATATATATTAAATACCTCAAGGGCATTTCTGAAGTTATGCTAGCAGTTCATTTGGAACTGTATTCCAAGGAAAGAAATACATCACAATTTTAGAAACTCAAGGTTAATTGCATATTCTAATAAGTGTCTTACATATCATAAATTTAAAAGAAAAGCAAGCACATTCAGTTAAATCCCTATCATCCTTCCAGTTCTCCTGATGATGCCACAATGTTTTCCTAGCGCAGTGCTTGGACCTCTTTAAAACCTCTGCCAATGGGACTGTCTAATACCTCCACAGTTGTAGGGTGAAAGGAAAGCAATGTCAGATCTGAAGTCCCACTGAGCTTCACCCAAACCCAGCAGCACAATATCCACATTCAGTAGGACAAATATTAAAAACTATCTTAAATGTGCCTGACAACATCAAGCTGTGCACCTGCAGCTCAGGACCTGTCTGTGGATCCGTCCGTCAGTGCTCCCACACTGTCACTCTGTTTTAGGACACAGGGATACATGCAGAGAGGGCTCATTCGCCCCACGGCCAGCAGTAAGGAGGAGGAGTTGGAAGTTTTGGAAGAAAGCAAGCAGGCCATTTCCTGAGTATGATGAGGTAAGACCTCTACTAAAACCAAACCTCTATGTGCTGAGAACTGGAGCTGTACTTTCTGCTCTGTTGTGACTTGGAATTTACCCACACTTTCCTCTTGGTTCCTTGCCTTCTCTATAACTTGCGGGAGATTCACTTAGGAAACTGGAAAACTGTTGGTACTTTTCTATATTATACTAGAGCAAAGACACTCACCAGCACGAGGCAGGATGCAACGGCCCTTTAATAACCCTTGACTGGCTCAGGTAGCTCTAGTCTTGTATGTCTAACCGACATTTCAAAAAAGCTGGTAATTCAAATCGTTCAAATCATAGGAAAACACAATAGAAATCACCACTTCAAATACCAGTTTTTGATCATCTAACATCACGATATTCACTATGTTTAGCACCAAGCCCTCAAACACACTTCCCAGCTGAAATTTCTGCAGATCAGAGTAGAACTGAGCAGCAACATGCTTTTATTAGAGAGGTGGTTTTAAGTAGGAATCTCATCCATCACACGTTTTAAACCAGTGGAAATTTGGCATAAATAATCCCTGGTACTACGAAACCCTCCTGCATTTCACAAGTACTCTAATTTCTGCAGTGCTAACAATCCACTGAGAACATCTAGGGCAGTTGGCAAGCCGCCTGGGGACTTTGGTCTGATTTCGAGACTCTGTGTTCACCTCAAAGTAGCAGAGCAAGGTGTTCTGTACACTTTCCCATTGCACAGGTCAGCCAAGGAGTTATTTATCTGAAGCTTAGACCAAGCTAGTGGTCTGAAATGAGACCAGGTGTTGGTTTCATAGCGTCAAAGATGCTACAGATTTGTTATTATGGTTAATAATTTTAATTGCACCGGATTTATACACAGATTTCTTGAAAATAAAATGTACCCACTTTGCTGTACACAGATACACCATATACAGCAGAAGCTACAGATAGCAAGCAGCTGAGAGCCTCTAGCATGCATCTCTAACTGCATGAATGCAATAACACCACCCTGTGTTTAAGCCTTGAGTAGGCAGAATGCCTTTCGGTTTATCCGGAGCGCAATATAGCGCACAATAAACAGCTTCGATCTGATGCAACGGCATTTCACAATAAAACTGCTGCTCAGAGCAAGAGCCCACAAGAAAAATGAAGACAAAACAAAAATGTCATGACATTTGGTATAGAAACCAAACATACTTTCTTGCCAGGTACCTGCTGACATTGCCAGACTTTAACCTCCTCCCTCCAGCCCAGAAAGCCCACCACAGCAGTTAGCAATCTGTTCACACCGTCATTAAACCGATTATCCCTTAGTGATGGAAAAGTCTCTACAAATGCCACAGTGCCACTGCTCTGTGACAAATCCCTTTCCTTCTAAGTGGTGAGCATTTAATATTTACTATCCCCAGATTAATTTGAAGAAGAAGAAAAGAATTAATGAAGAAAATTGCTTCTGTAGGCAGACTATGGTAAATATCAATATATTTCATCAGAGCTCCTCTTTCATTAGTTCTAGACCAATTACATCAACTATTTCTTCTCCAGGATAATTTTTCAAGCTATTAAAAAACTGTGGAAACCCCAAAATTTTCTCTCGCTTCCTCATTGCAAAGGACTTTCAAATGATAATTGTTAAAGATATGGGGAGAATGGGAGAGTTACCGTTTGCTACAGACTAAGAGACTTGTCAAAAAATGTTGAAGAGTTAATATTCAAGGCACCCAGCAATAGGAAACAAGAGAGTTTAACTCATATAAAAAAAAATTAGGACAACAACAATAGAGGTGCAGGAAGTAATTTTTCTTACCATGACCGTTTTTCTTATTACTTCTACTTCACCAGACTGGAAATGCTCAGCCCACAGGCTCCCCAGTAAATCTTTTTGGTAGCTGCGCGAAAATCTTTCATTGATGTGGCTTTAAGGCAATGGTGTCAGGCTGTCAGGGTCCAAATCCTTCTGAAAAGATGCACTGTGCTGGTGGATTCCTTGCGCACCCATGAATAGCGAGAACAGGTGATTACTGTAAATGCTTTGTCCATTATCTCCAAGTAGCCAGACACTTCTATTAAAAATATCTGGAAATGCGTTTAATGATGACAGATAAAATGATGTTGCAGGGCTTCAGCTTAGGCACACACAGAAATTGAAGTGGGCATCATCTATCCAACCTGACGAAACAGCACAAGTCAGTCTGCACTGGATCACGTTATATTTGCCAGATTTCCTTCACAAATGATAGTCTGTTAAAACAAAATGAAACAAATGAAAAAAGTAGAAGGCCAAAGTTCATGAGAAACTAATGATGCCATGGAGAAGAGACACCTGAGTAGGCTGTGAGAGGGACTTAACTGATCAACACAACACTCAGCAAGTATTCACCTGTTTTTTCCCCTAGGTGAACGTAATTCTTGTGACTGTAAAATTTAGCCTGTAGACGGTGCGCACCTCCCTGTCCGCGTCACTGGTTTGCGGGAGGGGGAACATCAGGGGTGACAGTGCTGAAGCCTAATGTACAGTGTGTTCATAACTTAGAAGATGTCCTCTGTCCTCAAGTCCTCCTTCCTCTCTGTTCTCCGGTCTCTTCATTCCTGTAACAGACAATATCCTCCTGCGATACCTCTCCTCTACGGTCTCTTGAACAGCAGCGTTTTCGGGTCACGTTGTTTCATGCTGATTTAGTACAGGCTCTCCCGTTAAAACTAGTAACATAGAGCAAGGGTCCACTCAGCTTTCTCCTCCTGCTTCTGTTTATGTTCTTTCACACAACCCCTGGAAATACTTCCTCATGGCTCTAGTGACATACCTCTTTTTCCTTCACATCATTTCTCCACAACTGCATTTTTTTAAAGCGGAGACACCCGTGCCCAGGGGCTGGCGGTGGGGGTCTCTGGGGGGAGATGCCGGGGCCACCCCATGCTGGGCATGGACGGCTCTGTAGTGGCCCTGCCACAGGGCACGGCTGGGCCCCGCAGCGGTGTGGGGGCAGCCGCTGCAAAACGGCATTTCAGAAAGGGGAAACCAGTGCCCGGCAGCGAGGGCGAGGAGAAAAGAGTGAGAAACAGCCCTGCGAGCACCAAGGTCAACGAAGGAGGAGTGACTACCACCACCTCCACTCGGCTTTACAATTTATTTCTCCACTTCAAGTTCCAGCTAGACTACAGTCTCGACAAATTCTGGAAGTTGAAATAAAGAGGGAGCAGGTGATTTGTTACGTGAGGAGACATTCTGTTCCAAATGAAACTTTCCTCACAAGTACAGAAAGAGTTAGCTTTCACCTCCACCAAGAACAGTATTTTGTGAATGGGGAGAACTGAATAAGCAATGTAGATTCTGCTTTTCCCCCTGAAATACATGCACTTTTTTTTGAAATATAGGGCTGAAGGATTTTTCTCTAGGAAGAATTTATTCATAATAAATAAAAGAAAAATAGTTTCAAGCTGAACTGCCTTCCAAATTAGAGTCTGACTTCAGCTTTTTCCGTTTTATGAGTCAAGCCTTTTGCTTTTATTAAGGGCAGTTGAAATTTCGATTTACTTGTGGCTGGATATAAATCTTCATTCAACCTACAAAAAATATTCAATTTATTGAAATGTTTCAGTTTCAGATCATTCCAAGCTAATATTTGTTCAGCTCAGCTAAACTGAAAACCAGAAGCATATCTGTATTTAAATATAGTAGAATAATTCCTTCCATCCCTGTATCTGTGTCAGCCTAATCAGGTCACCGGTGGGAACTGTTGACTGGTAGAAACACAAGGCTTTCTCTTCATGAAAAATGACTGACCTTGCTTTAAAGCAATTTAGTTTGTGTCAACATTGCCTTTCTCATTAAATAATAGGCTCTAAGTGGCATATCCATTCTTCTTCAGCACAGACAAGAGCTCTCCAGGCAAGTCCTGGGATGCTATTTTTAGGCATCTCGTAGTAATAACATGCTCAATGCACGGTTTGGAGTATGTCTACAATAATTATTCCTTGTCTGCTCTGTTGTATTGGTCAGCTCCAGAGAGAGCTCGTAAAAATGTTAGATCTGCACACCCTTACGTGGATGCAGAAAGGATACCAAATACATGTACGCACTTGGTAGCACTTGGTTAGCTGTAAATAATACCATTACGGCGATTTTATTAAATATACACACACCTACCTCTGTCTGAAAATGCTGAACAACTTCAGCATAATTCTTCCCCATTTAGTTGCTCAAGATGACTCCTCTTGCAACCCCTTGTCACTGATTCTCCTACTTTTGGTATTTCCTCAATATATTACCTGGCCAGTCATTGGAGATGATAACACAGGTAATTTCATCTGTCAGAATTGAACCAGCAGTGAGTGAGAAATATTCTGTTCACTTGTCTTTTTTCTTTCCTTTTTTAAATATTCCTTCTTTTTCCTTCTATTATTATTATTGTTGTTGTCATTATTATTATTGTCATTGTTAACACCATTTCACATCATCTCATGCTGCTGTGTAGGAAGGTTCTCAGTCCAGATCTCAAGGTGACATGTATTACATCAAGCCTGCCAGTATTCCCAAAAATTCCTTAGAACTCGCTGTTGTGATTACATAGTTCTCAGGAAACATGCTTTCCTGTAATTAAACATTAGAAAGATGCAAAATCAGCCTAAGATAATCTAACAAACATATTCAAATATATATATATGTGCCATCCACATTATTAGACCAGGTCTTTAAAAATTTTTGCCCTGCGTATTGGCTACTAAGGATACAGGAGAGGCCATGTGGCTTACTCAAACTGTTCTTCAGTGACAAGTCATCTCTCCTGGGAAATCATTTCAGATATCAGTCACGTAGCACACACTCAGCTCATCAGAGCTTTTTAATGATTTAGTAACGTAGTCAATGTGGTAGTGTTTTAGCACTGGTTATCAGAGTGCTGCAGTTAATAGTGTTGATTGTAGGGTACAACATCCTAATGTGTCCTTTGCAACGTAACATGGGCCAGGCTGGCGCTGCTGTGACTAGACATAAGTCTTATATTAACAAGCAGATGTCTGTCTGCATCAAAAGATTTGTCTTCAGTCCTATACAGACATTATTTATAGGATCCCTTAAGGTTCTTGATCAGATCTAGTGCAATGTCACGTCACTATCCTTCCTCCAGGTAATGCAGTTAATCAGGATGATGTGATTTGTCATTTCTAGGTTGATGACATCCAGCTCTGACTTTTCAAAGCTTAGCATTGCATAGGCTGTCACACCATTTCAAATATATTGAACTAAAGCAAAACTGTTTTCACTTGAAGTCAGATAAAAGAGGAGGTCTGCTAATGGGTCTAGGAACTTCTGAACAAACTGCTGTTTCCCAGGCTAAACTCTGTAAATGGAAAAATAATTTGAATTCTTGTGTTAGGAGTTAGAGCATTAAATTTGCTTCAGCCAGGTTCAGAAAAATCTCAGAGCAACATAATACTTTACGAAGAGATTCTTATTCCCACTCTAATAGGCCAGAATAAGCCCCGCTAGAAACAGCAGTGCGATGGCAGAAAGCAGACAGTTCAGCTACCTGCCTTACCCAGACCACAGTCAGAGATGGAAGCATCACATATTTGGCAATCTAATTAATATTATATATGTTTCCCCATAGAAGCTCACACTTCATTTCTGAGAAACCAGACTGGACTGAAGCATCGCTGCACAGCAGCACATGGCGCCTTCAGTGCCAGACAGCGTCCAGGCAGGGTTCCCGTACTTTGTCACAACAAGAAGTTATCAGAAATGGTACCATGAACTTGAGAACTTGATCCAAAGTAGGAAACAGTAACAGGCAATGCCAACATTAAGACATTTTTAGTCCCCTTCCTAATAAAATTACCTCTACTGCAATAAACTTCTTTGTTTGTGACTTCAGCAGCACCATGGCTAAAACAGGTACAGGAACAAGACCACTCCCCAAGCCATACAAACAGGCTCTCAAAAGAAAAACATTTGACTCTTCTCTGAGGTGAAGTAAAAAAAAAACCAAAGAAACCTGACACAAAAGCAACAACAGGATGCAAGAAAATCAGCTTTGAACTAACAAGGCCAAAGCAATGTCAGTAAAGTGATGCGATTTCATGATGTCTCCAGTGCCAACAAGAATTAATCCTTCTTCTTTTTTTTTTTTTTTGCTAGTTTTTCTAAAACTTCAGTATTTTTCTTTCACCTCAACTAGATCTCTGATCTTTTCAGGCAGGTCAAGGTTTAACACAGGGAGGGATGCCAAAGCAATAAATAACTAAAAAGGCTGTTTTTGAGATTGTCACTAGCGATTATACACCAAAGCAACCTCCTGATAAGCATGAGTGAAAAGACGACCAGAAAATTTGGCAAGAAGAAACAAAGTTCTGATTTATTAAAGACTGACAACAAGGCCTAAATTGTGTAATATGCACACATTTATCACATTAATACTGAGTGGAATGGAGAAGTTTCCTGAGACCTGATGATTAAAATCTAGTCCACCAGTTTTAAAATAATTAGCCTAAAGTTTCTCTCAGCGTACAGTTAGGAAAATTGTTGAAGAGATTACTGCTGCTTAGATTCATCTCCTTGGCTATTTAAAACAGACTTTGAAAATTATTTAAAAGGTTGCAAAATCCTTATTAATTGGAAAAGCTGAATTTTGTCCAAATCCCCAGAAACTGTACCTAGTTGAACACCTGTTTAATCAAATCACACAAATCATCAGAAAATTAAAACTGTAGGGTACAGATTACTTCTAATCCCGGAGATGTTAAAAGTCAGCATGACAGTTAAGTTCCCAGAGCTGAAATCTGAGCTATAAGAACAGAAAAGTAA
The DNA here is from genome assembly GCF_023638135.1 of Falco biarmicus. Classification (NCBI taxonomy): domain Eukaryota; kingdom Metazoa; phylum Chordata; class Aves; order Falconiformes; family Falconidae; genus Falco; species Falco biarmicus. The sequence goes on from NC_079291.1 coordinate 107,010,768, forward strand.
TCATAGCAGAAAAATTATGGAGAAAACATAGTTAAGATGCACAGAAGGACCAGAGCAGTTCTGGATTTTAAAGATGAAATAGCACATTTTTATCTCTGGCTGAAACACTTTAACACCTTGTACTTACTTGCCTTTACTTGAATAATAAAGAGGTATCAAAGAAAAATATAACAATTCTCATTGATCTCTAGGATCTTCCAAAGATGCTATTCATTATTTCTAAATATGTGAAATGCGTGTTGACAAAGGCATCAATACTTACTGGAAAAGAAGGGGCTACTTGTGCATCCCAGTTTTTCTAAGCATCACAAGCTGAGATGCATTGAAAGGCTCCCCGGGCCAACTGCTGCACTGCACAGGGGAAAAAAACTTTAATATTTTTGTTTGTTTGTTTTTACAAGGTTAAGCAAAAGGTTTGAAAAGCTTTGGTGTGAGTGTCAAATAAGCTCAGGCTGAAGAGAATATGCGTGTGCCAATTCTTTAACACAGCAGAAACCATAAGTTGCACTGCATGACCAAAATTCTACATATGCTATTCCTGAGCCTCAGTTACCTCCAACAGTGTTAAATTACCCCTCACAGAAAAACAGTGAGGACATAAAAACAGACGGACATGCTTCCATGCAACAATATAAACTGCTTGCAGTAATACTAGAAATTGAGGACTTTGCTACCAAATGGCTGTAAAGCCCATGAATTTCTACAATTAACAGATTATGCCCTATAAATATCACTGCAGTAATCCACATTCCCAATATGGATGTAAACTTGTTTCAAGAGCATTAAGGTCAGTTTACTTTAAAAGTAAATTTTATTTACTTATGTTTTTGCAAAACCCAGCTATCTTTCATATATCAAACACCAAGTTGTTGTTTTTTTCTCCACACACATCTCCTCTCCCAAATGCTGTGCCAGCAGTCCAGAAATTCCCGGTAATTCTGATGAGAAAAGTAGAGACAAGACAACTAATTCAGAAGGTTTGGGTTTCAAGAATGAAAAAAACAAACAAACAAACAAAAAACCCACAAAAAAACCACTTGAAAAGGCACGGAGGTATTTTAACTGACCTTTGAACACTCATAATATTGGAAACAAGCTATGAAAAGAAACTGAGATGTGGTTGTATTTAATCCCTGCAGAATGTTTCTGCCAGTCTTCTCTTCCATGTAGGTAATTAATAAAGCCAGAAGTAAATTCCTGTAGAAAGAAGAAAATAGAAAATAAGATAATTTGCTGTGATTTGTTTCTGCTGTGGGAATTGTGTGTAATCTACAGCACATGGAAGCAAGCAAACCCAGTTGGAGTGGCTCTTGCAGAAGTCCTTTGGTGAACGGAAACGAAACCACTGCAGGCAATGAAGGCTTTGCTCCTTTTGGACTAAGAACAGAAAAAGTCAGACTTAAGAAGACCTATTTGCAGATCAATTCTGAATGTTACATCTTTAGAACCGGAGGCATTGTCATCCTTTAACCATAAAAGCAATCACTTATTCAGATTGACAAGATATAATCTTTTCGCAGTACCGTAACATTAGTCAGTTCTAATTGAATTTAATTGTTCCTTTGTTGTCACACTTGTTCACATTTTCATGAGTATTTAAAAAAAGACATACAATTTGCAAATCCAGAGTTCTAGGATGATGTTCAGTGTTGGATAAACAGCTCAGGTTTTCTATGTATTTTGATCTTGACATTGAAATCCCATGAAAGGATCATGGGATGCTACGTTCAGCCTTGTGGTTCAGACTCTGAGGCTGATTTATATTGTATCAAAAGGATATGTGAACCAGACAACGCTTTGATGCAGATATTTTTCCATCCAAACCCAGAAGGCTTTTTCCCCTAGTGGGAACATTGGAAGTACAGCAGCGGACAGAGAGGACACGCTTTGCAGGACTTTCAGGGTTTGAGCAACCTAATCTAACATGGAGTATAGTCCTGCTTTGCACAGAGGGTGACCAGGTACCGGTATCGCCTGAGGTCCTTTCCAACCAGAACTGTCCTTTGGTTCTGTGATTTTGCTGGGTACTACTGGCTCAAAATTGCAGTTTATACCGCTGTCAGATCATGGTGCCACACACACTGCCTAAGTTTTCAAGGATTTTGTTCTAGATCACTAGTTGAACTCCAGCACAGGGCAGACTGTGGATTATGTTAAACAGATTTTGATCTCTCTTCTGGAGATAATGTCCTCTAGGGTTTAAGTACCCAGTTGTGCACTTGGTCCTTAAAATATCTTACAGCCTTCTCTCAGCTGTCATCTTCACGTGCTTTGGAGAGGGTCACAAACTCTGTTTTTCAGCAGACCAACTTGCACAACAGGCCACAAAGACCATCCCTCCCTTCTCTGAAGACTGAGAAGGTTCCACGAGGAGAGCCCCTCTACAGCCAGTATAAAAAAATCCTCCTGAACTCACTTTTGCTTCAAAAGACAGATTATCTGCACACCCATTTCATATTCCCCAGTTTCTTGTACCGGTGGAACTGAATACCTCTTGCTTTATAAATAGGGTTTTGAAGAGCTGAATCCAAAAATAGCTACAGGTTATGCCTGAAGCTGGATGAAAGAAGTAGAGAAAGGGGAAAGGAAGGTTGGATTATCCCAGTAATACCGGCAATATGCCCAGCTACAAAAAAGAAAGGTTGTGTAATGATAATATGTTATCCAAAAACTCTGCTGAAGTTCAACCGTGATTCAGCCAGAGTAATTCAGGTCACAGTTTAAGCTTTTCACATAATTAGTTTACATTTAATCAGACTGCTGGTATGTAAACATAATTACCATTCTCAGACCTCTAATTGAAATTGTCACAGCACTACCGCTAGCTACTTCTCCAGATCTGCTAAAATGGATTTCCTGCTCACGGACACTAAGCTGGCACGACAGTTTTCTTGAAGACTCTGCCATGCACTGGGCTAACCCACACTGGGCAAGACTCTTCCCAGTCACACTGGTGAAAAGAGACAAAACAGCACACTTCAGTCCTAGCCACACATGTAATAAATTAAGTTCAGCTGGTGTTAATCAGGCCAAATACATTTAAGCTAATGCGTTACCAAATTCATGTACAATAGTTCCTAATCATGCCAGTAAAGCTTGTCTCTAATGGGATAAATATCTACAAACTAGGATTTATGTGCAAAAGTATCAAAGACTGTTTGTGCCCTTTGGCTTGGTATTTCCTTCTTGAAAGAGCTTACCATTCACCTAGCTGGTCAGAAAATTAAATATCTTCATTTAAAATAGAGATACAGTGTTCTTTAAAATTAAAGTTATGCTTACATCTAAGTCTTAGAAAATATCAGCCCAAGTATTTAGGTACAGTATTAAGAAACAATTTCTTCCTCCCATTAACTTAGCATACAATAAAAAGAGCAGGACAGAGGCAGCCTCGTACATGTACACTTCTCACAGGTCTGCTTTTAAAACAAGACATCTGCAGGTCTTCTCAACTCCATCAACATTGTCTCCCTCATTTTGAACCACTCCTAACCAGGACTATTGAATATTCTTAAATATTCTTAACAACTAGGCTTATCTTTTTTTTTTTTTTTTTTTTTAAATGCTCTAATTCATATTTTCTTTTTGATAAACTCTAGGAGTACAAAAGTAGCAGTACTAAAAAGCTCCTGAGCTAGTGCTGAACTTACACCCTCCCTGTGGCCTTCTGAAGAGCATGGATGAGGGATGGGACAACCGCCAAGGAAAAGTGACAGGTAACCTCATTAATCCCAGCCCAGGATGCAACATGTTGGCAACAGTCTTTTTCTTCCTCCTCTCTTTTTTTTCGGTTGGTTGGTGGTTGGTTGGTTGGTTGGTTGGTTGGTTGGTTGGTTTGTTTGGGGTTTTTTCTTTAGATCCTCTTGCCTGCTTGGCCTGCCTGGCTAGCCCAGACTTGATTATCTTTTATAGGCATGTGGACTGAATGCAATTACACTAACAGCTGCTCAATATTTGATGAGCAGCCTCCAAAGTTAGCTGGAAGGGTCAAGACAGTGTGAAACTGGGGGGAGATAATGTGCACTTGCAATTTTACTTACAGTCTCCACAAGTTTAAATTACTTTTAATGAAACATTAACTGAAGATTTGACAAATGACCCCCTGAGACTTAAAGTTTCACAGGGAACTTGCAGTGAAATTAAATTAATAGGCAAATATTCACCATGCAGTTTTTGCTGTTAAACCAAAATCTTTTTACCACTTAATTTCTCCTTATTATCTTATTATGTTACACTCAAATCATTTTCCCCTGTGCACATAATACCTATTATTTACTCCCTCTTACTTATTAATGTCAGAATGTCTCTGCCCCAATTCCTTTCAGAAAACTGAACATGCTTTGAAAGGTATCTCCAAGATCTTGCCTAGCACCAATAAAACCAAGTAAGAATTTTCACAAACATTTAACACATTCAAAATATTCCCTTTGTGCTGTACGCCAGCTTAACTTCCAGTACATTTTCCTCCTGAAATAAAAATTCTAAATGAAGGTGTAGCTTCAATGCCATTGGTGAGGGTGGGGGGAGAAAAAATTTACTTCACAGTTGAACAGAGCTTGCCTCAAGCAGATATGCGAACATTTACAAATTTATCCAGAAATTATAGGTGTAGAAACAATAGTTTGGAAAATGATGCTCCAACTCTGCAGCTCAAATGCTTTTCTGTACTGCCTTAGCACTATTGCTTCTGGAAATGGACAGTGGAGTAAAACGGAAAACAAATCTAAAAGTAACCATTCAATATTTTCATAAATCAGTCAGGCAGAATTCACAGTCCAAAAATGCCTAACTTGGGTAAGCAGCTCAGTGAACAAACAGCCAGGTCTCACATGAAGTGGCTAGACCATCTATATCCTTAAAAATTTTTCAAGAGTTAAAAGTACTAAGCACCACTTGTACGCAGCAGACAAGGTCTCACATCACTAATGGCCAATTCCAGTCTGGTTCAAGACCGCAACGATTAAGAACCCGTGACTGTTTCTTACGAACCAGTGACAGAGTTAAAGAACAGTGCCGAAAGAACCCATCTTTGCGGGGGCTATCCAGGGGCCCCGTGCGTCTCCGTGAGACCCCAAGTAGCTCACAAACACTATGGAAAAATTTGCCAGACTTTTCTTCAGATTCAGCTTGTTACTAACCCAGCTCCATTAGGAGCTCTCTGGAGTAAGTACCGTTCCACATTTCTATGGCACGTGACACGGTAAGTATGAATTATATATTTGGTTCCTTTAGGTGGGACTGGAAGAGTTATTTCTACATGCTAACAAAACATATCCCAGACACTAAAGCATCTGGCATAGCACACAGTAACAGGCCATTACCCTTCTTATTCTTCTAAATCCACGTATGTTCAATGGAATTGTCAGTATTTCAGGCTCACACATCCCCACTGATACTAGGGACACAAATTAAATTATCTAGGTCACATACACCTGTTTAAATAGAATCACAGAATCATTTAGGCTGGAAAAGACCCTTAAGATCATCGAGTCCAACCATTAACTTGCCACTACCAAGGCCATAGGCCATATAGAATAGAAACATTAAAAACCAGAATAAAAACATTTTAAAAAAAATGGAACAGAATTTTTTTTTAAAAAAAAATAAAATCCAAATTATGGTATGGAATAAAATCCTACAAAACAATACAGAAAATAAATACTGACTTTGTCTGAAGGCTTTGAAAGTAAACACTTTAGAAGACTGTTCAAGTCGGCAGGATGAAGAGCGCTCAGTGTTCAAAATGACAAAATGAGTGCTGAAGGTAGCAAAGGAAAAAAAGAACCTTTGCTCTGAAACCCTGCACCGTAAGGGGCACAGCATGGGCATCTGTGATTCCTGTAACAGAGGTACAGATCACATCAACTCTTTAAAGTGCCTATATTCTTTCCCCCTCAGGTATATTTGTAAGAACAACTCTAAGGCACACAGGGCTAAGGACACAGCATATATTCCCCTATACAGGTATCTTAAATCTCTGCTTTTACACAGAATCTTGTTAACTCTTACTCAACCTGGCTTGCTGAAATCCAGCTTCAGCGATTCGTGTCTACAAAATTAAAGTCACAAAGCATTTTAAATGAAAAATCACAGATAACACCTATTCCCTTAGTTCGACTTTTCCTGAGGCCTGATACACTCAGTTCAACTACACTGAATATGTCCTAGTCTGTAACCGTGATCTCACTTGTAAATAAAACACTGAGAAAATTTCCTATCGTAAGAACTGAAAAATCCTAAGCAAAATACATAGTCATGTGTCAGAACCATGCAGCGTGGCTCACGATCATCTTCGTATAGTTTAAATTATTTTTCTCTCTGAAAATAATTTTCAGAATTAAAAATTTTCAGAAAACAGGAAGGAAACAAAATTCTTGGAGTTGATCGAGCCTTTTACGTCTAAAGTGTTGGTGTAAAAGCTAATGTATAAAATTGTCATCTTAGAACATTTCTCCTATTTCTTTTTTAGAGCTAGACCATAAGTCACAGAGAGATGTTTTTTCTTCTGGGATCTGCAGACTTGCCTTGCAGACAGAATTAAGGAAGAAATGTAGGTCTATTGACTAATCTAAACACCTGTGCACGCACAGTAAGTCACATGTTCATCCTAAACTAACGTGAACTTTGCATCTAACAGAGAGCTCTTTTTCCATTACTAGTTCATTCTGGCCAGGTGGCTCAGATCATTCAAGCCCATCGTTTGAATAAACTAACCTAATTTATGAACAATAAATCTGGCGGAGACGCGAGTGTGTCTTTTTCTTCCGTAAAGAAGTTTTCTGATAATTCAGCTTGTTGGCCTTGTTCAGGAAGTTGTAACATTCACAGGACATGACATGTGAGAACAGAAGCTACAACGCAGACCTGCAACCTGGCTTCTGCAGCATCTCTCATAGCAGAAAGAAGGCAGGTTGTTGCAGATAACGGAAAGAAGGACCCTATTAGGCTACTAAATGAATGAAACTATTTTCCCTAGTCCTCCAACCTGGGAACTAACCCAGAATTTTTGCTGGCCAATGAAACCAAAGATTTTCCCATGACGTGGCCTGAACTTCACAGTGAAAAGGCCCACACCATCTTGTATAGGGTTGGCATAAAGCAGGGAACTTTCTAATAGTTCAAGAACTATATGCAGTTGTCATAATATCGCCCTCTTTCATGGCAGATCAGCGACCCATTACTCCAATGAAAGTATCTAAACAGTCAACCCCTCTGATTAGCATTTGGCAGTGTTTTGAAGGGCAAGGCTAGAGAGCGTGTTCCTATGCAATGTAATTAATCAGCCATTTCTGCTCCATCAAATGTCTGTGCTCCAGCTGACTCACTTAAAAATATGAATGAAATAGTTGAGGTTCTTCCTTTTAAAGGAGTAATCCTCTTTGTATTCTGTGCTTGTGCTCCTCCTATAGCACTAACACAACAAATATCCAATAATTATAAAACAAAGCATTGTAACTCCTTATGCTAGCAATAATCATCCTTCAACACTGACTTCCTTACAGAGCAGATTTTGCTACTGTTTAACGTAAATTCATTGTCTGGGTAAATTCATCAGACAACAAAATGAGCTGGGTTCTAAGTTATTCCAAGATGAAAGGGAACGTAATCTCATTGCATGTGCTGATGGCCAGGAGTAAGCTGCAGGCCTCACTTGTCCATTTTGGCTTTAAAACAATAATAATTGTGTCTGATTCTTCTACCACAATGGCTGAAAGTGGGTTCTGCTTTAGCTCAGCATCAAAAACCTTCCTGCGGTCAGTAAGGGGGTTTGGTACAGAATGCTATCTCAAATTTCTTTCAGCAAGGTTCTCAGAGCATGTTGCTATTTTGTATTACAACAAAACCTGTGATTGCTTCTGCAGCCGATTACATGTGTTCGAAGGCAACGGTAGCTGCAGGAAAGCATCACTTGATGTTGTAACATGTTATAATTAGGTTTCAGCCCTAATCAGAGGAGGATAAAAACCTCCCTTGACACCATCAACAAGCAAAATTTTGTTGCATAAGCAATTCATGTGATTGACACTGGGTTTTTGTGGAGCAGAATTCCATATACAGGTTCACTCAAGGCTGTCAGTGACTTTAGTGAATTTTGTCCTGGAGAGCATTGCATAATCACTCACTTTTCCGACAAGCAGCACAATTTGGCTGATCATTGCCCAGCAACAGACAGCTTATCCTACAGAGTCCAGAATAAAATTCATGTTGAAGATTAGTCTACCAATCCCTTGTATTTGCTTTATACCTGCCTTTGTTATAGAAAGGGAAGCCAAGAGGTCAAAGAAACAAACCCAGTTTGTATTTTAATTGTGGGATAGAACAAACATCTTTGTAAAATTCAACCAACCTTGTTACTAGTAAGAACTAGAACAAGAACTATGCAATTTTACAGGATAGTCTGAAATTTTTACATTGCACATTTGTTACAATTCAAAAGAATAAAAAAAATTCCTATCACATTAAAAAACTCTCCAGTGGAATTAATTTTGATTTCCACTCTCTTTGACCATGCAACAATATAAAAGTAGGCAATAGAGTTGTCTTGGAATAAATTCCCTAAATCTGCTATTCTGAAAATGATCAAACAAGATATTTCAGCTTCATCATCAGATTCTTTCAGTTTTTCTTAAGTTGACAACCTACTACTGAAAGAGAGGTATGCATGAAGAGAAGTTACGCTTCAACAACACAGGTTTTTCCAAACAGAAAATCACAAAAGTAGTTATACTAGCTGTCCCTAAAGGCAATGCGGGGTGCACTTGGGAGAAAAAAAAAAGTAAAAATCTTCACCAGCAGTATGGAAACAACTATTCAGTGAAGTCAGCCCTGCTCCAGATTTTCTGTTAAATACGTCATTAGTACTTGCTCTAAAAAAGAAACTAATCAAGAAATAAAGCAGTCAGCTGTTTTTGGTTTGTTTTCTTCTTTCATTTTGTCTCCCTAAAAGAAATTTAGTCATAAAGCTATGCCAGGTTACTGTCCTGCTGGAAAGAAAGCCTGGGCAGAACAGAGCGCAGGAGCCCAGCCCTGCCAGCACGGCCGAGCGCGGCTGCAGCGATGGCCTGGCTGTGCCCGCCGCCCTCCCGCTGCTCCATGAGCCGTGCCAAAGCAGCACCAATTAGCAGCAGTTGTGGAAATTCAGAGGGACCCCTCTGAGGAACAGGGCTGATGCAAAGGCCAGCTTCAAAGGAACAAGCATTTGTTCATAAACCAGTCACGTGGCAAGGAGACCCGGTGGCAGCAGCGTGAGAGCCCATCTACAACTTTCCCACCTAGCTGTTGACACTGAAGCTGCCCTAGAGACCTAGGGACCGCACTCGGCACCCCCCGCTCTGGTCTCCACTGCTCCCTGGAGAGCAAACAAGCCCTGGGTGACTCCCAGCTGACCACACATTGAATTACCCTGACATTTCTCCCTCTCCCACCAGAGCAGCATGGGCAATGGCTGGCCCACAGCCACAGAGCAGCAGTCATCTGCAATCGCTGCAGCAGTGCTGAAACTGGCAGCCAGAGCCTATTTAACAATTTATCTAAGATTTAACTATAACACTGCTGAAGTGAAATAACTGCAGGTGCTAAAACTTCCTCTCCCCTGCACTCACCCTTTCCCTCTTTCAAACCCTGACTTGGCTACTCCATTGCAATGATCAGTTTAGCTTATCCAGCAGAATTACAACGGTGTTTGATGTGAAGCATCAGCGTGGCAGAAGCTTTTTGTTCAACAGCAAGTTTCCCCACGCAGACACATGCACACACAGGCAGGAGAAGCTGCAGCTTTCAACACACCATAGCTGCAAGACATCATAGTCTTTAAAAGCATCACTAGAGCAGCAGTCAGACACTGACATTATCAGAGCACTAAGGAAGCAAATAGTCAAATAATTGCATCTTTGTCAGTGCCATTTTACTCCTTGCAGGAGTGTTGTACGTGATAATTAACATTGTCATGATGTAAACAGCAATTGCCTCTGGGCACTAATGTGGAACATGTGCTGTTTTGAGTCATCCCTGACCTCTGTAAATGAGCAGAACAGTCTTGGCAGCAGTCCTGTCATGGATTAGTCAGCAGCTTCAGCACCGCGGCTGCTGTGATTCAGCCACAGCTGAAGGATCTGCTCCCCCTACAAGTGCATGACACAGATTGTTGTAGACACAACTGACTTTCAAGTCACTGGTCTTATCTCACTGGAATCAAGAGTCACACACCAGATGAGTGCTCACACATGCTGATCATCGGATCTCTGTGCACGATGGGAGATGCATGCTGAACTACATGACCTCCGGAGAGGGATACCCAGTGTGCAGACACTGGCTTTGGCATCACATTTTCTGAGCATCCAAAACTCCTGAAGGTCTGTAGGGAAAAGCGTGTGCACACACATAAAGCATGCCCAGTGCAGGATTAATAACATGGATATAAAATCCCCTTCCCTGATAGTAGTATGTCTAATATTAACTAAATTAATTAGCATATCAATGAAGCACCTAAAAATGTTGATCCCGATTCTCCAAAAATCTCCGTGTACTTAAATTTGCACAACCAGAGAAGTTCCATTAATGTAAATGGTATCTCCATAAAGCAATGTACCCACATAATAATTTTACAGGATCAGGGCCTCTAATCAGTTAATTAGAGTAACTCCTTAACATGCCATTTTTTTCAACAGTCATTTGTATAAACTTGGGTGCAATTTAGTAAAAAAAAAAATAAATTTTCCTCCTTGCATTAAGAAACAGTGGTGATCTGGGCAAAGTGATCAGTGTTCTTCCACAGGCACACAGAAATACTGCTAGCAAAGAGTGAAATCCAAGAAATCTAGTGTGGAGAAAATAAAGAGCTATAATAAATGTGGTAACCGCAGGAACAAAAGTAAAATAGCTTATATTGCTGTGTATTTAGGGCAAAGTCCAAAAGTTGTCATTTACATTAGACTACTTTATAGATTTAAAGGGCAAGTATAAACAGAGAAAGAGGTCCTTATGGAACAGACACTTGCTGTTTTAAAAGTTATTCTTATAGCAAAAGTGCAAAATTGGAAATCACTGCCAGTTATAAGTACGGGAAGTGAAAAGAAACCTTAATGACATGAATTACCTAGTTACTCTTGCTAAAGCCCTGAATTCACTTTTCATTTGAGCATTCAAGCATCTGTCAGAAGCATACTTCTAAAAAGCAAATGTTAAGACTGCACATTCAGGTATTTTTGAATTTATTAAGTGCCTGTTCAGGAGTTATGCTTGTGCCAAAGTGAAAATTAACCCAGTTGGCTGTCCGGGATTCTAATGTATTTTTCTGGCAGATAAATCTTTCTTACTGCTCTCTCTTTATTGTGCATCAATGAGTGATAAAGACAATTAATATATATTATAAAGGATTCCCCTTAATACTTACAGATAGAAAGGATCACGGTCTGACTTGCGAGTAAATGACCTGGGCTCCTTGCATGTTCCTTGCACGGTCACAGAATGAGAGTCCGGTCCCTGCAGAACGGTTTTCCTGCAGACCGAGCACACCAGCCACAGCGGCACCCTTCCTCCCACACAGGTATGCCGGTGGACCCTTCTGCTGCTCTGACATGGCTCTTGCCTCAAAGGAAAGCTCACTTCCAGAGTCAATTGCCTTCATTTATTAATTCCGTTCTCTTCTGAGGCTTCCTGTAATTTCTAGCTGCTGGGATTGCTTTTGTGATTAAAACGGTCAAAGGGTGAAATGTAACTAAAAAGACTTCTATTACACAACTTTACCGAACTGTCAGATACTTACTTAGTATCGCCAAGCCCTTTAAGATGTGAAGAAATGGCCCTGAGTGGAAAGGGTCGTTAGATTATTAATACATGATGCTCTCTAGTTGTTTTCCAAAACTGTGCTGACAGACTCTGCAGAAGTGCACTACAATCACTCCAGTCCAGCAGTAAAGACTCCATCAGTAACATCTGAAAGGTTTAAACAGAGCTGAAGAATATCCCCACAGTCATTTGTACATGCTGCAGCCTAACACACACAATTACAAATTTCAGACACAAATGAGAGAGTCTGCAAGTGACATTGGCTTCAAATCCCAACTCTCTTGCTAAACCATGACACTGAACTGGGGTCTCTCTGTCAGCAGGTGAGAGCCAACAAGCAAGACTACAGAAAACTACTGTAGATAAATACTAGAAAATAAAATTTCTAGTGGGAACTCTCAGGCAACCTCAACAACTGACATTACCTACCCTGTGTATATCATGGTGGAAAGTCACAACGCTGAAGATAACTTTTGTAAGCACAGAGGAAAGTCACCTAACCATAAACTGATCTACGACTAAACACCTACAATAGAGAACAGGCTAAGAGAGCCACCAAAAGGGCTGATAAATGTAATTCATGACTAAATAATGGCAGCTTTTTAAAACTAAAAGATGTTACTGGCCACTGTTTCATTATTTAGAAAGCAAGCTAGTCTGAAAACATCTATTTTGTAAACTAATGCAAAGACAAAAATCATCGCTCTGGGAGAAGCAAGTTTTACTGAGTTACGTTTCTGCAACTGTTTTGCCTCAGTCGTCCTCCATTTGAATATCAGATGATCTAACAAATTCAGTTTCTCTTGCCAGCTTTCTGTTTGTGCGTAAAAAGTAAAACAGCCAGGCATTACAGCATCAACAGCGTATGCGGCTGTTGGAAAATTTCCTTTAGGGCAGTTTATTATACATACTGATTTCAGTCTAGAAAACCAGACATACTGGAGAGGACAACATAATTTAAAAACTTTGTTCAGCCTCCCATCATTAACAACTATTATTAAATGATCTAAGTTAAGATGGCTTAACTTCATTCAGCTTTGCAGAGAAAACGAGGCTCCATCACACATTTCAACACTCTCCATGTAAAGGCAATGAGAGTGGAGTTACTAGTTTTAAGTACTGCAGCAGGGTAATGAGGTTAAATACAGCCATTAGAAAAAAAGGTTGTGTCTACATAGTAGGGTTCACACTCATGTGTAGAGCTAAGTCTGATTGTTAGCTTTCAAACACTGGTAAATTATGAACTAAGTATTTCGTAAAAGTAAAGATCACAGAAGCATATGTAGCATACAAACTTAAACAATTAAAAATGAGATAATGCTCTAACAGATTCCATGCAAGAATTTCAAATTTTATACATTTTTCACAAGCTGGTTGATAGGATTTCAACAGCTAAATGTCAGATAAGCCACAAAAGTCACAATGTCATTCCTCCTCACTGAAAGAGTCCATACCTCCTTGCCAGTACCACCCTAACATTTCCATCCTGTTTCATTGCCTGGCAAATTTATCAGAAGGGATAGAGGATGGGTAAGATAGGAGCAAGTCTTACAGGAAGGTTTAGTATGGCAAAAGCATGACAAGCTGAAGAACGTGATTGAAGAGCTACAGTGAAAAAAAACAACCAACCAACTATTAATATAGCAGCGAGCATGTTGCTTGTCATTGTTCTTCAGTGCACAGGAGTAAAATCCCACTCTACTGGGCAAATGCTTTGCATGATTTTCTTAGTGTATTTCTGGTTGCCAGTTCTGCCGTTTTCTTTGTAGAAATTCTGAAAGATGCTCTCTAAAATTGGGTGTGTTATCCCCCACAATGCTTTCACAGCATTTTCACAGATCCACAGCAAAGGATATTATTCTCTCCAGTACGCCCGCACAAACACAGATTCAAAAGCCTGTGTACAACATGACGCAGCAGGAGTATTTATAGCCTGGTATTTTAGGAATAAGAGACATTTTCAGGGGAGGGAATCTCTCTAATAAAACATACAGCTGGAAAAAAATGTTGAGGCACGAAGGCCCTTCTCCAGACAGCTGGAAAACTGAACCAGGTTTCCAGGATACAGTCCCTACTTTACTAGGAATAAAGTATTGGGTTTTAAAAAGCTAAAATGCATTTCATTTTAACTTATTCATGGCTAGTGATTTCATGCAGTTGTTTACAGAGCTGGACAAAAGGCAAAACTGTATAACTTACTGACAACTCCTAATAATCTGGTGTTAGAAGATGGGAAGATGTGATTGTTCCCCTTTTCAAGAATTGTTTTATGGTGTGAAGCTGGCCAGTCACACAAACTCCACATAACTCAGAAGCACAAGTAGGAAACAACTTGCTTACCCCAAGACTGAGCCAAACCTGTGAAAAGACATAGTGTGCTAAAAACCTGGAGTTGCAGATGTCCTAACCTTTGGGAAAGCAGCGAAGTGCATGCTCATTGTCAACTCTGTGGTGGATCCAACTGTACGTCCCAGAACTGAACAGTTGGAAAAGCAGAAAGCTGAAAATTAGATTCCAGTTGCAACACTTTTGCCCATATTTACAGCCAGTGCCGAGGTGCCCATCCATTGCCGTATGACAGCTGACAGCAGTGTACCACACTTGCCATCGGCATCATCGCTCCTTCCTCAGACCGCTGGGAATTATAGTGCCATCAAACCAAACTCACTTCACTATGAGTTTGGTTTCACTTCTGCTTTCATCATCCTAAATCAAATGGGAACGGCAGACTGACAGGCCTTGTGAACACACACAGCAAGTCACAGCTAGAAATCTCCTTTTGAAGTTTTCAGTCTGCTCATCACAGCAGGAGGCACCAGTCCTGATCATGTGCCATATTTGAGCGACCCCATCCACATCCATGGATGCTCTGAAAAGCATACTGACATGTTTCCCTTATTTAAGAACAGACGTGTTTATACAACAAAAACCCTACCATCGCTGCCCTTCACTTTGCCTATAGACTTACCTCAGCGTTTCCTTAAGACTCCGAGTTACAAAAGCAGACGCAGCAATGTAGAAGGTACTTCTGGATTTTATGGTCAGCCTTCTATTATGGAGATAAGCATATTAGCCAGACAACGATGCCACAGCTTCACGAGTACACACCCAGCTCAACAGCCCTACCGCCCATTCTACCAGCAGCATGAGAGTTCTTCGGTAGGGCTTAGTCAAGCTGGGATAGGGCAGCTTGTGCCAGGACAAGACAGACAAAATGAAAACTGCCACATCAGCAGGTGGCCACAAGTTGCTATTGTCTCCAGACATGGTTTTTGATGAGAACAATGCCATCAACACTTCAAAAGCACATGAGAGGATGTGATCATTACATGAAAAATGCAAAACCACTCAGTTTCTTCTTTTGTTATCTTAGACTCCCCTTTAAGATAAATATATTAAATAATAAATAACTATAACGCAAAATAATTACCTTTTGAGTCTTCTTTTTCTTTGGGAAACTTTTTTCGAATTTCTATTTGAAAAAAGCTAAAAACCACCCAACGTCAGCATTCCTTGCCCTATTCCCATCAGCATTCCTCATACAGGCAAATTCACCCCTGAGGTCTCAGCAAAGAAAGACAGTCAAGAACACCTCTCCTAGTTCTAACTTCCCACGTAAGGAGTAGAGCTTTCTCTACTATGAACATCGCTGACTTTTTGCTTGACCTTCCAACTTCCTTGGCAAAACTCAATCATTGCCTAGCTCTCCTGAGCTTTCTGGAGTTAACCTAAGTGCAAATTTGGCTCTGTTAGACCCAGAGTTCTCTCTGCAATCTTTTCTAGGTGTGCATTCCATCTGCTCCAGGAAGAGCTGAAACCAATGGAACTATCAAATAATATGTTGAAAACAAATGTCAAATTTGGTAGAAATGCATGCAGAATAATTAAGATTACATGAATTAATTTGCTAGGAAGACTAATAAAGTGATTAGAGTATTAAAAGGATGAAAAGTATGAAGAAAGGAAAAGCTTTGACATGCCCATGGGTCTCTGAAGCATCTGTATCAGGTAGTTATGATAATTAATAGCTCTAGCTGGTCACTGTTGGTAACGAGTACCATGGAACACCTGGAACTCATGGGAACACTTGCATCCAAACCCTTGTCCTTCAGGAATGACTTAGAAACACACACTGATACTGGTGAATACTCATTCTTTGCCATTTCTGCTGAAAAAAAAAAAAAGTGTACATCATAAAAAAACCCCTTCAGATTCATTGCAGAATTGATCTCCTTAATGATTCTCCTGCACAGGTCTCACTGATCAGCTCTCTTAACAAGACCTATTGACATTTTGTAAAATCACTATAAAAACAACAGAATTATGAATTCCGAGCTCTTCAGTAAGGGGATTTTGCTTATGCTGAACTCTGTGGCCATAGAGAATGAGATGCAGTGGTAAGGAACAAGCACACTCAACAGAGGGCTTGCAGAGCAGGTCAGGTCTAGATAGTTACAGTTATGCCACCTGCCAGGACTTAACAAGTCCTTCCTTACCTCAAAACAACATTCATGGTCCGGGAAATTAGAGCTGTCCCAGACTGGAGAGGAGGAAAACCAAGTGCTAGGTATTACTGCCCACTCCATTTATTGCATTTTGAAAATTTGCACAATGCACACCTGCTCTTCTGTTTATGTGGGGTCTCAAACAGTCAGCAGCTTCAGCTCATCCAACTCCCACTATCCAAGATTTAAGAGGATTCTCCAGTAACTGTACAGTCTTATTATTCTACTAATAAAGTTTAATAAGGCATCATAGGCTAAAGTTGTGAAGGGGTGTTAAGCAAGAAGGTTTTACTTAACTTCACCCTCACTGAACTCGTCCAGCAAAAGTGCTGATTAGGTGTGTAATACCGTGCAGCCCTCCACTTCAGGTAACACGCTAATGAACTTCAAATCTGAGTACAGCACTGCCATTGGCATGAGCTCCTCTCATTGCATCGCAAATAGCAGAACTGCTCATGCCATCACATGCTTGCCATCTAAGGAAACACATTGAGTATTACGTACCACATGTCAGATTTAGCTACTGGGTTAGTTACTAGCAACGGAAACCTCATGCAATACAACAGTTGCCAAGGTAACTACTCTTCCAGAGGGAAGATGCAATCTGATGACGGTCTGCGTTCACTCTCATCTAACAGAACAGCTGCCACAGGTAATTTAGGCACCCCATAAATATGAGTGGATCTCAATGCTTTTGTACACTCTGCTAAAACATACTTGTCTGAGGACTGCTCAGGGAAAGGTCCGCTCTGTACAGATTTGGGAATTCTGGAGTACTGGCTCCATGTGACCTTGGCTCTGGCAGGGCTTCCTCTGCCCATGTGAACATCACGTTGTTCCAGCCTGCAGAATGGAAACGAGTTACCTTGGAGGGGCCAATAAAACTGTCTCCATGACATACTGAGTAGCTGTAGGGCAATGTAAATTCGTCTTCACAGGGTAATTTTTGGGTTATAATGCACCTGGAACTGCTAAAAATTGCACAAAATTATGTTACCCACTGTATTTTCTGAAAGCAACACAGGAGAGGGCTAATATTATCTAGGCATCTGAGGAGCAGGGTCCTCCATGCACTGACAGTAACAACCTTCTAAAGGCAACAGGCAAATCAGTGCTGGAAAGGGTTGCAACACAGTTTGACAACCTCAGAAAATCACCCAGGACTTCTTCCCTTCTTATGTATGGACTTGTTGCTGCAAACTACCCTGCATGCACAATGCCTCAGTTCTCCTGATGGAAACGAAGCCATCTCCATTAGCTTACGTCAAAAGGCATCTCAGCTGAGCAGGGAGATTGAACAGGAGTTTATTAGTGCAAATGTACCTTCAAAACAGACACATGAGTAAAGGCTGTCAAAGCTGAAGTGCATAATCCATAAACTGTATTTAAATAAAAATTTTCAAGTTTTCAACTGTACATACGTACCCAGAAATTGCATACAGACCTTGAGTGCACAAATGTTTTCATGATAGCCACAAGGGTTTATCCACTGCAATTAAGCCACACTTGGGCTGATTGCGTATCATAATCTGCTTGTGAATGAGATGATGTGACCATTGGTGTAAAATACTGGTTTTGCAAACTATAATACTAGCTTCATGAAACCTGCTTGAAAAAAATCTGACTTTAATGAACGTGTTACTTTCTCTTAATCACTGACAATTTGGTGCAAGAGAGATTAAAGATCTAATTAACACAGACCGCTCCATACTAAGAGTCAGACATGTGATATACAGAGCCAGACTGAAAATTTACCCAAGGCTCAAGAATTCACATAGACCGTACGCCCGTGCTTTCACAACTATCACATTGTTTGGTATTCCTAATCATACGCTCCTTCCTTTACACTCCCACATAGAAACAAACCAACCAACACTAGCTTTCCACTGAAACAATCCCTAATATATAAATCACCTTTCATTCTAAGGCCATTATTACAATTATACCTGTGGACTAGAACTACTGCATCTAAATAGAGCAAGAGGAATAGAAGGATCAGACAAAAAGGCAAAACTCAAAACAGTCAAATAATGTCAAAGAAAAGAGAAAAAACAAATCCTAGTATCCCAGCAAAAAGTTAGAAAAAGCTTAAAATCCAATACATAGTTTACAATTCTAAAGATTCACAAGTCATAGCGGAGGCTACTAAATGCTTCCTTGACATCTGTGAGGTTAATGAGTGTTTTCAGCCAAATGATCTACTCCATGTTTTTATTAGGTGAAAACGTGGTGAGCGTCATCACTTGGTTTGAAATCCAGCTTCACCACAACCTTCTTGACACTGAAGAGACCACCCTGACTGAAATTCTTCTACTGTTAATCTTTAGCCCTGGCAATGGCTTTACCCATGAGCAACGTAATCTCTTGTCAATGTTTTGCACAGACTGACTTGTCACCTGTTTTCCTCATTGACCCCTTCTCCACCTTGTCAAGGAAACTTATCCGCTAGTCCAGCCTCCATCTATAGCCCTTGCGGTGCAATAAATGTAAGAAATCAGTACATCTAATTAAAGCTCTAAAACTGACTTAATAGCATGAGCCAGATCTTCATTCTTTATAGCAGTAGCAGTACAACACGGCAGCTGTAATCCTAAGGAAAATCATATTGTTTAAAACTTATCGATTATGAAACCACCCAAGAATAAAAGTAATCTCAACTGACAAGGTAATACCAAACCAAGTGTCAGCCCTGGATACTGAAAATGCTTCTACAGTTTTGTCCAGAGAATAACACAGCATGCCTGCGAAGAGCAAGTAAAACAATGAGGTAATTTCTCCAAACTAAAAGTGCATGTGTATAACAAACATTAAAAGGGCATGCATTGATCCATATATTAATCAGATCATAACAATAGACCAATTTTTCTGTCTCTGGGGTGTGAAGAACAAGGTTACGATTCATAACGTGAACACTTAAAGATCACACTTGAATAACCTAATTGTGTACAACAATGATAGTATGAAAAGAAACTTAATCAGACTCTGAATTGTTGTTAGGTTTCATCCTCTTAAATAGTTCTGTGACATGACTCTTAATAAATTATTTGTATGGTAAAAAATGTTTCTTTACCTTATTAGTATTCTGAACCTCCTCTGCCCATTTTCTTCATGCTTCATCTCTTCATTTGAATAGAAATAAACACAGTTACAGAGAAAAACATCTGGGTTCAATGCGAGTTTCGATTATTTTTTGTTACAAATCACATAAATACATACTTTTTATAAATTTACTACCTTACAGAAGAACTGGAGTTTTGCTACATATGAAAACTGTCAGCCGATCTTTAAATATTTATCTTTGAATTCCCCTGGTTGCATGTACTTGGGAATGTTTTCATAAATACATCAATAACTGTCTTGTACAGCTCATTAAGGAAGCTTTTTATCCTTTAGTGTAATAGTTCAGTTTACAGTTGCCTGTGAATCAGTTTTATGGACCTCCATTAAGCAT
Organism: Falco biarmicus; assembly: GCF_023638135.1. Classification (NCBI taxonomy): domain Eukaryota; kingdom Metazoa; phylum Chordata; class Aves; order Falconiformes; family Falconidae; genus Falco; species Falco biarmicus. The sequence continues at coordinate 107,030,511 of NC_079291.1, forward strand.
GCCCTTCAAACTGCAATTATTTGTCAAATTTTGTATATACAGAAGCAATCACCAGAGAAACCGTGAAAGCTGAGAAGATGCATAAACATTTAGAACCAGAACTTGGCCCATCTCCAGTGGCACGTTCTCTCCTCTAACGCTGACCCCACAGTGTATGAGATGTATTTAATGGATCCACCTATGCAAGACAGGCAGATTGTCCGAAGGGCAGGATGGGCATGCTGGCTTAGGGTAACCAGGACCAGACGCCTTGAATTTCCTCCTCAGATCTGTCATCAGTCTTCCTCTGATGTCAGCCAGGACATCACTCCCTCACTTGTAGTTTTACCACTTCCCTTAACGACCTTGAATACCAAAGAGGAGAACTGCCACTGCAGAAAGCTGCAGCCACTCACGTTCCTTGTCCAACTCAAAGCAACACACACCAGCAAGCTTCTGCTATAGAGAAAACTTATAGGGGTGTTGCCCTTCAACCTGATATGCTGAAGTTACTTGTACTTCCTAGAGCTTAGCAAAATACAGACTTAGATAAGTAAGTTTATAAATATCAAGTTTAGGAGCTTTTTTATTTTTAAATGCTGTAAGTATGCCTATGTGCTGAAAACCCTTGAGTGCTTCCTTCAAGAATTAGCTTCCTGGAAACCATCACTAGCATCCTATTCTCTTTCCCCAAATCTACTTCTGTAATTGAGTTTTAGACAGATACTTTCATCTACTAGGTCAATGTGAATTTGGTCAAACAGGATCGTAAAAGAATATGCAACAGGTTTAAAGCTCCAGTCCACTGCATTAACAGCTGTCTACACCAGCACGCTGTAAGGGAAACATAAACCAAACAGTAGCACCCAAGGCTACACTCAATCGATCCAGCCAGTCAAGAGAGATGGCAATAATGTCTAAAACAAGGTGAGGAGATGAAAACGAACAAAGAATTGCAGTAGACTTTCTTCCAAGTGGATGGTGCTCTCTACTGCCAAGGACAAGTAGCAATTGAAGGCAATGGCATACTGGCATCCACAGAGAGCTAAGCAGTAAGAACAAATTAGATTAACATGATTAATTGCCTGATTTGTGTATTCTGACCCACTGCTGTTGAAATCTATTAAATATTTCACTGCTAAATCTCACCTTCTGCAAGGGCTGTGGGTCACAAGAAGTTAGCGTATGTTGTCTATTGCAGTTAGACTCGACACATTCCTGAATGTCAGCCTCATGGAAAAAAAAAACCACGCTTTTGTAACAATACAGAATTCATTTTAACAAGTAAAAATGCGGCTGTTGTAGCTTCTGCCACTGTTAAACATCACATACTACATAGCTCCTAGTACCAAATCAGCTTGTGGCTAATGTTATAAATACCAATGCATATTTGCAACAATTTTCCACATATTGCAAAATACTACTGCAATTTAATTGTACAGCATGCTTACGTTATTAAACTAGATATGGGATGCTAATTGGTTAGCTACAGGGTAAAATACTATTAATATTTTTAGCAGTGCTGGGTAGCAACAGAAGGACTTTTGTTCAGTTACAATGCTGAAGAGAAACGGTGATAGATGTGGTGGCTGGTGCCAGCTGCAGTGTGCACACACTGCTGTGTACTTCCTCCATTCTATATAGTCCTGATAGATTTCATTGCTCCTCACATGTTCACAGAGGCAGCAATAATGGATAATAAAAGGTAAAACTAGAGAATAAAGGAAAAAGCTCATTCAAAAGTGAAAGAAAACTTACCTTCTTATCTTCCAAGAAGGTTTTCTTGTTTGATCTAGTCACTTCACTTGATGGCTAAAAATACTGAACTCCAAATTTATTATTATTAATTCTTGCTGAATAGGTCATGTCTGAAAGACTCTTACCATGTTTTTAAGCACTTTGACATTGAGTGCTCCCACAAGTTTATATTATTTAAAATACAGTTGCTTGTCACACTTGGGCAGGTGGAAAAAGGGACCTTGCATTGTAACACATCTCCAACTCTCCCTGCTGTACCAGTAGCTAGTTTTTTCTTGAATACTGTAACAATTTTTCTAATTACCATGTGCTTTGAGGTACTGCAGAAAAGTGATGTCCATTACTAACAGCTGCTGTCGTGCTCCCACAAGTTTATATTATTTAAAATACAGTTGCTTGTCACACTTGGGCAGGTGGAAAAAGGGACCTTGCATTGTAACACATCTCCAACTCTCCCTGCTGTACCAGTAGCTAGTTTTTTCTTGAATACTGTAACAATTTTTCTAATTACCATGTGCTTTGAGGTACTGCAGAAAAGTGATGTCCATTACTAACAGCTGCTGTCGTGCTCCCACAAGTTTATATTATTTAAAATACAGTTGCTTGTCACACTTGGGCAGGTGGAAAAAGGGACCTTGCATTGTAACACATCTCCAACTCTCCCTGCTGTACCAGTAGCTAGTTTTTTCTTGAATACTGTAACAATTTTTCTAATTACCATGTGCTTTGAGGTACTGCAGAAAAGTGATGTCCATTACTAACAGCTGCTGTCAATAGAAGATTTTAACATAGCATGGACAGGAGCTTTTCATCTCAGGAGGCTTTAAAAGCTCTCACCTGGGTTCCAGAATTCGAGCAAAATTTCAAGGCATGACTTTCATGGCAATAACTCTGCACCCTTACCTCTGTACCATATGGAACAGGGGTCTCTCTCAAAGTCAGAAACAGAGCAATGGCCCAGCGTAGCAACAATGCATATCCAGAGATCCTGATGATAGCAGCAAGAAGTAGCATCAAGCGTTGCAGCCCTCTTAAGTGTGGTGGTCATGTAGATTCTCAAGCAGTTGCTAACAGCATGTTGGCAAAGTCCACAGAGCCACTGAGCAGATCTGGAAAAACATTCAAAACTCAGTATTCCAGCAATGCATTTGGACCGAGACTTAGTAGCAATTTTTAGCAAAGCTAAAAAATACAGGCATGTGTGCTTGTACAAGAAAATGATTTATGTCTCTTGCTCAAATGCTTTCTGAAGTAAACTTAATCTTGTAACTTAAGACTCTTCTCCTCATCATTTGGACTTTGTCCAGCCCTGATTGGAATTTTGTCTCTAGGACAGAAGTTAGCGTTTACATGCAATGGGGGGTGGCAGGGGAAGAAAAAAAAAAAAATTCAATAAGTAGCGTAATTTAATCTCCCACAAGTTTCTTCGTAAAAAGTCAAATTCACATTTAAAGCTGTTTGCAAATTTGAAGAATGTATTATTTATTAGTCTTACAGAGTTGAATAATGATGTTTTTGCTACAGAGCAGTGTTTACAGAACGTTCACAGCATAAAGGAGGAAAAATTCCTCCCGAAGAAAGTTCCACTTTCCCACCATTAATTTCATTATGTAAGAAGCAGGGTGACAGCAACGTTGTTCTGCACTACAAACCTATCCATATGCAGACATCCTGGGAACTGTACCCTTGTGTGCAGAAGCCTGTTATTCACCTAGAAATAGGCTCAGAACAAACCTACAGCTGGGATGCTTAGCTGTTAATTTCCAGCAAGCCATTGCAATGGTTCAAGTTGAAGAGTAAACAGGACCCCCAAGATAACCAACCTGCAAGTTTTTGCCTTGGTCTAAGCAACACTGTTCTTCCTAGCTTGGCATAGCTAATGCCTGTGGAGCCATGTACAAGGTGACACCAGTAGAAAAGTCTTGCCCAAAGCTGTCTTTATAGAATAATGCTCAAGATCCAAAAAACTTACTGACCTGAACCTGAGCATGTCTGAACAGTGTGAATCTTGGTCATTTCCACAAGGAATGTGTCACTGTAACATTACTGCTTAACAAGTCTCTACCAACTCTCTTACAAAAAAGTTCCTTTCCAGCTGATTTTTTGTTTTTAACCGAGCTCTGCTCTGTATTTTTGAAGCTTTTTTATTTGAGGGGAGGGAATGGGGGGGGGGGGGGTAGGGAATGGCAGGGGGCAAGTGGTTTTATTTGCTTTGGCTGTATATCAAGTTGCTGGCAAGATTACTCAAACTACATGTAAAGCATGTATTGTGCCAATTATTACAGTGGCAAATTATGTAACACCCAAGAAACCTCCAAAGTAAATGGTCAGTCTCCATAAACAGACATTGCTTTCTACATCTGAAGGTTTATGACTCAAACCAGAGCCACCCTGTGCGCAGCTTTTCCTTACATTGAATTTCTGGTCACAAAAATCACTCAAAAATCGCAAACAAGCACCTCCAGTTACTCAGGCGTTGTCATTATGCTGCTACTTCAAGCTCCTCCAGACCCTCACCTATTTGATTTCCTGTGAAGCAGGAGCCAGACAATGCTCCACACTGCCATGACTCATGTGACTTTACTGATGCTTCTTCCAGGATGCCAAACAATGCTTGCGAGATTTAGCACACCCTCAACGTGGTTCAACACATCAAGCACCTTGGCGGACAGCAGCCACAGCCCCAAGGCTATAAATGTCTTCAGTGTCAAGAACAGAGTGTGTGTGTTCTGTATGTTCAAATATTACCCAGAAGTTTGATGGCCTGTACATACTATCTAAAGCAATAAAGCATTCAACCCAGCATTTTTTGCATATCAGCTAACAGGATGTGAATTCTTCTAGACAAATAAAGAGATTAAAAAAAGTACCTCTTCTTTTGGTTTGTGTACTTCATGGGATGTGTTTCAGAGACTTTATACACCAGTGTTGCTATGAAATAAGTTGCTGCACAGGCAAGCAAGGAGAATTGATACACTTGTGTACAGCGTCTACATTATTTTCCACACCTATCCCAAAATGAAATGTCATATACAGAGACTTGTTCTCTATTACTTAATTCATCACTTCCACAGACAACTCCTGGCATAGTGGGTGACACTATATAAAGTAGCTTATCACACACTCCCCTAAAATCAGCACCAGGGTAGCTCTGTTTTGTTTCGCCAAAATTATTAATGGTAAATGATCCTTTTTATATCTTTTTCAACAGCTGCACAGCATCTGAGAAACCTTTTATTCCTCACAGTACGTAAAATGATTAATGCACTTGCTATGCTGTAAAGAATTGTAGTAAAAACTACAGCATGCAGTGGTACAAACGCTTACAAGCTCCTTGAAGCTTTAAATTCAGTTAAATTTTTATCATACAGCTCCACTGCACAGAAACCAGCTAACTGGTGGTATGATCTAACTGGAAGTTTCAGGTAACACCAACCAAAAGTATTTATTACTAGGATCTGCAAGTTCAATGGGTGACCATTATCGCAAAGTTTTCATCTTTCTCTGAAGACTGAAGAAGTGACAAAAGGCTGTAAAGGCTGTAAAACACTGAAAGTTAAATTGAACGTTTAAAGCAGGGATATACAGTACAACATAGGAACAAATTTCAAAGCCATAGATATAATGACATAAACAACTCTGTTTTATGTTAACTGGAACAGAAACCAAATAAAAAACCAAAGCAGCTATTAGATGCAGCTTGATATTTCCCAGAGATTAACTAGACTTTGGGTTCTTTTGCCAAGGTATTCTGCTGGAAACTTAAGCCTTTTTCATTATTATTTTGCCTGGAAAATGTGTAACACTACCCACACTATGCAAATGTAAAGTTTCTATACAATGTGCCATGGGAGAATTTTTATATTTCATTTACCATTTACCTTATAGCTGTGATTCCTCCATATTGCAATTTCAGCAATGGATTAACGTTCACTTGAAATGTGGCAGTTTTTTAAAACAGCCAAGTATCATCTTGTCTGTGGAAGCAAAGCAACGGTTTTAATTCAAGGTAGATTTGGCTTCTTGACAATTGGTTGCTTTTGAATAAGCAGAAAAACATCAGTCATATGCAGTGCTTTGGAATCACAGAATGGTTTGGGTTGGAAGGGACCGTCAAGATCATCTAGCCCCAGCCCCCCTGCCATGGACAGGGACACCCCCCCCCCAGCCCAGGCTGCTCCCAGCCCCGTCCAGCCTGGCCTTGGGCACTGCCAGGGATGGGGCACCCACAGCTGCCCTGGGCACCCTGGGCCAGCGCCTCGCCGCCCTCACAGTAAGGAATTTCTCCCTCATGTCTAATCCAAGCCTACCCTCTTCCAGCTGAAAGCCATTCCCCCGTGTCCTACCACTACGTGCCCTTGTAACACGTCCCTCCCCACTTTCCCGTAGGCTCCCTTAGGGACTGGCAGCTGCTGTGAGGTCTCCCCAGAGCCTTCATTCCTCCAGGCTGAGCACCCAGCCCGAAATGCTCATTCTAAAGCTGAGATCCATTAATAAGCATTCACAGCCTTACAAACAAGTAATTGTAGGGAACCCAAATGCCAGCCTGAATTTACAGTATAAATTTAAACACATAATTTAGTTAACAAAACTATTAGAATATAGGACACAAGAAATTCAAAGAAAAAATAGGTATTAAGAAGATGCATTTTGAATTGGTGTCAAACTTCTCATCTAGCTTGCCATATTTTCTCCATAATATGGATCAAATTAGTCCTTTATGTTTCTTTCAAAGCCAAGCTATAGTCTTCTCTTGAGGTATTTCAGATTTACAGTGCTGTGACAAAAACCTCTGCTTGCTTTGTGGACTTGAACAAAGCTACTCCAGAAATTAATAGGCTATGTTGCATTTCAGCATTAGAAACACACCCAGCATAGAAAACAACCATTAATAATAAGATTTAATATCAATATTGTAATCCAGAATATTTTTTACAGAATATGAATTCTTCCTACCTAATGACTTTGTTCTGTCTCAGCCAAATTTTTTGTTCTTTATTCACAGATCTAGATGATCCAAAACCAGGTGAAACAATCCACACATTCATCTACTTCATAATGCTGTCAGATGTAACCTAATTAAATGCTTTGTAAATATCTTATCCATCCTCCTGCCAATACAACATCGCTCCTAGAAAACTATTTGCTACTGCTTTCTCCCATCAATTTTTCATGTGTCAAGCAATGGGTCTTTTGAGACCAGCTTTTTATCTAAATAATCACGTTGTTGAAGTTTTTCCCCTATTATTGATTTAATCTCTCCTTTCCTTCCAATTTATCTGTTTCTCCTCATTGTGCTTCTTTATGTCTTCCTAACTGCAGGAGAGAATGACAGAAGGCTGTTCCGAGCTGAGCTCACAGTAGCTACTCCTACCCAAGTCATGCCTGTTAGCAACTTCACAAGTTTCCCGATAGTCTAAAACAATTCCGATGGGCCCAGGTTTACTCATCTTATTCATAAAGCATTTCCAACCCCACTCTGAGAGTGATTATTTCCTTTTCCAAAGCAGCACTATCTTGCGTTAACCATAAAGTCCAACTACTAGTGGCTGATTCTGAATAAGTAAGGTAACAAGCACTGTCTCGTAATGCCCCCCTGTGCATTTTGACAAGGACTTAGATTTAAATTTATGGTAATATATCAGCATACACATAAATGAATTGTATTAAAGCAAGCAAAACGAAACCTTGGTAATAAGACTTCACTTCCTATTCTGGCATGTAAAAACTTCTTGTAGAGGTATGCAGAGAAACCTACCAGGTTTTGTGACAGTTACTGATAACAGGATCTATGGCATTGTCTAGCCTTCACAGCATGGAAGATGGTATGTTTGCTATTTTTGAGAAAGATGGCATGTGTTCCCACCTCACTCCACTTCCACTTTACTTACAGATTCAAATAACAGAGTTTCCTATGGAAAAGGCTTTCCTGCTATTTTCCCAGCCGGTAGGTCACAAAGTGCAGGCTCCTCTAGTTACTCTGGGTGCTAAATTTCATTAAGAGCAGAGTGTTATTATTAATTAGATAGCACAGATGGTGGAGCTGCTGCAGGGATCCTACAAGATCTATCGAGAGAGGGAAAGTGCTCCAAAGAACAATCCTGGTTACCAGCAGCCACTTCTCCATGTCTAAACAGCAGCAAAGGCGGTGCAATACTGTCTTCTGCGTCACCTCATTATCTCTGGGTTGTAAGTGGTAGGAAACAAGACCACTAAACAAACTTCCATTTGCTATTCACACTATCGTAAACCACAGCCTAAATATAGCAGTCACCATTAAACAGCTTGACACTCCCTGTCTTAGTGACTTCAGTTACCATGGCATCTCTTTACATAATACCATTCTATTAGATCTACTTGAGAGTGGGTTTTAAGCTTTTACACACATGTTTTTATAAGGTATAAAGAAAGGGGGGGGGGGAAGCAAAAAGCCTCAGAAAAGACATTAACAAAACACTTTCCATGAGTTCCCTAGAATAAGCTTCTGAAATGTTTGCTTACTGTTAATCTCTTTAAATTTGAATAAGGAAAGGCAAATATCACCCTAAGATATTCAAGTCTAAATTTAGAGAGTTACTGGGGTCTTTGGCTGTCCAAGTGAAAGCAATAAAAGTGAAACTCATCTTCAAATTGCTGAGTACACACCATCTTCAGGTCACTCGACGTGTTGGGTTAGAAGTCAAAAACAACAAACCTGTGGAGTTACCAGTCACCTGAACTGACTGACAGCTGAAACAGAAACAAGCATTAAATCAATTCAAATGCTCCAATACCTAAATTATGTTAATCCCTAACATAATGATTAATGAAGAATGAAGGCTTAGAAAAATTACATCAAAACAGACATAATTTAAAAGACGACTAAAGAATGAAAAAGTATGAGTATTGAACAGTTCTCTAAGTGGGAGACTTGCAAATCTAACCAAAAGTGTGACTAATTCTAATTTCAGACATTTATAAATTCGATCTTTTTAATAGCTCATTTTCACTCCCACATACAGAAGCTGTACATGTTTAATAATCCTTATACTTTTAGTAATTCATAGCAACAATCTTACAGAGTTACAACCAGATCAGGAATGTGAAGTCACATCCGTCCAACAGGACGATGCCATACAGCAAATTATCTTAGCCTGTGCCTGACACAGTGTGTCTGACATTAGGATTCCATGAATTACAGCTTTTGTGCAACTTACGTGTTCCTGAACCTCACCTTAAATTTCTTGTCTTTCATTTCACAAAGTTTCAGTGTTGTTTCCTGAAAAAATAAATAAATAAGTAAAAATTGAGATCTCCACGTGGTACACTAATCTGGATAAAAAATAAATACCATTCAGAAGTTCCTAAGCGTACTACAAGCAATGTCCTGTACATACCCATGACTTAAGTGAATCAACAGGCCTGTCTAGGACTCATTTACAGAGTAACTGTCACGGGTGGCTGTTTGGCCAGTGGTTGAAATTGAATTTAGGCTTGTTATAATTCAGAGCACATTCTATTTACTTCATATTAAAAGACGGATTACATTTTCCAAACTATCTCATATATCCTTCTTGCCACATGTCATAGCAGAAATAAGGGCTGATTAAATGCTGACTAGGGGCTCTGCTTTAAAAAAGTAAGTTTTTGACAGAACCTCCCAGCTAAAATCCAGGTGTTTGTATCACTTAGCAGCTATTACAATCCCTAATCATCCTTGCAGGTGTGGGGGTTCAGGGTTTTTTTGCTTTGCTTTTTCTTTCCTGCAAACCTTTAGGAACAAGAAAATAAAACCACCTCTGTGTGGCCAAGCACAGAATTGTATAGTAACAAAACAGAAAATGGGTGGCTACACCACAGTTAGTCATTAGTTGCCAAGATCATTAAAACCAAACCAAACTCCTGCTTGGGCATCTACTGGTGTTCTGAAACTCCTTGTAGCCTGGCGGTCACCTGTTGGACATCTGAATGTGGTACAGTTCCTCTGTCATTTTCCTTTGGTTAAGCAAAGTTTGTCCTCCCCTTGGCACACTACCTCATCCAGTCACATGGAATGTATCTCCTCAAGCTCCCAGACACTGGTAATCACAGGCTGCTGAAAGACACCTACAGCTGGACACCAGTAAGTTATTTACATAGAGCTCAGAATCCCGATAGAGAAGCAGTGACCAAAGCAAGGTGTCCTGAGATAGTCCTGTGCTCTTGCCTGACAACATAAATCTCAGCAGCAGGGCTCTGATCTAAAGACCTGCAGCTTCCATTCCTCTGTTTTGCACAATTTAACTACATAGCAGATGCATTTTCTGCTATATCCCTAGTGTCCTTTTTTTCCTCCCTTCCCCCCCCCCCCCTTTTTTTTTTTCCAATTTTTCTCCAAAAAAAGAAAAGCTGAAGCCAAAACAGAGGCAGGAAGAACCTCATGACTTTCACTCCATCCCCTGCTGTGATCCCCAGAGAGCCCTGGGCTGGAGCACTGGTGAATGGGAACATCTCAGGCAGGGGTACGTATATGCATACGTACGCGCACCAGTTTAAGCAAATGAGTCAATACTGTGATGATACAAACTCAGCTCAGTCCTGGGCTACAACTGAACTGATCGTTCAAAACAGAAACTTCAGCTTGCTGGGGTTTCTTACGCATTCCAGCTCTCACACCGACAAAGAACAGACATGCTTTGTCAGATTTGCATGACTCACGTCTTTTAGGAAGTATCACTGCATTAAAAGCCTTTTCTGCGTCCTCTTCCAACAATGCAGAAGTTTCTATGTGAACAACTGCTAAACGGTGGCTTAGCTAAAAACCCCAATAGGCAGAGCTCTTTCCACTACCTTTTCTTTAAGTTCTGTACCAGCAGCAAAACAACAGTGGTATTTTTAAGCCAAAAAGAATGGAATCTGGATAGGCCTTTTACTCCGGGATCAAACATTAACCAGACATAATCATATGGAGTCGAATCATCAACCTCTCTGCACCAGCTACTTGGGCAGCAAACCCATGTAACTGTGATCCACGCCTTACCCCTTGGATCTAAGCTGCCAGGGTTGATCTGTTGTCAGCCTCTCACGTTTATGTCCAAATGGATATTCTAGCTGAAATACATCCTGAATGTACAAGAAACATCCTGCAGAAAGCTGAACTGCATACACTGCTGGATCTGATTTTGCAGTCATGTCTTTAAATTAATTTTACAAAATTACAAACACTATAAAAAGGACTTGACTTAGCAATGCTGCAATGTAACAAGCAGTACTAACCAACCGGAGGAACGTAGAGCAAGCCACCTGCCTCATTCTAATGAACTATTTAGCTTTTATTTTTTCAAAAACAAAGTTAAACCTCTACCAAAAAAAATAAATTACAACCAGTCTAAAATGTGTAGAGGAAATAGTTTTGGGTATGACAAAACCCTCAACTCCTTTGAATTCATAAATTAATAAATACTTGGAAAAAATGTTCAAAAAAGATTGAAAAAAAAACCTCTTAAGTGTTAAAAGTGAATGCTTAACATCAAAGACAATACACAAAATTCTCCCTTTAACTTATGCTGCTTACCATAGAAGTGTGGACAGACTGTTTTAATGTTTAAATAAAATAAAAAGGTCCAGATCCTTCTCTCCAAATCCTATTCTGCATTTCCATCCAACCTGCAATCAGCATTCTCCTCATATCAGATATTATTAAATGGTGACTCCAGCTATCCACAAAACCAGAAAATCAGTAGCATTTACATGGCCTCAAACACTCCAAAAGACATTATTAATGATTTGATGCTGATTGCTGTTGGCTGTCTTAAAAATTAACTCTCACAGGCATCAAGTTCTCTGAACTAGTGACTACTGGTCATATGGAAACACTCGATGTCTGATCCTGAACTGAGCGAAGACTGAAAGCGCTCATTAAACTGAGTTTCCACATATATATTTAGTCCCTTGGTCCGTCACACACAGGGCTGTGGTGGCAGAGGTGCTTAGGAACAGGGAGGAGAGAGCTGAGCAAGTACCTAACAAACACCCCTGAAAGCTGGCTCAGACAAATGTAATGATTTTAAATTGCTTGTGCTCAGCAGTGATCTTGCTAGAGGGCTGTTAATAGGAATGGTGAAATTTAACAGTTACGGTAATCTCAGACATCTCTAAAAACACAGGAGTATCCACAACAGCAGGTTTACCAATTCCTTATCCAGCCGGAGCTACAGGGCACAGTCAACATCCGTCTAAACTGAACATAGCTCATGTCAAGTACTGACAACTGTCCATCAGTGATTTCAAGAAATCCATTATTTTATTTCAATGAATTTGGCTAGTGGTATTAACTCTCAATCTAAACATTTATAAACAGACCTGTGAGCAGGAAGAAACAAAGAAAGGAGAATTTTGGTTACCCACATATTTTGTCTATGAAGTGTGTTGATATTTTTAGGGGCACTCATCAGCACAACCAGCCTTTTAAACTCTGTCCTCTCCCTCCAAACCTGTGGAAAAACTTGCATTAACTCAGAAGCTGATTTTTAATTATTTTTTTTTTTTGAACAGTCTTCCGTACAAATGCTTTATCTGAATGGACAGCAACTCCGGTCTCCAGAAACACTTTGCTAGTCCAGAGAAAAAAAAAAAAAAAAAATCTGTCCTAGCAGAGGACAGATTTTTCATTATAGGCTATTAAAGCACTGAAAAGCTCCAGACTGTCACCAAAATCACAAAACAAAAGCCTGTGAGTGCTACCAGCAGCACCAGAGAAAGCCAGTTCCCTCAGGTTCTGCCTTGTGCCTACAAAGAACACATCAGCACTGACAGCTGCTTTTCCTGACAAAAGATGTTCCAGACAGGCAATGGAAGTGTACATCAGAGCTGTGTATTTCCACCCATGCTGTCTAACCCCCCCCTCAGTGGCCTTCTCTAGGTAGCAAACACAACAGGGAGAGAGACTTCGGCAACAAGAATGGGTTTAGAGATGGAGAAAAGTTGCTGCTGAACATGTAGGTTTGGCTGGGGAGAAAATGTTTCCATTTCATCACAGCAGCTTTTGAACAGTCATCAGAATTCAGAGGAAACTGGAACCAACAGAAATCAGGACGGTGCACGTCCCTTTGTGTGTGTTTGGCCTGATAAAGGTCAGCTACGAGAGGAATTAATAGTCTGGAAATCACACCCTTGCCTGGTAGAGGCAATCAAGTTGCTGGCAGCTAACAGCTGTCACCAAAGTCTTCAGTACAAGTCTGTGGTTGATTGTAAAAATGCCCACAAAGAACAGGCAAGCAGTTGAAGCAAAGTCATTCAAAGTTTCCATCAAAGTTAAATGTGCTTGCAGTATATTGCAACCATTAAAATGACTAGTTTTTGCCGGCAGTAATTACCGAGATGCCAAAAATCAAATGATGGATTAGTTCAATAGAAAGTCCAACACAGAGGAGTGAAGGGCAGATTCATCTTACACAGCACACATGCTTACCCAGGACACGACCTGTTTGCACAGCCCCAGCGTATTTCCCCCCTGCACAATGTTTGGTGCTATACCTGCCCGGGGTGAAGGGCACATTTCCTCACAAAAGCCGCCAGTTCACGCCTTTCAACAACTCTGATCAAGATGCATTACCAAATGAAACAGAAATAAAAGCATCATCTCAATACCGCGTTTAGTGATTCAGTGAACCAGAAGTCAGGTCACATACGCAGTGACTGCTGAATCAATTAGCCCATTAGGAGGAATTAAGTGTGGCCAGATTTGCATTTACTATAGGAGAGGAAAAACTGGAATTTGAAAAAAAAGAAAACCCACTACATTTACTCATTCCTCATGACTGAATATCCTTTAAGTTAATGCAACAATACAGAAAACACTCAAACACAGGGACAAACAGAATATCCACTTCAGGTTCACTAAGTTATACCTCACTGCATCTTGCTACTGAACTTTGCAATAGAAGTTGTTACTGATTTTAAATTTTAGATAAGATTTATTCCTTGGAGAGGAAGGAAGTTCTTAGTGCTCTTAATGGGTAAAATCAGGTTTGATTGTCTTTAAACCACAATTGCTAAATTGGCGAAGAATCTTGCCTGAAAAGAAGACAACTAACTTTTTCTCTCTGATCATGCAGTATTTGCTTACAGGCTCAGTTCACGCATTGGACTTGGCAAAACCTGCCTGGATGAGGAGGATGACGCAGGATTTAGCGGAGCAGCCAGGGGTGTCCTCCTCTCTCCAAAGTGGCAGGAGCTGATGGGCAGCACCAGCCAGGGCTCTGCCACCCTCCTGCTCCCAGCTGCACGCTCTGGCTAATAACTCCCAAATTCTGAGCTGCAAACTATCACTGATAAGATGAGGTCAGTTACAGCTCTAGAAGTTCATTCTCCCAGCATCTTTTATACCTCCCTTTTTATATCCCTGGAGAATATTATCCATCATATTATTAATACATAAAGATTGCATAGCACTTTTCATTTGCCCATCTCAATGCTCTTCGCAAGAAGCGGCAAATACATTAACCTACTTCCAAGGTATGGAAAGAAAGTGACTCAAGGAGAACCAGTGGTTATTTCAGGAAAAAAATCCGGGTGTACTGAGTTGCAATCAAGATGCTTTTAGTGTCATAAAATTTATTAAAGCATTCAGCCAATTATATCTGGGTTTGAGTACAAAAATTTCCTTAACGTATGGGCACATAGCTACATATTGCAGTTTTTAAAAAAATGGTAAATTTTCTATGTGCTCATTAACAATACATTATTATTGGTCTAAAATGCAGCAGTACACAACTATGAATTGTATAGACATATTTCCATCTCCTAAAAAAAATCAAACTCTTTTAAATCATGTGCTGCTCTCACATTAGTATTCCACTAAAAAAGGTCAAGGAGGAGTCACCTCAAGACACAAAAACATTTTCAAATAACTGTATAAAAATGAAAATCGAAAGTGCAGCCCCAAATGCAGATCTCCAAGAAAAAGCTTGAGTTATTTTCATCCAAGACATACTTGTCCTGAAGATAAAATATTTCCTTTAGAACATCTTTGATTACACAACAAATGTACAGATCTGGGAAAAAAATGTTTATGTCTTAATCAAATGTTAGATACTGGAACAAGAGGTTCAAGGATGCTAAATATGCCAGAGGAATAGACACGTTTATAATGTGATACAAATACTAAGATTGGTGATTTCTGGGTGGTTTTGTAAACTTTTCATAACACAGTTTAACAAACTGCCAGTACAAAAGCTGAGTACTCCTTTGACAGAACAGGTCTTAGACAAATACTGATTTCTTTTAATTGCATAAAACCACATTATGGCGTAACAAATCTGAATGAGTGTTCATAGATACCTGTAAAAAATAGTTTTTCAGCAACTAATAAATTTCCCACCAGCTGTGGGAGCAGGTTGTAAGTTGGTCCCCAAGTATTTAGCAGACATGATAGGACAGGACTAGAGGTGACCAGTACAGCGTTACATCTCCTTTCTATGGCACCAGCAAAATCATCAACCACCGTTTCTACGGACTTGGCTTTTACTTATGTAAGAGATTCAACAAAACCCACCCCAACACTACAGCACAACAAACCTCATTGATTTCGCAAGATGTGACTGCCAAGAAAAATGGCTTTCATCACACTTCATAATAAATTTATCTAAAAAGTCATTTGTTTAAAGTATTGCCTCAGAAAGCTCCCTTGAGACATGCCATTTTGATGGCACTCTTTTCATTATTCAAATATAATGAAGTGATTCTGCATGGTTATGCTGGACTATAAATCACTGCTGTAAAAAAAGGCATGTTCAGCATGTTAACAGACCAAAGATCAGATTTTGAAGAGTGTTTTATTATTGCATATGCACTTTATCTCTTGCACATACATACCAGATAGCAGCTCATACTACTTCCCCAAATTCCATCATTATTAAACTTGGGAGCTGACAGGGGAGAGAGACTTTAAACAGGGACTCATATTTTGCAGTTCATGTCCAGTGCTATTGCAAACGTAACTCTTTAAAGCCTCCCTGCAGTGTCACATATGCACACTGAAATACTGGAGAAAGTCAGCAAAGGCAGAATACTACCCATATTATTTATTGCATCTAACTTCTGGATTAACAAAGAATTAAATGCAAATTAAAGGTTACACCAAATCAGCATCTTAAGAAGAAGAAAATGCAGAAAAATCAGATAATATGAAAACTCACTTTTAGAAAAGGGTGAAAGATGTCTAAAAGCTGTTCTTTCTAAAGCTGCTGGGAATATTATATATTTATTTTTTTTACTTTATTTATACCCAGACTTATAACTGAGTAAATGTCAAATACTTTTCTAAGGTTGCAAACTAAAACTCAGTGGTGATTTGTTTCACACAGTGGATTACCCAGCGTGAAAATCATTCTAGATTTATAGGATATATTTTTTTATTTTATTCCTTGTCCTATATTATAGGAGCTTGGAGTTTTCAGTTCTTTAAGAAACACTTAACTGAAAATGCACAGGTGTCATGGTTTAACCCCAGCCAGCACCCAAGCCCCACACAGCCGCTCGCTCACTCCCCCTCACCCAGAGGGGTGGGGAGGGGAATCAGAAAGGAATGTAAAACTTGAGGGCTGAGATAAGAGCAACTTAATAATTTAAACAGAATAAAAAGGTAAGAACAACAACAATAACAATAACAACAACAGTTATATTGGAAAGGTGGGGAAAAGGATAAAACCCAAAGGGAGAAAGGGAAAGAAGTGATGCTCAGTACAGCTGCTCACCACCCACTGAGCAATGCCCAGCCAGTCCCCCAGAAACAATCCCCCCCGCCCCAGCTAACCCCCCAGGTTTCTATACCAAGCATGATGTCCCCTGGTATGGAACACCTCTTCGGCTGGTTCAGGGCGGCTGTCCTGGCTGTGCCCCCTCCCAGTCTCTTGCACACCTCCAGCCCTCTGGCCGGCAGGGCCCAAGAAACCAAAAAGTCCTTGTCTTAGCGTAAACATCACCCAGCAACAACTAAAAACATCAGTGTGCCATCAACATTGGTCTCACACCAGTGCCAAACCCAGCACTGTACTAGCTCTAAGAAGAAAGTTAACTCCATCCCAGCCAAAAGCAGGAGAGCGGGATCCCCTTTGTCAGCACCACACAGACTGTAAGAATATTGAATTACTTCAAACAGGTGAGAAACTAATTAAAATTATAACCTTCTGTCATCAGTGTAAGATAGCAATGATTTAACTTCTAGGCATGGAGGGAACAACCCTTCAAGTCTGCATACGGCCCGCTGCACGGTTTGCTTGCTTTTTCCCATGAACTCATTCCTGGAAAATCGTGTGGATTATCAAACAGACTAGCCGAGCCCCCTACCAACCTCAATTAAGTTAATTGCTGTAGTTTTACCTTGAAGCCCATGACCCCATGTGAATAACAGCATTTTTAGGGAGACAGCAAGATTTAAAGTTGTACAAAGAAACACTGGAGTGCAACCAAATTAGAGTAAATATGATAACCTGAGTAAGGCACTGATGCTGCGTACTTCACTTCTGCATGAAAAAGTTAAGATAGGTAAAAGCAGATAACAAGAAAGATTCAAAGACTGCATTCTAGTAAATAATGCCTTTCTTTTATCAATTGCACAGTTTTGTCTTATATTTTTATTGCCTTTCATCACTATATGATATATTAATTCAGATCTTTAAAAACCGAGCCAGAAGATACAAAGAACATTACCACCTCTGAAAGAGACCTAAGCTACAATTAATATAATGTAAGATAAAGTATTTCAGGACTTCATAAATCATTTCTACATTAAGAATACAAATTGGGAACGTATGCTGAGTGAGTAATCATAGTGGAATGCCATTTAACCTAGCTGGCAAGAAAAACCTCAAAGATGAGTGATATTTATAGTAGAAAACAAGAAAGATTAGTGCACTTAACTTGTACCAGACTTCCTAAAAATGAGAGATCTGAAGGGTGACAAACAGACGATCTCAAGATCAGGAGATCTGCTTAAATCTTAACAGCAATTGCAGCACTGTGTATAGTTAACAGTTTAAATTACAACAGGTTGAAAAGCTAATTAAAGCCAGCAATGTGAAGCTGAGTAGTGAACAAATTCAGTGCTCGCTATTGTATGAGAAACTGCCAAGCTCAATAAATTTTGTAAAACTCAACAGAACGTGTCCCATCTAATACCTTTGGCTTCAATAAAGCTAAGTGCTTGATTTGACCGAACAAATTCAGTTAGCTGATATGGAAGCAGCCGAATTCTGCTTACTGTTTTCAGGGGCTGCACAGGTATCAGTGAGAAAAGTTAAGAACTTATTCCCCATAGTCCCACACAGGGGATAAGCAATGCCTTTCCAACAAAACCTTGCAGGTTTTCTTTACAATGTTCAAAAATACTGATGCTGTATAAATAGGTCGGAGCAGGGTGGGGGGAGGTGGGAAGGTGCGTGGAAGGAGGGAAAAAACCCACCCAAACCCCAGATTCCTATTCTTAGGTGCCCAGAACTAACAAAAAATAACAACGTCACTGAAGAAACCAGAGGAAGATAGGGTTGGCTATATTAAGAGATAATGTTGTCTCAGAAGACAATTGATTTTATATATCTTATATATATATATTTATATATATATTTATAAATATATATACTTACATAAATATTTATATTTTACTTTATTTATAAAGTAAAAATACATATGTTATAGTATTTTATTAACATCTCTGAATCATTTCTCAAGATTTCAACCCTTACAGGTTTCAGTCTGGACAGAACCTCCATATCTATATTGAAAACAAAAAGACATACTCAAAAAGTCCAGGAGCTGGCGAAAAGCACGAAGCAAAAAACCTCAAACCAGTCTCAGTGCTTTGTTCCGTATCTGTTGTAACCCTCATCCAGATATAATCCTTCCAACTTCTTGCTGTTTCTTAGAAAAATTATTTAGGTTTAAATACTTTTGGGAAAGGACCTGTGACTTGAAGAAACAGTTCAGGAAAGTACAGAGAGCTGTTTTCTTTTGGCACTCAACAGAGGACTTGTGCTTGAAAACAAAGGGACAGTAACCTATCTGTATCTCAGGATTATGCATTTCTAAATTACAGTCCGGGCAACATGCACCTCCCGTGCCACTTCAGCAGGCTTCAGGCACCCAAGTCCTTAAAGGCATTTCAGGACAACCCTCCAAAAGTTCATCTAAATGGCTGCAGCTGGGCCAGGGAAGAACCCTTCACAAAATGTCTAAAGGTCACTGTCTGGGTACACCTTGGAAGGCTCGCTGTCCCCGGATCTCCACGTACCACCTGTGAAATGGGATTTGGGATGATGGTGCCCAACATTTGCCCGTAATCACGGTGTGGATTAAAGCACTGGATGGTAAGCATGCTTTACCCCAAGAGTGGGAGAGTTCATCTCCTGTCCCTCAGCTGAAGAGGCAAGGACAGACACAGGTACCAGAGGACAGGGGTCTGACCTGTCTGCTTGTACTTGAGCTATTCCAGACCACAGTTTCTCCGTTCCCCTGTGGAAGCAGGACCACGGTGCTATTAGGCTTGTACTTGCTGCGCACCGCATTCAGCCTGACTTCAGATGTTATTACTCATTTATAGTACAGCACGTGGGATCACAGTCAAACCCTTCAGAGAGGTAAGAAATACTGGTACTCCGTTCTGCCACAGAAACAGGGTTAGTTACAAATTTGGCTAATGCCATCTATCTATTTATATGTACCACTTCACTCTGCTCAGTTTTACCCTTGCACTTAACATTCCCACCTACACTGAACTGCATATAACAATTTAAACCTGAAATGTTATTTACAAAATCTGCCTCATCTTACCAGGCATTGTAAGAACAATTAATAGACAGAAGCAAGCATGAAGGGCGATGTGGCACACATCTGCTGCAAAAGCTGATTGAAACATATTAATTTAGGCAAGCTTCTTATTCTTGCAGTGATCAGTCAAATTCATTCACGCTCTAAAACACTAGTCATTAACCACACCAAGTACATACTAAAAGAAGTGAAGATTGTTATCTAATGGAAATCCTCAAGTGGGGCTTTCAGGAGCTTTATGTTTTGTTGAAGTGAAATTCCACCAGTTTCCAGAACTGTTAATGGCTGTTAGAAAATAGCCACTAAATTACTACCTGTTAAAATTTTACTTGTACAAAAATATACACAGAAAAAGCTGAATGTAAGAGGTTTTGGTTTTGGGGTGGTTTTGGGGGGATACTTGAACTCTTATTGTCTGTGAACTGACAGAAACCTTCCTCAAAATCCAGAATTGCAAACTCTACTTCCATGCTTATGGTGTTATGTACCACAGAATGCCCAGAAGTTTCTTCAGCAAAGCACTGACAGAAAATGAAAAAACACATTTTTAGGATTTTATAATGAAGCCAAATTACAAAGTGCTCCAAGCCCCAGTTTACTGTTAAATTAAAGTCGGAAGAAAAAAATAAATTATGTTAGGCTCCAAGTTTCCAGGCATCAGTTTTCAATAGAAAAACCCCACATTTGACACTGCAAACAGCGCAAGACAAAATTATAAGGCAGGGGATATGAGTGAGATGGAAAATATTGCTCCATGTCAGGCCCTTCAACATGAAAATTGTTGGTCATTTTGACCTATATTTTTCTCTAGAAAGATTTTCATTAAATCTATGGAAAAAGCCCAGGCAACACAAAAGACAAGTCAAGGTTTCTGTTTCCAAGTACAAAAGATCAGACCATTTCATGTGTAACTCACGTTAAGGAGAAGATATAAAGAGCATCACAAAGAGCCAAAGCTGTAAAATAAAACTGTGGATCCTGAGTCCTTTGCTAGTTCATTTCGTTGACTACTTTTCTTTCCTTCTTTCACATTCTCCTTCAAAAGGAAACTGCAGTTAGCGATTCGTTTCAAACAGCAAAATAGGCAGAGGTAAAAGAGTCAGATCTGGATCCTGATTCAACTTTGGGATTCAAACATCTGTTTGAAGACTACTTCAAACTTGCAGCAAGCTACAACATTAACAGATCAACCTGATTCTGAAATCTTCCATTCACATTCGGTGATTTGTTACTGTGCTCACTTTCCCAGAAAAGATTTTACTAAATGGTAAGATGT
The DNA here is from genome assembly GCF_023638135.1 of Falco biarmicus. Classification (NCBI taxonomy): domain Eukaryota; kingdom Metazoa; phylum Chordata; class Aves; order Falconiformes; family Falconidae; genus Falco; species Falco biarmicus. The sequence continues at coordinate 107,051,305 of NC_079291.1, forward strand.
GTATTAAACTGGGAACAATGTGTGTATGTAGTCAACACATCTTTATTAAACAAAACATACCTCATATGCATCACAGGGACTGGTGTAGACTTCAGCATGTTGAGCTAAAAAAAAAAAAAAGAAAAGAAAAATAAGTTTAATCACCAAGGGTTTCTCCTACCACCACCCTCCCCTTTTTCACCAAATACTAGCAATTTCCTTTCTCCCAGCCCTTCTGACAAGGGTGGAAATTGCTACTACAACCAAGTAGTATCATCCTGCTCTATCACTCCTGGATTGTAGCACGGCAATCACTAAATTGTGATTTATCCCCAGTTTCCAATGGAACTGAAGCTACAACTCCAGTTGGGTATGCATGCACTGAAATTTAAAGGAGTTAATTTGGATCAGCGTGACTGTAAAATGCACACTGAAATGAAGGTAACCGACCCTTTATCAGGTTTGTCAGGTTAGAAAAGCTAGCACAAGTAACCCATGCAAGGTGCATCGAGCAAGCTGTAAACAGGCATTAAGAGAGTGAACCAAGGGGAAGGAAAGGAAAGCAGCGCTTGTAAGGGCTCCCCAGATACTTCCCCGGTACTTTATTTTATCACCACTTTTAAGGCTCTACCCTTTAGCCACTGAGTGTCAGAAGACAGACTCACCAACCCAAAAGCTGCCCCTCAGGTTCGAGTCCTTCTCCTGTCTACATGTTTGGGGGTGTTTATAAGTTTGGGTGGGATCCTTTTCAGAGCTTAGTCACATAAAACAGAGTCTTTGGGGAAGATGGTTTTAATTACCAGAAAGAATTCTGACATTCTTTTTTTTTAAAAAAATTTAAAAAAAGGACAATGATTCAGTTTAAGCATCACAGCTTTATGTAGATCCCTGAACTGTGGTCTTTTAATAAATGAAACAGCTTTCCGTATAATCCATCACGCAAAAAACTGTAACCCTTCATATTTCTCCTTTGTTGCTGAAGTTCTGTGGTATCAGTGGAATGAATAGAGTATAGAAAGTAGCCAAAGTACCGAATGCTATCTTAATATTTATGGAAAGTGATACACAAACTAAAGCATAAAATAGATCTCACCTTACACCTTCAAATCCTTTAGCTGACATGCTCTGAAAGCCAGTCACACTTTAAAACCATGGATAATTTAATACAAAGTCCAGGTTAAAAGGATCCAGGAAATTGTACCTGTTTAGCAGAAATAATGTTGAAACTGAGACACACTGGTCTTGCCTGTAACTTCTTTCCTGTTCTAATAATACTCAATGGCAGCACTGCCTATAAAAGAACATGCTTTCAACTCCAAGAAAAAAAAAAACCAAACCAACAGAGGTATACTAAGGAGAAAGGACAGACTCAGGCTGGGCCTAGATAAGGAGATGGCACTTTTTACATCAAAAATACAAATTATGAAGTTTTATGCAAGGAAACCATTTGAAAAAATTTTGATGGACTACGCAAAGCTGCAAAAACATTTTGTATTTTATCACGGGCTAATTGTAAGTAGTAGTCTGCAGTCAGTAATCTGCATGACCGTCAATACAGAAGTGACCTACAGTTGCCAAGTCTACCACTAAGATGTATCAGCCTTTAACTGTATTTGGACATGAAACTTCCATTACTGGAATGCCCAGGAAAAGCAGATCCAGCAGTCCTCTGAGGCAGTGCAAAAACTGATGTCTCATTTTGCCTTTGCTGGTCACTGCACTGCAGAAGGTGTTTTTCAGACAAAACACAACATTAACCATCTTCTGATCATTCCTGGTTAAGAGCGTTTTTTTTTCTAAAGCATTAAATAAGACAGTTCATTTCCTGGCTATAATCCAGTTTAAGTATTTGTATTGGGCTTTCCTACGTTTCACCTAGTAGTTTTGATTCATTCTGACACTTCTTTTTTTGACCAGCCTGCTTCGCCTCTGCGTTCGTCTGCACATCGGACTGCATTTCACTACTGGAGTAGTTACTTTTCAGTGGCTCTTGACTCAAGATCTAAGGCATGCCCCAGAGTTTGTGCAGCATTTTGTCGTCTTGACAAAAGAAGTTAAAGATACTGAAAGAAGCATTTTGTAGTGTTCACATGCATCAGAATATTCTTAAAATTCTGGAAGGATATTACAAAGGTAGGAACATAACCAGCTTGTTTTATAATTCCGCCCATATCCGTGAACAATCCTAGGTGTTTATCACTGGCTTTATTGCATCCTTCCCATAGTCACTTCATACATTTTTCAAAAATCTAGAGACTCTATAGCTTTGCCACTCGGTCTTTACAAGCATTAAAACATGGAATGAGATTTTGAGTTTGCAGCTGAAAGATCAAAAGAGAAAAATTACCTTTTTCATATTTTACAAATCATTTGCTCAAAAGAGATCAGCAGTTAAACACTGAAAAATGTAAAACCATTGCAAAACAACTAGCTCTTGCAAGGTATCTTGGGGTGCAAAGATAACAAATATGAAACATTAATGACTACAGACCTAAATACATGGATGACTTTTACGAACAGATGTAGTACAGTTAAGGAACAAAGCTTTGTCATAAATTACTCCCCATGTTTGCCTTCTTACTCAAGCATGACTCCTTTAGTTAAGATGTATACCACAGGAAAAAAACCCAACACCCTGTTCCTATTACACCAGAAGTAGCATCCATATAAGGTTTTATCCTGCCATAAATCACATGAAGCGGTGTTTTCACCAGAAACCCTAGCTGTACGGAGAGTATGTGCTTCTGCCAAAGTTTTGGTCTTTGCAAGCCAGTAACTTTTAATTACAAGAGTTTTCTCAGAAAGCTCTTGAAATTGTGTTGACTTCGGATTAATATAATTTCTCCCTATTCAAGTAATAAATTACAGATTTCCTTTAGTTCAACCCGACTAGCACTCATTAAACTAAGAATTAATCTAATTGATATTTCCTCTAAATCTAAAATCAATCATCAAGAGTTTTTCAAATTTCTGTAAACATGTCATAAGAAGGGACTGAACAACTTTTGGTCTACAGATCGATTAGCAGGTTTCCATTTTGAAATTAATTCTTGCTTACAGCATAATTGGGGCACATAGTATTTCTGATGCTTAAAGAGTTCAGCAAAGTGTTGCAGAATCTGGAAAACACGATATTAGAGCAGAAAAAGTAAAATGAGGTGCAAGGAAGAACTTGTTCCTCACCAGTTTCACTTACGCTGTAACACGTGAGCTTAAAATAAAACCCAAATTTGAGCAGTGAAAGACAGTCCCAGAGAACTTTCTCAGTCACCTACCGACTTGTTCTTCCCCGTTCTACATAATCTTCTGTGCTTTAAAAAAAGATCTATGGCCATATGTGGTAAGAACATCAGCAGTAAGCTATTAAATTGATTTTATGAAACATAAAATATGAGGAACATACAGCAATTTAAACATTTAATTGACTAGAGGTTCAGAAATAATATCAACTGAATATTTCAGGAAAGCAAATGACTTCCACATCCTGCCTTTTGGGAGAAGAACAGGAGATTTTAGCATGCCTTTCACTTAGTTTTCAATGTACCTGTCACATATCAAGCACCACTGTAAGGAATACACACAGTTTTACCCTTCGGTACTGAATAAGGACTAGACAGGAAACTTTCTCAACCACATTTTACACAATAAACTACTCCATTACTTCCTCTTGGAGACTTACCAAACATTAACTAAAAGTTTTCTATTTTCCTATTAAGTTACCCCTATCTTTTCTTTTTTTTTAAACAGAAAGCCACTTCCACCCAGCCAGCATAACTGAATTTATGATCCCTTAACTCGGAGATATTTTCCCCCTGCCCCTCTGTATTAGGGCTTATATGAAAATATGCATAAGAGCAAGCAATAGTTCTTTGTCTATTACAGTGTCTCACCAGTTGCAATGGGAAAAAAATACCAGTAACAATTTCTAAGCAACTCCAAGTGCTTTCTTTTTACCTTTTCTAAACTAACAAAGTAAGAGCTGCTGCATATGTTTTAAAAATTAAAGAAACAGCAGTACTGTATCACCCCATGCAGCTCAATAAAAGGGCCTTCACTGCAATATTTTCTCAGTTATCCATCCAAAGTTCTGCTGTTTCTCAGATGAAGAAATATAGCAAAGTATGCTTAAAGAGAAAACTCAAGTAATTTCCACCCCCCACCCCCCCCCCCATTCTTATCAGACAGACAGTAACACAGCTGCCAACCACAGAATACAAAGCCAAACCAGTCACAGCCCCTGCTGGTAGTGAAATACTTCCCACGTGACATATAATTGATTTTGAAGCAAAGATACACACAAGTCATACACATTAAAAATGAAAAAGCCATTTCTTATCTGTATAAAATATCCCTCAGTTCTGTAGCAGCTGGAATGCAACCTACGTTTATTAACAAAAGAATAGCCCCATGAGACATGGGCTTGCTGAATTGATTGCTGAGTACTGTCAAAAATATTATGAGATACAATCCAGACACTAAATCTCCACTGTTAAGAGATCTTATTTAATTATTTTCTTGAATGGGGCATTTCTTGACACAGTGGGCAAGGGAATTCACTGCTGTCAAGAAGGTAACATAATTAATTGCACAGCAAGGAACATGCCCTTTCCATTATGTGTTCATCATTGTGCACTTGAGAAGCTGTATTATAACCTACTCGTATTTCGCTTTTGGTTTCTCAACTGTTCTTCATGTTTCTCTTCTTTCTTCCCCTTCTTTGGAAAGTGAAGGAAGATGATCACCTTCGTATAAAATTGCTTCCACTCTAGCCTTAGCTGATCAAAAAACCCTCGGGCCTTTTGGGCCAGAGAGGTTATTTCTTGTGTCAGTTTTCCAGAGAATTTCATGATTGTCTGTGGTGTTAGCACAAGCAGGTTGGTCTGCAGTGAAGATCACAGAGGCAGCCGTATGAAGTTGCACAAATCTGACTGATAACTGTAGCTAAGGCACAAACCTTACATCACGGCGTCTTTGGTCATGGTGCACTTATTCCAAGGTCAGCCTTCACCCTCAACAGTTCCATCCATCAAAACTAACAGGTTGCAGATTGAATCAACGGATAAGAGGCCAGAGTGCAAGATGCAGAGTAATAGCTCTCCCACGTCAAGGTTATAGCTTTTGACTTTCACTGCACAGCAGGCCAAACCTCATATTCACATGTGAGCTGCAAGAATCATTCAACGGACTTCATCATAAGGAACACAGAAGAGTATACTGAATAACCAAGAGGTCCTCTTATTTCCTGATGTGCAGTTACTGTGGTAGCAGACATGTTTTGCAGTAAGTTTGCATCACCCATAAATTACTCAGATAATAGAGAAGTCTGAGTGAAAAAAAGGTCTTTACAAAATCCTGAGTCTTCCAGACTTGCAGGGATTTTTAGAACAGGGAAATCAGATGTTCTCTTTTATATCATATTTAACTGCATTCTTACAATGGGTAGATAGGGATCACAGAATAAAACTGTGCATGAGAACAGGTATAATGATGCAAGTTAAGAAACTGCCCTTCCTTCACAGGCAAGAGTAACGTAGCTGTAATACAGTCAAAAGACAAGCCCCAGCTTTGCATTCACTTTTGAAAACAGCAGCGTTCTGCAGAAAACAGAAGACAACACTCCTGATCAAATTGATGTTCAGCAGCTACTTACGACAATCAAAAGCCTTAGCCAAATTGATCCCTGATGTAACTCTCTGACCACAATATGCAGAAACAAATCTGGCACCCGATTTTCAGCTTTTTCCTAATTACAGTGCTTTGTATCAGCAGTGGGAAGTACATATACAGACAGAGCAAATTACGTGAGCTCAGCTTCTCTCCTGAATAAAGCCTGTCAGTATTTGTGACCTGCACAATGCGACAATGTTATGTTTAACTGTTTTGCCAAAGACTTCAAATCAGCGTCAGAGTATAATGGGATCAGCAAGCACAGTTCTCACTATTTTGCTAATGCGCTATGCTGAGCGCCTAAGCAGAAAACCATGAAGGAGAAAGCCAATGCAAAATATCCCTTAAAAGACCGATTTAATGTTAAAGGCATGCACTTAGACCTACTGAGCAGCAGTTTGCATAGTCACAAGTTCCCACTGACAACACTCAAGGAAACAAGCTAGCCTCGAAGACCTGTGGTTTCAGTTCTCCAGCCAGCTCTGCCCCAGGCAGCAGCTTGCAATTGATACCACAGAGCTATTGCTAACAACAGGTAAACAGTGCCTTATCATGAAAACAGTGCCAAAGGAGGTGAGAGAAATTCAGAATTAGTGAGTACCATAACCAAAAAGAAGCCCACAGTATATAATAGCTGGGAGGCAGAAAGCAGCAATGTTTTACCAAAAAAATTTTCACTTATCTTGTAAACTTCTATGCTTGTTAGTAGTGGTGGTACTTACGATCCAATACAGGGACTTTTTTCCATCCAATGGTTTATGCTTTTTTTGATGAGCAAAGTGTATGAATTGTCATTTGCCAGACTCCTTTCAGGTAGAGAAATTATGCTAATGCATAAATTTAAAATTATGATTCATTGTACGAACAAACAACAGAACAGTATATTTTGTCTGGAAACCTTTTCAGAACATCTATTTCAATCAGTAGCCAGGGAAACAAACAAAAAAAAAAAATAGCAAACTCATGATAAAGAGTCTTGTGTTTAAGCACAAGACATTTTCAAATTTTCCCGAGAGAGAAAATTCAACCTGAATGTGCTCTGAACAATGCAGGCATGAATTCATCACCTGCTGGCTGGCTTATTTTGTCACAGCATTTTCTGATTTCCTTCTCTATATTAGTTGTAATAAACAGCTATTACCATAAGCAAAGTCACGATGGTAAAGCTTTAGCATTGCAGATGATCAGCTTGTAAGACAAAAGGTATCTTCATACGGGAAAGGCAGGACAGTTAAGTAAACTGCACAGTGGGCTGGGAAGGTTATTTGTTACTGCTCCACACAGTTGTAAAGACTTGGTGTTACACCCAATGAAATGTTCTAGGAAGTAGGAAACACCATGGAAAATCTGTCTGAGCAAATCGATGGCTCTGCTCTTAAACATTCGTTATGACTCCTGCCCCCCCCCCCCAAAAAAAAAAAAAAAAAAATAATTTTCACAGCAATTTCTATCCTCTTTTCTGTTCTGTAGTCTTTTTCCTGTCACCTAATGGAGTCCCTCTGCAATTCCCTACAGTATAATGTAAACATCCTGATGTTTTGTGCCTGGAACAAGCAAACGTAACTCATCAATGGGACAGAACAGCACCTAGAAGCGAACCTGGGCAAGGGACAAAGTATTCCTAAGATCTTCCCTTCATACCTCATTGACATTGACCTTTGGGCCTTGCACTTCTTATGGGACAGAAAGCTTTTTAAATACTGGGCAAAGAGAAAACGCAGTGGGCTATCTTGAGACACAGCACACAATTTCACCGAATGCCCACTTAAAGAACACATAGAAGCAATAATCTCTGGCTTTTCTAGAGACCACATAAAACTGAAAACACTATGCAAAGTTTAACTTTGTATAAATAGTTCTTGTGCCTGAAGCAAGGCTTAGGATGCTGCCACATCTCTGAGGAGCTATTAAAAGGCATCTACAAGAAAGTGGTGTCTTCCTTCTCGCTGCCTATTACCTGCCTCTCTAACTCCACTGACTGAATCTGTTGGCTAATTTTTAAATGCCCCTTCATCTTTACAATTAACAAAGTCAGTAAGTCTACTTAACACTCTGTAAGTCTTGTAAATGTCTCTTCTTGGTGTCTATCCATCCTTGAAAACTGCTGCCTGGCGGAGCCGAATTGGAAAGCCTTGCATTTCTTTCACTTCACATGCTTCAAAGAACAGCGGAGCTGTTTATAGAAATTAAGACTGAGCATCAATAAGTAATCAGCAAACACCTTAGGAACCACAGCTGTTTCACAGTTAAGCATCTTTAAAAACATTACCTGAAATTACTGTTAGGCCCTGCTTCAGGCACATTCTAGGAGAGTGTTTTTTAATACAGAAAACTTTTGCAAGTGTTGCTCACAGGAGTCTCTCCAGCTCGAGGTGCAGCTGCAGCCTCTCCTGCCCTAGGCTGTAGTCTCATAAATTTATTCTGGCAAACATCTGGAGAGATGGACTGTGATACTAAATGCAGGCTTGTACTTAACTACAAGTATTAATTCAAGTAGGTCATGTCCAAATGAGCCGAGCTGCTGCCACCAACGTGAGCTCAGCATTTCTGAGCATGAACTTTAGACTGCCAGTAAAAAGATCCTTGTTTTAAAAGGAAGAAAATTGTTAGCAGTATATTGCACTAAAGACCACATCCAAAATTTGCAGTAAACACTTGAAATTTTTGGCCCAAAGTCAGGAATAATTGAAATAAAGGTCGCTCACATCTTTTCATGGCTACCTTATGCCCCGTTCCAATCCTCTTATTCTGTACCAACAGGATAAAAGCTCCAAGATTTTAACATTATTCTACAAGCTAAATAGTGGGGACTGTGGGGAAAATAGAGAAAATCGGCATTTTCTGCTCCCTTTTAAGACCTATATTTATTCATTAGTCTAAGTATCTGTGAATTGTATGTGGGTGGAATAATGACATGAGTAGCCAAGGGAAGTACCACAGACAGAAAATGCCAGACATACCATAACCTAAGCCTCCATTCGCTTTGCAATTCAAGCAGTCTAAACTACAAACAAATAATTGTAGTTTTAAAAGGAGAAAACTATCAATGGAAAAAGTAACTCTGGAGTGTTCAGAGAAGACAGACTCATCACATAGACTGTATTTAACTGATTAGTCCTTCACATTGCAGGAAAACTTTTCTTGCTGCCTCACTGTTTCAAGGTAATCAAGTCTTGTCTCTACAACATAAATGACACCAGAAAAGTCACTTAAACTGATTGATATTTTGCTTCTTATTGTAGAGTTAATCCAAGACTCTTAGTCTTGCCATACACTCTGCTCCCATTGCAGAACGGCTGCAGCAGCTGAGCATACTGCAGAAAGAGACCAGCAAGAACAAACAGTGAAGCACTGTGTCCTGAACGAGCATCCACCTCACAAGCTGAAAGTAAACCTAGGGACACAAAAGTCTTGTGGAAACATGAAAGCTTCAAGCTATGAATAAAGCAACTCCTCCCGTGGTCAGAGAACAAGGGATTTGTACATAATTCCCTTGTTTGGGGAAGGCAGTTACTGCGGGTTTGGAGGTCAGTCCATTTGTTTTAGCTGGGCGTTACACGGTGATCTGTGAACTGCCATGGCATGTCTCATACAACAGTCTTACTGAGGCACGAGAAGTTTCACACTGCGTGCCTTAAGATGTTTACCAAGTTCATTATTTCTTGAATTTTGTTATTTAAACCATCCCTTATTAGCTGCAAAAAGCATATGGGACCGTGCTATAATGAAGCTATTCAATATTTTTAGCTGTTTAATTTTGGATCAGCATATCATCTGGAGCAATCGCCCCTCACATTTCACTTTAATTGGGTTATCTGGAACAGAAGGGTTGAGAAAGCCACACATGTTCCATTACCAAGCAGTATGTTCAGCTAGCTTATGAAAGGTTAAAATCAGGAATAAGAAAATAGCTTTATTCCCCCAGGAGTAATATCAGTTGATCAGTTTAAACACAGATGTTTTAAACTCCACATCTAATAAAGAGTATACTAAGGCTCCAGAGATCTGCACAAATAGGGAAATTCCTTCCCTTCAAAGTAGATTCTCATTATAATGTTTTCTACTATGCAAATATCTGACAAAGAAATTATAAAAGCCAAAGCAGTGGGTGGTCTGCTTGGATGACAACACTGACACATCTCTAGTTGATGATGATATGTGATTTGTTACTGATAAAGAGCACTCAATATTCTCAAAATGCAAATGTTTACATAGCCAGACAATCAACTGATCAGTCCCATACAGACTGAAAGATTAATGGCTGCATATTCTTAACCAGGCTTCCGAATGCCTCAAGGGAAATAAAGACTCATTGCAATACCCAGCTCTCAAGCATCACTCAAAATAAGCAGGCCAGATGCCTTTTTTTTTTTTTTAAGCCTCAAAATGAAAGTTGTATTTTCTCTTAAGGAGATTATCGCAATAGTCCAAATCACTATATAACATTGAGCAAATATTTGCATGTGAATAAATCATGCTCATAAAGAATTTACGAGCTGAATTTCCTTAAACTAGTCCTTAGTTTAAGTGTCAGCAGTGCTGCAGGGCTCTACGTTCACAATCCAAACTAGCACAGTAATGCAGTGCTTAAAGAGTGGTTCTGGATAACTAATTATAGAGTGCTGGCAGCTTGTGATACATCCCGCTCCCTGAGTACATATTTTTTCTTTGCTGTTCACCTTTCCTACTTCATTTCCAGATGATTACCTTTATTAGTAAGTAAGAAAATTTCTGGATGTGAAACAACATAGCATGTCTTAGAGATTCATCTTGGAAAAGAGTGAATCTTGGATTCATTCTCAAAAGAACTGGTAACTATAATTCAGGTACTTCCCAACGTGTTACAAAAGAATTCCTAAATTGGGTTGACATTTGATGACATCTTATAGCAGACAGGCTGCCTAACAGGTCCCCACTAAAAGTCCCTCATTCTCCTGTACCGTGGGATTCTGTGTTTACAGGTAGGAAATACTATTTAATGGAGGGAGAGAGGAGAAAAGGAAAAGTCAATTGAAATTAGATGTTGCAACCTGACTTACCACACCTAAAGATGGAAACAGATACATTAGTCTTGAAACAGCATTTTTTATAAATAGCTAAAGCTGATATTGAACAGCTAATATTCTTCTCCTTAAGTGATCTCTGCATTCTGGTTTTGTATCTTATTCAAATTCCTCAAGGGTTTGATGCTAGAGAGGCTTAAAGGAGCAAATACCACATCAGTGAGCTGTATCAGGTTCCAAACCCATAATCATGTAGTTCAACCAGGGTGACATACCAGGACACAGCACTTAGATCAATTGCAGCAGCTAGAAACAGAGACGGGTGTAATTCTGAATATCGGCGTAACCAGCTTTTTCTAATCTTGCCATGGTCACTCCTGAATGCTGACTCTTTCACGTAATTACAGACTACATTGTCAAAGATGAACAAGGCTGTACTGACAGTCATGGGCACTTAAAAGCCACAACTAGTTTCATCACAACATGACAAAGACCTTCATTTGACTTATGGTTTGAGTATGGCAGGCAGCATCTCAGGTATTTGTCATTTAACCGTATGTTATGTTCCTCTAAGACCGATTGAATCTCACAAAGGCCTGGGAAGACAGGGGATGTGCCACCTCCCAGGAGCATGATCCTGCTGGGGAGACCCTGGGCATACCAAGAGAGATGTGCTTCTCACCTGCATGCTTTGGTAGGAAATACTGGCAACTCAGCCAAGTTCCATGGGTGATAAAAGAAATTTTCTGGGGATGGAAAGGACTGTTCCACGTTTCGTCCAACTACAAAGTTCATGAAATGAAGGACCGAGACACGTAGGTTTGGCTGAGGCAGCAGGTTGCACAGTTGTAGTATACGCTGTGACCCACACTGATTTGCAATAAACCACCCATAGTTCCATCTTCTCACCATTAATTTGAGGGTTCTGAGAACTCGCAAGGTGACAAGCAGCATGTATTCCCTCCACCTGCTCGTGAGGTGTCCTCTTAGCTTCCTCAGCTCTTGGTGGGATGGACAGGACACACATGGCCAGTGTCTTGCACTACAGCAGCCAAACCCAGTGCACCCTTCTAGAAATGGCAGCACCACAAAAGCATTGCTGGTCACCAGAGCTACTGAACCCATACCACCCTGAGGTAGCCAAACCAAAACACTAGATTAAATTTACCAGAGAGAAAAACCAAACCCCTGTTTCTAACCTGAACTGGACAGAACGTTACTTTCCAAGAAAATAATATTTAATTATGGCACTTGTATGCTCAATATCTTTGTCCACCCCACAAATACTCTCCCATCAGATATATTAATTAACATCTCTAAGAAAGTTAGACAAACAGAAGGTTTTTTGAAAATGCTAAGTAGCAGTCTGCATATGTGTAATTTAGGTTTGTATTTGACACTAAACCGAGAACAAAACATGGCTTGACAAGGTCAAAAGAGAATGCTGAGTACAGTAGTTTGCAAGAGAAACTTGGACATGGCAATGTAACTACACTGATGTACTAGCAAAGGCATCCCTCCAAGAACCCTCCAATACCCTGCTTAGTATTCAATAAAAACTATTAGTACAATCACTTTGACTTCTAATATGCTTTGTCTTGTACATCACTGGGTCATTATTCTTTGTGAACATGTTGTCAGTATTTAATTCAACTAAGCTTGTATCCATGGCAATGGTTAGGAGTAGACTAAAGGAGGAATGTAGTCATAGGCTGGTAGCTCAGTAACAAAAAAATACAGCGGCCTATTAATGGAGTGAGAGGGGGTGAACAGGAGCTAGGAGAATGCCAACAAAAGAGTGGGGAGTTGTAATTACAGTTGTGAGGGAGAACAGAGAAGTGCTGGGAAGTAATGAACTCTGGTTAGACTGTAATTTGCCAAATCTTGTCTTTTTAGCGTTACTAACGTTCGGTGGTCACTTCCAACATCCCAGTAAATACAAACAAATTTGGAGGGACATGCTAATTCATCACCACGTTAGGTCTGTCCAAATAGAGTCCTTACCTACATAAGTGTCTTGTGCTGTTTTATCTTCTACAGAACAGCAAAGCAACATGACCCTTGCTTCCCAAGCAAATTCACTTTCATGGATTTAAAAGGTTTCAGACCTTCCTTAAAGGATATTACAGCTGTCAAGAAGGTAACAAGGCCCACACTAAATCTTTACCGCTTTCTGTACATGACTGACAGCAGAATAAAATTGTGAACGTCTTTACTATGTAAATGACTTATGATTAGCAGCTCAAGACAAAATCCCAGGGTGTAAATCTATGCAACCCTGGTGCTGATCTTTAGTGAAAACTATATATCATAGAATCACAGAACCATCTACGTTGGAAAAGTCCTTTGAGATCATCAAGGCCAACTGTTAACCCAGCACTGCCAAGTCCACCACTAAACCTTGTCCCTCAGCGCCACATCTACAGGTCTTTTAAATACCCCCAGGGATGATGGCTCCATTCCCTCCCTGGGCAGCCTGTTCCAATGTTTGACCACCACTGCCATGAAGAAATTTTTCCTAGTATCCAATCTAAACCTCCCCTGGCATAACTTGAGGCTGTTTCCTCTTGTCCTGTTATTTATTGTCTGGGAGAAGAGACCCACCCCCACCTGCCTGCACCCCCCTTTCAGGCAGCTGTAGAGAGCAACAAGATCCGCCTCATGAGCCACCTCCTCCCTAGGCTGAACACCCCCAGTTCCCTCAGCTGCTCCTCATCAGGCTTGTGCTCCAGACCCTTCCCCAGCTCCATTGCCTGTCTCTGGACATGCTCCAGCACCTCTATGTCCCTCTTGCAGAGAGGGGCCCAAAACCGAACACAGGATTTGAGGTGCAGCCTCACCAGTGCTGAGCACAGGGGGACAGTCACTGCCCTTGTCCTGCTGGCCATGCTGTTTTGGATACAAGCCAGGATGCTGTTGGCCACCTTGGCCACCTGGGCGTGTTCAGCCAGCCATCAACCAGCACCCTCAGACCCTTTCCCACCAGGCAGCTTCCCCGCCACTCTGCCCTCAGCCTGTAGTGCTGCGGGGGGCTATTGTGACCCAACTGCAGGACCCAGCGCTCAGCCTTGCTGAACCTCATACAGTTGACCTTGGCCCATCGGTCCAGCCTGTCCAGACCCCTCTGTCAAGCCTTCCTGCCCTCAAGCACACCCACACTCCCCCACAACCTGCACCAGTACCCTATGTACCAGGGGCATGCTTGATCCTCTCATTCAGATTGTTGATGAAGGTACGAGGCAGAGCTGGCCCCACATGGAGCCCTGGGGAATGCTGCTTGTGCCCAGCCACCAGTGGGATGTCACTCCATTCCCCACGCCTCTTCAGGCTGGGCCAGCCAGCCAGCTTCTTACCCGGTGAGCAGCGTACCCATCCATGCCTCGAGCAGCCAGTTTTTCCAGGAGAATGCTGTGGGAAACTGTGTCAAAGGCTTTACTAAAGTCTAGGTAGGCAACATCCACAGCCTTTCCCTCATCCCCTAAACAGATCAACGTGCTGTAGGAGATCAGGTTTGTCAAGCAGGACCTGCCTTTTGTAACCCCACGCTGGCTGGGCCTGATCCCCTGGCTGCCCTGCGCACGCCCTGTGATGGCACTTGGAGTGATCTGCTCCATCACCTTTCCTGTCACCAAGGTCGGGCTGCCAGGCCTGTAGTTCCCTGGATCCTCCTCCTGGCCCTTCCTGTAGGTGGGCGTCACATTTGTTGACTTGCAGCCACCTGGGACCTCCCTGGTTAGCCATGACTGCTGACACATGACTGGAAGTGGCTCGGTGAGCACTTCTGCCAGCTCCCTCAGCATCCTTAGGCGGATCCCATCCAACCCCATAGGTTCGTGTGTCTAAGTGGTGCAGCAGGTCGCTGACCATTTCCCCTTAGATTATGGGGGCTTCAGTCTGCTCCTCCATCCCTGTCTTCCAGCTCAGGGGGCTGGGTACCCAGAGAATTGGTCTTATTATTAAAGACTGAGGCAAAGAAGGTATCAAGTACCTCAGCCTTTTCCTCAGCCTTGTCACTGTTTCCCTCTGCATCCAAAAAAGGATGGAGATTCTCCTTAGCCCTCCTTCTGTTGTTAATGTATTCATAGAAACAATTTTTCTTGTCTTTTACGGCAGTAGCCAGATTAAGTTCTGCTTGGGATTTGGCCCTTCTAATTTTCTCCCTGCATAACCTCACGACATCCTTGTAACCCTCCTGAGTTGCCTGCCCCTTCTTCCAAATGTCATAAATTCTCTTTTTCCCTGAGTTCCACCCAGGGAACTCAGTTCAGCCAGGCCAGTCTTCTTTCCCGCCAGCTTGTCTTTCGGCACATAGGGACAGCCTGATCCTGCAGCTTTAAGATTTCCTTCTTGAAGAGTGTCCAGCCTTCCTGGACCCCTTGGCCCTTCAGGACTGCCTCCCAAGGAACTCTGCCAATCAGGCTCCTGAAAGGCCAAAGCTGGCCCACCAGAAGTCCAAGGTGGCAGTTCTGCTCACCGCCCTCCCTACTTCTCTGAGAACACACAACTCCATCACTGTGCAATCGCTGTGCCCAAGTTGACCGCCAACCATAACATCACCCACCAGTCCTCTGTTCAACAAACAACAGGTCCAGCGGGTGCCTTCCCTAGCTGGCTCCCTCGCCAGCTGTGTCAGGAAGTTATCTTCCACACACTCCAGGAATCTCCTGGACCATCTCCTCTCTGCTGTAGTGTATTTCCAGCGGACATTTGGCAACCTGAAGTCCCCCACCAGAACAAGGGCTACCAACTGTGAGACTTCTCCCAGCTGCTTATAGAATATTTTGCCTACCTCTTCATCCTGGCTGGGTGGTCTGTAACAGACTCCCACCATGATACCTGCCTTGGTGGTCTTCCTCCTGATTCTTACCCATAAGCACCCAACCCTATTAACCATCATTAAGCTCTAGACAACCAAAACACTCCCTAACACTCAGGGCTACCGCACCGCCTCTCCTGCTTTGCCTGTCTCTTCTGAAGAGTTTATAGCTATCCGTTGCAACACTCCTGTTATGTGAGCTATCCCAAGTCTCCGTGACGGCAACTATGTCATCGTTTTCCTGCTGCGCAATGGCTTCCAGCTCCTCCTGTTTTTTGGGCGTGCAGCATGCACTGGTGTAGGTGCACCTCAGCTGGGCTGTAGATGCCACCACCTTTTGAGAGGGAGAAGCCCTAATTTCTACATGACCATTCTGAGATGCTTCCGTGGTTTCTAACACATCAATAACCCTTGTGCCTTTGCTGCCTCATGGATCTCCATCCCCTACCTCCACTGATATGGCAGATGGAAGAACCTTTCTAGCACACCATCCCTCAACCATTGGTGTGCTACCTGCAGGTTTATCTCTATCAAGCCTGGTTTTATCCCTCTACCTCTTCAAATCTAGTTTAAACGTCTTTCAATGAGCCTCGTAACTTCTGTGCAAAGATCCTGTTTCCCCCTTTGAGACAGGTGTACCCCATCTGTTGCCAGCAGGCCTGCTGTCATGTAAACCGACCCATGATCAGAAACACCATAATTCTGCCAGTAACCCTAGGCTCAAAGCCAGGCACTTATCTGCTGGCTCATCCTGTTTCCTCCCTCATCATTGCCTGCAACTGAAAGGATGGAGGAGAACATGACTTGTGCTCCTGATCCCTTAACCAGTTGTCCCAAGGCCCTGAAGTCTCTCTTGATCGCCCTCAAACTTCTTATTGCAACTTCATCACTGCCTACCTGAAAAATCAATAACAGATGATGATCTGCAGGCTGTAGCAGGGTAGGAAGCTTTCTCTTCACATCTTTAACCCAGGCCCCTGGGAGGCAGCCGACTGCCCTAAGAAGTGGGTCTGGTCTGCACATGGAGCTCTTGTTCCCTTCAGAAGGGGGTGTCCTGTGACAACGACGGGTGATTTTTTCTTTATGGAAGCAATTTTGCTGCAGAGCGTAGGCAGACTCAACCTCAGCGACACCTCCACGTTAAGTGAACCGTTGTCCTCATTAACGTTGGGTTCCACTTGCAGAGCCTCATACCTGTTACGCACGAGCACTTGGGCAAGTGAGGCAGCACAGAGGTGTGCCCGCTGCACCCAGCAGGACTTGTCACCATTGCCCCCTGTCCCTTCAGTCATGTTCAGCCAGGTGGAGAAAGGACAAGGAATCCTCCGTATTGTGCGTCCTGTCTGCCTTTCGGGCCTGACTCCAGAAGTCTTCCTCTCGCACTCCCCAATGCTCAAGTCATCACCTCCTCCCAGAGCTCCATCACTAACTGGAGGGGTTCCTCTCCCTGGGCACTCCCGCAGGAGTCCTGTACCGGTGCAAGAGCAGGGCACAGCCTACAGCCCAGTGCCAGGGCGGCTGCGTGTTCCACTGGAGCTCCATCTGGGCAGCTGTGTCTGCTGTGGTGGGCGCATAGCTTAGAGAGCCTGTGGTTTTCTGCCGGGGGGACACCATTGCCACCTGGTTCAGCTGGCAGGGCTTCAGCCCCCTTCCTTCAAAGTGCCACACAAACTGCTGTGCTACACCCTTGCTGACCCACCAGCCCCGTGGGCTCACCCTGGTCACAGCGCTTCCTAACAAAATAAAGCTCTCATACAGGTTTTAAGGCAAAAAGAGTACCTCAAGCTGTTACTAAATTGCTCAGCTCAAAATCAAGAGTTTATAGTCACATCTCTTCTAACTGTATCTTACACCTTCTAGGTTTTGATTGTGGGAGACCAACTTAAAAAGACATTAAAACCAACACAAGATACACTCTCATATTCTTCTGCATTTTTCTCAGGTATTATTCTCAGGTATGCAGTTTTTAATATATAAATTGCCAGCTACTTACCTCCATTTACAGCTAAAATGGGTTAACTGCTTCTTTCATAAGGCAATAAATGCTCTAGTAACAAAAAGTGTCCAATCTGCTATGTGCATGGAAACTATTGAATCCGGTCTGTTTAGAAACCTGCGTAGTTAAAATCCCTTCTGCGTGACTGCTCTTTAAACAACACCTGAAATCAGCTAAGCAAAATTTCAGAAGATCTTGTAAAATGAAGCATCTTTGTCTACAGTAAGATGTTGTTGCGTTAATTTAACTAAAACACTTTTGAAATCACTTTAGCTACCTACTTAACACAATTCTCTCATGTGTATAAGACTGCACACATCATCTTGCATCTTCTTTAAATAAAATGGCCAATTCCCTTACTTTTAACAAATCATCAAGAACAGAAAACATCTGTTGCCTCAAATATTTGATGGACTGGAGAAGCAGGAAACATTCATTCACAGTGGCAGCTGAACATGTGTGGGTTACCATTATACAAATTATTAGGTTAGCTTCATGTTTTATTACTATTGCCACAATAGACAAACTCAATTCTGGTATGTAAACGGAAGGGCTATCACACAACTGCAGGAACAATCTTGTGAGAAGCTGAAGAACATTGGTTTGGACAAGCTGTTTCTTCTTGTAGCCCGTGGTAATGTAAGATAAAAGATATATAGGCTAAAAGGTGGTCTAAAGCTTTTTCAATTTAGGAATTCTTCCAATAGCACGTTCCTCTTCTTTATTTCCACAGTGTACTTAAAGCCATTAAATATGGTCCTGTGGCCTCTGAAGCATGTAATTACTAAGATAAAATATGAAAACCTCTATTTGTCTTTCTGTGTTGCCAGCACTGCAGGCTGCCAAAAAGACTGTGCACTGTGCTACATTCTCTTGGGCTTTGTCAGAAAGCTTTTAATTGTCCAAACCAACAGAGCAGCTACACCAAAATATCTTACATCTACATGTAAGATTTTGTTACAACAAGAACATCCAACGAAAAGGATAAAACCCACCCATTAATCCAAGGACAGCAAGTAGGCACACTCAGTACTGCTACAACTGTCTGAAATCCCACTTACATGTAGTATTAAATGAAATAATAAACCCCCAATGGCTCCAGCACCCCCATACAGCACCCATAAGACAACTTCCTAAAGGAGAATTCCAAACACCAGCTATCAGTAGCCTCCTCTGCAACTTTTTTTGTATCTGGGGTTGGTTCACAGTCAGTTGGACTTTCAAATGATCAAGAACAGTGTAAAAACAGATTGAATTAAAAACGTATTTCTTGCCACTTAGTAGTTTTCACAAAGTAAATAAAAGCAGAAGGTTGGAGATAGCGTCAATATAAAATGTTATAATTTAACTATTACATTTTTCATTGCCATAAGGGGGGGGGGGGGGAACCAACCATAAACCCATCACATCCAGCTCCCTAGCTGTCACCACGGAACACAACAGATGACTGCTACAGCTATCACAGCCAACAAGATTACTGCAACACAAATGATCCTTCAGTAGAGCTGCTTGGAAAATAATGGTTTATGCTTACAGTTTACAAACTATTCATGTTTTGTAACATTGCCTAGAGCTAAAGACCTCTCAGAACTGTTCCCGCTGGGTTTTTCTTAAAGAGTAGCTGTTGTATAAGCCTGGAAGGGGAGGAATTAACAGCAGAAAGCACCTCAGAGGAGTCCTATTAAGCATGTTTATTTTCTTCCCTTTTTCTGGTTGACTGCTGTGGTGTGTTGACCCTGGCCAGATACCAGTGCCCACCAAAGCTGCTGTATGACTCCCCTCCTCAATGGGACAGGGGAGAGAAAATTTAATATAAGGCTTGTGGGTCGAGACAAGCGCAGGGAGAGATCATTCACCTATTACCTTCAAGGGCAAAACAATTGATTTGAGGAAAATCTGATTTGAATGGTAATAAATTAAACTGAGTAGGATAATGAGAAATAAAACCAAATCTTAAACACACCTTCCCCTCCACCCCCCTTCCCTTCGTCCCAGGCTTAACTTTACTCCTGATTTTCTCTGTCTCCTCACCCCAGCAGCACAGGGGGACAGGGAACGGGGGCTGCGGTCAGCTGTCTCTGCCACTCCTTCCACCTCAGGAGAAGGTTCCTCACACTCTGCCCCTGCTCCAGCGTGGGGTCCCTCCCACGGGAGGCAGTTTTCCATTAACTTCTCCCATGTGAGTCCTTCCCACGAGGTGCAGTTCTTCACTAACTGCTCCAGTGTGAGTCCCTCCCACGGGCTGTAGACCTTCAGGAACAGCCGGCTCCAGCGTGGGTTCCCTGTGGTGTCCCAAGTCCTGCCAGCAACCCTGCCCCAGCCTGGGCTCCACTCTCCATGGGACCACAGGTCCTGCCAGGAGCCAGCTCCAGCATGGGCTTCCCACAGGGTCACAGCCTCCTTCGGCTGTCTGCCTGCTCTGGTGTGGGGTCCTCCCTGGGCTGCAGGTGGGGATCTGCTCCACTGTAAACGTCCGCAGGCTGAGGGGCACAGCCTCCCTCACCGTGGACTTCACCATGGGCTGCCAGGGAATCACTGCTCCGGCACCTGGAGCCCCTCCTGCTCCTCCTTAGGCACTGACTTGGGTATCTGCAGAGTTGCTGCAATTGCTGCTGAGCAGTAACTTTTCCACCGCTTCTTACATATGTTATCCCAGAGGTGCTACCACCATTGCTGATGAGCTCAGCCTTGGCCAGCAGCAGGTCCACCTTGGAGCTGGCTGGCATTGGCTCTACCAGACACAGCGGAAGCTTCTAGCAGCTTCTCATAGAAGTCACTCCCATACCCTGCCCACCCCACGCCCCCACCACCAAAACCTTGCCATGCAAACCCAGTTCAACTGCTAACTATATTTTCTCCAATAGAAACAACTCCCGGCATCACTGAACCACATGGATACCAGCAGCTGCTCCTTAGTCAATGAGTCCACTGGATACAAAATATTTCCTCAACTCTTTAACCAGCTATCAGGCCCAGAACATCTCAGCTTTGTGACATCTGCCTCATATAATCAGACACAGGATTTATGTTTGCTCATTAGCCATTTTCCATAATTTAAAAAAAAAATTGCAGAATTGGAGTAGAGGTGGTGGTCTAGTACCTACCTACCACCAGGATAGATTTTACTCCACAAATTCAAGCTTTTCACACAACTAAATTACATCAGGATGTACAGAAGAGAATAGCAAAACCTCCACGTGGCGCTCTGTTTCTCAGGTGCCATTTTGTCCAGAAATCAGAGCAGCAGAAGGGCTGCCCAAACTAACTTCAGAAACACAAGAGACTTGCTTTCAGTGTAAGATCAGCTCACAGGTTTCCTGCTCTTCCATTATGTCCCCCTTCGCACACAGTGATAGTCAGAAATTGTCCTTGTGACCAGAAATTATCCTGTCATTCCCTCTGGAAGTTTTGGGGTCCTATACACTATTTACTAGATGTCAAGATACAGCCTAGGTTAGTAAAAAAGAGCATCTTATCCGTATTTTGATCCAAGGACAAACATGCAGTTTACTTATTCCTTAATTCTTTACTGTGCTCTGAGCTACCACGCCAAACAGAATTAGTCCTACTGAATGAATTCATTAGTCCCATCAGAAGCTAAATTTTTTAAAATTACATTCTCCCACTTTCCCAAGTTTTACTAAATTTGGGATTGCAAACTGAAAGAATGGATGAAACTTTCCTTTTGTGCCTATTTAAAGGAGGAACAATATAGCCCAGTCCACTGTCATTCCTTTCCCTAAACAGCGTAACACTGATCAAGATACTGTCAGTATTACTCAAGTTGC
The DNA here is from genome assembly GCF_023638135.1 of Falco biarmicus. Lineage (NCBI taxonomy): Eukaryota > Metazoa > Chordata > Aves > Falconiformes > Falconidae > Falco > Falco biarmicus. The sequence goes on from NC_079291.1 coordinate 107,072,554, forward strand.
AAACCAGGCAAGAAGGATTTGTTTCCTAGATGTTCTAGTAAATCTTCGACCTTTCAGCTTTATCGGCCTTCTATTATTTCTGATACTTGCCAGAATTTCTAGCAGCTCCTTTGTCTAGTAAAGCTGTGATCCAACAGCTAATGTTTTATGCAGGTACAATTTTAGCCTTTTTTTTTTTTCCCTTGTATATATAAAATAATTTGTTTGGGGTTTAGAGATATAATTTTAGATATATACACAGACATATAAAAAGAACTTGTGTCATTTTTTTCCTAGCTGAACCCTGCTTTGAGCATTTCTACCTTACTGAAAATGGGCAATTTTAAATGTAATAGTAAGCATCTCTTATGGTTATTTTGAGTATGTTTTCCTTGGGTTTGGTAAGTATTTGATGCAAGTTGCTCCTCTGTCCCATGACAGAAGAGAAGTAGTGTCCAGGAGTGCGTGGTTTGCTGTGGAGTGGAATTGTTTATAGCATACACCCCAGGGAATTTTTGTACACTATTCCTTTCTGGGAGTAGGGCCACGTTCAAGACCATACAGAGAATAAAACAAAAGACTCAAGTCACACTTTGTGCAGGCAGGCAGGTTAGATAGCTTCCAAGATGAAAGGTTTAACTGAACTTAGAGTCAGCCACCAACATGCCTAGTTATTTTGCAGTACGTTCACATGAAGGGAGAAGGATGACTTAAGAAACAAAGTTAAATCATCACACTCCAAACACGTCAGAGCCCTCAGTCAAATTGTGTAGGCCTAGGTGATAAATTAATAAATCTAGATTACAAAAGCACTTGCCAAATATAGCTGGAGACTGAGGTCTTTGACTATAAGAATACAGAGTGTGGCAGGAATTGTATATACACATGAACTTCAGACCAGTACACATAGCTACACGGACCGCTTGATTTCTTCAGCTACTTAACCACCTTTCACCACTGAATAAGGATCTGTAAGATGTAACCATATGAATTTGAATGGCTTATTCTAAAAAACAAACAAGGAAAAGTGCCTAATTGCTTGTTTGAACAATAACTAGTATTTATAGTGGGGCTGCATATACAAGAGTTGCTGCAGTAGCTCCCTATTATTTACTGGTCTATTTATATACATATGGATAAATGTAATTTGTGTGTGATTTTTTTCCTGAAAGCTTTCCTTCACAATTTGGTATTGCGAATGAACAGTGCAGTGTCATTGAGATACTGAGAGATAGACTACAGATGAAACTGTATTCCTTGATGGCAGTCAGGACATTGCCAAAGTTTAAATATTTAAATAAATAGAAGTTGTGCTCCCCTATTCCTCCTTCCAGCAACTGTGCCAGTCCACAGGAACAGAAACCAAACCAAAAATTATTTTATCATAAGAAATCTTGAGTATTTTCCATTTGGGATACTTGCATAGCCATACTGCAACATTAGCACATACATACTTGCTAGCGCAACACATAAACCGCCTGCTTTTCTGAAGTGTCACTTCAGAGGCACTTGCAGCTGGTACTTCCACGGAGCTCTCTGCATGCAGCTCAATTAGAATGGCAGTAATAGTCTACAGATGTTTATCAAATCTACTGCAACAAGGAAGGTTCAGATTAACCACTGATTGCTTCCCTTTTTTTTTTTTTTTTCTTAAACCATGTAAGCTTTTTATACAGCAATTCAACTGAGTAGAAATAATGCAATCCCCTTATAATGCTTTATTTTGTAATTAACTAGCAAAAGGACGTTGCACTAATACAGGAGGTGGCCATGGCTCTCATCCTGTGCCTGGACTAGTAATTCCTCTCCTCTAACTACACACAGTGATGGGAGATGATTGGAAATCTGTATTTTGACTTCTTTTGAAGACCTAATAAATGGTTTGGTTTTGCTGCTCCTCCCTCGCGTCACAATGGCGTACATTTCACTATGATAAAACTAGTCGTAAGGACTCAGAAAAGTGAGTCTACTTGCAATGAAAATAAAGTAATGGCTGGGAGAACAGTAAGGTACACAACTGTGTGCAAAAATCATTGGCCTATATCTTCATTAATCGCAAAACACAATGTTTTTTGAAATATTTTTGACCTGGCCAGAGATGGGGAAAGTCTGAAGATTCATACAGGTCCACTTCTCAAGATTTTCAGTTTCATATATGAACTTAGTATACAAAAGCAGTTTAGATATACAACACAGTGCTGGACAATTTATCTCAAACAAAAAGTCTGATAATCCTGAACCACTAGCTAAAACAGTATTGCCAATTTTGTGAGCTGTCTGCAGCTGTGTAATAAATACTCATAAAATAAACAAAGCAAGAAGTTTAGATGAAGATCACAGAATATTTGTGCTAACTGACAATAATGGAAATGGTTTAGGCCAACTGCTGTATTTTGTTATTCTGGTTTTCAGACAAACATCATCCAGCGTGTACCGGAGCTAGTCACTTCACCGAAGCTGACACTTCAACACATTTATAAAAGAAATTCTATAGATCTCTAAAAAAAATAAAAAAACCCTGTTGTTTCTTGCAAAACATGTTGGCCTTGAACTTTTTCTGCACTGCATCACAGATTTACTTCCAGTCTTTAACCAGTATTGAAAAATGCCACAAACTAAATATGCAAACTGTCATTGGAATAAAAGCCACTTCTGTTCTGTTAGACTTTGCATGAAAAATAGCTTCGTGTCACTGGAGTACCACAGACTGTTTGAAGAAATGCTTTCCCAGGTTTTCAATGCATTCTTAAAACAATCAAGTGGTACTTCACCAAATTTCCTTTGGTCCCACAGAATTGTAAAGGACACTTATTTGTGAAAAATGAAATCATTAAACAACCAAACTTCTCCATTTTATAAAGAAGTCTTAACTCTTCATCTATTTCAGTCTACTTAGCAATAGGCAACTGGTTATAAACCCTGTTCCTACAGAAGGGAAGTAACTCTCGAGATCAACTTTTCACCTGAAGAAACTGCAAGTAATCTATTTCAGCATAGAGAAGGGCGGTTAATGCCTGCAATGCTGCTCTGGATCTTTGTTTTCTCCTTGCTCTTTTCTTCTCAACACCAATAGGTTTATAAAACAAACAAACCACTCCTGCAGTTACAGTGTCTTCAAACATGCTTTCAACCTTTTCCTTTGTAGTGCTTTGTTCTTCACCACCTGCTCAGCTGCTGATACAGTTTTATACACACCCAGTATGCAGGTCACACACTGAACATGCCAGGCAAGCCTGGGTCAGAGCAGCAGACAGAAAAATCTGCTTCCAAAGATAAGCTGAAAAGAAAGCGCTTTCTCTCCCCTGTAGTTCAGTTTATGCACTGAAAAAAAATGCATCAAAATGATTTTCTAAATTCCAGGGGCTTTGAGAAGTCTCTTACTAGGGGCCAAATGCCCCCCACTGGTCCACACACACTCGTGGATCAGTGTCTTAAGGGTCCACAGTTAACAAAGCATGCTTGGGTGTTTTTTTTGTCTTAAAAGGAACCTTAGCAGTTGCATTCATTTTAGGTATCAGAGGATGCTGTATGTTATATTTCAGTTACGCTTCCCAACTGACACTGTCATATGGTTAACACAAAGAGCTATTTTGCTGCAGTCGGATCTGTTACCAATATATGCTTCCCAACTGATTCTTCTGGCTTTGAATGGAGGAAGTTGTGTGTCCAGGTCTCTCCAGGGAAAAAGGGTGTCTTATCTCAGAAAATCAAAAGCAAGATCAGGGACTGGGCAAAATGACTGAAAAAAATGAAAGAATTGTCAGAGTCCTGGGTTATGTGGCAAAAACTGAGGTTTTTTCCCTGAGGAATTTTGCTCCAGAAACACAAAGATACTATGTCACAGTTTAACCCTCCTTAGTTGGACAAAGATATAACTGAAAACTATAAACTGCTCCAACAGCCCAAGCAGTTACTTGATAATAATCTCCGCTTTCGGAAATACATATCAAAGGCTTTTACGAGCAGAAATTAAATCTGTGCAGGACACTTAAAACATACAAACATTAAACCCATTTTAGAGATATGGAAACAAAGATAAAGATGATGTGAGGCAGGCACTGCAGCCGAAGAGAGGCCACAAGCAGAACTGAGGAACCTGGGCACTCGGTGCAGTGGGAGCACCACTGCATGCAGCGCAGCCACCTTAACAGCCTGCGGAAAACCAGCAGACTCACGCTGATACAGAGGGATCACTGATACATTATGGATGAGCCGCTATTGACTTTCATATGAAGTAGCTTCATACTTTCATATGAAGTAGCGCAAACCAGAAAACATAATGATATGATTTGCACTATGGTTTTGATAATGCAGTGAGACTAATTAAAAGCTGATCATTAACCACCTTTGCAAGTGCATGAAACAACTATTTAAGCAGAAGACAATAACCTTTTTAAAGGTCTACACAACCTAACATCCACGATTTTGCACTTTCTTTTGTTAAGTGGTTCTTTCTGCAATTAGTGTCAGTGCTGCTAGAAGATGAAAATGCTTCTCCGCAAGCAAGAGTCTTAGTATAAATCCATTGAATACTTTTTTGTTTGAAAGGGAAAGACATGGAGAATGAAATAGAAGAAAATGTGTCTCAAAACAAATCCTAATTTGTAAGCCACACTAGTTAGTGAATGTTTACTGGCTTCATTTCAAAGATCTCCTTATACTCGTCTCCCCACAGAAGTGAAATATGGGGAGGGAGTTCAAATTCCCACCTTTTTAATTTGCCTGAGCAAAGCTGAATATCCCATTTTTCAAAGAGTAAAGGAGAAAGGTGGCGCTGCCTCTTCTACATTCCAAAATCTATTCTTTCTCAAATATCTTTGGCTATTAGGAAGCAAACTTAGCTACTGATCTAATTTGTTTCAACTTGTAAGTACTAATACCCAAGCAAACATATGTTGAACAGGCTGGCTAAGAATATTTAATGAGAATTTAGTTACCGATTTGTAAATGAAAAGTGCAAATGTGGCAGTTGCCATAGATCCTTGTAGTTCCTTGCTGGCACTAAGCCCAGCTAGGCTTAAAAATATGCAACTTATTGATGGGAGAGAGGGAGAAAAAAATTTAATATTATGTGTAAAACCTGCTGTGAAAATACAATTCTGCATATGGATCATAATGTAAATTGTATGAGCAAGACAAAATAATTCTGAATGCATTTATGTATGCTTTGTCCTGATAGGATTAATGCAAATATTATAGTCACACCATAAATTCACAATGAAGTGAATGCCTACAGGCAATTCAGCTTCCTGTCCTTGGTAGCTGTGAACAGAACTGTGTCCTGTTCTACATTTGTCAGTAAATGAAATGGTGAGGAATAATCTCTTCACTTGTACCTACCTCTTTGTGACATTTCTCCCTTGGAAACAGGAATGCCCTTTATTGAAGAAACAGCCACAGAGAAGACACATCATTTTCCCATTCCTGGAAAACAGAAGGAATGCAAGAGCACGCTACTGGGCCATTATTAAACCCTAATGTGAACAGAAATCAAGCCTACTGCATTAATAAATTGCAATAAACTCTAGCACTCCCCTCCTCCCGCAATTAACAAATCCATTTCTGTAAACTCTTGTCTCATTTTCCTTCCTAGCCCTTGACTGGGAAGTAGAGGCAGCCCTGAGAACAGGCCAACTAAAGAGCTGCTACTGAAAGAGATTATTTCTCGGTTCCCCCAGTTCCCATCACCGGGCAGGGAAGATTAGGCCCCACAGAAGATATATGACTTTGAAGATTTTTTTTCTGGGTGACCTGCTCAGTGTGGCACTGTCCTAGCGAAATTTTTTTCCCTAATGCACAGTCTGAACCTCCCCAGCCTTGATTTGTGGTTGCTACCCCCTATATCACTCCTGAGAAGAACATGTCATCTCCAACTATTACTTGAGAGCAGTTACAAAGCTGCCACTAGGTCACACTTTAACCTCCCCTCTGCCAAGAAGCAATCTAATCTGAGCTTCTCTTCACTGAGCAAGCACAGCTCCCTCAGCCCCTGATGTCAACTCATTCCCTGCTCCCCAGGCCAGCACAGCTTGTCCCTGCCGTGTAGTCACAGGCTACCTCAAAGCAATAAAAAAAACAACCAATCAGACATCAGAAAATGAAACATGGGATTAGACGTTTAAACAAGCAAGTACCTCAACGCACTGCACAGACAACATTAGGACTTTCTCATTGTCCTGTACTTTCCACCTCAGAATGGATAGAGAAGTCTTGGTCTCCCTACAGACTTCCATCGCTTTAGACTTTCACTTTAAAACGAGTAAGAACGAGAGCGATGCTGTTTCACGCAGACGAGAACAAAACCAGACATAACTGACAGCTGTTTTAGCAGACCTAGTGTCATAGCTAGGAGTGTGATTCTGTCAGTGGACTTGGTATTGTACTTTGTGATGTGGATTTTCATTGACCTCAGTAAGGATAAAATCCAGCTCACTGGAGCAGCCTTTAATTGCCGCTATTATCCGATTAGTTTGCAAGGGCCTCTTTTAAGTCACCACATGCTGTCCCGTGCACCAAACGCAGCACTAGGTGGGAGAAAAATCCATCAATACGGACCGTATCCAACACTTGCACAGTCTGCTTAGAGACAGGAACTGCAAGCAGAAGGGATCACTTCCGTAGCACTTATCATCACATCCTCGCAACGGTTTGCGAACCTGGGTTTTCCAGAGGCTTACATTTTGGTCCCAGTTTGGCTGGATTTTCACAGTTATACAAAAAACACAACTCCGCAGTTAGCGTAAGTTCCTCTTTTACAGATTTCATATCCCCACTTCAGGTTATAAACATACTTCAGACCTCAAAATAAAATCTCATAAAGAAGTTTGAAAGGAGGGAGGAAACAACATTCTTTTCTTTTTTCATTTCCAGACATTCCAATTACTTTAGATGAAATACTTCCTTTCTTCGTAATCTCCAAATCTATCTTAAAAAAAAGAACAATCACACTAAGCACACACAAAATACTAGCATATACCTTAAGCCTGAGTTGTTTAAATTTGACAAAACTATAAGCATTTGAAGATATATTTTTTTTAATGGAAAATTTCAGAAAACTTTAACTGGACATACTGCTGCTTATACCATACGTTCTAGACATAACCGTAAGGAATTCATAAAATACCATACAGAACTTTAAGATACTGAAATACAAAATCACTGAAGAGTGAAAACAGAAAAAACGGTATTTTCAAAAAAACCGAACTTTAAAATAAGTCTATATATTTTATACAGAAAAGTACATTTCCTGTGAGTGATCCCAGACAGACTTCTATTCGAATCACCTTTACGCACACCCGTGTCCCATGCAGAGCACATGGCCAGCAGGGCTGCCACAGGGATGTCCACGTGGTTACACCATCCCTGGCATCCCACGCGCCCAGGGATACAGAGTGTGGGCCACAGAGGCACAGATCCCCAGCTGTGCATGCTTCAGTGGCTCAGTGGCAGCAAGCGCTGCGGAGCCTCTTAGGGGCAAAGCCTTCAGGTTAAATAATGAATCTTCTACTTCCTCAGCTATGACTGAGAAAAGCTATAAAGCAATCGAGATTTTTACGTGTTTATAGGTATTTAGAAAAATGTTTATATATCCCAATTAAGTTTCTATAGTCCCTTCTAGTTTCTTCCATAGGATTTCTTCTCATCCGTAAATGGTTACATACCCATTATTAAAGCTGATTACACACCAAACAAAGCATCCGAGTGTAGTTATAAAATCTTTACAAGAAGCCATGATCTAATACAGGAGCTGTGTGGCTCATTAAGAATCTGAGGAATTACTCTGAGGAAATGGGACTGTTTTATAGAATATTATTTGTGTAAAAAGCATTTTTATTGAGTTTTTAAATTATACCGGCATATAAACTGCCAATTGAAACTGTCTATAAAGAACAAGTGATTGAAATGCTGGTGAACAGGCACAAATTATGAAGACAAGGGCTGAGACATCAAATGAGTTACAACTAAACAACGGCATCTGAGGCGACAGATAACTTTTTCTACAAGCAATAACATTTACCACAACTATCAGCTCAAGTCTATTTCCACCCCTAGCACCAATGAGTTCATTTAAAGTTTAAAGAACTTTAGAGGGTGCTTTTATAAGGATGATTTTGCCCAAGCAAAATAGAAAATGATGTTCAATGTCATTTGTCACTGGATCCCGTGGGGTCAGGGGAGACCAACCTGGCTTGCTTCCTTCAGGCAACAGGCCAGCGTTGAGTATATGAGGACTCGTATCGATTCAAAATTAATTTGCACAAATTTGTTTAAGTAAAAGTCAGAACCAAGTTTTCTTATAATGATGGGGGAGCTAGTTATTCGGACTAGGCAGAGCAACTGATGTTGTAGCTACTCATTTTACCAAACAGAAATAACTGTTGACAAGACAGAGTTTTGTATTTGGTGGCCTCGTGTTTCTAGAAAACTAATCTATGTCAAAAGCCAGCCAGCTGAGTACCACAATCATACACAAAATCTTAGATGCACTCTTAATGAATTCATACTGCAAGGTTTTTCCTCCTCCCAGTAGGTCAGCACACCTGACACAAACTACATCAAATCTCATTCTACCAAACCCACATGTTTGCTGATGGAGTTCCTTTCTCTGGCAGCAGTGACACTTGTCACACAGGACATTTCGTGTCTCCTCTCCGTTCCTTTCACAGAAGGCCTTTCAGAGCCACCTGTGACCTCAAGACTCCATCAGCTGACCTGTTTCTGGCAATGTTCAAAGCAGCTTTCATCAGAGCAGTGATCCACAAGAACGGTGTGAAGGCAAGGGAGCCAGGAGGAATAGCCAAGGAGACTGGCAAACATTCAGCTGCTGCAGTGATAGCTGTAAGTTAAGTTGTTCTAAGCAGATATTCTGATAAGGACTGGAAGTTCAGATGGCGCAGAATAACTGTGCAAACTGTCCCACTGCCTGTGAGCAAGTATGCTGCTCCAGGGCTAAGGACACTGAAAGCTTTCTGCAGGCTGCAAGGCTGATCTGATTTCAGGTGCCAAAGACAACTGTCCCCAAGCCTGGGGCTTTCAGAGGGAGGTTCGCTTCAGGCCCGTCACCTCCCACAGAGAAACACCACTGTCATATACCACAGTGACTTGCACCCTATAGTTTGAGTTTAAGGCTCATGACAAGATTGGTCACCACAGCTGTTACAGAACCATCTCACCTTCGGAAGCATATGTTGCAGTGAACTTGTTCACCAGTTTCACTTCATTTTAATATTACAAAGGAAAAATCCCACAAGTTAAGTGCCATAGTGTCTGGAGAATTAGGAGACGGGGAGAGAGAGCACAGGAGCTGCCAAGACTTTTTGCGTTTGGGGTTTTTTTGTTTGGTTGGTTTTTTACAACTTGCTCTCCACCGTGCACATCAGTAGAATATGTCCAGTAGCAGGATGACTTATGCAGGTCATGGACAACTATTTAGCAAGGTAAAAATCACCTGTGCAGTTTGTCTGTCTTCAGCTGTCAGCTTTCTTCATTACCTTTGCCACAAGGAAGCCCTCTGCTTCCCTTAATACATGCAGACAATCCTTTTAATAGTAACCAATATTGACATATCATATTTAACATTTCTAATGCTAATAAAAAAATCTTCTGTTTTTAATTTACTAATTTTAAAGCATAGCATTCTCAAAATGCCTCTATACTACCTTGATATAACCAACTATGTAAGAATAAACCCACAATCATCATAAATCATTGAACAAATCCCAATGACATACTACCTCCAGGCTTACTATTTATCTTAAAGTGTTAATTCAATATGAAAAAAAAATATATATAAACGATTATACAGCAAAATAGCAAATGGCAGTAAATCAGAGAACATCAGCACTTCTAAATAGCACCCCAGGGGCTGCCCAGCTTGCTTGACAGTTAGGCAGGATTGCAGCATGAGGCTTGCAACTTCAGACCTGACCCAGATTGGTAGCAGGGAAATTCACCCTTTCGGTTTCAGCTGAAGCCCATCTGTCCATCCACAAGAAAGGAAAAAAAACCCAAAGAACAGCTAACAAGAAGAGGTAGGGTTTTTCTTTTTCTTTCTAAGTTCTGTGTTATGGAGAGGGGAAGAAAAAACAAAAACAAAACAAAAAGAACTGCAAAGCATGTGGCTTTTTTAATTAAGAAAAAAATATTTTCACTGAATGCATTATAACCAGGCACTGTCTCATTGTGCCATGCAAAGCTGTCGTAAAAAAAAGTAGATATCCATGTATTTTAAACTCTGCCCTAAAATCATGTCCATTCCTATACTCCAAGAGTATAAAGCTAGCTCAATTGTTTCAAACCAGATTTTCTCTTACAGATCAAATTTTGAAGCTTATGTTTTTCAATGATACTTCTGATCTGGTTTATTTCTGAACATCACGAAATCAGTTAACTCCTTGTGTCACAAAGTGCTTTTGTTATTATATCTATCACCTTCTGTGAAGGATATTATTTGAGAGCTTGGGGAGTGAGGTATTCTCTTGCCTAAAAAATGTACTGGATAACAACTGTAAACTTTTGAAGACCTTCATACTGGGAATTTTGCAGAATTCCTGCTAATATTTTTTGTTGCGGAGAAAAACTTTTGTCTGAAGAGTTCAGAAACCTGCACAGAACAGTATCCATCCACTGAGTATTTCTTCCACCCTTTGCTCACCAGATTTCTGAAGCAAATGTTTTATTAGCTATGAGAGAGACCTGCTTGGCTAGTTACTGGGTTTTTTAGAAAAATACATTTTCAAAAGTTACTGTTTAAAGGCAGCTGCACTATACAGAATTGGTCATCTCACTGATGGATTTAAAAAGTGAGGTTTGGCTGCAAACTTGGGAAGCCTACATACAGCCCTCCTCAAGCAACTCCAGCAAACCTTTCTTTTTCTTTGAACACTGCATGCTAAAGAAGAAAATAAGGTCACAAGTAGAGATATCAAATTAATTGCCTCCCTTATCTGAAAAAGTTCTTCAGTACTGCTGACTTTCAATAGGCCGCTAAAAGCTGTCTCTTCTAAGGCCACTTATCTTCAATTAGCTAGTGAGATACGCTACACAAAAGAAACATTTAGTGACCGAGTCTCTCAAATTGTACAAGTAAATTAAAATCCTTTTTAGAAATGCCACTATACTACTACTCTTCCCATCTCTAGGCTTTGCCCCTTCTAGTCATTCTTTTGTCTTCATTTTGACCTTCTGCGTGTGCGCTGTTTCTAGGTTTAGACTCAGTCTGGCCTTGGATAAAGAGCAATACTGTCTGCTGAAAGCTGAAGTTAGTAAAGCAAAGCCTATCAATCTATTCTTTCCGTATACCCAAGATTTTATTATTTTCCTTACATCTTTCACAGAAATCTATGGGCATGAAGGTGTTCTCAGCGGCATTGACCAAAATACCAAGCTCACCCCAACTTAACAATTAAGACAGGATGAGTAGAGTCATCCAGCACAGACGCCAACTCCCTCTTGATGCTCCCTATTTTCAGGTTAAGGCAGGGCAGCAAGGAAAAACCTTACACGTGCCCCTACATACATCTGTTTCTTTCACTCAAACATGCATCTGATTTGCAAACGCTCAATATTGTGTGGAGAATAATTTTCTTCCTACCATGCTTTTTAATCATTCTATAATTCTACACTGGGATCAAATTATTCCCTAAGATCTGTTAGATCATCGAAGGTCCAAAAGAGGATGTAGAACATCTAAACGTTCCATGTTCTTTTGAAATTAGTGTTTCCTCTCCATTAAATCCTACAGGACATCTCTCATAAGGGGAGATAAGGGAAAAAATACCCACAAGCTCAAAGCACTTTACAGTACAAGACACTTAGCTTCAATCTCTACAGGAATTGCTAGTGAAAGTGACAGAATAAACACTATCTTCTCTTGGGTTTCATAAAAACTACTGACACCAGGATTTTATTATCAATCTGTCCTTGTTTTTTTTTCTAAAAGTAGTCCAATGTGTAATAATAGGTTTTAGTACTATAGCCAGCAATAAATGAATACATTTTACAGACTCTGTCCTTTATTACTGAAAGATGACTTACTTTTTAGATTTCAAACTCAATCTTTTCCAGAGGACCTTTGTACAGCAGAGAAGAAAAGTCCATCCAATTTTTACTAGACAAGCTAAACAAGTTTCCCTTGGAAAGAATAATTTAGTTCAGACTAGGTTAGCATGAAGGCATACATGCTATTGTTCATGCCTAGAGCCTCAGGTCCTGACAGTATATTCAGACTCTTAACCAAATCCACCCCTCCCCCAAAAAATCCACAATTCACACCTATATAGTAACTTACATATGTTTTCCATAGATACAAATATATGTCAGTGGCATATACATAGCATATGCACATACATAAAAATACAAAATCTTATAAAAAAAACGTCCCCTACACACACAAACTTAGGCCAAGTTCTGTTTTCTGCCATTCACCCAGCTTCAATCAGGATGAAAAATGCAATTAGACTGGCCATCTTCCCCTTTCAGCGTCTACCACTTCCACATCAGAGAACATTTCTCCAGCATATTCAATATGCTCCAGAAAAAGAAGAATCAAGTCTCCTATAAAACAATAATTTTGTCTGTTTCTAGTCAGTCTTACAGATCCAAAGTGCCACCTGGAAGAACCATAGAATGGTTTGGGTTGGAAGGGACCTTTCAAGACCATCTAGCCCCAGCCCCTCTGCCATGGACAGGGACACCTTCCACCAGCCCAGGCTGCTCCCAGCCCCATCCAGCCTGGCCTTGGACACCGCCAGGGATGGGGCACCCACAGCTGCTCTGAGCAACCTGTTCCACTCTCTCCTTACCCTCATAGTAAAGAATTTCTTCCTACTATCCAATCTAAATCTAGGTTAGATGTTTATCTACAGTTCATTTCTGCATTTACTGAGATTCAGTCAGGTATCTTCTTATCCACTTACCATACAATCACTAGCTAAATAAGATGAGCTTGACTTACATTTAATAAAATTGATCCAATATTTAACATCACACATCATGAAACTAAACCCTGAAATTGCAGAGAGCAGACTACTCTTTAACAATACAGAACCCACTGCCATCTAAATCTACTGCAAACTGTTTTCAAGCAACTTGTGAACAATAATACTTTCAAAACAAACATTCTTTCCATTACACAAAGACTTATCTTACATTTCTGTAAAAATAATCACCTGAGAAATCCTCACACAGAACAGTATCCTCTGGTATACCTCTGGTAAACTTACAAAAGAATGTCTATTAAAATCAGATCCTCAACTTACTTCTATTGCTACTACTCATAACTATACATCCTTTCATTAGTTTCAATCACATTTAGTACTGGCAAAAAGCATTTATCTGCTAAGAAGAAAAAATCCTGTATGTACACAACAGGCCAATTTTACTAACGTCCCTGCCAACCACACAAAGGCCAGATGATCTTTGTGTTTTGAGGAAATCCTCCCGAGTCACAACGTAACCTCTAATCTGTGCTGAAGTTCTGGAGAGAGACAGTTGATGCTGCTCCAGATTTGTGACTATAAAGTGATTTCACAGCACATTCAAATGGTAATAACTTTGGGAAACATTGTAAAGGTCTTGGTCCAAACTTTACTGACAGAGTTCAAATCCCAAAGAAAGTATCAATTTCCAGAAAGAGCTACTCATCGAAGACTCTCCTAACATACTTACCCTTCAACTGCTCTAATAAATCTGAGTCACATGCCAAAGAATCTTTACCAAAACCTAGAGATATTTACAGCACTGTCAGTGATATGACAAAAAAAAAGCAATTATTGAAATGAGACATATTTCAGGAATGGTTGTTCTGAAGTTCTAGATGTGCTGAAATAAACCAGTATGTCATTCTCAATTTTCAGACCTTCAATTACTGAGAAACAGGACATCCCTAGTGATGCGTGTCCTGAAATTGTCAGAGCCAGCAGGGCCTCTGGAAATGAATAAGCAGCAGAAATGTGTGCCCTGCAAGGGAAGATTACACTCTAATATATGTAATATGAGGGTAAGTTAAGAACCCAGTATAATCAGTGTTATTAATAAAGCTGGTAAATTTTTCTACACAGATGTTCCCACTGAGGAACGGGATTTAATCAAAAAACCCTTTTATTTTTCCAGGAAAAATGTTTGTCATGTTTTTCCATGGCAGAAAAACATTAAATGAAGGTAATTGAAAGTTCAGTTCTAGTTCTGTTTTCTCCAGAATGGTATTAAAACCTTTCCTTCCCTTGTGCACTCTAAAAGGGTGAGGAAAGGCAAAGAAATTTTAAATGAAGGAAAACGGAACTTCAGCTGGAGAAGTGTTTTTAAAAAGAAGTTCCATTTTCATTAATTATTTTTACTTCTTTCATACGTCAAATGCAGAAAACCATCTTTTTCACTGCTCCACCCATCCACCAAAAGCTGTGGGTAGCCCAAGCTTAACAAAAGCTTTTTTTTTTTTTTTCCCCCCTAAGAAATAAAACTGAACATTACTGCCACTTACTGAACAATCAAGACTTGCTAAATGGAAAGCTGTTATTTACAGGAAGCCTTTCAAGGCAAAAGAGACAAGAGCCTCAAGCAGGGGAACTGGCGTTTGTTTGTCCCGTAAATTTGGTGAGCATGCTGAAGTAACAACCACTACTATAAACGCTACAGTTTATAATACTGTATACGATACAGCGCTGGGCCTGTCACTCTGCCAAAGCACCACCAGCTGCAGGGAAAGGTGAACGTGGGTCCTGAGTAAGACTCCTCACATCTGCCCTAAGTTCTCAGCACATGACACTAAGGCCATTCCCCTCCAGGGGAAGTCTTCTATTGCCACCAATTAAATTAGTTTGGCAAATACCTCCACTGCATATTAAAAGCTCAAGAGCTAAATATGCATGATGGGGCAGTGGTTTACCAATACTTTACAGAACATTTTTCACTTCATCTCTTTTTTTTGGTGAGAGTGGAGAGCAGTAGGTTGCTGAAAAACTGAATACCAAAATCAAGCTAAACCAAGCTTTCCAAGAACACCAGGCCAGAACCCACGTGAATAGGCTCAGTTGTGCCCCTTCGTATGCTCCCAAGCTTTACAGCCTTCACTTGCACAACCACATACTTATTTTCTACTGGGCTCCCTCCTTACATTGTACATGACAAGCACAATACAACTGTAAACATGCCGTTGCCCAACACCCGAATGCTCCCTTTTGAAACCCTCATTTTTATCAGTAATGTATTTGGTACACCTTATCAAGGTCCCTAAAAATAACGCAGATGGAAACCTGTATTATGCTGCTGACAGATCATTTTTCTCAGTCCAAGTGTGTAAGTATGCTTAGGACTGGCAAGAACATTACCATATCTCCAGTGTAGAAGGACGAGATTGATGCTGTGTTGTCAGGCAACCAATTGCCAACTAAATATAACGCTTCTGAACATGTGTATATCTCAAATTCATTAGACACAGAAACTAGAGAAAAGAGGTTACGTAACAGAAAATATAACCACCAGCTTTTCTGAAATCAATGTAACATTAAAAGCACATTTGACAATGCAATTAGCTAAGACTGAATCTTGTACATTGACTATGAATATTCTTCTACGAAGTATGCAATCCCTAATAAACATGAATGTCTCATTGCATACACTCTCAATTAATATCAAGCTTAAGCATGTGTGATGTGTGAAGAAGCCTGCGCTCAAAGGAAAGTGTCAAGTGTGTATATTTAGATTGTTTTTTCCTGCTAGGATGATCACAGAAATTTAAGCTTTTTACACACTAAATGTGTATCATGAAATTTACTTAGACTGCAGCATAATCATCCCTCTGTTATTGGATAGCCAAAATGTTACAGTGAATTGATGAGAAAAGTCAGCTATAGTATTAGGCAAATGAAACACTTATTGCAGGGGGCTGCAATAACAACATCATATAGTAAGTTACATGCACCAACATGATCCCATTTTCTAGAAACAAAAGGAATTGTAGGTAGTGGTGATACTGACATACTAAAGCTTATTCCATTAGAAGCAGATGCACTCAAACTAGAAGAGAGATCTGGTAACATTTGAAACCACAACTTCAAACCTGAAGAGGTACAATGTCACAAAGATGCTCCGAGGGCTGGAGCGGCTCTCCTGTGAGGACAGGCTGGGAGAGCTGGGGCTGCTCAGCCTGGAGACGAGAAGCTCCGGGGAGACCTCACAGCAGCTGCCAGTCCCTAAGGGAGCCTACGGGAAAGTGGGGAGGGACGTGTTACAAGGGCACGTAGTGGTAGGACACGGGGGAATGGCTTTCAGCTGGAAGAGGGTAGGCTTGGATTAGACATGAGGGAGAAATTCCTTACTGTGAGGGCGGCGAGGCGCTGGCCCAGGGTGCCCAGGGCAGCTGTGGGTGCCCCATCCCTGGCAGTGCCCAAGGCCAGGCTGGACGGGGCTGGGAGCAGCCTGGGCTGGGGGGGGTGTCCCTGCCCGTGGCAGGGGGGCTGGGGCTAGATGATCTTGACGGTCCCTTCCAACCCAAACCATTCTGTGATTCTATGACATCATGCTAATTCACTCATATTATAATCACACTGGTGCACATTTCTACTGCAACTGAGGGATGGTGCTATAAAAGTATATATTGTGAAGCCTATACACATGTGTACAGACATACACATACCTCCTGTGAAGTCTCCATCCTTGAATATATTCAAAACTTGATTGCAGAATTTTGCTGTGAGCAAACTGTAAATTGTCACACTAACTGCATAAAATAGAAATACTTTAAGATACATGAAAGGAAATATAAACGATTGCATACAGATAGGGCAAGCAGACCCTAAATCACTCTGTCAATACGTAATCAGACTAACATATTCTAAAAAGTGAAGGCCGAGACAAAGAATTAGTTAGTGGCACAGGTGTGGGTTTTTTCCTGTAGTGTGTTTTTTAAATACAGGCAATTATTTCTGTGATAATTCTGGCCTTTTCTGTAACTGAATAGGAGTTTTTTAAATGGGATCAATAGCCTATAAAGATGTTAACACTGTATTTCAGCAGCTGGATGAAGAAAATCCAGGTAAGGGTGAACAGAGCAAAAAGGAAACAGGCTTTAAAAGAATTCAGAAATTTACCAAGCTTAGGAATAAAAAAATGCAATTCAACTGTGTTCAGAAATATCCAACTCCTTTTAGAATGAATACTGGGGCGGGGGGGTGGCGGGGGGTGACTCCCTAGGGTATACTATAGACAAAACAATACCAGAAGAGTTTTTCTCTATAAAGTGCATATATACTATATGTATTTTGAAAGACAGAGAGCTCAAGTAGAAACATACATAATCTGCCTCTAAAATAGCCAGTCATATACTAAATGATACGAAGCAATTGCCTGTATCTCATGTCACACATAACACTCTCTTTACATCTTTGTGACTTTAATGTAGACCTCTGATAACCTACTACAAGTTTAACTGCAGCACAAACAGAATAAATAGTAACAATAATGGATGCAATTGTTTTATGAGAACAGATATACAGGAAGGCCTCAGTTTTGCTCATTGCCACTGCTGTCTCCCATTCAGAAGTTACCAGTGCAAAGGAAAACGAGGTCAAAATCATTATGAAGTGGCTTTTGAAGAAGCATTCATTTATCTTCCATCAAATCCAATTCTCTACTGGCACAGGTAGCTGCAAAGATAGCAAACAATTAACTCTCCTCTGCCAAACTGCTGGTTGAGAAAAACTTTGCTCTGTTATAGTAGTATTGACACAGACAGCTAAGAAATTTCATCAGGAATAACCCACTGCAAACATAAACACTACACTGAAGAAGTCAGCACGGTCCCCAGCCATTCTACACAGCTAATATGTGCTGCTAAGCACCTTGCCAACACACTTGCACAGAAGTGTCAAGTCATGTATTAACCAACTGGATTAAGTTCTCTGTGACTCAACATAATCTATCAATGTCCTAGAAACAGCTGAGAAGGTAGCCTCTCTCTGCACCCCGCGCCCCCCCCCCCCCCCCCCCCCCCGCCTCGATCCTATACAGCAAGCCATTTAAAATATTGCATTGTTTCTTCCTTTTAATGACATTAAGTATTGTCACAGAACAGAGCTCATGCCAACCAAATAATCCAGGCAGAAGGTCCACTGCCTGTGGCAAGACACTGAATTCACTTAGCCCATTAAAACCCTTGTTGAATTACAGAAACAATATAAAAGTTTCAATTTTAAGACAACCTCTGCCGGGAAGGGTAGTTTGCCAGTAACAGCAAGGGGCTTCTCCCTTTTCCTCCCAACCACCAGCACCCATTAGTTATGTCTTGTGGAGCTTTACTGGTTAGAAAACTATCCCAGTGCTCCCACCAGAAACCAGGACCCCTGGGCTTGTGGTCTTGATCCAATTCACAATAAAAAAATATAAACCCCGAGGAGTTAGATTTTCTTTTTGTACTTGTAGAAGCAGGCATAAAGAAGTGTAGTGTCAGAAATTAAACATCGGAGTGCTACAGGAAATAAATGAAATAGCTTGGATGTAACTTCCTCTTGATGCCAGAGAAGCTGCAGGTAGCAAACTGAAGCATCAATTTTTAAAAGCACTTGGGGGATAACTTCAAGAAATACAGACCAGAACCTCAGGCTTCTGCTGCAGGAGAACTGCCAGAAGTGATAAGGAAAATTTAAGGACACATGTATAAACAGAACATATGGAGGAAGAGTTAACACCATGTTTCCAGAAGAAAATCACGACTCATGAGCTACTACAGTTCTTGGAAAGAGTCACAGAGCATATGGACAAGAAATATATGCCTGATATAGTTTTGTTGGATTTCCATAAGGCTTCTGATCACATACATCAGTTAAATTTCTTATAAAAGTAATCTGCCAGGGAACAGAAATATACAAGTTGAATTGGTTAAATGTTCAGAAACGAATGATACAAAAATAAACCCATCACCTAATCCAGGAAGCCTCCAGTGTGGTCCCGCTGCTCAAGCAGCAATCACTTAGAGATCATAGATAGCACAAATTTCTGCTAGAGGCTAAACTGTTCAACGTATTCATAAATCATCTGCAAAAGGGGTGAATACCAAAATCACAAAGTCTGCTTATGTTAATACAGCATCTATAATAAAAAAAAAATATAACTTCACTGCAGAGAATTGCAGAGGGTTCTTACAGTGCTGAGTCTGATAGAAAGATGATCCTTTTTACACACAGTGAATGACTTTGAAACTGCTATTACCACTCAGGAATGAGATTTTGAAGTTACAATTGGCAGTTCTGTAAACACATCAACTTGATCTTCATTAGCAGATGAAAACGAAACCAAATCAAATGCTAGAAATTATTAACAAAGGAATAAGTATGCTCCCTTTTCTCTCCATCACAACAAAGCTGTCATATACCAGAAAAAATATAGTAGACGGCAAAGACAATCAAAGAAATGAAACTGCTTCCATTCAGATGAACAACTAAATGCACCAGTACCATGTCTGGAGAAAGAGACAATTAATAGCATGAAGATCTTTAAGGTACTCTAAGTCATGGAAAAGTTAGATAGGAAACAAGTGTTGAATAGCTCTCATAATACGAGAGCTACAGGATGTCAAATGAAATTGTAACATGTAATTACACTGTACAACTCATGGCTTTAGGATATAAAAGTTTGCAAAGGTTCAGAAATGAATTGGATGACTGGAATAGTGAAGGAAATGTTGTTACGTGCTCATGCTGCTCTTAAGTATTTTCCTAGGAATCTGCTTGTGCATTGCTACAAGCAGGATCTAGGTTTGGAAAACAGTGTGAATTAGGCTATACTGGGCCAAAAAAGTATACTACAACCCACTACGCAACATACGGGAATTGCATTCTGTAAGGGATTTAACTTAGATGAAGCATTACGGTATATTCTGAGCAGTTTACAAACAATCAATAAGTAAGCCTAGATGGCACAGATTTCAAGACTATGTTGGAAACATTTTCATTCTTCATAACAGCATGTTGTTTTGATCCTTTGCACCAGAAGAACAGTAAGAAGAAAATTACTCAAGAAACCCTGCCCAACTATAAGTTACACAGCCACAAACCGCCAGAAAAGCCACTGCATAAGTAGGGGCTGTAAGGGATTTCTCCACAGTTTTAGGAAAGTAGATTAAGAAATTAACTATGATGAAAAGAGAACAATAGAAGTAAGATCAAACAACTTTGTCCCAGTTTGGAAACATTAGAGACCTAAAACAGGAGATATCATAATACCAACTCCAGGTTTTGTGATTTTCCATACCAGATTTTTCCTCTTACCGAGTACTGAGAACATTCCTTGGTTTATTGCTATTTATTGCTTTTTTTTAAAAAATGCATAGGAAAATGCTGCTGTTGAATTCTTAGATTACTACTTTGTTTCCAGGATTAACACTGAAGCAACAAACATGTTCTCAGCCTTACTTTAATTCTGGAGCCAGAGATAGTACCATCTGCTTTGACAGCACAGCTATGTATAGGAGATATTGTTATAAACTCATAACAGCTTGTTCATGTTACTTATATTTCAATGAAATCAAATTAATTCAAGGTAACAATGTGCCCGCAAAACAAAAGTCTCCAGAGCCAGGCAGTTCTAGTGCGACTAGTGGGTAGCAAGGGAAACTAAGGCAACAGGACAAATATTTGTTTACTGACTCAAAACAGGAGTGGCAGAATGAGTAATATAACATATAATATATATATAATATAACAAATAATATAATATAAATAAATACATTCCTGTATTTAATAGCAAACCTTACTCTCTGCACAGCAGACACATAACTCCCCAACCAAGGGAAAACTCCATGACCGTACCCTACAGCAATATGCATCACAGGCTTCTTTCTTCTGGACTTGAGCCTTTAAGTTGGTCAAGTTGTGGTTACCTATGCAGAAGACAAGGGCACAGAGCAATATAACCTGCCATCCAGACAACTCGTGATTTATTTCTGGTTCCACCACTGCCCTGCTGCATTGCACTGAGCACTCAGCTCCACCTCACCTAGCTGAGCACGGCTCCATGTCCCGTCCTCTGCCTCTAAACAGTGCCCTAAGTCGGCTGTAAGCTCTTCTGGGTCAAGGATTGTGGTTTTACACTCTGCAGCACCACTGCGCTTAGCACAGCTGGGTCTCAGTAATGGTGAAAGCTTTTTGGCCTACATCCAGCACAAATAGGACATGACGAGGATCCCTTAATGCGTGCAGAGGGAGGAAAATAAGGTAATGGGCCAGAGATTAAAGTTAAACAAAAAAAAATCCTCTTTAGTTACACATGTGGAATATCCCTGACACAGAAAAAGTATTCCACCTGCAAGAAAGTGAGTGTCCAAAAAAATACCTCATAAAGGAAACCTGGATGGTTGTGTAAGCACGGTAGTGTTACCCCGCGGATCCCACTGGAAGCACAGACTGTTCTGCCAGCGTTAAACCACGTGGTAGGTAGGGTGAGTGTGAAGGTCACTGAACACTCCTTCAATTCTCTCCCTTCTCCTGTAACACCTGGGCTAAACAGCTCTGCTTCTGAAAGAAAACCAGTAATTCACTAGCCAGTCAGCTTCCCTCTTCTGTGGTGGAACATGTGATGCTCTCAAGGCAGATCAGAGTATAGAATAAAACAAGACTAGCGAGCACACCTGTTCCCCAGACTCGGGGCATTTGCAGGACAGGTAGGAAGAAGGGGGAGCAGAGCTGTCATATTCATGGGTCACCTAACTTTTTTACTTTAATAAAAATAATACAGTGGAAAGTTTGAAGTATTTAGGAAAGGTCAGAATCCAGACCTATCTTCACAAACCTGAGAAATTAACACAAGACACCTTTAAGAACTATTGCTTGTGACCATGGAATAAGGGACATTCCTTTTACTGTGTTTGAAGAGGTCATGAGTAGAAAGTAAACGGTATGAAGTAGGAACCATGCCACTGGGTGCATTTTTAATCTTTTATTTTAAAAAGTACTCTTCTACAATTAACTTCAACAAACTCTAAAATGTCTTCCAACTAGAAAGATCTTTCAAAGCAGATAGTCTTCTGTTGGCTCAGTTGTAACATTTACAAGCATTTATGATTTATTTACAGACAGTCATGCAAATGGAGTGTTCTCCCTAAAAATTTTGACAGAAATCCAAACCAATAGGACAGTTTTCTGTGAGGAACGGATCTGGCACTTTGGAGGTTAGAATGTATTCCAGGCTAGAATAAAAATAGCACATGAAGGGTCATGGAGTCCGCTAACTGGACATCAAAGGCCTTACAGCATTAGTCCCACCAATAAGTACACGTAGCTATGAAATATGATAATTCTTTTTAAAAAACTTCTAATTGCTCCTTTTGAATTTTTTTTTTTTTTTTTCAAATGTGTATCTGTGTTTTTGACAAGTCAGTTCATTAGAGGAAGTGGGTCTTTACATGAGGAATGCTGAAGTTTTAAATACAAGAGGCCTCGGCTGGAAGAGTTCTGTGGATGGTTTTAAACACTAACACCAAGGCAGAAAAGAGATAAGGCCACTAACAGCTCTGGCGTCTCCCAGTACATTGCCCCGCATAAATGCTGGGCAATAAGCACATGGAAAGAAGCAAGGAAATGCTCACAAAGCCCACGCTAGTTTCATTTCAAGAAGGAGAGAGATTCAGTGGAGAACTAGATTTTCCTGCGTCCTTTAGGTCAGCCCTACGTGGCTACATTTTCATTCATTTTTCAGATTTTATAGGTTTCTGACAGAAAACCTCAGGAAACTTCCTATAAAAAGTAAGGACTTTGATTACATTACTGTCAATATTTTAGGTTTAAGAGACAGACGTGGGAGCTCACTCAACCTTACTACAAATTAATACCACAATTTGAACCGCACTGTGAACACTGCAACATCCCTTTTATAAAACAAAACACCAACAGGATAATTTTTTGATCTCTAAAATATATTTATATATACACAGAACATTTACGAGATAACTTTTTTCAAAATTCAAATCCACTTTAATTCGGACAGTTTCGTTACTTCAGTAGAAGCACGATCAGATGATAAAACTAGCACATAATCAAGCTGCGTGTGATAACACCGTTAAGTGCTGCTTCACAGCTGTAGCTTTATGTTACAGTGACAGATGAAACAATCCCCATTAACGTGCTCTAGAACCAAAGCTACAGCGTGACCCTGCCTGTTCTCAGCAGCTCTAAGAAAAGGATGTAAGGAAGTTTAACTCAAACCAAGAGCCTAAATTTTCAGTTTGCACTTTCCTCTGTAAAGAGATCAGACAATGCCTTTCATTTGAGCATCCACCTAACTTTTGAGCCCTCTGACTGCGGACTAATCCAGTGTCTCAAGTCAATTTACTTAAGGGCATTAAATGCTTTGAAAGAGGTACTTACACCAACACACACACACAGAGTTCCCACAGTCACAGCCTTGCACAGTGCCTTGTGTCAGCATGTGCGCAGAAAAGTACGCTATACGGGCATACTGTAAACAACTAGTGAAGGGAGACCACTCCTATTTGGTCTATACCAGCAAGACAGCCACAGCTGACTTTTAAAGTAAGTCTTCATGTCCACACAAGTAGCCACCACAAGCTACTAGCATGCCCGCATCCCACCACGGGTAAAATTACATGTAGAGCTTGTACAGAGCTCCTGGCACAGCTGAAACAAGCAGAGAGCAGAAGTAAAACACTGGGATTTTAACGGAGCATTTCTCATACTCTGGTCTATCTCAATATATTAAAATCTGCTTCTTACTGTTCAAATGGACAGTAACACACCGTTCTCTGTGGCCCACAGGAACCAAAGGTCATTCGGTACGTCAGGGAAAAGGCACATTTTCAGCATTTACAGTAATTGAGACCTTTAAGCTGCAAGTACGACATTAGTCATCTCCATACTGGAAACACCTTTCCCATGCAGCACAACATCCAAAGAATGTAAACAAATGGCAGTTTGAGCTAACACTAGGCAACTTCACAGCATCACAAGGTTTGCAACCACTCCCTACAATGTGCTCCAGTTCATGAATTTGGTCTTTTTTTCCTATAAATTTAAACATACCTCGCCTTCCCCACCTCAACAGTATCAGATTTTATTTTCAAAACATCTGCCATCTTTTTAAGCAATGAAGAAGTGAGCAAACCTGTGAATTGTACATATGCACTGCCTCTGAAATAGTACTTCGACCTGAAGATAAAGATCTAGAAGCAACTCAGTTTTACACAAAGCATCCCTTTTCCTCCTTGAACTCCCTTTCACCCGTTTTCCTTCACCTCACCCCTCCCAATTCTCCTCAAATGAATACACATAGAATGGATAAAACAGTTGAATTCATTAACATTTAAGTTCGTTCTTCCAGATAGTTTTGCCTTATATAGAATAAACAATGAAGTGAGAGTATTTCAAATATGAATTGCCGCAAGCCTGAGAGTCTTTTTTTTTTATTTTGAGAACAGTGCAAGTAATATGCAAATATGACACTGCAAAGGACTCCATTTAAGTAAAAACTCATCACCCTGTGTCAAACTAAAGCTTTTTTCCTCCTCATCCTCTCAGTATGAGCATTCTTCATGTGAACTTGTGATCTAGGTAGATTATCTTGCATTTTTTACAGTTAATGGGTAAAAAAAGTTATATAAATGCACCTGAAAGCTGAATCAAGTCTTGTAACACAATTAGAGCTGCCAGCGTTCAGAGTGCCCAAAACATACAAAACTTATTGAACCATCAAGACAACCTTCCCATTTGCTATTGCTACTCCTTCACCTTTCCACACTGCATTTCACACTATCATCTTTCAAGTGCTTACACTGGTTTGAGGGTTTTTTGTATGACAGGAGGGAATCAAGGGGCTATGTTTACAATTTAATGCAGGGAGGTTGATACGAGAGTCATCTGTAGCCTGAAAAAGGTACGGAAATCCAAACGCTACTCAGCTCTGGACTGCAATCTGACACAGGCTTCCTAAACGCATCTGGGGAAGTCATTTAACCTCTCTGCCCCATTTATGCCACCTACCAGTCATTTCACTTCTGTTCTAATGCTGCAAGTCACTGACATTTAAAGGGAAAAATCTGCATTACTGGAAATGTTCAAAGTACTCCTCTATCTTTCAACTCTCTGAAGAGCTACAAAGTCTGGACTGCAAAAGGGATATTCTGGAAGCAGCCAAACGAGACTGCCTCTACAGGCGAGATTTCTACAAATAAATGGGAATGCTGGGGGGGGAAAATCTAGGCAATGGAAGACACCAGACATTAGATACAATACCTATCCTAAAGACTGCTGTAAAAATAGCAGCTCACCATGCCGTACCTTTGGAAAGTCACCATAGTGTCACCAAGAAAAAAAGGCCACTCTGGGACCAGTTTTACCCATACTACATGTCTGTAGTTCATTTACCTGATGAATCTCAATTACACAGCCTCTCCCTGGTGATCTCGGTCTCCTCCAACTAATCCTGATTAGTTTTCCCAGCACTTCTTATTTAATGGTTCAGATTGGCAGCACCTAATTCAAGGGGTTAGTAATAGTGTCAAGTCACCTAGTGCATACCTGAGAGAAATAATTAGACGGAGTCCCTTGGTACAAAGGCAGACACAAAGTGAAGCAAACACAGTGACAAAGAAATGGGGGGAAAAAAAAAAAATAGTCTACTGCTTTCAAGCTAGCGTAATTGATGGGAGAAGCTCACTCACCAGAATCTAACAGGTCATTCTAGAGCATGGACAATGGAAATGAAAAACTGCAGTAGACAACAATCTATACCCAGTTACCCTTACAGCATGCAGTTTTATTTGCCAAAGAAATTTAGTGTTTCATGGCAACTGTCTAAAATAGTTTCCTTGCATTACTGAAAATGTTAGCTTTTTCATTTGTAATTATGGCAGCCAATACTATTTTTAGATTGATTTGTGGAGGATCTCTGTATTTGTAGAAGGGAATGCTTTCACCGATAATGCAGATATTTCTTTTTTCTGCAAGAGGCGAAAGGACTTTTAAAATAACCCTTTCACACATAAGTAGACAAAATAATCGAAATAAAATCTGATTATATAAGACTGCTAATTAACCCATTTGTCACCAGCCCATCTGTTACCAGCCAATTTGGTCAATTCATTAAAACGAATTGCCTCATTACATTTAGCACAATTATGATAAGTATGAAGCTTTAATACTGTAAGGCAACAGAAAACCTTCCTTTCGGAAAAGTTCCTAGTTGCCCAGAAAATCCATTAGCAGCACGGGCTGTTCTGTAGATCATTTCCTCCATCTTTCGGCAGAGGAAAGGACTGCAACGCTGCTGGGCTGCCTCGTCCTCCCCCCCTCCACCAACCGCTGGAAACCCAGCCTGCCAGATACAGAAGTCCTTATGGCATTGCTTATCCCACAAGCTGAAAGGTTACCATTGAAAAATCTCACGGGTAGAAAATAAAATTAGATGTCCGATAGCGATGCCTTGCATAAAATGATGCTGCTCAAGACCATCACGCCTCAACTAAGAACTTCATGCAACAGCGAAGTGGAAGAGGCTGCAAGTTTCCAGGCTCCAGCCCAATAGGACTGCAGAGGTCTCACTGAAGTTGCCAAAAGTTACTGTGGACTTAATTCATTTGAATAACAAGATCCATACCAAAAATAAAAAAGTCAGAGCACCTTTAAAGGCGCCTTGAAAAGAAAAGTAAATGAAGTAATACTATGACAAACATTAAAATATTATTACAGATGAAGGGAGAAGCCTCATTCATTATTCACTAATAAGATTTTCTGGAGGAGGGGGAAAACATCTCTTTTGCTACCAAGCCCTTCAGTAGCAGCCACACAAAACCAAAACAATGAACAAAGCAGAATTATTGAAATGAAACATGTAATGGTGCTTTTTCTTTTTAAGCTGTAGAAAAATAACCAGAAGGCTGACGGAACAAGTAAACAGTTAACACACCATTTTGAACACATGCTTATGGACAACTTTAAGTAACAAAGACAATACTCAGCTCCATAAACATCCAAAAAGCTATGCCATGGACCACCACAGAAGAAAATAAAATGATCTAGAGTATCACTTCTCTTTGTTATGGGAAATTCTCATACAACTGTTAACAGGGCATTGCTATTACTGTATTGCTTCAGGCCATATTAGCATTAGGTGCAGTAATATGAGCCATGATTACAGAAAGCAGATAAATGGTCTTACATGGAGCTGTTTCCTGGTATTCTTCATTTGAATACCACCCTTTTTTTTTCAGTTACTGTAAGACAGAAACATTAGGAAAATCTTATTCACAAATCCATTTATGGAAATATAAAAATTGAATGCTCCAGGAAGAAGCTACATTTTTGTCAAAATGTATTGATTCTCCTGGATTCTCCCCATTACAGTAGCCCTAATTCTGCAACACAGAAACCTGGGACAGAAATACCCAAGACCAGAGCAGAAGCCACACCACTCGACTGAATTCCAATGCAGCTTGATCCCTGACTGCACCTCACACGCTGGGCAGGAAGGAAGAATTCGGGGAGCCCAAAATTTGTCTAGGGTTTACGTGTAATTTTAGAAACAGAAAGTCCATACAGAAATTCTTAATTGACTAAAAACTGTTTACACAAAACCGGCTTGGGGGAGAAGAAACACTTTGTACTTTGCAGCTATAGATCAGATCACGTAAATGGAAAAAAATAGGCACAGCCTCACAGGTATTGCCAGTAAGTAGCAAAGCACACTTCTACAAATGGAGGTCACAAATAATAGCATAGTTAAATTTTAAATTTTGATCATAGTTGAATGATTTAAGTCAAATAAAAAAATTGTTTCTTCATGCTGAGAAGTAAACGACAACTACAAGCAAGTTAATAAATTCTTCATTACTGTAAGAAATCAAACATGAATTAACTTCATGAATTCCACATTTTTTTTATGCTGGAGGATACAGCCAATAAAATCTTGTACAATGGGAGTAAAAGAGAACCCAGAACCCAGGAGAAACATCCAGAGAACAAAGGAATCTAACAGCTGGCAAAAAAGTCCAGTGCTAAGCAAATCCAGCTACTGAAAAGGCAGCATATACAGGCAGAGGAGGGGAGAGGGGCGGAAGAGAGAGGGAGAAAGGTAAGGGGGGGGGGGGAGAACAGAAAACAATACACTGTGCTGAGAGGAGCAAAAGTGTATTTGTTTTAAGCCATAAAAAAACCCCACAATTGTGCTGAAATACAGCAGTCGTGATAAATGGCACAGAGATATTACATGATTACAAACAAACAAGGAGATATTCTCAAATTCACAATTCAGGAAGTGAAACGCCTTCAATTTCAAAACACGCAGATGTCTAAGGGGAAGCCACACACACACACACAACCCCCCAAACTGTTTAGTTTTTATTATTAAGAATCATTGATCTTTATTAAAAAGGCTGAGCTAGCTCTTCAGTATCTGGTACCACTTGTTGATGCCATGTACTTCACAAAGCCTTTTTGCAAGTTACTTAGGTTAAAAGGAAAATCAGTGAAAGCTCCCCCATTCCACTATGTTTATAATCAGACAGTTCATCTGTTCACTGTGAGAAATGTTTCTGTCATGCCTCAACTTTGCATTTCATTTCAAATTAGGAGCTCCAAAGGGCAAGTTTAATCAGAAAGCCTGACTGGCAGCATCTACCAAGACAATACATCCTTATGGAGCCAATGAACTGTCCCAGTCCCTTTTAAATTGGGTTTAAGCATCAGAAAAATATTGGATAATAGCTATAGCACGTTAAAATCTTAATCGGTAAATAGAAAGGGGAGCAGATTTTCCCATCATAGAGTTCCAGCTATATAATCTACGTTATGTTCTGCATCTTTATGTAGGCTAATTTTACTACCTCTCAAACATGAAGGCTTTGCTGTCACTTCCACAGAGATATATATTCCAGATAAATTTAAATGAGGAACAAATTACAGAGTTTAATTTAGGAAAAATTCTTGCCAACTGTTGCATTTTTACCATATGCCAACTGTAGGCTGCTAACCTATCTCACCTCTCCCTCCTTTTTCATGCCTTTCAGATTCTTGTAAACTGTCACATTCCCTTCCCATTCTTGCACATGTTTAGCAAAGCTCCGTCTATACAATCATCTGTCGCTGTGTCACCAGCTGTAGGGCAAATCTAAGCACAGTGCAATCTAAGCACATACATAAGAGAGAGATTCCAGAGCCAGTATGAAAAATAAGCCGAGCAGCAGGTTAGCTGCAGCCGCACAGGTCCCAGGCCAGCCCAAGCAGGTCAGGTACTTGCAAACGTGAACGAACCCCCCTGCTGACAGCTGAGCTGTTATCAGTACTGGGCTAGCCACTCGATTTAGCTTGGTCCTATTTTGACAAATCAAACTCAGGTCTTGCTGTTTAGATACAGCCTGAAAAATTCCAGCCCTGTTTTTCCCTACAGTTGAAACTTTCAAAGCCTTTTTTTTTTTGCCTCCCCAGCCTCTTTCCATGCTTTACCCACTTTTCTGATAAGTGTAATTTTGTCCACTCTGAAGTGATGAAACGCCTTGATCAGAGGTCAAGTTCTATTGCTCTAGTTGCAAATTCACCCATATGCTCCAACAGGAGACAGTTCTTACAGTTAAATCTCCTGTTCACTTACCGCCTTCTTTTTGCCTTCCAGGAATGCTGGTATCTTTAGGAGTTAGTAAGCATCAGCGCTAAAATTCAAGCACTCTCCAAAGACTTTTACATTTGTCTTAAATCTTCTACCATTAAGAAGTTCAATCAACTCATTTGAGGCTCACTCAGAGTGAACACTCTGGTTTCATGACTATCCATAAGCACAACAGCTTTGCAGATTTGAGTCTGCTCCTGCTTTTAAGAATTTAGTGGTAAGATGAAACAATGAAAGACCGGATAGATGAAACACAAAAGGGAGTGAGATAAAACAGCATTTGCAACACCGGCAAACCCAGGAGGGAAAAAGCCCTATTACGCAGGCTTAAAGAGACGTCCTGCACATTAATCTCCAGTACTCCATTTGCTAACTCTCAGGCACCAACATGTCTTCTAACCTCTTATATCACTTTCTTCCATTTCTCATAAACACTGACAATTCCGAATTTTTTTTCTAGATCTGGATTTCCATCTTGCATTTGAACCACACTGCATTTCCCGCCTCAATATCTAGCTACAGCTCTACAAGCTGAGTGTGTTTAATTGTGTTCACGTTCAACATGTTTTCAGACCCCTCTGCCATGAAACAAGACAAACACCTGCTACTACCCACCTCCCCTCTCATCCAATGCAACACTGTGGCTTTCTTGCCCGTTCTTGCAGCTTACCGTGCCTGCATGCCTTCTCATCCCCCTTTAGAAGGTGGCTGCAGAAGGACTGCATCTCTGTATTTCCGAAGAGGAAACTCTCTATACAGTGCAGGTCCGCTTGCTCAGACAAGCATACACAACTGTCCAAACTGCAGCACAATCAGGCTGCGAGGTTTCAAACATAAGCATGAGTACAAAAAGGGACGAGTAAGAGCACAGAACCTTGGGAGGAGCAAAGGGAAACAAACCCTGAGAACTGCTGGCTGATAAAACTCTTCTTTGATGGCTTCCTACCTGCTCTCTTCCAGTCTTACTCCCTTCTCGTCCATTTTGGGGAAAGACAACTTGCTTTTCTGACACTATTAATACAGAACAGCATCATGACAGCCTCCTGGCATGAACTTCAGCACCTCTCCTCTGTCTTTCATTTGGGGAAAGCAGGGATTGTCATGGGGGATCCTGGACTTGGTCTAGGATGGCAGAAACACATCTCTTCATCCAAGGACCAAACCGTTTTATGTCAGTCAAAAAGGTATTAGCTACCTAATGGGCAGGAGGGTGAAGGTGAAGCTCACCTTTAGGGAAGCCAGGACGCATGGCATGCGAGGCCCAAACCCATACCTTTGAGAAGCCAGACCTGCACTTGGGGAGGCACCATGAAGGGGTGGACACGTGGCCAAACAGTGGTAAAAAACCAAAAAGGTGGTAAAGAACACTGACTTTTAGAAGAAACAAGACCAGGAAACAAAGCAAATTTCCCCAAGACAGAAGCAGTTGTATATTACAAAAGGGTATCAAACACATAAAAAGAAAAAAAAAATGTTTTTCACCTAAGTTCAAAATCCTCCTTTTATAACTATCCTTTTATGGCTGGTGGCTGTCAGCTTGACTCTTCAAATAACAAATATCCTAAGGAAAACAGACTCTTGTCTAGTTCATAGATTCTATGAAAATAAAACAAAGTTTGCAGCTGAATTTGAAGCTAAGTAATTCCTCTTTGTTCCCTAGCATGTATGTACAAAAAAGTAAATTATTAAGTCAGTTCAACTGCTTTTCTATGGTTGTGATGCAGCAATAGTCCCTGCATTATGACTTTAAAAAAAATTAAATGTTAAAAGAAAGCTGCCTGGGAAGAGAAATTATTAAGTATTTTGGTGTCTGCATCCTACGTCTATGACGTAAGTCACCCAAGAGTCACACCTTCAGAAAGAAAAAAAAGCCTAAGAGAAACCAAATACTTACCGGAGAGATACTTTTCATGTTGAACACCAAAGCCATCAAACCAAAGTTCAGAAGAGATATTTTGGGATGACAACTTGAATACTGAGCCATATAGTCCTTTCCTCTCTATACGTATAAATACAAAGTACAGTGAAAGTGCAATTGTGCAAAACAAGGACAAGCTATTCTAAGCGTGCAGAAAGTGTCAGGATGATAAACCACATAAGCACAGAATTAAATCAAAGTTAATGGCCACTAGCTGATATTTAACTTACTTTCATTTCTCTTTTCTTTCTATTTTTCCACCTAGCCTGCTCAGCTAATAAAATTGCCATTATAAGTGAGAAGCAAAGGCACGATTCAATGCTACATCAATTATTATGACTTTATTGTGACATACTGGTATTCAGCTGATCCCAGAAGGCTATACTGATGCCTTGGATGCAATTAATTTTTGATT
Organism: Falco biarmicus; assembly: GCF_023638135.1. Lineage (NCBI taxonomy): Eukaryota > Metazoa > Chordata > Aves > Falconiformes > Falconidae > Falco > Falco biarmicus. The sequence continues at coordinate 107,104,467 of NC_079291.1, forward strand.
GATCTAACTCACTCCAGTACTGCATGTAAAACGTTCATAGACATTTGAATAATTCTATTATATGTAGGAGATTACTGCACAGAGATCATTTGAAATTAATTGCCAAGTTATTTTAGTCAATGTAACACACCATTCCAGTCCTATTGTGGTAACAGTTATGTAATTGCTTTACAAAGTAAACTAATGAAATAAATGAACTCTGACTAATATGCAGCATAACAGGGCTGAAAAAGTAAAATCACACTGTAGACTTCCTATCTGCCTTTGCAGTGTTGGGGTTGGTGAGTTAATTTTACCATTTTGGAATTGAACATGAGAAGAATGACTTCATAAAAAGGATTATGTTTCACTGGCTGCAGGCAACCTTAAGAGGGGGGTGACTTTGAAAAGAACTGATAGTAGATGACTAATCAATACCTTAAGCGTTTGCAAAACCTGAAGATAAAGAAATCTTCATTATAACAGCGGGTTGCCAGAGTTTGGTTTGGTTTGTGTGTGTGTGATGAGTTTTTCTCAGGACTAAGTATCATTTAGCACTATCTGCTACACACAGAAAGTGAGTTTTACATTTTGAGCTGCTGGCTATGGCCCAGTTAAATCACACAACACATTCAATTTACAGGACAGCTTTGACATTAACAATTGAGACTTTCAAGTGAGCCAGCTAATGCAAAGATAGACGAGTCTGCTTTTAGCAAGAAGGGTAAGAGTTTGAAGCTCTGCAAGTCAGGACCTGGGGAGAGGAACTGCAAAGTTAAAGCAAACCAGGCACAAGAGGGGTTTTTACTAGCACAAGAGAAAGGTCCTAATTTCTGGAGGCTGACTGCAACTATAGTCTCCAGCTCTCCCCTGGGAGCAATGCATCCGTATTTCAAACCATTACTCCAAAGTATAGAAACGTGTCACTGCGATACTTGCAATAGGGTCAGTAGCCCAGAGAGCCACAGGTGTCAATACAGTCATCGTAAAACATTTCTCTTCGCTCTGAACCTCTCCTCCAAGGATGTCAGCACACTTCCTGCCCTCAACAAACGCTCACTGGAAACTACAATTTAAAACTGTTATTAAAAATACAGAAAAAGACATCATGAAATGGAAAAGAAATACTTAACACTTACATTTCTTACATTTCAAGAATTTCTGTTTATAGATGATGCTCTGTGATAATGATCTTATTTAATAGCAAGCTCTTCTTCAGTGTTTGGAGGGATTGGATCTGCTCAAGTCCTACGTGACTGAAACTCACACATGCTAACTCATAAAGAACAACAGAAAAACCAGAACATACAAAATGCTGATCTCTACTCCTGTCCCTACCAGAGAGACTCAGCAACTGCTCCAAGTCCTGACAGCTTGCCCCTCTGTTAGATGGCTTGGGGAATTCCTTATTTCAGCTACTCTCTTAGTCACAAGCTCTAAGCTATACAACAGTAGGTGTACTTTGGCAAGCATAACTAGACTTTATTTAAAAAAAGCAGGAAGAAAAGAAGGAATAAGAGAAGCAGCATGCTATGGAGGGGAAAGGGACAAATGAGGGAGAGCAACAAAAGGAAAGCAAGTCTCACTTCTGATATTATTTTAGCAATAAACAGGGAAATGCAGAGCATCGTTTGGATTTTTTCTCTAGGGAGGGATACACAGATCATCTCTGTTAACATCAAACACAACAGCATCACTGTGAATCTCAGGAGACACTACCAGGCATAAACAAACAAATAGTCTGTTCCCCCGTTAACTCTCCTCTGTGTTTGCAGGACTAGAACTTACCTATTTGCTTTATCATGTACAGATTTTTGAAGGGAGGGTATTTTTTATGTTTCTTCTCAAAACATGCTCAATGTGGATTAATTTTGAGTAGCCAGTCTCAAAATTCTAATAATAATCCTGACAATGTAATGTACAGGGAACCACCCTTCCTGCAGACTGCCAGAAGCTGTGGCTTGTGTGAAATTGGTAGTGCTTGGAGCTGATTAACAAACTCGTTACACTCCAGGTGTGATTTATTAGTATTTCTAATATTTTTAAATGAAACAAATAGCAAACTATCCACAGGAAAACACCCTTAGTATCTTTTCACAAGTCTTCCAATGTACCAGGGCTACAGATAAAGATCTTTTTTCCTAAATGTGCGTAAGTTACTAGTCATATAAGAAGTGAATTTAACTCTGACTTTGCAGAAGGCATGATAGTCTCCAAATTCCAGTGGCAAAACAACTTTTGCCCTGTTTACTTACAGAACTATACTCCAAAGAAGCCAGAGTAAAGATGAGATTGTACATGGCAGGCTTCTTCAAGGAGTCTGGTCTACCTGGAAATGACACTGAAGACCAGGATGGGCAGAGAATAATTGTCCCTCTAGGAAAAATATTTGTTAAATTGTTTCATTGTTACTGGGGCACTAACATTTTTGTTAGAAAAACCTAGCAAGTGGTGGTGTTTTGAATAGCTGGCACAGCTACAAAAAGTAGTGTGATCAGGAAGAAAGAAAAAACAATTCTGGATTTTTTCCTGTCTGGATACCCATACTGGCCCATCAGTGATCTGATCTACCAAGTAGGCCAGGACAAATCGTGATTTTTCTGGCCAAGTGTATTCCCACGTAAAATGGGCCGCCCCCCTCTCAAGCATCAGTACAGAATTCCCCATGCTGTCATTGCCGCATAGTTCACAGAACCACAGAGTATCTCAGGCTGGAGAGAACCCATAACGGTCAGCGAGTTCGACCCCCTGCTCCTCGCGGGGCTACCTAAAACTAAAACGTATGACTAAACGTCATCCAGACACTCCTTGAACTCTGACCGGGATATTGAGACTGAGAGAAACAAGAAAACCCCTGGCAGCTCCAAGTAGTCACCAGCACTTCTTGTTTTGCAAGATCACAGTTTTATTTGAGGCTGGAATTATCTTTGGCTTTAGAAAAAGATACGAAAAGTTGGTCAGGATCCAAACAGGTAAAGCAGGTGTCCAATGGTGTCAATGTTTTAAACATACAGTTACATACAAGCTTTTCCTATGATTTGCCTGTACGACGCATCAGTGCAGAAACAAGTTTATATTGTGGTACAGTTAAAAAACTGAAAAACCCAGACTCCCAAGGAGAAGGCAAGAAGCTATCAGTTACAACGAGCCCAAGGAAGCACGGTACAGGAATCAAACTCAGTTCAGATTAGGAATAGGGTGAGGGGGATTAACCAAAGCTAAGTACAGGATGAAATCCCTTAATGTCTCATATGGATCGTATTAACTAAAAATGAAATCTAAGGGCAAATGTAAATCATTACAGGAGTTTAAGAACCCTTAGTCACACGCCTCCAGAATACTGCCTGTAAAATCACTGGCAACACTGAAAACGTGGTAAGGAAAAAAAGAAAAGAGTTGTGGAGATCATGAAGTGGAAATTTTATCACAAAGAAACAGCTCCACCTTATGTTTGAGCAGCACGAGTATTTTGTTCAAACTTACCTTCCAAACATACATCTAGGGGAAATCCAGCCAACGCAATCCACAGAACGGTCAAAAAGACATTATTACAGCAACTCTGCTCTGGAGTTATTTTTTCCACTCCAGTGTTTGCAGTGTTACTGGTGGTAATAACTATGCTCTCCACAAAACAGATGTTGTGTCATGACCTCTTCACTCTTCCAGGCTGAATGCAATGCCAGCAGTGAATTTTCTAGGGAAAAAACAATGTTATGTTCAGCTGCAGTATTTTTCCACCTAATTCACAGCTGCAGGGGGGGGGGGGAAAAAAAAAACAAAACATATCCAAACAACCAGTCAGAACCCTTCATAAATTGTTCAGACTTACCAGGGAACTAGTTTTAGGTGGTGTATTTCAACTCAGGTGACAGAATCTATTTGTTATTGGAAAAGTATATTTGCTTAACACAACCTGGCTTTGATCCTTTCTTTTCCAGACTTTACTTCAGCACCAGATCATTTGTAAAACTTATGAACTTAAAATTCATACCCAAAAAAGGGAGGTATTTTTAAAATAATTAGTCTTTTCTTTTTCTTTGCTGTGAGCAGGCTGAACACCTTCCTACCTTGAACACAAACATGTCAGTCCAGACTTAGGCAGCAAAGTACAACTGATGGTATCTAAATCCTGTTCTGAGTTGCTATACATGGACTTTGCTCAAACACCACTGCTCAGCTGAATGATAAACTGGAACATGCACGTAAACATTTCATGGTTCAGAGCACAAAAAAGATCTCCTTGGGGTCCCATGGCCCATACAGCAAAAGGACTTGAAGGAACACACGGATGGCATCAGAAGAGAGCAAAGTGTAGGAACAAAGAGACATAATATACAGGGGGGCTAATTTCTTTTTGTTGCCAAGGTGATGCTGTTGGCAATGGTTGGCAGCCAGTGTATCAAAGAACTAGTAGGTACTACTCTGGAGTCAGTCGGAGCAGCAGGGAGGGACATGCAACAAATTATTTTACTCATACAGAAATTAAGAAACCTGAAGCATATTTTAAAAATCAGTCTCAATTTGCCAAAACCAATACTGTTCAGCAAAGGCACCCTATATAGAGCCTTTCTCGAGTGCCCTTCTAAAAAAGAAGTATGAAAAAAGTTGAGTTAGTCCAGGCATGTATCAAAAGAACAGCACATTTTTACCTATAACCAGCATGCCATGGCCCATCAGGAGCAGCAGAACACTATTCCTTCATCTGTCCCAACTTTGTAAAAGTTGTCACAGTCACATAGATCCTGCGCACCTTGCCGCAGAGAACAAACAACAGGAAACAAAATAAACCACACAGTTTTACAAATTATTTCAGAGGTGAATTTGCCAGACACTCTTGGCCTTCTATAAGAAATAGTCTCCAGAAGGTACTTAACCTGCTACTTTAATAAATATTTATAAATACAACAGTGCAAACTTGATTCCACTGATGTTTAATGTTTCCTGTGTAGTAACAGAAACATTTCCTTTGGTCTATGATGTTCTACACATATTTTACTTGTTCGACATACACATTTACATTCATCTGGGTGAAACTTATTTGGCAGTCACTGCATGTTGTCATAACCTACAACACATCAGTAGTTTGTGATGGCAACAAAAGGCACAGAAAGCGACAGATTTTGACATTTGGAAACAATTATTCTTGTTAGTGGCCAGGTGATTTATTGGTAACAGTTATGGCATCAAAACATTTATTAATTACAGTGCTAAAGATCAAGTGTAATTGCATGTAATACTTGTTCAAGTTCTGCATGAGCAGCTATAACTTCCATTTCAGCTTGTTTTCTTAGGACTGTAAAGGTCATTTCACTTTTTTTTTTCCCTTCATAAATCTGGCTTGTAGCTAAGGGATGTCTTCAGCTAATATTTCATGGCAGTGACATTCTTTAACTATCAGTTCATCACTGTTGCTTGAAATTTCTAATGACAGAGAAATACTATGTTATCATTGAAGAAAAATTAGAGTATTACTATCACTATTATTTTTTAATTTGGTGAAGCTATCCATCAAGCAAGCTTCCCACCTTTGTAAGGCATTGATGCATCCAGACAGCAAACTTGTTACTCTTAACCTTTTTTGCCAATATTCTAGCCAGTAATCTCAAATTATACTGTGACCTGCTCATGTCTGTTCTCCATTTGCTTGATACCCACTGCTTCCCTTTCCAACAAGCAAATCGGTTTTGTATTTAGTACAAATAATTGTTAAGGCAGTTCTAACACAGCAGGCAAAGAACAACAACTACCAGGAATCATTGTGTTTTCTTGGCACAGTCTCAATGCAGAAGTCTTTGCTCTGAACTCTTACACAAAGTAAGTGTGTACTCTTACTCTTCTTTTGCACAGAAAAATATTTGTAGTTAACAAGTCTGATATGTTACTAGACTACAGGTATCTCTACCATTCTTTCCTTTATTCTAAGGAGAGGTATTAATTTCACAGTCAGTTTTACCAATAGTAACATGCTGATCGACTCAAATCGTAGTTAAAATTGAAAATATTAGACACACACAAAGTGGAGGGAGGGAGCAAGCTTTGGTTACCAGACACATACAAGCCTCCTCTAATACTTAGCCACTGTCTTCCTTCAACATTACCTCTACCCTAGTTTCATTACCTCTTCCCTTCTGTTTTATTCACCCCTCCTGGAGTCCCTCTATAGTTACACTTGCATTTGCTTTAAGGGACATTAATAAGTCAGCATCATCATCACTGTGCTGACCTACTCCTCTTCAAGCCGATAATGCTGGCACCATCATCCTGTAAAATAAACCATGAGAACTTACAATGGATATTAAGTTACTGTGCTTCTGATTCAGTCTTTCAAAGCTTTAACTGAAATTTAAATCACTTCTTCCCAGATCGGTCTGTCTTTGCATTTTGGTCTATTCTTCATTCTATTATATCTTCCTGATACACTGCGCAACCAGCTTTTTCTACAATTACAGCCGGACTGTGCCTTTTCACACGCATTTAGTCCTGTATAATCCTTGGGGGCTGAGCCACATGTCACCAAAGGTTGTTCGTGTTTTGTCATTCCCACAGCACATGCCTGCCTTTCCCCATATTGGTCCCCACTTCGCAACAGCTTGTCAAGCCAATTCCAAATCTGAAAACAATTATTTTTCCCAGTCTTCTATTACTCTTTCAATGGCTGCAGTTTCACTTCCTCAAGCAGAAGAGATACTCCCTTTTTTTCATTTCTATTTCTTCATTTCCCAAAATTGCAGTAAATCATATAAACACCCCCTTGTTTAAAGTGGATTTGCAAGTAAGCAGTATTTGCCAATTGCCTTTCTTTGCTCATTCGAGTCCATACTTAATATATCAAATTTTCTACTATTGTAATAGTGAGCATTCATACTAATACACTACTATTTGCAATCCGTGTATTATTGGTGCAAAAAACTTTGATGTTTCCGCTTCTGTTCCCCAATTCATTAATCCTAGGATACGCTGTGCTGACTGCTTGCTCTATGTCTACTCCGAGTTCCTTCAGGAAATGTGTATCTTGTTGAGGAAAGCACGGTCTGCACCACAACTTGACCCTTCATTGCCACGTACTCCCCGTGTCCTGTGATCCTTAGTAGAGATGAATGTTTTCATCCACATGGTGTGACAGCTTCTCCTGGGAGTGTCAGCGTTTTTGATTTATCTGCCACCACCCAGAGTTTCTCTCATTCTCTTGCATCAAGGCTGCCCATATGGGCTAGAACCACAGTAGCAGCAGAGCCTGGTTAGTAGAAGAGGACCGGTCTAAATCTTGATGCAAAGTATAGGGAGAAGAAAGGAATGTTTTCCAGGTAACTTGGTATACCTGCACCAAAGTTGTCTAGATTGTACCATCTCCACTTCAGTCTCACTGGTTGAGGTCTTCTGGGCTAAATTCTGCACTGACAAATCCAACCACACCGTGCTCTTCCTGCAATGCACTTTTCAAAGATCAATGGACTCCTCTAGCAAGCTGAATGATCCTATCCACAACACTGCTTCCAACTACCACCCTGAAGCCACTTAAGCTTTTTTCAACTGCCCATTTAACTCCCCAGCTTGAGATTTTATTGTCTAACCTTTCGTGTGTTCTTCATTACGTGCCATCTGGGCTCACTTCATCACCCAATGCTGAAGACAGGCTTTTTGCAGCACAAGCACACTACTCTGCACTACCTTTCTTCTGTTCTTCCACTCTGATTCTATTCCTGTTCGTTCAATAATTCAACCTCTGAATTCAAATCCACCTTTTCTCACCCTATGGAGACTAATTTTCCTTTTCCAAACTGTAACAACTAGTCAAATTGGTTGCAGCTCTCCGCAAGGCCCATACTGCAACAACCTTAACGTTGCCTTAGATGTAAGGCTCTTGACACATTGCAAATGCTTTTCCAGCCTTCCTCAATGGATCTTCAGCCATGAAAGCTTCCTGTTCCCACACCAGAATATCTTTCAGATGATCTAAGTCCCTAAATTCTCCTCTGGATGGGGAGAAAGTCCTTCCCTCTCCTCCCCACCTGGTGAGCAGTCAGCCACAGTGGAACACTAAGTGCCTTGAACGCCCAGCTACCATACCTGCATACTGTGCATTTGTTTTCAGTTTCTGTTATTCTGCTTTTCTGCTCTCAGTCTCTGCCTTTCACTCCAAAAGACCTCGTTCACCTGCGCTCTCCACAAACTTGCAATCCTCCCTCCGAGCCATTTCACTCAGGCAACTTTTGTCAATTGCAAACAGATTCCACAAGCAAGATGTATTCAGCTTTAAAAGGATAAATCATATATTGTTTTAAATGCACAAAACCAGTGGAGCTTAAGCTAGCAAGCACAGTATATCCACGACGCTAAGTGAAACTCCGAGCATCTCTACTAGCAGATGGTTCAGCAGAGAATCTCTGCAGCTCCCTAAAAAGGACCTTCAGGGCTCCTGAGCTGCCATTTACATTCAGAGATGTGTACCTGTAGGTGGTTTTACTCCTGAATCTTTAAGCTACTGTTCCAAGAAAGCAATCCTAGCTTTCTTATCCTGCATGGCTTTACTATGGACTTCTTCCACAGCTCTCAACTTTTCCTTAGAAATCTGAGCCAAAGTGCTCACAGCTGTGCAGTGTGAGATTCAGGCCATGGGTGATGACATCTACCCCCTGTTGGGCAGAGGAGGTTCCATCCAGCCTTCACCCAACCTTTCTGCACTGAGCAAGACTTGAGTAAAGCCCTAGCACTTCCCTGACCCTAGCCCCGTGCTTTAGCAGAGCTCCAGGATAAACTTGTGTAAAGCTACAGTCTAATAAAGGCATCTGAGGGAAGGGAATGGGGGGGACGGGGGACAGACATGGGAGGGGGATAACAGAAACCAAAACACAACAACCGTCAGCACAGTTCTGAAGGAACCACAGGAAACCCCACAGTTTCCATAGGCTAATATACAGTCCAGTCAGCCTCAAAGGGGAGTACTGTTAGAGAGCTAAAGAGTGTTATCACACACTACTGCCTGAATTTTCAATGAATAATAAAAAGCCTATTTGACCAGCAAAGCAGAATGACAAGCAGTCTGTAGCAAAGTATACCGTACTTCATGAGCACGCACTGCTTCTTCCGAGCGTGCCCTACTTGCCTAGAGAAGCACTTGTGCAGATACACACTCAAGAGCCTCATGTGCAGTGACAGAAATGCATTCAGATGGGAGGAACCCAGACTACAGACCTTTCTTTCCTCAGAGGGACACTATGTTCCTTGCACGTGTACCGTACTCTGCCACATTTCCCTTCTTCCTTTCCTCATACCATAACGTCTCCCAACCCCTGCCAAGAGATGGCTAAAAATCATTACATAAATAAAAGAAACCATGAGTGCACTGTATGATACTTGTTTTGTCAAATTATTCCCCCCAAACCACCTTCCATTAGGAAAACATTAGTACTGTCATGTCAAGCATCCAAAACCGAAAAGAAGCCACGAACAAATTTTTCTGTGCAACCTAAATTCGCTCACTCCTTGCTCTCAGGGCTTGCAAGCAGGCGGTAACGTAACCTTCAGCTAGCCAACCAACACGTTCCTCATTCCACCCCAGCACAGGACTCTTGTACCAGACCTACCACATTTTTACATTGAGACTGACTAGGTTGACCTTTCCAGCAATAAAGGCAGTATCTACACACTGGAGTTGGTTATGAATGGTTTACCAATATATGAACTAAAGTGTCAGGGGAAAAAAAAAAAGCCAAACAAAAAAAGGAAGGAATTGAAGATATCCACAAGTGATCACAATGCTCTCTCTCACAGGTAGTGCACAACTATGGCTCAGTTGCTCTGAGACACAAGTCTCTCTGGAACACCTCAGTGCCTTGTCTCACACTCCTCCCTCTCATGGAGGAGTTGTGAGGGAGCAAGTATCTGAAATATTCCTGCATTCAAGAAAGTTATGGGCAAAACTGCAGTCTTCTCCCAAGCTATGTTATCTTCTACCCTTTTTGAAGCTGTCTCTCCAAAGAACAAAATATTATTCTATTGGATTAGAACTACTCATATATCTGTGTTAAGGACTGCTATCACACTCAATCTTTTTTTTCTTCCCAACACAGCTTTAATTATTTCAGTCTTCTTAAAGGGTTACAGATATAACCAAGAGGACAGCTGTGTTACAGTCCTTTCCGCTTTCTCAATTCAGTGAGATGGCATAAAACTTTGGAAATAAGTCACGCAGAACACAGACGGATCCGTGAATCACAAAACCTAGCTAGCAAATCAACACGCAGAGCTCTGTTAGATGCTCGCCTACCAGAACTAATGAGTAAGCCTGACAAGACACAAAACAGAGTTGTTTTACCTTTCCTCACAATTAAAGAAAAGCAACTACCCTACCTTGGCCAAACATGCAAGTGTTCACTCATCAAATCCCATCAATGAAGCTCACCGCACAGTGTGCAGTTAAAGACATCCCAACTGAAAAGGGTTCATTCCTCCTTCTAAATCACAAGGTAGTGCATGAACCACAGTTCTGGTCCACGAACTCAAGAGAACAAAACATCTTTTTGTGGAAGAAATCCAAAATGCAAGAGACAGGCACTTCCTATCACTGTTTTGTTCAGATCCCCCAGCTGCTAACGCTTTTGGAGCATGCCTTGCACTTCGTTTCCATGGCCCAGCTGTACATCAGATGTGGAGAGCTTCAAACTTCATTTTAAGCTTATAATGAAAATGAACTACATTTACATAGCACTATCAGAATGCAAATGAGTTATGTATTTTGTGCCAAACAAAATCATTACATCTCAGCAGATGTATTGAAGCGTTGATACAGTTCAAAAAGCCTCAGATCCTCTCTCTTCAGTATTATCTTTAAAATACGGGTAATTAAGCCACAAAAAACTATGATGTTCAAACAGCAAGAAATACAAAATCCACAAATATAATTTAAAAGTTTACCCAGAAGCCATCAAATTAGGCCTTGCTGACCTCAAAGTACTTACTCAGGCAACCCTTCATATGAACTAATAAGTCAACACCTCTTAGGGTTGGTAAACTCTGGTAAGCATTCAAGCTTACATCTATTGCCTTTTGTGCCTACTAAAGCAGATTAACCATTAAGGTAAAGCTTTAACTCCTATTTTTTTTTCCTAAAAAAACCCCTCGAACAAAAAAAAACCCTAATAAAAATTAAAAAAAGCTGCACATATGCTCCCCCCTCCCTACTTCCCTACAAATAAAATATTTATAATACTAGAAAAGAACAAGCCGTTGAACTTTGCTTACTTGGATAGTAGCGAACACCTGTATTGGCACTTGCAGCATAATCCAACTAACAAAATTCATTAACTATCAGGTTCATTCCGGCCATTTAAATAGCTTTTATCACAGCAATGCATTGTTTAAAAGCACACAAAGAAACTTGGTCGTTCCAATCCATACAAACATACATTTCAACAAAAACAAAGAGGGGAAAAAAGTGACTACAATGATGCCACTTCTTACAAAAATACTACAGTAAATTTTATCAATGTGTGTGTTAGGAAATGGTATATAAGTTTCTAGGCTAATACATGAATTTAAATATAAAAGATCCTAGAAAATCTAACCAAATTTAAGGATCATATGTACCAAAGATACAAATAACACTCCAAATAAGCCCCAACTAGAAGACAAAAACAAAATTTAAGGGAAATAAATTTTATTCATCATTATCCTATTATATAATCATATCTTACAGTCATCTGAACGTCATTCATCCAACTGTTAAAAAACCCACAGCGCTATGTATGAAATAATAGTTTTTCTTTAAGAAAACACTTTAATTCTCCTTAGGCTTGAACTAAAGGATTTCAAAACAGTGCAAAACAGCTTCATGAAATTCATAGATAAGCACCCCACTGTGCCTTTGACAGACTGGCAGAGCAGTAAACGAAAGGGAACTTTGGTCAAGTTTAATCTCAATTTTGTCTCCCAGTTTGACAGTTTGCTTCTTTAGAAGGAAAGCAATTAACAGCTTTTACATGAAGGATCACACAGATAAATAAGAAACCAGGAGCCAGCTTGATAGGCCTATACTTCCTGTCCCTCCTTGCAGTTTCCTGCCACATAAACCACATTTTTTTAAAAACCACAAAACCCTACCAACCAGCACCGAACTGCTTACAGATCAACTTTAAGAGCGATGTATCCTTAATTTGCAAATGAGCAATGATTAAGCCATCTTAAATGTCTTCCTGATTCATATGAAATCGTATTCACTTGTTGAGATGCAAGATATATTTATAAGCCATTCCAATATGAAATCCAATCAGTTCAAAACCGAAAATTCTTTAAATGCATACACAGCATTCATGTGAAAAAGGATCTGAGAGACAACACAGCTCACTAGCTGAACAGTGAGATCTCACATCACCCTATTTATGACAATACTAGCAGCAGTAGTAGTATTACTGTACAGCCCAGACCAAAAGACTAGACAAGACAGCATGACACAAGCTCATTGGTACGGAAAATTCTTCGTTCTCCTAAGCACTTTAAGTTCAGGGCTATACAAAATTTCTCCTTCCAAGTAGTTACTAAAAGGCACTGTACAGATAGAGGTATTTCCACAGTAAGGTCCCAAAGTCAGGAAGAAAAAGTCAGACCCTAAAAAGAGTCCGGAAGTTCAACCATCTTGCTTTTTTTAAAAATGATGAACAAGTAAATAAAGGAAAAGAAACTGTATGCATTGACAATTTACAATAAAGAAGTTTCAACCCCCTGTAATATACGGTGCTGTACTTCAAAACGAACTCCATAACTGATAGAAATGAGAAAAAAAGCTGCAAGACAACTCAGAACAGAAAAATGTTAAAGGCAAAGAACTACCCAATTCACTTAACAGGACAGAACAATGTAGTTTGTTGTATTTTGATAGATTTCATAACTTAAGATCCAGCAAGTCTCTATCGACTACGTTCCAGCCAGGCGATAGAGACACCACCACGAGCTGAGGAAGTGCATCTTTCTCCTTCCACTATCACATTTTGGCTTCTCTGTGCTAATTTTTCAGTCACCAAATTCTCATATACAGTATCTCTGGCAATATTCTCCAAGTGGAAGTTACCAGAGTTTAGAAAATGTTTCCAACAGTACCAAACCAAAAACAGACACTGGAAAGCATTTCCCACCGAGCTATGGTTACCAGGATGAACTCCACAATGCCATTACAGTGAAGTATTTTTTTAAGCAGTCTAAGGATCTGCAGAGTTGTTACATAATTAAACTAAAAGCTTTCAACTGTACATGTCTGAGCACATATTTTTCATTGCTTGATGTTTTTTGGTCCACCCAAACACTGCAAAACGAATACTGATCACTACAAACCTGCTACTTGTACATTCTGGAACCGCCAAATTCAGATCTTAGAACAGCAATAAAATACACCAATCGTAAACCTAACATCTAATCTCACAACTTCTGAACATCCAAGTTTTCAACAATTCAAAAAAACCTGATCAATACAAAGGTTAAGACTGAACAAGTAAAAAAACAAGACATGAGAAAAACTGATTGCAACAGAAAGTAGCATTTTTCTATCCAATAATGAAAGTTTCAATATGCATAAATCCTTGAAAGAAATCTTATTAAACTTTTTACATTTGATTTCACCGACAAGACAAAATAATTTTTATTGAGACAAATCTGTTCATCCTGGCATATAAAAATCTCAGAGAAAACCAAAGAACAATGGAGCAAAAGTAAGAAGCTTTATGATTAACCTTCCGGAACTTCAGCATCAGCGTGATTGTACTTAACACCTTCTATAAAATGCTGCTCAAAACCTCTTTTTTCATTTAGCTAAGGCTTCAGAGTATTTTTGACAAATTAATACCCTCATAAACGAATGATATACTGAATGAAATAATCTTACATACCTAGCACAGACACGTGCTACATATTCCATTAATCTGCATGTAAACATCTCCATTTTACAATTCAAAACACTGACAACTCAATCTCTCTGCACCACATTATGTTCTGCTTCAGTAACATCACATTGCTATTGGTCCTTGCGCTACCATTTTCTTCAGCTTTTGTTTTATGGGTTTTGTTGTGGTTTGGTTTTTTTTTTTTTTTGTCAGACTATTTATTTTCTAACCAGTTAAGCAGCCAACCATGCCAAATAAGGACATTCTTAATTACAACTTAAGATGTAAACCGTATGATGCCTTCATACATGTGCTCTCCCAATGGTAAGAACAGGAGCTCTCTCCATGACGTCTGTCAACTCGGTTATGTCAGAAGCGTGTATCTTACATCTCTTACCAAAGAGGCTGTTTGAAGAAAACTTTAGAAAAGAGTGCTGAATAAGGAGAAAATTACTCAGCTCTCTTTCACCGTACTGACCAGTTTAGAAGACAAAGTAATATTCAGTTGGCAACCTTTTACATTGCCACTTCACTATCAATGCTTCCAATCAACACATGTGCAAACCTTCTTCTACACAGATCTTGCATCCTTTACTGCAAGCATGTACAAGAACTGTTCTGCACATGACTATTTCATGTTCCTTTCTTCATATACCGATAGAGGAACTGGCTTCTGGCAAAGTGGATCAGCTTGGTCTCTGTGCAGAACATAGTAATGATGGTTGCTGCAAAGCACAGGGCGCCCATGCCAACGTGAATCAGCCTTGCCATCCAACCCTTGCTGCAGCAGAAGAATACCTACAAAGGAAATAAGCAATTAAAGGAAAAATAGTCAGCACAAAGTATATTTCCTGTCTCAATAAGGTCTAACACCTCTCCTGATCATGCTAACACCACCATCAAGCTGAGCATGGTTTTGCCACATGCACGGATCCTACAATAAATCATCTCTAGTAGTCACACCACTTGCTTTCTTAAGAAAATTCTGTCAACAAAAAATGAGCATCGAGTAGTAGCTGGTAAATGTGGAAATTACTGTTATCTGGCATGCAGAAATATGTTGAGATATTACGAAAACTCTGCTGATGCCACCATGCAAGCCTGCTACTTTGCAGCAATGCATTAAGCTATTTTCTAATGAAACTGGGTATCTCCCACTCCAAAACATAAAGCTCTCCTTTCCAAGGCATAATGGATTTTCAATCTATAAATTTTTTGTATATTTAAATGCTACTGTATAAGTAATAATTAGTCTGTGCAATTATGATCTTGTAGTCTGAATAAGCGTGATAAACGTGCTCTTAGCAATTTTTGTTTCTGTTCTTGTTTTGGTTCTTTTTCCTCTATCACTTTTTTATTACAGAATTTTTAGTAACAATTTCTTTGTGCTACTGCAAAATTTCAATTATTATTAACAACTAAGGACATGGATTTATCTACAGACAGCAGGAATGTGTTAAATTTTGTTTTACTTATTAGATACAAAGTTCTCTGCCACCTACAGAAACTGTATCAAAGATAAAATCTCTTAATATTATATGTTGCCTTGCCTGTAATGGAAGTCTTCCAGCCTGTCCTCGTAAGCCTTTTTTGCTAACAGTATTTCTCTGCTTGAGGACACAAAAATCATTTGACACTACCCTTCACGGTGAAAGCAAAATCTGAGAAAGATGCTTACCTCTGAGAAACCGGTGATTACTCCACTTATGATATAAACGAGTACCAAAAACGGTGATGGAAGCAAGCCTGTCAAAGGTCTGTAAGTGCTTTCTTTGAAGTAATCATAGATATAGTGGATGCTGTGAGCTATTCGAATACCCATGTTAAAGCAGTTGGCAAGGATAAAGCCTACACTGCCATGCCAGCGGGTCAAGAAATAAGAGATGCACAGAAATGTGAAAGACAAGGCCAGCATAACAAAATTGTACCTAGGAAAAAAAGAAACAATTTCAAAATGCACACAGTTACAGTGTTTATTTACTAACTTTGAAGAAATACCACAATTTATTTTCTAAAACAAGCAACAGAAATTCTTTTACCATTTTCTAATGGGAGACAACAAATTTGAGAAGCAAGATGGTAACAAAAAAATCATTGCAAGAATGGAAAATACATCAAAAAAAATCAAGAACTACATTATGTGAAGGAAATTCTGTTTTACTAATCAGCTGTATACTCTTTTCAGAAAGTCAAATTTAGTAACAATGATCAGTAATGTAAAAACGTGGATTTTTTGCTATTTTAGGAATATATTAAAGAAAAATAATGCTCAGCAAAAGATGATGCTTTATTTAGTTTCTGCTTTAAACAGCAACTTTGAAAACAACCGTACATTTTAAAGGTGTCATGAAAGCAGCCCTTGCTAAGTTTAAGACGATACTACTTCGACTATAAAAAGTAGACCTCATCAAAATTAATTTGGAAAGGCCTTGTTAGCGACAGCCGCTACGTAAACGAGAAAAGCTTGATGGTAGCACTGGGAAGGCAACCAGGCTTCAAAGTCAATAACCCAGGATGAACACAGAATCAAGAAATAAAACAGGCTGGAAGGGACCTCAGGTCATCTAGCCCATCCTCCTACTTGAAGTACATAAACCACAGAATTCAGACGCACAACTTGGAACACTCAGAAGCGTACCTGATGTACAGTAACAGCACATGAAAAAATTTAACAGTTGCAAGATTTCCAAGCAAATATCCACACAGAACAACTGTTCTGTTCTCATACTGAACTCCAAGCAAACCACATGCAAATTAATTACAGGAATATTCTGGGGACACTATTTCCTACCTGTCCACCTCTTCTTTGCACATCGAAGCAAAAGTAAAACACTCTGTTACTCCATTGATAGCAAGAAATAGGACATATAATGAGTAACATCGGAGGAGATCTGGACCTAAGAAACACATTAGAATGGTAAGTAGATAATTATTTCTTACATAAAACCACATTGGTTTTATACTCACTGATACCAAGAGTTAAAAGTTGCAATGTTATCACTAATAACAGAATCTTAAGTTCACTTAACACCTTTCCTGTCTAGATACCTTGACAAGAACACAAATAAGGCAAAAGAAAAGTTTGTAAGAAAAAAAAAAAATCATGAAAATATCCAAGAGTAGCAGTTGTTATAGTAACAGAAAAGATACCCATCAAAAAAAGTATTTTAAGCGATTTCCTAATTCAAAATTAGTATTTACCATAACCCAAATCATCTATTGTATCAAAATTTGTGAAAATTAATCCAATAGTCATTATGAGGTAATAAAAGCAATAAAATTTATATTTTGAACACAACAGCAAGAAAAAGGGAAAGGCTGTACAATACATTCAACACTGCTACATGAAAAATGATACTCAGATTTTTATGGGTCAGAGATAATCTATATGTTACTTCAAGATTCTCCATTCAGACCTTAATCTTTTTCTTGTCCTCTATTAATTACAACACTAGGAAAAAACCCCATGCTTTTTTTACAAGTTAGTGTGCATCCACAAATACTCCTTTTTGATGGCTGCAATGTAGTTCACATTACCCAGTCTCCTTCTGTTTCAGTTCTAAAGAACAACTGCCCAGTGAGCAGTAAATACACTGCAGACATGGGGCATAGCTGAAGACCTTCTTTTCAAGTTTGCATAAAAACATTAGACCAAAGAGCACTCAAAGAACAAAAATATCCAAATGAATATAACCATTAATACCCGGTCAAGTCAGTCAGTACACATGCTCCAACATTTCATTTTCACACATTACCATTAGGTTAAAAAAAAAAAAAATTACTCATGAGTCTCTTGACTTGCATCCATATTCCTAAGCACAGTCCTTTCCAGTCAAGTAAACATGTCTAAAAGATCAGGCTCAGACATTCATTCTTGAAGAGAAAGAGGGACAGAATACATCATCTTCATAAAAAAGAGTTGGCTGCCAGAGTCCAGAATGACTAACTTCCACATTTGCTTTCAAAATTAAAATATATCTGATAGAACCAGCAACAAGACAAATCAAAACAACATGCGGAAGTTATTAACATCTTTTCCTGGTTATGCAGACACAGGGTTTTCCTAAAAATCACTATACAAATGAAGCGCCAGCTTCCAAATAACAGATAAGGGTCTAAAGCAAAAATATATAAATGCTTGATACTTAAAAATAAAAGTGTGTCCTTGGGAGTTAGAATGTATCAAATGATCTTAACACTGAACAAGGTAATTGCAATTAATTTTAATATCCAATAAGCAATATTCCAAGGTTGTGGCTTGAAGGTACAGACCTCTTAACAGGTGCAACTGTCCTGAACACAATACACTGTCCCATGCTTTTATCTTCCCTGTAACTTTCTCTTCATTGTAATAGATGTGAAACGGAAAATGAAGCTAGAACTCTCCCACAATGGCACACAGGCAAGATCTCCAAGCAGAAACGCAACAAAAAAACCTCCTCTGAGAAGCTGCTAAATCTTAACCCAAGACAGATCAGCTAGGAACTGAGATTTACACTGGGTCCAGCTACAGAAGGAATATTTCAGAAGTCACTGATTTCAATAGGAGTTTCAAAGGAAAAAAAATATCTGCTGATTTATCCAGTAATTCATAACAGCTGCAGTTTCTCTTTTTAAAGAATGGCTTTTTTGCCAGCTCTATAAATCTTTACCTGTTCCAGAACTCAGCATTGAGCCTCCATAAATATCCAGAGCCAGCTGAGAATAGGCATAGCCAAACACCGTGATGGTAAGGCCAATCAGAAGCACAAGTTTCAACAGCAATTCTAATACATTTGCAGCCATAGCAATATCATCCTGAAAAAAAATGTAGTCAGTTATGTGAATCTGAGTCAATACTACGGTTATTTTCACACTCAAAAGCTACTCCGCAGGAAAAAAACCCACCAGTTTGTACACTGTAAAAGGGTGTGAAACTTAGCCTTTGCTATTTAATTATCCATACATGTCGTCTTAACTTCAAAAAATTTTCATGTATTTATTAATCTGTTCTACATTGTACATACTACAAATTCTACACAAATATTAGCTATGAACATGTCTGTTCAAGGAAATGCGCAAACATCATTTGCACCCGTTTTAATGGTTTGTAAATGGCAAAGAAGAGCACGGCACCAGCCCAAGGCCACAGCTTTGACTCAACAGGCGGGTTAGATTTTTATTGCTGCATGGGACCACAAGATTTGCCACACCAGAACAAGTAACTTGTCAGTTCTACCACCTCATTACAAGAAGCATTCTTGTAATTCTTGTGACAAAATGTAACCTCACTACGTAGAGTGAAAACTTGTAATTATTTTGCCAGTTATAGGTATCAGGTACACTATATGTAAAACATACATAGACCTACAACTTCCTTAGCCCACCAATGGCCTGACACATGGCATTTGTTTAACTGCGTGCTGATGTGCAAAGTAGGAGGATTACTGAAAAAAGTTGTCATGATCATTAATTTCTTGCCTAGAGCACGCATGAATACTCTTCGTGTGGAACAAAGCTCTTGTTCATTTAACCATTAATACTCCACACACAATTCAAAAGCTCCAGAAAAATACAATTCTTTTCTTCGCCAAAACTCCACTCTTTGGAAACATTGTTGTTTAATACTTAACAACTACTTATATTTTCAAGTAAATCAAATATTTTTAGACAATACTTATTAAACAGAAACGGCAAGCTTCCATGATTTAAATAATTTCCTAAGTATATCTGGAAATACATGGTACAGTAGGGTTTACATCACACTGTTTGCAGCAGATTATGTTAACTTCACTTATATACAAGACCGTACTATGCCACTGCACGTCTTAATTTCTATTTCATTTGCATTTTACCTATTTTCTTTTACTTTTAGCCCAGTGTCACTTGACATTTTTGTTCGCCACTGCAACTTTTCAATTTTAACAGCCTTTATACTCAAATTTAAACACACACTTCTGTAACACAACTTCTGTAACAAAAATCAAGCATTTAACATGTAATTAATCCAAAATAAACATACCTGCTTCTGATCCTTTACAGTCTTCCCTCTTTCCAACACTTTAGCGAAAAAGACATAAAAACTCTCCTCAATAGGCAGGAAGATAAACCTGGCCACCAGTGAACCAAGATTACTCACAATATCATATACACCTTTAAAAAGAAAAGAAAAAAAACCATAGCAGCAACCTGTAAATTTTTTAGATTAGTTTTAGTTCCAAGTCTTTAACAATTACATAAATTCTAATTTAACATTTCCACCAAACAAAGGGAAAGCAAGTGGAATTTAGTGGAACATTAAACCAGCGTTCCTTAAAAATTCTGACAATCACAGCAAAGAGCTCGCTCATAGATGGCAAAGCTACGACAAAAGCATCAACTACGGAGATGTGAATCTCGTAACAGCACCAAGCCACATTTAAAAATTCTTACTGCAGAGGACGTTAAACGATCCTGATTAATTTCACAGAATGAGAACAGGAATGTAAGGATTTAATGATACAGCGGAAGATATTAGTGAGATGTTCTTCATTCTTTTCACTTTCACTGCAGTGGAAGAGCAATCCTACATGAAATTTTACCGGCACTTCCATCCTTGGCAAGATACTGCTCCAAACCTGCGTGTGTGTGTGTGTGTACAGTCACTGAGAGTACACAAAGTCAAGCATATGGATAAGCACATTACACAGTCACAGGGAAGTAACAGAACAAGGTACTGGCTCATTTCCTAGGACTTGGAACCAGTATTTCTTAACATTTTGAGAATACAGGCATTTTTGTACTCATTGCTCTTTTAAAAAGCCTTCAAGTAAGAGGCAGCTCAATTGTTCTGCAAGGGAGGAGAATCAGAAGTGACTGCAGTTACAGGTGGCAAGGGCATATAGTCAGTATTTATGGGGGAACATACTACTGCCAGCAATTAAAAGTAATTCAAACCAGCCAAGAAACTTCTATCAGTGTGTCAGTAATTACAGCCTATTTTCGCTCCCCAAGCTATAAAAGACCAAGTCATATAAAGTGCTGCCAGCTCAGGCATCTGAATGGCTACTGCCATGCATTAACCATACTGAATTCTTTTACAGAACAATTCAGTGTTTATAGCATTGCATCTCAAAAATTATGTTCTTGCCATAACCTCTAACACAGATTCAAAAGGAAAGACAGAAAACAGAATTACAAAAACTGAATACAGACAACTATAATACATCAGATATTACTGAAGTGTTTTTTTTAAAAATGAAAACACATACATGGTATCACATGTCCGATTAGTAAGTTTTGATCCAAAGAAAAACTGAAATAAAAATCCAGGACCTTACATTATTTTCTATATCTACATCAATCATTCCCCGAAATGTATCTCGAAGTCAGAAAGGCTTTGAAATCTTCTCAGATTTTCAAGTTATCATCAAATACTCTGTAATTTCCAGAACTACCTGAAGAGCAGTGACTAAGAAAACTATGTCACCATTCCGCAATACCATCACACTTACCCTGATCTCCAAAATTTAATACGTTCAAAAAAGTCATCACGTATCGTTCACCTGTAAGTTCAAAATAAAGAACTTAAGTATTGGGAAAGATTGAGGAATTTGTTCTTGTTCAGACAGTTCCAATTTTAAATACTCAGAGGGGCAAACAGGACCGCACCTAGTCCAGAATACCCTCAAAAACTTCATTCAGGTTAGTAACGTCTACTGGCAACAATCTCTGAAAGTCACACACAGACACAGACATGTGATTGCTCAAGCTTTAAGTCAATTTTGGAAATAGTATTCACTAGCCCTCACCCTCTGTCAAAATCTGTTTCAAGAAGGATTGTTTGAAGAAACTCCAAGTCAACCGTGCTTCCTTCCAGTTAACAAAGGTCTGCAAAAAAAAGTGCTGCAATGTAAGAAACATGATTGAAACTACAGAGTAGATACCAAAAATACAAAACCAGTACAATTCTCTAGACTAGCTCTCACTGTACTGATGAGAAAACCCACGATGTCATAGTTACTAATAACTAATCTAAAATATTGCTAAATTCAAGCACCAATATCACTCTAATCTGCAAAGACTTCTTTCTTCCCTTGCTGAAAATTACTGTAGTTGCAGATAAAGTACCCAAAAAAGCTTTCTACAGAAAATACTAATCAAAGTTAGAGACCGAAAAAAACCCCAACCTCTTTACCTGTTTTACCTGTTTAGCACACCAATGTAACTTCCACCTACACTGTGGGTGTCAACCGTCTAATGCTCTTCAAACTGTCCTTAGGAGTCTTGCAACCAAGAACTGCCCTTATTTCAATCTGTACATCTTTTTCCAAAATGTCGTCTTCCTCATTTGCCTCATTTTCTTTTGAGAAATATTTGAGTATCTGTAGCATGCCGTGTACCACCACCAGGTTTATTTTGTGGAAAAGTCAAGTACCAAAATCCAAGGGAAAATGGTTCTAGCTCCTTTCCTGCCTTGGATCCAGTGATACTTGGTCATTCAACTGCACACTGCAGATGTTCTATCTCCAGTTAATGGTTTGTGCAACGATACTAAAAGGTAGGTCATCAGCAAGTCCATCACCACAAAGAGGTCAAGTTTCATAACATTTTTCTGACAAAGACTTTACTAACGTAAGCTACAAACAGAATTTGTGTGTCATTTCCCCCTTATTTGCACATATCTTCTACAGTGCAGATATCCCCAAAATCACTCAAGTAACTCCACTATCTCAAATTAATTTTCAAATCTCTCTCAAGAAAGACTTAAAAAAAAAATAATCAAGAAATAATATCAAGAAAAACCTACCTCATCTTCCACCAAGTTAGGTAATAGAGCTTTCAATCTAGCAACAGGAAATGACTTCTTTGTGGCTTCAGGAGATCCCAGAAACATCCCAAAATAAATAACATAGCACATTACCAGAACACTGGCATACAAAAGCTGGAAAGATAGGGAAAGAAAGAAGAAAAGCTAACAGTGATATAAAATTAACTCACAAATGTAGAATTACTGCTAGAATTATACACTAGAGTTCCAAATTTAGGGAAAATTTAGTAAGTAGTCCTTACTCCTGTCAAATATTAAAGACTTCAACACCTCTCAAGAATGCTATTAATCTATTTCTTTTTTTTTTAATCTGTAGCTTATCACAACCCTTTGCTAACTTTTATGTTCTACCCAGCACTTCTAAAATGATTATTTGAAGTCCAATTGTAAAGCAATTATTCACCCAGTCAACACTGTCTATATATCTTAATTCATAGAATCATGGAATTGTTTATGTTAGAAAAGACCTTTTAAGATCAGCAAGTTCAACCACTAACCCAGCACTGCCAAGTCCACCACTAAACCATGTCCTTCAGCACCACAAATCTACAGGTCTTTTAAATATCTCCAGAGATGACAACTCCACCACTCCCCTGGGCAGCCCATTCCAATGCTCGACCACCCTTTCAGTAAAGAACTTTTTCTTAATACCCAATCTAAACCTCCCCTGGCGCAACTTGAGGCAGTTTCCTCTTGTCCTATTGCTTGTTATATGGGAGAAGAGACCAACACCCACCTCGCTACAACCTCCTTTCAAGTAGTTATAGACAGCAATAAGGTGTCCCCTGATCTGCCTTTCCTCCAACTTTGAGCTGTTATAAGCTACCTATATATAGATGTGTGTGTATGTGTATATATATATATATATATAAGGTGTGTATATATATATAGGGGTGCGTATATACATAAAAGTTACCTATATACAGCTGCTGCAAAAACTGGGGAAAAAAAATAACTTTATGTGCACATTTGAAATGGGTCACGTGTTTATTTCTAGGTGAACTGACAGTGCACAGGCCACAACCCTATTTCTCAGACACCAATATATCCCTTCTTTATTGTACTAAAGAAAAAGCTTTAACCTGAATACATTAAACATGATTAGCACCTTCTGATAAGGTGATCGAGGTTGGTGGTACAGGCTGATAAAGTTACATGTGACTATATTCTCTACACAGCAAAATCCAAAGTCTAACATGAATTCTGAAGCCAGGTGGTGAACAGTCTTCAAGCATTACAATGTGTAACTCACCTTAAGAGTCAACATAAAGCATATACAGAATAACATAACCTGAACTGCAAAATGTGCCTTCACAAACAGAACGTGCTTTCTTGTACCTCCACCAAATTGCTCGAGGTCAAACCTCCCAGGGGCATTTTCTTTCACTTCCCCCAAGTTATTTCTCAGGCTAAATACCAAAAGCAAATAAAAGTTCACACGGATCACAAATTCATAGAAAAAGAGAATGCAGGAAACTTACCTGAGCCAAGGAAAAAATGTAGAGGCCCCACTGAGGATAAAGGACTACTAAAATAACTGTCAAAATGCATTTTGACACTACTGAAAGGCTTTCAGCAATTACCTTTAAGAAAGAGAAAATCATGGATGTTTATTTTAATGCAAATTTAACCACACACCCAACTTCAAAATACATTAGTTTCACACACAGAATTTATGCAGAAATACAAGACTTTTGAAGTCACTGACACTTTATCAGAGTCTCTTTGCTGAGATGGCCATCTCAGATTGTGATTTCTCTGTAAATTTTCCATTCTTGCATTTCACAATCCCTCCACTGCACTTTGCCAGTCCTTTTGTACAGGACAAAAGGGGAAGTTTTGTTTCACACAATCAGGTTTTCAATTGTTGCATTTCACAGTTTCACACTAACAATCAACCAAAATGCAAAACTGTGGAAGCTGTCTCTCTCCCTTGGATTAAAACTCACGATAAAGTACTTAAAGATCAGTAAGGTGATAACTTCTAAATAAACCAACTTCCTAGCTTTAATAGGTACAAATTTATATCTATGTTACAACTATGTCATACAGTACTAAACAATACACACATTTTTTTAATATGCTTGAATACACAAAGATCTAGTTCAGTAATTTCTTCTCCATAAAGATAATTCTCCACACACATATACACCCCGTGTACTTTACTAACCTTAAGTCTCACAAACAAATGAGCTTGTGCTAAAACCCAGAATGGTTCTCCCAGAAGTTCAATAATTGCAGAAAGACCAAATGCCACCACACCAGCCTGATAATGAGGAACCACAGAAGGATCAGGTACTTCAAGAAAGTGTAGCCAGACTAAGCCCAAGAAAATAGACCAAAACATACCAAATGGGACTCTGAAAAGTTAACGTAAAAAACAAATCAACAGAAATGTTACTTTAGCATAAAAAAAGAAATGTAGATTCAGATGTCACACATAGCCATAACTTTCAAAAAAAAAAAGGCCTCAAGGAATAAATTTCTTTAATTTCTACTTTTACTATACCAAGAATACATTTCTTTTTATTTTGTAATGAACATCTTTAAGGCACTCTCTACAAGACACAGAAAACATTTCCCCAACTTGTCTGTTTTCTACTCAAGCACATAACGTATTTGTTATCAAGTTAGGTCAACTATCTGCATTTCTTGTTCCCTAAGACTGAACAATTCTGGTCCCTGTCATACTGCAAACCCCTCATGGCCACTATTTTTATTGTCTGTGGTTACCAGGGATTAGGCAAGCAAGCTTTGGTGGATCTTGCTCTAACAGATAAAGATACCACCACTCAACTGCTGATCTCACCCTTCCAGAAATCACTGGTTCTCCAGAGAGCGACAGCAGAGCGAGCAGAAGAAAACGCATGCCTGCACCTCAGGTATGCCAGTTGACAATGCTCTACTGTAGCTCAGAGCCACTTCGATCAGTGACTAGCTAAGAAGTCAAACTAGGCACAGGAGTGCAGACGTGTATTACCTTCTGTTGACACTGCTTCAGGAACACGAAACTTCTAGCAGAGTGCAGAAAGTTTTACGTCATTGCAGCAGGATCTATTTGACCCTCCCATTATCAGATCCCTAGGGTATTTGACACCAAGCTCCTAAGATGTGTTTCAGATCCTTCAAGAAAGTTAATCTTCATTTTAAATTATGCTTCTCTACAAGGAAAAATTTAAAAAGAAAAGGTGCACACCATCATTGTTAACTCTACCATTTAATGCCTATTAATGGCTATCAAATAGCAGAAAACTGACTATAATACGGCTAAGAGAACAGATCTATCTAATGTATTTACAATATTACTGTTAAACCTATCCCTGAAAATGACAGTCCCTCTTCTTTATACCTGGATGCAGACAACCATGCATAACCCTGCAATTCCCGGGCCAGATCTACTTAACGCTGTGCAGTCTGAGGTAACATCAGTAGGGTGGTCCAATGGAAGACTGCTATTTTGTCATGCAGGGGTAGTTTTCCACCATACCACGCAGGTAAACTTACCTCCCAGCCCACCTAATTCCAGCTGCACAGCTGCTAGATCTGACAGAAGGGAAGTAGCAGAAAGATGTATCCAGGAACCAGAAGGGAAAAACACATCATAAAACCCACTAACATGCAATGTGCGATTACACTCTGGAAAGCTATCCACTTTTTGCTAGAAACAGCACTGCAGTTGAAACAAGTAGTTGCACTTACTCCCTGTTGCTTCATTCCAACCTTTTCACATTTCTCCTACCCAACACAAACATTTATGTTGCCATGCCATTAAACCATGTAAGGGCTCAGGACTTTGAAAAAAATTAGTTTGAAGGGGAAAAAAATATCTAAAGCAGCGTCATAAATGCACATCAAGTAATAAAAGAGCAAGACTGAGCAGGCACAGGAAGAAAAAAGAAAAGTCTAAGTATTTGTGCAACAGGATTTTCCTTTAACAGCTACAACATAAATAAAACTCCAGGGTAACAGACAGAGCAAACGGCTCCTGTTAACGCCTTCGGCCACGCACTTTCCCACGTGCTCCGAAAAGAGATCAAGTCCATAAATGCTAAAGCAACAGACTTGACCAGCTTCCTGCATCAGTGCCGAAACATGAATGCGGCTACTAAATGCTCAGTGCTGAAATAATAACCTCAGTAAATAAATACATGCTCTCATTTTGTGAGCTTTCAGATAAGAATTAGAAATAAGTTCCACAGAAGTAAATTTTTGAAGTTATCTTACGTCAGCCACAATAGATTAATTGTTTTGGTCCAGTTTCGCTTTGTACTTCCACTCAAGCAAGCTCTGCGAAATGCCTCCCTGGCAAGGAAGACAACTGTTGAATACAGCAGAGTTAGCCTAAAACGGGGGGAGGAAAAAAAGAACAGAAAACAGTTTCTTTACATACTCCTTCTGGAAACTTTTGCACAGAAGCATTGCTCACAGTTTTTACACAGGACTACCTGACAGAAAAACCTAATGGATACACAAAGAAAACACGGTGATGTGAGGTAAACTATCACCATAAAAGGAGGAGAAAGTGATTATTCAAATGGCAAAAATACTTCATGCATGCTATAAACAAAAAACGCAGTTGCAAAATTTATCACATAGCAACAGCGTATAATAAGCAGTTGTGTCTAGCTTTTCCACTGCAGGCCGACAGGTAGGCCAGGCCAGCAGTCCCTCTGTTTCAGGCCAAAGAACAACTCGGGAGACATTCAGCGACCGCACGCTGTACGCAACAGTAAATGAACCAGCGCTATAAAAGCATTATTACCGACACAGCCCCCAGCCCCGGCATTCCGCACCACACACGCTCTCCCAGAAGCCGCCTCACGCCGCAGCCCCGCTCCCGGGGCAGCCCCGCGGGCGGCGGGCTCAGGCGAGCCGCGCTCGGGATGGGGATGCGGGACGGGGGCTCCCAGGCCCGGCTGCTCTCCAGCCGCCTCCTCACCTCACGTTGACCACTCCGATGAGCTCCCTGGAGAGGTAGCGCAGAGTGAAGGCGTTCAGCCCGAAGGTGACCCCCCGGAACAGCACCTGCGAAGGAAGCCGCACGGGAAACACCTGCGGGCCCAGCGGGGCTGCGGCGGCTCCCGCCAGGCACCGCGGAGGAGGAGGAGGAGGAGGAGGAGAGGGGAGGCGGCCCGGGGCGGCCCCGCACCTGCAGCACGGCGCTGGAGGAGGCCAGCCGGGCGGTCTGGCTGAGCACGTCCTGCGAAGCCATCGCCTGCCCGCCCTGCCCCGCCGGCAGGAAATGGCGCCGTCGCGCCGCGATCTCGTCAGCGCGGGGCGGGACACGGGCGCGGAGCGGGACGCGGAGCTGGCAGCCCGCGGGGAGCGGGAGCTGCCGCTCTGCCCGTCCGGCCGCGCCCCGGGCAACGGGGTAGACCTGTCCGCTGTGCCGTGCTAGCGACTGTAGTTGTTCACTTTCAAAATAACTGGGCGCGCCAGCCGGCTCAAACTACCGTTCAGCGTCAGCTTTTTGCTTCGCAAGCAGGTATCCCACTAAAACAACCCCCAACACTGCACACTGGGTTACAACAAGATACCATGTTAAACAGCAGTTTCTGACAAGCGCTATTTTCCAGAGATTTCTGAAAAATGCCCATGCAAGTTTCACCAATTCCTTTCTAAACTGAGGGCAAACCCACCAGTCCCCTGACACTCGGAGAAAGACACCCACAGCTAAGGTAAAACACCCTCACTGCCAGAAGAACACACCTTACTTCATTCTGTGTTAAAAAAGAAAACCCAAACAATCAAACAAAAGAACCCTTCAAATAAAAAAGCCACAATTTAATTGTAACAGACTTGAATTTAATACTAAACTGACTTGAAGGCTTCCAAACAGTTAAGCCTTTAAACTCCGTATAAATCAGCACTGTAGTTCCAGACTATTTCAGATGATTATTTAAGCAGCAATACATTAAAAAAATTGTACCTTGGTGTGTTAACAGAACATTCCCTCCAAAAGCACAGCACTTCCAGCTCAGAAGTCACATTTTTCTTAGTAATGCTATGATGAAACTACAACTTCTGTCTAACAGCAGCTGTTCGGAGCAGCGGGGGGCAGGGGAGGAGGTACCCGAGCCCCTCCTGATTTCAGCTTCGTTATACAGCATCCTGAACAGCAACAGCTTAAACCTTAAGAGAAGCTAGGTAAGCAAAAAATTCTTCAAGCTCATGCAAGGAAGCCTTCTCTCCACCAATGCTGTCTTCTGCGTGACACACACACCCCTCCCCTGAGGCATTACAACCCACCGCTTTATTCTTTCCATCTTCACAGTAAAGTTCTCAGATTATTTTTTTTTTCCTTTGGTCATTTTTCCTGTTAACATTATTTAAGTAATCTGGAAATGATGTATAGATGTGGATGTATGTGGCAGCGGAGTATATCCTATGAATCCTTTTAAGTGTGATGCTAAGTGGGATGTTTAAGTGGGAACACCCAACCTGTAAAAACCTAACTGAAAGAGATAATTACCCCACTGTAAAGACAGGGAGATGGGGACAGAGAAAAGAAACTAATCTGTCTTTGTTAATTGTGGAGACAAGAAGAGATCTCAGAGATTTTGGGTTATAGAAGTGTATTCTAGCTAGAGCAACATCACCACCTCCTCTCTCCTTTAGGCCGTTTTTCAGTTCTCAAATGGAAAAGGCAATTTAAAATGTCCTAACTCGGGCTCTGAGGAGCTTTTCTTAGTGGCAGTAATGGTGACAGCGGAAATCGAAGGATGTGTAGTATGTTACAGCTTGTGCTGATGTCAGTAGGGGTAGTGGAAGCGTGGGGATTAAAAACCACGACAAATTACCAGATATGCTGCACAGAGGAACAAAAATGCAGCTGAGCTTGTAGCATGCAGCATCTACCAACACTCCAGCAAGGATTCATGTTATTCTCTCCCTATATACACAAACATTTTCATGATAAAATGTAGGGAACTTCAAGGAATAACGCAGGACAAATCAGTGTGCTAACTGGAGGCAATAGTCCAACCTTTTCAGGCATCTGCCATGGGCATCGCTGAGCGACAACTAGTGATGTTTTGTTGGACAGTTTGGCTTGTCACCTCATAAAGCTGAAACAGAAACAGCTGCAAGGCACAGGGCTGTGGAAAAAGAAGAGAAACAACTGTAACTTCAATGATTTTTAATAAGAACCATCTTTGGCACTTACACACTTTTGGCATTAATACTTCTAAGCCACTAGATGGCAAACGGCCTTTGGGGCAGCCAGACACCCCGGCTAGTCCCCTCGGCACATGCCTGAGGTTAGACTGGAAGTGAGTATTTTCACTCCAGGAGCATCTTTCACATTCTATGGCAGGTTATGTCAGAACAATAGTTAGAATAGGCCAACTCATTACAGTAACATGGCCAAGACAAGTCAAAAATCAGAGTAAGAGCAGTATTTCAAACTTATAAATTGACCTATCAGCTAACATGATTTTATTCGCAACTGTGCGTGAGCAGGCTTAACAACTGAGTTAGAGAAAATGCTTATTTTTTAGTAATGTATTTTGAGAATAGGTATAACTCCAAGGAGGACCAAGTTACTGAATGCCTGGCATACAGTGTCAAGAAAGCTTCATGAGAACGTGCAGTCAAAACAATTGCTCTCCAATTCCCACAGCAGGTGATGCCCACTTAGAGCATTCCTGCATCCTCCCACTGCAACATATACCCCTTTTGGTTGTCCTGAGGCACCTGCTTGTGGCACCATACCCTAAAATAGTTCACTTTCCTTAACAGCAAAGGAGGCAAGATTAACTACTACAAAGGTCTTCCAGGGGCTGGATGTTCCTCCAGCACAAAAGACACACTCCTTGGCTTGGGACAATGGGATAAATCCTTGTTATTATTAGAGGTATGCGGAACCTTGTTGTGGTTTAACACCAGCTGGCAACTAAGTACCACATAGCCACTTGCTCACTCCCCATGGAATGGGGAAGAGAATTGGGAAAAACTGTAGAACTCGAAGGTTGAGATAAGAACAATCTGACAATTGAAATAAGATTTAAACATATAACAATAGTAGTAATAATAATGAAAAGGAGACAGAAGGGGAGAGCAATAAAATCCAAAGGGAAAAGAGAAAAAAAAAAACCAACAAAAATACCCCAAGTGATGCACAACACAGTTGATCACCACCTGCTGAATGATGCCTAACTGGTCCCCAAGTACTGATCAACAGGCCCTGGCCAACCGCCAACCAACCACCCCCACCCTCCCCCAGTTTATATACTGAGCATGATATCCTATAGTATGGCATGTCCCTTCGGCTAGTTTGGGTCAGCTGTCCTGGCTGTGTCCCCTCCTAGTTTCTTGTGCCCCTCCAGCCTTCTCTCTAGCAGGGCCCAAGAAACCAAAAAGTCCTTGACTTAGTATAAACATGACCCAGCAACAACTAAAAACATCAGTGTCCTATCAACATATTTCTCCTAAACAAGGCATTGTACCAGCTACTGAGAAGAATAAAAAACGCTGTCCCAGCTGAAACCAGGACAAACTTCTGTGGCAGAGAGAACCTCTTCAACCTACTCCAAAGCTGAACTAGTCCGAAAAGGCCAGACAGCCGTATATACAGACCTTTGAGTGAGTTGGGACTGTTCCTTCAGGCTTTCGAAACAAAAAATCTTCATGTTTCAATATCTCAGTAGTTGTGTTCCACTTGAGTTAACTGTATTTCATTACCCCATTAACAAAGTACTTCAAGATGAAAGGTGGACATTTACTTCAAATCACAACCTTTGCATAAATTGATAGTCAGAAAATTTAAAACCTGTTAAGGGCAATTAAAGACCTTCCATAGTATCACCTCACTCAGAGGGGAAATCTGCTTCAGGTAAAACATTACAGCTACTTTCCTTCAAGACAAAAATTCCCAAATTAATGACAAAGTGAGATTGGGAAGCAGGAATCTATTAAATCAGCCGCGAGACCTTGCAACAAGCCTGATCAGTTGTGACTTCTCAGATGTTCTAAAACAAAGATCTCATTGCAGAACCAAACTCAATCCATATAAAGGATCAGTAGCAAATTTGCATGTTATTACTCCAAATAAATACTGCACTTGAAAGTTTTTAATATATCTTAATATCTTCATTTTATTTTTGTGGGTTTCCTTTTCCTTAAAGGTCCCTTGAGGAACTGGGTTTGAAAACCAACTGTGCTATGAAATCATATGCAAAGTTCTCTGCCGCTGCCTGATACCTCCTAGAATAGTGCATGATGTAACACAAAATGACGGACTAGGCTGTGCGCTAAAGACTGTAGATTTCTGCAGCTGCTGAAAAAGCTTTTCGCTTTGCAGTCAGGACTGATTTAAGAAACAAAGAAAACAAATACTCAAAAACTCTGGTGCTGGCTGAGCAACCTTTCCCCTCGATGGCACCCTGTCCAGTTGATTCAGTCCACAGAGACCAGGCAGGATTCCTGACACCCATAGGGAGCAGCCAAATGCTGCTGCTCATGCGCTCAAGCTCTGCTCGGTGCCTCTGCAGCTGGATGGAGAGGCTCTGAGGGCAGCAGGCCCGCCCAACAGCATGGACTGCATTAAAAGATGGATACGCATTCCTCTTCCCATCCCTCTGGCCTGCAGCATGATGCTGTCCCACGGCTGGACATGTGGTTTCTAGTAAAGGAGATGAGTGGGTACAGTATGGGTTTTGCAGAGCTCACTTGTCACAATATCATGCTTTCTAGGGAGCATGATGCTTAACAGAACTGCTCAGCCTCTGCTACAGTCCACACTCTGCCATTTCATTAACGAGGACAAACTATTCCTGGGGTCACAAAAGATTGTTTTCTTTATACTGCTTAGAAGAATTGTGCCAGCACAAGGCAAATTATGTTGTCTGGTTTTAATTTTTTTTGTTTCTTTTTCAAAAATTATGCATAGAAGAGATCTGTCTCTCTGGTCCTGATCATATAAAGCTTGTTCCTTTACAGAAATAACTAGGTTGGGGTCAAAGCAAAGAGTCACATGGAGACTTACCAGACTGCGCACTGTATCTCGTTACGCTTTCTTCCCTCGTCTGAGCACCCCTCTCAGATCACTGACGTATCTGGGCCTGAGGATGTAAAAATTCCAATTCAGTACAGAACTGCAGGAAGCAAAAGGAGGGATTAACAGGCCATTTACCACCAAAGGACACACAAGGATTTTACTGCTGTGCCAGTTTCTCTTCCTTCCAACCAAAGTGACCCCAGAGGGCTTTTTAGATTAGTTTCCTCAGGCCTTGTGGGCTGAGTTAATCTCTCTGGG
This sequence comes from Falco biarmicus, assembly GCF_023638135.1. Lineage (NCBI taxonomy): Eukaryota > Metazoa > Chordata > Aves > Falconiformes > Falconidae > Falco > Falco biarmicus. The sequence continues at coordinate 107,137,357 of NC_079291.1, forward strand.
CATGTTAAATGGTTAAGCAAAAATTTGCATTTTTTTTTCTGGCTGCATTATTAGTCCAGTAAGGATTTAATTTACATCATTTCTTTGGGATGGAGGAAAAAAGAGGCTTTCTGAAGAATGCAGAGGAGTGTTTTTTTCTGTGATACGCAATATTTGAAAAATACAATCTCTTGCCTTTCCAGAGTAGCCTTTGACTTTGTAGTGTTAGCAATAATTTTGCCTCACACATCTTCACAGTGCACTGGCCTTTAATGCACTGTTTATATGTAGTTCGATCAGCTGGTTTTGCTGCCTTATCAATTTGCTGCCTTTCAAATTAAACTTTTATTTATTGAAAGATCTTATGTATTAAGTATATGGAAGACTGAAACTTCCTTAAATGTAAAATGTAATGTAAATAAGCATTCAACTCAAAGGAAAAGCAAAAAAAATGCAGCAAATATACAAGTCAAATAGTAAAGTATTAAGGATGGAGTAGTGCTAAGTTTTCAAAAAAGTGTCAAATTATTACACTGCATAATTTGCAGTATATTAAGAAACAGCGTATATTGATTAGAAGAGCAAAAACTAGTGTCCTGCACAATGCTGTCTGCTTCCAGTAAGCTTTACACTTCCCTTGTTTGCTTTGCAATTTTTAAATCTGTGAGCTAAAGCCCCCAAGTTATTTAATCTGGGAGAATTAATAAATTACAGTAGGTTTCCCACTGGAACTGGCAAGCTCCTTGCTTGCAGTTCTTGCGAAATTTGCACATTCCTTAAACATGTACAGAATCGATTCTGCATAACCTTTACTGTCCTGTGTATTCTAAATACTAAAGTATTTCCTTTGCATGTATTTATATATGTTCAACTGAAGATGGTGTCTGCCATGCCTTCCTCAAGGTTAGAAATTCCCACCCTTTTCACTATGAATTGCTTAACAGTCCCTGCCCTACCTCTCTCAACTGCTCAGGAAACTTTGTATCAGCCCCTCACTTTGAGAACTGAATAAACAATTTATCTAATCACTGTGTGCTTTGGAAGCCTATCAATATATAAAACGAGGAAACTATAATAGAAGATCTCTCTGTCTCTGTGGAAAGTTTATGGTGTCAGCAATAATCACAAATAAGAAGTTCTCTTGCGGATTGTTTACCTTGTAAAATATTAACTGCCTTAATTTATTGTTCATGTCAGATACATGCAATTTCAACTATCACTACGATGAGTACTGTTTCTGGATGGTAGTACATCTCAAATCCTAACCTACAAAACTGAATTATAAAGGTGGCGATGAGTAGGTGCTGAAGCAACACACACGTTTTTTCCTCCTTCCTATGCATTCTGTAAGATTAACCCTACAGTTATACTTGCTGCTGCAGGTTTGATGTTGACTAACACATTACTAGTGAACATACAGAAGTGTTTTTTAGAGCATAAGAGCCATAGTTAAAGAAATATATTTTGCAGCTGTGAGCAGTTGCACTTGAAAAATCTCAACTAGCTAGTACTTGGTATCTTCGCACTAAAGAATCACTCTACAAGCTCCAAGCTACTTCCCTTGGTGAAAAAATGTATTTGAAAGACACAGAGGTGCTGAAAGCCTGCAAAAGAGACTTCTACTTGCTATAGAAACACATATGTTCACAAACAGTATTTGCTTTAATAGTCATATAGTAATAAGGCTCTGTTCATTAGAACAGTTCACAGCTGATGAGTACTCTAAAGAATGATCCTCCTATCTTTTAGAATTAAGAAGTGTTACTAAACTTGCTTTGACCTCAGCATGACTTGTTTGCACACTGAATGGCCTTAAGCCTTTTAAAATCAACAGTGACAATAACTCAATGAATGCTGTAAAATACACAGAATGGAAGGACTCAACTGGCAAGTGCTTCTGAAACACACATTAGAGGAGTTCAGTTTCTGAAAGTGAACCGAATACAAGATATTCCTGTAAAATATTCCAGTTTCTCTTTCCATTTTCTTCTTTGAGCCACCTGGAGGCTTACTTTTCAAGTCAATGGAGATATGCAGGAGTTATACTTACTCCTGACAAAATGGAGTATTTTTCCTCCTTTCAGTAATTCAGCATCTAATAGGAGAAGAGTAACTTAATGGAATGCCTCATAAAGACTGAGAATGAAGAATCTGTGAGTCACTATACACTTCAAAATTACGTCTGTACGATATTATGTAATATTGGGCGTGATCACCTGTAGAACAGAATGAGTCAGATATCTCTTCATGTCATTCATTTCCATCTCTCTTGAGAGCTGACTTCCATTCTTCACAGAAATAACCCCTCTGAGCAAGGCAGCAATCAGTCTGACAAATTGACAGAATAAAAATATCTCCATCCCCCTTTATGGGACCTCCTCTGGCATTCGTGACAGTTACAGCTAAATGAAGTACGTTTTTTTGACTCCTCTTATTCTTTAGTGGTAAGCAAGGAATCTTTTAAATAAAAGAATCCCAGCATATGTTTATGTATCCAGTTTCAGAAATTCCCACATTATCCTGCAACAGTTAAACTTCACTTTCAATACAAAAAACTGAAATCCAATTAGAAAAAAAAAACCTCACTAGCAATACAAGAAGCACAACTTAACACTGTGCCCCACAGACACCTCTCAACTACCAATAAGGGAAAAGGAGAGCTCCCAAAAAGGCCTATTTGCCTTTTAGTGGGAGGTCACCTAAAACCAACTTTTCAATATATGGGAACAATACTGAAAGTCAAAATAATCTCTGCCTCTAATCCAGATGTCCATATAGTCAAGTTACTGAACTTCACTGCCTTCATTTGAATTGAATACATGACTTCAGTGCACGTTTTGCTTTTCAAACAAAAGTACAATTACTCCCTCCTAGCTCAAGGAGGCCCAAGGGCATAAGAGATCTCACCTTGACAAGTCCTGCTGTCCTCAGTTCATTAGGAATAAGACTCTGCTCCCCAAATTCAGCTTCACTGCCATCCTAGCTGGCTCAGTCTGCAGACTTGCATGGATCAAACACACACAGGATGGCTTAGGTCTAAGGACACCAGCTGTCCCCAAACATCACTGTTCTGGTGGAGGACAAATAGAAAAGACAAGTGAAATTAGTCGTCACACGAGACACCTTTCTGCAAGTCTTCAGACACAAGATCCTGCGTCGTGCTAACAATGTTAGGGGATTTCCCCAACCTTGTCCCTTAAGAAGATTGTAAAGTAGAACTTCCCTCTTGCCTCTCTACTAAATAAGCTGTTGTGTTATATTTTCTCTTAAAGACATAATCCTCTCAGCCTTGCCAATCATTCTAAGTTTGTGTGCTAAGCAGTCAAATAGAAAGAAATACTTCCCTCTGTTCAGCCAAGTTGTAACCGTATTACAATTGAACCACAATGTGTCAACACTTTGTCTTAGTTTGGAGGGAAAAAAAAGAGAGAGATTAACACATCTACTCTCACTACTAAGATTTAGTTGGAAAGGGCTGATTGTTTGGGGTTTTTTTTAAGCAACAAGTATATTGGGCTAAATTCACGATTGGAATAAACCTCTAAAGATAACAGCAGCAATCAACTGTTGCCTCAGCTGGGCTATGCATTTTTGCTTCCTCTCTCTCTTTGCAGGTTCATGGTTTGTTGCAGAGAATAAAAATTTGCCTGTTAGAACAGAAGATGCTGCTGTCTATTAATGCAGTCCAGAACATGCCTACATCCTGGTGAAAAGTACCAAGACACTCAGACAAATTATTAGGCAGTTTACTCATATGGGAGGTATATCTTCAACATGATGAGGAAGGCACTCCAGACATATTTAATGGGCTGTGTTTATTTCCCCTGATAATCATATGAGAACCGCATGGGCATCTTGATGCTGGTATCTTTATATTCTCTATACTTCTTACATTCCTAAGAATTTATGCTATGAAAAGACCTATGTATCCTATCAGATATTCCATTTTACCAGAAAGTCTGCATCCCTACCAAGAGTCCTAGTTTGACTTGTTACCCAGTGGAAGAGAAGTTGAAACTGAACACAGTCAATTCTATAAGCCATAAGAATATAAAAACCCATAAGAAAGCAAAAGTAACCCAATCAAAACAAAAACAGGCCTCCTCAGGTTTAGCTAAGCTCAAAATCCTTGAGTAAATTTATTGTCCTTGCTAAAAGGGAGAAACTCTGGATGAGCAGCGGACAGAACTGCTATACCGTGGTGATCCAAGGTGCTGGATATCCCTCTCTCAAACACTGGGCTTCACACACAGCAACATACATGCCTGGTAAGGAAAGCCATACCCTGGCTCTCACAGTCTGCCACTGCATCTTTTACTGTTACTTGCATCAGATAAATACCACGAAATGCAAGAAATTTCATCTTCCTGACTTTATAAACATTATGTTAGAAAGCTAAAGGCACAGCATAGAACACACTAGAGATCTGGAACCATAATCTGTTACTATTACCTTTACTCAGTACTCTGCAGCTTGCAGGTCATGGTACCACAGTTTTTCATAACGAGATGTCAAAAAAGCACTGTGTACTTCACCATGCATTTTTAGATCCCCATGTCCACCCTACCTAAACATAAATTTAAAATTCCTTTCTTAGAAACCAATAATATCAGAGGCTTATTGTAAGAGATGTCACAAGAGTCGTCCAAGGTTTTCATTTATGGTAGGATACTCCCACTCACATCCTGAAGAATGTGGAGAGGTTCAAACAAAAGGAGCTGACCACATGTCTGAGACTAAACCAGCAATGCATATCATCACCTACCCACACCATACTCCTAACATTTAATGTCTGTTATGAAACAAGATCCTTTCCATCTGCATGCAAAATTACTATTATGTTATCAGTCTTGCTAAGAGTTCGATAAGAAAAGCAGGAAATTGTTCGTGGCAAACTGACTCTTGAAATCCTTTCCCTCACAGACACACAGAGAACCTTGCCACATTCCTATGGAAACATTTAGGAATAGATGTCCCTTCTGACTGTTCCACTGACACTGTATCCTCAGACTTTGACTTTAATCACTTCATCCCCTCTCAGATACCAAATCCTACTAGGCTTTGTTCTGTAATGTTGTTGCTAATGTTTTCAAATGCTATACACAGGTTTACTGCAGCCTGGGAAAGTGCTAGTCAGGAAATTATGTAAGAAATTAGCCTTATTTTGTTACTGCCATTCTGGCAGTTTTCCACACAGTTATATCACTAATTGCATGTGATTATCGTCAAAGTGAGCTCTTTTAACCATGATACTAAACAGTATAACTAATTCTGTTATACAGATACAGAATACAAAATTTGCAACAATATAGGCCCAAAATCTGAGGTGCCTTGGTAATCCATCATGACAGAAAGTAAACAATCCTTTTTGTTACTTAAATCTTGATTTTTCACCAGTCTATTCAAAATTGCTTTTGTCCTTGCATATTGTTTTTTCAAACTTGCTTTTATTTATTCAAAAGAACATTTACATTAGCAAGATGAAATCTGTTGAGTATGATTTAAATAAATGGGCAATTTAAAAATATTTTTATATTTTTCTACCTCCCCTGGACCGCTCAAGAAGAACGGTCTGCTTCTTAAAGACCATCATCAGTTGTGACTGCTAGTTCCAGACTTGTAAAATTCCTTCTCTTTATGAATGAACCTGTTTGCTTTGAAGTGCCATTTACTGGTTTGCTTCCCTAGTGGACATTACATAGTCTTTCCTGTACCAAAAGAAGTGAAGCAGTTTGCAGAAGTTACAGGCTGTGAAAACTGAAATCTACACCGGTGGAATTGTTTCTGAATAGTTATGTAATAAGAATTGTAAATTTGACAACGGAGAACACTGCCAAAGTGGCAGAAGCTGTTAAAAACCCAAAATTTTGTTCTAAGTATATTTCTAAAATCACAGGCTGTTTCCTTTTTTTTTTGTAGCCGACACACACATGAAGATTTGGGGGGGGTGGGGGGGTGGGGGGGGTGGGGGGTGTCAAACTCATTCATTTTACTTGCTTTTTCACAATCCAGACTTAGGTTCAGCCACTTTTCACCTTTGAGACAAAATCCTTGCATCATTGAAGAGAGAGAACGCTAAATCATTCATTTAAAGGTAAATCAAATTTGATCACCTTAGTAATGTAGAAACATGTAAAGAGGGTTACAGCTGGGTAGTGCAGTAGAAGACAGAAAGGCTCAAAATGTAGCTAAGAAAACAGTAAGCTTGCTCTTTGCTAATACCATCATCACTGCTTTTGTTCAAATGCAAACAAAGTAACAAGCACAGCTGTGGAAAAAACAAGCCCTATCCTAATAGTGGGGCACAGGCTACTCATGCATGGCTACTCTTCCACTGGTAAAGGGAAGTGCTCGTTACTCTTACACTTTTTGTTTCAAAACTGTAAAGGAGATACTTCTCAATATACAGTAAAACAAAAACAAAAAAAAGAATAAAGTTACTTCAAAAGTGACTGTGGAAATGGACAACAGAAGAATGTTTAATACTTCATTATATTGCAAAAGGAGGAAGATTTTGAAAGCAAGTGAGACTTATTGCATCAATCATTTTTTAAAGAATGACGATTCTATATTTAGAAAAGAAGTCAGACACTGGATTTCACAACCATATGTGGAAAACATTAAAGGGAAAACTAGATGGGATTGCCAAGGCAGTATGGGGCCAAGAACTGCTATTTTTTTAAACCCACCAGTAACACTGGTGGGGGCCAGGGAAGTTTCACACAACTCTCCTCTACAACTATTGCTGCAGTAAATTTGCCTAGCAATATGCAAAAACTGGCAGCACTGGACTGCTACAGAGACTGAATTACGCTGACAGCACCAGAACTAGTTGGGCAATTTTGGGACAGTTCCCAGTGTTACTGCCCAATCTCTGCTGGTTTGTGAGTAAATAGGAAATTTCAGTCTAATTACTCCAGTGCACTTTGTGAGATGAATAGACAATAGATGAAACAGCAAGACTTCCCAATCTTCCCTTGGTAGTGCAGGAGAGGATTTTTACAGTCATTAAGCAGTGCATGTTAGCCAGAATTTTACTGCAAACAGTAGAAAATTTGTGACTATATTGTCAACATAGATAACAATGAATAGCATTAATGTGCACTGTTATCACTTTCTTCTGCGTGTGTACCAAAAATAGCAAAATCTTGCTCATAGCTCTCAAAATATTACTTCATTATTAGTTCCTCCCTTTTTGAGAAAAGATTATACCTAGTGAAAATCTGTACACCTTAAGAAAGCCAAATGTTCTTTTTTGAGCCCATTCAGTTCTGCCAAAAGGCATATAGTCATGTTGGCACTTTATCCAATCCTCTGCACATTCAGGGCATCACATCAATATTGATTAAATGTCAGAATGCTCAAGGAAGACAAGCAAATAGAAGCATGACAGTCAAATGCTACAAACGGCACTGTATTCAATCAGGTCATCTTACTGTTATCTTATGATTGCTTTTCCCTAGTATTTTCAGCCTGTAACTTAAGCTGCTTTTTCTCTGTAAGCATATAATGCAGTATATCTCTGCATAACCAAGTACAAGTTGCAAAATGATGAATCATGTGGGGTGGGGGGGAATGAAGCAGACCATTTCTTTGTAAGATTAAGAAACATCTTGGGATTTTTTGTGAAAACTACGCCATTAAAAATTCCTAAACTTCCTTTTCATCCCAATGTTTCCCAGATACTTTGTCCTTCACAAAAATGTATTTGCCCCTGGGGAAAACACAGTATTTCCACTGGTCAAACACTACATCTTGGCAGGGCAGAAGAGGAAATAAAGCATATTTAACTAAGTGAAACTGTAAGTTGCATTTAGATACGGAAATAGTGTAGAGAGCCTAAGAGTGAATGGCTTCCTCTTAAAAAAACACGGCATAGAGGTTTTAAGAGCCACAGCTTGTCAGCTGTCTTTCTTGTTGTCACTGAAGGAGCATGCTGGCTCCTTAAAAGGATGTCTGCGTGATGCTTCCATTCTCTTAGGCAAAATATGAGAGGGGTCAAATGACTCATTATGGATCAAGACCTCACAGGACCTGCTAATGCTGCGTCCCCAAGCAAAGGGTGAGCACATGTAGAACTTCTCACAATACTCCCATGGGAACACATGTTCTGAAGGCATCAAGAGGAAATTGGGAAGACTGAAACCTGGCACCCTGGGAAACAGACTGAAAAGGGTTAGACACTGAAAGGACAAAATATATAGTTTTAGTTTACTGTTTTGCCTTCTCGGCAAAACAGCAATCACAAGTCCAGAACTAAAAGCAGTTCTGGTAGTAAGTCATACTCCCACTACCGGGAATGAGGATGCTGTTACTTAGCAATTCATGTTCATACACTGTTGAAGAAATGGGGGACAAATCTGCACATATCAGCACACCAACGGAGATTTCACAATTAGTATTTTTATATTATTCTTCTCAAAATCAGCCAGGACAGTCACATTTCCAGGATGACAGCTGTCTTGACTGACTGATTTTTTGACTCACTACCCATGCAGTGACTCTTTAGCTCCTTTCTGTCACATTACAAAACTGTAAGCATTAGAGATCTTGTGTACACCTGCACGGAGAGAAGTACTTCCCATTTACTTAAGACATAGCAATACAGGATGTACTCTAAATCAGTCCCTACATCATGTATTATTTAATCACTTCTGAAGGCACTGGCTTTAAGAGATTACATACTATGCTTCTATACCTATATAACCATGGCATTTATCTGAGTACTGGACTTTGTTCTAGACTCTGTTGCTTGCCAGCTGTTATTCTGGAATAGATAATGTAAATAATTAACAGGCAGCACATTCTTCCAGCTGCTAATTCTGTAAAATAATTTCTCAGAAGTTACCCCAAAATTAATTTAACACTTATTATTAAGTATTTGATAATAATGTGTGGTAAAAGACCTGTAAAAAAAGACTGTAACAGAACGAACAATGCGCAGGAAGTACTGATTTTTATCTTGCTGGCTTTCTGCCTCTATTTTCATCAAATTCTTCAGGCGTGATGACAGTAGATTAAAAAGCTTTTTTTGCATGCAGACAGTACTTTTCTAGCACTCCTTCCTGCACTTCTATCACATCTCTGTTAATAGCGATATGTTTTTATTAGTGATGGGGCATCAGTAGCTACTGCCACAAGCTGAGTCACATTCAGGTGTGCACTGCTGTTCAGTGCTGTTCACTCCTACAGCTAGCCACACAGGCTGGCTGTTCCACACAGAAGATGTCCACATCTGGTGAGGCAAACCAAAGAGACAGTCATCAGTATGCTCAGATCCATTCCTTGTACACAGAGTATTTTTATGAGCCACCACATATTTCAGAGGTGGAATCCACAAGGTTTTAATTTTACACTTAGTTATCAGAACTAGTGGCCCCTTCCCTGAGGTGTTCTCAGACCTGAGAGCTGCAGAAAAGCCCGCTGTAACTGCTCACAATGGAATAAAAGCTGTTCTAGCCTTTCTAAGAGCAAATTACTTCAGGCAGGCTTCTGAGCAGATACCGATACCGGTAATGTTGCTGGTACAGACACAAACTTACCCATGTCTAGAAAAACAAACCTCCCACAAATATTTTATCAGCCATCAGGCACTTTGCAAGGATCTGCATCTCATCACTTGCAGCTTGGCCAGGATCTAGAATTAGTGAATCCAAGTTAATAAAGGCTCACTACTTAGTAAAGAATTCAATTCACAATTAAATCTACACTTCTAAAATGGGAGTTTAAAATTAGCATGTCTGTAGGTTTTTTTAAGCTAAAGTACCCAGAAGTTGTAGTATATATGGACTGAAGCACGTTCTAGTAACTTATGCAATTAACAAAAATACAAAGTTCTTTAAAAAGTTAAAACTGCAGCCCCATATACTGTCTCAAACTTTGCCCAGCCACCCAAGCAATCGTGTTCACCCTGATAATAGCTGTGAACTTCAACTTTAAAAACATTAAACTGATACTACTCAAGTGACATACTATGTTGAATTTGTTGAGCGAACAGTTAGGCTCCTGCTATTTGAAGTCTTCACCAAAAACCCTCTAAGTTTGCTTTAATGTCACTATTGACACATTGACGAAGCAAAAAATACCCATTACTCTGTAAGAGTTAAGTGTTGTGGATACAGCAGGTCTTAAGAGCTGAAGGCATTCATTACTGGGACGCAATTCCTGGAAAAGCTTCAGGAAGCCCTTTCATTAACAGTGTTAAATCAGTAGGTATCATAACTTTTCAGTTACACAGTTATTGAGCTGTTTTTTCAGTACCTGCAGAGACTTCAAATACATGGAAAATTCGGTAAACCTGAACTATCAATTCTGACTATTGTAAGGTTACTAGATTATATTTTGCTTGTACGGGAACACATGCATTGTGTTCTCAGTATTTGCAATATTGCTGCAAAGCCAATCTGGAGACTGTATTGACCTCTGCTGACGTTCAACACTGTATGGTAGTATATATAAAGGTACTGTTCTGGGGCAATTCTTAAAGATGAAGTAACTCTTGTCTGAACTTGACATATTAGATGGTAGCCAAGCCAGCAGCCTGAAAATTTAAGTAGGTACCAGTTAAACTCACTTTCCTCTTGGATGACCTCTCATTTCTAGTCGGAAGAATCCCAGATGAAAACGCAGCTCTAGGTTCAGAAAATTTCTTTTCTTCAGAAACTGCATTTTTATCATAATGCCACTACCATGGATCTGCTGAAAATTGTAAAATTTATAGTTCTTTTCTAAACAGAAGCTGGTGGGTGGGAACAATACGAGTCCTTCAGCATGACTGGCACTCTATTGATGGAGATAAAAACCCCAAAAAACTCCTTCCATGAAACAAACAGGCCTACCTTGACACAGAAAGAAGCAGTAATATTCGCACACAATTAAACAGAATCTCAGTCCACAGCCATCAGTGTCTTTTCAAAGATGTTCCAATTAATCAAACTGTTTAACCAAGAGTGTTTTAAGTGCCTCTACTACAACATCTAAGTGCCTTTACTATGGTCTTGTAATGTGATTAATTTTAAACTGTGACTGGATAGAAGGTTGACTGTGTTGATAATCCAGTTATGTCTGGGAATTACTGTGTACCAGTTGATTGGATTAAGACATGAACACAGAATTAGGTACCACTTGCCACAGTTACATCATTGTAGGCTTGTGTTTGTGTCATGGGGTTTGCTGTAACAGACGATGCAGACAGATTCTGAAGAGACTGATGATTCAGGCAAGAGCATTCCTTTGCTGTTTAGGTTAATCTGTGAATAAGCAAAGCAGGAGTTTATGGGAGAGGCATTATATTCTCTTGGATTAACAAAGAGAAACAAGCTGGCTTAATAAAAACACAAGTCTCACTTTCAAAATTTTGTCCCACTTTATCATCACTGGAACAACCAAAGTAAGTCACACCATCAGAAATATTTCTTTTTCTACTGTAAATATACAAAATAAGCTGTGCATGTGTGGGGTATACTTTCACCAGCCATAGCTATACTGTCATGGCTTAAGAGTGCATCAAAACAAAAGCAGCACAAGGATGTAATTTTGCATGGTATTACCCATGCACACTACCAGACATAGCATTTGCGGGTTTTACAATTAAATAAACCCTAGGTAAACATCTAGACTGCTTCTCTAACCTTACCCTTCTGTCTCTCAATAAAAATTGCAACTGCTCTGTAAAATTTAGAGTGAGAAAATTATATGCATTTATTATTGTCTTTTTTAAAGACATACCTTTTGGTGGCAGGACAGATATTTGCAGCTAATTTGCTTCACATCACTGTGCATTTTTCAGAGGTCTCTCCCAAGCATTTTGAGAGTGATTCAGCAGTAATTCCAAAGCAATTCTCAGAAATTCTTTACCGTGTATGGACATCGAAATTTCTCCCCCCGCCTCCTCTTATTTTTTCTCAGCATGCTCTGCGACTTACCAAATGAGTATAAGATTTCTGCTGCAACTTGAAAATGGACTGTTTGTTAGGTTTGTAAATGTCATTTCACTTTGGGTTTAGTAGTTCACCATTCAGGAGGAAATACTACTTACTGGTTAGAGAGATAGCTGTGAGTCAAGGCACCAGGCTTGATTCCCAGTGGAGTTCAAGACCTGTGAATTCAAGCACTCATCTGCATTTTAAGTATTTTCCATTATAAATGGAAAAGTGTACTGTATACATATGCAAAAATAAACTATTTAACAGCAAAACCTTTGGAGACTCGCTGTGAAATACTGAGAACTGAGTTACGCTTCTAACCTATAAAACATTCATAAATATGCATGGGATTGTTTTGCAAAAGGAAATAATAGTTGCTGAAATGAAAGGGCACATAGCTCTTATAACTTCCCTGATTGATGAATATAAGATACAATTTTATTTTAAGCAAATTATAAAATGCCCATTTACTAAATTATGAATTAGTGAAATTCTCACATACTTTGTACATTGGTGTTAAATAGTTTAAGACAACACAGGATATACTTGTAACCAACCTCCAGTCCTGGTATTTCTACAAGATATATGAAAGCTGACCAAAATAAGTCAGTTATATGAAAATATATTATATACAAATATAAATAAAATATAATATTAAAAAAATCAATAAAGTTATTACAGACTTTAAAAAAACCCAACAAACACCTTGTGGTTGTTACTCTCAGAAGACTGATTTTTAAAAAATTAAACCATGGAATACCATGCTTGGTTCTGTGAAAGGACCACTTCTGCCCATTCATTACCTGGGTAATGGTACTTCTGTCTTGAGATGTGTTTGGGTTAATGCCTCAAGCAGCATTTTTACAAGCAACAGTTATGAATTCTAGTTGCAGTGACCCATACACAATACAGAACAAGCAGAAAAAAAACCATGTTTCTCTAAGTCACTGACCTCCCTGGATCCAGACAGAGGCAGAAAATTAACCTTAAGATATCCTTAAGGACTATAAGAATCAAAAGAAGACATAAACCACGGATACTATTAAATGCTAGGCTTTGGGACTGGGCATTGACTTTTACTGTCAAACTGTATTACTGCTGCAGGCACAAGATTCACTACAGACTTCTGTATTGATTTTGTTGAACAGCAATCAAGAGTTCAGTATTTAATGGCATGCAGCTCAAACCGAAGCTTACTGCACAGAGGTTTTAATCAATTAAATCTTCCTATTACATATTCTCATTTACTCTGTGTAAGTGCCTTGCATAAAAACATAAAAGAATGATAATGTCATTTTGTTATCATTAATACTCCATGAAATTCCCTTTACTCATTAATTTAGTAAGATTTATAGATCTTCAGTGTGCAAGGCTTTAGAAGCAGTCTAAAAATTCTGTCACAGATTTTCTGCATGACTTCTCATCTTTGCAACTTGGAATTACATAGCTGTAATGAATGACAAATTGAAGCGTCGGAGAGAATAATTTCTTCAGTTACACAGCACCCTGACAGTCAACTTGACCTTATTACATGGGGCCTAATTAAGATTCCTTTGCCATACAGATTTTAAATGACCACTATTGATCACAGCTACAGCACTGAAGATAATAAACCCTTTCTCCAACACAAATGAAGTATACTTTATCTTTGGCAGAGATAGTGAAATCACCAAAATAAATCCACCATAAAGCTGAAAACCCACTAACAATTACAGACTTTTCTGTATATACACTCTTCAAATTGTGCATGAATGCTCTTCAACATGTAATTACATGTACAGAAATTCATTCTGGTTTTACCTTTGCAACCTCTTCACGATGATGACTTCTGATAGAGACAATTTGTTACTACCATAAGACCAAAGTAATGAAAACCTAAATAAGTGTTCATACACTTGCTCAATCCCTTGCAAAAGTAAAGAGAGATATAAAGTATAATTATGTAGAGTGTTAGGTTTGAAGGAGACATTTAAATATTAAGAATTACAGTTGATAATACGAAACGGGAAGAACTATTGAAATCCATTTGTGTGAAAAGCAAGCTGAGATCCTGCAAGATAATCTCATATCACAAGATATGAGATTATTTCTCACAAATAATATCAAGCAAAATAAAATAAATCATTACATACTTGAAATGTGAAAAGGAAAGAAAGCAAAGAGACTAAGGCTTGCAGGCAATAGATGACGGTTGTAAACGTGAAGTGACAGCATAGTCTGAAAGAATTTAGATACATAGCTAAAAGGCAGACAGTACTACAACAGCAAAGTCATATCCCTTGATACAAAGTGAAAAGTATGAAAATTAGCTAAGTAGATTAGGTGTAAATAGCTTTTCACATCTTCTTATTAAAAGGGCAACTGGGATCATGTTACAAATGCAGCTGCTGATAAAAAACAACGAGTAGACTGTCTCAGATCAGCCAGTCTGAATGTTAGCACATGGATGAGATAGAGTTTTGATTGCATAACAGAAATTATTGGGGGCGGGGAGGGAGATGACTAGAAGAGAATGAAATTGGAACAAATGACCATTAAAAAAAAAAGCAAGAATGATCTTGTCCCTTAAGTCTGCAACCTCTGAAGAATTACAAATGTGAATAATAAATAGTAACGAGCTCCCTGAAAGAGCTAAGTGATAAACACTTTTTGATGCTGAGAAAACTAGGAAACAAACTAAGCAGATGTAATACGTTTTCTACTTAAAAATTCAAACCTGTTGTCCAACACTGTTGAAACTGTTTAGCTCTTTCTCCTCCCAGAAGAATGTTCTGACAATATATATCATGAAATATTCTTTGAAATCACAGGTGGTGGAGATATGAAGCAAAACAGAGTAAGCTTATCAGAGAAGTGATAATTGGCCATGGTACTGAGGCAAACTCCCACTCAATGTTGTGTGTTAACTACCAGAAATTATCACCTCTGTAAACAAAGTTTCAAGTTTTAATAAAATACACATTCTGTTGTTTTACTGTGCTGAAATTACTGTGAATGGAGTTAAAGCAGGAAAAACTATTACCAAGAAATTATATCTGCAAAGTGCAAAAGAAAATACATTCCTGGAAAACAGAACAAGAAAAAAACAGTTAAAACAAAGATGAGAAAGAAGGGCAAGGAAGTTAAAAAAAAAAAAAAAAAAAAAAGAGCTGTTT
Source organism: Falco biarmicus (assembly GCF_023638135.1). Taxonomy (NCBI): domain Eukaryota; kingdom Metazoa; phylum Chordata; class Aves; order Falconiformes; family Falconidae; genus Falco; species Falco biarmicus. The sequence continues at coordinate 107,152,415 of NC_079291.1, forward strand.
GTTGCTTTTCCCACCCTTCTCATTGAGCTCCCTGCTAACTGATGCATGGTGCCCTTGATTTTGTTGATCACCTACAGTACAAAGCAGGGAAGGCTTTGTCAAGTCATTGTACTAGTAATACAGATTGTACATTCACATGAAATGGCAAATGGTAACAACCAAGAGCCAAGGCAGGGGGTTATTCATTCACTGTAGCTTTCCTCAGCCTCAGCTGGCTGGGAAGCAGGGTGATCGCTGCAGACACAGCAATTGACTGCAACAGTAGATAGCCTAAGTCAGTGCAGATCCTTCTGTGTGGGTACCTGCCAATAACTTCAAGAAGCTTCAATTGTTTAATCATGAGCAACACCTGTGCAACTCTAGCCAATAAAGGTAACACCACAGATATTCAGGTGTACCCTGTTGGTTCCCTACCCAAGACAGTTTGTCAAAATCCTTTATGAAGTAACACTTCAGGCTCTTTGAGCTTCAGATGCCAGAAACAACGCTTCACGCCACCAAGGGCTCCTTAGCTATCAAACATGGAGAGTAACTGCTGTCTGGATGATTTGGCTTTTTGGTCCATTTAGAGATAGATAATAACATCTCTTTGCAACTACATTGCTTTCTTATTCAAGACAAGTCAAGGTGGACAACTGTAAAACAGAAAAGTTCAACTATGAAAAGTGTGTAAGCCTATGAATTTAAGGAAGAAAAGATATTAAACAATATTAATACCTCCCCTGCTGCTGTAAGGTTTCTGCGTCTGAATACTGGAATGGTAAGTGCATCTAAGCACATGCCTAGATTAATGAAATGATCAAATTACTGAACAAATTATACCCTTACTCCACACAAAGTGCATACTCTTCCCCCACAGCCCTCACTCAAAAAGTGCTTCAAATTAAACTGGCACAAAGATGAAAATATTCATTCTGCTTACACCTTACAAGGTCTGAATGGCAACTAACATGCTTCATTTACAATGTGGCATTGTCTTCTGGAGGCAGACTGAGATACTCTAAAGGGTAACGATTTCAAGTTAACATTCAACTGCATGTTCCTTTCCCACAGCCTGTCCACCAGTGAAGGCATTCAGACTACAAATTCCAGTGTTTCACTGAGAGGAGCTTTTTAGTGCCAGCCACCAAGATCAGGCACCAGAACCGGTCAGCTGTGTCAGTCCAGAACTCAGCATGGGCCAACAGGTTTTGATGGGTAAGAAATATTACTCATGTGAACAGATAGCATGCCAGATTCATCAGAAATATACTTAGGAATCACAACACTATCAGTTTTATAATTCCCATCAGCATGAGCTGGATTTTGCTAATGCCTCACAAACTGACTTGCACATGTTCCTCCCCAAGTTTCCTATTTTAGATCACTAAACCAAACACAAGACCACGTACCTCGAGCACGTAGAGCCCAGTGATTATTTTAAGGGGAAAACCACCACCGTGGGTCCCTCCGGTTATTCAACAGCAATAAATGTTTCTATATGTAATGAAACATGAATATTCCAACAGCCATGTGAGGCTGCCCTCGTGTCACTAAGCAGCACATAAAGGCAATCTAATCCAGTATACTAAGATGATGATCAAAAGCAACCTGAAAGTACCAGGGGAAACCCAAGCTGCACATGATCCTCCAAACTTCATAGAAGAGTGATTTGTTCTTAAAGGAATTTAATGAAAGAGATTCTGGCAGATGATTAAGTATGATACATTCACAAAGGACGGAGACACATTGTACAGCCGATAGGGCTAAGAAGAAAGCAGCACCACCTTTTTAAAAGATTTAACTGCTCATACCATCAGCAAGAAAAAGACATCAAAATTGGCTGCTCTCTCAGATACATTCCATCACTTCCTTTCATCCGGAGCGAGCTCTCCTCAGGCTCCCATGTAAAAGCAGCTTTTATGGGACAGGAATAAAAACAAACTCTAAAGCTAATACAAAAATCAGCTCCTTTCAAAAATCTCAGAATAAGACCTATTCCCTTCTTCTACTCACCGAACTTTGCCAGACAAGAGCTAAGTCATATTGGGTAACACCAAGCTAGGAGAATGCGTTTTTCAGGGGAGAACATCTTTGCTCTTACATTCCTGAACCATGTCAGGCTACCTTTATGAAAACGAGCTGATGATTTAAACAAAAAAAACCCCTCAGCTTCTTGCACCTAAATTGTCAGTCTGGAGGCTCTGCACCCATGTCACAGCAAACCAGGATTTCACTATCCTTTGTTTTATAGCACAGCATGGAAATTATCTGTGCTGTACATGTTAAATTAGTCTCTCTGCCATTGCATATAATTGTGCTTTAAAAATGAAAACTTAGACTCAGAACACACAAGATCTATGATTCTCTACAAGCAGTACTTTATATTACAACCAACTCCCTACAACTGCACCCATACTATCTGTTAAAAAAATAATTAAAAAAAATAATCTGCAGAATCACCCAAAATCTCAGATCTTTTCTGGAGTTGCTCCTGTTGCTTCTTTTTTAAATCAGGATTGTTCCATATTGTACTAGAATGCATTTACAGTTCTACATTTTTTTTCTTACTGTACTTTTTCTGTGAACAAAGGCAATATTACTCAGCACCATTTGCTGCCTTTCACTACTCTCTGAAGAGACTTCTCTGTTCATTCAGGCATCCACTTCCAAAAGAGGACAACATGTTGTTCTTTATCCCTTAGTTTCTCCAGAACAGCAGCAGCAGCAAAAGTATTATCCACATCACCAGAGATGTGAGAGCGCAGCTCTGAGGAAAAATCCTTGACAATAAGCAAGGATTAGATGTACTTTACCTTTGGGCTAGGAAAAAGGTGTCAAAGCACCCCTGATGCAAAGAAAACAAGCCTCATTTTCAGATGTTGCTATGCTTCCCTTTGACTATGAAACACAGAGGAGGGTACTCCATTGTTGTTGATACTTATTTCCGATCACAGGAGTGAAATGATAACTGACACCCAGTGGGAAATGAAGCATGAAGTGTTTAATTGCCCACCTGTGCTCATACCTACATCATGCTAAAAATGCTGAAGGACATGACAGCCTTGTCTACATTGCTGTTATAATCCCCAAAATCCTGCAGTCAGCAAGGACTAGCTTGCTGAGAAATCAGTTTAGCTCAGTCAAATGTCTTTCCAAGCATGGATGTGGCCATATGGTTTCCCATGCAATACATCTATAGCTTAAATTTTGACCTGATGCACTTTAAGACACAAAGGAATAAATACTTGCATCTTCTCATTCATGTGTCTGAAGGATTCTATCATTATTAGTAATATTATTGTCCCCAACATGCAATTTCTACCTTCTTATACACACCTTTGCAATTAATTTCTAAAACAACAAAGAAAAATCTGATTCAGAGCTCAGGCTCCCCATGAAGCATTTCCTGTAAAGGAAACTCACAGAAGCATCACTAGTTTGACTGGTCTGGTACAACACAGCAAGATTCTGGACTTGATCATTTATTGCTGAGGATCTTTTCCGGCACCTTAAGGCTCTGCAGTCTGTGCAGAGCATTAACAAATCGCAATGCTCTTGGTTTAAACCAGAGTAACATCTTAGGCCTAATTTACCCTTGCTTTACATACATGTCAGTCACACTAAGGTGTGTATTGCCTGAAAGATCAGATATCAGATCCTAGAGTGAGTTGTGGAAATAGAGGTAGGAAGGAAAAACTGCTTAAAAACATTGGGAAGGAATGATGACACTAGGGGTCTTAGCTTTCAAGAAGCAAGGAGAACATAAGGATGGAACAAAAACAAGAGTCAGGTAGAAAAGCAATGCTGACAGCACCTGACAGTAAGGAGCAGGTATTGGACATGCACTGTATTTGATACAGGAGTATTTAAAGCTGGTTTTGCTCTGTAAAAAGCATGAAAACCACATAAGAACTAGATCTACCCAATTTAAACAAACATCATTAAGACAGATGCTGAAATAAATTGCAAAAATATGTGAAGTCAGTACTAATGTAGAACACACACGTTCAGTCAATCTCACCTATCTCATTAGTGAGACTTGTACCAGGTGATTTTGTGAAGGCTGAAGTAAGAGTACTCCACATTGTCTAATCTCAGCTGCAGCCCTCAAGAATTCTTCTCCTATAATCATGGCTTGCTGTGGGAGGATGTGGGGGCTGTAATTGTCCCACTGAGGGCTTTTGATGGATGATTGTATTTCAGATATCTAGGCCTGCAATTCTAAACTTTACTTTGACTTATCATTACATTAAAAATAAAGCACTCGTAACACTGCCAAAAAAGTTTTTTGTCTGCTCCTAAAAAGATGCATTGCAAAAGGAAAGGATCATTTTTACTTTCTTCACGTAATTTTAAATGAAATTAAAGATACCAAGTAAATACAGTGAATTTTATAGAAGTATTGGATGCCGTGAGTCCCTTGCTATGAAAATTAAGCTAAAAAGGCACTAGATTCTCTTTGACAGGAACAGTCCAGAAAGTTTCTTTCCTACGTCACCTTTTTTAGGTGGACTGTAAAAGCGACTGAAAGAAGAACTGTCCCAAGATCTTCACATTAGCCCTTTGCCAGAGGTTATAAACAGAGTAGCAAAACCAGACATACAGCTGTTGCTGTGCAAAGCCAAGTACACAAACAGAAATGAGTGTTATCACCTAAAGCTTTGAATGGGTTAGCAGAGATATGATGAGATCAGAACTCAGTTACAAAATTTTAAACAAGTGCATCTACTAAAGCTTTGCTGTCTGAGCCTTTGGTCTAATCTGAGCACTTATGTAATGAGCAGCAGGTTCACAACCACCTGGTTTTGCTCTTAGCAAGCAATTTGTTATTTGCATTTAACCACCTTAAAGAAAAAAACAAAGTAAAAAATTACAGGATCAGAAACCATTTTGTTTACACTGCTAAATCCATAGAAATCAATAACGTAACTCCTTATTTTCAAGCAAAATCAGTCCCAAGCTATTTAAAGTTCACAAGATGTGCACAGTTGAGCACTTTGTTTTGCGACAAACAGATCAATAGATGACCTAAAAATGGTACTCAGGAATAGAAATCTTACTTGCAGAGCTGTCCTATTCTAAGTCTCTTCTTTCACTAACATTATGGAGCACACCAACTAGAGAATCACAGACGACTAACTGTTTACACATTACTTTCTACATTAAATGCTGAACTCACAAATCCACCTACTTACCATATGTAATTTGTAGCATACAAATGCCAAGCCACTTAAGGTGTCATTGTTTTTTTGGTAAGTGACATTTTTATGGCATCCCCACAATAGCACAAAGATCACTTCACCAGAACTCAGCGGTTACCACTTGCCAGAAGAGAAAATAGCAATGGTTTGCAGAGAAACACATTGTGCTCCTTGGGAATGTGATGTATGACACTGATGCCTACCCACTGGCACAGGAAGATACGATAATTTATAACAATGTTTGAAATACACATGAGTGACTATCTTTTAATGCTTCAAATGCTTATATCATACACTATACACAAAGGTGATATGAATATTCATAAAATCTAGGCCTCCACTGTAAAGCCACTACCGTGGCCATTTCTCTTAACGGACATTACTGTTGCAAAATTGAACTGCCAGCTCTGGATGCAAACTCATACACTCAGCACAGTTACCCATACGTACCTTGAAGTTAATGTTTTGTTCCCACTGTTTTGACGAGCATCAGGTAACTATTTGATGATGTCACATATGTCATACATATGTGCTCCAAATTAAATCTGTACAAAAAAGCAAATACATTTTTTAGATTAAACTTTGGAAGAGGAAATGAAGTTGCATTCTTGGCCTTCTTCAACATAAGACGTGTCCTTTTTGGAAATGTTCATAAAGCATTCAGTTAGCTTAAGATAATGGCATATGTTCAAAGTGAAAAAACACTTCTTCCCCAAAGAGGCATGTTAGGACTACTGGTGCTGGAGAAAGAAGAAATACTTGATTCACTGCCAGTGTCTGAACTCTCAGAACACGGCTGATCGCAGCTCTGAGAACTCAGCTCAACTCCAGAGCAGCTATTTATTTTTGTTAACTTGATCATAGTTTCCCAACTTTTAAACTCACACCACTGTTAGGAAATTTTACCTTTCCCACCTCTCCCCCCATCAGAAATGGCATATGAGCGACATTCATAGTTTTACCACACATTTATTAGCACTGGTTTTGTAGCATTAGCTTCAGTATCTGCATCCATGAGTGAGCATGCACTTAAAATGAGGTTTCTTACTTGTAATTCATTAACACTTTAAAACATTCCAGTGTACAGTTTTCATGGATTTAGGCATCCTGGTTGGAAGACTTTAAATACCTTTAATCTTTCAACCCAGTATTGTGATCCACAAAGCTCCTTTATCACCCAAAACCTCTATTACCTTCAGCTGATACCCTGACACACTAGTTCCAGCCACTGCAAACACCTGGGGGAATTGACTGCTGTACCCAGTTGAGGTGGGAAGAGTTTATACCCCAGCAGTTCAGGAGAATGAATGGTTTTCTAATAAATAATTACACAGTGGGAAAAAAAAAAAAAAGAAAGAAAAAAACCCAAAGACAACGTTTTCCAGTTGCAATCCTACCCCACCCACTTCTGCTGCTGGCTGTTAAAAGACTGTAACAAGGCTCCTAAAGTTTTTCATCTTTTTTGTGGTATCTCAAAACTCTGGGGACTGGCCTACTTTTAAAGGCTGTATAGCTCTAAGTCAGTTAAGAGCGTGACTTCTTTTATCCTAGTGACAGAATGTAAATCATACGTAGATGTGCTCATATTATAAAAAGCACCTAACACTGGAAGCTTCTTTGGCTTGCCAACATGGACAATCAATATGGCACTTGAAAGCTTACCTCATGATCAAAGAGCACAATCCACTGAATTAACTCCAGGCATACAGCAGGCTACATTATTCTAAAATTTCTCGAATGGCAGACTGAAATTGCCCCGTTCACAGAGCAAACAGTTGAAATCAAAAGGTAATAGTTTCACTTACAGTACATTTTCATAGGCAAAACAACACACTTATAAGGGTACCAGTACACAGTACCATTTGTGGGGCACTCTCTATTAAAGTATTTTCCTAGTATCATACATAGATCCATCAAGCCTGTGAGTTTAATTTTATTCCTGCATAGGAATAAACACGTACCATATTTTCAGTCTTGATTGGCAGTCTGTACACAGGCCACTGAACTAAAAGGTGTAAGACTGCATGTGATCCACATGGAGAAAATCTAAATGCTCAGCATAGCTGATTACATCACACTTTTCTAGAGTTACTCAACCTAACCCACAAAGCTTATGCTTCCAGCTAAACATTTGTTATTAATTTTTCCAAGACAGCTCCTGGGAGAAAACCACCCTTTCTTTCTGTTCAGATTTTTAAATAAAAAAAACAACCAAGCAACAAAACCAGGAACAGGAGATACACACTTGACCATTTTTAGATACAAATGAAATGTATGCTTTCTAATTCAGGGCAGGATTGAAGATCTCTTAGGTGCTATAAACAGCTTGCCTGAGCACTATGTATTTTTAAACGTCTTTTTGGCGTCCCTTACTTGATGGCAACCCATCAAAACCAACGGTGCATTAAATTAGCATATCAGAAACTAAAAGATGGTAAGAACTCTGGATTAGAATCTATTCTCAGTAAAATTATCGAGGTTTACATAATCTTAGTGGTGTCAATAGTATTAAAAAAATCCTTTTACATATTCTAAACCATCATGAGCCTTGAAAGTAAGGAAATTGTACACAGAACTACATCTCTGCTTGCCTGGCCCCAGGGATGCTGCTAGGCTTGACCTGATGTCTGAGCAGTGAGAAATCCCTTCAGAATCTCATCAGCCTTCTCCTCTTCAGCTTCTTCTGGAGTTATTTCGGTGTCCACAAAAATGTATTAAAATCTTATATTTACTGTTTAAGTAAGTTCTTGAAGACTCTGAAAAAGCCTTCCCTTGCTCTCCCTCTTTACTGTTTGATAATCTGCACAGATACAGCCACACTGTAGATCTGGCAAAAAATACTCTTTGAGGCTTAGCAGGTCCCTCACCTGCACCAGTGTTTTGAGATGTTGCTTAGAGTTCCACCTCAGAAAGTATTCTTACACACACACACCTGTTATGAGGAGAACGTCAAAGGGTTGTGTGATAAACAAGTGTGGGTGAGAGCCTGGGGGCTCCTCTTCACTCCCAAGATAAGGTCCAAATATGTAGCCAGCTCCTAAGCAGAATTAAAAACATATTATTAAAGTATTTTTGCAGGCTGCATCTGTTTTCAACACCCACAACCTTGCCCCTGTCTTGATACCACTGCCTACTCATGTGAGTGTTTCAGCTTTAGATAGAAACCATTTTAGGGAGGAGGGCCAGTAAGGTTAATGACAGCTAGCTTTTATTTTTCAGGTTGAATATGGCCAAAGCTACAACCTGTCTTTGCAAAATGGCAAGATCTCTTGGCATGTATACTTACATCCAGTTTTAATAAAGAAGCTCAGCCTGTCGTAGCAGACAAGTTCATTATTGCAGAAGAGAACTATCATGTGAGGTTTAGTGACTCTTCCAAGACCATACAACACCTTCAGCAAAAATATTGGTTTTGCTGTTTCTTCCTGATGGTCTTTGAGAGGGCCGGACAGTTTATGTGCTAGGGTAACTCTCACATTAAACAGGTCTGAACTTTAAAATCTGTCCATGATCCAACTAAAACTTTGAAATGACAAATTTCTGTTTCTGTAGCTCTGCTTCTTAGACATATTCCACTGTCAGCCTAAACATACCAGTCAAATTTTCCAGTTGCCGAGGCAGTTGTACAATTATTTAAAAGTTAATTCCAGAACCACTGTACTGAAATTGTTTTTAAGACCTATTAACCTATGAAAATTTATAGGTTGTCAGCTTGGATTCCTTATGGCTGTTAAATATGTAGTATGTATTTTCTAAACCTTGTTGACTGAATTTGTCACTTGTGAACTGGAAAAATGCCAAGGGGTGTTGTTAAAGTGTACAAGACATCACAGTGTAATTTCTGAAGTTTTCTACAACTTCTGCTATTTACATAATGAAATTTGAACTTTCATTTGGGTACTTTTATTATTTACATAATAATTAAAACTGATGCTTTCTCAAGGCACTGGTTTTGAGAACATGGGAAAACAACATAAAAGTCTTCCAATAGCCCCTCTCACTAACAGTTTCTACTACTGCTGAAACAAAAAAGTTACAGCCATCGGGACAGTTGTAATTAAACATCTTCTTTGATGTTCTTTGTCAGGAAAAGTAAGAGTTTGAAAGCAAGTTTAAATGCAATGGGGAAAACAGGGTAAAAGCGGATGTCATTGTTCTAACAAAACATACAAGTTTATCTATGCTTTTCCTCCCCACTACTCAGAAATGGAAAAAGCAATGGATTTTCCCCCACATCCTAGATACTTGAGGCTGGTCCTGCTTCAAGTGGGAGGCTGGACTTGATCTCTCTGCCAATCTAATTATTCTGATTCTAATCTCCTTAGCAAGACACTTCAAAATGTCTAGAAACAGCAGGATAAGAAAGGATTCATATGATTAAAGTACCTTTCTTAAGTAAGAAGTTTATTTGCTTCGTGACTCTACAATTTAATTTTGTTCACACCCAGATTCTACTATAGAAACAGGGTGACAGCAGAAGCCACACTTAGGCATTGTGGCATAGCAACTACAGCAGGCAGTCAACTGGGACCCTGCTTCAAGGGGTCGTTATAAAATAGGGAATGTTAGCCTCTGAACCAGTCACAAGCTGCAAGTACTTACACCGTGAGACAATCTGCTGCTTAAAATCCTAGATGAAGCACCAGAATGAAGATACACCTGCTGAGAAATAGCCTCCTCTGTTCAGGATCATGCTGTCAAAGAAAACAGACCTGAGCAAACGTGAGGCAAGTGATTGTCAAAGATTACGTGATTAAGTGGATTTATCCCTTTTGTTCATTAAGAATGTTTCCCCACAATGTAGAAGACTCTTCTCCATGCCAAACCCCTTTTCTAGAGTGTTTCCTTAAACTCTGAGGTCTTGGTATTCCAAGGAGCATCAAGACAAATTCAGAAGGACAACTACAGGTAAAGATAGAGCAAAACCAGCAGGTAAGAGCAGTTTCATTGTTGCCTGGCTTAACAAAAGAAAACACCTGACAAATACATTTCTTACTTTTTGTCCTCCTTGCAGCAAGATAAGATTTATTCTATTACTCTAGATTTGCACAAGGGTAAGTAACTCCGGTAACAGCAGTTAAGTTATTCTGGCATGAACCCAGTGTAAGCAAAAGCAAAATTTAGTCTCTTGTTTGTTCTTTATAAGGCTCCTGACCCTTAAAGCATCAGACTGTTTGGAAACAATCCCATAGCCTTCAAGTCAGAAAGGCAAAAAATCTGACTTACATAAAAAGTACAAGTATGCCAAGTAAATTTGGTACTGCTTTATATTTTACTGACTTAAAAAGATGCAGAAACATTTGTTTTAAAACAAAGTTTATAGGGCCTAGCAAGAAAGCACTCTTGGTGGCGGGTGTATTCTATTACTGAATCTGCTGCTTCTCTCCATTACTTTTGGGCAAACTACGTTGTTGTTTTTTTTTCTTAAATGGAAACCACAGTTCTTGTCTGACTGCTTCATGGAAGGATTAAGAGTTTTGATAGCTATTAAAAAGGTTTGGATTTTACGATAGATAAGAAAACATTTCTTTCTGAGGTTTCTTAAAGCATGGCTGTTACGAGAATAACAATAAAAAGTCATCCTGTGTGTCACGGTAAGCTCAGCACAGGATACATCACATTTTGCAGCCTAGAAGTAGCACAAAGCTTGTTGGTTTTGAAGTAAGGACTCAGAGAGAGGGACAAGTAGACCTCCTTTTGTAAAGTTTGCTGCTAATCATTGCCTTGAATTCCTTTTCCAGCTTTATCCCTTAAGCAGATCTCTTTATAAAACAAATAGGAAGTGACAGCTATGGCATCAGTGATGGATGCAGTATAAACGATCCACAATGCTTTCCCGTTTCTCTCTGGGGATTGGGTTGTGAATTTGCATTTACAGTCATATTCCATCTGTGGGGCTTGAGAACATCAGACATCAGTCACAAAATGTAATACTAGATCTTTCTTCTTCCTCTTTTTTTTTTTTTTTTCCCAAAGGAAACCGGGCTAATTTGGTAACTATCCGGGTTCTGAGTGCAATCCCTCATCTAACTGCTTACTTGAGCCTATTTAGTCATTTGGACCCAAACTTCCCAAGCCTGACAGTGTACAGAAGCTGTCTCTGGAATGCAGACATCTTCTTATATGTGGGTCCTTTGCCTTGCTGCCCTAGAACTGAAACTGCAGAGATCAATGACCTCAACTAAAAGAACACTATCAGTTTCCTTCATCTTCTCAGTTTTTTGTGCACTTCTTTGTAGAGCTACATCTCATGGATATTTTGACTCAAAAAAATAAATTTCCTACATAAACAGTAGAAACCCAGTATTGGCAGAATCCAGTCTTCACACAGCTAGTCAAGAACTTGAACAGTTGAAAGAAACAGCAGTTGTCAAACATTGCTCTGCAGCTACGCCGTCATTTTACTGGTAATGACTTTTGTCACCCGCTATTATTTAATCAGAAAATACAAAAGAAGTGAGAAGATAATGGTCCATATTAATAGCTCTTCAAGATGTCTTGATTTAAACACTTAAAATTTTTCAAGAAGTTCCTCAGCACTACTAATGACTGCAGTTATTCATAGCTTTCAGTTGGAAAGCAGTATCTTCTGGCATAACAGTCACTCACAAAAAGCTCACATGCTTGCTTGATAAGGATGGCAGCATTCTTCCCTGATCGCATATCACTAATATTACTCAAGCCTCTGAAGCAGTTATATATTAGCAATTTAACATACACTGATAAATTAAAGGTAATGAAACCAACAAGTCATTGTGTTTCTTCCTTTACAGTTATTTACAGTAGACTTTTACATAAGTAAGCTCTACACAAACATGCTTTTTTATTATTGAAATTAGAAATATTTCTGAGATAAACCTCTTAATTAGCTGTTACATTTTTCTTTGCAAAATCTCAGCATATCACAAGAAAGCTTCCTTCACATAGGCAAAACCGGAAGTAAATAGTGAAACAACTGATGGCAAGATCATAACTGTATCAGAAGAGGACCAGATACTTCATGAGACAGCTGTTTCACTCAGATTTTCACCTCTACGTGATGCACTTAAGGTCAGAGTGGACCACTTACAGTCCTGAAAAGTCATATGCAGACACATGCTATTATGAAGGCACATGCCGCCAACAGAAACACAACTAGGTATTAAAATCCTGCAATAGCTGTAAACATGCAAAGAACTTGGACAGAAGACATCAAACACAGGACATGTGCAGAGGCCACACCTCACCCTGATCAGTCTGGGCCAGCTCAACTCTCACACAGCAGCCAAAAACTTGATTTTAAGGAAAGATGTACACTTGCTCCTAAAAAAAGAAAAATAGTCTTGCTACAAATCTTCAGTTCTGAATAAATAGAGAAGTTACTTAGAGTTTGACTAGCATTTGTATAGCTCCACAAAGATTTCTATGAAAACTGGTATCTGAGAATAGTAACAAGATGTAAAACCTGTGTTTTAAAGAAGTATGATTGTTCTCAGAAATAACTTGGCTAAGAGCTAAAATAGACCACTTCCCATGGTAGCGATTGGTGAAATCTTGCTAAAATGTTCCATTGTAACCAGAATAGACTAAGAACTGTTGACAATACACCCGTGTATTTTAGAGAAATTAGGGACTGGGAGATCTGAAACATGATGTCACAGCTGAGGCAATATACCTGATATTAAAGGCCACGTAGCCTCACATAATTTTGTTCTAGTAAGGCTATAAATCACTGCATCTTTCAACCTTTTTTCAGCTTGGCTATATTTCTGAAGGGAATTTTTGTTCCCTATCCCCCCAACCAAACAAATGAAACCTTTACTGTTGGAGTTATCAGAATTAGAAATTAATATCTTTGTGTAAATTCAAGAAACTGTAACACTCCCAAAGCACCACAGCAGAAAATCTCAGAATTAGGTGTGACTGTAACCAAGTTACAGGCTCAAAGCAGAATGCCAATCCGTTCACAAGTTTGGGAAAGTAAAGCTGGCTCCTTACAACAAGGATAATTAAAATGAAGTTTTTTTAAAAAAGTTGATACATAAGCAGGAAAGAACAGCATAGAGCACATCAGAATTAGTGTCCTAAGCAACACCAACAACTTTCTCCATGCACACACACCCGTCACATCTCCTGCCAGAAGCTCTACATCGACAAAAGAAAATATAAGCTTCAGGAAAGCTTCTGATCTAGATGATTTTTGCATGCACAGTTTAAAAGTTAGTAGACCTATTCATACATGTTTGAGAAAAAGACAGACAGATGGAAGATTTAAACATTTTTGCAAAATGCTAGTAGGAAACTGTCTTATTTTTCTCTATTGTGTTTAAACTGTCAATCATTTTCCCTCCCTCTCCAATTCTTAAGAGATTTTAAATATTGGGTCGATTTAGTAGCTTGTAACTGCAAAATCCAGTTAATGCCAATTCCTTTATAAATTGTTTCGGGTAATGTTTCATACACTGATACTTTACAGAATAAAAGATGTGCTTTCCGGGCACCAGTATACACGGGAAATGGGCAAAATGCCACTGTTCTGTGTGTTCAAGTCCATTATAGTACAGAAAGATCCGAATACACAACTGAAAAGATCATGTGCATCTCTAACATATAGCTAAATGAAACCAGAAGTAACCCCACACTCGATGCCCACTCTCCAAATATGGCTATTTGCTGCCTGTTCTTGAAAACAAAGCTTTAGTCACAAACTAGAGGACAGAATTTTTTCTCCACAGAACTTAAATCCATGTAAGAAAGTTTTAATGCTTTAAACCTTCCTGCTGTATTAAACCTAAAAATAAATAGCACATATTGTAACACCTTGCAGTCTTATGACAGAAGATGGAACTTACCAGGAGATTCAAAGCAGTCATTTGCAATACTTCTGGTTTGTTCCAAGCCAACACTTTTTCTTCTTGAGTGATTGTTTGGGTTGTGATGCTCCAGGCTTCAAAACGACTGTCATCTCCACCAGCGCCACAACACAGTATCTTTGAGTTGGAGTCTTCCACCATTCTCAGGGGCTTCAAACCAGTGCTAGTTATTCTAGCTGACTTTTATGCACAGGCTTCTGATTTTCCCAGGGGCTAGAAGAAAAAACAGGCCTTTTGTTTTTACCTTGGTGGGCAGAAAACAGCACGTTCTCATTCCAACTAACCTTAGGGCAAGAGAGTGGAAATGTGATCTTCCTATACAGTGTATGCAGTTAACGATTATACAGAGATGTACAGTCATTATTTACACCAAGTATCAGAAGACCAAGACTACTAATACCATCTGAGAAAGCAGATGCTTTTAAGATTGGTACTGTATCTATTTTGTGAGTCAGAATTTTTTTTTTAACCTCTTAACCTTATCAAGCAGGCCTCAACACTTACATGAACTTTCACCCATGGATCTTTGATCCTTTCCTTCCCACCTCTGTAATAACTACTTACAGACCTGAACATAAGCGACGCTTTTGCATCTGCACCAGATCAGAAAGCAGAGACACAGCTTTGCTGGCATTTCCTGGAAACTGATGATTCTTCTGACTAAATTTCACTTCCATTAATTACTGTCTGCTTCCCCATACTCATCTGCAGTTCAAATTGGAGAAGGAGCTTTGTACTGTTTTTGAACTGCTGTACACTGATGCAATACCAATGGTTAATTCCCAGGTAGCTTATTTCACTAGTAACTTCAACAATACCTACTAAATGCACCTTACACCTACACAAGACCTCTTTGACCCTTTGCCATTGCCTTTATGTCCGTACGCCCTTTGTGAAACAACTAGCAGAGTGAAGCAGATATAAACAAGCGGTTGCACTGAGACACCAGCAGACTGGGTTAGTCTGTAATTTGTATTCTTGCACTGTTACTCCAGGATGATTGCATAGCTATTTGCAATGCCATAAAAAGGTACAAGAGACCAAGCCCTGCCCTTCTTGGTCAGTCACGACCCTGTAATTTGTGGTAGAAACAATCCTAGTATAGTAGGAGGGGTGTGATGGCACCAGGCTTAGGTGTTTTCATGTGTGCCAGTGAAGTGGAGCAAATGAGAATTTTAACCTACAGTGGGTATGAGAAGCATTGCTGCAGAGCCCAGCTGTGGCAAATCTTCCAGCTCATTAATCATGTGCTCTCACCTCTGCAGTAAAGACATGTTTTCTCTGCAGTTATTCTGCATTTAAATATGGCTTTGTCCATGTCCTGCTATGCAATATAGTACCTGGGACTGTTCAGCACGACAGAGGCTTAGCTCCTTCAAGAGAAGTATAGTTCTAAGACATTCAAGACATTTTATTCAGCAAAACCATTAGCATAATTGCTAGAAATAGAGCACGCTGAAAGCTAAATACAAAAACTTTTCTTAAAGAACAGGTTTCATAACTAATTCAAGATGCTTTTTAAAGTTAACAGAAAAAAGTAATGAGGTAAATAAGACCAGTAACGAAGCAATAGAAATAAGTAATGAAGGGCAATTTAAATTTATCTAGGGACATTCCCATTTCAAATAACAAATTAATGACCATCTAATAATACATCCTTTTATTCATACATGATTATAACTTTTCATTTGCCTCTTTCTTTGCTATCATTTTTCTTCAAACTTTGTAAAATCAGTTGAGGATGTTGGCAGCTAAAATTTCAGACTGCATAAAAGATCCACACCAACCCATCAAATATAGAAGACAGATAAAGGTAAGTTAGCTTTGAATTAACTGCATTAAAGTCTCCCCAGAATTCTTTCATTTTTAGTATTATTCATCTTTCTCTACTGTGTGACTGCCCTAAACAAATAAAAATAGCATGGTTAGGTGTGTGATTCTAACAAGGAAAACACAGTACCGCTCACAAAATACATGGCTACCTTAACTGAGGAAATCAGGCAGAAAGGTAACTTATGAAGGAAGTTGAAAGGCATCCAAAAAATGTCTGCTGGAACAAGTACTGTGTGAAAAGGCTGGAAAAAAGTTTCATAAATTTTGTGTGTGTATAGAGATCATTAAACTTCATTCAGAAAATTAAGTTACAAGTTTTGTCCCAACTATCACTCTTCTTAGAAACACCTATAGCGTGACCGGAAGTGTTCAAAGCTGATTTAGTCTCTAATAAATTCAGTATCTCAGATCTGCTTCCTATCATGTTCTAATCAAGATTACTGAGCTACAAGACAATGTTTCATCTAAAAGATCTAGATTTTTTTGTATATTAAAGGTTTAGCATTAATACCTTTTTTCTTCTCTAAGCATTTAATCCAACCCTTGCAAGAAGCGCTCCTCAAGTATTGCCAAGAATCAATTTTGTGCCAGTTATCACCATCTCTCAAAGACAATTTTTATTTTTTAAGAAACAAATGAAGTACTTGTAGTAGAATTGTCAGCATTAACACAGGGCAGACTCGAGAAAACAGAAATGGATTTTACATTCCTCTAACCTTCACAGGAAACAGCTGGTAGTCTCACAGTCACAAGCCAAGTGGGTTTGCTACATTATTTCTTATTATCATAATTAAGTATAGAAAGTCTGTTAAAGCAAAAAACCAAACCATTTCTTGCAGAAGGAAGAGGGTGTTAGTACCATAAAGGATACACAAGCAATTTCTTGCAGGGCAGGGCAGGGAGGGAGGAAGAGAGAGACAGAGCAGATGAGAGTGTTAAAGCTTATTCTAATGAAAACGTAAAGATACCACAAAATGAAGGATGGGTAATTCTGGTCAATCTAGCAGGGAACAGTGATCCTTTGCAAAGTTAGAGTACAATTTGTAAAGTACCAGTATAAATTTGCATATGTTTACGGCCTAAATCAGATGCTAAACACTACTGAAGTGCTGGAGATCTAAGACAATACTCCAACAGTGGCTAATAACATTCCAAATGGTGAAGAACAGTTCTGCTAGGCAGGTGTTCAACTGTACTTGAAGTTTACTTGCTTCTACTTCTAAAAATTTTTTTTAAAAATCCTCACTTTGAACACACCACTCACAATGTTCTTTCTTTGCTTCCTAACAAAGTAAACTTTGCTTCCCCAGGCAGCTGATGTATCAGGCTTTGCAGTCCTTAATTGCATTTTAAAGACACTCTGTGATGTACTCTGCATGGTGAAATAGAATTCACATCGCAAAATGTTCTCGCTATATATTAAGAAACATTGTGCTAATGTAACCCACCGATTAGCACCTCCACAAACAGCAAGAAGCTGTTCTCTAATGCCAAGGGAAAAGATAGGAAGGACTATATGACTGTACAAAAGAGAACAAACAGAAAGCCATTAAACCTCTTCATAGCACTCCTCAAATAGAAAACTCACCCGAAAAGAAGAAATGCCATGGCTTTTGCATACTGTGAAAACAAAAGGTATTTTGCTCATGCATCTAGGGCTTTTTTATATTCTACCTCCCCACCTTTTACTCAAGGAAGACTGTCTACACAAATGCTGAGATAACAATAGGATCATAGTAGAGATAAGAGTATTCATCATTCAGGCTCAACAGAAAACCGAAGTATTAAGTGGAAACTGTAGCCCAGGCTTTGCACTCACTGTGTCTGGCTCAACACTGCAACAGTAACAGCTTTAGCCACATAATCCTAATTCATACCTTTGGAAAAGTACAGCTTAATCCACATTCTCAAATTACAATTTCTCCTGCTAAGATGACTCATATTTTATGGATCTGCACTCTGCCAGGCCAGCATAGATAAATTAGCAGGGAAGTGCAGCAAGTAGAAAATATATGTGTATGAAAAACACCATGGCAAAATAAATTGTGGCATGCAACAATTGAGTTAAACTGAAATCCCAGAACAACTTCCTTTCCTATAGAAGTATCTTAGAAAGATTAGTTTGTAGAAAATGAGGAGTTACATCTTTGTTAGCATTTCTAAGGTGGCCTTTTAGAGGGCACTTCAGAACAAAGGTTAATCCGACCTCTGCCCATTTGTTCTCATACTGTTATAATAAACCACCTTGCTATCCACAACTGGAGCTGTCCCTCTCTGATAATGTAATACAGCTGCAACGCATTGAATGATACAAGAAATTAAATAGTATTCACTACAAACAGTTGAGTCCTTCCAAACATTCACTCTGTTGGGTGACTTAATTCCCTTAAATATTGACCCAACAATTTGGAAACCAACAGAAAAACACTCAAAGACTGCAGTTTGCCGTGAGCACACTTTGTACACTAATGTATCATTTTAGCCAATACGTTGGCCCCACTTACCTCAATATGAAAAATGTTCATATGTATTGTTTTCTGTAATGTCAGATTTCCAATAATTGGGATAATTCTTAATTTATACCTTATCTAAGGTGTCACACGTTTTCCTTCTAACATATTTTAACATGTATTATTCTGACATCATATCCTTCTTCAAACAGTAGGGCTCAAAGCTCTGCATTCTAAATTCAGAAAGGACTCTTCAAATGCAGTCCAGTACAGTAGGATGTTGTGATGGAGACAATTACCATGATTTCCAGGTGTTTTCCTGCAGCTCCGGAGATAGTTTTCCAATGACTGAACAAAGATACAATAAGAATCTTCCAAGAAAAATGAAAACTGAAACAATACCATGAACCTTCAGTAAAGGCCTCACAGAGTTTCATGACACATTAGCAGCAAAGTCAGTTAAAGCAGCTAGAGCTGGGTCAGCTGTTGTGCCCAAGTGTGTCAATGGACAGAATTTGTGGCATTTATGAGAACAACTATTCATAGTACTGTGCTGTAAACGGGATCAGTGAAAGGATCTGAGCTTTTTTTTAATCAAAAGGCCTCCACATACACATACTTCACACACATTTTTTTAGTGGTGGTTTCAACAGTCTGGTATAGAGCAACACTCCCTGCAACACATGAGAATAGCTGCTGAACTGAGGAAAGCTAACTCTTAGGGCAGGTCTGCTAACCAAGTCAGTAGCTCACGAAATAACAAGTCTAGCCATCTTAGCAAAAGTTGACATTATTACATCAAAGGCATAAACTAGCTAATATTATTGTCCTCAGTGACAGGCATTAGATGTTGCAGTGGAGGAGCTGTAGGGTGAGACAACAGGGAGGATAATTCATTAATTCAATTCAGAGAAGACTCTAGGAACTGGAATAGATTCTGGAGGTATGAAGTCCTAGATCATGCAAGAGAGAAAGGGTTTTTTACTGTCTATTTCCAACCGGCAGCAAAAAAATCCCCTTTCCAGCTAAGATCTGATCTTAGCTGCACATGGTTTGCAATACTAAATGGTGGAAGCCTCATTCAAGGTACTAAGGAGTATAGGCACAGCACAAAGTACTTCATTTTATAACAAACTTTGTGATCTCTGCTGCCCAAATCCACAGTCTCACCTGATCAGAAAGCGCTAAACTTGCTAGATCGTGATTGTTCTTGAGAAAGATAATATGATCAGCAGAGAATGGGATAAAATCCACCAGCTCATTCCACATTATGACTAGACCTCTGAAAATGACAGGCTCCATCTTACTCACACACAAACCAGCCCCTGTGACTTTGGTATTATGGAAAGGTACTGACATTCCAATAATTTCTTAATTCCTAGCTTTAAAATGCCTCAAACTAACCATTTCAATAATTGTGTGGTCTGAGGGGCAAAAGGCTTCCCTTTTATGTTGCTTTTACCTCCGTTGCTCCAGCTAATAATGTTGTTGAATGTGGTTAGTGACACTGGCACTTTACCTCAGAGAACTGTAATTTTAAAATGCACTTGTGTTTTTCATTTTCTTCCCTTCTCTAGGAATGGATTCTGTGTAGAGCAGAACTAAAAACTGCTTTCATTTTGTTACTCAGAAAGATTTAGGGCCAAAGTGACAAAAAGGAGAACTTACAGCACTTGAGTAAAGCCATTAATTCCTCTAAAAGTTTGGGGTTGGTCCCAACCTCCCCATCCACCACCTTCAGGTAAGGGCTAATTTCCATTCCTTCTTTAATGTACCTACCTGTTACTGTATCTTGCTATAAAAATATAAAGAGGGCAAGACTGAAAGCAGCAGCATTAGAGAATCACAGAACCATTTAGTTGGAAAAGTCCTTTTAGATCATCAAGGCCAACTGTTAACCCAGCACTGCCAAGTCCACCACCAAACCATGTCCCTAAGCACCATGTCTACGTGTGTGAAAAACGCCTCTAGGGACGATGGCTCTACCCCCTCCCCGGGCAGCCCGTGCCAATGCTTGACTACCCTACAACAGAGAAATTTTTCCTTAATATCCTATCTAAATCTCCCCTGGTGTAACTTGAAGCTGTCTCCTCTTGTCCTGTTGCTTGTTGTCTGGGAGAAGAGACCCACCCACCCCCGCCTACAGCCCCTGTCGGGCAGCTGTAGAGCACAATAAGGTCCCCCCTGAGCCTCCTTTTCTCCAGGCTGAACACCTCCGCTGCCCTCAGCTGTCCCCCATCACACTTTTGCTCCAGACCCTTCCCCAGCCCCATTGCCCATCTCTGGACATGCTCCAGCACCTCTATGTCCCCTTTGAAGCAAGAGGCCCTAAACAGAACACAGGATTCGAGGTGCAACCTCGCTGGCGCCGAGGACAGGGGGACAATTGCTGCCCTTGTCCTGCTGGCCATGCTGGTTTGGTTACAAGCCAGGACGCTGTTGGCCTTCTTGGCCAGCTGGGCACACTGCCGGCTCGTGTTCAGCCAGCCATCAACCAGTGCCCCCAGACCCTTTCCCACCAGGCAGCTTCCCCGCCACTCTGCCCCCAGCCTGTAGCGCTGTGGGGGGTTGTTGTGCCCCCACCCAGTGCAGGACCCAGCGCTCAGCCTTGCTGAACCTCATACAGTTGACCTTGGCCCATCGGTCCAACCTGTCCAGACCCCTCTGCAGAGCCTCCTGCCCTCCAGCACATCCACGTTCCCCCCCTTCCCCAACTTGGTGTCATCAGCAAACTTACAGAGGGGTGGCACTCGATCCCCTCATCCAGAACGGTGATAAAGATTCAAAGCAGTGCTGGCCCCCATACTGAGCCCCAGGGAACGCCACTTGTGACCAGCTGCCAGCGGGATGTCCCTCCATTTACTACTACTCTTTGGGCTTGGCCATCCAGCCAGCTTTTTACCTAGTGTAAGTATACCCATGCAAGCCATGAGCAGTCAGATCCTCCAGGAGAATGCTGTGGGACTTGATTTTTTTGTTAGGGCATCATACCTTTATCACAAAAGGGACCTCTACAAAGAGAAGAGGGCATCATGAATCTTAATGATAGCAAAGAAATAACTCTTATTGGAATCCTGAAGTACAGGCCTTCAGCAGAGATGACAGGGGAAGTCTTCCTTTCATCTATTAAGAAAATTGTTTCAAGTGTTTTGTTTCAGCTACTGCAGAACAAGAAAAGGTGGGAGCCAGAGAGAGAAATTCTCCCACCCAGATTTAAGCTGTCAGAATAGAAATTAAGAGAAAAAAATCAAAGAAAAAAAAAATCCGTGCTGACATCATATGACTCACATTTTAACAAACTGCCTTCAGAAATACTGCTGGGCAGGTTAAAGGCTCCCTTGTCTTTCTCTTTTCCATTTACACATCGCAAGATTTGCTGCAAAAGGAAACCACCAATATTTTCTTCCAAATCATTAGGGAGAATCAGCTTCATGTTTTTGCAGCTGCACTTGCCCAGAAAACTGTTCCCACCAGTCCCTTGGCTCTTTCCTCAAATGTCCCATAGTTCATATTCCTTTAAGGATGACTGTCAAAACCTCATATTAATCTCCAGAACATGGAGACATAACCTCTGTCTTCAAAGACTTCAAAAGATTCTCCCATCCTGCAGTTGGTTTAGCTCCTGCTGTACAATGCTGCCAAAAAGAACCCAACACAGCACAGTGACCAAGTCAAAAATCTGAACTTTTGTCTGTTTCTTTTGCTATTTCAGGATCCAGAAGCTGTCAAAGGTATACACAATCTGTTCAAAGCAGCACAGATGGTTACACGTGCCTTGAATTTAGAAGCTGCTCGCCTGGATCTGTGTTGGGAGCTTTCAGAAGATCCTTTACAAAGCTGAGAGCATCAGAACAAGGCTCAACATCTACAAAGAGAACATTTTCCTTTGTTCTTATTGGCAACATTAAGCGTGTTTATCCTGTCAGTGCTCACAGAACAGCCTTGCATTATTCACCCCACAGCAAGATTGTACCTCATTAAAGAGAGCAGTAAGACAAAACAGCTCTGTAGGTCAATTATCTTTACTGTGCCTTTTGCTTGACTCTGCCCACAGAAGCAGTCAATCTAGTAAAAGGTTAAGAATATGAATACATATAGGCTAAATTGTAGGCAGGGTAGTAGGGGGTGGTGAGAGTGGTAGAAGAACATTACAGGATAAGAGCAAGGAAGTGACATGTCTACTTCTATTCCCCTCCCCCCACCCCCACCTACCCCAACTGAATTTAAAAAATATCAAAGGATAATGAAAAAATACCTGCAATAATTATGGAGTGCTACCCCTGCACTTCACATTAACTAGGTTTACTATGATCTATAATGCTTGCCTAACACTTTTAAATCTCTAGTGACACTCCAACACCAAAAAAAAAAAAAAAAAAAAAAAGAAAAGACTTGATTGCTGTGCTGACCTACACTCTACAAGCTTGTAAAAAGCAAATTTAATTTTAAGACCATACACAATATATACTGTAAAGGACAGTAATGTTCTTCATTGCAGGTCTGGTCTGTTTGAAATGTTTGGAAACACTCTGCCACCTGTTTGTGCCAAAATTCTTTAGAAACTCTCACTGGTTAACATTTCCCTTAGAAGTAACTATTTAAAAATCAAAAGAGCCTTGGTTGCATCTGCTGCATTGAACTGCACATAAATGCAGTTCAGCAGCACAGCACCACGACACGTTGGCAACCTCAAAACAGGCGTCAGACAGGAATATTGGTCTTACTGGCAGAGAACTTCTCTCTCACTCTCTCTCAGATCCATTTCACAGGTACTGCAACCGAAATAGTGCACTTCGTATTTATAGCCCCCCAAAGCACTCCAAAAGGTTTAGTCATCAGTGTGTGTCTATGGTCACACCCCTCTTTCAAGGGCTAAAAATAGAAAGCCGTTAGGAATTCCTCGATCAGATTTGGTCAGTGATGTAGTACTATTCACCATCAGCAGAGACATTTTATTAGCTCTAGGTTTCCCTCTAGTTATTTACGCAGTGGTATCAGAGTTGTCCTTAACTACTTGCCTTGAGCATAGCTAATAATTACATGATTAATCTGTATAACCCTTGACTCTAAACAACTCTTGTTGACAAGAGCAGTTAACAAACCTGCTTTCCTAGCACCTCCAACACACAGCAAGTCACACAATACAAACTCTTAGAAGACATTGCAAGGTTATCTGAGCCCTTTGTATCACTTTATTCCAAGTATAGATACTCATGCAGCCAGAACAGCAGAAAATGTCATTGCTATCTCTAAAAAGAAAGTGAAATTTGACTCGTTTCAAATTAATGACAGCAGGTTACACACCTGGTAAAGTGTTCCAAAATTTAACTTCAAATGGTAATGAATCCTGAGTTTTACATGGAATAATTTACCAAGCCAGGTTATAGCAGAATGAAAGGGCTTAGAAAAAAACCCCAACCAAACAAAACAAAACAAAAAACAAACCACCAAAACAATCAAATCATCACAAACCAAAAAGCCCACCTGGTGAAACCCCTCAACCACTGCTCTTAAGATTTTTCATAAAACTTCATAAAAGTTCATGGAACTTCTCAGCCTGTTGACAGCACAGACTGCATTAACCTGGGCTTTCCACTGTTCTTTGAAAGGGTACACCAAGATGAGATTTCCAATAAATTACAGCTGGTGCATTTGCAAATGAACAGACAAAACACATATGAAGAGAATGATCCCATTTAATCCCCTGCATAATATACATTCGTTATTGGAAAAGACAGATCTCAGCTTTTGTATAAATTCATGCACCATGCCCAGAACTCCTGAAGGCATCAAAAGTTCCACTGCTTAGCTGCAATTAACTGCAATTTCAACTGTCCAAAATCTTGAGAATGTGTTCTGCATCCTGTTATGATTGCCTCTCCTTCTGTTTAAGTGCCAATGGATAAAAAGCATTTGAGAGCAGCATGAGGAGAAGCAAGAAAAACGTCAAACTACAACAACTACAAAAAAAAAGAACAGACTCAACACCTATTTCTCTGGAATGCTCATATTTTTCTTTTGCTTGTCATGCTCTAGCAAAATATGAAAGTAGAACTAAAAAAAGCAGCATGCAATTTGCAGTAGTAGTATTAGAGAAAAATTAGCTATTTCTAAGCATCTCTATTTACCAAACCACTACTTCCACACAGCTGTACTGTATAACAGTTTTAAACCAGGACAGTGGGAAAGAAAAAGTAGATAATTTCACTAAAGATTGATCCAAAACATTTCAATTATTTTCCTAGGCATTGCTTTCTGTAAAGAGTATCTTTGCAGAAATCCCCAAGATATAAAGGTCTGTGTTTAACTTCTGTTGTACAAGAAGGAAGTAGGACAGGGTCACAGAAAACTAGAAAGATACATAATTAGCATACTAAGATTTTCTGACCAGTCACTTCAAACAGAAACAGAATAAGAATATAAATGGGCAAAAACGCTTTCATTCTGGGGATTAGTTCTGATTTTACTCCTTAATGCCTAACTGCTTAACTCTGCCAATTTGTATTTTTAGTGCTGACAGATGAAGTTGACATCACTTACAAGGAAGGCTTGAGAATCCACTTTCAGGCATTTATTTTCATAAACTATCTAGCTGGAAGGTGGTTGCACTGAATTTGCAACAGCACACAAAGGTCTAGACAATATAAATGTAATTTTGAAACCTTTTTCAGCATACACAAACTTAAATGCACTTTATTAAAAAAGCGATTCTTCCATGTTTTAACCAAATGTCTTCCTGTAACTTAGTTTTGATCTACACATTTGCATTTTAGATGCTGTCTGATAAAAAAATAATTTTTATTCAGCAAAGAACTCTCTCAGAAAGGTTTTCTGGACATTGCTCTTCTCAGAACAGTGTCAAAAGGGCACAGACATAAAGAATCTTTTCCCACAAGGTGTGTCCCTTCCCGAGCTGTCATCCAACAGACACATGAGAAACACCCACTGACCACAGAAGAGAATAGCTTAAGGGACAAAGGTGACAGCTGTACAAACATATTTTCAATGCCAGGTTTATCCAGGACAGTGAAATGCTTGCTTCTTAACCTTCTGAAGCCATCATATATAAAGTCCCCCGCTCTGTTTCCAAGAAAAAAAAAAAAAAAAAAAAATCAAAGGCAGAGAGCTCCAATATCTGACTTCACAGAAAAGCCAAACATGTTATAAAATGAAGACGACAGATTTTGCCTGTGGCAAATTTTACAAAAACTTCTTGACACTGCTTGAAAGGCTGGTTTGGGTTTGTTTTCTGTATTTCTACCTCTTGGCTCTTACTAGGAAATACTTGGGCAGATCTCAGTTTTAGCATTCAAATTACAAAGTATCCATGGTGTGTTTGACACAGCTCCAGGACAGCAATGTCATGCAGGCTTCCCTGTGCAGCAGAACGGCAACAGTCACCAGAATCTGCCAGGACACAGTCCACAACTTCTCTCCAACAGTGATTCAGAACAGAAAGAAAAGCAGAAAGATGTAACCTAGAGGCACGAAGCTTTGTCTCTGTTTGGGGTACAAGTGAAAATAAGCGAACAAAACAAATGAAAACAGAAGGAATTAGTTTTGTGCAGAAATAAGGACTCCCTCCGGTGCCTGGCTCATCAATAATAAAGAAATAGCTGATGAGTTAAAATCAAGTAAGGCCAAAAAATACTCTGACTTGCTTGGGTACTTATTTGTCAGTTGTGCATGTTAACATTTGGCCTACATCAAGATTAATCTGGAAACTAACTGCTTAAAGAGGTCTGCAAGTAATAGAAAGGTTTTTCCAAGCATCTGAATACAAACCAACCTTACCTTTATTACTTTTAACTTAAAGACCTTCAGACTGTCCGTGAACTACACTGCAGGAATCAACAAAACTGGAGCAAAAAAGTATGCTGCCTTCCACCAAAACAAATCCCAGACAATTCACAAGCATGCAGTCAGTTTTACAAACCGAGGCTGATGCAAATGACAAGAACATGCAGTACAGGACCAGGACTCTGGTTCTACTCTAGTGTTTTCCTGACATTGTTTTAAGCAGTGCAATTCATTTCATGTAAAACTTCAAGAAAACCAAGATTTGAACAGAAAGCAAGGTACACAGCAGAGCTGGGCAGAAATTCCTTGATGACTACATAGGACTTCTAACCTGACGTGGGAAAAACCTCTTCTAGCTGGATGATGGCACTGGTGCCACTTTGCTGGCCAGTAGAGTCACTGCAGCACACTTTGAGGGGTCAACAACAGCCTGAATCAAGCAGCAGCAGCGACACATTTTATTGTGTGGTGAAACAGAAGCATGGGCATAAAGGAGAAGTCTCACAAAGACCTAAGAAATTTGGATCACAAAGACGTTGGGGCTCCGGGCAGCTGTTTTCAAGTCCAAGGACATGTATGTCCTCAATCTCCATGGCCAGACCATTCTAGACAAAAAAAGCAGCTGAACAGGCAGTGGGAGGAGAAGTGCTGCAGGTATGAAACTGCTTTCAGGTGCAGCCACAACTACTGCCCACGCAGTATGAGCATTAGCTTATACATTTTGTTCCTCAACCCAGATTAGGATCTCTGAACACTGCTCATTTAAGTATGTGCTCCAACTAATCTCAGGTGAAAGGAGGCTTTAAGACTTGCAAGGCTTCTCAGCTGAAGGTATAAACAATGTAAATACCAATTTACCTGATCCTAACAGGTATTTTCCTGTAATTGTCACATTGCTTGCACTGCACCTGAGTCACAGTATGGAAATCCCTTACCAGAAGAATCAGTCCATCAATAGGAGTACCCACATGAAACCAGGAACATCAAAAAAAGAGAGGGGGGGGGAAGGAAAAAAAAAAAAAAAAAAAAAAGGAAAGAAACCCAGGAATCACACTTCAGTCAGCATCATCAACCACACTGAATTGCTGTCAGACAAACAAGGAAGTTAGAAAACCCTCTATGACAGGTATTTTGATCGGGAATTTACTCTTTCATATAACTTCAGACACTTTAAAACAGTTTTTGTTGCAGAAACTGATTAAAGGAACACTGATAGAAAATTAAATATTCTTCAAAGTTATGTATGATATTAGTAGCAGTAAATTACAATGTCCTCCAAATCCAGTCTCAGCTATTGATATATATAGTGATAGAAACACTTTCATACTTGTTGTGTTGATATATAACAATGCATTTATGAACATATATGGCTAGGACAGTTTGCCCAGTATGCATGTTATCACATTATTTGCTTGCTCACAATAAAGCACTCAAGTTTTTTCAAAGTAAGAAAAACTTTCTTTCCTCATAAAGAAAAACTTAAACGCAAATAGTATAAATTTAACTGCTCACAGTATATTGATTTGCACCTTAAAAGGTGTCCAATGCACACTGACAAAGATGTGGGTGACTGTTCCACTGCTAGTGTGGAGGACAGTACATGGCCCATTTAGAAGACAAAATAGAGTTGCACAAGTACTGAAGCTGGAGACAGAATGATCCACCACGGCGAAACCACAAGAAAGGAAAAATCAGGACAGTAACACTGCACAGTTAGCTGTGAAATATTTTGGCCATATAACTTGCATTATAGTTTATTCTATTCTTTACTATGAAAGCATCAGAAGATTCTAATCCCAATTGCCATAATTATGGCTGAATATATCAGTCTTTGCTTTATTATCCTCTACAGGTTAGACAAATAAAACAGTTACCAAACTCAGGGATATTCTTCACTTTTCATCTCAGCAGATCATCCACTCAGCTCAGCACCTGACCTCTTTATAGGCTTAGTGGTTTTTAAAGGAAATTACTCTGCATCATTGAAATCAAATGATGGAATTGTCACTAACAGCACGGAAACTCCTCTGTCACCTTCAGCTCCTTAGATCTACAGTTTAGTCTCTGGTAACCCATTCCACAGCACTGTACAGGGCTCTAGTTCTACACATTAGGAAACCTCCACTTGGTCATGACATTTGCTACTAGGTTTTAATGGCAATAATTAAAAGTAATTTTCAATGTTACTGAGTTAGTTTCATTAAGAAATCCGAATCAAAACCATTTATCCCTTTTGAAAAAGTGCATTCATGCACAGGAACAGAATATAAAGCTTTCATGACAATTTGGACAGACAGGATAAAGGAAATAGTTATTAATCTGATCTAAGTTCATAAAGCATTCCTGTCAACCCTAAACACTCAAGAGAAAGAACAACCAAATTCCCTACTGACTTCTGCTTCAATAGGATATAGAAACCGGACGAAAACAATGTTTTTTAATAATTACTGGCCTAATCAAACATTTCTGGAAGACTCTGTAGTAAGTGAAGGACTACAAAAAGAATATTTTAGTGTTCTTTGAAAAGTGTATGAGTGAGAAGAAATGAGATTTTTAAAGACTCTAGATATTTGTGTAACAAATTTCGTCTAGGCAATACCTAGAAGAAAGATTTTGTTAAGCCAAACCTTTGTCCTTTAAATGCAAGTATAGAGAAATAACAATAATGCATATTCAATTTATTCTTGAAGAATCCTAGAGCTGGCACTTTCAGTACTAAGGAGCCTAAAGTAAGCAAATAGATCACAAGTAATGCAAAGAAAAAAGTTAGTGCCCAGTTCCTTTTAAAAGCCTTTCCATGCAAAAGGCCTAACAATCTGCATCAGTAGTACCCAGGTCTGTGATTTTGCTGCAAGATATTCTGGGTTTTATAAATTTTTCCCCTGAAACTAATACCTTGCCTGGAGGAAAATATTTCAAATCTCCAGCCAGCAAAATCTTTTACAGAAGGGCCATAAAGACAGTCTCAGGTTGCTCTAGCTTGAGCTAGATTTTCTCTGTCCTAAACTGCAGATTTATCCCAAATCTCTCCCTACATCATTATCAAGATATTGATATAAACTTTACTCCTCACTTGCCTCCCCTCACCAGTTATGGCCATTCACCTTTTCCCTTACCAAAGGATATCCATCCTTCTTTATTTATGTTAGCCTCTACTAAATAAATTTACGCCTCAGATTGAAGAAGCTATAATATTAACATGTCCGCTCCATGCCATGCATTGTCTTGGTCAGTCAGCCATACATTCTACTCTTTCCTCCCCCCTTACAGTTGTCACATCCTTTCAAATAATGAATTTTTTTACACAGGGTTGCATGAAAAGGACTCCTTCAGGCACAACTACAGTAAACAACATTAAAAACGGAAGATTTTTTCCTCCCAAAAACTTAGGTGTCAAGTTTAAATGATCACATAAGCATGTCAGTTGTCATTGAAAATAAGCTTCTAGCTACAACACCTGCAGAATAAAAGCATAAAGCCGACCCAAACACATTCCAAAGGTTTATAAAAATAAAGAAATCCACACTTTTCATATTTTTTATATTTTTGGTTTTTTAGTCTTAGTTTCTAATAACTTGAACAGTGAAAATATCAGCTGTGATGTTGTGCCTTTTTCAAGCTGAAATTTGGCAGTCATTTGGCAACAACTGTGAAAGCAAACACCATAGGGGGGAATGACATAATAAAAATATGTTCTTCTACATGTCTGTAAAGGCTCACAAGGTTTGAACGTAACACCATGTAACATTCTGATTTTATTTTTCCTTTACTCTTTCAAATGTATTTCTTCTGCTTACAGTACAGCACAAACAGAAAATAAAGAGGTCCACATGAGTGGTTAGGAAATCAAATGTACTTTGCAAAGAACATAATAGGATTAGGAAAACAGTAGTATTTCTTGTTAAACAGTCACCTTGCTCCCTATTTATGAGGCTTGGGGTTTATTTGAACTCTTGAGGAAAGCGTCTTACAGCACAGCAGCTGATCCCAAGTAGAAGGCATGGAACACAAGGACATGCAAAACATGCCCTAGCTGCAAGAAGGGCCAGTGAACTCCCTTGACCTCTTCTGTGCACTACTGAAAGAAGAGAGTAATGTTTAAACTATTATTGTGGACTCGGTAAAGGAAAATATGTCATCCCGTTCTCCAAAACCTTATTCAACAACTAAGAAAAAAAAAAAAACCCAAACCCAAAAATACAGTAACAGACAGAATCAAAGAATGCCTGGAAAGAACACAGGACAATGAAAGGAAGCACAATAATATGGATGCAAAAGAATTTTCACATTTAAATGCGATTCAACCTCTTGATTCATCAAGATATCCATCTCACAAGGACAACTTATCTCAAGACAACTAATTATTTTAATATCCTTTAAGTGGGACGAATACAGTTCCTTCTGTTACTGTTCTGCTGTCAAAGACAAATTTGATTATTTTTTTCCCCTGCCCTGCAGCTACGTTTGCAACGACTATACAAGACAGCTTTCCCTTCAGGGAAAACAACAGAATTGCAAGCCAAAGTCCTTCTGTGAAACAAAGATAAGCAGCTTCTGCTTCATGATGGAAATAATTCTGATTTTGCAATTGATTATTTGTAAAGTGTTACATGCCAAGTGATGAATCACAGAATCATTTAGGTTGGAAAAGACCTTAAAGATCATCAAGTCCAACTGTTAAGCCAGCGCTGCCAAGTCCACCACTAAACCACGTCCCTCAGTGCCACATCTACAGGTTTTTAAAACACTTCCAGGAACAGTGATTCTACCTGACAGAGAAAAGCAGCTTTAGCAGCTATGGAAGTGAACTCTATGCTTTATTTCCTTTTGACTTCAAACTTCCTTGTGGTACAAAATGTATTTTAATACGTGCCTGAGAACCACTGCCTTGGATAATTTTCTACAGAGCATCTAATTTCAGATGTTTCACTTATAATGCAAATAAACAACAAGAAAAGGTCATTAGCACATGACCTTTTGTCTAAATATGTTGTTTGCCTTCACCAAGGACTGCATTCCTTCATATCCCCTGGGGACTATTTACACGAATGATTTTGCATCTGAAGTTCCTTACCTGTATTTCACATATGCTTGAGCTAACAAAACACTGTAGCTTACTAAGTTACACTGGATTTCAACACTTTGAAATGAAGTTTTCAGCAGAATTGGACATTGATACCGCCCACTGATCTCCATTTTAACTGCTCTTTATTATGGTTTTCCTCAGTGAAGTAAATTTTTGTTCCTCAATGAAGAACAATGACCCTGAAGACTAAGCTGGATCACATACTTTAAGTGTTTCACCTGGCTAATCTGCAGTGTTGTCCAAAATGGGACCTAGATATTGACATAATAGTAAGACCCCCTTCCTTAGAGGCATGCTTTTCAGACCCTCTTCTCTATCTTCTATCTCCTGGATTCAAAGCCTGGAAACCCTGCTACTTTAGGACCTCACTTAAGAGTGGCTGAATTTCATCAGAACTTGTATTGGGACAGTAAATGGTCCAGAACAAAGTTTGAAATTACCAAGGTTATAAGTGCCAGATCGTATACTAGTAATAAGCAGAGGACAAAGTCACAAAAATGCAGACAGCTGAGCATCCACTCCATTTTTGCACTCTCTACAACACTTAACAGGTTTTCTGGAAAAAAAAAAAAAAAAACAAACAAATTATAATCCTTACAATATATATAACCCTTTTAATGAAAATTTAATCAGCAAACATCAAATTATTTTATGCTATATATGCAACAATCCTCTATATGTAGCAAGCTATTCTGAAATGCAAGTTTATCAGCAACAAGACATAGCATGTTCTGCAAGCTCTATAGATGAGCACTGCAGAACAGCAGCAGTTCAAAACTTAAGCAATTTCAGCCATTGCAGACCCAGGCGTGGTTTCTTTATCTTTGCAGTTCATTTTACTTGCCCTGCAGATGAACTTAATCTATTAATATATAACAGTAAGGATAATATATCCAGAAGAAATCTTCTGGAGACAGCAATGCACTTAAAACAATAGCTAACTAGTATTATTTTCATCTTACAGAGAAAGCAAGAGATCACATAACAGCTCTCCTAGTCTCCAGATACCTTTATCCTCTAAAACACATTCCATCTTATTGGACTCACAGAAGACGATTTCTCCTAAATCAGGCACAACATTGGTGCAACCAGCATATCATCTGCAGTGTTAAATAAAACATGAATAAGAACCTCAAAGAAAAGCATGCTTCTTCTCTTAAATATGTTCCGAAATACCAAAAATTTCTACAAAACAGGGTAGAAGCATGATATGAAGACATTAGAAACTAGCACGAGAACATAAATTAAACTGCCGCTTTGGTCAAGTTAGTTAATAGTCTTAATTATCCTACCGAAGTCAGTTTCTTCACATTTTCTAACCCTTCAAGTCAGAACAGTTAGAAACACACAAATCTACATCCATTGGTCAGACTCAAGAGAAAAATATTCTGTTAAAAATATTCTTTTATATAGAGGTTTGGGGCTCGATATGGGTGTATTAGCCAGCCACAACCAGTCCCCAGAGAGAACAGTACAAGCCATTCCTCTCAACAGTTCAACCGCACCATTATTCTCACACCTATGTTACACTCTCCTATCACCCCTATAAACCCTCCCACCCACTCAATATATCCAAGTACATTAATATATGCTTAGATAAAAACACCTACCACCTTTACCAAACTGCACCACTTCCTCATATCTGTAATAACAACATATTTAGCTGGAGAGTTAAAGATGAGCCCAATCTTTTCAGTCTACTCCATGTGAAACTAAAGCTTCTTTCCACCAGCTTACGCCAGACATGTGACAATAAAATTACCTACTACACCACCTGCACACATTAATCAGTATCGTAAAGCAAAACAATGTGGTGCTCAGTTCAGAGCTGCACTCCGACCTCAGGTAGACAGCTTACATGCCTCTCTGGATCACAGCAAAACTTTCAGCAGCTTGCAGAGTAAAACTGAGGAAACGTACAATTTTATACACACACATCTGAAAGTAATAACCATCGTTAGTGTACACACACATATATCTGGAAATAAGGCAGATTTTCAATAGAAATCTTTATAATAAGATGGGGATGCCTCTGTACTGTGGTGTAAGTTCCTAAAAATAACAGTTTGAAGCCTCTCTACGAAGTAGATATATCAGTCTACATTAGTTTTCCTTGATAGTAACACTATATTGAAGATGTCAATACAAGTCTAATTAGTTGTATTAACATGTACACCACAATTCAGTTCACTGATTTATCAAGCTTCTCAGAAAAAGGTACTACCTGCTACTGAAATTTGAGCCAAGACTTGTATCCCATGTAGTATTTCCAAGATCAGAACAGCTTTGTACTCACATCAAAACAAGCAAAGCAAAATGATCTGGAATGACTCTTTGTCTATCACGGCACAGTTCCAGATGTGAAATTATAATCGCACACTGTCAAGTGTTTAGCCAAGGGTTTCTTTAGGGGTTTTTGGTTTTGTTTGGTTTTGGCAGGGGTTTTTTATGTTTTTATGTTGCTGCAGTATCTTTAATGAAGTATTTTTGTAACTTTCTTTTAATGAAGCTATAAAAAAAAAAAAAAAAAAAGAGTACATTTCCTGGCAACAAATCGCTGCCTAGCAGGACTGTTTACTGAGGTTTTTCCAATTGCTGTAACTAAAATGTACATGATGCATTTTGCCAAAACCAGAATATTACGAGTATTAAAAAGGGGATTCATTTAAAATTATAATTATTCCAAATGCCCAAAGAAGTGCCCCTCAATCTACATAGACAGTTAAGAGATGAGAGAGCAATCAATCAGATTGTCCCGAATGGGACAACATTCCAGTCAACCTTGTCATAGTTATCAGTAGTTCACTCTTCTCAAGAAAAAGAGATCAGCATCAGATTTCCCCCTCCCGTTTCTGATATTACTACAAATGTCTTTCTGGGCCAGTTTTATGAGCTCCCTTAGAATTCCTTAAGCAAATCTTGCATATGGGGGGGGGGGGGGGGGGGAAGATTTGTCAAAAGAATTTAAGCTGTGAAAAAGTTCTCTCTTCATCCACTAATGTAAACAATTTGGGTTTTTCATATATAATGCAGTGAATAGGTCATCCTAGCAGACACTCTTATCACTCTTCCTTTCAATTTTGTTATTGCTCAGCAAAACAAAGACTACTTCTTCTATGCCACTTTCTTATGTCATTGCAGATAATGCATTACTACCCCCACAGAGAAATCCTTTGCATGTAATTCAGAAATACGAGTTTCAGAGCGCACAATTTATTTCTGTTGACAAATGTGCTGAAATACTAAGTTCATTGCTAACAACTTAGTAAATTAACAAATTGTGTCACACTGACCAGAAAACTGCTATCAGCTAAAACCATTTCAGTTAGATGTAATATCCTGAAGAGAGAAGGCCCTCAAAACCACCACACTACTGCTTTAGAAACCTGCAATCACATTCTATGTGTCTTTTCACTATGTAGTTTTCATCAGGTAAGCATAGGTAAAAAGCATACCAAATATTCCCCGTATGCATGTTGAATACTGTATTAAAATTCCAGTACCGACAAGAAATTTGTTCCAAGTGGCTCAAACCAACCATTACTCCCTTCCCCTCCAACATCCCAATCCTTTGGAATGGCTCCAGAATCACTGCCTACCTATAATTTTAAAATAGGGAGAAAAAAAGTAATTTTGAAAATAACATTCAAACATATCACCACAATTACCACATACAATAAATGTGACTTCATCTCAAGAAGGAGATGCAGCACTTCCTGTTTTGTGCAGATCCCATACTTGAAATTAAAATATATGCAGGCTCTATATTCTGGACAAATAAAAATGTTTAAATGAACAGCTATTACACAAGAGGTGAACCACAGAAATTCAACATGTATAGACCACAATGTACACCAGAACAACAGAGATAGTTAGAAACAGTGGCTTAGTCATATACTTAGTCCCATGTTTTACAATAACCTGCCAACTTTTTTGTGTCTTGGCATTTGCTGCATACTGTTACTCTTTTGAAATACTGTGCACTCAAGTAGGTGGAATACATAGTTCCAGGGGAATTCCATTATAACTTATCATAAATGAATCTTACCACCTACTACACTATCAAGTTCCTGTTGTGCCTACAGATTAGTTCACTACAAGTATTTAACTTATTTCTCACTAAAGCATTTGAACTCTCAAACTGAACATTTTCTAAAATTTGATAAGCACCTACAAGGAATTCAATTCAGAAGAATCAGTTATATTTTTGCATTTTTAGTTTGTGATAACTGTACTTATGCACTTCTTTTTATTAGGATATTTTATAAGTTACTAATTATTTGTATTCCTTCCCTGACTACATAAAGGATTGATAATTAAAATCATAACCTCTTGAAAAATATTATGATTTAAGCATCACAGTATTAAAACATTTGAAGAACAACTTGCATAAACAATATATTTACTTTCAAATAATGTGCCCCAGAGTGCACACAATTTCTTCTCTGAACATCTTGACATTTCATCTTCACGTTTGATATGGAGGCAAAAAAACCAAGTGACAATTTGCATTTATTGCAATAAATTCACCCAGACCTGGCTAGAGAGCACTCAGGAAGGATTCCTTCAACTAGTTCAAAACAGCCTCCCTGTTCTGGCACAAGCACAGATCTTTACTAAATGTGGCTTACAGATTAACACAGCAATGAAAACAATAAAAGCTGTTCTCAGCAGACTTCATTTCTCCTGAAAGTTGTCAGGTTGAAGTTAAAGTAATGCTTTGTAAAAAGAAGCCACACAGCCCACTGCCACACCACCATTCTGGCAATATTTATCAGCTCTAGAGGCACTATGTCTAGAAGTAATTAAAGAGTTAAATATTTTGACTCTGACAGGAACATCTTTTTAAGCCATCTGCAGATTTCTGTCTCATGACTATTTGTCCACCAAACACTGGACTAAAGCTAAAGGTATACTGTATATTAAGAAATACCTGTGAAAAAGAAGGAGCAAAGAGGAACAGAGTAAAAGGAAAAGACAAGGAAGAAAGGGCAATGGAATATAGAAGCATACAAACAACAACAACATAAGGAATAAGCAACTGAGAATATTTCCAAGAGGACAAAACCAGCAGGGAAAGTCTCAGAGAATAAAACAACAAGGTAAAGAACAGACACACCAAAGCTGGAACATTTGAACCTACGTGCGAAGCTAGTTGAAAGCATGTGGCTCTGCCTGGGAGCAGACCTCAGTGCTTGAGTCTCTGTTTGATTACTACCTGGAAATAAAATAGGTTTGAGTTCAGATTAGGATGCCATTAAAGCTTTCTGCTATGCTATTATATTTCAGATCATCCTGAGTGCCATCACACAGCACTTGCAGTACAACCAGGGGATCAGGCCCAGCCAGCATGGGGTTATGAAAGGCAGGTCCTGCTTGATGAACCTGATCTCCTTCTGTGACAAGATGATCTGCTTAGAGTATGAGGGAAAGGCTGTGGATGTTGCCTACCTAGACTTCAGTAAAGCCTTTGACACCATTTCCCACAGCATTCTCCTGGATTCAAGGAATTAAATCTTTTCAATATGGGATATAAGATGGCTGTGACCATTTTCTGCATTAATATTTTTAAACTCAAGACTTAAATGTTTCTGAATGGGAATAGCACTTCAAAATCCTTTCTTCCTCCTACCTCCACATATCGGGAGTCAGAACTCAATTCATGAGAAAAGCAATCTGGATCCTGAAAATAGATTATTTGGTGTTTACAGCTGGATCGGTCAAATGCAGCAGTCAGCTCTCTGATCAGCTTGAAGACTCACACCTAGGGACACACAAATGCTCTTAACTTCAAAGAAGCCATTGCAGTGTATGTGACTACACGCACTTTTCTACTTCAGTGTACACTTACATACATCATACTTATAATTCATGCTTGTTTGCACGTGCCCAAAAACACATGGACCAAACGCAATTTAACTACTTGAACTCCACATGTAACTGAAACCTAATTTAATGAAAACATTGTATTCTCGGCTCTTTCATATATGCCACAATCATCGTAACAGCTCCAGCTGTCCAAAAGGGAGAATTTTGCTGCCTTCCTCCTATTGTGTTCTCCACTTGTCCTACATTTTTCTCAAGCACAGAAACCCTTCATTGACCCTATATCATTCAATAAAGAGGCATAAAATTGACCGTGTTTGTTTGGTTTTGATGTTGGGTTTCTTTCTGGAACAGTGTGATGACATTTTAATGAGTTAAATCAAAGCATGACATATTCCAGCAAGCATCAAAGCTGGCACAAAGTACTTTGTGAGAACAAGTAGGCAGGAAAACAGGAACAAGAAGATGGAGGATGACAAGACTCCCCATTTCAGCAGCAGTAAGCGGTTAAGTCAGTTCACCCTGTGTTAAGAACCATGTAGACACAGTAAGCAGATATTTAGCAGTTTCTTTTTTAATTCATGAAAGCACCCAACCAGTTAAGTCACACTCAAGATGCTTAAATACCCACAACAGCAAACAGCACCTCCACAGGATAAGGATCACCTACCTTCACCTTCATAAGTTTGTGTGTGAAGTACATATGTACACAGAAATAGCTCTGCTCAGACTTTCTGGCTATTCTCAAATAAATTGAATGAAACTGGTTTTATACATATTGATTATCAAACAATTCAAGTCAATGTTGTAGCTAAAGAAACAGATTTTTTTTTTTCCAGAGGAGATATAAGAAGGCATTCTGACCATTTGCTTTAAGCACCATACTTTCCCTCTAAATGCAAAGTAACAGTCCTCCATAGGGTAACTCAGAACAGGAATTTGGGTCAGGTGCTCTGAATTGCTGTTAGAAGAACCCTGCTTTCTGAAGAAGCCTAGGAAAGAACTATTTTAAAAAAGGAATCTGAAATTGAATATATCCCTACAACCCATTTTCCAACATGGAAGTTACTTAAACACTAAAAATTCAGTCATTCTTATCCATTCCTAAGATGAAAAAAAAAAAAAAAAAACCACAGAATACCTCATATATGTATACAGCATAATTATCTAAAACAAACACAAAGAATTTTAATTTTTTTTTCCAGAGATCCAACAGAATGTCAGTGCTATTAATCATCATAATTCCTCAGGGTGCCTAAACCCACATTAACAACTTCGTACTTCTTAAAGCATAAATGAAGTGTAGTCTAGAAGCGCTATTATACCTCTATACAAAGTAATCGCTTTTTAGCGACACACTTGTGTACTTTAAGTCTCACAAACAGGTGAAGTACTTTTACCTTTTTGAATGGGTTTAGAATTACTGAAATACTAGTATTTCTCTCTTGCTTTTCTAAAAAACAAAAAAAAGGCCTATAATTCATTATAAAAAACCCTGCAAGATAAAAACACATTACAGAAAAAGATGTTATAATACCTGTGTGCGTATTTACCTTCCTACTTCCTAAATAATAGAAGAAATGAAAACCCATAAAGAGAATATAGATTTTATCCAGAACAACTCAATTGTGACAATTCAAAAAAAGCATTTTCCTTTTATTTCTGCTTACATTGCAACTATTTTTTTTTCTCAGTAGAAAACCAAATGCAACAGTTTTGAGGGTAGATCAAATTCAGGGAAGTATTTCCAAATGTCACATTTACCTGATTTTCCTCGGAAGGTCAACTAAAATGGGAACCTCACAGTCCTGTGGCTGTCCAGGACACTAAGCCTACTAAAAGATCTGAAACATTCAGGTGAATTATAGGTGATCCAGGCATGACTGATCATGCATATTCAGGTACACTGTAGAACATAAAATATGTAAATCTTAAAATATGTAATTATATGTAATAGTACGTACATCTTAATATTTCTCTTTAAAAAATTAATTATGCTTAAAATGATTAGTTTACAAAAATAAAAGGGATCACAGACCAACTGATTTAAGTCACATAGAGTTAAAAATGTTTCCCAAGGGGCATTACCTTCAAACACATCCAGGGTCAGATCAACACCAACTGGAAATATGGGTGTGACCCCATAAACACTTTCAAAGTGCAGAACAGCCAGGCCATACATTAGTATTCAGCAGACACAAGACACCATACTTGCATCAAAAAGCAGCAACTTTACAGCCTCTTTTCAACAGAAGAACTCTAATGTCCCCCAAATTAACTTTCTTTGACAAGAGACCTAACAGACCGCTGAGTTACACCAATGCCCCACTTACAAATAGGTCACAGACACAGTAGAATTTATTCAGGAAATATGTCTGGAATACTGGCTCTGGTCCTCTAACAATATAACCTATCTTCTGACACATTTGCGAAGTACCTCTGCTGTAGATGGGCTTTTCCTCTTCGATTCTGCTGCTAACAGCCTCAGTTTGCTTTTACACAGTTAAGTCCTCAGGGAAATAAACAATTTTTAGCCCATTACTGAAAACTAGAGTACATATTCTCAGTATCTTTATTATTTTACCAGATTTTAAACAGCTGCGTCAAATCCTGCCCCTCACCCTGCTACCAACAGCAGTAAACAAGCACAAGTAATAGGAGTTTGGTTCACCCATTAATTGGCAAGCCCAATGCAGAGCTACTATTTCCACCAAACACCCTCCCTCTACCCACCATGCAATGTGGGGAAGAGAAGCATGTTGACATCTCTGTCTGAAGCTGCATGACTCAACATCTGTGCCAGATATCAACTAAACCAAATTCTCCTTATGTGGTTCAACAAAACTGTGACATGCCTAGGGCTGCTGACTTCAATCTTCCACCCTCCTCCTGGGCAAACACACACAGTCTGTAGTTTCATTATTGATGTTTGCTTTCATTTTAAAGGTTCACTAGGATTTATTTTGCATACTAGCTTGTTTCACCGATACTATGCTCAGCTTTTGATAGGAGCACTTGCTGTACCAATAAAAATAAATCATACTAAATGACTATCATAACACAATAATGTTCTCAATAAAATATGCCCAAGTACAGGCAAGTAGATTGATTAAGGTGGACAGCCTGGAACACGCAAACCCAACATTATTAATCATAACTTTAACAAGGATAAATACCCAAGACTATAGCCCAAGTAGGAAAGAATTAATACTTGAGAATTAGAAGTTAGTTAGTAGGACTAGCTGTCAAAGGTAAGCTGTTCATTTGCAGTGGTCAAACTATGCTTTAAAATTACACAACTGACAAATAAAATTAGGATTCATTTGCTCCCATATCCTCACACCAGGTCACAATAGGGCATATTTTTCTTTCTGCAAACAAAGCCTTGTTCCAGTCACAACGTGGAACTGATCCGTGTTATTGTTTGCACAGTTTGGTAGTATAGCTGAAGCTTTTTAAGCAGACAAAAAAAAAATCCCCCCACACTAATGCCCCTGCAGTTTGCATTTTTTTTATAACCATTTACACTGATTAAAAGAAAAAAAAAACCCTTTGGCTAATAACTTCTGACAATAGTCTGAAAAATAACACTAGCCCTTTGTCCCAGAGGTAGGATGGTCCAGATACCACAGCTCTTACTACTGTGCCTTGCATACCCTGCTCATTCACAGAGGAGAGAGGACAGAGCA
This sequence comes from Falco biarmicus, assembly GCF_023638135.1. Classification (NCBI taxonomy): domain Eukaryota; kingdom Metazoa; phylum Chordata; class Aves; order Falconiformes; family Falconidae; genus Falco; species Falco biarmicus. The sequence continues at coordinate 107,193,134 of NC_079291.1, forward strand.
AGCAGTCCTTCCCCTCCCTCCTGCCCACTGCCAGCTGTAGGGGAGATGGGGGTAAAGCACAGCAGGAGCCGACAGCAGAGAGCAGCCACGCTCACATGCTCTCCCGGAACAGCCATACCTCCCTGCCACTCTGAGCGACAGACCAGCAGCCTGCCCAGCAGGCCTTCACCTCCTATTCTAACCCTCCAAGATTCACAAGGAACACAACAAACTATAGTCCCTAGAAATATTCATAAATAACATAGGGTCAAAAGCAAAACAAAACCCATGTGCATTTTCTTGATACCTTACCACTTCATCAGATACTAACATTTGACAGAATGTCCTGGATGTCAGCTCTTGATACCCGACACTCTTGAAACATCACCTTTAAAGCAAAAGCCATATTCAGCAGATCTGTATGCCTCAGGTGATTGCATGGTAGTTGCTGAGACTTCACTCAGGTGAGCCACAAAAGCATGAGGTACTACAGCTGAAGTCATGCAATGGCCTAAATTCATTGACATGATGGTCTCCAGCTTGTTCTCATTGATTGATGAGACAACTTCAGCTGCAAATTAAAAGGAATTTCGGGAAAAACCCTAAACCATCACTCCCCCTTGCCCAAGCCAGTGCACAGAACTGTGAATTGTCTCCCTCTGTGGTGCCTCTGCTCTGTGCACAAACAGAATCTTTATCTCCTAAAGCTTACATGAACACCAAAAATCAAATGGAATTGTTTAAAAAAAAAAAAAAAAAGGAGTTTTTAAAGCTCTTTCACAGCGCTGTTTTCTTCAATACTCCCAGGAATGCAAAACCAACTATTAGTAGGACTGTGCTGAGCAGGAAAATTGCATCAATACATACACTTCCTTGTTCTACCATCATATTAACTTTCCAAAGTAAAGCTATCATAAGGGGAAGTAGAACACTTACATTGCTCAAAATCAACGCTGGCAGCTGGCATGTTGAAACCCAGTGTAAGGGTGTATGTGCAGTAAACACCATGAAATACTTTCTTTAAATTCTTCCGAAAAGCATTAATGAAACAAAATCTACTACTACAGTCTCAAACGTTCAAAATGCAAGAATCTGTCTCCTACCCTCAACAAAAGGCAGCAGGGGGGTATTTTAAGACCTTGAGATACTTTTTGGTTCCTTTTATATGTATCCCAGATTTTTCAATCTTTTAGGAACTCTGAGATTACATTTGCAAATCTGCTATACAAACATACAAAAATAGATTTTATTTAAGAAAGAGGAATAACTGCCCAAGATTTTAATGTAATTACTTTCTCAAGGCAGTAGGGCTTTAAAACCATCAAACATCACAAGAACTGGCAATGCTCTAGGCAGGCATTTCAGCAAAACTGTCAGGAAGCTATTTTCTTGCCTGGTTTATAAGTGAATCATATAAAAGCTCCTTCAAATGAGTAAAACTGCAGAGTGGTTGGGACATAAAGAGTATCTCATTTTTAATCTCAAATTCTTAACACTCACATCTGATAACAAAAACCACTCTGCAATAATTTGCTGTACAAATACGTAGAAATTTGCATGCTTGCATCTAACATCAGAATCTTCCACAGAAGCGTTGACTAACTTATACATCTGATCAAATCCTTGAGGAAAAACAAAATAAATCCATCATTTTATTTAAACTTTAAGCACAGAACATTATGCAACTGCAAGTTCTGAAGCACAATAAGTTTAAATAAAGAAATGATAGCTCCTCCTAGATGTAGTGCCTAACCCCAGCGTCTCACCTGCAGACAGTCTTCCTGACCCAGTTACAGCTCTACACAGGCACAGCAGCTTGTCATGTGCAACATGCACAGAAGCATACTCTGAAAAATTAGGAAAGACCAACTCAGCTGCAAGTCACAATAAATGGCATGTCAATACAAAGAAGAAACCCTTCCTTAGTCAACATAAAAACTGCAAATATGAGCAGTAGAAATTAATTCATATCATTATTGAAAGGATCTCTAATGTTGCAAGACTTCTGTAAAGTAAGGCTAATTTCTCTTTCAGTTGGACATCGGTCCAAATGTATATGGCAGCCAGACTTTCATATGACCAAACTCAGCATCTGTGTCATTGCTAATCCATAAAGAGCTCATGTCCTTTGAGGAGAACAGTATGAAAAGCTGGAGGAAAAGCATTACACAGAACGCAAGACTTTGACCTCAACCTTAAGCAAAAGCTGAATAAATGACAACACATAATGTTCAAAACCCTTCAAAAAGTGAATCTACACAGTAGGCCACAGACCCATGTAGAAGGTAATGGGTGGAAACTCCCATCACCACCAGACTCTCCTTTTCACACCCCCACTACTATCAGAAAAGAGGAAACGAGAGCAGGCATTGGGTGGTTAGGCTTGGGAAAGAAAGACCAATGAAGTCCTGTTACAAAGCAGGGCCGTGAAAAAGAACTTGGCAATAACAGTCATGATTGTTTTCTGTTCTGAAATGACACTTCTGCATAAGTAATCATCTTTGCATAAATCATGTATCCGCCATCAGAATTAAAATCAGGTTTGCTTGCTCGAGGTAACAGGTACTGTAGATACAGCGGTTCAGCTCACAAAAGGTGATTACACACATTTAGAAAATTCTGTACCAGTCTAGCTCTGAAATCTTCAGGGAACAAGTTCTTAACTTCCACTACAAATATTTCACTTGTATTTGCTGCAGAGAGTTTCTTCCCACTTTTTTTTTTTTTTCTTAATCTATGCACTTGAAAGGGCTCAAAGTCACATCACCCCTTACCATAATCATGTCATATGATGAGAATTAAGCAGCCCCAGGCAAAGCAGGTTTTCTGGATGGGAAATTTCAAGATGAAATCCAGCTGCAGGAGGCCCTGGTAGTTCATCTCTTACCCCTGCAAATTTTTCCTGCACCAAAACAAAGCTTTACCATAGGTTAGCGAGGTATTGGGCTGTTGATCCAGCTACTCGAGATGAAACTTAGATATTTTGTTTTAAACCAATTTAAGACTGTGTTCTTTCTAACGGCACATTTCAGAAAAATGGATCACTGACAGTAACGCCCACGTCCCAATGCCCCATCCGTCTTCACATCCCACTTTTTGTGATCGGCCTTCTATTTTCCAATAGTTAGCCTGTCATCTCAATGAAATCCAGCATGCCTTACCATTTACCTAGAAGCTGACACAGAGCACTGCTAAAGGCTGTTCAGTAAGAACCAATTTTCATCCCCATCTCAAGTCCAGTGCCTGTAAAATATGTTAATTAAGCCTTCTGAGCTGCATTAGAATCTATTCTGATGAAAGACAATCTCCAAGTGTAAGAGCATTACCACACGTTTTGCACTGCCGAGTTTTAAAAGCAGAATTACAGAAAACAATCAGTCAGCAAGGAAGCCTCAGTACCAGGAAACATCTCAGATTTCTAAAGCCACATTTGTGTATTAGTTGAGAAGATCCTTCATTTATGTCCTGTGGATCAAGTTTTTACATCTTTGCTCCACCCTTACTCAACTTGAACTGACTGAACAAAGACAAATCTCACTAGGCCTTGCAAAAATTTCACAGTCCAAACAAGACTACTTGTTTCAGAAAGATCTGGACTAAAGTGATGTTCTAAATAATTGAAACGCATCAGTAGTTAACAAATGGCTTGCTGCAACATTATATGGTAAGATCACAAACCAAAATGGACTCTCTCTGACCACTTACACTCCATTAAATACCCAAAGAATATGAAATTAAATGAAGTGCATTTTAAAGCACTTTCTGTTTTGACAAACTTCGCTGGAAGTATTGAAATGAGGAAAACTGCTTGGCCACAGTTAGCTTCTGCTTTTTCCCCGCCTCTTATTCAAACTAGTTTTAGTTTTGCTTTTATAACACTACATTCATTAATTGCTCAAGCATATAAAGTTCCTCAGGTTTCAGCATAACGGCAATCTACATAGTATTAAATGAGGGTCTTCATGCAATTTATTATAGCGTTACAGTTAATCAGATTACGTTCTGTTCCAAAGCATGAAAATATTTCTATTTTCCAATCAAAAAAGCCCACACTTCTTTAGACGTGATAAGAGCCTATATCTGTACAAAATGCTATATAATTTGCAGCAGAAGTAAAAAGGAAACTACCCAAGACAACTCTGCTCCATTGCTTTCACCCAAACTATGATTATCGTTATATCCACTAGAGCTCTCAGGTAATGGCAAGCTCAAATTGAACTGTCCGTATATAACTGAACTATTGACGAGGCTGATCTATATACACATTACAACCTTTCAGATTGGATGTCAGACAGAACAAGCGAGGAACTTCCATGTTACCTTATGAATATCAAGTAAAAATGCTCTGGAAAGAAGCCAGACTCCAACAGGTGGAACCTGGCTTTTTAGAGATGACTTTGCAGCCATCTAACAGCTGGGTCACAGCCTCCAGCAACGCTCTGACACCCTCAGCTGCACGCCAGGGCCTGGCACCTGCCTGGAGAAACACCCGGTTACCACAGCCCCACGGAGGCACAAAAAGCCCCTGGGAGTTTCTTCACCGTTTTCAGCTAAGGCAGAATGAGATCACTGAAGATGAAAACATGACAGTAATTACACCTGACCTGTATGAGCGAAAAAATGATGACAAAGGTCTGCTTTGGATTGCTACAGGACCATGGCAGTGGTTTTGCTGGTTCTTACACTTCATGCATTGCCATGCTGCAACCTATCCCCAAAACATCTCATTTTAACACTGACGATTGTAGCTCCAAAGGCTTCAAGAAAAAACAAGCCCCATTAGCCGGAGCAGAGCAGGCTGGGAGAGAGCCCTGGCCGCGACCCACAGGCCCCACAAAGGCCACATCAGCAGAAGCCACCTCTGCAGTAAAGGCACTGAGGTGACACCAGTGCTTGCCAGCTAGCAGCCTACGCTACACAGCTTTGGCCCCATTGCTAAAATGACATCCGTGACTTTTAAGCTACTGAAAAAATATTTTAAATAAATGCCTGAAAGTGCAGCAAGCACCTGAGGAAACCGATGCGCTGCTCCTGGGCCGGCTTGAGCGTTCACCGGCCCAGCTCCTCATACCCAGATGCTCTTCACATCTTGGTGACCAGCAAACCAAAAAAACCCCAAAACCCACAATTCTGGGGAAGAATTAAAAAAATCATTTCCTCGCCTCAAACGGGGCCCGGCGCCCGCAGCACCAACACCGCTCCGGCCACAGCCTCCCCACCTCGGCGCCGCGCCAGGCGCCCTTCGGCCGCCACCCGCCGAGGCACGCTGCGCTGGCGACCGGCTGGCCCGGGGCTCCCCGCGCTGCCGCAGGGCCCGGGCGCTCCCACACGCCGCCGCCTCTCGACGCGAACAAGGGAGCGAAGCGGCGGGAGGCGCCGGGGCCGCGGCGAAGGGACAGGGCTGCGCCCGCCACCGCCTCCCTCAACACCTCCGGGGCGGGGCCGGCGGCGCGGGGGCGGCCGCGGCGGCAGCAGCAGGTGAGCGCGGGGCCCGCGGTGGCGCCCCGTGGGCGGAGCGCGGGGCGGGGAGCGCGGGGCGGGGAGCGCCGGGCCCGGCCGTGGCGGCGGCGGGGGGCACCCGCTGCTCACTCACCGCTCAGTCAGTCGCTCCCCGGCGCGCTCCCTCCCCTCCGGCTCTCGCTCGGTCTCGGGACAGCGCCCGAAACTCAGCGGCGGCCGCGGCCCCCGACGGCTCGCCTGGAAGCGGGTGAGTGCCGGTACCTGCCCCCGGCGCGGGGGCTCCCTCCGCTCGGCAGTTCCTGCCCCGCCTGGCGCGGGGTGAATGAGGAAGCGATACGGGCTCGGGCTCCCTCCGGCTTCCGTGGGGCTCCCGGCGGGGAGATGGGCGCCTGGCCCGGCCGCCGGGCTCAACCCGCCGCTGCGGCGTGTGTCCCGGCGGGGCGGGCGTGAGGGGCGGGCGGGCCGGGCAGCGCCTCCCGGCGGGGCAGCCTCCGGCCGCGGGGCGCCGGCCGCTGCGGGGCTTCCTCCTCGGGCGCGCCTCCATGTTGGGCTGCGCGCCCCGCGGCGGGGGGCTGCGGTGGGAGCCCGGGGCCGGCCCGCCCGCCGGCTTTGTCCGCCGAGCCCTGCCCGGCGGCGGGCTTGGCGGTGCCGGGGCTGGTGCCGGCCCCCTCGCCCCTCGCGCGGGGACAGCCCGTCCGGCTCCGGCGGGACGAGCGGGATGGGGGCGAGGGCTGCGCCCCCGGTGAGGAGGTGACGGGACCGAGTGGTCCTGCACAGAAACACCGAGTTTCCCCGTAGTAGAAACGCCAAGTTTGATAACGCCAACTATTTATTTCTTTTTTCTCCCTCCACCCAGCCGCGTTGATACTCTTGTTTCTGCCTCCCGCACCACAGTGAGCTCGAAGCAGATAAAACACGCGACCTTTCAGACGGCCGCGTTTCCAGCCGAATGGCGACAGACAATGAGAAATGAAGGAGCAGGAATGCCTGTTGCTTTTGTGTTACATGCCAGGCGTGCATCTCTTAAAAAGCAGTTTTCGGCTTTTCATGGCTAGATTTGCTGTTTGCGTTAGCGTAGGAGATACTAAAACGATTGAATGGCGGCGTTCGGTGGTTACGTCTGACATCTGCTTACTCGTGGGCTCTGTCTGGTGTGCCGCTTCGCTTCTAGATTGTTCAAGTAGCACAGGGCAGAGTGTGTATCTGGCCCAGCAGATTTATTTGCAAGGATGGTACTGCCCCGTGCCCCGTCTCTTGGCAGCTGGATGCTTCCCAGAACAGAGCTGAATCTGCAGGGAAGACCGTGGGGGTAATCAGTTCCTGCACGGGATCTTTTCCTAATTTTAGAGACAGGTTTCAAGCCTGAATGACAGCTTAACATCTGTGCAGATACTCTGTGTCAAAATCCTGGATGAACTTCTGTGTTTAGTTTCTTTTAGATCTTATTTGGGCCTTGGCCTGGTACAGTCATTAGTCTATTAACAATGTAATAAGCCAGCAAATAACCTCTTCAGTGTTCTGCCTAGCAAATAATGCGGGGTGGCATTGTACCGATCAAATAGGAAGCTACAACCGAGTAGAACCGATAAAGCTTTCTGAACAAGGTACTATGAAGTGCCTCTTAAGTGGTTAAGCAATAATTCATAAACATCTTTTTTAAAAAGTGTACATGCAGCATTTCCTGTTTATTGTAGTTCCTGAAAATGGATGTATTAAAAAAAATTAGATAATTGTCTTCGGACTGACACATTTCAGTCACCCCATGGTGACACTACTATGGGAACCTGCAAATACTGGTGAAAGAAGCAAACATGAGGCTGCAAAACACGGACTTGGATTTTTCATGATTTTTAAAGTTTCTCACCCCCACGTTGGGTTTCGTAATAAAATGAAGGTCTGTGCTTTAGATAAGAAATCATTAAATGCTGGCATTTTCAATTTCCTTGATCCTCATAGTTTTACTCAAAGTTATCTTTGTGTAAAATTGAACATAGTAAAATTCTAAGGAAGTATGATTATCAGAATGAAGTACCTAACTTTTGAAACTTTGACAGTTTAACAGTTGAAACACATAGCAAGGCATTTCACTAGCTATTATTTGTATGGTTGTATGTAATGTGAAACAAAAGAATTTAGAGGTAGCATAAAAGAATTAAGAGTTAGCAGTGCTTTGAAATTTTCATCCTACATCTTGTCATTCAGATTTAGATATGAAGGAATTGCTGCCACTCAGTGGTTGATACAAACATATAGAAAACTATATTCTGTTAACACAGATATGGTGTGTGTGTGGTTAGTGAATGTGTCATAAGGTAATTCTGCTCAGTGACTGTGTGTGAGATAATTGATCAGGAAGATGTATTGTTCTCACCAGACGAGAGCTCATTCTCAGACCTTTTTTCCATTTTGATTTTCATGAATTATAACCTAACTTTTCATTAGGCATAATTATACAGTAGGATCATAATTTTTTGATTGAATGGAACAGTGAAATAGCATAATAATTTTGACTTTTTGATCACACAGCATAGTTGAAAAGATACTCTGTAAAAAAGGAATTATTTTAAGCTAGGAACTATTTCTAAGCTAGAAAACTTAGGAAACCTTGTAGCTACTTTTGTTAAAGAGAAATCTTTAGAAGATTCTCTCAAGGAGAACTTGGCTATTTAGCGCTGTATAGATCAAGGAAATAATAAAACCTGGAAAGATCACATGTTATTAAAATAACTGATTTCTTGGGAAAAGCATAGAAGCTTTCAGGCCTCTCAGTCTATTTTGCTGTCTAAAAGACACAGCCATTAGAATTAAAGTTCATGTCATATTGAGTACTTCAGAGCCTAACAGTTTAAATTAACCATCCACCCTTGTTTCCATTTGAAGGACTTCACTGTCATCGTGCTTCTGTGCAGAGGCACAGATCCTCTGCCCTGTGGATGCTTTGCCTGTCCGTAGCCGGAGCTCAGCTCTGGCTGCTGCTCTCAGAAAGAGGAGCCCCTTCATCACCTCTTGCTCTGCAGCTGCACTGCTTTAGGAGGTGGGACCATAGCATGGTCCTTGGTAAAATAATGCTGAAATGACTTATGTTCTCATTTAAAATTTTTGCCTTTCATTTTCATTCATAAATTTTAAACTCTTTCTACCTGTAAGAGTTTTTACACTTTCCTAAGGAGCATTACCTCTGTCAGCCAGAGCCACCCCATTAGCTTTTGTGAGATTTAATTTTGCAAGAATCTGCTCTGTAGGAAATAGTGTACTGCCTTTAGCTCTATAGGGCCACCTAGATTATACATACTGCCTTTATGACTGGAAGCTGCACCAGTGTGCTGCTCCTGTTACCAGAGACACCAGGAAGGGTAGAGAAATGAGAGAACTGGCACAGGAATACTGGGGAGCTCGCAGATCTGTACTTGGCAAGAGTGGTGCAAGATTTATTTCTGGTCTGATCTAGACCAGAGTCTGTTATTACAAGTAACGCTGATACAGAGAACAGAAATCTGATGTGTTTATCTGTGAGCTTCATATTATTTTCTGTTGGCGGGTGGGGTATTTTTCCCCTTAAAATGTATGCAAGTGGAACATTATGTCTACCTTTCAGTGACAGAAGGGTGCCCTGACATCCATGAAGTAAGTTATGTTTTGAACCTATTAAATTAGTGGTTGGTCTTTTCTGATTGGTTATAGATTTGACAGTTTCTGTCTAAAAGTTGAACGTGTTGCAGCACAGACGTGTATCAGTAGCTGCAAATCAAAGAGGCAGGCCATAAAATCAATTCTTTAAAAATATTTCTTAAGCTAAGAAAGTGTATAAAACCACAGAATACTTTTTACAGTATTCTCTTACTGAAAATGTGTTTCCTGGTAATTTCTTTGCCACTGAGTGTAATGCTCTATCTGGAAAAGTATATTTAAGCATAGTTGGTGTTCATATGATAATAATCACAATACATAAAGTCTGAGAGTAACCATTACAGATAACTTAATGAAACTACATGTTAAGCTTTTAAGCCTTCTGTGGTGCTTGCCTGATTGCTAAGGGAAGAGGGTGTGTGCTTGCCATCTCTTCCCATTTGATCAGCCAGCCATCAAACCTAGAGAGAAAGAAAAAGGGGGGGGGGGGGTGGGGGGGGGGGGGGTGAAGAAAAAAAGCAGCACCTCTCTGTATGCCCCAGAACCAGATTTTGAGTTCCAAGGTGCTACCAACTTTTGAGAACAAAACAGATACGCAACATATATTCCTATTCTGCTATTCCTAATGCTTTTCTTTAGAGGTGTGAGCCAACTATGGTCTTGTTTGGTTGAGATGTAATCGAGCGAGCGGTTTCACTTTTAGCCATTGGTAGTGAGAGTAGAGCTGGGATAGCTCCTAGGAGACTGATTAATGAATAGGTTAAGGTATTGTTGCACTAGGCATTGTATGTGCCTGTGGTAAAGAGACCCTGCTAAAGCAAGCTCTTCCCAAACAGTAAGGATGCTTCTCGTTTCGGAAGAGGTGCATGTGGGCTGAAGTCCATTCCACCTCACTGGGCTCAGAGGAGTTGTCTGAATTAGTATCTTGTCTCTCATCTCCTGGGTGGCTGAAAACCTCTAAAACGGGATGCGTGTTTGTGCATGAATGGCTTTGATTTGCATTATGTTTAGTCCTTTGCAGTCTCATAAATGAATTGTAAGTATTTATAGACTTGGTTTAATCCTGGCTACGTGCTATAAACATAGCATATCTTGAAACATATGCAATAAATCTAAACTTCCACCTCAGCTTTTTTCTCCACCCCTGAGCTATGAAGTTGTGCATGCTAGTGACTTGGAGCTGAAAGCCCAGACTGTGTTGGTTTAGCCTAATTGTTGTGTGACAAATTTGTAATGATGAGATGACAGCAAAAATGGCGTGGTTTTTTAGCACCCAAGTGCCAAGTTACTTTCTGAGTGTTTGCAAATCTTGCCCTTCTGCCCCCAATCAACACCTACTTATTGAAGATCTAATAAAATTCTTGTTTGTAATATTTAATTCTTTATCGTATTCTCTGGTTTCTTGAGAAAGTGCAGTTTAAGTTTTGCCATGTTTTTTCTACCTAAGGGACTCATGAAATCTAAGTGTTTGTTTCCCCATCATCCCAATGATACCTAATTACTTCAGTGCACTGAATGTATCAGTAATCAATACGAGGAACAGCTTAAGGGAAGAAGGATTTTTGGGTTGTGATACCAGATTTGTCTTTCTGATAGTAAAACCTTTTTTTATTTTTTTAATGTATAGGCAGGTTTTGTTAAGATTTAGATGCTCGAACTAGTAGATAGATCCTTGAAAAGATGATCAAAAATGTCTAGCAGCCAAACTGAAGGTTATGCTTGGTTTCTGCAGTCTGCCTTTTTTTGGGAAATTCCCCAGTGAGTAGCTAGGCAGTGTAGCTAAGCTATTGCTAACATTGTTTGATGACTGAACTATGGTTTTCTAGGAGACTGTTTTCGATTCTTGTTTGAACAAAAGAGGAATCTTGTGTTTCTTTCTTAAAAGGAACAGTCCCTCTGTTTCAAAAAGCCCTCTGTGTGAAAAATTGGTAGGAAGATACGGTCCAGCCAGTAGCAAGTAGGGCCCATTACATACTCTGAACTTGTATTCTCAAGGAAAATTAAGATAAATAGACACAGTGCAGTAACTTTGGAAGGCTGTCGTGTTTAAGATATGACACTGACTGCCCTGTACATTTTGTCTCAAGATTTTTATATGTTTCATAATGCCTCTGGGTGACTGAATTTTGCTGGCAGGACTATGTAACCAAAATGAGTATTTTGTACCTTAATGATTTTGTTAGCACTTGTTGAACTGAAGAAAATGCTTCACTTACTACGTGTGTCAGAGTATTTTACTGGAAAACTCCTGTGAAAGTAAGATTTATTCTTTCTTATTTCAAAAAATGTATTTAATGTATATTCCTGCAAAAGAGGGCACAGATGGCTGTCTTGCATCAAGTAGGTGCTGCCAGGATCTTTCATTTTGCTAACAAACCCTGTTCCTTATATAGATTAAATAAAAAAAAAAAAACCTGGATCTGAAACCCTTAGTCACACTAGTGTGTCTCTGCTCATGAAGGAGTAGGTTTGATTATAGATGCTTTCAGTATTGATAGATACCTGGTCTGGGGTTTTTTTTACATTTTGGGGTTTTTTTTTAATAGTCTGGTTCTTGCATTTGCTGAGCAATGACGATTACGTTTCTTCACATCCCGTGTGCTGGTCCGTTAATGCTGTGTTCATGCTGAGCTGTGAATTGCTCAACAAGTGTTTAGCTGTTTCCTTGTGTGCCTGTTGGCCGATGACTGTGGCCTTCACTGAACTCCAATAGTCTTACTGATGACTTGAGGGTGCTGACTGCCAAATATCCTGAGTAGATTTGTCTGTCAGGAAATGATGTGAGCTCTCTCATTACATTTACTTGTGTTCCTCGATATCAGACAGGAGCTGACACTTAGGATTTCTGTTTGACAAGTTTATCTAAGAAGCAGCATCCCAGGGGCAAAAGCTTCTTAATACAGACCTAAACTCTTTCAGGTTAAGAGCTAAAATGCATCCACTTCTGCTTTGATCTGAATGCAGTGAGCCATCAGCACTTGAACACGTCATTTCCCATTCTCTCGGCTGAAAAGGAGACTCCAGCATTCCCAGTTACCTAGTTCCTTCAAACCTAGCACAGGGGTTAGGGAAGGATAGGTGAAACCAGGGGTCAGTAGACAGCACTTGTGTCCTGCCTAGAAAAAAGGGCATTGGGGAACTGCAGAAGATACAACTGGAAGCAATATTACAATTTTGGCAGGTATCTTGGCCTTGGCTGCCCAGTGAAAGAAGCATCCCCTGTTGTGCAAGTCTAGTGAAGCTGTTCCGCCATGGGACTCCTCACCTTTGCAACAGCCAAAGAGAAATTTCATGAAGGGACATTGCCAGGTATTTTTTCCTGGTAGATATTTTTTTTTTTTCTACAGGCCCTTTTGAAGAAACGTGTGATTTGGATCAAAGGATTTATAGGTCTGTCTGTTAATCCCCACAGTGCTTGCATTAGGTGCTTAGACTTTTTTTCCTTCCTCTGGTTTCCTTAGAGCCTTACAGTGAGGGAATCTGCAATCAATGTATAGCTCTCAGCTCATCCATAATTGCAGAGTAGCTATTCTGTTGGCAAAACTTGCTTTATTGCATATACACTTGAGAATATCTTAAATATGGAAAGATCTCTGGAATCTTAAGTCTGCCCGTTTATTTGGTCTCATTTTAATAGAGGTTGGACTTTTTCTCCAGGGCGCCAGGGTGTGTCCATATCATTCAGGTTTGCTTGCCCAATGATCTCAGCTGTGATTGCTGACTTCCCTGGCTGAGCCATCGCAGCCTCAGCACAGGTTCACCAGAATTGCATATCTGGGGGACAGTCGGTTTCAGTGAAGGGTGAGTTTCAATGCATTTGTGCCACATGCTGTTTTTACTGCTGTCATTGCATCTGACATGCATGCTTTTGAATGCAAATATCTCATATTGCTATCCTAGGTAAGCACTTTTGGGCAAAGTCTATGTTTATTTTATCTAAAGGTAGAACGAATTTCATCGGAAGTGGATGATAATGCTCTGTTGCAGCCTATACTGTTTTTTCAGTGAGCCTTTCCACATTGCTCTGTTGCTTAATAAGTTAGTGGATCTGCACCACCAACGTCTTGCACCACAGACACTTCATGTGTCCGTTGAAGGGAATATGGGGGATTGCCCATGAGCGAAAGCTGGAATGCTGAAGCTGCCATTTAGGCGAGGAAGCTGATGGATTACTGTTGTAAGGCCAAGAGCAGGTGGGAGAAAGAGCAGCAATCCGTGTATGGAGATAGACCTGGAGTGCAGTAGGAGCAGTGCGCAGCAACGAGAACTGCCAGGCTACGTGATGCTGCTCATCCTTGTTGCAGCACGTTTGTCAGAGGGGTGCTGCCAGCCCCGTTACTCTCGCTTCGTCCTCATGAGCTCCAGCTCCTCTCCAAACCTTCTGCAACACAACCACATGCCTGCCGGCTGGAGGCTGGGGCAGGGAGAGAAGCAGAGCTCTGGACTGTTGCTGTATTCTCTTTTCTGTTTCAGTTTAATTTGCAAGCTTGCCTATTTCTAGCAGTGCCACTAAGATTTTCAAGGCAATCCCAGAGTTTTATTGCAGTCCGTACTAGTATCCGTCAGATTGGTTTTCTGACCTATTTAGGGTATTGCAATTTGGAATTAATGTTGCTTTCCTTTTCCAGTGGGTGGCAGTTGAAGCAAAGAGAAATGCGTATTTTCTTGGAAGTTTATATAGATATATATTTAAGGAATGGGAAGAGATGCCAAAACAGGCCAGCCTTTTATTGTCTCTTCTTATGTTGAGGTCTTTTAGATTTTATCTCCTAGTTGGAGGAAAGGACAAATCAAAGGACCTGTTGTGACCAAAATCCACTTTAAGTTTTAATCTCCTACTTTTTGTGTGTTGTTCTGTTGCTTGTTTCCTTGTTCTCTTACTAGTTAATAACTGAGCCCAATCTTTCCGTCGTTAGAGCTTTGCATTGTGTGAGCCTAATTTCAAAACTCTGAGGCAGGGAGCTGCTAACTCCTTGCAGCAATGTGTTCAACTTCTCAGATCTCTATTTTGATTTTGAATGCGACAGGTAGCATTTCTTCCTCCTTTTAAAAAGAAAATCTTGACAAGAAGTCTTAGAAATTTAATATATATTCTAACCCTAATATCTGTTTCCTTGAAGGGCCAAATTTTGACTGAAAAGCACTCTCACATTTCTTGTACGGAGTTAGCATATATCTTATTCACAGTTGAGTTTCAAGCATATATTAAAATAGCATACTAGATTCCAAGTACTGCTTAACTGAAGTGCACATTAGTGCATTTGGTGAATATATAAGTAAAACATAAATGAAATATGTATTTATGAGAACATAAAGGCATTTTTAATGTATAAATTACTGCATTTCTAAATGTACTAGAGATTAGGTTAAATCTATTTTTAAAACTTGTAAGAAGTATGAACATCAGTGCTGAAACATAAAGTCAGGTTGAGACTTGTTTTTGGATCATGGAGCATAATTTGATGTACTTTCAGAAGAACTAAATTTTTCTCTTTTTTTGTGGTCTTTCCAGGCTGTTAAAACAGTGATAGGGCTTTCCCAGCACTTTCCAATGCTTTTTGCTGCGGGTAAATATTTAATGCTGCATAAAAAGCTGGAGAACTCTTTATTTTAATGATATTTCTTTTCATACGGATGAGCTAGCAGTTCATCTTCTATAACGTGTGATTATAGCTAACTCACCAATCAATCACCATCTTCTCCCTGAAGAAAATGAGGTCTTATATGAGCATTTAATGTAGCTAGCCCAAAATATATTTAGTTAAATTGGGTAACGTTATTATAAATGCAGTTCACCAGTTTTGCTTTGTCCAAATTGAGTCAGCTTATCATAGCTAAGCCTTGTCTAAGCATTTGTAGCATTCCGCTTTTAAGTCTGTTCTCACACTGAAGTAGTTAAATACAGAAGCTTCTGCAAACACAGTCATTTGAAACACTTGTAAACTGATTTGCCACTTGTGTGGATACAAGTTCTGCTGCTGCTGTTAGAGCAAATTTCAACTTGATTGATAGGTGAAACTTGTGAAATGATTTAGGACTCTTAAATGGAAAGATACCCAGGAAGAAAGCTTTCTACCCCTTCCGGCCACATGAAATAAAATGAGAAATTAATTACCAGAGCAGCAAGGAGCTGAGCTTTATCTGGTTGATAACAAAACTGATTTTACTGATCAGCAGTACTCTTTGGCTGTAATGACCTAAAATGGAAATCTTTTCTTAAGCTAAAAATACGCTGAAAGCCATGACATAGCATGTATTCGGTTTTGTCAAAGGGACGCAGTCAAACAGAAAATTACTCTTTTTTTTCTTCTCTCTCTCTTTTTTTTTTTTTTTTTGTTACAAGACTTTATAATAACATATGTGATGACTGTAATGTAAGTCAGTCAGTAGGAAAAAAAAATTAACTGTCAATTACTGGGTTGACATTTGCTGGAAAAATGCTGTACACTTCTATAGGTGGTGAGGAAAAGGCTCTAAATTATTTAAAAGTATTTTTATACACACACACGCATAATGATGGTATGCTTGAATTCTTGAGGTTTTTTTAAATTCATGAAGACTTCATCCCATTGACAAACAAGTCTTATATTGGGGGCTTTGGGGGGATTTCAGCGTTATTTCTAGTCTAGATAAAAAATTATCTACTTGTATTATGGTTTTGGTCCATATGTCAGCCTGGCCTGCCCGCCGCCCCCCTCTCTGAAATCTGATTTTTTTTTGCTAATACTTCATGCAGGTTTCCAGTGAGTAAGCTGATCCTCGTACTAGAAAAATTTTTGAGTGATTCTCAACAGAGGGATGTTTTCTTTGTTTGCTTTAGACAAACCGGGAGAGTCATACAGCTCTGTTTTGAATTAACAGCTCTCCAAGCTAGGATGAACACTTAATGCTTCTCCACCACTGTGCTAAGGCAGTAGTGTGAGCATTCAAATACTTCAAAGCAAAGACAGCCATATCTAGTGTTTTATCTTAAAAGCACAAAAAAGGATGCCAGACTCATGTAATTGAAAACGTTTGCTGTAGGCAAGGTGTCCCAGGCAGACCAAGATGGAAGAATGTATATCCTTGTTCTGCTGGATTTAGTTTTACTTTAGTTACTACGAGCACCCTCCTACCTAGTAAGTGAGAGTGAAAGGCAACTTGAAAACATGCTTGTTTGTGTCTCTGTGCTTTTGGTGTTATTCCTGTGGTCTTTTAGCTCTTATTTGAAATTCTAGGGGTTGAAGCTGCAATAAGTAAATGAAGACTTATGATCTTCTGATCAGGGTCTGACTTTCCAAAGTCCGCTTAATACTCCTACTGAATTGCTTAACCATTAAATCTCCCAAAGGAATTTGTTAGAACATCTGCAAAGCTACTAAAAAGATACACTTTGCAGTACGTCAGTTTCTATACTTCGTAAGTCTTTTAAAGCCTGTGTGTAAATACCATAGCATAGCTCTATCGACCATCTGTGCTCAACGCATGAAGCAATGGAGGGAAGCGGAGGGGGGAATGGTTGGAGCTGGATGTGGGACTCTGGAGAGATATGACAGCAAAAGTGCTTCAGTACTGGATAGCAGAATTGTTCTGCTTCTGCTTGGCTCCTAATGTGTTGTGTCGTTTGGATCACATTTTCTTCAGTGTTTTCCTTGTTTTTCCTATTGCAATAGCCTATGTGTGGATGCGTGGTTGGGGGACCCCACTGTGGGCTGTCATCTTACATGGCTTGCTGCCAGCCCCATCTCATGCGGGGCAAGCGCTGAGCCATCTGGTGGGCTTACATCCCATAGCTCTCCTCCAGGAGACCGACAGTAGGATCTGACCATGCTGAGCTCAGCCATGTGCTGCAAAGCAGCAGCCACTTCTAGCAGTACACAGCCTGAACCCTTCTCGGTTGGAAACTGGAGAAATTTCCATGTAATTGACAGTGTACAATATTGCATCAAGGCTGGAACAAAGATGAGGTAAGCGTTCCTGCCAACATCTCAGGGAAAAGCAAATAGTCTTGAGACTTTCTAAGTTTTCTTTTACATTCTTTGGGACTTTATGATGTATTATAAAGTTAGAGAGGTTTCTGTTCATTGAAGTTAGGTTCTGCATGAAGAATTCATGTCTTTTGTGCCCACACAGGTGTGTTAATAAGATGGGGAGAAAATGAACAGAGTAACAGAGAGGGTTTTGTCATCTTGGAAAAGAAGCTGGAAAACTTCTTTTTGGTTCATTTAATCTTTCCACAGATTCCAGTTAGACTCTTGCTTGGTGTCACTTGGAGCCATGTTGTGATACTGGCTGCTTCTCTGTGGAAGCAATTGCAGAAAACCAGAATAGCAACATTTTGTCATCCTCGTGTTTATTTGAGATTATAGTTGGCTGAGCTTGCAAATCTTCACACTCAGCTAAACAGAAATTCTCTTTTTGGATCTTCTGAAAGCTTGATCTGATAAACTGTAAGAAAGGCATATTCTGGTTCTCAGTGAGCAACACCCTTTCCCGTTGGAGAAGGAACACAGTAGCAGGGAAGGCAGAAGGTATGGGAAGTCCTTGTTGCGTGTTTGGTGGAGTCACAAGTTGTAGATCAAAGAATGGGAGATACAAGCCTGTCCTCTCGGCCTCTATGTCTGTATGTGCAATGCAGTGACTGCAGCTGTTGCAGCATTTTTCGTAAACTTGTCTCAATATTCCCATGCTGTATAGAATTAACACTTGTCATTTTTGTTCAACTTGAGTTGGATAGCTGGAGGTGGAGGGGGGTGACTAAAGAACCTTTGCACCATGTGTCCGTTAGTTGCATCTCCCCACAAACTCAAACAGTACAATTGCTTTTTTCTTTGCAAATGTATAGTGCCACAAGACATCAGGTGCATATGACATTCATAAATAACCTGTGGTGAAAATGTTTGTTCTTACAGCTAAGCGATAATAAGAGCTGCAAGTAAGTAAAAATGTTCCTAGCGAGCAATGTATTAAGAGGGAGTAGACTGATTGCTTCTGTTCCTTTAATGCGGATCATGGAATCCAGAGGCTGGTTGTCTCTGACTATGCATTTGATAAATGTATTTCTAAGCTGATTCCCGCATCATTTATGTGTTGAAGCTTGGCCTTTTGAAGCACAACACTAATGCTCTGGCCAGGCTCTGAGTTTTCATGTGTTGCTATATACATAATACTAAAAAAAAAAAAATAAAATAAAAATAATGTAAGCTTTGACTTTGAAACTGTTTTTAAGACGTTTGGTTGTGTGTTTCAACTGTGCAAATCAAAACATTGCATTCTTTATAAGTCAGTAGAAAGGGTTGAACTGGTAGCAGTGATGTGGCTGGCATGTTACTTAAAGCGTCTTAAAGCAGCATAAGGGGCTTGCAGCTGCACTTATGAGAGAAGTCAGGGGGCCTGAGAAGGGATTGCAGATGAACTTTATCCTGTTAGTTACATCCAGTGCTAACAGTGCTAGAAGTCACCCAGCAGGCAAAGCAAAATGCTGTTTCACTTCATAGCCCAACCAAAAGCCAGAAACCTCTGTACGTCACTGTGCCTAGAGCCTTTTCCTGGTGCAAAGACAATCAAGGTTTATCTGTTGCTGTTAGACTTTGGTTTGCCCACACATACTCGGAATACTCTACAGCCCATCATATCAGGAAGGAATTGGTGACTTGAGTTACTTGGGCTCACTAGACTTCAAACAATATTTGAGTAAAAAAAGATTAAGTGCAGTTAAAACAGTTTTTCTGTTGCTGTAGACGTACTTATGAAGATCTCCGTATGGCTATAATTTAGGTGGCATAGTAGCACCATCACTGACATAGAAATAAGTAAACTCTCACATTGATACTTCATGCTGCAGGCTTTGTTTCAAGAATGGGATTTCCCTGACTTTAGCCGAACAGCCCATTTGATTTAAATGTTAATGAAGGCAACAACTTTTTCCTTCTGCTACAATTGTTTTAACCAGTACCATTGACCCTGGTAAGGGATGTGTGTCATGCCCACCCACCCTGCCAAAACTCTGGAAAAAAACCCCAACCAAACCCTTTGTTGTTAAGGGCTGAAAATAGCAAAACATAATTTTGATATTGCTTTAAGCAAGAGAGGAATTAATTTGACACTTTAAATTCTGTATTTTAAAACACATTTTCACATGGCATATTCTGGTGACATCAGTCTTAATCGAGCATATTTTGCAGAATTGTTTCAAAGTGATCTTTCACTTTTCTACTTTGTATTCCTGTGCTCTGCTTTCTTGTCCTGTGCCTTTTATTTCTGTGCTTTGCTGAGAAGCCAGCTGCAGTTCAAAACTTTTGTCTTTCAAAGGCATTTTATGCAAAAAAAGGTCTGCTGTGAAACCTTTTAAATGACAAAACTCAAAAAAGCTTTGTTTTTCTGTTGCCCAGCTCACTCTTCCTTCACACTTGGTTTCTGTCATGTCAGGATATATGAGTAGGAAACAGTCAAAAATTGATTTTAAGAAACTTTACCGGGTTACTTTGATTCTCTTTATTCCTTCCAGGGACTGATAGGAATTCGCTTGTGTTCCTGGGAAACAATGTTTCCACAGAGAGTCCATTATTAAAATAAATAATCAATTCCAATAGTAATACTAGCAGGAAGCACTGTACAGCAATTTAATGGATTTCTGAGATCAGTCATTAAGTCATATTTCTGTACCCGTAATTTGTTATATGAAAAACTACTGGTTTTACAGGTGTCCCAGTTTTGGAGAAAAAACAAACCGATAGTCTCTGAAAATGTGTACTACTTAAGTATCTGGTTTATTTAGAAATGGATGGTAAAAAATCCAGAGAAAAAATGTAATGAGGTAAAGTGTATTTTGTCCAAAATGGAGTCTCGGTCATTCAGAGGGAGTGGGAATGTGTGCTTTTCCCCCGCACTTCTTCTGAACCAAATTGTGCTATTGTCTGGTCCTCTGCAGTTTGCGATCAGATGTTTCCAGGATCTGTCACAATAATTAGTTTGCTTGCCCGAATCTCTTCCAAGAAGCAACTTAAAAGATTTTTCTTTTAATTGCTGAAGTTTTGTATTAACCTTCTCAATGGGTGTTTGTTCAGTAGCTTGCAATATAGGAGGTAGTACAGTGAGCTGACATTCAGAAATTGTGTATAGCTGGAGGTTTTCCCCCCTTTCAAAATTGCTTTGTAAAGTCAACAGACCTGTGGATATTCAATGTAAAATTCAGAGCAATTGTACTGTGATCAAATGATTCTGCAAGTGTGTACAGTTCTTTATTTTGAGTCTGTCACAGTTAACGCTTGTTTTATTTAGTGAAATGCTTTAAAAGGCGTGATCTGACATTACTGTCAAGTGTAAGGGTATACAACTAAAGTCATGTATTCCTATAAAACCCCACCTTTGGAAATGTCTTAGGGTATAGAAATGTTGGTTCTTTCACAGAGCTGTTTTGTCCTTCTTAGATTTTCCCGTGTTTGAAAGGGTCTTTGTTATACTCTTTGGCTCTTCTTGTCATTGAGATACAGGGCTGAGGTTTTCCTGTTCAGGGAAAAATTGGCTAGACTCACCATGGTTTTTCCAATACAGTTCATAGAGCAGAGTGTTGTCTTGGAAAATGTAACAGATTGGGTTTTATTCAGCCGGTATATTTTGGACCTTTACCATGTTCTCATTTATCTCTCACTCACACAAACACTTTAAAATGGCAACCATTTAATCTTTTTGAGATTATAAAGCCTTTGTTATGGCTCCAGAGTTTGATAGCTGAGGCTTTACTATATGCTTTGATCTACTTTTTTGGGGTGAGGTTTTTGTTGTTTTTTTTTTTTCTTTCCACAAACACACCCCACACCCCCCATCGCCTGTGGAAACATTCAATGTCCTGGATTATTCTCAGGGGCTAATACAACTTTTCATAGATTCAAATTGAAAAAGGTCTCTTAGATTAGTGCAAGCAAACACGTGCTTTACTTCATTTTGCAAGGTTGTATTTATTGCTAAATCCTGACTCTTCTCTATGAAAGCACAACATTAATAATTTTGCTTTCAGCCTCTGAGCTGGCTCTTTGTGAACAAGGAATAGATTCCTGGTGCTGCTTTGTATGAAACATAAAGCTTGCTCTTTTGTCTGCCCTCTGACTTGTTTTCTGTTGTTCATATTCTTGTTATTGTCAGAGTTCGGCTTATTTAGGTGCAGTAAAATTACAGCAGTTGCAAGAAGCTTGTGCCTCTTTGTCAAGAGCCACATGTACTGTTTCAAATAATTATTCTTGACTTCAGTGTGAATGATTGAGAGAATGAGGATCATGCAGTTCAGTTTGATTGCTGTTCAATTTAGAATGTGGAAAGATTGTCTCCTGTGGCTTTGCCCAGTGTATCTGGAAAAGCAGGAAAAGTTTTCAAGCTACAAGGCTCATTTAGATGGATTGTTCTGAGTTTTGCTCGGTTGTCAGCTGTGATGTCCTGGCAGGTGCAAGCGCTGCGTCTACCCCCTGAAGGATTCTGTCACTGTGACTTAGATTTGCCATAGCCTGGTTCTTAAAAGTCGTAGGCTATCTAAAGGAAAACTTGTATGTCTCGGCAGATACTACTGAAGAAAAATCAGAAAAAGAGGTAAACGGTGAGTCTGTAAAATAGAGTTACTAGAGTTTAACTCATTAGAGTTAAATTTTTGTGGTTAGGCCATACTAGAAACAGGTAGGAAGCATAGATTGTTGTGCTGGGCTTCCTGAGAAAGACAAACCTGGTGACTTGTTGGGTTAGCACATTACTCATCTACTACTTTGTGTCTTCAAGGAAAAATTCCAGATACTCTTCTGATGATGTGACTGTTTCTGTCTTGCCTAAGCGTAGTTAATGTGGCCCACATCCAAGCGTTTTAGAAGATAGAATGAAATCCTTGCCAAGTATGAAAATGGGTATGACAGGTGAGTACTCTTGGCAGACAATTTCATTTATTATGCAGCTATTTGAAGTGGCAAACTTCCA
The DNA here is from genome assembly GCF_023638135.1 of Falco biarmicus. Taxonomy (NCBI): domain Eukaryota; kingdom Metazoa; phylum Chordata; class Aves; order Falconiformes; family Falconidae; genus Falco; species Falco biarmicus. The sequence continues at coordinate 107,215,133 of NC_079291.1, forward strand.
GATTTCCACTTAGAAAGGAAGATAATGGCTTAACAAGGTCACTGGGAACAAGGAGTACAGTGGGATAGAAATGATGTCCTTCTGTCCTTTGGTAGAACAGGTCCTTTTATTTCATGACATGCTGCAAGGACCCACTGAGCCAGAATTGTGCTAGTTCCAGACACGGTGTGTATATCATGTATCCCATTGCCTGCCAAATAAGTGAGTTTATGAAATGTTGGAAAATGCCCAAATGAAGATTAATATGTGAACTACAACTGGGCCAGCCTATAGTTACGTGGTAGCTTCCTTAAATATGTAAAGGCTGGAGGAAGGTGGGGGTTTTTGTTGTTACTGTCCTTTAATTCTGTGGGAATTTCATCTTATTTTTAATTTTCTGTCTTTGTTTGCTTAAAGTGCTCTGAAGATAGTGTCAGTAATTTTCTTGTCCTTTGTATTGTGTTTGTGATTAGAGTAACTCAATTTTTTTTCCAGGTAATTCTCACAGTGTCATTGAGAGATGGAATTATCCTAATTTTAAAGAAGAGAAATTGTTACAGGAAAAGTAGAAGATTCTAATCTGTTTAAGATGCTAGTCTCACATTTTGTTTTTCACTATACCCATGTCTCCAGAGTACATTCCAGGTGATTTCTAGCCATGTCCTAATGAAGAGCTGAAATTTTTTGGATGAAACTTAAAAACTCATTTGTCCCTCCAAGGCAGAAAACCTGCAAAGTCAGTGGAACTTTGGTGTGGTAATTAAAATTGGGCATAGTTGTAAGTAACTGAAAACACATCTACTAATCAGAGATGTTAAGCAACCTCAATGGAGTTTGCTAGCAGTCGCGCCTGTAATGCATGTCAGAGGCTATTACTGCCATTTTGAATGAATCATTTGGGTAACAGATGTCATGACTTAATTTGTAATCCTATACATAAGTACACAGAACATGGGAACCACCTATTGACTACTTCTGCATTATAATATCTTTTTACTGTGTCATCGTTCAGAAATGTATTTGCAAAGGAAGAGGAGCAATCTGAAAGAAGTATGTGCTTATAGAGGTTAAACTACAAGTATCCAGATCTTTATCTTTTTGATGCCGCACTGCAATATTTGTGTGATATTCAGATAATGCCTGTGGAATAAACACAATCAAGTGTCGGTCAGCTTTCTGAAAAGTTGCTTAGTGTTTTCTCAAAAGGCACCGTCCTTCAGCTTCCTGGCAAAAGAGGAACTATTGTTTGGAAATGAGCCAGTGATTCATCTAATGAAATTCCATAACTCAAATAATGATGGGCACCTGGTGGAAGATTTAAAAATACTGTAAATATCTGGGTTGCTGCTTTTAGTTTTTTTGTTACTTCTGGAAGAAAGCCCCCAGCTGCCCTCACAAAAAGATGGAGGAGGAGAGTTGGGAAAAAGATGGAGGAGGAGAGTGGGGAAAATGGCCTTGACTAATGGAGCTTTTTTTTAAGTGGTCTTGAAGTGGAGCACTTGTGGAAGAAAAAGATCAGCTGAAAGACCTCCTGCTGAAGTTCGCTTGTCCATTCAGAATTCTTGCACGAGCAACAGACTGAGAATGACCATAGTGTTGTTCATGATATTCCAGACATCTGTCACAAAGCCCTCAATGTTACTGAGTTTTATTGTCACCATTTTTCCCCCTAGAAATGTGTTCCCATTGGCAAAGCATTATGAGACATGAAAATGCTGGGCTCTGAAAAATCTAAACTTGACCTTGCCTCAGCGAGTGGCACACTCCTCCATGGGTGTGCGGTGGACCTTTGAATTTAAGCTTTTCTTCTAAAAATCTGGTCCTACGGGTTGCATATAAAATATGTTCAGCAGAAAGACAGGGTCAACTAAGTTACTCAAATTAGCTTCAAGCTCCAGAAGTTTTAAGTTGTTGTAGAAATCTTCGGGCCGCAGCAGAAGTGATCTGCTGGCTTGATGATTTTTTTATTATTATTATTTCAATTTATCTTTTTAAATCTTAGTTTATTTTCTTCTACTTAAAAATGCTTCTAGAAGCCACAGCTTGGATTTTGGAGCTTGGGAAAGAGCTCAGACAGTGAGGCTGGACAGGGCGAAGTCCCATGAATAATAGCCTTTTGCAGCCAGGAAGATGAGTGATGAAACCTGAAGATAAACTTCTCCGCTCATTCCTTTGAACAAAGAGGAAGAAAACAAACCCAAAGCACCTCCTCTGTTTCTGCAGCTGCTGGGATTGGGATTTACATAGGGTTCGAAGGCTGCAAGACATTGTCCTTGGTGAAGTTAGTAGCTGCCTGGAGCAGCAGACTGCTGGGGGTATTGATACAGGCATGGTTTGGCGTACTGTGCATGTGTCAGCACTGTAAGGTTAGCCTGGCTGGTACGCAGCAGGTCGTACTGGTGTCATAACAGCCCAACTCTTGGGGGCTCTCCCTGTCTTTGCAGCCCAGGACCAATCCTTCCCTTCATCTCCCTCAGTGCAGCAGGAATGGCCCGTTACTCCAGTCTCCAAGCTTGCAGGTTACCGTTTGGTTTTGCTGAACCTGCTGAGGAGCTGGGATTCTAGTCAGAGCTGTTGTACCCATCATATCCATTCTTGGCATGTTTTTTGGCATATACCTCCTCCTAAGAAGACATGTACTTATTTAGGAGCTCAACTGAAGCGGCTAGTCATGGTCCCTGGAATGCATCCTGACAGGGATGCTGCAACCTCAAGGGAGCTCGAAAAATGAAGTTGGTGATGTCTTGTGGTCCAAACACTTACACATGAGCTATTTATTCCCTTCAATTTTGGAGTGCTTGATTCCCAAGTTGTAGCACAACTGAGCTCTTGTTCCAGACTACTTAATTCCTAGGTTTTGAAACTAGGAATTGTCTGATAAAAAATTTCGGTATCATTTTAGTCCACTCATGGTGTTGTTGCTCCTTGTTCTTTACTGTTTTTTTAATAAACTGTGTGTTCCCATGAACTCCCACAGCTTGCTTGAGCAGGAATATTTATGTCCAGTGCCAAAAGGAGTGGTTAAACCACTCCAGAAGTGATAGGAGCTAACTGAGCTGTGCTGAAAGTAATTCTTCTAAATATATTTAATGATGGCTTGTTACTTGAAAAAGATAAGCAAGACCAAAATCTCTGATAATTCAGAACTCCGTATCTACAATCTGCTAGTTTGCTGGAGATGGAAAACTCTTACATGTGCTGTCTGTATCCTGAAATCCAGGCCATCAAGGTTTGTCCCCTGGATGATTAATACATAGGTGAAAGCTAGCAGCAAAAGGAGTAATTTTGAAGTTCCTCTCCATCTTTCTATCCCACCTGTTGCCTTCCCCCCAGTCCCTTGCTAGATACCATTGTCATGCAGTTTTCTGAACTCTCTCAATGCTTTTGGCTTCCGAACGTGTTTGTGTCATTTGTTGTGCATCTACATCTCCCCTCTTTGCTCTGTGGGTTGGCTGTTACTGACTTCGCACTGAACACATGTGGTCCAAAACATTTACTTCACCTACTAGATGGCAATGAAGAAACAATAGAGTTCTTGGGAAGCTGGTTATCTCTGTTAGGTGATCTTAAGTCATATTTTGTGTTGCATATACTGTTGGCCCTCAATGTGGTGTCTGAGCATCTCTCTCCTGTTAGATGCTTAAACATAATTTATGGAATGTTTGTAAACTTACAGGCGGAATGTCTGGGAATGTTTGGTGGGTTCCCATAGAGCTGAACTGTATTTTGACAGCTGGTTAATGCTGCAACGACCCCCACCCCACACACACACCCCATGGCTACTGCTCTCTAGCTGCGATTCCTTCACCAGTTAGATGACTTGTGATGTTCTGCAGACATGGCTGTGACTGACAAGCTGGATTTTTAAAATACGGGCTCTTCCATGTAGCTGTTATTTGTGGGATTGAATCAACCCCAGTAATTTTGCTTTCATCTCTAAGTATGAGCCATAAATTCATCTCCTCATTCCAAACTGAGCTGAGAGTTGGTGTTAACAAATTCTGGTTTTAATATTACAGTTTTAATTTAATATTACAGTTTTGCTAGTCTTTATAATTAAAGCACTCTACAAATATGTGTATATATGTATATTGTTTTATTAGAGCAAACTAAGAAACAGACATATTAAAGGATTTCTCAAGGTCATGGTGCATTCAAGGTCAAACTCAAAGGAAAGCAGTACAATTTCACTTGGGACCTTGTCTACTTTATGTATACTAACCCTCTGCTCTGTAGTAGCAGAAGTCACTGATTGCTCCTCTGTAATCTAATCTCTCCCTGTTCTTGTTTATGTTTGGACATGAAAATGAGGTTTCAGTCATTGTTTGTAACAAGTCCAAGGAATGTTGAAACCTGAAAGAATGCTGCTCTTGTTTCCTACTGAGAGATGCCTGCTGAACCTAAGGCAAGCTAGGCATTTGTACCAGGATGGAAAGCAAAGAACCTTAGTTGTACTGTCCCTCAAGGTAAAGGATCTGGATGAGGTGTTGTGAAACTTCTATCAAAAGAATTCCTCTCTTGTATGTAAGGAAATGGATAAAAGAATGAGCATGTTTTAAGCCTGGTCTTGCCATTTGTCTGTTCTGAATTATGACTATCTTCGGATACCTTCTAGCCAGGTAGTTGAGCAGATAACGTAAGAAACTCTACTAAAATGTACTTTGCCTAATGCTGGTAATACACCAGGAAGAAAATATAATAAAATAAATTTGTATTTTAAGTTCTCTTTTTCCACTTCCCTGGGTATTTCCACACTATCATTCCTTATATTTAGGTGGTTTTACTTAGTATTATTTATTGCGAAGGTACTGGGAGGGGAAGCTTGGGGTTTTGTGGGGTGGCAGTTTTGTAGGATAAATAGGTTTTACTTAACACTGTGTAAGATATAAATGGAGAACTTGTCAACTGAAGCGCTATTAACATCTCATCAAGCTTGGCCTACAGTCTTTGCATGCAAAACTAACATGTAGTTACATTCATCTGCCCTTCAGTTCTTCAACAGGTTGTCGTTTTGGTTTGTTCCAACATCCAGCACCCCATGAGCCCTCGTGCAGCTCCTGACCTTCAGGACATTGTTCGTGATCTTTTGTAGGAAGCGTTTGGAGCCACAGTAGTTCCCAACAGCATTATTACAAAGTGCTTGTAATTGCATTTAAAATCTGTGAAAGAAATTGAAGCGGACCTAGTATGTGCATTTGGTATGATACCATATTAAAAATGATCTTACAGTAATTTGTGCTATATATTGCTGGCTGCTATAAAGTTTTAGATAATCCTTACAGTATGAAACATACCGAGCCCTAAATAGCTTGAACAGCTCTTGGCTTGGTAAGGAGGATTTTTTAACTTGTGCCGTAATCATAAAATCACTTTTTGGTTTTAGGCCATTTGGAACAAACTTATTGCAAGGCCCTGGAGAGGAACAGCTTTTTGAAAAAAAAAAAAAAACAAAAAACAAACCATGTATATTATTCTTGCTAATAATTTTAGAAATAACTATTTCCAAGCTGAGTAGACAGTCTACAAGCTGCTTGAGATGCCCCTTGGAAATCGTTTGCTTCTTTTGTTTCAGATTTGAAAAAAGTGCTTTGAAAGAGAACTTTGGAACTTTTAATAAGTATTTGTAATGGCAGATTACCTGTCCCTGCAATTCTGAGCTATATACTTACTCAGCACTCTTGGTCCTTGGTTTATGAGTAAGTGAGGAAGTTGGGAGTTTCTGCACAAATGACTCATATCGAGGAGGACTCCTAATACGCTTTTCCCCCATCTGATTGTGGATCGTGGAATTAACCTGCATGAGTAATGCATCTTCCCAAGATTACAGCAAGAATTGGTTCCGCTTGCTGTAGGAGACAGGATGAGTTACTACTGAGTGTAAGTTCAGTGATGCGTTGCCTCAAAAAGCAAGTAGGATTGCTGTTGGGAACCTCTAACTGGCCACCCTGACACCTTGCTTAAAGTGTAATATTGACTATTCCTGTTGATTGATTTTGAAGGAAATTGTAAAAGTCTGACTGGTAAGACTTGGATATGATGTTATCTTGCTGCTACTAGACAAGCCTTTTGCTATCCATTTGGTCAGCTTCATTTTGGGTAGGTGTATGGTGATAGTAAACAGGAATGGAGGCGTGGAGGATAGCAGTAAATGGTTTATAAGTCTGAACCTTGTTCTTTTGACTCTGATGCCAAGATCATAAACGTTAATACTGTGTTCCACTGAGCTCTGACTCTGCGTAAGTGTCTGGAATAACTGTTTCTTTGTGTAGCTGTTGTAACTTCACTAGGTGATGCTGGAAGAATTTTAACTTTATCTTTTAAACTTGCTACTGCAAATTGGTTAGAGAATCTCACAATTTTCTGCTGGGAGAGCAGAAATAAAATATTTCCATTGCATAGCTACTGAAGGTTTATTTAATATTATGCAAGAGCCCAAAAACAGAAAAAAAAAACAAACCAAAGAGTGTGTTCTCTTCTGTAGGCAGAGTTTATTTTACTTGCTTGTCCTAAATTTCAGCCTGTAGTTGGAAGTTATAAGCAGTGACTGTGGGAACTACTCTACCCTAGCACTGGTCAGGTCTCCTAAACAGCGTTTGTTTTCTGCAACATTACAGGTTAATGCTTAGAATGTTTCTACTTTCATTTCTTGTTCAAAGACTTGATTCAAGGTGGATGAAGAATCTGTTTCTTAGGCAGTACTGACACTATGCATCGTTGCTCCAGAACAGTACTAAATACTTGGGGTATTTTTTACTTGTTGTATCTGACTCTTTCCAAAGTAACAACCTTGGGAAATTTTAAGAGTCTGGAATAGCTAGGGATGTAAACTTATCTAACTCCTAATACGCCAATTTATACAGGTCTACTAATGTTTATCTACACTACACTGAGCCTTTTGGTTAACATTAAGCATTTTAAGAAAGGTCAGTATATAAATCCAGTTTACTGTGTGATTAATACAATGCATTAATGCAGGTTGATAAGAATTAGCACCGTTTTCTTTAAAGGAACTATTTCACGTTCTCTTAATTTGCTTATGCTAGTTGGGTGTCTTGCACTGTCTATCTGCCATTGTAAATGAATGCTATTGCTAGAAAAATGTGTTGATTTGTGGTGGCAGGAAAGAATCAGTATTAACCAATTTTTCCTGTTTCTTCCTTGAGAAGCACTTGGGTTTTTTTATTTTGTAAGTACCCTTTTGACCTGTAAAGAATGGTAAGGCAGATACAGACGTTCTAGAAGTTTAGGCGTAGTTTTTGCGGGTAATGCCTGAAGTCAGCAACACAGTGTTTATTCTCCATTTTCCTTTTCCACTGTTCCTTGGGAAGAGGAAGTGAAAGCAGCTTAAAGAGTCTGTATCATTTGTTTGAGATGTGTAAGTTGTTACTACGTGTATTTTTTTTAATACCCAGTATAATCCATAATTCTAACAAAATAAGGGAAATATTTCTATAAAACCACTGAGCAATTACTGCATGTTTCATCAGTAATATTGGAGACATTTTCCTCAGTTTCACCTACACACAAGTTCATACGGAAGGTCAGCTTTGCCTTTTGTCCAAGGAGCTGCTATACTTATTTATATATGTTTGTTAGTCAAGATTGTATCACATTTTTAATATATTCAATGAATATATGCTGAATATCATGATTGCTTTCTGCAAATATTTTTCTCTTATCTTTAAAGCTGAAAAACCCTTGGACCTTCAGTGGAACAAAATGCTAGTGAGGGGAGATAATTATGAAAATAATTGTTCTTCCTTGGGATACCTGATCTTTATTCATGATATGTATTTGCATATCTCACCAATAACCATTGTTTCTCAGCACACATCTTAGGTGAGCAGAGGGCACTGACAGCTGCAAGAGAATAACGTGAGGTTCTTTTCTCCCTTCACATTTCCTCAGATGAATTGTAAGTGATGGTTTTTATAATTCTGACATTTTCTGTCAGAAATAGGTTTCATAGCTTTATTTTTAGACATGATTTTTAGAGATATTTTAGAGATGGATTAGTTTTAGAACAGTTAAGAAACCCCTAATGCTCTAATTGGAGAACTGCATCTTGGACAAGGAGATATATTACAGAGGCATAAAACCTGTATTTGCAAAACTGCTTTTTAATTAAGGTTTTTCACAATACAAGCAAATACATTTTTCGATACAGCTGTGTATTAGTAAATATTATTTTTTTTAATAGTCCCACGGAGGCAGAATGGGTTTGTCTGTTAAAGGGTGGAAATGTAGCTGCCTGCAGCTTTCCCACAGAGTTAAAATGAATTGGGCCAAAGCTGATTTAACTTTTGTTTACTCAGTACAGGGGACTCTCAAATTATCCATGATGTGGACTAACTTTTCATAAGAAGTGGGTTGCGGGCATCTGCTTACCTCTTTTTAGGTTTTTTAGCAATTCTTCAGCCTCTCAGTCCTGGTCATATAACATGTCTGTGGGTTCAGCAGTAGTTGGTAACGTGGAAAAAGCAGTATTAGAAGAGGATTTTTGCACTTAAAGTGCTGTGGTGGGAGCAAATATCCAGACCTGTGGGGAAAAGCCAACCTCCTGTGGAGTGCGGAGCGCTGTAAACTGTCAGGCAGAAACCTTTTGGGCTAAACTTGTGCTAGGGATGTGGCTTAACAGGAGAGCTCCTTGCCAGCACCCACTTGCTCGCTTGTTGGAGCTGTGTTTGTGTGAGACGCAGGATACGGCCACTGCTGCGTGGAAGTGCAAGGTATTTCAGATACACAAAACGCTGGGGTAATCAAGTACGCCGCGATTAAGCAAGCTGCATAGTAAATAGTATGAAAGAGCTACTTGGCATTCAAGGAGGGAAAGAATCAAGGCAGTGTGGATGGAGCTAATACACAGAGGAAAGATTCGGAGGCAGCACTGGGCAGAACATTAAGGGTAGATCTACTCAAACAAATTACACCATGTGGAAAGAGAATTTCCCACTCGGCTGCCTGGGGACATGCAGTCTTTCCATGCCGAGAGTTAAGAAAGGGATCTTCTCTGCTTGCAAGTGGGAACGTTTGCATTTGGAACTACTAGGAGCATTTTGGTCCCCGTGTGCTTCGCTGCTGTACTTAAGTCTGTTACCTGCCTGTCCCTTTTAAAAGTACGACTGTGCTGTGAAGATTGGGAAGAATATTGTACACACAGTGTATGCTGTTGCCGTAGGAGTGGTGTGGTTTACAGCTGGTTGGTTTTTCTCTTGAGTTTTTCTGTGCCAGTTAGCAGCCGTACACCATCTTAATGATATAGCACCACTTAATGATAGAACAGAAATAACATGTCCTAATGGTATGCTTCCCAACCATGACATGATACTGCAGGTACTATTCAGTGACAGAAGTTTGTGATTTTTTCTGTCAAAAGATTGCTATAAAAATTATCGTAAAGAAGCATTTTTATGGGCAAAGAAATGTACAGCAAAAAGTCAGAAATAATTGGAAGGTGCAGGGAAGTAACCAAGACCATTTACCAACCATTTACCCATTTAGTGATGGAGGAAATAACAGGCTGTAATGAGCCAGGAGAGCTTCTCCGTAGGAAAATCACTGAATACTCCATTGCTTCTGTGGGCTAACTGCTGGGACATGAGGGTACCACTGTAATCAAAGAGTTTGTGTGCAGTTACTTTTTGGGGTAATCTACAGGTACTCTTTCAAGTCAGTTGCATACGTTTTCTCTTCCTGAATGTATTTTTTTAGATAAGTGATAAACTTTGAGTCTTCTTTATCTTGCACTTTTATTTATTAGTGCAATGACCCAGTGAAGAAACAGAACAGATGCTGACCTGCAGTGTTGTTAAGCAAAGTTAGTGGGTATATATGCAAACCAAACATCTCATTTTTAAACGATTCTCCAGTTTTTAGTAGGACGACCACCGAAGCGGAAGCTGGAAAAAGCCATGACAGACAATGCGCATCTAATAATTTGATCTGCACTCCTCCTCCTGAAACCTGAGCCTTTCAGGTAGTAGGAAGAGCATTTCGGAAGGTGACCAGAGGGTGTTCTTGACAGCACCCAGTCCACAGGACTTCTTACTCTCTCAAAACCTAAAATAGTTGAGCATGTCCTGCTGTGATTATGTCTACAAACAAGATTCTGGCTCATCTAAAGCTCAATGCTTAAAGGTTTTCTTCCCTAATAAATGTACTAAAATGGTACGGTTTTATTAATTTAGTGGGAAAATTACTTTAAGTGGCTATTAGCAGACACGTATCTGAGTGTTTAGATAAAGACGGCAGCCATGTCATCACAGCGTGTGGAGTTTATATGTTCAAATCACAGAATTCAGGACAAGGTGAAAAAATCAAGGTTTGCTGTTAATTTCTTATCTGGAGGATTTAAAAGGAAGGAATTAAAAATCGTATTAAATAGTACATCTCATGCTGCGTTTACAGTACAACTCGTACTGTAGAATTTTTGCTACCTTTAAATAACCCAAATCTCTCTTAAGATCCCTGTATTCTTTAATTCAAGTTGCTGTTAATGAGCCATGTCTGTTTCAGTTATTAAATCACAGAAAAAATCTTGATTAATTTGACTTTTATTGGTTATTTGTATTTCTTCTGTGGTTTTTGGCCTTCACATTCTAGGTATTTAAAAAAAAAAAAAAAACAAAAAACAAACAAACAAAAAACCAAAACCAGGATAAAAGGATGATTCCTGCCTATCCTGAGCAGCATTTGAGTACCAGGAAATAGCAAGGAGGGGGAGCATCATGCTCAGCAAGGTAGATTCAGCCCATTTTGCTGTCTAATGTCTGACTGAAGTGACTAAGTATGTTTGTGGCCCTCAGGGAGGGTAAAAATGGCTTCACAAATAACTCACACAGAACAACCCCAGTAACGTCAGATGCAGTCAGGAGGGAGGACTGGATCTATTCCTACAACTCAATACGCAGTTAATGAGCAAAACTTTTGATTTGCAACTCTTGTGTCCTTTTACTTTAAAAGCCTTGATCAAAATCATGCATCCATGAACTGAACTGTGTTTCCTCTGAGGAGGTTATCTGAGCAGCAGATTTCCAGCATATATGAATGATGATACAGTTCTCTCAGCTAATGAATATTCTAGCTTTCCAGATACTTGGAGGATTAAGTCATAGTGCTGGCAGTAGTATAAATTTCTGGCTTGGAGGCTTGTGCTCTTTGAGAGGCACTTAGCTTGCATAATCTGCTGATGTGTTCAAAAGTGCAATGTAAAATTATTCTCTAATGGGGAATGTTTTAGGAGGCATTTTTTGTATTTCTGTTGAATGCCAAGTTTCTCCATTTCCTTTTTTGCTTCTTCATTGTTCATATAGAGACGTTAACACAGTACATTTGAAATAAGACAAATTTCCAATTTCCTTTTTTTATTAAACTGTAATTAACATACTGTCTTTATGGCATTTGGCTGTTAACAGCATTAGAGGGAAAGAACTTTTCCTCTTCAGTGGAAAGTAAAAACAAAACCAAAAACTCAGTCTTTTGAGGAGAAAGGATATATATTGTGTTGTAAAAGTTTAGCTGAAGTATTATGTTGTTTTCTGTTTGGTTGGAAAATATGTTGTTGGCATTTTGTGCTGTTCTCTTTGGGAAATACATCTCAATTTCCAGGAAACATATAATCGCACAGAGAATAAGCAGCTTTGTGTGTGTGATCATATATCAGAAAGAAAATCTCAAATGTTATACAGAATCCCAGAGGAAAGTGCCCAGCAGGAGTGAGGTGAAGTGTGGGCTTGCTTGGTATCTAACTCCTTGGTAAAGGATGCTAATGGAGTATGCCTGAATGTGGATCCCTGCCCACTTGATTATGGTCATACCTAAACAGATAATGTACAAAATACTGGATTTTCTTTGGCAGTTTTTCTCTGGTTTGGTAATCCTGAAAGCTGTGTGAGTAGCTCAGCTTTCCTAGTGTACTGGTTGTTCCAAAAATGTCTGTGAACTCTCTTGCAGAATCTTGTGCTTCCTTTGGAGAACTTGTATTCACATGATAAACTTGAAGTACAGTTTTGCAATTTAGTCATGCTGACTAAATACTGGCAAATTCCTTGAACGTTGTTGAGGAAGTGGGAGCTGAGGGCTAGTCGGGGGCTCAGACGTGCAGAAGGCATCCAGTGCTCTGTATAGTGACACAGAGCCAGAACTGGTGTATGGCTTGGCTCCAGGGTGTATTACCCCAGGCAAGAAGAGGTGTAGTTTCATCCCTTTCACCTAATATTTTTTTTCCTCTCACATAGAGGGGATTGTTATTAAATTGCGGAGGGGGGGCAGGAACCCCTACTTACTCCCCCATGTCAACAACAACAACAACAATAAAAAAGCTTCCTAATTAGTCTTAAAGCATGCATGCGTAGAGTAAAAACATGGTTTGCCTCCTATCTAGTATTTTGGACATGCTTCCATTTCATAATGTGATTTGATATTTAATGAATTGTTTACTCACCTAGAGCTTCATAAGGATCTGGCTAGCCAGCCCTATTTATTAATCCTTCCATGTTGTTGCAGTTGCTACTTAGCAAATTATATCAGCTTATGCTATTAGAAATAATGAACAAAGCCTCTGGGCTTCAGGCAGTGTTTCTTCTCTTGTATGTTTTTAAAGTCTGATGTTTGAGTTTGACATTAATGAAGAGGATTCATCTGTGCTTTTGTTTCAAACTTGATTTTGGTAATGGTGAAAAACAGTGTGCCTACAGTGCTTTTATATACTCTTTAGTCCTGTGCATTCAAAGAGGAAGGAGAACTCAAGAGCTTAAAAAAAAAAAAAAAAAAGTATTTAAATGGCTATTTCTTATGCACTTCTAAAGAAAAAGCAGCTGACAGTACTTCCCCCCTTCCCTCCCCAAGTAGTAGCTGTGGAATATCAAAGAAGCTAACTTTGTTGCTCCAAATGTTCTTTTTCCCTTTCCAAAAAAAGGACATTCAGTGTAATTTTTTTTTATCATGCAGCATATGCTGCGTAACAGCCTGTCTATTTCAGAGTCCAAAATTTCCTCAACTTACTGATCTTTTAGCGTAAAACCCAGATTTGTCTTCCGCGATGCTCTTGAAACAACTTTAAGAACAGTCAACTGTTGTTATTGAGCTAATCATATGTTATCGTATCCTCAAATAAAGTGGGCTGCATGTCTTCTGAAAAACCCATAAAATCAGGTCTGCCTGAGTTCTGGCTTGCCTGCTATCTGCATTCCCCTCAAGCTTCTCGGGAGGTTGCACTGCCAAGATGGAAAGAGATGGCCTGTTCAGGAAAAGGTTTCTGATGCTTGTATTTTGAAAAGTTTCTCATCATAATGATAGGGAAAGCATCAGTAATTTTGATTGAGAGTGATGGGGAAATGTCAACAATTTATACAGCAGCCATAAATTCAGGCAGTTTTGAGACTGCTGAGCATGCAAAAAAGGCATGGAAACTCGGAATTATCTGTGTTTCTGGCCGAGTGGGATGAAACCAAGGAACATCTCTTGCTACATGGCTTATCTAGATGGATTTTCTCCAGACTATTGCAACACAAACAGCAACAGATCTTATTATGTCATTGTTTCTGTTTCTAGCCTTGTCCTAACCCAACAAAAGCAGAAGTATCTGAAAGAAAATACTGGGTAGGGAAAGAAGGAAATGGTAACTACACTTTTTCCAAGTTAGGTTTGTAGGACTCTGTGAACGACTCTACATGTACTATTTAAAAAAAGACAAAGTAAACCCCTAAACTCACAATCATTTATACTAGAATTTAATGTATAGAATTGTCATTTTGAAATCATGAACTGGAAAAAAATTTCATTTGACAATAAATTTTAACAGCAAGTAAGTTGAATTGGGGTGCTAAATTTCTTGTCATCTTTTCTCACTTTTCATAGTCCTGTTGTGTAATTATTTAAAAGCAATTTATGAAGATAACACTGGTTTAGAAAATTTACCGCAGAAGTTGCAGGTGATTGGGCTGTTGGACTGTTTTAAAGATGCTCTTTTCACGCTTGACTTCCTGAAAATAACTGTTCTGTTAAGTATTACCTAATGAATATATTTTTCTTTCATAAGCATATAGTCCTGCAGTTGTAATATTAAGGTTTATTTTTACTTTGTTTGTGAAATCTTCTCCATAAAATAGCGTATGTTGCTGAGAAGCTTCATGTTTCTTATTACCATTCTTGGATTCTATACAGAGATGAATCAAATTAATAACTGGATTAAATTAAATTATTCATAGGAAATAGTTGCACATTAATGGCTAAACCTAAATTGACAAATGGCTAAACCTAAATAAAAGTGAGAGTGACGCTGATGCAGGAGCAGTACTTTTGGAGAATTCTCCTTTTCCTGCAGGGACCTACATGCAATGCATGAGTCTAGCCCATTTTTTTTTTTTTTTAATTTTTTTTTTTTTTGACAACACTTTCAAACCCTCTGTGGATTTTAAGCTTTCCAGGCAGCACCTGCAGATAACGTTTCTTGCCATCTCTGGCAGCTGTGAGCATTGAGCATCGTGATGTGTAGCGATGTGCTGTTGGTTTTAAGTACGTTTTTCAGGCTTTAGCTGGGTAGCCATAGTGCAATAGCCAGTAGTGCCTAGGGCAGTCCAGCTGATAAAAAATGCTGTGGTGTATGTTCTTGATAAGGTTGATAACAGAAAATTATCATAAGCCTCTTCTAAACTTGACTTCATTTTTAGACTGACTTCTTCCTACAGAACATCAAATAGAGGCACGGGATTGCAACAGAACCTGCTAAAATTCTCTGTAGAGTTGTCAGTGTGCAGTGTTAGACAGTAGTTAGCATCATTATTACTGCGGTCCAGTAAAATGTCCTGCAGCATAGGTATTGTTTCTTCTTTCTTGCAGATGGGATTATTTTGATCATCAGCTGAAAGAATACCTGTAAAGGGAGTTCTTCAAGAACCATAGCCAACCTGTCCACTTCGTGTGAGTTTTTCTGTAACATACGCATGAAGCAGCATACTTGGGAACAATAAAAACACAACATGCACATGAGCAATTTAGATTGTGTTTAGATTAGAACAATGTGCACAGAAGGATGCTAATCACACTTCCAGTATTTCTACTTGCAGGATTTCTTGTATTACCGCCACAAAAGTAGCATAATCACCTTTGTAGGCCATATACAAAGAGGAAGGAAGTCCCTGTTCATGTCTGTGAAAGTGCTCTGGGGGCAATAAGTTGGGCAATAGTTTGTTGCTGTCTTTCTTGAATGCCTTGTCCATTGCCAGAATGGAGGACAGGAAACCCTCGTGTCAAAAAAGATACCTGCAAGTTGGAAATCATCTATATTTTTGCATCTTGAAAAAAATTTACGGCTGCATCTTTTAGGCAAGAACACCGATTGGTCAGCTGCATGTGGTGCTGGCTACCAGCGCTGGTGTTCCCCAAAGCATTTGTGTGGCCCTGGGAGCAGCTGCAGCAAGGAGCTAAGCAGAAAGCAGGCGCTGCATGCCAACCAGGGCATTTCTGTGAGACAGCGCCGAAAAGCTGTGAGCTGCGTGTGCAGCTTTATGTCCCTTTGCAAAATGTTTTACAGGCTACTACAAGGAAATCAGAGGCTCAAATCAGCAGGGGAGTTTTCTCGTTTGTATTTCTCTTGGCTATATCATCCTGTATCAGCGATGGAACAGTCTGTGCTCTGTTTGGGCCCGTTCGTTTTTCAGTCTCTTCAGAGCTCTGTTGTTGGCCAGCGTCAGTGTTTCCTCCAGATGATCCACTGCTTTGATGTTACTTCCCGCTTTGTGTAAAAGTCACAACTGTGTCTTTGTTTCTGGATGGTGTTAGGGTGACTTGCCCTCACTGTTTGTAACAAGGCAGAATTGCAGCTACAAAGGAACCCAGACAAGGAACACCTTGGTTGCAGCGTGAGCCCCCGACAGCTGCTGTGCGCTGTTGGAAGGAGAGAAACGACGGGATTTACTCTTTGTCCCTCGTATCTGTGTGAAGATTTTTAATCTAGTTGAATTTTGTGCTAGCAAATCTTGATAAAGTCCTCTTAGGAATGTTTAAGATTCTAATTTATTTTGAAGATTTCAAACACGTCCATGTGACATCTGATATTTGTTCATCCAGCAGATGTTGACAACGATGATGTGAATGAAGATGTTTCAATTTTCCCCTGCCTCTCGCTCCATGTGTATTATAGTTGATAGTAACACTGTTTATTTTCTTTCCGTATTAAATAGTCAAAAACTCTAAATTTTGAAGCTTCATGGAAATTACTGTGGATTTTGCAGAATCTATCTCAGGTAGCATAGATCGTGGTTTTATCTTGCAACAGGGCAGATCGGGGATCCTTGACAAAAGAAATGTTGTGCTGGACAGCATCTGATGGTCAACTCTGAATCAGTGTGGCTATCACCACGTACTTCGTATAGAATAATGTTACTAGAAGATTTTTTCCCCTAGCTTTTTTTTAGATAACACATAACTTTGAAACTGTTTGAAATGCTGAACCTGTAATTTAGACTTGCAGGATTTTTGGAGTTCGTTTCTCAGTTTTTCCACCATTTGGTTTGGATAAAATCACACCCTTTAGGGAAAGCAGTTTGGCTTTAATACTTCATAGCAGCAATACAGATTGTATGAGTAGATTGTAAAATCGCCTGCAATTCTTAGCTGGTGTTTTATAGCAGTTTTAGTTCTTGACAGATACTGCTTTTAAAACTAGAGTCGGCACTCGTTTCATCGCTGCTGAAATAGTCGTGGACACCAGAGAGGGACTCGTCTGAAATGCAACAAGTAAAACATATGTGTTGCTTTCAGCGTTTTTACTTTTCAAATGTGACAAAATTTTGGATGGATGTATTAAGCAGGGATTTTGAGGCACTTTGTTGAATTAAATTAATCACTTTCATCAAGTTTCCCTGCCAAAACCAGTTTTAGTGGGGTATGGTTTTATTTACAGTAGTACAGCTGATTCTTGTCAGCTACCTCACTGTACCTCATAGCATAGACAAGGACTGGAAAATGTATCTGAGGAGCAAATCCAAACCCTCCTTTCTCAATTAACCTCCCTGCATGACAGAATAGTCTACAATGTATAGTGAGATTTTGCATGAAGCCATTTAAAATCTCTACTTCTGTGAAAAAAACATAATGTATAAGGGTAGAGAAACTTGGCGAGAACAGGTGGTTTGTTCTGTGAAGGTAAGCTGTTGAGTTTGTTGTGGGCTTTTTTTAAGCTATTAAATGGAAAGGCAAAAAGATATCTTCTGGTTTTCACAGTGACCTTGGACTAAGCATATTTGAACACCATCAGAAATTCTGGGATAATGGTGTTTTCTCCCAACTGTTTAATTGCTTCTGTGTAGCATTTCTGAGTGAGTGTTTGTGATTGCACTGAAGCCAAGTACAATGAAACTAAAACAAATAACCATATTTAAAACTAAGAAGCAGAGTTGAAAACGGGGCCTTCAAATGTATTTGGCCATCAGAAATGAGGAAGATTGTGGAATTATTCAAAATGCATATGCAGTGTACCTGTGTCTATTACATCTGTTAATTTGGAGTTAAAGTAGTAAATGCCAAAGCCTTGTGTTCTGTTTCAGGACTAAGGTTGGCTTGAGTCAGATGCTGTGAGTGAAATCAGTGCAATTGTTAGTTTAGCTTTGTGCTTTCCAATTTTCTGTTAGTGTAGTCCCAGACTTACTGGAAATTGTGACTCCTAGCTGGGGCTGTTCCTTCCAGCCAGAATCATCCTGCAGTCCTGTGATTCTGTCAAATAAACTTTCCAGTGGGAGCTGCATGCTGAGTGACCCAGCTTGTTTCCACCTATGGCCTAATTGGGTCTTAAAGCTGTTTCCCCAGGGGTGACTGATGATGCAATCTGCTTTCTTTTACATCCGTATTGAGTACAGATGATATGTGATCTGGTGTTGGCAATTCATGTAGCTGGTCACTTGGCGGTAGTTCTGAATGTAGTGAGCAAAAGGTCTCTTTGGCAGCTAAAATACATTCCTTATTAAAACTCTTGATGAACGTTGCATTTACGTTGCGTTTGTGAAAGTGAGGTATCTGATGGTATTTGTTAATTTTTACAAAAGCTGTCTCTTTTTCTGTCTTTGGGAGGTCATCCTAATTTCCAGCCTCATCATACGGTGCTCCAAGCTGCAATACCCAGTGGATTAACGGGGGAGGGCTGTTACTTTATCGTGAGCCTGGGTGACCATCTGTGCGAATGTGAATTATAGTCGTGGCTTTCAGTTCTTCACTGGGATAGGCAGTGGTGCCAAGTAATCCTAAACCTGCTTTCTGACTTTGTCTTACCATACAGAAAAGAAGGTAGGGGAACAGTCAGTTAATAAAAACTAGCTCAATAAATGTTAGAGTCATAAAATTTTTCTAGGTCTCCACGCAGGGAGATTGCGTGATGTGCAAATAATGGTGTCAGGAGCCATATGCTGTCTTGCTGCAAAGACTGATTTCACAGACTTTTATCCAAATGGCTGCTCTGGGCCTTAAGAGGTGTAACAGGAATGTTAATTGCTTCTCAGGTCGATGTCTTTACATTAAAAAAAATGCAAGCATATGCAGGTTTGCTTGAAGTGTTCTTCCTAGTGCTGCTTGACTGAGCTGGTTAACAATCCACAGTCAAAATGCCATCTCAGCCCCGTTTCAATTCTTTATTGTTTTTCATCATCTCTTCCTGTTACTTTAACTCTTTTCTCCTGCTCCCTCCTTCCCTGCATGCCTCATTCTCTGATTGCACTAGCATTCCCTTGTTTTCTCTTACCCTTCGAATAAGTAATTTTTGCATCGCAAAACAATATTGACATAAAAGCTACGGGACTGATTAGCTCCATTGCTGAAGGTGCTGCGAACTGTAAACAGAAATCTGCTCTAAGTTCAGGAGCTCTTAAGAATGAGGGAAGACTGCAGTGAAACATCACTTTGCTGACTTAGAAATTACAGCTGTGTTGGATTCTTGCAATTCCCGATGGTTTAGACCAGGTGACACAGTAGCGCTGGAGTTTTTTCTGCCTCTCCCTCTTCCCTTTGCCTGGTACGTGCAGGTGTGGAGGCTCACAGTTTGAACCACGAGCTCTGCGATGCTTCTAGGATTAGTACACTGCCACCTGAAAGCAGTGCTGGAGTAGCATGTGTTATCATACTTGTTTCAGTTTGGTGGTGGGATTTGGAACACACATTGTTTTCCATGTTAAGTATGAAAAATAAAATGCACTCTTATCCAGTGAATTCTCTAGGTTTCAGAAATTTCTCTAAGTGTGCATTTATCTAAGTGAGGAACTAAGTGTAAACTCGTGTGTGGACCAATTACTCAGGTTGTTAATGTTGATCCAAGTGCTCATATGCAGTGCAATTACTTGAACATGCTTGAGGGTTGGTTCCTCTTACTGTACATCTAGTAGTGGGTTTTGCTGCGGTGTCCAGAAATGGTATGTTGGTTCAGTAGTTTCTCAGATAATATTTAAAAATAAAACTAACCAAAATCGTTCCTTTTATCATTTGATTACTTATTAAGACACCTAGAATTCTGTTGGGGATTTTTTGAGGCTGAGAAGCAATTAAAGAGGAAAATAATGTATACCCAAAGAGCAACAGAATACTGTGAACTTAAAATGATGAATTTTGCTTCTAGTTCTCCCTCCTTGCATTGCAAGAAATACTGGGAAAGGAACATGTGGAAAAGACAACACTTTTCTTCCTCCCTTTTTTTCCCCGACGCACCCTTCATTTAAGGTGTGAGGGGGAAAAACTGTTTAAAAAAAAATCTCTCTGTTAGTTTGTGAACTACTTATTTGATAAGAATGCCTGTATACTTCTGTGTTAATGAATAGGGCCCCTGTGTTTCAAAATTGAGCAAGATGGAAGTTAAAAGCATCACTGCTACTTACTTTTAAGAGGATATGGTTAAAAGGGTGTCTTAGATTCAGTCTTTGATTGTACGTGTCACCTTTTTTGTTTCAATATGTGCCAGTTTTACATCAGGCTTGTGGTCTCAAAGCCACATTCAAGACTTGCAAACTTTAGAGCCTGGGTTCTGTCAGCTATGATGGCTGCTGAGATGTGTATCGCTTTCTTACAAGTCCCAGACCAGGTCTTTTATTGTGTGATTTTTATTTACTTCTTTCCACTTAGGTCGTGCATCATTGGGAGCAATGGCCCCCTTCTTACGGATATCTTTCAACTCGTTTGAGCTGGGACCTATGCAGAATCACGGGGAACAACTGCAGCCTTTCTGTGCTATCAAGATGAAGGAAGCGTTGACTACAGGTGAGGTTACGAATGGTGATGCTTTTCTGAGTACAAGTAAGCTTTTGAGAAGTACTGCAGTCCTTAGTCTGCAAATGGTAGCGGGTCCTGCTGCTCCTGTCATGCCAAGCACTTCAGTGGGAGCTTTTCTTTTAGAACAGGAGAAATAATGGTGACTGTCTCTACCCCCGCCTTAAAACACAACTTCTTTATCAGCGCTTTCTTGTCTTGTGGCCAGAGCGCTCAGCACTTGATAGGTTGAAGTCTAAGCTTCTGGTTTCTCACTTCACCACCATCACAAAGCTATTCATGAAATACAGGGTGAAACAGCTGAAATGTCACTTTTTCATGGGTGAAGGCCAGTTGTGAATTCTGCATGACAAAGGTCGGTGTTAGAGCATTGTTCTCTGGTCCCAGCGACAGAACTGCTTGCAGAGGCTCTGCAGGGGAGAGGGTGGTGCAGCGGGGTGCCCTGAGAGCAATCTGAACCGCAGCAGGTTTGAGGGAACCATCCTCAAGCACAGAGTAATTAGTGAACTTTATGAGGACAGGTGATAAGAAGAAGTGTAGTTGTTGTTGTAGTAACTGAGGCGTTTTGGCAGAATTATTTGCTTGGAATGACTGCACCCAAGGTCTTGTTAACACCTCCCTGTTCAGCAGGCCCTCAGCCGTCAAAGACCACTACTTTACAGAAAATGGCCCGAAGGTTTATAACAATTTGTGACATTGAGCTGGAATACACCACTGCAGCCAAACAGGATGAGAGGGAGTTGCTGTGCTGGGTTAGACTGCCGCCCTCTAATCCTGCATCATGGCTCAATACTTCACAAAACATCGAAGAATGCAAGAAAGGGTGAATTTTCTTCTTCCTCACAACATGATTGGGCTTTCCCCTTATCACTGAACTAAAAGCTGCATTTAGACTTTAAACACCGGGTTGCAGTGCCCCTTCCAGAAAATGTTGTCATTAAGCAGATGGGTTAAGCTCCAAAGAAGCAGTTTCCTGGTCTGTTGGGAGAACCTCTGAAGAAATGGTGTTGAGAGTGTTGCAACTGCCAGAAAATGTGGAGAGGTGGAAGTGGTCTAAATAAATCCACTTTTTTTTTTTTTCCTCAGTTGTCTGCTTTTGAAAACTAGAATTGTACATTGTACCAACATTTCTCCTCTTTGTTTGCATGTGTCTTTTTGAAGTACTAAAAAATGGGGGAGGAGCGTGCAGTGAACCTTGGAGCAGTGACGGATTGGGGTAATCAGGAAAACAAATTGATGCTTCTGTTATCAGGTTGACAAGATCTGGAATAACTTTTTGTTAGATTTGCATGCTGAAACATCATCAAGGAGAAGCTTATTGTACAGGGAGCCGTTTGCTTAATGATAAGGCATTAAGCCAATCTGCAAACATCAAATGTTTTGAAGGCAGTAGCGTTAGTGGAGAAACAAAGGAGGCTCAAATCCAGGAGGGGTAAGAACAGTGCTCCTGCCTAAAGTCTGTTCTTTGCTGACTCTTGAGTATTCATGTGCAGGCAGGCAGTGTGATCCGTGACAAATCTTGATTAGTGTGGTTTTAATTACAAAAGCAGCATGGCAAGCTGGAAGTTGTTGCCAGACTTCTTTATATTTTACATGAGCTAAAAATGTGTATAGTAACTGATCAAAGAATATGTTAATTGGGACATCAGAATAGGGAGAGTCAGGCAAACAGACTGAAATAGTTCTCTCCCCCTCTAAGAATCCTACAAAGGGTATTACCAACTCTTCTATAAACTGCTGCTGTTTCTGCAAACCCTAAATTATTGTCAAAAGTTCTGCAGATAGGGGCAATTTCTCATAGTCCCAAGGATGCCTCCTGCAGCGTGTCTTTTTGATGAAAGGATCTGGCTTTAGCAACCCAAAAAATAGGATAGTGTAAAAGCCTTGCTGTGCAGACAGCCTACTTTTAATCCCCCTGCGCCTTTGCCTGTCCTAATAATCTCTAAATTCTGTTTCCTTTGAGCTTTCCCTATGTATTTTCACCACGATATTTCCAATTTTTTTCATAGTTAAGTATATCAAGTACAGGGCTCTGGGAGTAGGTTTGCACTAAGAACTTGTGTTTCCCTGTCTGCAGAATTTACCAAATTCAAGATAAAAGCTTTTGATCGAGTAGAGGAGGAATGTGCATGTTTGCTTTGAAATGGAGGAGGTCCTCAGGTGGCTGTTTCTGAGCATTTCAGGATGCCTTTTGGCAAGCAGGCTTAGGTTGGCTTGTCAAAGTTGTGATTTGTAATGCTGCTGCTGGCAGGCATTCCCTAATAAAGAAGTGCAAGGACACTGCTTGCTACTCCTGTTTGGATAGCTCAGCACAACTCAGTGGAGTGCATCAAGTTACTTATTAATGAATGAACGTAAACTTTGCCTTGAGTTTCCAGGAAGATTTTTAAATACTAAGTATTTATTTCTTCCTTTGTTGAAGTGAATGTCAATTCCAGTGCTAATTTTTGGAGACAGGCCACACTGCAGCTTCTTGGGGAAGGGTCCAAATATTTAATCTGCTTTGCTACTGCTTTGATATTATAAGAACATATTACACACTTAGGGGAAAAATGGATCATTCAGAGCTGGAGAGGCACTTATAAAGCACTTTTCTTGCAGCACGTGATCTTGAAAAATAGCAGAAATTTTGCAGAATATAGAAAATTATGTTCAGCTGCCTGAGCACAAAGAGGAAATAATTGGCTTAGCAGCAAATCGCAGAGGAAAACATGGGGAGGAGGCACGGTGTGCCAGAGTCACTCTGAAGAGCTGGATGTGATTGCTTAGGAGGCAGTATCATTCTGGATGTGTTGATGAGACTACTAAGAGTCCCAGATCTGGAAATACGCTAGTGCTTGTTATAGATGGTGCAATCACCGGCTGTTTTCTGTGCCTCAGGTAAGGGCAGGAAGAAATTAGCTTAACTGGTAACAACGAAGACTGAAGCTGTGTGTTAGAATCATAGACTACCAGGTTGCAAGGGACCTTAAGGATCATCTGGCCCAACCTTTCTTGGCAAGAAGGAAAAAAAACCATCAAATAAGAATTGTGAAGTACTGTAAAACTCCTAAGAAAGCAGTCTGAAGAGATGCTTTTATGGGAGGCTGGGTAAACGTTACAAAAAAAAAAAAATGTTTTTCAGGTCCTGTCAGCCTTTTCCTTATTCTTTAACTACACAAGGTCTGCATGTGCTAGAGAGGACAGATAAGGCCTTGTAATATCTTTTCAAAAATAGCACTCGTGGCAGAGACAGAGTACAATGCCAAGGAGAGTGACTTATGAATAGAAGTGATATGTTGGAATAACTTGGAAGCAGATTAATGAAATGTGGAGCCTTTAATCTCCCAGCTACTGGTTTCAATTTAAAATTGGTCAGTGTAAGACTTACCTTAATTTATCTTATAGTAGTAGTATTCACTCTGATCAGACAGCACATCATGGAGATTTACACCAGGAAGGAGCCATGCATATATATATTCCCTGTCAAATTGTGACTGACTAAACCAGCTTCTGAATTCCAGAGTGGGATTTGTTCCTCCAGGTCTCTCTTGGCTGCATTTTAACATTTTCACTGCCTTTGCATACCCTGTTTGTCAGGGTGAGCTTTGTCTTCCAAGTCATGAATGTTTGAACTGAATATTTAAACTTTGTCCTGACCACAGTGCAGGAAGTAGTAAGTCTGCTTTTGGTTTCAGTAGAGGGAATCTCTCTTTTGTTACATTTTGTTAAGTTTAAATTCTAGATCTACATTATTTGATTTTACAGCTTCTGTCCTGTTTTTATGGCTTTCAGAGAGAGGAAAAACTCTAGTTCAGAAGAAACCTACCATGTATCCAGAATGGAAATCAACTTTTGACGCCCACATCTATGAAGGACGGGTGATTCAGATTGTTCTCATGAAAGCAGCAGAAGAGCCATTATCTGAAGTGACTGTAGGTGTGTCCGTCCTGGCAGAGCGGTGCAAGAAAGGCAATGGCAAAGCAGAATTCTGGGTAAGGAAGAAGGTTAAGTCCTTGAACTTGCTGACCTAGTTACGTTTCTTTCAAGCTGAATGGGTGCCTTGTGCCTTTTAGACTATGAGTGTTCGATCCCTTCAGCATGTGTGGCAGCACTTGTAAGACAATTATTTTAGCAGGATTTTTAAAGCAGATAATGTACAATCAAAGTTCAGGAAATGGACAATAAAATCCATGCATTAGTGTTGAAAGAATGGCATATATCACGTTGAGTGCCTATTTTATAAAGCTTAGCAGTTGTCATGGCAAATAGCAGATGTTTAATCTGGATCTGATCATTGCAATTCATCCAGAGAAAAGGAAAGGTGAACCTTATTCTAAGGCATATAAACTTGGAATTTTATTTTATTTATTTTTACAATAAATTTTAGTTGGCTTATTCTGCTATAATGGGGATCCTTTAATACCCATTTTTGTTATCCTGGTATCTTTTCTTGCTTCTGGATCTCAAACAATTGTTCATACACAAAGTCAAGGTGTATGGCATCTTGCAGAGTGATACTCACAATCGTACTCAGTGTGAATCAGGAGCAAATGACAATCTCAGAAATGTAACAGGGGAGGTAAAGTTAGGGCTTAAGGTAGCTTTAAATTTAGAAATATACGTTTAGTCTAAATGCCAATAGTTATTATTAGTTGTCAAACTACATAAACCCACACAACAGCTTTTAAATAATCATGTATCAATGAATTTCAATTAGCACTATAAACCTCAAATAAATAGAAAATTTAAAATACAGAATATTTTTTATTTTGTACGTCTAGAGAGAGGGGAAAGTACAGAAGCAGGGAGGATCAAAACCCTGAGCCCAGCAATCTGAAATGCCAAATGCTGTTTCATTCATTTAGTGATGTGTTGTGAAGAGCTTTTAATGAATTAAGGGTTTAATGATGTCATCTTTACAAAATCCTATTCTCTAGCTTTCAACTTTCAGACCCAACTGAAGTTGCTGAGATCCTGGCCCAACGAAAAGGGTTGTGAGAATGTGATGAGGCATTATTGTCTCAGAGCTCTATAAAATCCTGAAGCAACTCTAGTGTCCTGATACTCAACGTTTCTGCATATGCAGAAATAAGATTCAGGGAAAAATATCAGGATATCCTATAATTTGGGTAAGAGCTGTCTAGCTAGGTGCAAAGGTGCTATAAATATCATCTTGCCCATCATTCAGTTGTGTGTAAAGCTGTACTCCAGATGGCTTATCCAGAAACGGCATGTATTTGCTAATACAGGAACTGCCCATCACTGTTTTTGGAGTATAGTTAGTGCTTCTTAAGGAAGTATTTGCTAAATGTGAGCAGATTTCCTTAAGATCTCACACATAGTCTTATATTCAAAGCCTTCTGGACTGGAGTGTTGTTGAACATGCCCAGAACATGAACCTTACAGGAGAAAACATTGTCACTGGGAGGGCTAAAGCAAGGTGAGCAGGTACTAACAGAGTTCCTGGTTACGTCCAGTTTGATGAGCATCTTGTTTCTCACATGGCTGGCAATGGTGGTTCTTCCTTGGTGGGGGATGCATACATGAACTCTCTTTGGGATCTATGAATGCTTTTCTTGAATGCTGGATATGAATAGGAGAATAGCAGGGGGTGCCCAGTTGTTGCTTAGCTTAGTATGGAAATACTTTGTAAAAAAACCCTCCTATTCTCTCTTAAGTCCATTTTTTTGCTGGAAATGGCAGGATTTTGCTCAGAGTATGTGCAAATCTATCTCACCGAGCAGATCTCGGAAAACACCTTTCTTAAAGGGGTGCTTGATATTGAAGAGGCTTACAGATTTTGTTAGGTCAGTAGGATCTCAGTGGTTGGTATTCACCTGTTACATTCTGAAGTCATGCGCTTTTTATTCCACACCTTAACTTGAATTCTGAGACAAGAGCAATAGTTCAGAAGAGTACTTAAAACTAATACTGATCAGTTCTAGTTTTAGTGATCAAATTTAGCCAGTTCAGTGGTCTGAATTCCTCTGCTTATTATCTGTAGAACAGGAACCACGTAGACATCCATCAGCGTTAAACTTCCTCTGTATGACCTCAGTCATGACTTGGACAGCCAGACCATCATGCCCGGCAAAGAGACGTTAGTTTGCTTACTATAGCCCATAAGGTTAATTTTGTGTGTGGGGAAACAGCCCATCAGTAGTAGCTGTAACTGGGGTCTTTGCCTTCTGTAAGCATTGTCGGACAAATGTTTTGAGTGTCAGACCTTGCCTTAAAAATGAAAACTTAGTCATAAACCCAGTAGGATAATGGGATTTGTGGGGATATGTGCACGGGTGTTCTAATGTAATTGTGATTGGTTTGGGTTTCTTTTTCTCCCAAGTTGTATTTACTGTTAACCCAGGGATACTTTGCTCCGTGCTGAAGTGAAGACTGAATCAGACTCCTTCATGCTTAATAGCTTCTTGCTTTTTATTAAGGCAGCATTTTAAGAATTAGCGACTACTTTCTGAGCACAGGGACTGACCTCAGCTGTTGGCTTAAAAGGCATTTGGTTTTGCTGGTCTGTAGAACTTGCCACAGAAACCATATGTAATGGTTTGAGGGGGAAAGGAAAATAAACATTGATGATTACTACTGTTTTTGTGATTACAGGCAACAGTATTTGATATCTGTATGGTTTGTACTCTCAATAAACATATAAAGGATTGTATAGACGTTTTCTTTTAAAACTGGGTTCCTGTGCAAGTTGAGTTTACTAATAGTAAAAACAGAAGCCAACAAACGTCTTTGCAGAAATGGGAAAGGGACATGCAAAACCAGTACGAACTTTGACTGCACTGAACTTTTGGGTAGGCATCAAAGCAATGCAGCCAGCACATTAGTAAAAACAATAGAAAAAAAGCCCCTGAGTCAGCTGCAGCAGTGAGATATGGAAGCAGTTTGTAATCAAATAGTTATTGAATGTTATACTTTGATTCCCTAGAAGGAGCTATTTAAATTCCTGAGAGTTTCAGTCAAATGCATACTTCACTGTTTGTATCTTTTTTTCCATAGCTTGACCTGCAGCCTCAGGGGAAGGTGCTGATGGCTGTGCAGTATTTTTTGGAAGACACAGGTAATACCAACTGTTATATGAAAATAAAACTTCTTTTCACATTACTTTTGTAGGACACAGGATATAGCTCACAAAAAATCACCTGGTGTACTGAGTGAAATTTTCTAATTTTATTAGCTTGTTTTGTAGGTACTTTTTGTTATGTGGAGTTGTGGCTGGATTTGCTTATTTCTAAATGCCTTTGTGCCTTGTATTGCTGTTGCATTTAGCCACTTTGGGGTTTGTGATGTGTCTGTCCTCGTGTTTTGATGTGATAGAAAAGATACTGAGTTCCTTTTTAGGTGCAAAGAAGTAAAACCTCTTCTTCTAGCTTATGTGGAAAACTTCTTGTGGATTGGAGAACTGGGTCTGAGTTTCCTGGGATTCAGATGCCATACTCACTAATCATGGAAACTGATAGTAGCAATGAGTGAATAGTTAATGTTCTGCCATATCAGTTTAAAAAGTGAACAACCTGTATGTCAGAAATCTACATACACTACCTGCAAAAGAAACTAGGAGGTAAGAGAAGATAATTAATTATGAGGGGGAAAG
This sequence comes from Falco biarmicus, assembly GCF_023638135.1. Lineage (NCBI taxonomy): Eukaryota > Metazoa > Chordata > Aves > Falconiformes > Falconidae > Falco > Falco biarmicus. Next base: position 107,242,947 of record NC_079291.1, read on the forward strand.
CTTTAAGTACAGTAATAAAAACAAATATTTTGGCTGGGATTTGTGTATCTGGGGAATCCTTTCCTAAAGAAATTATGTAAACCTCACAACTTGCTTAGCTAGTGGTTAAAACTTTCCTGTACTAGAAGTCATAAAACCATACTAGAAGTCATAAAACCATTATTTCTTGGGAATTGAACTGGTCTGCTGTATTAGCCTGTATTAGTGGTCTTACATGGTTTAATACTGTGTGTTTGTAAACAGTAAGTGGAAAGCATAAGCAGTGAATTTTAAAGCATTGCTGGGATGTTTTTCCCCACAGGTATATAGAGGGAACATAGTTCTGCTCTCATAGAATAAATTAATTGTGAAGGTACCGTACATTTTTGTACCATATGTGCAGTCTGTGTAGCAGTTACTAGAAAAGCTACTAAAGATAGGGTGTGATAGGCAGTAGGTGACATTTCAGAGCTGACATTTTATCTTTGCAATGGCAAAAAAACCCAGCCTATATGCTTATTATTTTGGTCTCCTTTAGAAAAGTTAACTTTTTAAAGCAAAATCTCAAAAGATTGTGTGACTCTGAAGAGCGTGTAAGTAAGAGCATTTCTCCAAAGATTAACTGCTCACTGTTTATGTACCAGTAATCCTCTGGTTGGCATTCAGACTGCTGTGAGCCATTATATTAGAAAACCTTTGTCTTGGACTTTGTCGTGGTTTTCCTGTGCAAGGCAGTTTCCTGGGGCAGTGGTACTGTGACAATCTTACCTGTTTAATGAGACATACATCAGTCCATTTGTCCAGGAAATGTAGAAGTTTCTCATCCAAAACCGTATAAACCCAATTTCAATATTCCCTGTTATTATTTGATGAGACTGAAGCATATTTTCTCCTCTCCACACAGACATGAGGAACAGTAGAGATGGTGCAAGTGGAAAACTTCCATAATTTGCTATTAGCTGTTAATAGAAGAATAATATACTTGTGTGTTGGAAGTCCTGAAATAATTGTACCTAGTTATTGATCGAAAGATAGCTACATTGTTCTTGAAATTCTTTTCATTGCCTTTATTAGGGAATGCAGATGGTAGTGAATGAAGCCTAAATACCAAACAGATCATTAAGTCTTGCAATCATACTTTAATTGGTGAGTTAAGATTGGCATGTTAATGCACTTGTTAGACCTTCTTTGCAACAGATTCCTATTTACCTTCTACTGTATAGAAAAACAGTCGCCGGTAACTGAACCACAGAGGCAGTGGAAACTCCCTTTCAAGACATTTATACATCTACATTTTGTAAAGGAAAGTAATTCAATCTGATATTTGCAGTATTCGCATCAAACATCACTACATTCTGTCATGCCCTCCTCAAAATTATAGGCCTCCCTCACGTCCCTATCTGTTATACTGCTAAATAGGCAAACATGGCAGGATTTTTGGCTTGTCATTGCACTGCTGTAAATGTTTTCTTTAGTTAAATTAGGAGTTAGCAGTCGTAGAGCAGAGAATTTTGTTAGTGAGTTACAAGGATGCTTGTATTAGCTTCCATTCTTCACATTGCTAAAACCCTTAATTAATAGTTGAAAGCTCAGAGACAGTTCACATTCCTTCCTATGCACGTGCCATTTTGTTTTCTGTCCGACACGTCTTTCCATACAGAGCTGTATGGTAGCTGTGTTTCTAAAATACTAAAAAAGGCTTGTTCTGAAACTGGTATTTCAGTCATTCCCTAGTTTATTTGAAGGTATTGCTAACACTGTTAGTATCGTTGAGTTATAGGTGCTACCTTTTGTTTGAAAACCTCCAAGCACTTTGCAGAGGTGACTAATTCTTTCTTTGGCCTGTTTTGCAAACTAAATCTGTTGTTTTTCAAACCTTCCTTCCAAGTAGCAAGCATTTTGCCCTCTTCAGAGGAAACTGCTTTCCTCTGCTCTGCTTCAATGGTAGGCAGCAGTATGGAGAAGTGAATGTGTTATTGCTCCATTATCTGGTTTATTATTAGAGAAATATTTTCACAGAATAAACTGGTATTAAAATTTGCTCCATGATAGGCTACACTGAGACCTTTTTTGTTGTTTTTTTTTTTTTTTATTGGGGCCTGGGCAGTTAATTTGGGGCTATATATGAAAATTCTTCCCAGTCTTAGAGGTTTTTCTTTTTATTTCTAGACCCTGTAAAACAGGGACCACAGAGCCCTGACTTAGAGCTGTCAAAGAACTTTTTTGTCTTCTGTCCTGTGATTAGAAAATAAGTTTGTGCTGGAAATTTAAAAGTTTTTTATCTGATGTGTGAAACATGAGAACAGGGTATCGACCTCCATTTTCATTTCAGAATCTTTTCTTTCTGCCCCTCCTTCTCTTATTGCAGTATTGAAACTAGGTTATAATTCTGTAAAGCAGCTTTAGTTTTAATAGGTGGGAGTTGCAATACCTTTAATGCTTTGCTTGATCATTGTTTATTCAAATGTCCTTAATGACCTTAGCGAGTAAGAAAACCCATGATCACAGGGGTGGCTTGCTGTACTGCTGAGTGTCCTGTGCAGGGTTAGCAGCTTTGGAGGCTTTTGGAAGTACGTTTGTGTCTTGGGTTTGAATTTGGAATTGCTGTTTTGCTGGCTTCAGCTTCCCGGCAAAAGGGTTAGTGAACACTTTCCTTAAAATGCTATTAGACGTATCAGGAGGTGAGTAATTTGCACGTAAACTTCTGATAGCTCAAGTCTCTGACTTCTGGGAAAGGAACGCTAACCAGAGCGCTGCATCTATTTTGAGGATGTTTTTCTCTGTGCATGTTGAGATTAGTGTTGGGGAAGCATGGGACTTTACATTTTTTTCTGAGGCATCTGTGAAAAATAATCTGTAAATAACAGATTTGCTATCACGGTGTGCATAGTGTATGGGTCTAAATTAAGATTTGAAGAAAGTTTTTCTATGGATGAGGTGTGTTGCGGAAGGGTTGTCACATTATTAGTAAATGATAATGATGAGGGCTGAAAAGCCCAAAGTGGGCCTTTTAATTATGAATGGAGAAGTTGGTGTGATTTAATCATTTAACTGAGAAAATACCATTTCTAGAAATTTGGCAGATGAGATAGTTAATCAGTGACACCTAGCATCTGCTTTAATCTGCATCTAGAAGTGTGATTGCATGACTTTAATAAAAACATTTTCCAGCTTAATTTTCTTAAAAACAAATCAAAGATTTGCAGATGTTCTAATTTCATAAACACAAAGTTGGCAGTGTATTTGGTTGGTAAGGTAGTTAACGTGTTGTGTAGAACAGAGAGAGTTTGATTTAGTTTATATGCTCACGAGCAATTTGACTTAGATGCTGTATTCTTAAAGGTTGGTTTTACTGTCTTTGTGATTTAAAAAAGAGAAACTCTGTTTTCTGGTTTATTCTCTGTTTTACCACAACAAAATGAGATACCAGGTATCGCAGAAGCGTTAACCAGAACACTGAAATTTAATATAAAAGACGCTCTGTATGGCTGAGCACAGCCTGTGCTGGCACAGCAGCTTTGCAGATGGTGGAAGTGCTACAAAGACTGCAGTGTGAACAGGCGTTTTTTCTCTCCTGGATTGAAAGGCAAGGCTTGTTAAAACTGGTGTTTTGTTTTAGCACTTTTCTAAAAGACCATTGATTTCGTTAATGCCTCTGAAAGACTAGTTCAGTAGAGTCGTGCTAAAAAGTAGCTGCAGAGCAGTCCACCTCAGTGCTCTGCTACGTGTCGGTCAAAACAGAAGTAGATGCCGGCTCGGTGGCCAAGGCACAACTTAATTCATTCATTCATTTAGAGGATCAGGCGAGGAGCCTGTATCCCGTGGGTGTCCCAGTCTCTGTGCAGAACAGAGCGTGACGTACTTCTAGTTTTTCATACAGTAGGAATGCGTACGCTATCGCAGGTAGCGTACAGACCTTTTTGTAAAGATGTCGCTAAGTTTATAGCGCTGTTTCTGATCGCTGGTGCTAAAGCCTGTAGGATAACTGCTTGGGGCCAAGGCAGGTAATTTTAGACTGTGCCAGCTTTGAGAGCAAGTGGTATTGGCTTCTACAACAGCAAATTATTGGTATTGCTACTTAAACGCCAGCAGTGTAAAATCTGCAATTATTGAGAACGGAGGAAATGGTTTAAAGAAAAAGAGTGAGAAGTACATAGCAATATTGGTACTCTGCCTGTAGATGAAACATCGTGATGATCACAAAACCAAAAATTATTTAACATGGCAAGTTCATGACACAGAAACCTAGATTTTCAGGAAAATTGTATTTCTGTAAATTGTTTGTTGGTGGGGTTTTGGTTGGAGGATTTTTTTGTTTGTTTTTGTGGGTTTTTTTGGACAGATGATCTGTAAGCAATCCCCTCCAGGACCAGGTTAAAGAGCAATTTTCCCTTGAGACAGTTCATACCAGGAAAGCGTCCTTTGTGAGAAATAAGCTTTCCTTTTTAATGATTGCTCAATGAGATTAATATTTTTCCTGACGTGAAGGTGCGCTTAACTTTCAAACAAAGCCAAGTGCAAGGCTGTAGAATGGCAGAAGGAGACACTGAATAGAAGTGTTTGTGGGTTTTGTAATTTATTATAAAGTTTCAGGCAAATCTCAACTTGAGCAGCCAGTTAGCTCAGAAAATACTTTGCCTGTCCCGGTTCTCAGTTTCTGACAGTAGTACTGTTATCTTTCCTCTGTTCACAAACAGAACTGTGAAATGAGCAAGTTAAAATGAAAAATGAACTCTGAAGATGGTAAATAATTTTTCTGTTCTTCCTTTTAAAAAATCTAGTGGGGTTATTCTGAAGGCTGTTTCCTTTTGTCCTCGAACTTTGGAGGTTCAGTTGAGACAATTTGAATCTCACCTTGGGGTTTATTACGCTTCAGCACAGTCCTAGCAATATTGTTTTAGCAAATGTTTTCCAGGCTATGGATTGCATGTTATGTTAAGTGGCTATAAGGACTGTGAAATATTCTGAGGGCCTGGTGCTGCAATTAAATAGTGTCTACGGCGGTGTGTTTACAGCACTTCTGGAGAACTGCCCTGCCGATTCACAGGCATGCTTAATGGTTTCTTAATGAATATATGGCACCGAGGAGTTCTGGGTGCTTTTGTCAGGCCAGCTGCAGGTTTTGGGACCTTGAAATACGTGAACAGTGTCAGTGATAAATATTAACCACAGTTCTCAACAGAGGAAATAAATTATGTTTAGTGGTGTGTGCTGGGTCCAAAATGGTTGCTTTCAGGTCCGGGCTGCAGAGATTGCCTGGATTCTAGTTGCTAATTCAGCTGTTTTGTACATGACTCTTCCTGATCGTGTGCTGGCCCAGAACAAGCGTTTCATCTGTGGAAAACCTGGCTTGCTCGGAAGGGGAAGCAAAGGCTTTCCCTTTGTGTTTCTTCCTTCCCGCCCCATCCCCATGCTGCATCCATACAGTTGTTGGGACAACTGTTAATTCTCTTTGCATCTTGGAAGTAAAGCCTTTATTCCCCAGTTGAGTCCATGGTTGGCTGAACTTCTTAAAACTTTTCTGGAGCAATACACATGTAAAGGTAATTTACACGTTAAAGAGAACTTGTTAAACATGCCCATAGTAAATTGAAAGGAACTATACTATCGTTTCAGAGCCATCTCTGCTTCAGGTGCACTTGACTTACAGCTGCTGTCCAAACCTCTCAGCTTCTTCTGAAGCATACAAAAATATTTTTAGCTAAACTTTGATGTATTGGTTGGTTTTGGCAAAGGTATTAAATAAGGCAGCTGGCTGTGAAGACACTGTGTTCTCACAGGCAGATTTTTAAGTTTTGCTGTGCTCAAGGATTCTTCACAGTTAAGGTATGTTTAAGGAGAGTGGGGTTTTCCCTTTTTCTTTGTGCAAACTGGTTGATTAGTTTATTAACTATCCTCTCAAAAAAGTAGAAGCCAGTCTCACATATATCTATTTTGATATCGGTGTTCCAGACAGGGAGGAAACCCCACAGTTTCCCATATCCTGATCAAGTTTTGTCAGGCTTTTGCGCACAATATCAGTGACACTAACTTGCTACAAGTATTTCAGCATGAGGAGAAGCCACGTCTTGTTCACCTGGTGAATCCTGTTAGTTCCTCACCGAACACTCGCTTTGCTTGTGTTGCAGACTTTGGGTAGGCTTTCGTCCCTTAATCTGCTCCATCACAGGTTATGTCCTCAGTATACATGCTATAAAGCAACACGCCTTCTCTGCTTTGTTGTTGTTACTGATTAAATCACCCTTATGAACACGTCCTTTTCATCAGCAAACAATATGAAGTATTACTGACTCTCAACAACCTTGTTTTCCTTGCACGCACATTTCAGTGTGCGGTTTCCCTGAAGCATTTAAGGACCAGTGGGTGAGGTCTGTGTATTTGCTCAGCAGGATTGAACAAAGAGATAGTACTATTTGCAGACTGAGGGGCTGAGGTGCAGCAGCTGATGGGAGTTTTTGTTGGGTGAACTCAGTAGCTTGTTTGGCCAGCAGAAATGAATCCTGTTCCTGGAGGAGAAAAGGTAACTCAGTGGCATACGTAGTGCCAGGGTGTCACAGTGCACGTTGCAAGCTCTTTTCAGGGGGAGGCAGGATGGGTTTTTCTCTGAACCAGATGGCCAGTTTCTCAGAAAAGTGCATTAATACCTAGTGGTAAAACCCAGGGACCTTTTTTGATCTTTCTTTTCACTAATATGCTTAATCTTTCCTTAGTATCTGAGCTAATGTTGTCCTTTCTTTTCAAAGACAGTACATGCTGCTGCAGTCTGGCTGCTGTTGGCTGTGACTGATAAATCAGTCCAGGGTACTCAAAATGGTATCTAATGATAGATTGTGTTCCAGGTTCAGCAGTCTGTTGGAATAGCAGTGACGGCAGCCAGCTAATAAAATGACAAAACCCAAGCGCAGCTAGCAACAAGAAAAACAGAGCTCCCGGGTAGCTTTGTAGTAAGCTCAGGCATTGAGGTTAGTGTGACTTGGCAAAGGAAATAAATCTGTTTCTATCAGTATAAAAAGCAAAGCTCCCACTGACATTGACAAAAGGCAGCAATGCAATACAGCAACTAAAACCCGATTGGACTGACAGTGGGAAAAGTGCCCCTCTGCATTTTTCCTTACTCCGTTGTTGTGGAAACTCCCCCCTGCAAACAGCAATCTCCTGCTACCTTAAACTTCGCAGCACTTTCAACCTCTCAACCATGTCCGTGTTTCTTCCATGTCATCATTCCAGACAGGGACTGACAAGCTGCTGGCCAGAGCTGATACACTCAGCAGTTGATCAGCTCCTTGTTGCTGATTCAAATGTTTTATCTTTTCCTGCTGGATGGGATTGTCCCTCAGCAGCTCCTCTCTATTGACAAGAAATGTTTCCTTGGGTTTAATTACCAGTTACCCAGTCTCTCTTGATATACCTTCATGGAGTTACCTCTGTTACATACTCCTATTATTTTCAAAATGTAAAAGACTATGTAGTTCGAGTTGTGGCTGAAAGATGGAGACACAAAATACTAATTTTTGTAAGAGAAACTCTGAAGCTTCCTTGGAAATGAGTGGAAATAACTGTAACCTCTAATGAAGGACCTGTATTGAGCCAGCTGGACTCAGAGCTTGAGAATTTTTTTGTTATTTCTTGGCTAATGCTATATGTAATTTCTATGTAACATAGTATTAGATGCTTCAGTGTATACTATAGTATGTACTACTATTGCTGTAGTATTATACAGTACTATATACTGTAACCACGTGGGGGCTAGGAGGGGAGAGGAATGAGACTGAGACATGTTTGAGATAGAGCATCAACATTTTGAGATAGCTTAACGGAAAAGTTGAAAATCTCATTTGTCCTCTATGCTTAATGATCCTGGAGGCATGAAGAGACACATCTTACAGTGGTGTGGTCCTGTGGTAACTCAGGAGGTCCCTGCAGCGCTTCACCTGCCTCTCTGCTGTAGTCCTGGTTCAGGAGGGCACATGAGGTAGCATCATGAAAAGGCTCCTGCTGAAGCAGACCCTCCTGCTTCTGATAAAAATGTTTATTTCTCTTGCACATAAATCACATGATGTAGAGGAGCTTATATTTTTTCCAGAAACAACTGTGGCTGTCATTTCTTTAGCAAGACTGTACTCCATTCCTGCTTCTGCCTCCCAGCTCACTTGCTGAAGGCTTCTGCTGAAGGAGCAGGAGAGGGTGGCGCTTGCAGACCGGGACAGGGACCACCTTCGGAGCAGTGCGTGCCTGTCTTCCATCCTGGCTGGACTGAAAGTCTGCAGAGTGCAAATGTAAAATAAAGAGCAAGACAAGTCTGAAACGGGAAAACAAACTGAACTTTTTGGAGAAGCAAATATTAAAGTTTGTCATCTTGTCTCCCCCCTAGACTGCAAACAGTCAATGAGGGAAGAGGAGGGGACAGTAACTATCAACAGGAGAGGAGCTATCAAGCAAGCCAAAATCCACTACATCAAAAATCATGAGTTTATTGCTACCTTCTTTGGACAACCTACCTTTTGCTCCGTCTGCAAAGACTTTGTGTGGTAAGAAGGAAACTTTAAGCTTCCCCTTGTTCTGCCAGGAGCCAAATAATTGCAAAATTCGCTTCCTGTAAATTCATCTGTGTTGGGAAATTGAAATTATGTATTTACTAAGAGTAATACCTAAGACAATACTCTTAGTAAATACATAATTTCAATTGTGTTGTCTCTTTCACGTTAAAAATAGAACTTGAACATTTTTGCCCCTGAAATTATGGGCAAAAATTCACTAGCATCAAGTGAGAGCTGACCCGTAATCAACAGCAGCTCTTTTCACAAGAGAATGAGATGGGTGGATCTGAGAAAATAATGCTCAAACTTTGAGATGTGAAGCAGCTGACAGCAGAGTAGAGACCCATAGAGAGCAAGAAGCTGGATCCCTCTCACGGTAAGGCCATTTTCATAGTAAGTCGGATCAGGAGGATTTTCCATGTGATTGAAACGTTGTCTTTTCTGCGTTTCCCTCCTAATATGCTGCTCTATCAAAACACCTTGCTTTCCTAAGACAGAGGATTCTGAATAGCAGAATTTAGACCAATTGATTAATTGGAACAAATATTCCCATAGACAAAGGATTGATTGGTTTACATTGTAAAAATAAAAAATGAAAAAACCACGCACACCTTTTATTCCAGCAAACATACATTTTTAATCTCCTTCTTTATAATTTGTTTTTCAGGGGACTCAACAAGCAGGGATACAAATGTAGACGTAAGTTGATTCTTACCTTTTTCTTGTACTACTTTTCACATGAAACTGTAGGTCTAATAGTTACTGTTGAAAAAATCTTCTGTAAATATGCATGGCACAGTGCACCATCACCACAGGTAGTAGTAGATGTCAAACATCAGTTTTGCATGATAACCTAAGGCCATCTGATTATGATTCCTAGCTGAGTTTTCAGTATCAAGATCTAGACTTTGCTATTCTCTTAAGTGTGTAACGCTGTTGAAAACTGGCACTTATTTATGACAGCAGTTTTTTTGTGAAACCTTTTCTAAAATGTATTACAACTATTGAGGGGTTTCAGCTGAATTGAAAGTCACTTTTGACTTAGCACAGGTCTCTGCATTACTCCTAACAGTAGGGGAGATATCAAAGGGTAAAACTAAAAAGCTTAATATTGTCCCTGTGTTATCAAAAGCTGGTGGCCTTACCTAATAGGGGCAGATTTAGTTTAGAAACAAGAGTTTATGATAAAAGAAAATGGAGGCAATCAGCTTAAAAAAGATAATCATCTCGATAGAAAAGAAACATTTTGGTGTATATAGTATGATAGAAACGAGCGTGGCTTTCACATTATGCTATGAAAAGCCTCATGCTATGAACACCTCATCCTGTGTATTTATTATCTGAAGAAATATTTTCTTTTTTTTTTGTGCTTGTCTTGAAGAATGCAATGCTGCTATTCATAAGAAATGTATTGATAAAATCATTGGGAGGTGTACTGGTACTGCAGCCAACAGCAGAGACACAATGGTAAGAGCTGGCACGATATCTTTAGAGTGTAATTATATAATGAAACACTCCTGAACTAACAAAACCTTGTATAGAAATAGCCAAGTCCGTTTGGGAGGTGCTTGGCTATGCAACCCAAGGTACTGTCTTCTCTTGAAGACTGCATGTAACCTGTGGTGGATGAAACTCTCAAGCAAGAGTAGCAGTTCAAAGCCCTGCAAGGGGGTCATTTTTGATGGGCAGATTCCTTCCCTGCTGGATGAGGGATGTTAATTCTGGGGTGTGCGAGATAAAATTGTTGTAGCTTTGTAACACCTAAGCCGTTTTCTGTAAGAAGCTGCTTGTGGTTTGGGTAGAGTGCCTCAACCCCTGTCCCCGTCCTCAGTTTCAGAAGGAACGTTTCAACATAGACATGCCTCATCGCTTCAAAGTTTACAACTACATGAGCCCTACCTTCTGTGACCACTGCGGCAGCCTGCTCTGGGGGCTGGTCAAACAAGGACTCAAATGTGAAGGTATGGAGGAGCAGGGAGGGCAGCTGGGACCTCTCCGTGCTTTTCCAGCGTTCCACCCCCTGCTACACACTGTGCATTTCTGGATGTGCTATATAGAATGCGATTCATCTCATCCGTGCGTGGTTGAAAAAAGCTTTTGTCCTAGAGAGAGTCAAATAAGCACCTGGCTTGCGTGACAGCTCAGCCAAGGTGATGAGCTTCTAATGGAGTCAGAAAACATGCTGCGGAGGTGTAATCCTGAGTATAATCAGAATCACTACTTTGGGAATAGCTGAAATTTGGTGATTCTGAGTCAAGGTAGCACCTAAAGTGTATTTAAAGTGTTTACTCTAAATACTGCTTTTCTAATTATCCCACAAAAAGACAAGATTATTGTAACAGATTTTGAGAATAAAGTAACGTTTTCAGGTTTTTTCCTTTCGAACAATTTTTGTAGATTCCATTGAGTTGAAGATTAAAATTGCAGTTTTATTAACAATGACAGATCCACGTCCAGTCTGGGCTTTTAACAAGGTTTCTGAGCTGCCCAGAGAAACAGCCCTTTTTGTCTTAAAGTTGGACAGTATTTTCCTGATGGTTGTATAATCATCTTTACGTTTCTTTTAGAATGTGGCATGAATGTGCATCATAAATGCCAGAAGAAGGTGGCAAACTTATGTGGAATAAACCAGAAGTTGCTAGCTGAAGCTTTAAATCAAGTTAGCCAGGTATGCTTTGTTGCCGTTTGTCAGGTAATTAGTTGTTTCCAGGCTTTTGGGGCTTCTACTTCGTCTTTTCCATATCACTTTTATGGGAAACTGAATTTGAAAAGGTTTTCTCTTTTTAATGTGACCCATAAAGAGACTAACAAGTCAGTAGCCTAAAGTTGAAATGAGGGAGTGCAGGGGTGTGGTGGAAATCCCACCTAACAGAGATTTTTTTAAAAAAAAGGTGTGTGTGGTTTCCTGAAATCCAGCTTTGTTCTGTGGTGCCAAGGTTATTCTTTCCCTTTCTGTTTGTTTAAACTGTGGTATCATAACACTGAAGTCTGTTTTTCCATGCTTCAACTTTAGAATTCCACTTGAATGCTAAAATTAAATAAATAAGCAATATACCAGATATCCTCAATTTTTGTTAATCTGGGATATACACACAGAAAACACCCCTGGAATTGACACTGGCCCCATAGTTTTACATTGTTCGTCTCCTGCTGCAGCCTGGCTGTCTGTTGTGGTCGACTTCTGACTTGCAAATAAAGATTCAGACACAAGCTCTGAAATAAAATAGGAAAATGTATCACAAAAGCCAACAGTACTTCCTCTGAGCTGGGTGTTCCTAAGCTTTCACAGGCTATTTACTTTGAAAACAGTGAGAGCTGTTGCGCCAGCTCTTATAACACAGAAAAGCTTGGATCTTTTCATTACTAAAATTTGATCTCAGGGGTCTTCCATGCATATAATTTGTTTCCTTGTGCTCAAGGCGGATGTCACACACAGATGTGACTTCAGCATGTCTAACATGACAGTGATTTCTATCTCCTCTTTCAAATGAACACGTGTCCAAGGGTACATTTCCCACAGTTCAAGTTCTTCCCGCTGTGGATTCAAACCATTATACCTTTAATAATTTTGCAACAAACAAATACAGCATAGACGGTTCAGGAATTTCAATGACTTATTTTCTTGCAGTGAAGGAAGAGCAATGGGCTGATCTGGAGCTGTAAAGAATATGGCTAAATAGTCTATGAACCAGACTTCTTGAGAAAAGATATGTACTAGGGGTTAATAGTCAAATAGAAAAGTATGTCCTGTCATCATGTTACATTTAACAGCTATTGTTACCAGTATTTCTGAAGTAATAACGCAAATATAATTTCTGCTGTTCCTCTCCTCCTCAGAAATCTACACGAAGGTCTGATTCTGGATCTGTAGAAAGTGTCGGTATTTATCAAGATTTTGATAAGAAACCTAGGGCTCCAGGAGGAGACACAACAGGTGAGAAAAACTACAGTGTTTTAATTTGGCCGTCTACCTATGGGACTACACAAGCTAACAATCGAAGTATTTATTCATTCTTGCCTTGTGTTAGGCAATTTTTTTTTTGTAATAAGCACTGTTTTAAAAAAAAAAAAAAAAAAAAAAGCATGTATTTCTTTTTACCTTCTCCCAGCCACACAAAATGCTTACGTTACAAATACCTGTTGTTTGTAGTCCATGAGCCTGCTCACCTTTCTGCAAAATGCTTGCCTTGCTCACCGCAGTGCAGTTCCCCACAATGGGACCGGGGCATGCCTCGCTAACCAGACGTGCGCTACACGCTTCCCTCCCTCCTGTAACTGAAATGCCGTGCGCGTTGTTAATTCCATCAATTTGTTCACAAACCATTAGAAACCAATGACAAGTGCTATCTGTTTGAGGATGTAAGTAGCCAAAATACTACTTGAGATTAAATGGCTGAGATAGTTTAAGTAGTGCCTGGAATCCTATCTCCACAGGTTCAGACTAAGGTTTTGTATTTGTTTTTTACTATTGCTAAAGAATTCTGGCATCGTATAAGCCTTATTTTTGTAACGGCTAACCTGTGATAATTTATGCAGAAATAAATGCAACAGTACAAGTAACTTTTTACCGGATGGAAATCACCAGGCTCAGTAAGAGATGATGGGTGGGTTTGGAGTGGTACAGGATTTTCTATATTCATCCATACGTTGAACTAATTCTGTTCAAATGCCCAGTAAGAAAATTATTTTTGTATTATTTATCGTACTTGATCCAGTTTGCTAGACAGAGGGGGGGAAAAAATCAAACTACTCTTGCAGAGGTGGTTTGGGTTAGTACTAAGTCAGGGAGCAGCTGCTGTGATTCCTCCCTGGGTCATCACAGATGCTGGGCAGCTTATGGGGCATGCACGGTATCATCTCATGATTATCATCAGTGTCTTGTTAGTGACCCAGCAGATCTATGCAGTGGAGGTCAAAAAAAAGTACAGTTAATAATTTTAGATATAATTGGGATTAACCTGTATGATCACGCTGCTGAGGCAGCATTGGGCATAAATCATGTTTTTATTATGGCCTCTCTGCTTAGGCTGAGGGACTATCCTCTTCTGCTAAAGGAAGATAAATAATTTGTTTACAAGCAATCCTTGTCAAGTATCTTTCTCTCCAAATTATGCCCTATATCTTAGTCATAGGGGAAAGTAAGGTCCTTTGATTGTTTCTGATACGGGGTTTAAGCAATACTTAGGCATTATAAAAATCAGATTCAATTCAAATCCAACACTACCAAGTATGCTTGAGTAATTTAAACTGTATTATAAACTACAGGAGTTGACCCTTATGTTTAGATTCACCAGTGTTCCAGCAGCGGATGCATTGAAATAGCATGTCAGTACTTAATTCTTAGCGGGGGATCTGAGTCATGCAGTATTTCTGTGTATATTGAACTTTAAACTCCCTGTTTCGATTAGCAGATAACAGTGAGTACGATAAACTCTGGGAGGGAAGCACAGCCAAGACAGCATCGCGAATTGCAAGCAGGAGGAAATTCAACATAGACAGCTTTGTCTTCCATAAAGTACTAGGGAAAGGAAGTTTTGGAAAGGTATGTAACAAACTTAATAGACCTTAAGGTGACTGCCTTGCTTGATCTTTGCAATGTGATGGGCTATTTCGATTAACCGTAAAGGTCTTACAGTGGCTTGGGTAGAGGTTGCTGCACCTCGATCCTGTGTTCAGTTTCGGGCCACTCACTTCAAGAGGGACATGTAGGTGCTGGAGCGTGCCCAGAGAAGGGCAACGGGGCTGGTGAAGGGTCTGATGCACAAACCTTTGAGGAGCAGCCGAGGCCACTGGGGTTTTTCAGCCTGGAGAAAAGGAGGCTCAGGTGACAGGGGCTGTAGGCAGGTGGGGTGGGTCTCTTCTCCCCAGTAACAAGCAACAGGACAAGAGGAAACAGCCTCAGGTTATGCCAGGTGAGGTTTAGATTGGATATTAGGAGAAAAATTTTCATGGAAAGGGTGGTCAAGCACTGGCACAGGCTGCCCAGGGAGGCGGTGGAGTCACCATCCCTGGAGGTATTGAAGAAACGCATAGATGCGGTGCTTAGGGACATGGTTCAGTGGTGGGCTCAGCAGTGCTGGGTGAACGGTTGCCCTTGTGATCTTAAAGGTCTTTTCCAACCTAAATGATTCCATGATTCTATAATCTTTTAACAGAATCAAATATAGCCTTCTTTGTCAAAGAAACTAGAAATTCATTGCCTGAATCTTATCTAAACTCAAGTGATTCATAATGCAGAACAACTTTTCAGGATTTAGTGTCGAGGCAGAGGAGTGGCCCCTCAGGCACCACAGTGCAAAGGGTTGGGGTTTCTTGCATGCTCTGTGTAGAGAGCACCTCCGTGCTCCAGCACAGCGGCAGGGGGAGACGTGGGGGAGCAGCATGACCTCCACAGAGCCTGTCCACGACTGTCTGTGAAACTACAGCTCTAGTGAAGGAACAGGCTTTACGTGCCTTCTGTTTATATGCTCACAAAACATTGACAGAAAAACTGCCCTGGAAGCTACTGTGCCTGTGTTCTGTGGTCCTTGAGCCCTGTCTCCTCACCTCTGTGCCTAACAACTTCACCTTCCCAAAACTCACTTATCTTTCCCATTTAAACGTTTTTCCTAATTGTCATTGCACCTGCAATAAACACCTTTGGCTATCCTTTACTGATGCCATCAGCAACACTCTTCCCTATGTGTGGTGTAATCTCATCTTCTGTTTTTCTGTAGGTTCTGCTTGCTGAGCTGAAAGGGAAGAATGAATTCTTTGCTATCAAAGCTCTGAAAAAAGATGTGGTGCTAATTGATGACGATGTGGAATGTACCATGGTGGAAAAGCGGGTACTCGCACTTGCGTGGGAAAATCCATTTCTCACACATCTTTACTGCACATTTCAGACAAAGGTAAGAAAAAGCCCATTGGTGTAATCAACACAACAGATTTACTCCTCTAATGGATGTTGTTAACAGCAGTCAAGTGAAAGTAACATAGTGCTGCAAGAATTAAATTTCCTTTTCTTGCGCTCTGTGCAATAGTTCACAGGCCTTGTGGAAAGTAAATATGAGCGTGACCCCCCACATACGTTGATGAGAACAGAATAAGATCAGAAAAACATCTATGCCATCTGGAATAAAGGGCAGTTTAATTTAAATCCTTGATCTGTGCTTTACCCTCGGTGAGGGGGAAAAAGGGTGACTCTCACAGGTAGAAGTCAGTAAGTCTATTTAAACATGTATTTTTATAAAGTCTAGAAACCCATAGAGTGCAAGACCAGCTATTTAGCTTTACAATACAAGACCAGGGTACTTGACTCTGTGGGAGCCTCATACACTCCTAGGGGTGCATGAAATAGATAAATACTTCAGGAGCAGAGCAAAATAGCTGCTCGGTCCCCAGCAGGCACGTCGCTACTTCATACGTGGCTGCAATAACATCCGTAACTTTTCCATTCTCTGGTTACTTGCAAACAGGATCATTTGTTCTTTGTTATGGAGTTCCTGAATGGGGGAGACCTGATGTTCCACATACAAGACAAGGGGCGTTTTGATCTCTACAGAGCAACGTAAGTCCACAACCCTTCATTCCTTATCTCCATTAATTATTTCGGTCTCTTGTGGTTTTACTACTTCTAGTTCTGCACCACTTACCCGCACTCAAGTTTCAGTGGCTGATGATTGAGAAGGTATTTCTAGGCACTGGTTGAATACAATGAAGAAGCTCACTTAATGATGTGTGGAGTTAGGTTTTCTTAACTTACATAGCAGTGTGGTGTTTTACTTTACTTTATGGGATGCTTGTACCTAGAGATGCCAAGTAAACTGCAACATGATTCAGCAATGAAAAGCAAGTAGTACATCTTCCGTGCCCTTTGGGACAGTATTTTTGTGGCAAAATTGGAAAACAGCATGAGGGGGGGAAAAAAAACCCCAACACATTATTTACTAGTATTGCTAAGTTGACATGATAGTATGGAAGGATAACCTGTACGTTCCCCAAGAGACTAATAAAGCGGGTCAGCACTTTGTTTAGCAAGTGCGATTGTGTCAGTTACCTACAGCTTAAAGATCACTGGAGCTGAAGACTTAAAAGATGCAAAAATACTGTATTATTGTTACTTTACCTATCGTAGTATTTTTAGGTTTAGGTCAGTTTCTACCTCTTTAACCAAAAAGCACAAGGGTTTTAATTGTGTCATTGAATGGGTGCATGCAAGACCCTAAAAGTAACAGCGCAGGGTAGCGGACCTACCTGTAAGCACCAGTGCTATTGTATAACCAGGCTGGAAAACTACTGCTGTTCCTGCGCACTAGGGAGCACTGGGTGGGATTGGATCAAGGGGTCTGGCATAAATAATGGCTAGGTAGCAGCCAGGGTCCTAGGTGAGGGCAAGCTCCCTTCCCACTCTCCCCAGCAAAAATCTGGACAAAGCCCCTCCAGCTTACCGGCATTCTACCAAAAATCTGTGCGTCTGGCAGCCTCTGTACCTATTTCTGAAGTTTTGGGTCAACATTCATTTTGCTATACAGAAGTGGAAATAGTTTTGTATTTGCTCAATTAAAAATACATTTCACAGGTGGGGAGAAACATTCTTACAGCATTTTCCTTCCTATCCTCTGGATTATCACCTCCCTTTTTTGAGGAGAATGCCCTTGAAGAGATGCTAAATTTGCAGTCTGTCTGCTGCAGCTGGGCAGATGCAGAGAGAGATAGGCAAGGTGTGTGCCCAGTCCCTCCTAAAGCAGTCCTGTGAGCACCGAGCTCCCAATAGCTGCCTTGCAAAAAGCATGTGTATATCACTAGAAATGTGCAAAGACAAAGGGACAGACAGCATTCCTCGTGGAAGTGGAATGAAGCCGTTAAGGCAAGTTGCTGTCTGTCCCCTCTGCTGTTTGGTATTAGATACTACAGATGCTTGGTGAGGGGATCAACTTGTAGATCGCAGCATCCAGCTATATAAATACCAATATATTTAAGGAAGCATACAGTACTTCTCACTCCATGAAGAGATGCTTACAGCAGCTCTTTTGGCCAGCTGCATTGACTATGTTTTAACTGAGCAAGACAGCTTAAAAAAATGTTTTGGTCTTTTCAGGTTTTACGGAGCTGAAATTTTATGTGGTCTACAGTTTCTTCACAGCAAAGGCATTATTTATAGGTGAGTACCAGCTAGCTCCAGTGTGGGACCTGTGAGTTCTCTCAGCCCTTTGTGCATCTCTGAATTACTGATTGATGTAACAAGTGCAAGCTGTCAGAGATGCGATGTAATTCCAAGGGCATTAACATGCCTGAGAGACATCTATATCGGTGTCTTTTCCTTGGCAACTAGAATGGTGAAAAGTTATTTATGTTACACAAAAGCAGTTTTGTTTCAGTTATTTTTAAACACTGCCTTCAGATTGTGGGTCTATTTAGTTTGGAAGCAAGGGAGAGGGTCCTTGAGGCTCTCTGTTCCTACTGGCCGTGTAAAAACCACTGAGGTAACAGTTGTCTGCTTTTGCCTTCTGCTGAAACCACAGCATTGATGCTTCTGCCTCACCAGGTTGAAACATCAGTGGCCAGATCCTGATCAAGTGGTTCTTGCTGTAAATACCCACACTGCAAGAGATGAGTTTATTGTAATGCAGTAGTACTCTCAATTTCCTTTCTCCAGCCTTTTCACCCCACCCTCATCTTCACAGCACCATTTAGTGTAACTACTTGCTCAGGTAGCTCTTACCTCTGTAACAAACAGGTACAAAGAGTAACGGCTGTGCGCTTCAGCACGAGTCACGCAAGGCCTTAGGTAAACGTGCCCCAAAATATCTGGTATTGTCCATCTCCCTTTATAGAAAGAAACAGGAAACACCGGTTGGGGCATCTGTCCTTTAAAGCAATTTTCTGAAGTTAAAAGATGAGTAAAATAGTGTCTGTAAAGAGAAAGAACGTTACAGGAATCCTCCTTGGTGAAGAAAGCTGATTCCTACAAGCCTGGCTGCCTCTCGGAGCAGACAGCCATACGCCAGGAAGGTACTCTGTGAGCCCAACCGTATTCCCACTGCCTCCTGCCAGTTCTTGTACAGGAAAGGATCAAACTTCAGGATATGTTGCCATCAGCACAAAATCCTTCCATCCCAGAGTTTCTAGAACATTTTTAGGCTTGCTGTTAAGTTTCCCTACATTAAATTAAAATGTTCCTGGAGGGAGATTTCACAGTATGCAATACTTTCAGAGAAACAGTGACCGTTTTCCAACAAGACACCAGCAAAACCAAAGGTACATTTTTTTTCCCCCCATCTCACACAGGATAATTACCAGTATACCCACAGAACCTCACCTGGAGCAGTTTTAGGTAGGCATTGTATGTAAGTGCATATCCCTACAACAGATTTTAGAACTTGTTGTAGCTAGGTAAGTGCAGTGCGCCATTACCGTGAGTATTTCCCATCTCAAATATACTCAGTTTACTCAGGTGAACAGCACCTGCTGTGCAAACACAGAAGGATTTACTACAGAATCATTTAGGTTAGAAAGGACCTTTGAGATCAAGTCCAGCCGTTAACCCCAGCACTGCCAAGCCCACCACTGAACCGTGTCCCTAAGCACTGTGTCTACGTGGTTTTTTCAACACCTCCAGGGATGGTGACTCCACCGCCTCCCTGGGCAGCCTGTGCCAGTGCTTGACCACCCTTTCCATGAAAATTTTTCTCCTAATATCCAATCTAAACCTCACCTGGCGTAACCTGAGGCTGTTTCCTCTTGTCCTGTGGCTTGTTACTGGGGAGAAGAGACCCACCCCCACCTGCCTACAGCCCCTGTCAGGCAGCTGTGGAGCACAATAAGGTGTGTGTCCCCCTCGAGTTTCCTTCTCTCTCCGGGTGTGCTCCGTTAGATCAGGGACTCGTGGTTTGAGCTTCAGCTCACCCTTGAGCAGTGTAAGAAGCCAATACTGGGGACTTAAGTTACCAAGGAGAAGACTGCCCTGTTCTCACATAAAATTATCTGCTCTATTCAAGTTGTTATTGGTAAGCAGAAGGGCTTTTTAGTTTCTCTTCAGCCTGCCCTCCCTGGTATGTGCTTTTGCAGCCAGATGGACAAAAACTGCATAACAGTCAAAGGGAGGGAATGTAGCTTTTGGAAACTGCTGTTAAAAAGTTCCTACTCAATTGAATAGTGTTGCTCTGAAAAAAAGATGTAACAGAACACCTCACAGACCGTGGCCACAGCACACGAACCCCCTTGCGCTGTAACTAGGAACAGGTAGCGTGGAAGTCAGGCAGGCTTCAAACACTCACGCTCCTGCCAAAGGCTCCAAGAAGCCAACAATCCTTCCTTTGAGCTACGGAGCTGGTGCACCAGTGCTGTGTCAGCTGGTGGGGCATTAGCTCACACCTCCTTCCAGAAGCAACAGAAGCACTGGGCGTGCTTTTGGATCTGAAAGCAAATGTTGAGGATTATAAGGTCACACGCTATATATATACCTCAGCCTCTCATTTACTCTGACAACGGAGAATTTTTCCCTTCTCCCTACCACCTTCAAAGCACAAAAGTACTCTTTTGTACATATCGTTTTGATGGATAATTATTTTCTTGAAAAGCCTCTTTGTATGATTAGGGTAGGTGTTTGTCAGTATGCATGTGAATGCGAAAATGACTCACTTGTCCTCGAAACATAACTTTTGTTTTTTAAACACTTTGCAGAGACCTAAAACTGGACAATGTGATGCTTGATAAAGAAGGCCACATCAAAATAGCCGATTTTGGAATGTGCAAAGAAAACGTTGTCGGTGAGAACAAGGCAAGCACTTTCTGTGGGACCCCAGACTACATCGCTCCCGAGGTCAGTATGCCACTGCCACCTACCGCTGCGATGGATTGAATACACTGATGTTGGAACGGCTGTTGTGATTAATCACCCTTAGTAGACTAACAGCTCAGAAATTCAGAAGTCTTAAGTAGCACAGAAAAAATATCCGTTAAATCAGAGTTCTCCGTAGAAGGTGCTTGAGATCTGTAACTATTCTATAACTGCAAGTTTAAAAAATCCTCTTTTTTCAAATGTTAAAACGTTCAGGTTTTGAACAGCTATTTGTCCCTTATGCCTTTACAGCTCACAGACACGTGGGGCTCCTGCAAAACAGATCTGTGTGCAGATGGTGAACAGACTTGTGCCCATGCAAACCACCAAAATTCCAAGCAAAAGCAGCTTCTAAGGAGAATCTCACTAAGTTAAAGTCCCAGTGTTGTATAGTTGGGTTTTTTAATCTGGTTTGCAAAACAGTCCAGCTAAGGTAGTTAGTTTCTAAAGCTATAAACAATGTCAAAGTCTGTTTGGTAGTTCTCTGCTTTTCATTGCTACTCGTTTCTCCCTGCATCTTGTAAAGTGACTAGAAAAGATGTTTTGCAAGTATATGGTTATTTAAAGTTAATGGAGAAAATGTCTGCGTGAAAGTGAAGACCTGTCCCCATTTCCACAAACAGCAGCCAAGGATAACACTACAGATGTGCATCGGTGCCAACAACTTTTCAAATAACTGGATTTCCACATCCCCCCACCTTCCACCACCCCCCATACCCTAGTTATTAAAGATTCTCTTCTCTCTTAAAATCCCTTCTCTGTTTTTTTGGTATACATTGCTGCCTTTTCCTAATTACTTGTATTTCTTTCTTCTGTGGAACAAGATCCTGCAAGGTTTGCGGTACACGTTCTCTGTGGACTGGTGGTCATTTGGGGTCCTGCTGTACGAGATGCTTATTGGACAATCCCCTTTCCATGGGGATGATGAAGATGAATTGTTTGAGTCAATCCGAGTGGACACCCCTCACTACCCACGCTGGATTACCAAGGAATCAAAAGATGTATTAGAAAAGGTAGGACTGATCAACCAGTGGGTCATGGCACTGTGTGTGTCCAGGAAGGGAGAAATCTGGGCTTTTAAAAGGAGCTGTTTTTTAGCAAGAAAATTGTTTTTCCAAAGGGAAAGCCAGATAAGATGAATTACTAATGGTCCGTTTACCGTTAGCAACTTTATTCAAGTTGTTACTGCTAAGAACTTGTTGTAGCTGTACTTTCAGCAGTACACCCCTCATTCTTCCACTGCCACCTACCTTCTGAGCAGGTGTAAGGCCTTACCAGTGTCTTCTCTTGCAGCTATTTGAAAGGGATCCAACAAGACGACTTGGGGTCACTGGGAATATCAGAGACCACCCTTTCTTCAAAACCATCAACTGGACGGCGCTAGAGAAGAGGGAGGTGGACCCTCCTTTCAGGCCGAAAGTGGTACGTGGGTTATTCCTTGTTCTGAGGCAGTATCGCAGATGTCAGCCTAGGGGCAAGGGGCGATTTCTCCAACTTGCTCAAACTACCCTACTGTAATTTTCTCCTCACAGTTATGTTTCACATTTATAAAATGTCTCAAACCCCATTGTTCTTGGATGGTTCATGGTTCAGTTATAAAAAGGGGCACTGTGTTCCTCCAGCTGCCCTGAAGTCTTCCTATTAAGACTGTGTTCCTATAGTCTCTCAAGGAGCTTCTTTACTAATACAATCTTCAGGAAAATCAGTTCTGGTACTCATTCTCCTCAGCATTACGAATGTTGATAGTTTCTTGCATTTTTCCTCTTCTGTAATGCCACGCCTGCAGGCTTTCTGTACAAGCATTAAATCTGTGCGGTTTCAAACTCATCCAAGAGTCTCCAAGTAGGCAAAGAGATACATTCTCTACACTACTGACCTTACAACTATTTATAATGTTCATGCCTAATGTTACCTGAAAAAAACACCTGAAGAACAGACTGTTTACTCATGGTCTGTATCATCATGGGCTGCTGCTGCTTTGTCTCACCTGGTTAAAAATCCAAACCAGTTTTCCTCCACCCTGTTACTGGTACAAGTAAAATGATCAGGAGGCAACACAGCCTCTTTACGAAGGTACTTATGTACTTGATGGAGGAGAGCTGTCCCTTTCAAGAAGAGAAGGCTTCATGTTCCCATAGAAATGGGAACTCCGGAAACACAATGATCCTACAGACAGTAACCTCTGGAGGTTCAGAGTGTAAAATATGGTCTTTAGTAACATGAATTTTTATGAAACACGCACAAATATTTTATCCAGACACAAAGCACCTGCAATAGAGCATCGCTTCCTTCTCTGAACAAGTACAGACCAGAAAATGCTTTCAGGAATTAGAAATCCTTGGTTAACAGCAAGAAACGTTGGGCTTACATGTAACTGCTGCATTGCTTCTGTCAGTAGCCAGTCTTTGGGTAATTCTGTGAAACCTGACCTGGTGCTATTTGTTTTCAACTAACAATAAGCAATTCTCCAGTTCTCATCTTAGAGTGGTGTTAAAATAGGCAAACCCTATATCATTCTGTAAGGGGGAGGGACAGCGGGAGCTCAAGAAGTAACTTCCTCAGCTTTTGTGTCTAGCAATTTGTTCTAGAAGAAATGACAAAGTTTTTCTCTATCTTCCCTCTGTTTAACAGAAGTCAGCAAGCGACTACAACAACTTTGACAGAGAATTCCTGAGTGAGAAGCCAAAATTGTCTTACAGTGACAAAAACCTGATTGAGTCCATGGATCAGTCTGCATTTGATGGATTTTCTTTTATTAACCCTAAATTTGAACAGATCTTAGACAAATAAGCCTCTGAACAGAGTTGGACTTCAAAGCAGGGTTAAATGTTATAAACCGAAAACTCACAAGTGCTATGTGTTCTGCATTGCAACTACGTCGATACTTCGGAATACTACACTGTAGTGTGATTAATTATGTCCAACTGCTGACCGATTGGCAGTGTTCCTTTCTGCATGGTTGGGTTTAAGGTGTGTGAATCCTGTGCATTATTTTCTCTATTTGGGAAAATGTAAATTCTGTCTGGTACTTGAATTGTAGTTATGTTTATATATATATATATGCTGTATATTTTGCTTGAGAGAAGACATTGGGGAACAGATGATGTCTTTTTAAAACAGTGTTTGAGCCCTTGGTTCTTTTATTTGTCTTCAATTAAAAGAAAGTTACGTTAAACTTTCATTCATGGCTTTATGATTTTTTTTTTTCTGGTAACATACAATTAAACACTACAGTAAAAAAAATCCTGTAAGCCTTGATCACTTACAAAAATAACACAAATATTTTAGGAGGATTAAACAAAATCAAGAGTTAGGCAAAAGCAGATTCATAGTGTAACAGTAGCTGTTGTGGGGAACCACTCAGTGCTGTTCTTACTGCTTTCCTTTTATCAAGCCCGTCTTTCTCAGCAGTCAGGCTTCACTGGTCACGCTGCACCTTCGTCCTGAAGCAGTATAAGCATAAGGTAGAGGCTGACTGACCTGCAGCAGCCGCAGCACACTGCCTGGGGATGTTGGTAATAGAAATATGCAGCATGATCACAGCAGCTTACCAGGAGAAAACCATCAGGTAACAACCCCAGGGAGCACTAGTGCCACTTGCCTGGTCCACCCCAGAGGAAGCATGCTTAGCTGCCCCACACAAAATCTTTCTTCTGGTTTCATTTGTTTTTAATGCAGCACCTGTGACAGCTTCTACTTGCTGTAAAAAGGGCTCAAAACTAGATCCTGCTTTGTTGCAATACATACTTCTGAATTTTGATTTTTAACCATTAACGAGAAAGAAAACCCAATGTAATTACTGCAAGGCTCCTATAATAGCAATTGCTTCTTCAAAAGCTTTCTGCATCTTGTAACACTATTGCAAAGTATTTTTTTTTCCTCAATCACTGAGCAATCAAAAAAAAAAATGTACTGGTGAGTGTCAGTTTGTCCAACAGTTACACAAGGCTACAGAACTCTCAGCCCCCTATAGCTTTTGGGTAGTTTCAGACTTAATCCTGCTGAAAGAGCAGGAGAAAGCTGTCACACACCAGCCACCTACCCCCAGTGAGATGTCATAGAGACAAAAAAAAAAAATGCTGCCTTTGTAATTCTTCTAGAGAACAGCTATAGCTTATTGTATTATTGTACCTTATAGCTCAAGTAATGCCATCTAAGCACGCAGCAGCTTGAGGCTGGAATAGTCAGAACACAGACGGGGTTTGCTTAGTTACCACCACACACTCTTAGACAAGCCCCTATCAGAGGGGGAACAGACAGTGTCCTGCCAGCTGCTGCCAGGGAGAGCAGCAAACGTGGCTGTTCTCCCCTTCAGGTACCCTGCCAAGTCATTCCTGGTTTGCCGTTTCTCACCAGGAGGTTATACTGCTCTCAAAGGCCAGCGTGGGATGCTCCTACCCAAGCAGAAATGCTGTTCTATGGAAGAAGTTATAAACGTGGTTGCCAGCAGCACTGGGTATTTGGACAGCAAGAAGCTGTTATAATTACAGAAAGTAGTAATTGTTGCTTGCAGGAGCATTTGCTCACTGCACGTGGCTGTTTTGCTGCAGAGTAACAGGTGCCAAACCTGCTCAAGAGGGACCTCAGGCTTCACACAGCCACTCTTTCAGCTGGCATGTGACTGACCTACCTGGAGCATCTCCTGCTGCCACACGCACACCTCCCAACAGCCCCGCTGTGCTCGGCACCAGCAGAGATAGGGGATCGCTCCTCCTCAGCAGCGCCGGTCTCTTTGGCCATGGGCGTTACATTAACTGCACCACCTGGACGGGGAACTGCCCTGCCAGGGATATTACCTCATTAGAACAACCAGCAGCAAAAGCTCCGTGGGTCATACAGCTCTGTGGCACTCCCACGGCGCTGGCAGAGAGCAGACAGGCTCGCTCAAGCATTGCAGTCTGAGCCATCCTCGTTCGACTGGGAGATGGCAGCATGGCAGACTCGTGTCCAGAAAGCAGTCTAAAAGCTCTAAAACAGATCACCTCTCCCACGAACACGAATACACAGTAGAGCTGAAAACAAACCCCCCCTCCTTCCACCCAGCAGATACAAATGGTTACCACCTGAGGGTACACAGTGATCAGCAAGACATGAAAATGTGAGTACACAGTTCTAAACCACAAAGTAGTAATTAATTGTGTCCTTATTCTTCAGAACGACAAGTACGCCTGCAAATGTACTGTCCCCTACCTAACCTATACGTGCGGATTTGTACTAGAGGGCAGCATTTTGCTGTTTATTTCCAGTTTTTTCAAGAAAGCAGCAGCATTTGGAAGACAGTGTAAGAGCAGCGGAGCTTTGAGAGTGTGGACCACATCTTAAAATACCAATTACCAGATTAAATTAATAAAGTCCCACCGTTCCGCAAAGCCTCTGTTGAGAGCACTCGCGTTTATGTCCGCATGGAGCAGCTGAACCTGACTGATCCCTGCCCGGATGAGGCCAGTGCCTGCACGCAGCCATAAGCCTGGCTGTCCGTAGTGGGACACATCGACCGAGCAGTGCATCTCTCCACCATCACTCTCAGCACAGTAAAACTGACATTTTTCTGCTTTTCTTCTGATAAGCCTGGAGGTTTACTTTTTTTTTTTTTGAGGGGGTGGGAAGTAAAAGTAACTCTGAATTGACAACCACCAGTTACATCTGGCAACATGTTTAGTGGTGGGGGTGGGCAGTAACCTTTCACTAGGGGTGGCAGAAAGCTTGGCTTCCATTTCCCCACCACGCCTGATCCACCTGATGCACCAGGGCACAGAGACACAAAGGCCTGGCGATGCAGCCCACTCTGGGGAAGAAAGTGGCTGTGCCCAGTTCTGGTGCAGGTTCAGGTTGGACCAATCTTGGAAGCTATCCTAACCCAAAATCCATAATCTTCTTTAGCTAATTCCATAGACTTATCAATTCTATCAAGCATCTTGAACGGCAAGTTTCATAAAGCTGCTAGCTCGGAAAGAGCAGGATTTCCTCCACGGCTCTGTCTCTTGATTAGGAGATCGTTCCTTACTGCAAGCAGACATTGCTTTTTCTGAACTGATCCCAAATTATGTTTGTTAAAACCTATAGTTGAGCCTCATGGTGCAAAGAGAAGATTCATTCCTTAGCCAGAAATATTAAAGAACAAATTAAACACACACCAGTTATTTTTCTACTGCCAAAGTTACTTGTCACTTTATAATACACAATGCTCTAAATTACATACAGAAATTTCCTCCTTCTCCTAAAAAAAAATAATAGAAGTCAATGTCTGAAAGCAGAATATTCATCCTCTGACTTATTTTACTGCAGTTTTAAGCTTCTATATCTTCACTGTATACTGGGGGGGGGGGGGGGGGGGGGGGGGGCGGGCGGGGAAGCCCGGTAAGTAGCTACTGAGATTGATTTCTGGAGCTGTTATTTAATTGCCGGGGTTTTTTCAGCACTTAATACAACATAGCCAGTAGGGAACAGTCACATTTTGTGTTCATTCATCTGATTACGGAGAAAAAGTCATTTCCTATTGCCACACACCCAGCGGGGGATTAGCCAGATTAGCAGGGTCTCAGCCATCAGGCCCTCACCCACCCCCCATCAGTCTCCCCGCAGTCCTCCAAGCAGCGAGGTGACGGCATGGCCCCACCGCTGCACCCCAGCCATCGTGGTGCCACCACCCGCAGCCCCTGCCAGCTCCCCTGGCCCCACAGCCAGCGCTGCTCCCGCAGAGCCAGGAGGCAGCCAGGGGCTGAGGAAGCCCTCCTCGCCACGGGCACCGAGGAGACATCGGCACCGACAAGCCGGAGGAAAATTACGTCTACCTGGAGTCATTTATCTGGAGCTTTGTTTAAAAGGAACACGAGGCAGATGGGGACAGTGTAAGTCCACGGTGAGAAGTGAATTAGGTTAACAAACAAGACGACAATGCTGAGCTCTGTTCTCCAGGGAGCAGGTTAATATTCTTATCTAACAAGATGTCCCTTTAGTGATAATACACTGGAATCAATTCAAAACCATATTAGTATAAATAAGGGGTAGCTGTTACCAGAGGTCAGTTTAAATGTCAAAGCTCTCTATTAATGTGAATTCATTAGTATCCTCATCCCTGGATGTGTATACATAATTTGCAACTAAATTATTTGGGGGCTTTTTGCTAGACACAGCCCCGACCTGATGCTGCAGTGCTTTTACCCCCAGAGAACCAGGCGCGGGAGGCTGCGGACCTGGGTCTCATCTGAACCATTGCTAAGTACCACGGTACAGCAACTCCAGTACGTGATCATGCAAAACCTCCTTTAAAAGGCAACGGTTATCTGCAGAGAGAGTAAGGAGCGAGAGATCAGAGCTCCGCTGCATGGCACAGCCACAAGAAATTACACCGTGTCTCTCTGTCCAGAGATGGAGAATGCCACTTACAGAAACCGCAGCAAATCTGGCGGTCATCCTCCACCCATCACAACGTCTGCAGCTTCCTTCTAGAGGCAGGCAAGTTGATGATAAATAATCCATAAGCATATTAAAGTGTGTCTTTTTCCTGAGCTACAAATAAAGCTGCCTGCAGGATCTGCTTCCCCAGGAGTAAATGCCAAGGAGAAATTTAGGGAAAACAAAGGGAGCTGGTTAATTGAATGATGCTCACATCCCTCAACAGACATGATCCTACAGAAAGGGGCATGCAGTCCCAATCT
Source organism: Falco biarmicus (assembly GCF_023638135.1). Classification (NCBI taxonomy): domain Eukaryota; kingdom Metazoa; phylum Chordata; class Aves; order Falconiformes; family Falconidae; genus Falco; species Falco biarmicus. The sequence goes on from NC_079291.1 coordinate 107,270,942, forward strand.
GGCACTGTTTACAAACATAATGCAACTGGCATCATTTCAATATTGTCATAACAGGTGAGCACCCGTATAGCCTGTGGAGAAAATAGCATTTTTATTGACTGACAGATTGCAATACTACATTACATTGAATACGTTCCATTAAAAATGGGGTGAGCCCTGCCTAAAATATGGCACTGCGCAAAGGTTAGCGGTACAGGGGTCATATTGTTATCAAGGTCAAGGCTACCCTGTAAAGCTTTGCTGGAGCAGCTATGTTCATCATGAATGTTAAATAAATAGATAAATACAAATTGTATCTCAAAGCCAGCTTAGCTCTGCCAGGGGAACCCCTAGAGGAGGTACAGATACACTTCTACCAGCTGAGTTGAGCTGTCTGAGGAAACAGCGTAACAAAAGCAGCATCTCTACCTGTATCTTTACCGCAGGGCGCAGCCGACATGCAATGCCAGCACAGCTGCTGCAGCAGCGCAGCTTCCACAATGCATCACCCGTGATGCAAACTGCATGCATGTGCGTGTGTACATATAGATAATGCGTATCTGTATGTACATACCCTGAATCTCAAGTCCCAGTTCCATCTGTGGCCAAGGCTTTTGGCTGCTCCTGGGGCACGCACAGAGCCCAGCAGCTCCCGACAGTGGTGACAGTCACTCCACCTGCCTTCATTCTACACTTCTGCCTTGCCTAAAACCAGATCAATGAGGTACAAAACAGATGACATGCACGTCTAAACTGGATGCTTCAGCACTGAAGCTTTTGGGGGGATTTTAATTATCTGAATAATCTGCTAATTATACATCTTGCTTTTCTCACTTTGAAGGCTTCGTGACTGGCATTTGTTTGCCCCTGACTTCTGCACTAAGCTCCCATTTCTACAGCAACCAGTGCTCAAGCACTCATCAAATATTTATCAACTGTCCTGGCTAACCAGGGAGGTCCTGGTTGATTGGAGGTTAGCAAATGTGATGCTCATCTACAAGAAGGGCTGGAAGGAGGATCTGGGGAACTACAGGCTTGTTTGTCTGACCTGGGTGCCAGGGAAGGTGATGGAGCAGATCATCCTGAGCACCATCACACAGCAGGTACAGGGCAATCAGGTGATCAGGCCCAGTAAGCATGAGCTTATGAAACACAAGTCATAAGTTATCACAGCACTCTCAAAACTAGCCGGCTGCAACAAGGCTTTTACCACCCCATCCCAGGCTAACTTCAATAAGTAACTCCCACACCTTGCCCCTGCACAGCCACCAATCCCCCACAAGGTTTCAAAAGTTCATCTACTTGCCGTGCTGTTTCTCAGTTCTCTTCAGGTCAGCCCACCCTGCTTCTTGTCTCTGCTGCATCTGAGTTCTTCCTTCTCCAGCTCTCTCCCAACCAGCCTCTCCTCATCTGGGCCCCCCGCTTCTCCTGGGGGCTCTCCTTATCCTTCCTATATCCAAGGCACACTCTCTCCTCCCTCTACTTCTTCCAGGTCCCTCTTCCTCTAATGCTCCTCTTCATCCCCCTTAGAGCTATTTAACTGCTTAGCAGGAACCAGCCACAGCTGCACATTATCCACATCAGCCAGCCCACCGCCCCTGAAGCCAGCCCACAGCTGTGTAATATCAATGTTAGTTAACCTGCCTTCATTCCTCTAGAAGTCCTCTACAATAAGTCAAAACATAAAGTCAATGAAACAAAACATAAGTCAAGCAGGTCCTGCTTGACTAACCTGATCTCCTTCTATGACACAACGAGCTGCCTAGTGGATGAGGGAAAGGCTGTGGATATTGTTCACCTGGACTTTAGTAAAGCCTTTGACTCCATTTCCCACAGCATTCCCCTAGAGAAACTGGCTGATCATGGCTTATGGATGGACATAAACTTCACTAGGTTAAAAACTGGCTGGATAGCTGGACCCAGGGAGCGGTGGTGAATGGAATTAAATTTGGTTGGCAGCTGGGCACACGTGGCGTTCCCCAGGGCTCAGTATCAGCAACAGTCCTGTTTAATATCTTTATCAGTCACATGGATGAGGGGATCAAGTGCACCCTCAGTAACTGTGTAGATGACAGCAAGCTGGGGGGGAGTGTAGATCTGCTTGAGGGTAGAAAGGCTCTGCAGAGGGGTCTGGGCAGCCTGGACCAATGAGCCAAGGCCACCCGTATGGAGTTCAGTAAGGAGAAGTGCCAGGTCCTGCACTTGGATCACAACAACCCCACGCAGCACTACAGGCTCAGGGAAGAGCGGCATTGCTGTCTGGGTCCAAATCAGTTTGCCTCACACCCAGCACCAGTTGTTGTAGCACAGACAAACTAGCAAGCTGCAATAAGGCTTATATCATTAGTCAGATTCTGCCATCCATGCTGTTTCTCCATCCTCCAGAAGCCAGACCACACTGATCCTTCTCCAGACTCCTCCCACCCCCCCCCCGGAGCTATTTAACCACTTTGCAGAACGAGCTACAGCTGCACATCATCCATGTCAATCAACCCGCTGCCTTTGAAGCAAGGCCACAGCTGCGTGTTATCAATGCTAATCAGCCTACTGCCTCCATTCCTCTACAGAGTGGCTAAAAAGCTGCCCAGTGGAAAAGGACCTGGGAGTGTTGGCTGAATATGATCCAACAGTGTGTGCAGACAGCCAAGAAGGCCAACAGCATCCTGGCTTGTGTCACAAATAACGTGGCTAGCAGGACTAGGGAAGTGATTTTCCCCCCTATACTCAGTACTGGTGAGGCTGTACCTCAAATACTGTGTTTGGTTTGGAGAGCTTCACTACAAGAGGGAAGTAGAGGTGCTGGAGCATGTCCAGAGACGGGCAACAAAAGCTGGTGAAGGGTCTAAAGAACAAGTCCTGTGAGGAGTGCCTGAGGGAACTGGGGGTGTTTAGTCTGGAGAAAAGGAGGTTGGGGGAGACCTTCTCATTCTCTACAACTACCTGAAAGGATGTTGCAGTTAGGTGGGGGTTGGTGTCTTGTCCCAAGTCTCAAGTGATAGAATGAGAGGAAATGGCCTCAAGTTGTGCTGGGGGAGGTTTAGATTGGATGTTAGGAAAAAAAAATCTTCACTGAAAGGGTTATTTAAAGGACATGTAGATGTAGCACTTAGGGACATGGTTTAGTGATGGACTTGGCAGTGCTGGGTTAATGGTTGGACTCAATGATCTTAAAGGTCTTTTCCAAACTAAACAATTCTATGATTCTATGAGTACAGAGGAGGCAAATAGTCTATACTGCTCTTTGATGCTAGTTTCCCCCTTGAGGTGTCTTAATCAACTGTGAAACATCCAACTTAGAATAATTAAGTTTCTGTGTTTCTTCAGCAAACTTTAACCAAGAAATATGAGGGAAGCAATTAAGTGTTCTGTACTACCAAACCCATTCAAAGTTTTGTATGTGCTAATAAGAGAAACACAGCAAGTTGTATCTGTGAAGGCTCCATCAACGCTTAGTGGAGAGAGGCAGGCAGCTCTTCGGTACGATTCCTCCCATTCTTGGGAAAAATAATTTTGAAAGTGCAAGACTTCTCAACCTATCAGTGATTTAAAGCCAATTTGACTAGTTGGACAGCATACTTAACGTGATATAAAACCAGTTTATAGTTTGGATCACTTAAACCCCTGGGAGAAATGTCTCATTTCACAAAAAGGACAAAATAGCTTAGCATCACTGAGGACAAAGAATCAGGTTTCCATCTGTTGTTAAGCTGATGTAGCTCCAGCACCGACCAAATGGCCAAGATCTATGAATAAATCACTGTTGAGGTACAAAAGCTCTTTAAGCAGTCCTAGAGTAAACCCAGGTATTACATTGACAGTTATGGTGTCAAGGACAGACTGCTTAACAAAGGGAGGTGAGCGAGGAACTGAGGATCACGGCAAGGAAGGAATGTTGCTACATCACCAAGAACAAGCCAGGAAGTCAAATCAGCAAATTCAGAGTAAGAATCAGCACTGGAGATTAATCAGCATCAGCCAGGAGTACAGCGACAGCCCAGCCAATCTGAGGTGACAATTCTGATCCAGTCAAGCTGATGTAACAGGACCGGCTTCAGGAATTAAAAAGCATAAGCCTGGCCACAGACAGAGCTGTGACATAGCTCCTGTGTAGCACAAATGGGAGCTAAGGCCAAGAGTCTCAGTTAAAAGCAATTCCCAAGAGGAGGTGGGGTTAGGATGAGGTTTATTAGTGACAGCTGTTATCACCAAGCTATCTTTCAGCTAAATTAGAAAGGCAGAAATGCACTGCAGTTCCTCAAAAAATGTAACTTTTATCCTACTATGGTGAATATGTAATAACCCCAATAAAATTTCAGCCAAATAGTCATCCAGTTCAAGCCATTGTAGCTGTACTGCTGTAAGGAATTTTATTTGGTGTTAATTGGCAAGGCTTTGCGGGTAGGGGGAGGGCTACCAGGGTGACCTCTGAGGAAGGAGATCATTAAGGGCCCAGTGCTGATGATGGCCGATTCCGGTCAGTTCACCTCCATTGAAGAAGAGGAGGTTGTAGGAGTTCTGTGACAACATATTTAGGAATAGGAAGTAAACACCCAGAATAAGCAACAGCCAGGTCAGAGCAGCAGGAGGTACTCCATGGAACAGCAGGTACACCCCAAAGGAACTGTGGCCTGTAAGACCATGCCAGAAAAGGTACTTCCCCAAAGGGGCTGTGAATGGTAAGGGGACCCATCCTGAAGCAAAAAAAACAAGCAAGAAGGAAGAATCAGCAGAAGAAAAGTTTAAGGAATCAGGAGAGGCCAAAAGAAACAACTGTGCTCTGAGCACAACCTCTCATGCTGATGCCGCTGCATCAAAGGAAACAACCGTAACCTGAGGAGAGAAGACTGGAAAGTGGGAGGAGAGGTACCAGTGACACCACAGGTACCCACACAGCCAGGTTCCTGCACCAGTCCCAACAGCTACTCAGCCACCAGTGACCTCACATGCACCTGCACAAGCCAAAGGCCTGCTAATGGCCTACCAGCTGCTCAGCAAGAAGTGGCCAACGGTCACCTTAGAGGGGCCCAAGAGGACAAATGGTCACCTCCTAGGACTGTGTGGACAAAAGTGCCCCTGCCCCTTCCCTCACTGGCCACCCCATGGCTGCACTTTGCCATCCCACCAGCCACTCTCCTCTGACCCCAGCGTTGGTGGTCCTGCCGGCAAGAGTGTGGGTACTGTAACGGCACGGCTGGGCATCCCCTGGGTGATGCTGAGTAGAGCTGCCAGGGAACTGGGACCGTTGGTGCTATTTCTGGGCCTGCCAGGACACCACAGCATCCCTACTTCTCCATGAGACAGCTCCATGGAAGGGAAGGGGTTCAGTGTCCTTGTCTCCCCATACTTAACCCAGTGTCATGGGGTATTGGAGCTCAGCCCATAGCAGCTCCATATGGGCCTTCCCCATGTCCCCACCAGAGATCAGGACAGCCAATATGGAGACATGGAGCGGGGACACTTGGTTCCAGTTATGCTTGGAGGGCTCACATGGCACCCTGTCGCATTGCAGAGGGGACATGGCCAACCTGGTTATGTTTGGAGGTTATCAGGGCACCCCAGCTCAAATTTCCTCTCAGCTATTGTTTCAGTTCTGCCTTCACCCCCAACGTGGACATCCCCTGGAAAGGAGAAGAGAAACTGCAGGGTGAGGGGAGGCCCCAGGGGACAGCCAGGCACGAGCAGTGGGTAGGAGATATTGTGGGTGTCAGGCTGGCTCTGGTCACCCCATGGTCCCTCCAGCAGCACCGGGCACTGGTGACAATGGGGACAGAGCAGGGGGGTGGCCCTCACCATTCCTGTTCCCACACCCAGGGGGCACTTGGGGAGGGGGACATGGTTCCCCATCAAAGATGGTGGGAAGAAAAGGGAAGTGCCAGGCTACAGCCCAGCCCCAGGCCCTCTCCTGGGGGAGGAACTCTCCAGCACTGTGGGGTGCAGGGAAGCAGAGGAACAGATCCCAGGACACATGGTATGGATGGAGTTCCATGGAAATAGAGAAGCTATTCATCCACTACACCCTGCTGGAATGAGCCTTGGGGTGGGGGCCATCGTCTCATCCCTATTCCAGCTTGAGAATCCTGCCTGGCCAAATGCCACAGTTCCAAGTGTCTGATGACGTCTGTGGGAAACCATCCCTTCCAGGCCCCACAGCCCATGTCTCCCCGTGGGGGCCATCAGACTACAGCTGCTCCAAACCACCCGCTTCCTGCACCCTGAAAGGAGCTCCTGGAGGAGCTGCTTCCTCCAGCCCTGCCTGCACCCATCCCTGACCCCACAGCTGTGGGCCACACTGGAACTGCTCATCACCTCCTCCCTAGGAATCCCCTTCCCCAGGATCAGGACATCAGTCCTGAGGGGCCAGATATCACCAGCTCTCCTCACTCTTGGCCTCTAGAGCTGTCCATTGTCGTGGTCTTCACCTGCATGCCTGGCCCAGCTCTGCTCCTGTTGGTTTGCCACATCACGGGCTACTACTTGTGGCCCATCAGCATGGCCTGGCTGGGATGACCAGGTGATAGAGAAGCATGGGGCCAGTGCACAGCCTGGTGGCATGGGGAACTCAGGCATGTGGCCAGGCTGGGCTGTGGTAACAGGGTTTGGCTTGTTGCAAGGAAGGCAGGGAAGACAGCCATGTTGGGCAAACCTACCCAGTTAAGTAGGCAGCACAGAGCAGATGGAGGTGTCTGTGCTACGCAGTGTCTGACATGCTGGGCAAAAGTGGCAGTGAGGGACATTCCTGTCAGGGACAGTGGATGCAGCCCACTGCCAGGTGGCACCTCCACCTGTAATGGGGATAGAAAAGAGGGGTTGGGTCACCTGCAGTGCCGTGATCGTCAAGGTGCTGCTGCAGCCATGAGGGACCCCTCCTGCCGCCAGTGGGATGGCCTCACTCACACCCAAATTCCCCCAGCACTCACAGCCATATTCAGGATGCTCCAGAGCAGCCCACTCCGAGTGGGAACCTCAGGGCCCTGCCCAAAACCTCAGTGCCAGCCCCATTGGCTGCAAGGGGCACGAGCAGAACTGCCCAGCCAGAGCCACCCTGAAAAGTGTGCAGCCACGTCTGCCACAGCACCTTCGTCCTGCCCCTGCACCCACTACTGCACACTCAGGACTTTGCTGCTGGCACCATGCAGCCCCTTCGCCACGGCCTCCTTCTCCTATACCTCCTTCTCCTCTCTGGGACATGGGCAGACCTGGAGGGTAAGTGGGAGCCCTGACTCATCCACACCTGCTCCCAAGCCCCCAAGGGACCCCGTGGCTGAGGAGCTTCCTGCCACCCACTCACCTTGGGCACTTGACTCCTCACCCCTCCTTGTCCCTTGGCTCCACATCTCCCTGGCAGGGATGCAGCCACCCCAGGTGAGTGCAGGGGGTGGGAGCTGCAGCTTCTAAGGATGCAGGGTGCTTATGGGGGGCTTACAGGTCACTGCAGCCCTGAGGGCCCATCCCTCAGCCCCTCCGTTTTCCCCAGTCCTCTCCTCCCACTCCCATCTCCCCTGTCTTATTTAGGGACTTTCACTGTCCGGCTGCTCCAGACCTCCACCTTCCAAAATACCTCCTTTGTGGACACAGAGGGGCTGGGCTTCCTGGAAGACATCGAGCTTGGTTCTCTGGATAAGCACACTTGGGCCATCCGCTTCTACCAGCCCTGGGTGCGCCCAGCCCTGCGCCGCAGTGACTGGGACACCATTCAGAACATGATCAAGATCTATTTGCAGCGGTTCAGCCACCTGATCAATGAAGGTGCTATGCAGAAGGACGTGCCCTGTGAGTAGCCGGCTTTCTCTGTGCCCCCGCCCCCCCCCCCAGCAGCATCTGGGAAGTGGGGAAGGACCCAGGAGTGCTGGTGCTGCATAGGATACGCTGACCACATCCACAGGACAGCAGTTCTAGCCCTTTCAGTTCATGCAACCTTTCTCTCCTCTGCCCCTCCAGACCCGTTTGTGGCCCAATGCATGGCGGGCTGCAAGCTCTACCCAAACAGGACCTCCCAGGCCTTCACCTATGTGGGTTACAACGGCCAGGACTTCCTCAGCTTCAACACAGACAATGGCACCTGGGTCCTCTCCCAAGACACTGACCTGTCACGATACGTCCTGGCCATTCTCCAGAACTACACCGCCTTCAGTGAGCTGCTGGAAGTCTTCTTCAACGATACTTGTGTCGACGACATGGAGATGTTAGTGCAGTATGGGAAGGCAGCTCTGGAGAGACAAGGTGAGACAACCCTGACCCTGGCATGGCCACCCCAAAGCCCCCTGCACACTGGGGACAAGTGGTGCCCCACTGGGGCTCCCCCCATCGTTTGACTCTCACCCACCAGTGCCACCCGTGGCCGTGGTCTTCGCCCGCACACCCAGCCCAGCCCAGCTCCTTCTGGTTTGCCGCGTCACCGGCTTTTATCCACGGCCCATCAGTGTGGCCTGGCTGCGGGATGGCCAGGAGGTGCCACCAGGCCCAGCACTCAACACCAGCGCCATCCTGCCCAACGCTGACCTCACCTACCAGCTCCGCAGCATCCTGGCTGTGACCCCCCATGATGGGCACAGCTATGCCTGCCGTGTGCGCCACAGCAGCCTGGGCAGCCGCAGCCTCCTTATCCCATGGGGTAGGTGCCACCCATGGGGACAGGGATGGGGGTCCTGAGCCACTCTGCCTCACAGGATGGAACAAAGCCAGGAAAGCTCATGGCAGCCTCTGCTCTTGTTTCTCAGGTAACTCACAGGTGGTGCTGATTGCAGGGCTTGGAGCCGGGTTGCTGGCAGCCCTGGCTGTGGCTGTCATCACGGTGCTTTGGGTGAGGAGATGCAGGTGAGACCTCTTCTTCTCCAAAGCAACACTGGGAGAGGGGGGAAGGAAATGCCCCAGGGCATTGATGCACTTTAGCAACAAAGCTCCTCCGCCGGCCCTGCCGGCTGCTGTCTGCATCCCTACAGTCTTTCCCATGGAATACCCATGAGCCGTCCCCATCTCGTTTCAGAAAGCACCGGCAGATGGCAGAATCAGAGTCCAGGAACTCCATCCTGAACAAGGAAGCTTAGCTCGGTAGGGAGCCAACAGTCCCCGGTTCCTTCCACCACCTTCACAGCGACAAAAACTCTGCCTTTTTCTGCTTTGACAAAATTCTGGGCAAAGACAAGAGTGAGATCAACTCAACATGGAGATGCAGCAGGGAAACCTGGGGGGGCTTCTGGTCCACTTCAATTTGCTAAGCAGACAAGGATGCAAGTCTGAGACCTCCTCGCTCGTTACACGCAATCACCTCTTTTTACCTCTTGGCACTGCCTCACGCACCCGCTGAGGATCTTTAGGGCACCCCAATGTCCAGTGGCAGTTTCTTCCAGTTCTGGTACAATAACACATTTATCAGTAAGCGGTAAGCTGTGCCCTTCTACTGTCGCTTTCTAGTAATTTTTCCTAAAAGCTGCCTTTATTAACCATATTCCAGAAACGTGTGCATAGATAGAACTGTTCCACCCAGACTAACAGCACCTGGCCACAAACCCTTTTACGAAGTGCTGAGTAACACTGAAACGCTGATGTAATCTATGGGAGCTGAAGATGTGTATAAAATGAAATTAAAATGTTCATGTTTTCACTAAGTACACGTCTTTTCTCGGGATTTGCATGGGCTTGGGGAGGTTTTTACCAGCTGCAAATGAAGCTGGAGCACCACTGAATTATTGGTGCTAATTGCATGAAACACCAAAGCAAGAAAAAAAAAAAAGTGAGTTTGCATATGTACAAACATGTTCTTACATATTTTGTGGAAATAAGCAACTGTGCACAAAGGGGCAAAGTGGCCCCAAACCTCCTGATTAAGGAGAAGAAAGCCAGCTCCCTTTGGAGACAGTGGAGTTCAGACAGGCACAGGAAGGGATTTAGTTTGTGCTCCCAACCAACCCCACACTTGAACGCACGGCTTCAAAAGATTTGGTTTCTCAGAACAACTTCCTGGCAAAGTTTCATCAGCCATGTGCGAGCCAACTATCAGATGAGTCAGAAGGAAACCCAGTTGGCCTGTGGCCACATCCACTATAACTCCACCAGGGTTTGCTCTCCCCTGGCCAAACCCTGTGAACCACAGCGCTGTGGGCAGAACTGAACTTCCCTGACAGCCAGTCACCAGCCACCTCTGTGGGGCTCAAGGATCTTGCTGCAGGAGGAGTGATGCTGAGTCTCTCCCAGCCCTTTGCTGAGCTAGGACAGACAGATGAAACTCAGCTGTGGGCAGGGCTGGGAGCCCACAGACTCAGCACCAACAGGGCACAGGGGGCAATTCATCTCCCAAACGGAGTGAAACACCCTGCAGCATTCACAGGATATGGCAGGATGAAGCTCATCCACTAAATCTGGAGAACAGATGCCACTGGTGGGCAAATTTGGTAAGAAAAGGTGATCAAGTGCATGACCTCCTAAGAGACACTAAAATTGCACACACCCAAACACCCAGTACCAGGGAGGTGTCTGCAAGTGTGTGTTCACAGCCCCTGAGACCCTACAATAACACACACACAAACAGACATCTCAAGAGGTCTTTTCAGACATTTCAGCCCAGCCCAGTGGGTGCTGATGCCCACACACCCAGCGCAGCACCCAGAGGCACTGCAGCCCTGCCCATACCACTCCAACCCACCCAGGTGCAGCTCTGGGCTCAAGGGGGTTACAGCCCTCACCTGAGGGGGGACTGCAAGGACCAGTATTACCTGCATGGTCTGGGAGGACCAATGATCACATGTAGTAGAACTGCAAAGTCATACAGTCACCTGGGGGGTGGACAGTGAGAATCAGTGGTCACCTGGGAGGACTGTAAGAACCAATGTCACCTGAGGGAACTGTGGGGCCCAATGGTGACCTGGGGGCAGACTCTGAGGACCAAGAGTCACATGAGGGGACTGTAGAGACCAATGGTCTGTATGGACAAACAGCCCCCAGACCTCTTTGGTCTCTTGCTGACCAAAGGAAGTAACAATATCGAGGAGGAAGACGTTATGACTTCTACAGCAACTAAGAAAATGAAAATAAAACAAGAAAAACATGAGGACAAGTACATTTAATAGAGCTGAGTGTCGCGGTTTAACCCTGGCTGACAACCCAGCCCCACGCAGCCACTTGCTCACTCCCCCTCACCCAGAGGGATGGGGAGGAGAATTAGAAAGGAATGTAAAACTCGAGGATTGAGATAAGAACAATTTAATAGGTAAAGCAAAAGCTGCATATGCAAGCAAAGCAAAACAAGGAATTCATTCACTACTTCCCATCGGCAGGCAGCTGCTCAGCCATCCCCAGGAAAGCAGGGCTCCATCATGCATAACGGTTACTCGGGAAGGCAAAAGTCGTAATGCTGAATGTCCCCCACTTCTTTCTTCTTCCCCCAGTTTATGTACTCAGCATGACATCATATGGTATGGCATATCCCTTTGGCTAGTTTGGGTCAGCTGTCCTGGCTGTGTCCCCTCCCCGTTTACCCATGCCCCTCCAGCCTTCTCTCTAGCAGGGCCCAAGAAACCAAAAAGTCCTTGACTTAGTATAAACATGACCCAGCAACAACTAAAAACATCAGTGTCCTATCAACATTGTTCTCACATCAGAGCCAAACCACCACACTGTACTAGCTCTAAGAAGAAAACTAAATCTATCCCAGCTGAAACCAAGACAATGAGGAAGAGCTAAAGCAGAAATTCTGGTCCACTGCAAGAGTGGGAGACATCTGGAGAAAACTCAGAGAGGGCTTAACACATCATGACACCCACACAGCCAGGTTCCTGCACCAGTCCCAACAGCTACTCAGCCACCAGTGACCTCACATGCACCTGCACAAGCCAAAGGCCTGCTAATGGCCTACCAGCTGCTCAGCAAGAAGTGGCCAACGGTCACCTTAGAGGGGCCCAAGAGGACAAATGGTCACCTCCTAGGACTGTGTGGACAAAAGCGCCCCTGCCCCTTCCCTCACTGGCCACCCCATGGCTGCACTTTGCCATCCCACCAGCCACTCTCCTCTGACCCCAGCGTTGGTGGTCCTGCCGGCAAGAGTGTGGGTACTGTAACGGCACGGCTGGGCATCCCCTGGGTGATGCTGAGTAGAGCTGCCAGGGAACTGGGACCGTTGGTGCTATTTCTGGGCCTGCCAGGACACCACAGCATCCCTACTTCTCCATGAGACAGCTCCATGGAAGGGAAGGGGTTCAGTGTTTGGAAGGTACCAGATCACACACCCCCAAACTTCCCCTCAGCTGTTGTTTCAGTTCTGCCTTCACCCCCAACGTGGACATCCCCTGGAAAGGAGAAGAGAAACTGCAGGGTGAGGGGAGGCCCCAGGGGACAGCCAGGCACGAGCAGTGGGTAGGAGATATTGTGGGTGTCAGGCTGGCTCTGGTCACCCCATGGTCCCTCCAGCAGCACCGGGCACTGGTGACAATGGGGACAGAGCAGGGGGGTGGCCCTCACCATTCCTGTTCCCACACCCAGGGGGCACTTGGGGAGGGGGACATGGTTCCCCATCAAAGATGGTGGGAAGAAAAGGGAAGTGCCAGGCTACAGCCCAGCCCCAGGCCCTCTCCTGGGGGCATTTATGGGTGAGCTGGAACTCTCCAGCACTGTTCCTGCAGCCATGGCCCGATGGGACCTGCTTATCACCCCCTCTCTGGGAATCCCCGTCCCCAGGGTTAGGCAGGTGGTGCAGGAGGAACCTGAGCTGGAGGTGCTGTGGAGGATCCAAAGTAGCCTTTCTCCCTGTGCAAGGTCTGTAAGGACATCAGCCATCTTTCTCCAGTCAGGGCTGAAACTCAAAAGCCATCATCACGTCAATCAGAGCTGATGCATGCCATAAGAAAATGGATAGGGGCAAGGTACCATCAGTGGGGAGAGGGAGCAGGTAGACCCAGCTCGGGTCCTTGAGCACCCATTTTCTCCTAGTTTAATCTCCTGGGCCTCCCTTTACCTGCCTCTCCTCCTGGCCAGGCTCTCTCCAGCCCTAGCCTGTCATGGCACTTCATGCTCAAGACCTTATTTCAGCTTTCCTCCATCCCACGTGCCCCCAGCTCAGGACCTCTGGGTCCCTCCCCAACACATCTGCACCAGTCCCATTGGTGGAGAGCCACCGTCACGACTGCTGGGCTGGGCTGAAGCGTGGGACGCTTGAGGTTCCTCCTCCCCCACAGTCACTGCTGCTTCTGCTTCAGCCTTGCCACATGCACCATGCAGCCCCCTCATCTCCTCCTCTTCCTCTTTCTCCCTCTCCTCCTCCCTGGGATGCAGGGAGACCCAGAGGGTAAGTGGGAGCCCTGATGCACCCCAGCCTCTCCCCCCCATTAGAGGACCCCACAGGTTCCTCAGGGGAGAAACAGCCAGGCCACTGTCACCTGCTGGGAGCCGGGCGGGGGGGGGGGGGGGGGGGGGGAGGAGGGGCGGGTGATGTGTGATCCCTAGCATCAAAGGGTCACCCCTCACCACACAGCACCCAAAGGTGTCCTGCCCTGCTCACCCTCTCTGTTCCTGCCTCCAGCTTGGGGCTTCATGCCCCACCAGCTCCAGCACAGGGGCTCGCGTACCCAAGCATAAGTGAGGCCAGGGGACCCCAGCCAGGCCCGGGGTGTTGGGGTTCCCCCAAAGGTTCCTTCCTGCTGCAGGGAGCCCATGGGTGCCAGGGGTGCCTGAGCCCCACGTGGTACTGTAGGCCCCTTCCAGCAGCTCCTTGTTCGTTGAGGAGCTGCACCTGTGAGAGTGTGTTTCGGGTGCTGCCGTCACACAGAACATTTCACCCCAACCCCATAAGACTTCACATTTCCGGGGGGGGGGGAGTAGGGGGGGCAGGGTTGGGCAGAAGCAGATAACATAGGAACACAGGACTGATCTCTGGGCTGCGCTACTCTGCTGCCTCTGGCTGGGTCCAGTCTCCTTGAGCTCCTGATGCCCAGGAGCCCTCAAACCTGGATGAAATGCCCTTTCCCCTCCTCCAGCCTCCACATCCTCTGTGCCCACGTGCAGGTCTCTAGCAGATTCAGGTCCTGGCGTGGGTGCTTCTTCTGGGGGAAGCATCACCCCAAACGAGCACTGAGGTGCCCCCCCCGCTGCTCTGCACGGCCAGACAGCAGGTGCTGGGCAGGAAGGAGGCAGTGAGGGGATGAGGTGCCTGAACTACTGTAAGGGAGATAAACATCTGGAAAGTAAAATGGAGAAGGAAAAAGAGCAGCAGAGGGAGAGGAAATTCAAACAGCAAAGCAACCCTGAGCGGGCTGAAGGGCACAGAATCAGAGAACAGTTTGAGTTGGAAGGGACCTTTAAAGGTCAACTAGTCCAACACCCTCGCAATGGGCAGGGACATCTTCAACTAGATCAGGTTGCTCAGAGCCCCATCCGACCTGACCTTGAATGTTTCCAAGGATGGGGCATCTACCACATCTTTGGGCAACCTGTGCCAGTGTTTCACCACCCACACTGTAAAAAATTACTGCCTTATATGTAATTTGAATCCCATTTCCCCTCCAGTACCCTCCCACCCCCATATCATCTTTCCTGCAGCCTTTCCCACCTCAATCCTCTTTCCCAGCGCAGACACAAGTTTTCCAGCTGCTCCAGACCAGCTCCTTCACCAACATCAGCTCTGCTGAGGTGTCCGGGGTGGCCTTCCTGGGGGACGTGCCCATCTATACACTGGATCCTGCCAACTGGAGCATCCATTTCTACTGGCCCTGGGCCAGCCAGGCTGCAGCTGAAGGTGATGTAGGGAAGATCAAATCCCACTCCAAACTCTTTCTGCGCAGTATGGTCCGATTCGTGCATGAAACAGCCCAGCAGGCGCAACTGGACTGTAAGTACAGGGATGACCCCAGCCAGAGCTTCAGCCCTTTTCCCAGGATTCTGGTTGTGCCCTCCTCCCCACTGGGGTGGCCTTTGCGGGGTCTCAGAGGGTGCAACAGCTCCTGAATGGGTATTGGGAAACGCTGCAGCTGCCAGGGCACACGGCGAGCAGGGGGGCGGGGGTAACACACTAAAAACACCCCTCAAGACTCCTGACATCTGCCACAGGAGACCCCCTCTGCACACCGGGGACCTGCCACTACATTTACTGGGACTGCAGGACCCACATAGCACAAATCAAGGAAAGAGAAAGTCTGGGGCAAATATTTTGGGGGACAACATTCTGTTTGAGCCAGCCTGTGCTAACTGGCCCCATATTCACTCCAGCCTTTCAGGGGGACTAAGGGCTTGCAGGGTGTCCCAGGGCTTCCTGAAGCATGGCCCCATGTCCTGCTTCCCACTGCACCTTGCTGCCCATTGCACGCCTGCATGTGTCTCCAGCCACACCCGACCTCATGCCACACATGTTCCACACAGTCATGGGACCTCTCCACTGGCTCTGCTCTTGGCAGATCCTTTTGTGGTCCAGGTCCGTGGGGGCTGTGTGCTGTACCCCAATAGGACAAGCTGGAGCTTCATGGATGTCGGGGAGAGCGGGAGAGACCTTATAACTTTCGAGATGGAGAGGCAGCGCTGGAAGCCCCAGCAGTCATCCCTGCTAGCAGAGTTGGTCAGCAAGTCCCTCACCAACAAGGCCATCATAGGGCTCCTGGAGCACATCCTCTCCATTTCCTGCCAGAGCCATATCCTCAGCTTGTGCAGGTATGGGAGAGCTGATCTGGAGAGACAAGGTGAGACAACCCTGACCCTGGCATGGCCACCCCAAAGCCCCCTGCACACTGGGGACAAGTGGTGCCCCACTGGGGCTCCCCCCATCGTTTGACTCTCACCCACCAGTGCCACCCGTGGCCGTGGTCTTCGCCCGCACACCCAGCCCAGCCCAGCTCCTTCTGGTTTGCCGCGTCACCGGCTTTTATCCACGGCCCATCAGTGTGGCCTGGCTGCGGGATGGCCAGGAGGTGCCACCAGGCCCAGCACTCAACACCAGCGCCATCCTGCCCAACGCTGACCTCACCTACCAGCTCCGCAGCATCCTGGCTGTGACCCCCCATGATGGGCACAGCTATGCCTGCCGTGTGCGCCACAGCAGCCTGGGCAGCCGCAGCCTCCTTATCCCATGGGGTAGGTGCCACCCATGGGGACAGGGACAGGGCACAGGGTGCAGGTAACAGCCACTGGCCCTGCAAGGGGTAGCTCCTGCCTGGTGCTGCCACACTCACAGAGCTGCCCTGTTCTCTCCCTGTCCCAGTAAATCACAGCGCAGCTCCAACTGTTGGCATTGCCATCGTAGTGCTGGTTCTTGTGGCCACAGCCTCTGCTGTGGGGTTTTGGTGGTGGAAGCGCAGGTGAGGTCTCCCTCCCACCAACAGTTCTGAGCTTTATGGGCAGATGGGTCAGGCCCAGGGGTCGCAGCAGCAGCAGCTCTGCAAAGATG
This sequence comes from Falco biarmicus, assembly GCF_023638135.1. NCBI lineage: Eukaryota > Metazoa > Chordata > Aves > Falconiformes > Falconidae > Falco > Falco biarmicus. Next base: position 107,287,278 of record NC_079291.1, read on the forward strand.
AACTCCCCAGCCCCTAGTGTGGCTCATGGCAGCCCCCCGTTACAGGAAAGGTAACGAAGCCACATGGGAGACCCAGGAATCCATCATTTGAGGCCTGGCTGCCCACACAGCAACAAGATCCATCGCTGCCAAGTCTCCCTGCTCATCTCATGTCCCATCCTGGACCTATCAGCACCAACAAGGGTTTACTCTGGAAAACCACTACATTAAATAGCTACAAACTTTCCCAGCTGCATGTGGCTCTCACCTTCCTTCCTCATCACGAGGTCCTCCCAGGAAACACCCCAATGCACTGCAAAGACCCCATATAGCGTCCAAGAAGACTATCCCTTTTCCTGGGCACTGGCCAATCTCTCCTGGTGTGTCAGGAGAAGCAATTCCTTCGCCAACCTCTCCCACGTGTCAGCATGTCTGTGGCCAGGGTCTGTCCCTGGCAGAAGGGCAGTGACAGCCTGGAACAGACCAGCATGGGGCTGCTGAGTGGGATGAAGGATGGAGCACGCCACAAACCAGGGAGAAATGGAGGGATCTGAGCTGTTTTGCTGGGGAGAGAAGGGAAAGGAAGGACCCAAGTGACACCTCTGATCCCCTGACATGGGGAGGTGTTTCAAGTGGGTGTGAAGTCACTCTGGCTCCAGTGCTGACCTCACTCTTGGGATTGTTTTGGGTCAGGATCTCCTCCACTCCTGACTCCTGACCCTGCAAAAGCTGGAGGGGTTGGGGACAGTCACCCTCCCAATATATCTGGCAGCCATAAAAGAGCTACACTGAGGTTCTGGGAGGACTGTGTCTTTGAGAAACATGCTCCCAAGAAGGGTGGTGTGGTGGGTTGACCTTGGCTAGCTACCAAGTGCCCACCAAGCCACTCCATCTCTCCCCCTCCTCAAATGGACAAGAGGGAGAAAAGACAACAAAAGACTCGTGGGTTGAGGTAAGGACAGGGAGGTCACCCAGCTTGGGGAAATCATCTATCGCCAATCAAAATCAGAATAGGATAATAAGAAATAAGAACAAATATTAAAAACACCTTCCCCCCACCCCTCCCTTCTTCCCAAGCTTAACTTCATTTTGACTTCTATACCTTCTCCTCCCAAGTAGCACAGTAGGATGCGGAATGGGGATTGCCATCAGTTTATTACACATTTTCTCTGTCACTCCTTCCTCCTCACCCTGCTCTGGCATGGGGGCCCACTCATAGGAGACAGTCCTTCATTAACTTCTCCAGTGTGGGTCCTTCCCATGGAGTGCAGTCCTTCAGGAATGGGCACAAGTGACAGCAAAGGATATTCCCATCAGGGACAGCGGGTGCAGCCCACAGCCAGGCAGCACTCCCCCCTGCATCAGGGGTAGAAAAGAGGGGTGGCACTGCCCCAGGTGTCAAGGTGCCATCGTGACCATGGGCAACCCCACCTGCAGCCAGGGTATGGCCTTGCTCCTGCCCAAATTCTCCCAGCACTTGAGGCCACAAGCCATGGTGCCGCGACACAACCTTCCTGTCCTCCTGTGTCACCCCACAGGCAAGGGGCTCTCCTTTACCTGCCCACCCAGGTGTGTGCCCTCACACCCTTCTTCATCCCCCTTCCCACTGTGTCCCTATCCCATCCCCGGCCCCTTCCCCCACCTTCAATGTCCCTCCCTCTCCTCGCACATCCCCAGCCCTGCTGCTGGCCCCATTCCCTGCTCCCCTTCCCCAGCCCCACCTGTCCCTCCTCTGATTTTACACATGCGGTGAGGTGGAACTAAGTCAATTATTGTGTGTCAATTGGCACTTAACAAGGTGTCCATTCAGGAAGATCAGTTGGGCCCAGCTGTTCAGCACAGAGTGGGGAGGATTCGGTACAGATACAGATTTAGGGGCACAGATGTGCGGGAGTCTTCCTGCCTCCGCTGAAGCAACACCAGGCTACGAGACTCCCACTTCACCCTGGGCATCACTCAGTTGGTTTGCTTGTTACACTGCATCTATTATCTGTTTTGTGAGACAGACGTGCTGCTCAAGACAAACTCCTGACTCCACTTAGAGCTGAATACAGTCATTGATGGTTAGGTCGGGATAGCAGGGGGAGGGAGAGCACCACTACACGGACATAAAGTTTCTTTTGATGGTTCTAAGTTGCCTTGTTGCAGTGTCATTAAACCTTACATGGAATAGTAGGATAATCTGTAGGGTTCACCAGGCTTGGCATTGCCAATGAGAGCTGGTGGGCAGCAAATTTCTCTGCAAAAACTTTCTAGACAGCCAAAGGGTGCCTCAGTGCCCCTCAGCAAGGAATCTGCAATTACCAACACTTTGTGGGCTTTTGCCCCTGCCCCTCCTTGCTCCCCTGTTTGCAATGATTCTGCAATGAGCCAGGAGGCATTTTAGGAATAGTGCAGTGAAAACAGAGCTAGCAGTGCTAATCTAACCCAAGAGCGGGATGTTCTTGAAGTGGCAAAATGTGTGCTGTTTTGTTTTCTCCATGGGAGGATTTTAGGAGTCCATTTTTGCTCTCGGCTTCTTGTTCCCTAACATGGATTTACTGCGATGTTGTAGAGTTGGAGCCTCCCCTCCAGCGCACCAAGTTCTAGGGCGGAGAAGAAGCAGCACAAACCCCAGTTAGCAAACACACAATGCACTAAAGTGTTTATTTCCAGATAAACAAATCAAATCAAATGGAAAAAAGGCATAGATGCTCTCAGGGTATGTGAAATGCAGTTCATCAGACCCATTCCATCAAAAGGGAACAAAAGTAAGACCAAGTGTGAATCAGCATGATGGTTCAATATAATTTATTTCTGGTTTTGAAAACTCCAAAAAGACATCTGAGCAATTTGTTTCTCTTTCTATATTTCTAAATAGATGCAAGGTAAGAATGAGTTATTGACTAAAAATAAAAATAAGCCTCTTATCTTTTTGTGTCCTTAAGTAGAAAGTGGGATGTGCTGCATTAATCAAGCCTTGATTGGAAGCCCTGTGTAAGATGGGTGTACTGAAAAGAAAGATCTGATAAAGCTCTACTTTCTGCAGGCAATTTTCCCTCTCTCAGGAAATCTTCTGCAAGAGACATAAGCCTTTTATAAGAAACTGTCACAAGCAATATCTTTGGTGGGCTCTTCCTTTCTCTGTACACATTAATCAAATTGTGATTTGCCAAGGCTTACCTCAGACACCTCTTAACTTTGTGGTACCTAGTGCAGCACAGTAAAACAACAAAGTATTATGGCCCCTAAATACTTTCTAGTGTTGTCTATTTCACCGTGCATGTGCTCAGACCACGTATCTAAGTTTTGTCCCATTAGAGCTAGACTTTTCTATTTTGGCACTATTGGTAATGGCGTGCTGACGGGAGCTGTTTCAGTTAATAGAAATTACAAAGGAGCAGAGGAGTTGCCAGACTGTATCTCCTCTGCCTCGCGACACTGCTCTTGTATACCATCCACCACGTCAGCTCAGGGGTCCTGTTGCTTGGATTTGCCAATACCATGGTAAATCACAGCAAGCCTTCTAATTCTATGAGGAAAGCAAGCATGAGCCCTGGTTATCTGTTGTTTTTTCTCCCCCCCCCTTCCCTCAATGCTGTGCCACTATCAACCACGTATACAAATCATCAAGATTAAACCAGCTTTGGGGAGAATCCTTCCTCAGTTCTTATGACCCCTCTTGCACGGGGTTATACATCGGGGGTGTTTGTGCTGGGATCCATCCAACTGCACGCAGTGGTTTGTCAGTCGTTGTGTCCATTAAAACACGCTGGTGAGATTAGTCCGTGACAGCTGCCAAGTAACATTCAGGGGTTTGGCTTTTTAAAAATGCTTCCTGCATTTGCTTTTACCAGCTTATACAATGATGATGGCTGTGCCGGGGCAAGGCGTGACAGCTACTTACTGAAGTTAACCTGGGATGGGATGGTAAAAGCCTTGTTGCAGCCGGCTGGTTTTGAGAGCGCTGCGACAATTGGTGCCCCGCGTGAGGATCGACCTCGGGACCATCAGATTATGAGACTGAGTGTAGTGAGCGATGACAGTGGTGACGGCTGTGCCGGGGGACATCTGAAGTTTTGAACAGTGACGGCGGTGCCCAACGTAGAGGAGACAGGCGGGGATAGCCTGCAATCCAGATCACGTTGAGATAGGCGGGAAGAGCCTGGGGATCTGGATCAGACGCCGGTAAAGGTGAGCCGTTGGGATCAAGAAGGAAGCCTGACTGCCGTGGAGTTAAGAGACTGAGGGTAACGGGCGATAGCGGCAGAGGACACGGCCAGACATGGCAGCGGCCCGCAGCAGCGGTGAGTCCAGAGACGGGTCCGGCCAGACAGCGGTGATGGCTGTGCTGGGGGAAGGCGTGGAAGCAGCACGGTGCCGCGGGCGGCTCCTGCCATTGCTGCTGCTGCTCCTTGGCCTGGTGGTATTCTTGCCGGTGTTTATGTGCTTGTTGAAGGTGTCTCCACTTGTAGAAGAAATGGGTGACCACAAGGATGTTGAAAAGTTCTTCAGGACACAGAATAATGTATTAGTGCTGTATTCTAGATCTGCTGCTGTTGAAAGCTCATTCAGGTTACTGTCCGGTGTGACCCAGGAGGTGAAAGGACGACATACTATAAGCTCATTAGAACTTCCCTCTGAAGAAAACAAAATCCCAGATGTCAAGAAAGCAGATGAGAAGAAAGGTGATCAGCCCACAGAAGCTGAAAAGCCCAAGATAAAAGTGAAGAAGAAATATGTGTATGAGTTCAGGGACAAATTGTCTGGACTGTATGAGAAGTTTATTTGTGAAAAGGTTGTGCTGATTGTTAAATACATAAGGCACGAAATGTTAAGAAGAAAAAAAGAGTTCAGGAACAAGTTGTCCGAACTGTATGAAAAGTTTATTTGTGAAAACGTTGTGATGATTGTTAAAAACATAAGGTATGAAATGTTAAAAAAAAAAAGGGAGGGGGGGAATTGCAGAGAAATGAAGCTGGGTTAATTAACATTGATATTACACAGCTGTGGGCTGGCTTCAGGGGCGGTGGGCTGGCTGATGTGGATGGATAATGTGCAGCTGTGGCTGGTTCCTGCTAAGTAGTTAAATAGCTCTAAGGGGGATAGAAGAAAAGCCCTCAAGGAAGAGAGACCTGGAAAAAGTAGAGGGAGGAGAGAGTGTGTGTGCCCTGGATGTAGGAGACAAGGAGGAGGATGCAACAGAGGCAATAAACGGAGGGGCTGGCCTGAAGAGTATGAAGAAACAGCACAAACAGTAGACAAACTGTTGAAACCTTGTGGGGAATTGATGGCTGTGGTGGAGCAAAGTGTGACAACTACTTACTGAAGTTAATCTGGTAAGCTGATGGTAAAAGCCTTGTTGCAGCCGGCTAGTTTTGAGAGGGCTGTGACACAATGGGACCAGTATAACTTGGTTGTTCGACATGGATCATATCACTCGGTAAGATGCTCTAATATCATTCAACTTTGTAATTTTGAAAGTATTACAGTGTTACATGTCCTTGTTTAGAGATGTTGTAACCTATTATGCTCCTTATCATCTATCAGTAATAGGTCCTTAAGATACAGAGTCTCTGCAGCTGCAGTTGTAATGAATCAATCTGTCACACCTTTTTAGGTGTGGAGGTCACTAAATTTTTAAGAGGTGTAGGTAGGAGGATCTTGGGAGCTACTGATCTTTCAGCCTTTCTTCTGTGCCTGGAAAGCTCCTAGAAGCTATTCTAAGGCATGTGGGGGACAGGGAGGCGACTCAAGACTGCCAGCATGGCTTCACCAAGGGCAAGTCTTGCATGACCAAGGTAGTGGCCTTCTATAGCAGAGTGACTACGTCAGTAGACAAGGGAAGAGCTACAGATGTCACATATCTGGCCTCCTGTAAGGCCTTTGACACAACATCCTTCTCTCTACATTAGACAGATATGGATCTGATGGGTGGACTGTTAGACGGGGAATTGGTCAGATGGCTGTATCCAGAAGGTAGTGGTCAACAGCTCTGTTTGGATGGAGATCAGTGACAAGTGGTGTCCCTCAGGGGCCCCTCTTGGGAGCAGTACTGTTTAATAGCTTCATCAATAACCTAAGATAGTGGAATCGAGTGCACTCTCAGCAGGTTTGCAGACAACATTAAACTGAGTGGTGCAGCTGATGTGCCTGAGGGACTGAGTGCTATCCAGGGGGACCTGGTCAAGTTGGAGAAGCGGCCCATGTGAACCTCATGAGGTTTGAGAAGGCCAAGTGCAAGGTTCTGCATCAGGGTCAGGGCAATGCCCAGTATCAATACAGGCTGGGGGAGGAAGGCACTGAGAGCCGCCCTGCCAGGAAGGGCTTGGGGGTACTGGTGGATGAACAGCTGGGCATGAACCAGCAATGTGCGCTCGCAGGCCAGAAAGCCAACCGTGTCCTGGGCTGCATCAAAAGAAGTGTGCTTGGCAGGTCAAGAGAGGTGATTCCCTCTACTCTGCTCTGGTGAGCCCCACCGGTTCTGCATCCAGCTCTGGAGCCCCCAGTACAGGAAAGACATGGACCTGCTAAAGCAGGTCCAAAAGAAGGCCACAAAAATGATCAGAGGGATGGAACACTCTCCTATGAGTACAGGCTTAGAAGGTTGGGGCTGTTCAGCCTGGAGAAGAGCAGACTCTAGGGAGACCTTATTGTGGCCTTTCAGTACTTAGAGGGGGCTTATAGAAAGATGGGGAGAGATACTTTTTTTAGTGGGGCCTGTAGTGATAGGACAAGGGGTGATGGTTTTAAACTAAAAGACAGTAGATTTAGACTAGATACAAGGACAAAACTTTTTACGCTGAGGGTGGTGAAATGTTGGAACAGGTTGCCCAGAGAGGTGGTATGGTGGTGTGCTCCTAGGAAGAGTTGGACCAGATGACCGTTAAAGGTCCCTTCCAAACAAAATTATTGTATGATTCTGTGTGTTTCTGCCTGTCTTTTCACACAGCCCTGGGGTGAGGCTGTAACCTTCCCCCAGGCAAAGCACTGATGCCAGCAGGGCTAGGGGAGACCTGAGAAAAGAGCTGCAGGCTGCTGCTGCGTCAAAGCACTGGGTGTAGCTGTGAATCCTTGTTCAGACCATTTATTAAAAATGGGATGATAATAGGAACTATAAAAAGCTATTTTTGCTTCAACACAGACTTCAATTTTTTCAACTACTATAAGGCAAATCAGTGTGACTGAAACAGGAGCCCAAATAATCTGTCCCTTGTTCTGTTTTTCTCAGTGTCTGTAACTTCTAGGGTTTTTGTGGAGCGCTGCATTTTAGGGTTGGGAAAGGTCAAAACGATCAAATTCCAACTGAGTTGAGAGAAACATGAGCTTTAAGAGGGCATAAGCGACACACTGATGGGGCTAGAGCTGGGTTCCGATCTCCTCTGCAATAATGTCTTACCAAAGACAGAAACATAAATCGGCATATGCAGGAGTTCCCCTCGTCTGCCACTAAAAGTGTACATGCAAGCAAACGCAGCACAGATCCTGAAGCGGAGATCTGCAGCAGGGAAGTGGCTTGTTCGTCACCTCCTTATGCTTCAGGAGAGAGGCCTGAAATACCCAAGGGGAAACAGTAACACACGTGTTGCGTGAAAACTGAATGAAGGGCCACCGATAGTGTGCTATTCAGTAGGCACTAGTCAATTTGACAGAACTGTGGCTTTGTCAGGCAGATGTAACTAGGCATATCTGCTAGATGTTTCAGTTCCTTGCTTACCTGTCCTTGATAAGATGCTCTCTTTCAAAATACCAAATCCTTAATATAAACCCAGCAAATTTAATGGATAGGCAGTTTTGCAACTGGTAAAAGGGGTAACTATTTTGTTACTCGTGTTTATGCATGCATGGCTTTGAACAGAACTGGTGGCCAGCTAGCTAAAGAAAGGTGCGTGCCACATGATGATTACAAAGAGAATCTTCTGCACTGTGTAGTTAAATCACTGATGCTTCCCTTTGACCACAGTTCCTGGACTACTAACCTCAACAAAATCTAATTAGAACAACACAACAGCCACAGAATAAGCTTGTCAAAGGGCACGTGCTTATTATAAAGTGCTGTTGCCCTTTGTGAGTCACAGTCTCTATAAAACTTGCAAATAACCTTGCAAAGCAACAGCAAGGCTTAAATATCAGCTTTGCATATCCTAAAGAAGTGGTTTAGACTACTTCTATTCAAGCTTTTGTGGCTAATCATGTTAATTCAAGCGATGGTTAAAAGCCATCGAGTTAATCATGATGGGTCATGTGTAATTGTCATCTTGAATATTCTTGCTTAGTTATGTCTGCCCAACTTGAGAATAGCTAACAAGCACAAAGCTAAAATCGGGGCTTGAGCTGCTCCATCCTGTGCCCTGGCACAGCAGCACATCTGCTCTGTAACTAGTGCTGTTTAGGATTAATCCAGTCCTCCTCCCCTTTACTCCAGCCATCCATGTGAGCAAAGGCAAGTTGCTGTATGTTTTGACAGCTATGCCTACAGGTAGATGCTTTGACCACAAATGGATAGCGAGGACTAAATGGGTAGAAAAAGAGAGATTGTTTACTATTCTTACTTATGTTATGATAACACAAAGACTTTTGCTATTATTTGAATGTGCTCAGTATAAAGAAATAACATAAATAAGCTCCAGAACACTAAGTTGTTTTTTTCACTTGGAGGAATTGCATTTGTCACAGATTAATTTGGTTGCTCTAAACAGATTATCAATGCAATTTAGGACATTATAGGAAAACAGGGCTCTCTGGAAAACATGTAGGCTGGCAGGGATGACCAAGACCTTGACATAGTAGACAAGGTATAAAATTTTTATTTTCCCAGTATCTGAGAAATGTTAGCTTATGTTCTTAAATCTATTTCTTGATATTTTTTTTAAAAAGAGACAATGAAATTTAGTATCAGACATTCAAAAATAGTCAGAACATGCTGTAATATTCTCTGCTTAGTTGAATAGTTACAATTCAGCCCATAAAGACTAAGGCTGGAAAAGCATCCACTTGAAAAATGAGAATTTTTGATGTGTGTTTCACGGGGGCCAGGATGCTTCCCTGGGGTGGAGGGATGGGGAGATGTTTTGGTTATTTGCATTGCTGTTTCCACTTTCTCCTCCTGTTTTTACTTCTAAAGATTTTTAGCAATCAAAATAAATGTAAGAAAAGAGTTAATATAACACTGAAAATACTGGTTTACTTGGTTTAACAGATTTGTAATTAATAACAATGCTATCTCTGTTCATCTTCAGAGGAACAGAGCATGAGCACATAGGGTTTTGGTTAAGCCTATAAGGGTCTTAGGACATACACTATACATTACAGGAGACAATACTTAAATTGCCCTATGGGTGTATGGCAAACACTCAGATTATTTGATAACAAAACTTGTTATCAGCAAAAGATGCTGGTCCTCACTCTCAAAGCACAGCTTGCCCACACTGGGAGTTACTGTGCAGAAGATAGTTGTGTTCAACAGTATTGTCAGTAGCTGGAATATATTAAAAGGTCTCAGGTTTAAAATGTTGGAAGTCATGTATTTTTGCTCAGTAATCATAAAATTTTTCAATGTCTGGGCGAATGCTGGTGAGCAAGGGAGAAGCTAGAGTGAATAATGATGGAGCAGGGTGCTAGCTGAATGCATCATTTGGGCTTAAGGCCAGACTTGCCTGTACCTAGAGGCTAAGGCCAAATAATGGACAAATACACACTTTTCTAAAGTCTGGAGCTATTCAAACCCAACTGATCACTTCTGGGGAAAAAAATTGGTTTAGGGGGATTGCTTTTGATATGATCCATTATTATCTTCCAAACAACTGCTGCTTCTGATCAAGCAGAAATGGGCTCTAAATGTGTCATACTACCCAGCTGCTTATAACTTGAACAAAACTAAGTTTAAAATTTTGGGAAGCCTTATTATTCACTTTGCTCAACTGTGCTTTCTTCACTGGTATGGGAAGTGGATTTGTTCAATCTACACGTGCAGTTTTTGTCAGGCTACTAGCAGACGGGAATTAATAGTGTTTAAATGCTGATAACCATCTTGGCAACTGTCAAGTTTCTTACCCCCAGTTCAGGACTTCTTACTGGTTTAGGACTCCACCATGCAGCATGGATGGCAGTGTCCAACAGCAGCCCTGCCTGTCAGGAGAACAAGGTGAAACACTTCAGAAATAAAATTCTGAATGACAAAATAGGAGATAAAGGGCAAAGGAATAATAAAGTGTGTTCTGATTTAAAAAAAAAAAAGAGCTTGGAAAATTGCCTGACTGGAAGCAATTGAGAGTCATAAAGTAGTCAAGTAAAAAGCAATTTCAGGTAATCTCTGGAGAGTCCTGCTGGGATAAACTAATTCACTGTCTCAGTTAATGCAGCAGGCGATGAACAGAGGCAGCTGAAAAGCTAGAGCGTATTCATTTCAGCTAATACTATTACAGAAAGGTGAACAAGAGGCCTAATCTCCAGCAGGACAGGGAGGGCAGCTAGGGGAACTCCTCTGCCCCTATAAACACCTCCAGAACTTTTTTGGGGCAGCCTAATGTAGCAGAGGCACTCAGGACCAGAGGGAAAGCATCAGCAGCTTTGCACCATGTGTCTGTGTGCTGAGCAGAGGTCCTCTCACATGGATCAGACAAGAGCTGAGGATGGTGACACAAAATGATGTAAAGCTGAGATAAGAATGGAAGAGAGACAGAGCTATGTTAACCGGGCACTTGGTGGCAGAGTGCTTCCATCTGATGAATAGTTCTTAGTGTAGGTTAGGAGGACAATACTGATGTGCCTGTTGAGAGTTTCTGTGCCAACAGGCCCATAGGAAAAGGCATGGGCCTTCGCTTCCATACCCCCATGAAACTCTTTGCTTCCTACAGCCAAATGTGTAGAAGACCTCCAGAGATGGAGAGGCAAAATGATTTATAGGTAAGCTTAGAAATACATGCATGACAGAAGTAACTTCAGAAAGGAAGTGGTGGAGTTTTGTTTCAAAGGGAGCAAGAAGGTGTTTGTAACTGTCAAGCCTATTTGAAAACAGAGCCATGCTGCATCACCTGTCTTGGGAAGCTGTAGAGACATAACGTAATCTAAACATTTTGCAAGGTACAGAATGATCAGACATCTGTGGACCTCATCATCATTGCATCATTTCTCTCTTCCTCTTTCTTTCTGTATGCATATATGTATGTGTATAAAAATATTGAAAACATAACTTACCCAAACAGAAATATTTTCTTGCTTTGGTATGAAATTAGAAGGTTTATCCTGCAACTTCCACTTTTTTTGTGAAGCATCTCTTGCTGGCAGGTACAGCAGACAGAACTCTGAGACACCATGGTACTGGCACATTCGGGGACTGACACCAGCAACATAGCTGCTTATGACCTCAAGGGAAAAACCTTTATTGTAAAACAAATTAACTGATGGATGTAATAAATTGAAAAGATCAAAATGTACCTGATGCATGAACCCTTTACCCCTTAGTCAAACAATGGCTTCTGAATGCTTTTGGAACTCTCACCAGTATCAGTTTATCAGCAGATGGCTGCAAACCACAAGCCACAGAGCCAAGCACTGACTCCTTGGGGGTCAGAGGAGGCTTTTGAAGGGGTATTTGGGCTCTGATCCAGCTCTACCTTGCAGCCATATTAATGACCTTGAGAAAGAACAAGTCCTAAACATAGGTTTTCTAGGCCATCAGTTTCTCCCAGATGGTCATTAATCCCCAGAAAATGCTGCTGTGCCTCAGTTGTTAATGCCCAATTAACCCCATAATGGCAACACCCCATGCAATAGCTACAGGTTTCCTGTTCCCCCTGAAATGTATAGAAGACCCTGATACTTCTCAATCAATGTATATGCTTTCCAAGAGGCAGAGCAGACTGTAGCCTTTCAATGACACTGCAATTACCAGGGAAAAAGATCCCTGTGAAATATGGATATGTCAGATGACGTGTTGTGCAGCTGCAGGAAATGCATTAGCTGTTAATAACTGGCTGATCCCAGGACTGTGTATGCATTCCAGATTGTAACTTTTCTTGTAATATACATTTTCCCAGGACTTCCTTCAGCTGTTGTGCATCATATGACTTTACAGGATTTGTGAGAATGGCGGCTATCACTGAACCAACCAGAGCAGCAATGAACAACCCTGGCTAAGCAGTTAGTATTTTTTTTCTCTGCAGGAGCAGTGGGTGACTCGAGTGATACCTCCTGCATCCGTTGTGACTGTGGACAACTACCAAATCCTTCGGGCTAAGGCACACAGTAAATGCACTGGTGTTTCTCAACAGCTTATTTTCATCCCTGTGGAAGGAAGGGGTCTTTTGACACCCATTTTAGAGAGAAGGAGCTAAAGCAAAGAGGGAGATTTTAATCCTTCCTCATTTTGGGTGCCCAGGTCAAACAATCTCTGAGCAGACTTTTCAGAACATGTAGTGGGATGTAGGTGACCCTCCCATTGCTCCTCATATAGGGGGGGACACCCCATGCACCTCTGCAAGCAAGGTCTTACGCTTTTCACCTGGTGCCAGCTTCTGCAGACCTTCATTAAACTTTTCTGTCTTAGGCAATTTCTGCAACATCTCTTCTGCAGTGCCTGGCTTATTCCTGGTCTGCAAAAACAAGTAATCAGCCTCCTTCCTACGCTTACCACAGTCGCTCATCAGAGTGGGAAGTGCTGTTTGCCTCCACAATTAATGACAGAGATGCATAAATTGCATCTCTCTGAGCTACTTACTGTCTGGAGCAAATGTACATAGAGAAGGAGGCGAGCTATCTTTGTGTCATTTGACTCCTACAAATGAGCTGAATGTGCTTAATTCTGGCCTGAATTTTGGAAGCTTATCCATGCTGGCCAAATCACATATATTTTTTTTTTGCCTTCTCTATTTCATTACTTTCTGGTCTTCTTGAAATCTCTGAGAGCTGCTGAGCTGACACTCCTTGCATGGGCTGTCTGAAGCACGGTCCAGGAGCTGAAGTGCTGGAAAGGGATGCAAAGACTGTTTTAATCATGCTTTAAAATGACTTGTTATAGACTTTTGCTTTTCTAAACAGCATTCAAATTTTAATAATCAACTCAAAATTTGATGAGAGAGTTTCTCTGTTAAAGATAAATACACACTATTCCTATTTCTCCCACCAGCATAGAAACGGGGGTAAACATGCTCAAAACACCCAGCAAGTTATTCCAGCCAGCATGATCCTCTTGGGCTTTCTTGGCTTGTGTTGAGGGTAGAACAAGATGCTCCTAAAACTCTGTGTTCAAGGACACAGCAACTTTCAGGACAATCTTGATACTTACCAGAGAAAGAAGGATCAGGAATCCATGCAGTGCCTATTAATCCTTTGCCATTGCTATTTACCTCAAGATTAGCCCTTTTTTTGGTTTAATCCCTAGATGGTACCAGCCCACCCGTCTGAAACACTGGTATGTTTATTTTAGCTTGTAGCAATCTGGCAGCTGGAACTGCTCAGCCCCATGCACTACATTGCCTTCTGCGGGCTCACCAATAAACATGGTCCATACAGCTTGCTCAGAAGCAAGTTTCTGCATTTACAGCTTATTTCAGTTTCACCTTTGCTACCCACTCACTGCTGTCCCTACTAGCACTGCAGTTCCTATGCATCTGTGCTTTTGCAAGTCGGCTGTGCCTGCTAGTTTAAAGGTTTGCTCCCTCAGACCTCCGGCAGCATTGCGTGGGGCACGTGGGATGGCACCATACAGGCAGAGCATTGAAGAGCAGCAGCTTTGCTGTGGAAGCCTGGGACCAAGGTCTCCTCACTGGGGGTGGCAGCTTGCCACCTGGAAGTTGCTTTTCCTTTGTGGTAGCACTTTCTGCCTTTCACATTCTGCTGGAAAGAGCAAGGGTTGTCTGGAAAGGAAAGAGCAGCATTTAAAATGGCAGTGGTCAAAATGAAAGGGGTAGCAGCTCTGGCAACTGTAATTTTGAGGGCTACACAGAAGGTGGATTTGAATAACAGAGTAAATCTGAAATCTGAAGATGTATCTCTCTTCCTTCCTGCCCTTAACCCTCTCCCTCCCCCCAAGCCAGGGTAACCCGAGCGTTTGTGCCAGTTCATCAGCTGATACAGCTCTTTGGGAATTTTCCTTGCAGATGATAGAGGTCGCCTTAAGTCAACTGCCAGATTCACTCTGTTAAAAGGCTGTTTGGAAACCAGTGGATGAAGACATTAGCTCCCTTCAAGGACTGGGATTTGGGTATTTAATCTTGTTCTTGCACTGGGACTTGGGTATTTGCTTTTTGGTTTGTGGGTGAGGGGGGGGTATTTCTTTTGACAATCTGGGTATAGAGGCTTGAAGCAGAAGAGGACTTGAGACATACATACTGTACCCAGCAATAACAAGTTAAATTTTAATGCTCACGGCTGTGGCAAACAGGGAAAGAGCGTCCAACTCATTCTTGCAATCTGTATTGTGTTGACGTTGACAGACTGTTCCTCCATGATTTATTGTGGCTGTTGTGTAGAAGAGATGGGAGAAACCTCTTCTCCTACAACCCTCTTTGGGTATTTCCAAAGCAATCACACAGTTGCTTTTTTTCTCCAGGATGAGTTTCAATACTTTGAAAAAGAGTGGCTTTTTTCTCTGATGTAGGCTATGTATACTGAGTATACTATAGCACAGAAAGTTTAAGGTCATTTTTACGTAGCTTGTAGGTCATGAATTTTCCCTGATCATCTTTCATCTGAAATTTGGATTAGATTACTGGAATTAGGAAACAATCTGGCTTAGATCTAAAACCCATCCAAGCCAATGAGACCTACCTAAACCCCACTTTAGCATTCCTGGGTGATGTATCTGAGTTCCAAGGAATCGCATCCATTATGATAGATGCTATCAAATAAAACTTTTTGAATTTGGATACCTAGGTAGAAACCTGAGAGCTTTTCTCCCAGATGAGCTGATCCCCACCATACTTACACAGAAGAATTGGATACCAACATTTTAAGGAACTTCTCACGAAATGGTGAGAAGTCAAAGGCAGCCTGTGGCCCAGACCTTGGTACAAAATAGCATCGGTCTGCCAGGCTGCCCACCAGATGGAAGTGTTACCCAGCTCCTGTGCGGGGATGGACAGGCTGGCCCTTTGCAGGACACGTGTGTCACAGGGACTTGAGAGGCCACAGAAATGCATCTTGAAGTCTCTTACTGTCCACTGTCCTCTGCCACCAGCACAATCGGCTCCAGTTGGAGCAGAGTGCGGGGGGGATCCCACGCTGCACTTAGGGCACTCATTTCCCCACGATTGGCACCGTAGGGCGCTTTGTCCCAGTTATTATGTTACTAGGACCTACCCAGAGACTCAGGTAGTGCTCTGGGACCGGTGCCGGCAGGGAATGGCAACCATTGGTGAAAACCAAACAGAAGATGGTATTTTTTCAAGCTTTTCCTGCTACAGTCATCACTTGAAATCCAAGAGACATTTTTTTCCCTTTTGTCTCTTTCTGACATCGTCTCCCCCATTGTTCCTTTATTCATGCCCTCTTTTTCTTGTCTTTCAAAAGATCAACTAGTGTATAAAAATTGTCTTCATTATTACAGCCACCTGTGGGAACTGCACAATTGCTCCTTCTGTCATAACTGCCCTGCACTCTCCTGGCATGTTCTGTGTTCCCACACTTAAATTATTTTTTTGTTTTTGATAATCCTTCTAGAAAAGCTGGGCTCTTTGAGCACTTGCTCTTACTTTTGCCTCCTTGTTAATAATCTCCACACCCTCCTTTTCCTGCACTCTTGTCTCAGGTCTGATCATGTTTACCTTCAATTGGAAATGCCCTGAGGCAAGGGAGTATGTGTAATTATGAAAGGGATGATTAAATCTCATTACTCTGAAGAAATTACAGTTCATAATGTTCTTAAGAAGCCAGCTGAATGTGTATTGAATCAATGATGCTATAAGGAGAGGGAAGAACTACTACCTGACACTTTTGCCTTTACAAAATCAGTCTCAAATAAAGCTTATTTTTGTCCAAAACCTGGATAAATCCCTTTTTAATCTTATGCTGTCCCTATTCTAAAAAAAAAAATAATTAAAAAAATCCCTCCTTGTGGTGAGCTGCCACAATTGACACCATCATCGATGTAAGGCAGCCTTCTTATTACAGATGCTATTTCCTTAGTTACTGGCAGGACAGATGCAACTGCCTGAGAGAGGAGCATTAAGCAATAGGTCAAAAATGTCAGCAAAACACTTGGAAGGCTCACAATATACTGGTAAAAAAGGCTTGTCCTCATCACAGGTGGTGAGGATTAACTTCAGTGACTTTGCTCTGAAATACCTTGCACCCACAAACCTTTTTTCCTTGGAGTTGTTTTTTGGTTTTTTTTTAACAACCAAACATTTGGAGGAATCATTTGGCAATTGAATATATGATTAAACCCATTTATAGTGATGCAAGACCTACTGGCTTTCAACAAAGTAGGTGTGGAGGCATCTCTGTTCCAACGCAGCTGTGGCTCACTGGTCAGGTCCTCCCACTTCTCCACTCTGCTGAGCTCTGTCTTTTCATCTGCATTCCCTCTGTGATGACAGGTCTTCCTTGGCAGCTGCAGCTTCCCTCTCCTGGCGTGCAGCGACCAGGGGTTGTCCTCTGTTTGCTTTCCCACCTTCCAGTACTTTAGATTACCTGGTAGCTTAAGGGAGACCTGTCCCGGCAGCTGGGGCTGGCTGGTCTCAGGGCGACGGGAACCGCCCTTGCCCCTTCCATACCTCCCAATATATAGCATAACAAATCCAAGGTGGTGGGTGAGTGGAGTTTTGCTGGAGTAACAGTGAAACAGAGAAGCTCTGCTACTGGCAACAAGAATGTTAACAACAGCAAAAGGGGGTTTGGAGCATGTGCAAGGCACCCAGTTATGGGTAACCTATAAGGGAAATAGGTGAGTTCCCACCACCAACTGCTGCATTTTGCAGATTTCCTAATTACTGCCCAAATTCTTGAGCCACCCAATTTGCACAAAACCTGTTGTCTTCTCTCTCTTTTTCCCTTTTTTTTTTTTTTCCTCCTGTAACATCAGCACAATGAAAAGAGGGGACAGAGAGGGGAGTGGTAAATGGCTGCATGTCACACAGAGAGACAATCCAGCTCCCAGGAGCGCAGAAGCTTTGTCCGCACGCACAAGTCCACAAGGTTTGACTGCTTGTAGCACAAAGCGGCAATTCCCCCTGTGCTGCCCAAGCAAAGGGCTCAGGATATAATTCAAAATCTCACGGTGCTGTGTGGCTGTGGTGATTCTGCAGGAAAGCGTGCTGGGGCAGGCAAGCCCAGCCACTCCTGCTGATCCCGTGGCAGGGAGACAGAAAATCTCTAAGGAAGAAGTGTGCCCTGAGATGTTTTTATAGCCTAGGTATGGTCACAGAGCAGGGGTCATGCCGTGAGGCGTTTGGAGTGGGAATATGAGGAATGTAAACACGCTGGAGAAAGAATTATGGCAGAAGTTGAACTATGAAAGCTCTACTTATGGTCACATGCAAGTTTAAAGGTGGGGTTGGGCCTTTTAAAGGTGTACTGGACAGGCAAGCGCCACGAGGGAACAGCAGGAAAAAAAGGGAATAGAAGAAAAATTCAGCTCCTCAAGGATAACTGCATGGGATCAAGCGTCACCAGAAACATCATCTATGATGTGGAGAGGGAGGACAGGGCAACCTCAGCATCTCTGTCTCAAAACAGTCTGGTTCCACTTGTTCTTAGTTTACGTAAACTGTAAATAGTTTAGTAGAGTACAAACTCTTGAAGTAGGGAAGTGAGGAGGCCACGGTATGAAGTCTCATTGAGATGTCTCCAAGGGTATGTCACAAATTCTGTTTTCTAATTAACTGTCTTACTTCTCACTCTCACCTCAGTTGTTCTCATCGGGAAATTACTCTGTAACCAGACTCTGCTGCAGAACTAGGTAGGAAAGCTGGGAAAAGCCATCCCTTTTCCAGTGTATTTTACCAGTATCTGGGATAATGTGGAAGTTTCAGTTGAATCACTGGCATAGAAAAATCTGTAACAGTGATGTGCAGACACAGCTGTCTATAGCTAGCACATATACTCTAGGGAGCTTGGAGCTGACAATGTATTTGCTTGTTTACAGAAACAGTAAAAAAAGACTCTTAATTTCATTTGTGTGGAGAATTTTGGCACATGGTAAGTGTTTGGACCATGTAATAAATACAGCTTATATTCCCATTTTTCTATTTTGCATATAAAAGCCATGGGGTTTATATTTTTTCCATCAGTCTGTCTCCTTCTTTCTCATCATCCATCATTTCCTTCAGAGTGACATTTGTTCCCAGGCTGAAGATACCGATGATTCAATCTCAGCTCTTTTCTAAAGGGAATAAATACAAGCACCTCCATGCAAATTGCAATCTTCTGGTCAGTATCTTCTAAGTCAGCAGAAGATCTCAAGATACCTATTACAGTTCCTGTATATGCTAGTTCGTTAAAAATGTGTATGAATCTTCTAAAAGCAGGAATCCTCCTGGCTTTGCCTCACCTTCCAAGACTTGGGTGGGAAACTCATTCTCTTCTCTCCTTCCTACACTGCCACTGGAGTATTTCCTTTCTGTTTGCTTGCACTGCAGCATCAAGGTAACAGCCACAGCCGCTTGAGTAATTCAGTCAGTTATCCTGGCTTTATTCTGCTGGAAAGAAGCTGTGGAGAACAAGATATAAAAGTTGTATGTGCCAGGTTCAGGGTAATGCTCTCTTTCCTGTTAGATCAACCGGCAGTGGAGTTGGCTGACAAGAGCTGTTGAAGCAAGGTCAGTTGTGGTCCTCCAGCCTGGTGTGCCTCTTTGCTAATGGCCAGAGCTCAGCTGTTGTACAGGTTTCCTTATCTTAGGGGCTGGTTTGGGGCGGTGGGGCAGCAGGTTTCAACGTGGTGCAAGTAGAAGAAATGTGCTGCCCGAGGGTGCCTTTAACAGAGACGTTATCACAGGCGGGCAGTGGGTGGAGAGGCCATTGCACACTAGCAATTCTGCCTGAACTGGCTGGGGAAGTAGCAAAGTGGGAGATGTTACCCAGAGAGTCCGGGAGTAGCTGAGCCAAGCTCTGGGAAACCTGATAGTCCAGTGGGATGTTGCACTGTGTCCCCCAGGTGCATCCTTCCAACCTGCCCTTCAGTGACCCAGGGCTGGGCACAGGTCTGTGACCACGGGGGAGGCTGGAGGGGCAGCCTGCGCCCCAGAGACTCTGTCCATCGGTCCTCTATCCCTGTACCAGTAAGTCCCCTCCAGCCTGTTCAGGTATCTTTGTGCACAGCCATTTGGTGTGAGTCTTTCAGGCAACGTTATTCAGGGAGGAATAATCCTTCTCCAAGGGGACAGCACCTGCATGGGTCACAGGCCAAGCTCCATGAGAAGCTGTAAAACTGATGTGTTGTCTGAGGAACTGGAGCAGCAGTTAGCCTCCATGGGTAGTGCCTGTGCTGGCCCTTTTCTGCTTCCTTTTGTACTTACAGAAGAAAATATATTTGATTTCTGCTCCTGCTGCTGCAGTCCATTAACTGTCTTCCATTTCACAGCTGGGTGCTATTTTTCTCAAGGGAAAGTGATGCAATAAAGATACTTCAAATAGTGAAAGTTCTTTACCCCATTAACGGCTTTTAGAGTTACGCCTTTGGGGAGAGATTTTCAAAGGTACTGCACCGAGGTCTGATTTCCCCCTCTACTTTTGAGATCTTTCTCTCTAACTGTACAGGCTCCAGAGGTGGCTGGGTCACCCCGTACAGATAACAGCAAGGTCTTGGCTTTGGCCAACTTTCCCCTCAGATAACTGGGCTGCGATGCCTGAGTGGGTGAGTTGTTGGTGAGCACCACCTTGAGTTACTACTGCTTGACTCTTTACACCAGACCAAAACCACGGTGGGTAAAAAAAATCTTTGCTTGGGAAATGTGTTGAGCTGTAGAGAAGGGAAAGAAGGTACTTTTCCTTCTCCAGAAAGCATATAGTCATCCAACTACTAGAGAGGATATGGGGTATATTATTTGAAGGGTTCCATGAAATTGAAATCTAGTCCTGTCTCCGAAATAACTCACACAATTGTTTTTTTAATACATCTATTGCTGAGAAGAATATTCTAGAGCATAGAATAGGAAATCATGATTTTCTTGGACCTCCTCCTATTTGAGTGCATTGCAACGACCTGCCAAAAAGCCATTTCAGAGCATATTCTTCATACCTGGCTTATGGGTGTGTGTCCCTACATTCATTGGATGTACTGTATACCTGCAGCTCCCACTGGCTTCAGCACTACTAAACATCCAGAGCCGGAGTGGAAATTCAAAACACAAAGCACCCACAATCCAGAGCCATTCCCAGGAATGAATATAAGCTTCCGTGAGACAGGTGTTAACGTTAAATGCCATGACAAATGTCAAATTAATGTGTTTGTTATCTGGTTATGTCAAACTAGGAGACGGTATCCCCTTTGTTACTGGACTAGCAATAGTTAAGAGGCAAAATAAAACACTTCTCCAGCCATGCTGGCTCCTGCATGATCTTGCAGACACTTAGGTAAGAAATTTTATTCATGTCAATAAGATCTTTGAAGTCATTCAAATACAGAACTCTTTGCAGAAATTGGCCTGTGGTTTGCCTAATCAGTGTTGCAGTTTGAGACAGATACTTCTGGTCAAAACTCTGCTTTCTTTGGTCCTAATTTCTGACATCTTATTCATAAACACATGTTCAAAGCCCAGCTTGATGATTCCAGTTAGTTTAATTTAATTTTCCTTAATGTTTATTTCTTTGTACTGAATTATACTGTCAAACACTAGAACAAGCTGCCCAGGGAAGTTGATGTCAGATGGTTGAGTCACCATCCCTGGAGATATTTAAAAGATGTGTAGACGTGGCACTTGGGCACGTGGTTTAGTGGTGGACTTGGCAGTGTTAGATTTACCGTTGGACTTGATGATCTTAAGGGTCTTTTCCAACCTAAACGATTATATGATTCTATACTTAGAATAAACTATCATTTTAAAGATGTTACATAGCAGTACATAATCAGCTGGCCAAGTAAAACATTTGGTTTTCTCTTCTCTCCATAAGAGTGTCTTCAGGAAGCAATGTGACATTGCCCCTCTGCAAAAGGCCTACAGCAGTAAAAGTTCAATATTCAGCGCTAACAGGTAAAGATGAGGCTGATGACTGATTTAGAAATGTTGTGAGTGGCACTGCAGTGTGCCTGGGAGCATACATCTCCGGGACAAAGAGACGCTTTCCAGATGACTAAAACCTGGTCCCTTGTGCTGAGCTGAGCATGGGAAGCTGGGAAGCAAGAAGAGCTTGGGAAGACGGGAAAGAAACAGAGGTTGCAAGAGCAAAACATATGGGTGAAACACTGATAAATGCTGTACTCTTAAAAACTAATAGTCAAAATGATGTAAAAAATAGAGCTGGTTTCAGTGAAGTGACAGATAAGTGGAGCATCTTTTTAAAAACAGATCTGGGATATATATGGGATATCTGCCTGGAAGGTATGCTTAGATGGAAATGGAGAATGCTGGTGATGTTCTTGGCATCATACGTGATATGGGTTTTCATTTATGGTAGCACTTTGTCACTGGACCTTCTCATCGTAACGATGGGCTATAATTGCCATATAATTTGCATTCATTACGGCCTATAGGAATTGTAGGTATTCCAGTCAAGAACAGGACCATTAACATTTCTTTTATTTGTGCTACATGTTGAATGATGTTACCTGTACAGTAGTGTGAATTTCTTCATGACAGGACGATAGAGGGCTGCAGTTCCTTGGATGTGGTTTCACATCAGGCTATCTCTGGCTTCCAGCTCTTCCCTTCCATCTACAAGTTTTTTTCCAGATATGGTGATGAAAAATGTAGCTTATGCTTTGGCCAGCTTGTAGTCTTTCCTGACAGAAAAAAAAAGCAAAACCCTAATTCTGTTTTTGTTTGTATTTTTGCCAATGCCTTTTGTTTTTTAAGTGTTCTTGATGCCCCCCCCCCCCTTCATATGGGGAGCCCTAGTTATCTACCAAAAGAAATGGGGCATGTTCTAAGAAGAAAGTGCACCTCTTCCTTTGCACGGTCCTAGCGGCCAGTCTGGCGGGCTGACACTATGGATGGAGGCATCTAGTCCCACAGACATTGCTTAGGGAAAGCTGTGGCATGTCTGCTTTTATCTTTCTATGGGATTAATTATGTTTATAGCAGCAAAGCATGTGCTTCTGAAGTACTGCATCTCTGTTTTTTTATCAGTGTAAATGTAGGCTCATTCTTGCTTTTTAAGTAGGTCTCTTTTAAATTAATAACAAGTCCAGAGATTGGACTTGCTGTGCACCAGTAGTATCTCCAGTGCAGACAATACAGTTATATTTGTCTATAACTAGTATGAATAGATGCCTGCTACGCAGCTCGTGAGTGTACACCCGGCATGAATACACTCCTGCGTCTGCTTTGCAGATACACAAAAGGCACTTTGGAAAATAATTGACATATAAAACTGCAGTAGCTACAGAAAGTACCCCATTAAGGTCTATTTGTTGAAATGGTTACATTCAACAAGGTGCAATTAACTTGGCACTCTCTTTCCTTGTTTTCCTGAACCCTCCCATGGGGGCTCTGAACTGAGCGGTGAGGCATTTTATTATATTTTAATTGTGGATTTTATAACATCCAAGGAAAATGCTGCCCATATCAACAAATTAGAGTTATCCCTTTTGAAACAACTTAAGTTCTTTTAGTTGCCTAGAGTTGTCTTCTTTGGGTTTCGGTTGTTGCGTTGGGTTTTTTTTATAGCAGGTGTTTTTAATCAGTTCTGGAAAGGCAGCGTTATTTGAAGGCTAGAGCAGAGGGACAGGCATCAAAGGACAAAGACTAAGGTATAAGTCTATTTATTTCTAACCAGATGTATAAAATAGGAACGTGCTCTTACAATCTGAAATCCACACAGTAACATTTCCAAGTGCTAAAGCAGAGCCCTGTCTCAGTTACCAGCTGCTGACATTGACCACCATACTACGTTTTACTTTCATAAAACGTTTTAATTAGGAATAATACAAATTTAATGGGAATTCAAGATATTAGTAATTAATACAGGAATTATAGCAGATGACAGTGTAATCTGTCAATTCCCAAACGACATAAATTGAAATAACATTCTCCAAACCCCAGTATCTTACTGTTCCATAACTCATTAGTTCAGAGCTCATAGCACAGACTAATTCAGCTGGGTTCTGGATCACACCGTTTACAATACCACCGTCAGTGAGCTGGCTGGCAGCTCTGTCCCTGCATGCTGTGACCTCTCTGTGCGCTTCCACCTCTTCCAAATGTTGTCATTTTGCTTTGCCACCAGTTTACACAGCTTCACCAGCCGCCTTTCCTTTATTTAAATCTGATGCTTTTGCCACTGGGGGCTCTTAGATTTATGTAACAGAGGAAAATAACAACGAGCTCAGAGCTACTGTGAATTATTTAGTTGATTAGCTTTTAAATTAATGACAATAATGCTACAGTTAGATTTTGGGTTGGGTTGGGTTTTTTTTAAGTTTTTCCTTAATCTAATCTAGAAAATTGGCACTGAGGAATACTATGTTTAGAACAGGGCAAAATGAGTGGAGAAGGACTAACAGCCATTTCCCACCTTGTTGAGCTACTTAGCAGCACAATGGGCATGTGATCGCATCAGCAAGAGGTGTAATTTACAGTTTGGCTTCTCAGATGTGGGGAAAATGCTCTATTTTAAACTTGTGCATCATCTATCAAGTGACATTAAGTCACTCAAAATAGATCAAATTCTGGCTCAGATGTGAGGTGCCACAGAAGTGTGCTTCCTTGGAAGTAGAGAGAAACTTTTGAAAGTGACTTTTACATGAGCCTTGCCTTGAAGTGAAAGAAAATCTGACGTACTTCCCAGAGGCTTGCTTCCTGTTAGGGAAACTGGCATTGCCAGGAAGGTGTTCTAGCAGTGAGGAAATCATCTGAATGCAGACATGCTGCCTCACCGTTTCTCCCAGATTAGCTCTTCAGCAAAAATGATGGAAGAGGAGGTGCCAGCAGCATCCTGGGATGCTGGCACGTTGCAGGGTATTGCAGAGAGACACCGAAGCTGCTGTGTCCCATTGGTGTCAGAAGAGCATCCTCTCTGGGGCCAAAACTCTGACCCACTGATTTCACCCATGTCACGTGAATTTGGAGTAACTCAATGACTTCCGTGAAATTCCTGCTGCACGTAACAGTGCAGCCAAAAGCAGGCTGTGGCTGTCTGTGTCTCACTTCAGAGCTTATAAGAGGGAAAATACACAAACTTCTTTTCTCAGACTGGTGGAAGTATGTAGACATATTTCTTACTTGTACAGAGAAAAGCAAAATCAGTCCCAGCTAAAGTATACGCCGCATTTCTGTGTGTCTGCATAACTATATTACTGCCCTGCAGGTGATCTTTGGCATCTGGGACCCTTTGAGTTATAGCAGGAAAGTGAAGAAGGTGGGGGGAGGGAGGCAGCGTACGGACAGAGAGAGAAATGGCATTGCAAGGATCTGCTTGGTTCTACTGGTACACCCTGCTGTGCAGGCTCTTGGGTTTTTTTCCAATTTGAACATGTGCCTAAATGATTTACTTAAAATGAAACAGACTTGGTTTAAATCCAAATGAGGGTGTGCTTACCTCATCAAAAGAGAGTGAGTAATGGTAGCTCATGTACTGCTTGTCAATCAGATTTAAAATCAGATGATTTAAAAGGGAACATTTTCAGCAGCATGAAGCATAAACATGGTCCTTCACTGCAGTTCAGTTGGGAAGAGGTCAGCCACTTGGGATGACCTGGCCCTTTCTGCAGCCGCACAGGAGCAGCTTCCTCCGGTGAATGAGACCAAGGAAGAAAAATGTTGAAAAGCGAGAGGGCACAGCACGGTCTAGAGAAGCTGTAGATGGCTCTTAGGGAGGTGCTGTGCTTGCAGTGCAGGGGGGAGGGGGAAAAAGAAGATGTTTGAGGGGGGCAAAAAATCCTCCCTTCCTCTCTGAGTTGCTCCCTCCTGGCACAGTAAGGAAATATCCTGAGCATCTGCTCCCAGGTATGCCTGGCAGATGATGTGCCACACATGCTATTACTTCGACCCTCCAACCACTCCTCCTTTGCAGCTCCTGGCAGTGGGCCAAGTGTTTATCAGCCTGGGTAACCAACCACTTGGGTCAAGGAGCAATCCTTGTGGTTGTTGTATGCTCTCCCAAATCCAGCCCAGGCATTCCATCAAATGTCTAAAGTTGTCACCTCTTTCTCCTGATGCTTAGTCATCTTAGGAATTTGGTTTTGTGACAGACATCTCTTAATTCCTCTGCTCATTTCTTTCTTGCATGCAGATGTTACCTCCAACAGCTTTCTGCCAGGAACTCGCCAAACTCTTGAAAATAAGTATTTTCAAGCCACTCGAGCCTTTCAGGTTCTTTTTTGGAACCATGTTTTGTTTAAGAACAGTCATTACCGTAACTTACTCAAACATCTAGCCAGTCCCAAAGTGTTCTTGCCTCTGAAGTAATTTTTCTTTTTTCTTAATTAGAAAACGAAGAAAGATTTGGGGACTGCTCGCTAGGGTTTCTTATGGCTGTTTCAGGGCCAGTTTAAAGATTTTTTTTTTTGTTGTTCTGATGTTTGCTATAGCTGAGCTGTACACAAATGCAGTGGATAAAAAGAGAATGAAACAATGGTGTGCTGTACCAGCTTATTTTTGTACACTTGAACTAATCTAAATAAGATATAAAAAGAAAGCCATTTCTAAGGATTCTTATGTCTGTAGTCATTGAATTTTAGGCACAGGTTAGGTTGGCTTTCCACACTCATTCAGCTGGGATTTTCAGAAAAAATCAGCTTGTTGGAATCGGACTATGCCTTCAGATACCTGAACATTTTGCAGCATTGGATAGAGTGCCTATGTACTTTGGGGTCTGGACTCAGGTTAGAAAAAAACTAGCGCTGGAGAGCTTTGCCTTTGCTGTGATTTTTGCACTGGGGAAAATTTGTCTGCGGGTTAACTCCCACAAGCAGAAACACTATCCAACTCTATTTAGTATTCAAGATGGCTCCCGTGTAGTCCTACCACCCTGTGCTCACCAGTTAGCTTTAACGTCTCAGCAGGAAAAAAGAGACCAAGATGTCTTCTCCATCTATTGTGAAAAGTATATAGCACTATAAACGCACTTGGCTGTGACACCTCAAATCAGTGGGGTAACAGATAAGCCTTTGCACTGCTGGTGTTTGGGGACAGTGAGCAGTGCCCGAAGTGGGCAGTGGCCTCTGGTTGTGCTCAGGAGGAGGCGATGGGCATGGGCCAGGTTGCACTCCTCACTCACTACAAGCTTTTATTATGCTGCATCATTACCTTGAATGATGACGGGAACCTTAGCTTTGACAAGCCATGCCAGTTTTCTGGAACTGTGCAGAAATGCTTTTGAAATAGCTATTGCGATAGTTATAAGGGCTGCTGGGTATTTGCCTTTGCATCTTGAGCAGTTTTTCCAAACAACAAAGTGTGAAACCTAGCAACACATCTTCATTTTAAGAATGACCTAGAAAACAAATAATTACCCGATGAAGTCACTTGCACTATGCCAAGTTGATCAGCTCATCTCTGTTAATCTCCCAAACTGGTCAGGTCTCACAATTTACTTGTAAGCCCAGCAATATTCAGAATGTGGACTGAAGCTCCATGTCCTCAGAGCAAGTCTTTACATGCAGATTTCAGCTTTGGAAAGGGAGGAGCACCAAAGAGTAGCTAATTTGTTCAAGTCCGGAGCTGCAGAGAAAAACCTGAGCACAATGAAGGCTCAGAAAGTGTGAGGTGAAAGAAAACATGCCAGTATTTAGTATTAAAAATACCTTCTTGATGAATCAGTTGTAAATGGATGGCTTTAGCAATAGTACCTAACAGGGGGAGACAAAAGAAAAAAAAAGGCAAAAGGCAACAGATTTGAGAAGAAATACTAATACTTAAAAACATAGTGTGGGGGAGAATCTGAGAGACAATGCCTTTATTTTCCTCACTTGGGTTTTAAAAAGAATCAGGATGTTTAAATGCCCTAAAAATGTTCCAGGTCACACAGAGATGGTCGTGGCGGTGCAGCAGTGTAAATCCAGTGCAAGAGTAAAGACACCGCTACGTGAGAATTCAGCTTTATGGAAACAGCCCTGAATTTTTGTTTTCACATTCATTTCATCTGGAAATGGTGGGCTGCAGCTACTGTCATTTTAATGTGGACTTTCTCAATAAATTCATTGGGGAGGCACTGTTTTGAAGGCCACCAGAGCCTGAGGAGACCAGGAGCAGGAGACAGCTCTGCTACCTCAGCAGAGCGTGCCTGAGGGTGAGGTCCAGGGAAGCCCCCCTGGCAGGCCTGGGGGGGACACGCTACTTCTGCATCAACTCACCCCCCGCTGGGTTTCAAGGTATTCTGAGCTGATGCAAGATTCCCACCATAGAGCTGTAGTACGGTTTGAGTTGGAAGAGGATTTGGTTAATTCATCCCTCATTTATGATCTATTTTTCTGCCTTCCTAGTGCACTGGCTACAGCACATTAACTCCCAGGGACACCTGAGCTGAGGGATTAAAAGTAACTCTGAGGAAATATTACTGACTTCAAGTGACTATCAGCGACACTGCCAACCTCTTTACTCTGTTCTTCATCAGATGTACCTTCTTCCACTGAGGACACCTGTCAGCGGCACCTCTCAGTGTCTGCACAATTCATCATGAAGTAACTACCTGAATTTTAATGAACCCTTTGGGGTGTAATACTAGAATTTGCCAGTGTAGCACATTCCTGAAAAAAAAACAGCTAAACTCTCAGGTTTCAGGTAGAAGTTGGAAATGAAAAGGGAAAGCCAATGCGGCAGTTGTGCCTGCCAGCTCTCCTCTGCTCCACCAGTCCATGGCTGGGCCAGTATGAAGCAGAGATGCTCTCCTCTGTGTCCTTAGCTGCTGCCAGCCTACCACTTATCTATGTTAGCAGGTAACAGAGGGGAAGTGTATTTCACACTAAATGAGGTTGCTTGGAGGTTTTAATCCTGAGGCTGCATGGTCCAAATCTACTGAGGACAATGGTGTGTTTTGCACCAGTTGAAAACAATGTTAAGATCACAGGCAGCCCTGAGTAGGACCTAAAAACGACAGATGCAGATTTTAAATGAGCTTCAGCACATGCAGCTGACATGGCTTCAGAGGAACATAAAACCCTGATGCTGCACCAGTGCTGATATGCTGATTATGGAATGGCCGTGTGGGTATTTTCTGGCTTAGGCCAACCAGGTATTTATTTGCTGTCAACAAAAAAACTTTCCTGAGGAATTCTGAAAATAAAAAGCCAAAGGAATTTCACATAAATACCATCGGCTGAGGACATTGACTCGCTGCTTCTTAGATTCAGGTGACTGTGTCATATCGATGCTTGTGGGACAAATACATCCCAGCACCTCAGGCATGAGTGGCTCCGGTGTCAGAACCCTGAAAAAAAAAAAATGGCTAAGGCAGTTTCATGAGTAAGAGGCAGTATTCAGACATGATACAATTTATGAAAGAGATGACGGGTTATATGCACCAGGACAACTCGAGAAACACTGGCAGAAGTTGAAAGTAGCTTCAAAAAACCCTGCAGCTGTGAGCAAAGATGTTGCTCTATGTTCTAAACCTCGTGGAGCGCTCCAACACACATAATTGTTTTATTATGTTTGGCATTTGCTTATCGGTTTATTGCCAATTATTTCTGACACTGGAAGAAACCCTGGGCTGCGTTTGCAGCACTGAAGGAGGGCGAAGCAGCTGGGGAGCCAGGCATGCCCTCCTGCCGATGGATGTAACTGCCGATGGGGGTAACACAGGGGCACGGTCATGCCGCCTGTACAGCGCTGCTTAGGAATTGCAGTGCTCCAACAAGAGAGGCGTCTGCCCTGTTCGGCCTTTGTTGTTTTATAATTAATTCTACCCATGGTAGAGAAATGAGTATCCCAGTCGCTGTGCCTTTGCCACTGTACTTGCCCAATGGCATAACCTGTTGCTACAGCCCAGCACGTGTTCCTGCCAGACTGGCAAATCCTTTGTGCGGCTGTGATAGCCCAAGTCGTGCCTACAGCCATTTCTGACAGCGGAACTCGCCACGACGTCTCCCTTCTCCTGCCGGGCAGTCCGGCGGGCGTCCTGTCCCGTGGGTGGCTGCACCCTGCGGGGCGATGCGGGGGGGTGCAGAGTCCTGTCCCAGGGTGGCTGCACCGTGCCCGGGCCGGTGGGGCACGGGTCCTGCCCCGTGGGTGGCCGCATGGGGGGCACAGGGTTCGCCCCCGGCCGGCGGACGGCGCGGGGAGAGCTGAGGCCCCGGCGGCAGCACGCCTCGCCTCGCCCCAGCCGCCTGTTCCTCCCATGCCGGCGCGGCCTGTGACACATGGCCCGGTAAAAAGGGCACCTTCCCAGCCCACGCGCGGCCGCCGCCGGATGGCCTCAGCACGGCACCGCCGTGCTACACCCGGCCGCTCCCGGCAGCACGGGCAGCCGCCGCCAGGGCCGCACACCCGCCGCGGCCGCGTTACGGCGCCTTTTTGACGCCGCGGCCGCGAGCCGTGGTGCGCTCCGCCCCCGCCCTCCCCGGCGGCCGCGCCCGCCGCCGCTCTGCGGGCAGGGCCAGGGGCGCCCGGCAGGGGCCGCTCTCGCCGCCGCCGCCCCTCGCGGTGCATGCTGGGAGTCGTGGTCCGGCAGGCGGCGCGCCCCGCGGGGCGGCGGCGGGCGCGAACTACCGCCCCCAGCGTGCGGCGCGGCGCCGGGCCGGCCGTTCCTTTTGAATGATTTCACTGCGGTCGGCGCTCGGGGCGAGTTTCGCAGCGGCGGCGGCGCGGCGTGAGGGGCAGCGCGGCGGAGGGCGGCGGGCGTCTCGTCCGTTGATGTCAGCCCGGGCGGGCCGCGCCATGGCTGCCCGCGGGCCGCGGCGCTCCTAGGGGCGGCAGACGGGCTGCGCGTTCGCCCTTTCACCCGCTCGCCTCGCCGGCCGCCCCCGCCGCCGACATGTCGTTGGCCATGGAGGAGGAGGAGTACTCCAGGCTGGTGATGGAGTCGGAGCCCGAGTGGCTGCGGAGTGAGATCAAGCGGCTGTTCCAGGAGCTGGGCGAGACCACCCGGGAGAAGATCCAGGCGGCGGAGTACGGGCTGGCCGTGCTGGAGGAGAAGCAGCAGCTGAAGCAGCAGTACGAGGAGCTGGAGCTGGAGTACGAGACCATCCGCACCGAGATGGAGCAGCTGAAGGAGGTGAGGCGGCGGAGGGGCCAGGCCGCAGGTGCCCGCCCTGCGGGGCGGCCCACGCCCGGCCCCAGCGGGTGGTGGGGCGGCGGGCGGCTCGGGGAGGGCGGCGCCGGGGCCGCGGGCCGTGCCGGGGGCTCGGCTGAGGGGCGCCGGGGCCACCGTGGGGCTGCCGGAGCGGCCGGGCCCGCCGTCCCCCGCGCCGTCCCGGCAGAATTTGGAGGAGGGCGAGCAGGCCTCGGCGTTGCTGCGGGCTGCGCGGCTAAACCTTGCCTTCTCTTAAATGACAGGAGGCCATCGCCTTTCAGGTCGGGGTGTGCGAGTTAAAAAAAAAAAAAGAAAAAAAAAAAAAAAGGAAGCTTTTCTGCTTCTGACCCCTCTCCTGCGCCAGGGGGATGCGGGAGGGAAGCGGGTAAATGCTTTTCTCTCGCTTCCCGACCCGTTGTGCCTCCGGCTGCGGCAGCCGGCCGGCCCCGGGGCTGCAGCCGGGCGAGGAGCCCCCCGGGCGCTGGGGAGCGGGGAGCGCGGAGCGGGGCTCGCTGCGGCCGCGGCCCCTCCGGCGGCTGCACACGCCTGCGCTCCTTTGGGGCAGAAACCTTGCGTTGATGTTCGTAGCTTCCGTGATGCTGGCCGCCGCGAAAACAATACAGTGGGGTTTAGTTCGTATAGCTTTGTTTTGGTGCAGTTCCCTGTTGTTGGAGTCTTGTGGGGGTTTTTTGTTTGTTGGGTTTTTTGAGGAAACTTCAGATCTACTCTGTGCTGCAGAGTGAGGTCTGTCAGAAGAAGTGCTGTTATCTTAGGTCAGCTGGCGCATATGTTTTCGTCGAGCAAGGTCTTGTCCAGGCCTAGAACATGGGAAAAGCGCTGCCTCGGGATGAACCCGTGCACAGGGTGGCACCGACTCGCCGGAATCGGTAGAGCCGTGGTTAGCTGTCCTGAGAGCACAGCTGGGCCCCTGCCAGCGTGTGCATAGCATGTCCCATGGGAACTCGTTTGTCTGCTTGTACCCTTGGTTATTTTGGTGAGTGTTGCCGTGCAGGCAAACCCAGTGCTGCTTTTTCAACTGATTTAGGCCTTGTATTGATTGCAAAAGCCTAGGAGGTGTATATATGTAGATTTATTTGACCAGTGCAAACCAAGTCCGATGGGTCTTTGGTTTAGCTCATTCAGTTGGAAAAGGAGTTGGAAGTAACGTCAAAATAGCTCTTTCAAAGGGAAAGTAAGTACTTGTAAATGTACTGGTACAAATTCACAGATTCAGCTGAATGTCCTGCATCCCTTGTGTCTTTTGGTCTTGTAAATAAAGCTTTACTCTGCTTTTATTATGTTAAACAAGAATAAGGAAAAGAGGTTAATTAGTTTGAGTTACATGGCTATAAACTTGTTAACTAAATGTGCAAGCTGAGCTGATGTACCGCTATAACTAAAGACACTTGAGGCCAACAAAGTTAAAGCAGCATACAGCCGCAGAGATGCTATGTGAAAGTCAAGGGTAGAGGCAGTCTTGAAAAGAAGATGAGAGTGATAGGGTTGTGCTAAAGGGAAAGAAAAGTCAGTAAACCTGTTTGATAGAGTGGGGGGGAAACATGGCATCAGGAGGTGAAGGGACTCCCCCAGCCTCATTCAGCAAGCCAGCGCCAGACCCACGAATGGAAGTCACATTGCCTCAGTCCACAGGTAGTGCTTTAGTTGCTGTGCTGTGTACACTTGGGCATTACCTGTTTTGGCTTTCAGGTGGAAAAAGGCTTCGAGACAGCTTCTCACTCTTTTAGGGCTGCAACGCTTCAGAAGCTTGTAAAAGAGATTAAAAAAAAAAAAAAAAAGGAAAATGGCAGAATCAGCAGTGATTCACTCTTTTTTGCTCTTAATATGCTGAAGGATTTGCTTTGTGTGTGCATGTCCCATTGTAATTAAGTCAAAACCTGGGAGGCAAACAATTCTGGGAACAGCCTGAGGACTCTGCTGGTTAGCCTACACAGGGAAAAAGCATTGCTCCTCTAGCCTTCTTGTGATGCTGGGGAGGAATGTGGTCTGCATTAGACATTGTAAACTCCTCCTTTGAGAGCATAATTCATGCATCTGCTAAAGGTTTATCTCCTTTGGTGTTTTATGTAACTGCTTGCTTTTCCCAGGCACAGCTAGAGGAGCGTTGCGTACAAGACTTGCCACATGTCAAGCTGCTAACTAAAGGAATTCTACTGTGGGTTACCTGAGGTTGCTCTTTTAGGTTGCAAAGGCAGGGGCCGATGGTGGCATGTCTGACTAGAACGTGGGTGCTTTCCGGCTTCTTAGCTGTGACTTCATGCAGCCTTTTAAAATACAGCACTTCTGGTCTCTATAGATCTTTTTTCTTCTTCTCCATTGGAGACCTCAGTAATACAAGGCCATGTTATGCTAAGAGCTGTGCAGGCACACAGCAGAGTTCCCAGTCCTGCTGGGTGTTGTAAATTTGGATATACTTTCATTTGTTTAATGTTATGAAGCACCCCGTGTCATGGCCCTGTTCATACTGTAGGTAAATGAGCTCTGAGCGTGGGAACTTTGTAATACTAATTTGTTGAAAGTACAGGCTTTTCTGCTATAGTTATCAGATCTTCCATAGATTTCTGGCCAGATTCTCCTACCTTTCCCCAATGCGTGATTGTAGCAGAATGTCATAGCCGTCACCTCCACGGTTTTATCCTCAGAGCTGTACCCCGTTTTGTAAAGATGTCTGTGTACACCCAGTATTTGCAATTCAAGTCCTCCTGGTGAAGCTGGGGAGCTGTCCTTTCCTCCTTGCACTGAGGCTCCACCCCAATCCCTCTTTAGTCGGGGTCCCTGATAAACTGTCAGCTCTTCCCAGAGTTTGTCCTTGTACTTGCTTGCATACTGATTTGATCTCATGAATTTTATGGTAATTTGTGCTGCATTATTTCTATAATTTTCAGTTGAGACTACTAAATTTAAATACAGACTGTCTCCCCAGGTAAACTTATTGGTTATCTTGAGTCTTTCCTTTGCTTTTGTAAAAGGGAATTGATTTCAAACTTTTATGAAACATTATAGATAAATAATACAGTTTTCACTGGTTCAGAGAAATAAGATAGTGGCTTTCTTGTAGTGGAATACTGCATCACATTGTATACATATAATTTTACCATTGTTTTTTCCTCTGTAGGAGATGAAGTAGTAAAGAGTTGTTTCTGTAGGCTGTGTTCAACTAATAAGTCATCCTGTGAGCCTTTGTGATGATGCTAACTGTATAAATTATAGGGCTACCTACCTGCCTGAGCCAGGATTTCTGTGGTTCTGAGGAAGATGGGCAGGATCAGCTCTTTGCGTGCTTCAGCTCATGAAAGTGTTTGGGGCTTTGGTTACTGGTGCTTGTGGTGATTTGTAGGGGAATGTGATGTGGAATGTTAGTTTGGAAGAGGGGTTATCTGCTGCACTCAGTACTTCCCAGTTGCTTTTGAGTTGTCAGTTATTTATTAGTTATGAAAGTGGCTGCTGTTCAAAGCTCCTTTCTGATTAGGTGCTTGTGTTGTACTGGTGGTGGTAGACTTGTGTTGAAATCCCTCTGAAAACATGGGCATTATATTATGAATTATTTATTTCTGTATAATGTAAAAGTATGCAAGTAGACTGTGGCTGTCCTTAAAACCTAAAAGCATGTGTCAGTACATCACAGTTAATGTGATCTGTATGGTTGTATATGGTTTTTAATGGAGAGGGGGTAGGGGGGAAGCTTAGGAGTGGCAGTGATCTGTACATGACCCTTCATTTCTTTGTAGCGTGGCGGTGACTCTTATTTCTGGTTTTTGCCTTTGAGGATTGCGTATTGACTACATGCCATGACATAAATTCTCTGTAGAGGATTCCTGGGTAGGCTTGGAAACTGTCTTTGAAAGAAACATTCAAATAACACTTTGCTGCTTCATTTTCCATTAAGCCGAAGTGGGGTGTACTGTGTGACTGAGGTGGTACATCCTGGACTGTTTATTTGAATGTACTGCTCCGGTAGAGTGTATACTGTCTGTGATCACTGATGGAAGTTTTGCTTTACTTAATTCACTTACATGTGTAACAGTTAATTGGAGACATGATACTTCATCAAGACTGGCTTTTAATGCTTTAACTGTGCACCTTCAAAAGTTGGAGGAGAAATCATTCCTTTTCCCCTATGCCTTATATGATGTTATATACCTTATAGACAGACATACAAGCTGGTTACTAAGTAGCAGTGATGTTCTGCACTGGATTTTTCTACTTTCAAACCATTTTACCAATAGTGCTGCTGGACTACTGTGCTCATTTTGTGTGTAGGAACATAAGGGCAAAGAGGTAAGAAATGGTTGGCCTAACAAGCCCGTGGCAGACTGGGATTAAATCCTCTGTGCTCGTAATTCAGTGCTGGATTGACCAGATCTTTCCATTTAATCACGGTAAACAATGATGCTCAGTAGTAATACCTCTAAGGCCTCAGGTACACCTCTGCAGCCTCCTCCTAACAAATATTCAGGTATAATATTGATTCCTGCTGAAAGGGAATGACATTTGAGATTTCCTTTATTTTGTGCACTAAACCCTTTGGTTTTACCAGCATTGCAAGGTTAGAGGTAATATTTTTTTTAAATAGACCAACTTAGGTCAAATTTAATTCTGGATATACATATGTAAATCTAGAATGAGAAAAGTACAGCTATAAATTGATGTTGGGGAACTGATACCAGTTTTGCATGTACTAATGGAAATTAGTTATACTTTTGTGATCCTGCCTTGTGGATTCTACTCCAACGCTTGCCACACTTGAAATGTAGGAGTGAACAGAGTTACTGTCTCTGGAATCTGTGGATGGGATAAGCAAAATATTCCCGTGTAAACTAAGCCACTTGTATTTTGATAAATCATAGTTGGTTTACATTAAGAATAGAGCCACCTGTAATTTTAATCTCCTATCTGCATCGGTATAGGCACTTAGTACTGTGTTTTGGAAAAGCTACTTTTCTTACGTATCCTTATTTTGGAAAAAACAAAGCATGAAAAGTTAAACATTCCAGTTTTTCCTGCTGTACTAGAAATAGTAATCTGTAAGGCTTCATGTTGCTAGCTTAGTTTTCTTTCCAGTGTTGCTTGAACTCCGTTTCTTAAAAATCAGAAATGGTAATATTCTTAAAGCCATGATTTCAGATTATTTTCTTGTGAAATTGCTGAATTTTCTTTTTGGGCTTTTTCTGATATGCCTTATGTAATAAAACATCCATAAATGTTTGTGTGAATAGTAAGGACTTTTGAGTGGAATTAAATTATTAACACCCCCCCTGCCACGTTTCCAGAGTAGTGTGTTTCCCTAAGATGCTGTAGTCTCATTGAGAGCTGTGTTTTGTGTGTTTTGGTGAAAGGTGATGTTTTATTTTTGTTTTGTGATGCTTGTCCGTGCCTCGGCCCAGAATGAGGGCAGTCCCTGACCCTTCAGCAAACATTAGATAATTTATTTTTAATTTTCTACATTAGATTAAACCCAAGGTTTTGGCAGCAGTAGTGCCATTTACTATGCATTTTTCCCCTGAAGTGTGGCAGTGCTGGCTGTTTGCTGTCCTGCTGGAGGGGATACAGTGAACTATACTGTGGAACTGAGCCAATTTTTTTTTTTTTTTTTTTTTGTTGTTGTTGTTAACAGATTTCTTCCTGTTTTTGAATTAAGTCATTTCCCTGATTTGGGTCACAGGTTTGCTGCACGTGGTTGTGCAGGTACTGCCTCACCAAAAGCATGTTACAGCAGCAGCAGCAAATAAGTGATGAGAGGAGCATCTTAAGCTAGTCACGCTGCTGAGCTCGATGGTGAAATTGCTGCCTGAACAGCACAAACCATCGCCTGCACAGCGTGCGTGAGTCCATCTTGTCTGACTGCTGGGAACTGGCAGTCTTGGGGATGCTGCAGTGGCAACAGCATTGTCATGCTGGTTGGTTATATCCCAACAGGGGTCTGTACTGGGATGTAGTGTCCTGCAACGCTGAGGAGCTGTTCCTGTTTGAGACTTAGAACCTTCAGCGTTCAGTCCTGGATTGAGGGCACTTGAGGGCTGAGGCTCTGCATGTAGGATGGAGAGAGCATGGCGATAGGGTCAGCAGCAGGGGACAAGCAGTCCCGACAGGAGAAACACCAGATCAACTACTGCAGGCTGGCAGCCTCTCTCTGCAGATGCTGCAGGGGAACATTTCTTCAAAGTGATACTGCTGAGGGCGTGAGCAAACCTGGAGGGCTTCTGATGGGCACCCCTGTGTGGGTGATGGCTGTGTATTCCTACATCTCTGGCCAAAGTTTGTGCAGCCGGTGATGTGGCAGATGTCCTGCCTGGAAACTGAAAGTCTCAAACCTACAGTCATCAATGGTGTATCACATGAAGGTTTTTGTGCAGCTCTGCTGTGATGATACCTGCCATTTACTCATTTCAAGTCATAATTCTTGCTTGCCATTTCAGCATCTGCTGAAACAAACTTGCTAGTTTCAGGGGTGTTAATACCCAATTTATCCCTTTGAATTTAGGACCATTTTTCTTCTAATCTGAAAGAAAATTCTAATGATTTGGAAAATTGCCTGGTTTCCTTAGGAGGGGGGCTAGTGGGTGGGAATAACAGTGCTCAGATCTGTGCACTGTGCTGGAGTTAATGGATTCACCATTTCCTTTTTTGCTCTACTGTATGTGAGGTTGTGACTAATCTGTAGCAGCGTGGGGCCATAAGATGACTTCCAGAGGGTGATGCATCCTCCAGGCATTCATTTGCTTTCTTTCTCTGCTTTTGGCAGACTGCAGAGAATTGTTTGTTCAGATCTGGTAACCCAGCAACAGAGGAATATAACGGTGGGTTTGAAATATGATCTACAAAACCTTAGCAGAGGGAAGTGACATAAATAAACTTTGCCATTCAAATGAATGCAGAAGCCTCTGTTTTGGAGAATAGCTCAAGTTTTAAGTGTAATAACTGCAGAACTGGGACTTTTCTTATTTTCCCCTTCCTCCAGCTCTTCTTTTCACCTCCTGCTTTCCTTCCCATCTTCTCTTCCCAGCTGTTTTCCTTATTCTGGCTGAAATACATACCAAGCAGTGGAGCCTGCCTCTACATCCCCATGCGTGTCAGGCTTGCCCTGCAGACAGGCATCACTACAGAGTGGGTAGATGGGGACCCACCTGAAGGGTCTGCTAAAAGCTGTGGTCTGTCTTCAAACAGATGGGTTTGCCACCAGAGCTCTGGAGAGGCAGGAACTCACGTAGTGTCTAGAGAGTCCTTTACACAGAAAACTGCATGGCTCTGGGGTCCGTGTGCCTGGACATGGGCCTAACTGGGAATGTTTGGCCCAAAGGGAAGGGATATGGTTTCTCTGCGGTCCTGTGGCCATATTCGGCACTGGGGTTGGGGAGCAGCCATGCCGTATTAGGACCTCCACGGTTCTCGTAGGAAGAGTGGTATGTCTGGTGGTGTACAGCACTCTGCCCAGCCTCTCAATATGCTGCAGTCCTTTGTTCCCTTAAATCTTTTGTTTTCACCCCTTAATTGCTGCCAGCACACAGTCTGGATCTTAGCAAGCTTATGGACTGGTGCTGAGCACTATGCTGTAGGCAACGAGGCAGTATTATGGTAAATAAATTAGGAAGATTCTCCAGGTGTCCTGTCTATCAGTGCTGAACAGAACTGGCCATGTAGTTTAGCTCTGGCTCCAAGGTGGAGAAGTGTGTTGGCCTAATGGGTGAATCAATTTACTGCCCCGTTGTTGCTACAAACTAAAAAGACGTTTGAGCTGCCATCTAATGTGTCAAAACCAAGCAAGTTTCATTACTTCCTATGCATACAGAGTTGGTTACATCTGATTTTAGTCTGTTTCCAAGGTCAGAATCCTTTTTGTTTTCAAATGACCAGTGAATGATGTTTATTTGGAACTTACTGTGGTGCGTGAACAGATGACTTTAAAGTAGAAGGGATTTTCTTGCAGTCCCTGCACACAAGGCTGTGTGTGTTTTGGGGGAGGTATTTGGTTGTCATGCCCAGCGTGGCTGAATATCATGACAAGTCTGTAGCCCAGCCCAGCCCTCTAGCTCTTGTAGAGCTCAGCAGTGGGTGCCCTGCCAGTAGCTGTGAATGAAACTTTTCAACACTACGTTAGGAAGGAAACATATACAGACTGACTGAAAATGTATTCTAATTATTTTGTGGTTTTCTCTGATGTCATTTGGAGGGGGCATTTGGCCTTTGAAATGGGAATCTGTAGGATGAATGTGACTGTCCCCAAGAGGTGATGAGCAGAAAAAAGCAGTGTCACGGAACATGTGCCCCCAGTTTTGGTACATACTAGCAAAAGAAGAAAGAATGTTTTTTCCAAAATATACCTCCCTAAATAAATGTTGATCTAAATAAAATTAGCTGAAATCATTCAGCAGTGGTCCTGATTTAAACTTTTTTTCTGGCACTGTTTAATCCAGTAGCTTTCTGCAACTTGTATCTATGTGAATAAAGGCTCCAGTCTGACTCTCATCTTAGTTCACTGTGTTCAACAGCTGTGCAAGCAGTTCCACTCGACTGCTTTTTAGTGATGCTTTCATAAAGTGTTTTAACCAAGAAGTAGTATAAATAAAATATTCTCAGCTTTAATCTCTCAGCTAATAATTTTTCACATAAATACTTTCTCTAGAAGTGAGGGGCAGGGATTGATCTATTCATTTCCAGCTCAAATTTTCTTCTATTGCTTTAAATTTTGCATAAAACTATGTAACAACCGTATCATCTGTAACAGTGAGGCTTGACCTATAGCAAGAGGTGTCATTTCTCCCTTCATCAAATACCTCTTCTTCCACGTGGTTCTTTTTTTCCTCAAACTTCTGTGGCTTCGGTGTCTGACACTTCTCATTGCAAAAGTCTATTTTACACATTTCGTAATGGTTTTCATTCTGTCACTCAGCAGTACTGGGATATTCCCAGGCGTCTTACAGTTGTGGTAGGCAGAGGGTTTTAAAGAAGAATTTGCATTTCGAATACAGCAACATATTTAGTGTGATGAAACGTATAAGAAAATGCAAACCTTTGTGCACCCTCTGAAATGCTAGTACCCTTAAGAAGGCTTTGTCCTGGCTTTGTCCTCTAGAAAAATAGGCTGATTTTCTTTTCTCCCAATTAATAATGGAACGATAAGCTTTGTGATCTTAAATAAATCCAACTGCTCTAGCTTTTGTCGGCCAGCTTTCTGGTCTTTCATAACAATGTGGATGGTTGTTTTTAAATCCGAATGGGTGGTTGGTTTTTGAAATGAATGAGATCCTGGCATATAAAAATCCGTCTTGCGTGTACGTAACAAGTAAGCCTAATGTGAAAGTGGCATCTTTAGCATACTGTATAGCTACACAAAATCTGCATTTAAATAGTGTAAATGAGTTAACTTCAAGTGTATGAAAACCAGAACATTTTGTTAAGTTGGAAAATCCCCTTGCTATGGCAGGTTTATTAGGCATTGCTTGTATTTGTGGAGGCCTTTTTCTTCTGGGTGGGTAGGAGAAGATAGGTACAGTAGATTACAGTTTTAAGTATTACAGTGGGCTTATTTTTACTCTTGCCTCACAATTTCTTTCCTTGTGTATCTTTAATAAGAATTTTACTTTAAATCCAAACTTCTCTGATTTTTGTGTCATTGGTTTTGGCAAACATTTCTGAATTTTTCTGTCTCCTTGTATTAGGATATAATGGCCTTTTCCTCCTGGCATTTTTGTGATCAAAACCATTTCAGGTGGGCAGGAAGGCACTTACCTGTCCCTTCATGGCAACTGCAAAGGCTGCAGAGAGCTGACAAGGGCAGAACTGTAATTTCCTTTTTCTAATTAGTAAGATCACTCTAACATCTGATTATTCAGTTGTGACAAGATCCTCTGGGACTTCAGTGGGAACAGAGACCAGTCCAGTATGACTTTGTTGCATAGGTGAGTTATGACAGTCTTGCCAGATAAGCTAATTAAAGTGAGTGGGACTTAAGAAAACATTAAGGCCTCTTTTCTGCTATGTGCTGGGCTCGCACGGGATGTGCCAAGATCTGTGCCCGCCCTTGTGCGGCAAATCTGTTCCGGAGAGACAAATGTGAGAAAGCTGCCCCTCTAGTCTCAAACACAGTTTTTCATAGACAAAATTTTGGCTTTGTGCACTGCCTATGTTTTGGCAGTGTTGCCAGTCTTATATGCCAAGATACCAGGAATTGTGCCTTAAGAAAATGATAGGTGTAATGTTTGTGGTTTTTTTTTTTTTTTTTTTAAGCGAGCATAGAAGGAGGAATTGAGAGTTAGGTTAACATGTTTCTTTTGTGCAGCCGCAGAGGCTAGAAACTCTGAACTGCCCTTGCGTTTTCCCCTCCTCTCCCAAAGAGGACCAATTCCATGACTCCAGTAGTTGCATTTTAAATGGCAAAATAATTTAAGACTCTGATCCTCATGAGATGGTTTTGTATTTGCACATCTGAAGTGTTAATTGAGCATCTAACCTTGTACAGATGTTTGTACTCCTAAGCCCCTAATATAAACAAATGCAATGCATACAGTCATCCCCTTAACTGTAGCTGCTCTGTGTTTAATGTGAGTTAAGGCTTGTGCCTTCAAAGGGCCTTTGTTACAGATTTTCTAAAACAGCAAAGTGTAGTCTCTATTGTGTTTTAATTACTTAAAAAATGGGAGATTTAATGGGAATGCAGACAGACCCTGCAACTTAATGTCCAGGACTGCAGTGACCTTTCTTCACCGACAACAGGAAAATCATGTGCTAGCATTTCCTTGGAGCTGTGCCTCAGTGTTTGGTTGGAAAGCAGGCACGCTGCAGCGTGGAAGTTCAGCAAGACACTCATAAGTACTTGGATTTTGATTTGCAGTTGCAGCACTGGATTTTTGTCTTGTTTTTCTCCCTCCTTTATTTTAAGTGGGTTGGGAATGTTTTATGGGCAGGAAATGGGAATGGCTGTTCTGTGAGCACAGCTCTTTTAAGTAAACTAGTGGAAGAGTGTTGAACTCTCTCCTTTCAGAAACAGCCAAAAAGCTCATGGAATTGGAATAGCTCATTTGCTTTTTGAAACAGCAAACTTAGCTTTTAAACTGTCCTCTTGCATCCTTAGTTTACAGCATCACAAGTTTCCTTGCTGTGTCAAGGAGGCTGTTAAAGATGTTTCCCTCATTAAATTAATAAGAAAGTAAATGGGAGGAAGAGGATTTTAGATTTTATGCTTTACTACTGGAGTTTAATCTTAAATTAACATTAATTCCTTCTTTAGTTCTGTTTAGGGTTTCTAATTCTTGTTGACCCTGTTGAGAAAGGGTCATGAA
Organism: Falco biarmicus; assembly: GCF_023638135.1. NCBI lineage: Eukaryota > Metazoa > Chordata > Aves > Falconiformes > Falconidae > Falco > Falco biarmicus. The sequence goes on from NC_079291.1 coordinate 107,328,794, forward strand.
ATTTCATGAAAATCATGAAATTCAAAAATGTGTTTTCAAGTAAAACTTAATGTACTTAAGCAATTCTTGATAGAACTCCCTTAAATACAGTTCATGAAATAGCGCTTTCTCTTACATTTACGCTACGGTACAGGGAATGAAATACTGAATGGATGGACTTGGCTAATGTAATATGACCTTGGTGAATTGCATTGAGAAATCTCTTTGGACGCCTCAGACCTTATTGTAAACACAGATTTCCCCCATGACACACAACTAACACAATGTAGATTTCTGTATCCCATTGGAAGTTAATAAAGCATGGATGTGTGTTGAGTATCTTGCAAGAAGAGGCAGTTACTTGGATTTTTATTCCTTACTTTCTGGGTGTACCTATGCACATCTGCAAATTCTAGCATTATGAGAAGACTGAAAAAGCTCAAGTCTTTCTTTTTTGCATACAATAGCTAAACACAAGAAGAGAAGGCCTTCAAGCTACTGTTCTTTTTAAGAATGTATTTTGAAAGATGTTTGTGACTGCTCACTTGTTTACATATATATAATGAAAGGATGTGTAAATCATTCTCTTGCGCAGATCTTGGCAGCTATCAGTTGAGTGGGGGGAAGTGGTAAGGAGAGCAAAAAAGAGATACAAGCTAGGGACTGAGCTTGTAACTTTAAATCCTTGTTTATGCTAAGCATTGTCAAAACATTCCTTATGACTGCCCAAGCACTGTGTTCAACTGAAACCTCCTTCCTGGAGCTTTGGTGGTGGAGGATGTTGCAGCCTTGTCTGACACCTTTCACTTTGTCACAAAATGTCCACATTTTTTTCCTTCCCCACCTCCCCCTTTAAAAGTTTTGAAAAGGATTTTGTGTCTGCTTTCCAGATAAACTTTCCTGGAGAGTTTCAGTGGGTCTGTGAAAGGATTTTTGAAGGCATCTTCCCCAAAAGTGAGTTGGGTAGTTGTAGAGCTGCCTCTCTTGTTTTCTGGCTTGTAGTCATTCCATTCTTGCCACTGCATGAAGGTTGGAACTTTTTGTTCGGATCCCTTCTGATTACAGTTGCTTTATTCAGTCTCCTAATATGTATCTTTTTGGTAATTCGGTTTGGTCTTGAAATTTCTTTGTGTTCAGAAGATAAGAGGTAATACATGGAGAAGACAAGAAATATTTTTTGTACTTTTTTTTTTCCCTTCAAAGGGCGCTGTTCCTTGTGCCTGTCCGCCTGTCCCTATATGTATTTTGCGCTCAAGAGCCACAGTCTTCATAGACTTGAAAAGGAATCTCTGAGGCTGGAGGTGATCTAAGCTGGACAGGTTGGACAGCTGGGTAGGTGGCAGGCAGGTCTGTCTGAGCTCCCCACTCCCCACAGGAATGAGGAGAAACTGCAGTGGCTTGATTCAGCAGACATCAGCCAACTCCAGCTTCCTTCCTGGCTTTGGTCCTGTGTTCCTCTCTAAGCCCACAGGGCTTTGGTTTTGTTTTGTTACTATTGCTGATTGTGAAATTGCTGCAGTTGGAGAGCAGAGTATTTTGCATAACCTTTATAAAGTTCTTCCTTTTTCTGTTCATGAAGAATTTTTACCAAAAGGTCTTCAAAAGTGAAGGCTTAGAGTAGCATAAAAAACATCAGGCGTTTTATTTGAAATTTAACTTTGCTAATCTCTTACAAGCCTGTCATCTTTCTTAAAATGTTAGCAGTTACCATGTGTAATTTGCTTTTGGTTGTGCATGTATGCCATTTTCTTTTCTTGCATGGGTGTATTTATGTATTAAACATTACGTGATAATTCATGTATTCACTATATTAATATTATAGCAATGCCAGGTGTACAAGTATATGCACAGTTGGCTTAAAAATAAAATTATAAGCTTTGGCCCCAGGCTACTTTATCTAAAGCATAGTCAGCAGGAATGAGGGTGTTCTGCCCTGGGACAAGTATGTCCAGTGACCATCTATAAATACTAGAAAATTTCAACTGAAAGTTTATTTTTGCAGGACAAGTAAGTTTGTCAGTGGTGGAGAGCTGATGGTGATTTCACGGCAGATTTGCGTATTAATAGCTTGGTGCTCGAGTCTTTTCTTGATCAGCTGGTAAGTGGGGTGAGCATGCTGGGTGCTATGACGAGCAGTGCAAGAGGGGGTATTCCACTGGGAAGCTGCCACAGCTAACTTAGCAATGTGAGACTACTTTCTGTGTGAGAACAAGTGAAGTTTGCTTCACAGTGGTTTCGGGCCAGGATAGATGGAAAGGGCTCAGGACGTGCTGGTTAAGAGCATCCACTGGTAGCACTGTGTGTGCATTAGGTTCCTCTGGTGTTTGGGTGCAGTTTGAGGGAATGTAACTGCCCGTTCTCACCTGCCGCTTGTCAGTGGCTTCATTGCAGCCACATTTGACTTGGACACAATTAGGCAAAATACAAGGCAGCTATTTCTGTAAGTTTCTTCTTTTAGGAGTAGTAAGTCCTTTTTTTTTTTACATGAGGGCAGCCTATGTTTTGTACAGAGTCCAATTCAAAAGCTATTTAAAGGTGGGCTGAAGCCAAAATACCCAATCTAATCCCTGGGAAATGAGACCCCTTGCACTTAATTGGCTAAATTAGAGCACTGTTTGGGGAGCAGGGGTGTTTTAAAACATCTGCCCCCCACCATCACCAGTTACAATGCAGTTTTGTTCTAAGATCCTTCGGTAATCATAGAAATATTTTAAGAGCACATTTGAGTCACTTGGAACAAATCTAGCTGTGGAGTTGTTCAGCTCTAGCCTCTAGTGTATTTGTGTTCCTGCAGAGAAGTCCATAAAAACTAAAGACTGAACCGTAGTACGTACATAAGTAACCACAAACAGTGTGTGCCATGCTTAACTTATTTTCTCATTTTCTGTTCTTTCCCTGTAATCTTTAGAGGCATTCAAAACCCTACTGGGCAATATCCTGAGTAACCTGCTGTAGGCTGGCTCTACTTTAAGCAGGGAAGTTGGACTAGATGATCTCCAGAGATCTTTTCCAGCCTCAACTATTCTGCGGTTCAGTTATTCTGCTGCTTATATATGTATGGTTTTTACATACTGTGCTTTGTAATATGCCCCTAGTTTGGCATACACTTACAACAGTTAAAAAGTTTGAACTAATTTTTGTGATCCACTCCCCCCCCCCCCCCCCCCCCCGCCCCACTCCCAGCTATATTTAGGCAGTGAATTCTTGCTGAAGGATTGAGTAGCTGAATCTAGATTTTAGCAAGTGGAGCATGTGAGTTATGTTAGTTGTTTGACTGGGTTTCAGGAGGACTGAAGGAATGCCGATTGCTGTGACACTTGCAGCGTTACCTCTTAGGAAAGGAATGCAGAGATGGGTTGTCTTTTCTCAGTGTCAAGCGTTTCACAAGCTTTATAGTTCTGCTGCTGCATTTAGGTTTTTGTGGTGATCCTACTAATCATGCTCACGTTCAGGAATTTTGAAGCCCTCCTTCACCTCTGCATATATTTGGCATGATTCTACGCTCTATCCTTGCAAACTGCTGTTTAACTTCTAGAGTGATGTGCATGGATTGTGGTCACCTTTAACTTCTGTGGTTTTTGGGGATGGGAAAAATCCTGTATTCCAGGATTAATTTTGACTCAAATGAGCCATTGACAATATGTTCCTGTCCTCCTGGGTCCCCAGTGGAGGTAGGCACATGGGGAACTGGAGGGAAACTGTACCTAGGATTGTCCGTGGCCAGTAGAGTCAGGCTTGAAGCATGGATGCTTGTGACTCCTCTCTTCTGAATTTTGGGAGGTTGTTAGGAAGGTGAGAGCCTCTGAGGGCTGGGATGTGGGCTTTGTGTGAGGGCTGCTGTGAAACAGGTAGAAACCAAACAACGGGAGTACAGTGAGAAATGTGGTGACAGAGAGCTGCTAATATTTGTAGGTACATCTGCACAGAACAAAAACTGTGGATTTACATTAGCTACTCCACTGGTTTGTAGCTGGTTGCTCTAATCTAACCAGTGTGGCCAAGTGCTCTAAATTATAAGTGAGTTATTGGGACTGAAGCAAATGGACCTTTTTAACATGACACAAAGCCTGTTAACATCAAAATTGGTCTGATGTTCCCTCTGACCTCCCCATTGTTAGGGTTTGTGGGGAGCATAGTATGGCATTCATTCCTTTCATGCTCCTCAGTGTGTCGGACTGCAGCTGGGGAACGTCTCTTGGAATTTAGCTCATCCGGGGAGGCATTTTCGGCTGGCAAAGCCCCTGTGAGGCATCTGTTAACTTTTAAGGTTCTTGGTTCTGGGAATTGTGGGAACCAGCCTCAAAGAGCGTTTATGCATTTATCGACCCTGTGGTCTACTGTGCCTGCTCTTGATCAGCGTGGTTGTGTATGCTCTTATTTTCACAACAGGCCTGTCCTGTACTTACAATAGGCCTGAAATAGCATTAAGGTTGACACTGTATTTCTATGTGTACTTGACAAGGAATGTATTTTCTCAGCTTATTATCGTTCTTCTCTGTGGCAAGGTCATCTCCATAGAAAGTGATTAATTTGATGAAAGTATTTCTTTTGCCTTGGGGTCCTCTATTTGCTGCCTGGTACCATGCTGTGTTAGTCATGTGTTGGCTTTGTCTTACAGCACATAATATTAGGCTTTGTATGAAGAATGTGGCCTTAATCTTCAGTGAGTACTGCTGTACAAGGGAACAGAGCCTCCACAAGATGTGGAGTTTATGCATATCTGAGTTTTGTTCCATTGCTTCTTGATTCAATGAGTCTCTAAAGCTAGGTTTTACTTATAAAAGATTGCTAGAACTATTCCTGATTGGTGCCTGTGTGCACGTGAATGCTCTCCAGTGCACAGGCTTGGATGGTTTGACTTTTCCTCTTGTGTTTTAAGATCAGACTTAATGCTGTGTTTGGAGCTGGTGTTGCAGCAGAGCATGGTTTACAGTGTTTTTCCATTGGACTTACAGATCTAGTGTCTTGAAATTCCAGGATTGTAGATAATGTGTATATTTCTATTTCTCTTTTCAGTTACGTTTGGGGAATTTGAGTAACGTGGGGGACAGGTAGAATTCCTTTTCCTCCATTTCTTTAGTTTTTCTTCAATGTTGAGGCTTTCATGTGCCTAAAAGCACTGTCTATAATGGAACAAGTCAGCTTATGCAAATTCTAGCTTTAAATGTGAAACGAGCTCTTGGAGAGACAGAATTCTTCATTGTAGTCTTAAAAAAATAAAACTGATCTGCTTCAATATGTCACTGAGTACAAGATGGGGCTCTCTGCTTCTCCCAGTTCTGTGTGGGGATCATGGTTTGGTTTTGAAGTAATAATGATTTAGACATTAGTCCTGTATAGATGTACCCAGTGTTTCGTTTGAGAACGAGCAGTAAGGGCAGCAGTGGCAGTGAATGCAAAAAAAGTGTAATAATATGCAAGAAAATGGTGGGGTGGGTAGCATGCTATTAAGCACACCCTTAAGAAGAGCCATGTGTTTGATTCTGAAAGGCTGAAGAACGTCGGTTTACTTCAGTCCTGACTTTGCTCTTTACTGCAGTCCCTTGCTTACTCTCCTAAATCTGGGAAAATGTACTTTTCATCAATTACCCATTTGTGACCAGAGTAGGACAAACATGGTTGGAGATGTGCTACAGCAACTCATGAAGCTGAACGCAGAGATGTAGCTTAATACACTGAGATGTTTACGGTGCCATGGAGTGCATCTGCTGTGTGGCTGCATTAAATACATATTGCATATTTGGGGTCTGGTTTCCTTCCAGGCCCACTGTCTACATGTAATGCATGTCTCTTAGCACGCTACATCTTAAATGCAGTTAGATACTTCCAGTGATCTGTTGGCAGTAACTTCAGCATCCATACAATTGCATCAGAGGATGCGGAATTGCTTCACATTTGGTCCTGGGGAGAGAGGCAGAGCGATTAACTTTTATCAGCATGCCAACAGCGTGATACTTTGCAGTGGTTTATTCAGTCAGATAATATTTTACAAGTACTCTGAATATATAACTGCAAAAATGTATCCCTCATTGAAAAACAAAACCAAGCTAATCCCACTACTGTTCATTCCTCTAAAGTATTTTCCAAGGCATTTTTGAGTGCGGTGCTGGGCTTACTTGGTGTTGAAGGGAATGTAAATGTTTGGGGAAGAATATCCTGGGCAAATGACGCAATTATTCAAGTTCTCAACCCACAGTACTTCAGACTAGTATGTGCTTACTTGCTGAAACTGAAGTTTGGTCATCCTTTTTCTCTTCTGTAGCTTCTGCCACAGCTGAAGGAAAGTCAGAGTAGTCTGCCTGCTTGTATGAAAACTAGACAAGAAGTCTTGTTCTTACACGCCAATACAACAGCACTGTTCCTTGTCCTGGCTAGGATGATTTCTCTATTCTATGTAATGACTTAGACTGAAATAATGTCTTGAATTGACTTGTGTTTCTGACAGCTGCTGTTTGGCTAGATTTGCTTAATGTGTGATATTTTTTTAGGGACTCTTCTGCAGCTCTGTTGGAGGCCTGGTTTTTGATCTTTACCTTGGGGGCCAGCGTGGAAGGCAAAAGTTAGTGTTAGGCTAGGAAGTTGGAAGCAGTTACTGCACAAAGGAGAGGAGGAGGCTTGGCTGCAAGGGCAGAGCAGTCAGTCATCTACAGGGTTTTGTCTCTTCTTCCCACTCCTACTTGTTTCCTTCCTGCCCTTGGTTTTGTTCCTCTTCCTTGGTTTCCTCGTGAACTGCACTATAGTTTCTGCTGTGCAGGTTCCCTTGATCTCCCTGCTGCTGTTACCCTGTGCCACTGTTTTGACTGTCTTACCCTTTCCTGTGGATGCATGCTCTTTGCCTCCTCTTTATAAGATCTACTTTCTCCCTTGACACTAGTAGTTCTCTGGCTCCTCGTCTCATCAGGCCTTTCTGGACGCTTCTCATTTCCAAGCTCCCAGCTTCCCGGCTGAAGAGCCTCTTTCTCCTCTCCCCGGTTGGTATGTTCCCGTGGCTCAGCCAGCTGGGCTAGTGGCATTATCTTTCAGGCCTGAGGCCATCAGAAATGCCAGGCGCTGCCAAGGATGGGTAAGAAGTGGAGGGGGGAGAGGATAACCTTGGCTTAAAGCCTTGTCTGTGCATAGAAATTACCACTTTGCATTGACCTTTTAAAAAGAAAGCTGGGTTGAGTTTAAGTGTGCAGTAGGCTCTGGGTTGTCCTATGCCAGCATAAGCTGGGATTATTCCGGTTTATTGTTTGAGCACAGGTGTAAGGCAGGTGCTACTGCTGCAGCAAAATCAGTTTGAACAGGAATTAAATTTCCCTGGACCCCATCTGGAAGAGCATTAGAATTGATCCAAATTGGATGACGTTTGTACTGGGCTCCTGAGTGGCTATGAGCTACTGGAGACTGGTTGGGATCTGGCAACTACACCTGAGGCATGTCGCGCATCTGCTCTGGCAGGGCTCTCGCTGCCCCAAAATGCAGCCAGTGCCTCTTGCCCTGTCACCAGGGAATGGCGGAGTGGTGTGGCAGGGGGTGCCTCTGCTGACCGGGCCAGGCTGATGCCAGTGGAAGAAATGGACATCTCCCCTCACACCCGATCTCTGCCAGAACCATCTGGGACCCCGAGCCGAGCCACTGCCCGTCCTGTTGCATTTCCCTCTGAGCCCTTCGCAGTGCTGCGGCTCCTCTGGGCCATGTGTTGTGGCAGCTCCTCTGCCCCTCAGCACAGGCTCCTCCTGGGCCGCATGCGGCTGAAGGAGGGCAGGTGCCTCTGCAGCTGCCATGCCACCGGCTGCTCCCGCTGCTCCTGCCCAGCCCCGGGGGTCCTTCTGGCCTGGGTGGCTGTCCTGGCCAGGCTGGTGGGCACAGCCCGGCGCGCTCTGCAGCTGGCCATGGAGCTGTCACTGGCCGGTTGGAAGCTTTGCAGGATAAAGGCTATTCATTGCTGCCAGTGTCTGCCAACTCCTATTGCAATTAAAGGGTAATCTTTTCTAAATGGTGCTAAATTAAGGCTAAATCCCTCCCTCATGCCACGTAAGAGGATGAATCCCTGGTTTTCTAAAAACAGCTTATTGTTTGGGCCACTGCCCAACGGACCTGTACAACAATGGTCTGGATAATTTGTCTGTTGAGAGGACTCAAACTTTTTGATCTGTCTGTCTGTGTAGATCCTACTCAGAAATCCCCTATGGGGGAATATGGAGAAGTCGAGGAGTTATTTACCACTTCCTTGGGTTGCGTTTGGTTTGAAACTTGGGAGAAGTTTCTGCTCGCTGAAGACCTTGTCCTGGCTGTGGTGACCGTGGGGAGCTGACTCTCCCAGTGACTGTGCGCTGGGGTCGTGCTGGAAGCCATCAGCTCATCAGCCACTGGCTGTGCACGACGTGTTACACTGAAGAAAACAGTCCTGGCAGCATGGCTTGGTTTGTTTGAATCAAGGCAACTGTGTGCATAAAAGCGTGGCTTAAATTAGTGTTCTGTAATGCAAGGCTACTGCTGCACAAAAATTGGTGAGGAGGGGGGTTAACTTTTGACCTCTCTTTTGGGATTGCTGATCTGGATTAATAAACATGATAGGCAACAGATTTCACTCTTGGGAAAAGGAGGGGAATGATGACTTCTGATCCCTTGTTAACACTAGGCTTTTATGACTTTTTTTTTTTTTTTATGTCTGTAGGGCAAGCTGCAATCAAAACGTTATTTGCTTAAAAACATGTGGATTTGTTTCTAAAAAGGAAATGCAACTGAATAGTAAGAAAGGAGGGGGCAAAAACGGGGACACAAATTGGTGCCCAACTCATCAGTGAATGTGCCATTGTAAAATGTATCCAGAAACTTGCATTTATTCCATGTTTTAACACATACTCTTTGAGGGGGATCACTCGGGAATTCCGGTGTGATGATTGTAGCGATAGAATCTGAAATCCTGTAGCATTAGAAGTATTATTATATAAATTCCTCTATTGTTATGTGGTTTGGTTTTTTTTCTTCTTCCTGTTCACTTATGACCAGGTATATAAAAATCTGTAATATTCCTACAAAGATCAGACCCGGTTTTTGGCTTTCTTAATATGTATACAGGCTCCAGGACTGGATGATACCCGAAACAGTCTGGTCTCGCCAAGGTGTAAGAGCTGGTGGTTCTTGCTAGGGTGCTGGCAGACGGGTTCAAATGCATAACCCCCTCAAGCAGGTGACCTTGTGCAGCTGAACCTTTATGGATGTGTTTGGATTAGATTTAACAGCAATGAAGCCTGCATTGTGTTCCTACTAAATGTGAGTTCAGAACTTGGGTCAAGATGTGTTTACTTGTTGAAAGGTGGGTTTTCAATTAGCAGCTACCGTCTGCAGCAAGTATTTAGAAAGCAGGCTGCTGCACCCACGTGAAGGGCCTCTGGCTGGAGACAGGACAGAAATCTTTAACAGACATCCCCTGTCTTGCAAAACAAAAACACAAGCAAAACTGAAGAGCTGGTGGAACAGCTGTGCTGATGAGAAGCGGCCTTTGAATTAGTTCTTGCAGCATTTAAAAAGTGAAGTTCCCTCACATGTCCAAAATCATAACCGAAGATTCCTCTGTGCATTTTTTTTCAAAGTTGATAATGACATTTGTTTCTTTTCAGTGGCTATGGAAGTCGGTGAGAGCACTGCTGAGGAATGTAAACATTCCTCCCTGCTTCCTGCTCCTCTGCTTTGCTGCAGTCCCCTGCCCTGCCGAAGTCAGGGGTGTGATGAACTTGTGAGCACAATAAAATAAAATTAGATCCATTCAGAGGAAGAAAAAAATCCTTCCTTTTTATTTCTAAACAATACCTTGCCATCATTTCATCAGTAATGCTTAAAAAGAGATAGCCTGAACTTAACCCTTTGTGGTCAGGATTTTACATTTACCATCATGGCTGAATTTACTGTCTGCCATGCAAACTGGAGTTCTGCACACCTTTACACAGTGGATGTACAATCATACTGGATCTGTGTAAGTAGCACTTCATACCTAACTTTATAGTGGGAAACAATTACCCACGGAGCAAGGCAGCAAAAATGAGATTCTCATCTCCTGAAATGATGAAACACATGTAATTATTTTTAAACTTGTCTGGAGGAGGGAGAAAAACAGTTCACTAGATGTACGTATGAAGTCTCATTCTTAGTTGGAAACTAATTCTTTAGTGCAATACTAGATATATTTATGTTTTGACTTAGCTATAAACAGGTGTATTCCACTAGCTATTTTAGGAGCTCTAAGTGTGATCTGCTTTCAAAGACTCCAAAATTCACAGACTTAATTTACTGCCTTTTATTTCTGAACGTCTGGAGCTTTGGAAGAAAGTAATGACATACGTTATTCAGGTTTCTTGTCTTTGATAATCTTGAACAGATTGCTGAAGCTTGATCCACTACTTCCCTTTGTAATGTTTTTTGCGATTTCTCATTGTGTATAAATCTCTCATGCTGTTTGAACATCTTTATTGCTTTTCATTGGATCTTCCGAGGCACTAATGTCATTTCAGGTTTCAGACATTGGCTTTGAACTCTCAAGACGGAGGTTTTCAAGACACTTCTAGAACTTGTAATGATGTAAATTTTGTTGATTCCTAATGGTAGTTAAACTGCTCTTTCTGTTTATTAAATGTCTGCTGAACAATTCTCTGAAGCGTTTAGTAATTCCATATTTTCTGTGTTGAGTCATGGAAGTCTTGATGCATCTGTTAGCAATGAAGATTTTTTTTTTTTAATGATTTCCTTTTCTGTTGAGGTGCTTTACAGTTCAGCCAATAATTTAAAAATCTACATACATTTTCTTTTCTTCATAGTCTTTTAATTAAAAAAAAAAAAAAAGCTTGGCATTACCAGAAATAATCAGGCTCTTGTCCTGTTATCATTCAGGCATGTATTTTAAAGAATTCTGGTCTCTCTTCAGTAGCCTCTGATTGTGTATAACTAATTTGCAGCCTGAAGACAGCTTTTTCTTGACTCTTTCCTGTCGCTTGCTTGCTGCTGCCTTGCTGGCAATGACAAACTACTGACTGTTGTGAGGATTTTTTTGTTTTCTCTTTCTTTCTTTCTTCCATTCTTCCTTTTTTTTCCTACGCCTGAGGACTGATTTTGTGTTTTGGTGTGGTTTTTTAAATGAAAATTCCTCTGAAATCTTTTTTGAAGTCAGGAATAGACCATGTTCACAGGCCAACTTTGGATTTCTCAGATTACTTGCAATTTGGAGAATTCAGAGTTTATCCTGATTTCAGACCCTGGGCCTTGGTGTGATAAGGTAGCTAGAAAAGGAGTCTCCTGCTGCACTTGCAAATGATGAGACTCATTTGCTTCGTCCCCTCTGGGCAAGTCTTAAATCTGTCCTGGTAGAACTGAGAAGCTGCTGTATGAAAAAATGTCTGTGTTTTAAACTGCTCTTTTTGGAGATCTTCAAACATAACAGGCTCTCAATTTTGTTAGAGCTGTAGCTGCTGTCAGAAGCATAGACCACACCTCACTTGTTATAGAAGTAGTTTACCATTCAGTTCTCTTCCCGTTCTTCCACAATCTGCTTGAACCGGACTCTAATTCTGGGCACCCACAAACGTAGATGTGGACATATAAATCCTTGCCTGTGTCTGTCCTTAAATCACATTCTCCTAGTTATCCACTTAGTAGTGGCAATGGAAGTGGCACTGTTTTGCTAGGAGTGGAAACTGCAATGTCCTCATTGCCAATCCCATGGCATGTTTGCCATAGGAGCCCGTAGGATGAAAGGTGTGCACTCTCTTACTATACAAAACAGATGTGTTACGCTATACAAAAAAGATGTGGACAGGCTGGAGAGGGTCCGGAGAAGGGCCGCAAAGATGATCAGAGGACTGGGAAGCCTGCCACATGAGGAAAGGCTGAGAACTGTGTTTATTCAGCCTTGAGAAGAGAAGGCTTAGGAGAGACCTTATCACCATGTTCCAGTATTTAAAAGGTAGCTACAAAGAACATGGAGACTCTGTTTTTAGGAGGAATCACATGGAAAAGACAAGAAGTAATGGGTGCAAGTGACTAGTTACTCCTGGGGATATTCCAATTGGATGCAAGAGGAAAATTTTTCACAATGAGAACAATCAGCCGTTAGAAAAATCTTCCCAGGGAAGTGGTGGATTTTCCAACATTGGACACATTAAGATTTAGCTGGACAGGGTGCTGGGCAGTCTTGTCTAGACTGCTTTTGCCAAGAAAGGTTGGACCAGATGATCCTTGAGGTGCCTTCCAACCTGGTATTCTACGATTACATATATGATCTGGCGTTTACTTGTGTGAGGGCAAAGCTGCAGTGTGTCTGGTGTGATCAGTGGGGTCACATCCACGTAAACAAACTGTGCTGAGTAAACTCTGAGAATCAGACTTTCAATGTGTGGATCATGCTGACTGGTCTGTCTCTTTTTTTCAAAATAATTAAAAGAAATTTGGAAAGCCATTGGGAAGATGTGTTTTTTTCCACTGACATCATTTAGTGTAAGGGGGAAGTATCTAAATTAACTAATTTTGCCATGCAACTCATGTAGACATTGTAACACTTATTTGGTGAAATTGGCCAATTTTGAGGAATGGGGTCTGTTTTTTCTCATCAGTTTTAATTACGGTGTTCAGTGCAGTTCAAGCAAAGGCCATTATTTCCAGCTGAAGTGGCAGAAGTCGCTTCTGTTATTTGCTGATTGTATTTACGGGACTGAACTTCAGGAAGACATGTCCTTCTTTGTAAATACGGGGAATAGAAGCTCTGAAAAACAGCTACCAAGAGTAATCACAGCTCTAGTGATCTTTGTGCTGGCATGCACTGTTTAATTCCTCTTGAAATCAAGACTGTGCAGTCTCTGTCATGGAATTTCTATGAGTGCGTTGATTTTAATTTACCTTCTCCTTTTTTCCTTGTTTCCATGCCAACTTGTCTGTCTCCTTTTTTTCTTGCTCATTTAACAGGGGCTTAAGACTTTCAGGATTGATGTTGAAGGGCTTTGTACTTTTGATGATCGCCAGCTGATCGCTGTTACACAAGATTATTCCTGGTGTAACTGTATTTCATAAATAGAAATCCAATACCGACTAATAAATGCTTTACTATACTGTGCATCCTGTACCTGTCTGCATGTTTTGTTGTGTGTTTTGCATTCTAGCTTGTAGCTTCCTTGGCTGTTCACAGCTCTTCTTACTCTGACCTGTTTGTGTTTCCAACAACCTTTTACCTTGCAGTTCAGGCAGAGTGCATAAAATAATATCAGCTTTAATGTCTTTGGATCAATGAATGCCATTCCGTTGTATTGTCAGGGAGGAGCACCTACAGCAGTAGGAAGACTGGTCGCCTTTGGGCTGTATTTGGCTGCTGATCTCACTGGTCAGCCTGGACTCCTGTCACAGGCATCCTGCGTGCAGAGCACAAGCTGGACATTTGTCTGTAGTGGGTGACTTCATGTTGCTTCAGCTTTGCTTCTGCGGCAGCTCTGGGCTAGTGAAGATTCCCTTGTATTAACAATGGCAGTTTTTTGTGTGTGTTAGGCTAAAACCTTGTGAGGACAGCTCTACTTTTAAGGGTAATAAATTGAAAATTCGTTGGACTCTGTATTAAATTTAGATCTGATTGAAGAAACATGAATTGGCCAGAGGAGCTGCAAGATTCTGTAAAGCGACATGGTTTCGGTTGTTTGGAGACTCCTAATTTAAAGAATGCTCAGTGTTTTAAACACAAAGGCCATACATAGCTGGAAGAGTGGCAGGCACTAAAGGATCGATGCTTTTAATGGAGATCTTTAATTTATAGCAGCAGGATCTCTGCATTCACAGCCTAGAAGTGGTAATTTTTTGTAATTCTGAACAGCACATGAGGCTTATGAAAATCATTAAGATCTGAAGAATGAAGACTTTTTATCTTTGACCTTGGAAAGAACTAGCATCTATGTTGAGTGAGGCTTCCTGGGTGTGTTTAAGTTTTACTAAAACCAGCAATGGTACAAAAAAGTTGCAAATACACCATCCTGGTAGTGGGTCTTTTTGTCAATCCTAGAAAGGTTTCAAATGTACTGCGTGCTTTTTTCTTTCTGTGATACAAACAGTATCTAGCTGCGTAGCATGTATGAAGACTTGGTTATCTCTTCTGATACAGTTTTTTTTCCATACTTGTTTTTATCAGTCTAAATCTGTACTATTTTCCACATACATAAAGCAGACCTTAAGCCCTTGGTATAAAATTTAGGGCAGGTAATAGGAACAGGAAAGACTTTGTTCTAAAGCTGCAATTTTTTGAGCCCAGAGTTATGGCTGGAATTGCCAAGAATGTTATTTGTCAATAGTTAATGACAGAGGTCCTTAAATTGCTCCTGTGAGCTTTGGAGTTACTCAGTAGGCAGAGGAAAAATGCCTTTCTCTCATACCATGACACTAGTTAATGCGTGGCTCTGACATATGTTAGGAATTCTCAAAGAATGAAGGCAGACTATCCATGCTTTAAAGGAAGACCTCAGGTTTAGTGTGGGAATGTCAAGGTGGTTAATGTTGTGAATGCCTTTTGTTCTATGTGGAATTTTGTGGCTCCTTTTGATGCCTTACGTGTCAAGCCTTGATGTCAGGGAAATAAAAGAATGGGCTTGTGTTAATGCAGATTTCATCAATGTGTTACAGTGTCTTGGTGCTCCTAAACAATTACTTAAAATTCTAGAGAACTGCAGTTGTTTGTCATAACTGAATAACCTAATGTTAATGAGCAAAGCCCAGTGCTGGAAGGTTGGATTGCTTGTAGTTGCCTGTGTGATAACAGGAATTAAGCCACCTCTTGTTACTTGGTGCCAAATGTGGACGTCTTTATTATTCAAGTGGAGCGTGTAATAAAGTCGAGATCTGCACACAAGGTAGGTGGCTTGGCTACCTGATTATCATTCCTCAGGTAGCTGGAAAATGGGTATCTGGAAATACAGTGATCGTGTAGCTACAGAAGGGAGGAAAATGAATGTGAAACTGATATAATGATTTTTTAATTACTATTTATAGTATAGAGTATTTACTTTCTAGCTATTCCAGGGAATGGCCCAGGGGCATAAAAAGCAAGCAGGAATCTTTCTGATGATAGTAATTGCCAGCATTCTCTAGTTATTAAAACAATATGGGACTTGAAAGAACCTACATAAGAGGTGCCAGAGCAGCCCATAGTACTGAGAAGTGTGGGCTTTGGAGGCTGTGGGTTTGCTCCTAAGGTGGGAGACAAAAATGAACTTAAATCATAAGAAGTATGAGAAATATTTGAATGTTTGGAGAGAAAGAGGCACTTGCTTTGCTTCTGATATAGTGTCATGAGAATGTGGTGATTCAGGACCCCTCGGATAGCTGCAGAGCAGCAACACATCCCAGGATAACTGGGCCTGGGCACAGTCTCTTTGGATTCCGTGGATGCTATTTGGAGTGGGCTTGACTGAAGGGGTGGGATCCGGAATGGCTTCAGCATGTCCGTGATTGTATGCAGCTCTGCGCTTTAGCTATCCAGTTTAGCAAAACCTCTTGCTCATTCTGTCTGCCTGTGAGGGCAGCGTATGTTACTTCTTCCTTTTGACAGGCCTTCAGCTCAGAAACAAGCAGTGAGTGACTGCTGTAACCCGGACGGGGCTACATAAAAATAGCTACCAGCGTGTTTGGGATATCATGTGATGGGGCTGCTTCCTCCTTGCCTGCGCGGCTCACTGGTGGGACCCACGGCGGGCGATGTGGCTGTGACGGAAGCCTTTGCTTCCTGTTTGCTGGTGTGTAAGTAATGCACCAGTGCTTCATTTTCTCCTGCATTTGTAGTTCTCTCTTCCTTAATCCTTCCCTTTCCCCCAGAAGGTGTCTCGTGGAGTCATGTAGATTGAAATGTATTTGTCTTCCCTTTTTTTAATGATGGCAAAAGACGATCCTTGAATCTTTTCCGACAGTGGTATCACTAGTGGCTAGACACCTGAGCACAGTGGCAACTACCCCAACAGCACTCCCTTTAGCTGTATCAAGTATTGTTTCAGATTAAACAGTGCACACCAGTGACTTCACCACGTGTGCTGTCGTGGTTGGCAGTTGCTCTGTACTGCCTGATGTAGAAATTGTGTTACAAGGAGAAGGCTGGTTTTTTTTTTCACTTTCCCTTCTTGCTTTTTAACTCAAACGTTAAAATAAAGGCCCAAATGTGCCCATGTCTTATGTTTATTGTTTTAAGCAATACACAACCATAATGGGCAATGGTAAGTGGACGTGCTGGAGTTCAGTGTAAAGTCTGGATGTAGGCTGCAAGCAGAAAATGAAATGGAATCAAGAGACTCATCTGGAGTTGGTTATAAATACTGTGCTAGCTGGACACAAAAGACCATGCAGTTGTAGTTGGATTAAATTATCTGGGCCTTTGCTTCAGTTCTAAGTGGAAAATAAATATGCTATTCACATGTAAGGATTTTTTAATGAAAAAGCTATTAAGATAACAAGAAAAAGTCTGCTTTTGCAATGCGGAAATTGCTACTAATGGTATATCTGATAATATGCTTTGTGCAGTCTTGTGTGTATATGTGTCAGACTGTTTAAAGGCCACTAGGACCAAAAAAACTGTAGTTTTTATAAAGCTGCGTGTGTACAAGGTAAATGCGCAGCTGAGCTCCCATAAGCACAGGTAACTTCAACATATGCAGTAAGTGGTTCCACAGTTATCATTCCATCTCTTCTATACTACTTAAATGATTAAAAGTGTGCTTAGGTGTTTAAAATAATTAGTCTGAGGTGTTTTTCTTTCTCTTATTTCCCCCCAAAGTGCCTCATGTCTTGGTTCATTCTGATACTGGACTGTGTTTACACAACCATATTTCTGACTCCTTGTGGACCAGGGTTTGTTCACAAAACCATCTGTTATTGCCACAACAGAGGAAGCCACTACCCTGTTCAACAAGCAGCAGGGTAATGAGCTCTATATTAAATAGGTTTTGCAGGATGCAACTTCCTTTTATTGTTTCTTTACTGGGTGTGCCCCCTCAGAAGGCAAGCGATGTTCTTGGTCAGGAGGATTCCTCATGACATGACATGCTAATGCCCATTAACTGTTGTATTAAAAAAAAAAAAAAAGTTACAGGAGTATTATTGCAGGATTTTATCAATATGGCTAACAGTGAACATGAAAGATGATTTTTTGGGGATTAAAACCTTCCACAGTGCACTAGTCCCGGTACTGAAGAGAATGGAACGAGGCTTCTGATGCTGTACTCTGTGCATGTGGGTGGTCCTTTGGTTACCAGTAATTAAGGAGTGAGTGGAAGCTGTGTCTCTTCATCCCTAAATGCTCAAACTTGATCCCAGTTAAAACAACAGTTTTCTTGGTTCTGTAATTGCAGATGCTGGGTTGAGGCAGAGGAGGTGAGAGGGAGGTTTAGTCTTAATTTTTGGGGACTGGGTGCTGAGCTGGGGAGCATTTCCCTCGGTGCTGACTTAAATTTGGTCAGCCTTGTAGAAGCCTGCAATTAAACATCGGTTGCATGAGTGGATTGTGTTCATCTTTTGTAAGTAATCTTTCTTGTGTGCAAATGAGGTGTTATAGCTTGTATTTTATTTTTATGCTAACTTTATAGAAAAGTAGTTTATAATATTGCAGCAACATGTCTCTGATGTGTTACAGTGTTAACAGTGTTAAAGATGTTAACAGTGAAGTTAACCCATCACATCAAAAGACATTCAGCCGGCTTTTGTAAGAGTAGGTTCTGCAATGTCACTTTGTGATCTATTACTTAACAGACACCTAATAAGGGAGCTCTGCTACAGGGTTGGGCTGCCCTGTTGCTCCAGAAGGACTAATCCTGCTCCAACTCAAACCACAACATTTTATGGAAGTGCAATCTAGAATTATTTTGTCTATTAATTGGGCTTTTACCAAAGAAAGTGTAAACCATTTTTTTAACAAAATCAAAGCTGCATCAAAGGCTGGACTCTTTCCTAGAGTGTGCAGAAATCTTCACTGTTTCATCACCTCTTGGAAGATGAGTTTGGTGATCCCGTGTGGGGTAGGCTGGCATGGTAGGAAGGGATGTATCATTTCGAAAAGCCTTGTGACTCCTCTGTAGGTACCAGTTCCATGGTGAGCTGGTGTCTGTGAATCTAGTCCCGCCGCTTAGCTAAAGGTTTGTGTATGGCCACTGGAGATATTTGAGCACAGAAGAAAGAGCTTGGTCCCAAGCTGGTGAAAAAGTGAGAGCTTTCACAATGATGAGGAGCAGAAATTCATATAGTTGTACTGACACCCACGTGGTGAATGGCTGTAGCCTGAGCATGGGCTGGGCTCTGGAGGGAACTGGTGTTGGTGCCGGGTTGGAGATCAGAGGTTGCCCTGGGGAGGATTCGGCCACACCTGCTCCTAGCAAGGCCACACATGTTCTCATTGTGTACGCCCCAGACTGCAGTCAAACCGTTTGCATATGTTGAAATATAAACAAGATTTTTCTTAGGGATGAGAAGGGGGGCTTGGGGGAAATTACACTATTTCCATTTTGGTCCAATGCAGAGGACATAATGCATCTATTCGCTTGGTCAGCTAAGTATAACTCCTCCTAACTTAAAATACAGTCACGTGTGTGTTTAGAGGACCAAGATCTCATCTGATTTTTCTTTCATCTTCATAAATAAGTCCTTAGTAATAACAAAAATTGAACTGACTCTGTGGGAATAGCATCATGGTATGATACGTAACGTTAAATGTAAAAGAATAAAATGGCACATGTACGGGGGGGCGGGTTTTGCTGATGCTGGTGCTAATGGTATTGAATATTAGCTAATGCTTATCTCACTGTCAAGTTACATTCATAGGTTGAAGGTAAAGATGGAAGGAATGCAGTACTGTCTGCAAATACTCCATGATGTATTTGCTCAGTTTCCCGCGACTGATTGATCAGGCGCTTGCTGAACAGCACTGGCTATCTATGTTTTTAATAGCACTAGATGAAAGATTTCTCTTCTATGAATTTTTATAACACAGGCTGTGTGAGGCATGAGCTTAAGATAACCCTACATTGTCTTTTATGAAATGTGTAATTTCAGTATGATCTTGTTGAGTTTTAAGTAAAGGGCTAACATTTTAAGAAGGAATGGGCTGCTTCTAACATTTCTAGTGTCTAGTGACATCCTTTGAAGGTTCATCACGTACCTTCTCAGGCCTATTGATGGGCTTTAGTTACGCTTCATGGTCAGCTGCCAGAGATCTAGTGTAGTATTTATAGATCACTGATCTTGGTTTTCAGTGTTGAAAAAATATGTCATTGTAGGTAATAACCTACATCAAATTTCTGCACTTTCACTTTTTATGCTAGGCCTGATAGTTGCTGAGTTCAAGTGCCTGCAGAAGAGCGACTGTCTTAACAGGACACTACTCTGTTTGCAGTCTTTTCTTGATTTGTACACAGGAGAAGATGAAGATCCAATGGGCCTGCTCAACAGGATCAAATTGACCTTGTGAACTGGTCTGTACAAATAAAGCATTCTGTAAAATTTAGCAGAGGGTTTAAAAGCCAGCAATTGATAATCAAAATTTCTGCAACGGGATTCTGGAAAGAGTGAGTTTTAGCTGTGCTTTGATGCCCCATTGGGCAGTGAAGTGCACCCTTTGCACTCATGAGTAGAAGTCTATAGTTTCTCCTGCTCTCAAACTACTAAATTGTGCTGATGATCAGCAGCATTAACTCCTTATCCTGCTCATCTCCATCTCTGGCAGCATCTTTCTTTTCTTTAAGGCCTGGTCTTGAGCTGTGTGGATATCTACTTGCAGCAGACAAGACCATTAGTTCATTGATCTGTTATGATGCAGAGGAGAGCCTCAGGACAGCTTATTTTATTTTATTCCCTCACCCATCAGGCTTGAAATTTATCCTGACAGGAGGACTTTTTTATGTTGACTGCTGTGTTGCTCCCCTTTGCCTTCCTGCCCCCACATGCTCTCCTTTTCTTTATTTATAAGAAAGCACAAATATACACACACCAAAATATCTCTTTGTCTCTAATTTAAACTCAGCAAAATGCATTTGGGGCCTTCTAATTTTCCTTCCCTGCTACAGTTACAGCAATTTTTTCAAAAAGAAAACCCAGACCTTGGATGAATGCCCGTTCCGGTCGCTGAGAACAACTAGAGCAGCTGCTGGTTAGCCACTTACTCGCAGGCTTTGAAGCTGGCTCTCGCTGGGTGGCTTTCCCAGGAAAATGACTAATGGTGGAGACAGCAGTAGGTTGCGTTGTGGTCATGGGGGCACCATCCTGCTAATTATCCCCAGGGCAGGACACTGGGGGCTGAGGAAACACTCCACACTGTCAGTAAATGTATTTTTTGAAGTCAGTTGTGTGTGCTTATGAGTGACAGAGGACACGTTTTAGAAGGATATGAATGAATGCTGATTTATAGCACGAGCTGTGAAACAAAACTAGCGTTCTTTCAGGAGCAGGGTGTTGCTGTGAAGGCGATGCCCACCCTCCCTTGAAGAAAGAGGGAACAGGAATGAATGAAATACCTTGTGACTAATGTCCTTTGGCTTTTAACTCCAAGCTCTCCAGCCACTCCCCTTGGAAGTCAGAGCGAACAGTAATGAGGGCTGCAAGGCTGGCTTTGCTCACTGACACCAAAAGGAGAGCACATGTACCCTGAGTACATTTCAGTGCCTGTTGTTGAAGGAGAGTAGGGCGTGTGGTATTCTTTGCTAATCGCTACAAAGCCTTCTGAAGGGAGAAAAGCCTTGAATCTCTCTGAGTTGTTGTAAAGAACAACTGAAGGAAAATGCCCTGTTTGATTTTTGATCTTGTGACTTTTATCCATATGTAAAAAAAAAAATAATCTTAATTAACTACACTTTTTTTTTTTTAATTGGGGTTTGGGTTCTATTTAAATTTTGGTGGATAAACCCCTTTTTCACTGGAAGGGTAACTAATGATAGCCTCCTAAAAGGGGCAGTTTCTGCAAATCCTGCTTGATTTTCAGCAGAGAAGCTGAAAGGCATCTACTGGAGTGCTCCCAAACTGTGAACAGGCACCTCTGTTGTATGTTTATTCTGGTGGCGAACATGGTGATGAGTATGTACGTGATACTGCTCTACTGGTGCATGCACAGAGGCATGGCTGCACTTTTCATTGAGAAAGGCAAGGGATGTTTTCAGACAAGCTTTCTTGTATCACCTTTCTCCTGTGTCTGTGCCTGCTTTTCTATTCAGTGAATTTTAAACTAATTCCTCCTCTTCTTAATATGCCTCTTGAAGGAACACATTGTGCTCGTTCCAGTCTGTCTGTGGCGGTGCACTGTACATGGTAATGTGACTCTGGTAACAAGAAGGTCTTGAAGCAGCCCTTGGACATCTCTGGATGCATGAAAGCAAGGGTTAATGTTGGTTCATCTGTTGAGTACAATTAGTTTCATATAGCATTGTTCAGCACTGAGGAAAGGGCAGCGTGGCATTTATTAAGGACTGCCCCTTGCTGCTTGACATTTCAGCATCACGTGCGACTGGATGCACAGCCTGGAAAACGGGGAGGAATGCACTTCTTGGCTGGATGAGCACCGCTGGGGGACATGCACAGACGATGTAGTTTTCACTTGAGCAGAAATGAGCATGAGGGACACTGGTGTCCTATTTTCCTGCACGGTTCCTTTATGAAAAGGTTAAAGGAGAAAAGTATGTATGCTTGGGTGTGTAGGCCACAGGTAGTCAGCGATGCCCTGTCGCTGACTTCCAACTTAATTAGAGCCTGCTGTGATGAGCCCTTCTGACTGCGGGGCATTTGTGGTTAGGCAGGAGTTGGTTAGTTCGTTGGCAGCATACTTTATGGTGGTGGACTGATTCAGTTTTCATTATGTTTTTCAAACCCCTTTTATACTTTTGAAGATTACCATTTAATCTCAGAAGACTGGTTATTAAAGTAATTGACTGAGGAGTTTAGGGAGGCCGATGAATAGCAGAAATAAATGCATTGGTGTTCATGAGCATCAAGGTGCTGTTTGCAGGACAGAAAATCAAACTGGAATAAAAAAATACTGTCTTGTGTATCTGCTTTCTATTCTGTTGTCTGGTTCTGGATGTAATAACATAAACGTGCTCCTTCTATAGATTATGCTTCTGAAGAGATGGCCCTTGGCCAGTGGTGTGATCATATGGAAACATATAGGAAATACTAATTGTGACTGGGGGTGCAAGTTGGGAAGAGCACGAGTTTTTCACATTCATTATGAAGTCCACAATTAAGCTTTCTTCCTGGCAAACTGAGTTTATAACAAAGTTAAATGAGATTGCTTTTGAAAACTGCTGCAAAGCATAGAAGTGCTGGGGCATTATCATGGATGAAGTTTGTCCTTCCTCCTGTACTGGCTTTATAAATCTTTTCTTGAGATAAGTACATTTTTGGACTAGTGCTTAGGTTGGTTTCACCTGCTTCTTCATATAATGGAAGGCTGCAATAGATGAAGTATAAAACTGAAACTTGTTTATTGTGTTGCTGCCCTCTTTTTTTGTGGATTTACTGCTATCCTGTACTTCCCAGGGCATTGGGACTGTCATTTTCCTACTGTAGGGCAGGAAGATGAAGCAGGAAGTCACGAAACGGTTATCCAAACAGTCATACGGGGATGTTTACTGAAGAGCTGGGAATAAAACCAGCCTCCTGGAGATTCGTAGTTGTTAAAACTTAATTTTCTTACTTAACAAAGACTGTCTGAAGGGAAGCAATTGCAAAAATTAGATTCCACGTTTAATATTAGCACACAGTTTTATGAGGAAGGGTGGGTTTTTTTGGTTGGTTGTTTTTTCTTTTTTCTTCTTTATTTTTTCTGAGACATGCTTTCTTTTAACCTTTGGGAGGGATGAAGTTGGGACGAGGACAAGAAAATTTGTTTGTTTTCAGGCAGAACAGATGAAGATGTTGTGGGTTTACTCTGTGCCTGCAACAGACCAGGCTGGGAAAAGGCGGTACCTGAGCACACAGCATGACCAGCATAGGAGGATTTTTCTCTTGGTGCCTTTTGGCTCACACTTTCCTTTTCCAGTGTAGATCTTTGTACCTGTGCTAATTTGGGGTTAGATTTGTGTTGGGGGTCTTGTTTTATGCAAGATGGAGTTGTCACATTATTGACCAGCCTTTTGACCTCTATAAAGAAATCGTCCTCCTGGAATCATTCTCTAATTCTTTGTTCTTCAGCATAAGATTTGATGAACAAGGAAGGCCAAAAAAAAGGCCCCCAAAGCAAATAAGATATGACTGAACTAGGTCACACAGGGACAGTGTGTATAGGAAGAAATATTTGGGTTTTTTTTCCCTTGGTGGTTTCCCCCCCCCCTCCCCCCTCTTTATCAAGCTCTTTTGGAAAGGACTTTTTTGGTTTGTATCCAAATTTGCATTGCCATGTACATTGTATGTTACTACTATTGTTGTCAGATCAGGGGATTCCTCCCCCCCCCCCGTGTTTTTTTTGTTTTTGTGGGGTTTTTTGTGTGTTTTTTGTTTTGTTTTTGAAGCGTATAGATTTAATTTTGAAGACATTTGTTTTGATACTTCCTCACAGATACCCTGATATAGATCACCTTTTCTGCATCTTGCACACTGTTCAGTGCTGTGGTGACTCGGCATGGGCAGGATGGCTGGATGCTGCCGTCAGTGCATGTATTGACTTGTAGGGAGGCAGAGTAGTGAAGGTTGCCTGGTCTTGGAGACTCTGCAGCCTTTGGGTTTATTCCTTCTCTCATGTTACTGATGGTTAACCTTGGATAAGGCCTTAAACCTCTTTCTGTGTCAGTTTCCCTCATGAAAAAAGGGCTGTAACACTTCTTTTCTGTGAGAGTTGAATTTTTCAGGATGAGAAAGAGTGTAGAAATTTTATAGGTAACATACAAAGCCTCAGTAAATTGCTTGTCACTTTACGTGTTCCAGCAGCTCCTGAGAGCAGCAGAAATCCAAGACATGTGTAAATCGTTACTTAGTGTTACGTGTGTTTGTTACAGTAAATGGAGACCCTTTGGTAGCTTCATGCCAAGCCTTGATCATGCAGGTCTTCTCTCAAGAAACAGACCTGTGGTACTAAAGTCTGCAGCATGAATTTAACTTCAGCTATCATGGTTTCCTTCCCTGTGCCATCTCAGGGACACTTAATGCTCCTGAAGTCTCTTACCTTGCATGAAATGCAAAAGCGTTTTCTTAAAATGTGTTTCATTACTTCCCGCTCGGTTTAGCATGCGTCATACCTAATCCAGTCCCTTGCAGGCTGTATAGGGGTGTATGTGTTGCGGGTGGGATGGTACAGTGTGATGAGTCGGTGACCAATTTTTTGATCTTACTCTGCCTAACAGAGCTCTTGGCTAGCAGTGCGTGGCTTCATCATAACAAACCATTGGGAAGCTCCTATGAATTATGCACGGTAGCCTGACCCATTTGCAGGCCAATCTGTTTGCGACGCGCGGCAGGTCGCGCGCAGCCTGCGGTGTTGCCTTTGCCGTCAAGGCTGGTGGCTGCTCCCAGTGGTGGTCCTGCGTGGCTTGCCGTGCTAGCCTGCCTTCTGGGTCCACGCTGGGAACTGGCGTAGGGAAGGGGGAAGGTCTTCACACATTTTCAGATTGCATGGTCCTGCTGGTCTGAGGGTACAATTTGAGCAGGACGTGTGGTGAATCTAGGGGTAGTTTAAAATAGTTGATGCTTGTTTGCTTGTTTTTCTTTTTGCGCCTGAGCAAAAGTGTTGGTCTGTTGACCTCCCCCCGCCCCCACCCCCACCCCCCGGTGATGCTAGTGGGGCCATTTTGTGGGATGACATGAGAAGTGGATGTTTTAGATGACAGAGAGCAACCTTTCCCCATCATTGGCATGTTATATCTCTATCACATGAAGAGGGTAGAAGCTGCTTCAAATTTTTAACTTGACAGTGGGGTAATGGGATGGGACAGCCCAAGAAATTTCACCTTGGGTCAAGGGTGTCCAGAAATACTTGCTACTTCATGCCTGGTGTGGGGCATTTAGGAAACAAAGGGATGGTTTTGGCGTGGGCAGGTGTCCATATCATGAAAACTTTGAAATGAAGGAAGCAATTTGAATATCTGAGACTAGTGAGGAATCAGTGCCAAAAGAGCACAGCTACAAGTGTCCAAAGAAATCGTTTGTTTCTTTTTCCAGGGAAAAAGATCATAAAACAGCATTTTTCTAGTCCTGAAGTAATACACTCTTTTTTGCCTAAAAAACACAGGAAAAGCATGAGTGGGTTGTCCTGCAATGCAATCTTCACTATCTTCCCCGCCCCCGCCCCGCCCCTCATAAATTTTGCATTGTGGGTTTGGGTTTAATTTATTTTTCTCCAAGCAGCTGTCAGCTTGAATGTCTGTATGGGGGGAGGAATGTTTTAGGAAAAGGTTGTGCCTTCACTGCTGCTGCCTGCCCTTGCTTATTTCTTGCTCTCTGATTTGCCTGTGCCTATTAGGGTGATCCCGATTCTAATGATTCGCTAGCTAATCAGTCCTAGCTTTGTTGCTGAATGAGGGAGCTGAAGGGCAAGAATTGAAATGGCTAAGGATAATTTCCAGATTGACTCACTGGTGAGGCTGCTAGCATTGATGAGAAGAGAGAGGGCAGAGGAGCAGCTTTGTCAGGGCTGAGCAGCGATCTGCATGGGCAGATAAGGAAGGGCGAGGGTTAGGGTGCTGGGAGAAACTGATGCTGTCATGATGTGCACCCTCATGCTGGGTCTTGTGTGTGTTTCTAAATCTCCTGACTCAGGAACTGTCACGTTAACAACTCCTCAGATGAATTCACTTCGGAAGCAAACTGATTCTTAGCTGCTTCAGCAATTTCCACACCTGAAGCCAAACTCTCAGTTTCTGTAATCCTGTTGGAGCCTCTAGACCCCTTGGTTCATGCTGTACAAGGATTCTATGTATCACGACACAAAAGCAATGGAAATGGAGCACTCGTGCCTTCGAACAGGGAAGTGCTGGTGATTTTACGTGGAGTGTCTCCTGCATTGCTCCGAGCCATTTCTACTGCCTTCATTTAGCCAGTGTTTTATTTCTCTTTCCTCTCTTTCCTCTCTTTCCTCTCTTTCCTCTCTTTCCTCTCTTTCCTCTCTTTCCTCTCTTTCCTCTCTTTCCTCTCTTTCCTCTCTTTCCTCTCTTTCCTCTCTTTCCTCTCTTTCCTCTCTTTCCTCTCTTTCCTCTCTTTCCTCTCTTTCCTCTCTTTCCTCTCTTTCCTCGGCAAATTTATTGAAGGAGGAGAGGAGGCTACAGCCCCTTCCCAGCTGTGCCCGGTATGGCCAACGTCTGGCCAAAAGCTCTTGTAACAGTATGTAGAGTTGCTGCTTAGCTATTGATTTTGGCACAATCGCACGTAGCCCTCCAGAGCGTGCAAGTTAATGCAGTTTAAGTGTCCAGCTAACTAAGCCGACAGGCTAAATTAGACTTTTATCATCAAATCTTTTCATCCTAGTGGCAGTGCACTGAAGCAATATATTCTAAATATAGGCTCTAGTGTGTGTTTACCATTTAGGAAGGAAAAAAAAAAATCATCCCTCTAAATCATCTGTGGAATGTCCCTCTAATCTGTCAGGGAAAACCTTGTGATCTTGTAAGGCATTTGCATTTTTCCTGCTGAACCTGAGACCTATTACATCTCGTGTAAGTCTGATGATCCCACTGGCTCAGCTCAGATGCAAGCAAAGGAGCGCTGAAGCTTGACCACACCGCTGCTAGCCTTTTGCCCTCCTGGCCTGTCCCCTGGCATTGCCAGAGCATCCCTTCTGGCCTGCTGGGGGTTTGGGACACGGCAAGTGTACCACTGACTTCTCTTCTGCCACGCTGTCCTTGTACCTGAGGAGAACAAATAGGAGTCTGCGTGGGGGTAATTCATGCAACACAAGACCAGAAGTCATCTGAACCTTGTATTGTGTCTCAACACCTCGTATTTTTTTGGGGGAGGTTTTCTTTTTTCCTCTCAAATTCCAGACTCTTGAAAGCATCAGCTCCCGTAGGGTGCTTTCTTCTAGTGATATAATGGCACAAAGTGCCTGTTCTGTTCGGGCTGCAGCTTCCCTGGTGCTGCTGGGGTCTGTGAGATGAAGCGAGGCTCCAGTTAAAGGTACTGGAGCGATTTAGGAGGAATGGGAAGGAGTTCATTGGCCTTGCTGCCATTAAGGACTTAAGTCTTAGTGGTGCAGCTGAGCTGGCTGCTGCTGGCGGGAGGGATGACTGTCTTCTGGCCCCAGTTCGTGCACCTCCATCCATTCCCTCTGTCATGCCAGTGCTGCTGCCAGCCCGCTCACCCAGCCAAAGGAGGTAGGAACAGAGAGGGACTCAGTCAGTGGGAGTGCAGGATTAGGACATGCTCAAAGGATTATGGTGTTTATGGGAGCACATGAAAATGCTTGTGTCACTGCAGCTTTAGGCTTCTGATACATATCTAGTGTACTTACTCATTTAAGGACTTTGCTGAGAAACTGTTAATCAAAGTGCTGGTCTGTTTACTGAGGAACGCATGAATGGCCACTTTACAAGAAAGTTTAAAATGAAAATAGATGAATGCAATGCACAAGAGGAATATACCTCCTTTTATTAAATTCCTTGCTCTCTGTAGAGAGGTGTCAATCTCTTCAGAACCATGTTTGTGCACTTTGCTGTCACTATTTTAGACCATTATGGTCATTATAAATTTGTTGTTATGAAAAATTTGCAATGCTTGGTGAAGCCATGGAAAATATATTTTGTTTTGAATCTGATAAGCAGAAAGAATTAGGAGCTGAACTGGTGATAAAATTTTGTAATTAAATTCAGACTGACAGTGCAGAAACACGAACAAAAATTTGAGTGGCTTTTAGTGCTAATTAATCTTCTGATGCATACTAACATGTCCTGATTAGCTTAATGTTGATGAGATATATTGATAATTAAAATGAGGTTGGCTAGGAGCAAAATATGAAAATGTGAGATTGTCGCATAGGGGGAAGAGAATACCAGTATTTATCGCATGGTACCATTTGAGAACTGTTTGCCAAAGTAATTGTAGTTTTCTGTTACCTGGCCAGCTCTCCTGGTGAGGAGTGCTTTTCGGAATAAGATTGAGAAGCATATTTAAATGAAAATTGCAAGTTGGGTTTATACACAACTCTTCAGAAAAGCTTCAGTCTGCACTTCTGAAGGTAAAACTGCCCGCACAGATACCCGACCCCCCAAATCACAAAAAGGGGGGAAGGGGCAGAGGGGGCTAGAGGCTGGGTAGAGGTGGGGACTGAGCGGTAACTTGTCGTGAGGACGATGCCGTTCAGTGGCTGTTGTCACCATGGGCCTGTTTGCCAGCAGGGTAGCTTGATACAAGCCTCTCTCCTCTTGTGCTCTCTCGTGCTTATTGTGGGTTTGGTTGGTGTTTTTTATTTGCATGGCACTTGGGTATGAGATTTGAAGAGCATCTGGTCACTGACAAAATAGCCAAGGTTGCTGTTGAGTGTGGGAGGGGGTGAGTGAGTATGAGTAAATTGCCGTATTGAACCAGGTCTTGTCCTCTCTTCGGTCCCGCATGTTTCTGCCAGTGACCAGCATCTGAAAAAAAGGCATTAGGAACATGCAGAATTATGCTGCCAGCACAAGGTAGCAATCCCTAACGGCCAGAGACCATCTTAAGCCCTAAAACTTGAACTTTTAACAGCTTTTCCAAAGTGTCTTGACCCTTGCTTCTGCACTCGCACGTTGTTACTGTGTTTTATGTGCAAAAATGGCTAATATCTTGCTGGTATTTTCATTCCAGTGATCTGATTTTTGTCCTGTTGCCATGTACTATGGTTTATTTTTTATATTTTTATTGAAATACTTGTGGGGTTTTTGTTAGGCATTTGATACCTGTGATACAGATATAGATACTACAAGTGATGTAGTCACTTCAGAAGTGCACATAACTCATTCCAAGCTAGATACAAAATATTAATTGGTATATTGCAGATATATTACTAACATCTTGACTGTCCTTCAATTGAAGGATTTGTGGTTAAGCATTCACTTGAAGTTAGCATTTCTTTTTCTTTCCCATTGCAGTGATAGTTTTGTTTTCACTGATTGATTTTTTTTGAGTTACAGATAACTGACATGATTGGAAACTTGATCTTTGACCTTCCCCCCCCCCCAAAAAAAAAAAAAAAAAAAAAAAAGTATCTCTTTGTCTTTTTTTTGTTATTATACCAGGTTTGTGGATTAAGCCAAGAACCATCCTCAACATTCAATATAAATAGCAAGAAATATCTGCCAGAGCCTTAACGATTTTTATATGCTGTTGATCTTACCCAGAACTTGTATACCAGGCATTATGGATGGCTGGGAATCTGTGATAAGCAGACAGCATAAAACTGTATCTGCTTTCCTAGTTCCATATTTATGTGAGTAAAGCAATCTGACCCCTCAAGACAGCAAAATAACCTATAGTACAAAGGAGAAGGCTCAAACCGCAGTCTGGGGAACGAAGGAAGGTTGGGCACCTCCAGGTTTAGGCTCTCTATAGTAGGGAAAATTACGTCTTGGCCTCTGAAGTGTATAATATTGAAAACTGCAACGTGAGAGTTTTGTCATGCTTAAAGCAAGCTGGAGCTTGTAGGTGCTGGATGGTTTGTAATCTGGATGCTGTTGGTAATGCATGTCCATGAAGGTGGTTTGAAAAACCAGGACTGCTAGAGGTAGCACCCTGCCCGTCGGTGGGGGATGATAGGGGCCAGGCATTATTACTATTACACTATAAAAGAAGGGAAATGTGAACTTTTATTAGTAACAAATGCATCCAGTTACCCAAGATTTAGAAAAATAATATGAATCCAAAAACGACAGTGTTGTTTTGTCCCCAGAAGTTTCAGGTAATTTCATTTGTGAGGCTCCTTCTGAGTCCCTCATCCTAATTGGTATGTAAAGGCTTTCCATTAGATGTTTTTTTTCCCTGTCTGAGATAATCTGGAGACAATATTAGTGCTCCTTGGCACAGTCTTATTTTCCTATTGACTTCTTTGTTGTTTCTGTCCAACTTGGAGCATTGCAACTGTAAAACCACTGCCTGTCCTCTGCTCTCAGCGTTATGCTCAGAATCTTATTTTCCCATTTCTTCCATATGTCTACAGGTAGATAAGCAGCTGCAAGCAGTGATACCTTTTACATCTTGTATTTATACTCGGTATTACTGAACCCTTTGGCCTAGGCAGATGTAGTTCTGGACTGGCAATGCGACAGACTTACTGCTTTGGGCAGCAAATTGTTAAGAGGACACCAAGTGCCACACAGGTGCCTGTTTCCTTTATCCCTTATGGAAGGTGAGCTGTGCACCCTCAGTTCTGACCAGGTCTGTGATTGATTAAGAGGCCAGGCATTAGCTGGACGGCCACCATTTACCTTTTGATGCTGCTTCTTACTTACTCTCTCTGTTTTGATGCTGTGACATGCCCTATCACCTTTCCTTGGAAGTCTTTTTGTAGCTAAAGCCTACTGAAACATGTATTTGTAAACTAGTGAAGGTTTTTGAAGTGCAACGTTTTGCATGGCTTTCTGATTTTTAGTGACATTACCATATGCTCCATCTCTGTCACTGGGATGCAGGGTCACTTGCTTGCACATAACCCTCTATCCTGGGAGTTTGTGTTTGGAGCCTGTAGGAGTCTGTCTCCAAAGCCCAGGACTCAGACCCCTTAGCTGAGTTGAATTCCGTCTCTGCCCACCTGCTAATGACATTAAGCTCAAGTATTGCCACTTTGCCATTTCTGATGTTCTGATGTTCTTGATCCAAAATTAATTTATATTTTCTGTGGTGGTATTTTTCAAGCTTTCTTTATCCTTAATGAGAAACAGCAGTTTTGGTTTTAGGTTGGTGAAGCATCAGTAACAAACCCACACTATTTTATTCCTCTTTCCCCTTGGTGGGTGTGTGCAGCTTGGCTGCGAGGAGCGTCCTGCTTCTCAGTGGTGAACATGTGCAGGATGTATGTGATTGTGGAGCACCTAAGGATTTTGTAAATGCTGTAATGCAAAGTTCCCCCCAAGACCAAAAAAAACAACCCCACTGGTCAGACTCTGCTCAGTGTCGGTTTTCACCAACATGGAAATAAATCCATGTGCTCCCAGAACTGCAAGTAAGCAGGAGCTGTTTCCAGGGGAAAAATCTTATGATTTATTTTAATTTTGTCTTATCCCACTTTTTCTTTGTCCTTGAACTGTTTTCATTTAAGGAAACAACTGGGTTCACAGCAGGAAAATGTGGCAGCATAAGTGTCACTCACTGGAAGATGTCGTACTGTCCCTGTTCACCAAGGCATCTGCTCTTCTCTCTACCTGGAGATGGAGAGGAAAATTTTAGAAACATTCAAAACCTGTGGTTATCGAAGGAAGGTCTGACATTCTTGACATGCTGAGGAAGAGAGGCATGCTAACCCAGGAGGGTGTATTAAAAGAGCTTGTTTTGCAAGTTCTAGCTTTAACTTGTCTGGGAGATGATGGGGTGATGCATGGGGTGTCCCTGGCTCCCTCCTAGGAGCTGTTTTTCAGTCAGATGATGCAAATTGGGCACAGTGTTAAAGCCACTTAGACGTTGAAAATACTCTTGGCTAGCATTCACTTAAAACTTAAAAGCAATTTCCTGTTATATGTGGGGTTTCTTATGGACCCTTGCTAGGACTTTTGAAAATGAAGTGCTTTCACTTCACGAATATATTTAAGTGCATTTTTTAAGCCATTATGGAGTAGATGTTAAAATCATTTGATAGTTGTAATGCTTCCTCCCCCTCCCCCCCCCCACAGCTGCTGCTGAGATGGCTGTTTAGAAACTCATGACTGACTGGGGTGAGCAATCAGTATGTGACTTTTATTTTTTCCAAAGAATAAACCGTGTACTTCAGAGCTGAGATGAAACAGCAGGCAGCTTGTTTCAGAAAGGACGGAATGATCCTTTCTTGTCCTGTGTGTGAAGAGGCATTAGCAAGCTCAGTGGGGTTGTCTCAGAATGGTAACCAATGCCCAGTACTTGGCTCTAGGCTATGTAAAAACTGGTTAAGCCTGTACCTGCATCTCTTTGAAAATCTAACCTTGTTTTCTGATGCATGTTTTAGAATATGCTTGGGTTTTCTTTTTTTTTTTAATTCTCAACTGTTTCCGACACAGCGGCCAAAGAATGTGAGATAAGCTGACCAAAGGAAAAATAAAGGATAGATTTTTTTTTTTTTTTTTTTTTTGAAAGATCAAAAGATCACTTTGGCTTGTGTTTATGCTGAGGAATTACACCATCAAAATAATTTTCTGCAGACATAAAATAATTATACATTTGTTTTGAAGTTTTTCATGTTTGTTACAAGCTGAAGTACATTTTCTTTTTTTCTTTTCTTTTTAATCTGAAGGAATCAAATCTTGAATGTTTCTAGGATGACACATACTCTCCAGAGGTTGATTTATATTGTGGAGCCCTGAGCACCTTCAAGATTTTTCTCCATCTTTCTTAAACCTTCAGATCATGTGTTAGCGGTTGTCTTTTTCTGCCTCCCAGCTTCTTTAAATGGAGAATATTTTAGTTCGGTTTTAGGTGACAAATGAATTTGTAAGCAACTTTTCTTTCGAAACTCCTTCACTGAAACATTTTTGTTGTTTCCTGTTTTCTTGGTTGTGTTCTTTCATGGCGTAGGAACTTCCCCAACATTTTGACCAAGTAGGAAGGAGAGGTGACTTCTGCTGTAAGGTCATCTCGGAGGGTCTGAGTGGGTGTTGGGTATGAGGACAGGTAGAGACTGAAGTGGAGTGCCCAGGGAGGCAGCACAGGGCAGCCTCTGAAGCTTGGAATGGTCCCTGTGCAGCATGTGGGCTAGTGTCACAGGACATCAGCTCTTGGCAGACATTGGTAGAGGATTTGAGATGGTACTGGTTTTGCAGAAAGAGGTCTTCCCAGCATCGCTTCTGGTTTTTTGATAGTGTTTTGTCTTGTGCTAAACTGACCAGGCTCCAGGTAGTTTGTGAACCTCTTGTTTTCAGCAGTGTAATTCAGGAACTCCCAGAAAATACGGAAGCATAACACCATAATATGGGTGAATTTCATGATTTTTAGGACCTGCTTCTGGCTAAGTAGAGGTCTGGAGTGACAGACCAAAGAAAGAGGCAAAGAAGGCAGCGCTGTTCTGAATTTACGCAAGGCCTAGACTCTTGCTTTTGAGCATGACTGAGACAATTTTTTTTTCCACGTCCTCTATCACAGTAGCTCTCCCGAGAGAGGCACAGCGTTTGAATCTCTCCAAGAAATGCATTTGAGAGATTCTTCCCATTTCACGTGATCAGTGAACATCTGTGCATGGGGGAACGAACCTTTTCAAAAAGGTTAAGTTTAAAATATTAACCATCTTGTTAAGAAGTATGCTGATCGTCAAGGACTAAGGAATACTTTCTTCTCAAAGCGTGGAAGTTTTATATGGAAGTCTCTTCAGTGTGATGGATTTCATGCAAAAACTGTCTGCTCATCTATAAGATAACTGAGATCAGATTCCTCCTGCAAAATACACAGATGAATTTGTGTAATCATCAAATCTAGAGGAAACTTCACCTCTTACTGAGCCTGTCTTTTGGATATTGGTACTTTAAACCCAGTTTAAATGCACTTTAAATTTGATCCTGGGCTTTATTTGAAGTGACCTGGTTTTGACCATTTGTTATAACATCTCAGTTATTGGATGAGTCTGCCTCATCCGTTTGCTGTCCACATTCCTTTTCACATTTGTAATTACTGTGGAGAGTTTTGAATTCTTGAGATTTAAGACATCGTCAGCTGAAGATTAAATTTGTAGCAATCTCCTTTATGTTTAGCAATTTATTTTTCTGGGCTATTTAAGCATATGATAGCATGTGTTTTCTGATTGCTTTGAGTCTGCTGATGTAAGTAATGCTGTAAACACAAAAGCTAATTTAATAGCGGTTTTGTTGATGATACTTATTTTGGTAAACATCAGCTCATTATGATAAATTTCCCATTGGCTTCACGGTGCCTTAATTAGCCTTTGGGCAGCATTCCTGACTGTATTTGGGGGGGAGGGCTGAAGGACGAGTGTACTGGTATGTATGGCTGGTAGGGGATGGCAGCTTGACAAGAGAAAACTTGTCAGGATTTCAGTTGATCTGCAGCTTTGCAGCAGGTTATCAGCGATAACTGATAATTAACATTGGAATGATGTGGTGCATTTATCGGGGCTCAGCATATGGTCCTTGCTGCCTTGCAGGGTGCATGGACGCACTGCCCTCATACCACACAATCGTGATCACCTTGGCTGGGAAATGTTCATGTTCACTTGGTCCAGAGAGAAATGGCTGTACAGAATTTGAGGTTGTGTGTGTTTCAGGTGGAGGTTAGTTTTGATTAGGTTCAGATAGCGTTAAAACCAAAGGAGGGATTTCAATCTGTCTCTTACGCAGCTTTCTGAAGAGATAGATGGAAGCTAATCATACCGTTGTCCGGCGGTGTAAAGTGCTTTCCAATGTACTGATGAGCGCATTTAGCAAAGCAAATAGCAAGATAGCATTTTGGTTCATGATCTCTTTGATTTTGCTTTTGACCTGACCTTGGGAAATCTGGAAGAAGGGAACATTGATAGCCTCTTAACATTAGCGTCTTGTATTTCCTTGACGCAGCTGTTCAGCAGAACGTGATGCTTTGCAGCCCTCAACATCCAGCAAGGTGTGTGCAAACGAGTTGTCAGAAACTAATTTATTTCACTCTAATGAGTATCATTCTGATATAACTGTGAACAGTTTTATTACCTATTTTGGTACCTCAGTGGATAGAAATAAAGGGTTTGGAAGAGGAGGAAGATCAGAGTGACTTCTGTTTCTGTGTCTTGTATAATGTTAAAACAGAAGTGGATGGGTAGACCCTGGACTTCTGGGTATCTGAAAGTTTGAGTTTCATGCACATCAGTAAAAAGTCAGTTTTCCTTTTAATGGCTTGATATAAAACAGGCCTGGGCTGTAGCTATGAAAGGTAATTGCATTGCCCTGTAATTCTGCACAATTTTGTTGAAGTTAAATTTCCTATTCCACACAGCCTGATCCAATTATGAAAATGGCTTGTAACATGAATGTATGAGGACGTTTCTAAGTACATACAAGAGAGATAATGAAGCTTGGTTAGAAGGGAGGTACTTTAAGTGTTCCCTTATAAATCTACCCAGGTGGAATTGTTCCAGGCTGCCTGTCCAGATGACCACATCTGTTAAGAAGGTTTCATGTGTTCTGTGTAGTGTCAGAGTCCATTTACTCACGGTTCTGAACCCAGCTTCCCAACCCCAGACAGTAATGCCGTCCAGCTAATGATAGGGTTTCTGCTGAAACTCCACAAGCTTGCTGGTTGAGAGCAAATAACACCCTTGCTGTGCAGAAATAACTGGAGCCCATAAAGAATAGCAGCATCTTTTGGTGGAGGTGATCCATGAGCTTGTTTCTGCAGTTGGTCTGCATGAGCTGATGTCTTCAGTTCCCATTTGTCATGCCATTTGGGACAAGCTGTAATAAAAGTCATTTTCTAAAAAGGGAATATGACTGTCTTAGGGCATAGAAAACTTAACTGAACTTCACCATGCCTTCACCAGGGAATAGAGGGGTGTGATGGAAGTCTCTAGAAGCTGATTGACGGAGGATCATGGAATAACAACATGCCTTCAAGTCTCTGAACAAAGATACGTTCTGCTGTATGAAAGCATGGAAAGCTTGTAAACTGACAAAAACCTGCCATGTAAGAGTATGAATTAAAATATAGAATTTACTGCTGTAGGATTTCATTGAGGCCAAAAATGCAGAAACCCATGAAAAATAAGAGCATATTTTACATGGGTAACTATATGCTAATAGCTTTTCCAAATTTACATTAAGCATTCTGCTTCAAGGCTTATGGCAATCCCCAGCTCCGGGAGATTATGGGGTTTCTTGCACCTTTCTCTGAAGCATCTGGCATTAGCCTCCATAGAAGACAGGATATTGGCTTAAAATAAAACGAAACAAAAAAGCCCAGTTTCAGCCATTATGCCAGTTTCTGTATTGAAATAACTCCCTGTCAATAGTGGCTTCTGCAAAACGATACTACCTTTTCAGTTTTGCTAAAGAAACCCAAGGCCTAGCATTTGCATCAAAACTTTAAAGAGAAAGTTGGTAATTATTCTCAATAATTTCTCTCTTAGCAGTATTATTGAGTTCCTCAATTGAATCATGCTTGGATTCTGCTGTCTGGCTGGTCAGGTATGGCTTTGAGTATCCTGAGCTTCAGTGTGCTCTGTGTTGGCATCCTGCTACCAAAGAAAACGGTGCCACTTCACTGGGCAAATGGGTGCCCAGTCCCTTTCTCTGTGTCAGAGATCTGTAGTAAATGGAGGCCTGTAAAAGGGTGGATCTTAATTCTTTATGGAAAAAAGATTGCGTATTTGAGAAATGTGCATGGTTTTTTATCCCTTTAACATTTATGGAGATCTTGGGGTATTAGGCTTTTAAGCTGCTTTGATAAAACTCATTTGACAAGGGCTTGCACAGATGGTGCTTTACTTTCTGTCTGAAATGTGACACTTTTTAATTTCCCTTGGGTCATCTCAGTGAATCTGGCTAGAATTTCTTCAATGGATGTTTGTCTCCTGTATTTCTGACTTGCATATCTGAAATAAAATTTAGTCTGATATGAGCAATATGCGGATGTCTTTAACTGTAGACAGAGCTAGCACATTCAGTCATCTGTTTCGGCCCTGGTATATTCAGTAATTACTGTACTATTAATGTGTCTGATCTGCTATACAGAAGTAATAAAATACTGGAATCTTCTCTTCAAAGCAGATTTTTTTTCTGCGCTGATAATGTATTTCTGAAGAGCTAGCAGAAGATGATTAATTGAAAATGTAATGCATGACTAGACAAGGAGTTTCACGAGATGCTGATCTGTCCTTGACCTCACTTAATGCCTGATATTAAGGTTGGCTATGAAAACCTGCTGTATGGATGCTGGCATCCCAAAAGATGCTGTGGCACCTGAAAGCTCCAAGTACATCTTGGGTTGGATTGTGGTGCATGCACATGCAGCAGTTAAAAGGTAGCATTCATTAATGTCATTGACTTTGGTCCGTCTTCCAGGCAGTGTTTGTCACAAATACATACCTACTTAAAATGTTAAATCCTTTGTTTTATAATATCTACTACTGAAAGCCACTGACGGGTTTCTTAAATGCAGCAGTTGGGGTGCCTGTATGGGCTGCTTGCTTGTGTGTTGGAGAACTTTGCTGCTAGGAGCATCACCTGGTAGAGTTTCAAGCAAAATTAACCCCTCCAAAAAAAGATGCAGGAGGAGGTAAAAAATGAGAATGTCAGGTCTAAACAGCCCTGCTGTGCTGTAGAGGTTAGATCTCTGTGACATGCCTCTAAATCCCTCGCTGGCATGCTACTAGAGATGACGTCTCGGAGAGTAGGCAGCAGAGCTGGCTGGGTGAGTGTCCGCTGACCTACTTCAGCCAGAATGACCCACGCTGGCTTAACCTGGTTATGGAGTCGCCCTGCTAACCTCCCTCGCGTATGGCTGCAGTGGGTTAGCAGGTTTGAGAGGGCAGTAATCACCAGCAATGAGCACCTGATGGTGGTGATAGGTGTCTTTGGTATAGCTCCATCAGGAAGAGTAAGTGCGCTCCCAGCCTAAGAAGTGGAACAGGCTGCTAATACTAGATCTGTTTTCAGTGATTTAGTTTTTGCAAAAGTAAGTCTGACCTGACTATAGAGAATATTGCCCACGTAGAAGTGTCTGGTCATCTTGCAGTCGTCTTGTTGAAAACCAAAGCCTTGTTTTAATAGCAGGCTCAAGTCAAGACATTGTTCTTCCCTCCTACAAGGGTTTATTTGAGGTTCTACCCGAGTATCCTATGCATCACAAAACACTATTTAGGTGCTGCATGCTACTTCCAAGAGCCCTGTTGGCCACTTGATAACATTTAAAGGTGTGATCCCAGAAGAGGAAGGTGTGGGAAAAGCTTACACTGTTTTGCGTCGAAGAAATATGAGGATAAATATTTTCAACTATTTAAAATCGAAGTTACTTACGGAAAATTATGGATTTACTAATGAAGTATTTGTTTTCTGGTTGTCCTAGGCTTTTGGGCAGGCCCATACTAACCACAAGAAGGTAGCAGCAGATGGAGAGAGTAGAGAGGAGACCTTGATTCAGGAATCGGCTACCAAGGAAGAGTACTACATGAAGAAGGTTATGGAGTTGCAGACAGAACTGAAGCAGCTCAGAAACGTCCTTGCCAACACTCAGTCTGAAAATGAACGCCTTAATTCTGTTGCACAGGAACTGAAAGAGGTGAGTGAAGGTGCTCAGCGTGCATAACAGCTTGCATTGTAGTCACGCTTGCTTGTGCTGTCTAACCAAAATAAGGAAGATTCTTGAGCTGATCGATACGTGCTTAACGCTGGCAGCTGCTAAGGTGGGTTGTCTCTCTGAGACTTCAGTGAAGTGTTACATCCAGTTGAAGCTGTAATTCAACAGTGCAGTAAATCCAGCTTTCTGGTTCCATCCACTGAGCCAGCCTGTTGTGGCCACAGTGGTCCTGATCTAGTACAAATTCACTCTGGCCTTGTTCAGATACCTACTAATTCTGCAGTAATCATTGCATTGTGTCCCAGGTGATCTGACAGACGTGTGACTGTGTGTCTGAGCCACGGTGTTGCTGTAGGTACTGCACATCAGTTCCCTCAGCCCAAGAACTGCTGCCTTAAAAAGCAGAGGAATCTGTTTAGTCCAAGCACAGAGATGCTGTGAATGTACCTTTTCTGCCTCACTCCCAATGCAGATTTTCTTGCTGCATGATTTCCCCTTTTGTCACTTTTTCCACCCTACCTTCTAAAAATGTGGGAGTGTAACAGAACACTGAATTGCATAAAAGGAATAACAGGAAAGTTTAGTGTCTTGTGTTTTCTCTCATGAGTGATGCCTTTTACTTTGTCATAGGTTGCTTAACTTACTGCCTCAAAGGGCTTTTGACCTTTTCTTGTTTCAGTATTGAAACTGACTATTTGCGAGGGGAAATAATTGCTGAGAAACTAACTTAAGTTTAATTACGTATGAAATTTGTAGCTCAGCAGGAGTCACTGTGGCACTGATGCAGAAGATCGTTTTAATAACTCTTAACCATTGCTTAAATTTAGACTAAGTTAGAGACTGTAAACCACAGATGGATGTGGTAAACAATCAGCAATTACTACTCTTGAGCTGTCTTGCACCTTCCTTTGAAACATTTGGTACAAGTCTCATTAGCCCTGAGGTAATTGACCGGCCTCTCGTGCCGGGTGGGAAGGTTATCTAAGAGCCCACGTTTTAATTCAGCATACTCTACGTGACCACAGCTGAAAATCAGAAGTGTCTCATTTAATTTCTTTAGGACATAGTAACAAATACATGGATAATATTTGGTGGTAAAATTAGTGAGGAAATGTGGCTTACTTCAGTGGAGATGGGGGGTTCACTAGTACCTCTCCTTGGGGTATGGCAGAGAAGGAGATTTGTGGGGCAGACTGTCACAGGTGATCAAACAGGCCGGTCAAGCTCTCCTTTGCATGGGTCCTGGCTGTGGGATAACAGAACTGGAATCGGGCCACGCACTCTGCTTAGGCAAGGAACCAGTCCCTGCAAGCACACACACAACTCGTCTTTATTTCCTGGCCTTTAAGAACAGCTTCAAAGAAAAGCCCCCCACCCTGGAGGAAGGTTATGTGTCTGTAACTGGTTCTACATGCCACTCAAAAGCAGTGCTGATGGGCAGATTGCAATCCAGCTCCCTGTGTCACTGCAGCTGAAGGGGATTCTTTCCTTCTAGATACTGCCATGTTTCGGCCACCTTTGTCTGGAGCTGTGTTTTGTTTTATACGATCCTCAGACGAGTTGTCAGTTTGCAAGGTTTTAGGCTGTGTTTTTTCTTGTGCTTTGTCCTTCCAGTTCACTCACGCACCCTTTTGCACAACCATGCTTGTGTGAGGTGGGCCCTAGTAAGAACTGAAGAGTGCAGGAAGAGGAAGTGGGTGATGTCAGGTTTCCTGTGAAGATTTTAATTTTTTTTAAAGTATGTGTTTGTTTTTTGGGGTTTTTTTAAGCTCTCTTCTGCTGAATGGGGGAAGATGCATTTACTTACTTGCTTAGAAACAAAGGCTGACAGTAATTCACTGGATATGACAGATTTTAAACTTTGAGTGGAAACCAAACTCGGTTAAAGAAAAATAAAATTTAATACCTAATGTGATAAATAACTGGAACCTTGCAGTTAGGGGTTTCTCTGCCTGTTGTGTCATCTCAGTGTGGGTGCTCTTCTTTCCTTACTTCTTTTTTGCCTGGCTGTTTCTTCTTCTGCTGGTAAATCGTGGTGGGGTAAACAGGTGAGGAGGAGAAAGAGAAATGGCACGAAAGCTTTAGTGTTAAAAGGAAATCATCTGGGCCAATTGACCATATGTGGTTTGGGGTTCTTTTCCTCTGAAGATACTTACCTGTGCATTGCATTTTGAATTACCTTTATAATTACTGGTAAGGAACTGTGAAGCAAGGTGTGTCAACAGAGATACTGGCCTTCTCCAGACCCACAAAAAAGCCAAGTCAACGTGAACAGCTTGAGAGACTTGGCTTTTCTCTTCTGTAATGCATCAGAAAGTGGCAGAAGTTCAAATAGTTGCTATTTTGCTGCTGTTGTCCAGGTAAGTGGAAACAGGAGGATATGCACAGGCTTCCTGTGATGATTTATAGATCCAATGGGAAATTCAATTTGAAAGTGTTGTGTGAGAGAAGTCAAGGAGAATGTGTTGTGGCCGTTGAAAGCCAGTGAGCAAGATGAGCAGTATGGTTTTGCTTAGTCCCTGTTGCCATGCTTAGCTTTAGTCTGTCTCATAGTAAGTTTTATGTTGGTATTAGTCCAGGGAGACCGTGCTGTGAAGAATGCTGCCATAGTCTAAAAGTGTTGGGATGAAGGTGGAATATGATCTACTGTTGTATACCATAGAGACGTAGTGAAAATTCCTTCCTGCATTTTTTCTGACTGCTGATGAAAGAAAAAAATACTGTGGCTCTTCTCTGTCTTGTTGTAGAGAATGTTTGTAGGCAGATATAGTCTTTATAGTGTGCATTTTGGAAGTCCTGTATTACTACCTGTCCAGAGAACTGACTTGCAAGATGTCTGGGGGAGCAGGAAACTAATCCCATTGCAGCCATACTGGATTTGATCCGGATAAGAGGAAGGATGTGGAAAATGCTTGACTGGGTGTCCTCTGGCCAGACAGAGGGCTCCTCCTGTCAATACCAAAAGGGAGTTTGAAAGCAAAAAAACCCACAATGAAACAAAAAAAGAAACAAAAAACTCCCACCATATCCAAATCCTCAGGAAGTCAACCGAAGCTGAATCTCTGCTTTATGTTTAAGGGAGATTTGCTTGTCAGGGCTGGCTGCAAAATGTTTGCATTTACTGTTTTATAGTTATCTGATAGACACAGATTTTTACTGTTGATGGGGCTTTTTTTGAAAAAAATCTGTTCAGTCCTCAGTAGTAGCGCAGGAAGATGGTTGAGTGCATCACGCAGCAGCTCTGCATCACTTGGAAGCACATTCAAGACTGTGTGTTTAAGATGCCATCATTCCTTTGGTGTCTTCTCAGGACACTTGCACAGAAGCAGTGAGTTGTTTTTGGAAGGAGAAAAAGTGACATTTGGTACACCTGGAGTTGCTGTAGCAGATGCAAGTGGTTTTAACGCTTTCAGTTGAATTATCTAACTCTGGCCTGTTGAGACAGGCTGACAGGGTGGTTACCAATTATGAGTTTTACTGCTGTCATTAGCTAGCTCAGCACCTTCTGTGTCCTGGAGGAGTCACTGGAAGGAGTAATTGCTCCTGAGTAATTGCTGATTGCTATTCCTTTTTAATATTCTTTCATCTCTCCTGTGTTTTAGTGGCACCAAAACAGATTTCATAGGGTGATTTGGCTGTGAAGTCATGAGATAGCCATGCCCAGTATAGAGAAGCTGAAAAATAAATAAGTGGTTCTTTCCCAGGGAAGTAAAAGATGGTCTGATTATATAAGCTAAAGAAGGAAATCTAGTTTAATGTATGTGCTTTTATACGCTATGAGAAATAGCTGACGTGACGTGGTACAATATAATATGTGCTAAATAACATGTTTTAAAAAACTCGGATGTTATCAGCAACATACAAGTGATTTTATTCCTCCAGGGCTGTACAATGGAAGCTGTTTTTCTGAGCTTTGCTCTGAGGAAACCCTCTTGTTCTGCATTGTTGTCTAGTCGGCTTTATCGAGGGAGTGTGTGTCAAGCTGAAGGATAATGAGTGCCATGCAGTTAACCTGGCCCTGCTGTGCACAGCGGACATTCTCCCTCTTTTTTTTCCTTTTGATAATGCTGGGACTTTCAGGTCTGTGTTGAATACATCCACACAATTGTTTTATCCTGTTTGGGGTTTTTTTTCCTGTTTTGTTTTTTTTTTTTAACCCTAGAGAAATGGCATGCCTAGCATGTAGACCTCTGTAAAGATCTATCTGGGACTTCCAGGTCTGTATTGAATACATCCACACAATTGTTTATCCTGTTAGGGTATTTTTTTTGTTTGTCTTTAACCCTAGAGAAAAGGCATGCCTAGCATGTAGACCTCAGTAAAGATCTATCAGTTTTATGCCTCTGTCCTATTCCCTTGCCTCTCATTGGAGGAACTGGTCATGAGTTTGTTTTTCCAGAGTCTCAAGTTACTCTGACAACTCTTATGCTCTAGTCAAATCCTGTAAATAATTTCCTTAGCGAAGTTTACAGCTTATGAAGCTCATCCGTACTCTCGGAGTAAACCTAAAAAAAACCCTCATCAACCAGCCCTGACATCTTTATTCTTCAGTGAAGACCTAGAACTTGGTCTCTGGTTGTGGGTAGCCGAACGCTTTGCTAAAAGGCACACAGGTAATT
The DNA here is from genome assembly GCF_023638135.1 of Falco biarmicus. Lineage (NCBI taxonomy): Eukaryota > Metazoa > Chordata > Aves > Falconiformes > Falconidae > Falco > Falco biarmicus. Next base: position 107,371,696 of record NC_079291.1, read on the forward strand.
GCCAGCGCTCTGATCAGAACAGCTTCAAGTGGAAGCTGATCTTCAGTCACTGGACACGTAAGATGGGCTGTATTAGGTGTGGCCTCTTCCACCACGACTGCCTTACACAGACAGTGATGCAGTGGCTTGCAGTCATCTCTCCGTATCCTTGGACATCGCGATGTTACAGGTGTTTGTTACCAGCTTTCTGGGCCTTGCAGTTAAAATAGGTGAACAGAAGTGGACAAGACATTGCTGGAAAGTCTCAGACACAGTCTGTTCACAATATCTGACTGTTTTAATGGCTAGCAATTGTTTATTTTTTGGAGCCAGTGTTTTCACCATGATAGGCCGTTAAGTTGCTTGTTAAATGTAACCTTGTCTGCTCACAGCGATGTTGGCTGACTGTTCTTCTATAAATACACAGTAATCTGATTGCTGAAGTTCTCCAGGTTTACTTAACAACATCAGTGAAGGAAGAGTATTCCTAAACCTATGATGACACTTCTCTTTTCCACCAGGATTTATAGCTAAGAAGCTGAATGGTCTTTCATGTTGCTTTCTGTTTCTCCCTCTTGAACACACTAGTAACCTGTGCAGGAAATTACACGAGAGATCTCCACTGCAACCCAGGAAGGAAAGCCTCCGTGTTCTGGGTTCTCTACAAGCTTTATCAGGAGCCATAAAGCCATGTATCAGGAGCTTAAAGGCGGCTTGGGTTTTATTGTAGCAGAGAGTAAGTGGAAACAACGTTTTATTGCGTTTGCCTAGCTTATTACAGTGTATTCTAGGTTTGAAGTCCTATGGTTCATGTAGTCAGACCCGTATTTCAGTATCAAATCAAGAGGGCTCGTTATTCCCTTTTTAAATAAATGGAGGAAGGGGGGATACATTTTTGATGCAACAAAATAATCTGTAATTCTTCATGTTATTGCTGTAATATTTCTGAACATATTGCAAAAGTCAAAGAAACTTGAGGTAATGTTAATCATATAGCAAAAATATGCTTGTAGAACACTGTATGCTTCTGTACACACTTGCATGGTGTAAACCACCTTTCCCCTTCTGAATCACACCTAATCTTAGTGCTGCACGTATAGGGGAGCAGGTTAGAGACGGGAGAGTGCTGAAAGGTACATTGTCTTTCATTATAAGAATCTTGGAGAAGAAAAGAAGAAAAAATTACTTGATTCTAGTTCTTTCCCATCAGAAAGGAGAGTATTAGAGGAGGATATAGAGATTTTGGAAGCAGAAGTGTGAAGAATGGAAAAGGTGGTCAGAGGTGTGAATAGCATTGGAAAGGTGTCAAAGGCAGAAAGTGAGGAGAAGGCACATTTTTCATGGAGAATATGACTTGGAGCAGGGGAAAGGAAGATGACTGTAGTGGTAATATTTGGCTTAATTAGAGTGAAGGAGACTGAAATGCTCTGAAAGTTAGTGGTAGAATTGGTTGTTGTGGAGGCACAGAGCTTGAAGTTTTGGCAGTGTAAGAGTTTTGGTCACACTGGAGGAAGGTGTAAATAAGGGTTTTGTAGAAACATGGCCTCTAGGAGGTACAGAGTGTCAGAGACCCCATGGGGGCAGTGAGTTGAGAGAGAAACTCATCATGGTCACTAAAGAAACAGGAGCAGGTTTGTTGATCTAGAGGAAGATGAAAACAAAGGACTGGGATGGGATGTTGACAGAGCAAGGATCGAGCTCCTTTAGTTGAAGGAGCTAAAACAAAAAAGTTACCTTTTCATTGCAGAATATGGTGAGCTTTGCTAGAAAGCCTCTGGAGCTGGGCTTTGTAGGGGCGGCTTTATGCTTCGGTCTTACATACCAAATGAAGCTGCCTGAGTGCTGGTGTAACTTACTAGTGCAATCCAGAGGCAGCCAGATCAGGAGAGGTGGACGCAGGGCAGGTGGACCAGTTACATGGTCAAGATGCTGAGAAAAATTAATACAAACAAGCAGAATTGTGTAAGAGAGCTGAGTGCTTTAAATAAACTTCTATAAAACCAGATTGCAGGCTGGTGAGTTGTGAAGAAAAGGATACTTTGAGGGGTTTTGTGTGTAGTTTTGTTGTATTTGTTGTGTGTTTGGGGGGTTTTTTGGTTGTTTTTTTTTTTTTTTTTTTTTTTTAAAGACGACCTAAAAAGCACAGCGTTTCCCCTGCTCTGCCTGGTGAGTTGCAAAGGGTGGCTTTCCGAGGGTCACTCTGCTCTGTCATGTTGTGATTGTCTAGTCTGCAGGAGTGGCTGCGGGGTTGATATTGCACATCACTTAATGCTGTTCCCATGTGTCGTACAGGAAAGGCTGCAGGAGGTGGGTGCATTTGCACATTGTCTTTTTCACCCTGAGGGCTCGTAGACATTGTGTTTTATCAGCACTGAATTTGGGAGTAAGGCAGCAGTGAGACAGGCCTTTCAGTGTAACGCTCTGGGGATAAAGATGGCTCTTCCCCATTTCTCCTTGTTCAAGGACCCTGTGGCAACCCTGAAGTTCTAATGGAAAAGCCTCTGAACACTAGGGCTCTTGCAGAGCTGATTACCTGTGGATTTTTATGTCCCTTCTGGGCCCAGGTATAATGCTCGAATACCCCACAGCAATGTATAGAAGATAGTATTCTTTGATCCACTGCTGGTTTTTTGAACTGTGCATACAGAGGCATGTTTAGATAATACTAAAATACACTGAGAGATTTAAGTGTGACGTGAACAGCATGGCTGGAAATAAGCTGCTAAACAAGCTCCAAACATAGAAGTGGCTGTTTGTGCATTGATAAAGCTCCATTTTTAAAAGCAAAGCAGTGACAAGCCTGTTTCTTGAAGGCACACTGAGCCCATCATATTTAATGTGCAGGACTGGATTTCTTGTGCTCTCATGTGTTCAAAGAATTAGAAAGGTCAGAATGTGAACAGTTTTGTTTTATTCTAAAAAAGTCTATCTTTTGTCCAGCGCAGGAAGTTCAAAGGTGGTGATAACAGTGTAACAGTGCGCTGCTGCATGCTGACTCAGCACATTGCAGATGGCAGCTGTTTTCTGCCCACCTTTTTATTTTCATTGAAGTTGATTTTTATAATTCTTTTACTGACGTGGTTTTTGGTTGGGTTTTGTTTTGGTTTTTTTTTTTTTAATTATGAGAGCTGAGTAGTTTTACAAAAAGAAAGTACTGTGTGTTGTTTGTATCCGTTTGAAACATAATAAAAATCCGTTCCAAAACAGATGAATTGTCATGGAAATTTAGTTAATATGCTTTGCACGTATTCAAGGAGGCATCTGCTCGTGATTTCTCTAATATTGTTGTGCACTGATATATTCAGAGGAAAGATGTTAACAATAGTGTTTCTCTTGCTGTAATGGCTGCTGCTTATAAACTAAATGTCCAAAAATGGATCAATACTGAAAATAGGGGCATTGAAAGTCACCCTTTAAACACTGTGTAATTTCAGATTTTAAAGAAATATTAAAATAAATCGTTGTTCTTTTGACATTATGAAACTCTTAATATGATTCTCAAAGTTTCAATTGATAGTTAAGAATCCATGATACTCTATTGTTTGGGAATTTACCCAGTTGCAAACTTGTGAGGGATCTTCTCATTGTTCTAATTGAGTAGCTGGGTGCCTGTCGGTGCTGCGGTAACAGCAGGATGAGGCTTTCTCTTCAGTCACTGTTCCCTGTGACCTTCATTACGACCTTTAGTCTGCCCAGGCTTTCTGACTAGCACCTCAAGCAGTGGAGGGAGAAAGTCTCTTGAATGCAGCTGTAATCTTTTAACAGATGTAAAATCCATGTGCATAATTTAAGGAGTAGCAGGAAGTGCTCTAATCAGTAAAACAATGGCTTGAAGTTATTTTGCAAACTGTTAATTAAAGATGTTTGATTTTTATTTTTTTTTTCCCCCTTCCTTCCGCCCTGCCAAGTGAAAACTTCCACTTTGCTGGTACTGTAATTTTAGGATGCAGAAGCAGGGAGATTGCTTTGTTTCGCCTGTGCTTGGCACTGCTGCCGTTAAAGTAGATGACCCTTAGCAGTCTATCCAAGCAAGATTTGTTTGGGTCAGACTGGCATTTTTTTGAAAATAGGAAAGAGCGTGTACTACAGTTATGCCTCAAAGCAGTGCTGCAATATGCTTGGGAAAAAAATTCCTTTGTTTCACACTACTCGTCCTGTGCTGATAGGCTGACTCAGAACTGCACCCTGAGATTTATTTTCAAGTCTCATACCACAGGTTTCAAGGACATGGCTTGTGACAAAACATTGCTTGGGCAGAAGCAGAAAGAGCCAGCTAGGGGATGTGCCTGTAGTATCAGAAATAATATTGCTGTGCTGTTGCTGCCCTTGAGATGGTATCAAAATCTATTCTTTGTACATACACACACGCGTTTTGGTTTTCAAGTTTAGTTTTGATGTACCTTACTAATATTCCTCTTTATCCTAGGGTAACGATGAAGGAGAGGGGGTCCAGATTTTTTAATTGGCATTGCTTACTGTTCTCTCCCTTTATTTCATTAGTGAGTGTAGCTAACTCATTAACCTCTGCTACACTTTATCATTTGATTGCCCACAGGGAGGTGTCTGCTGCTCTAAAAGTTGAGCAGATGAGAGAAACCCAGGGGAGCTGGCATTTCCCTGAGCCAAAGCTGCTTGTCCTTTGTGTGCCGGACTGGTGCTGGTCTGAGCTGTTCCTGACGTAGCTAGGACTGGAGGGGAAATACGGAATGGAATAACCAGGTACTGAGTAATCACATGCAGTCAAATCCAAGCTGCTTCTGCATGGGGTAGCTTACGTCTGGAAGCTGGAGAGGTATCCTTGGTTTTTCTTATCTGGGTTATCGTGACCTTCTGTGGCTGCAAAGACTGAAAAGACATCTGATTTCAACCTGAGAAATAACTGGTTTGGATCTAATTTTTGAGAATATCTAAGGAATTTCATGGTGTTAACGGCCAATGTGAAAACAGTCAGCAGCTCTAGAAGTGACACCTGTTGGGGCAGCTTATGGCTAACTAGTAATATAGATGGTTGTGTCGGCACTGGCACCGACAACTGGTTCCAGGAATTTGGTGACACCACTTCCACTGTCGTGGTATTTTGTCCTAAAATGCAGACTCTAGAATGGAGACTTGCCCTTCCTGTGTCTTAATGATGTCATGGTGGTTATTCTGACAGAGCTGTTTGATCTTCACAATGTGTCAGCCATTCAGATTCAGAGGAAGTTGGACGAAAGCTCTTGTGGGAGGAAGAACCTAGCGCGAGGTCAATGAACGTAGCTTTGCTCATGACAAAGGGACTCTTCTGTTTTGCTGCTGCCAGTTTTGCCTACATGTAGATTTTTATACAGTATGATTTTAGTGTGATTTATCAAAACAGTTCTTAGAGGAAAATAACCCTTTTTTTTATAGAAAGAGGGCAGTGTGTTACTCTTACGTGGCTGAAAATTGATCACCACCCTCACCCCCGCTTTCTGGAAATATGGGTCAGTGGCCTTATAACAGGCACAGAGGCATTTTGCAAGTAGACAAAACAGTATCTTGCTAATTACTGGCACACAACTTCAGTGTACCATAGTCTGTGTGCAGAACTTGCCTGCTCCCTCCAAAGCATGTCCTGCAAGGAAGAGGCTGCCGTGGCATAAATACATTAAGAATTGACCCTATGGTGGTTTTGGCTTTTCGAAGCCTCTTGTAGCTGTAAGATAACAGTCTCTTGGCAAAGGAAATATGTGGAAACAGCATTTAGTCATTGTTTGATGAAGATCCATTTGCTGTGTCCCCACATCTGTTTATTTCTGTAGAATACAAACTAGATGTAACACACTATCTGAAGTACAACTGTGAAAGGGGAAGGAGATTTCATCATTTAGTCATAGTATATATGAAGTAATTGTATTAAGTCATCACAAAGTTATTAAAATCTGCCCTGCTAAGTGGTAAATGCTGAAAGAAAATCCCAGCTGCTTGGGTCCTGCTCCTGTTGTAACCTACAATGTCTGCTGGAAAACAGAAGTGTGGGCTGTGACGCTGGGGTTATGCCCGTACTGATCTCCTTCTACTCTGTCCTTGCTTTCTGTCCCTTTTCACTTGATCCTTTTCTCTCACCAGAGGTTCTGTCTTTAGTTTAATGCAAGTTGTGCACAGAAAGTTCATTGAAAAAATTTGCACTAGGGACACTTGCAATTTGTGCAGTCTGTGTGCAGGTCGGTGCTGCATGTGAAGTGTTACTAGAAGGTGTTGCTGCTAGATTAGAAAACAATAACTTTGAATTGGGAATGCTGAGCCTTCCCAGCCTGGCAGCATGGACCATGCTAGCACCTGAGTAACTGTTCCTGCAGACAAACACATGAAGACCCTGGCTGAAGTTGGCTGTTCATGGGAGTGAAGACTGGTAGGACTATGCCATTAGTAGATCCTGCTCAGGAAGAAGAGTTAAGGTCATGTGTTTTATCCTGAATCACAGTATAGAACTTAACTACATCCTTCATTGGCATGGTTTCCTGCAGCTGACGAGTGCTTGAATGTTTCTGACTGCCCAGGCAGCAGAGGGAAGGCTGGCGCTTCCAAACGCAAGGGTGGACCTGGTGGGTGTTCCTGCGAGTTGGACCAGGGATGGGCGTCACTTCATGACTTGTACCATGTGGCCATGTACCTCTTGTCCTTCGAAGCTATCAAACATCATCTCTGCCTCTACTGTACTCCAGCAGAGAACTTCAGTTTAATATTACTGTGTTTTCCTTTATTCCATGGCATTTTCTGTAAAGTAGTACCACTACTATAATCTAAATGAAAGCAAAACCTTTCATACGCCTCTGCTACTTATAAAGTGGTATCATAGGTATCATTAATTTAGATAGATAACTCTTTTGGGATTTAGTTCATTAAAATTGTAAGTAGCAATGGAGCTCTAAGCCAGTGGTTTTGAGGTGATTGTATCTTGGTAGGACTGGGTAGTTGTAAACTAAGCACTTTCCAGACATCCAGGAGGTGTGGCATCTTGTGAAAATGGGCCACTAATACTGGGAGTATAAATTTAGCCAAATCTTTCATCTCATATTTTGCATATAAATTAGTTATAGCCAAATTAAGTCAGTAGCAGACCTCTAATCTTTGATAGCTGTACTAACTTTTACTTTTTATCAATATTATTTTAATGGTAAACTCTTGTCAGTCTGACAGATTTGTGGTGGCTTGTGCTGAAGTACCATAAACTTGCTGCGGGCCTGCTGCCACAGTATGCTAGTGTTAAATCTGCCCGAGAAAGTCACCACTGGAAGTCTTTAATGGAAACTTTAAAATAGACCTTTAATATTAGAGTAAGAAGTATGAGTAAGAAAACGAATGAGCCTCCAACAGACCTTGTAACAGAGGAGGTCAGGCTTTAATTAACAAGGGTTACCTCTGCTTACGATTACTGAAAATCAGTGGTTTGTGGACATTTCTGATAAGGCAGACTTTAAATGGATTTGCAAAGGGACATAACAGCCGAGTGAAACTGCAGTTTTGGTCTGCAGGCACAAAGCACAGAGCACAGCACAGAGTAGTTCTCTAGTATCATTGAAGTGGGAGGTTTTTGGTCAATAATTATCTCAGATTAACAGAAGGATGTTAAAATAAAAACCCAAAAGTAACAACAACAACAAAAAGTCACCAGGGAGAAAAGTATTTAGAAATTATCAGTGGGCTAGAAAAAGTAGTTTATGGAAATACTAAAACATTGGACTTGTTTTAGCTTGGTTAGGGACAAGCAAGACTATTGGGGACATCTACTGCCATGATGACCAGGAGAGGTCCGATGGCATTAGAAGGGATTCCCTGCGCTTCCCCTTCAGGGTCGCCAGCTCGGTCACTGCTGCCGTCCTGGGGCTGTGCCGTAGCTGGGAGCATCAGCAGCAATTGCTCCACAAGACTTTCGCAGCTTGGCAGGGGCAGGGGCTGGGGCGTGTGGGTGCAGCAGGCTCGCCCACAGCTCAGTGGCCCCTCTGGCACCTGCATGGGGCCAGATCTGGGTCAACTCAGTGGAAGAATCAGAACATGCAGGTCCAGCAGCCAGTGGCTGGCACCTCACCAAAAGCAGTCCCTGTTCTGACGAGGGCTGTTCGGGATATATTGCAAGCTGTATTCCAGCAGCATGGTTGCTCTTGAGAGGAGGAGTGTCTTCCCGAAACCAGAGATGTGGCCAATTTCTAGATAGGGGAATGGTCTGGTTTGAGTTCGCTACCAGATGATCGCAGTGAATTGCATGTGTTAGACTCTCCTAAGACACCTGGTGCATTAGAAGAATCGAGATTATATATGCTTCAGCTGGGAAATGAAACCCTGAGAGCTTTCAAGGATCTGAAATCACTTTAAGCAAATTAACTGTTTCAAAGTTTACTTTGTGATCTCTTGTTCTGTAACTCCTTAGAGCCACCTCAGCTTCTCCAGGCAGAGCAGTAATCTCACTTGTAGGTTTTTTAGCTGTGTTCTGTTAAGGAGCGCAGATGTAGGGTATGACTGGTTGTGGTTATTAGCACTTCATAAGCAGTCTCAATCTGAAATATAAAAACCCTTATGTTTGATGCTGCAATATTTTATTTTTTTTTAATTACATGTGACTTAAGAGCTACTAATTGAAATACATCTCTGGCACTACTTTATTCCCCTAAGCGTGGGCTGTAGACAAAACTGCAGAGCAGGCAGCAAAGGTTCTTTATGCTTCTTGTGTAAGTTCAGCTGGTTTATTGTTCATTTTATTTTCCTGGAAGTGTGCTTCATCTTTCCAGACCCTTATTAGTTTGCATCTCTAGGGAGAATCACTGCAGTTGGAGCTTGCGTTCAGATATTCCTGAGGTATATCCCAAGTTCAGCTATCCCCTGGGGAGTGACATCCCTGCGCCCTCCCAAAGCTGGAATGATGGGCAAGCCATTGAATGCAGAGGGCTGTTGTCTCAGTTACTGAACTCTTTTCTTCCTTCTCCTTTCACCTTGAGGGAGGTTTGTTGAAACAACCTCAAGCTTGTTTCGTTAGCATCTGAAAATACAAACACAGCACACAGTAAAACCCTTCAAAACCTGCTAGCTGAGGCTGCAGGCGTTTTTGCTGGGTGCAGCGGTGAGCAAGGCTGCTGTTGAGCATCACCAATCTCTGCAAGTGGTTGCTTGGGGACACTTTGGGTGGCACTGACCCTTAGAGCTGGTCTTGGTTCCGCCAGCCCTTCTGGAAGTAAAAGATGACAGCTGACAGCTACTTAAGTCTATTGGCATGCCTTAGAAGGGTTAAATGTTTTCTTTGTGATGGTGAAGGACATGGAAAACTGCCAAGCATTTAGATTTGAGGTTTGAAAAGCAGCTGGAGTTTAATTGCTCTTAGCAAGCAATTCGGTGCAGGAAGGGGGAGACCTCAGTAATAACGTTACAAAGTGCCGGTCATAACACTGTTGTTAAGTTTGGGTCAGCGTTTTCCATCCAGACTCCCTTGCTCGGCTGAAGTTGAGGTGCAGAGCCCAGGCCCACCCCCTGCCCCAGCGCCGCAGGAGGACAAGCCCAGGTGTCCGAAGAAGAAGGGCAGCTGGGAACACACAGGGTGAACAGCGTCCCCTCTTGTGCTCCTGGTGCACAAAAATGGCTCTGTTCTACAGGTGATGAGATCAGCGTTTGGAAATGAGACCGCTAACAGTAACTGGCTTAGTCCAGTTTTAAAACAGGTTATTTTGGATGGCTTTAGAAAGTCATCCTCTGATCTTGGAGGCTTATCAGTGCCCCCAGCTTGTGATCTCAAGGCTCATTCCAGTCCTTCCAGCTTCTTCTACACCATTGATCTGTTTGTTCCTGTGAAGACATCGCACCACTGCTGCTGCCTGTGGGGGCTTGCACCAGTGCCAGACACCTTGTGTTCAGTGCCCAGCAGAGTACTGGAGAAAGACCACCCCTATGGCTGGACAGCTAAAGCCTGTGGGTTGAGGGGAGGTGTATTTATCCGTATCTGGGTTGTACACTTGCAGCTGGAGAGCGTGGCTAGAGAGGGCTGGATCCTTCTGCAAGGAACTTAAACAAGTGTAAGTTGTGAATTGCCATATGTGCTCAGGTGTTAACCCTCCCCACAACTAAGAAGGGGTTTGGAGGATGTGCTCTGGATTTGACACTCAAATGTTTGAACAGGTAGCTAGCAAGCAACACGTTAAGTGATAGGACATAGATATTGTAGCAAGACTCAATGCTGGTTAAGCAGTTTTAAGAGATTTAAATGGCTCCAGAATATGCTGTGGAAACTGAGTCTCAGCTCAGGTTTCTCTAATATAGTGCAAAAAGAAATTCATGACAGTGTATTTCTTTGTTCTCCAGTGTTGCAATAAACCCATCCTTAATGTCATAGCTTCACAAAGCTTTTATGTAATGGTTTACCAAAAAAAAAAAAAAAAAAAAAAAATCACTAATTTTTGAGCTGAGTACATTAATAGGGTGGTGTCCCGGCATTAATCACAGGTAAAGAAAATCCTGAGACATGTATACGTAGTAAGATGCTTTGTCAAGGGGTAGGTGTTTGGATAATGAAAGGACAGGTAAAAAAACCCCACCAAACAAAAAAACAAAACAACTAGAACCCACACAACTCTGCACATTTGTTACCAGAGTTTCAGTGTAGCTGTGTCTCTTCCATTAATGCTTCAGAGCTATTGGGAGCGTTATGTATAAGTTATGATAAATAGCTAGTATGCTGTTTTCTGCACTTTATGCAGGAGAACAAATGTGAGTTGCACATATTCTACCTCTTCTTCCCTGCCACCTTGATTTTTGTGCCTTGCAGGATATTTGTCATGGAGTTCAACCCATCTGTGCTTGGGAACATGGGGCATGTCTCACATGAATCGGAGCTCTTCAGATTATGCCTCCTAGTCCAAAAAATAAAAAGTAAGACTGCAACTTCTGCTAGGAAAGAAAAATCAGGTCAGATTCACTCAGTGGCTCCAAGTGCATAAAAAGCTGTACACCTGGCCCAGGTATAGGGAAAACCTTGAAAGGGGTGAGGTGAGGAGCTCTTACCACGCTGCTCAGCTGTGTTAGGGGGGCAGAGCTGCCTGCACTGGCGTCTGAGCGCAGTTTGGATTTTCATGAGAGCATAGAGTGCTGTGCTGGTGGGCTTGGAGCTTCTTACTTGCTTTTGCCACTGCTGGTTTGCTGTTTGGGTGTTTTCTCACCCCTTTCCCCTACCACACCTTCCCCCCGGCCCCCAGCCCCCAGCCCTGCAATTTCCCAGAATGAAATGATATTTCAGAGGCACACTTGGAAAGGGAGACTCTGACTGGGATGTGTGTAACCTGTCTCTTGGGGTTGGGTGGTTTTGGTTGGTTGGTGTTTTTTTTTTGGTTCAGTAATTTTTTTTTTCTATATGAAATGTGGTTAAAGCTTAACTTTGCTTTTGAAAACAGACAAACAAAAGCACTATTTCTTCTGCTTTTAAGTGACCACGGTGCTCCGCCTTCCCTTTGCTTCCCTATTTATATCTACCTCTGTCTGCAGTCACACCAAGGCTTACAAAGTTGAGCAGCTTTTCAGCAGATAGATCATGTCATAGAATGATAGAATCATCAGATGCTTTGGGTTGGAAGGGACCCTAAAGCCCACCCAGTTCCCCCCCTCCCTGCCATGGACAGGGCCACCTCCCCCCAGCCCAGGCTGCTCCCAGCCCCGTCCAGCCTGGCCTTGGGCACTGCCAGGGATGGGGCACCCACAGCTGCCCTGGGCAGCCTGGGCCAGCGCCTCGCCGCCCTCAGGGAAGAATTTCTTCCCAATACCTAATCTAAATCTACCTTTTTCCAGTTAACGCCATTCCCCCTTGTAATGCTGCCTGCCCTTGTAAAAAGTCCCTCCCCAGCTTCTTGTCACCCCCTTTAGGCACTGCCAGCTGCTGTAATGTCTCCCCGGATTCTTCTCTTCTCCAGGCTGAACAACCCCAACTCTCTCAACCTATTTTCGTAGGAGAGGTGCTCCAACCCTCTGATAATTTTTGTGGCCGCCTCTGAACTTGCTCCAACAGGTGCATGTTGTTCGTATGTTGGGGGCCCCAGAGCTGAATTGCAGCAAAAGAGTGGAGAAGAGTCCAAACTACAGCTTAGCATAGTATCTACTTTATTTTTCTCCAGTCAGCTTTTGTGAACAAGACACAAAACCCACTTGCTATAAATTCTGGAAAATACAGTCCGACTGATGCAGACTATTACTTCCTCTGGTGGTTGTGTGGTATTTCTTTTGAATGTATTTGTGTTGGAAAACAATGCCGGCATGCAGATTTTTATGTCATTTAAAAGAACTGTTTCTTAGTAGTTTCCCACGCAGTGTTTGGAAAAGAGGACACAGGTGCTGGATACAATGGGAAAACCAAAGATTTGTATCCAAAGGACTGTCCATTTCTGATGTGTAGGGCTGGAGAGGCACGTCTGTGGCTCATAAACTGAAGGGAAGTATAAAAGCTATGATATTTTTTATAATTTTTTAAAATACATTTTTTATACATTTTGATACATTTGAGTAACTTGGTGACTGTCCTGTGTCAGTGAGAATAGTTGAATGCTGAATAAATGCCATAAACACAGATTTGGAGTGGTAGTTGTTAGGTGTTTTTGTATAGAGAGGAAACAGCTATAAGTATGTATATACTATAGGTATAGCAATAGCTATAGGTGCCTGACTGCCAGCCTCCATCAGACTTGTTTTCATTTCCCAGCACTCAGTGTGCAAGATACGTGTGCCTTTGTGATACAGAATTAATTTTATGCAGGGGTTGTATGGGAAATGAAATTATTTATTTTCCCAACTTGAGGTTGCCTGGGTCATATACCTACAGGTGTTTTATTTATAAGTCTTTCCTCATACAAGAAGCATCTTATGCTGTACCAGTATGTGTCCACACATGATAATATAGGTGCAGGTGTGACTGAGGGAAGTTTCTGCTGTGAAACGAAGAAGCAGCGCCAGGCTACAGTGGTATTTCTCCTTTGCATAAATAAATAAATGATTTTATACTATTTTATAGTTCTTATATTGTAAGGCCAAAGTGAGCAAAGTTTTAAACCCAAGAAGCTCTTGTATCTTCTCCTGCATCTGAGAAAGATGAGAGGCAGGCAGCCATCATCTGGAGGTGCTGCTGGCCATGTGTGGCTGCTGCTCGGCCTCTCCACCCTGATGGCATTTGCCCATCGCCAGGGACTGCAAATGGCATTGTCACACAGGTGATCTTTATTGCAATAGTGAAAGATCAGGTTTCCAAACCTTTTGCTGATTTATAGTAAACAGTTGGATCTAATGGAACTTTCAATAATTTTTTTCCTCTCAAATATTAGTGTTTTGTTTAATACCTGTAATACAAAGAAAATATTTAAGAGCCTGCAACTTGAGAACTAGGGGGTGGTTATTTTTGGTTTCTTAGTTTAGCTCTGTTCTAGGAATATTTTATATCCCAGCCCTTAATTACACAGTGATGTGATACTTTGCCACAGGACCCCAGTTCTCACATGTGCAAAGGAAATACAATTGAAATCTGATGGGCAGCTGTCAATTTTGCACACAGCTTGCAACTGCTGATCTTTGAGGCATAAATAATGTAACTTCTTAGTTGTGTTAATTTCTAGTGATTGACCTGAGGTTTTCTTTTTGTTCATAGAAAAGCTTTATGGTCCATATTTTGAGTTTGTAATTTCACCTTTGGTACCTGGGGTAGATAATGTAGCTTTGAGGTTGGTGGTTCTGGACTGGCAGCTGTGGGTATGAAGGCAGCATTCAGGAAAACATTGGTTGAAGTGCCTCCTTCAAAAAAGTGTCAAGGAGTTTTGCTAAGTTTTGTGTCTGAGGACTAGTCTTCCCAATTTTCATGCTGATATTTAATAAAATGTCAACGAGATGATGTGTTGACTGATTATTTTGGTGGACTTGGTACTGTTACATTAACGGTTGGACTCTATGATCTTAGAGGTCTTTTCCAACCTAAATGATTCTATGATTTTCTTCTCCCTACAGCAGCAGAATATATATGAGTTTCTGTCCTTTCTGACTGTACTGCATTTCTTCCAAAGACTTTTTTTGTGAATCCTTCCTGTGGAAAACACAAGAAGGGGAATGATCATATCTATAAAGATTTGTTGCATGAAGCATGAAAACTAATCCTAGAATTAGTAATAAATTTGGGCAGACTGACTCTGGATGATGATAATGACATGTAAAATGAGGTGTGAGTATGTTTACTACAGTGGGGAACTTGAACTGAATTGTGACCTCAAGAGCTGGTGGAATTCAAGGAAACAGGAGCCATGCTAGTGACAAAGCTTTGCTTCCAAGATCAGCCTCTGCCTGGTGACCTGGAGGCTGAACTCTGGTCAGCCCAAAACAAGGGAGGCAATTGGCTCTCTGAGATTCCCCCCCCCCCCCCCCCCCCAATTATTTTAATTCTTAAGGTCAGATTATATGTAACGTTATATGCTGGGGTGTACTAGAAAAGTATGTTCTAAGCAGCAGGCTTTTGGCAGTGTGAAGGACAGTAGTTGTGGTTTTGACATGCAGGCAAGGGTGGGCTTAAATTGGTCCTGAGGAGGTTCCTGCTATTTCTAGCATTGGTGCTGTTCGGAGAACTTGCAGAACTCTGCTGAGGCAAAGCTGAGAGGATGAAAAAGCTGAGGACAGGCTCTAGCAGCAGGAGGGCTCTAGCAGCAGGAGCAGAGCGGTCTGTGGCCTTTAGATCAGACAAAATCACTTCCAGATCACAGTCTTTGCCTGGGCAGGATGAATTGGGAGGCTTCTGTGTAGCAGGATTATTCTCTAGGTTGAGAAGCTGAGGGTTTTTTTGGGTGGATGAACACTCAAGGGGATTTTATGGCCATCAACCCTCCACACAGTGGTAATGATGTTTTAAAGGGCTATATGATTCACTTTGGGTGGAGGTGTGACTTTGTATAGTTGAGTGTGGTGTTCCAGCTCCCCATCTGCCCTGTGCTCAGGGTTGCTCAAGGCAGAGAAGGGAGGAAGAAGCCATGAAGCCACTGAAGCAGAAAGACTCACCAAAAGGTTCAAACTCATCGGTAGGTCAGCTCACTTTTTCTGTAGACTTGAAGAATTGTAAAACATGTGCAATGTATGTGTGTCTTAAAAAAGCATGAATACCGCTTTCTGTATGGGTAATAAAAAAACCTGATCAAGGAAGGATGCAGTAGCTTCGCTTCCCTGCAGCAAAAGTCCCACCATTTGGTCAGCTACATGAGATAACGTCACCCAATTTAACCTTGCAGCTTGTAAGCATGAGGTTTTGATGAGAAAATGCTGAGAGCAAACTGAATGTACAGCTTGCTAAACAGCCAATAAATCTAGGTTATATCTTCCTTCCCTGGTCAGGAAACAAGGGAGCTATTTTTAAATCTTTCCTTCCTGTACGTACTGAAATAGAGTGATTATTCTTGTGCTAGACAGGGCACGACAATACTTTCCCATTAAATAATGAGCTCTTACTGTTGCTCTGAATTAACCTGGCAGGACTGGGCAGAAACCAGTCTGTCTTCAAAAAAGACTGACTCTAAAGATTTCTCCAGGCATTGACCTCTGCAAAGATTAGATCATCCAGGGAGGAAGAGAGGAGTAAAGCAACCTGAATGGTGGGGAAAGAAGCTCACCAGTAGCTTTGTGGGAGGTCTTCCATTGCATTTCACTTACTTGGGAATGGAGAAAATCACAGATAAAATCTCCTAATTTGTAGAAAACTGGGTTTCATGCAAAGAGCCTTTTGCAGCCCTAACTGTTGGGCAGTTTGGTTTATCTGGCTGGAGGCTCTTTCTGCCAAAGGCAAGAGGTCTTCAATGCAGTTGTTGAGAAGTTAACATAAGAATTCATGTCAGTCTGTAGTAGAGCCAACGCTGGCTTAGGCATGGAATATGGAATGTAGCAACATTTTAACAATGAAAATGAAATGTAGTGTCTAGTTTCAGTTTCTCGGTGTGCTGAGAAGTAGTGCTCTTCATTCCTAAAAATAAGCAGACTAGTTTATGTAGTCTTAATTGTTACCTGACATGTGAGGGAGCTATAATTTAAATTTATTGGTCTTAACAGTTGCAGGTGATTCTGTGTTTGTGTTCAGAACGTGCCAGATTCTCAAGTCTTGGCATATGCTCCTGCCACAAACATTTTCTTTATCTCTTAGCTTTCTGTAGGTGCCTGTTGATACCTGTGCTGTGTTAGTTCTGTATATTCCTGCTGCACACTTGCAAGAGGACTGAGGCTGTATTTTATTCATTGCTGACATTATCTTTCACCAGAAGTGGAGAGCACTAAGGGAATCTGAGCGTGTATACTAAAGGATGAAGCTTTATTGTCTAGGATGCTGAATAGTTGAAAACAGAAATAAGATACGATAACCTACCTAGCTGAATCGATAGGCTGCCTCTTTTATGAGCTTGTGTTTGTTTTGCCCCGATTTAGAGCTGTTTGGAAAACCATCCTGACACTTCACAGGTATGGCTGCTAAAATAGCTGATACTACTTTTATCGGTAACTATATTGCCTATTTGCCCATCTAACAAAGATATTTCTGCTAATATTATAATAATACTTAGAACATATTTTTTGTTTTGTTTTAATTAAGTATTTAAAGATGAGGCTTGAAGGAAAATAATAATGTTGGAAAAAATAAGAGCTAAGTCCAGTGAGCCATTCACATACCTGTATATGTGCTAGTTCAATTTATTTAAGTGTCTTTGTATAACCACCAAAGATCTAAAGATCATACTACACCGATATATTGATTTTTACTTCTTACCTATCCCAAAACAACAATGGTGATTTTAATTTTTTTTTAAAGCCTTTCTTTAAGCTTTTGCATAAGTCTTGAGGCTGAGGGGAATGAAAGGGAACCACAGTTGCTATTTCTTTCTACCTGGCATCTTGGATTTCATTTGAGCTTTAGCTCCATGTATAGCTCCAAAAGGATTCATTAGAACATATTTCCAAATTACAGCACTGGGCATAAAGAAAAGTTTGTTGAAAAGCAGCAGCAAATACATGTCCAAATAAGAACATCTGGGGTCATCTGAATCTGTCTTCCTCTTGAGAAAAGGCAGGTTAATAGATTCAGGCATTGACTTCTGATCTGGAAAACTTCTTGTCTGTTGCTTACAGCCCGCAGCCAGTGAGACAACATAGGTGTGAATGTTGCTTATCCTGCTTGCTCATTAACTTTCCTTTGAGTCGAGGGTGAGAATTTGTGAGAGAAGCAAGAAAACAAAATCTGATTATTGTGTAAATGGCTTGGGTTTTGGTAATTTCATTTTGAGGGGTAGGGGGAAGAGTGTCTGTTTGAATGAAATCTAGTTGATTAGTGCACATAAGAAAAGATAAATTTTTGAAGTTTAATTGTATCTGACCAAATCACCATCATTTTGGGATTGGTTTGTTTTTCCAGGTCAATCAGAATGTGGACATCCAAAGGGCCAGACTGCGAGATGATATTAAGGAATATAAATTCCGAGAAGCGCGTTTGCTGCAAGACTACACTGAGCTTGAAGAGGAAAACATCTGTCTCCAGAAACAAGTATCTGTCCTGAAGCAGAATCAGGTAAGTTTTTCAAAATAATGAGCGTTGCTTTGGTAACACCAGTTAATTCCTGCGTTATGGCATGGTTCTGTCTCATTTGGACATGCTTTTGAGGCTATAAGGTCTATCTTACCAGGTGTTTATTACCAGGAGTTGTTCCAAAATTAAGTTCTTTCTGACCCTGTTTATACACAGCCATAGGACTTTATTGCTTCTGCTTTGACCTCCAAGTGTTTCCATTGCCTTCTCTCTCTCTGGTGGAAGTGAAGTCTCTTAACAGCCTGCTTTGTTACTTGGTTTAGTCTTTTTGCTATGCTAGTTTTTCAGTGTCTCTTTGCAATACTCTCCCCTCCCTCCCTCCCTCCATCCATCCATCCATCCTCTTCTAAAGTATCTGTAACTAGGTATATTTCAGAACGTATGTGTTTATTGCTACTTAGTGCTTATATTATTATCTCTCCAGTTCTCTGCTCCTCTATTCTAGCTTCTTTCG
The DNA here is from genome assembly GCF_023638135.1 of Falco biarmicus. NCBI lineage: Eukaryota > Metazoa > Chordata > Aves > Falconiformes > Falconidae > Falco > Falco biarmicus. The sequence goes on from NC_079291.1 coordinate 107,389,692, forward strand.
TTAAACGTGGAGTATTGTTACAGTTGTTCTATACCGTTAGACCTGTGTGACTGCTAATCTGAGAAGTTATGTTTAATTGCACAATTGCAGCTTTTTCAGAATTTTAGAAAACTGTGTTTTTGGAACAACTCGAGAATTTCCCTGAGTTATCATTGGCGGAGGTAATTAGATTAGATGTGGTCTTTGGTTTACCTATTTACCTATCTTCATCTGTCTATTGGGGATTTGCTATTTTTATTCTTTGGGTTCCTGTCAGTCTCTTTGTATAAATAAAAGTCAAGATTTCAATTGAGAAAATAGTATAATATTCCTGAAATAAAAGCTCTTGAAAAAAACAGTAAAGGTAATACTGAATAATGGGCCATATACGATTTATTGAGAGAACGATGTGCTCATGTTTGTCTGAGGAGACCCTTATTGTTGACTTGAGGATGTACTAAGTCCTTGGATGGGTGACATAGGAATGTTGTACTAATTGTCTAGGTACGAGATATGTTAATGAGTTCCCGGAAGGTTAATGAATAGACACGAGTGACTTGTATAAAGAGGGAGCTGGAAGGTTCCCTTGGGGTGCATGATTTTGGGGGAGCGATCCCCCATGCACCCAGCGCTGCCGAATACAGATAACCTCCGCTCGCTCATGTATTGGTAAAGTGATTCTTTAAATCAATACCATCTGTTGTAGTGAGCACATAGAAAAAGCTTATTAGCGTTTGCTTCAGAACTCCTTCAGTGCTGAATGAAAGCTGCACTACAAAGCAAAGTATTTGGGATATGGAATGTATTTTGTTTATCTCCAGGTGAAACTCCATGTTAATGTTTATCACTGGCCTCACTAAGGTGCCCAAAATGGGGTTCCAGGTTGGAACTATTCTCACCTGAATAATATATTTGATCTAATTAGGCTCTTTTGGTTGCCCTGACATCATGCAGTAGGGATGAAAGGGCTCTGGATAGACTGGAAGAGATAGTGATCTGGTAAAATCCAGCCTCAATGTAGTTGGTTACTTTTGTTTTTCATGTTTTTTGGTCTCATTCATTGTATTCAGAGGGTTAGGTGAAAGTTCCCAGCTCCATGTTTGTATTCTAAAATAATGATATTCCAGAATGTTGTCATCCTGGGTTAAGCCAAATGTAATCCCAGATGCAATCTCTCGGTTGCTACTAATTATTGAGTACTGTGTTTGTGTTCTGCAACCTTGGAAAATAGACTGCAATCTTAAACATTTGAGTTCGGTTAACATACATAGAACCGAGAGCTAATTCTTTTCATGGCAATGGATTATTTCATTTTCTACCTTGTCCTAAGCCTACTTAATGAATTTAATTAAGCTTTCATTATTCTACTGACATAACTAGAAGAAACCATCAGGTTTTCCCAGTCTTAACTTGCAAAACAGAGTTAAAGTGATTGGTTCATGGTTTTTAAACTGGGTGTGGTTCAGCACTGCTATACTGGTGTATGATGGCATCTAAAATTCCTTTAGCAGTTGGCAAAAATAAATAGAGTCATATATCACGTGGCAAGTTTTCCTTTCTTTCAAGGTAAGGAAAAGATATTCTCTCAGGGGGGTGGGGGTTCCCCCTCAGTGGATTCAAAATTTTATACTAATCATTGGTGTTCCTAATTTCAGTGCAAGAGAGGTTTAAAAAAATACAGTTTTATAGGTAAAAACTTGCAGCATGCCGGCCTTCAAACTGTAGCAGACTGTGACTGTGAGCTGGTGAGGTGTAGGGTCTGAATTGTAGCTCCTGAGATGTGCTGAAATGATAAAACCTTTTATTTTGAATTTATAAAAGCAGAATTTGATTGCTAGGTGCATCCCCACAGTTTTAAGCCCAGTGGCGCACATTCTAACAGCAGTGCAGCAGAGCATCAGAAGCATAACTTTGCAAAGCTGGATTTTGGGAATGTTGAGCTTGAATTTGTGGGAAGGTTGGCCAGGGAATTTTTTAATCAGAGAATGCATAATGTGTTAGGAAAGCCCGTTTTGTGGTGCCGCTCTATCTTCCACCTGTCTTAATTAGGCTGGAGTAGATCAGCTCATTTGACAGTTTGCATAGAAATTTTGTCCCATAGTCTCTGAAGGTAAATTATGTAAGCAGTGTTCACAGTCATAGTGCCAAAGCTAGACTCTGGAACTGAAAAAAAAAATAGTTTAGTCTCACCATATTTTGTGAAATCATACATTCAAAAGTAAAATGACTTGGTGCCTTGCAGGCGGGCATTTTCATTAGGGATTTTTTTTCCTCTCCATTTGTGTATCTCCAGGTGGAGTTTGAAGGCCTGAAACATGAAATCAAAAGGCTCGAAGAGGAAACAGAATTTCTCAACAGCCAGCTAGAAGATGCCATACGGCTGAAGGAGATCTCCGAACGCCAGCTTGAGGAGGCCTTAGAGACGCTGAAGACAGAGAGAGAGCAGAAGAACAATCTTCGTAAGGAGCTCTCTCACTACATGAACATTAATGACTCCATGTACAACAGCCACCTGAACATCTCTTTGGATGGACTGAAGTTCAGTGATGAAGCCACAGAGCCCAATAATGATGAAATCATGAATGGATTTGAACAAAACTGCCTCAGCAAACTCAGCAATGGCAAGAATAATACATCAACGCCCAAGAAAAATGAAAGCTTCCCTCCAGCCCCCAGTCTGGTTTCAGATCTGCTGAGTGAATTAAACATTTCTGAAATCCAGAAGCTGAAACAACAGCTTGTACAGGTGAATGGGTTTCCTAAATCGTGTACTTCTAGATAGCTGCTAGAGTTTTTGGGTTGTAATCTCAGTCTTTTCAACATCTCATGTGACCACTATACAGTATAAACTATATTTGTAAAGGCTCTGATTGATTTAGAATTTGAGGATGTGAAATGTTTGTTAGTGGAAAACTACAGCTTGCTTTTTTTTTTTTTTTTAAAAAAAAAAAAGCTAGTCATGTCCTATGTTTGTAGGAAAGTTGTAATGCATCGTCTGTGCAGGACATGCTCTGTCTACTTCATTATGTCACTAGCAAGAAATATAGTGTTTTATTCAAAACTGATAGTTACTCCAGTTATTTTCATCAAAAGGAGTTTTGTACACCATAACTGTTTTCTGTAATTCAAAGAACATGAAGTTTTAATCAGTACCAAGCATTTCTGTGTTATATTTGTGCTATTCAAAGGTTGAAGAGTTTGAAAGAAGGTACATATTTGTGTTGCCTAGAAATATTTTAAAGTTACTTTAGTAAGCATTTCTTAAGTGTTCTGTAACCAAAAGCCTTTGTGGAACAAGTAGCTGGATTTTTTTAGAATGAGAATATTCAGAGGAGAAACTTTAGAAGTTTCAGCATTTCTGAGTCTTTCACGAAGCTCCAAGCTTCCACTATAGACTAGCTGCATGTTTTCTAATATTAACTTGATAATTTGCAAGATATCAGTAAAATTTAGCTTATCTCCAGCTGAAAGGATGTTTTCACGAAACCATCAGCTATGCAAGAAATGTGTGAAAACTTGCATTTTGAAGTGGAAATGAGAAAGAATTGGCAAGGAACACTGTGCTTGAGGTAGTTTTAGAATACATTAAATTGCCTTTTCCCATAACGTGCAAGTGATTGGATTTCTGTAAACATACGGACCTTGGCTAAATTGCTGTCTTTTGTAATAAAACCACTTAAGTGGTAAAGTTCCCTTTACGTAGATGTCTGTGTTCATGCATTTCAGATGGAAAGAGAAAAGATGAACTTGTTAACAACACTACAGGAATCTCAGAAGCAACTGGAAAATACACGGGGGGCCCTCTCAGAGCAGCATGAGAAGGTTGGCAGACTCACAGAAAACCTGAACGCGATGAAGAAGCTTCAGGTCAGCAAGGAACGTCAGTCTGCCCTTGACAATGAGAAGGACCGAGACAGCCACGAAGATGGAGACTATTATGAAGTTGACATCAATGGGCCAGAGATCTTGGAGTGCAAGTACAAAGTGGCTGTGGCAGAGATCAGTGACCTAAAAGAAGAGCTCAAAAATCTTAAGGCTAAATACAAAGAATGTGAGTCTAAGTATGAGGAAGAGAAGAGTAGATACGAGACGGAGAGCCAAGCTCTCACTGAAAAGATCACCTCGCTAGAAAAATCTAGCCGGCATGATAGAGAACAGGTGACCAGACTGGAGAAGGAGCTGAAGAAAGTCAGTGATGTTGCTGGAGAAACACAGGGCAGTCTTAGTGTGGCCCAAGATGAACTAGTCACCTTCAGTGAAGAACTGGCCAATTTATACCACCATGTCTGCATGTGCAACAACGAAACTCCAAACAGAGTGATGCTGGATTACTACAAGGAAGATAAAGGTGGACGCAGTAGTCCAGAGACGAAGGGAAGAAGGTCTCCCATCCTTCTTTCTAAAGGGCTGTTAACTATAGAGCTAGGAAAGGCAGAGAGTGGAAGTGGTGACAGCAGTCCATCTCCAGTGTCATCTCTTCCGTCTCCTGTGTCAGATCCTCGTAAGGAACCAATGAACATTTACAACTTGATTGCTATAATCCGGGATCAGATCAAACACCTGCAGGCTGCTGTGGACAGAACAACTGAGTTGTCCAGGCAGCGTGTTGCCACTCAAGAACTGGGGCCAGTGGTGGACAAAGACAAGGAAGCTCTCATGGAGGAAATCCTGAAGTTGAAGTCCCTGCTGAGCACCAAGAGAGAACAGATAGCAACTCTGAGAACTGTGCTGAAGGCCAACAAACAGGTAACCAGGTCTTAAAGATGTGAATGTTACAGTGTCAGGGAATTAGGTCACAAACACAAGAGAATTTTATCTTTGAAGTCATACTGCCATACCCTCAACTCATTGGGGCTTTTGTTGCTGGGACTTGTTTGGTACAAACTTGTTTGGTTTGAAGCAGGCCGTTTTGTTCATGTCCTACTGTAAAGCTGAGCGCTGGGGCTTTAACTGACTTTTGCTTGTCACATACTCATGAGACTTCTTATGAAGCTTAAGGTAGCTTTCTTCTATTACCTGTCTGAATTATATCAGATTGTGATTAATCTAAGACACCTAAAATGAAGAGGTAAATCTTACCTTATACTTGAAAGAATTCTAGGCCTTACCCTTGAAAATGTTCTTAAACATACGTACTCTTCTATCTCAAATCACAAAACAAAAGAAAGCCGTCCAAGATGAGGACGTGATACAAGAACATGGTCAAAATAACGGGTGAACAGTAAAATGAGTCTCTGGGGATTGGGCTGTACTATTTGATACATACTAGCAGTGCGGTAGATGAAAATAACTGCCATTAAGACACCGCATGACATGCTTCATGTCTCCTCTAAAGTTAAAGCAGTGCGAATGGAAGTTGGCTTTAAAAAAAAATGTAGTGTTGTTTCAAAGAAATACACGTACTTTAAGTTTTCTTTTGCACATAAGATAGGCAAAATTCTGTAAGGATTAGAGAACTATGCAAGTGTTGATGAATGTGTTTATATCTAGAGATTATGACTATTTTGTTCTTTGTATTGAAGTATGTAAAGTTTAATTTCTTTTAGTAGTTGGAGATAGGTGTCACGAAATATATATTCTGTAACTTCCCAGATGCTGCTGCATGATTAATGGGAGTAGGAGATCCATATGTCTGATCTGTTTCCAGTGTTCAAAAATGAAGTTTTATTTAATCTGTGCAAGAAAAGTTGACCAGAAGTTTAACGTTCCAGTACAAAGTAAATGTTTAATTATGTGAATAGGGATTAGAAATCTCTTAGCCAGCCACTTTGTGCAGTTTCATTAACTGGTATGTTTCTGTTCTTCTTTGTAAATAGACTGCAGAGGTAGCCCTTGCCAACTTAAAAAGCAAATATGAAAATGAGAAAGCTATGGTTACGGAGACGATGATGAAGCTGCGAAATGAGCTGAAGGCTTTGAAAGAAGATGCTGCTACCTTCTCCTCCCTGAGAGCAATGTTTGCTACAAGGTAAGGAATGTGTGAGCCCTGCAAAATGTCATTGCTTGCTAGTGTGGGGAAGAGCTGAATGGCCTGCCCACCTACCCATGCAGAGAGTGGTGGGGTGAAGGGCCTTTTTCCAAGTTCGTTGCTTACGGTGTTTGTCTGCAGTAAGTTTTCTGATTGATGAGGATAATGCCAGGCATGCAGTAATGTTTCTACAAAACAAGAAGTCGTTGTGGTGGTGTTTATTTAATTCAGGTGTGAGATTCTTGAAGTCATTAACTCTGAGGAGGAGTGACATTTAACAATGCAAAATGAACATTTATTATGCAATGAAGATGTGACTGACGAAAAAGTAAAGATGTGGCAAATATCTTATTATTCTCAGGTTGTCTGTCCTGTAGTTGGCATCTTTGTCATTTCATTTACCTGTGTGAGCTCATTTGGGTTGCATATGCCTTTGGAATTGCTTCTGCTTCTTAGATGGGCTTTTTGTGGTGTTAACAGACAAAAATACCTGCTGACATGTCAGGTGCTGTAGAAGTGATAAATGCTGTTTTGGTCTGCATGTTGCTTACTGCTGCTGTCACTGATCTCTTCTTTAAGTCTGAGCATTTCTTTTTAGGAATGTCAAGGCAGCAATATCATGTTGCAAAATCCAGATCTGCTTCACAACTAAGGCATGTTCAGTTAGCCCCTATGCAGAGATGATCCTGGAAAACAGGAAATGAAAAATGTTTATCCAGAAGTTGTCAGTCCCAGCTTGGTGGGGTTCAGAGAGACACTCCTGGTAATGCTCATTTGCCTGCATATTCCATGCATTGCCTAAAGAAGATGGAGAAGAGACACTGTAAAGAATGTTGTTTAATGTAACCTAGACACTTGCTTTTAAGCTAACCCAGGGCGATGGGAGAATGTGTGTAGTATGTGCTGCTTTGTTCTCTGCCTTCTCTGGACACTTGATTTTGAACCAAAATCAACAAAAAAACCCAAAGCAGAAAAGATTTTCTTTCTGTCATCAGCTAAAAAGTACCGTAGTAAGCAATCTCAAGGGTGCTTATGGGGATTCCTGACGCTTTTCTGTATGGTCTTTTGTGGGGGTGGTTTTGTGGCAGCTCTCATGTTCCTTGAGTAATCTTAGGCTGAATCACCAGGAAGCCTTTCTCAGCAGTATCTGTGCATGTGGGTGAGCATGCAAAGGAGAAATGGATACCACGGAATGCCAGAGGTTGAATTGTGGCAGCTTGTTATGCTGAAGTAAGGAATACCCTGTACAGTCTGGATCTGTCCTACTTATTTCCTCTCTCTCTCTCGTTCTCTCTCTCCTTTTCTGGAGTGGAATTAATGTGCAGAAATTGCAATCTCTTTGTTAGTTGTAGATCAGCTTGAAGCTGAGAGGAAGGAGAAAAGGCATACTGTTAACGTTCAATTACTTTTCTTAGCTGCAAATAGCTGGCTGTCTAAATTACATGTAACCGCAGTATGTTCTCCCTGCACGTTGATTTTCCTGCCTCTGTGAAAGTGAGAGTGGACTGGTTTGGAGAGGAAGAATTGTCACAGAAATGCCAGAGGGGTAGTTGTCTCCCTGCCTTTCTCTTGGTGTATTTTATTATCTAGAGGTCAATCTTGTCCTTTTACTGCGAAGACAATAATGAGGATTTCATGGCATGGGGAAATTGGAGGCAGAATAAAGGTTTTTATGAAAGCAACAGACTGAAGAGCTCTGTCTTGGAGCTCTCACAGGGATTGGGGTGATCAGAGGCAGGAGTGAGCTCTGTCTGGGGTTGCACAACAGACTCCCCTGCCTAAATGAACAATTGTCATTTCAGAACTTACGCTTTACTTAGTAACTGTAGTGAAAAAAAAAAAAAAAAAGGCCAAGAGCAAAGGAGGACTCAAGCTGCGGATGGAGTGAGTGGGTGCATGTTCTGCTGAGCCCTCCGCTTGTGAGCACTTGCATTCCTGATGGTTGCATGGCAGATAAGCAGCTGGGCCCTTGCATTTCACACCTAGCCTAGGACAGGGGCAGTTGCACGGAGCATGAAGAATTGCTGCTTTCTCCCCGTGTGCCTGGTGTTGCAGATGCCAGGATAGCTGTCAAGACCTGTTACTGCAGGTAGGGTGCTGTCACCCCTTCCCTCCCTGATCTTGGGTCAGAGGGGATCGGTAGCTTGGTTGGCTCCAGAGCGCGTTCCGCTGTCAGTGGTTGTTTCATCTGAATTTCAGGTAAGGTAGGTTTGGAAGGGGTGTTCCTAGGTGCTTTGGTGAAGATAACCTCAAAAACTGTTCCGGAGTCTGATTTTTAGGTGTGTTTCAAATATCAGAAGTATGTAACAGCCTGATTTGTCTTCACAGTCACAAACAACCTGCTAATGGACCTATTAACTCCCTACAGCAAGTCATGTTTCTTCTCTGGCCAAGAGGTTAATAACAAGTGATCGGGCCTTTACCCCACCATGGTTGTTTCAGTGTTGTGTTTGAGTGCAGGATGAAGCATGTATCTGCTGTACATAGATATGTATTGTCCACAGCAAGATGCACATTTTGTAGGGTGCAAGAGAGCTGTAACAATATGTGAGAGTTGAAGACTGGGCATCAGTATAGTAACTGACATAATTTCCTTTTTAAAGTAGGTTAATCCCACTAACTTGACAATAGTACCAGCTATTTTTAATAAGTAATGAAAATACAATAAGACCTCAGCCTGAAGACAAAGGCAGGCTTGCAAAACACAGATTAACAGCTTCCAGCACTGAAGGACTGCGGCAGCACTCTAGACAACACTATACACCTAAAATTAAGCTGTCGTACAATGGAATAAATCAAGATATGCATAATGGAGTATAGACATACATGCAATCGCTGTCTGTTAAAGTCCAGATTTTCTTAATCAACACATTTATCCCTGTTGTATGTACAAACAGAATGAAAGCACTGGCAGCCAGATGAAAATCTGCCCTGTAGAGCTGAAAATTGAATTTATCTGCTTAATTAGACTGTGATAGGTGCTTACATATCACTGTATTACAATCAAACATTTTCTTGATTCGTTAGTAAACTCTCTCTTCACCAGGAAAAGAAGATGCAGCCCTCCATTTAAAATCCAAAGAGAAGCTGAACATTTTTATTTTATTTACTTTGTCAAATAGGTTTGCGCTTGCTAACGGGCAGCTTGGGTGCTGCAAAATTTAAATAAACAAGGCCTGACAATGATGCAGCAAACATTCATTAGGGTGCAGCCTTCGGTTTTATTACAAGATATGAAGTGGTACTTCTTTCTCTTTATGGATACCATCTGGCTCCTGTACTTTACCTGCTATCTGTAGCAGCTGTTTGAAAGAATATTTCCCAAAATAATCTTTCTCAAAATTCATTGCACAACATGCACTACTATGGTTACTGTTTTGAGAGGGTTGTGAATGTATTTACTGAGGAATTTAAAACAAAATAGCTTGTGTTCACGTGGTGCGACTGAACGTTGTAAAGAAAGCAGTCACTTTTACAGTACACTTGCAGCATTGAACTACAGTAATACCTGGGTTGGGTTGTTCTGTATTTTAAACAAGAAATCCTTGCAAACTGGCAAATGAAAATATGGCTTCACACAAACCACTCGTATTGGAATTTTACCTTAGACAGTATAAACTAATAACTAATTTGTTTTTGAATAAAATCTTCAATGAAAATTTCCAAAAAGCAGAATAAGTCTTTAAAATACAGTGTTTACCCTCAGTTTGAACTGTCTTTTGGGTTTTAATTGCATCTCTATAACAAAAAAGTATAAAGAGCAAATATTTGCAGTTAACTCATTTCACTCAGGTCTTTGTTCAAGTATGTATGAATCAAGGCTACTGTTTTTTCCTGGCAAAAACATTTAACTTCCAAAAACATTTTATGGTAGGCTTGAATTATATATTGGTTTTAACTCTCATTAACTAGGTTAAGAAAATGGAAAGATTTTTTTTAATATACAGAACAATATAAATCCCTACTTGTGTGTGTGGGTGTTAATGGCAAATCTGTGATAAATTATTTCATCTTCCTCTAAAATACTGTCAGAAGAAACACTGATTCCTTTCTTTGCGAGACAAAGAGCTTCCCCCAAGTGCTCTGAGGGAACCTGAATTGAATATGTCCTGTTTTCTGATGGTTGGGGGTGGGAGTAAAACATGGTTTCCTTGTCTTTGTAGGTCAAGATATGTTTCCAGATTGCATGTAAGCAATTCGTTATTCAAACTTGGTAGCACCTTAGAGCTCGGTTTCTTAAAATTGATTACAGGGGCAAAAATACTGTATTAAAACAGATGAGAAAAATCCAGCTTGGAATTTAAGTTTGAGGCTTGTTTAGGTTAACTTTTCAGTACGGAAGGAGAGAGTAAGAAGACTATAATTTCTGCTAGCTGTTTGGGGAACACCTCTGAATCTGCAATTTCCAGAGTATGCTGCAAGTAATAATGAAGCACAGGTACATAGATTCATCAACTAGCAATTCAGGTTAAAGTCCTTAATGGATGGTTAGATGAAGAACAGGACAGTATGACCATCACTTCACACCAAGAAAAGAATGCACTGGGAAAAACCTGTCATGGACTGGACGAGAAGGCAGTTTAAACACAGTTTTGCATTTTAAAAAGCAAAGGTTATCTTGTTTTGTTGCGCTGGTCTTCCTTGAGTTTGATTTGCTAGAATTTGAGTAAGCATCCTTCCAAAAATTCCACTAAATATTGAAAACAGCAGAAACCATACGTAACGGAAGCATAACATGGTTATTCACCTTTCTTCTCCCAGTGTTATTTTTCTGCTTGTTTTCTGTCTTTTGTTACAGCCTGCGAGTTTCTTGTCTCTTTAATTTGCATGTTGAGTACTATGTGCACTCATGGGAGGAGGACACCATAATCTCTTCTGTCTAGAAGTGCCTCCTGTGTGACAGGTTACAGCCAAACTCTTGTGGTGGATAGAGTAAAAACAGCCAAGCTGGCTTATTTGCTCAAGGTCAGGCAACAAAACCCAAGAGTTCTATTCATATGAGGTTGCATTTGTCCTAATAAACTCTGACAGACTTAAAGCGGTTCTGAGACGATTTAGGATATATCTTATCTCCTCACAGGTTTCTCAGCTTTGCTGTTCATGTATTTTCCATTTCTTTTCCAGAACCTGAGAACAAGCAAGGACAGTAAGAGAACAGGCATTTCTCATCCCTCTAAAATAAAGGTAGAACAGTAATTCAGAAATCTAGTAGAAGCAGAAGGCTTTGAAAATCAGAGAACAAATGTGCCTAGTTGTAATTAATGGCTATCCCCATGTCCCAGTGTTTCATAAACTGCAAATAAAGGGAGGCACAAACTCTGGAACAAGTCAGGAAGGGGACAAGTGGCAAGTGTTAGAACATACTGGAAAGACTGACCGCATGTAACATGAGATTAAAATTACAAGATAGTGCTTGTGATAAAGAAACCAAGCCATGATTACACATAAGAAACTAGCAGCTAGCTATTGTTCATTAATCGAGAAAGAGTGTTTCAAATGAATACATGTCAGTTCAGAATGGTACAAGCTCTGTCAGTTTTCTAAGTATCCAAAGCACCTGGGAGAATATTCTTGTGTTCACAGACATCAAAGGCCTGCAGAATATAAAGGAGTTCAAGTTCATGCAGAGGATGCTGCAGTCCTCACAGGACTGAGAATTGTAGCTAAAGGGTCTTCATACTGGCCTCCACACAGTAGAAGTATTCAACTTCTCTAAAAATATCTTGTAGGATAAACGCTCAGAGGAGCCAGACAGAAAATGTGACCTTGAAAATTTCCAGAATGGGATTCCCAGATGGGAGTAACAGTATTTGGCTCCTGTTCCTGGTGCGAGATCTAGAGATGGTGAACGGTGTCTGGAGCAAAAAATGTCTGGGCCACCAGCACCCACATGAAAGCAAGGAGACTTCCAGGCAGGACGAAGGCGTTTGGCTACCTTACAGACATGCTACAAAACCCCATGTGCGATGTCTTGCACGTAGTCATGTTTCTAACACTGTTGTGCCTGCTCTAGGCTCTAAATGCCTGGCAATTAAAATACCTGCTAGAAGTAATGCTGGATACATTGAGACTCAACCTTGGTGAAGGTGCCCCCTGTAGATAGACCCAGGATCTGGGTTGCAGCAGTGACTTCGCCCTCCTCCCAGGTACTTTTCGAGGTGGCTGTGCCCACACCACGAATTCTGTGAGCCGGGGTGCTTGCTTTGGATGCCTGCTGCTAAGGGGAGCACAACACAGGGGTGTTCTGTGATAGGGTAGTGGGTGCAGTAGAAATATTCAGGGGAGAGGCAATGCCAAGTCTTCCTGTCTAACTTGTATGCTCATAATCAAAATGTCAAGTGAGTTACCTCAAAATACCTTACGTGGGCGATTACCGCAGCAACAGTTGTTTATATCTGTAGTGTTTTATATAGGCGAGTCTTGGTTTCATTTGGCAGTTAATAGGAACTGTCAGGGCTCATAGTCAGTAAAAAATAAAGCATGTACACACAGCTTCAGTGGTATAGGGTGGAGAGGGATGGAGAGTTCAGTGTTAGATCGTCCACCCCTTGCTACACCTTCTGTGAAGAACTGCGAAAAATGTCCTGCCTGTGCGACAGCTTTAAACTTGCATCTAATCTAGTGGCATAGGATTGTTAATTTCAACCTTTAAGTAAGAAAGGAGTTTAATTTTGAATTCTAAGGGAAGGGAATTTCTCATAAAAGTTTATGATCTCTCCTTCAGGGTTTTTATTGGTGGAAATTTAGAAGAGCTGTAGTGCCTAGCAGTGTCGGTCTGATTGTTCCATCTCAGTGCAGGAGATTGTTCTTCCCATATGTTTCCAACTACGAGAGAGATTTGTGGTCTGATTATTTTCTTTAATAGCTTTTACTAATGGATATTGATTACACATGGCTGATTATGAGCATTCTGGAAAACTATAGCTGGTTATAAACTGTTCTTTGTTCTTAGTGAAAATCTCAATGATTTATTTATACAAGTAAAGGCCACAGCGTTTAGTCCTTTCAGATACACAACTCGGATGAGTTTTCACTGCACGATATTGAGGAAGTAATTTCAAATTAGCACTTCGCTAAGGTTTCCATAGATACTCCCCTGAATTGGCTTATCAGTAATCATAAACTGCCTAAATCTGGGGTGTTCTTTCTTCTGCATTCTTCAGGATTTGTGCTTTATCTTGTTCTTCAGTGATGTGTTCTTCAAGAATCCCCGGCGTGTGGATCTGCATGGTTTATATTGTGCAAACCAAAGCAAGAGATGGGCTTAGTATACTTCCTAAAAATGTCTGAAGGCTGCTGAGGTAGCAGAGGGCCTTGGTCCTGCAGCCACGTCTTTCTGAGTTGTGGTGCAGCTGCATTTGGGCTACTGCACATGGCAGGCTCGTCTGCCTGGAGCATGCTTCTGTGGGGTTAAGCTTTTTAATACTTCTGTTTCAACAGTTTTTTAAAAACAAATGCATTTGGGTATATGGCTATGCAAAATTCCATCCAGTGTGAGTTCCTTCAGAGGAGGCCATCTCAGATTGGGTAAGACCGTAGTTACGATCCAGTTTCTGAAGGCATGCCTGTTTTCTGCTGTCAGACCTTAGTAACAGTCTTCCATTTCTTCCACTTAAAAATCCAAATTATGTATAGACTGGCTCTGAACCTTCCCCTTCATGCTGAGGAGCACAGCCCTGTGGTACATCGTGGGGCTTTGCAGCATTTGCCACAGAACCCAGAGGAAGGCCACCCTGTGACAGGAGATTCAGCTTTATTTGTGCCGTAATCTTCTTCCCCGTGTTCCTCCTTTGGTAATACAAAGTTGTCGCTTTCTCTGCAGATGAGCTGGTTTTCACCAGGGGTTGGAGGAGATGGAGGGAAGGTGGTAAAATTCAGTCTTTAATACCAATTTCTAAGATATTCAGTCTGAAATAGGAGGTGGCTATTATCCCTTATAGCCAAGCGCAGTCAATGCCCATTTACATGTCATTTTGACTGCTGCTCTGATGTTTCCAGTGTTTAAGAAAGCTGAAAAATCGTGATTTTAATACTCCATATTTTCCTTTCTTATGTAGGTTGACAATTTAATCTCTCCAGGTAGAAGTTAAAATAGTTGTTGCTCCTTTCAAAAGGCCTCCTTCAATCACATCTGTCTTGCTTTCTTGGAGGTTGTCATGTGGTCCTCATACTGATTGCAGAGGAGGGGAAAAAGTATAATTATACCCAGGTGCATTTGGTTACATGGCATTTTTTTCTGGAACAGATCTTGATTCAGTAGTGAATTTGGCTCTAAATGTTATTTAATATAGTATACACTAAAGCTTAAATAAAATGGTATGTAGAAATAAGGCACAGCTGACATTTGTAGTGGTATGCAGCTTTTGAAAGTGAGACAACCCGTTGCTAGATTTTTCAATAGCTTGGCTTCAGAGAATGTTTTAGAGGGTTTGGGTTTTAATTCTCATCATTGTATTTAACGTTCAGGGTATTTATTTCCTCTATGTAGATGTTTGTTTTAGCTGGTGTTTTTAAAAGTCTAGTTGATGTTTCCTTAAGCTCCTTTTTTTGTTGTTGTGAATTACTAGTCATAAAAAAATCAGCAACATCAAAGCCTTCTGTCCACTTAAAACTGTGAATGTGTAAATGTACAACAGGCTTATGCTAATTTCATATTCTTCTTTAAAGTATGAAAGCTCAATTATTTTTCTTTCAAAGGTGTTTTTAAAACAAATACATTTTCTGTTATGACTTCTAATGGGTTTTGTGTTGAATATACAGCTGGGAAGTAGCTCAGCAGGTGGCAAATGACATTTTAAAAAATTCTAAAAGGGAAAGATCTTTTGTATCTGCAAAGCAGCAAAATATAGATACACATACCACCAAAATGTGCTGCCATAGCTACTGCTACTAGCTGAAGTAGAGCCAGAGGGTGTGTCATCTTATGTGCTTAGGGAGGCAATTTTTTTTTTTTTTCCCTTGAGAAAATTAAATTGGGAGTCATCAAACAGCAGGAAGGAAGAAGGTAAGTAGGGCAGATCCCAGTCCACCTGCGCGTGCAACATCTACATCAACTTCTAAGAACATTTTAATCCTCGCTTGTTCTGTTGAGGTGAACAATTGCGGTACTTTGCATAGCGTAGTGTTCCTCTGGCCCTGGAGCCATGCTGGCACTAGGAGAAGGTTCGGTTTTGAGGCTGTATCATTTCATTTGACTTAAAGATCAGGAAAGCAGGTTTAGGATGCATGGCTGTGTGTAGTCGTAGTAGTTAACACTCCTGCCTCTCCCCAGGCCTCTCCTACGTAGGAGAGAACAGTTATTCAGGTACAGTAAAAACTGCAGCTGCATGTGTACTACTGGTAACACTCCCTTTTTGTTGGAAATTTGAAATAGTGAATGCCTTGTAATTTCTAAGTAGTCATTTGATGTTTTAAACCTTTGTGCTAACGGAAGGCTTGATGAGATAATAACTTGCCAAGGAACCTTTTGGAGTCAAAATCATGGCTTTAATTATAGCTTGGCTCATGCGTGAACAACTTTACAGCCTTTTAGACTCTGACAAGCATTTGTCTGTTACCAGTCAGCTATCAGGTTTGGCACAACAGACTGTGTTTGATCAAGAGGCATTTGAGTAATACCAGAAATATTTAGAGAAGAAGATTAAGGGACATCAGCAAGACTGTGTGGGATGTCCCTACTCTGCTTTACTGCGATGGTTTTGTTCTCTTTTCATCATCCCCTTTTCTAAATGGGGCGGGGGGAGAAATCTGCCTTGCTGTGTCTGGCTTTGATTAGCATCTCTCTGGTGGAAGTCAAATGAATAGACTGCAGCAATCTTGACACTGCTTCACTGAACTGAAAATTTCAGGACTTTCTGTTCTGTAATTAAAAAAAATAGAAATATATTTATATGTTTTGAGTCACAAGAAAGGAGCTGGGAAAGGGAGGGGGAAAACCTCCCCATAATTTCACCTTGCCCAGACCTCTTGGGAGTGTAATGCTGGGAATAAGACAAGGGTAATTAAGGACAGGTCACTTCAGTGCCAGATCATATTTTGCTAAAGCAATCGCATTACGCTCCTCAAGGAATTGGTAACACTTTCTGGACATTCTCCTGGTTTGCAGTAGTGGAGCTTTGAAGAAATCACGTTTGAGCCGCAGGTAGAAAAGAAAGCAGAAAGGTAATTTGTGATATAAGCAAACTTGCACTTTTTCACCTCAGATGTCACGAGTGTGTTTGAAAACTGGAGGGGAACCCCACAGCCCTCAGGCCTCCCAGTAATCTTTAGTTTGTGCTTTGCTCCCACCCCCAAGTGAAGAAAATCAGTCTCTGATAATCTAGAGCAGCAGGGCACGGGGTTAGCAGCGAAGCTGTGAGCTGTTCGTTTCGGGAGCCGTGCCCACGCCTGGGAGCTGGTGTCCCCTTCCATAAGAGGGGAGGACCGTTATGCCCACAAGGTTTATCTTTGTCTTTTCAGACTTCCTCGGGCCATTCCAGTCCGTGTGGCCCCCAGCGCTGCTAGTGAACTGAATGCCATCGGGCCCTCGTCCTGCCTCCGCCTCGCTGCGGTGGATGGGTTGGCTTTGCTGTGTAAGGTCCATCCAGCTGGAAGGAGGGCAGGCGCTAGGCTTCCAGCCAATGGAGGGTTCCTGGTTTGGGAGAAACCCCTCACACGCGACTTTCCCGTTGTGCTCCACAGTACGAGAGAGACTGCGATGAACTTGAGAGCAGGGTCCGCAGAGATTTGAGAGGATCGATTCCCACTCAGTGGCCCTAAACTCAAAACCTTCTGCTATGCTAAGCCGCCTTGCAGTTGTAGTTTGTGCCGGTTTTATATTAATATTTCTGTGTTATTGTTTAATCTCCATACGTATTCAAAATTCTGACTTTTTCTTTCCCCTTTTTTCTCTTTCCAAGCAAATAGAATTAGGAATATAAGCCGAATCCTGCTATTTGAAGACAGGGAGGGCAGAATTTGGGACCTGATATAAGCACAGCTGACAAATCTGCATGTGAATGCAGTTTTTTCCCTGGTCTGCTTTATATTACTTAATGATGATAAATGTCCCTTAAAGTCAGGGGCTTTTCCATTTTGATGTTAAAAGGAACTTCTCTGCTGATATTTTGCTTTTATGAAAAAGCTCTATTTTACAGATGTGGCCATTGTAAATTCCAGCTGGTAGCTATGAATATTTATTTTTCTACCCATACGCATAATTGGTCTTCTATGTGCAGTAAATATGCATCTACATGTAGAGACATTAATTTTACAAATTGTTCATGATGTGCTGTGCAAGTTAAGTAGCTTTCAAGCTCAGTGAAAATGACTGTAGATGAAACGGTTTGCAGGCATTCATATAGCTTCTCCCACAGAGTTCCCAGTAACACTCGGTTCCTTTGTTTAATTGTTTATAGATTGATTAATTTTGATGGTGAAAATGATTACATAAAGGCCACTTGCTATAGAGAAAATAGTAATAAACCACTATTTATAGAATGTTTACATCAGGAATTGGAGTAGGTTAAAGTAGAATTGGGAAAGATGCTTGTTTTTAACAATGCTGTTCAGTCACCGCTGGAAATTTATTTGGACTCCATGTGTAAAGTAACAAACTATGAAGTTCGGGTACTCCTCAAATGGCATTAATAGTCATTTTAGTAACGGTCATTTTAGTGCGCTCCTGCTGTTCCCCTCAGACTCCCTTTCCAGCCTAAAAGTTAGAACCATTGTGGTCTCTGTAAGTAGAGACAAAAGTTAATTTCACTGTATTTTGTCTGCTCGCTATGGAAGGACATCTTACTGATCTTTACACATGAGGATTTTTGTATCAGGCTTCATACTTTCATTATCCGAGGATGCTGTTCATTATACTATACCTTGAAAGGCATGAATGTAAGTGCTGAGTGTGGGATTCTAAGAACCCCAGTGAAGAACAATTGTGGTTTTCTACAGGTTTGATTGAAGCTCCTAGTTAAAAGAGCGTATAAGCAAGCAACTGCAAAATTATTGTTCTGCTAGTATGAGCTGGACACAAAGGATTCATGTTCTGTAGATGGAAACAGGATTGCTAAAGATTGATATATTTCATTGCAGATGTGACGAATATGTCACACAGCTGGATGAAATGCAGCGGCAGCTTGCAGCGGCTGAGGATGAGAAGAAGACTCTGAACTCCTTGCTTCGGATGGCTATCCAGCAGAAACTGGCATTGACCCAGCGCCTGGAACATTTGGAGCTAGACCACGAGCAGTCCAAAAGGGTGCGCACAAAATCTGCTTCCAAAGCCAAGAGCAGTAACCCTAGTGTAAGTCATATTCGATCTTGTGGAGACAGGTCCGAAGGATCTGTCCTTAACAACCAGGTTTTTTGTAGTGAGAAATATAAAATCTATTGTGACTAGGACAGGTGTGTAGAAAAATCATGTTATGCATCTTACTTTATGCTGTAACTGTCAGCATAAATCCCCACTGTCTAATGTCGCAGTGAGTTGACTTGTATTAGTATGTTGTTGAACCAGGTAATACAAATTGTATTATGGTGGTCTTAACTGTAACTAATTCGTAAGTATGGGGATGCTATTAACTAGTTAATAGTGGAAAGGAATTGGCTTTTTCCACAATTAACATGTATGGGTTTTGCTGTTTATGGTAAGTGTTTAAAGAGTACACCTGATGTAGTATATCTGGTGCTGCTAATTGTAGGTTGTATAGCACAAATGTGATCCTTTCTCCAGGGTTGCGGCATACTTCAATAAATGCTTTCACAGGCAGAAACAAACAGAAAACCTTCCTTGTTATTGTGGCTGAAGAAGTGGTGAAAAGCAAATGTTAAAATTAAAGATATGTCTTGAAAATGCAGAGCATTTTGAAACTGGAACCAAACTTAGTTTGCTCATTGTGGCAGATATTAAGAACTTGCTGTCAAATCACCACTGACCAAAGGCCTAAAGCTTTTATAGGCTATAAAAGCTAGAAAAAAACCTCGGTAGGCTACATAATTTACAGTTTGCTTCCCTCTTTTCAGAGGGTTAATCAGAAGAAACTTGCACATTCGTATAAAAAATATGCAATATTTACCCATCTGTTATAAAACTTAAAATTTTAAAAATTGGGATCCTACCTGGTAGACAGTTCCATTTTAAGAAGTTATGCTGTGGAAAAGTGTCATGTCCTGAAGGGGTCTTTGTGGTCTCATGTTGCTCCTTGCAAGCATAACACTCTGGAAAGAATCTGTTTTATATATTACTGTAGCCACACAACATGTATGTGTAGAGTTAATGTGACTATGGTCTAGTATTGTCAGTCACAAAACATTTTTTCCTCAGCTTTCAGTATTAACCTAAATAGGATAGTATTTCAGAGCTCTGATCATTTTTTTTAAATACACAGAAGATACTGCATTCCTTATGCAAGCACACGTTTTACAGGGCTCTACATTATAGGCACGGGGAATCGAACCAGATCGTCCTGCTAATAATTATTTATGAAGTAGTTTAGTATACATGTTAATCTTTAAAAACAAGTAAACCTTTGTCTGCTTTCGAACTTTTAAGGGGCCTTTTTAGCCACTTAATTACAATAATGTTTGATAATATGAAAGTGTACTTCATAATTGGTGCCTACTTAAGAGAAAAAGATTGAAAATAATTGCTTCTAAAATTGTGGAAAATTTGTGGAGCACAACAAGGCACGCTTTTTTTCTTGAAACCGGAGTTTTAAAGTGCCTAGCCTCAAACTTTATTTTAATGTAAAGCCCTGTTCATTTTGTACTCTTTCAAATAATTTTGTATGCCTATAGTATTACTAAAAGCAATGCGAGACTGCACGGTTGTCTGCTTGATAGTGATGTTTTATAAAGCCATTCTAATATTCCTGATGTGGTACTGCCTCATCTCACTACCATTTCTTATAGATGATCAGCAGCTTGCTTCCTGTGCATTGCCGCTCTGCCTATAAGTAGTCAGGAGATATCACAGTACTAATATAAGGTAATAAGGAGCACAGCTTATTTTTCCCAGTGAGGGGAAACCACATGGGATCTTGGCTTCCCAGATATTAGTGGCGGGGTGGGAGAAAACTTCTAAATTCGTACAGTGAGACTTCGGACAAATGGAATGCAGAAACCTTGCTGCAAAGCTGGGAAACATCAGGACGCCACAGTCCAGTGCCAGAATTGCATTTACCAATGCTAAGAGGAGGAAAAAAAAAACCCCAGCGATTTAAGTCTAATATGTTGCTCAAACATCACTGCTTGAGAAGTTTAAGCAAATAGTAATTCTGGCTTTAGAAACTAGGCCCTGTGCATCTGTTATTACTTTTTTTAGAAAACACTGAATTCTCCTGAATTTGAGCTTTAATATTGCTAAATAGCAGGTTTGATATTTTAGAAGCAAGTCATCTTTCAACAGTTTTCAATCCTGCTTTTCTCTTCTTTGCTGCACAATCTTCCAAAAGGCCTTTATTCTTCTCATTCCTGCATTAGAGTATAATTTTAAAATACTTTGTAAAAGCAGGCATTTGAGTGCTAACTTTCTCTGCTCCAATAGAAACAGTTACAATTTTGCTTCCACTATGGTAGGGAGCTTTAATGCAGTTTTCACTGCTTCCGTGTCTCTAATGGCAGTATTTTTGCAAAATACTAATGGCAAAATGGTAAACTGGAGAAACTGATAATTGAATGCATTGTTAGGGTTTTTTTTTCAAATTAACTGGAACTTTCTGTAAAGAATTCAATGTTATTGGACAGTGACTATTACTATCAGTCTTGGCTCACACTTTCAGCTCCAAGTATGAACAATTTTGCTATTGACCGGATAGTCTTAGTAGTAGTTTCCATCTTCATTCATTTCTGTGAATCTTTAAAAAAAACAAAAAAGCCAACCTGACTGCTGTTGGAGCTTGTCAAGGTTACGGTTTAAGTTCTTGTAGCACCTGTTATAAAAAGAAATGAGGAATGGTGGTAAGGTGAGTTGATCCTGCTGTTTGTATTTTTAGATAATATTTAAGACTGAGTCTTGTAATTTTTGATTAATAATTTCTTGAAACGTACGTTTGCTGTAAGTCTTTCATATCACTTTCAATGGGTTGGGATAAAGCATGGAAAATTCCTTAAGCCATCACCTACCTCTGCAAGCAGGCTCTTCTGAATGATATTCTTTGCATTGGCCTGCATGATATACTGACCTGCATGTTTCTGGAGAACCTAAAGCTTCACTGAAAATGTTTCTTGCACATTCATTGCTGTTAACTTGTGATTAAACAGCAAAGCTTTATTCAGTACTTGTAAGAAACCTTCTTTCTGCAAAGCTATGCTTCCAGGCTGAACCCATAAGCATTGTTCCGTTGGCTTGGGAAGCATCTGCGAGCTAAAACGGCTGCTTCTACCCCAGTAAGCTAACAGACACCCTCAACCAACTAACCTGCTTTTGCAGCACACTGGTTTAAGTTTTCAGTTCTTTAATTGAGAAGTAAACACTTTTTTTTTTTCTTTTCTAATGCTATTTTATTTTTCCATTTTTCAGCTGTAGAGTAGTCCCTGGAGAAGGCCTTTCCAACAGTGCAACAGCATTTCTTAGCCTCTGTCATTATAGTTCAAAGTGGTAGCCCATTGCACAAAGAATGGAAACCACTGACCTGATCCTAACTTTTGAAAACATCTTTTCCTATATACTACCTGAAACTTCCCTTTTATGTCTGAAGCTATAAAACAAACAAGCTTTACCTGTAAGTGCTGCTGCAGTAAGAAAACTTACAAGTGCTGAAGAAACCTACTTCAAATGTAATGATCACCATATTAGTTTATGATCTACTAGAAATGTTTGGATGGGGGGAATTTCTTATTTGGATGGGGGGGGGGGGGCGGAATTTCTTATTTCATTGCAGATGCTAATTTTTTTTATCCGATTGTTAAACCTGTGCACTTTTGATATTTTTCTTTAGCTTCTTTAATTCCTTATGTAGAAGAGTTCATGTAAATGCAGTGGTTTGCGCTCATAGTCTCTCTCCAGTTTGGGGTTGTGATTTTTGAATTCTACATCAGCATGTGGCAGAGATTTTTTGGGAGGCTTTAGATTGTGATTAGAAAAGAGTTTCAAGAAAAACCAGGAGCTCTGCTAAACTGTGTGCTGTGCTTCAGCAGCTTTTTTATTATTATAAAATGTTAAGCTTTATATGTTTAAATTACTGATTTTTGGTTCTTTTAACTGCCATGTTCATTAAGAAATCCAGGGTATTCAAATTCTGGGGTTTTTTTCATATTGTATTATTATTCTTAGGAATAGTTCAATGTAACAAGAAGAAAACTTGACTTTGCTCTGGTTAAAACAGTAATAGGCACTTGAAAAATATGAAAGAAGTAGTATTACCTATAAATTCCAGAATTCCTGGGTTTTGGGAAGTTGAAGTATTATTGATTAACAGAATTTTATACAACTATACCAGTTAAATTCCAAATTGGAATTGTTTTGTTACTTTTTCATTTTATTGTGCCAAATTATGGTACATTTAGAAAGAAAAATTCTAAAGTTGTCAATGATAGGGTGTTATATATCAGCGCCTTTCTGTCATTAATTATTGCCAGTAGTGCCTTTAATCATTTTAAGGGAGACTCTTAGAATAGTTTAGTCTAAGTCCTGTAACTTAGAAGAAATGGAACGGCTGGTTTGGAATTTATTAAAGATATGGAGCAATAAGTGCAAAGTGAACTCCCCTTTCGCACATTTTTAATGGGTAGTCTTACTATAGAGATTATATATTCAAGGAATTGTAAAAAATTCTGTTAGTCAATGATATTTCATCATGGAAATCCTTGCAAATTCAGGGGTATAGAGGAAAAAAAGAAACAACAAACGAACAAACAAAACACCACAAAAAAACCGTAAACAAACCCGAATACGCTTTGGGAACTAAATGGACTCATGTTGAACAAATGAGCAAGATGTATTAACACATTTGTGGTAACAGTACAGAGAATGTATCAGGAAT
This sequence comes from Falco biarmicus, assembly GCF_023638135.1. Classification (NCBI taxonomy): domain Eukaryota; kingdom Metazoa; phylum Chordata; class Aves; order Falconiformes; family Falconidae; genus Falco; species Falco biarmicus. The sequence goes on from NC_079291.1 coordinate 107,412,603, forward strand.
ATTGATGTTATGTTAGCTTTGTATGGTGGTGGATGCAGTTAACCATAGTATTGATTGCAAATGTGAACAACAACACATGGATATATTCTCTTGCATGTTGTATCTAATCATGGAAATTTCAGGAAACAGAAACAGAAGTGCATCAACAAACTGTACCTGTCTCTACTGTTTGTTGAGGCTCACATGAATGATTAAATTGGTACTTGATGTGAGGGAGCCTTCTCACTCCTCAAAAAAAGTACAAATTAAAATAATATTGACAGCGGAGAAAAGATTTCTGTTTGCTGGAAAAAGCATTATTATTCCTAGATGTGGGGGACTTATATTTCCATCTCCTATTACAGTATTGATTCATAAGAAATATTGTTGCATTTAAAATTACTACATTTGTATGTGGGTATTTATTTGAAATGATGTCAAAGTACTGTATTATTATGTTTAATGTGCATTACCTTTTAGTGGTGGATTGGTCTCCATTTAACGTCATATGCATGTATTCTTGCCAAGTAACCTTTACACAGATCTGGGGTGGGGGCGGGGGGGAATTAAAGAGAAAATGTGGAAACTTCTTAAAAGCATAACTGTGTGTTAATTGGATAACCTTAGGAACTATAGAGGACAAAATGTTACTTTCAAATTAATTAAAAAAGGTGTTTAATGTAGGAAACAATCTGCCTGCGTAAAGGTAGTCACATTGGCAGTATCAATAAAAAAGAAAAGGAATCATGTTTTCTGCTTGTTGTGTTTGTATTTTAAGAAAGGCACCGTTTTAGTTAGTCTTCCTGAGCTCTTTTTGGATTGGGGCTGAATAGATACTAACTTTTATCTGAGAGAAAGTGAAAACTTAAAACTACATTTGCTGCAGTACTAGAAAATGGATTATTTGTGCTCCTGTTTGGGGAGCGCCATCCCCTCTGCTGTTCCATGAGATTTCCCTGGAGCCTTGATCAGACTGGTTCAGTGTATCTCACCGGACAGGCATGCAAACAGCTGTACTAGCGCAGGAAACGGGAGGGTAGGGCTAATGCTTTTGGTGGTAGTGGTGACAGGTCTTCCTAAAACTACACCTCAGTTTCTCATATACTCTCAGAAACATGTTAAGATGATGTTTATCCAGTAGAATTAACAAACTCTCAAAAACCCCTGAACAACCTGAGAATATGCTTAAAGTCTGAGGGCGAGGCTAAGGCGTGCCCCATCAGTACAAGGATTTTCCTAGATCATTGAATTTATCTTGGCCCATAGAAATATTAAATACAGGTTTATACCATAGTTTAAAACCTCTTATGTCCCCAGGTAGGGCTCCTAAAACTATTCTGCTTATTGTTTATATACCTGGTAACAGTCCGGTGCATTACACCAGCTAATTAGCATCATTTGTAGCGTAACTGGACAGCAATGTGACAATTTTTACATAGGCATTGAAAATACTTGTTGAATTGGGTGCAGTAAACGAGCAGACCGTATTTGCTAGGACACTTGCCCTGATTGTATAGTTTCTCATTTGCTATAGTGGGAACTTTATTGGGAGAGTGGTCTAAAGGAGAAATATTTTATAAATACGCATGCAAGTGACAGAACAGGAAGAGATCTGTTGAAATAGCGAAACAGTGTGATTCAAAAATGCTTTAGTAAGAAAATAAGAAGAGAAGGAGAATATTTACCTTAAAAGCTTGTCTAGTGAATAACTATTAATTAAAACATCCATGTCTTTGAGACTTTTCTGTGTAGCAAAAAATCCAGTGCCTGGAGGGAACGTAGCCTGTGCCGAGTTGGGAGGGTGGGTCACCAGCTACATTCCAGGCTGCAGATGTTCCTGTATTTAATCTCCTGGAAAGGAATCTGCCAGCTAATGTAACGCTCCTGCTTGCCTTGGATTCAGTATTTCAGTAGCAACCATTTGTTTCTTGCAAGTAAGACTTGAAAACAAGCTACTAACGAACTTCTCGGAGGAGGAACAGGGCAGATTTTCAGAAGTGCTTGGGTGCCTAAGGATGGAGAAGCGGACCTGAAAGACCCCATGTACCTAGTCTTGCAGGATGAAGGCGAAGAAAATTAAGACATAGGTGCCTTCTGGAGATCCCACTGGATAACATGCTAAAACTCAGCTACGCAATTATTTACTGAAGTTACAGTTTCAAAAATATATTTACATTCTTGTGGTTTTTAAGGGTTGATGAGCTAGATTGACCTACAGGACCAGGAAGGGCTATTTTTCCACCCAAGGGCTTAGCAAAAACAATGAAAAACTATAAAGGTCATCTCTGTGAGCTCAAAACCAAGCAAAGCATCTAGTTAATATGATTATTTTAAGTATGTGATTAATATTATTTTGAGTATGTGATTTTGAGTCTTATATTGAATGTTTATGTATGAAAGCTGCAAGCAAACATTCATTAGCGGTTGGTGGGAAAAACACTCGTGTACAAACTACTCAAAAGCTGACTTCATCCTCTTCCTTTCTTTTCTTCCAAGAGAGTTGCTGTCCTTTCCCAGTAAAGGAGGGGGTGTTGCTGCTTCTCAGTGCAAAGGCAAATTTCCACAAGAAGGAGCTATCACAGCTGCAGAGTGAACGGTTTTTTCCCTTGTATACTGAACTTGGTATGTCCGAGGTAATCTGGGACCTGGTCTCGTACACTGAATCTGCATCAGCCAGCCTTACCTTATCCAGCCCTGTGACTTGGACATGGCTCGTAGCCAAGCCATCAGATGGGATAATTATCAAGTGAAGTGGTTGTAAAATGCCTTAGATCCAGTAACTATATATATATTAAAAAAAAAAAAAAAAAGCCAACAAACAAGCTGGTTCTGCTTCTAGATATTACACTGTTTCTGAAATAAAGATACTGTACCAGGTGGGAGCAGTGTAATGAAAGCTGCTTTTTGTGATTACATTGGAGAAAACATGAAGGTAAGTTTAAAATGTACTTAATTCCTGATCCATGCTGGTAATTTAAACAGGATGATACATGTAATGTACTATGTGCTGATTAAGGGTACGTACATAAGCAAAACTTGAGCTAGCCACATATAAATTAAATGAATTTAAGCTAGGCTGAAGTAAGTTATAAGCATACACACCCAGATTTCCACCAGCTTGGCAAGTAAGAGATAGAGTTGGTTAACTAAGCTGAAAATTACTTTATGGGCGGAACCCACAAATACTGTGGGTTTTTTTATTGAATCAGATGTCAGGTGAGGACACCCTGTGATGGCCAAAAATGTGCCTGCCCCATTCTCTTTATGTTGCAAGAACTTTGAACAACTTTATGCTTCTAAAAAGTCTTTGTCATTTTACTTTTAAAAATGTCAGCAGGTGAACTTTTGAGTTGTGAATGTGCTATGCTAAAATACTGTGACATTCTTAACAGGTGGGAGAAACTTTAGAACTGATGATTTTTTAGTATGTGGTTCTAAAGAGATCATATGTATTAAAATAAGAGAGTTTTGTAAAATAAGTTCTTGCAAGTGCTGGCATAATCCATTCTCAGTAATATTTTTTTATCTTTTTTGAAGCTGATTGATTATTTCTGCTTTTCAAGCAGTAATGTATTTGAGGATTCACAAATCTCTGCGTTCAAGGAGTGAAGGAAAAATGTTCATTTTAGTATGTGGTGCTTTCTATTGCTTGATATTAAAAAAAACTCTCTCCTTTAATCTTCTCCTTGAAACATTGCTCCCTATTTTTTTTTTACACAGAATTTTTAGGTTAAAGCAGTCTCCCAGTATTCAGGTACATGCTAACTCAAAGCCAAGGAAGACACTCAGTTTGGCAATTTCATAATCGCTAACAATTTTCCCTCGACTTCTGGTGGTGAGACTGTTCCTAGTTAGGACAGTTTGTATCCTTACTTCAGATTATATTGAGTAAGCATTCAGGCAGCTTCTACTAATCTCAAATGTTACTTAGCTTATTTTCCTGTACGGCTTCTACCCTGGAATTTGAATTAATGCAGCTCAAGGCTTTCTCAAGGGATCAAGAGTAAAGTATTTGATCCAGCAGCAGAACATTAGCTTCCTGTTACCACCAAGTAAACAATGAGCCTTTATTAAGCCAATTATCAAAGTCTTAGAGACTGAGAGTTTGTATCTGTCCATTTAGAAGACTGGCATCTCCGTTAGGGGAAGACCGTTGGGCCCGTGCTACTGAAGGCTTTGGTAGAACATTTTGGAGTGTCATCTTCCCTGCATCTAAAGAACAGCTTGAACTTCTGCCTTGTGAGGATGAGGAAAGCATTAATTCTTTTTAGCTGATAGTCGTGGTTATCTAGTAGCAGCTTTGAAAAATAACATTCCCTTTGCAAATGCAAGTTCCTTGTGGTTTTGTCTTTTTCCATAGGGATGGAATTCCTAGCTATCGGTTATCGCCGGTATACGCATGCTTTTCATGCTTGGGGTGGCAAGGGTTTTTTGGTTAGTGCAAATACCAGTCAAACAGCAGAAAGCTCGAGCGTGAGCAGAACAGCCAGCACCTGTTGGGACAGCCACTAGTCACCTGCCGGGTGGAAGCTGCAGGTGCTGCTGGTTGGTTTAGCGCTGGTTTAGCTCACCAGTACAGCCTGATATGCCAGAGGTTTGCTGTGCTTCGTGTCTATTGGCAAAAAGTCGCTGCTTACTCTTGCCTGACTCCAGATGCTTTAGTTTGAATAAATCGGGTAACTGGGCAGATTCAGAGCAGTGTGCAATTCTGTCAGCCTGTCTGAAGATGCTGCCGTGTTGGAGGGTGAAGCAGCTACCCCGCTGAGCTGGAGATAAACTAACGCGTCTGACTGTGCTCGGGGAGCTGGGTCAAAGAAAACTGACCGCTGCGTCACCGCTGTTGTCAGGCCAAGCCCTCATCTTCCATCTGTTCTCCCTGCTAAGGTTGTCTTTGGCCTTCAGATCTGTTGTGCTCAGATCCCGCTGCGAGCGTGAGCGCTGCTGTTCTCTCGCAGGCTCTTGTCTTGCGCCTGGGTTTGTGCAAGCTGCCGAGCAGCCAGGAGGTATCAGGTTGGGTCTTTGCTGCTGTTGCTTTAGAAACCAGCTGGAACGAGAATGAACCCCATTTTCAGGCACCATGTAATTTGTTTTTCAGTTGCAGAAACAAAGACACCTTACTCAGGAAGACCCGACTGTTCCACAGGGCTGTTCACTGTGGCTGGCACCTGCGGTTACGCTGCTGGCAGTGCGTGGGGAGAGGGGCACCTTCGGGATGTGGCCGAGTTGCACCTTCCTGTACGCTGCCAGTGAAACTACTTGTCTGACTTTGCATCACTGATCGTGGTTTTTAGGTTTTGTGGGTTTCTTAAGTTACTGCTTTTAGGTACAATACTAGAACGGTAGAGGAAGAGAAACAGGTTGCATCTTTGACTTTTACCTTTTCTCCTTTGTGCTATATGGATGAAAGCCTGGGTATTTTTTCCCCCCTTTAAATAACATGAGATAGAGATATCTATCTTTTCTGACTGAATGTTTACTTTCTGTAAAAAAATAGTTGCTAAAAGCTTGTTGAGCCTTTAATTGGAACAAGGAGGGCACAGAATAGCTGAGAAAATGTCTTCTAAGAGCTGTTATGCAGAGGCTAAAATATCTTTCGTCACCTCAGTGAAATACGCAGTTAGGCTCTTGGTGATGTTCACAACCCCCCGAAGTTACCAGCAGTCCACAGCAGGACCAGAGCTGCAGCTCCAGAGAAGGGCTGAGAGCTAATGGTGATGTTTGCGTTCTGCAACACTTCTCATTGCAGAAGATGGTTGGGTCATGGAAAGAATGGTAAGAATACATGCCTTCTGCTCTTCCCTGTTGTTTCTTATTGCCTTTAGAGTGTTGTTATCATGAGCTCTCCTGATGCCTTTCCTGACTTGGGTTATACTCTTCATTCTCATTTATAAGGCTCTTCCCAGCGATGTAAAGTGGGACTGTCATTTTTGCTGCTTCGTTATATCTGTGGAGCTCAGGGTTCTTTTAGGAAACCTGACAGATGATCTGCTAGCAAAGCATCAACAAATACATCTTCTTCTATCTCTGTGTCAATTGTAGGAGACAAAATTGTTATTGCTGCTTCTGCCATTTCTCTGAAGGCCAGTTATCACCAGTTCCTGTCTCAGAAGGGTTGTTACTTTCCTGGAGGCAGAAAACTAGCAGAAGGCAGATACTGGTCAAATGCCAAATACCTATTTGTAGAAAAATTGGTGTGTTCCTGTGGGCATGAGGGGAAGGGGAAGTGGCAAGGGGAGAATGGAGGAAGTGGGGGGAAAGGGTGTAAGCATTGGGGCAGATCTAAAAAGAACAATGACAAAGGAGAGGGAGGTATGCAAGAATATGAAAGAGGCAGCAAGGGAAAAATGGCAGCAATGGATTAGGATGGACTGTTGAGCAGCTCGGAGCAGCTGGATCTGCTGTGGGCAGGGATTGTTTGGCACAAAGCCTAGGAACAACTCAATTCCAAGAAAGCAGCTGGCAATGTAGAGTAGTCTGGTCGTACAGACTGCATAGTGTGCGTTTCTCCATCTTAAATGCATCAGCTGGCACATTTATTAGCCATCAGGGGCGAGAAGGAGGCACACGAGACTACAGAAAGAGGGAACAGTGCAAGAAAATGAGGAGAACATGTGGGAGAGGAATATGTTTTCTGGCATATTTGAATGCTTTTTTGTGTGGTTTCGGAATGTCTCGTGCAAGTCTCCTGGGCTGCAGCAATCCTCTTTCTTTAAGCTTCACTTCATAGAATGATTTCCTATTAAAGTATATCAAGGTATTTCTTCTCATTAATATCAGAGTCAATCTAAGTGCAGCTATACTTACCTGAATATCAATATCAAGTGTAAGCAGGTACATCTGACTAGCCTTGGTTAGATTGTTTTTAGACGTGGTTTTAACTAAATTAGTTTCTGTGTTGTTATATAAAGAGAACTAAGTTTGCTACCCCAGCTGCCTGTGGAAAACTACCAGCCAAGTCAGTGTCTGTGTCGTACCAGCTTCCAAAGCTAAAATAGCCCAAACACTGCGATACTTTATCCTAGCGATGGACATGCTCCTGGGAGGGCTGGGGAATCCGTGAGTTGCAGTACTGTCTGGAAATTGTGCAGAAAATCATGGGCAGAGAGAAACAGAAGGATGATTAGGCAGAGAGGCAAGAAAGCCCGGCAGTGCTGGACGGGTCCACAGAGAGGGAGCCACACGGCTGGTATGGGTTATGTGGCCGTCAGTCCCTGCATGTTTTAGAACTTCATATTCACAGCTGGGATATCGCTGTGATAACCATCTCTAGCTTATTATCTCTGCAACATCCTCGGTAGAAGTCACTCCTTTAGCCCGCATTCGGTGCACCCTGCTAAAATGTGTAAGTGCCGATGCTGGTGTGAGTCTCCTGTGGTGGTGTGCGCATAAAGTTTGCAGGGTTTGTGCAGTCACAGGCTACTAGGGCTCCTGACACAAAATACAGCTATTCTCATGTGTAGTTGTTTATACTGGGGAGTCCAAAACTGGTTTAAGTAGTGTGATTTTTTTTTTTTTTTTTTTTTTTTTTTTTGCGCCAAGTGAGCTGCAAGAGACTAGAGGGGAGGGAAGAGCGCAAGTCTTTGATAGGCAGGACACCTGCCTGTTGAAGGCTTGATGGGAATGCTTGTGCGTTGTCCTTGCTGGCTGTTTTTTATTGTTAGTGCCCAGCAAATCAAGGCATAAGTCTGGACAGATGCGTTAAAATTTGTACGAGCAAATCAATTTATGCAGCATGGCTGGAGGATCTGGCCAATATGAAGGTGCCTTTTAAATTGTATTCTTTACAAGTCTGGCCATCACTGAAGATCAGAGCTGTTTTTTCTTCTATGTGGCATTTGTGCAGAAAGCGCCAAATTTCCAGTTCAGCCCCCTCACGCTCTGCTAATTAGGGAACTGCTGAATGTCTGGACCAGCTCTCTTTGTAATCTCAGTTCTGTGAAATAAGAACAGCTGTGGTCTAAGAGAAGGGAAGAGAATCCAGAATGGGAGATAAATATTGTTCCCATCTTTCCAAGAACTCTTTTCCAGATGTGAGGATACAGAAAAAAAAAAACAACAACAAAATATAGACGCTCAAACACCAATGCTTAAATTTAGCACCAGTGACTGGCTTTGAGGTCTTGCCTATAGAAGATGAAAACATTTTCAAAGGCAAAAACCATGAATAAGTTTACTGAAGCTTGCTGGGAAAAGACTGGATGCCCTGGTAATTCTTTCCTTCTCTCTAGTGTTTGGCAGTCTTGTAAAGGATTGTTTCATCCGTTAACTGAGGTTAAGGGTATGTTGCTGCAACCAGGACTTTAAAAGCTTTGCATCCAGTTTGCAGCTTTGTGAAAAAATAAATAAATAAATAAAAGGGAATAAGATAGAAAAAAAACCTTCCGCTTATAACTACACGGTAAAAAAATTGTGAAATAAATTATGCTTGACCGTGCAGCAGCAGCATCGCCTGCAGCTCCTCGGCCGTGTCGCTGGGGCGCAGTTCCGGCAGGCGGCCGCCAGGTGGCAGCGCGACACAGCGCCACGGGGCGGGCGCCAGGCGAGCGGCGCCGCGTCCCCTCCGCGCTGGGACCCTGACTTTGGTCTCAGTAATTCCTCCATTCCCCTCCGCTTCGTCCTCTCTTTAGTTTTGCCAGTGTTCCCCGTGGCTTTTCGCAGTTCGTCTTGAACGTGTTTCTTGCCCTTGTGACAAGTCGCTGGCTTGGCAGGTTTGGCCCGTCAAGCTTCACGGATGGTTACAGTGGCTGCAACCGATTACCCGAAGAGTCACGCGATAGACAATAAATGGAACCACAAGTGCAAAGACGTTTTTCTGCTTCGTTTTTTGGATCCCTCGGGTAACTCAGCTCGGTTCTTGAGTGTATGCCACATAATCAACTACTGTGGGCTTGTGCTGGACCTGCTGGGACCAGGACCCTGCTCTGCCTGCTGATTTTAACGGCTGGTAGGAATGGGTTGTGAGCCAGCGAAAGCAGCGCATTAGGTCAGCAGGCCTGCCAGAGCAGCTGCCAGCCAGCAAGGCTTCAGCCTGCACCCTCCGCCTCGCCCGCCCCTCACCGCGCGGTTGAGAGCACCGTCTCAGAACAGCATGGCCCAGGCTTCACCCCGGGTCAGTACAGCAGGCGGTGGCCGGTCCTGCGGCAGGCGGTGGCCGGTCCTGGGGCAGGCGGTGCCCGGTCCTGGGGCAGGCGGTGCCCGGTCCTGGGGCAGGCGGCTGCCGGCCAGTGAGTACTTGTACGGATTTCCAGCTCACCACTTTCCAGCACTACCAGTTTGCACGGGGGCTTTGCGAAAGGTAAAAAGCTAGGCAAGCGCTGCAGGGGGGCTTGCACCAGACATCCAGGCCCGTTGTACAGAGAGGAACAAAGCCAAAGCTATCGAGAGACATAAGTCTCGTTACCTAATGGATCGCGTGGCCACACGTGCATGGCAGGTAGAGGAAACTCAAACACGGACTTTTATAGAAGGTGTTGCGCTTCGGCTCTCTTCCCCGTCATGCCTTCAGTGTTTGGGATCTCACCCTATTTTTAGAAGTCAGAGAACTAGAAATCTGCTCTTGCTTTGCAACTGATCGGGAAAAGATTTAATGCTGATGAGTGTATGCTGTGCTTCCTGCCACCGCCAAGCTACTTTCCATTAAGGAGCAATGGTGAATTCTGCATCTCTCGTCTCTTCATTCGTCGTTTCTTGCTGTTTCTGTTCTGGCTTGCTTCAGCACACATTTTGGGTAGGTGTACCTGCCCGCTCAGGACTCTGCCATGTACTGAATCATTCAGAGTCAGGATAGCTTTGCTTATGGAATGCTTTGTGCTTTGGCTTTGGTTGTGTGTCCTACTCATTATGCCTTCAATGGCAATTTCCTTACTTACAGATCTTTTTCCCCCTTTTCAATGACTGCAGGAAAATCCAGTGTCTAGTCACAACACGATCAACTAGTCTGAAAAGTTACGAAGATGTGTCTAGCTGATGGCTCCCTTCTGCACTGGACCTGAACTCATGGTGTACCTTTTTGGTTACGATCACTCTTCACAGAAATAATGCCATCGATGCTTTTACCACCTGGTAAAAAACCAACCCCCAGTGCCAAACAGCCTGTGTCTGTGATAAGACTGAATAAAAACATAGACTTTAGTGGGGAGCATCAAGGTATGAAGGCAAAAAAAAGAGGATGGAACTTTGCTACTGAATCATGGTAAGATGTGGATATCCATAGAGATGTGAATCATGGTAAGGTGTTGATATCCATAGAGATGTGGGCAAAAATTGGCCCAAGAGTGTTTCAAGCAAATTTGATAAGTACACAGAAAGGGCCTGGATGTAATGGCTTGCACTACCACTGCCACCTTTCCCTTTTTTAATGTCGCATTCTTCACAGAGGTAGAGTCTTCCTCTCTTTTTGCAGAAAGTATTTACACACAGACATGTTTTGTTCCATTCTGGACACTGGTGGAGAAAAGTCTGAGACAGGTTATTCAGTTATTAATAATAACGGGGGGAAAAAAAAAACAAGTTGAGCAAACTGAGCTGCAGGTGACCGAATTCTAATTGTCAAAATGAAAAGCCTGGTTTGATTTGTTTATAAAGTTCTGCTGCCTAGTGCCGATGTAGAAACTACAGGAATGAATTCCAGTGGCTGCCTGCTACAGCTGGTGTCCTTTCTCAATAGGAGATGGACCTGCTACATCAAAAGTAGTAAATATTTCTATAGTTAATTGACAATTAAAGGCTGATAGCATTCCAGGAAAGACTTTAGTTTTCTCTTGAGATTTAAAGAAACTCCATCCTGGCTATGTAATTAATCTTCAGTTGTGTTTTTTCCCTCACAAGTGAAGTCGTGGTAGAGTAGCTGGTGCGTGTAAGCCTCACAAACAGATCCGTAGTTAAGACCATGCTACTTAAAGCCTGCCTTTATTCATTAGAGCGACATCTAAGAAAATACAAGTATAAAGAAAACTAGAATCTAACATCTGTTGTCTATTAAGTGTATCCAAAATGTATGCACAAGGTAAAAATTACATCTGCTATATAATTCAGTAGATAAAGATCTAGAAATAAAAGCCCTTTAGCTAAAATGCCACTCACAGGTTCTGACTTCCAAGGAAGTTCAAGCTTTATACAAGTACATAAATTGCATTAGATTTTTGAAGAAGTCACGTAAGATGCTTACGCAGATTCAGCCTACCCAATAAATTCTATGAGGGGGCTGGCCCTCTTGACTCCTTGAAGACAGAAGATGCAAATTGCCTGCACTTTAATAAATCGGGTTTATTTTCCTGCTTTCCTGGGGGCAGATGTGGCACCAGATCCCCTGTGTGACAGCGAGCAGGCACATGGTTGCAGGGCAGGAGCTCTACGGAGACCTTTCTTTCCCTCTGCTTTGTGACTTAGCTCAGCCAAATCACGGACTGGGCAGGACTGTAATTATCACCATGTTAAATTGTAGTTGTAAGGGCAGCTTTGAGGGCTGCAGGAGTAAGCTGTGGGTAATTCTTGATACTATTGCGTTCATCAAGATCCTGGTAACACATAGACCAGGTCTGTGAGAAAAGCAATTGATGATGGCTGGTTTGAAACTTTTATAAATGATCGTTTCAGAATGTTGCTGTATGAGAACCTTCTAGCAGTTTCATGAAGGGTCAAATACAATCTGTTTTCAAAGGATGTACGTTTGTATTCTGGATGTTTTAGTAATAGATTATAGATTACATAAATATTGTACTAACTAATCACCATTTTGGTGATCTTTTTTCAGAGTAAAGAAATTCTACTAAATATTTTGGTTTCAGCTGATTTGCGGGGTCACCCATGTCACAGAATAATTACTTAATCGATGGGATATATTTTGAGTAACATAAAAAAGAGATGAGGATGATAAATTTTTCGAATCAAAATTCAAAAGAAGTCAGTGTTTGTTTCTAAGCCCGAATTAACTGTGACCAGGATGACAAAAATCAAGTGCTGTAATTCTCTCTTCCTGCTTAAAAGCTAAGCCTTACCGTCTGCCGGATCACTGGCGTGTCTTGCCATTTCTGGCCTCTTTCAGGCCAAAGCTGGAGTAAATTTCTAATCTAATGGTGCCCAGAAAAACAGTATTTCACTCTATTGTATGACAAGAGATTCTAGTTTTAGTACCGCTCCAATCAAAGCAACAAACTGACAGAATCTCAGTGTGGCTGATTTTAGGTTACTGAAAAGTTGAGGGTAAAATCTATGATGCCCTTTAGATTGTTTTAATATCTAACTAATAATTTCAGAAAAGGCTTAACCTAATTCCTTCTCAACGTCAAGAGTGTTTAGGTACCTCTCCTCCTTTCAAGTACTAGTTTATATTCCTGAAAGGCGTTGCTTTTGAAAAATACCACCCTTGATGCATGTGTGCCATGTCAGATGACTCAATTCGTAAAGCATATCTTGTTTTTGAGGGTAGTGCAAAATTGGAAATGTTTAATCGAATGGTGACAAGCTGTAACTCCTCATCTACTTTATAATGTGATAGAAAACAAGTTACAAACATGAGAGTTGAAAAAACTTTCTGGGTCGCTGAGTTCATCCCCCAATTCTGCAGATGAATGTACATCTCTGACAGCTTTCAGTAATCTAAAAATATAAATGCAAACCCACAGTAAACAGAATCCGGTACGTGCACAGAGGTTTCTGTAACACTGCTGTGTTCTGTTGTAAGTTTAGCCTTGGCGTTCTGGTTGCAGCTAGCAAATGGAGACACCCACTAAGAACTCGAGAGTCTGGTGGCTGCCACACATGTTGGCTTTTAGCTAAACCGGTCAGTAACACCTCCTCATGCTTGTCACACTCTCCTGTGCGTGTGGATAGTCACACGTTAAGTGTAGCTTTTCTGGTCAGGATATTAGGAGTCCTCTAATAGGGTCCTACCCTCATTTTACACCAGAGACACAAAGAAAGCGAGCGGATCCACCACCCTTTTGCTCATTAGTTATTTGTCCGGTAATATATGTATTTATATATATATATAGCTCATTATTTGTCCAGTAAGGGCAATGCGATTATTGTTTTCCCCAGCCCAGCATTTAAAAGATTAAGAATGGCCCTGTTGCCTTCCTTAGGGACTCCACAAAGAACATTTTCAGTTGTGAAGATCAGGCTCAGGAAAGAGGTGACAAGCTCTGATCATTTATCTGTGATATGAATCTACTGCTGCTTTCAGAGAGTCCAGATAAAAATTCTGCTGTATATTACCTTAAGAAGATCTGAATCAATTTATATGAGGAAAAAAAAAAAAAGTTAAATCAGCGTATAAATTATACCTGTGAAATGAGAAAGACCAGGGTTTGAAATGCCTCGATGCTGAGGAGAATTAACTTGATTCAAAATATAAGCCTTAGTAGTTATTTTAAGTTCAGCTCCTTTATGAAGTGGGGATAAAATACAGACTATTCCACTCTGCTATAAAAATCTTACGCTATAGCATAAAAGCTGCTACAGGATTTGTGTCTTGACTGGAGAACTGCTTTACTTTTATCTGCAGTTCCTTATTTGTGTCTCTCTGTTCTGTGGTTTGTTTCTTTTTTTTTTTTTCCTCTGGATTCCTGGCTGCTCTGGTAACTGGTGTTGGTGAATGTGGAATAAACTTGCTTTTGCCCAAGGTATCATTAAAAAAAACAACCAACCTTACCTCAGTAGGGTTTCAGTTTAGAAATATTTCCCCTTGAAAGCTACCTTTGATGCATCATCTTTTCCCACTTTTTTGTGAATTTAAAGTGACAGAATAGATTTCAGTGCTACCATAAATTTTAATTTTTTTATTGCAATTGCTGGTTTCATCTACTTGTGAATGGGAAATAAAGCAGTACATCTTTCTCTGCAATTAAAAAGGCTCAGTTTCAAATTCACGAAAATGAGATTGCATAAATACTCAAAAGACATGTTGCAGTGATCTTCAAATGAAAAGTAGTCTCTTCAGAAAGGAAAAAAAAAAAAAGCTCTGATCAAAATTCAGAGACTTACAAATAAGGACTCTGTACACAAAGGAACTTTGTATATTCAGCAGAGTGTCATATGATGGCAAAAGCACATGAGGGTCACCCTGAGGATTACATCATCCGGAAGAGAACACAACATGCATCTCTTACATGAAGAGCATGTCAGACAAAACCCATGTATTTGCAAAGCCATAGCTTCTTGGTCTTCATTGTCTCATTAAATTTGTAAGAGGTTATTTTTACCCTCTTTAGATTTATCTTTCCTGGGCATGCAGTGGTAATCCTTATTTAACTGCAAAGCCTACCATGAGGGAGAATTAATTCGTGTTGAGAGCACTTTTCTTGTAAAAGAACATTAATGCCATATGACAGGCAACTTTTTTTCTTTTGGGGGTAGAAAGAGCAAGTATTTGTGTGAACTTTGCTAACCGCTTACACTTTGACTTTGCATTTATTGACCCTTCTCTCTTACCCTTGCATACACGTGCATTAGACATCAAGGTTTTGAAAACAATAAAAAAAATCCCACAGTAAAGACCACATGCAGTAGACGTTGCCCAATGCTTCAAAGCTTAAAGAAGTATATTGTACTGTGTACAAAGTGCAATTTGCATTTGCAAATAAGATTTAATAAAGCTAAGACCTTAAGGTGCTCAGCAAGATCCAGTTCAGTGCAGAAGATTGCCAACCAGTTTCTGCTCTATTTAATAGAAGCTTTGACTCTGAGATTAAGCCTCAGAAAAGCAGAAGAGACAGAAATGTTGACAAGGCAGACTTGTTCCTATTACGACTTCCTTCGTGACACAGTGAAGGCGAACAGCTTGGGTGCCTGAGATAGGTTTAGGCGGAAGGGGCTTAACAGAGCTGGATACCTGCAACTCAATAAAAGGTCGAGTCCTGTATTTTTACTCAGGAGTCATAAACTGTGCTGAAAAGCACAATGCCAGGTTTTGCTCCTCACAGTTTTAAAGGATTGGATGCCTTTCAGTGGCGGGGGGGGGGGGGGGGGGGGGGGGATTTAAAATATTCAGAGGAAGTGTTCCAGCAAGCACCTCCCTGTTCTAACACCAAATCTGTACTGTTTTGCTTTTTTGCTGGTAGCATCTGCCTACCTTCCCAGTAGCCTTTATTCCTTCAAATCCCTAGCAAAGCTTCAAAAAGAGACCTTCTTTTATTTGTTCCTTATCTACTGGAATCACTGTCTGAGTCCAAGTTACTTACCTTGGTTGAAGAAATGTCTTAGATGTGAAGAAACTTGTATTGGCCCTTTGTTACAACCTTAGCTGGCTAACGGCAACGGCTGCAATTTGATGTTTGCTTAAATTGTAAACTCCCTCCAGAATTAATGAACTGATTCTGGTCAGAAATACAAATTATATACTGTGATTGCCCAGACTGTAAGAGTTGAGAGCACCTTCGATGAAAAATGCTCTAATTCTCTAGAAGAAACACAAAGCAAAGCAAAATGCTGGCTAGGGTGGGGAAAGAACCGGACAGGAAATAAAATGATTTTTTTAAAGAATGCTGGTTATGTGATGTTCTGGTACCATATCGAGTAGGCTTAAATGCTTAAAATAAACAGGTTTTTGTCTCAGCTTTATACTTCATAGCATGGACCTTGCTTTCTTGAGAGCAAAGAACCTGGGTAATTTTTTACAATGTTTGAGTTGGTTTCTGCTGCTGAGCGCCTGTCCTATGTAGCCACCATGCAGCAATAGCCGGTAAGCTCAGGTCTGCTCTGGTGAAAGTACTTCAGCGATGAGCCGCCTCGTTGGCCTGAAGCACAGGACTGACGTCAGGGAGCCATAACCATCGCACATGGCTACGACTGCGAGGAGCCTAACCTCTGAAATGGGTAGTTGTGTGTTGAATCTGTGTCTGCATATTAATGCTTTGAGGTAGGATTTTGAAAGTAACAGGTAGGATTTTGAAAGTAACAGATATGATTTCAAAAGGAACATCAAGAAATCTGGGTTGGTTCATTACTGAGAAATCTGTTCTCTTACGCTGGTTTAACTAGACCCTACTCACAGAGTTACTCTAGAACAGCAACTCCTTTTATTCTGGAATAGCTAGTCCGAGGAAATCCATTATATGAATTTCATTACAAAAATACGTTTCCATTCCACTGCACTATTGAAGTTACGCAAAAGTGTATTTCCGTAATGCGGCCTACATCAAAGCCAGACGTTTCAGGGATAAGGAGCAACGGCCAGTTACTGGGTAATAAAAAATGGACTAAAGCTCAACTTTAAAGTAGTTCACTTCTGAATGTACTGGTTTGGATTTTTTCCTGAAGGTAAATGCCTTATTCAAGGCAGTTTTACGTGGTTTCATTCTTTCAGAGACAGATTGCTTGATGCACGTTTTGGGCCTAACACGCGCGTGTTGCTCAGGGCTGAGCGGCCTGTTCTCCCAGGGAGCCCATCGCACCTCGCTGCACGGGCCGGGCTCTGCCTCGCCCGCCGCACCCCCAGCGCCAGGGGTGCACCCCAGCGCCGACATCGCCACCCGCCACCCGCCAAGGTGCGCGTCGCCCAGCCGCTCCGCGGCCGTGGCTGCGCTCCCCCCGCGGGAAGGACGGGGCCGGGGGGCCCACCGCGGCCCCAGCCCCGGCCGCGGGCAGCAGCTGGCGCGGAGCCCGCCCCGCAGGCCCCGCCCTGCCCGCGGCTTCTGGCGTGACTTCGGGCTTCGCCCCGGGGACGCGGTTCCCTGACCCCTGTGCCCTGAACCGGGAGCGGGGAGAGCCCCTCTGCGGCGCGGGCGGCCCCAGGGCCCTGCCTGCAGCGGGCCCGGCCGCCGGCGGAGCCCACCCGGCTGCCGTGAGGGGGCGCGGGCCCCGTCCTGCCCGGCGGGAGCCCCTCGCAAGCCCCCGGGGCCGCGCAGGCGGGGAGCCGCTTTCCTAGGAGCGGCCGGGCGGGAAGGAGGCGGCGGTGTCTTCCCCTCCCCGCCGCCGCGGCCTGCAGCGGGGCCCCCGCCTCCCGGCCGCCAGGAGCGACGGGCCGGCCGGGCGCGTTCCTCCCCAGGGCCGCGGCCGCACCTGGTCCCGCGGCAGCCGGCGCGGTCCCACTGGCCGCCGGGGCCGGGCCGGGGCGGGCGGCGCGGGGCCGAGGGGCGGCGGAGCCCGTCACGCCTCCGCCGCCTTTGGGGGCGCCTCGTCCCGCTCGCGGCGCCGCATGGCGCGATGCAGCTGCAGTGGGAGGGAGAGGAAACCCACCCCCCTCGCTCGGCGGCCGCCTTTGTAACCGCTCAGCCCGGCGCGCCGCCCGGCCCAACGCGCAGCAGCTCGGGGAGCGCCGGAGCGCGGCGGCGGGAGCAGATGGAGCCGGAGGGTAAGGCTGAGCCCCCCGCGCCGCGCCGGGCCCCGCTGCCCGCCCCAGCCGCTGCCCCCGCGTCGCCTCCTCTCGGCTCGGCGGGGGCCGGGGGCGCCTGGGCGGGGTGGGGGCGGCGGGTCTCCCCGGCGGGCGCGGGGGGAGCGCGGAGCCCGGGCCGGCCCCGCTCCAGGTGTGCGGGGGGCAGCGCGGCGCCCTCCCCGCCCGCCCCATCCCTCGCCGGCCGGCGGGCGCTGCTCCGCGCCGTCCCTGCGGCGCTGCCGGGTCAGGGCCCTCCTCCGCCCGCCCCTGCGCGGGGCGCCGGGCACCGGGCACGGCCCGAGCCGCGGGGGCGGGGGCCCGGCCTGGAGCGGAGCAGCCGGGGCGACGCGTAACCGCGTAACTTTTTTGTTCATTTTTTTCCCCTCGCCTCACGGGCGCGCTGGCCGGTCCCTGCGGCTGGGGCGCTGCCGGCGGGGGCAGGGCGGCGCTCGCTGGGCCCGGGGGCTGCAGCCAAGGCGCCGCTGCCCGCTGCCGCCCCCCGGCCGCCCCCCGCCGCCCCCCGCCGCGCCGGGCCCCCCGCGGGCACCGGGGCCTGCCCTGCCCGCGCGCCGGGGCTGCACGTTGGGGTAAATGTAGCACTGAGCTGTGTAAATACATCTTTAGTTCTCCTAAACCACATAAAACCGGTTCTGTGAAAC
This sequence comes from Falco biarmicus, assembly GCF_023638135.1. NCBI lineage: Eukaryota > Metazoa > Chordata > Aves > Falconiformes > Falconidae > Falco > Falco biarmicus. The sequence goes on from NC_079291.1 coordinate 107,430,552, forward strand.
ACTTATTTTCGTAAGACTATTATTAACTGCATGGATTAAATTTATTTCCTGCCAATCCATATTTAGGCACTTATGAAGTGCAAAGTTTTTCTCCGCTCTCCTTTTTAAATACCTTTTGGAGCTGTTAGTGCTTATAATGTAAACCATTTCTTGTTGCAAATTGGAAACCTCTGAGCCATAATGGTCTGTTGCATTTAGCTGGCTGCCTCTTGTAAGCTGTACATTCTCATGAAAAAAAAAAAGGGGGGGGGGGGGAACCACCTAGAACGAAAACCTTATGAGATTCACGTTTAGAAAATTGGCTGCATACATCGTAGCTGTTTTTTAAACCTCAGTACCTAAGTCACATTTTCCATTCCAAATATTGAGAGTGGTTAAACTATGTTAAAGGGATATACTCTACCTTGGTTCCCCTGCAAGCGTTAGGGAACTGTAACACAAAGGAAAATGGCTTTACAGTTTAAACGAGTCTGGAACTAACCACTTCTTGCAGCGCCTGATACACAGCAGCACCGGAGGGTGGAAAGGACTGTTGGCGATTGTTACTGACCAGAATTGGTTCTGTTGTCCAAGTGGAGAAGTATACAGAATGTAAATGGGATACATGTGGCAAGAAATACATTGATAAATGTATTCTTGCGTTCTTTGTAGGAAGTTTATTTTTGATAGAAAGCTAGTTTCGCATTGTTATTAGGATGTTTTAGTTACAGAGTTCATATTCAGACTAGCAGAGCTGTGTGTATAAAATCATACCCTGAAATAAGCAAGCTGGTTCTGTTCCTGATTTAGATTGTTTGTGACCATATTGTGTGTCGTGTCTCCTTACTTTAATGAAGCTAGACAAAAATGATAAAAATTAAATGGACCTTAAAGGAATTCCTTCCTTTGAAGAAATAAATCCTTTTTAAAAAAATGGAACTTATCCACCCTGCTTCTCAGGTAGAAAAGGCTGCCTCAACCCAAGAAGGATTATGGTGGCGAGTTGCAGATCTGCCAAGGTTCCCAGTCTGCCCCGGATTCAGGGATATTCAGACAATTTGACTTCTGACATCTCCTAAACTGCGTGGGTAGCAGTCTTCGGTATGTTAAGATTGGAGATGGGTCCTCCCATGAGGATTGGAGCCTGCAGGAGCTGGAATACCTCTGTTAGCAGCCTCTCCTGCCATTAGTCATGGAAGGAGACAGATTCTCAAGTTAGATGCTTGTAGACAGGTGCTGTGCATATCCCACTGTATGCGTGAGTGTGTGGTGTTCTTGGCTGTGGCTGTCTTGAGTGAGAGATTATATCTGTTCTCAGAGCTGTGGCACCTGGAGTATGGTGATCTCATGGAAGTCTGTAGAGGCTAAGCTGGCTTGCTCTTCTTTGATCATATGCGCCCTGCTTGCATAGTCCTGGCTTGAATCATTCCTGAATGGAGCTGGAATTGCTGTTGTCCAGTCCCTGTTGGTGCAGTTCCTTGCATTTAAATGTATGTCTAAAACTCTTGATGAAAATGAAGCCGGGACTCTTTCTTGCTAGAGGAGCTCAGCCTCTTTCCAAAGATGCAGATGCAAGCCCTGTCAGCTATCTTCTGCAGAGGTGGGGAAGAGAGATGGGGCTGATACTGGGTTGCTCTTTCCTAAAGGAAACCCAGTGTAGTAATGCCATACTGACCCAGAGAGTTCTTGTGGATGGCTCCCAGACTCCAGACATCGACTGAGGTGATACTGTGCAAGGAGGTTGGGACTTCAGAGCTCGTTTGGTCTTGAAGTGCCTCAGAGATGCAAGAGAGGATGTTACGTTCAAACAAATAAAAATGGTGGAATCAAAATAGAGTGGTGATGGTCCTCGTGGCTTTTTGTGTGAGGTGAGGTTCCATAGCATGGTCCGGAACAAGGGAGACTGTCTTAGGTCAGTAGCAGTGGAAGCAGTTTGTCGAAACCCTGGGACAGTGGGAGGGAAAGACTTGGGAAGTCAGAGTCCAAGGCGATGACTTTTTATTTGTGCGTTGTTGGCATGGCAGTGTTTTCAAGACAGGCTTTCTGGCTGGGATTTTTCAAAGCATCTCAAGGGGTTTGTACCCAGAGCTCCCTGACCAGGTTGCTATTGCTATGTGTTTGGGGAAGCCGCCTTCTCAAACCGACCGTGTGTGATGGGGTGATTTGGAGACTGCTGCTCTCTGAAATGCTATCTAAAATCCAGGTGTTTTCCACTGTTTTTAAAAGAAAAATGAGCTAACTTCTGTAGGAGGTCTTTGGAAACAGCTTTGTCTTCCTGTGTGTCTGTAAAGTATCCGGCTCAATGGACACTGACCGAAGCTTGTCTTTTACTACTGACACAGATCAATAATAATGAATGTATTTTTCTAATTATTTGTATTCGAATTATTACCTTTTTTTGTTTTAGGGATCTTGTTAAGATTATCAGATGTGAGCAATATTGGTCTAAATGATCCTGCTTTGGTTACTGAGTGTGACTGAGTGGTCTGTATGAGAATTGAAAGGGCAGAGAGTATAAACACAGCAATGATTTGCTTAATGCTTTTTCTTCTTTGACTGTACACCGGTTTCTGCTAAAGCTATAAACTTGTAAAATCCTTTTGAGTAAGATTCATTTTCTTCAAGCAGTTTTGTAAACATTTAAAATATTTTTCATTTAGTAAATACTCAGAGCTTGAAGAATTTGAAACTGTTTAAAGGTGGCTGGTAAAAGGTAATAAATGCTTCTACTTTGCAGGGCTGGATGCAGATATGTTAGGTTTGAGTTGTTGATTATGTGGATGTTAATGTGTCTGAATGGAGGAAATGGTGTGGCAGATTAAAATTAGCAGCAACTGCTTTGGTATTCATTTGAGTTGGCATTACCAAATTTTAATGTGAAAATGAATGTTTCACTTGAGAGGCCTTGGTTTACGATTCTTGCATAATAATCAATATTGATAACCTTTTGCAAAATACGTCTCTGGTTCCAAATTCTCTGAACTAGTTGAAAGTTCCTTTTAAGTAAAAAACAACTTCACGTATGTTTCAGATATGGAACCAGAATTTGAGATAGCTTGAGGTAAGGTGGACTAAGGTACAAGTGGGAGAGAGGAGAGAGAAAATTCAAGGGAGCATCGTTGAACTCTGCTAGCTCTTTCCATGATGTGGCAGCTCCCAGGCCACGCTGCATACCTGCCGCCAGCCCTCGGTCTCTGTTTTCTTGTCCTCTGCCAACCCCTTCGAACACCCCGCTGAGCACTGAGCCCACTTTCCCCGAGCACAGCACCCTGGACCTCCACCGTGAAAATCCATGTGAAATTGGGGATAGATGTTTGCAGATGAGTGCTGTGTTCTCAGGAGCACAGGGTAGTTGGAAGCAGGCGGTCACGGCACAGAATTCCGGCTGGTTTGGAGGTTATGAGTCGTGAAATTTGAGAAGGCCTTTGTTGGTGGAACAATAGTGGAGGTAGGCTGGAAAGTCTTCCAGTAAAGCTGTTTGCCCCTCCCTCCACTCTCCCCTCTCCCATTCCCCAGCTATCTCCTAAAAGCCAGGTTTAGTATAACTGTATTTGCATTTTACACTTTGCAATGTCTTAAAATTTTATGTATTTTAATTTTATTTCAGTTTGTGTCTTTTCACTTTATCTGTACTGGCTATCATTAGGAGTTTCTGGTACCAAAGTACTACTGCGCGGTCACTTTACCTGGGTACTGGGCGAATGCTGCACTACCCGTGCAGGCAAGAAGCGCCGGTGCGCAGCGCGTGCTCCTGCAGTGCTGAGTGGAGCGACGGCCCCACGTTCGCCTCCCTTCCTTCGTTGGTAAGGCCACGGCTTTTTCTGGTGGCACTCACAGTGTACTTCTATGAGAAATACCCAGGGCGTGCAGTTGTGACCTGGCTACTTAGAGTTCAGTTACTGAGTTTAAGTGGCATTACTGAAAGCGCGTTGCCTCTGCGGTCCCTGACCGCTGCCTCTCAAATCGCTCTTCTGCCTGCGTTTTCTGGCGGTGTCGCTGACTTCTGGTGCTGTTTTCGTCTTTCTGTGAAATGCAGTTGTATTTCAGAGGTTATTGGTATTACCTGCTTCCTTGTTTTCCAGGTTGCACTTTTCTTACAGTTTATCCAGGCTTAGGACCCTGGTGTGGGAGCGAAAGCCCCTGATTCAGTTACTGTGGGAGGACTGGGCAGGGAGCTGGACAGGGAGGTTGGGGAGAGGAGGCTGGTGGTGTAGTATAACCTGGGTCCTGTCACGCAGGATTCCCTGCAGGGCTCGTAGGGGGCTCAGAGAGGTGATCTCATCAACTCATCACCTCCAGAAGCTCCATTAACACGGGGCTGAGGTTCCTACCTCAGAGCTGGGCTGTCTGGATAACCTTCAGATATCATCAGAATACTTTCCTCCCTCTGTCTTTCTTCTCTCCCTCTTAGCATGATCAGTGTTGCGGCTATGAACTCTAAAACCCCGTGACTCTTTGACAGTCAACTGTCAGCAGAAAAAAAGTTGCAGAAATGCTAAGATGGGATTTTTCTCCTGTGTTAAGACGCTTGATACCGCCTGAATGATGCAGCGTGCGTTGGTGGTGGGACTGGGAGGTCCGGGCTTACTTTCTCATGGCATCCCTGAGGGGCTGGTCAGGTGAACGTTGGCGAGTCCTACTCTGTCCTCATGGCAGGCCGTAACAGCCTGGAGAAGGAGCTTTTTTGTCTTGAAGAAATGTATCAAGCGCTACCAACTTTTGTGTCTGGCTTGAATGCTGGTGAGCTAGAGAGGTCAATGTTATTAAGAGCAAGAATAACCATTTCTAAGGTTTTAAATTGCACAGGCACAACATCGAAATGTGTTGGAAGTATGGATTGCTGTTCTGGACCAAGCTCCTGACGTTGCTAAGAAGCTGTCATCAGGCAGAGGATGGAGTAATGTGCAATTCATGATCTTCAAATCTGTTGGTAGTAGCAGTAGTAGCAAAAGTATCTCTTGGGATGATAGAATCTTCAAGGCATCAACAGAGAGGGATGGAGCAGACCGCTGGCAACTGCTGTGAGAGGCGAGGAACTGCTAAACTTTGTAGATCCTTGTGAATATGGCTGTAATTATATTACTGTTATATTTTAAAATGCTGAAGCGTTGCTTTTTGAAAGGTGATTCTAGTTCTTGAATTTTTTCAAAGATTGATTTGATGCTGCTTCTTAGAAATTCTTTGGCCCGATGAAGATTCAAGGAGAGCGTATTTTTATGCTGAATTGCTGAATGAATCAATTTTGCGTATCTGCCATTTTTCTATCTTCAAGCATTTTGAATATTCTGTTGCTGAAGTATATAGAGGCACTGCTTTAAGTGTAAGTACCTCTACTGTTAATTTATGGTACTCATTGAACCGGTTAATTAACGTGAAAGGCTGAAACACTGATACTTTGGACTCTGGTTAGATGTCAGCCTGTTTCTGGAAGCCCAGCCTCTATGGATGGAGCATTTGGGTACCATGTACGTGTGCAGCAGGCATGTCTGTACACATCATCGCAGCAATGTGGATGCAGGTTTTTGGAGGCTACCAACCTTCGTGTTGAAGAATCTGATTTCTGAAAGTCCAAAGAGCCCAGTAGTACTGGTATTTTTTGGAAGGCAGAGAGACATTTAAATATCACTTGAGTGTCCGAGGTTTCTCCTGTTTATTTTAGACTTCTGAAAAGCAGGCAGGTGTCTAACTATAATGAAGGAATTTAACACTGGGTTTAGTTTTCTTAAACTCTTGGCCTCTTTTTATTCTTTCACTTTGAGCTTGCAGGCTCTGAGCAGAAATTCTCTCTTGGTAACTTAACCCTGAGCAAATATTTACATTCATGAGATTCTTGCTACTTCAGCAATCATTTTGGGCCTTGAGGTTGGAACAGGGTGAAAGTTACTGTACCAAACACTGGGGCTGGGGAGGGAGCAGGGAAAGGAAGCCTGAAGAAGCCTCCCAATACACTTTTACCATGTTTGGTGGGAATCACCTGTTTGGTGTATCTTGGTTGTCACTCCACACAAACATTGCCGAACTCCAGACTGAGATGTGCAGACACTGCGTTTCCTACCACTGGCCCTATGCATCTGGTGGGTGCTTGTGGTTTGAATTTCACATGCATCTTCAAATAAATAATGTTTGTGTAAGAACTGTAGTGATTGGAGTAGTAGAAGGGAAGAGTGAGATGGAAAAGAAGGTAATATCGGTGAGTATAATGCAAAAAACATTGAAAGGGATGTAGGAAGAGATTCTGGAGAAAGCGGTTTTTGAAGTTAAAATTAGTTAAGAAATCTGAAATTTGTAAAAGAGCAAACATGTACAAAATCAACCTGTGGACTGTGCAGAAATAAAGAAAAGGTTCTCCAGGGTACAGAACAACGGAGAACTGAATAAATAAGGGAGAGATCTCCCCCCAAAACCAGTGGATGAAAATACCACCAGATCTCAGCCTCCTGCGTTTATTTTTTTTCCTAGATTTTGCCGCTGGCCGCACCCTTTCTGTGAAAGAAAGAGGATGGCAGTGAACTCGGTTTCCCACCTTTTCTGGGAGAAATAGGCAGGCTGCTTGTGGCCGCTCCCAGCAGAGGCTGAACATGGATGTAGCTTCCTCTCCTGAGCCCTTCTCTGGGGTGCTGCTCAGGGTGATGTTGGGAGCCCTACAGGAGCGCTCTGGCCCTTGGGCTACGAACTGGGAGCCCTACAGGAGCGCTCTGGCCCTTGGGCTACAAACTGGGAGCCCTACAGGAGCGCTCTGGCCCTTGGGCTACAAACTGGGAGCCCTACAGGAGCGCTCTGGCCCTTGGGCTACAAAGCCCAGCTGCAGGCTTGGTGTGGGCAAGCTGCCGGCAGCGCAGGAGCACATGCACTCGCATAGGAAGGCTGAACTCGCAAGCCAGTGCAAACTGCGTGTTGTAGTCCATCTTAAATTTGACAGAAAAAGGAATCGTGCCCCTGCAGCTAAATTTATAGTGTTGGTTGACATGGTTCTACTGGAGCCGTGGCTGAATCCGCACAAACTTACGCTGATCAAAGGTCTAGCCCCCAGGCTGCAACAGCGTATAGCTACATGTTGGAACTCTTAAGGTTTGCATTGAAGTAGCATGTGTGGTTTTTCTATTTGATTTCCCTCTCCCGCCCCCCCCCCCTTTTTTTTTTTTTCTGTTTGTTGAATATCTGCAAAGCCCCAGGTTGGGGGTGGATGAATTTTTCCTGGAGGAACATCTGAGCCGTTCCAATTTCCTGTTGGGGCCAGGTGTGCCACCTCCGTGCGTCGCTCCCACTGGCTGCGGGAGTCAGTCACTGGTAGTTGAGTTTCCCATGGAGGAGCAAACGGTGCTGCCTGCTGAGCCCTCCTGGATCTGTTTTACTGATTGCTATTGAAACCCTTACAACCTGTTTCTCAGTTGTAAAAATGCAGATCCGAATATCCAAGTTGAGGGGAACAGTCCCTCCTCAATTATGGTGCAGCTGAGAAATGAATTTCTTAAAAAAAAAAATTCAACTTAAAGCAAATACATGCCTTGCCTTACCATTCCTAGTTTACTAATGGAAGTGCCAAGTGTTCACAGCTGGGGGAGACGAAGATTTCCTCAAAATAGTAAAATAAAAAAATAATAATAGAAAAAGTCTGTCTCATCCATACTCTCTGGAGCTGTTGGAATTGGGTCATTGCTCTGAGTTACGGCTGCTTGATTTTGATGGTTGTGCAGTCAAAAAAGAAGTTGCTTCACTCGGAATGCAGAACAGATGCTTTTCTTATTCACTTGAAAGGGTAGTCTGATTTTTTTTTTTTTTTCTTTTCTTTTTTATTTCCCAGACCATGCAAGTCCCAGAAGTTATTTTAAAATTTGCTAATCCTCGTTAGGACAAAGAAACTGTGGAAAGCTAATTCTGAGGGTAAGAGAACTGTTGTGTTAGTTGTCCATCTAGTCCTGGGTTCAAGCTCTGCCCCTGGCCACAGCCACTACTTCAGCTGTGGAAAAACTTTGTAGCAAATGGTTACGGAACAGCTGGCACTAAGAGGTGCTTTTGTTTTTTTTTTCTTCCCCCCTCTATGCCCAATCATTTAAAAATTGGATTGTGTCTTAAAGCAGGAGGATTCATAAACTCAGAGAACTCATGGCCTCCACTGAAATAGAAATTTTCTTACGGCTGGTAACAGATTTAGGGTTGTTGGTATGTATTATTGTTGGTACATAATGAACAAATGTTCATTTCTAGTTGTTGAGAAAATACGTAGGAGTGGTGTCTTTTTTACTTCTTGTGGTATGTTTTACTTGTTTTGTTCTACTTGTATGTTCAAAAAGTATTTTAACAATAAACTTGGGGAGGTGGGGGACGTTCAGCTTGTGCACAGCCGCTTGTCCAGCAGAATGCTGCATTTTGAATTTAAGCTGATGCTCCCAAAGCAGGGATAAGGTGCTGGTAAGGTGCCCCCAGCTGGAGCACAGCGCGTGCCGCTCTGATGCTCCCTTTTCTCTCAGCTGTTGAATAAGGCTTCAAACAAAACCGCTGTTGAAAATTGAGCAGGATCTTACTTAATGATTATCTATGGCAGCAGAGCCATAGGGTGATGTTTTGTTTTAGGTTATGGTTGGAAACCCAGCAGCCTACAGGTGGTGCCTGGAATTTGGGAAAGCCTTGGTGAAATGCTGTTACAGGTGTTAAAGCTTGAGAGCGTAGGTTTTAAACTTGGCTTTTTGATTTCCACTACACGTGCTTTTGTACCTACATTGCTTGGCTGTCCCAGGCACACACATATCAACTGCTAAGAGTGTATTCCAAACCTCCCAAACACATTAGATTGTCCTGTTTCATGATTGATTCCATCAGCTTCACCAGATGAACCTCAAACTCCTGTTGAGCCCTGGGCACCTGTTTGTCCCACTCCAGGATAACCGAGGAACCCTCATGTGCTGCCAAATGCCAGCCTCTCACTTGCTTTTTCCATTTCTCTGTTCTTGGTCTCTCACCTCTCCTGACATCTTGTAGTTCTGTGGTACCTTCAGGATATTCCTGAACGACATCTCTTTCCAAGATACGTTTCTGTTGTGGCATCTGCTTGGCTGACAGTCTGTAATAAAAATTAATAAAACCCAAGTTGCTACAGTTACAAGCTAACAGCATTGATCTTCACGTCCTTCTGGTGGCCAGATTGCTAAAATGCATGTTTGTACTTTCAGCCTTCTGAAACTTTTGGTTTTAAATTCAAAACGTTGAGGTTTGATCGTGTGCATGCAGTTTTGAGAACTGCATAATTGTGCTGTTGTGTTGCTGTTTTGGGGTTTGGGGGTTTTATTGTTTGTTTGTTTGTTTTGGTTGGTTTTTTTTCCTTCAGAATTTGTGTTCCTCTATCTTGCAATGGAAAAAACAATCTTATGTATTAAATCAGACTTTTCAGCATGTAGACTCTGGGTGTAACTTGCAGAATTCTGGGTGTGGTGATACAATAAATAACAAAATTGATCATTGTTGTCATCCCCTAGAAATGTGCATCCTACAGGGACTCCCTCAGCGCCCTACAGAGGAGGCACTTTGCACTAAAAACTGGTTTTTTTATTTCACCATGTAGAGGGCGAAAAAAAGATGAGGCTTCATGTAATACCCGTTTGATTAGTAAATTAGTATGTCATATTGATCTGTCTTTTGAAATGCATTAGAGATGTCTAAATGCCATCTACTTTAGTTTCTAAAAATACTGCAAAATCATCATTTGCACTGAAGGCCTTAATATACTCTTTTTGGAATATATTTTAAGTTTTTATTTTTAAAATGTTGGTTAGGATTTTCAAAGGGAGCACAGTTATAAAAGGGGAGCAGTTCAAATGTAACTTGAATCTGTAACTTCCATTTTGGTTTTATTTTTTTAAGACTTGAAAATCTGGTGGTAGTTTAAGGGTTTTTTTAATTGATGATTGTGACTGCAGTGGTGTCCTCTTGCTGAAAAGGCTTATGGCAGACCTGAAAATCAAGATTTCTGGCACGATGGTGCAAAAGAGAAGGCTGTCATTTAGTTCGCTGAAGGAGAGTATGCACCGTGCTCCATTTTTTAGTTTTTCAGCCACTTTGGTGTTAAAAGACATGACCTGAAGGAATTTTGCATTTTTACGCCTGACACTTCTGCTACCAGGTATTGAGGGGAGGTCACACTTAAAAGGATTAACAGAGGATGGAACAAGATAAAACCTTGTCTGAACAGCCTGAGCAAGCAGTGCTTTGCATGGGTATTGATTCTGCTTGGACGTCTTACAATGTCAGTGGTTAAACAGTCGATCAGCCATATTGCATACCTAGGGACTCCTAGAGAAAAGGAATCTGAAAAATGCTTATCCAAAATAGAGCCTGGGCTGGAAATATTGGTGGTGATGTACAAGTTACTGTTAGATTTATATGCAGAGTTCTGCTTAAAATGATGCTGCTTTATTATATGTATTTTTAGATGGTGTAACAGCTGGGTAATAGACTCATGGAAATGCGTCTGTTGAATGGCTGTGTAATTAATGCTGTATAGTATGTTGGGAATAAAAGAACTGTAGTTCTCAAGATTGTTCTTCATAAGGACTGCATTTAGCAAATAGGCTTGATTTTCCTACGTTGCGAACGTGTAGAAACTGGATGTGGATTGTTGGATTGTTTCACTTTCATGTTTTGGCTTTGACTCTTACTGCTTTTGGGTTTTAGTGATGAAAAAGTGTTACCGTGTCTTTAGCTGACTCTTCAACTGACTCTGGATTTGTCCCCGCTCCCTGCACCCTGCTGGTCTATTCAAAATGGTGTGTAGAGTCTTCGATTAGACTTGCTGGTATTGATTAAACTGTAGATTTTTTTTTTTCTTCTTTCTCATTTTAAAATATGTTCTATGTATTTTTAAGAGCTCCATGCTGGATGTCACAATTGCAGGATTCGAGTTAGTTTGTTTAAACAAAAAAACCCCGACAAAAACTGGAAGTCTGCATTTTTTCTGCATTGTTGTTTTTACATTTATTTAATGGCAGTCATGATAAAGTCTGATTTATGTAGGGTTTGTAGCATAGACTCAGCTGTGGTTTTCTACAAGCAGAATTGTAGAGAGCTTTAAGTGTTTGTAGAAGTTAGACAATGACAATATTTGGTGCTGCGCCCTGGCTGAAATATGTGGCTTGTAAAGTCAAGATACCAACATACATGGTCTCTTTTGTGGAGCTGGACTATGTGGGTCAGTGTTGCTGCTCTCTCTTCGGGCCCACCCATTAAGTCTGTTCTCCATGTAGTTGGACTATAAGGGCTAAAATCAAGATAAATGCATTTTCAGGGTTTCTTTTGTGGACTATTGAAATTAAATCTCACGTGGGTTTTGGTTTGGGTTTGGTTTTGTAGGGTGGTGTGTGTTTGGTTTTTTTTTAATACTAATTGCAGTGCACTCACTTCTTGAGAGCAGTCAGGATTATGACTTCCTTCCTTCCAGGCTGTTTTTCAGCACTGAGAATTGTCTTCTAAATATTTGGTCCAAACTGGCAGTTTCATGCTCCATCAGAGAGACCTGCTTCCGAATCATTCCTGGCGCAGTAACTTTTCCAGAAGGAACACAAACACTTACAGTTTCTTCCTTCCCTCACCTTCTGTCATACTGACCATGTAAAAATAACTATTTGTGTTTAAATTTGAATTGTTTCCTTTTGCTAGTCTCCGAATTAGGCGTGCTCCTTAAGCGATCTTCTGCTAAGCCAGCTTGGAGGTGTCAGGACCTGGCTTGTTGGGGCTGAACCCGTACGCTAGGCTGAGGTACAACCAGGGCAGCTGAGGGTCTGCTGGCTGGGAAGGCAGCAAAATATTTGTTGCAGTTGGTGTTTGGGGGGTGGGGGGTTGTTTGGTTCAGTTTTTGTGTGTGTGTGTGTGTTTTTCTTAAGATCTTCAAAAATTACATGGCGTGCTGTACACATGACACAATACCTCTGTCCCAGTTGAGGCAAACAGCTGATCCTTGGTAATGTGAGCTCAGCTTTAGGTTGCGTTGCGAGTTGCCAGATCCGGGGATGAATTTCCCAGTAGAAAAGGAACGTTATCTTTTGAATTCGGTTGGCTAACCCTCTACTAAAAGTGGTCTCGCAATGTTTGTAAGCTAGGCCATGTCATAGTCTTGTATCATATAGCCAGGATTATTATAAACAGTGAAATGCTTTGCTCTGTCTGCACGGTCACGTTTAGTTTCATGGGTTTGGGGATGAGACTTCAAAACCAAGCACTGATCCTTGACTTTTCGTGTGGTAGGCACCCTACGATGCTAAGCAGACCCAGTACAGCAGAAGATAAAACAGTTACCAGTGTCTTGTCAGGGAAACCAGATTCTTCTGAGTTTATAGGGATTCAATATATCCCCTTGCAATTACTTCCAGCTTTGTAAGAAAATCGGTATTTATTTTGCTCAGGTTTAGGCCATAATTATACTCAGAGATCTGAACCAAGCTTGAGAGTTCCCTGCAAGTCATGGCATGAGTTTTCTCTCCTTAGTGTTCAAACGTTGGGTAATCCTTAGATTATTTTAAAGAGTGTTTTGAAGATACAGATTGTAAAGTAATGTCAGTGTCTTAAGATCTAGGATGCTTAACAGTTAATGATTTTCCTCAACATACCAGTGTCATTAGGAAAAAACCAGGCTATTATAAGTTGTTTTTCTACTCTCTTTTCCACTCTCTAATTGCAGGCTTGATATGGATTTTATCATTTAGGCAGCATGACGGACTTTGGTCAGTAAGAGTAGGAAATGACAGGGACAAATGTTTACTGTCTGCTACACCCCTCTGTTCCAATAGGAAAATAAAAGTAGGAACAAAACTATTTTATTTTTTTCCCTTCATGTTCCTCTTTGTTGGATGGGTGCGAGCTCATTACAAGGGAAATTAGTTGAAGAGGCTCCACATGGGATTCTGCTTATGAAGAACTTGGGGATGTCTAGAAAGACTAGATTTCTTTGAACCTGGGAGATGAGGAAACGTTGCAGCAGTCAAAGGTATCTGTCGTTCTCATGGTGGATATAGGATATTTTATGATTGGTGGCTTAGGGTGTTACATATATACTTGGGGCAGTGGGAAAAGTAAAATGCTGGATGCTGAAAAGGTGTGGGGGGGTCTGTTAAAGGAAGGAGCTTTGCAATGATCTTATTTAATGGGGAACACTCTAAACTGTTGAGGCTCTGGAATAACTGGGTGTCACAGTGGGAGCGGAGATCGCCTTGGCATCTTGTAATGGCTAACCAAGTCTAAGAGAAGAAAAGCATTTTCTGCATTTCTGCAGCTGTTTGCCAGTGCTCCACTGGTGCTGCAGGAAACTCCTAGTTCCTAATATTGTTAGGAATGCTTCACTGCCCCCTCCCCACCCCCCTCACGTTGCAAGCCTGAGTTACTACTGTGCTGGCAGGCGGCATACTTGGCACCAACAATAAAGGCAGTGCTAGAAAGATGTGTATTTAAGGAATCTCTAAGATGTATGTCAGGAGAAGAGTTCTTTAGCTGGAAGCTGGTGCCATAATGGAGTTACATCTGTTTGTATTGAATAAACAGGAATTTAATTGAGTCCTCGGAAGACCACAGTTCTCTACTGGAAAAAATGGGTGTTGTAGGAACTCTAGATATAGCCATGCTAATTCTCGTAAATCTCTCAGCTTCTTTCCATGCCCCTAAACATAGGGTTTGCAATCCCTAATGGGGTATGAAGACACCGCATTGAAGTGGCTTTACTTGGCACTGTGCTAAGACTTTCTGGTGCCTTGAGCCGTAACACAGCTTGATTCTGGCACCGTCGCTGCACTGCAGTTCATAGAGGAGGGCTCTTCTTATCATATGTGCAGAGCGAGGAGCTTTTTATTCCTCTAGGACTAATAGCAAGACTGTGTCTTCACCGTGAAGCACCAGAGGTATATGCATGGGGCAGTGTACTGATCATTATTACTTTTTAAAAAATAAATATTTTCTCCTCCTTAGCTACCTTAAGTATTTTTAGATTTCACCCAAAACAACTGGATGTGGAATTAGGAGGTACTGGGAGGTAAGGTGCTGCTCGAGTGACAACTGTTTCAGCTTTTCCTGCGGTTGGGCAGACCATGTTTTGCACGAAGTCACTTGACAGTTTTTAATCAGGAGAAACCAGAAACTTGTCCCGTTTCAGGTACTGAGTTACAGTCTACACTTTAAACAACGGACCCTTTAGATGTTAGTATGCAGTATTGCACTTCAGCCCGACTGTGAATCAGCTATCTTTGTACTGAGCCTCGAGGTAATGCTTTTCGGTCTTTGTCAGCTCATTTGGACTTCTGACAGCTATTGAGAAAGTCGGGAAGAGGATTGGCTTCATTTCCTCTGATCTGTTGAAACTTTTTGTTTCTTCCTTACTTCAGCTGGTGCAGTTGAGGACTTTATTTGGAGTCTGAAAAAAAGAGGGTTAGGTTATTTGAATTGGAAAACCCTGCTGGAGTGGGGAGTTTCGGCTTTAAGGATGCCCAAAAGCTTGGGTTGGATCTAGGCGGCTTGTTACCAGCAAGGCAGCTCTTTGCACGAAGAACTGCATCCGTTGGTGTTTTGGATAACCTTTAAGGTTTCAGCTTGGTGTAAAGTGTGTAAACACATAGTCTCCCTTGCAGACAGATGGATCAGCGCTCTGTCTGTGGCATTGGCATCTGTCAACAGCAGCTGTCACTTGGGATGCAGAGGTGAGCAGTCCCTAAGAAATGTTTTTCCAGTGGGTGCTGCTTGTTAGAAATCCCTGCAGAGAATCTTGCTCTCACCTCCTCCTGAGTAGCCCAGACATTGTTAAAAATAATAATAATAATAATAATAAAAATGCTGCAGTAGTTGGCTTCTCTCTTGTGTCGGGTTTGGGGGAAGACTGGGTTTGGCTAGTCGAGGAGGCACATAAGCAATTCTGGAAGAATTTTTATTATGGCTTCAGAAGTGAGAAACAGTTCCAGTTGGTGTTTTCACTGTTAGGATGTATTCTTAGGTTTTGATGTTTAGCAGTAAGTTGTGCTTGGGTAAAACATTGACTTTTAGGTTAAAACCATCAAAGAAAAGAAAAATAGCTGATGTCGCCTATGTCTACATCAGCAATAAATGCAGCCTATAGAAATGGATCTATGGAAGGGAGCTGGCGCTGAGGACTGTACGTCTGCCCGGTGTGTGTTTGAAGGGCTTTTACATCAGATGAGCTCCAGGTGGGCCCGGCAGCCCGAGTGCCTTTTGGCTGCTGGGGTGTGCTGGGCGTGCGCGCTCAGCGCCTCTTCTCGTTCCAGTCCCTCTGAAGGTCATATGCTCCGAGGCTGGGCTGAGCTACAAACCAGAATACGGTCGGGTGAGTCTGGCTTCAGAGGAGCCTCTGGTCAGAGCTGAGATGGGGACGGTGACCCACCAGCCCTGTGCAGGGGCTGGAACAGCCAGCTTGGTGGGGCCGTGCTCCCGAGCTCAAACGTGGCCTTGGCCAGTGTCCTCTGCCCAAACCTCTGATCCCACGCAGGAAAGGAGCATCAAAGAGTGAACTGATGCTGTATCCAAAAGGTGTATTTTTCTCATCAAATTAACTTCGGAGTAATGCTTGAACTTGATGTGGTCTTTCTTCTGTAGACCTTCACAAACACAGCCACGTTGCGGAGGCTGGGCTGCTTTCTCCAGCAGTCAGATTTTGCCGTGGTTTCAAGCAGTTACAAGTCGCTTTAGTGCCATCAATAGCCATGGTCTTCCACAGCAGAGGTGAAATTGTTTGAAAGGCCAGGAAGATGCTGCTGATTTTTCAACCTTGATTAGCAGTCATCTTCTTTCTAAACAGTCATCGCCTTTCTGAAAACTTGAGTGTTCTCCAAAGGTGGCTGCCCTGTGGTTTACTTACCAGGTTTGCTAAATAACGTATTTTAAAATCAATGCCTTTAATGTGATGCGTTTGGGGAGTGGGGTGTGTGTGTGTGTTGGGTTACTTTTAGAGTTGAAGCATTAAAAGTGATAGAAGTTAATCTTTTGGTCGTGATCCTGGCAAAGGCTTTTTTTTTTCTTTTTTTTTTTTCTTTTCTCTTTCTAGCTTCATTAGAAGTCTGTTACAGTCTGTCTTCTCTTCTTGGCTCGGTTTCTTCCCTTCATTGATAAGAAAGAGATAAAAAAAAAGAAATATTTTTTTAACATTATGATGTCAGAGGTAGTTAATCTTGGTTTAGAGGGAGGAGACCAGAATACGTGTTGAAAAGGCACAGAAAGAAATAGGAGATTTGTTTTCTAGTTAAGTGTTTGCTCTTTTATTTAAAGCATTGCAGCATAACTGTTGGCCTTGATTAAGTTGTCTGATTTTTTTTATTCTTTTTCTTTTTTCCCCATGAGGGAAAACAGTTTGATGGATCACCAAAGGTGACTTTTTTCCTTTAAAGCCTCAGTTCCGGATTCAGTAGTTACATATGGATCTCAGATTACATTAAAAAAAAGTAATTTGCCTAAGGTTCTTTTGATGTCTTTGCTGGAGACATATGGGGTTTTAGTAGATTTCTGAATGCTTTTTGATAGCTTTTGGACAGTAAGTCGTAAATAAGTCAAGTTTCCTGAATTTCAGTAGGTACCTCAAATCCTTAGATGTGTCATGGGAGTCTTATGGCTGATCTTCTTCTAAACACCTGCACCTGATAGAAGTTTGTACTACTATTATTTGCATCTCTAAGGTAATAGGTAAATATTATCTTTGCTCAGTTTGTTTATTTTTACTTCCCTAGTAAAATTTGCCCTAAGGAAAGGTTACTTTCAGTGCAGTTCTGTGTCAATCCACCAGATGACACTTGATGCTTAAAGATGGAAAGATGAGTGGACTTGCATTAAAAATTCTGTATTCCTTTGTTGATTCAGAAAAAGAGTAAAATTCACAACTTATTTCCAAAATGTTTTCATATGGTCCTTGTAAAATTTTAGAAAACAGAGTAGACCAATGAGCCAGAACACTTTGCTGTAGCGATATTTTTTTTTTTTCTTAAGTATATCAAATATTATGTTGTAAAGAGTTCTGGGTGATGTTTTTTATCAGCCTGGACTCATGCCATCAGATACCGAACTTGGGAGATACCGACCTTGGGGTGAGCACCAGGAGGAACGCAGTGATGGAAGAAGTGGGGCGCAGTCCCTTTGTGAGAGATGCTGGAGCCATGTACACCTGCAGCTTCGTGCTTGTACCGTATTTATCTCAGCAATACTTTTGTACCTCTGTCACAGTTTCTCACTTCTGTTCGTCCTAAGAAGCAGTTTGTAATTAGAGGGAGGGAAGTACGAGACAGGTTGTATTTAGCTGTTCCAGGTCAAACTGTGTGGTATTTTAGGAGGCTTATAGATGTGTGAAAAGGCTCAGTGGCTGATTGGTAAGAAAAATGCATAATTTTATATGAAGTAATGCCCCTCCTGTCAAATAACTTTTGTTGCAGCTTTTGCTCTCTTCATGTCTTTTTCTTTACCCTCTGCTGAACTCTGCTAAGGTACTGTGCCTAAGTAATGTGATCAATTAAACTGCAATTTTTGAAGTAACGTGCCTCACTGGTGGTTTTTAATCAAAAGCTTTAAGATTAATCTAACATTTTATTGATATTACCTTTGAAATAATACAGCATAAGTAGCTAGCACATGAACTGTGTTTCTTCTACCGATGGAAAACATAAATCCATGGCTGTGCCTTCCTTGTTTTCCAAGGTAACTTACTTGTATTTCCTTTTTATTTTATTAAGCAGCTGGTTTGCACAGCTCAGCAGAGTGTCTGCTCTGAGGCCCTCGGTCCCGGAAAGCACTTTTGCTTTATGTGGCTGTGACCTGGCATTAGTGGTTCAAGTGACTTTCTCTGAGACACTTGACGTTCTTGTTTCTCTGTCCTTGATGCTATTCGTGTTGATTAAAGGAGCAGTGTTTAACACAGGCATTTTCAATCTGATGCACTGGGGTATGGTGCCAGGATTTGGGAATTGTCCTGGATTGACTGAAGTGAAGATTGGTCATTTCCCCAGTGATTTTTTTTTTTTTTTTCTTTTTTCCTGGTTGGAAAATACCAAATCATGGCACCTGATATAATTCCTCTGGAACACTTTGCATTTAAACGTGCTCAGCATCCAAGATGCAGGCAAGGGGCTGGTGGCAGCACCCCTGGAAGTCTCTGCAGACCCGCCAGGCAGGGGGACCAGAGTTGAGGTGTGCCCTGGCTGCTGGCTTCGCTGCTGGACCTGAGAGGTTGCACACAGTGAGATGTCCTCGCAGTCCCGAGTGCTCAGTGCTGGATTTTGCTCTTTGAAATTACCTTTTCTGATGAGCAGTACAAAGTGTGAAGGGCTTAGTGTTTTATCATGGAATTTTGAAATCACAAATTCAGTGCCAGTATTTTTTACTATTTTAGTAAAAATGAATCACCACCATTTCACCCACCCCAGCTGATAAACCTAGTCTACCTTCTCTATTTTAATGCAATGTAACCTGTTACTGTTTCTCGGCACAACTGGTAAACGGCAAAAATGCAGAACAGGAGAAGTGAAGAGGAATGATATTTCTTGAAGATGTGGAAATCATCTGCTTAGCAGATGTTTAAAATAAGTCTTGCAACTATTCCGCTTATAGATGTGTGTGTGTGTGTGTGTAGCTTATGGATATATGCACATTCTTGATAGAAAGACTGAGTTCCCCTGATAAAATCCATGATCAGCTAGTGACGTTGCAGTTTATGTGTTGGCACGTTCACTTGTTGCCAAGTTTCAAATCTCTCCTGACATTCATCTTGGGAAAATTGAGGATCGGTCATTTTCATTAGTGGACCCTTGCTCAGGAATTTAGTTTCAGTCTGCACAGCTGGAAAGGTTGGGTTGCTTGTCTGTTCACGACTGCTAATTTTAAGGAGCTGCAGATTTATGCTACGTGGCCCACCCTGTAGGTTTCCACTGTCTTTTTCTTTTTTTTTCTTTTCTTTTTTTTCCTCTCTTTCCTTAAGTTGAAGAGAATACAGAGAAGGCTTGGAGAGTTGCTCATGACCTGGCCTAGTGATAGGTTTCTTTCTAAATGATTGGGGGGGGTGGGGGGTGGGGGTGGGGAAGGAGGTGGAAAGAGTGGAGTGTGGAGCTGCAGGCATCTCCTGAGAGCAGACCAGAGTGGCAGGATGGGTGACTTCTGGAGAGCTGCTTCTCAGGGGTAGATTAAGAGCTGCTGGAGCTGAAGGCAGGCGTGCATGGGTAGTTCTGTAGTTAAGGTCCAGGTTTGCAGTGTTCAACATAAATGAACAGTATTTTATTTATGGATGCAGGATTTAAGCTGACTTTTGCAAGTCTGCGGTTCTACATTTTTGGGGTGATATACATTGTCTTTAGCCCAGGCAGAAGTTGAAATGTTGTCTGATTCAGTCAAAGGGTCAGTCTGGGATCAGTTTGGAAGGATGGTTAAGAATGAGTCGCTTGTAGCATCTCACCCAGACAGACTGAACTTTACAAGACCTGACTGTCAGGGTATCTCCATTTAGATGAGAAGTGGACAACCCTAAACACAGCTTGGAAAGTTCTTAAATGTCAGAGGGAACATTAAAGTTTGTGTTTGGAGGGCTGGCAAAATTGAATTCAATAGTTGGTACCCTTTGTGATTTGAATCTGAGTTTTTCTTTGTCTTTTATCATATGCACAGACTAAAACCACGTCCTCATCTCTCTTCCCCTTCTGTCTACCTCCAGCCCTTACACCTGTGCAGTATGTTAAAATAGAGGAATTCCATGTCTGATTGCACAAAAACTAAGCTGGGATGAAATAGTTTACAGGCCATGGTATGCACTTGTCATGGTCCCTGCTGCCATCCCTCTTCTCTTTCCCTCTGTTACCCAAATCCTTTGGTTTTCATTTTCACTTTTTTCCTTTTTTTCCTTTTCTTGTAATGCTTATGGTCAACTCCTTTGTTACTCTTTTTCTTCAGTTTTGTCTCAAAACCCTGTGAAGGAGTTACACTGAAAACAAAGCAGTAATTCTCAGACAAGCTGAACTTTTAAACTGAGTGTTGAAAGGACTTTTCAAATTAGGCAATGGGAGTTTATGCATCCCTAATTAGAAGCAAAGCTAAGTGAGCATGACGAATTTATTGATTATAAACCTCAGCCTTGATTAAACATCTGTTGAAGCCCCACTTAATAAATTACAGCAGATTATTGCTGCCTGAGATGCAGTTATGGGGTGTTTGTGGGGCACTGGAGGAGCTGCATCTCGATACGTTTTGTAGGACCAGTAAGAGCAATCTTGGGCTTCTGTCTGCTGTGTGAGGCTTGCTGCAAGGGTTAAGGAAGTCTCTTGTCCTTCTTAAAGCAACTTGTTTCCTTTAAAAAAAAAAAGAAAAAAAAAATCTAAAATCTTCTCAAGGTGTACTACTGAAGGGGACAAAAGATAGCACATACAAATTTTCTTAAAGGATTTGAACAGATCCTGAAGGCAGGCAGAAGACTGTCAAGTTCCAAAGGCAATAAAGTTATTTAGCTTAATAGAAGTTTGAGCTTGCTTGTGCAGAAAATCATGTTTTACAGGTTGGAGGAGAGTATAGCAGGACAATAGTCAAGAGGTGGTTCAGTGAGGCTCCAGTTTCGTACTGTTGGAAATAATCCAGGGGCAAGGGTAATTTGTTTGACTCCACAGCACACACATTTTCTCGCTGTGGGAAACCTGGGTACTTCTTGAATATGGTGTTTTGCCTTTCCTTGCTTCACTTGTGCCCTACTTTTTTTTCCCCTGTAGTCCAACAGCTCCAAATTGTGATTTTTTTTGTAACTGGTACAGCAGTTTTCCACCTTTTCCATACAGGGATCCTTTTTTTTCGTATTCATTTAGCAATATGGAAAGATATTTCCTCCAGAAAATGGGTTTCTCGAGCCAAGAATACATTGCCAAATGTTTGTCTAAAGCATGTCATTAGCGTGGATGAAACAAACGATAACCAGCCCAAATCCAAACCTCTTGGCAGCAAACTAGAACAAAGAACTCTTTTGACTGTCTTGTGCCAGCCATTTAAACGCATGCAAAAAACTGTGCTTAAAAGAACAACATTCAAAATAGAAGCCCTGGGTGCCATAAAATGGGCAAGTTAGTGCAAGACAAGAGGGCCTGGTAACTTTGTTCCTCAAGCCAGTGTGTACTTCCATGGCTATTTGAAATACCCACGAACAAAAGCAGATCCTTCTCCTGCAAAATACTGGGCTTGTTATGGGTCCAGAGCATTTCTGGTTTGGCTGGGCTCTGGTTACGGAGCAGCACTCCTCCAGATAGCTGTGCTTCGTGCCCCATAAGGATACTGCAAAACAGCGGCTGGCAAAAATCAAAGAAACAAATCCATTGATTTGTTTTTCTTTATCTGGTTCCCTTAAGAAAAACCTGCTAAATCTCAGCTGGGAGGTAATTGAATTTCTGTAATTGATATATTATTCCATGTCAATAGAAATGTTACTTCATAAAGTGCTTTGGGATTATAATTTTTTTAAAAGTCTTTTGTGTAATAAGATTATCATTAAGCCTGATTAATTATGATTGAACACATTCCAGAATCCAAGATGAAGGCTCTAGAAACAACAGGCTTGAGTTGGTTGTAATTTTACAGATCCTTGTATAGCCACTGGTTTTTGATGGGTGCAATACAGAAATTAGTAGGAATGCCCAGTTGTCTGTTGTTGTTTTGTTGGCTTTTTTTAATTTGTATCGATACAAGTTTCAACTTTTCCCTTGGTGTAGCAAGATGCACTGATTTGCCATGCCAGGCAAGTGTGTTGCTGCTGGTTCCTGGCAGGGAAACTAGGTCATTTGTGGCTCTTAAGCATGGTAGAGAAATGAGCAATTGAGTGAATTGTAACCTTTCTCTTTACAGCAAAGGATAAAATGAAGGGGAAAATTAAAAAAAGACCTTTGCTTTGTTTTACATGAAAGCATACACATGTGCAGATAATTGCAAAAGCTGCAGAATAAAGCTTTGAATGCAAAAGCCTTTTTCATAAATCAGGAGTAATAGTCCATACTAAAATTGCTAATATAATCATGGTCTCTTTGTTACTGTGCAAATTTCCACGGAGTAATTTGTCTAACACCATTTTTGGTGTTTCTGAATCCATTTGAAAACAGAGTAAGAGAAAGCAGAAGACCTCTGGGTCCAGTTGGGTATTTAGAGGAAAGCAGTGTCAGGATCTGCCTGTGCCAGTGGGGGATACTTGCACTGAGCCTGAAACCAGCGCAGGGGAGAAGACTCTCATATTGCGGGGTTCTGTCACCTTTACTCATGGGAAAATAGCTGTGAATTCAATGAAATTCATTGAATTAAGCCTTTCAATTTCTTTGGTTAAGCTTGCTGTGTTTTAGCATGTGGGTGAGAATTGGCCTCTCCTTAGACCATCACGTATTTACATATAGATCCTTATAAAAATAAGGTTTCTGTTCTGTATGATATTACTTTGATATAAATCTATGTATGAGTCCACCTGCCTGTTTCCATCTGCCAATGGATACCTTTAAAAGCAATATTTAATAGAATTGTGAAAGTAAATCCAGTGCTCTTCCACTAGTGGAGGACAAGACCTTTCAAACATTAAACCTTGTAATGGTGGCTGCCAATGACTCTGCTTCAGTGCGTCATGAAGAGGAAGCACGTTCTTTGAAAGACGTGAAGTTTTGCTTGGAAGCACTGATTTAAATCTTTTCAGGAAATTATTTATTTGCAAATACACTTACTGCTTAGTGCAAATGAATCCATATGGTAGAATAGTGTTCTTTTTGCCACTTCTTGCATGAAATGCTGTTATGGTGCTAACTTCTTTGCATGGTGTCTATTCCCTGCATGTTCCTTTATGGTTTGGGTTTTTTTTTTCTGCACAGTTGCATATGCTGTTTGCATTGGACTGTGACTAATGTACAAATTTGCTTTCTGTAGCACCGGTGATGTTCTGCCAGTGTTTGAGCAGGGGATTCCCATAAGAATTTGCCTGCTTTTCCCATGTGCCAGTGAGGAGTTGTGTGCATCAAGAATACATGTACTTTATTTATTTACTTCGGGGAGTGGGAAAATAAAGGCTCCCATTTACTTTTTTTCTTCTTTTTTTTTTTTTCCTGAAATGATGCTGCTAGTTTAATAGCTGGTGCCAGAGGGGGAGGCAGCTCTTGTCACGGGAGCTGGGTAGGACAACCACTGACCAGGAGTCCATGCTCCAGTTCGGTTCCTGCTGTGAAACCTTGGCAACACTTTCCTTTTTTTCCCTTTCCTTTTCTTTCATTTTCAAGCATTCTTTGTTTAGACTGTGAACAAAGACTGATTTTAGTAAGTATTTGTACAATGCCTATCTGGCTGGGCTCTGCTTTCCTTTGGGATTTTTAGGTACTTTTGCAGTCATAATAAAATTAAAACTAGGCACTGGTCAAACAAGCTGCACTCAGGGCGCTATCACCAAGAGCAAAGGCTGGCGTTCCACACCTCAGGTATTCCAAAAAATGTGTGGAATCCACAGAAATGCAGACGATGGGTTACCTGCATCATGCATATACACATGTTCAGCTAATTGCAGAGGTTCATTCTCTTCACTGCCCCTTCCCTTCCCCCCCATCCCCACATCCTTCTGCACTCAAATTAGTGCTGAGTGGAGGAGACCATAACCACTAGTGTACCCCTGTGGAGACCCCCTCTGTGTTTTGGTGGTCATGGGCTGTTCTTTTTTGTGTGTAGAGAGGATGATATGCCCATGAGATCCGGCAAGACTGACTGTCTGGGATTTGGGAGGAGGATGAATAAAAGCAGATGTAGAAAATGCAGCCTCTACTGAAGGTGTCTGCTTGCAGTTTGCCCCATGAGCTGTTTTGGGAAGGGTCCATGGATTAAGTGCCTCTCTCCTTACTTGGCAAAATAAGCGAATGTGACCATTTTTCAGCCTGTCTTTACTTCTGGACTTTTTTCTAGTACGAGGGTGATACCAGAGCTTGACAGACCTGAGCACTAACCATGTGCTGCTCTCACACATTGGCTGCAGAGATTGGAGTTTTTGAAAGAAAATTGTTTGTTGATGTGTTGTGAATGAGTTTTTATTTCTATTGCTCTTAAAGGGATGATGCATAAAATTAATCATGAAAAATTACTGTAACAGCAGCAAACTACCTCTTTGTGAGTTTGTGGTTATTACAGGGAATGATTGTCAAGGTGTGTATATATGTATATATATATAAAAAATATGTGAGAGCATGTGTATGTATATATAAAATCAAAAATTATGTATATAAAAAATTTAAAAAGAGTTGGCCTGGCTTGTGCTCTTGCTAAGGCTGTTCAATGTTACGCACCGTTCAAAGTACACAACTGTGGTTCCCCTTGTACAAAGGCTATCTTTGTTTTTTGTGTGAAGTCATGGTCTATTTAAAACTCTGTGTTTTAATAATGAGTTTCACTGGAAACTGGAGGAAATGAGACCATGGGGGTTTGTCCTGATAAAAACCAAACTGGAAATTGCAGAGTCAACTGTGAATAAATATGCATGTCATTTTATTGTTTCTGCTTTCCAGTTTTGTTCCTCTTTTGTAAATGTTTTGGAAGAAATTGTAAAGTTCACATCAGTGACTCCATCAAAGTAATTTCTACTTGTTTTCAAAGCATATACTGACCATGGAAATAAAATGAGAATGGAAAAAGGCACTTCACACCTTTCCTATTTGTTTCTGACAGATTTCATTGAATTGTGCTTCCAGGACTAACCTCCTTTCCCCACTTCTCGCAGGCTCAGTTCTTGGTTTTCTTCAGACGTTCCCCTGACGTGTTTCCAGACTAGGGTGCTCTGGGTGCTCCAGAGACTTGCAGGCCAAGTGTTTGCTGCTTAGGTTGCTTATCAACACTGCCTGTTGCTGCTGCTGATGATAATAATGTCTTTACTAGTACAATGAAATTTAATACCCTTATTGAATGCGTGGTATGAAACGGTATCAAAAATCTCTTATATAAAGACCCATTTTTCTAGTTTTGTTGCTAAATGATTTTTTCATTTTAGAAAAATTAGCAGACTTAAGTGGCTGAAGTTATTTGGGTGTTTAACATTCTTTTGACACCAGTTGCACCCTGCAAGTGATTTAAACCTCTCTCTTTCTTTTTCCTGCAGTATCTTAGGGGGCAGTGTCTAAACGAGTTCCAGAAATTCATCTGAAGAAGGCAAAATTTTCTGTTTAGTTTGTTTAAGCATAATAAAGCAAAGATGTTCAGTCCTCAAAGGAATGTGTTTTGACAGCAGAGGTGACTGACAGAGAGGCTAGTTCCATTTTCTTAAAATTTATTTGGTTTTCAAGAATCTACCTTGCACCTAAACAGTGCTAAAACCCCATTGATGGCTTAATGCTTCCAAGGAAACTCCAAGTGGATTGGAACAATCATGCCTTCAAGTTGCAGTGCCTCTGCAGTAATTGCAGATTCAGGGGAAAACAAAACTTAAATTGATAAACACTGTTCCATATTTTTTTTATTGACATTTTAAACCAGCCTTTGTTCTTAGGGAAGCATCTGTAAGTGCATATGAGGAATTTTTCTGCTGTTGTATGAGAAGGAAATGCTGGCTATCAGCAGAGATGGGTTTTAAAATGTTGAAAACTTAAGGAGCCTTGTGAAAAGGCATCTTTTTTAAAAAAATCACTTCAGCTTCCTTTCTAGTGGCTTGGATGAGGTTAGAATATGTAGAAAACCTGTATAACTCACAAAAAGCATCCTGGGTTGTCTGTCTACCCACACAGTCAGCACTGTGCGGGAGAAAATTATAAAAATACATATTGCAAACCACAGGCCATCCTCATATATAACAGATACTTCTATAAATCTTCATTTTCCTGAGCTGGTGTACTGGTTTGCTCCTAGTTGTTTTATCAGGAAGCTGTAATATATTCACAAAGTGTTCTTGTGTAGCTCTCTGCCAAATTAATAATTGTAAATTTTTTGTTAGGTATTTAAATTTAAGACGACATTAAAAAAAATGGTTCTTTTGCATAATGGCTTGAGTGATTAGTTGCATCTTCTGGGTTTTTTTGTGATTTTTGCTGCATGCAACTACTGATACTATTAATACACAGCAATTCAAGTATATATCAGGTGTTTATATCAGCCAGATATGTAGTGTTGGAGTTCAGCAAGCTGACAGTGTCTTCCTTTGTTTCATTCACAGGTGAATGTAGTTGTCAGAGTATTAAATAAAGGATAAACACATAACAGGTATCTCCTTGTTCCCTGTTTTGCTGTGTACATGATTTGAAGCGTTAGTTTATCCTTAATAATGGCATTTGTGTTTTTTTTTTTTAAATTATATCTCTATTTTTTTCTTCCAGCAAGAGGTTATTGATAATCTAAAAGCTACCAGCAAATGAGAGATTAATTCTTTTCTTCTTTGCTTGTGAACAATCCTAGTAAAAAGCTTAAGAAGATTACAGGAGGATCACATAGTAATAAATAGCCATTCACTTGTCACTTTTGTTCCATTTATTCTTTCTCGATAAAAGATTAAAGTTGTTCTTTTTTCGCATCGGCTTTGCACATCTGATATCTTGCCTTGTTACTAGGAGACATGGTATGATATGTATGTTACTTTCCTCGAGCACAGTGGTATTAGCCACTCCATCACAGGAATGGCTGGTAAGAGTCTGTTGCTGTTTCAGTGTTTGGAAGCCAAGAACAGTGATGATTTTTTATTTGTTCAGGAAGCCTTTGAAGAAACCTCCTGGCTATCCTTTCCAGACATACCTGGATATGTGTGATTTTTATAGCCATATAGAAATATGTATATTCTTTGACTTTTGATAATCAATATATGCTATTCCTGCGATTTCTTGGCCTTCTACTGTGCCTCATTTATTACCTTAGTCTCTCCCTGGTGGGCTGCCTTTTAAAGAAGAGGGTGATACGTCTGAGCTGCTCCCATGTGAATTCCCCTGATCTTGCTGAGCTTCCTTGGTAGTCAACAGTGGCTTTTTAATCTGGTTTCCTGAGGAAGTGAGGTTTATGCATTGTGCTGCCGTGTCCCTCATTGCTCTTGAGACTACGGGCTCACTTCAGAGCAGGTTGATAAAAGGGGTAAAGAGCTCTGGAATATTTTTTTTTTTCTTTTTTCTACAATTCCTCAGCCAGATAGACAGGTCCCGAGAGAGGAGGAGACAAGTGGGCAAGACCATCAGGTTGACAGCAGCCAGCTGGGCAGTGGGCACGGGAGTTGTTCCAGCCCAGCCCCATGCTGCACTGGTCGGTGCCTGCTGGGGCTGTGAGGGGCACAGTGGAAAGCTGGCGCTGGTGTAAGGGCATACGGCCAGCACTGTGCCGGGCTGGGCTAGCTGAGCCCTGCAGGGCTGCTGCCTGGCTTTTGGCTCCAGGTGGGCCGCTCTGGTTTCTGGCTGTTTGGATTTTTAAACCTTCTTAGCCCTGCCCCATTGCTTGTTTGCAGCAGCTGGTGTTTTATGGTGCTTTTTTGCTGTGTATGCGTTGGCAGATTTCATTCTGCTCTTCCTTGAGTTTGTGTAGGAACTGGGATTTTGCTTTGAGTGAAACTTTGCTATTAGTGGTTATAAAGAGTGTTGGTGGGGGCGCAGGAAAGCATGGAGAATCACGCGCTGTGTGCTGTGGGTCCCGTGCAATCAGCAAAACTGATTTTCATTGTGCTGTCACGAAATAAGTAAGATTTGCATTTTATTTGTATTAGGCTTTTTCATTTGTGGCCTAGTAAAGAAGTGTTGAAATCCTTTTTGGAAAAATGGGTAGAAATATGTGGATTAGGCTGTTTGCTCTCCGCTTCGCGGAAAGATGGTCTGCCTTCTCTCTGGGGTTTCTCCACTCCAGCAGTATGTCTTCTAGGGACGGTATATGTATAAATACAGTATTACTTCATCTTCGTGCTGTGAGATGTTGTTGAGGAAAACATTTTTTCATACTCTTCCCACCCCTACCCCCATTCCCCCTTTTCTCAAAGAAAAGATGCTCTTGCACAAGCTGCGTGTTGTCAGCTCCAAACTGAGGCAGAAATTGCTGCAGTGAGAGAGGTCAGAAAGGAACCTGGTTTACACTCTTTCTCCCACCAGTTCTACCCTGGCCCTGCGTGGGTGGGAGATGTCAGCCACCTCTTTAGGAGCACTGGGACCCCAGTGGTGTCTCCTTTTCCGCCACATGGGACCGGGGGGGTGAGGCGGGTGCTGCAGGGTGAAGGCAGCTGCTGCTGGAGCAGCCACCACTGTCTCTGCAGAGGCTGCAGCCTGACGGGTCCTTCCAGCCTGTGCCCAGCTGGCTTGTAACTGCTCTCACAGTGTCTTCACCTCGGCTTTATTCCGCGTGTGGCCTTCTGTACGGCCCACAGCTCAGTTCCCTTCTCTCTCCTTAACTTTTTAAACGAGCCTGCTGGAAATGCTAGGTGAGCATATGGAATTCCGAGTGGATTGCCTGTAGTGCTGTGCCTGCAAACCCAGCGCGGTCTGTTGGCTTCTTGGTGTCCTCTGCAGGGCAGCTGAGGAGTGCTATGTGCCAAGGTGGAGCTCTCTACTTAATAACTATTGTTAAAACACCTTTAGCAATTCCAGTGTGTTCAGAGAGAGTGTGTGGGGACTTTCATCACATGCAAAATGTCAATACATCAGTAAAGTTAATGGTAAACTGATGTCGGTGGACGTTGCTGTGGCTTTGTGGCAAATACTGGACAGAGTATTGTCCTTTGGTCAGGAACATCACATTAATGTTGCTGTACCTAGCAGCCCTTGTATTGATAAAAATTAAATTCGTATGAAATTTAATAAGATTGGTTTGATGAAATGTTGTTGGCCATCCTCAATGGGATTCTTTTGCCGGCTTCAACCTACCATGGATTATTTTTGTTGACTTTTAATGGGAACTCTGGCAAGACCCAGGGAGGGGGAGGACAGCACTGGTGTGAAGTCAGGGTCTCGCCAGAGGAGCAGCCGTGGAGCAGTGTGTGTCAGTGCCCACGCTGCTTCTGCTGATGGGCTTTCTTCAGTTCTACAAATGGCAGCAAAGTCATTGAGGTGATCTGTTTCATACTGTGCGTGATAATTGTCTGTAACAGCAATGCTACCCTGCATTTTAATGATAGGCTGATGCACCTTATCAAGCCTTCCTGAAACTAGTCATCCTTGCTACAGCCTCAGCTCTGCAACAGGTTCATCCTTGTCAACCTACTGTTAATTGCAATCGAGCATTAATTCCCATCTGTGCAAATTCAAATATGTAAATAAAGTTCCAGCTCTCCAGCTCCTCTTTGGAGGGCTCTTATACCTCACTTGTTTCAGCGTTCCCCCAGCGTCCCAGAGAAGTTTCATGCTTTTCAACTATACAAAATTTGGTGAAAATGAAAATAAGTGCAGGTAAAACAACAGTGGTAGTAGTAAATCCCGTTTTCTTCTCTGGGCGTACAGTCCTGTGCAGCCTGGCTTTAAAGCATCTCCGCTGAGTAGCAGCATTACCATCAGCGAAGCCCCCTCCTCTTCCCACATTTATTTCCATGGTAACCTGAGGAAGGCATTCTGCAGCCTCAAAACTACTTTTGCTCTTTCATCATGCAAGCTGGCATTGTCAAGGGCTGAGTGTATTCCTACAGCTTTGAATGAATATATAAAAAAAAAAAAAAAAAAAAAGGCTGAATTTGGATGGGCAGTTGTTATTTGGGAGGCCCTACAGCAGGAAAGAACAGGCAACCTTGAAGTGACCTAGTGTCCATACATTGCTTAGTAAGGAAAAAAACAGTCTTGCTTCATTAATTGATTAACTTGGAGGGTGGGGGTTATCAGAATTACCCTTCTGTGAAGCGAATGCGGCAATTTCCTGCAACGGCTTTGTGGCGGGGGGGGAACGGGGCAGATGGCTGGCCAGGCTGTGCTGGCGAGGCACTGGTAAGCTTGCATGCTGTGATCTGTTGCAAATCTTGCTTTCTCATGGAGTCTTTAATGTCTTTTCAGGTATCGTTTAGGAAATGGTGTCTTAGCAGATGCCTCCTCTTTGACTGTGTTATGCGTTTGCCTTTTATTGGTGCAGAAGTGGGGATGTTTAGCAGTCCGCAGTGTGTGCTCTGTGTGAGCAATTTAAAAGCTGGTAGTAAAGCGTTTGCTGTGTTTCTTGCTGTAATGAGCTGGATTGATTTTATGATCTCTGTGGTGCATGCTTTCTAAAATCCCTATTTATGCAGCATTTGCGTGTAGATGTTGAGAGGATTTTATTATATTTGAGCAGGCTAAGGCTATTTGATTGCTATGTGTGATAAGAGTAACATGTGGAACTGGTAGTACTTGGTGAAAGAAAACCAACTGCATGCAGACAGTATCTGCAAACGGGGAAGAATGAAATGATGTAAGTAATTATTTTTTCAATTATTCTGAAAGCAGAAACCTGTCTGATGTAAGCATGGTCAGAAATATTTCAAACGGTATCCTCATCTTCTATCATCAATTAATTGGGCAGATTATTATTTTGAATTTTCTGCTTATGTCTGTTTCCGTGTTGTCTTGAGTACGTGAATCACAGTGCAGCAATAGTATCGATTAAAATATTTCAGGAGTGCTGCCTGATCAAAGGGTCGGATTGCCGTTTGCTTGGCTTGTGACAAGCTGTCAGGATTTTTGGGTTTCCTTCATGGCATTATTTGGCTGGGGAGGGGTGAAAATGTAGCTTTCTTCTAAATGTGCCTGAGTACATAATGGCTGGAAGTCACCATGACAACAGGGGGACCTGGGTCAGATTTTCTCTCCACCCCTTCTCTGTTTTGTTGTTTTCTAAATATTTATTTATGCCTTCTCTGAGATTTTTGAGGGAGTATCTTAGGGCTTCGGGCTTCTGTTGGTACAGGACTTTTAATGATATCTAGCTCTTAAAGTAAATTATGTTTGCAGGGTTGTCTTGATTAAGCATAGTCCCACGTATATAATTTGCTGTTCAGCTAAAGTGGGATCTAAACAAGGACACGAGCACCTCCAGCCGGAGTTGAGGGTCTGCCGTTCCTGCGATTCTGGGGTTGCAGCCCTGAAAACTTCTGCTGAGCTCTTGCTTGGTCCTGGGGCCTCCCACGTTCTCGTGGAATTGCCCTGTGGGATGTGGAGCCTGGGGACTTTTGGAAGTTATGCACAAGCTGAGGTGTAAGAGCATCTTCGTTCAGGCATGGCTGGAGTTTGGGACCAGCTCGGAGATGGCAAGAAAAAAAGTCTTGATTGCGGTCAAGAAACAAACACCCTTCTTTGCTAAGGGATGCTGAATGTACCTCCCAGGTGGAAAGAGGGTAGAGGCTTTTGCAAGATGTGCTAGCTGTTCCTTCCCACTTGTTGGGACTCACTAAAGATGTGCTGCCCAGGGTGGAGCAAGATTTGTCTTCAGTTCCCCTCTTGGTCTGAGGCACTCAAGTTTCACCACTCACAGATTTTACCAGCCTGCCAAGGGTTAGACTGTACAAGGTGCTTCAAGCTCTTATGAAGTGTTGGCACTGGTCAGAAGGGATTGACAGACCAGGTTAGAGAGGGCGTGCAAGAAAGGCAGCGGCTGCAGCACAGAGGTTAGGAGGCTTTGTTGGGGAGTGGTGGTGGGAGAGCATCGGGCTGCTAGTCTCCACTCCCACAGCTGCAGGCAGGTGCGTGGAGTTACACTTGGGTGCTTACTTTGTGGTTCGTGCTTTGGGGCAACCCAACTCAGGAATCTTCTAGGTGAGCATTTACTTCGGGAAGCAGGTGTCTTACCTGGAGATCTCTCCCTGGTGTCATCTTGCACCTCCTCTTGGCAGAGTTTATAGGATGGGAGGAGGGAAGGTGTTTATTTCACACTTGTAGCAGCAACCTGTGTAATTTATAGTGAATCTAGAGGAAAAATGAGTAGTAGTAGGTGTTCTGTGGAGGTGACATTTCAATGTCAGCAGAGAAGGGTAATTATATACTTACAAGTTATCATCATACTTCTCGATGGAAAAAACCCACTGTAATTTGGGTAAATGGAAGTGAAAATCATTGCAGTTGTCACCTGTGCCTATGTAAACCTGGAGAAGTGTAGTTCTGTGACATTTTCAGAGAACATACAGATTTACTTGCCCTTGTGGCAGGGTTGTAAGCAGATTTCAATATAGAGGCAATTGGAAAGTAAATACAGCATGACGGTGACTTTTGTCTTTGTCTTAATACCCTGCATGCTTGGCATGAGAAAGTGAAGATCTGGATGTTTTCCTGTCCACTCCCATCAACCTGATGTTTTACTTGCTGCCACGTGAATAATATAATTACTTTCTTTAATTTGGAAAAGTGTTGAGTTCTGTCACGTGCTGGGGGCTGAGGTTCCAAGCAGTGTTTAACGGGAATTACCTGCTGCTGGGTAGGATCATGTCCTTTGAAGAACTGCATGTCTGCGTAACACAGCCTGTTTCCCCTTCTCCATTACCTGATGCTATCATTTTGAGTGTAGGAACTGTGCAGAAAATGCAGTCCTTTTGGAAATTCATCTTGGCTACCTGAAAACAACAACTTCATTTGAGCCAGAGATTCAAAACAATGAGATACATCAGTGATGAGAACAGCAAGTAAGAGCAAGAGTCGGATGGAGTTAGGTTATATAGATTTTTGTGGTTACGTACTTTGCTTTCAAGATCCTTAAAGGTAGGAAAGATACCGTAAATGCTAGAGGCAAAAACTGGAAAGTCATGGATTCTGGAGTAGTTAAAAAAAAAACCAACACCCACAAAACAAACCTAAACCAACCCCATCCCCACCCCCCAAGAAAAAAACAAACAAAAAAACAAAAAACAAACACAAACACCCAACCACAACAAAACAAAATCTCTCTTATTCCCAAGGTCTTCTGTAAGGAAATCCAAACCAAAGGAAATCCCTGTAGATGTATGAAGACCCAATGGGGACAGAACATATCGAGAATGAAGGTGGCATTGTAACATTCTTGATGCTTAAGGGTCCTGGAGATTGAAATTACGCTTTTTACTCCATCTGATTGGTGTTAACAGTGGTGCTTTAAGAGCTCACTGACACTCACCTGAAATCAAGGCATTTGTGTCTGGTTTTTTTTCTAATAATTTTTTCCATTTCTAAACGGGGAAAGGAGAGACTTAATTTCAGTCCTACAGAATAGGATCCTATTAATTTGCAGTATTTTATTAGGAACAGCCTGGCGTTGCGCTGTGTCAGAGGCTGGTGCTAGCCTGCAGTATAATCCTTCTTCTTGCTCTTTTGCAGCACATGGGGAGTGCTGTCATACAGACTGCCATGAAGAACTGCATCCAAGGTCCAAAAACCCTTTCCAGCTTCTAGGGTAGGCCTCTTCCCCCAGCCCCTCCAAAAAAGTGAAGAATCACCATAGTTGCTACATCCACAATTCATTGTTAAAGCTTGTTTTTATAGAGTTGTTGTTCTTTGCCTGCCCCCCCTCCAAAAAAAGAAACAAACCCAACCAAAACCCCACCAGCTTTCTGTATTTACAAGTTCCAACAGGAAACCAAAATTGAACATTTTCACTTAAGCATGGGATCAGTTGAAGTTTCATTTCCCCTATAAATGCAGATGTGGCATTAAAAAAACCTTGCCACAAAAATGATAGAGGTCTTGAAAAAACACTTCCCCGAAAAAGCTAAAGGTCTCAACCTCTTTAGTTATTAAAGATGAACTGGTTTTAACTTGGGTTAAATTAATTGAATGACTGGCCAAAATACTGTGGTCTGAGAAGGTGGGAAGATGAAACTGTTTATTTCGCTTGTAAAGGTGAGTTGGTTTTTAAGAAGAAATAAAAGTAGCAATGTTGGATGATACTTTCAATACTGCTCATTCCCAGTGAAAGTATTTTGTTGCAGAACAAGAGGTTTCTATTTTTTTTTTTTTTCCATGCCATTAGACAAAAATAATTGAGATGCAGTGCTTCTGCTTACTGGCCAGCTGAGTTGCTGAATCAGTTCATCGTTGAGTCAGTTTACTGACCGGACAAAAACCTTCTAACCAAGACCAGGGCAGTGCCTGAGGGAGCAGGGCAGGAGGACGCCTTCGGCAGAAGTGTGGTGTAAAACTGCACCGTTAGTCCCACCGTCTGTGTCTTGCACCTGTGTTAACTCGTGTCCTGTAGCACGGGATATACCATTTCTTCTGCTGTTGGATGCTTGAGCTGGTTTGCTAGAATGGCCTTTTCTGGAAACATCGCTGAGAGAAGCAAAATGCCTTTAACTTGGTATGCCAGCATGGAAATGAATAGGACACACAGAGGGCTAATGGAGCTCCTGGGCTGATGCTGTGAGGTGCTGAGTAACCCTTCCAAAGGAGCTGCCCAGGGCTCTTGTGTTCCCTCTGAGCATCCTGGACAGAGAAATACACAGAGGCTTCAGGACTGAGCCTGTAAAGAGTCAAATGCACAGAAGTACTAATCGGTGAGTAGTTAGGTTGTAGAAGACTGAGGCACTGGAGAAAGACTGAACATTACTGGCAGCTGGTGGGGTTTATGTTGCTAACAGAGAGACTGGAAAATCTCTTCTCTAATATTAACGCTAGATTCAGAGTTTCTAGTTGTGCTTTCTGTTGTGTTTGTGTGCTTAGCTGCGTTTCTGTTGCTTTGCAAGAGGTTAGGTGTGCAGTGTGTGTCTACATGGGCTTTCTAGATCCATTACTTGTGTCTTTCATCATGTCAAACAGCCCTAGCTGGAGTTGTCTTCCTAGTAATTGTAGATGTTTTGAAGATTAAACATGGGTAATTTGTTGCCTTTTCTGAAGCAATGCTTACAAAATTCAGTGTCTTCCTGACTTTCTGCAGGGCTCTGTCCTGCAAACCGCCGGGTGAGTGTTTGCATGGTATGTGTTGTGGCTGTGAGCAGCCCCCCTGAAATCCATGGGATTGCTCATGCCTCCAGCCATGTCCACGTTCAGGATTGAAAAACTTTAATTTAGCATCCCGGGTAAGGTCTGCAAGAGTTCGGTCTGGTCTGGTCTGTCCTCTCTCCGCCTCTGAGCCAGACGCAGCGTGGAAGCCGGGTCGAATGGTGCTTGCCGGCTGCTGTACATGGGTGAAGCGGTTCTTCTCGGTGACACGTTCATCCAGGCACAGCCATGCTAATATGGCTGGAAAAGAAAGGAAGTTGGATTAGCATCAAATTGTATTAATTGTGTGTGTGGTGAGAGGGCTGGGTCTCTGGTTTGGAGAGGAATCCACTGAATAAAGCTCACTGAAAATGCTGTGTTAGTAGGAGTTCTTTTATGGCTAGTGTCTGTATTTACATGGGAAAAGCAGTGTGGGAATGAGTAAGGGATGCTGGAACACTTGCTGCTGTAGCAAAAAATCAGCCACGTGTCCGAAAGGGTAAGATTTGGTTCTGGAAATAGGTTTCTTTCATGCCTTTGCTCATGATGCTGTGATTTGTAAATTGTCATTCAGTGAAAATAACTCTCAGTAATTAATTTTTTTTTCTTATCACTGGACTTGGTGTATCTTGTTAGTTTCTTGTCTGCTTCAAGGCGAGGATTGTCTGTATCTTGGAATCAATTGGGTTCTTTGCTTGGCGTTGTTGAGAATTGCTCAAACTATGCTATTATCATCAATGCTCATTGGAAATGAAAGCAAAATGTAGTATAGGTACAAACCCTGAGTAGCCCCACACCCCCTGCATT
The DNA here is from genome assembly GCF_023638135.1 of Falco biarmicus. NCBI lineage: Eukaryota > Metazoa > Chordata > Aves > Falconiformes > Falconidae > Falco > Falco biarmicus. The sequence goes on from NC_079291.1 coordinate 107,466,089, forward strand.
CATTAGAAACATAACTTTAAAATGTCAGGGGAAGACAGACAAACGTTCCCGTTAATACGGTATTTTTTCATGGTTTCTTATATTTCCACAGAGGTGGAATTACATGTCTTTTTAAACTTTGAGGTAAGAATGGATAGCATATGCCTTGCTACGTACAATGGAACTTTCATGTCTTCCTACTTTCATAATAATTTTGTTTGGCAATGATTTTTAGCGTAGTAGATCAAGGCAGGGGCATTGGTGGTTAGATTAAATAGTGACATCTTTGCGATTGAGAGAGACAGGGTGCTCACAAAATTTAAATGTAGTTCTATCTAGCGCTCTTGAAACAAAGAGCTTTGAGAGAGTATCTGTAACCTTGATTTGAAAGATTGTTCTGTCTTTCACATGAAAATAAGTAATTTCTACTAGATGCATTTTCTGAGCAGTAGTCCCTTGTGCCTGTTCTGAGCAAGTTATTCTGATGGCAACATTTAATTTACTTTTTTTCTATTATTATTTTAAAAAAGAAATAGAATCGGATAGTCTGGTGTCCTAAAGTATTGAGTTGACGGCTAAATTATCTAACTGATACATCCTCATTTATTCCTGCACTTGTCCTATGTTGTGTGCCCAAAGTACAGCAGTTCAGATAAATGTTTGGTTTTGTGCTAAGGCAGGGTGAGGGAAACAGGAAAATCCTTGGGTTTTTCTTCATCCTTGTGTACTCGGAAACCGACTAAAGAGCTCTCTCAAATAGTATGCGAATCTATTTATTAAATTAATGTGAAATGTGTTTTTTTCTAAGCCACTTAATTAAATCTAGAGCGACGTGCAAGTCTTTCCAGGCTACGCTTTTGCTGCCAGCTTGGATGCCCAGAGAGGAGGGGCGAGCCCTGCGGGGTCAGGCAGCCGTGTGGGGTGCTTTGGGTAGGATACCTGTGGGGAGAAAGTTGTCTTGACTTTAAAGAAAAAGATACTGAAAAATGTCAGAAGTGTTTAAGAAATGAAGTTATGTATACTGGGAGCCTTCCACAGACACATTCTCCGCTTAAAACAGTGGTGTCCAACATTAGTTTACCTGTTGGCTCAGTTACTGAATGGAGCGAACAGAGGGAAAACAGTATAATGTGCCCTCTTTGCTGACTTCAGCATCATTTAAACAAAAAAAAATTCACTACATCATGTTGTTTCCATGGTGTTGCTTGTGGTTTTAAGGAATTCTTCAGAATAACTGATGCAGAGCCTCCATTTAAAGTGGGTGTTTTCCATCCTTGCATAATTGTTGTTGTGTTTATGGATCGAAAGCACAGTTCCGTGGACAAAAAGAGCTGTCCTCCTGAAAGCAGTGGCACCTGCCCTCCTGCCCCTGTTCCCATGATCTGTGGCGTGTGCCCATATGGTGTGCCTGGAGTTCAGCTGGGGAAAGCAGAGAAAAGGAAAGTAAGGACCAAGAACACAAGTTTAACATGTCATCAACAGCTTATCAAAATGGCATCAGCGGTGATGCCAAAAGAAGACATCTACTGGTGGGAGAATAATTCCTCTGATGGATATGGACAGACCCATTGCTACATGTAAAGTTGCTCCTAATAATACTGTAAATCATAATTAGGGGAAAAAATAGAAGCATATTCAATGTGTGAAATGTGGCAGGTGTGACCATCAATTCTCATTGAGTAGAGAAGTTTGCCATCAACAAAAGGACGATCTTAGATAGAACCTGCAGTAGTTAAAACGTTTTTCCACCAGCAGGGCTAGCTAGTGGTTGTTACGGGGCCACTGGCTGCGAATTGCAGGATTGTGTTAGCCCAGAGTGGGTTCCGTGCTGCCAGATCTGCAGAGTTTGAGTTAAAATTTTGATGAGGGAAGTCGAAACCGAGGAAGAATTCAGATGTATCTTTTGGATAAAAATACCTTTGCTACAGGTTTGCTTGTAATAACAATCGTAATGAGAATTAGAGTGATAGGATTGAGTGGACTAATGATAGCTGCTGAAGGATACCAGATTTCATGTGGTTTTATTAAGCCCTGGACGATCCAGGTCCCCTCATAATGAGGTTTTCACCCAAGTACTGTTTCTCAACACAGCTATACATAATGTAGGCAGTTGGGTTTTGTGAATCAATAGTATTTTTTCATTCAATGACAAAATATTGCTTTCTTGTTTGTCCTTCACTGATCATACCACTATTAATACTTCCTTTGGTGGTATAGATTACGTTGCTTCCAAGCTTGGGATTTACATTGTCTACAATGGGCGGTGAAATTTAAGCCATTGTCCACCCGTTGAGGACTGTCTGCTGATTAATAGCTGCATTCTGTGGTACTCAAACTCGCTCCAATTCATCTGTGAAGAACTGGATTTTGGATGTTAATTATCCAGACAAATCAGCAATTGGTTTAAAGCATTGTTAAGGACAAAGCGAAGAATAAATAGCTCCTGCAAAATACGGCATCGTGAATAGTACTGATACTATCTGCTATAATTTGTCTGTCTAGCTTTGAAAGCACTGTGCGGAAAGATGAGCTGAGCTTTTTGAGATAATGACCCGTAGTACATCTGAATACTAGCCTATTTCTTCCTTGATATTAAAAGACAAAAGCAAAATTCGTCATGTGCTTCTGTAAAAACAAACAAACAAAAACAAGCTAATTAAAACTTGGCCTGAATCTTGCGGTCCTCCTCAAAAGTGTCACTGATTTCAGTATCTGCGTTCATGATTTTGTGCTGTACAAGAAGTGTTGGCGAGGCGGGAAGTCGGTGCTCAGAACTGGGTGTTGGAACAAGTTTGGGAGTTGATTTATGTAGGGTTGGGGGAACAGTTGTGTATATGTGTGTGCACACAATGTTTAAGCTATGGTAACAACAGCAATGCACAAGCACACAGATTTATTCCGATTGTGAGAAAGGAAGTGAAGGCACATATAAAATAGGGTTTTGACTTAACAATGCCTTGTGTTGCTTCACAGCTAATGACTGCATTCTTGCCTGAGACGTTTTCTAACACAATTTCAAAAGTTTGTCCATCTAAGAAATGCGTGGGATTGGTTGTGTGATACGTGCAAGATCCTTAAGCCATTTTGACTATTACCCTTTATGGTTTACTAGCCAAACATTTGGAGCTGAATTATTTAGGAATACGTTTTTACCAAGCCGTCTTGCTGTCCATGTTGTCTTGCTTAATCTGATCTGCTCCCTCATCCAAGTACCTACAAAGTAAAATAGATTTAGAAATTACGAGGTATTGATTGTCTTTTGATTGTGGCTGAGGGCTGCTGATGGGAGTTTTATTTTGGCTTAATGAGACTTTCCTCTGTTAAGTTTTTAAAAGACATTATCTTTTTTTTTCTTGGAGAACTTAACATCTGAAAAATCTCCAGGCGTTATTTTCACCCCACCCTCCCAGTTCAACCTCTTGAGTCAAGTGAGAAAAGAGGATTAAATGCAATTTCTGCAGTGCAAGATACAGAATCCTTTTGTGCTGTTAGACCTTGGATCTGTTCTCAGGTAGCCTGAAAATGTTAATTGATTTGAAGCAGTTAAGGGATCAGTACTGGCCTTTGGTATGCGTCTGTTGAAGGTTTGGGTTGTTATTTTGGGGTTTTTTTTTGTTCTTTTTCTTTTGCCCTAAATAAAGGAATGGGATAAACCAAAATAAGAATTTTAACCTTGTAAGTATCCAGGAATACAACTGTTTGCGACCAAATTATGTCAGAACAGTAAGTTACCATCCATTAGCTCAGATCCTTAGTGGGCAACATGCGAGCTTTTAGCTTGCCCCAATTTTGAGATAAAATGTGTCAGTTTGAGGTTTCATGTTCTCTGTGGTCACACAGGCAGTGATGGCAGCTCTTTGGAGGAGGCAGGAATTTGCTAAGCTGCAGTGTCGGGGGGTGCCAGGTTAGTCTGGGTGAGGCGGGTGCTGCATCCCTCCCACCTGGAGTCAGCACCCGAGGGGAAGGCAGGCAGTTGTGTCGTGGTGTTACACGTTTACAGGCATTTCTTCCCATTGCTTGCCCGCTTCTGGAGCGCTTATCGCTGATAGCCTTTTTATGATGCAGTATTAGGTGGCATATGGATTTGTACCTCATGAAAACGGAATGAAAAAAATGACTGCTCAGTAGGTGGTGCCATGCTGGGGTGACTGGGTCTCTGTGAAATGATGTAAAGTGCCACCCATGGGCAAATGAAAATACTCATTTCTACAGCCATCGTGCAAGTGAAAATAAAGGCCATTAAACAGGAGCAGAGTATTTCATGTTGGTGGTGGTTCTTACCTACTCGTGCTCCTCTTGTTAGTCACAGAGTGACTTCCTCCTCCCCCATTTGATACCCTGTTGTAACTTGTGATTATTGTTTGACATTGTGGCTGTCATGGTAGTACCTGAGTGTGTCCAATGCATCATCTGCTTATTCCAGAGGGGTCTCAGCTTTGTGGTCTCCTTCCTTTATCAAACAAGGAAAAATTAGACGTGGGGGGAAAAAAATGACCTTCAGTTCAATCTAGAATAAATTTCTGGACCTCTTCATTCCAAATTCTCCCTGCCATCACTGCTGACCCCAGATCACAGGGAGGACCATGCAGCCAAGTACTTTCTCTGTTCATCTTCCCAACACAGCCCAAGCATTTTGCATTGCACAGTGAGTCAAACAAGGTAGGAATAAGCGTCCTGACAGTGTCCTCTGTGCTTGCTGCTGCAGGTGTGCCAAAAGGATGGATTGCAGTGTGTGTGTGGTGTGTCTGTGCTTCCTCAAAACGGCTTATGCAAGTTCTGCTCATACAGCTTTGCTCTGTCCTAGTAGATTTTGATTCCCAAGGGCAGGGCTTTCTAGTCTTTTATCTGTCTGTAAAATGTCAGTGAACTTGTATGGTGTGGCGTACATAATAACGCGAATGATGCTCTAGCGCTGTGGTATGTTTCCCTGGGGACGGCAGCGACTCCTGCCCCACCGTTCCCAGCCCTGATGGTGCTGACTCTTAATAGACTTGTTTGCATCCCCTTCGAACACCAAGACTAGTTGATGTGGCAGCCTTTGCCACTTTGTATGCAGTCTTTATGAATCCTGCAATCTGCCTTTCAGGCGATTTTTTTTAATTATTATTATGTTTAAGCATGACTTTTTTTTTTTCCCTCTCCAAATGCCAAAGCTCAGTAATTTTAGTTTAACGTTATCGTCTGAATTTCCAACCAATCACTGAGTGGATTGGAATGTTATGCTGTTAAATGTAATTACAATTTAAGTTCTACGTTCAAAGAAACTATTGTAATTTTTATGGCTCTAGCTTTTAGATTTGTAGTTCTGAAAATGTTTTGAAATAAAATATACCTTGCTCTATAGAAGAATGAGGAATCCCAGGATATAATATGGTGTAGAATATGTGATAAATTGAATTTAAGTTGATATGAAAACTTTATATAGTTTTCATGTCTAGAATGAATTATTTGATTTAACTGTAATTTAACCCTTGTAATTCCATCATCAAATGAGATCAGTGAACTGAAATATTTGGGGAACATCTCTGGTTGGGTCACTTATTTTGAAAACTGGACATATTGTGTATGCTCTGCACTCTGGCATTTAAATATTACTTAATGTTTTTAAATGACATGTACAGAATTCTAAATTGACTTAAAAAGAATTAAATGTGTATTGACTTAAACATGTATTGGGTGTCCACTAAATTAAACATGTCGATGCAAAAAGAAGTGATCACAAACACAATGTTTGCTACACTTAAGCCAGTCATGCTTTTCTTTTATCAAATGCATCTCCTTATTTCAGGAAATGGAAGAGTGCGGTAGTATTCCTCAGCTGTACATCTTGCCCTCTATGCCTTTCTGTTAACATAAACCTGTTGCAAGGCACGTTGCCTTTTTGTGCATCTGAGAATCCAAAACCAGCTGCTTTGTCAGGGGGAAAAAGTATCTGTTCAGTCAAAGAACAGTTTTCCTGGGTACCTGGTTAGGAAAATAAGGCTGCAGAAGTTACATTCCCATACCTAGCCAGGCGGAGAAGGTGCACCTCAGTGAGAAAGAAGACATCCTCCACTCTGATCTGGGACCAGAAAATGGGAGAGATTGACTAGATTTTTTTCCAGTTGTCTCTAGTTTTATTCTGGTTGTTTTGTCAGCAACCATACATCTTGCAGTTGAACAAAATATGGGATCCTTCCTGATCGTTAGTGCAAATGATATTCTGAACTGGAAACCACCTCCAAGCAATTATTTTGCTTGGCAGTTACGGGTTTTCTTTTACCACAGTCCATAATAAAACCTAACCAGAGTTTTGCGATTTTGAGAGCACGGCTTCAGCTAAGGGAACCTGGGTATCAGGGTCGCTCGCTCTGGGTTTGTTTCTGCGGTGCATATGGGGGTGTGACACCTCAGCTGTGAACACTTCCTAATTACCCCCAGTTCTTTTATGAGCAGGATAACATGGCATAAGGCGCCTTCTGAGCACTAACTTTGTTTGGTGACAATTATCATGTATTCTGGGGGGGGGTTGCTCATCGCCTGCAAAAGCAGACCTGTAGTGCCGCAGGTCAGAGGTGGGTAAGCGGCCGTGTGGCAAGGTGATGTCAGTCAGTTGCGAAGTGGAGCAAGAGGGGCTGGAGCAAGCATACGGGTATAATCAGAATTTATTGCAATTCATGTATGCATGTGCTTTGCCTTTTGGGGTGTTTTTTGGTGTGTATTTGGTTTTTTGTCTTTTTGTTTTGGTGTTGGTTTTTGGTTTTTTTTTTAGTGGTTCTTTTTTGTTTGTTTTGGCTTGATTTTTTTGGCAGGGCTTTGGAGGGCTGGCAGTGTTTGCTGACACTGAGCAGTGTGCTGCCAAGGAAGCAGAAAGTGTGCTAGGGAATTTGGAGATGTTCTTGTATTACTATTTATTGTTTATTGGTTGATGCTGACTCAGGTCCTCGCTTCAAGTGTAAAGATGCTGCTCTAAAAGGTGTCTCATTCATCTCCTTGTGATGTGACGTTCACAGCAGTTAAGGCTAGCTGAAGCCAATATGCAATAATAGATCTGAAAAAACTCAAACCAAACAAAAATTATTTATCCATAACCCATTCTAAAGGAACCAATGCAATTGTGATGATATCAATAAATTATACTTATGCTGTTAATTGTTGTAAGAGCTCAAATTTATAAATTCATTGCAAGAGTCATTATCTGACATAATCTTGTAATGATCTTTTTTTACTGTTTTTCTTCTACAATGAAAATTCTTTGCATTTTTCTTAATAACTTCTAAATTTCTGCGATCACTTCTATTTTTAAATCCCTCCATTATTTGCAGTCATCCTTTCTCCTTAATAATGCAGCTATGCCAGCAAGCATACATTGTGTGCGTTGAGTATTCTTCATCAATAAAAGGACAATATGGAATAATGATGCATAAATTTCATTAAAACCAGTAATTATTGAAACAGTGACTGCCATACAGGAAATGCTATTTTATTAAATATAATTTTAAACACTAATATTCAGATGTGTCCTGTGCAAGTAACATGGTTAATAATCCTCCTCATTAGCTATGCATTCAGATTTGAAGATGCTAGTTGCTGGTTACATTTTATATAATGATAGACCGATCTCTTTCTTAGTTTATTTCAGGATTGAAAGCTATCACCTAAGCAAGAGAAAATGTATACTATTTTCAAGGTATTAATTTGAACATACGTTTTGGGTTAAGGACCTGATTCTGAAATTTCTACCTGATTTACGTTCATCTTGAGCTTCAATTTACTTCAAAGTTTCTTGAAAATTATTACTGGCAGAGTTGTAATGCAGTGTTGAGATGAGGTATGATTTTTTTTTTTTTTTTTTTTTTAGAATGAAGATTTAGCAGTCAGTCAAAAGGTTTTGTTATTTCTGATTTATAACTGTTGTCCCAAATAATCACCTAGGTGCTTACAAAATGTCCTAATTTTCATGTCTTCTAGCTACTGATTTGATGAAAGCGCAATTATAGATAACAGGAGAGATGAAATGGTTGCTACAGATACAGTAAATTAAGTGGAGTGTTGTTGGGAAAACTCATAATAGTTCCTTTTAGTGCAGCTTTTTTCTATAGTCTGTGTCACAGGCCTTAGAGCTGGTGTTACTTTCTTTGGAGCTTGCCAGGCTGAAATAAACGTAAAGGATGCTTTATACTATCCCGTGTTTGTTCTGGCATCCAAAATACTGGAGCGGGTTCAGTGGTTTCAGTCTCATCCAATTTATTTATCCACAAGTTGTTTCTGAAGAACACCTTTAACCTTTCCAGGTTCTTTTTCTTGTTTTATTCCGTAGAGACTGCGGATCTCAGGTTGAAACAGCATTGATCTGGGCTCCAGAGATGTTAGTAAGGCTTTGCTCTCATTTCCTTCGTCTGCAAAGTACAGAACATGGTTGTGTATCCCCTTGGAGGTGGAAGCCAGGTGGAGTTGCACACCAGGAGCACCCATTGTAAAGCAGCTGTGGCATAACCTGGCAGGGTTGTATCTGCTGCGCGAGTCTCTTAGGGAAGCAGCGTGCAGAGCCTGGGGCTACAAAGGTCGTGGCAAGGACTGCATTTTCTAGTTAGCTGAGAAACGAGTGCAGCGTAGCATGGACCTTTGGGCGTCATTGTAGGCTGCCCAGAGTCTCCCAAAAGGGGCATCTAGGCTCTTGGTGGCTGGACAACTCCAAGGCTTCCACTGTGATGGCTTTGCAGTAACCGTGTTAGATCGCTTCGTTAGTGACGCAGCACTAAGGATGCTTTTGCTTTTAGCCTCTCAGTGCTGGACAGGCTTTTATAAAGGCTTCTTGAAACTGCAATTACCGTTGTGGCCTTGCGTGGCTCTCAGTCTTGCGATGCGCAGCAGAGGCTACCACAGTGACCTGCTCGCTCCTCTCCGGTTCCTGCCCATGTTCAACCTCATCAGACAGAAAGACACTGCTTTCTCTTGACTCATTTTCTCAATAAAATGTTTATCTTTCATCATGTTTGTATTAAATAGGAAAAAAAAATATTATTATAGATGACGTACCATTATATGTGTGTCCATCCTTGGAGACTGTCAAACCAGCTCCTGAACAACCTGCTCTGTGTGATCCTGCTTTGAGCAGAGGGGTTGGACTGGACAATCTCCAGAAGCTGCTTCCAGCCTCAGAGACTGTGGCTTGGTCATTTTCTGTAAAGGCATTAAACTTCAAGCAGAGAGTTGCCAAGTGGCACTCAGAGCTGAAGTATGTTCTCCTTTAATGATTATTGTGAACTACTGGAAACACACTGTTGTGAAACTGTTCTGTATTTTGCAGATGTGCAGCTCTGCTACCAAAATAGTCTATCGGTGTAAAGTTACTATAATTTTCCATGATGAAGTTGAATTTTCTTGACTTCTGTGGTATGGAGTGACAGCGCCTTGCGGTAACACAGAAAAAGTAGTCCTCTCCTGCAAAGCTTTTTTAGCAAAAAAAATTTTTAGCAAAAAAGTTGAGCTCAGTTTTACCTACATGTATTTAGTACCTAAACAGGCCCTTAAATGAGCAGGGGCTAATTATTTGTTTTAGTAAAACTAATAAAACAATTCAAAATTTACTCTCCCTGTTGGTTAAATGAGAGCTCACTCATTGTGATGTGTGCCATTAAGAAGATTCACAAGCACAGCAACTGAATTGTGTGGCAGTCTCTCGCACGGTGCTGTTGTCATTAGCAAAAAAATTTAATATGCTTCTAGTAAAAGGAGAAATGAAGCACATGAAGCTTTTCTTTTATGTCAGTTTCAAACGAAGGCTGGAATCTCGCTTATAGGCACTAGCATCTGGATGTTTCTTGACTTTGTGTAGAATAGTCTTTTAAATCATTGGAAGGTGAGCAATGTAATGCTTCCCCCTCCCTCCACCCCACTTCACACCATACGAACAATTCTGGGAATTGCAGGTCTGCCATCTTCCTCTTTTGTTCTTGGGAGAGAATCCCCAAGACTGTAAATCACCCAGATACAGGTAATCTGAAAGGAACAAATTGAAATGGCTTTGGCTGGGGTAATTTGTTTGTGTCTTAGCAGTATGAAATCTCTTTAGGTTTTTACAGTAATGGATTGCTCTGATGTTACGATTCCTGTGTTAAAGCAGTAGAGATGTGAAGTCCCAAGAGTGTTATTTGCTTGAAATATGTTCTTTGATTTGCATAATCAGTGTAATTATAAATCAGGTCTCTTTCATCATAATGAAAAACATGTTACCTGTCAAGGGGAAAAGAAAAAATAATAATAATGTCTGCTCATCTAAGAGGAGAGTCTCAGGAACACTGAGTAATGTTTCTGCCTGCATCCCTTCATCAGAGGCCCAACGTGTGCATCTTCTCCAAGAGGCTGTGTGTGGTGGGTTGACCTGGGCTGGACAGCAGGTGCCCACCAAGCCGCTCTGTCACTCCGCTCCTCATCAGAACAGGATGGGAGAAAAGAGGATGGGGAAAAAAATAAAAACCAAACTTGTGGGTCAAGATAAAGGCAGTTTAATGAAGCAAAAGTCACACACGCGTGGAAGCAAAGGAAAAGAAAAGACGATACACTCTGCTTCCCATCAGCAGGTGATGCTCGGCCCCTTCCTGGGAAGCAGGGCTGCAGTGCGCATCGTAGTTGCTCTGGAAGGGAAACGTCATAAATAACGAATGCCCCCCCTCTTCCTTCTCCTTTCCCTTAGCTTTTATATCTGAGCAGATGTCACACAGTATGGAACATCCCTTTGGTGGGTTTGGGTCTGCTGTCCTGGCTGTGTCCCCTCCCAGGACCGTGCCCACCCCCAGCCTGCCGGTGAGGCTGGGGGGAAGGTTGGGATGCAGCCCTGATGCTGTGGGAGCGCTGCTCGGCAGGAGCCGAAGCACTGGTGTGCTATCACCACCTTTCTGGCTACAGTACAAGCACAGCACCGTGAGGGTGCTGCGGGGCTCAGCCGGGGCCGATGCGCTGGGTTGCAGACATCTGGCATCAGTGATGGCCCTGAGGTTGCCAGATAGACAAAGTGATCGCTTTAACTTAGGAAATCTGTAGAGAAAGCGCAATAGTTGCAGCTACATGCTGCACTTTGCCCTTGGTGGCCTTTCAGCTGTTCTCTGAGGACACTGCGTATAGGAATCACAGACTCTCTCTATAAAAAAATACAGTTCTTTATGGGGTGTGCCTTTCTGGGTGGCCGGGGCAGTCCCTGGGTGAGCATCTTGTGTTGTGCGAGGAACGGCCAGGCTGAATCTGGAGACCAGAGCTAAACAGAGTTAACCAGAAAAAGATGGGATGAGAAGCCAGTCTGAACTGTAGAGAGGGAGAGGGAGGGAAAGGTCAGTTGAAACACAGCTGCTGTGCTGCAGGACACCGCGGTGGTGGTGTGCAGGACTCAGCCCAAGAGAAAGAGAAATGCCCCTTCTCCTTGTCAGCTTGCTAGAATGAGGAGTATGATGGTAAAATTCTGATGAGAAATGCTTGTCTATCAGTAAGACTTCCTTATAGAGCGTTCTAGTCTATGTCAAGTGCTTTTTTTTTTTTCTCTCCAGTCATGTTGTCTGCCCAATACTATATAATACCACTAAATTTTTTTGTAATAGGAAAACAGGAGCAAATTAGAGAGAAGGGAGCATTACCTGCCATCTTCAATTAATCTTTTTGCAAAAGAGAAAAACAAAGCAAAACAAAGTTTTATGAATTCTGGGTTTAATTATAATTGTAATGAAATATATGAATGAAACTCCAGTCTCCCGCCGTCTTCTAAATTAGGCACCTGCAACAACTCAAGCTGGACTTTTGGTATCTGGATCTTGCCTGTGTAGGAATTAAGTCTGAAATCTAGCACTGAAGTTAAGTAAATTGCTCTTCAGAACACAAAAGTAAGACTTGGTTGCAGCACATTGATGAGTCTGGCGAGTCTTCTCTCCTTGCCAACCTGCCTGGTGCAGAGGAATGTTGTTTGGCGTCCCTGCTTGGTGGCCGATCTCCTGAGGTGCACTCTGAGCCCTGTTACTGGCAGGGCTTTCGTTACCTGCAGCATCATGACTGAGGTCTGCCCCAAGCTACTTCTCCTTTACTTTGTTGCTCTTTATGCCACAATCTTTCTATGTCATTTAACCTGCTTTCCTTGCTAGACTGAAGAATCTCAGGGTTGTTTTTTTTTCTTCTACCTTTGGCCTTGGTGTCACTGGAAGTTACTGTGCTTATTATTTTAGCCTACAGTAATTCTATTGTGTCATCCAGGGGGAAAAGTCAGCTAAGGGCTTCTCCCAGAAGAATGAGTTTTTCATAGCCTGTCTGGTTTACTTTGTTAAATCATAAAAGTTCATAACTTTGCCTTCCAGTTGTGGAGATTTGATGTTCAGTATCCCCCAGTGTTTACTTTCCATATACCTATGTGGAAAGCAGGCTGAGTGAAAATTTTGAGAAAACTGTAGCTAAAGTCAAGAATTGACTTACCTGTGAATACTGTCCCACACTAGAATGTGAGATTAAAAATATTTTTTTTAAATTGAAAAACTATTTTCTGTGTGAATGTCACTGCAGGCTTGAAATTATATTGCCAAAGTTTGGGACCATATCTGGGAAGATGCGTCCGGATGCCGAGATGCGATAGCAATGCTATTGCACTGCACAGGTTGCTGGCGGGTGCTTGTGTCGGAGCCAGCTGCAGAGATGATAGGACGCAGACTGGTACTTCCCAGAGGGGTACAAAATATAAGCAAAATAAGAAAGAATTACTTCGGTACAGGTTTCTCACAAAATGGGAAGAAAAAAGCTCGAGGGTTGCCATTTAGAGAATGTGAAGGATCACACATTTTACCGTTGGCATTGGTCGGGTCATTGTCATAGCCAGCAGTGTTATCGACACAGGAACAGAAATCAGAGCTAGAAACTGAAATACCAGAATTAAATTACAAGAGAGAACACGCATGACGACTTAAAAAAAAGCCCCAGAAACCCCCAAAAATTCATCAACCCCCACCTCAACTCCAGCAGGGTTTAAATTAAATTCACTTAAAAGTTTATTAGCCAAGAGATGATTACCTGTGGATTTTTCCACTCTGGAGACTTGCATCCATCCAGTGCTTGGGTGACGGCGGTGCATGGTCAGGAGCTGCTTCCCTACAGTCCCCCATCCTCCGAGCAAGGTGTGGTGAGGCTGGAGGGTGTCCCTGGGGTGCCAGACTGGGAGAGCTGCGTGCCTCCTGTGGGAGCTTCTGGTGCCACCCTGATATGTGGGGCCGACTCTTGTGACGGAAGAAACGGAGGCTGGGGCCACGCGGCGTGGCAGCCGGGTCCTCGGCATCCCTGCGGATGCTAGCGTAGGGCTCAGTTTGGTTTAAAAAGACAACAAGGCTTTTGTTTCTTTTTTTCGTGTCACTAATAACCTCAGGAGGCGAAGGTAAGCGCTTGCCGTCTGTGGTACCGCATCCTGTTTTGTACAGGAAAAGAAAATATTTTTGTTTTGCGGCTTTAATGCGCTCATTGTTGGTTCTGACAGAGAATGTATTCTGTGGGGCTTTACTTTGGTTTCTTTCGCATTTTCCTTTTAAGTGAGCATATTTTTATTCTGTTCTCAGTATGGTTTTTCTGGTCACTCCTTCCACCCCTGCAGCTCCCTTGGAGTCGCCAAGCGTCCTGGTCTCGGCTGGGACACAGTTCATTTGCTCCGCAGTAGCTGGTGCAGTGCAGGGTGTTGGCTTTGGTGTGAGAGCAATGTCGACAGCACTCTGATGGGTTTGGTTCTATCTAGGTAACGTTTATACCAAATCAAGGACTTCTCCATTTCTCAGGCTCTGTCAGCGAGAAGGCTGGAGGGGCATGGGAAATCGGGAGGGGGACACAGCCAGGACAGCTGACTCGAACTAGCCAAAGGGATGTTCCGTGCCATGGGACGTCACGCTCGGTGTCTAACCCTGGGGAGGTTGGCCAGGGCTACTGATGGCTGCTGGGGGACTGGCCAGGCATGGGTCGGTGGGAGGTGAGCGGTTGTGTTCTGCATCACTTGCTCTCTTCTCTCCTTTCCCTTTGGATTGCGTTCCTCTCCCCTTCTCTGTCCTTTTCGTTATGACTGTTGTTATTATTATTGGTGGTGGTGGTTTTGTTTTATCTCAACTATTAAATTGTTCTTATCTCAGCCCTCGAGGTTTACATTCCTTTCCAATTCTCCTCCCCATCCCTCTGGGTGAGGAGGAGTGAGCGAGCGGGCGGCTGCGTGGCACTTAGTTACTAGCCGGGGTTAAACCACGATACCAGTGTCGGGAGCTAGTCCTTGCTCCCTTTCAGCTGGGTTTTATCCCTTTGCCTCATTTTCAGCAAGAATTGGCTTGGCGGCCTGCTATAAAATAAGAAATATCAGGTTTTTGTTAGGAAAAAATTACCTTCTGTACAGTTAGTGCTAGATTCTGTCTTTTTCTCCTGTAAAGTAGTTTAAATGTTCTCTGTTGGCAGCAAGTTGAGTTGATCCTGTGTTACACCTCAGCAGATCCTGTCATTCCCGCTTTGGTGGGAATGTGGAATATCTGAGCAGCCTTTTAAGCGTCCTTGCTTTGTGTTGCCTGGGGGTGATGTGGTGGCCAGTTGTATTTGGAGCAACATAACAAGCCTAAAACTAGAAGTGCGTGCCTGCTTGGGTTTTTGTTTTGGTATTTTTTTTTCCCCCTTGCCCCAGTGTGAGGTTGTGTGTAATGACTTTCTAGCAGCAGAAGTTCTGAGAGATGCTTGTTTCTGCCTTTTCTTTACCTTGCCACGTAATAAGTATAAAGATCTCAGTAGGGGTTTGGTTTACACACCTACGTTGAGTAGTGCTGTAATACAGAATTAGGTGTGAGGCTCGTCGCTGTCACTCAGAGATCTTCTCCTGACTGTTATACATTATATAAATGTATATACATTATATACATGCATATAAGTGTAGAGCAAACACTTGAGACTCATTTTTATAGCCAGTTTTTAATAGCGGTTTGCCAGCTAACCCATATCTAAGGGAGAAGCCCTAGTGACCCAGCTGCACCCAGCGGGCCTGGGAGGTAAGATCGCCTGTGTGTTATATATATATATATTATATATATATATATATAAAAAAAACATAAGAGGTGTGCTGGCACCTGCAGTCCTGCTTTCTGTGCTGAACTGGCCATGCCAGCAGCGTTTCTTGCTGGACAGGTGCGGATCTGGGATGTGAGGTTTTTTAATTGATGTGCAGGAGAGAAAGCAGGGACTGTGCTGCAGTGCCCTGCCTGGGCGGCACCGAGTGGGACAGGCAGCGTGCTTTAGTGTTGCGGCGAAAGGGCTGATGTAGGTCTGTTGAAAAGCTAATTCTCTGAGTCAAATTAAGTAAGATTGAAAGAATCATTAGAATTCTGTAATGATTTCCTTAAAGCAGTTGTGGAGTAATCTCTGGCTGCATGATCAAGGGTGAAATATCCCAGAGGCAGAGGAGGGTTTGAGTGGCCTTGCACAGGCATCTGGATTAGATGCTGTTCTGGCTGGGGCAATAAAAACAAGATTGTAATGAGAGATACAGAGACTGCACCAAAACGGGCATGTAAAAATGGAGAAGCACTAAAAGGAGTTACAAATCACGAGGGAAACCTCAGCCCCCTCTGAAGACAGTAGTGAAATAGTCAGTGATCAGACAAGTACCCTTCGTTTCAATGGAAGCTGCGTGGAGCTACGCTGGCGGCTCTCAGCGTGAGCGCACGGGGTGGCTGTTCTTGGGGAGCTCAGTGCTGGGAGCGGTACTCAGCAGAGCAACAGGCTTTTGGGACCTGTTTTGAGAAGAACAGAGACAGTGAAAGCTGAAAACTTTTCTCAATAATATGCCTGTTGTGATTCTGATGATGAGGGCTGTAAGGTGTGTGCCAGGGCCAGTGAAGCGCAGCCTTGAATCACTCGGATGAGGGCAGGAGCTTGCTTTAAAAGGGTCTGATGAGGTCAAAGGTGGGAAATCTTGATGCAAGTTTATGGAAAACACTGACAGTGATGTTCATCAGTGACCCTTGGGATGCTGTAGCAGTGTCTGTTGAAGGAAGCATCCTCACTTAAGGCACTGAATAGTAGTCAGAACAGGATAGAAGTATACCACATCCCCAGAATCCCAAATCCTAGCACTGCAGGTCTGGGGAAACTAGTGGTCCTTGTGCTTTATATGCACAAGTGTGTTTATTTTAGCTATTTGGTTCTTTCTCTGAAAAATCCTTTTTTTTTTTTTTTTTTTTTTCTTCCCCTTCCCCCTGGATGTGTTTCTGTGGTGGTGTAAGTGCGTTAAACTGCATATACCAAATTTCTCTCGATCCTCAGACTAAACGGTTTGGCGTGGTTTGCAGGCTTTGTGTTTTTCTCGTAAGGAAACAAACCAGCAGCCCTTCTGCGGCTCCCCAGGGATGGCGCTTGCACTGAAATGAAGCGTTTCATTCAAAAACTTGACGTTATGTTTCTTCCTTTATCGTTTCCTGTGGTAGGATTCTGCTGGAAGAGAGGAGGAGAGGGAGAAGGAGCACTGAAAATTTTCAGGATTTTTGATTGAGATCTAACCAGCTCCATCCCGTGCCTGCTGAATTGCATTTATTTTCACTTCTAGAGGCTGTTTTGTGCCAAACTTGGCACCTTTATCTTCAGAAAGCTCTTCAGACACCCCAGTTCAACACTTTTGGTGAGACCACTGAGGCCCTTCATTTCCCAGAGGAGCTGTGAAGCAGCGTGAGAGTTTGAGTGCTGGGAACTGGGACTTGGTTGGTTTCCATGGCATGTCACTGCTGTTACTGACTGGTCTTGCATTAATATTGAACTTTAATAATAATATTGAAACGCAGAAAGCTTTTAAAAGAGAACTGGCTTTCCCTTCTTTTCTGCTTCAGAAAGATTCAGGCTTATAAACCATCTGCATCCTATGTATAGTGTTTCAGACGCATATGAAACTTAAAACCAAAGAGTTTTTCTGCAGACTCGCAGCAATCTCCTGTAACTTCTGCTTAGTAAAGCTCCTCTGCTCACATTTGCCACGTTTATATTCTTTGAGTCACCTAACCGCACTGATGGTAGGAAGTGGGAAGGGGGATGGTCAGTTCCTGTGAGCATGGCATTTTAAGCCATGAAATAAGAGCTGCAGCAGGAGCTGGTCTCCCTTATTTTTGGTTTTCTTATAGCTTGAGAAAATAAGAAAAAATGTGGGGGTCTCTGCTCGAACACAAGTAAGTGATACACATCTCTTCCGATACAGAACTGCAGTCCATGCCAGATTCTCGCTTGCTTTCTAACATAATGTTTTCTTGATTTAATCTGTTTCTGAAAGCTTATGGTGATAATTTTTGGTGTCACTGCTTTTACTGAAGTTGATGTTTGGGAATATCAGAAAAATAGACGTGGTGTGAAATAACTGTTGTCAGTGTCATTGAGCTGGGTTTTATGGAAGGGCGTGCATTGAGCCCCGGCGCACACTGCTTTACATCCCTGCTGGGGAGCCTGGTGGGCTGTGGGCAGGAGGGAGAGGAGAGGTTTTAGGTGGATTTGAGGAAGATGCTGGAGTTAGTGAAGCAGTGTAAGAGGGAAAAGAAGGGTATGTCTGGTGGCAGGATGGGAAAGGCTTTGCTCCCTCCTGCCTAGCAGGAGAGGGTTGGGAGGCAGTCTGGTGCAGGGCAACGTGTGAAACTGGAGACGTGAGGAGAAACAGGCACTGGAGCCGTTGGTTGTGGACCACTCTAAGGATGGTGTTGGGTGTTTGTACCTGACTAACAAGCAGGATAACATGCCATTACTGGAGCTGACAAAAGGAGATAAATTCCATTGCAGTGTGTGGCAGGTAAAGCTGTCACCCTGGGTTTTCCTGCAGCGTAGTGGGTGCTGTAGCTTCTTTAAAGACACCCTCACCCAGCTGTGTCTGTAACACAGCCTGAGCATGAAGGACAGAGGGTTACACTACTTGCCAGCTTCCTGCTGACACAAGAGAGACATAATCAGCACCTTTTAACTCATGTTAGAGTTCCTCTTAGCAGGTTGTGGGTTTTAAATTCACATACATACATTAGCTCTGCCCTTGAAGCTCTTTGCTTTCGAGCAGTAGGTTTCTGCCTTAAGAGCAACCCCTTCTCCTGGAAAGGCTTTTTCTAAGGGTGGAAGGGGTGAAGAGAGAGAGAGAATTTCACTGTTGGTGACAGCATTAGGGAATGCCCAAGTGGCTGTTCCAGTTGGAAATACAGTGATGCTCGCACTGGGCATAATGAAACCTGTTAGCAGAGGTTAGAGGTGCATGGCATGTGCCCAGTTCGCAGCCAGATGTTGGGAAGAGCCATATTCCTGCTAAGGATTGTATTAAGATGCCTGGGCAAGGAATAGCTTTCAAAGTAGCTCTACATGTTAACACCCGAGGGTTTTGTTGTTGTTGTTTTAAATTGGTTGGTTCTGGGCACACACTTAATTGTCCAGACTCCTGTTAGCTGCAAAAATGTCCTTTACCATTACACAGATTCTAGTTCACTTACCTTTGTGTGTTTTCCTGCAGACAGGTTTTTAACCAGACTGGTGATGGTTGCTTTTCCATTTGATGTTCATGACGCATATTACAAGACAGCATTAGAAATGGAGACACCACTACTGGGTGCATTTCTGGATGCAATAACCAGTTTGCATCTGGAATAGTTTCACATTTAGATGCTTGAAGAAAGATTAGAAAATTATGTTTTCCCACGCTTGAGTTGGACCTGATGGGTCACATTACCTGATGGTACGTCACAGCCTTTTGGAGCTGTTGACTTCTCTGATGTTGCAGAGAGCCTAAAACACTAAAGAATTAATAAAATGAAAGCTCCCAGAGCTTGTTTAACTGGTGGACAACGGGAATGGGTGAGTGATGGCAGTGATGGCGGGAGTAGGAATGCCCTTCCACTGCTTGCTAAGACTGTTTTCTCTTCCCTGGAGATGGCAGGGAAGATTGCCCCAAGGAAAAGCAGCAAGGGCTCCATGGCTGGGGTCGTGCTGCCTGCAGGACAGCCGGAGCCCTGGGGAGAGCCTGCCTTTGCCTAGGGGTATCAGGTTTAGGCATGGCAGAGGGCTTGAGAACTGCCCCTGAGCAAGCCCCCCTTGAGCAGGCATTCAAAGTCACGTTCGTCGTTCTGGATGGATGGAGAAATCCCCCAAGGTATTAATTCTTGGTGAAAGCAAACTTACAAAGTAGACGTTGTTTATCAATGCCTTTCCAGTGTGTCTAGCCTGTAGAGTGTTTTTCTTTTAGTCCAGCATTTGTCATCGCTTTTACTCCTTTTACACTCTCCGTGCCTTGTGTGGGGGTACAGGAGGTGGGCTCGTCTGTTGAGGTGTAGGCTTTCTTTGTTTCAGCAGAATACTGCAAAAATCTCCTCCCCTAAAAGAGGGCTGGGTGAGGAGTCCTTCCATCGGAGCAGCAAACGCAGGATGCGCCAAATCAGTACCTTGTCATAACAGTTCGGGTTCTTGCTGCTGTCTATCACAGGCCTCCAGGATACATTTTATTTTAAACTGGGATTATTTTTGAACCTGCTACCTGGAGACCAGGTGCCAAGCACAAGGTCTGAATCTGGCAGGTGCACTGGGAGAAAAGCTTGAGAACTGAAGTTCGGATTCTTGGGGTCAACTGGTCTCTTTAGTACTACACTCAGTGGAGCACCCACAATCCTTATATTTTATCTTAGCCTTAATAGAAAAATGTATCACACCCTTCAAGACTGTGACGGCGTCTAAGAGAAATTCCTCAAAAATACAGGCTTGCTTCTGGGTGCAGACAGGTTCGTGAGGGTAAGGGGAGATACTTGAACAATTTCTCTGTGCCATGAAAGAGCTTCCCGGCGGTGCTGAATTCTATCAGAAAGTCTGAAGTTATTTTTCCATTTTAATGAAAATTGTGCGTGGTCTTAGACATTTTCAGAAGTTCCCACTAAGTTTTACCTTAGTAGGAGCTTTAAATGCGTATTATTTTATTAATATAATGCAAAAATTATCTCTGGAAAGCATCACCTGTGTCCTCTGCTTGGATTGGTTTTGAACAGAGAAATTGTAAGCAGCATTGTTCCTGTGAGTACCATTACAAACAGGCTGTGAAGTACTTAAGCTTAAGTAGGGTAGAGACACAAGGACTGTGCATAGGAAAGCAGAGTTTTACACGTTTGGAAGTGTGTGCTCAGGTTTTTAGAGCTCTGCCTGTTGTGCATGCTTGGGAGGCATGGGCACGCTCCACGTCCAGGCAGGCTGTGACTTTCTGCCCAGAGCCGTCGCAGGTAACCAGGGATCAGGTGAGAAGTCAAGTCAGCCAGGCTCTCTGGGAATAACCGTTTATTCTTATTATTAGCCCATTATAAGGTTTGGCTGTTCGCGTAAACATTTTTTGTCAGTATGCACGTGCTGGTACTCTGCTCACGTGCTTCCGTGGCAGTTACGGCTGATCTGTCTAGGGAGGGTTTGCACAGTCCGGCGCTGGACCAGAGGGCGAAGAGGAGGTGGGTTCTGTGTCGGCTCCTGCCCGCTCAGTGGGTGCAGAAGGGCAGGCAGGGGGGGCCGGCACCCACTCCCTCCTCTGGAAGCTTCTGGCAGAACCACGGACGTCTTGGGGGTGGCTACCTGGGCTGCCCCTGGATCTTCCTGATGGTTGTCCCTCGTCTTTTGCATTCCCAGGGGCACCCTGGAGCATGCTGGGCAGACAGTGGGTTTTACTTTCAGAGAATTCCTTGTGAAATAATCCAGGAAATCTTGTTTTCACAGATCATTTTATGGCACTTGAAAAAATATGTAAGGAAAGTGGATTTTTGTCTTGTGTGCAAAAAGCTGCCCTTAGGGGCCACATTAGAGATGAATAGAGAAGAACCATCTTGGCTTAAATTAAATAAAAAAGAATGAAAGCCACTTCTGTGGTTTCACCCATGCATATTTTTCTTGATTTAGGGCCAGCACTACATTTGGTATTTAAAGCACTTGTGGCTTTCCAAGTTCCTCCTCTTTCCAACTACTTACTGATTTTATTTTCTTCTTTGTGCCCACTTGCTCTTTGGATGTGCCATCGATAAATGCATGGGTGAAGTGCAGGCAGTAGGTGAACAGCAATATGTTCTCAGCAGTAACCTATATATGCAATACGTAACATGATATAAAATGCTGTCTTTTTAGAAGACAATGGTTTCTTTTGGTTTGTTTTTTTTTTCTTTTGTTTTTGTTTAGTATCGGGTCTTGCTTAATGGGAAGTGGCGTAAGGCTTCACTAAGTATTTACTCTGCAAATGCCTCTGAGCACAAGTCCTAGAGCATTCGGAGCCAAGCTCAGAGCTTGTTTCAGGCAAGATGGACATGGTTTTTCAGTAATTACCAGTGGACGTTCTTTTGCCTTGATTGTTTGACAGGATTATGCAGTAGAAGTGAAAAACCTGTCTGTGGATTTATAAAAAAAGGATCAAAGCGCTCTACTTTTCAGTAACATAAGCAGGTTTGCAAGAGCTTTTAGCCTAGACATGAAAGAGTTGTCTAGTGCTTACTTGAAAGCCAGCAAGTAAGCACTAGCTCTTATTTTTATCAGTAAGAAAGGTGGTTGGACCAGCTTTCACAGTGATGAATCTCGGTAGGGAAGAGCAAGGAGCTGGGGTTTAGTTCCTTTTGCAACTTTACAAATGATACCAACAAGACAGTTCTCTTCCGTGGCAGTGGCTGGGGCGGAGCAGGGAACGCTTGGGGCAGCTGGTAACCTCATCCCAAGTCACGCAGGGGTAGCTGGGTGGGCTCAGGGTGCCCGGCTGAGGGTGCCCAGGGATGCAGCTCCCGAGTGCAGGAGGAGCTGTGGCTTTCCTCCTCCCGCTGCACGCGGGGACCGGCCGCGTCCCACAGCTCCCACAGGCTTCGGCACTCGCCGGGGCTGGGGCTGGTGCCACGCTTCAGTGGCCAGACAGCACCGCGTGGTTAGAGGTGTCTTCTCATCTCTTCTAGAGCTGATAAAGGTACAGAGGTTTGTCCACTGAGAACTGGATCGCGGAAGTAATTCTTGGGAAAATACAACGTGGCCAGGTTGCCTTTCAGTCGCAGGCACTGGCGAGACACTGAGTTCTGTCGTCTGTATGCCGCCCTTTTTATTTTCTGGAATTAGAGCTTCTCCCTTGTGGACTGTTTTAATTTCTTGCTGTGTCAAGCTACTGCGAATAATGAAGTTTTAGGCCTTCCCCTAGAGAGCCGGCACGCTGCGGCACTGCCGCTGTCAGAGGGAGCCTCGGTACCCAGAGCCCAGGCAGCTGTGTAAGCTCTTTCTGTGATGATGTGTTTGCAATAATCTATTAATCTGCTCTAATAATCTCCTCTACTTTCACTGCATTTTCCTGATAAGTGAAATTATGTTTGAATAAAACCTAGTACTTAAAAATTTCTGGTTTCAGCTGGAAAGATGTTTTAATAGTTTGTCTCAAATCTGCTGAAAAGCAGATTTTATGGTGGAAATGCTAATGAAGCTTCAACAGCAACAACTGGCAGCCATTCGGAGGAATTCGGGGGTTGTGTATTTGTGTGGCAGGGATCAGATTTGTGCCATCTGAATCTATTTTGGTCAGCAAAATTGACTTTAATATTTTATGCTCATTTAAAAAAATAAATAAATCTGAATTGATGTGCAAGCTTCTGCATTTTGAGGCCAGCTCTCAGCTAATCTTCCCTAGCAGTCTGTACAGCTCAGATTTCAAAGTCTTCATTCAAAAGGTCACATCCTGATTTAATACCATTAGTATAAACCCAGGATAATTTAGTTGATGTGGATGGAGGTGCTTGTCATTTCAGGGTTTTGATCTGAATATAAATCTGGCCCAGAGCAGGTTGCCTTTGTGAAGCTAAGGCCGTGTTCTTGAGCCTATCACAGGGAGGCGAATATTGATTTTTCACATTTAGATGAATCCTTTCTACATGATGCAGGTCACCTCTCACTCCAGCAAGATGCTGGTATTTTCTGTTGGTCCACTTTAAGATGGATATTTGGAAAGAATGTTTTTCACGTTTACTTTGCCTTTTTTTAATGGATTAGCATTCAAATTTCTACATTTGATACATTTTCCGCTTCTCACTACTGCCAGAAGTATATATATTCATGTGTTCATACGCAGCAATTTCAAACCGCAGGGGTTTCTTACCTCTTTCTTTTTTGCTGCCTTAGGACACACAGGTAAAGCTGGCATGAGGATTTCATGTAGCTGTAGGCTTGCCACAAGTCCAAAAAAACCCTAAATACAAAAATGCAGTATCCACTGTGTGCAAGTGGATATATGGCTTTATTTCCACAGTCCCCACAGAAATTAATCAAGAATGCTAAATTAAAAGACAAACAAAAAAATTAATCACTTCTTTCTTTGTTTTCCCACTGGATCATATCTTAATGGCATCTTGTAGACTGGAGCCTTTTCAAGGGACATTAATATTTTATGTAAGGAGGATTAATAAATAGCAGTAAAATGCAGCTTGAATGATTAAATCTCCTGAAGGAATGGTGCTTGTACTGTTCCTGCCACGTGGGACACATTTCTAATTCACAGTAACTTAGGTGTATTTTGCCAAATAACATGATGTGGTATACTGGGGCACTTGCATTTCTGTTTGGAGGAATCCTTCTGAAAAAAATTTAATTTTTGTATTTACTCTTTTATTTTGAGTGTCCATAGTAAAGAAGCAAGTAATTAATTAAAGATAGGATTGCCAAGATTCCACCTCTCTTGTCAGTCAGCTAATTTGACGTGATTATTAAGGCTGGATATATTGCTTGTAATAACTTGTGAGTGAATGGCTCACCCCTCATCTACCCTCCCTCCCTTTCCTCGGGAACTTAGATGAAATAGCACAAATTTTCTTTGGGATTAACAGCATGAAATAAATACTGACTTTTTTTTCCCCCCACTCTCCCTCAGGTTGCGCTTGCTCTCCTTTTCAAATCAAATGTCACATTGACTCAAATCCGGTGTTGGAAGCGTGCGGGGAGCTGCAGCACATCAGCCCAGCGCAATGTATCCATCAAACTGGAAGGAAGCCCAAAACCAAAACTCCGCTGGCCAAAATGCATCCTCTGCAGAAACCCCAAGGCAAGTGGCTTTGTCCTTCTAGCGATTGTGCAAGCTTCTATCGCACGTGGAGTGTAATAATTTAAAATGAATAGCTTTAATTTTTAGGTCACAGCAAAATAGGTATTTTTATGTTCTGAGGTTCAATTACAGCTGGTAGGGTTTTATTATCTTCATTTTTTTCAAACGTTACATAACCTCTTAGGGAAGCCTTCAAGAAGGAATTGATTCAGGAACAGATTACTTAACTTGTCAAATTGTGTTTCCTGTACTGTTTATATGCCTCATGCAGCTGCAAAGTTTAAGATTAATTTAACAATATTGTTTTCATTCTTTAATAATTTTTTTTTTTCAAAAGTATTTAGTTAAGAATAGCTCATTGTTTAAACCTGGTCTGTTTTCCATTTATTTTAAGAACTATGCATAGCAACAGGAAATGCCTAAATGGAGTGAATGTATTTTAAAAGTGAGAAATGGAAGCTAAACCAGTCACGTGCAGGGGTAGCACGTGGGCTGCAGTAATTCCACAGACCTGCCAGACTCACAGCAAATAGGTGGCAATCCCAAGGTGTTGTGGAAGAGCAGCCAGGAAGAAGCATCTTCCAGCTGGGCTCCAGGCAGGTCTTCAGGTCTCCCCAGGCTTTTCTCCCTAAAACTTCTGAACACTAGAAAAAGACTGCAGTAAATTTCTTGGTGGAGGATAAATTGTTTCCATGTTTCTCCATCAGTGCAATGACGTGTGGTCTCTGTAATGTTTGTCAAGCGCCTCCACTGCCACCACCCTCTGCTTTGCAGAATTGGTTAAAATACTGTATGTAATGGGCACCTGCCTTAAGGTAGTTGCAGGTGCAGAAAGCGTATAATTTCAGAGGTGTTTGGAACAAAGGAGCGTGACCCCAAAGAAGAGAATAAGTTTGTAAACCAAAAATTTTTTAAGAAGCATGCCTGTCCGATAGGTGGCCATTGTCATGTAAGAAGAGAGAAGGTATTTTGGTCACTGTCAGGGTGGGTGTGCTGTGCAAACTGAGCCTCTGCACCACCACCCCTCCCGTTCAAATGCCTATACAAAAGTAGTTCTCTGATACACGTTCATTAAACAACTACAAAGAAAACTTTGTATTTTCTGACTCTGAAAGTAGTCCTTGAATGTTAAATTGGTGTATGAGTTCATTCTTGAAACGTCTCATGAAGTCTGTGTATTTATGGAGCTTTCACCTTGAGGTCTTGGTTGTTTAACTGGTGGGTGTTCCATGAGTGTTGTTAATACTAACAATAAAAAGGAATGGCAGAAGTGTCTGTTCAGTAGGAAATGGAATTAATTCATCTGGTGCAGATCCTTTGCTGTTGTTCTGATTGTACTGATTTCCAGTTACTGAGGACGTAGCTTGCTTTTTATACATAGGTATCTCAGAAAAGTTGGAGGGAGCCTACTTAGCTTGATTCAAATCATGCTTAAAATTAGCCATGTAGGTTAGTGTAATCTCTTTCCATCACCGAGATAGGTACTGCTTCTTCCTTCTGCTGTTCACACCCATCCAAGCTCTCTCTCCCATTACAGCCATAAGCTTAGAACCAAGGAAGCCAGTGTATCTTACTGGTTAATGCCCTGAAAAGAACCAAAGAAGCCAGCATATCTTACTGGTTAATGCTCTGAAAGGAGGGAAATTTTTAAGGTGGTTGTTGAGGTGAAATAAACACCCAAGGGTAAAATGCTTTCTTGACTAGTTACTCTTGCTGATACTTTTTTTTTTTTGGCAGGACTCGGTTTGTTGGGCTTCTTGATGTCACTGTAAAAAGTAGCCCAAGAAGAACAGGAGTCCCAGTGAAAATTCCCATGAGAGACTGTTGAGAAGTACCCAACAGTCAAAAATCAGGCCACCTCGTGTTGTCTTAGACTAAGCCAGGTTAGCCAAAGCTACAAGTCAGTCTTACAAGTCTTGGATGTGCCAGTCATCTTCTTGAAAGATACTTCTTTGTCATAAATTTTAAATGATGATTTTATTATTTCACTTCTTTATAATAAAATTACTTTTTAAAAGTATCTGCAGTTAGCTTACCTATGACAGTAGAGAACAATAGGTAACGATAACTTTGCAAGGAAGGGAAGATGTCACAGGGGGTTTTCTCTTCACTTTTATTGAGTTTGTAAATTTGAAATGGCTTTTCTCCTTTGTATAGTTCATTAATCTCCTGTTATATACCCAGTAAAGAGAGAAAAACAGTTCACGCCTCTCCAGGAAAATTAAATCATAAAAATAGTACTAAAAAAATAAGTTGTTTTTATTGAAGTTGACATTTCTCCTGTAAACCATCTTTGCTTCCTCTTAGTGGCCGTGTTCAGAAAAAGTGGTTGTGAGAGTGTGGTGATTTTCTTGCAGCAGACATAAATCTTTCCTCAGTTTCTGATTAGTATTTTTATGCAGCAGCCTTTCTTCCTAGGGCTTTCTCTCCCTAGAGCTACAGTGATCCCTCCTTAAGGCCTGTTTCTGTTTGGTTTGTTTGGTGGGATGTGCTGGTATCACCACCTGAAACTCCAGGAGCAGGTCTCTGCCCCTACCCAAGGCTGTGCTGTTGGGTCATTTATTCTTTTTTGAGTGTATTCACTTCCCAGGGGATAACCCTTCATAACCTGCTTCATCACGTCTATTTTTTTAAGTCTCTTGTCAAGGGACATTAACTGAAATAAGTAAATGTGCAAGTGTGACTCACACCGCTTGCATTGCTTTTTATTAGGTCCTCCCAGCTTTCCCAGTGAGTCACGACAGACCTGCCACCACTGGGATGATTGATGGGGACGCCTCCATCAAGTCGCTAATAAATGTGTTTTGACTGTTTGCTTTACTGTAGAGGAGGCAGTTCTGAGAGAGCACTTCATGGGCTGGGGGGCTGAATTAATGTGGTGGCTGAGGTGCTTGTTTTGCAGTGAGGGAAGGGTCCTTACTCCCGGCTGCTTTACAGACCCAGGGCCAAGCTTGGGCTGTAACTTCCCCCTGGTTATTTAACCATGCCTTTCTCTTTTCTCATTCTGTCCTGCTGCTTCTTGTTATTTCAATTGTTCCTTCTGCAACAAAAGATTCCACATCTTGGTTTCTGCTTCTTCCAAAGAGCCGTGAGCTGCTGTGTAAAACCTTCAGCAGGAGGAGGACTGGGAAAACACCATTCCAGTGAGTGGCTTCAGCCTTCAGGTGCCACCTGAAACGTGCTCAGCGATACTAATATCCCTTCCATGCAGCTGGGTTGCTTTCTTCACCACTTTACTTGTTGGTGCGCAGGACGGGCGCTGGAAGCTGCATCCAAGGTCCTGCTGCTTTGTGGCTGGGACCTGGCGCGAGAAAATAGCAGCACTGGTTCCTGTGTGGGCTGGGACTGGTGGGAGGTGGCTTCAGAGGGCAGCCAGGAGTTCTGCTTGGGCTTCCACTTCGGATCCCGAATCCCCACCTACAAGCATCACCTACTCTTTTTTTTTCCAGGGCTGACTGTGCACTCGGTGCTGCTGCTAACGGCACGTGTAAGAGGAGCTCATCTAGTATTGTTTGGTTTTACTGTGCAGATCTTTCATTCAGTCTCTTGTGGAAGCCTAAAACGGCTTGGGGTTCACAAGTCTGTGTTGTGCTGTGTAACTGCTGCCTTGTAAGTTCTGAAGGTAGGCTTTCTGTGTCAGTGCTGGAGTAGACAGCTTAGGATTTTGCTTGGTAAGTATTGCTTGATCAGGTCAGCAGCTTTGTCTCCCTGCTGATGTCTCAGTTTCTCGAAGTTATTTCAGTAAATAAAAAACCAGTGACTAACAGCAGTGTTTTTTCCTCCTCCCTTTTTGCCCAGCGCAGCGTGTGCTGCCCGGGATGAAAGCGCTTCCGTGGTCGGCAGCGATGCTGCCGTTAGCGCACACGCTCTGGCAGTGGGCTGGGGGCTGTGGACTGATCTGAAGCTGTATGAGGGGCCTGACGGGGGATGGGGGGGGGGGGGGGGGGGGCGCGGGTCTTGCCTGCCTTGTGCACCTTCTGTACAGAGCCTAGAGCTTGCCTTTTCTCACTAGACATGCCAAATGGCTGTGTGGATACTTTTTTCTTTTTAAGTTGGGGGTTTTTTTGGTTTTTACAAGGAGAAATGTGGCCGGGCACTCACTGATCCCACAGCGTACAAGTGAAAACCTGGTGAGCAAAATGTAGAGCTCCACCATCCCGTTTATATGAGAGATGATTTTCTTTCCCTGCTTGCTTGTTTGTTGTTCCAGTGTAAAATAGGTTTTGTGATGGTGGTTTCAAAATTGAACTGTAACGCCTTTATTTTAAGACAGGAATTCCAGATATTTTTGGGGACTGGGCGAATCAGTCCTTTTACAGGATGTGTCCCATTAAATCTCAGATCCTTAGAAGATGTGATTTTATTCTTTGGTGCAGAAATAAACTCAGTAATATGGGTAGTTTAAAACCTGACCTATACTCAGAGCTCGAAACCTCTTGAACAGTCTTCATCACTGACCTGAGACAATGACCGTCCGTAGCAGCTCAGCATCAGCTGGAGCAGGGAGGACGTCTGGGCTGATGTGGAGCTCACAACAGATGCAGAGCCTTCTGCAGGGCAGGGACAACAGGAATTGGCTTTTTGAGTACATATGCCTCCATTTAGCCCCATAAAGAAAATAACTCTGAAATTAACATTCAGAACAGTTACTAATTAAAGTTCTATTACAAAGCTAATCACGTTATGCTGATGCGCCATATGGACCATTTAAAAATTGGAAATGCTTGAAATAAATTGTTCCTGACGTGTTGTTTAATAAAACGCATATTTAGAGTTTCCTCATGTAATACGTTCACGCTTTGGATAGTCTAGACTGGCTGGGGTACTTGGCAGCACCCTGCCAGTAGCCTGTACTTTGGGAGTAACCACGCAGTTGTTTTTCCTACCTTCTAGTGCGAGGTTGCTTTCACTGTATGAAACTATAGCGACACGTGAACCTGTTACCATGGGTTACTGCTTGCGTATTTCCAAACCCATTTACTCTGCAATCAATATAAGGTCTGAATCATTTTTTTAAAAAATTACTTTACATTTAAATTCTGGGGTTTTTTTTAAGTCCTGTATTAAACTTGGTGCCTTTACCTCCTAGTGAATCCTTAAGAAGAGCATATACATTCTTACAATGTGTTTTATTTATATCGTGTATAACTCAGTGTAGAACCAAAAGAGGAAGGAAATTTGTGAAGACTGTACCACAGAAGAGAAGGGGGAGGGAGAATGAAAGGAAGAAAAGCTGTTACGTTCTGCCTGTGACATTTTTGACCAAGGCACTGGAATCCATGGTGGGATTGTTTATGGGGGATTTGTTTTGGGTTAAGAGTTGTGTATGTGTGTGTGTCCACCCCTTTTTTTTTTTTTTTCCCAGTGTAAGAGATTCAACAGAGTGCCTGAGTTTTTGAAAGGTCATGGGAGGGGAAACTTGTTGGTGTGATTGAGATGGTGAGCACATTTGCAAAAATGAAGTGTGAGCTGCGCATCCTGTTTGGTAACAAGGAAGCGGTAAAGTTCTGTGAGCCTCTTGGTTTGCTAACACATCCGATACAGCTGTAGAAATACAAAATAGAACCCTGTCGTTTTTCTTCAGCAGCTTGCTTTGGTGTACAAAATACTTTGGGACTGCACCTGTGCCATTTATAAGGGATGGTGAAAGAAGGATACCCCTCGTTGTGCATTGAGCGCTTGGATTTTGTTCCCAGTAGGGTAAAGAAGATGGAGATTCATCCTCCTACTTTTTCCCCTCTCTTTTACTAGTACCTCCTAAGCCTGTCCATCTCAAACCTGGGCAGGAAAGAATTCCTCCTGCACCTTCTCGGCCTTTGCCAGCTGATCCCAAGTCGTCGAGGAGCTTAGCACCTGGAGAGGAAGAAATACCAGTATCAGCAGGAGTCAACACACTCATTGAGAAATTTGAAAGTATTAGGTAAATATGGCTTTGCGAGATCTGCTTTTAATCTCCATCTTCTGCGTCTTTAACTTAGAATATAACAATAGAAAACATTAATTGTAATTGTCGCGTAGAAGCTCCTCTTGGGATGTTTTCTACTGGAAGTGCAAAACTTGACTGACTACACAATGATTTTTTTATTTCTTTTCTTATAAAAGCATGTATTTCAATGACTTTTAGTTTGTAACGTACAGTTGTTCTTAAGGAGCTTAAGCCCTGCTGAATCTGGTAAGTGTTCTACCAGACATAAGTGGCCCAGAGTCTGCTTTCAGAAAGTTGATTTAATGTCAGGTTAGGTTTTTGCATTATATGAACTTGATTATCGGGATTGAGTTTTCTGCTAAGATTCAGCGAGTGTCAGCCATACTGTTAACTTGCTTCTTGGGGACAGAGGAGAGTTAAATCGCAACGTACTGTGAAACAATGTCACACAGAACAGCATTTCCTCTGAGACTTTATATATGAGGCATTAAATAGGACAAAATATATGTATTTTGCAAACACATGAAAAAAAATCACTTAGCTCATCAGGCAGATCTCTCTGAAGACCAGATCTGCCTGATGGAGTGATTTTTATTTTTTTTTTTTATTATTATTTTTTTTTTTGTGAAGAGGGAGGTGGAGACAGAGGCACCACGCTGTGCCATGGAGCATGTTACCACCTGGGTGAATCTGGTGGAGTGTCTTTCAATCTGCAAAAGCGGTGCCTTCTTGTGCTTCAAAAACATCCTCTCTCTAGCAGAAAATACTGTGCCCCAAAGGCTTTGTTCTGTTGAAGAACGTGAGTTCCTGTTTAAACGGACCCACCACAAAACGCTTCTTTTAAAAGATGATGATTCCTCCCTCCCCAAACCTTCAAACCGGAGTGTTCTTCAGGGCAGCATTGGGAGCGTTAAAGGCCCAGGATTCTAGTGGGGCCATTTCAGTAAAACTTACGGCTAGAGGTGCTGGGTTTTTTCAGAGGTTGTTGGGTGAATATTATTGCAGCAGTGTGCGCACGCTTGCCTCCTAGGATTGTCGGGGGGGTGCCAGATATATAACTTGAATCAAACGATAATCAGGCCCTCTGTCTTTTGGGGCACTCTTGAAACCTCTGAATGTTAATGGGAGTGACTGTGGTGCTTTGTCTTCACCCGCAGGCAACCTGTGCATATTCTTCAAAGAAACCAGCTAAATTTAGCTCTTAAGATGGAACCTGGCCTAGACTCATCCAAACAGCCGAGCTCGTGTGACTGTGATACGGTGGCTTCCAGCAGCTCTTCCACAAACGAAAAAAGTGAACCGGATGAAAATGAGCCAGACGTACTGTGCAGCGTGGATCTGTCTAACACAGACATAATGAAAATTAAAGAGCTAAGCATAGGCGATAACAAAAGCCATGAAGACTGCACTGCTGTGACTGTGAGCAAAGAGCCCTCTGGAGAGCTTGGCAATAAAGACTCAACTGCAGAACTGAACGGTAATGGTAAAATTCCCAACAGAGACAGTGGCATTGACAGTCCTTCTTGTAGCGTGGCAGGGGAGACTTTCCCCAGCGAAGAAGGTGCCGAGCAGAAGAAGCCCAGTGTAGCTGGGAACCCAGGGGAGATGGAACCTGACAAAAAAGGCACCAAACCTGCCTCTGCCGAACAGAAGAGAGACTCTATGCAGGATGAAGACAGTGACATTGACGAGGGAAGCAGCGAGGAGCAAGAGACGGCAGAAGCACCAAAGTTAGAGTATTTGGATGTAAACAAGGTAAGGTAGCTTGTGCGTGGCTCTTCATTGCTCTGAAACAGTTCCTGACTCTGGCCAGAGATCCCTTGCATCGCTGTCATACGTTGTTTGGGTTTTTTTGTTTGGTTGGTCTTACGTCAAAGGATCATGACAGTCGTCATAATTTCCTGCTTGATGCAGGACACAACTTGTTCCTGACCTAGCTACTGTCTTTTAGAAAGGTTCCCAGTCTTAATTTAAAAGGTTTCATATAAGAGCGTCCATCATAGCCAGAGGCAAGTTGTTAAAACTTTGAGCGCTTTTCTAAGTAGAAATTCCCACCTTGTGGTTCTGTTTGGGTTTGGATAGGCTCAGCTCCTGGTTGTTAGGTCACGTTGTTTTCAGTGGGGCTGCATGATGTGCAGAGGGCTGGGGCTGGCTTGACAGTGCCTTTCGCAAGGTCAGGGCCTTGCATCCTAGTAGGACATGCAGGATGGAACTCTCTTCTAACAGCATTTTTTTTTTTTTTTTTTTTTTTTTTACATAAAGTCTGTGCTTCTACAGGTGTGACTATTTCTTGAGTGCAAAGAAGTTTTTTGGAGGGTAGATATATCAAATTACTCTTTAGGAAGCTGCAGCTAAAAGAGATTCTCTTTGAATCCAGAGTGATGTAGTCCAGGCTGTTGTGTATTTGCTGCAGCTGTATAAAATTAATGACAGATTCCTCTGATTATCTGTTAATCAAGACAGTTATTTTTAGAAATAGTGATGATAAAATGGGTTAGTTTCTTCCAGAAAAAGAAAACAGAAGATGTTTTGAGCAAACTGTCTGCAAAAGATTCCACTTTTTGGTTGGTGGGTTTGGGGGTGTTGTGTGGTCCATCTGTCCATCTCCATGTCCATGTCCCGTCCCCTGTCCCCCGTCGTTGTCGTCCGTCCGTCCCCCCCCCCCCCCCCCCCCCCCCGCCATCATGACTGTAAAGTTAATATACTGGATTTTTCTGTTTTTTAGAGACTGTGATGAGTACTAGCAACTAGTGAACTGTAGCATTCAGACCTTGGTTTGTGCGAATCGTGTGGTTCTGCTGAAATCACCAAATATATCCCAATTTGTATATGGCAAGAGCTTGTCCCTTGGGAACTACGGCAGTTAAAACTCATTCACTAGCTTCTGGGTCAAACTAGCCAGGGTCCATTGAAGGGTGGTGGAGGTGGCATGTGGGTATGTAGTGCACAAGAAGCTCTGTCTCTCCAAGCAAACGGGTGCTGTTTCAGAGCACAGTTACGTCTCCGCAGTGTCCCCTTTTTCTCCAAGAACAGGAGGCAGCCTGCTGAGGCAAACATACCTACAGGAAGGCATGAAAAAGCCCCAGACTTTCTCTGATGGGTGCATTGCTTTATGCTGCCATTCCTCCTGCTGCTTTATCTCAGGCTGGTGCGACTGGCCTCCCGTTCCTGTGGTTCAGATGCTGCCTTTGTAGCCGGTGGCTCTTCCATACGGCATTGCCGTGCTGCTCTTTCTGCAGGTGTGATGGATGGCAAATCCACCGGGTGCTGGCCCAGGCTCAGGCAGAGGGGACCGGGAAGGACCCAGCAGAGCCAGCAGCAGTAAGGGCTGTTTCCCAAACCCAGCTGCTTTCTGTAGACAGGGAGGACGTGATCTCGTTCACCTCTCTGTGAGTCCACAGTCCCACTTGGCAGCTGCTGTGGATTCCAGAGGAGGAACCCGGTGGCCTGTCCCACCTCCACGAGATGCAGGGAGGCACTGCATGTATCGGACGTGACCACCCTGGGCGTGGAAGGCTGTGGTGCCGACTGCCTTGGGCTTGTGGAGGAATAAATCCATGGCAGTATGGGTCAGGGGATCCAGCAGGAATGGAGGGTCTGTGCTGCCGAAGGAGACCTCTGTCTTTTATCTCCTGTGCAAGAATTTAATGTGGGGTTCCGCAGGAAACATCTTAGTGATGGAGAACCCAGTGAACAAACATCTGTCTATTAGCACGTGTTAACACATCATCTAATGCATCCATTGACATCTGGTGTCTCCAGTAGTCTGCAGCGAAAGCTTGTTTACCTCTCAGATGGGCAGCACCACCATCGTGGTGCAAGGCTTCTTGCCTGCTGCTGTTGGTTTTCCCTTGTGCGTGTGTTTATACGTACACACACACACTGTGACATACCTCAGTTACTTTATGTTCATAGTATGTATGTATGTGCATGTGTGCAACTGAAGTGCTATTTAAAAGATTGTTTATTAGTTGCAACATGCCAGCAAGAAAGTAATGCATTAAATTAAGAAAATCTTTCATCTGAGAGTTAAATTTACTGTTTGGACTAGGAATGCAGTATCAAAACAAGTGTGGCAATCCCAAGCAGAAGACTTTACCATATGATTAAGAAGTGCTTTACTGACAAATACCAATGTTTTCTAAAACATCACGAGTTTTGATGGCTGTTGTTAAGTCTTGTTCCTTGGGTTAAGTATCCAGATAGTAAGAAATAATGCTGACAAAACACAGTTGTGAGGTTATAATTCTCTGTAGTATGCTTGGTGAATTTATGAGAGACATATCTCTAGGGGAAGATTTTGGGGGTTTTTTTGTTTGTTTTCTTGTGTTACTCTTCTTCCTCAAGTGCATTTATGTGATGCTTTTCAGGTTCTCCCTTGAATTTTGAGTTGGTTTCACCATCCAAAAGGCTGTTTTGACACTGACCAAGCCGCACTGGGTTAGCTTGCTTTTGCAGCCACGTGGAGGGGGAAGGCTTAGAGATGCGCTGCCTCTTCTGTAGTGTAAGGAAGGACTGTGCCCTCTTCTAGGGATGTGTCACGTGAAGCCAATTTATGTGTTAGGTGTCCACATCATCCTCCTGCTCTCCTCGTTGATTCTGTTGCAGGTTTGGGGCACTATGGACTAAGGATTAGGGTTAAGGGCTGGAACCTCCAGCAAGGAGAGCCAGTGCCATTTGAAGTTGACTTGTTCAGTAGTTATTCTTAGGCTGGAAGTTCACATCACCCTCACCAAAAATTTTCCAGAAAGCAAGGTATCTTCCCTACCTGAAGGAAGAGAGGAGTGTTTGGTTGCCATCAATTGCTGGCTTGAGAACTGGGGAGGCCCCAGCTCCTCCAGAAAGCTTTGTGTCGGGAGCCACCATCTTTTTCCGGCTTCCCCCTTCCTACCCCTAGTACCAGGCTTTGCAGCTGCACGATGGAGGTGACCAGCACTCATTCAATATGCAGGTTTCCAGAAAGCTTTGTTATATTTGGAGGAGGATGCATAAGAAGTACAGCTGCAGAATGATTTAATGATGGCTCAGTAACTCCTAGGATATCAAGTTAAGTGAAGCTTATGAATAAACATAAGTAGGAAAGAGAAATCAGATTTGCTTTTTACTTCTCTAATTTTCTACTTCAGATATCTCTCTGTCTACTACTCAAACTTTCACACATCCCATGGCCAGAGGAGTAACGTTGCCTGATATATGACTCGCATTGTTTTATTTAGTCTAGGTTTAGCTCTGCAGTGTGATGTGGCTTCCTTTGGGAGTCTGCAGCACAGTCTAACAGGTCTCACTATTAGCACAAAATTATTGGAATATGTTTTAAAATCTCAGGAGTGACTTACTGGTATTTCCAGTTATCTTTTATCAAAATGAAAATGAACAAGGGGAGCTTATTCGTTTTGATAATGTCTCAGAAAATGTCAGGAGCTCCAGGAACTGAAGCATGTTAGCCTTGATGGTTACAAAAAAAAAAAAAAGTGACATAAAAGTGAGACTGGGGGGCTGTCATGCTCTGTAGTCATATACCGAAGGCTTCTGCCAGCTGCTTGGCAGCAACAGAGTAATGCTTCTGAGACGGCTAACACTTCTTCATATATTTTTATTTGGGTATTTTTCACTAAGAGTAATATGTGCTTGCTAGTAATCACCAAAAAATGCCTTTCTCCATCTGTCCTGCTTCCTGCTGTGTAAAATAGTAATAATGAAGTCCCACATGGGCCCTGTACAGTCACCAACACACACTTCCATTCTGCCTGTACGTGGCTGGAGTTTCACTTCTGATTTCATTGTACAGTTTGTGTTGGAAAATGTGACCTGCAGTCCTGTAAATCAGACATTTGGGTAAGATTATCTCTGTGTATAGTCTGAAAACAATTTGCGTAGGTCAATGTTGTAGCCGTAATGCTGGTTAAGAAAAATCAGATATGTTCTCATCATCCTTTTTTTTTTTTTTTTTTTTTTTAATATCCTAAGGAAAATGAGATATCAGTGCAACAGAGATGACAACCAAGCATAGGACAACTTTCCATTATTGCTTTCAGCATTTTTGAGTATGAAGTTTTCTGTGATCTTTCTGAGACTTTCAGTGTTCTTTGTAAGGGTGACTGGTGGGGTTTTAAAGCGTAACTGTATATGATTTTAACCTGAGCTGTATCTCAGCAGCTTTGTCACAAGATTTGCTGAAAGCCCCTTGTGATAGAGATGCTGACTGAATATGGTTGTGCACCACCAACTGTGTGAAAAATGGTTGCTGAAGGGTATTGCCCGAGTTTTCTCACATCAAGCCTTTGGTTTTTACTCGGTGGGTGTCTGGCCAGCTCAGCAAGTGGGTTCACAGGCAGCGGTGATGGGCTTGTGGCCACTTCATTGCACAAATCATTGCTATTCCACAGTTGGTATCTGTGATGGGGTACCTGAAGAGCAAATGCATCCCCCGCACACTCACAGCTGGGAGTCTGACCTGTATGAGACGCTGGTTCTGTTTGTTTTCAGGCTGGGTGTTTCATTTTGCTTTAAAACGTTTTATGGACAGTTACATCTGGAAATGAATTTTTGAGCCTTCCGAAAAGAAGTGAAAGAGCATCCTGCTACTGCCGCTTTGAGCGCTGGGGTGAGCTTCCTGTGTCGTGAAGCCAACACCTACCGCTTCCCTTTTCTCCTCCTCCTGGTGGCCCTGCCAGCCAAGCTGATTCAGCAGGGCTCTGCAGGAGGTGTGCAGCTGTAACACGGGAGCAGAGGACAGTCGTAACACGCAACAGTTGCACCAAGCAAGTCGGTCAATAAGTGCGTTGGGCGAAGCAGGATGTAATCCGCGTTTGGGTTTGCAAATTTGTTTTCCTTTAGAAAGGTAGACCATTAAATACCTCGTTCATAGTGAACCGAATGATTCTGGCTTTGTCAAAGCTGCCCTGCCATGGCACAAAAGAAGATTAGAAGAATGGGACTGCCTCACATTTAATTAATTAATCTACTGTTTCATTTAAAATAATATGTCCATCGAAAGGCAAGTATGTTGCAAATTAGCCTAAAACCCATGCCTATCTGTCCCTAGCAGACAGCAATTGAAGACAGAGTTGCTCTTTAAAACCGAGCCCAAGCTGAGACTCTGTTCAGCCGTTGTTTGGTATTTAAACAGATGTCAGCAAGTTTCTTGGAAATATAAACTGATTTGCAGATGGTGAAGGTCAGGAGGTTAAAAAGTGCCTACACTGTGTAAAGATTTACTTCTGAGAACAAATGTATTTGGTTGGAAATAATTATTTTTCAGATTCTGAATTCAAACAAATGAAAGGATGCTCTTGGCAGCTGGCGAGCCGGCTGGTTACGTAAGGGCCTTTCATTCAGGCGCTCTTCTGTGCCCAGCAAAACTGCCGGATGAATTCTTTCTCAGTGAGAGATCCTCATCGTTATTGGAGTTTGAACAGCCAGCAGTGCATTTCGTTCTAAGCTGTAATACGTTGTGTTTTCTTGTAACAAATTCAAAGCTTTGTTGTGCTGTGAATTCCGTGCCCCTCCCCCAAATATATATACATATATCATGTGAATGGATGGATCAGGATGTTGTGTGGCATGTTAGAATAGCTTAAAAGAGTATTTGAGTTGGTTTGAAGTAATTTGAGTAGGGGAATCGGCAGAGTACCTGTCAAAGCCTTATTCATGGTGTGGTTGCCTGGCTCCCGGTTTGTGCCTAGGAAGAGAGGGATTGCTTCAAGGAAAGGCTAACGCTGTTTCAAATCCAGAAAAGCTGTTCCCCTTCCTTCAGCTAATACTTGCATCACGGAACTGTGGGTACTTCATGCTAAGCTAAATGTCGTGTGTTCATGCATTTGAACTTCATGCATTCTCGTCAGATAACTGTGGATCTGATTTGTTCACATACATGGCTGGCTTTGGAAAGTCCTGGAGGTCTTTCAGCTGTATTGCAGTTTGCCTAAATGTGCGGGAGGGTATTTAAGTATTTCTTGACAACTTTGTTGGGAAACAAAATAAGATTATGTGGAATAATCTTAAAAGAGAGCATTTGTCGTTTTCTAACAATCTGATGGTGGCTTCTGCAGGGTTGTGTCTAGAAATGCCGGCCACAAATGCTGGTGAGCGCACAGAGACAGGCACTTGGGATGGAAAACGCTACTGCTGGTGAGGGGCCCAGGTGCTTCCTGAGCTGGAAACAGCCCTGCCTTTTTAATAGACACCAGCTGGACTTGTGCCCCATGGGTTTGTCCAGTCCTTTTGTGAACCTGCCTGCAGGTTTACTTTCTACAGTGACATGTCATTTCAGGAAGCAGGTCTTGGTCTTGAAGCAGCACCTTGGTAATTTTATTTGATGCCCTTTAGTGTTCCCATGGAAGGAATAGTGAGTAATTGCACCCAGCTGGTGCTCTGTATGCCATTAATCATTTATACATCCCTCTAACCTTCATCGCAGTTGTCTTCCCCCTGCCGTCCCCCCGCCAATCTGGCCCAGTAAAATTTCCCTGCATTTAATCATCCTTACTGCCTCTTCTGCATACCTGTATTCCCAAACACAAAACAGCCAGCCCTCAGTTCTGGACTGGTTGGGTTATATGTAAGCCTGGTATTTGAAGTCTAGAGCCTTGAGAAGGTATCTAGAGTTTGTCAGAAAGCTAAAGCTGGTACCCTAATAATTCAAGTACTTCTAAGCACTCGGAGAACGAAGAGTCTATGTAGCTTTTGGCTAAACTGTGAATAAAGTCGGTGCTTCATAATTGCGTTTGGGTTTTTTAATTATTCCTTTCTCATTTTATTTTTTTTAAATGAGCTTAATGAAAGACTTTCACTGAGTGACATGGGTCAGATTGCCAAAAACTCTTTCCAGGGAATGGGCCAGCGTTTAAAGCTGCATAAAAATCTTAGAAATATGCCGTAGAGAGCAGTGCTGTGCTGGCCATGGAGAGAAACCTGGGGCCAGACGGGTCTGGTTACTAGTTCTCTTTTCAGTCAGAGGACCTGAATCCAAAAAGTAGAACTGTTGATTTGCACTCCAGTGCCTTAGTTACTAAATGCACTAGACTTATTTCCAGATTTGGAGGCTGTTTCTGGTTCTTTACACAAAACCATAATGAACTAGAGTGGTGTCCTGACCAGTCATGGACTGCATTATTAATTGCTCTTTTCAGAAAATAGCTTTAAAAATGTCTCTGAAGAAAACTGATCCTTTTGAGTGGTGCAGAGCTGATTCTGAAATGCGTTAACCCCCTTCACTTCAAGCTTCTCTACGGGCAGGGAATTTGGCCCACTGAGAAAATGGAAAAGAGAACAGCTGATGAAACTTAGGTTTGTAGATGCAGATGCATTCTGTTATTTGTAACTTTTTTTCAGTGTACAGAG
The DNA here is from genome assembly GCF_023638135.1 of Falco biarmicus. Taxonomy (NCBI): domain Eukaryota; kingdom Metazoa; phylum Chordata; class Aves; order Falconiformes; family Falconidae; genus Falco; species Falco biarmicus. The sequence goes on from NC_079291.1 coordinate 107,505,364, forward strand.
CCCCAAAAGCTATTCAACATTGCAAATGAACTGCTCCATACCGAAGAAGCATATGTTAAAAGACTCCATCTGTTGGACCAGGTAATTCAATTTTGATTAAACTCAGCTTTCATTTCTATGAGCAGCAGTGATGTTCCTGTTCATCCCCTAACCTATAGCCCAATAGTGTGAAAACGCTGTTTGTACGTGGGAGATGGAGTTTGCTTGCCAGCCTGTGTGCCGTGGGTCCCAGAGGTGAACTTCTGGCAAGAGAGTTCCCTGAGCTGGAACCCGAGGATTAGGATGGCAGAAAGAGGAATGGGAAAGCAGCAGCCCAGGGTAGAGACACCATCAGCATTTGGTTCCTGCCTGGGTGTGCATGGAGAGGAAATCACAGGGACCCTGAAGGCACTGGGAAATTATGAAATCTGTGATTGCCACATGGGTGAGCCCCATGCTCACAGGGAATAATTATTTTATATTTTTTTTTCACCCACTGTCTTTCATAATTGTTTGACCATCATGTTTACACGTGGGGATAAAGTAAAACTGGTGTGATGAGCCTGAACTTTTTTCCTCATAAGTATTAGGGTGAGTCTACACAGTTCAGGCATTTCTATAATTATCTCCAAGGAAAAAAACAAACACATGAACGTGCCGGGAAGAAGTAAAAATGAGGATGTCTCACATTGCTAATGAAGTCCTTTTTAAAAACAAGGCCGGGGGGGGGGGGGGGGGGGGGGGGGGGGGGGGGGGGGGCGGGGAGAGAAAATTGTACCTTGCTCGAGATCTTGTTAGAAGCTGTAACTTGCAGAGTCCTCTACCCTCCAACACTGGGACATCTATGGAAGACTTTCCAGTGTTTGCTTTGGATAAGCAGAGGCTGTTTCAAGACCTTAGTAATCTAGGGAGTGTCTTTCCCTTTTGTTCAGTACAGTGTAATTTTTCCCACAGAGAAACAAAATAATCACATGGTTTATTTTGCTTCACATAAATAGGAGTAAGTGCTCTTCAGGGACTGGTTGTTCTTTGCAACTTGCACTTCCAAAGAAGAGATGTCTGATCTTCTCAGTAGTTTCGATCTTTTTTGACTTACCCCTCAGAGTTTTCTAATTTATGACTGTGGCCCATAGTTATAAATCTAACCCTAATTGACAGTGGGCTTAGGTTCTGTAAACCTCCTGAAAGACCCCAAGGACTGACTACCAGAAGTCAATAATTGTAGCTCTGTTCCAAGGCAGTCAGCTTTGTAATACTGCAATCTAAAGCCAGCGTGTCTAGCATTGCTTTTTGTAAATATATCTTGGTACTGTCTTGTTGTCTTACACAGGTTTTTTGCACTAAGTTGTCAGAAGCGGGTATTTCATCTGAAGTGATAACGGGCATCTTTTCAAATATTTCTTCCATCTATTGTTTCCATGGACAATTTCTTCTTCCTGAGCTCAAAGCAAGAATTACACAAGAATGGTGGGTAACTGTCGTTATAATTTTTTAAAAAATACATTTTCAGGGAAGTACAGTAACTGCAAGGCCTAGTCTAATTCCAAATTTTTAATTGTTTAGTACAGTAGTTCACTTATTATTTAATACATTAGTGTGGAGTCTCTTAAGCATTTAGGACTACTGGAATAGACCTGAGCACTCAAAATTTCCAGAGTACGTTGTGAGAATTTTTTTCACTCCCAAGTGTTGCCAGAGCTGTTTTCCTGACTGTATTTCCACTCTCTCTATTATTGCAGAACTATGAAATTGCAGTACTAGGAAGGAAGGAAATTGCTTATTTTGGCCCATAGATGAAGTATTTTGGCCCAGTGTGCAGTATTAAAAAAACGCAGTTACTTCTAAAAGAAGGAAAATGCATCATCATGTCACAGTCTAGACTTTGCATGCCATGTTGGAGACATCATGAGAAACATCTATTTTATATTTAATGAATTTTATTATGGTTATATACAATTTAATTTAATGTTAAAATCAGCATCATAGCAGCCATCCAATGGAAAATCTGGACAGATAAGATAGATGACTTCATATCTATAAATCTGCTTATGTCTGTTATGCAATCACTTCTGTTGGGCACCACAGCATTGCATAAGTTTTTACTCCAGAATTTGTTGGCCTTCTGTTTAATATTATTGGTTACAGTGTATAGGTACTTTCTTTAAGCACATAGGTGTAGGTTTTGGTTTTAGTTGGGTTTTCTTTGTTTCCAATGACTAATAAAGGTCAAATACCAATTAAAATTTGGCAACTGTAATAAGCTGTAGACAGGGCAGAGATGCAGCAATGGGCAGAAAGGTTAATTGTAAAGCAGATCTAGGGAACTTGATTTGAGGTGACACAGGGGCTGCAAAGAACGTCCTGCGGTGGAAGGTGCAGATAGTGCTGATTCTGCTTCTTTCCAGGTACCCCAAATGACAAAGACAAGACCAGAGGTCGCACCTCTCTGGGCTGAGCCCAGTTTTCATGTAGTTCATCAATGACCAGGAATAAATGAGTCTCAGCACCTTTGCGCCTGACTTGCATTGACAGGGACAGGTGTAATACAAGGGGAGGAAAACTGGAGAGTCTGGAAGTCAGAAGAGGGCCTGTGAAATGGCTAAAGAGGGTCTAAATGGCCAGACTGCAAGTCACGAGTTCAGCAGGAGGGAAAAGCTGGGGGGACGGTGGCTGGTGCTCTGCCTGCCCATGAATGTGGTGACGAAGATGTGTGGCTGCCACTGTGCCCAGCCTGGGGGCTCCTCTAGGCGTACGTGTGTCTGGCCTCTGGGGCTGCTCAGCTGAACTCGGCAATCTCTTTGCGTTAAAACCTCTTCAGATGTTTGGCTGTGATGGAAAAGATGATTTTGTAAAAGTAAGTTTCCCACAAGATTTTGTGCTGAACAGCAGAGAGATATAGAAGTTTCTTTAACAGCACATAGTCAGTTTGAATCTGATCCTCGCAGAAGAGAGTGACGGTGGGGGTAGAAATATCAGCCTTGGTGCATGCAGATTAAATGTTTAAGGCTTAGTCTGGGGTACCATGTAGATCACACTGAACTTATCCTAAAATATCTTAGTAGCGTGTGTGTGTAAGTGCTTGTGCACATGCGAGAAAGACTTACAGTTGTGTTTTCTCTCAGAAAATAGTATTGAGTTACAGAGATTTCAGTACTTACTTGTCTCTTTCCTATAGGAACATCAACCCACGACTAGGAGATATCCTACAGAAACTTGCTCCTTTTCTGAAGATGTATGGAGAATATGTAAAGAACTTTGACAGGGCAATGGACATGGTGAACACATGTATGCAGAGGTCCTCTCCGTTCAAAGATGTTGTTCAGAACATACAGGTATGTTGTTAATTGGCATAATACAGCTTGGAGAATCCTCATTTGTTGTGTGAGAGTTGAGGGGGTTTTGCCAGTGCATGACACACAGTATTTAGCTACAAGATAATAGGCCTTTAATGCTAAAAATATACTATTTTAGTGGCAGTCCTTTCTTCTTTTACTACATGACACGGATTTTTCACATAGCTAGGTTTTTCTCTGCTCACATATTTAAGAGTAATCAAAAGTCACAGAACGGAAGTTCGCCATTGGCCCAGCAGTTCTAACAGTGAACATATCCTTTTATAAACTTTTGTATTTCTCTTCCTCTTTTAATTGCTTTTGAATAAATACATTTTCATTCCGAGGTGTGTCTGTTTGGGTTTGGGCATGTCACTGGCAGCATCTGCTGTTGCTCTGATTTTTCTGAGGGTCACAAAGTGGCATGCAGCTCATGGTTTGCAGCTCTGCGGGAGGATGCTTAGCCTGGATTTTCATGTGTTTTAATTATACAGAAAGCTGCGTGGGGAGTGGGGAAGAGCTCTGCTTGTACTGGCAAGTCCCTGAAACCTCTCTCTTGCTCTCAGGCCCCGGGCCAGCTGACGGGATGCAGCAGGTTCCAGCACACTTGCAAGCATCCCTCCACGGGTGCTGGGAAAGCAGCTAAGGTCCTTCGGGAGGGGAGGGCTGGCGGGGAGCGGGTTAAGCTGGGGAAGGAGCACAGCTGCCTGCCCTAAATGGGAGGATTGTGGCTGGGCCAGCTGTCGGGAATCAAGTAATCCCCCAGCAAGCTGGGAGAGGAGAGGCCCTGCCTGCAGGGTCAGGGCTGCCAGCCGGTGACTCAGGCAGAAGCTTGAAGAAGCAGCAACTGGGGAAGGTCCTCTCCTACCAGGCTGTCACTCCACGTGGCCTTTTCTTAACCTTTTTCTGCCTGAACCCAGCATGCTTTCACTGAGCTGCTTCGTAGCAAGCAAAGAACATAAAAAAAAAAAAGCACACAGGCATTTTGCTGTCTTTGGTTTGTGCTCAGCCGCAGATGTGGCTTTCTGAAGTGTTTTGCGACAGTTTGCGACTGTTTTCCCTGCAGCACGGGCATCTACCCACCCTAAAATTCATCTGTTTCCTCTCGCTGCCGAGCTACAACAAATGATTTGTGGTAGCTGCCAGCCTGCAGAACGGCTCTGCAGCTGTCCGAGACGGTGAGCATTCCTGCTGTTGCTTGAGCAAAACTTTCTGGCAGGCAGCATGAACACAGTGCATATCGGAGATGCAGTTCTGAAGCCTACTGATGACAGTGTTTCACTGTAGGTTATTTTAGCGGCAACATGACAGCATCTGTCACTTCTGTCAATGACCATAGCTGTGGGAGGCAAAGATTTCTCCCAGAAAACTTAGTCCGGTCATCTGACCTATCTCTGCCATCAAATGCCACAGTTACTTTTCAAAATACTGGTTGAAGTCTGTTGTGATCCTGCAGTAACCCCCAAAGCTGCTAATGCAAGTTACACAGCTTAAGGCATTGACAATTATTAATTGCGCTAAACTAGGGAAAACAGAAAACAGAAATAAAATACTACTTTTAATTGAAGGACTGTGACTTACTAAGTTTACTTTAGCTGACCTTGAAGATACACGTACTTTCTTTTCGGTTCACATCTACCTACTGGCGCCAAAACTTGGTAGCTGGTGAGTTTATTAGGGGTTTTCTTTTGGAATGAGGAGAAAATTTACATCACTTAAGTACTTTTTAATATATATTTCTGGGTTTTGGATTGTCACATTAATTAAACACAGAAATAAACATTTATCCTTCCTCTAGTAAAGTCATTTGAATTACAGTATAAGTTCTGTAAACTTTTAAAAATTGCATAGCATTAAACTTTTCCTATTTGGAACAGTTTATTTTTTACTGCTCACTTTTTAGAGAGGAACACTTGGCATGTGGCTACAACTGACGTGAGCCTTGAAGAGACTTCCTCCTCTGCTTCCCTATTGCTCTTCAGTGATAAGGTTCATCCTGTTGCAGGAATGAAAAGACAGTGGAGAAGGTTATAGTAAATGGATCTGGGAATACAAAACAAGTGCTAATATGCAGTAGTGCAATTCTGTGCCCCTTTTAGTTCTTCCCGGAATCTCTGATTCTTTCTATCCCAGTTGTATTTTCTGGGAAACATGGTGCTGTAGAACTGTGAGATAAGAAATTCTCTCCATCTCCTATAAACAGAAATATATTTCATCCTCCTGTACTGTGACAAGTTATTTCTAAAAACAGATTTACATCTTTGAATTTCTGGAAGGATAGTTAGTATTTTTCTATCAGACATTCGTTTCATCTCCAGGCTTTGCTTGGAGAATCGGGCGAGTGTCAGCAGTGTGTTGTGGGCTGTAATATTTATGAAGAAAATTGCAAATACTTGAAACAAGCACCTTTCTCTAAGAAAAGCATACTGAAATTAGTGTGGTTGTTGAGGGGTTGCTTACGCTAGAGCAGACCAAGACAAGGCATTGCTGAGCTGATGGGAAAATAATGCTGTGGAGAAGAGCACACGTGTGTATATATGAGGTCTGCAGGGTGATGTGGGATTCAGGAGTCAAGTTACCTCGCTAACAGAAACTTCCTGTGTGCTTTAAAACACGTTACTTTCGCTTAATGTGTTTCTCATTTCTCCGTCCCTCTTTTAACTAGAAATACCCTTTCACTTCATAGGGATCCTATGAAAATAAGCACACTGCAACACTCAGCACCATTGCAGGCAGAGCAAATCAGTGCCTTTTGGGGTCATATTTAGTGTAATCAGTCTCAAACCTACCCCACTCCTTGTCAAGTTAAAAAAAAAAAAGAATTTGAGGCAGCTCCTTCTTCAGAAGCGGTATGTGAACAGTGTGTCTGCTGCTCATACAGTAAGCTCCAGCAAGTTACCTACCCCTGTGGGGTTTCTGATTTTATGTCGTCTTTTGGGAGAAAAATGGTGCGTGGGGCCATGGATGGGCAGAGTTTTTCTGAGCCTGTGGAAAAGACATGCAAAATCTAAAAGGAGATTGTTGCATGTCTGAGAAAATTCCAGACATGGGGCAAAGGTTCACGTGAAGCCTGGCAGCTGTGGTATCTGCCAGAGGGCAGGGGCTCTGCAGAGGGGCCTGGCCAGGCCGGGCCGATGGGCCGAGGCCACCGCATGGGGTTCGAGGGGGCTGAGTGCCGGGCCCTGCCCGGGGGTCACACCAGCCCCAGCAGCGCTGCGGGCTGGGGGCAGGGGGCTGGGAACTGCCCGGCGGGGGAGGGCCGGGGGGCGCTGGCTGACGGCCGGCTGGGCATGGGCCAGCGGTGTGCCCAGGTGGCCAAGGGCTTCCTGGCTTGTGTCAGAAACTGTGTGGCCAGCAGGGCCAGGGCGGTGACCGTCCCCCTGCCCTCGGCACTGGTGAGGCCGCCCCTCCAACACCGTTCAGTGCTGGGCCCTCACGGCAAGGACACAGGGGCGGGAGCGTGTCCAGGGATGGGCAATGGGGCTGGGGAAGGGGCTGGGGCACAAGGAGCGGCCAAGGGAGCTGGGGGGGGTCAGCCCAGAGAGGAGGGGGCTCGGGGGACCTTATGCCTACAACTGCCTGACAGGGGCTGTAGGCGGAGGGGGTCGGTCTCTTCTCCCAGGTAACAAGCAACAGGACAAGAGGGAACAGCCTCAGGTTGTGCCGGTGAAGGTTTATATTGGATATTAGGAAAAATGTCTTCACTGACAGGGTGGTCAAGCACTGGAACAGGCTGCCCAGGGAAGCGGTGGGGTCACCGTCCCTGGGGGTACTTAAAAGACGTGTAGCTGCTGAAGGACATGGTTCAGTGGTGGGCTCGGCAGTGCTGGGTTAATGGTTGGACTCTGTGATCTTGAGGGTCTTTTCCAAACTGAATGAGTCTATGATTCTATGATAGCTTGAGAAGTTGTTTCTGTGTGTGAGTAGTCATTTTTCATCGCTGTTTAAGACCAAACATAGGAGCAAAACCAAATGCTTCTGTGCTTGTTTCTGTCTGTTACAGAAACAGGAGGTGTGTGGGAACCTGACATTACAGCATCACATGCTTGAACCAGTGCAAAGGATTCCTCGTTACGAGCTTCTCCTAAAGGACTATTTAAAGAAACTTCCAGAAGAGTCTCCAGACAGGAAAGATGCTGAAAGTACATGTAAACTCCTCTCTGTCTAATGAACACAATAAAATCTTGGAAAGTTTTGTCTTCGCATGTTCAGATACTTTCAACTACAGCTGTGGTAGAAATGGAGATTTGAATTAATCAAGTTATTGCTGAACATAGTACAAAGAGATTTTGAATGCTCTTGAGCAGAGAAGAAGAGGGTTGATATGCCAGCTCTAGGAATGAAGGGAGCTTTGGCAAATAAGCAATGACAAAGTATTGAAGTTTGTAATGGTAGAACATCTGGCATTTTTATTTAATTCATTGTATGGCCAAAGACAAACACAGGAGGACATCCCATAGCCTGAGGAAGAAAGTAAGAATGGTCTTACATGCTTGCCAGGAAGGCAAGTTAAACTCTAACTCAAAAGAACAGGAGAAACGGACTTCTGTTTGTGATCTTGACCAAAACATCGTTGGTATTATCATAAGCACACAAGTCCTGTTTTAGGAGAACAGTCTAAAAAATGTGCTTATGAAGTCTCAAGTGAGACTTAAGCTAACTTTTAGTAGGTTGATTGGTAGAGTGTGGGTTTTTTTTTTGTGTGTGTGTGTGTCACTATGTGCTTTGGCTCACCTAGACTTTTAGGAGAGAAAGACTAAGCATTTAGATGCATGTGGGCCAGTTGAACATGCAGAAGTGATTGTGTATATATATAACTGCTTATAAGCATTCCTTTTACTTTATGAAAGGAAAGAATATAGTCCTTGCTTTTGCAACAGCAATTTTGCAGGAAAACCAAGTCAGTGAGGTGTAAAAAAACCCCAAGGTGCTATAGACAAATACCACCCAGAGAATGCATAACTGTTGCTAAATTTATTGCAGAGTCACTGGAGCTCATATCTACAGCAGCGAACCATTCGAATGCAGCGATCCGAAAGATGGTGAGTAGGAATTGCATAATGGAGTTGTAATCTGACTGAAACACTTCGTTGAGCCAATGGTCCCCCATTGCAATAGCCTCAGTGAAGTAGGCTGGGGAGAATTTTCAAATACAGTGAGTCAGAAGTAAAACATCAGTTGGATATCTTGAGTTCTTTTTATCATAAATAGTCCTGTTGTGGTTACCGTGGTTTGTTGGGCCTAAATTTCACTTTTCTTGTTCTTAAGGACCCAATGGGTTGAAAAAGGAGGCCTTCATAAAACTCGTTATTTGCTTTTCATTGAGAAATACTGAAAGTGTTACAACGAGGTCCATTCGCAAGGTGTACTTGCAGATTTTCACACTGATTTTTCAGTCCTACAGTCTTTACCAGACTGGAGTTAGTTCTTGTTTGATTTTGGCTCATCTTAAATGCACAGAGTGTGCATTTAGCATGTGTCAGTAGCTTTGATAAGCTGTACTTCTAAAGCTGGGCAGACTGAGACCATAGAGATTTTGAATGTTAGCATGTGCTTTACATGCAGAATATACAGGTTGTGTGTTACCATTGAAGTAAATGGACTTCATAGTTACAGATATTACCCCTTTTGTGCACCCAAGTGCCTCAGGAGCTTTTGTATCTAATAAATCTGAAATGCTACAGATCAGGCTTAATGCTTCTTGACCATTTGTGGGTACAAGGTTTACATCCCCTTCTGTATCAGACCCTTACTTCCTTCCCTTGGCTGACGGGGACACCATGAGACCACGTTTCCTGAGGCTGCAATGGGGAGGTGACCAGCTGATGTCTGTGTATTTTCAGTATGTCTCAGTGAAAACCCATTTTGAAACCGTATGTTTCTATTTTAGTCTAGTGTGTTCTCTCAATAAGGATACACTTCAGTGGAAATTTTTCTGGTTTGGGGTCTTGAACAACTGTGTTGCTGGGGACTGTGTACAGTATCTCCAGTGATGGCAGGAATGTGAAGCCACCAGTTAGCTGCTTTCTGCATTGGATACTTTTTCTGTTAGTACACAAAAAGCTGTTAGAAAAGGGTGCTATAATAATTTTGCACACCCTGTTTATTGCTGATAATAACCTGAAGCCTTTAATCAAGCTTCTGATTGCATTGAATTATTCTGTAATGAATAATTTTTTATTAATCTGCCTAAGCAGAGACTTGAAGGAAAAATACCCAAGTAAGAATTTCAGGTTTGACCGTGTGGTTTCCCAACTGGCACATCCCAGCAGAAGGTGCCGTGATGTGCTGGGGCAGTTGGTGGGTTGGTGGGGAGCAGTGCAGTGTGAGAGCAGCACCGTCCCACACGCGTGCCTCTGCAGAGCCCCGCACGGCGGCACGAGTGGCTGCGGGAGGTCAGAGCCAAACCAAAAGAAAAGCAAGGGCTGTAGCAAAATCTCTGAAAGTTAGTGGAGGTTAGAATTAATTGTTGGCTGCTTCCTCCTGTTATGGTGTAGTAGAAGTAGTAAATCATGCTTCCAAAGCTGAATTTTCCTAGAGGTGCAGATGTCCCTCAGGTTTTGGATCTGGTGTTCGTGTTACAGCTTCTCCTTTAAAAAAAAAAACTTGATAAGTTCACTGGTTTTTATTTGTTTTTAGATTAGTGGGAGCTCTTGCTCATCTTCCATTTGGTGGAAAAAATCTACAGCCTTTTTGGGCTGAGGTGATTTGCTTATTTGTTTTCAGTCCACAGCCCCCACCTCCCATTTTGTTTTGCAGTTTGTTTCTTTTAACCATTTGGGTTTGATTGGCTTTTTTTGGTAGGGTTTTCTGGCTGTTCATTTGTTTAATCATTGGTCAGAAGAATTGATTAGGACAGGAACTGGTGTGATGTATATTTGTGGTGAAAATTGTGAAGTCCATTGGGGGTAAAAAAAGTGTGTAAAGACCTGAAACTCCGGCTTAATCTATAGATAGGTGGAGGTACAATTTAGAGGTGTGTTTGGTCATGTATTTGGGTGTCACGGTGTAGATCTCTGGCCTCACTTTCTGACCATTTGCTGACAGTGCCATTTGGAGCACCCCAGTCCAGCTTCTGTGGGTGAAAGCCAAACCTTTCCAAATGCTGTAACTCAGCAGCAAGATTTACACACCTTCCTTACTTTGACTTGTTGAAGCTGCTGCAGTGCTTTGTGTGGGTGAATTAGTTGAAGCTGCAGGTGGGTGAATTAGTTACCTTTATCTATTTGAATACCGTGCAGAGGGACTTTAATATTTGGATGACTTAATATTAAGTAGAAAGAGTGCTTTGCTGAAAAAGAAAAAGTAATCCCTTCATAAAGAGTTTTGAACAAGACGTAAGGATGTCTGAGTGACATTAAAACTGTATGTTAGGCAGTTTGTCCTGGCCTGTTTCAGAGGTGCTTTTTGCCGTGGACGTCCCTGCGTAGGATTGCAGCATTCCCCATACAGCTACAGTTTTAGACTTTGCTTAGAAAATGACCATGAATATGAATTTGCTTAGAATATGACCGTGCTTCCTGATGGAGACTTACCTGCCCTTCTGTCAGCAACAATGCAAGAGGGGAAGCATCTCAGAAGCTGAGAAACGATCATACTGTAGCAGAAATCTTAGTCTGAGGTGTGGCGTGGAAGCTGAGTTAATAAATTTGGAAACAATTGGGCAATATACTAGTCACCAGCTTGGCCATTGATTTTATTGGACCAGATGCCATTGCTTCCAAAGATAAATCTTTATTGTTGAATAGGAATATCTAAAAATATCAAATAGCTTGACCTCAAAACATCATTAAAATTGCCCAATCCAAGTGTGACTCGTGAGTGACTAGTACAGAGTAGGGGAAGAGTACTGAAGAGTATGGAGCAGGTATTGATCAATTTTTGAAAATGCTAAGCTATAGCAGAAGTGAAAGACTTTTCTTTCCTACTTACATACACATACCACAGAAATGATACTGTGGGTAATAGACCAAGTGGAATAATTTTTTACATTTACATTGCCGGGGTTTCTGTACTTGCAGGAAAAGATGCACAAGCTTTTGGAAGTCTATGAACGACTCGGTGGTGAAGAGGATATTGTTAACCCAGCCAATGAGCTCATTAAAGAAGGACACATTCAGAAACTTTCAGCAAAGAATGGCACCGCGCAGGATAGATATTTGTTCCTGGTGAGTGTTTTTGTTGTCCTCTTATTTTCAGAGATATGCTCTGAAATGTACATTTCTGTCTTCCTAAGCTGAAAGACAAGAGCATTCACCAACTGAGCCCAGTTAGTCCTTCCTCTGAGCAGCGGCTTTCTCTTGATGCTTTTTCCTCGAGGATTTCTTTCCTTTTCCCATGCTTGTGCCCTGTGCCGATGGCTGGTCAGGCCCAAAGGGGTCTTTCCCATGTCTCTCCTCAAAGATGGTGTTTTGCTAAGCGCCTGAGGCAGTGTGGTCCGGCTGTGCTACCTTGCTGCCTAAGACGGCCAGCTCTCACTGACATGGGGGGAATAGTCCTTGTCTGCTTTCAAGGCAGCCAAATTGGTACCAGAGAGAGGGGGAGAAGTGGGAAGTGACTGGTTGACATGTTTCTGTCTGTTCACTTCTTTCAAACGATATGTGAGCCTAGCTTGCTCCTTAAATCTCCTCTTGAGAAGTACATCTTAGAGTAACACACCCCAGTCCTAAGCCGTCAAAATGCAAGCTCTGTCCGGTGTGTGATGCCTTAACTTCAAGCTTTCCCTTGTTACAGTTTAACAGCATGGTGCTATACTGTGTGCCAAAACTGAGACTGATAGGCCAGAAGTTCAGTGTTCGAGAGAAGATGGACATTGCAGGACTACAGGTTTGCACCTCTTCTTTTCCCTTGTTTTAATGCTTCCCCACTCGACAGCATCAGACCCCCTCTGAATCCAAAAATATAACAATATCTGTATGGAGGAATATAATGCAATTCTGAAATCCAGCTTTGGATCTCTTTTTTGGAATTTTGAGGTCATCATCCAAAGGCAAGTAAAAAAATGGTGACGCTGTACATGCTTTGATTGAAAGCCTTCCCTTGTCGCTTCGCTGACACAGGAGATACCTTTTTCCCCTACTGCTGTAGGGGACTGGTTGGTGATACAGATTCAGAAGTTTTGTAGCAAGACAAGTAACTATGTAAACAATCCTTTGTTTTTCTACCTCTGTACTGTATTCTGAGTGAACTTTTCAAGTATTTTTAAGTCATTAAAAATGATTGAAAGACGACAGAGACTAGGCAAGAAGCTGACGTGTTCTTTTTACAGGTCCAAGAAATTGCCAAGCAGAACGTGGCTCATACATTTTCAATAACAGGAAAAAAGAGATCACTGGAACTACAAGCTAGGTATGGTGCTTGTTCTGTATTTTGAGGTTTCTGAATATTTATGTAGAAATTTATGATCTAGAGGATATGGCTGTGCTAGTATGACATAGCTTTAAAGCAGGAGAAGAGCATCAAAGATGCATAGCTTACGTATGCAAGGGGATATGATGGTCCTAAGTCAGAGTGTGTTAATGTTATATTGATTTGCTTTATTGAATGTTTATGGTGTTTACAGTAGTGCTCGTAGGTTCCAGTGTATTAATAATTCAAACATTTTTGGTATTTGGTAATAATTGAGGCCAATGATTATTAATAATGTTTATAAAATAGTGGATAGCAAAGCTAAAATCTTGATGATATAAAGCTGTGCAGATGTGAATTGAATTTACTGAAAATATTGGAAGGAGAGTTATGATGTTTTCTGTATTTTTCTTTTGTTTTAACAGAACAGAAGAGGAGAAGAGGGAATGGATTCAGGTTAATACAAAACCATTACGATATGGGTGGAAATCATCATGCAGTCAGCACCTTCTGGTTTTTTAAGTTGGTTTTGGGGGGTTCTGAATGAACGAGTCTGTGCGAGGAAGCTGGGTAGTCTGGCAAAGCTGCTTATGGAGAGATGTGGAGCCCCAGTCAGGGTCCCACCGCAGACCCACTGTCCCCAGGTGGTGTACAGGGGCTTCGAACAGGTTCCCATTCCCTGCAGTCCTCAGCCCAGCGAGAGGGGAGACTGAGATGTCAGAGATTGGCCCTCTGTATTCTTGCAGTCTGTCTTTGCAGAGACACTGACAACAACCGTAGTTTTTTAAGTTAAACAGTAGTGAGTTAACAACAGCACTCGTAGGTATTAAGGTTTTTAAAGTTTCCATTTCGTTTACATAAGGATTTTTCACTAAAATTATAATCCTAACCATCTTCCTATGAGAGAATTTTTCCAAGCCTCCTTTGTGATGCTTCTCATCTTTGCTGGAATTTTTGTCTCAGGTCATTCAAGCAACAATTGAAAAGCACAAACAGAACAGCGAGACATTTAGAGCTTTCAATAGCTCTTTTTCTCAAGAGGAGGAGCATCTTCCCGATTCCTCAGTAAGTATGAGTGCTTAGTTCTCCTTTGCTATAACAGTTTTACCAACAGTTAAGCTAGACTTAACACAGCTAACTAAAATAGTGTAGTCTTGTTCTTGATTTTTATATTACATTACGGTACAGTTGGCTCAATTTCTCTGGCTCTCAAATGCATATCAGTCATAGTTACTCAACCATGCAGGTATGGAATAAATTACCCAGGGTAATTCGGTGCAAGAGATCTATCAGTCATGTTTTCCAGACTAGTGGCTCATTTAGCATAACAGGTGTAATTCTTCAATGTCACGAGCAGTTGGCTGTCTGGAATGATGTTTGTGTGCCTGGGAGGTTTTCTTCATTACTTTTCCCCATCTTCTCAGAGCTGTGTTTTGGGATTATTTCCTGGTTTTTATTTTATAATTATTTTAAAAGTTTTAAAGAGTTGGGGAAAAAATTGATGCTTTCAAAAATACTATCTTACAGATATTAAATACATTTGAGAAAGAATGCTTTTCAAGTAAATACACAAAATAGTTTTGTAAGTTTATTCTGCTTCTCTGCAACTGTAATTTATTACTCTGTGCTGTGTTTGATAGGAATTTTGGTTTTAAAGTGTTCACATAAGGATGATAATATCTCTTCATTTGACTTGAAAATAATGGTGATAACCTTAGCCACAGTCATTTGCTACAAGCTAAAGAGGAGAGAGCCTGAAGGGGGGAAATTTTTAGGAATTTCATGCAGAGCTGCCTGTGTGTTGATGATGTGGTCAAAGGTGGTAAATCTTGGAGCACAGGCAGAGAAGGTCCATCTGTAGAGATTAAACTTGGCGCCCTTTTATCTTCCTCCTCCCCCACTTTTCCTAAACTTTTTGTTTGGTTTGTTTTTTTGTTTGGTACCTAACCATTTTTGAAACCTCTCCTTTCCCAGATCTGATTCAGTGACTCCGTATTGCTGGATTTTTATCTGACTGATTCCCAGGGAGCTCAGGAGAGATGCTAGATATTCCTTTCATCCCAACATTAATCAGGCTGACAGCAGAGATCTTTGCAAACCTTTGCAGAGTCTAGGATCCTGTTGTTGATAGCAGCCAGCAATGAGCCATTTTCAGAATACGGTGTAGCTTACTGATCTTGAGCTATTCATCAGCTACAATTACTCAGAAAAAATTGGAAAACTATCAGTTAATGCCTATATTTTTAAGTTAACTCATGGATGCCTTCAGAACCAGGATGCTTTGATGGAAAAAAAATGTTTTGCAAATAAGCAAACTGCTAAGCACACTTCTTTCTATCCAATTAAGACACAGTGTCTGTTCAACTTTATTATTATTATTATTGTCTTGCTTTGTAAATTCCATTTTATTTTGCTTCTGTGTTAATGGTGTAGCCATAAAAGTCAAGCAGAGCAGAAATCTGGTTTATCTCCTGGCTGTAATATAAATGCAGTATGCAACTTAATTTATTTTATTCCATCATAATGCTAACGTGCATTTTTAGGAGATTAGCTTACCTAGATAATCAGCTTTGAAAACGAATGTCGCAGCTAAATGTGGCAGAAATCGCTGCCAGTTAAAAAGACCTGAAGGTAGTTCTGTAAGGAAAACTGGACAAATACTGAGAGCGTTCTTAGTAGCAATAAGCTGCTGTAGGCAGCATCCACCATGCATCTCTCATCATATGTATGGAATATTGGACAGCATGCTTTAGAGGAAAAAATGACAACGATCTTCCTATTTTTTCTCTCATGAGTCAAGAAATAGATATGCATTCATGGATTCTGGGCTGGATCTGTAACAGCTACCAGAAATTGGACTCTGGTTCTAATAAGCCTGTAGAAAAATAGCCAAATTGCTTTTCTTCCATCCTTGGCCATACATTTGATATGTTACAGTGCTTATGATTGATTGCAGTTGCATGACCAGTGCGTGCCTTAGCACGCAGTTCTTACCATGCTTTTCTTTTCCCTGCTGACTTACATAACCTCGTACAAGCATTAGGGGTTGATCTTCAGCCTGTAATTTGCCTACAGAAGACTTGTGGTTTTTTGGAGGTGCAGAGACCTGACGTTTGACCCGATTCTTAAGATTATGCCTGTGTAATAATGTACAGAAGTTAATAAACTCCCACCTGTCAGGAGGTGACTGGGGAGTCATTGCCAGTCATTCCCCTGCAGGGTGACTGCAGCCGTGGTCTTTCCAAGTTTTTTCAGAAAGCTTCAGGGTCCCTTTGTGGGCCTTTGTGTTTAGTTCGTTCAGAAAGAGGACACTCATTTCCCTGTTTTCCGTTTTCATCTGCAGCATTTCAAAGCCATTTAAAGGTTTTGTTTTGTTTTGTTTTTAAAGCTGCCTGATAAGGTTCCCAAAGAAAAGGACCTCTTTCACCACTCCTTGATCTCAGGGGAGCTGGAGGCTCATGGTGTGTGGGAAGGACGCAGTTTGTGCGTTATTAGAAGACCAGCAAGAAAAAGTGCCACAGCGAGCTCAGTTCTGTGGAACTGGCATCCCTAAGATTTGAGACTTGTGAATGCTTCTGTTAGTCAGATCATGATTTTTAGACGCCATTAAATCATTATTATTTCCCATCCCTGTTTCTGTTCCTCCTCCTAGCTTTGGGGTGGTTCTGACAAACGTGATTAACTGTCCTCCTCCGAACCAAATCCTACACGTTTTGAGCAGTAATGGTAACGTAAGGGGGAGAAGCCCTTTGGAAATCTTTTCCAGGTTAAGAGTAGAGGGTACTTGATTTTTAGCACATTAATCCAAATAAATATTAAAAGGGCACAGGGATCTGAACAGGCAACTAGAAGAATTTACTCTTTATCCTAAACCTGCTGGGGTTTTTCTCGATCTCTCCTTCAGATCCCATTTTCTCTCCACATTTTGCATTTTCTTTCCCAAGCCTTATGTCACAGCATACAGGTGCTCCTTTTACTAGGATCTAAATACCTGGGTTGATTGAGATTTCATTGGAAAGAAACCCCTTTCCACAGGACTGGCGAATAGCTGATGTGAAGACCCTAGGGTTCTTGGGTTTTTGCACAAGCAGAAATAGTTGGCTAGAGTCAAGTCCATGATGCTTTCCTTTAATTAAGTGGCATTCCCTGAGGAAATGCGCCGGGATGGCACAGCCCTAGCCCCAGGGGATGCATTTGCTCATTTGCTTGTTCTCAAGAGCTGGTTGATTGTATTAGTATATAAATAGATACAACTAGGTATCAGAATGAATAGCTCTTGAATTTGGCCACTTAAAGCTGCAGTTTGGGTTGTTTTCAGTAACAGAAATTACAGCTTCTGACTTTCAAATGGGATGAAGCTAGAGTGCAAAAATGCACTGGAGATTTGGATGACCTGGAAGTATGAGATGTCTAATTTACAAAGGAAGAATGACCTATGGGAATAACAGGAGAATGTATCTTAAAGATTCTAATATTTTGAGAATCCCTGGTAAACTAGCAATCTCCCAGTAAATTAATGACAGGTGAGATTGTTTTCATTTTAGGATGTAGTCTATGATTTTACTGTAGGCAAGCTTGTTGTTTGCTCTCTGTGTGTGTTGAATACGTACAGAGAGTGAATACATATAGATGCCAGTTTGCATTTATTAATAGATTAAGAGATGTATTGCAATTAAGAAAAGCTTAACGGCGTAGTATTTGAATGGAATAAATGTTCTTCCTTCTCTGAATCTGCTGACTACACAAAGCACTTGCTTGTTTGGCTTGCAGGGCTCAAACGGAGCGGTGTAACAGCAAATGTGGCCGTTTGCTTTCTGCAGTGCTTGTGGGGGATAGGCACATGCTGCCGTGGGAAGCAGGCTTGGCAGCCCAGTGCCATCTGTAAAGTCACACACTTCATAGTCAGCCCAGTATCTGAGGGTGGCTGAGCACATGTGCAATTAAAGTGTATTCACAAGTAAAGAGTTGAGGGGCTAAAAGCAAATGATGCTGCGTTTTCTTTTTCAGTGTTTAATATAGTTTAGGAAGAGTGTCCGTGTTGAAATAGGTCTGTGTCATTCTGTTCCCCTCAGACAGCAAGCACCAGCTCGGTGGAATCGATGCCAGGAGCAGATGGTGGTGGTGTGTTTGGAGGGGTAAGTAATTTGAAGCTAATACTTTCAGTAGAGCAAGGTGGGGCTAGGGGGGTTGCGGGTTGTATTTCTTTTGTAGCAGGGAAAAAAATCGGAGATACTTCAGTCTAGCAGTTTATATTCTGCTGTCCCTTGCTGCAGCTGTGCTGTCCTTAACTTCTTGGCACAGTGATACCCACCACTACTTGCAGTGTTTGCAGCGTCAGTGAATTTAAATCCTCCCCTTCCAGATAAATGCTGCTGGCATGTTGTGAGCCTAGTTATGGGGAACCTACGTGGAGGGGTTGGTTGTTACATTTGTGGTACTGGGGGATTTTTGTGGGGTTTTTGCTTGTTTTCAATTCTGATAGCTACAGTGAATGCTTGCAGGGAGGAGGGCAAAGAGAAACAAGGAAACCTAGCTGGTTAACACTGTCATAATATGTAACTCGGGATTTCATCTGCGGAACTAAATTTTGGTTAACACTTCTTTCATAGCGTGCTTTTCATGTTTCTGCCAGTACAGAGGAGGAGATGATAGTACTTTCATACATCTCTGGCCTGTAAGTGATTGGCCGCTGCAAAAGCAAAATATACTTTCAAAGGTATTTTTCATTTTGCTCTGTACAACGTCTGTGACTGCTGCTGAGGCAAACTCATTTTGAGTCCTTGATAAGGTTTATTTTTTCACATTCTTTTCTCTGCCTTCTAAAATCTTGTCTAAGAATAATAGATTTTCAGGAAATGGCTTAGGGTCAGCTGAGTTCACTGATAAAAGCTCCAACAAGAAGAAACAACAACTAAAAAAACCCCCTTACCTGCTGAGACTTACTATAGGATATTATGTATTAACATGGCCTTTTTAATTACAAAGGACCCACTTTGCAGGCTTTTCCAGACCTCTGGCCAAGCATGTAACCTACTGGCAGAGTTTACAGAGCATCAATGAAAAGCTGTTAAACAAGCCAGCAACCTAACCTATACAAACCAGAGCTTATTAAAAATCAGTGTTTGTAATTAGTGTACTCCTTGCTGTTAATTGTCTGCTTGCACTTCGTATTTTCCCTAAGCGATTTTTTATTTATTTGTAGTCAGTTTTGTGATTAGTGCCCCTTTTCCTGAGTTACAGATGCTATAGTGAGCTAGCTGCTTAATGAAAAAGATGTTTTATATGGTACTTAAAAACAAACACATAAAACATACTGTTGGTCTGAAGTTTCTTAGGGAAATGTAAATTTTAGTTGTAATAAATTTTAGATCTTTGTAGTTGGTTATAAATAGTTGTGTCAGTGATTCGCATGGTATATCTTAACACATGAAGTAATTTTCCTTAAGTTGTGTATTTGAAAAAAAAAATCTAGTTCCTGAGATAGAAAAAAAAAAATACGGAGCTGATCAAAAACACAAACTAAAAATATCCAAAATTGTGTAGTATTGATTCTGGGATCTCATTCTGCTGTATTGTAGCAAATGGATAACATCAGCGTGAGCAGTGAATTCAGCTGTTGGATGCAGCTTTAGAATATATCAATTTTTAATGATGACGTCCCTGTAGAAACATCTCCATGAGTGCATGAGCAAGTGCACTCTATGCTTAACAGCTTCCCCATGCAGACCACTTGGTGGTAGTGGTGGTCAGCAAACGAACATCTTCCTGTGGTTCTGCTGAGTCTGCTGAAGAGTCTGCTGGGGTTTTCTTCAGTCTCGCTCGTTAGCGTAACCAGACAGTGAAAACCTCCTGCAGGAAGCATAACCTACTTGCTGTGCAGCGTTGTGGGAACAGTTTGCTGCGCTGCACCGGTAGCACACTTTATACTCGACCTATATGCACCAGGAAAGTGCAAGCTAGTGGAAGGTTGTCTTGCATGTAACCTTGCTTGTAACCTCTACTGGCATA
Organism: Falco biarmicus; assembly: GCF_023638135.1. Taxonomy (NCBI): domain Eukaryota; kingdom Metazoa; phylum Chordata; class Aves; order Falconiformes; family Falconidae; genus Falco; species Falco biarmicus. The sequence continues at coordinate 107,525,031 of NC_079291.1, forward strand.
GAGAGAAACAAACTAAACAATTTTGCTGCATTACAAAGTACAAAATATACCACCTAATTTAAATTAATTTATCATGTATATTCAGCGTTTCCAGAAACACCTGCTGATGTTCTGCCCCATTGCGGGTGTCTCTAAATATGTAATTTGTAAATGGAAAATACGCAGCTGTATAAGCATGAGAAGAAAAAGATTTGAAACCCCTTTGTGGCTCCTGCATCCGCCCATAGTAAGAGTCTCATCAGACCATGTATATATTGCATGTACAGCATTGAGGCTTAATTTCTACCTACTGACCCAGACAGAATGAAATATGTAGCAAGCAATAAATGTCAGAACAAGTCTCCTGAGCCCATTGGGTTTTGTGCTGGTTCCTACCACCTGTTCGGTGTTTCTTCCCAGCTTTTCAGAAGCAAACCAGGGCTCCAGTGGTCCACTAATGATGTGATGCCTGCTTTCCTAAGCAGGCCAGCCGCAGCCTTAGCCTTGCAGGCCCTTAGCTCTAGGTGTGAGCTGTACCTCTCACTGGGGCATAGGCTCTTGTTCCACCAAAATGTTAAAGTTGGAGGAAACTGTCAAGATTTAGTTAGATGCAGCTATGGAGTAAAAGCAAATTAGTGGTCAAAACAGCCCAGTCTGAAAGGATTTACTGTAGATCCTGGCTCTGAACAGATTTTATGCAAGTATTTTCCTGTCAGACTAACCAGCTTCAAAACAGAGCTGGGTACACCGAGACGGATGAGAAATATGACAATTATTCAAGTGCCTTAGTACCAAGATATTCCAGCTTCAACTGGGGCAGCTTTGTATTAGCTTCCCTCTTAACACAGCTTGTGTAAGAAAGGACAGGGTTGCAAAGTGACTGTTAAGTTTATCTTTGACGAACAAGGTTTGTGGATTACAATGCACGTCCTTGTTTTCTACAAAAGCCTCTCTGTTCGGATGGTGTACAGTTAAGAGCACATGGCAAAGTCAGCTTCCTGAGCCATCGCTGGGTGGGATGGGGGGACTGCCCATGCAGTGAAGTCTCATGGTTTTCACAGGGGTGGAAAGAAAAAGGCTACTTAATTCTTTTCCAGTGTCAGTGGTTAAATAACATAATATTGAATAAGTCTTTCTTCTGTAATCGCTCATTGGAATTTGCCAAATCATAAGGAAAATACATTTTCATTTTATTATCTTTTCTACAGCTGCAATAGCAATCCTTCAAACTCTTGTGTTCTCACTGTATTCTCATAATGTTGAGAAATATTATGAAATGTTGCTGGTATTCAAACACTTAAAGACCTCTTTATGCAGGGCCTTTTTTGATTAGTGAAGTTAGTATTAAATGCTTGTTGTGTGCTACAGCACAAGTTAAATTATAATGATCTAAAATAACGGCTTATGCAAAACTGTCATAACAAATCTTGCCCAATATAAACCCAGTCTGCTTTCTTTCCTTTGTCAAATATGGGTCATGTATTTCTGAAAGTGAACAGTATCCAGACTGTTTCACATTGAGGAGGGAGCCAAATACGAGATCCATTAGAGGAAGTATTCAACTTGAGCCTTATCTGTGTTACAGCAACATGCGTATGGGTGATGATGGATATTCCTGCCGAAGGACAAATCAAATTAACCAATTTCTACACCAAGCAGTCCCTTCAGTTCATGTTAGAGGAACTTCAGCATGTTTCCTTTGCAGGCATGTGTAGATATCAACTGAAAGCCAAAAACTGGTTTTGTTTAACATTTGTCAAGATTATTTTCCAGTCACAGCTCAGGAGGCCTTCATTTATGCTCTTGCTATTCCAGGAACACTAGTGAAATTGTTGTGAACATAAGAATCAAAAGACTGGTTATGCTATATGCAAATTTTAACTATTAAGAAAAAAATAAGCTTGGCTGGTGAGGAAGTGCTCTGATCTAACAACTTAAGGGGAACCCTCCCTGGCCAGTGGAAGGAAGATCAGTCTTCTAAAAAATTAAATAGCTTTAGCATCAAGATCAGAGTGAAAAACAGATGACTTTAGCCAGTGTATGCGATACAAATAAAAAAGTCACTCTGTAAATTGCTGTTGATCAGTAACAGCTTTTCAAATCACCCTAATTATACGCCTTACTTGGAGGGGTCTAGTAAAGTCTGAAAGGAATGTTTTTACCAGTGATTCATCTGAGGCATTGTTCAGTTGGTGTAATTCAATGTTGTACTGGTTACATCTGGTTCTTCACAAGAAAAGTGAAATACAGCACTCCGCTGATGTGTGTGGGAGGACTTGGATTTGCAAGCATTCTGTTTTGCTGAGCAATTAATATGGACATGTATGGTGGTATAATAGTGATTTTCCTGAATGAACGAATCTGTATGACTGTGCTTCACCAAGTTGAATTGCAAAACGTCCTATGTACTTGTATACAAGTTTGAAACGTTGCTATTGCAGCTATAGAAAAGATAATAAAAACTAAAAGATCCGATCCAATTAGAAGCAATTAGTTCTGGTTTTGTTGTGTAATGCCATTACAAGCCCGGGTGGTTTCAATTGCTCTGCTGAAAGACAATTTAATTGTTTCCCTCTGTAACCTGGGAATGGCAGGGCAGAGACCCAAGGAAAGATGGGAGTGGTGTCAGCTTTTAAAATTTGATAGTGTTTTTTTTCTTTTTTAATTGGCCTTGAAAACCTGTAATAGTGACTTCTGCAGGTTAGTTGGAATCACTAAGGTGAGACCTGAGGGCAAATGACAGCATTTCCCTGGCGCTGGTGGCACCTGCATGGTGATCTGTGGGCAGCCTCTGCTAATTGTAATTGCTGCTGCCTTTCCTCCCACCCTCACGTGCCTGCATCTGCCTTAAAAAGAGAAATTTGAGCCAATTGTTCTGTCTTAGGTGGGCCTAAGCTGTGACTGAGTGTGCATGGGTGCTTTAAAGGGAGATGGGGGGTGTTGAGGAGCCCAGAATCTGTGTAACCTACAATGGGCCTGATCTTTGCCTGGTTGGTTTTTCAGAAAAAAATGTAAAATACCTCTGCACTTTTGGTTTAGAGGAAATGTCCCGCTAGTCTGTTGAACGATTGTGTCAAGCAAACAAAAATGAAGAGTTATCGAACCTCTGTGTTCGAAGAGCTGTGCCAGAGGAACGTGTTCCAACCCCATCCTTCAGGCTGGGTGTCCCGGCAGATGCTGCCTTGCTGGGGGTGGCCCGGGCTTACCCCCCAGGAGCTGCACATACCATGCTGACAAGGAATGAGGAACAATATTTATGTATTTAACAAAAAAGAAAACAAAACAGAGGGTCTGCTTGAAGTTCTGTGGGAAGCTGTATTTTTGTGAACTGCACGTTGTCATGTTAGTGGTCTTCAGTTTATCAGAAAATTGTACAATTGTTTAGCTGTACTGAGTGACTTGTATGTAACAGCTCAGGTGCATAGCTTCAGAGGCTGAACTTGCTTGGCTTTCTAGACAGCTGATGGAAAGTGTCTTCTGCCAAGAGCAGCTGATAGCAGGTCCCTGGCGTAGGCGTCTCTGTCTTCCTGAGGAGCTTTATCATCACAGGCTGGGAGGGAGCCTGAGGAAACTCCTAAATTAAGCATTTGTAGTTGGGTCGTGCAAAAATCCACTGTCAGCACCACTTGCTTCCTCGACCGAGCTGCTTCCCCCCAAACCTTCGCACCCTCTCCCCACAAACAGCAGTTTACAGCGCGCTTACAAAGTCAACGTTTACCTTAAGCAAGTCGCGCTGCAGCAGGGAGGAAGAGGTGAGGGCCAGAAGGAAAGCACTGAAGAAGCCCACGTTGCCCGTTCCTCCTCATCCTCACCAACAGACAGTGAGGGGAGGTCGGTCCATGGCACAAGTGGGCAGGGAGGGACTTGAGGCATCAGCTTTAGCAATCTGCAGTCACGTAATGCAAGCCCAGAAACCCCCGGTGGCTCGGCCGGCCGGCCAGTTGTGGGTTGCCAGCAGAACCAATGTCAATCCTTTCCTAAAATGGTGTGAAACCCAAAGACCACCTTCGTCAGTAGGTCTCTGAATTGTTGAGTAATCTTTTTTTAAAAAAAAAAATCACCTAGTTTTACTTTTCATTTCAGAGTGATTCCTGTAGGAAATCTTCCAAATCCAAGCGAGACAAGGAGAAACAGACCTGCAAGAGCTGCAGCGAAAGCTTCAACTCCATCACTAAAAGGCGACACCACTGTAAGCAGTGTGGGGCCGTAAGTATCAGAATGCACTGAGCTTTCTAGTTTCTTCTGCAGAGACTGTTGAAGAGAATTTATTTCTTTTTTTTCAGTGCAGGAACTAAGATGTTCTCATTTGTGGCAGGTCATTGACAGAGCAGATATTTCCACTTGCTCTGCTCCCTGGGAATCAGGGGAAGAAAGAGCAAAATTCTGGTTTTGCCTAGTCTGGGGCTGTTTTAAAGGCAAATACGGTGCCTCAGTGGATAAAAAGAAAGGTGGTACTTTCCCTGGGAAGGTGTGTGTATCTGGGGAGGGAGCTGTCCCCTGTATTTTGTTTGCAGAAACAGAATGGCCTGCTGTCAGCCTCATTCACACAGCAGCTCTTTCTAGGGTGGACAGCTGAATATGCAATATTAAAGATGGGTGGGTGGTTCTTTCCCTAAAGCAAAGTTGTTGAGAATTGCTTGCACCAAAGTGATGTCCTCCTCCTTGAAAAGGCAAAAGAACCCAGTCCTAGAGATTGAAGGCCAGGTTACTGAAGGCACTTGGCCGCTCTTCCCCAGTGCCCTGTGCTGAGAGCTGAATTCTCAGGTGTTTTTTTGCAAATCACAACCACAGCCAAGATGAGATTGATTTCTGTAAGATGACGTGAAACTTGCCTTCTGCGGCTTGAGTTTCATGGTTCACTGTTCCTAATGTAACTAATGTTATTTAAATACCATTATTCATTTGAAGTGGAGATAAATTTTCAGCTGAAGAGAGGCGCAAATATATATAGTTAAGATGTTTAAAGAAAACTCAGTCTCAGCAATTGAAATAAAATGACTGTGGAGGAGATACTTTTGCACTGGAGTTGGGATTATTCAACCTTCTGGGTTTGTTTTTATTAATAACTACTAAAATAATGAAATATATTTCTGGAGGTTTAAAATATTCCATTGCAAAGCTCAGTATTATTAAAGGAATTACATAATAGCTTTCCCGCCATGGACGGTGAGATAACAAAATTACTTTATTAATAATTTATTGTTAAACACTTGTTGGTTATGCGATGTTCTGTGATGTGGCAATAGCATTCAAATTAAAGAAGTGAATTCTTCTCGAGGAAAGACTGTCATGTTTCTAAAAATGGTAGCTTGCTTCTCTTCATAGAACCCGGCTTCCCTTAACACTTGCTGAACTAAGGCAGTTGCCTTCGTACAGTAATTAGCGTCTTGCAGTGAAGCGTATGATTATATGTACTTGTACCTGAAGGCTGTTTGAGGTGTATTCTTGTGCAGTAAATTTGGAATGGATGTTGATCCAGGCTGCCTGCCCCTGCCTTGCATGCCAGGGGAGCAGCTTCTCTCCCTGGAGCAGCGGTGCGATAGCGAGTGGTAGCGTCAGAGCTTAAGTGTGAAAACATGTTCCCAAGCTGCAGATCCATTGTTCTTCACGAGCGCTGGTTTCGTGGGACTGATGTGTCCTTGTATGATCTTGGCAGCTGAGGAAAGGAATCAAAACTTGTTAATTTGGCATCAGACAAAGAGTTTTAAATGGATAATATATCAGACTGTGCTTTTAAAATGGTCGGTCAGTTTTGGATTCCTCCGTTCTGTCAGGCTGAACTTGATGCCTAGTTGATGAGGAAGTCAGCCACCTTTAGTCTGGAAATCAGCCCTTCCTAGGCCGTTTTTTGATTGGCTTTAGAAAGCACTAATTGCTTTGTCATCCTAAGCCCTTTTTGACTTACAGAGGCTTATAAGAAAAGAAATTCATACTTGTGTGGTGTTAATCATAAAGTATTTCCCAAAAGGCGTATGTTTTCTTTAATTAGGTATTTTGGTATGCAGCATGGGTTCACAAAAAAATAATTATTGATGAAGGTAAAGAAAGTAAATATTATATTGGTCACTCTATCTTATGCTTACATTAGTTTTCCGGATTTAACTTTAATAACAACCATTCTGCAAGCCATTTTCTTTGGAGAAGCGTTATGTCTTAATGATGGCTAATAAAGCACCATCTTTCTGATACAGGTGATCTGTGCAAAATGCTCTGAGTTTAAAACACTTGCAGATAACAGCCGTCACAATCGAGTGTGTAAAGAGTGTTTTCTGCAGTTACCAGCAAGCCCATGCAGCCCTGGAGTGGAAGCAGTCGGAGAACAAAAGAAAAGACTAGCTGTAGAGGTACAGTATTTAGCTAAGAATTTTTGGTGTGCTAGCTGCCCTTGTGAGTCTCTCTCTTCTATTATTTTTTTTTTAAATGTAATTATTTAAAACAAAATTTATTACCTTTTTCCCCCCCACCATGATATTTGACCCTCTGGCCTATAATTTGTATGGAATGTGCATGCATCCTGAATGCTGTTTGTAAATGGCAAGCGTTCATTGTGGGATGCTGATCAGACAGGGATGCACACAGATTTTGCAGCTAGGTTTCAGCTTTCAAAGTAACCAAAAAAAGAGGAAAAACTTCTGGTTTGTTTTTGTTGTGGGGCATTTCAAATCTTGAGTTGTGCGCAATAACCACTGGCAGAACTTGACAAAATAAGATTTGCTTTTTCACTTTTACACCATCTAGAAGATACTTTTGCACTCCTTATTTCACATCCTGTCAAAATATTATTGAAGGGAATTTTTTCTTAGTTGATTGTGCAAAAGTATGGCATCCTTCTGAAAGACTGTCAGGATTCACAGAAACTTTCTGTAACCTGCTATAAGGCAGACTCTTTTCTCCAAGACTTCACTTCCAGAAATGATGCTGTGTAAACTGCTGCTTCACAATTGACACAGATGTCAACAAGCTTTATACCATGATAGCAGCACATCCTACCCTTATTTTTTACAAGAACAAGAAACGTGTTGGCAAACTGATTTGTTTTATCCTCACCCACAACTGAACCTTCTCTTACCAATGCTTTTTTTAGACTGTTGGCAGAGCTGTGAGTATCGTTGCGTGCCATGCTTTTCATGGACCACCTTGAAGAAAGGTTTTCATTTATTTTACCTGTGAAATACAGCCAGAAGTCACAGATATGTAAAAGAGGACATTCATCTCTGTTGAAAGTGGACCCACAGGGACATCAAATTCTGGAAAGACACACTGAGACACAGAGAACTTAACTTCATTGCAAATCGTCCTTCCCCCTGATGTGCTGACCTACCACCATTCTGCTTTGAGCATGGCATGGAAAATTAGGGAACAATTGTGGCCTATACTGAAAAACACCTTACCTTGAAAAACATCTTTCTGGAAGCTACCCCTCAGTGCCATCAGACTGCCTTCAGCCTTGTTATACCCTTCATGAGAACAAAACTGCATGGAAAAGAGCTAGACTGAGCAAGAAACGTAAACCTGCCAGTGCATATCAGAGCTCCTGTAATAAATGCTTCCTCAAATAGTCTTTTTAGACCCTGCCCTGCTCTGCTTCCCAGCACATTATATTTCTTTCCAGGCTACTAAATGTACCTACACAGGTAAAATTATACTAGCATCGTGTCCCAGAGTGAACTCTGCTGCTCAGGTGCTTTGTCAGGTTTGTACCCAAACACATCCAGAATCTCAGAAATACAAAGTAGGGTAAAGCTAGAAATGCACGTTGCCCTTCCCTGAGCTACCACATCTGCAGAGTGCGGAGAAGATTCTGGATCTGGAGCTCGATACCATCAAAAACTGCAGATACACACTACAGCTATGACTGCAGATGATGAGTGCTTAGAATGCATCAGTATAGTCTGTGGTATCTCATAATAAACTTTCTAGCACTGTTTAAGCAGAGCTGCTTGCCAGTAAAGTGAAAATCTACAGCTACCCAGCCCAGAGTTAATCTGAAAAGCCAAAAAGCAAACCAGTGAAACGTGACCTATGGCTTTACTTTAGAAAGCAGATTACAGCAGAAAACTGCAAAAACCAAAGGAAAAGAGTCATCTTTCCCTCATACACTCAGGCTTCTAGCCTTCTGCTAAATCTTCAAAGGATCAGGTAAAATGCAAGAAACTAGGTGTATAAAAAAGAAAGATGAGAGCTGGTCTTTTTCTTTCCCTCCTATTTACATTAAACTTTCTTAACAAGCTTAACAGCAGCTGAGGAGATTGCCACTTTACAAATGTTATTAGCAGATGCCAGAAATTCCCAGGAGACTTCCGTGTAGAGTCTGATATGAAAAGGAGTTTTACTTTTCTTTTGCTTTCTATCAGAATACAAAAATTTCTTTCAATCTTTTTTTTGCCTTAGTGCTCTCTGATTTGGCTCACACCTCTCTGCATCCATGCACAAGAGTATCCATTAATACACCTTTTGCATTAATTTGAAATCATCTCCCAGGCTACTTTGCTAAGCAAGAAACTAGCTGCATCATCTTAATTACTGTTCTCAATTTTCTTGGTGGAGGTGGAATTTAACTTCAAGTCCGCTGGGAACAGTAGCTCAGCATCTGCCTGTATTATGTGGAATTGTGCTATTTCTTGACGGTATATAATAATGACTACACTTTTGTTCAGCTATGGGCTATCCAGCATTTGCCCTACAATATTAATTGACTCTGGACAACTTGTAAGTATTTTTCATACTTAATTCTAAGTATTTTTGCCCATGTAAGCATCAGTGGAAACAGCCCTTTTTTCTTTTTTCTTTTTTCTTTTCCCTCTTTTTTTTTTTTTTTTCTTCATCCAGAAGCAAAGCATCTTAGCAGCCGAAAATAGCCTCTTCAGCAGCTACCTCCAGTTCCTTGAAAAAGGGAAGACTTGGTACAGAATGTGGGTGACCATCCCCAAGACTGAACCTCTTGTTCTGTATCTGCAAGGAAGTAGCCAGGTAAAATGGCATTCATGAGGGTTAACACACAGGAAAAAGAGAAAATAAAAAGCCTAAGTTTAAATATGTCAAACTGAGAAATAGGTCAAAGGATTTGGCTTGGTTTCAACAACAGAAATTAACTTGGTATTCTGAATATAGCACAAAGCCTCAGAGATTTCAAATTTCCTTGTTATCTGTAGTTACTGCTGATATGGTTGTGAGCAAATATTTAAGTTCATAGCTTAGCTTTTCCATTTTTCAACAACAAAGGACAAAACAAGGATAATTTGCTTATGTTTTGGGGTTATTTTGAGGTTTCAGGCAGGTATAGTCAAAGGTTTTATTACCTTGTCGTTAGGGAAAGCACTTTCCTCTAAAATGTATAGAGCTGTGAAGCAGTCTGAATATTACAATTGCTGGTTCAAGATTTTATTCTTTTTTAAACCTAGTTCTGGGCCAAGGGGATGGAGGAATTTGTGGGAATGTAGAAGTTCTTCGGCCTGAAAAATGGACTGTGTTTGCTAAAGCTCCTTGTCATAGCATCATGTGATTTTTTATCTTTATTTGAAATAATTAGCGTTAAGCATTTTTTTTAAAGTGTGCTGTTGAAGCTAACTAGCATTTGTGTGTGGTGAAAGTCCAGTACAGAAATGCCCATTTCCATGACAGAATATGCAAAATAGAAGTATCAGTCATGCTTCCTCAGTGCTGAAGGTAAAGAATGACAATGCTGGAATGAGATCCCCCATATCCAATTTTTTATGTGGTGTTTGACACATTTGTGTACAGCTTTATCTCCTGGGTCAGACAGAAAAAGAAACGGGTCCAAATTCAGCCTACCATTACCCTGCTATAATTGTAGTGCTGTGAAGGGTTTGCTTTTTATTAACCTCAGTTTGTATGGCTGTAGCTAGGGGCAGTCTGGGAACTAAAGACTACCAATGATTTTATAAAGCTATTCAAAGTAAAGCTTACCCCATTGCAAATGTTCAACAAGAAGTACACGTTGTCCTTAGAAGTGTGTTCATTTTGCTGCTTGTCAGCAAGAACACCTCTGGTTTTGAACAAGCGTGTGTAATGATTTAAGCGTAGCGTTCAAAGAGACTGAAAGCCTGAATCTGGAGCTCCAGGCACAGCCCACTTGGCTTCATCTAGGACTCCAACCCCACACTCGGGTAAGCTTCCAATTCCTCCTGCAGGCAGCGAGCTGCCTGACTCTCCTCCTAGTCAACAGGAGATGCATGACTGAAATTACAAGTTGGAAAAGCAAACAGCCTCAGACAAAGCACAAACTGAGTGCAGCAAACCCAATCTTTACATCTCTCTGGAGTCAGAGTCTGGGGAAAGGAAAAAAAGCTTCAAAAAGCAAAGCAGAGAGAATGGCTTCGCTGCATTAACTTTTCAACTGATGTGAAAGCTGTGCCTTAGGAAAGGACTAGTGCAGGCTCCGTAGCCTGTACAAAGTAGAGTCTCTCACACAGGCAAGCTTGGGGAAGGCAAGTGGGAACGGGGAGAGGTCTAGATTCTTTGGTCTTCCTCACCCAGGAGCAACGTGTCATCTAAGAGATGACCAGAACAAGGAGTTGAGAGGAAGCAATGCCTCTTACACAGTATGACCTAGAAAGATATTTTCTCTAGTGCCCAACTAACTGTCTCGGGACAACACAAATAATAACCCATGGGACGTAGATCAGCTGTATTTAGAGCATAGCAGAATGATGCTCAACTCCCCGGGGCCCCGTCCTGACAGTCATGCAAAGCTAGGGCTGGAAGCAGGAGGAGCATCTGTGCTTCAGATGCTACATTCTCTGCTCCATGTCCTGCCATATTTGATCTTTAGACTCTGTTGACATTACTGGTAAGATGCTATTTTTTAGGAGAGAGCAGTGCCTTGGGCACTGATTGTTGATTTTTATGACACTTAAATTTAGTGGTTAGCGCCCTCCAGGTGTGAGAGAAATCTTCCAGTAAAGCTGCAAGAAAGCATACAGGGCAAGGTTGATCTATCTTACATTCAGTAACTGAGCTCTTACATTCAATAATCAAGCCAGGATTTACTGTTGGGAGTCACCAGTTGCAGGCTGACACTATAAACAACAAAAATTAATCCCTTCTTCAAGGGCCTACCATTCTCCCTCGGATACTTTCTTCAATTTGCATCTGACTGAAGGAAAAAAAAATATGAAGTAAATCCCATTCTTTGATACTAACGCAACGTTCTTGTTAGTTCTGGTTTGCATAGTATACACTAGGCTTCCAAGAAAAATCTCTTCCAGAGCTGCTTTCCTAGTGGTTGAGCATCTGGAATCAGTCGGGCACCACTCTGGCTCGGATGTTACTTTTCCAGGTGTTCTGTTTTGTACAGCCACCTCGATGTTATCTCACAGACATCTTTAGGCCTGCAAAGAAGCATTTCGGTGCCTAAAAAAAGACATGCCTTCTGGGAAAAATACTGGCAACAATGGTATTAAAGGTCTTGAAACACAGACCAAGCGAAGCATGACTGTAGGAGTTTGAAAGTTGGGAGATTATTTTCAAAAAGAACAGAAAGAATAGCACCTCTTGGGAAAAAGGAGTAAACCAAGCTGAAGCTGGAGCTTCTGATACAGTAAAAGCCATCACAGCTTCTGTTCTTTGCACCCCCAACCCTCACACCGAAGAAGGGATGCCGGTGCAGATGGAAATAAGTAAGACTCACAGGCTTTGAAATAGCAAGAAAACTGCTTTTTTGCTTTAGATCCTTGTTCCAGGAGAATGAATTAATCCCCTGAGTGTTCACGGTTTAAGTCTTGCATAAGGCTTTATGCATGAGGATAAAATTCACAGCTTATTTAGGTATGGAAATCATACCAATTTTATCTGTCCTCAAACTGAGACAGAATTTGTGCAGCTGTTTGTCACATGTATCTGAGTGGAATTAGAAGAGCTTGCATATAAGCAAAGACTACCTCAGGCTTAAGGCTCAGCAGTTTTACAGAAATGTGTCTTTCCAAGGGCTCCACCTGGACCTTCTGTCCCCATTGGCCTTGTAAAATGCTCAGCTACCTCCACAGCTCTGATACGAACTCACACCTAACTGAGAAAGGCACAATTAAGGAGTCCCAGCTAGCTAGAGAAGTAATGAATTTTGGAGAAATACGGAGGGTAAATCTAGTACAGCAAGAGCTAGTGTATACAATGATTACCAGGTTTGATCCAAGAAAAGATTTTGCTTTATAAATTCTGAAGAAAAATATTTCATTCATCATGTAAAGGTGAGTTACTCCTAGAAAGTAAGGGAGTAGCTGGTAGTTTGAAGTTGAGCTCAGGTTTTAGAGTTTTGCGGCTTCTCTGTTGGCCACATTTAGGTGAAGCTTTAGCTGGCCCTGCACGAAGCTCTGCCTGTCCTTCTACGTGGTCCTGCAGAGCTTTGCATCTTGGCTCACCGTTGCGTCATGGGAGTCTCTCAATGATTTGTGCAAGGCTGGGATTAGATCGTAAGTGGGTTGAGTGGGAGTTTGGTGGAAAACCCAGGGATTTTCTAAACCTACTCAAAAGTAGGAGGGAAAAATAGTAGTGGTCCATCAGTGGGTAACTGTTGTTCTGTATATTTGCCTAAGAGAGCTTATACACCTCAAATTGACACCCAGTGCAAGAGGGATGTCTGTGTGGAGGGGTGCATGAAATAGAACCGCCTGTATGGTGGAACTGGGCTGTCCGTTCCCAAATCTTAAGCCCTGGATATTGGAATGGCTCTACTAGAGCAATAAACAAATGCTGCTGTAATTACCTAGATAAATAACCCATTAGTATTATACTGCTTAGAGTCGGTAATGCTTGTGATTACTGACAATGTCACATATCTAGTAGACTTTTGTGTATCGCTCAGTGTCTCAAGAAAATGATTGAAATCAACCATAAAGCGGAGCTCTTTTCAGCGCTGGGTAGTTTGGTTTGATGAAATACTGACATCATGCAACCCTAGTATGTTGCATACAGAAGTATTTTTAAAAAACATCCACCAATTCAACCAGCCAAATCCAGTAGGCTCTTGAAAATGGAACATGAAATTTACCTCTCCGTAAGGCCTGTAAATCCTACTTATGTGCTCGACGTAGGGCCTGAGTTCCTTGTGGGTGCGGCATAGCCTCTGGATTTGCTAAACTCCAAGTAGGAGGGGAAGGGCTCGGTGGCAGAGGCAGTCCAGAGATGCTCCTGGTCACACAGGGTGACCTGGTTTGGGTGTGTGCTATGACTTGAGGCCGAGTTCTTCACCTGAATTTGTCAGTAGTGGAGCTTTTCAGAAATAATTTAAATGCCTTCCTTTTGGATCAGGCAGGTACAGAGAAAGTGGCAAAGGCATCATATTAAGAAAAGGGAGGAAGCAAGACCAAAGGCAGTCTGCTTAATTTGCCTGTGTCTGCACACGTTGGGTAGGTGTAACGTGTACAATTCAAACATCAGTTTGCTCCTGCACTGCACTTCTTGGCTACAAATGATACCATTTTTCATCGTCATGGGCAGCCTCCAGTTTCACATGTGACAAGTCGTAGTGTCTTTTTCTAAAAGAAGATTGGTGAAGCAGGCATGGTTGAGCTTGCATGTGCTCTTGTGCATTTTGCGTTCATCAGTCCCATATTTGCTTGCTTCAGCACTGCCATGTATGCAGGTCTAGAGCCACTCTGTACATGCCAGTTCAAACTTCTGCATGTGCAAGACCTCCCTGTTTATATGGATGCGGCTGTGGTGGCAGGATCTAGAACTTGTATACTACTTTGAAAACAACTGCTTACACTCAAATAGGAACTGAATTCTTTAGTGTTTGACCTAAAGCCACCAGAAATCTCCTTGAATAGTGCTTGGTCTTCAAGCAGATGGACTCTGGCATTTTTTGCGTAATAATAACAAGTAATAGATTAATAAATCAGGAACCCTGCATTGATTTCATAAAACGTTGTAGACATATTTTTGACTCTGTATTTTTTTGCCCTTTAGTTAATGTATGTGTTTGCATTGATGTGAGCAGCTCTGAAACATGAATTACTTTAGCTGACGTGTTAGAAAAGTAGAGGGGTTTGCCATTGTTCTCAGAGCTGTGGTCCCCTTCCAGATTACTAAATCATCTGAATTCGGTCTGGGGCGACAAGAGTGACTTTGTCACCTCTTTGTGGGATGCCTCGTTAGCTTCGGTATGAGGCTGCTACACAAGTAGCTGCTATGACAGGCGACAGCTTCTGACAGATGCTTGATGTCTGTGTGGTTTAAACTTGAGTTTGGAGACCCGCCTTTGAAAATGCTTTGCTGGCATCAGTTGGAACGAGTGGCTTGGTGATGGCACACCTTGCCTTGCTAAAGTACATCTTCCCCGAGAACTCAGTAGAGGCTGGCTGATGCTCAAGATGTGACTGTTAGAGAGGTGTGTTCCACAATCTGAGCTTCAGCCTCCTTGACAACTCTGAAAGGCATCATAAATAACTCTGTATTTCATAGTCACTTCCCTGGTCATGGCCTTTGTGTCTCTCGGTGTCCAGCTCTGCTTATTTCTCTCCTCTGAATCAACCTTACAAATGTCCCACAAGGTTCAAGAGGGGTTGCACTGAACTATTCTCAGCTGGATTGAATTGCCTGTACCTAATGCAACATTTTTTTTGTTAAAGGCAACATGCATAAGTTATGTGAAATTATAGGAGAATCCCCATCCATGCATGCCACTGCTGGATCTGTATTCTTACTGCAAAAGGGAATCTCTTAAATAAGAAGAATAAAAAGCACCGATAAGTCATTGCCTTTTATTGTTTTGAGTCAAGCAGTCAATATTGCCTCTTCTCTGTTTTCTGTGCTGTAGTACTGAAGGAGGAGCTGAACGCACACGTACTCTGGAACTGCATCAATGTGCTTATCGAAGTGCGCGCGTGTTCCCCCGGCGGGCAGGGTGGCAGGCTGGAGCTCTCAGCCGGGGGCACGCACCCAGACACCCCACTTTGGTGAGAGTTGTGACATAGCCAGAGCGTGTGTGCCTGCTGGCCATGTCCCAGGTGTAGGGTAATGCATCTCCAGACATGTCTTACTACTTCGAAGGTAGTTCTAAACTGTTTGAAACAGGTGGTTTTTTTATCCCCCGGAGAGGAAATCTTTTTTCCTGCACAGCATACCCCTGCTTCTCCCATTTCAAATACTGCTTGTTGCTGACTTTTTGTATTTTTCTTCTTTAGGATGGACGGAGCCTACGTCCTATTCCTTTGCTGGGATACGAAGTCAGTTTACCAAGTTCTGGTGAGAAGTTTGAAGTGAAGCATGTTTTTAAGCTTTGCCAGTCCCAGCAAACTCTGTATTTCAGTGCGGAAGATGAAGAACTGCAGATGAAATGGATGGAAATTCTCACCAAAGCAGCCAAAGGGGAAACTGAAGATGTAACTGAAGGGCTTGGCAACCCATAGAGCAAGTTCTGTTTAGTTTCTTTGCTACACGCTATAAACCATCACTTGAATTTGGTATTCATGGCACTTTGGAATCTGTATGGCTTTATATTTTCATGTGTCTGCATAGGAAATTCAGTGGTTTCTCTCCTTTTATTGTACATTTCTCACATACGGTAGTTACCTGGCATGTGTTATGTTAAAGGAAAAGGTAGTTGTAGTTGTTGGTGGTGTCGATGCTGGTTTTAAAACAAAAGACAAGGAGAAAAGCATTAATTTTAACAAAGCTAATGGAAAACCATCAGTCTCTTGTTTTCCTAAATGTATATTTTCCAGTCCTTTTGATTGCTGTTCAGTGCAGGATGTGTATAGTCTGTGATTAGTTCTATAAATGCTGCCTTTAAGTTAAATGTTGTAAAGGCTTGTGCTGGCCACTGACATTCCGTTCTCTGTCCTTTCTCTCCTGGTAAAAGGTCTTTGTGAAATGTGAGCAATGTACTGAATATTTTCTCTTTGCTAAAACTATGTCTCTGCTATTTTGAGATGACCTGTTCACAAGACAAATACTGTAGAAGGGACTTCTAAAAATGACTGCAAACTGTGCAGAAAATAACATTAAGAAGCCTCATTGATTTTAAGCATTTATAATATTGTTTTGTTTTCTTTTGAAACCAATACCTTCCTTCCTTCTATTTGAACCCATTTTGATGTAAGTGAACAAACATTTTATACTGCAAACTGGGTTGTGATCAATAAACAAGAACATTTTTAGTACACACAGTACAAAAAGGCGACTTTTTTTGTTGTATTGGTTAATTTAAAAGTGACCTAGGATTTATTTATATAATTTGTAAATAATGTTTCATAAGTATTTCAAGAATTTTTAAAAGATCTCGGCTAATTAACAGGATTTAGTGCATAGAATAAGAGATATTTGTATGAACTGAATTTGTAATTTAATTTTTTTTGTTCACCTGTATTTGTCTTATTTTCAGACTTAAGTGCTTATCTAATTAAATAAACATTCGTGCAGGTAACTCCTGAGCCAGATTTCCAAGGCACAGCAAGCTTTAGGTCAACATTTAATATAGGTTTACCAAAAAAAAGCAAACAAAAAAAAAAACAAACATGGAAAAAAAAAAAAAGTGGCATGTCTGTTCCTAGTGATAGTAAGCATGTAGTACTGATAAAAATTAAATAAAAACTGTCACAGTACTGTATTTTTAAATGGTTTGGTTTAACTTTTGTTTCCTCTTCAGCCTTCTACATTTTCTGATATTGGTAGAAAGAAAGAACTGCTTCATACAGCCAGAGTTTGTTAGGATTGTTGAAAATTAGCGATCTGCATCAGTGAGTATTGTTCTTACCTACAGAAAAGAATTTGGTTTTCTTCCTTGCTTGGGCTTTGGTGGTTTGGGGTTTTTTTTATGCTGGTGAAATACATCATATGCCTGAAGTCCATGATGCTAAAAATCAGAGGCCATGTATTTTATTAGCTACTGGTAAAATTTCATGAGACTTGCATCTTCCCTCTCGTCCCTACCTGCCCTCTCGAATCAGTTAGCATGAAAGATTTCTTGCAGAGTAATTTTTATCATATAGTTTATGAAAAAAACCTCAGTGTGTGTTATTTTCTCCCCCAAGCTTGCCTGAAAGTGTAAAGATGTAGAATGCTTGTCTTGAAAATTTAGTCATTTTGTAATATTTCTGGTTTGGATTTTTGTTGGTGTTGGGTTTTGTTTGTTTTTCAGGGTTGGGGTTTTTTGTTTGTTTGCTGGGTTTTTGTTTTGTTTTGAAGTTTTTCCTCTGTTACTCCACTTGCTTTGTTCCTTTTCTTTGTTACCAAGAGAGCAATGGGAAGGGAGAATGGTAAACCAGAACAAAATTAATGCATCTGAATATATCTTTCATTTTCTATTTTTATTAACCAAGAAAAAATCTTTAGCATACATTTTTTGCAATTTTCCTCCATTCTTTTTTTTAACTATGTCAAAATACACATGTAATGACTTTATATTCCTCAGTTCACCTTCTTTTAAAAAAAATAAATATAAAAAATAATTTGTAGTGTGCCTGCAGTGTTAACACATGATGGCACCTGTGGGCATTGGCGGTACGGTTCTCACGGAGCAGCCTTGTTTCCAGCTTGTCTTTCCACTTTCAGGGGCTGTGGCAAGGAACGTGCCTGGGGAATCTCTGCTTTATGACTAAGCCCCAAACAATCAAGAGCTTTTATAGTTTCAAGCCAGCAACTTAAACCTTGTCTAGAAAACTAATACAAGTCCCTTGCAGAAGATTCCAGAGCTCTGTCCGCTCTTGTTTGATACACCATGAAAATGCCCAGCCTAGAGACTGAAAGGAAACGGGTGATGGTGTCAGAGCTTGGGATCTCATTCCCTCGGTCATGGTTGGCAACGTTAGTGGTACTTCTCCAACTTTCAAAGCCTGATTTAGCTCCCGGTGGAGCTGAAGGACAGTCTGTTGGCCGCAGCTGAAGCTGCATTGTGTTGGGGTGAGTTACCGCTCATCCGTGTTGAGGCGTTGTTCAGGCTTTGGGTTATTCTTTCCTGTTCTTGGGACATGTGTGTCATTTATATAAATGAATTCAGCGGTATGAAGGCTGAGAACGTGATTCTGGGAGATGAATCTTTCAAAGTATCTGAATGCACATCTTTTAAGAATACGGGAAATAATCACTTCAGACCTCCTTCAATCCTGGTTAGTTCATGTGTCCTGCCACACCAAGGAAATAAGCTGCTTTCCCCCACACCCTTTTTTTTTTTTTTTTTTTAACTTATAAACACAAAAGAAAGCCTGAGACAGTGGCAGCCTAGTTCACATGATGATAAACAGGCATGCCAAAATTGCAGTCAGCTAGGCCAGGCAGGGGTCCCCGAGCTTCCAAAATCTGCATTCTCCCTATTTAATTTTATAGCTGTGCACTCAAATTCTAAACCTCAGTTGGTCCCTGGCTGGCAAATTGATATGGCTTTGGAGTGCTCTGGGGAAAGCATCAGTAAATGTTTTCTCTCACGCAATGCTCTTCCCTGAGCACATGGGTTTGATTACTGCCAGAATCAGGGTGCTGGTTATATGAAGCTGTAGTCAAGCCTCATTCTTAGTTTCTGTTGATGAAACTAGAATATTTTACTTAAATGACCTGTTGAATGAAGGGTTGCAACTGAGAAACTTGTTATGTTGGTCAGTGGGATGACAGAGGTGGCGATCAGTCTTTAGTGATGGAAAGCCAAAGATCTTGCAAAGCTGGATGCATACACCTAACTTAGGGGAGTATCTCCATTGCTGCCTATAGAACAACGCAAAGCCTGCGTGAAAGCCTACACAGTATGGGGACTAGTATAAGAAACAATTAAAATAAACTTTACAAGCATGTGGCTATAAAGAGCTTCATAGCTTTAACCTTTACTTTTTCTACTATCATTTCTGTCTGTAATATCTTAGAGATCTATTAATGTGTACTTACTCCCACAAATAATTGCATATGCAAAAAAAAGGGAAACTTTTATTGTGTCTTAGCTATTGAGTTAACGTAGAACAAATATAGTACAGAAGCCTCCCAGCACTTTCTCTGATCATCGCATGGGGTTTTTGTTGAATTTGCATAGGTTTTGAAATTAACATGTCAGTTTGGACCAACTTCCTATACAAACATGTTTTTCATGAACTCAGAGGTGCATCTGGTGTATTTCTCTCTGAGAGAGCGCCACATGAAATATAAAGAAAGGTTTCTTATGTCTACAAAGTTTTGTTGCTCCGGTCATCCTTCCAGTAAATCAATAACATGAATGGCTCAATCATATGTAACTGGGTAGCTCGGAGGAGGACAATGTAAATGTCAGGATTTTTTTTTTATAATGGTTTAGGAAAGGAGAAGATCTCTTGCTTCTTGTACAGGACACCAGATTTCCAGCATTTTGGCTGTCAATGGGAAAGAATTTAATGTCAAATGATAAAGCTGAAAGTGTTATTTTATTCTGAAAGAACTGTGTTATCTTGTTTTTGATCCAGCTCTGAAATCAATAGAGTATCTCTCTTCATTTATCTGGTTTGTTTGAAAAAAGTCCAGTCATCAGTTTAGCAGGTGCTTTTCAAGGCATAAAGTGAGCTCCAAGACACGACTGTTTCCTTTAGTAGATCTTATTCAGACGAAAGACAGCAGTATTTGTTTCTTGTTCTTTGGGATGAGGTAACAAACGACGAGGGGGTTTCTTGCCTTCTTCATTTAAATGAATCCTAGCATCGTTTCCCAGAAACAGCTGCCCCGCAATACTGAAAGTGTAGATTAAAGCTGGTGGTTAACCGATCTGGCTGTGGCTTTACTTCCCTCATTGTCTTTCACCAGCAGGATGGAGCGTTTAGCTGCTAAATATAAATGACTGCATATCCTGTAAACAAGCACCTTCCCTTTTCACACACCTACCGTTTCTCTTTTTCTGTTCTTCAATCCATGTGCAGCATGGCCAGGGCTTTCGCTGGGCTGGTGCTTTTGTCTGGGTTTTCACTTGGCTGGGCACTCTGCGGCCCAGGGGAGCTTGGTGGAGTAGAGCAATTGCATTTTGCTGTAAAATGAAATAGCAATAAAAGAGGCTTTTCAGAAAGCAGTTGCTGTCTGTCCTTGCAGATACTCCGTGATCTGTGATCACAGGAGATTAGACTAGAGGAAGAATTCTGTTTGGTGTCTCTGAAATAGGGTTTTGGGAAGCTGTAACCAGCTTATGTGCATGACTTGCTCAAATGCAGCAAAATAAACTTAGCCTTCTTAGAACTGCTGCTAGTATCAACAGTGTAAAAGACTGTTACTCAGACAGGTCTTATCAAAGTGGTTCAAAATTCAAAACCACAAATCCTCACCTGGAATAAATTGTATTAACTTCACGGATGCATTTAAATGAACCTAGATCTGGCCTACAGTGTTGGTTTGGGTTTGACTGACAGTAGATTTCAAAAAAGCCTTCTCTCTTCCCAGTATTTTTGCCCCCCTACACCCCAAGGGTGTCCCACCCCAAAGAAAGCTTATTTAAAAGCTTGTTTCAGAGCAGCGTGTGCATGCAGTGTGCACTGATCAGTGGTGAGTTATGTTCAGCTTGGTGAGGAAGCAAATGGAAATCCCAGCAATTTAAAGAGGCTCCGTGTTCCTATGTCTAGACTGTGCTTGCTGCTTTGGAAAGCTTTAATTTGCAAGTCTCAAAATGTGTTTGTCCGGTGGACCTGTTTTCCTTGCAAATGTCGAGTAACTTCCTTATGTTTCAGGCAGACACTCTACAGACATGGGAGTATCTTAGTTGTCTAGTCAGATCAAGATCTCATACGATCTGTAGCTGGTGTATTTAAGTCTGAAAAGGAATAATCAGTTATTCCAGCATCTCCGAATGGGCAAGAATCCGTCAAGGCATTTACACTGTGTTACAAGAATTAGCCGTTTGCTCTATCAGGTATTGGTCTTGTGCCATAGTGCTCTATAACTTTCAAAAAGAGGTTAAATTGGAAAATACAGTGTTGTCCCACTTCTATTGGAGAAGGTGCTCTCAGATTCCAAGCTGAAGATAGCAGTGTTTGGTGTGAAACTGGTGATAGCAAGTACCAACTGACTTCTGAATTGGGTAAGAGTAATTAAACATTGCGTATTGGCCTTGTGCATGCATTGTTAATGTCACTCTCCACATTGGGCAGCACGTTTTTGCTTTGATAAAAGTCCTAGTATTGACTCAGATTATACTGGAGCTGTAAAGGGATCTCAGGAAGTTTTACTTTTCAACACTTTCAAGTTGCCTGTGGTGTTAAGTTATAGTTGTCTGGGTGCTTTGGGCAAGTCTGGAGTCATTGGGATGTTTCCACAGGCATCCGTAGATAGGAAGGTGTCTTAGGAACTCCAGTGCCATTGCATTGTTCACTTAATTTTTTTCCCCAAGGAAAACTGTACATTGAGGTTTTAGAAGTCTCTTTTAATGACAATAAATGCTGTTGAAACCACGTCATGGAAAAAGGGAATAACTCAGCAACAGAATTAAAACAGGAAAACTTTTGTACTGAAAACAACATGAAAGGGAAATAAACTCATTGCATCTGTTGTACAACTCAGAGCTAGGTGGGTAGTGTTTCAGCAGCTGGGGAGATGGAGCAATAAGTACTGGTTTGGATAGTCAAATTGTGTACTGCAGAAGAGAGAAAATCTGAAGCTTGTTCCTTAGGCTGTGCCAGAGATATGCCCATTGCTAAAAAATTTACTGTTCCTGCACACATCCAATTCACCTGGGAGGACCTAGTCCTGTTTCTAGAATCTGAGTGCCCAGAGCGAGAGTACGGACTACGTGCTCATCAATTCATGTGAGGAAATCCCTTTTGGTAATTAAGCTCCAAATCCCTCTGTTAACCAGTGTCAAGATGCATCAGATTCTTGGAGTTGGGCGATAAAAGCTCTCCTTGAATTCATGTTGAGTGACAGGGTGAGATCGGATTGATTTAATCAGCCGTAAGAGGCATGTCTGCCTAGGTTTGTCGTGGCGTACGGCAGTGCTGTGTCCACGTGTGCTGTTGTGTACCGGTAGGAAGGGGACTTGCCGTATTGCTCTTGTGCGTAAAGGTAAGTGGATGGTGCTCTGCTCGCCTGAGAGCGAGTGAGGCGGTGGGACCTGTGCGTCCGTTTTGTACAGAAGCAACCGGTCTGTGTTGTTGCTGTTAATGGAAGAGTTTCTGGTGCAAGGCAGATAGGACACACCTGTAATCATCTTACGGTCGTACAAAATGAGAAAGTAGGGAGGAACTTCCATCAGTTACATGGATCTCATCCTCCCTGGAGCGGCTTCATCCTGTGCACTGAATATGTATCGCACCACTTGCAGGGAAGGAGATCAAATTAAACATCTACAGACAATGGGTATTCTGAACATGGCCCAATTCTTAAGTCTTTAGTTTTGCAGTGTAATATTTTTTGAGGTAGTTTCAGGAGAGTGGGAGAAGGTTGAATGGTTTTGGCTTGAAAAGGTAATTTCATTTTAAAACTAAAAAAAAAAAAAAAAGTATTGTCTTGCTCCCACTTTGGTTACCCAAAGAGTTTCAGCAGCAAAGAGTTCTGCTGTAAGCTAATAAATGGAGTTGTTATAGGATGTAATCAAATAAATTGCAGGTAGGGATTTGAGAGAGGGGAGTAGGCAAGTGGTTTTGCTGAATTACTGGTTGTGTACTTGTGCGTGACTCCAGAACTGAGGAGGGATCGGGACCTGGTAACACACGGCCCGCGGAGGAATTCCCAAATCCATGCCCATGCAGGACTGTGGCTGCAATTCACAGGGCACAAGCAGGAGCAGGCTCGCTGCGATAACTCTGCACTAGCAGCTGCCCTTCCCCTGTCCTTACTTTTGCCAATTGTCACACTGCGTCTGGAGCTGCTGCAGTAGTCGGTGCCTAAATAAACCAGAAGGAAAGAGTCTTCATGGAGCCGTTGTGCCCACAGTTGGGGCTTCAAGGCAGTCAGAGGAGGGAGGGTGCGCGAGCTGGTGCTAACGCACAGCCCGAGTCCCCAGGCACACGTTTGAGCGTAACGTTAGAGAATATAATGCAGGGTAAGAAACCACACCATGACTGTGTCCTTTCCTGTAGTCTGGTGATCATCTGCCATTACTAGAACCACGCGTGACTTTTAAAGCAGCAAGTCCCGGGGGATGTGAAAGAAGGGTCAATAAATAATACTCACGGAAAGAAAGAGCTACAGAAGAACTGAGTTAAGTTGAACAGGGAAGGAAAAGAAAAAAAAAAAAAAGAGAGTGCTCCTGAGGACAGATGCTTACTGAAAAATACAAAGAGTGTATTTGCCCATGAAGAAGCTTTTCCTCTTTGTTGAAAGGCGTTGGGAAGAGCTGCTTCAGCCCGGTGGTGCCCTGGGGAAAGGGGGGGCAAGTCTGGCCCCGAGCAAATTGTAAATCTCACCGCAATCTCCTAAGGTGTGTTTTACTAGCTGTTTTCATTGGGGGAGTGGGCATTAAGGTGGTAGGCACCAAGTAATGCAGTTGAAGGTTAATTAGACACACAAAACCATTTAGAGGAACATGGCAATTCCTGAAGAATTTCCATTTTCCTGCCACCTTTCCTGCCCCATCCTTTGGATGCACTTAATAGTTTTTGTGTTTTTCCAGCTCATCCTTTCTCCTACATCTTTGGATTGCCTTTCCTCCCTTAAAAATTCTACTTTAAAGGAAATAAGTTGCGTCACCTTATTTGCCTGTTGGGTTGAAGGGAAAAATACCGGCTGGAAGTGGGAGCAAGACATATTTACTCGGAGCTGGGGCTGAATTTAAGCCTTCAGAAGTGTACCCACATTAAAACACTCACTCACAAAGTAGCGTTTGACGTGCAGTGGGTGCACAAAGTCACATCAGAATGTGCCTGGACTCTGTGACTGCAGCGTTGTGCAGGGAGATGCAACCTGTCTTCTGGTGGAGCAGCACAATTTTAATCACCTCCTTAAATACACTGCCATCGGCTCAGGCACGTGTGGCAGCTGGTGCTGGGATCTGTTTGATTTCTGTGCCCAGGGGCTGGGATCTGTTGGATTTCTGTGCCCAGGGGCCAGCTTTCAGGGACTGGTGTTCACTGGGTTCCTCAAAAGCAGCCTCTGATCTTACTCCTCCTTCACCTTTCCCCATCTGCCCTTTCCTGTTTATCCTTTGCTGCCCTTTGCTATTGTTGCCTAAATAGGGGCCACATGTGGTGATGGTGACTGACTTTTAAGAAGATCTTTCTAAATATAAAGTGAAGGCAAACGAGGAAGATGGCGCCTTGCTGAGCTAAGAGCTGGAGCCCTCTCTGAAGGGCAAGATTGTCTGTGCAGAGACTGATAAAACTGGTGCTTCCCTAGGCAAAACTTGGTTCCTTTAAAAATAAGTCAGTCACAGCAATCTGAACAAATATAAAAAAATGTAAACTTGCTGATGAGACAAAAAAGGAAACAAAGATGATGACAAAGAGGTCCCTAAACCATGCCACATTCTTGCTAGGCTGCCAAGTGGAGAAGAAAACAGCATTCTAGCAACAAATCAGTGGAGAAGACGCAATAAACATCTTCAGGATAAGCAGGAGCACACAGAAAGAGAAGAATGCTTCTATCCCCTTCCGGCCACCCGCTTTTCCTCACTTTTATTTTCCATCTGCTTTGTCTCAGTTCTTTCCCCCATTGCTGCTAACTGCTTACCAAGCCTCCTTTCTTTTTGTCTACCCTCTCCCCATCAGCGAGTCGCTCGTTTACCGCTCCTGCACTTGCTGACAAGTGAATGTCCTCAGAGATCTTCCAGAGCTGCCCCCCATGGGGCAGTGACTGCTCCTCAGGGTGATAGATTCAAACGGTAAAGTGCTGCTTTAGCATCTTAAATAAGAAATGAACCCCTGTTCATTAAACGTGCTCTGTCACTGCTAATGAGGTCTCAAATCAACATCCTGGTGACAAATACATGATGCTGCTCCCTGCCTCATGCCAACACAAATGCTTAACCATGTTGTAAAACAGGAACTCTTCCCGTTGAAAAATACCTTTTTTCTCTTTTGACCTGTGTTACTTTGCGCCTGATGCTGCCACCAAGCATTCTTCTATTGACTCCTGCTCTCCCAGCAACGCTGCATAGGAAGGAGGAACATGTGGCTGAGCTCTGCAGGGTGTTAGTGTTTTATGGGCCATAGGCAGCTGAGCTGTTGTGGATCGTAGCGCAACATCTGAAAGTTTTACTTGCCAGCAGGGAGCTATTAACCACCTTGCAGCCACAGTGATGCAAAAGCCAGCAGTTAGATAAAACCTGTGCCCATCCCTGGCACAGCTGAGCCAGCACACTTCAGACACAGGCTGAAAGGAGGGCAGAAAGCTTTGGGGTTTTGTACTTTGGGGCTTTTTTCTCTGCTACCTTGAATAGGCTGTGGAGATGGTAACCTTCCGCTGGGGTGGGCAGTGGCCGTAACTTCATCTGCTGCAACCACGTGCATCTTCCTGAGGTCTGTCTCCAGAGCCTTAAATGCCGTGCTGGTTCCCTTCCCACATCTTTTGTGTCTACACCCACAAAATAATCGCTTGCAAATTGATAAGAGATTGTTAATGAACTCGCCCTGGAAGACTGAGCTGCTTGGCAGCACCTGGCTGAAGGAAGAACCTTGACGGTGTACTTGACTTGGGTACCTGTGGCCAAAAGCAAGATGTGCTTGTGAAGCTGGCAGCTTTTAACTGGTGCTAAGTGGTACTCCCCATCTCAGTGCTGTGATATTCACACCCATAATTACAGTAACTCTGAAGAATTCCCACTGGATGCCTGTAAGTCATTTATTATTCAGCAGTGTCATCCTTGAAAATGAGTAGTTGCTGGGTTTGTGTTTTGACAGTGGATTCATTTTTTCGAACTTATGGATTTATCCTACTTTTATCTAGTGAGAACCAACAACGCGTTGTTTGGATATTAATCACAACCAACCCACCATACAGACTGTGACAGGCTGTTTAAGCTCAACCTCTTTTATTGTTGTTTCAATCACCAATGCCTATGAAAATACATCATACGCGTGCCGTTTCTACATAGTCAAGTTGAAAGCAACTGGCTGCAGTTCAGCCAGTTACTAAACCCTGCTGGGGGCTGAAGGGACAATGAATAAAGAGAAAATGAGAAACCCTGGCTGCAGCTGGGAGCGGTGTGGGAGACAGTGGGATGTGTAGGGGTGAGTGTGTGCATCTCCCTTCTGTCTGCCTGGAGCATTTCCTGCAGCTCCTGCAAATTCACACGCCCGATTGGTGACACCGTTTATATAAGCTCACTCACTTGGCTTATGTCCTAAAATTGTATACGATTTGGTCCACTAATTAAACCAGCCTTGGATGCAGGCTATGATGCTCTTGGTGCGTACCGGGAGCGCCGCCGACAGGACTGGACCAAGCTGGGGAGCTGGCACTGCCATCCTTGCCGTGTCCCTCGGCCACCACCTCTGTCACCAGAGGGGCAGCGAGCACTTGGGCACCCTCTGCGCAGCTTGTTGTAGTGCTCATCTTTGGTGTGCTGTACTAGGGAGAGGAGAATCATCACAGAAGTGAATAATAAATGAACAAGTGTAAGATATCCAGCGTATTACTTATTTATGAGTCATAAAGTTGTTTCAGGTGCTGGTATTTTCTTCGTTTTCTACCAGGCTATGTTCTTGAATGTTGCCGTCTTACGAGCTCACCAATAATGATATCTCAGTACAGGAATTGCCAAGAATCTAAACGGTGATTTCTAGTAACTGTCAACAATCTTTAGGTTTAATTGCCAGCATTAGCACTTTCTGTAATGGCAGACTTAGTAGAGAGTTCTGCACAAGCATCAGATATATTTAAAAAAAAAAAAAAGAAAGAAAGAAAGGAAAGAGCTAGCAATGGAAGGATAATAGCCATAATTGAGAAGCGTGAAGCTCTTCATTACATTCTTTTTCTAGAAGAGTTTGCTGTATACACTGTGCATAATGAAACACTAATTTAGAATGCAATTTAGGTTGAATTTATTTTCAGTAGCCTAGAAGAAATGAGTACCATATTTTCATGAACAGAGCTAGGATTCAGTCTGTAGTTTAGCCTCACCAGTTTTGTAGTGTTTTTGCATTTGTGCAAAGAACATGCTGATCTTGTCTACAGTAAGACCTTGAATTCAGTATTCCATGTCTCTGTTCAAGTTTCCTTTTGTGCATGAAGGTTGTTGCAGGGAGATTTGGGCTTGGGTGGATTAGGTCACAACTACAGTAAAGTTAAAATAAGATCTATACAGGCTGCTTTAATCACAAATAGTTGGTATTCTTCCGGAGAATGCTGCAAATAGTATGTTTAATAACATTTCCAGTAGACCCAATTGCCTATTATTAAGAAATGCATCAATGTAACGCTGCTTTTGGTTAATGCAGAATGCAGGGGGTTGTGCAGGCTGCTCACAGTGATAACAGACCGGCCTGGGAGAGGAAGCAGTCACTATGAACCCTGTGGTTCAGGTTAAAATAATGGCTTTGTTTTCTGAAATAGGGGGAAATAGAGGTATTTCCCTTACTTATGTTTTCACAGTTTGAAACCATACCCTGGCTGCTTAGAAATCTAGTGGTAAAATTCTCATTGACCTCCCTTTGGACCTATTTTTCTTTTGTCAAATACAATTTTTTTCTTCCCTAGTTTTATAGAGTTGGGTTTGGGGTTTTTTTTTCTTTTTTTCATCGCGCCT
Organism: Falco biarmicus; assembly: GCF_023638135.1. Lineage (NCBI taxonomy): Eukaryota > Metazoa > Chordata > Aves > Falconiformes > Falconidae > Falco > Falco biarmicus. Next base: position 107,552,578 of record NC_079291.1, read on the forward strand.
TTTAAATTCTGCAGCCCAGCAAAGTGGATGCCTAACTGTAAGGGTAAATGTTCTCAGGCAGTAGAACTACTAACCTGCACAGGAATAAACATACAATTCAGAGTATCTGTGGAGTAGTCCGTGTGCCAGTTTTGCCCATGAGCAAGCCTTAAGAACAGCCCAAACTTCTCTCTCTACCCTTTTCAATCCCTCATACAACTTTAGAGTGAATCCCATGTTAATTTGTTCCCTTGCAAACCCAGTGAGCTGGCACGGGGAGAGCAGACGTGGGGTGCTGAGTCCCCCTGGCTGCTCCCACCACCTTCCCATCCCCAGGGAGATAGGTGAGAGTCTGCTTGGGGATGGTCAGAGCCAAGCAGGGGGGGTGAAGTGTGGGTTAAATAAATGCAGAAAACCACATATAGCTTTCCCTCATCAATTCCAGATTTCTGTTCTGATGGGGTAAGCTGGGAACACTTTATTTTTTTTTCCCCCCTTCCCTTTTGAAAAGATAAAAAAACACCTCACTTTCCTCATTGGCAGGTTCTGGTGCTTTTTCCTCATACATAAAATCATAAAATAAAAACTTGTAGATATTTTCCCAGGTGGTCTTTCAGAGCCAGAATTGAAACATAGAGCTAGCCATGTACTCAGCTGGTTGCCTGCAAATCTGGAAAATTCACAGTTGCAGTAAGAGCAGCCCAAATAATCCTGCATATTCTGTATGTGCCTGTAATAACCTGTGAGATGTATGAAATGCAGCGTGAGGCTGAAGCTGAGATCCTTGGACAATTTGCCTTTCATGTTTCTTTCACATACGAAGCACAAGCCCTGATCTGAGCGTTGTACATCCCACAGATTTACACCACCCTTTGGGACTGAATTTATTACCAGTTCAAACAAAAATATAGAAACAAAACCTCAGAGATACTCTCTCCAGTGGCTATCTAGCAGCCCCTCCAAAAGACCCCCAGCTGTCCCCTTCCCTCTTATCTCCACTAGAAATAAGAGGGTGCGTTCACAGGAGCAAGGCAGTTGGCACCGCGGGGTGGGAACGACACGATGGCAGACCCCGTGGTCACGCAGCAGGGTCGGACACGGTGTGCGTCCTCCCGTGCCTTCACACGGCACGGCTCTGGGCTGTGCGACCCGGCCTTGGGTCAGCAGCCTTCCTCAGCACGCAGCCTTCCAAGTGTGCTTTTGACTTGCCCAGTAAGGAAGAAAGTTCGGTTTTGTCCCATGGGGAACAGGAGTTTGTTCGACTGAACAAGCCCAAGGGGGAAGCATATGATCAAAAGGGGAAAAAAGTGCTGATGGGTAAATTAATAATACAATTCATTGTTTTACAAAGGTGCTTCTGTGCAACTCTGGAGTTAAAACTCTATGAAATGACCAACAGGAACTCATCTCCAGTGTTCTTCTGTAGCTGGGGAGGGGTTATGGATTTTAAGCTTCGTTTCTTCTCTGCAGCACTGAAATGGGCATTTTGTGACGTCCTCACCAGCACTTGCAGTAGACATCTGCTGCCCAGGTTTGTTCGAATGATAACTGGCTGCCCAGGGAGGCGGCGGGGTCACCATCCCTGGGGGTGTTTAAAGCCTGTGTAGATGCGGTGCTGAGGGACGTGGTTCAGTGGTGGCCTTGGCAGTGCTGGGTTAACGGTTGGACTCGATCTTCAAGGTCCTTTCCAACCCAAATGATTCTGATTCAACAATTCTATAATGCCAGTTTTTTTTCAGGAAGAAAACTGGGTCAGCTGGATCTAGAGAAATGCAGGGGAGTAAATCTTGTCAACTCTACCTCTTCGTGTCGTACACGACAGCCTTCTGCCGGCAGCCCCCCTCCCGCAGCGGCCCCCCAGCACCGAGGTGCAGGAAGGACGGTGAATTGCCCTCCAGAGGTTGCCCCTGGCTTGTGCCTTTGGGTTGAACCCGAGCAACCTTATTCTCAGGTACCTCTGGAGGTGTTTTGGAGGTGCCCCAGCCCAGCTCAGGTGGTGGGTTACAGAGCACCACACCATGATCTCTGCCTGAATTCACCCCCACTCTCTTGGGCACAGCCAAGCGATAGGAATGGTGCTTCCGCATCCAGTGTTCGTGGCCCCCCGGGCTTGAAGAACAAGTTGGTGAACGCAGCACTCATCTCAGACCTTCAGCAGCAGAGCAGACGTTGTAGTGGTGGGCACAACGAAACTTGGGTTCTTTTTCATGTCATTTTTCTTTCCTTGACAGTGCAGCTGTACTCTGAAAAATTAAGGGGGGGGTAGGGGATGTATTGCCTCCTCTTTCTCGGCATGTCTGCTCCCCATGTATGAACCCAAACTTCTGGCTGTAGCAACTCAAGTGCAGTGTTACTGCATCTGCTCCTCATTCCCTCTCCTCAGCAGAGCCGGGGCTGCAGCACTAGCAGGAGGGGGCTGCGGCACAGCAGAGCTCCAGCGGGTCCAGCCCTCCCCACCACTGCATGCCTTTCTCTTTCTTTATAATATTTATCTGAACACCACCGCAAAAAGGAAGATCTTTCTGTGTCCTCTAATCAAGCAAAGAGCGGTTCCTCCTAACAGCATCTGCTACATTTAGACCTGCAGGAAAACCCAGTTCCATCTACCACTTGCACTGCGTGCCAGTGTGGAAGACTGTGAAGAAGTTACAGCGGGATAAATGTGATAGGAACAATATTGCTGAGGTTTTCTTCATATAAACCCAAGTCCTAAACTACAGAACTTTTACATCTGATTTTTATTTGTTTATTTTATGACTTTTATTTCTATAGCTGGCTCTAAGACATCTGCATTTGAAATTACAGGATTAAAGCAATTCTTTTCTTTGGGGTAAACTTGAACTGAAGCAACGCATACATATTTAAAATAAATACTAAATATTCAGGACATTGTGGCAAACTGTTAGACAAGAGATTTGGTTTCCCTTATGTTATTGTCTTCACCGTTGTTAATAATGTCTCTTCTTATCTCAAAACCATGCTACTGAAATTGAACTCTATCACCAAATATATCTCATGTCAGTATGACTCCAGCTAAGAAGAACAGGCAGTGCCTTTTTCATTAAGCTTTCCTACAGCCTGCTGCACTGTCAGGTATTTTTGTGAGGGTAGTTGTATCTTTTCAGAAAACTACTCCAAAGAAAGAAGATGAGTTTCACCAGTTTTCACAGGAGTTGACCAAGGTAGAGCATCATTTGTGCTGCTTTGCTGATGCAGAAACCCCATTCATTTTATAATTGCAAGCTCGAAGAAACAGCTTTTTTTAATATGTAGATTTTTCAGTTGGAATAAGTATTCAAAGCATTTTGGAAGGGGAAGTACTTGATTATGAGTTAACTTTGGTTTAGGCAACGTCTTTGGAAACAAATCACTCTGGTAACAGCACAAAGCCTTAAGGTGGGTCTAAGCAGGTGTTGCTCAACTGGAGAGTTGGCGTGGTGTAGTGGAGGAGGTTGGAGAAAGAGGCCAGAGAGTGCCAGTTTCTCTGCATGTTTCCAGCCTGCTCGGTGACTTATGACAACTCTTCTAGTCTTTACTTCTCTTTCACCTCTTTGTTTTTGAACACGGACCCTCTGGTTTGCCTCTGTCGCTGGGCTGTCTACCCTTATGTACGTGCCTCAACAGCACCAAGCATGCCTGGTCTAGACTCTTGGGTAGGGTCTTTTGGTGCTAGTGCATATAAATTCAAATCTAGCCGTAAATTCAGGTTAAGTCACTAATGTAGGGGATGTGTAATACACTGTATGTCCTACTAAGAGTGCTGGCAGTCCATTTAAAGGTGGGAGAGGAGCTTTGCTCTGTGTTTACAGAAAGAAGACAGGGAGTCGTCTGTTTATCTCACTGAAGAACTGTGGAAACCATGTCAATTGACTCTGAAAATACCCAAATGACAAACCCTACTTTACAAAAACTTTTAATGGTTTCCTTCATTTTTCTTTTAGTCTTATAATGAACCACACCAGTCATTTTCTAGTAGGCAAAACTTATTTCCTATGAGGTTTCCTTGCTTAGCGTTGTTGTTCTTGCAACCAAGACACACCAAGAAATGCAGCAGCAGAACTGGATCTCATTTAGTTTCATTACTATAAATCCTTCAGGGAGGTGCATTCTAAACAAATCAAGGAAAATATACTTGATGAAAATGAACACATTAACAAAGAAACATACAAAAATGCAATAGCACAGCATCCTCAAAGAAAGGATGCACTACAAAATAGGTTTGTAGCAGGGTCTATCTCGGTCTGCATCGGTTTCCTGTACCAAAGAGACCAGCGCAAGGGGCCCCAAGCACCGTGCTGCATTCCTCTGAGGACATCGCTGCAGCTCTCTGGAGGCTTGTCAGAAACCTACAGCAGCATCTCATTTTGTCCGGATAAAAGGGTGTCGGGTCAGGACCTTAGTTTCATTCTCTTTCTTCATCTTCTGTCATTTGGAAGGAAGTGGGAGCTTCCAAAGCTGAAGAAATAGGAGTCCCTGGCAGTATTTGTTACAAAAGTTGTAAGCCTAAGACTTCCCTTTGTCCTAAAATCCGTCCTTCTGAGTATAGCTTGCTTCTGTGCAGAGGGGTAGCACAGGGATTAAGCGTCCCATAATGCTAATATGCTTTCGTATTACTGCATAAATAAGATTTAAGCTGCTAATAGCCCCTTTCTAGCTCTCTGCACAGAGCTGAATTTTATGTGCTGGCCATGATAAGACTAGAGAAAAAATACACGGTTGTGGCAGCAGCAGTCAGATTTAAATAGAGGACTGAATTTAAATGAAGTGGAAATTAGAAGTGTGATAGCCATAACTGAGATGTCCTGATACTAAGCGTGTTTCAGAAATAATGCCAAAACTAGGCAATAAGTCAACAACCCCCTCTGCGCATGAGGTACATGGGCTGTTGAGCTGCACCAACAAACTGATTCCACTTTGCTGGTTGCAACCATGAAGTAAAATACATCAGGTCTTGTGATACCAGCTGCCAGACCAAGGCCATCACTTCCTACCTGCCTCGGAGCCATAAAATACCTTTTCTGAGCATGGTGCGTGCAGAATGAAACCAAGCTGCGGCGTGCTGGCCTCTCAAACACTGCAGGATCCCAAAGCACTGCTGCACCTGGGAGCTGAGCCGCCCGCTGCGTGCCCCCGGCAGCAGTGAGGTCAGGCTCTCCTCAGGCCGGCTGCTCGTTCTGAGGTGCACATCATCCCTCCTCTGCACCCAACTGAACTGGTGGCTGTCATTGTGGTTTTTTTTTTTTTTTTTTTTTTAATTGAGAATCACAGATTAAGGGGTTGGAACAAAACTGGTTTTGTTTCAGGAGACATTCATTAACAAATCAATTAGATGTACTCAATATCATCCCGGTGCGGTTTTCAGTCTGCATGCTTTTCTAATCATTTTCCTAATCTGCTAAAACGTAGCGTTAGGCCGGCAGAAAGACGACTTGGCAGAGGCAAACCCGTGAGCAAGGGAGCTGCCAGCGCCGGGGCGGAAGGACGCGCGGCACGAGCGCCGTGGCCGCTCTTCCAGTGTTCAGTCCCTTCCCCAGGCGTGGACGGACTTTGGCAGGTGTCTAATTTGCTGGGTGCTGGGAAGCACGGCGATGAGGGTGAGCACCAACATGCACCCGCGGCTGAGAGGTTGCTGGGAGCGAGCCACCTACAACTGGAAGCTCTCTCCTCTACCTGCACTTGGGCTTTGAGCGCTGCACGAGTGAGAACCCAGCTCTTCATAGCCACGCTGTGACCTTTGCAGCTTGGGCAAGGCCCACCATCAGCGCCGAGACTGCAGAAAAGCACTGAAGAGGTGGTTTTTTTCCAAATCGTTGTTGCTACTTGTAGAGGAATGGAGGCAGTGGGTTGGTTAGCATTGATAACACGCAGCTGTGGCCTTGCTTCAAAGGCAGTGGGTTGATTGACATGGACGATGTGCAGCTGTAGCTCGTTCTGCAAAGTGGTTAAATAGCTCCGAGGAGGGGGGGGAGGAGCAGTGTGGTCTGATCTCTGGAGGAGGGAGAAATGGCATGGATGGACGGTGGAATCTGACTGAAGGTAAAAGCCTTGTTGTGGCCTGCTAGTTTGTTTGTGCTGCAACAGCCACTTAAAGCGATGAATGAGAAATGGTCAGGGTAGGAGTTACGTTTTTGCAAAGTGATGTGTGACCTTTTAATGCCTCTGGCCCTGAATTACCTGAGGGTATCCACGTGATCTGACACTTTGTGTGTGGGGTCCTGTGGGGCTCAGGCAGGTACAAATCTAAATAGAAATAAGGAAATGATAAGATGGATGGTGTTTGTCTGCTGTGCCTGCTGGGGACCACCGGCACCGGCTAATCTGGATACACCTTAGTGTGACTGCCAGCCACCTGATGCTCAAAGACATCTCAAGCTAGAAGTTGTACTTGGCCTTTGATATAGTGCCTTAGAAGATTTTTGTCCTAGAACTTAGCTGATGGGAGGGGGTTCACTGTACAATTTTTTTATTATTATTATTATTTTTTATATCAACAATATCCCGTGTCAAAGAACCCTATAGCTAAACTCCACTTTTTATGGCTGCTGCACTGGCAGCTTCTAGGTCCTGCCTGGGGAGCAGCACAGCACCCACCCTAACTGCCCCCAGACCCTGAGGTCGTACAGAGCTCTCGGATCTTTCCAGGTGTTTCTTTTTGAGGCTGAAGAGTCTTGCACCTAGCTGGGAAGCTTTGATCATATTTGCATCCCTTCTTTGGATCTCCTTTCTTTGAAGCTGCCACAGTTCCATAATGCTCTTTTTGGCACCGTGTGGAGTAGGAGCAGGATCGAGGGCAAGGGCAGCAGCATGGTTTTTTAGGTGGCTCGCCACTGTGGCATAATACCTCGTTCTGGTTTGTTTTCCCCTCCTTTCTTGTACTCTGTTTATATATGTAACCTCCTCAACGTTTCTCAGCGTTTCCAGTCTGACCTCTGTTACACAATTCAGGGCGGGCACCTGTGTTTGTCAGGAGGGTGGAGGGGGAGATGCTCGCACCTCCATGACCGCTGCATGCAGCCTGCTGCCTGAGAGCCCAAGGGGTGCAGCAGTCTGGTTCCCTGCCAGCTGACTGCTGGGTGGCCTGGGTGACTTTTTATTCTTATGTCTCTGTCCCAGACTGCTTGTGTCTGGGGCAAAGAATATTTTCCCTCTTCAGCATCTCATGCTGTTTTGACTGTCTTGATCAATAGTGATGCGTCAGCACTTTGCTGGCTGGCATTATTTCCTTTGTTCTGTCCCTCTGACAAGATAGAAGGTATTAACCAGCATCAGCTTCAGCCCATTCTGAAGTTGATACTAGACTTGTACTTGTGTATCCTTCAAGCGCTGCCCATTGCTAAATGAACAAATTGATAATGTTGCAGAGCATCTGCATTATGTTTGAATACATCACTTAGAGACTGTGACAAATCCATTGCATGAAGTGAAAAGGGCAGAAGGGTAAAATAAAAATGGCTTAATAAAATTATTGCAATAATCAGTTTAAAACTGCGCAAGGGGAAATGCAGCACTGTGAAAAAGACTGAGCATTCACCATGTAAAAAATATTTATTTGTAAAAATGGACAGTGGGCAGCTCCTTGTCTGGTACAAACAGATGGATCGTTACAACTCTGTTAAATTAGCTGTGGATCTGACCATATAACTTTGATCTTTAAGCACGAGATATTTTCTGCCTCCTGCTAAGCCTTAGGCAATCGGGGATTTAAATCGTTCGTGGTCTCCACTGTCCCTCAGCGTACGGGAGACTTCTGCAGTTGTTCAGTTTCATGATACTGTTTCCCCTCATACAGCAAAGCCTATGACACTCCATACTTTCAGATTTCTTCCCTGCAAAAAACAAATGTGAAACTCCACCCCGTTCTAGCTGGGGTGAGCAGCCCCGAGCAGGGACCTCGGCTGGGGCCCATCAGTGCTGGAGTCAATATGGATGCATGGATTGAAGCAGCAGTTTCTCCCACCCTGTAGGAGCTCTGAGGTGGACAGTCGTGTTCTCACCAGTTTCAGTTAAAACACATGCTGCCGTAGTCGTGCTTTGGCTCGGTGGCCCCATGCACTGTGTGCTGAGGCTTCCAGAAGCACGGAGAGCTGGTGAGCTGGCTTGGCGGTGGGCAGGCAGGTTGCCGCTGAGATCAGCCCTGGCATGGACTAAGAAGGTCGGGGGGTGGGATGCAATGTCTGGGTTAATCTTCTCAGCCACCACAACAAGCTTGCAGAAAAAACAAAAACGCCAAACCACCACGTCCATGTCGCCAAATGCAGCTACCACTTTTGAAGCCTTTCAAGCTGGGGCTCAAAAATTTGTCCTTGTTTTTTTTTTTTGTTCACAAGTAGCTGTGGGGAGATTCTGTGGTGGCAGCAGTGCTGTCTGTGGGGTCCAAGTGAGCTGCGCTCAGGTGGCTGGCACGGTGGGCTGGTGCTCCCACAGCCCCCAATGGCCACAGGAGGATGGAAGGCTGAGCCAGGGTGTGAAAAAACAGAGATGGGAATCTTCTGAAAGAAAAAAAAAACCCAACAACCAACTCTATAATCTCACAGAAATTGCTAGCTGATGTGAGAGACTTTTGCATGTTTTTAATCTACATGGATGTTGGTTTTGTCTTGCTAAAGCTGACATCAGTCTGCCAAACTATCGTAAGGCGAGGGAGGATTGCATCACATAGCCTGGACAGTGAAATCGTGGCTATTGCGCTTTGCTTCTCATGTTGAGTGTAATGGTGTGTTAAGTAAAGCTGTGGGGGAAAGGAATAGTACCTGGATACTAATAAAAAAAGTTTGTAAAAATTATTACTTCGTTAAACTTTTTTTTTTTTCTCCAAAATGTTAGTGATTGATTCGTGGTATTTGTGGCATTCAGATCAGAAAGATGTAGTTAAAAAAAGAGGTGATGTTCTGGTTGTCAGATCATCAGATGCTGGTAAAGGCTTGAGCTAGCTGCCTTGCTGTGGCTAGGGGTGAGCGTGAATTGGACTGTTCACAGCATACACAGTCCAGGAGGGTGGCAAAAAATGTTGCCAAGAAAAGAAGTATTTTAGTTCAAGTTGGCACCTGGGACAGGAAAAGTTGGTATTCAAGGTTAGGTTTGAGGACTCCCAGAATGAGAAACTGAGGCAGCTTCAGGGTCTTTCAGCAGTTCAGATGAAAGATTAGGGACATGGTTACCCCCAGGAGGATGGCACTCAACCAGCTGGCTGAGCCCTTGGAAAGGAAGCTTTTGGGACCAAACTGAGCCAAAGTCAAGCTGAGGTCAAACAGCACTGCAATATGCTTGTAGGGCTTAGCAAATTTTGTCTTAGCAGGGGGGAAAAAAAAAAAAAAATCAGCCAGCACCATGACTGAATTTCTCTTTCTCTTCTCAAAGAGAGCTTTAGTTTTAAGTTGGGAATAATAATCAAAGAAATTATGTACTTGTGGCCCATGGGGGTTTTATAGGGTGGAGGCAGGGGGGTCACTTCAGTTGTACCTTGCTCTCCAAAGGGGAGAAGGCAGGTGGGAGCTGGACATGGAGGTGCCTGCTGGGCAGGAGTAGGCATCCCCCCGCTCCCCATCCTCCTTGGCATGGGGGGGCTGCTGGCAGCCACAGCTGCCCCTCAGCAAGGAGGATGCCCACTCCCCAAAGGGTCAGTCAGAGACCCAGTTTCATCAGATTTCCACCGGCCCTTGCCCACAAGTATCTAATTAATTTTCTCCCTCTTCAGTGAATTTTCCCAATTTCCATTAGCACAGAGGCAACCAGATGCTACGGTATTGTTGCAATAGCCACTACTTTTTTGTCTGTGAGATAATTTTTGTATAAGATTTGTGGCATATTAGCACATCTTCCCTGATATCCAAAGTAAGCACTAGGCTTAGGATAATAATGCATTACTGTAAGTCTGTAATGGAGCCAGCACTTAGGAACAATAAACTAATGCTTTACTACATTTCTTACACATTACTTCCTGTGGCTGCTTTGAAAGGATGAAGCAATCCCAGTGCGCATCTTGCGAAAGTTTCTAAAGCAGTCACTGGTATCACATGGGGTCAAACCTCTTCTGAGCTACGCAGATCAATATCCCCAAGACTTGTTTGACCTAGGGACTTGGAGTTGCACGACTGCGACTTCATTACACAAACGTTACCCTGGTGCCATGGTTTGGCCCAGACTTGGCCAGAGATGAAGCAGGTTCCACTAAGTGAATGGTATTCCTTTGAAATCAGAGTAACTTACTTGCTATTGCAGCAAGTTGCTCATGTGTCACCTTTAGCTCTTCCAGACACCTCCCCAACACAGAGTAAAATTTGTAAAAAAAAAAAAAAAAAAAAAAAAAAAAAAAAATTCTTATATGAAAGACAGGATGTAAAAAAAAAAAAAAAAAATTATTTCTGTATCCTAACATTGGAACAATACTTTGGTTAAGACTTTGAGAAAACTAAACCTAGTTTTCACCTTGAGGAGAAACTTCATCTGGACTCTATAGCTGGACAAGTTTTAGGTAGGTAAAACCAGAATCTCATAACGGCAGGTGCTAGGGCCAGTAGCGGGAGCCAGGATGTTGACCCAGGTACTAAATGCTATGGGTCTTCCAAAGTAAGATGCTCTGAAGTTTTTTTTTCCAGAAATCTGAACAAGATATGGTGACCCTTGGAGTCTTTCACTGACCCAGGCCAAGAATGAGCTTAGTGGGAGCCAAGTGGAAATGTCAGCGTGGGGAGGCAATATGGCACTGTCATAAATTTAGCTTTTCTATTCCTTACGGACAATCCATCAAATTACTATTTGTAAACTCTCAGGCTGGATACAAAATTTTAAGTGTATTGGTTCAAGAGACCAGATAGCTAATCTGTTCTAAAAAAAAAAATATCAATTTTTTAAATTATTTTTATTTCTTGTCAGCCAATGTCAGAATGGCTTATAAAGTGATGGACCCACAGCTCTTGAGATGACAAGATGACAGCTTTCCTATATATTACCATTATAAAAGCACTCTTGCGACTGAACTTTGGTGGAAAACTGAGGCTGCTTGAGGTTATCTGCATTTGCTTTAGAAATGTAATACCATTTTAAAGGGTTCCTGCATTAATATGAAGAACTGCATTTATGGTGAAGAATATCATCAGCTTACTCTTAAGGGTTCAAGGTGTCCTCATGCCTTATTCAAGGCAACACAAAAAGCTGTTTTCAGTTTTAGTAGCAAACATGTATGAAAACTAACATTAATGCTTTTAAAGGGGTACTCAAAACCCATAGAAATTAGAGTCTAGGAAAGCAAACAAGGGATAATATGGTTTAGCAAGGTACAAGTGACCTATGCCATGGCACCCAGGACCACAGTAGCAGGCAGCTGTAAGTATCTGGGTCGGGGTTGTGAGCACCCCAGCTCAGTTAGCGCAGGGCAGGATCGATATTCCCAATCAAATGCTGCGCAAGAGAAAGCAGCAATTATTTCAGCTGTAAAACTGTAACATCTGGGTGACCATTTGCATAAGGATTTTCCTGGACTATGTTTAAAACTTGTCTCCAGCTCTTGCAGTGCCAACACCATCATCACAATGTCATTTATACAGAGTGTTTTAAACAAGGGGAAACAGAAGCATGGTCTCACAGTTTGCTAAGGCTGGAAGGGAATAGTACTGATACCTGCTTAGGCAGACACTAACATCGCTAGAGTTCCCTTAGTTACTTTCTTTCAGGAAAATATCCACTCCTGACGTAAAGATTGCTGGGGGTTGCAAATTCACAGTCATGTTTGGTAAATCCTCGCTTGGTGGTCCCCACCACCAAGGACATATGTGCAGGTTTCTCACACCCCTCCATGTGAGCTCAGCTTGGGCCACGCTGTGATGTAGTTCATTAGACCAACGAGCCAAATAAATGTTTTGTCCCTGCCCTTAAGGACCGGGAAGTAATCCCCTTACTTTTCCCTCCATCAAATCTATGAGATATTCCCCGCCCCCCCAGTATTTCTGCCACACTTCGAGTCCCTTCCAAAACAGCAGTCCCTCTCTCACGCTGAGGCCAGCGGTAGGCACCGTACCTCAGAAGCTGAGAAACTGGTACCAGTTACAGAAATGATGGGAATTTCCAGCTGTTTCTCAGTGTTTCTGTCTCTCCAGTCATAGGCAGTGTCCGTCTCCCGGGCCAGCACAGTGCTGGGACTACGAGATCAGGTGTTTCTCCATTTGGATGCCCCAGCTCCCTGAAGCCCCCATCCTGTGATGCTCTTTGGTCGCAGAGCTGATGCTCCATGTTTTGCTGTTTTAAAATGCATGTGTTAGCCTACAGCCAGCTTACCAAACGAGCAGGATTTCTCTCTGCCAATTACCCATTTTCTTCTAGCTTTGTGCCATGAGAAAATTTTAACCATGGTGATTTTATATTTTGTCATCAATAAAAATGATTCCAAGCCTGGCACAGTGGGAATGTACTGGGAATAGTGACGTAACACCGCTGATGCCCCAGTTGCAGTGGCTTTTTGAGGGCTGTCAGTCTGCCAGTTGTTAATCCGTGTTAATCCTCCTGCAAGGAGGATTGCGGTTCAGGAGTACAGCTCACTTTAAGAGAGGGGTCCAATGGGGAATTAAGCGCACTGACCTCATGGGTCTGTTGTTGTTTTCCCAGTGTCCCTACAGAGGTAGACTTCTCCATGAAATACCCTCTTTCTGGGATGGCTGTGAGAGACCAGGTTCAAGAGAGGCTAAACCCAGGGGGGGAATAAATGCAGCCAAACAGAAGGGTGTCTGGATAAATTTTGCTTTTCCCTTTGTTTCTCTTTAACTAGTAGAATGCTGGATTAACTATAAAGGAATCATTTTCCAAAAAAAATAAACATGTTAAAAAATTAACTATACTTTCCAGAAGTACAGCTACCCCTGTTTCACAGATGGAGGGGTGTAAAGCTCATTATTCAGTCCCAGGTTTGTGGAGGTGTTTACATAGGTAGCTCCTATGTAATAAGTAGTAGATACTTAAACAGGTACTGGGTGTCCAAACACCTTTTTAGAGCTAAGCCAAGATTCTTGCCCTTGACTAGAGCAGGAAGGCTTTAGAATGATACAAAGTCAAACCTGCCTGTTCCCGTATCCTGAGCTGTTATCCCCATCATTTGACCTGTTCTATGGATGCTTCAGGGTCAGGCTATGAGACACTGAGTGACAACGAGCCCAAAGAACTTAAAACTATGTGTTTGTATCGCCTTCAGTGGTGTTTAGGAGCTTCTCAGCTCTCTGGCCTGGGGTACCAGCTGTAGCACGGCGCACTTCTTCGATTTCTGACGACTTCACTTGACCAGAAATCCAAGTTTTGTTTGAGGTAAAATGTAAAGCTAATATATGGACCATATGCCAATCTTTGAGTGCTTCTGTGGGACCTACCAGATGCATGTCAAATATTGTCCTGAAAGATCTCTGCCTTAGTGAAATTTTTAGGACATGTTATTGATGTTGTCCACTGCCTGCTTGTTTGCCCACATTAACTGAAATAATTGTTTCAGCCCACCCCAAAAGTATTGCTTTCTCACAAGGAAAAAAAAAAAAGATACACATAAAAACATATATATATGTATGCATGTGGTGCTCTGTTTTAGTGCATATATATATAACATATAATATACATAAAACATATATAAAATGCATATATAATACATGCATATTATGTGTGCATATATTATATAGATAAAATGTAAAATATATATGCACAAACACACAGAGCACCAGATAGAACTGATGCACTAAAGCACTTTTGAAAGATTAGCAAGCTCCTGAGCATGGTGCTCTTAATGTCCAATATAAATCAATTCTGTGCCAAGCAGATGCAGCCATCTAGAAAAAAAAAAAAAAGCGTTAAATTGTTCAGCATCTGTTGGGAGGGAAGAGAACCTGAAAGGTTCTGGTTCTTATTGAACTCCCTTACATTTTCCAAGTGCAGGGAAGATGGGGCTTTGTAAAACAGAAAATGGCTTTAAAGTGCATTACGAGGTAGTTCTGCTCTTTCATGAGCCCTTTTCTGAATTCCTGTGTTAAAACACAAATGCAAAAGTCAACAACCCCCAAGATGACGTGCTGTATAATACAGATATATCAGAAACACCTGCAGGCAGGAGTTAGGCTCCCCTTGTATTACACACTGTGTGGGAATGAAGAGCCTGTGCCTGGCAGGGTTTGCATACGACATAGAGAAGATAGTAAATCAGAAGCCAAATGGGGACAAAAGGAGGCACATTAGTGTTTGTCTCTGCCATTTCCCTGGAATTATCATGTTATTTGAGGTCTGGGATCCTGAGAAGCAATTGGAGCATCTGTATCTCCATTTGACTGGTACTTTACCAAGTGATCCTGCTTCTTGCAGCTCTGAGGGTCACACGCTTCTCTGGTTTAGACAGGGGCTTCTGGCTGAATCAGAGATGTCTCGAGAAGAACATTTTCCTGCTATCTCAGCTAAAAAGCTGGAGTTTGAGGCACATGAAAATGTAAATCGCAACGGTACATTCATACACACTATGGTTACACAAGCACTGAATTTTTTTCTTTTTTAAGAAGTCGTTTTTTAAAATAAATTTTAATTAAAATAAAAAAGTCATTTTTTTCTTTTTTAAAACTCCCGAAATGAAGGTTTGTTTGAGGTGCATACAGGCTGGTCCTTAGCTGAATGACCTCTTTGCTCCGGATTTGCCTTATCACTTGTGTTCCGTGCAGAATGCACCCATGTCTGAAAGCATTGCACATCCTGTGCTCTATCAGAGAAGGCGAGATAAGCCACGCTCAAGCACTTCTTCTATATTAATATTCAGTCCATTAACAGAAGAGTGGACTTTGTCATTCCTGCTATTAAAAGCCACCCATCTGGGGCCCAAGGGAGATGCCCGGCTCCCAAGCCTCCACCGCAGAGACCTGGAGGTGCCTCTGGCAGGGGGAGAGGGACCCGGCGGGGGCACCTGCTGCCTGAGCATCCTGGTGCAGGCCCCCTGCAAGCTGCTGGGTTCTTGCTCTTCCATGAGGGATACAGGAAAGCCAGAGCCATCCCTGAGGAGAACAGAGGGGGTGGATGGGAGGAGATGATGACAGGACACTTTTATTTATAGTTTAACTAAAGCAGTGAGAAGGAGTTGTTTGTTGTGTGAAAGGGGAGAGAAATCACACTCCCCCTCCTCAGTCCCTTTCTGCAGACCCGTTGTAGCTTGGGTTCGGCTCTGCAGAGCTTACCTGTCACCTGAACTGCTCCTGATTGCCTCAGGAGACAGGACCTGCAATTCTTCCAAGGAAAACACCCAGCTGAGCTCCGTGCCTTGCTTTGAAAGCGCAATTTGCTCCCTCAGCCTGCTACTTGTACCATTTATTGGTTTTTATTCTCATCCTCTTCCTGCCTGCCGATTGTGGTTTATTGCAGTGATTTGGAAATGGACTCCTTAATCTTTCACATTGTTAAGAGAATGATGGTAACTTCACTTCCCACTTCATAGAGAGCAAGGAGAAAATGATTACTGCACTATAATGTGATACTTGCTAAATAAGGAGCAGATCAAACCACTGTCAGTTAGCATTTCTGCTTTTTAGATGAGGGGGCTGGGGAGACTGAGGCTTTCTTAGCTGCTTTGTTACTTTCTTATAAGATTGCTAATATCTAAAATGATCACTGGTAAAATGCTTGGAGTAAAAACCATAGATTATGATTGCTATTCGTACAGTGGCCCAGTATTCAGAACAACCAGTGTTTCGCTAAGCAGGGAGAAAACCTGTATCTGCTGGTGGACTATGCAGAGCTCCTGAAGAAATGCGCCATGAGATTTAAATAAATGGATGCACTGTAATTCAGATTTATCAGTTGCTGGAGCGATGGCATATCCAGTTGTAGGGAAAGGTAGTGATTTTGTAAGATACAAGAAAAACACCCCCGTTTACTTCTCTCCACCTCCAACTTAATCTACTGCCAACAGAGATTCCTGACTTGGAACTCTAGATGGGTTCCCAGGTAACTGTCTCTGGTAGTAGGGGAATAGAGATGCATCTCAAGCAACTAGGAAGGGTAAATAACATGTTTAGGAAGAAACTTTTGTCATTAGTGTCTTCATCCCATGTAACTGAGTGCATCTCAATGCTCTTGGGGGTATTATTCTCTTTGGGAGGGAGTCAAATGCCTGCCTTCATCATCAGTAATTTCTTGTATTGATTTCTCAGGGATCTGCTGGAGCACATGAGCACTTCCGTATTGTGTTTTCAGATCCATCAGCAGAATTAAACCAAGACAGCCTTTTAAGGTGGAGATGAGGTGCACGACTGTGTGAGACCAGGAAAAGCATTGGACTTTTTACACCAGTTGTAAGCCCTCTGGCTGTGGCATATATTGGTTAAATGATACGCTTTTTTTATTAGCTGTAGTACACGAGGTTTAAGGTTTGGATTGGTTACACTTTCCCGGCTACTGTATGTCCTTGCACTTAGCTTTCTGTAGCACTTCATCCAGGTTTGGATGAAGGGAGTATAAGGGAGATGCTGATGAACTGTAGCAAGGAGGACAATCAAGATGGTAAGGAAATTAGAAGAGGCAGCCAAGGGGACGGGGCTTGCTTAGAGAGGACCTGATACCCACTTCCTAGCACCCATGAGGAAGAGCCAGGCTCTTTACAGAGGTGCACAGCAGAAGAGTAACAGGTGTAAATTGAAGCAAAGGACCAGAGATAATGAAGAATATTTTTCATTTAGAGGATAATTAATCACAGGAACAGCAGCTCACAGCACACCAAAGATACTGCTGAACTTGGAGGTCTTCAGCTCCAAAGCGCTGAGGGACATGGTTGGAAATCAGTGCTCACCCTGCTCTGAAAGCAGGACAGGCTCCTTGCAAGCTGAAACTGCTGCTGGTTCTACAATGGCTTATATTTAAGCTTGGCCCTGTTCAGCATCATGCCAGTTTAATTAGATCTGGGGTCAGAGAGCAGAAGGGAAGGCAGAATAGCAAATTCTGCTTCTTGCTGGGTCTCCTAGGGCTCGGACTGTTAGGTATAGGCTGGTTTTTTATGCCAGTATTATGTGTCTGCCAGAATAAGACAACTTAGGCCACTTTGCTTCAGAAACCTTGTGTGGGAGAGTGCCTAGGTGAGGTTCCCACATCAGAATTGATGATTTTGTTTTGCTAATGGGTGACTGAAATGGCAGGATGGAAATGTCATTACTGACTATGCGGGCAAAGTTGTCTTCTTTTTAGAATAAAAATACAAATGAAAAATAATATTTATAAAATTCAGAATGAAGGTAACACACTGTAGGAGGAGCAGGGTCAATCCAGCAAGTTGCCTTGGTAGAATTTATCTGAATCTCTCAATGGGAATAAAGAAGCTGGCAAAGTTTACCTGCAGCAGTTTGGACAGAAGACTTATTCCTGACCTTGCAACCATTTTTCTAGGAGACTTGGGTTATCCCTGCAAAGCCACACTGCCAGCATCAGAAACCACAACGTGCAGAAACCAGCTATAGTCTGGGACTTCATCTCTGATATGCTATAGTGTCAGTGGGTGAGAGTTGCTTTCCCAGGAACTCAGGGGAACAGACATGCAAGAGTCATCTTCAAAGAACAAGGCCACCGGCAAGTAAGTTTCCCTTCTTATTGATTTAGAGAAGAAAATAGAATCAGAAGGTCCTGTATATAACTAGAGCTCAGATCCCTTCTGTCACATGCGGTACTACATACCTCATTAATATTGCATATGTGAAGGTTTGATTGTAAAATATCAGATCTAGAAGAGATTTTTATGACCGTGAAAGGTGGAGGTGACTGTAGTCGACAGAGAAACTTACGTTTATGGTACCAAAATACCACTTGAAAATTCTCACACTTTGGGAAATGGCAGGGAATGTTTCCCGCAGGACTGAATCTGTATCTCTGTAGAATGCACTGCTGCGGTGCATTGCCCCAAGCAAGTTCTCTGCAAAAAAAGCACTTGAGCAATATCAAATGAAGTCCCCTTTAAATCTTATTTCTTTTAATTTTCCAAGTAAATACAGTAAACAAGCACTGCAGAGCTGCGTTGGTGTATGTAGAGGGCCTGCAGTGCTCTTCCCTCCCATGAGCAAGAAAAATGATTTTAAATACTCTGTTTTGTTCTCGCATCTTCCAGATGTGCTATCCTGACATTCCCAGGGCTCTGAAGAAACTCTGCCAGATACAAAAGGCTCCCACAGAACTTGCTTTAACATACCTCTCCTTTGTTTTACTGTAGTGGATTAGTTAAAATCAAGAGAGGTCTTCTGGGGAAAATACTAATTTCATATTCCATTTGGTTTTAAAATAAAATGTGAAAATATCTCCTAGTTCTCTCCAGTTTATTGTTTCTTACAGGTATAGAATAGCATCTTACAGAACGTTCATGCCAGAGTGAGAGGGAATTTGCTTTTATGCGATTTTAAAACCTATCAAGCACAAACTGCACCACACATGCACTTAATCTAGATGTGGGGTTTGTATATGATGGTGCTATGTGAGTATGTATTCGTATCCCTGTGTGTTCATCTATCTTTATAGAAAATTAATACTTATCCCTTTATCATTTTAGTATTTTAATCATATTGGAGTGAAACTGCTATAAAAGCTAAAATTACAAAAAGAAACTGCTTAGATTTAGGATATAGATCGAACCTCCCAGTCTAGAGAGACTTTGCTGATAAGGGCTCTGATTTTGCTGTTACAGAAGCAACATTGGAAGCATCAGCCTCTAACCTGGGGTGATGGTCTGGTACAGCAAGCAGAGTGAGTTTCCGTCTATAAGCAGAACACTAAGGTTTCTAATTTGGACATTTTTGCTGCACTAAATTTTATGCCAAATATTGAATGCAGAGATTAAAACTACTGCAGAGACTCCTAGCAACAGCATTATTGTCAGACTCGAGGAGACAGGCTGGCTGCAGGCTGGAGGCAGCCTGGTTCTCTTGAAATGCTTGTGAAGTCAATCTCTTGCTCGCACTCAGTACTCAAGCATTTGCAGACGGTGGTGAAGCTGTATCATTTTGAAAGTTAAATGCTTCACTAGCCAATAAAACATCAATATTTCCAGAGTCCACTTACAGCCATTGATTGTTTTTATCACCTCTAGACATTAAGATCCTCGGGTGGCAGCAATGGGTGACAAACACACTTGTACAGTGTTAGAAAATGGATATATTCTTGTGTTTTCTTGGCAACACAGCCAGTCCCTTTCATACCTTGTTTTAGCTACGATTAGCTACAAAGGCAGACCTCTCTGACTTCGGTTTTGCACTGGTCAGGACTCTTTTTCTCTCAGCTGTCTGTGGGCATTGTACTCCCAGCTCTGACCCTCCGGCGCTGAGGACTTTGCTGACGGCTCTGCACAAACCATGGCTGTTAAGGGCTGCGTGCATTGAAGTGGCTGAGGTTTCCCTGTTACAGCTGAAAGAGGCACCTGAGAGAAAGCAATGGCAACAAGAAAGATATATTTGCCCAAGGGATAAATGAATAAAGGTTCCTTCCATCATTTTTCAATACAAGGAGGAGAGATGCTCTGGAAATCCTCTGTGGACTTTCTCATTTGGTGAAATGTTCCCTTCCCTGATTTATTATTATTTTTTTTTTAATTCATATGTACCTTTTCTACTTTTAGGTTGTTTTACTTTCATTATACTGCAGATTCTCATCTTTTCTTTTCCTAAATTTGAAGGCTAATTTAAAAGAATTTAACTCCATCATTAAACTCCGTTGCATCTGTAATCCTGGGTTTGTAGGAAAATCATGTTTTCCGCTTGAACTTTCTAAGTTCAATGGCAGCAACAAGTCATGTAATTCTCACAACTCTCTTCAGATTATGTTTATTCCCTTTTACGCAGTTATTTTAAAAATAAGCTAATTTAGGAGACAGGGATCTCCTGTCATCATAACCCATCCCAAGATGAAACCACTGTGCCAGTCAGTAGTTCTTTCCCTTCCAGTTTCTGTTAGGAGGAGATATTATATGGTAGCATTATGTATTGTCTATTTTGTTGGCTAAGGACTACACCGGGATTTTTTCCTATGTCCAGCAGCTAGAAGAGAATTTTCCTTCCAGCTATGCTGATCATACAATAGTCCATTGTGGTACTCGTGGTGATGGTGTTATGATGGGATACCACAGTGAAATAACTCCTACACAGATCAATGCACACAGGGGTAATTTTTAGCAGAACACAACCCATGGTACAATGCAACTTAGTAAACAGATGCAGAAATAAGAAAGTGGTCTTTCTCAAAGCTTCTCAAAGTTTTGTTGTCTTGGTGCCAGCAATTTTAGGCTGTAGGTTTTTGATTTGAGTTCTCATTATCTGCTAATTTGCAGTCAGGTTTCTGAATTCCAGCAACCTTGATTTTTCATAATTTTATTTCCAGCTTATTGCTTGCTAGATTCCTGATTTAGGAGAATCATTATTTATGGTTCACCTGTGTTTAGCCAAATGATTATTTTGTAGGAACGTATGAACACATACGATGTTTCCACATATTCCACTGCCATGATGGCTCAGTCTAGAGACAAGTACCCAGTGACCAGAAGCTCCGGCTATGGTGGGAATTGTGCCGTTGCCTTTACTAAGTGCAGGATCTCAGCACATAAAACTTCAGCTTTGTCATTCATGTGACTGCAGAATGAGAGATGAACGTGCTACTTCAACAGTACATGGATGGTTTTTAAATGGAAAGTTTATCATTTTGACTGGATAGCCTGAAACGCATCCAGTTCATGGTATTTTTAGGATGTATTCACTTACCACTCAGCTGTGAACACAGTCTCCAAAGATGTGACACAGTTGTATTGCTTTTTCACTTAGTGTTGGATATGAAATACTAAAGCAAGGCAGACAACCAAGAAATTATGTATTCTAGTAACCAGATAGCTTACTGTCCTTAGAAAGCTCTCTGGCAATTTTAATATAACATAGAGTAAATGTAATTTGTAATTAATTTTAACTGATGTAAGTAATTTCCATTAACGATCACTAATTGTACATGGGAGTGTTTCTCCCCTCGCCTTTTTCTCCCTCATTTCAATAGTTACTAAAGCTAGCCTCATTATTAGTTGCTAATACGATACCTTTTTTGTCAGTTAAACTGCAGTGACTACTAAGGGCATACCCTGGATTACAATTTTCGCTGGAAAAGCTTTTGTACAACTTCAGGAGCACTGCGCATATTTACAGGTACCTTCAAACAGCTCTGCTGTCTGGGGAAACGCGTGCCAGCAGGAGTGGGAGCATTCTGCACGCTTTGGCCAGCTGAGCTCTGCTTTTCATATTCAGGAAAATATTTTCATGTTTGCTTGTGTACTTTGCTATTCAACCAGCTCCGGCTGGCACTGACCTCTATGGCAGAGTGTAGTTGGCCTGAACCCCAGTGTAGGAAATGAAATGGCAAACCATGCATAATTTCACGTCTCTATTTCTCTTTTTCTCTCTCTTTGTGGCCAGGTGACTGGGATCCTCTACTCTGTGTGGCTGCAGCCATTTCATGCATCTGCTCACTGAATATCTGTTGTCCTCAATTACTGTGGAGTGCTGTGCTGAGCAACTTGTGCATTGACACTCATTTTTTTTTCATTACTAGTATTGTTTGAAATGTAACTTTTCCTCTTTCCCTGATTCTGTCGTTTTGACAACAGCAGCGTTAGTTCTTAAACATTTTGGAGCCTTGAGAGATGTCCAGCAGAGTCGTTCCTTCTGGCTAACCATGGAAGGGCCTGGCTGCCTTTTGTGGGAAAAAAAGGTTCATTTCATTATTTTATTTTCTTAACTTAGTTTTTATGTGTCATCTAATTCTGCTCACTCTTTTCTCTCTTGTGCTGCTATCCTTCCAGCGTTTAGGTTGGAAGCATCTGAGAACCTGTGGACATCTGGCAGTCAAGAAGACCACCCTGAATAAAGGTGAGTCTTTTAATGCTGCTTCCCTTGAAACCTGAGAACAGTCTCCTGGATGCTATGGGCAAATATTTCCTGAGATCTTTTTTGCCTTTTTTAGCTTTTAATATTTCATTTGTGCCTGTGATATCACTTGCAGATCCGCTGGTTGTATTGCTCTGGTATTACCATGTTCCATTTGATTATTGGGGTAGCAGAGACTGGTTTCATCAGGGGCCATCAGAGGGCAAAAGAAACTGGCTGACCACACACAAGGGGTCTTGTAGCGCTGCTAGCAAGTGAATTGAGTTTTCTCCTGACAGACAGGTTAGATCTCCTGGAAGTTCCTCCGCACATTTCTTTGAGAATGGAGCTGTGGGAGGGCTGTAGCCAAAGCCCAGCAATTCTCAGTAAGCTCAAGTAAGCCACGTTATCACTTGCAGAATTAAATATTTTCTGTAACTGCACACCTGGCAGACTTGGGTCAGAAATACTGCTACTCTTGTCTTTTTTATTAGACTAAATTGTTTCTTGCTTGAATCAGATGGACTTGAAACCATCTCACTTAATAGCCCTTGTTAATATAATTCAATACACAGGTAATTCTAACAACAATGCACATCAGTAACCGCACAGGTTTTTGCTTCAGGCCAAATATTTAAGCTATAGTTCTTCTGTTTGTGCTATTACAGGGTAGGCTCTAACAAATGGTTATTACAGAAAACTGCCTGCATAAAGCTGCCTGCATAAAGTGTAACTGTATTTTACACAGAGTAATAAACAGCGAGCAAGTAGATCCACTTGACTTACTCTAGCCACCAGCAAATGTATAGCTTGCACTTTCAGAAGTTGCTGACATCTCTCTTCATAACTCCTGTCAGGAATATATTTTCTTCATTGCTGTACTCATTAAAAATAAGCACCTGAGGTTTCATGGAGGCTCAAGGTACAAAGACTGAGTGGATACAATGAAGTAAAAGGTACTAATTACGGGAGGGGAGTCAGCGGGGTTTGGAGTGCTGCCAGATCACACAATGCATTTTGGATGACTGTAGCTCCGGGGGTTAGTTTGTGGTGGGAAAATAAAATTAACATAAATATCCTAATAATGACTTTCCTTGTCTGTGAAATCAGATTGACAAGTCCTGTGGGGGGGAAATAACTCCTTTAACGAGCTTTTGCAAAGGTGATGACTACTGTGCTTGTTCTTGCTGGTGTAAATTTGAACTTTTAGGAGTACATTGCTTGTGCCCTGGCTAGTTTTTGTTTTCAAGAGAAAACCCAGGACATAGAAGTGTGCATTTATTTTCAGTTTAAGAAAAAGAAGTACATTCAGGAACACATTTCATGCCTTTGCTCAGAATCCATATTAGTGAAAAATGTCACACGCTGTGAAGATGTACCAGCTCAAAATCAACTGTGGTTGGAACCCAAGCTCTTGCTGGCTTCAGTATTTTTTCACTAACATATAATAGGAATTAACTTTGCCCATCTTCTTGGGGCTAATTTAAAAATTATCTTTTGACCTTTGAGTTTATTTGTGAACCTGTCAATGTTCTCCTCTTCACACGCTTTAAAACAGGCCATCTCACTACTGCTGGTAACGTGGTCAACCGATACAAATCCTGTCTGTGGCATCAGGCTCAGCATCCTGTCAGTCTCGCATTTTGTGTCCCGCAACTTCATCTTAAATCCTCTATGTTTGCTCACGTTATCTCAGCCCTGAGGCTGGATTTGCACCCCTGAGGAAGGGGTGCCCTGGTGATAGGGGCTGCAATGCAGAAACCCAAGCTCAGTTCTGAATATTGAGTACAAGCTGTCGTTGGCCACGGTCTTTGTGATTTCTTCTGCCTCTTTTCTGGTGGTTCCCAAGGAGGGAGGGCATCCTCTTTCTGAGGAACTAAACCCCCCATGGTGAATTATGCTGCTTGATAATGCCTGGAGACATGCTTCTGCAGAAAGCTGCTTCTGTCTCAAATCAGCAGCGCCCTGATTTTCACAGCAGATCTGCTTTCCAAGAGCTCTAGGTCTTAAGTGGAGAGAAAAATCCCCCTGCTTACTCACATTTTTGTTCCACCATACAATCCCTGTACTTAATGCCTCACAGCATCTTTTCTTTGGAAGTGGCTCCTGATTTTTGAAACTGTTTTCACATTCAGATCTTAACTATAAAGACTTTATTAAAAAAAAGACAAAAATCTTATTTGTTAGAGCAAGTCGCAGTCTGAACAGTACCCTAATATCTGACTGCAGCAACTTTCGGGGTGTTCATATCTAGGACACCTAATGCAATTCTAGCTCAGTTCCAAATCCTGGGGGAATGCAGTTTTCTGCTTTGAAATGCCCATCTTTTAGGGGACGGGAGGGGGGGAACCTGAAATTTGATCTTTTCTTCTTCAGGTTGTCCCTGCTGGAACCCCCCAGGCCTTGGTGTCCATGTGAGCTCCTATCTGCTCTCCAGGTATCATGCTCCTCAGCTCTGCAGTGTAGCTTTTCCTTGGGTGCCAGCCATCAGCCCCCAACAGGCAGCACCCATGGGTGGCAAGCCTCCGTAGTTTTCTTACCCCTTGCTGAAACACCATCTCATTCCCTGCAACCCGCTGTCAGACACGTTTTTGTGGACTGTCCTCTGGCTTGTCTGCCCTGCTGGGAGCCTGGAAGCGTCACACACACACAGTTTTTACTTTATTTTTAATAACAAACCAGTTGCTTTCTGCCCCTCCTTCCCCAGTTCCTCCCATTGTTCTTTATTATTTATTTCCTGTTCCTTTATGCGTATTAATTCTGATACTGTGCCTCTTAAAAACGTCTCTACCAGCTCAAAGGCTATTTGAGCTTAAACAGGGATTGCAAAAGCTCAGCAAACCTGAGGCTGCTTTGCAGGACACTCTTGCATGTTTGTAGCAGGGCCCAGGGCTGTCAGACCCCACCCCTACGGTGCGATGCAGCATGCATGTTTGTAGTGTAGGGATTTGCATGTTTTTACCATTTATTTTGTTTTCTTATTCCCGTAATCAGCACAAACAATTTAAATAGGGAACTAGAATGATCATTATTTGCTTTCCATTATAATGCTAAGAAATTAAGCTGGAGAATAAAGTGTGACATATGCCAGATTACCACAGGCACCAAATCCCAAACCAAACATGAATTTGTAAGGCCGTGTCTGCTTAACTCTAACCATGCTGATTAGCTCTGAACAATGCTGGAGGAGATAGTCTGTGTGCGAGTATACACAGCAACACTTTATCTTGTATTGAAGACATAAATGGTTGTTCTCAGAATGTTTGTTTTTCCAAGCTACTGGCAAAATGATATGTATATTGATGCCACTTGGCCTGTCACACTGTATTTATTCATTTCTGTTACGGAGGGAACAAAAATGTTCCCTCTTCAAATGAGCTTAATGTTTTCAGACTCTGATGGGATAAACATAGCTGTGTGCTGCTGTATTTTTTCTATATTGTGGCACTGCACTATTCTAAATCGTAGAACAAGAAAATGGTTCCTGAGCTATGGCTCCATGCTGAATCCACCACCTCTGCCTACGTCTTTTGGGGGAAAAAGTGTAGGGTCACTAGACAAAAGGAAACTACACTGGGTTTTTTGCAGCACGTGAGTGGGTCACTTCTTGTGATCAGCCATGAGCTGTCACTGCTACCACGGCTCCTCTGCACCACTGATAGCCCAAGTGAGCCAGCAGAGGAGCTGAAATGGAGTTTGACGTGGGCATAGGCAGCTTGCCCCTGGCAGAAATGACTCTCCAGGTCCCTGTGTGCAGTATTTCTCACTCCAAAATCAGATTAATTTCCCCTGCCCTGAGGAGTTCTCATCATTGCTCCTCTGTGCTGGGAAAAGCAGCCCTTTATTCCCACCTTTAATCACTTCTTTTGTTGGTGCAGGGTCCTTTCCTGTTGTGCCATAGCTGTTCGAAGCCCTTTCAGAAGAGATATTGCTGAGAGCCCTTTTATGAAAATCCATATAGAAAATATCAGCTAGATTTTCCCTATCTTCTGGCCTGTTGACTCCTTTAAACGTCTCCAGAGGATTTGTGAGATCTAACTTACTTCCGTTCATAAAACCCGTGTTGACTTTTCCCCAGTATATTAAATGTACTAATGTGTTCACTGATCTTATGTGCTGAAACAGTTTCTATTATAGTGGCTGGTACAGATTTCAGGCTGACCAACCAGTAGTTTCTGAGGTCCCATCCAAAAGAATTCCTTGTAAAAAACAGGTGTCGCATTTCCTCTATTTCAGACCTTGGGTCACCAAGAAGATTTTAAGTGAGAGGTTATGCATCCTCGTTAAAAATTAATTTGATTCTTTCATCTGGAATTTCTTTTGCACTTCTGCTGAAATGCGTGTTCTTTGCCTACATGTTCCACAGCAACCTCTGCCTACACACAGACCATCTCGTGCATCCCCCTCGTAGAGGGGCTCTGGCTTTCCTCTCTATTTTCCTCCAGGGTAGGCAAAGAATTAATTTAGCCTTTGTGCTATGACCTTGTCTCCTCTGAGCGCTTCTTTCAGATCGTGATCAAGGACCCCACCGGTTCTGTGACAGACTTCCTGCCTGTAAGGCATCCAAAGACAAATGTATGATTTGTTTTGATGTCTTTTGCAAATTGTTCTTCCACTCTTGGTCTCTTTTTTGTGCCTTTCACGTTTAACCTGCCAGATTTTCTACTTTCCTCGCTTGGGCACATATTCAGGTTTTCAAAAGGATACCTCCTTGCTTCTAACACCCTGTTCTCTCTGGTGCTTGGTCCTGCCAGCTTCTACTCTCTGATCCTCCTCAAGCCCTTGCTGACAAGCAGGTGTGTCCTGTGCCTCCAGTCCAGTGGCCACCAACAGTCTCTGGTCTGTGTGGGAGGATTTGACCCTGCTGGCTCTTCCTCAGGGGCTGGTTTCTGATGAGGTCCTCTTACCCTGTTCCCCTTTCCGAGGTCAGTACCATGGGGGTGAACTGTCTGGCTCCTGTTGCTCTTGCAAAGAGGTTGGACATAGAGAATGCTGCTGTCTGTAAGCAGAGGCTCAAAGGTGGCAGTCAGGCAGACAGTGTGCTCTGGGCCATTTCTCCTCTGGAAGGGTCCTTATGCCATTGCTCCATGCAGGACTCTTTGATTGCATCTGAGACTGCAGTCTCCCAGGCAGACCTTGCACCAGGCAGGGCAGCTGAAGCCATCAGTAGCTGTTGTAGCTGAAAGACAAGGCAAGGGCTTCAGGTTCCAGTTTCACAAAGCCTGGGTGTGGATAACAGCCCCCGCGCTGAGGCAAGGGGGAAGAGGCTGCTTTCACCTTCTGGTTTTGCTGGGTTGGCAGGTTTTGCCAGCACACCTGGCTGTCAGAGACAGCAGAAGGGCCAGTGTGAAAGCCTGTAGCTGGGAGGAGGAGAAGCTGCGGAGCATCGTGAATCCGCCTCCCTGGGGCAGCGGCACACTGCTGTTCAGGGGTACCCTGGGGGCAGGGACAGTTCTTCCAACCCAGTGGATTATTTCATTGCCACTTCTCAGGGTCTCGTTCTTCCTTCAGTAACCTAACTGCAGAGCCTGAGGAGGCAATAACACCTATGCACGTGTTACCTGATTAAACAGAAACCTGTGGCTGAGAGCTGCTATCCTTTTCAAGAGTTACTAAGTAAGCAACACAGCCCGCTCAAGGCGTCTGAGCAATGTAGGCAAAACCAAGTTTCATTGCCTGGAGGTTGAGGGGCTGGTGTTCAGCTGCAGCAGGCGGGTCCTGCAGCTCAAAGGGAGGAGAGGGTAAGGAGGAGGTGGCAGCAGGGCTGGCTGCAGGGAGGCAGAGAGCTAGAGAGCGGGTTGCTGCTGCTGGAGGGCTGGGAAGTTGCCAGGGCCAGGCTGGGGAGCGCATCCCTGCCCTGCAGCCAGCTGGGCCAAGCAGGCAGCGCCATAAGGGAGGCTGTCGCTTCAGCAGCCTTGTGCCCTTGGCATGCCTTAAGCAGCCCTAATAACTGGGATTACAAGAAAGTCGGTGCCTTAGGGCAGCTTAGCAAAATCCAACAGCTAAACCAACCCTACACAAGGGCAACAAGTGTCTGGTTGGGGTTGCACAGCTTCCCCTGACACTGACAGTGAGATAAGCGGGCCAGCAGGGAAAAGCTGGGCTGCAGCATGGAAGCTTTCATCATTTCTAAGATGCGCT
This sequence comes from Falco biarmicus, assembly GCF_023638135.1. NCBI lineage: Eukaryota > Metazoa > Chordata > Aves > Falconiformes > Falconidae > Falco > Falco biarmicus. The sequence goes on from NC_079291.1 coordinate 107,580,561, forward strand.
CTCTGTTCTCTTCCTTCTCTCTCATCTTTTTTTCTTGTGTTTGTTCCCACTATACTCATGAGATATTTCTTTTTTTGCTAAATTCAAAGCATATTTGCATGGGAGGGGTGGCTTTAAAAGTGAAATCATGTCACCATTGTTGATGATGGCAGATGACAGCACCTAACTTGGGCAAAATTCCCCTTTATTACAGCTGGATTTTAAATAAGGATTGTAGACATCAGGTCAATGGAATTGGCCACCTTCTCCATTAAAATCATCAGCAAGACTTCCACTGCTGGCAAGTGCTAAGGCCCCACAGCTTCCCCACACAAGCGCTCGCCCTGAAGGTGGGGCAGGGGGCTTCCTCCTGGGAGGTTACAGCCAGGGCTGCCTGGCCGTCGGTGCTCCGGGGCATGCTTAAGCAAAACCAGCTCTGGCTGGGCGATGCTTTATGCTTTCTGTTACGAAGCACAACTAAGCGCTGGCATGAGGTGAGTGGGATTCAGATGCTGCTTCTGAACTTACTTCCCTAAGCGCCTGTAAGAAAATATTTGACTTGCAACACAGTTGAGTTCAACTTTAATTGTATAATAGCAGCTGCAAAAATGCCTTAAGGAAAAAACCACCTGGTTTTGGTATTCCTCTGGCTTCACAGACGCGAAGGGCTCGATGGCGGGAGTTATAGTTCCTTGTTGACTTAAATTAGATTTATGAGTATTTGGCATTACTGGAAATACAGCCCTAATTTGTAAGCTGAAGCCTTTTAAAAAATGTTGTTCTTTTGCTATAATGCAACCAAGTATTACTTTAAAAATGTGTTTTAGTTATAAAGATGGAAATAGCAGCCCTTTACGTCTGCAATATTTCTATGGACTCCCTGCCAAATAAGCTTACAGGAAAGAGTGCTATGTCCAGCAGCACAGAGAAGCTGTGTCACCACTCCCCATGGGTACAATTCCGCTCCATTGCATGTTGTCGGAAGAGCCTTAGGAGATTTTCTCTTTCTTTGGTGCATCTTGGAATTTCATCTCTCCAATCTGCTCCTGCAGACTTTTTTTCCTTCTAATTCCGTGTGAAAAAAATAATGAGAGGGTAAAACAAGCAGAGTGAGTGTTAATAGCCACAGTGCTTAGTGTGGGCCCCAGCCCATATGCTCAGCACCAACAAGCAGAGCGCCTTCAGAAGAGCCTGCTGTTCCTCCTCTTGCTTTTCCTGGACACGCGGTGCAAACCACTAAAGTACTTTTCTGAATCTACTGCCAGTGTCAGCAAAGCAATGATCTCACCAAACACTGCTGAGACCCAAGCTCACCCGCTTGAGGTAGTGCTGCTCGGGCGGTCAGTGGCTGTGGGTGCTCGGGCCTGGGTGTGATGGGCACAGCGAGACACATGAAGGGAGCGCAAGGTGCTTGGGTTTCACTGAGCAGCCGGCGCACGTCGGTGTGTGCTGTCCAGCCTCCAGGTGGGAAGAGGATGGATCTTGGCTCTACCCATTCAGTTCAGTTTTAGATATAAACACAACTTTGAAGATCGTCAGCAGCAAGTGTGTGAGAGATGCGTCTCCTGGCACATAATGGCACAATGAGCAGCAGGCAGCACGTTTGCAGTGAGAAGTCCAGACCCATGAGACCAGTCTGCCCCACCTGAGGCTCTCTGGGCTGTGTGCACTGCCTGGCCACACTGGGGACCGAGGGCAGGCAGCAGGCAGGCAGCAGGCAGGCCAGGCAGGGTGGACAGCGGGAGGGCAGGGTGGACAGCGGGAGGGCAGGGAGGGCAGACAGTGGGGGGCGAAGCAGACAGGGCAGGCAGAGGGGGCAGCAGGCAGGGCAGTGCAGCAGGCAGAGCAGGCAGGGGCAGGCTGGGCAGGCAGAGGGGGGAGCAGGCAGGGCAGGGCAGCAGGCAGAGCAGGCAGCGGGAGGGCGGGCAGCAGGCAGAGCAGGCAGCGGCAGAGCAGGCAGCAGGCAGAGCAGGCAGCGGACAGGGCAGGCAACCCACCCCCGCCCGGTGCCGCGCCCCCGCCAGGCCGCTGCGGGAGGCCGGGCCGAGCGGCGGGTGCCGGCGGGGCAGCCGGCGGGGGGTGACACAGCGCGGCGAGGACCGGTGACCGCGGCCGCTCGCCCCGAGCCGCTGCCGCCCTCCCGGCCCCGCTCCCCGCGGCTGCCGGCGGAGGGGCCGCGGGCGGGCGCCCGGCGGGGGCTGGCGGGACGGCGGCCCCCCCGCCCCGGCCCGGCCCCGGCGGAGGCGGGCGCGGGCTGCACCTGCCGGGCGGCGCGGCCGGGCGCGGCGCGGCGGGGCTCGGCGGAGCCATGCCGGCAGCCACGGCGCCGGGGCTGGACGTGCCGCGGAGCGCCGCGCCCGGTCGGGACGGCGGCGGCCCCCGCGGATACGCAGGTACGAGCGCGGCCCCGGCCCGCGGGGTCCCGCGGCGGCCCCCGCACAAGTTCCCTCCGGCGCCGCGCCGGGGGGCAGGGGGGGGGGATGCCGGGGGGCAGCGCCGGAGCCCGAGCAGGGCGCGGGAGCCACCCCGCGTAGGGCTGCGGGGTGCCCGGGCAGGGTGCGGGACCCCCGGCAGCGCTGTGTGTCCCCCGGGAAGGGGCGCGGGGCCCCCCGGCCAGGGCTGCGTTACTCCCCCGCGCTTCCCCTTCAGGTCGGGACCGCTTCTCCAGGCAGGCCCCCCCCCCCCGCTCTGTGCCGGCCCCAGGCCCTGGGGGTAGCCTCGCCACCCCCCACCCCGAAGTTCTCAGGGACCGAACGCCTCGGGCCATCGTCCCAGCGCGGCGCCGGGCGCGGGAGGCGGCTGGGGGGTCCCGGCGGCCCTGAGGGCTGTGCCGGGGCTGCGTGCCGGCTGCCGGGGCGGGGGGCGACAGCTCCCGTGGGAAGGAGCTACGGTGCTGGCCCGGGCTGCGCGGTGGGGCCGTCCCGCGCCCCCCAGGGACGGGTGTCTGATCGCGGCTTGCCCAGCAGCCCCCTCCTCAGGGTTCCCCCGGCGGGTCACCCCCGGGGGTGGCTGCCGGAGCCCCGGTAGCGACGGGAGGGCAGAGCCCTGCGGTGTGGCGGGGGGGGAGGGGGGACGGGACACGACTGCCGGGTCTCCGCTGGGGTGTAATGAGAAGCCCCGGGGCTGGCGTAGGGGAGCCGCGGCCGGGTCCCGGCGGTGCGGAGCGATGCGCGGCCGCGCAGCCCGGAGCGCTGCGGGCGGGGAGGGCGCAGCGGCCGCCCACGGGCAGCCCCCGGGAGCTGCTGGGCTTCGGGGAGCATCCGCCGCCGGGGGGACGGGAGTCGGCTGGATGGAGGCAGCGGTGTGGTAGTGGAACAGGATAATGCACTGGGCTGTGGGGAGAGCAACCGCTCAAAGCGTTTTTGCTTCCTTTTTTCTCTCCCCCCCCCCCCCCCCCCCCCCCCGCCCGCAGTGTTTTTATTCAATTTGATCGCCTAGATCATAACATCCCTTCAAAACCTCTTTGGCTCACGTGGGCCCGATTAACTTGACGGTAATGGCAGCTGATGGAGGGTCTGGCCCCGACACGGGTGGGACGTGCACACTGCGTGGGGGCTGTAGCCCCTGCGAGTTGCCGGGCCCGGGGGGAGGCAGAGCCGCGGCCCCCGGCATGCTGGCTCGGGCGGCGGGACCCCCGGCCACGGCCACGGTGGGCTGCGGGGCCTGGCAGCCAGGGTGGGCGGTGGGAGCTGCTGCCGGCACTGCGCTGCCTGCCCAGGCTTCTCCCAGCCATCGCAGGGCAGGCAGGGTTTTTTCCCCCGTCTTCAGTGCAAGCAGGGCTGAGAGCTCCTGACAATTCAGGGACCTCCTTCTCCATCGCAGCCTGTCCCCACATATCACTGTGCTTTAATTTGCATGTGCAGTTCTAACAGTTTTTATCAATGACCTGATTTTGTTGTGCTGATAGAAATGAGCAAATGTGTTTGGGCTAAGAGCGCAGCAACGCTTTAAATTGCATCCCCTGAATGTGCTTAACTGTGCATTTAATTTGAATTTAATAGAGCCGTTCATCTGAAAAATGCAAAACAAGTTCTGGGAAATCTACTTAGAGATGTAACAACTCAAACACAGTGTAGACCCTGTTGCTCTCATTTGATGCTAATGTTACTGATTATTGACTTTTTTCTTTTGCAAAATCGTGTATATTTAGGTGCTTTTATTTGTTGTGTCAAATTGTCTTCTGGGCCTGGGTTTGCCCACAATTAAGGTGAGGTTTGGAAGTGGCACATCCCACATTACGCTCAGCCTTTCTGTTCTTGCCTGGGCTGATCTTGCCTTGTGAAGATCTGTGGCAAAACTCCCAGAAATGCAGGATCCACCAAAAAAAATACATAAAAAGTATTGGCAGTCAGACTAGAAATCCACCGTAAATTAATCCCTCAGGTATCTACAAACCTGGCTTCTCTCAGCCGTGTCTCCCATGAGAACAACAAACACCATTTTTTTTCCAAACCAGCTACACCAGAGCCATGGAGCAGGAATTTCTCAGTAAAGTGCTAAACTGAAATAAAAAGGGAGCACGCGGGGTCAGGGCACGGCTGTGCCTGCATGTAGCTGCTGCATCTGTTGCAGGACCAGCAGAGATGCTTGTGGCACATGGGGCTTTGCCAGACCTTTGCTGAGTGTCATGCTCCCTACTCCCTTCTCCTCTTATTGTCCTGCTACTTCATGGGGGTTTGTCGTGGCCTTCACCATCTGTACAGATTTCACCTTTGTTGAAGATCCATTTGTTACTACAAATGTATGGGGTTAGGCTGACGTGCTGCTGTTATAGCTGAGTGGCTTAGCTAAAATTATGACTACTTGGTTAATTTTAAATTAAAGTCTTGTTCAGGATGCTTAATTTAAATGTGACCATGTTATTTATACAGCAGTATTTGCTGGAGAAGTGACCTCTAGAGAAAGCTGATGACAAGTGTTACACGGTATCTTTCCTTGTATCGTGTTATTATTGGTGACCATTTTTCATGCTGCTTTGGTTGGACCCCTTGTAAAATTTCAGGCCATGAGCAACAGGGTGATAATAAAGATCTGCATGGACAACCTCCCTCACAGGTTCCTTTTGCAGAGGATAAAAAAACAAATGTGGCAAGATTTCCATTTGAATTAATGTGTGAATGAGAGAGAAGTTTAAATGAAGTTCCTTGTCACAGGCTGATGCCTGTAGCACTTAAAGGGCCTTACAGCTTCCTGAAACACAGCTGTGAAATTCAAACACCCTCTGCTTTTCCTGGTCTTGCCTACTTTTTGAGGACCGGTTTCTCCCTCTGACAGTCTCACCTTGAGCGAGGAGGATGATTCCACCCTGTGCTTGAGGAGGCTCAGCAGCGCACTTGCAAAAGGAGCCGTGGGAGCCTGCCGCACGCTTTGGCAAGGTCAGCGCGTTGCTCATATATCCTGCCTATCAGAAGGGCAAATGTGCAGAGTGGGAGCCTGGGGTGGAGGGAGGCAGTAAATGTCTTGAAGCTAAGAAGCCTTCTTCAGTTCAGCCTCTTACATTTTTAAATGAAACAGATGTTTTTATGTGTTCTGTATCGTCCTGTGGTTGTTTTGCTGTCACAGCAGCGTTACAGTATTACTACCTTTCTGCGGTAGTTTACTATGGACAGATACTCATCGACCATCTCTTGCCAGGCTCATTATATTATCTGGAAAAGCTTCTGAAATTCTGAAATGCTCATGTCGGTGGTGACCTGAGCACTTTTCTGCCCTGCAGAAATTGCCATGAAGCACGGGTGCTGTTGTCAGCCCAGCTGCCGAGTTGCTGTTGCCTCTGAGGCTGCTCAGATTATACTGGGGGCTCTTTGGGTGAAACAGGAAAAAGAGGAAGGAGTAACAAAGGTGTGTCGTTATTTTTAGTCTCCGTGTTTCTGAAGCTGGGGGCTCTCGCCCTCTGTTTTTCCAGGGTGGTACCTTGTTTTTTGCTGTGATTCCTCTCTCATTCCTCAATGCAATCCTGTAGCTCTTTCAGACCAGGGCAGCACATGCTTCTGTAAACATATAGATGCATCTATAAACACGTCAGTGCAGCCACAGACAAAGGGAATGTAGGAGGGAAATACAGAACATGAGGAACAATCACTATACCAGGTTATGAATTAGTGGGTGTCTTGCTGCTGGGTTGTTGCCTGTAGCTGCGGTTCCGCCCTGTCCCTCTGCCTTCCCCACCCAGGGGAGAAGAGAGGCTGCCTAGAGGAGGTGGAATGTGCTGCAGGACCCAGTGGATGCTACCTCCAGACCAAGTCATGGAAGAAATTACCTAGCAGACGCTGTTTGAGGGGAGAGATGTGATCTCTGGCTTAGGGCAGACACAAGCTGCAGTTTGCTGGAGAGTGGAAGAGGCATCACCACCTATTTGCTCAGTTATACTCTGGATGACTGTTAGTGGCCATGGTGGGATGTGAGCACCGGGCTCTGGTGTGACTCGAGGTGTCTGTTCTTTTGTTATATGCAGCTTTTGTCTGAAGTGAGTTTCCTTGCCAGTGTAGAAACTGTGAAATCGTGTCACTGAGAACTCAGTTGCTCTTCCAGGAAAGCAAAAGCAAAGTTGTTCTTCAAAGCCAAGAGCGCTGCCGCTCTGCAGAAAGACTGCAAGGAGGTTTTTCACCTTGTTCCTGTGATCCTGACATGCGGCTCAGTTTTTAGGCTGGGGAGGAAAATACTAATCTTGAATTTCCATTTCCACAGGGCAGAACGTGACACAACTTGGAATATATGGGTTTGTAATTTCTTCAGGGTTATTTCTCCTTTTTTACCCAAGAGATCAAAATGAAACCTTCTATTAAATAAGGTAAAAGAGGTGACAGTTGCAGAATTTCAGCTAATTGGTTTTATCTCCTGTACTGCAAGATGCTAATCTTAGTGGTTAAGCATTTGCACCAGGCATTATTACTGCTTTGAGGGCATGATTTTTGTGCTTGTCATGAAACTCTAGAACAGAACAAAATAGGAAAGAAAAAGAGATTAGGTCTTCTGGCACAGTCCTCCATGGTGCAAGATTGTTCCCTATGGTATTCTGCAATACTTTGCCCTAGTTGCTCTTAAATTACCTGGGTTATAGAGATGAATTATGTCTAGGCTTCTGAATTTCAGCGAGGGAATGAAATCAGCTCAGTGTTTTGGACCCAAAACATTGATATTTCAAAAATCAGAAGTCAGCCTCAAAACACAGAGGCAAAACTACCCAAATGACAGCAGATAATGTACCGCTTTCTGGGTTAGTTGTGACCAGAAATGCGGTCCATTCTAAAGGGGCAAAATGTTGTCAGTTTGGTTGCTCCCACTGCAGCAGAGCCAGGATATCTTCGGACGTTTTCCATGAGAAAGTGGAGCCTCCCAACACATGTCTGCAACTATACAACAAAGACAATTTTCACTGGGCAGAAATTAGCGCTGCATAGCTTCTTCCGTCACGATTGCCACTGACATTTTATGTGCCTGGCACTACAGGGTCTCCCCTTCAATAATTCGATGGGGACAAGCCAACATGTAGGGCAGTTGCTAGTTTTCATTTAAGCGTTTTATTGACACAGTGTCTTTCAGATGCAGTCACAGATAAGCAAGGGTGCTACTCTGGGGAGCAGTTTTGACTGGCTCAGTGGATCAAAAGATTGACAGAGAGATGATTTTGAAGTCTTGGTGGAAGTCTGCCTCTCTGGCATTTTGTTTTGTTTTAAGATGACAGCAAGAAATGCAGAAGTTGCAGAATGAGCAACCGCTCACCAAAATAAATCGATTCCTGTATCTGCTGAGGGTCTCAGGGATGGGGTTGAGCTGGTGCCTGGTTTATGCACAAGCTTTTGCCAGCACAGCAGAGCAGAGCCTGTATAGCAGGTGCAGGGGAGCTGGCCCAACAGCCCCCCTGGCAGCTCGGGGAGGTGTGCTCACAGCTGTGACAGCCTCGGCTGGAGCAGCAGCGGCCGGGAGAGCACCCGTCACGGGGGAGGATGGGATAACCACTTACTTTCCCTCTAACGGAGCTGGAAGCGACTATTAAGTCATCATTTCTGGGATGAAATAAAGCCAAACACAATGCTGCTCACATGGGCAAGCCTCCTAAGCCAGGGGGGTTTGATTGGGAATGATGTTGAGGAAGGGTGATGACGGGGACAGCAGCTGGGTGAGGTGAAGGGACGAGATGGTGTACAGAAACCCAGGTGCGTGGGCTGGGTGATGGTGCTTGGGAAGATCTTTTGGGCTGGGGTAGCTGAAGGTGTAAGGGGCAAGTTTTGTTACTTGGTTACCCCTGTCCAGGAGAGCAGAAAGTTGTGCCTTCAGGTGAAAGAGCAGAATCTTGGGATTACTGTTAATAAATGCAGAAATACAGATTGGGGCAAAATTTTTCACTCATTTTAAATACAAATCGGAGACTCCTTGCTCCAAATTCTGGCCATCCATTAAGCTGCCAGTGATTTAGCTGAATTATGAGATGCAGATCTTGGTTTCTTAGGCATGTGCAGTACAGGAAAGCGAAGGGCAGGGGGCTGCTGTCCTTTGATCTACTTGCTTAAGCTAGTTGTCATTCTGCATATAACTCGCCTGCAATCATTGACTTTTTTAATGGGAAAAAGTAAACACAATGGACTGGTTCCCTGTCCTTATACTGGCATTCCGGTCAATCTTCATGCCATCTTCCTCTTAATTCCTATGGCCAGGGAGGCTGAAAGCAGATGTGCTTATTGACTCATACTGTTAATCATTGCTGTGTTTGAATGATTTCTGGCAGGATGCTGCGTGACTTTCACATGTTGCACTTTTGCAGGCTGCTTTTGTGTCCATGGATCCTGGCTGCATGCCCCTCTGCTGTCGCGGGTGAAGCTCAGGAACAGGAAAGCCGAACCCAGCAGCACAAAAATAACAATAAAAAAAAATAAGCAGAGAAGAAAAATAAAAAGCGATAAAAAAACTGCAGAGAAGGTTTTTAAATCTGGCTATTAGTTTCTTAGTCCGTGAGTGATTTCTATCCCCATAATAAATTGCATGCTATGTCTAACTTTTTCAGACTGCTGTCTAAAAAAATCAATTATTCACAGAAATTCTTGCTGACAGTTGTGAATGTTGGGTCACAGCTCTGTGGTGTGCATTTAGCAGCTTAACACAGCAAACCAAGTACAGGAACAGCTTCAGTTTGCTACTGGGAAGGAAAAAGGACTTGCAGAAGCCAAAACAGGCCAGACAGCGGGAGCAAATGCAGGCAAAGTCTCCAGCATTCAGGCTGGTTTTGCCTAACAGGATGGTTGGAATTTCCTATAGAAAACCAACAAGCCTGTATTCAATAGTACATTTTAAAACAAGAAGGTAGTTTCAAAGAGGAAAAGTTTCTGTACTCTTTACAAATAAGTGCTTTGTGCAAATGCAATTCAGTTTTGGGGCTTTTTGGCCAAAAATGAGCATGTAACCGTCAAGTAGCAAGCATTTCTGGTCCACCTAAAATTTCATGTTGGGGGTGAATATTCTAATGCCTGAAGCAGTTTTTGGCCAGCTCTTCCCACTGGGACCCCTCCCACTTGAGCATTTCTTGGTCAAGGTAGCATCGGGGCAGTGCTCACCCTGTGTCCCCCCACACTGGCAGGGATTTCTGCCTTCCAGAGGTTGTGCCCAGGCTGGCGGTTGTCATGCAGAAGCAAGAGGCCACCAGCCACGTCATCGTCATCGGGTGACATCTGCTTTTATCAGGGACGTTCATTACCCCAAGTGTGTTTGCACGCTGCTGTACACAAACCAGACCAAACAGTTGCTGCAGGCAGATAACCTGGAGCCGTTGCTGGCTGTCGAGGGGCCACGCACAGAGCCAGGCTGAGCTCCACTGCTCCGTCGTGCCCGGGTTAGTGGTGAGGACTGGGAGTGTGTCAGGCTGTGGGCAGCAGGCGTGCAGGGATGCTGCCCTCCTTCTAGGGGCGTGTTGCAGAAGAGGTCCCCAAAGGGCGGGCAGCAGTGCAGGGGGCTCCTGTGGGGCGTGAGCAGCAGCCTCTGCCCTGTCAAGTTGTTTGGAAGAGCATCCTTCTTCCTTCCTCCAGCTCCTAACAGCTATGTGCTTTCCTTTATGAAAATAGGTGTGAGGTTTTCTTTCGGCTTCCCCAGTGGCTGGCTGTTCAATGAAGTGCTGAATTTCTACCCTGTTTATTGCAAATTAAATAGACTATTGAAAACCATGTTAAAAGTAGGCGGTCTGATGTTGCCAGAGCATCGTATTCAGACTGGCTTTTCCACCAGGTGTGTTCAGATAATACTTTTTCTATCCTTTACCCTTGAATTCCTGGATCTGTAGCTAGCTCTGCCCAGCTCTCCTGCTGTCTATACGTTCCCACTGAGGGTCACCAGAAGCACCACTGATTGATATATCAGATCTGTAGATCCAGAACCTAATGGACCACATTGCTGCTGGTTTCTCTCTGTTTTAGTTTATTCACCTGCAAGAAGCAGTAAAATCTGAGTCTTGCATAGTTTATCAAAGATCTACCAAAATATTTAATTTTGGTGTCAAAACTTCAGTAATTATCACAGGAAGCCAGAAAATGTTGGATTTGTTACTAGCTGGCTTTCAGGTTAAATATAAAACTGATCCACCTAGGCATTAAAAGGAAATTGCTCTACAGAGAAAAAGCTGAAGAGTTAGAGGTGCTAAACAATTTTGTAGGTGAAAAGCTGCAGAGCTGAAGATTTTTGACAGTGATCCCTTTTCTTGGACCCATTGATGGGATGAGTCCTGATAAAGTATTTGGATTAGAACTGGCCGGACAAGGTGGGTTTGGCATTTTTCTTCTTTTTGCCTTTGTAAAGGGAACAAAAGCAAGTGAACAGATTTTGTCAGAGCATCCCCTTTCAGACAAAAGGGTCAGGTTTTCCAATTCAGGCTCCTACAAGTGAGCATCCACAGCCTTCTCCAGACCCCAGGAATGCCCCTCATGATCTCTGCATGAAGGGAGAGTGCTGAAATAGTTTTGCTCTGGTAAGTGGTCATCGGTCACATCAGGCTCCCAAATGTGTGGAGAAGGGCTCTCCAGAGACAGTCTCTAGTGTCCTCCTCTTGATAGCTGATCCACGTTACCTAAGTGCTAAATATTGAATTGGATGCGGAAATCTATATAACCCCAAATCATTGGCCTTTTGTAGCATATTTGTTTAACTTTTATTTTTACTTGCGGTGATTGTTTTCTTGCAGTTATTGTGATGATGAAAATGCTTTGAGCATTGGTCCAAGATAATCTGTCATCTCAACTATGGACAAGGGAAAATTTTAACATTTCTGGTCATCATAGTTTCCATTGGAAAATAAACAGGGTCTGGTTAATGGAGCCCATGTATCGCTTTGCACCGTCTGCAAACATTGCAGTCAACTGCACAGGTTTAACAAAAGAGAGGTTATTCATGAGCATTGGGGAAAAATAGTGATGGAAGCTGAAAATACAAACCTACAGACTTCACCAGTCTGATGTTTCATGAAGGACACTTCTTCCAGCAAGGATGTGCCTCTCAAAACCTGGCTGTGGACAGAGGGACCTGGTGGCAGGGGGAAGGTGTAGGCATGCTCCTAGTTTTTGTTATTCCCTGGAGAGGAAGAAAATTCTATAGAAACAGATTCTTGACCTACAAATATCAAATTCAGAGTTGAGCTGATGAATTAATTTGTCTTGCTGTATGTTTCTTATGTCCCTGATTCTGCTTGGCTTTCTCTAAAGATGGGGTGACGGATCCTGGGGTAACACTTGCATCTTGCTTTGGATTTGAACCTCTCCAGGGGCTGTGGATGTAGAGATGCGTGGGGGAGGCTGAGGACCATCTGTGGAAGACTGCGCTATTGTGTAACCAGTTACTTCTGTTCTCCTTCTTGTAAATACCAATGTTTATTATGCAAGAAGCAGTGCTAACAGATGTTGGAGGCAAGCAGAGGAAGGGCTGGACCCCTTGCTGCCTGGTGGGGACAGTGTACTGGGACTCAGCTCTCTGGAGTGGTGGACTTTGGTTGCATCCCAGTGAGATCACCTGCCCATCAGATCTGTCTGCTTCAGGGCATTGGATACGTTCAGGGTCTTAGCTGAAGTGCAGGTGAAAAGCTAGTTTCAAGTTATTCCTCTTAATTTTATTCTTTTTAGTATCTTTGTTTTAGAAACTAGGGCAAAACCCCTGCATTGTGCAAATATGTAATTTATTTGTTATCTGCTTTAGAATGACAAAGGCAGGAGACCATCAGCAATACTAGCTCAATTCACTAAACAATCAATGACAAAAGCAACTGTTGGCATCACTTCCATGGATAATTTTTAATTGGGAACATTTTGAATTAAGACATAATTCTGGTTCACTCCATAGTGGAGGTAAAGAGAGAGAGAGAGAGAATATTACTTTGTTCTTGTTTATATGGAAATAATGGTGAAGTGATAAATAGAGGAACACTTTGCTTTAGGTTTAATGAATCCTTCCTGTTCTCAGAAGTTGCACTATTACTAACTTTTCAGAAGTGTTATAACTTATTTTTTTTTAATTCTGTTGGTAAACAGGCTAATAAAGCACAGAAAACCCATCTGTTCTTGCTTTACTGGCGACTTAATGAAATACCTCATTTTTCATTTAGTTCTTATTTCTCATTTAATTGTTCCCTTAAGAAGATAAATACTCAGTATTTCCCTTGTTGCTAGATCCAAGAGTAAAATCTACAGATGAGAATAACCTGACTTTGATGTAAATTGGCAAAAAAAATCAATCATGGAGATGGCAGTACGGAGACTGGAACAAATCCTCTCTTAAGATAAAAGACATGAATAAGAATCATTTTACACCAATCCTACACATTATTTATGTTTGAAATAGGAGTGAATTGCACGTCATCAAACCCTGATCTAGCACTGGGGTGATATGTGGCTTGGATTTTACATGGAGTAAAATTGCTTGCAGCCCTCTACTATTTCAGAGTAGAGTTGGGAAGTGTTTAGTGCTGACTCCTAAGTCTTGCTACATCTTGTTCGCTACACTGAGCAGCTCAAAAGCCAGATGAAAATGCTGGGAGAGAGAAAAGAAAAAGGCTCAGGATCTTAAAGAGAGATGAACTGAATTTGTGTGCTTCAGGTTTGCATGTAAGATTTTGCAGCAGCGTAGCACAAGGGTTTCTTTTGGAGGTGGAAGCCAAGAATTTGCTGCTATTGATAATTCTTGCTACCTTAGCAGGCATGAAAAGATCTTGATTAGGCTTTGCCGTCCTTCCTCCACCAAAGGGCACCCGGAGTTGTCAAGGACTGTGCAGGGGTCAGTACGTGACGGTGTTTTCCCACCTGGGTGTAGGGCTGGCAGCTCTGCACAGCGAGTCTCCAGCAGCCCGCATGGAGCGGAGCAGCCGTCCGGCACTGCTGGGCTGCACAGGGCACAGCACCAGGGCCTGCTCCGGTGCAGCCGTGTGGACAAGGTGATTCAATGGTTTGCCCGTGACTTCTTGCCGGCATCATACCAGTGTTGTCCGGCTGAAGAATAAGACTCAGGAGGATCAGATTCCCGCTGAAGTGCCCACAGCATCCAGCAGCAGTTGGGTCTGGGCTTTCGCTCACTTCTCCAAAAAGATCGTGTTCGTGGGCGTCCTGCCCCTCTTGTGTTCCAGAGCCACTTGGCGTTTGACATCGTGCTCTTTCTTTCTCTTTTCTGGATACATGTGCTTATCTGTTCTGTACGTGCATCCTTCCCTGCCCCAGGCCTCAAAGGGTCCTGCTCCCTCTGATAGCAGCTGCTGCCTGAGCTCGGCCATGGCCGAACTGAAGCACTTCGGGCAGCCGGTAGCTGCACATGAAGGAGCATGCAGCACGCTGAGCTGTGCTTCCTCGTCCTGGGGCTCCCCCCTCACCGGTGACCCTGAGCGTGGTGAGGAGGAAAGCAGTGCTGCCCAAAACATGACTGATGAGACTCAGCCTGGCGTGGGAGTCCCACCACCCTTCACACTGCAGAGCTATGGCATGACCGCATGTAGTTAATTACGCTGCCAAACCAGTTTTATGTACAAAATGGACCACAGGAAAAAAATGAGGGAGGTTGGTAGGAGATAGCCTACGGTATCTGCTGTAATGGAGGTGTGAGCAGAGAGCTCATCTGAGTATGGATGTGTAACCACGGAAAGAAAGTCACTTAAAATGCCTTTTTTCTCTCCATCCCTCCTTCTTTCTTTATTGCATGGAAATTCCTTATCTGTTGGAGAATAAGCTTTTCTGAAAAAAACATTTCCATGAATGTTTAATGGTGGCCCATGAGAATGATCTGACACTGGGTTCCCTCTTTCACAGTTTTAAAACTAAGTTTTCAGTAGAAACCCAGAATGTTTTATAGGGAATGTTTTATAGTATTTTCATTTGGAAATGCTGAAATCTGGCAAATGCAAGACCCACGTGTCGTTAACGAGCTGCATTTCTTTTTTCAGGCTCTGTGCTCTGACAAATGTCTTCTGTAGGTACCTTCCAAGTTTTCAGTGTCTGCGGTTGTCCGGACGGTTCCTCCGTGGGACTGGTGTTGGGGTTCTTGCAGGTCCCCGTTAGCCCCTGGGGTGTGAAGCCCCTCGGGCAGCAGCGCCGAGCCCAGCCCTGCCTGCTGGCGGTGGTCCTTACAGCCATGCATGTGCAGGGGGCTGTGCCACAGCTGGACCCCCAAAGCCTCCCCCAGGGGGGTCACTTTACAGGGCCGTGCCCACGTGCTGGAAGGCAGACAGCTCTGCGAGAACTTTCCAGTGTCTCGGCTTGTCGTGAATCTCGGGAACCAGTGAAATAGGTGGGAAAGGTCAAATCACGCTGTGGCTGACGTGTGCGTGTGTTAGGAAAGGTTGAAGCGGGTTGTTACCCAGGGCCACCACGCAGCAGGCAGCCCCCCGAGCCCAGAGCCCGCATCCTGCTGGCTGCAGCACAGCTGGGCACCCTGCTCAGCCTCGGCAGCTTCAGCAGCCTCCCCACCTCTCTTTTACCGCTGGGTTGGTGTCACGTTTAATTTCTTAAAAAGCCCTGCCAGTGTCTGAAGGTTCTAGTGGGAGGATGAGCTCCTCCTGGTCGCCGTTTGCTGTTGCAGCACTTCATGCAATAAGAGCCCAGCCCTGGCAGGATTCGCGGCCAGCTCTGTGAGGGAGCGAAGGCACGGTCGCAAGGGGACCAATGCCAGAGCTGGGTGGTTTCACTCACACAAGATGCTTTACTACATCTGCTTTATTTCATATTTCACTTCTAGCTGCTTTTCTTTTGCTTTTTGACATAGCAAGCTCTTCCGAGAGCTCTTCTGTGAGGCTGCTGTGAATGTTCAACATTATGCCTGTGACTTATAATTTCTAAGGCATGTTTTTGTAGGAAAACAGACTTGCAGAAATAATATCGGCATGTTTATTTTCTGCAGGGTTTATAGAACCTAATGTTCTGTCTCTTTCTGGCATCTGGTTATTCCAGTGTGTTTTAGTTGCATTAAATAGTCAACAATAAGCAATGCAAAGGCTTGAGTTACGTGTGTATGGGAATAATGAGGCGAAGTCGTGGATTGCTCCCTTTCTGCACAAACAGTGAGTGGCAATCTTGATAACATGCTTTCAGGTAATTACTGATGTGTTTTGGATCATTTTGGTATACACTTATGCAATGCATTTGATTTTTAGTCTCTATGTTTTGCTATGGAAGGAACACAGGAAATATTTAATGGGCAAGCAAGCCTAGGTTGCTCTCTCATTTCTGGTTTCTTATCAGCAAGACATAAATCCACAGCTTGCTGACAATGAAACCATATGGTAACTCTTTCTGACAAATTGATTTTGTGATACAGATAATCCTGGCTGTGCATGAGAAGAGATATTTTGGATTATTTTGTCTTACTCTTTATTTTTCAGTGCCTGGAAATTATGTATGTGACTATTTCTGAACCCAGAGATTTGGGTGAATTAGGAATTTATGGAGTATGCTACACTTTAGTGTCTTTACTTTGAGGACAGTTATTTGTCATATGAAATAATCTGTTTATTTGCTGTAGCAAATGCTCTCCTTCTGTGTTGGCAAACAGCAGCAGCAGTTTCAAATACTTTTGGAACTCTTGGTGTGAAGTCAAGCTAAGTAATGCATTTGTATAAATCGGCTCTTGCTGTACAAGAAGCTGCAGAAGCAGCTGCAGGAACTGGAAGGTGTTGGGCCTTTGTGCCCAGACCAAACTGGCCGGCCAGTGGCTGATGGCCCCTCGGTTCCCCAGAGCTGATGCTGCGTGTTGACACAGTACGCCGGGGGGGACAAGGTGGTTTGTTAATCTTTTTCAGTGAGTAAAATGAACAGGCTGGAGTCCTTACAACTTCTGTTGGACTTCAAAGTAAATACATAAAAAAATATTTCCAGCCTTTGCTTCATAGGGACGTATCAGCAAGTGAGTTTTCTTTCTGAGCCTGGAAGTACAGCCAGCATCTGGGGGTGTCAGCAGAGCACAAGCCTGGGAGCAGGGAGCAACAGCGAGGAGCGATGGAGCTAGGTACCGGAGACACCTATCACGTCTGGGGGAGACTTGCCATGGAGCTAATCAAAACTAAGCAACGCATCATGAATTTTCATGTTTATTATAAACCATGTAGAAATGGCTGATAGGCTGTTAATTCCTCAAGCTTTCCTCCTAGCTTTAGGTGCTGGCTGCCAGGCGTGAATCTGGGGGGGGCTGAGATGCAGCTATTGCAAAAGCTGCATTGCTGAGCAATAATTAGGGGGTTTATTCAATTTTATATTCCTGGATGCTAACAGTTACTGCAAACCAGGACCTGAATATGATATTTTCTGGTTATTTAGAAAAGAAATATAAATCAAGATGCAAATCTGATCAGCACAATCACTTAAGCAGTATTTGTGTTTTACTTCAGGCAGCAATACAGCCTCAAGCACGAACCTCAGCTGAAAACAAAACAAACAAACAAAAATACTACATCTAAAAAAGACAGTAATAAAATTCTTTGTTGTAGTAGATTTAGTCAGATAAACATGGCTGAAGGGTACTCAGAGGATAAGTCTATATGGAACAGCTGCTTATATAAATGTAAGAATGGAAGCTTACTTAAACAATGATTTTGGGGAGATGGAAGGGTAAAATTAACCTAGCAGAGAAGTGAATGCAACAAGTAACCACAAAAAACTATAGATAGTTGATAGGAAAGGATGCTAGAGCTTATGGGAGAGATTTTAAAACTGAGTTACTAGAAGACCATTGCTGATGGAAAATTAGGGCAAGTTTTATCCTAAGATATTAATCCCAAACTTGGATGAAATCCAAAGCCATATGGCAAAAATCAACCTATGCATTTCAATAAAAGCATTTGTAAAAAGCAAAAAGTAGCGACACAATGTTTTGACTTCAGTGGGAAGAAATTGTTGTTGAAAAGCTCTTGGAAGAAGAAGAAGAAATGGTATTTCTGCTCTGGCCTAATGCAGGTACATAAAATGGGATTCATGAACTTTCAGCTCGGTAGCTGTATAGAGGCTTTCAGGTTAGCTCTCCCTGGCTGTCGCGAACTGGGGTTCCTGCCCCAGTTACCATCAGATGGGAATGATCCTCTGGGGATGGCATCACGCTGCTACAACCCCAGCCAAAGCCAGGAAACATCCATAGTTTCATGGGACATTGGCTGTTAGGAATCTTCGTAGTGCTCAAGTGAAGAAAAACATTTTGCAGTCCACAGCTGAGGACTAATGCTGACAAGGTCAGGAACATTCAGAGGTTTTAATCACTTGGCATACACCGTCATGGGCAAGGACAGTGCAGGGAAGTGTCAAGAGCACCTGAACCAGCTACAGCTGCACCTGTTCCTCAGGATGGTCAATGTTGGATTAAGTGAAATATGCCTCGCAAGAAAGGTTCCAGTGCAAAATGGTCTATTCACTGGAGAGCAGAGACTGAGTAACGAGTCCAGGTAAACTGGCAGGTCTACTGGAAGCGTCTAATGTGGGCTGCTACGCTGGCTAAGCAGATGGACTTTGATTCAAATTTGGCTCTGAATTACTTTCTGCATCTCGTGCAGCTGGAAGTGTCACCGATGTGAACTCTAAGTACGTGATCTGGTACCTAAAAATAGCCTTGAAGTGTAAAATGCAAAAAGGTAGATATTTTGCAGCTTAGGACAATGGGGTTTCATGGTAAGTTTCTGAGTGATTAAAGTAAAAAGAAAAGCCCAAACTTGTAACACTCATCTGGAGTGAGGAGGAAGGCTGTGCAGCGCACACATCCAATGTGTGCCGGTAACAGCATGTTGGAGGGAAGGACAAGAGATCAAGGGGGATAACCCTCTAGAAAATATTTACTCTCATTGAGGCAAATTGCTGCCGTAGTAAGAGACTGAAAGAAGTGGCAAACCAAACAGAAATAATCTGCATGGAATTAAAGAGGTGCGTTTTTAAAAGCTAGTCCTTTGTGCATATTTACGTGGTGGATTAGACCAGTAATTGTCACTGTGGCTTTTATTTGGTCTTTTGCTGAGATTTCTTTGGGTTTGTTTTCCAAAGAAAGGGGGGGGGGGGGTTGGGTTTGAGAGCATAGATAGGTGGTAACGCTGTCTGCTGCAGTTAGATCACAGGAACTTTATGTTAGTTAATGACCAGGAGAGAGTTTAAATATTAAAAATAAAATAGATTTGCTATCAACCTGTGATTCTGTCAAGATGTTCTCAGGGAGGTTATTAAAACTCTACGTTTCTTTTTGCTTGTAAGTGTGGGAAGCATTATTTTCCCTGTTTTAATTTTTTTGGTGTCATAATAGCACTTGCAACCCTGGTCTTGCAACTGCAACACAGTTGTCTCGTGACTCTGCTGAAGTTGTTTGAAAATCCAGTGAAAGATCTCTGATGCAGAAGCAGTGCTGGTATTTAGTAACAGTTAAAAAAAAATAAATAGTATGTAAAACAGTTTCCACATTCTGTCAGTGCACATGTACAAAACCAGAAAATGTATTTATTGTTGTTATCTTTGAAGTATAATATCTTGGATGTTTTATGTTGTCTTAATGAATGATCATTAAAATTTGTGTTTAAAGTGAGTGTGAAACGAGGATTGTTGTGACAATAAAACTCAATGTATAAATTAGTGGCTGACATTAGGTGGCTGAGAGAACAGCTCTGTGACTCAAAGAACAGCTGTGTGAACAAGACATAGAAAAGCTGAACGAATAAAACTGTACTAAAAATGAATGATATATAGTATGAAGCAGAGATCGTCACCTGAAAATGGAAAAAGAGTTGAACATAGATGTGCTGTAGTGTACGTCTCTCCCTGTCCCCTCCCTGTGGCTTTTGAACCCACTTGCTCATTTCAGCCGAGACCAACATTCTTGAGAGATAGGAAGTTTCTGTAGGATCTGTAGGATCATGGAAGGATGCTACCAAGTAGACTGAAATGCTTAAATATGTGATCAGTTCATTAGATCTTGGAAAGTCTGCATGGGGGAAGATTTGTTATGAATACTCCCAGCATGAAAGATGCCAGCCTGAGTACTTAATTAAACACACAGAGTCTAACAAGACAGGAATCCATAGGAGACCACACCACTCGCAGAATGACTTTTTAAAAAAAGTTTAGTATGTACCAGCCAGAGCAGCTAATGTTGCAACATGCATAAAACCCCCCTTTGTGCCAGGGGTGAGAGCAGTGGAGCTGTTGAATGGCACCAGAGGGGGTTTGCCCTTGGGCTGGTACTTGGCAAAGCAGTCGGCATCACCCACCCCGAGGTCTGTTATTTGTTTTGACCATTGGCTTGGACTGATTTACAATCTGATCGCAATAAAACTTGAGTGAACCTTCGCTTTTGGCTCTGGCGCTGCATTGTCTCGCTTTGCTTTTGTTCTGCAGGGCAGTGCAGCCGCGTCTTCCCTCCCCAGCTCGGCACGCTGCAGATCATTCATGGCAATGGCACGGCCGTGGGGACGGTGATAACATTCCAGTGCTCTGCTGAGCACCAGCTGGATGGACCAGGCATCATCACCTGCATTTGGAAAGGGAATAGTACCCAGTGGACAGCCGGAGTGCCCTCCTGCAAGCGTAAGGTTCTTTCCAAACCGTTCCCAGTCCCTTTGGGCTGCATTGTGTTTATTTTGCTGTGCCTATCTCCTGCAACATTAGGATTAATGCTAGGCATCTGTGCAAGGAAAAAGACAAATTCGATTTCTTTCAAAGGTGCCCCCACTGACTGTAATTGCGCTCCATGTGTGTTCTGACATCATCCATTATCATGACACAGAAAAGGCTCGGTCACATTTGTGCCTGATCTCACGTCTCCAACTCAGTGGTGTTGCACCCAGAGTAACCGTGGCTGTGTAGCTACAAGACTTATCCTTCTTTAGAAAATGTGTAGATATGACCAGCTAATGTGCAAGCATATTTGTAAACCTTCTAATCTCCTGCCATTCTTTTCTGAAGATATTTTTGCTGTAAAAGAAACACAGTGATAGTTTTTGAACAGTTCTAGGTTGCTGCCTGTGGGCAGCCACATGGGAAAGTTTCCGTATTGACAAATTGTGTTTGAGTGGCACCAACATTAACTACCTTCCATGCTGTGTTCCTTCTTTTTTATTATAAGGTTGTTGGTGATTTGACTAGAAGTAGGCTCAAGCAAAACACGGAGCTTTGAGAATCTCAGTTTGTGTCCTAGACCTTGTACAATTTTAAATCACTGGTAGATGGATCTTTTAGACACATATCGCGCTCTCACAAATTCAGCTATCCTTGTCTCTCATTCGAGAGATTCCATTAAAGAAAAATGAGAGGAATCCTTCCCTCCAGAGGCTGCAGATCACTTGTGTGGAGCTCGGCTGAACCATTTCTGATGCTGGTCGTTGTGGCGCTGGAAGAACTAGATGAGTTTTGAAGCAACACACGCTTAGTGCTCCAAATGACTTGGCAGAGATATGTGTTGTCTGTGCCACACCACATTCCTACTCCTCCTTTTGTCTGGATAATGCACTTCCAGCATCAGATCACAGTGAACACTCAGCCCTGCAGATGCTGTCCCTTCTTCCATCCTGCATCCTTCCCCAAACAGAGGAAGACCTGTTCGCTGCCTGCCAAACAGGATGTTATTATGTGGAACTGTCCTTGTTCTAAAGGGCCGCTTTAAACCTGTTCACCCCATCAGTGCTTGGTTTTGCAGCTCCAGTCCTTGCTAACAATTGCTTATAAGTCTGCTAGCTCATCTGCATTTGATATGCCAGCAAAGTTGGGCTTTTTAGCTACTGCAGCGCTAAAGGCATTGTGTTTAATTGATTGCAGTGGTGAAATACTTGTGAACAATTCATTAGTAGCTTATAAACAGGAGATTTTAAAATAGCCTAATTTGAGGCTTGCATAGCTCTAAGCTGAAGCCAAGATGCTCTGGTACCTTGGCGTGTACTAGTGCAAAAATCCTCACTGAGCTATTATTAGCAGAAGTGTGAAGCAGGTAGATTTTCAGCATGGTTTAAGGAAAATGTGAAAGATAAATTCATGGGATGGCCTTAGAAACATGCTTCTGTGTTTGCTTTGCTGCAGCCATATCAAAATATGAGACTTTTGGATTTAAGGTCGCAGTGATTGCCTCCATCGTGAGCTGTGCTGTCATTCTGCTGATGTCCATGGCTTTTTTAACTTGTTGTCTCATCAAGTGTGTGAAGAAAAGTGAAAGGAGGAGAACTCAAAGGTATGTCAAGAAAAGATTTTTTTTTAAATGCTGTAAGACTGTACGTTGTATGGACCCCATTGCTGTGATAGCAGAGAGCTTCAAAGGACTCGGTGCTTACAACACTGCAATGCTGTTAATTACTTAAAATCGTTAATTTGTAGGTCAGGCTTTAGGCATAGAAAGGCTTGCAGTTCAAGAGTATTTAGGCACCTAATGTCTGTTAATATCAGATGACCTCAGTGAGCCCGGGCAGATCTGTATTTACCCAGGATTATGCAGAAGCTGAATATACACGTCTTATTTGCTGGCCCAGTCTCTCTCTCCTTGAATTATTTAAGATGGGCTGTGTTTTCCTGTCTTCTCTCTTTCTTTCCTTTTTTCCTTTGCTTTCCTTGAATACTGATGGGAAAATGAATCTACCCACATTGAAACCATCAGAGCCCTCACCATCGGCAAAGCATACTTACAGCTGTCGCAGCGCTGTTCTGGAGCGATGTAGGATTTTACCTTCTGGCTTGAAGTGCAAGTCAGCAGGCAGGATTACAGACAGGCATGGGAAGAAGTATAATTTACCAATGCAGTCTGTTAGAAAAGCTTGGCGTGAAGGGTGGCTGTGTGCCCCTGTCTGGCTGAACACGAAAGCTGAGTCACTGTTGTTCAGGAGAGCATCCATCCCCAGTCCCCTGCTGCTGGAGGCTTTCCGTGGGCTCTCCTTCGCTGGTCAGTGGGGTGGCATAGCCCCCGCCAGGCCAGCAAACTGCACTTCTGGTGGGTTTGAAGACTCTTCTTGCTTCAGAGGAGCGTTTGGCACAAGGCAGGGCAGCGGTGGAATGGAAGGGACTGGGGAGGACATGAATGAAGGTCTCTCTGTGTAGAAGAATTCTAGAGGAATGAAGGCAGGTTAATTAACATTGATATTACACAGCTGTGACCTGGCTTCAGGGGCGGTGGGCTGGCTGATGTGGATAATGTGCAGCTGTGGCTGGTTCCTGCTAAGCAGTTAAATAGCTCTAAGGGGGATGGAAGAAAAGCCCCCGAGGAAGAGAGACCTGGAAGAGGTAGAAGAGAAAGAGTGTGTGTGCCCTGGATGTAGGAGAGACAAGGAGGAGGCCCAGATGAGGAGAGGCTGGCTGGGAGAGGAGCTGGGGAAGAAGGAATCCGGATGCAGCAGAGTCAAGGAGCAGGGTGGGCTGACCTGAAGAGGGTGGAGAAACAGCACGGCCAGTAGATGTAGATGAACTTTTGAAGCCTTGTGGGGGTTGGTGGCTGTGCAGAGGCAAGGCATGGGGACTGCTTATTGAAGTCCACCTGGGATGGGGTGGTAAAAGCCTTGTTGCAGCCGGCTAGTTTTGCTAGTGCTGTGACATTTCTGCTCCAAGCTGTGTTTTATTTAGAGCTGCATGAGAACCAGCTTAGGAAGGAAATTCTGTCATATCAAAATACAGATTTTTCTGTTTCCGTTGGAAAGATTTTGTGAGGCAAAAAGTTGTTTGGTGTAATTCATAATACTAGGTTTTCACTGATAGCATGAAATAATTTTTGAAATCAAAGGGTTGATCGGTGTTTTTTGGAGTCGCCCTTTTCTTTTTAAGACTATTCCTATCAAAGTCCTTGTTTTTCATTTACTTTAAATCAAATTCTGTCAAAACTAGCTATTCGCATGACTTCTATGACTTGATACATTTTCTCTTACAAAAGAAAAGCCCTTCACAGCGGGCGTTGTGACCTGGTTCTGTCATCGGGACGTAAAGCGTTGCCCTTTGCTGGGAGGTTCTCAGCTCCCCCTGCCCTCCCTTCGCTGCTTCCTGAAGGAGCTGCTCCAGCGCAGCCATAGCTGAGCCCCGCTTCTGGGGGAGGAACCTCAGGGTGCTGTGGGCATCGTGTGGCTTGGCCCTGCTGTCAGAAAGCAACCGAGATGATGTAGAAACTGTCCAATGTTACACAAGAGAGTAGCACATCCCTGTGTGGAACACGCTCAGCCAGTGCTGCAGAGCGCCAGGCGCGGTGGCCGCATCTCTGCTCTTGGTGTAGGTGGACGATGGGGGATCAACTTCTGGATGCACAAAGCATTAATCTGAAGAGGAGCTGCAGGCCTGATAATACCAAATGAGAATACTTGGTAGGGGATTAGTTAGTTAATAATAAATAATTAAATATTTAACTAAATACCAAGTCAGATAAATAAGTTAGACCATCTCTGAAAGAAAAGGCAGCCTGTACTTGTGGAGTGGGGAGGATGACCCGCTCTTGCCTCTAGCTTTGCAGTCTGCCCATCTGGGGTTTTTTTGGTATTTTGGGGTTTTTTTGGCTCTTACTTGGCCTACTAGAAAGAGGTCACCTCTGCCTACAAAGCTGTCTTACCAGGTGTCTGTTTGATGATCTTTGAAGTGCCATCTTGTATCTTATCCTTACGTTGGGAGAGAAAAAGGCCAGAGGCTGAAAATCCTCGCATAGCGTAGCCTCCCTGCAGACCTCATCCCACTGCGTGCGTGTGGCTGCCGTGTTCTTTGGCAGGAGCAGGGCTCTGCTCTGAGGGGACAGAAGTGACAACAAAATCCGCATTGCCAGCCCTCACAGTTTAATCTTGTCCCATCAGCTAGGGTGAATGTGATTCTGTGAACCTTAGACTTCTTTCAAAAACAAGAAAAGAAATTATGGGGGTTTTTATTTTATTTTTTTTCTTCAGTTGTAGAAAGCAATGAGAAGCGCCTTGAGCATTTCAAGAATAAAATCTTGACAGCGACTGAATACGCCCTGCTCTTAACAAAGGCAACATTACCTGCCTTGTCCTCCATTTTTAAGTCAGTTCATGTTTTCATCCTGCCTGGTGATTTTTGAACCCTTAGGAATGGCAAGTGCTGCAAAAATTCACAGAAAATACTTTATTTCAGAAAAAAAAAATAAAAAATGTACCCCATAAAATGGGGATGGCCTGTAGTCTTTTCACATACAACAGAATCTGGTCTGACATGTGTCACTGATGAAAGTCCATGAGATCATTGACACAACATCATGCCTTAAGTGACTTTCCCTATTCCTGTTGTCTCAAAATCCACTGAGCCAAATTGACAAAATTATTGGGGTTTTGTTCCTTTGAACTATCCACAGGTGCCCATAAGAAAATTGCTCGTTTGTTTGTTTTGCTTTTTTTTTTTTGAGGAGTGCTGGGAAATACTTAAAATAACACTGTTTTACAGAATAATATTTATGCTTTTTAAGAACCCTCTGCCTTAAGGTCTTTAGGCAGGTATTTGAGTCTTTGGAAATTTGGCTTACGCTTGAAGTTCAGCATGTGTTTAAGTGCTGTCTTCAGTAAACCTGAATTTAGATTTAAACTCTCGTGAGTCGGGGCTGCGGTCATATAAAAGCTGGGATATTCAGCCATTGATCCCACTCACGTATTTTACCCCTTGCTTTATTCACAGAGATATGCAGCTGTGGTACCAGCTCAGAAGCGAAGAGCTAGAGCACATGCAAGCTGCTTACTTTGGTTTTAAGGGAAGAAACAATAACAACAACAACAAGAAACTCAGGAATAAATCCGTATTTGGTGATATGACTAACATGGCGTACGATAACCAAGGCTTCTATAGGTAAGGCTATTAAAACGCAGTGGGTTTGAATGAGTTTGTCGAACAGATTTTAGAAGGACGAATCCTCAACAAATGCATTTTAAAGGGATGCCCCTGAAGGGGATGTGATGCCAGTGGACTGCCAAGGCTTGTTCTTGAACTTGCCTGTCTTGTGGGGAATTAATGTTTCCAAGAGTTGAGACAGCAGAGGAGCTGAGCGTGACCTCTCTCCTCACAGCTCTTTTCATCTATCCCCACTAATACTTGATTAAGCCTGGTCTGCAGGGGAGGTTGCACAAGATTAACGGGAGAGAGGTTTTTAATTGGCTTTGTTAAATTGATGCTAAACTGTAGCAGGAAAGTCACTGTTCCATATTGGTTAGCAGTACCAAGGTGCCGGCTTGCCTAAGAGCCTTAGGAGAGGAGGTAGCGCAGGACACCTGGGGCCATGGTGTGGCTCAAGGTGAGCGTCAAGTACTGCCATTTATCCTTCAGCGACCACGAAAGCTGTCTTGAGAAATACTTTTTGTTATCAGGGCGTGCGGGGCAAGCACAACAGGGTCCTCGTCCACAAGCGCGGGAGCCCTGCCTCTCAGGGAGCCCGAAGAAATGTCCACACTGAAATAAAATGCCTCCTGTCCCATGGATGGTGGGCATAGGTATTTTGTGTGTCGGTTCAAAATTGCCTCTGAACGTGTCCAGGTGTGTTACGCTGGCTGTGTGTTGCTAACAGAAGAAAAACAGAAAAATGAATACACGCTCAATTCTAACCGCTGTTTTGCTATTACCATTCACATAAACACATGTCGTTGTGTCTTTTATATCCTTCGGGTTCTGCTTCGTCGTCATGCACGATCCTTGTTTGCCTTTAATTCACTGCTCACTTGTACAGCTTTTATGTACGGCATATCTGTGATTTCTAGTGGTTACCTGCAGAAAACAATTTAATGCAGATTATAAACCAGCTTCCATGTCACAGTGCAGCTGGAAATTATATTTAAATGGAGCACTTGCGCAAAAGTCTGATGGCTGCTTAATCAATTCCTAGCTTTGGGTGACCTCAGGAAGATGTATAAAGCTAATTAAATGCTGATTATAACCCAAACAGGTTTTTAGAAGACTCAGGATGCAATTTTTAATTTTGGACAACTTCAATCTGCTGCAATGTTAATGTTTTGTATAAGTGTAATCTGCTTTTAAAATATCATGGATAAACTTATAAAGGGCTGTAAACAGAGGTTAGCGCTCTGCTGGAGCCTCGAGCTCCTTCTGGCTGCTTATCTGCACCGCTCTGTGCAGCAGAAGCTGCCGTATTATGTTTACCAAATTCTCTACACCTTTTCTTAACTACAAGTAGCAGGGAATATACAATTTCTCTGGATAAGCAGCTTCTCTGGGGCCAGAAATCAACGAGTTTATTATTTCTTTAGAAAACTAGAGAATGTATGAACTTCAGTGGGGAACTGCAGAGGGCAGGAGGAGGAAAGCCTGTAAGCTGCTCTTTGCCTACACAGACCAACACGCACGCTGCATTAAATACTGGTGCACGTACCCACCTCCTGATGCGTGAGATCCACTATTAATCAAGGTCTACTGTGTTTCCACCACGCAGGGGTGATGTGATCCTGGCTAATCACTAGCCAGAGCAAAAATCAGCTAGGAGAGCAGGTGTGTTGGTCTGTGCCCCCAGAGCCAAAAGTCTGGCCATTTCACACACGGAAGTGAGTGCTGCTTCTAATCAGAGATGGAAATAGCATTGAAGCTGTGGCAGACTCTGAATAAGACTGTCTTGGAATTGCTGTAGAAACACGTGTGACCTTTCATCAGTTTGTACCTTGTTCCCTTTCTTGACTCAAATAAGATCTATTTAATCAAGGTTAGTAAAAGATGCTAATTTGTACTGTTTAATTCTGTAAAATGGATATATGCACAGGATGAGATGTGGGAATTCTGCTAATGTATTCATGCCAGCTCTTGGAGACAACAAATGATCTGTCAGCTTTGTGTTTCACTTGCAAGACGTATTTTTTGTGTGTAGCGAATTAGGCTACGTTTCTGTACTCATCCTGCGCTCATCCAGCTTACCGGGAACAGCAGGACAGTGTAGGCAAATCCCTGGGGAGGTGCAAATGTGAAGCTGGCTAATGCTGAGAAGCATGAAAGGGCATGTTCACTGCCTGGGTTATTTCCATGGTGCCTTTCTCTATGTGAAGTGGACGCACTGTCAGCCTGTGCTTGGAGGAAATCTCTAACTGTGTGGGTGTTGCTGTAGTGATGGAGCTGCTATAGCATTGATTGCCGGAGGAGGTAAATAAAGGCATGCAGCATGGTTGGAAAAAAGCAGGAAAACTGAGGGCAAGCAAGCCCAAAGGAAAGATTCTGTATATTGCCACGTGCACGTGAAGCTCGGTGTGTGCCCGTGGTCATGAACAAGCAAAAAGAAAATTTAAACAAGGTTTCTCAAGGAAGGTTCAGATTTGACACTAGGAAGCATTTCCTTACTGAGAGGGTGGTCAAACCCTGGAACAGGCTTCCTGGGGAAGCGTTCGATGCCCCAAACGTGTCCGTGTTCAAGAGGCATTTGGACAATGCCCTGAATAATTTGCTTTAACTTTTGGTCAGCCCTGAATTGGCCAGGCACTTGGACTAGATGATCGATGTAGGCCCCTTCCAACTGAAATGTCCTATCCCATCCATTTCAGATGTTTGGAGGAATTTGTGCAATGCATCGCTAGACCTCCAAGCAAATCAGAAATCCTACTTTGCTTTTCTAATAAGGCACTGTCCTAGGAAGCAGGCGAGACTGATGGTTCTGTCCCTGCCTCTCTCAGGGCTGCAGTGCATGTGGTGTGCTCTGCTACAGCCGTGGGAAGCGGCTCTGCAACCCACGGAGGAGGGGGAGGCTGAGAGATGAGTGGTGCCTGCGTCTGAGAAAGGAGGGGGCAGAGGCTTGGCAATTCAAGTCATTTTTACGATAGCATTTCCTTTTCTTAAAGAAAGCTTCTGCTGCTTCTTCCTGTAACATATGTAACATTCTTCTTCAAGGAAGAGTGAGAACTCCTCCACCCTTGAAGAGGACCCTCTTGAGCGTATCTTAGTCTATTTTTGACTAGAAATAGATGTAGGTTGTGCTGCTTTTCAGGCTTAATTGAAATAGATTTAGAGATTAACTAGAGATTAATATTCTGATTCACTACTTTAAGGATCAACAATACTGTAAGAACAGATAAAATAAAAAGCCAATTCTTTCATATCTGTATTTCAGATAAAATAAAAAGCCAATATGAAATAAAACAAAAAGGCAATTCTTGCAGCCAGGTAAGATATTTGTTATGGTTTACAGAGTAATGTAGGATTAAAAAACTATCACCTGTTAAAGTGGAGCCTTCGTATGCTGATGAGATAATTTTGGCTGTAACAAGGTGACATAATGTGGATGCAGAATGCTGATGTATAGAAGCTATAAATAATGTAGAAGCCCAGCTGTTGGGCAGAGGTTAGTGCTGTTCCAGACCTGTCTGCCACAAAATGAGATTTTTTCCCCCATGTGTTTGAAATATAGAACAAATGCAATAAATGTGTAGTTTTGCAGGGAAATGTTGAATCTTAGTGGCAACTACTCTAATCATAATGATCCCATTCTGGCTTCTTGAAGAAATTGCTTCAAAGAGCTGAGAAATATGTCTACAAATACCTGGGATCATTAACTACAGAGCGCAGACACTGTTGATGCTTCCCCTTCCGTTTGGATGTAAGGATATGTAAGGATGTAACGAGGATAAAAATACCAACTTTTAGCAGAAAGTCTTGTATGCAGGAGCTGTAAGCTGCAAATACAGTGTATTTGCTCTTTTATAATATTTGAACAGCTCACAAATGTTGAGCAGGGGAAGACAAGTTGCAAGGCATGGGGCCACTGGGAGGGACACGTTTTCCCCAGCGTCGCTTCTGAGAAGCGGAGAGCGTAGAGCAGAGATAGCAGGTTGCTGCGCGAGGCAGAGGTTTGAGGCAGATTAGCTGAAGAAAAGGGTCTGCTGTCTATGGGAGGGAGATTAGCGGCAGCTCTGGGCCACGTAGTTAGGGGAGAACAATGTGCATGAACCTCCAGAACAGATCCCCAGGAGGATTGCTAGGCAGAGGCAGGGCTTGTCAGCACGGGGATGTATTGGGAATAGCTCTCAGCCCAACTGCAGCGTGTATCGGGAGAAAAGCCTAAAATCAGTAAATTGTATTCTGCTGTCTTTAATATTTTGATTTAAAAGTCTTCATCATTCTGCATGAGAATGAAACCAGGACTGTTGGCATTGTTCGTCCAAAGTGAGAGACCTTCCACACAGCAGCAGGAGCACCGCACCTGCTTGGGGTTAGAAGGCACAGTGGTCTCACTGGGAGAGCCCCCAGCACCAGGGACGTTCGGTATTGCAGAGGAACTGGCGTTTGAAACGCCATGCTGGGTTTAAGAGGTCTTGTGAAATGTGTGTTTTCCTGAGCAACACATTATTTTTGACTCTGCTATTTTCTGATGAAGAATAATACCTGGCCTTGCAGTAATACTTCTCTGGAATAATTGCTTGGGCAACCACCACCTGAGATAACAGTCCTCTTCCACCCCCTGCAAACATCCAAGTGGGGGAGCTTGGACGTGGTCAGCTGCCTGAGCAGGCAGGTTGTCCCCTCCCCTGTGACAGGCACGGGCTAGATTATCAGTAAAGAGAAGCTTAATGACAGCTATCCTTTCTCTGTGCCAGCTACCGGCAGTGTCTGAGAGACGGAGGAGAGTGTGTCGGTAAGAGATGATATTAAAGAAACCAGTGTTGAAGTGTGGGGCCAGCCTAGCGCGGGTGCGGGGGTGCACTCACCAGGTGCCATGGGGCAGCTGTAGCTCTTCCCCAGGTGAATGGTTGGTGCAGGTGGGTTGAGGCAAGTTTGGCCTTGGGGTCCCCTGCCTGGAGTAAGGGGGAGAAACTCTAGTGGCTTGCCAAACAGCTGCTGCCTCTTCCATTCAGTAGTCCTAGCTATCCTTTAAGAGAAACCATGAAAACATGCAGAATCTAGTGTAACCGTTGTGAGAGTGAGCAAATAGCAAACCCTTTCTGGCACGCAAAGATGTTAAAAAAACCTGGGCAATCCACTGTCTGAGTGGTAGCGTGTTTATATATCAGCATGTGCAGAAAGATAGCTGTCCCAGAAGAAATACAGATAGCTAGTAATAACGAAAAGCTGAGAGAGCTTGTTTCAGTTCACATCAGCTTCCTAATTATGGTAAGAAACAGCCACACCTAGGGGAGCATCTGTTTTCTCTGCTTTTTCAGCATAGCAGTCCTGTAACCTGTCCTGGAATAGATACTCCCTGTACTCGGGGATGTGCTGTTGCTTTGCAAGGGAGAACTGGTGGTCCGATATTTTCCACACTCAAGGAGAACTGGAGTTACCTGTAGACTAACTCCTTTTCACCCTCTGTCAGCTAAGACAATGACCAGAAAGAAACTAGTCCAGCTCAAAAATACATCTGAAGAGCAGCAGAGATATTTGGCGATATTTTTTTTTTTTTTCCTGGTGTGGAAACATTTGGAAGAAGTTGTGCATTCCAAATTTGGACTGTTTTGAGGTGAATTATTTTACACAGCTCTAGGCTAAGTTATAAAACATTCTCTATGAAGTAGCTGATCTGACTGCAGGATTGAGTCGAATAGAAAAGCCTGTGTCTCAGCAGGTCTAAAGTCCTCCTTTCAGATATCCACTACAGCTGGAGCATATTATCAAGAAGAAAAAAAGACTTTTCTGCAGAGAAACAGGCTAGTATCTTCTCCCGCGGAAGATATTTTTAGTGCCTGAAATTTTTGTACTGGAGCCCTTTCTGACTACAAGATGCATTACCAGTGTACCTGGCAAAAAACAAGTAAGGACAATCCAACAACAAAGATGTCCAAGTGAAAAGTTTTTGCAAAAAATCCAAAGCCAGCATGCTTTTAGGAGAGGTAACTCAACATTTTCAGTCAGTCCAAGAAGGCTGGTGAAATTAGCTCATAGCTTTGGCCTCTACAGTAAATTGGAATGTGTTTTCTTTTTCTCTTTGATTTAGTGGCTATAATGGTTGAAGTTTCCCGCTACCTTGTGTAAAGCGTTGCAAGGAAGGTGCAAATCAGAAACTTGTGTTGCTCTAAAAGGTGTTCATGCCTGCCCAGGCTTGCTGAGGAGCATGGCTGTAAGCCAGAGGATGTTCTAGGAGTATGGGCAAGATGGGATGGGACATTCGGCCGCATTCCTGCCTTGCCCTCTGCCCCCATGAGGGCACTTTCCCAACTGCTTTTCCCCTCTGAACACCTAAGTAGAAGAGATGAAAAAGCTGAAGGATTGGTGCCCTTCTGGCAGCAGGATGGTGTGGTGTAGGTTTACCACAGTGAAGGGGGACAACACTTGAGGAAATACCCATGTGGAGAGACTAGCTGCTGCAAAGCTCGATGGAAGACATAAGCAGAACAAGAAAAACCCACCAGGACACCTAGAATGACTGCCAGGAAATGCATCAGTGGGAGAATTAAGAAGGCAAAACATCTTCTACAACAGTGACTTAGTGCCAGGCTGTTGGAGGTCCTAGAGAAACCAATTTGTCTGGGTGCTTTTGAAGGTCAGCAGTCTCACCAGAGAGCTGGACCCTTCACCCTGTCCAAAAGACGCATGCGTTTTCTTTTAGGATCAGCCTCACTGTCAGAAATTGCTCTTGTTTGTCTGAAAGCGTGGGCACGCCGAGCTCAGCCCGGGCCTGCTGGCTCCCACCGCCCGAGGCTGCGCTACGTGCGCGGTACCATTTGCACAGTGGACCTGAATGTCTGCGCGGGCATGGATGTGCCCCCCCAGCTCCCAGGCTTCAACTGCAGCAAGCCAGCAGCGGGCTGCTCCCGGGGCCGCAGGAAGAGATGTAGGACCGATCAGCGCTGTGGTGTTTAATGCTTTGTTACACAAAGCATCCAGTGAAATGGCTGCAGAGAGCAAATGACCTGTTTGAGAATTGTAATTCATTAATGTGTATCCCTACACACGCAATGGCTGACTGAGTGGTGCTTAGGACCGGAGGGGAGGAGACCCAGCACAGGAGAGGGGCAGATTTCCTATTCAAGCTTTTATATAGATTGTCCCACCTCAAGCTTCTCTATTTGTGTGTGTGGGGGGGTCCTTTCTAGTTTGTTATTACCATGCTCTGTGTTCCCCACCACCACCTTTCAGAGACTAAAATCTTCCAGTACCTTTTGACACAAGTTTCAAAGAAAGATCAGGCAGGGGAAGTGAGCTGTGGTTTCGTCTTGGGGCCCTGCCACAAAGGGCAGGATAGCTGGCTGCTGTAGTGTACAGATTTCTGAATTTCAATCTTAATTGTCATCGCAGTGAGCGTGGAGGGTGTGTGCGCAGCAACATGTGCTTTCAATAAAGCTGCTGCTGTTGTTTTCATAATGCTTCCATGATTACCCCAGTGTCTTGTACAAAATCATCAGATATACAGCAACAAAAAAATCCCCTCCCATCCTCCAGTATAAAAACCTCTTTTCAGAGGCAGTGCCAGCGCCAGGCAGCATTGTGGCAGCCCCACTGCCCTGAGTTCTCACACTTCTCAGATGTCCCGTTAACAGCATTTTCCCCTCCAGCTAGGAACAGCTCTCAAGTCACACAAAGCAAAATTCTTGTGAATCCTCTAAAACCCATTGACAAATGCTATGGTGGCTGTTCTTCTCCCCAGATGGAGCTCTGGCCTTATCTGTCAAATAAAGTCTGTCCTTGTCAAATGTATTGTGCATCTAGCCAGGCTGTTCAGCACCTAGCATCCTTGGGTGGGTTTGCATTTCCGGATAACAGCACGGGGAGGTCTTCTAATCCTCTTACCTTGATGTTTTGAAGTGGCCCAGCTGGAAACTGGAGTTAAGGAAAGTTGAAGAGCTTGAAAAAAAGTCAACCTTATTTGGGATAAAGTACTGAACTCCAGGGGATGAAAGTGCAAACTGCAGGCTGCACCTGACTGATAGCCATGCAAGCAGAGGGGAGCCCACTGTGCATATTTATCTATCCCTTGTTGACGCTGCAGCCCTCTCAACAGCTCTTCTCAGCCTCCGCTTAGGTGCAACTTCACTGTCCCTCTTGACATCCACAGGGTTCGATGTACTGGAGTGAATGCGGGGTGCCTGCTGTCACCTTACCCTAGACTTATTTCAGTCAGTGGAAGCTTAACAGTGCCTGAAATGGGAGGAAGAGGTTGCTTAGTCGGTATACTATATGGTATATACTGTATCTTTACAGTATAGCTGTCCTCCAAGCACAGTTTTAACCAGTTTGGCTTTCTGAGTTGGTAGTGTGCTGTGGGTAATTGCAGAGTTCCACAGTGCAGAGCTTTATAGAAGAAAACATCAGAATGGGATGAATTCTGCCCAGGTAAACTCTACTGCACAACAACCAGAATACCTAGATTTGACCTATAATCCTGGCAGGGCGATTTGCAAAGGCTGTGGCTACCCCATGCAAAACTTTATCCCTGATCTTCTCCTTATCGTGCTCTTTGGATTTGATTTTTATTTTGTAACTATTGACTACCACCTCAAAAAGACAGGACTGAGTTCCTCGTACTATATATGTGTATATATATATATAAATAATTCCCAGCAGCAGGTATCTCGGAAGATTTTCTTTCAGCAGTGTTACTCCATGTAGCTCCTGTTCCCTGATGACAAGCCACAGGGGTACTCAGGTAGGTGTTCCAGCGTCCAGCGCAAAGGTACTTGAGGGCTTGTTGATGCACTGAGATTAAAAGGCACAGTTAAAACAGTACAGGTCAGTGCAAAGTGGGCTAAAGCTACCAGGCTGGGTTTTTTTAAGAAATAGATGCGTTTGTCATTGTCCAAATTACAGTTGGGTAAATCCTTCTCATCTGCGCACCTCCATGATGAATATATTCTGACTACACCGATACAGTGCCTTGTCACATCTAACACAGAGGTGTTTTAAGATCCCTTTACACTATCTGACTGTAGCTCATGCCCCGAATAGTTTTGTAATACACCTTTCCAGTGAAGAGCAAGATTTATTCTCCTTTACAGGAAAGATATATCTGCAGTATATCTACTCTGTACCAGAACAGCAAGCCCTCGGTTATTTGGTTTTATGTTCTGTTATTCCCCTGAGGTTCCTATACGTATGCACGTTGTGTGTGAGAGCATTTCTGCTGGTTTTCTGCAACTGATACTTGCAGAATGCAGCTTCTATTTCCTGACCGGCTTTTCATGTACGAGTGGGTAAGACTGCGTTACCCTGGATGTGGGTGTGCAGGCTGCTGCATTCAGTGGCCAACGCCGATGGCTTCGGAGAAAGCGAGAGGAGCCACGTGAGCCAGCTCCTCACCTGCAGTGAATGTGGGACAAGCAACCTCAGCATCTGCCCTGCGTGCAAGCAGCTGCCGTGGAATAACTGATGTTTTACAAAAGCCCACACACTCAGGCTACAGTAATTTGGCACAAACCCAAAAGGGCTGCGTCTTACCCGCTCCTGCCTTGCAGAGCTGTGTGCTTAAAGCCCACTGCATCCATCGTGCCTCTTGCAGCAGAGTTCAACAACAAGCTCATCCCATCTCTCCATTTTCCTGAGCGAGTTGCGTATAATTCACTGAGTATCTTTTCAGCAGCTCTGCGATCTCTTGCTGCTGCTGCTCTGCCCACACCAGCC
Source organism: Falco biarmicus (assembly GCF_023638135.1). NCBI lineage: Eukaryota > Metazoa > Chordata > Aves > Falconiformes > Falconidae > Falco > Falco biarmicus. Next base: position 107,615,417 of record NC_079291.1, read on the forward strand.
ACTGCTGGGTTATTTGCTGTCTGGGTCAGCAGCGGGGCAAACCCTCCTTTCCCAGTGTGGAGAGGTGGGGTGCGGGATGGATCAGTGGCCACCAGTGCTGCATACATGCACAGCTGGTAAATGCAGCGTCCCAGCCTGTGGTCCCCTCTGGGAGGGCCAGGCAGTAGCCAGGTGAGGCAGCCATGGGCTAGCACAGGTCGTGATGCAACTGCACTGCAGCAGCATTGCTGGCAGCTCCACAAATAGCACCTCAAACCCCACCGAGCACAACTGGCTCTTGGGCTCCCAGCAGCGCTCGGAGAGCCAAGCAAGGACTTTCCTTCTGCACCAGTCTCAGCATTCATGTGTTCTTGGTAATATTCTCCAGATAGTGTAGCAGTCAATTGAAGCCGGGGACTCTTTTGGTGGAAAACAAACACGTAACATCTGCCCCAACCCCAAATAAAACCAACCTCACAAGTCTTTTTCAGGGTCTGCATCAGCTTTTACGGAAATACAATTATTTGCCCAACTGTGGCCAACTGGTTTTGATGCTAGGAGAAGTGAGTCCTTATGTTACAGCACAAATTGTTTGCAAAATGTCTGATGTGCAAATAAAATGGATTAGAGAGTTCTGTGTTCTCACCAGAGCAAATGAAACAGAAATAATTTTTTTCCTTCATGCTTACAGGTTCCAGGAGGAGTGGACTCGGGACACTGTAGCTCCTGGGTGTTGCAAAGACACCAGTCGTCTGCCTAAGTTCACCAAGAGCGGTAGTGCGCCTGTGAAACAAGCTGTACCAGGACACAACACTGCAGTACAGGCAGTGAATTCAATACATGTCGTTGAAGTCTATGGGCATAAGGATAGTTATAACAAACCAAGCTGTCAGTTACCTGGATAGCTGGTGTCTGAGATACAATCGCTCCTCTGGACCAAAAAGAAATTTGCAGAGAAATACGTGCCTTAAAGACAACATAGAAAGTTAATTATTCATATGAGTTTGAAAGTTTTCTATATTCTAAGATGGTTATTTAACAGAAACGCTTCAAAGTCTGATACAAATGAAAAAGAAAGGAATGTTGAGGCTGGCAGGCCGTAGCTATTCTCTATGGTGTGCTATGTGTTATGACCACGGCAGAAGCTTAATGTCATTGTTCTGTACCTCTAGAGAGAAATGGTAGCCAGTTTGTCTATTTGCCTCATACAAAGTCACTGATGATAATTACACATGCGTAAGATTCCAACCTTCTTTTAACCAGTGTTTTTTGTAAGCATTTCAGAATGAAAAATCCCCCATATTTTTACACAGTAGTATGATAGAACTGCAATAAAATTCTGTTTTTAATTAAAAGCCCCCGTTGTTTTCTATCAGGAAGGCCTTTTTGTTTAATTCATCTGTTCCGCATGTAGAGACCACGTGAGACCGGGTGCAGCAGAGGCACATCTTCAGGTCCACCAGCCTGTCGGAGAGGGGAGAGCGTACGGAAGGATGTGCAGCCTTGCTGTGGCATGCTTTGCCCTGCGAGGGAGCATACATACCATGGACACCTATACCTGGTGTACGTGCCAAGCTGGTGTGGGGGCTTGTGGCTGGGGAAGGCAGTGCAGCCTTCCTGGAGCAGCGTGGCTCAGACGGTGGCTGCAGCATCCCTGGGAGAGCACTCTAAATAAAGGGGTGATGTAGTTTTTTGGAAACCTGCATTCCTTTCCTATTATTCATGTGTTCACTGTGTGAGGAAACAAGTTTTTTTTTTCCTCGTTTTGTCCATTTTGTATAGTCAAATTACTGATATGGCTCTTACTCTGCTGTTTGTGTGCACACACGTGTATCTTATAGTTACAGTATAGTTACTCTTCCTCAAGTTGAAGCCTTATTTATTCTTCTGTCATCAGCTGTCTAATGGGTATCATCACATTCCTGTCATGATGGAAATACGATCTTATTGCAAGTTCCAGTAATTGTTGTATTGTATATACCACTTGTTATGAATCGATTATCCTCTTAAGACCTTTAGTTCTGAAGTTTAGGTTTGGAAATTCAAATTCTTGTAGCTTGCTGTCAGGCCCAGAAATGCCCTGTTCCATCCTGGCCATACTTGGCAGAGATGAAAGACACATGCTTGAGCTTCAGCTATGTGGAAATTGCTGCAAAGGAGCTTTTTGTTGTTGTTCTTTTATACATATATAACAGGCTGCACTTCTGCAATGCACTTCTTAATGCATGCTGTGAAAAGGAGAATGGATATACTTCTCAAGGCTCGTTCCAATTAAGTTCTCAATTCATTAAATCAATACTAGTCAATGTTTATTAGGACGTATTTGTGCCATGAACCGTTTTTCCTGCAGTTTTTTGGTATCCTGCCAGACCCAGCCAGCTTCTGTACCTGGATGTGTTTCTTGCATCCCACATGCAGCGTTTGCTTCTGACTGCGTGCGGGGCTGGCAGCAGCTCCATTGCCTGTCCCATCACCTGCAGGCACTGCCCGTCCAGCCTGGCGTGGCTGCTGGCAATGTTTGGGGGCATGCCAAGGGGTCAGAAAGTTTTTGAGAAGATGCGTTATCAAGTCTTGGTGCAAGGCAGCCCCTGAGAGGGACTCCTCCCAGCTGGAGACCCTAGCGGTGTGCCCTCAAGCGGAAAATGGGATGCAAGGAGGTGACATCTCTGCACAAAGCTGTGCATTCCAGCTGTCACAGCAGCAGCTTCTCCTCACTGCTGGTGTGGGGCTTTCTGACAGCACAGCTGGCTGGGCTCCAGCCGCCAGAGGAAAGCACTCCTGGGTCCTCTTTGAGAGCAAAGACTTGAATAGCATCAGTGGTCAAAGTCCACAGGTGGACAAAAATAAAACCAAAATGTGCAAAAGGAGCACAGAGAGGAACAAAGGCTGGGAGAACCAGCCGACCATCTGAGATGCTTCTATACATATGGCTGGTATGTTAGAATTAAATGCAAAGAAGTTAAAGACTTCCCACGCAAAAGGTACAACTCGTGCTCAAGGGACAAATGACGGGACTAGAATCTTGGCACGGTAAGTCACAGATTGTTCCAGGTCGGATCCATGAGAAGAAAGGTCTGTGCATTCTCTGAAGTTCAGCATGAGGTGAAATGCTGGTTAATTAGTGTCTGTGGTTGAAGAACAAAGGGTGAAGGAGCGTGGAGCGTGGGCTGCTGGGCATTCAGCACCTGCATCTGGGAGGAGGAGCTGGCAGAAGTTTATGTGGGGAAATAATAGGACCACCTTTAATATTGGGTAATTTTGCCTAATTCTTCGCTGGAAAAGTGTACAGTTATCAGGAGTTCAAACATATGTCTTGGTGACTGCTTTATTTCCAAAGGTGTGGGAAGTGGGGTGGCAGTTGCCTCTGACTGTAGCAGGAAAAAGCTTTAAAAATCAAAGTCATATTTGGGTGAATGTGAAAATAGCTGACATCACATTTTTAAGAAAAGGAGGAAGAGCAGAAGAATAAGGAGAATGGACCTCAAACAGGCACATTTTGACATGCCGAAATAACAGACGATCTATGCAGAAATAATCTGATAGATGGAGCGCAGGAGAGCTGGCAGTCACTGGCAGAGACTGTTTAAAGGCTGCCAGACAAACCCAATGCAGAGGACAGCAAAAATCTGATACAGCTGCCTCAGGAACTCTGAGGACGTGAAAATCAGAGCAGAAAAACTCAAAAAATGGAAATGGGGCAGATGACTGAGGAGCAGGACAAAAAGGAGTGGAGCTGTTCGGAAAGATAAGAGGTAATATACGTTACTGCAAGCATGGGAAATGAAAGAAGAGAATAACACAGTGGAAGAAACAGTAAAACTGCAAGTAAGGTATTTCTTTGGAAAAGAAAAAATGGACACAGAGATGACAACCACTTAATGTCTACTTTGGATCAGGCATCACTGAAGAGTTCACTGGTTAATGCAATGAATTTTAACATCGGACTGGGATTGCAGCCTAGAATAAAGCAAGCAAAAGATCACAAATATTAAGATAAATGTGATTCCATGATGAAATTCAGCCTAAAGCACTAAAGCATTGGCTAAGCAACACTTGAACCATCACTGGTTTAGGAAACTGATGGGACGAGGGAGGTCTTAGAAGATGGGAAAGGGCTAACCTAACTTTCTTAAGGGGAGAGTAGAAAACTGCAAGAAGTACCAGGATGAAGGGCCTTCTCTGATACCTGGAAAGGGTGTAGGACAGATGATTATAAACATCGAATTTGCAAAGGCGGCACATCTCAACCTAGGATTAAACAGAGCTGTAGGCCCAGGAGGGAACAGTTCTGTTCTACAGTGATGTCCTGCCTGCCCTGTTAAAAGCAGGTAAGGCGCACGTGTGAAGGGTGGCCCAGTTAGGCTTGAACCTGTCCTCTGCAGCCCTTTAGAATTTCCTTCTTCTTCCACATCTCTGCAACTATGTTAATTGGATTTCATGATTTAGCTCCCTGGCATTTTAATTTTATCACGTGACTTTAAATGTAATCATATGATTGCAAGTCACTGAGTGAAACAAATGCACTTGTTGGGATGTCTGGGTCAACACACTGTGTGAGAAGGGAGCCCAGTTGCCCTGTTCTGCAGATGAGTCTAAACTGTGAGATGTTTGATGGGTGAAAGTAAAACCTTGAGATGACAAGGACATTGATGGCCATGGGAAGCAACAGAGAAGGTAGGTAAATTTATTGTCTCTGTGCCAGAGCATTGGATTACTATCATTTATTTAGGCATCTAACACAAGAGGCAGCAAAATTACACAAGAAAAGGAAAAAACACCCATACTGTTTTTACAAGATTTGTGGCTTGGTTCCCTCTGGGACGGTGCTTAGTTTATGATGGCTGCACCCCCTGGAGTTAGCTTTATTGCTCATGTAAACATTATTTATTGTCAGAAGGAAAATAAGTGCTGTGCAGGAAGGAGATGAAAGCAGCTGAGAATCTAAAATAGACATTTAAAAACTCGTATTTATTAAGTTAACCCTTAAATGTTTGCCAGCCAGTGGTTTCAAATGGATTTAGGCTCCCATTTCTGCTACAGATGACTTGCATTTCCTTGTGTATTTGATGAAACCGATGGCTTGCACTTAAAGAACAAGTTAAAATGCCACAAACTACATAAACAAGCACAAGATGGTCTTCTCCCTGCATGGATGCTTATAATTTAATCAATGCATGTTACAGTATGACAGGATAATTCTTCACAGATTTAAAAACTGGCAACAGTGTTTATCAGAACAACTGCTTATATGCATTCCCTCATCCTGTAGTTTAAAACTTTTCCTAAACCAGGCAACTCTGCCGAGGCTGTTGCACTAGTCTGTTGTTACGCTTTGCCTGCTTGCAGAAAGCCACAAGACAGTTCTTAAGATCTTATGCTAAATACTAAACAGAATAGTTTTGAAGCCAGCTGACGTACTATTTGCTGTAGGAGGGTATCTGATCCGTATTTCCTTTTAAATGAAAAATCATTCTTTGAAGCAAAGGAAAGAATGCGTTTGCATGCTGGAAACCTGGAGCGCTGGATGCTGGAGCCCACAGCACCCCGAACAGGCAGCAGTAAGTCCTTACAGAAATATCTCCTGTGGGGACACCTACTTGTCTTTGTGGGATATCACAGAATGTAGTGTTGCCAGATCCTGTGATTTTTGTCGCAAGTCTCATGACATTTCTTATTTTCTTAAGCCACAAATGGTAGAGTTGGATGAATGTGTAAAAATCGCAGTTTCTATTTAAAAATAAGTAAGTGTCTTTCACTTGTATTTGGAGGGAGAAGTTTCAGTCCTAAAGTGTCAAACAACAGAAAAAACACACGAGTCTCTTAAGTTTCTTTGGTGGTAATGACATGATTTGCAGGGGCCTGACTTATGATTCACAAGTACATGAAGCTGTCAAATGTATGACCTTGACACATCTTCTACGGTTGAAAGAAAAGGAAAGACTTCCTTTTGATCTGGACGGAGCAATGAAGCTTGGGATGGATACCAGAGTAGCCACCATAGAGTTAACATTGCTTTCATGGAGCCTTCCACATGAATTTTTGGCCGTGCAGGCTTTCTCCTGGACACCTGCCCCTTGGGTATTATCCTGGCAGCCCCTAAAGATGCTGCGTTCCTCAGCGTGCTCTGCTGCTGTCAATCTCTTGGCTACAGGCTGCCATTGTTCAAAGTTTCTGTGGGAAGCTCCGGACCCAGAAAAGGGGCAGGACCATGAAAATGATGGAACGTGAACAACCTACAGGAGGTGGCGGATACCACTGGTCTGAAGCGGCACGGCACGGGAAAGCAGGAGCCCTCTGGTTACACCAGACATCGGCTGTGAGAACAGGATATAAATGACTGTTGGTTTGGGGTGGAGAGGAGGCAGACATCTCTAACAGTTTTCCTTCCGAAACATCCCAGTCATCAGCCATGTCTTAGAAGTAAAATAACTAAATGAATCTGCTACAATTCATTGTCAGATGTAAATGGCTTTTGCAACTATTTTTAAAATTTTTTTAGCAACGTCACGCAGCACAACTTTTTAATAACTTTAATTAAATGGTAGTTATAATTGAATCTTCTGCTTGGAAAGACCAAGAAGCAGACTTGGCAACATGCCAGCTGGTAGCTTTTGAGGTGATTTACGGTTGCATCCTTTCATAACTGATAGTTCAGCAAGAAGCTGTTAAACTGTTATACATATTTTATTTTGTTTAGGGATTTAAGTGTTCTGTGGAAGTTTCAGGAAAGATCCACATAAATGCTACCTGATAACATCGAATACAGTTTACAAGTTATCTGCAGAATTTATACTATATTTAAATAGTGCAGTAGCTCCTGTGCCCATAACAAACATGTGAGGAAAGAGGAGAAAGGAACATCAGAACAAGCACCTTGCAGGTGGAGGACCTCCAGCCAGAGTTGAGCATGCATGCTGCTCTGGCTTGCTTCAGAAAGGTGGCTGCATCTATAGGACTTTCCATCTTCAGCACATTTAATAACTGTTGAGAATTTTAAGAATGTTTTTTGGTTCGGGAGTAGGGTAGGGTAACTCATGGATGAGAAAAAGTCCAGAAAAGCTATCGATTTATGTTCTAAATATCCCTGGGACTTGTTTCACCTCCTCTTGGGCTCATTCCCCTACAAGAAAGAGCTTGACAAGTCAGACCACAGGCGAGAGCTGGTTACCAACCTCCAGCAGGGGTAAAGTGCGGTTCTTCTGTGACATTTCCACAACCTCTTGCTGTGGGGTGGAGCAGTACCTTTCAGATTTAAGGCAGCATTTTGAGTTCAACCTCGAAATACATGACTATGTAAAATCTGATTAAATCCCATCTCTTCAATCACACGAGCAGGTGATCTTTTCCAATTATTTTTTAAGAACTAGTATGAAGAAAGGAATGATTGACAGAGCTAGTCTGGAAAGGTTATTGTAGAATTACTCCACAAGCAATACCCACTTCTATTGTCACTGTACCCAGACCGTGTCAGCTGTGAGAACACTGTCTGGTCCCCAGCACCCTGCACATCAAGATGTTTCAAAAGCCAGTCTCCATTCCTGGTAGCTAACGCTAATGCAATGAAATGATGGGAACATGAAACTCCCCTGGCACAGCAGCAAGTGAGGCAGTGAAAGTTCATCTGGTGTAAGGCAGAGCAGAAGCAGCCTGTTCCCCGGATCCCTGATGCTATACTTAAGCATGGCATGTGTGTGTTCAGAGTGCTCATGTGTTTCTAGGTCAAGGTCATATGGAAGTGCTCACAGTAGTGTTTCCCACAGAAGGTATGTTGCATCTATGACCTGGAGTCTGCAGTGGCTTCTAATCCTTGCCCAGACACTGGCCCTTAATTCCTACAGCCTGTGGGCTGCATGCTGGCAGCACACCTTCCTTTTTGTCCTTCCCGGCCTGTGGCAGTCAGGTGAGGCACTGAGCTGGCAGGGTGATGGCTTCCATGTGAGGGCACCGTAGAACAAGTGGCTTTGTTTTCTCCCTGGAGTTCTGCGGAATGTCAGTTTGCCAAACTTGTCAGCGGTTTATTTACACACCTGCTTTAAGGGGAGGATGCTCAAGTTGCTTTATTTGCTTCCTGCCTTCAAAGTATGTCAATGTTTTGGGGTTTCTAGGAAAAAAAAATTAGGTTTGTATTTTTTCTCCTGTTTATAATGCGATTTGTACTTTAAAAGGGATCAGGTATTGAGCTAAGTGTGGTTTTGAACATGTATGTGAAGCTGGCTGTTCATTATCCCATGTACAACACAACAGCCAACATCTAATGTAACTTCCATAATGTTTAACAAGCTGATTTATGATCAGTATACAAGGCCTTATTCTATATGTTGACTTTCCCATTGTGCCAGGAACAAGACATACTCAATTTTTCCATTATCAGCATCATTTTTTTTTTTTTTCACTAATGCCATCAAAATTTCCAAGGATTGGGTGTCATACAGCATAATTGGTGTGCATGTAATTCACTCATGTAACGAACACAAGAGGTTAAAACTGACCAGAGATTTCCAGACCTGTGGATGCTCTGGGCTATGATCTCACCCAAGTCAGTTCTGTTCACATCTAATAGTTTGGCTTAGCTGGTCAGGACTAAAGAGCTGAGTACTTGGGGCACAGCTTCTGCCTTTGTGTTTGGAATCAGTGAATGGTTTTTGTTTACCTCCTAATGAATGAAGAAATAAAAGGTGGTTATACCAATTATAATATGACTAGACAAATAAGACTGGAAAGTTACCCATTCTATATGCAAAGCAAGCCTAGAAATTACTAGCACAAAAAAAAATAAAAATAAAAAATTATCCCATAACTCCGAGTAAACAAACGTCTTGGGTTTCAGAGCTGATTACACATTCCTTAAAACCAACAGCAAAGTGTGGCTGGCTGCCAGGGGTGGAGGAGCAGTCCGCGTTGGCACTGCTGGGGGCTGTGCTTGCAGCCGTGACCTGGCACACACGGGAGGCCATCGCTGGCGGCATGCAGCCGGACATGCTCCCTCCCAGTTTACTTTCACTTTTCCAGTGACCTCTGCTCATCCAGGCAAGGAGGACAGCACTCCGGCTGCCCTGCCGCTGTACGTGTACAGCACAAACCTGTGAAACCTATGGATGATGCTCTACAAGACATGTAAGTGCCTATTTTTAATGAGGGACTTGGGCGAAATGACCGGTCTGAAAAGTCCGAATCTGCTGGAACAAAAGTGCAGAGCCAGGAGGGGCAGTGGCTCGGACGGGAGTGGCCAGCCGGTTGCTGCCTTGCCATTTTTTTTTCCTTCTTAGAGTCTGTTTTTATAAATGATTAGCTAAAACTTGCTGAAGGGAACTAAATGCGTAATCTGAGCTTTTAAGAACTATTTCATTGCATTTTCTTAAACACAAAGAAGGACTTTGTTAAAGAAACTGCCTGCGCTATCTGGGTTTAATTTGTTCCTAAAGAGATCCAGTCCTCTTCAGCTGTGGGAAAATAAGAAACCATATTGTGATTTAACAATTAACTGATAAAACAAGAAAACGCTACATGCCGATGCTGCCAGGACAAGGGTAATACTTAGTAAATCAAATAATTCACTCAAATAAACAAATCAGTCGGTTCTCGGGGGAAACAGCAATGGCTTTTGCAATTAGCTAACCAGAAAATACATCTGCTGTCCTTTAGACACTGGGAAATAAAACACTGCTGGGCAGGCCACTTAGCTTAGCAACTAAATCAGGAGATAGAAATCTGAAATGAAAAAGTTTCGGAAGCAAGCTGGGCTGTGCTCCCATGGCATACCTGCCGTCAGCAGGGAGCGAGGGCTTCGCGCAGTGCCGCCCGGCCCGTCAGCAGGGTGAAAATCAGCATTGCTCGCCTCAAAGACCATAAGGGTCTCGCAGTGCCATTTGCATACGGCACATCGCTGTGGCCAGTACCGAGCATATGTCCACCCGATCCGGCTGTGCTCTTTGAATGTCATGGATCGTACCGTGGGAGGGGATTTGGTGGCCCAGCTCTGGCCAAGTGTGTGCCTCCCCGGCGATGTGCCCCCTGCGTGCGGATGGCCGTCCCTTTCCGCTGCCTCTGCCGTGGCCGGACAACTCCCTGAGGACCTGTCTTTCCAAGGCAAACCTAACAGTGATATGGCTGCAGAAGTCTTGCCTGTCATGGGCATGAGGAGGTGATATATTTAACCCTTGATTCTTGTATCATTATCTGAGCCTATAGGGTAAAAATATCTCCAGGCAATGTGGCACTTTATGCTGCAGCACTCCTGAATGATTGCTACTTACTTCCATTTCACTCACAGTGCTTGGAAACACTGTCTGCTAAAAAACATTTAAGATTTATATTAGAGATTTCAGTCTATGTCACATTAAGATTACTAGGTTTTCAGTTTTGAGGTTTAGATTCTGGTAGCAATTCCACAGAAACTTTTTAGCAGAGCACAAAATGCAGTGAATTCACAATGGTATAAAATGGTCATAAAAAGAAATCCTCAGCATGCCATACTACCACTGCTTATTAGTACTAGGCAACTCCTTCTGCTGTGATATTTTAATATATATATATGAAATAGTCTTAGAAAACTGTGATGGAAGGAGTTATAAAATTACAGTCTCCTTTCCATAAGGTGCCTGTTTCTGTTACTACAATACATTGCCAGAAAGCACTCTGATACAGGCATGATCAAGGTCTCCATGTGCAATAATAACAATTTTAAAAATCTCTTTTCATGCTGTTCAGAAGATCTGGATTCCTAAGGGTAAATGGAATAAACTCAGGATGTTTATACTCTATTCATCTGTCTTCCCAAGGACACGCACCATAAATGTCACAGCACTTGACAATACTAAAAATATTCCAGTGAGGGTTTTTTTCCCATGTTCTTACCCTTTCTAGAGATAAATAAGCTGCTTTCATTTGTAGTACAGGGTTATAGACCAACATTTTAAAGAGTAAAAGTGGGGATGCAGGTATCTCATTTGTTAATGGTGATGGCTATAATTGCGTGAGTTACAGCAGTTCTGGCTGTGCTCACCAGGAACTTCTCCGTGATGAGCTCCTCGGAGTCATGGCAAGGACAGTGCTGGGGTGGGATGCTGCTGTCTTTGGAGAGCTCTGCCAGGCTAGAAACTCCCCCCTGGCAGGGAAGGCCAGACACTGAAAACAAAGGCGAGAGTATCAGAGAAAGAAATTAACTGGAAGAAAGCTTGAGGTCTGTGTGGCTAACCCTGCTAGCTGCAATGCTGCCCCAGGACGTGCTAGCAACGCGCCCGGTAAGCCCCGAGCACCACCCGGGGCTGTGCTGGGTGTGACACTTCCTCCGTGAGACCACGAAGTGGCAGCACTCGCAAACTTCCAGCAAATTCTCTTTTTTTCATTTTTTCTAAGACCCCGGGTAGCTGGAGCTGTCTCTCACGAGAAGGCGTACAACATGTACCCAAGCGCAAAGTCAAGTCTTAAACTAAATCCTTTCTTACCTCCCATTTGGCAACTCATGCCTACCCTGTGGGCTTCAGAAGTCCCAGCCCGTCAGCCGGGCCATGGTGGCTTCAGCGCTGCAAGTTTCCCAGACACCAGACCACCACCCAAAGCGAGGGGCTGTACGTTTTACTCTCTGTTTATCCAGTCCCAGTACACTGGTATAGATTTTCCACATGCTTGGTTTAAGACGGCACGGAGGCAAACTTGAGCAAACCTTTCAGGATCTCGTGGACTAGCGGTCATCCCCACAATGGCTGTTTCCTGGGTAAGGGCACCTCTTGGTGCTTGGGGGCTTGCTGCTTAACAGAAGCAAACTGCTACTAAGAGGTGTCTGTGCAAGGGCAGTTGTGTGGTTGAAGCATTTTATGTACCAATCTGGATTCAGCTTTGCCTACTGTAATTTTAATCCCTCCAGAAGATCTCTGTCCCTCTTCAACATAAGCACTTTCATCATGGTTTCAACACAAGTCGCAATTACTAATCGCCCTCTGTCTTCGCTATACTAGAAATCTGCCTTTTCCAACATATTAACAAGATAGCAGATTTTGCAGTGAAAAAAAATATCTGTAGTATTAAATAATATATCCCATCCTTTACCACTATTTGTAAAGCTAAGGTTCAGCTTCACTCCTCTGCAGCATTCATTCCTAGGAATGCATGTTGTCCTCCTTACTTTGCTGGGTAATTAAATGCTGATTAATTTTTGTGCAAATGGGAGTTTTTTAGATGTACAGATTTCCTTGCACTTCTTGCCTCTTGAAGTTAATATATCCCAGTTAGAGGCTTCAACGCAAGTTTTTCTCTGATTAAGAGACACTGTCACTGCTCCAACTACCTGCTAAATTTGCGTTACACTTTGTCACTGCATTGAAACAAATGGGTACAGTGCTGCGGCACAAGAAAAACACAGATGTGATGAAAATGCAGACATACTCTGAGCAGTTGTGTGTGATGTCATGGGGTGTTTATGACGTCACAGGAGTGCATGACATCACGTGCAGTGTGACGTCATATGGACATGTATGACATCACAGTGGGATGTGTATGGCATCATGGGTGTGTATATATGATGTCATGGGGGTGTGACGTCACAGGGGATGTATATGACGCCATGTGGTGCCACAGGGGCATGTATGACATCATGGGGGGTGTATGACGCCACAGGATGTGTATATGACGTCACAGGGGTTGTATGACGTCATGGGGTGTATAGCATCACATGTGTGTATGAGGTCATGTGTATTTGTATGACGTCACGTGTACTTGCATGATGCCACATATGTGTGACATATGTGTATGACGTAACACATGTGTATGAGGTCATGTGTGTATGATGTCACTCTGAGTACGTGTGTAAAAGCGAACTGTGGCATCGGTCATTTCAAACCTGGCAGGATGCGGGTCTCGGCCCGCACCCCCGCGCTGCCCCACGCCCCACCGCATGCGCTCAGGGCACACGGGCCCGCTGAGGCCTCGGGGCGGTCAGGGCGACGGGCCCGTCACGAAGCGCTGCGGCGGAAGCCCCGGGCGCGCCGCTGCCCCACGCCGCCCCCGCACCGCCTGCCCCGGGCCGGGGAGGGGCCGCCCCGACAGCCTGCACCGTGCCGCAGCGCCCGGCAGCGCCCGGCAGGCCGCACCGCACCGCAGGGCCCCAGCAGCGCCCGGCAGGTCGCGCCGCCCCGCCCCGGCAGGGCCCGGCAGGCCGCCCCGCACCGCCCCGGCAGGGCCCGGCAGGCCGCCCCGCACCGCCCCGGCAGGCCGCACCGCCCCAGCTCCGCCGCCCCGCCCCGGCAGGCCGCGCCCGCCCGGCCCGGCGCCATCCCCAGCAGGAAGACCAGCAGCCCGCCGGCGGGCCGGGCAGGGCCGGGGCCGCTATGGCCGGTGAGTGCGGGGCGGCGGGAGCCCGGGGGCGGCAGGGAGGGCCGGGCACTTCGCCGGCGGGGCCGAGAGGCGGTCGCTTTCCGAAGGCGGCGCCGCCTCGCTGCGGGGCCGGGGCGGGGGCCGCTGCGGCGTCGCGGCCGCTCCCCGGGCAGCGCAGAGCGAAGGCCGAGCTGCGTGAGGCGGGGCCCGGCCGGGGGTCCCCGGGGCGGCGGCGCGGTCGTGCCAGGTCCCGCGGGCCGCGCTCCGGGGTGCGGCGGCTGGTGTCACGGGGGCGGGTGGGAGCCGGCGCCGCGGTGGCGGCCGGGGAGCGGGCGGGGTGTGTCCGCAGCGCGGCCGCCGGCGGTACCGTGGCCTGGGGCGCGGGGGCCGGGCCGCCCTGTGCCCCTCGGGGGGTCCCCGCTCCTGCCCGGGGGGCTCCGCCGCCGCGCCTGCGGTGCACAGGAGCTTTCCCGGCTGCTGAAGGGCCCCGTTGTTGTAGCCGCCTTCGTAGGAAGCTGGGAGGGCTGGGAACGTGTGTAACATCGTGTCGCACTCGAGTACCAGGAGCATTTTAGTATTTTGCTCACTGCTTTATTATTTTTTTCTCTTCTATTTTTTGAAAGATATTGCAGATAAAGATGAGGTACTGAACTCGACCACTGCCTGACAGGAGGTTGCAGCAGGGTGGGAGTCGGTCTCTTCTCCCAGATAACGAGCGATACGACAAGAAATGGCCTCAAGTTGCACCAGGGGAGGCTCAGATTGGATATTAGGAAAAACTTGCTTCATTGAAAGGGTAGGCAGGTGCTAGAACAGGGTGCCCAGGACGTGGTTTATTTAAAAGTAAGGTATTTAAAAGTCGTGTAAATACAGCATTTAGGGATACGGTTTACTGGTGGACTTGGCACCCTTAGGTTAATGGTTGAGCTTGATCTTGAACGATTCTCTGGTTCTTTGACAGCAGCTCATGGACTCTTGACTTCTGCTTACTACCGTGCCAGTAGCGCGGTCCGGGGGCAGTGGGTGAGTGTGGCTGCGGACGGTGGCAAGTGGTCCTTCACCTCTGTATCACCACTTCCAGCCCAGAGGAGAAGAGCAGTTGTTTGTCACTGGAGGTGCATTTGGTAACCAGTGCAATCTGATCCCCCCAGACCATTCTCTGCAGTCAGATTCCTTCTTAAATCCTCATCATCCCTTTCTTGGGCTCTTGAAAGGGAAAACCCCCAAATTAAATAAGCATTAAGCTTGCATTTTGTTGAGAGAGGCTTTTTCATCTCTTTCCTGGGATGCTTCAGCAAGGAGTTCATAGGGATGCATACAAATGGCAGGTCACATGTTTTCAAGGTTTTGGTTGTCACATTGCCTTTATAAAGTTTATGAAAATCATCCAGGAGTTTTACAGGAAGTTGCAGCTTGTGTTTGCACAGCACATACTGTCGAGGTTTCTGTGTGTTGTTGTGGAGAATGCCAGAGGGTTTGTGTCTTGAAATTTCTACGCTCGTGATGATCCGTCTGTTTGCTTGGTAAATTGAAGGAGGCTTTTAAGGGGAGAACAAACAAAACATGAAACTCTTAATAAAGATACAGTGGTGCCAGAGACAGTAGCAAGGGTCCCTATGTAAATACTGGGGGAGTTATTAATTGGAAAAGTCTGCCTGTCTGACTTAGGTGGTTGGCCAGCCCAGGTGTGGATGAGAGTGGTTCCATGTCGCAATTTAGGGAGGAGGGGCTGATCCAGCCTATGAATCTGGAATGCAGCTGGATTTATTCATGTAAAAAAATTCATATAAACATGAGGTGGCAATGCAGACCCCAGCCTAAGGTGGCAGGTCCCTAGGTTTTATCCAGAAAGGAAGCAAAAGTAGATCGTAGACAAACACGTGCAGGGGACTGCAAGAGACAAAATCCCATTTGATGTCCCTTGTACAGAAAATAACGTGGAGTCTTTTATGTTTATAATAATTAAGCAGAATCAAAATTACAAAGGGTTTTTCGACAGCCACTATAACCTGAAAGTTATGTTTTGTGTTATCAGTGCGTTGTGCCGGTGGCTAGTGACACCTTTCAGGGGCCAGACTGCTCACCACAGGCACATGGAACGAGAGTGCCAACACCACAGCGCTTGTCTGACATACTGGCTGCTGCCAGGATCTGGCATGCTGGCGCCTAGGTAAGGAGTTGTCTCTGAAAAACTCTCTGTGAACACACTGCTATTAAATTAGAAGGAGTTTTGGGAAGAGTGGCTGTGTCGTCTTTGCCATTTTTCCTGCAGGTGCTGTTGAAGACAGTGTGGCACCTTATGGTCACATACGATCAGATTTTTTTTATGAGCCTTGTTACTCCAAGAGCAGAATATATTTCAGCAGCCTTAAAATGCCAGCACTTAGTATAGTGGCTGGGTCGTTTGGCAGCTGTTGTCAGAAACCCAATTGTCCATTTGGAAGGAAGAATAGAGTTGTGTCATTTTACAAAGAGTTGCCACAGGGGTGATAATTTTTTACCTGCAGGTGAAAAATGATGACTGACTTGCTTTGTTTCTGTCATTTGCTGCTTGTGCATTTATCATCACCGATTGTATGTATTTTATTCTCTGTCTGAGGAGCTGCTGGCTACAAATAACCAGTAATCTCTTGCTTTTTCTCTAATATTTTTTAATTATACGTCTACTTCCTTTCCTTCCGTGTGTGCGGTCAGGTGCAGGCTGTGTATGTTAGTGTGGTGTACATATGCTGTATGCAAGAGGCTTTTTGTACTTTGGGTAAGAGAGAAAAGTAGGCGTGTGTGATGTGTCGTGGGCTTACAGTAATTATAAGGCAGTAACATGAAGTTATTAGTCATGTTTTCTTCTCAACTGTCAAAGACCATTCCTGAGCTTCCTGTCTGTGTCTGACAAGTTTTTCTTACCTGGAGGAAATGTAAATATCGACTTTTTTCTAAGCAACCTTTAGGTCAGCTTCGTTGCTGTGGTATTCAATCTCAGCTGTAGTCGCTCCCTCTCTTCAGTGAGGCTGAGCTCCGTCCACTGCTCCTCCAGCTGTGTTGAAGCCTGCGCACTCCTCCACTGCAGCTGCGTGCTTGAGCAAACCTGTGCCTGGGTCCAAAACCTGCAAACAGGGTTAAGCCCAGTCAGATTAATGTTCTAGCGGAGGAGAAGGTGTAACATCAAATCACAAATTCAGAGTTAGATACAATCCTCCTGCAGTCTGAGGGCATTAGAACGCCTGGCAATGCCGCGTCTGTGCCGTAAGCTGTGGTTAATTGACTTGGTCTCCCTGTTTTGCTGCTCTGAACTTTCTAGGCAGGTACTGGCTAACAGCATGACTGTCCTTTTAATGCTGGGGTTACTCCCGCTTAAAGTCTTTTTAGCATAAAGATTTAAATTTTTCCTGGCAGTAACTGTTGTCTCTTTGAGGCAGTGAGATAAAAGGTGGATATGCAAAATATCCCAGACAACCACTCCTTAAATCCTTAAAACCTGACAGCACATCAGTAGCCTTACTGCAGTCGTGAAGTTACCTGCTTTGGGGTTTCTGTTGCTTTAAAATCTAAATAATGGGCATGTTCAATATTAAAAAGCTGCTGCTTGTGTACGGTGATAATAAAACCTCGTAGTGCCACCATCTATCTATACCTGGTGCATGGGAGTGAGTCTCTGCCATAACAGAGCTGCCGGAGTTCCTGCGGCAAGCTGGGTCCAAGAGCATCATGTGGTGGCTTCAAATGCACACGTGTGCTTTCCAGATACCCTTATCACTCCAAAGCAGAGTGCCATGCTCCAGCTTCTGGCATTGGTGGGGCTTTTTTTGTTTGCTTTCTTTAAATTTAGTAGCTGGGGCACAATTCTGCACTGGTGGGCGATGTCAGTGGGAAGTTCCACTTCTGTGGTCTACCAGAAGCCTGAAGCTGGTTCCTTGTGTGGTTTGGGCAAAGATTCCTCAGAGTTAGAGGAGACATGAAAGATCTCTGAAGAGAGAGGTTAGATACTGGAAAGGTGAGATACTTTTGCGCTGATTGATAACTGCTCTACAGAAATTTTAAACCTTGCACACACCATCCTAATGTACTGAAGTAATTTGGAGGAGGTGAAGGTGCAGACAGGTGAAATGTCTCTGTGAGAGTGGGGAGAAGGCAGACTGCTTTATGGGTGGTTCTTAAAAATGGAGCATCTCAGAGGATGGGAGAAGCACCTTGCAGATGTCAGAGCCAGGCATAAGACCTGTGCTTGGCAGGCACAATCTAGCAGTAGCCAGAGAGGCCAAGAGCGTGGTCATGTTCGCTTCTACCTTTTGGCTTAGATGGGAAGAAAGCATTGCCACCCCTGAAATCTCAGAGAGGCTTACGCCCTGCAAGATGGTGCACCAGCGCGCAGGGTTCCGGTGACAGGTACGACTGGTGATGATTGAATGAGTGTGTGTAAATGAAAAGTGCCGCAAGGACATGGAGTGCTCCTGACTGCTCAGAAAATGATGTTGGCTTAAATGCAGTCTTCAGTTGGTCACAGTTAACTTCACTGTTGTAATTGCTGCTAATAGACTTCTGCGTGCTGCCTGTGCAG
This sequence comes from Falco biarmicus, assembly GCF_023638135.1. Classification (NCBI taxonomy): domain Eukaryota; kingdom Metazoa; phylum Chordata; class Aves; order Falconiformes; family Falconidae; genus Falco; species Falco biarmicus. The sequence continues at coordinate 107,633,259 of NC_079291.1, forward strand.
GCATTGGTAATGACAAGGCAGCAACAGAGCAGGAGGCAGCGAGGGAGATGACACTTTGAAACTGCTTTTCTTTTACTTTGTATACTAATTCTACTGGATCCTTGTCATGCTTTTACTGCTTGCTGTGGTTGTTTGAATGTCGTAGTGTTATTTGAAGTTTAATTGCTCTCCTAGCTGGAAGAACCTGGTTTAAAGAATGGGGTTTTAAGTTTGCAGAAGGTACAGAGTTGTTGGTGACACTGAGAATCACTACAAATCATGTAGCTGAGGCAGAAGGAGGAAGCTGCAGGGAGCATGGCACTTAAGTCCCCAAAAAGTATTTGCATGAACAGGCACAACTTCAGCTTCCTGGTCCTTGCCTCAGCCTTTAGCACATGCCAGTGAGTTGAAGAGGGGAAGCTTAATCACACTGAATGAGATAACGCGGAACTTCTTGCAACAAAAGGAAGTTGCACAGCAAGGGTGTCAGGGCGATATGTTTCTGGCAGTACACTAAAAAGCTGCTTTGACAGTGAGCCGTGGAAATAATACAGTGTTTGTATAAAAAGTAAGAATGTAACTGAAATCTTGTTGTGCCGGTAGAATCACAGCTCTCTATGCAGCATCAATAGCTGTGTGTTCTTGTTTGAATAGGAGGCACACTGGCACTGGACAAGTTATTAGTGCGTGATGGTCAAACTGGGAGTTTTTCCTGAGCTCTTTCCTGTCAGTACTGTTAGTGCTACACAGATACAGGGAAAGGACAGTGTAACACAAACACCACCACCACCCTGCCCCCCATCTCGATATAGAAAGGGCTGTGCATAGGTGCAGTGCATTGTGCCAGAGTTTTCTGGCTCTTTTCCTTCATTCTTTTATTTATCTTCTCTAAATCGCAGGGCACAAAGGGCTGACGGTTATGTGTTTTCTGATAGCCAAAATGCTGTAAGACCTATGCATTTGCTTTAAACAGGGAATGTGGTGGGGGTGGGGGTGTTTTGGTTTTGTTTTCTATGCTGCTTGGTTATACAGTGCTGTGCTGACATTTTAACACTTACTTCAGATGCAGTCATAGACATTCTCTTTCTAAATCTGATAAGGGCACAGTAACCCGTGGAAACAGTCTGTGCCTGTATCTTAATCTAGGGACTGTAGTCAAGCAGCTATAGGGAAGGCTGTGCTCCTGCAAAATCCATTGCTGCCAAATTGGAAATGGTGCCTAAAACAGTAGCAAGTCTGGATTTGTGTATTGGCAGAGGTTTGGGTTAGTAGAAAAAGGCGTTTTACTTGTATGTGTATTTGAGTGTACTTCCATGGTGAAAATGTATTGCTTTTTGAATGCTCTTTCTCCCCACTCCTGTGCGAAGGCAGAAGTTCTACCCTAAAAAACATCCTGGCTCTTTGGCAGAGATGCCGTTCCTGATGGTCTGGTTCTGTTTCAGTCTGGGTGGTTTCCGCTGGGCGAGTTGCTGAAGTCTTCCGACAGACCAAAGGCAGCAATGAACTCTTGGAAGGTTGGGTGATGTTAGGGCCAGATCACTGCAGCTCGGTCAGTCCTCAGCCTTGCCTGGCTGTGTGAGCTTCTCTGCGTCCCACCCCACCCCACATCTACACCAGAGAGAACCTCTCTCTATGAAATAGGTATTTACATAAAAAAAATTATAAAACGCATTAGTTTTAAACTCCATAATCTGACTTCATAAATGATAGAAAAATTATCTTCAGTGATTTAACGACTTTAGGACTGTATTTGATGAAATATCTGTCAGTGCTTGACATCTAAGTAACTTAGAACCTTCTCCCTTTGGAAAGAGAGAGCGGGCATGAGTGACCAGCCAGGAGTTCAGATGTGTGGGATTTTAAGTGGCTGGGTCTTTAAAAGCACGTGGCTATCTTGTGTTTCCCTAACAGATAGTTCAGCTTTCTGAAGTTTTATGATGGTGGTAATTCTATTTCAGCTGTTTAACCACTGTTAGGAAAATGAAATTTACAGATTTTAAAAATGGCTTGCTAAGTAACTGCTGTGGTTTGTTCTTTGTATTATTTTCTCTCTAGATCAGTCATATTGTCAGCGGCTGCAACACGACATGTATTTTCTTACAAGCAATAGCCGACTGAATGAGCAAGTGGTTGATAAAATTATTCTTCAGCTTAACAGAGTCTACCCCCAAATTCTTACCAATGCAGAAGCAGAAAAGGTAATCTGATGAATTTTACTACATTTCTGAATGTTGCATTGTTTTTGCGGGTCAGTAGCTCAGCTGCCTTCTTCCTCACTTGACTCTTGTTGCCACATGCAGCCGGTCTTCCTCACCTCTTACTTGCTGACTGGTTGTATCTGGGATCTCGTATCAGAGGAGAAGTCACAGGGCTGGCACATTCCCTGTGCCAAGCGGTTTTGAGAGAGGGCACTCTTTTTCAGCAGCAGCTTAATGCCACGGTCCTTGCCATGACTCTTACAATCACTCTGTGGGCAGGATTGCACCCATCGTGTGACCAAGTGCCCTGCATGCCTGCTTCCTCACATGAGGCAGTGTGGAGTGTCATGTCAGATGATCTGTGCCGTATCCAGCTGTGTCCACAAAATCATCTATATTAGCTTGTTCAGTTTTAGTTGCTGATTAATGGGATCAATAACTCTTTGAGTATTGGTACAGAAGGGGAGCATGAGTCCCACCTGTAAGCTGTGGGAAGTGAATGGAGTTAGTAACATCTTCCAGTGGTGCTGCTGTGTACGGAGGAAGGCTACCCTCCCTGGAACGAAGCTTTCAAAAATGGGTGGCTGTTTTTAGGGAGAAAGATCTTTGAAACTTATGTGGAGTGAAAGTTAAAGTCAGTTAAAAGCTTCCCAAGCCCTACTAATAACTGTTCGTACTTGCCCTCTGACTTTTTTGACTGCCTGAGGCTCAGGGTTTTGACATACCAGTATTTTAACATTAGGAAAGATAGATCTAATTCTGTCATAAATGAACTCCGTGGAGTTCAGAATAGTGTTTTGGTGGTGTAGAGCAGCGCTAAATTATCAGCTGAGCCAGTCTAGTTGCTCAGTTACGATAAACAGTGTGACATGCACAATTAAAGATCACCTCATTCCCTCAAGAGGATCAGAATAAATGCATAAAGAATCAGTGAAACATAGTTTGTGACTTCTGCACATATCAGACTGGAAGAAACTGCTTTCATGTAGGTCCAGGCAAGTTTCTGTCAACTCTGTCGAGTGTTGAGGAAGCTTACGGTCTCAGCTATATCCGGCAGACCTTGTGGGAATTTTGTCAGAATAAGGAGTGTTGTATAATGTATATCGCATTCCTGTCCCCCTAGAGCAGGAATTGATCCCAACAAAGTATACCACAAAGGTTATCTGTTTTACTGGTCTGAAATATGATGCTTTCTGAGAATGGCTTTGGACATTTTCCAGGTAAGCTGAAATCATTTGATGTGCGTAAGGCTAGGTACGCGTTTTCATTCTCTTTGTAAAGATTCATCATGGTTTGGGCTATAGAATGAAAGTACTTTCTTCTGCAGCCTCTTGCTGTGTTGCCTGAGTAATGAGAGTTTGTACATGTTGCACTGGGTATGCAGCAGCTAATTGTGCTGGAAACAATGAAACATGTAATCTTGGGATGATGAACACTCCAATATTGGGACTAACATAAGCAGCATAAAGTACTTTTTTGAGTGATCGTTACTAGGCAACTAAGGGGAAACTTGAAGACATAAAAACTTATTATAAGATTTGTTGATATTTTCTATCAACAGCTGTCAGAATCAAATTGTAGAATAGCAAGTACCATGTTAGTTTGAATGCAGAGAAAACATTAAACATGGAGTAGCTGTCACTTCATGAGGACAGAAAAAAGAATGAGGGAAGGCAGAGGCAATATGCTCTCCATCGAGCAGTGCTGATGAGATTGAGCTTGGTGTCTTGATGATGGCTGTGCAATGCGCATACGGCCTTTTTAGGTTCCCCTCATTTTTTTGGCCCATTCTTTTTAGCAAGTGAAAAACAAGCTCCATATCTTCACTCCAGGCATACTGTAAAGTGATGGAAAATTGATCTCCAAGTGATGTAAAATTGATCTCACTTCTCATGAGTGCTTTTCTCTTTCAGTTCAGGAATCCAAAGGCATCACTCCATACCAGACTTTCAGATCTGATAAAGCACCTTCAAAAGAAAGGAGACAGACACTGTCAAGAGTTTTACAGGGCTCTACAGATCAATGCTGAACAACTGTATAATGACCTGCCAAGCAGGAAAATCTTGAGTAAGTTGATTTGTAAGTTGTGAGTTGTGGATTTCCTCATGTGTATATTACAAAACCATGTTTCAGTTGAGGTTTGGGTTATTTAAATAACCCGTTTAGGTTATTTGAATATTTTTTGGTTATTTTTTATTTGATTAATACTTAATTTAAATAATTAGGTTATTTAAATAATTCTGAATTCTGTTTGATTTGAATTTTCCAAAAGCCGTAAGGGGATTTGACTGAATAGTTCTTGTTACTTGTTGAGTAATGTGGGCAGTCCAAAACTCTTTGATTGTTTAAGTGCAACACGTAAAACAGCAATATAACTCTCATGAAGTGCAATTTGTCTTTTCATAACCATTGCTTCTTAACGGCTTGTTTATTTCCTCTGTGTTGATTCTGATCCGTAGCACATAAGAACATTACAAGCCACTGATTTGTTAAGCTTAAAACTCTGGTGGCCCAGAAGCTTGGCTTTCCCTCAATCCATAAATCTCCTAGTTGTGTCTAGTTTAATGTGAAACAAACATCCACAGGCCCTGTCAAAGAAGAGCTGTGATACTGATCATGTAAGGCTTGTTTGTGCAGCTGACAGGACTGACTGGTATCTGTAAAGCTGCCTCCCAGATACAGACGTATGTACTTTAGAAGGACTGAGCCTCAAACAGATTTGGTTCTGTGCTGCAGAGGAGCTCATTTCTTTAAGGAAAAGTATCCAGCCTGAGTTGCCAACCTGTGATAATGCTTGCTGTGTCTTGGTGTTCCTTCTTCCTCCCCCAATGGACTGGAGAAAACTGTGTTCCAAAAGGATGAGAAACAAGTTCGGGTATCCTGTATACTGAAATTACTTGAGGAGCTTGAGGGAAAACTCCCACATTTAAGTTAATGAAGCTCTGGAGGGACTGCAGTTTAAGAAATCCTTATAAAGTATCTTAACAGCACTAATGCTTCACCGGTCAGTTGATTTCTAGTTGTCAGAAACCCCACAGGTAGGTTCCAGGGGAAATTTTAGACATGCGGGTCAAACTCCAGTAAGATGCAAACTGTTACACCAAAACCCCGTAGGTTAGGCCTCTTTTATTTCTGGAGTGAATATGGCGTATAAAATTGTAATTACCTGCGAAGATACTGCATTGTCTAGCTTTGTTTCACCTTTCATTTTGAAGGAAAAGGTTTGTATCTCCCCACCACAAATAAATACCAGTGGAAGCTACACCATTTACCTGCTGCATTCGCAGGGAGGCTGCAGAGTTACCGCAGGTCTCCACATCCATACCCGAACCCTCTTGAACTGGGGGAGTCTGAGCCCATCCATGCTGCAGAATCTCAGGTGAACACAAATCCCAGCTGATTCAGCCTTGCAGCAGCTTTAGGGCAGTGCTTTTGATCCGATGTTCCCCCTGCAGAGTCGTGCCCTTTGAGGGAGCAGGCTCTTCAATCAAAGAGTCTTGGATCTGTTGTTTTTACTCTGGTAGAGCTCAAGAGCAGCAGGTTTTTCTGCCACCCTGCCTAGAAGGCAGCAGACAGCCTTTATTAATTCAGATCAACTTAAGAAGTCTTAGTGTAGTTACTAAGAATAAAATTTCAAACCTGTGTTGATGGTTTAGGAGTTTAAGCTCTGTTAATGTTCAGTAACACCCAAAGCCATTTCTGAGAATGGATCTTAACGTACGTGTACACAGTAGCCGAGGCCTGACCGCGTCCATATAGATGCGGCTGAGTTAGATCATATAGATGGGTCTGGATTCAGCCGGCTGCTAGAAATAGCACAGCTGTGACCAATACCCATGCAGCTCACACTGGAAGTTGTGCAGGCGCTGTGCAGGTGAGCTCTCATGCTGCCTCGCGCTGTTCTCATGCCCGGCCAAGCCAGCTGAAAGGGAACCTGCGCTGGGTGTCTGCGCGGTGTTTTCATTTGAGCTGGAGCATAAACATCTCGTCCTTGCACCTGCTACACGTGGTTACTTCTGAGAGCTTTTACTTGGGGAGCCAATCAGGGTTGGGGCTTCTCATGTGCAGACTGTGCGTAACCAGTGCACGTGCTAGAAGCGCTTTGCAGAAAAAATAGCGTGTGTGGTGCCCCCAAACTGTTGTGCTGCTTTGGCATTATGCAAGGGGACTCCAGTAACCATCGTAAGTCATTAACTTCTCTGTACCTGGGTACACTCTCTTACGTTACCATCCTCAAAATGATGAGAATAAATAGCCGAGTTAAAATCCTACTGCACGCTGAGGTCCTGCAGCTTCCTTACATCGACCTGAGGAGGAGACGGTGAGATGATGTGTGGGTGTTTGTTGCTTCTTATGAGTTAAGTGACTGAGACAGATGTCTGCATTCTGGATGGAATAGTTGATGAGCATCTGTGTGGCACTTTGAAACTGCAAACGATTTGATTCTTCAGGAAAAGCTCTCCCTCTTGGGTAGGAGGTGTTATTTCTCATTTAAGTGAAATGGGACGTTTTGAATGTTGAAGGCATTATCCTTCAGACCTCTAAAAAGTACAATGTTTGGGTTACTCAAACGTTGCTCTTAGCAGCAGTTACTCCATTTGCCAGATGTAGCACAGAGCATTTAGAGAAATTATACCCTCATTGTAATTGTGAAGAGAGGAGGGACCCCCGGGCCGGGGCGCTGTGCTGAGCGCTGCTGGGACGGGGACAGGCGGTACCGGGAGCAGCTCCCGGCGGGCCGGGCTGTGCCCGGGGCGGCCCCGCGCCTGGGCAGGGGGAACCCCCGTTCCGCGGCGGCCCGTGCTGGGGGCGGGGGCTGGCGGGGCGCTGGGCCGGGGCACCGCTGGTGCCGCCGGGGGGCGCGCGCGGCACGTGGCGGGAGCGCGGGCGGCCCCGCCCCGCCCCCTGCTGGCCGCTGGCCGGTGGGGCCGCACAGGGCCGCGCCCCCCCCGCCCCCCCCCCCCGCAGCCTGGGGCCCGCAGCCCGCACAGGGTCGTGTCCGCCCCCCAGCCCCGGGGCCCGCCGGCCCGCACAGGGTCCCCCGTCCCGTCCGCCCCGCCCGCTGCCCCGGGGCCCGCGGCCCGCCCCGCGCCCCCCGCAGCCCGCCCCGCAGCAGGCAGGCTGCCGGAGCCCGATCCGCGGGGGGTGCGGGGCGCGGCGCGCCCACCTTTGTTCCGCCGCTGTTTGGAGCCGGCGCGGCGCGGTGCGGCGCGGTGCGGAGCGGGGGGCCGAGCGGGGCTGCCGCGGGCGGTGCCGGGCGCTGGGGGCAGCACCCCCAGGCTCCCGCGGAGCCGTGCGTGCCCGCACCCCGTCCCGGCCGGCTGCGGAGCGAGCTGCGGGCGCCGGGTGCGCCTGCCGATGCCCAGCGCTACTGCCGGGCGGGGAGAGCGGCCAGGCGTCAGGCCGGGGGTGTTTGTGGCCACACTGGGTTAGCAACGGTGTTTATCTGTGTTAATTAATTAATTAATTAGTTAATGAACTCTGTGTGTGTGTGACCCTACAGGTGTCCGGCGTGCAGCAGGCGCCGATCTTGGGGGAGCGGGTGTGATGTTACTCATGTGCTTAGTGCTCAACCGCAGCGGAGGTGCCGCCGCAGCTATTTAGAGTTGCGTTAAAATGACTATGCACCTATATTCCTTCAATCAGCATAAACCCAGATTCAACTATAGAAATTATTTACCTTTAGAGGGGGTTAATATTTTATGTCAAAATCGGATATTTTTCTGAAATGCATTGTTTTGCACAATTTTGCATGTGCTGATTATGTTTGTTGGTTTGCCTGAGCTGAGTACTAACTTCTCATGTGTTGCTTTTATTTCTAGAAACCACAGATTCCACAGAGATAGACACTGACAAGGAGAAATATATGCTAAATGACAGGGGTAAATAAATGCATACAGTGTCACCGGATGGAATGGCTTTTCAGATTATGATGCAATTTATTTTATCATGTAATTTGCTTTTCATGTAACAAATAGTTTGTTTTACGATGTCTTTACTGTCACAAGTTAAGTGGAATTAATGGAGGAAAATATACTGAGCTGCTGTTGAGGAAACCAGTGCCAGGAAAATCAAGACACTGTAGAGTTTAATCAATATTTACAGTGGTATCTTTACTCAGTTACAGCTAAACTCTTTGTTTCCTAAGATTTCTCCAATGATGGAATAGTAAGGTCTGTTCAGCTGCTGGTAGCGTCATTGCGCATATAATTTTCCACTTTTTAAAGTTTTTTAAGCTTTCCATTTAAGTATAAAACATTTGAAAACAAAGACAGGAAGGAAGATAAGCAAGGGTGAATTTAAATGCATTTCAGATTAATGTATTTAAAAATATATTTTCCTTAGGAAAATGTGTTAAATTTTGCCCCTTCTTCTGTTCAGTGCCCAGATTACAGAGGCAAATATTTTGTTCACTGAAAGATATTTTGAAAAGGAATTGAAGATCTGAAAGAAAGCTGAAGAATTTTCCAAATTGATAGCGAGCTATCTTATCATTTAAGTTTCACCAATGTTTTATTTAGTACTTTAGGTACGGTTATGAGAGAATAAAAGCACCTGCTATGAGCTGTGCCTTTTGGCCAGTTTTCCCTGAGAGGCGACTGAAGCGAGGGGCAGAAACACAGTTTCACTCCATGTATATTTTTGCCTGCGTTGTTGTTACTTTGAATATTGAACCAAAGTGCTATTCCGATTTTTCACGTCTCTATTGCTGACATCAGCATAACAGTACAGGAAGAACAGAGGAGGTGCCTGGAGATAAGAAAATTAAATCATTTCTGTTCTTTCTCGTGCTGATGAAAGAGCTGGCCTCAGACGGGAGATTGCCCGGCTGCTCGTCACCCCCGTTGGGGTTGGGAGACCTGCACCCAAAGGGGCAACTGGGTCCTCGCTCCTTCGCTGTTCCCCCCTTCTCTGCATGGGCAGCCCCCCAGTCTGTTAATCTGCAGTACGTTTGTCCTTAAAGTGACAGGTGCAGTTTAGTTGTAGCTGTATTCCTAGTGAAGTAGTAAATATAAATAGAATATTAAATAATAAAGAAGCCAATATAAATTTTTATGAGGTTTTGCCTGTGGCTAAGTGTGAATTAGATAGGTTTTATTGAACATCAGTACTGAACGTCAGCGATAAACTGCATGTAATTCCTAGGCAGGCACATGAAGGAAATCTTTCCAGTGGGGGATTTGTCTGAGGTGTGCCTGTGGCTCTGCTTTTCAGCTTCCAGCAGAACTGTAAAGAAGAATATTTGCTCTTGTCATGAAAGTGGAATTTGTGGGACATCTGTGGGGAAAAAACAAACCCCTAAAAACCTGTTTCTAAGGGACTGCAGTCTCATACGAAGCAGTCTCTTACCCACAGGCAATGCGTTGGCCCAGTGGGGGCTGCTTACAGAGTAAAATGCTACGCTGGGTGGTGAGGTCCCAGTAGTCTGGTTAGTATTTTGTTATAGCGTTTAAAGGGATTTTTGCACAAAGTTTTAGAGTGACAAAACATCCGAGGAAGCTTTCACTTAAATTTCATAGGATATATAGCTAGATGAACAGTGAATGGTATCAAAGCAACTGTAGTAAAAATTAATTACAGTATAGTAAACGTGCTTCATAGTACATTAGCTAAACATACATAATTGTGAATGTTAGCTTCATTTGAATACACTTAATTATGCATATTAATAGCAACTGATGATTTATGAACTGAGCTAAACTTCCACTGCTGTGTTCTGTCTTAATGGCTTTCTTTTTATGTTTTCTTTAGGTCCAGTGTTTTTCCTCGCTTGTTTTAGTGTTGCTGCAGGATTTGCGTTGTTTTGGTATTGCTGTAACTCAGGTAATCTACTCCGGTGTTTTCTGTCTTGGTTGCCTTACTTTAGCACGGGGCGGGAGAGCAGCATGCCTCTTGATCTAACATGGCTTACTTAATAGAGCAGGTCAAGGTGTCATTATTCATTAATGAGGTTAGGATACAAATTGTGCTTCAGACATGCTGAGATATAAATAATGGATAGTTTGCCTACAGAGGATGCCTCAAATAGGGGCTCTTTTTAAAGGCAGTAGTCATGTGAGCTCCTGTTGCTATAGAAATGGGTCGTGATTCCAAGCAGTCACAAGACGTGCCCAAACCTCCTGGCTTCCCCATCCCTTGGGAGCTGGCTGAAGCAAGACCAGTGCCAGGGCCAGAGGACGCTGGCTTGATTTGCTGTTGCTGAGCCCGAGCAGCTGCAGCCATTGCCCCTGTTGCTGGCTCTGGGTGTTAGCTCTCCCTGTTGGCTGGAAGCTGCCTGCTTCACACAGCCAGCAGAGCAGAGCTCCTGCTCCTCTTCACTATCCCACCTTCCGCTCACCCAGTGTGGCTGTGAGAGCGACAGCTCTTAGCAGAAAATGCGTTGATGTGTCCACATGGATCAACTTCAGCAAAGCAGTGAGTCAGCACTCGTGGGAGAGATCCAAGGGGGAGAGAGTGGCTGATTCAGAGGTGTCACTTTCTCTGGTCTTCTCATGGGGGTTGTGGGAAGTGCCAGTCTTCACGTGGGGAACAGAATCCAATTTCCATTTTGGTTTAGTGCCTTCTGCTCCTCATAACCAGTCACAGCAGTTACAGTTGGATGTCATTCTTTCCTGGTTTTTTTTCCCCAGAGCTGTAGGCTACAGTAGCACCAGTTCATGGACGTCTCAGGTGATGTGAGTCTGGGCTGTGTTACCCTTCATAGTCTCTCAACTGGACTGTCCATGGAGTCAGGGTTTAAGGCTAAAGGGGACCGTTAGACCTTTGAGGCTAACCCATGTGTTTCCTTCATGAAATTCACTCACCAGCATTTAATAGAAGCATTTTCAGAAAAGTATTCAGGGACTGTTAGCAAAAAAACCAGAAAATCCATCACTTCCCTTGATCCCAGTTAATTGTCCATAGTGTTGCAGGTGCGTCGTCATCTCAGTTTGAACTCCTTTCAGCCTCAGCCTGTCGTTTTTGTTAAGCATTTCTCTACCAGATTGCAGAGCCCCTTAGCCCCTTGTTTCTGTACCAGCTGACATTCTACATTTTCTCCCTGTGGAGGTCCCTGTGCCTCAAGTCAGCGATTCATCTTTATTTTTGCTAAAATTACCAACTAATCTCTTCAAGTCTTTTGTTCCAAGGCTCTTTTTTCCACTTTTTGAGGCTGTTCCCTGTAGCAGCGCAGTATCTCAATGCCCCATGTGTAACAGGGCCGCCAGACCTGGATGTGGTGTGCCAGGCTTGCACCCTCCGGTGCTGTGCTCAGGTGTGTGGCTGCCCCCTGACCTAACTCGGTAATCTTCCCTTCATGTCTCTGAACTTGCAGCCATGAATCCAAACAGCTTCGTCATTCTCCTGTCTTGGCAGTTGATGTATACAATATTGAAGGAAATGGGCTTTCCTCTAGAGTAATTTTTTAAATTGAGTTTTATTTTTTGTAGCTGCTGCTTACTAGCTAGAATGAAACTTAACTGTGTTCACTTTCTCTTTTTCCTCCCGTCTTCATTCTGTTTTAGATACGAAAGTCGTAGGAAGAGCCAGGAGAATCTTGGGCTTTTCTCCCATTATCATAGGAAGACACGTTAGAAATATTTGTATGTTGTATTTGGAAGACATAGCAAGAAACTAAGGAAAAGCTGCCTCTTCGCTTGTCTGTACAGTATACCTGCCAGGGGAAGACAACGGTGCATGAAAATTACTGTACTCTACTCTCATACCAAAGATTTTATTAACTAGATTCATCAATAATTGTGTTGCTTCAACATGTATTCAGAATTTCAGCTATATATGTCCTTCCTTATGGAACGGACCATTTATTTTTGTAAATGCTTATTTTAAAATATTTATCATTTGGATAAAAAATATTTTTAATACAAACCTTAAAATTATATCTTAAGTGATCATGGGTCTTAAGCCATGTTTGCATATGTGTTTTATACTGGAATGAAGGATCACAACTGTTTAAAGAATGCTAGCCTGTCTTTTGTGAGAATTAATTTAAGAAAAGCACTTAAAAACCCCACGTGCTCTCAAAGCCTTACGAAGAAATGGATTTCCATCTCAGGGTTGTCTGTTTTGTCTAGATCCTTTCTACCTGCTGCCTGAGCTCAGGTGGGCGCTGGCACCTGGGAAGTTTATCAGTGCCAGTTACCTTTGTGTGTCCCTAGTACTTGCTGCGTTTTCTAATTCTGCTGCTCGTGCCTCACGCCAGCCTGCCTTGTTCACGTCCACACGCAGCTGTTGGCCATGGTTTGAAGGTGCGGGAGCTGGTGCAGACTGGTTCCCAGCCTGCGGAGGGTCCCAGGGGCTGGGATGTCCGATCTGCACTTCAGACTACCCAGAACATTTTTCAGATTTATTTAGCTTTTACTTTTTCAGTGAAATGTTTTGCATTCTATATATCTAAGAAACTGAAGTAATCCGAGATACTTTACAGGGACTTAAGTTTTGTGGCATGGGGCTTCTTTATGGCCAGAAATAAGTATGCTTACCTGAAGAGCCTGAGGTTGTTCATAATGTCATCTGATGATGATACATTGAAAATATGATATATTTGTGAGATATGATACGTCTGTGAGTTGAAACCTGAAAAATTTGCAGAAACCATCGTAGGACTAAAATTTGTGAAGGAGATGCAGGGAGACAAGGCTGCGGGTGAAGCAGCCTGGGGTTGCTTATCTTGCTCCTGCCTAGCTCAGTACAAATGGCTTTCCTCCTGCAGAAGGGAGAAGCCAGTAGTTCTGAACTGGCTGTGAGAAATTACATTTTTAGTGGATAGTTCTTCAATTACATGCTCAAGAGCATAAGGAGCTGGAGGAGGAGACCGTGTCCTTGTACTCGGTGAGAAAGACGCTTTGTGGCTCTTCATTCACTCTCTGACTGAAGAGATTTCCAGATCAAATCAAATGTCATCTGAATAAAAGTTGCAGCTGCATCACAAATTACCACACACTGGATGATCCCATGTGAAATTTTCAGTCATTTGGAGTGGTTTTTCTCAAAACAGACTGAAAATTGTCTGCCAGCTTTAAACTTTATTCATGCTACAAAAATGTCATCATCTTCTCCGGGGCAAATAATCTTGTAATAATTGTATTTCTTTCTGGGACAACACTCACACGATAGTCCAGAGGAGGAGCTGGGTACAGGGCCAAATTTTCAGATGAAAGACCCAAAGAGTATGTGCAGGAAATGTCTTAGAGAGGTGAAAAAGGGCTCAGAGGACCCTGATTTTTCTCTTCTGATAAAACGTTTTTGCCTATGGCATTGAAGTGCAGCTGGGACACGCGCCAAGCCCACGCGGAGGTAGCCACAGTCTTCGTGACGTTAAATCTCCAGGACAGACGGTGCGTCTTTGTGGCGGATGCTGGTGTGAGTGCAGCTCGTCTGGAAAACCCAAGTGAAATCGGATGGGCTACAGGGATAACACTACAGCCGAGACTGTAAGTCAGGACAAGCTGTTTGGTTAAGTATTTATTCTGACTGGGAAGCTGAGCTCCCCGTTGCTGGGTTTGCACTGCGCACGGTGTCTCCGCCAGCCACATTCACGCTGGCTTGGCTGTTTTCCCACAGCTGCAGCCGCTGGTGTGACTGCAGAGCTGGCGGTCCCGACAGCTCCGCCGGTTAACTGCAGCGCCCGACGGAAGAGTTTTCTGCGCGGACAGGCAGACATTCCTCAAAATCAGCTGTGGGCCGAGGGAGGTGATAAGCACTTACTAGCCTGATTGCTGCCCTGTGAAACGCTAAGAGAGATGCCGTGCCAACAAAATAATACCCAGCTGAGCGGTTTATTCAGACTTTGCCTCTGCCTCCACCCCACCGGCTCTTGCATCTCTTTGATCTGATCTCCGCAGGGACTCTTAATTAGGGAGAAAATGGTGATGAAGCTGAGCACATTTCCCACAGAACTGCCTAACCTCCAGGCTCTGCTGCCCTTGTTACACAAGGGTCTGCTGTTGTGCTGCCCTCCATCTTGGGAAGTGCTTTAATATTCTCTTGTTTTCTCTCTGCCTTGCCTTGTGTTTAAGGTGACAACAGGTTGAGTTTTTTTCTCCAGCAAACCAGCTCTAGTTTGTAACATTTGAAATATTCCGTTCTGCACTGCTGCTTACCTCTTAGAGCAGCCCCCTTTTAAGGGACTAGGAAAAATAGCTCTGAAATCTGAAGGAGTTTTAAATCTTTGCCTCAAAGCCAGCCTTGAAACTTCATTAGAGGAACCATATTCCATTTTACACAAAAAAACCATTATTCATAGTAATCATAGCAGTCGCATCTCATTTTAAAGCAGATGCAGAGACCTTATTGGTGCTAGGCACGTTCTTTCTGTTGAGATTTTTTGCCATGTTACCCTTTCAGTAACAAGTTGCAAATTGTTGTGAGCTGTTACTGAAACCTACAGAAGTTACGGGTGCCTTATTTCATCTGAAGGTGAGAATCTGCTGCGCTTACTGGCTCAAGGATGCCGTGCAGTGCCAGGAGCCCTCTCGGGTCAATAAAACTGCTCCAGGAGCACGCTGGCGGTGCGGTAGCATGTGGTCCTCCCAGTTCCTTAAACCAAGTGGCTTGCTTGAGCTTTGAAAAGTGTATGGAATAGGAGAGTTTACTGAAGGCTATAGTTATATTTCTTCCCTTCACGAGGTTGCTTGAGATGAGGATGCCTCTTGGTGGGGGTGGGGGTGGGAAAATTAATCCAGGATGAGCTCTCCCCAGGGTTAAGGCTGGGAGGAGAGAGGAAAAATGCATCTTGGTTCATCCCAGTGTTGCCAGGTAAAGGACCTGACAACAAAGAGTAGAAAATAATCTATTCCCTTATTAGTGCTAGTTACCAATTAAAAAAAGTGAAAGTGAGGCTAGCTATAAAACTGGCGTGTGCGTAGGTTGAGGGGCATTCTTTTTCTTGGAAGATTTTTCTTTCAGGAGCATGGAATAAACTTCTCTGTAATCACATCTATGCAGCGCACGCCGAGAGCAGTTGAAGGGATAATTCCATCTTGGTTTCCTGGAGGAAGCCCGTACGTACCTGCGTGGGAGTCGGGTCCTTGTCGGGAAGCAGTGTTACTGGAAATAAGTAGGGGGTCGGACGAGCCTGTCTAGCTGCAGAATTCCAGCTTCCCTGTCAAGTCGGGAATACCTTGGCGTTTGCTGCTGAAACCGTGGTGGTGTTCAGGGAGGTGCTTTGCTTCGTGTGCGGGGAGGTTGTCCTGGTGGTACGAAATTCAGCAGGTGGCACGTGCAGCGCGGAGGCCGTGCTGCGTTACGGGCCAAGGAGCTGAACGGCTGCTGCATCAGCTGGGGAGCTGAACGCGGCGCTCGGGAGGGAGGTGAGCAGGGAGAGGCTGTGGTCTGCGGAGGTGGGAGCGTGCAGGTTCTAAAGCAGTTGGCTCCTCTGCCAGCCTGGGCTGTGCTCTGCAGCCGGTGCCTCACGCCAGGGACCGTGGTCCCGCTTTGCTGCCGGAACGACTCGTGTGGGCATTCCTCTGGGTGGGGGCTGGGTGAGCTCCCTGTGCTCCAGGCTGGAGGCCTCCGAGACCCAGCCAAAAATCATCTCCCTTCCCTGTCGTGGTACGTGGGAGTGGCCTTTTTGATTTAAAGTCAAGCTGAGCTGCCTCTGCTGTGGTGGTGGCACCAGGGCGATGGCGACCCGAGGGCAAGGCTAGCTGGCGCTGTGCCCCCAGGCGGAGCGTGCAGGTGGCCCCACCACGTAAACAGTAAAGGCAGAGTGATGGGGCCATCTGCGTGGGAGAGCTGGGAAGCGAAGTGACAGATCATGCAATGAATTAGCAGAATTCCATTTAAAGACAGACTGCTATTTAAAGTACTTCAGTGAAGTACGATGTGCCTGCAAGCCAGAGCTGGAATGAAGTGATGATTCATTCTGGGACATACTGGGCTACTTTATAGCTGCCGGCTGGCGCTTTCAAAGCTGCTGAGGCAAAGTTACTCTTTTTGTTTCTTGTGATTTTTATTTTTTTTCTGATACTGTAATAAATTGAAAACTTATTTGGTCAAAATTTGCAGTTGTGGATGCTTTTCACTGCTGTTCTGTACGCCCAAGTGTTACTCCAGAGAGATGCCATGGCTTCACTGTGGAATCGGCGTTGATGTTACACTAGGAAATGATAACACTTTGCTGTACTTCACCGGTCCTGTGTTTTGTAATTCCTCCTAATGTACATCTTCTTGAATTCTGTAGAAATTAATCGATTTTTTTTTTAATGGGATGAAGCTGGCAATTAAATTGAAATAAAATCTTTACTGAGAAAAAAAAATGGTGCTGTTTATCTTGCAGTTAATGCTTTGTTCGCCCTTCCAGAAGCACCCCTGAACGTGTTGCCCTCCTGTGGCTGCTCTCTGTCCACTGGCTTCCTCCTGGTCTCTGTTCTGCAATGGTTAAATTTTTGTTTTGGGTATTTAATGTTTTCATCTACTTTCAAAATTCTTTGTGGTTTTTCTGCCTAATTTATTTAGTGATCTGAAGTTAAACAGGACACATCAGTGCAAAGACTGTGTGTCTTTTGGTTCAGGTTTGACTTTGTGTCATTTTGGTAGTGCAGTGAGTCATTGCCTATCCAGACCCGCGTGGAGGCCTACCTCTTCTGGACACGAGGTGACTTTGACACAAGGTTGATGTTAAGGATTACTTTGACCACCCAAAAAGGGATCTCAGGTAAGGAAAACATGCAGACAGATGTGTTACTGGCCTCTTCTTGGGGGTAAACTTTGAAGGGGGATCTGCCGGCCCCGGTGCGGCTATGGGCAGCGGTGAGGGTCCTACCAAAGCAACACGTTGCTGAGGCAGAAGCTCCAGGGAGAGCTGCTGACCTGCAGCCGGGTGCGTGTCCCCTGCTGCAGCACTTCGGGGGCCAAGAGGAACCCCAGAGCCTTGGCACCTTCCCACAGCGCATCAGACACTGTTAGACAGGAGCTGGGTCATCCGTGTCAGTGCGGGATAGTCTCGTCTTGTGACAACTGTTGGTCAGCCAGAGAGATCCTCTTCGTCCTCCCGTGGAGTGCCTCTGCCTGATGGGTTAGAGCGAGAGTCTCTCCCCCCTTTCCTACTGGTGGGTGTCTGGGGGAGGAGGGAGAGGAGCAGCGTTACTGCTGGGGGGGGACCATGAGGAGCAGCGTTACTGCTGGGGGGGGACCATGAGGAGCAGCGTCACTGCTGGGGGGGGGGGGGCATGAGGAGCAGCGTTACTGCTGGGGGAGGAGGGAGAGGAGCAGCGTTACTGCTGGGGGGGGGACCATGAGGAGCAGCGTTACTGCTGGGGGGCGACCATGAGGAGCAGCGTCACTGCTGGGGGGGGGGGCATGAGGAGCAGCGTTACTGCTGGGGGAGGAGGGAGAGGAGCAGCGTTACTGCTGGGGGGGGACCATGAGGAGCAGCGTTACTGCTGGGGGGGACCATGAGGAGCAGCGTTACTGCTGGGGGGGGACCATGAGGAGCAGCGTTACTGCTGGGGGGGGGACCATGAGGAGCAGCGTTACTGCTGGGGGGCCGTGCCTGCATCTGTGCTGGGCAGGTGTGTGGTGCCCTGACCCTCTGCCACCGCAGCAGAGCTCTTGCACCTGGTGCCAAGCGGAAGGGCTGGTGCGGAGCTTTTCTTCATAGATGTCACCAAGGTTCTGATGTGTGTGAAAAAACAGCTCAATTAAGCTACAAAACTGTAGGATTTGGGGGGGGAGGATAATTTTCATTATAGCTTCAACACATCCACTTCCTAGGGCCGTTATTAATGCCAAATGCAAAAGAAACCAGATGCTGGAGATGGGACAGGTGCGCAGCAGCATTGCTCTGTTTAATTCAGCGAGGCTGCTTTGGCGTAAAAGAGCATCTCGGGTGAATCCTGACTTGCCCTTTCTATTTCGGAGCACAGGCCGCTATACACTGCGGTCGCAAGGAAAAGCTTTCTGCCATGTTGCTGTTGATAAATCTTTAATAATATTATGCCTAGTAAAGCTAAAACCTTTCAGACTTGATCTGTGCTTCATGAACTGTTAACAGGGGAAGTCAGATGCCAGCAGCTGGCGTGCCACGGCACCTGAAGCCTGAAAGGCAGGATATGTCCTCACGGCATGGCTTGGACTAAGTCCTCTCTTTTCAGTAGCAAAACAATTTCATCTCACTCAGGTGGGGTTTTTTTTCCTTTTCTTTTAATCCCAAGTTTTAGCTACCCCAGGGATTTCACAGTGCCCAAGCCCTGCAGCCCCCGTCCCGAGGATGCTCTGTGCTCTCCAGCATCTGTTCCACAGCCACCAGCACCCCGCAGCCCCGGCTCCAGACACCGCAGGGACAGCAGCGCTGCCTGGTCCTGTGGCTGGCTCCCTGCTGAGTGCCACAACCCTGCACCAACGGAAAGGGAGAGTTCTAAGATTATTTTTCCTCTGTCTGCTCTGAGCTAATTAATTTTAAAATCTCCTAGCAGAGGCTGAAAATAGGATGCCTGTGCCTCTTAAATATTCCTGCTCCGTAATGGTTGCAGACAGCTGGGTTACTCTTCTCATCTCTCCGTGGAGGAGAAAAACCCACCCACCGAGACTGAGGTTTCCAAATCTACGCAGAGCTGAGAAGCACGCTGGAAATCTTTGGAAGAGGTATGTTACTCCGCTCTCATGGCTGCCCAGGGAGAGTTCATCCCTCTCTCCCTCTCCCACCCCGCCACGTCCTGGGGTGACCTTTCCGCTTACCTGGGTCTTTCACTTTTGCTAGATCAGTTAAGGCGGCTGCCAAGCACAAACTGGATGCTGCGTATTCTCAGGGATGGAGAAGAGGTTAAAAAATCTGCACTCTCCATCCTACCATTTCTCTCTTGGGGCTTCTCTTTGCATGGAAGGACAACACATTTTTAAGACTCACAGTTGTCAAAACCGAAGGGCTGCTCCCGAGCGGAGCTGGTGCCTCCCATCCCTTTCAGCTGGCAGGAGGGCACAGAGCTGCCGGCCCCACTGCGGTGGGCTGCGGTACCCCACGCCTCGGGCTGGCGCTCGGGACGCTGGCACAGGGGGAACAGTGGGTGGCACACGGGTGACTGGCGCTGTGCTGCAGTAACTGGCAATAGCTTTACTCGTGTGCTTTTTCCTGCACACCAGGAGAGGAAAATCCAAAAAAACCCAGAATTCAGCACTATTTTCAAAGGCAAAATGGAACCCCTTACACGCAGATGAACACTGACCCATCAGAGGCTGCGCTGGATGTTTCTAGATGTTTCTAGACATCTAGATAGACTCCAAACGGGCACCTTCCTATGCTCTTGGTGGCTTTCGCTCTCTGCCTCACACCTGACATGAGCTGGCTGTGTCCTGGTGGATTGAAGGTCCTGCAGAGGGGACGTTCTTGTCCCATCTCTGTGAGCGTGGGGCTGGGCCTGCTTCCGAATCTCTCACCTAGAGGGCTGGTAAGGCAAGTACAGGAGCTTTTTCTCCCACCCTTACATCATACACCACTCCATGCCTGCTTTGCTTTAGTTTTATGCCATTTTATGGTTATGCGAGGTGCAGTTAGAGCATCCAGAGGCAAGAAGAGGGTCACCCTTCACTCTGGGCACTCAAATGGGCTTCTTGGAGCTGACTCAGTCACCCTGGTTTATCACTGCTGCTTTTCGCTGCTCTGGAAGAACTCCATCCTGCCAAGAGGTAGGAAGGTAGTTTACAGCAAGTAGGAAACAAATTCAAAGTCCAGGTATAACAGGTAAAATGATAGCAGAAAATAATAATAATTAATAATAATCATTTAGATAGCTATTTTCTATTAAAGAGTTGCAAAGGTGTCTTTCAGGGTATTCCCAGGCAGGGAGCACTGTGGGGTACAGGCGAAACTTGTCTTGACTGGCATGGAATCGTTAAGAGAACTAGTAGGAAGGAAATTCCTCATTCTGAGCTGGATGAAATTCAGCCCTGGATGAGTCTAGGCTGCCCCTGACTCTGGAAACACAGACAAGACAACTTGTTATCCCATCACCCTTTCTCTGCAAGTGAAGGGGACGCAAACTGAACAAAATAGTAGCAGTGACATCGGGTTTCAAGATGTCGCAGTCTCTGATAAACGTGGTCCCTTCAAGATATCGTGATGAGGTCTACCAGCGTGGCGTGGGAGGTAGGGCTTTCAAACCTCGTTCTTTATCAGTATGGAGAAAAAGGAGCTTTTACAGAGTGTGAAGCAGAGTACCGACATACACGGGCCCGGCGTGGCTTGCGCTGATGCTGCTTCATACAGCGCACTGCATACAGTGTGGGTTTGTTAAGTCACGTTCCCAGAATCTGAATCTCCATGCACGATGGAAAAGCCTGGCGGGAAAGATAATAATTTCTTTCCTGAATGTTACTCTCCCTGGCATGCCTGATAATTTCTATTTTCTGACACAGAAAAAAATAATCCTATTTCAGGGTAAAGACACGTAGCTGTCTCCCTCCGTAGCTTCCACAAGTTCAACACAAACGTGGAATGTACGGCCTTCCCAACAGTTTGTATTGGTTTTGTCCGTGATGCCATAAAACCGGCATAATGTTGGGTGGTGATGAAATCAATTCATTCTCAAATATTTTTGGCACCCATGAAAACAGCAATATTTCAGGAGTCTCGGCATGGTGCTTTGTACCCCTCCCAACTAATTAAAGCCTGTGCTGTAAAAAGGGGGTTTGGGGCTGCCTCTGAGCTGGAAGATCACAAAACAGAGGAGGAGGAGTGGAAAGCTTTGTGAAGGAAGCTGGAAGAAAAAGTAACCAGAGTTTTTTCCATCTCCATTTCTAAGTCAAACTTGCCTGATGAGCAGGTACTGGGAACTCTGTTCCCGGCTGGGAGGCTGTGGCACTCTCCGTGGGAAGGCAGCCAGGTTATTGAATAGTTCTTGCTATGAAATAATCCAGAGGGGGGAAAACTAACCATGAAAACGGATCTTCAATGAACTGAAGGGAAGGAGGAAAGGGAGTTCAAAATAATCCATTGCATCCAATAGCAGGGAAAGTATTTTTTTTTTTTGTCACCACCCTGTTAGGAGGTTGGATAATAATTGGTTAGATATTATTCTCAAAACAAGTGTATTCTGTGTCTTCCACTATATATCACAATGTACCCTGCAAGGACATGAGGGCAACGCTCCCAATGTCCCAGCCAAGGCCCACTAGAACAGCGGAGCCGAGGTTGAGTGTGGGCATTTGATAGAGAGTAAAGAGTCCAACCAGTGTGAACACGTGAAATTCCTCCTTGCAGAAGAAGCCTTTAAACACCCCATTGTTTCATGTCAGTCTTTTTGCTGTGTGTGTCTCTCCCATGGCCGGCATTTGCTCCCGGGCGCAGCGAAGGGCCATCTGCGCGGGGTGTTTCCATGAGCTCTGCCCCTGCTCCTGCCCCTCTGCCCTCCCGCTGCTGCTGCCGGTGCTCAGACGTCAGGGTGTGAATAAATGACGGTGGGGTTAAGGGTAACACCCTGGGTACGGCTTAACGCATCGCCCTGCAGCACTCGGGTCAGCCCAGCCCCCCATGAAAACTCTGCCTGAAGAGCCTGCTGTGGCCATGCGATTATTTCTCTCTTCCTCAAGTGTTTTGTCTCATATATTTTAATTTGTTTCCTGCTCTAGTAACGTCTCGTCTTAGCTTTTGGCTCTCGCCCAGCCTCGCTGATCACCTGTGAACATTAAGGGGCTGCGGCAAGACCCCTGGGTGACAACAGGGTGAATGGGTCCTTCCCTTCAGGAGCCGAGACTGGCCTCTCCTGCTCCTTAGGTGTTTGTACAAGTACATAAAGCAGCAACTTCTCCTTTTTCCAGGGGAGAAAGACAGCCTGCTCTTCACACGGGGCTTTCCGAGATAAAGGTGGTGGCAATCTGCGACGGAGCAAGCTTGCTTCTCTTGTGTGCTGCCAAGTGAGCAGCCAGCTGGAGCTTATTAGGAGTTTGCTTCCTTCTCAGGGCTTCAGACCATGGGGCCTCGTGCTGGAGTATACGAAAGCTTCTAAAATCGGAACGCAGTGCTGAAGTGTTATTTCACAAAGGACGTCATCATCTCATTTCCCATCGCTGTGGGAAGTTCCTTCCAAGATGCATACTGTGCGCTGGGGTAGTGCTCTGGGGCAAAATCTGCCCCTGGAGAGCCTGGTGGTGTGGGCTTCACAACGTGTGAGTGTCACTTCAAGGTCATGTTGTGGTTTAACCCTGGCTGGTAGTTAAGGAACACCCAGAGGGATGGGGAGGAGAACTGGAATGTAGAACTTGAGCGCTGAGGTAAGAACAGTTTAGTAATTGAAACAGAGTAAAAATGAAAGAACAATAATAACAGCGACGACAATAACAGTTAGAATGAAAAGGGGGAGGGAAAGAATAAAATCGAGAGGGAGAGGAGGAAGGAAACACGTGGTGCACAGCTGCTCACCGCCACCACCGATGCCCAGCCGGTCCCGAGCAGCGACCCCCGCCCCGGCCACCCCCAGGTACCTGTGCCAGGCTGCTGTCCCATGGTAGGGAATGGTATGGAATGCTGCTTGGGCTGGTTGGGGTCAGCTGGCCTGGCCGTGTCCCCTCCCAGTTCCTAGTGCCCCTCCAGCCTTTTCGCTAGCAAGGCCTGAGGAGCTGAGAAGTCTCATCAAAGCCAAAACACAGCACCGCACTAGCTCCTCAGAAGATAATAACTCCATCCCAGCTGCAACCAGGACAGGCCATTAGATTTGTGTACATTTAAGTGATACTAGCCATGTTTATTTCTACTAGAAAAAAATTTTACAAATAGCTACCATCTGGTGATATCTGGGGCACCAGTCGTTTCTGGACTTCCTCCAAAGGACATGTGGTGCCTACGCTGCTCTTCTGCAATAGCCTTTCCTGGATGTTGGCGGAACGGTGCTAACACGGAACGGGCTGTCTTCAGAAGGCAACGGGACTGCTGCTGCTCTGCTAGAGCAGTTCCCTAGAGACAGAGCAGCAAAAGTGCTGAGAGTATTCAGAAACTCTTGGTTTATCATTTTTTAATTTCTTAATGGAAGTATAGGGTTTGTGGGACGGGCCATGCAAAGACGGGAGGCTCCACCTCTCGTATTTGGATATTTTATTTACGTATGTATACTGTAAATCATTTATTTGAAAGCAAAACACTGTCAATATGAAGCAACATGGCTTCTTGTATGCAAACAGCTAAGGAGAAGGAGTCTGCTTCTTTTCAGTCTCGGTGCTTCTGTATGTCCTACACTGCCTCTAACTTTTTTTTTTTGGGGGGGTGATTTTTCAAGGAGTGGTATGTTTAAATGTGCAGGTTATCAAAGATATGAGTTGTACATATGAAAATACATCATCACTGTTCTTCTAAGTGTTTCCACTGCCCTGCAGTAAGTAAATACACTTTCAGTAGAGCCTGTTCTCCTGTGGTTTCATAAAATTATGTTGTAGAAACAAGAACCAGCTTTTGACATTGTTTTTTGTTTGGTTGGTTTTTTTAAACTAAAATGGTGCATAAATTTGTACCACGTCGCATTTCCTCAATCAGATAGAACCTGTAATGGCAACACCTTTGGTAAGCTAGAAAACAAGCAGAGCTTAGTGTTTGGGTTCTGTCACTCATTGCTTTTGTAAATACTTGAAGGATCAAGATTACCATGTTTCTTCTTCTAACTACAAAAGAGCATCCAAGCTTTTAGGGTAACGCTGTAGTGACAAGCCCATGCCCTGGACCAGGGGGGTGAGTGCAGCACACCAGCACCTCTGGTACAGGGCGGTGCACCCCAGTCAGCTAGTACCTACACCTGCAGGGCTGGCAGGGCTCAGTGCCACTTGCAGGAAGATATGGCAGAAAACAGGATAAAGCATTTGTTAGAATAAATTAAAATGAGTGACCAAAACCTTCCGAATGATAGTTGAGGAGAAAGCAGTAATCAGGATGGTGCTTTCTACTTTGGCCCATTTTATGTCATCATCAGCTGCAGAATAAGCTTCAAGCAGTGACCTGGTTTAGAAGACAAATACTTAAAAAGTCAGTTCCAGTAAATATAGTTGTTGTCATCGGCTTCAGTAAGTACAACTACTCTGAAAATTTCAACCCAGGCAGCCCTAGATGCTGAAGGGACTAATGAGAACGACCGGAGCGGCATGTGGAGCTCTTCCTCTGCTCAGCAGCTTATGAAACAGGAGTAAACGGATGACCTGGCATGAACTGTTTCCCAGGAAAGCCTGTAAAAATTCCTCTCACTTACATTATTGATGACCCCTTTTTAAGTGAAATGTTTGCCTACAACCAAGAACTCTGGAGAAGCACAGCAAACCAACAAACTATTTAAACTGACGCATTCATTTGCCGCCCCTAGGACATACTCACTAGGGTTTTAAATTAGCACCTGACTTGAACGAATAATAATCATGTGATTAAATTATTTATACTTGAAGCCAACTTACAGAGGCTTTTGTCTGCTAAAAAATACATGATTTCTGAAGGCTTCAAATGCTTAAAATACAGATTGCATGTCTGAGGATGTTTTGCAAATCTTACTTAATTACAATAAAGATTATAAACCAGTATCCTTTTTATTTAAAAAAAAGACATCCAGTTGCAAGTCAAATACTGCTGATGCCCAGTACAGTCTTGTAGTCAGTTCCAGATCAGGTTTTCTTGTGTTCAGAACCGAAAGAAGAGACCAGGCTCTCTGAAGTTGCAGGTACCCCTGTGACGATGCTTCAGCCACACTTCCAGGAGCTCAGGACCCGGCAGGATTCATGGTGGTTTTTTGTTGTTGTTCGGAGCCAGGCTCTGGCAGACTTCACGTGAACAGACGCCTACCCCCTTAACACAGGTCTCCACATTCAGCTCTTGCACCCAGCAATGTGGTCAGGCTTGAAGTATTTTTTCTCTCCCTCCTGTATGTCCCAAAACCCGCGTTTTGCAAAGTCTGTTGGAATCCACAGTTGACAAGTGGTTGCCTGGTGAGCGCTGCCTACCCTGCTGCTCTGGATCCAGTTAGTTCCACAAGCCGCTGGGAGATGGGATACACAAGCCGTGGTAGTTTCCATTGGACAACAGCTTAGCAGTAAAGATGCTATAGGAACAGCTATTACATTTTTCAGGAGAAACCCACTGTAACAGCTTCTTTGCTCAAGTGACCTGAAAAATTATGGCCCAATAGAGAGGAATAAAATGGGAAAAGACATGGTATGTCTGTACTGCACCCCCCTCTGACTCCTTTCAAGTGTTTCAGTGCAAGACAAGCATGACCATGCTCATCAGAGAGATGGTAAGTAGCACAGGAATGGAAAGCTACATTCAAAATTGGGCCAAATCACCACCAAGTATAAAGATGGTAAACATCAGCAGAACCTGGGTGTTTGTTTGCATCTGCCTTTAGGGTGGTAAGGATAAGTCAAAAAGTGAGAGGATTAGCTAAGTGCCAGAAACATTTCTTCCTTTTTTTGTGTCTTGCTTAAAAAACTAGAAAGGTGCAAATCTGGCAATGAAAAATATCTAATATTAATACCCAAGTTAAAAGTAACTATCTTTCGGACAGATCATGTATTTAGGACAACACAAAGCAACTCTTTTAACACATCTAGCTTAGGTACAAATTTTCCTGTACAGAGGAGAGGCAGCCGCCTCCAGAGAGCCTCTCCACACCAAATCAGATGCGCAGACAGGCAAATATTCCAGTGAGTAAAAAGGTTACAAAGGTGGTACAGTCAAGAATCTTCTCAAAATTACTGCCCAATGTTGAGCCACAGATAAATTTCATGCTTGGAAGGCCTCTGCCTATAGTCACCTATTTTCTCCAAAAGAAAGGTTTTTCAAGGTTTTCAGTACTTGCTATCTGGCCAGTCAATTCACTACACTACAGCATCAAAACTGTGATAGCACAAGTATGATAGTCCTTCAACAATTTGCTGGTTTGTAGAAAATAAATAAGGAACGTTGTCCTGAGTATTTCATTTGGAACTTGTTCTGAGCTACGTTTAAATTAGTAAAACACGCACAATTAAAACCATCGCTTGCTAGATACTGGTTACATGTATGTTAAGTTGGAAATGAAGCAAAAAAAGACAAAAAATAAAAAAGAATGTCTATGCTCTTACTAATGACAGGAGCTTCTGATTCGTTTTCTGTTAGTTCTTACAGAACATGTAAATGAAGATAAGGTAAATCAATGGGCCTTGAGACATAACTAAAGAGATATGTGATCAATAAAAACTGTAAATGAGATGAGACACATGGAAGTCAAACTTCTATTAATATGTGCAAGGCAGCATTTACTGATTAAGAGTAAGGAAATTATCAGTACAAATCTGCATCCACAAGTAAACACAATCTAGAAAACTAGGATTTTTCCGATTGCACGTGTGATACTTTGGAAATAAAATGACTGCAATGATTTTGTTGTCAAAATTTTTATAACCTACACCATTACTAGCAATAGTGTATTTAGAAAAAGTGTCAGTCCCTGAGCCAGCAGGTAAGAACCTAGAAGATATTTATATCTCTATCTATATATTTAAAAATAAAAATTAAAAATTAGTTATGCTTTTAGCCATAAACTCCTAAGAATAACACAATTGCAGCAATCAATCTTTGGAAGAGGGAAAAGTTATAGAGGATAAATTTCCTTCCATTTGCTACTTGAATTGCTGACAGCCGCTCTGTTCCAGTTTAGCAGCTAAAGCTCACCCTTTATCCTCTGGTTTCCCAGTTGGGCCTGGAAAAGGTAGCGCGTCTAGCAGGGTTTCCAGAAATATATCTAATGCCCAGAATACAGAGTATAGCAGTTAATAGTAAGAAACTACCAGCAGTTAGGTTCTTTGTGTATCTGCACAAAGAAGAGGTAATTTTAAGTGTGGTACAGGGCTGAAGACACAGGACAAATGAGTTACCTGTGAGCAAACCTGAGAAAAATGATCGCCCACTGCTCCTGTTGGTCTCATCTTTGCTTTAGCTAGAGTGGGAAAAAAAGAAAACGAGGCATAGCTATCTTTGCACACTGCAAAAGAAGACGGCTGCTGTGCTATGGGGTACTTTGGTTTAGTGCTAAGGGAGTGAAATAAAGGACAACGTGACTATGCCTGAACCAAAGGCCTGTCATTTTGGACCACGGCAGAAATGACAAATGGGCACAAAAACAAAAGGCACGGAAAATAGGAAGTCCTGTGAAGTGCCACCAGTTCATACTACCTTGCTTGACGGGCTTATGCCACTTCTCTGAAAAACAGTTTCTACAGAAATTGAAATGCCAATATTCCAGAAAAACAATGTCCTTGAGTTAAAAATCAAGCTTTCCTTAGATGCCAAACAGTTTCAATGTTAACACAGGGGAAAATTTTAGGTACATAAATGTGTTGGTTATTGGAAACTTGAGAAAGCTGCTCGGTACATCCAGCTTCTTCAGATTTCCGTCCACCCACTTTCCTGCCCCGTGTCCAGGTGTAACTGGCTCAAGTGCAAATGGCATCTAGAATGAATGCTTCAGGTCTCTGAAACACAAACCAAAGATATTGAGAGGTTACTGATACAGGAATTATAGTAAATGACATTTGCCTTAAAGGGGGAATTAAGTTTTCTTTGGAGAAGTACACATAATAGTAAAGGTGAAACCAGAAAATGGTGGCTACTCCTCTCAGGGCTTTGAGGAGATTGTGGCAAGGGACTGAAAAAGACTTATTTTTCACATTACATTCAGATGACCAGGTGTTTCTAGCAAGGGCAATGCATAGAAATGAGCAAACAACCAATTTAATGTTCCAAAGCAATGAAGAACTTCCAGTCTGAGGCAAGAAGACACAGGTCTCAGACACCACATTTGGCCAGTTTATTAGTAAACTGCATGTGTGAGAGCATGAAGGCAAGATTACCCAGCTGCTGTGTCTGTACAGATGTAAACTTGCTTTAAACACTCTTTGGTCTTGATTCTACCTTAGGTTACAAAAACCAGCTACTCTTTCTCCTTTATTGAGGCACTGCAAGTTTATTAAAACTATTTCAGCAGTAGATACCAGTCATATTTATGTATGTGAACAAGTACCCTGGCTGTGTGCACAGCTATATGCAATATATGATCTACAGCTGTATGAGCTATCGACACCCACTAGGCAGAACCGTTTCAGGCTCTCATGACAGTCTCAGAGAAGTGACATGTGAACTGGTTTCTCATTTAAGATCTAGCTTTCTAAATAGGGATTCCCTGATCCTAGCCATAATTAAGCCACAAACCCCTTTGGGTTGACAATTTATGGAGAACAGAAGGAACAGTAGAGGAGAAACACCAACACCAATGCTGGGAAGAGCCCCTTCTTGCCAGACGGTGCCAGCTAAGCTGTAAGACATTGCGCAAAACCACTGAGGTTTCCATACAACTTCGCCACATATTGTGTGTGGAGGAAGCAGAAAGTAGACAAAGGCCATGAACAGGTGGGAGAAATTTGGGGGGGGGATGCACTGCACGTGTTTAAAGAGCTAATGCCCCGTTGTGTTCAGGAACCAGCCTCGCATGTCAGTGCTGTCCGGAGCGGAATTGGGATTGTAACACACAAAACAGCTGTCCTGCAAAATCCGCTAACAGCTGCAGGGCTCTTCAAAGCACTTCACTATCGTGTTCTGCTGTAGAGAAACACAGCAGTCGTGTTTGGGAAACACTGCATAAGCGGCATCTCCTAAAAGCCAGCAAGAGATCAAAAAGGGAGCAGAGCTGGCACTGGTACTGAGGAGAATCAGTAAGGCACCTCATTAGAGAACGCGGTACTAGTAGAGAAGTAACATGAAATGTGGGTGAGCTCAAACCATCCTGATAAGGCAGGGTGTGTCACACCTTCTGGATATTGGCTGATTTCTCAATATACCATTACATTAAGGCACTAACTGGCTTGGGATCAGATTGTCACCTTATCTTCCTCTCCTCTACTGAGCATACATCGGTGTGATAACCAAAAACTGCTTATCCTCTTCAGTTTTTCTTTCACTGTATCAAAAAGATGCACGACTCAGTCTGGTATACCACCTTGTCCATTATTTTAATTTCTTGATGCCTATTTCAAATTCTTGTCTCTGCCCCTGCTCCTGGCTATAGTACATGTTTTTTACTCTGAAGACAGCTAAAATTCCAGTAAACCAACATTCAGTTCTCTTAGCTTTGCCAGCACAATTCTGCGGTTATTGTTTCAGTATTGTTTGAATATCTGTTGCTGAGATGGACATTCTACCTATAATTTTGATAATATCTCAGATAATTATGTGCTCTTTACTGCTAAAATTAAATAGTTATTAATTTATTTGTAAAGATGATGGCTAGAAAATACAATAAAACTATCTTGTTTCACTGGCAGAATTTCACAGGTTTTAGTTAAAGCTGACAATTCCACCCAAACCCCCAAATAAATTAATTTAATTCTTCATCTTCCTAGTAATTTGTTGCACTGATTTCCCTGCAAGCTGTTCAGAGTCTTGATACATTTTGGTCTGGTTTCCATTCTCATTACAGATTTCTGTTGTGCCATTCATCTTCAGATTAGGAGTTTAAAGGCCTTGTTATCTTCTTTTTTATGGAGAAACTTCACCTAGAAGTTAACTTAAACCAATAACGTGACACTGGCTGCCCGTGTGGTAGCCAGTGTACCATGGTTTCCCAGGAAAGTCAAGTAATACCTTCTTCAGCAGATCTTCTGAACATGATTTGAGATTTGAAAGATAAATAGCCAGAGCAATGTTGGCACACACAGACTTAGCAGTGCTATTTTAAAGGCAGATGGTGGACTATAGCGCTTCTTGGGCTACAAGCCTACAATTTAGGTTTATCTCCTCCCAAATTGTTCATCATAACTATGACGCTATGCAGATACACATTTTCATTCCCACAATTCCTATATTTATCCTTCTGTATAAGTAAATAAAAAACTGGAAAATGCAGGTAGAACAAACAATATTGTTCTAAATGACCGCATGTATCAAGTAGAGTGATGGTGCTCATCTTTGCGGGCTAAGTCTCCCACAAAGCAAGAGCCCTGCAGTTTGGGAGGCCAGAAAAGCCCCACAATCCGCATAGGAACTGAAGGGCTCCAGTGATGTGTGGGATTACATAATGGACTTAATAGCCCTAGTTACTGGGACAAGGATTAAGCCTCCAGTGTTCATAACGGACTAGATGAAGTATACCGCAAAACTTTCTTAAAAAAAGGAGAGGCATTCAGAGGAAGCAAAACAGTATTATTTCCCTTCTTGGCTTAGTCAGCAATGAGGAAAAGGAGTGGCTGAGCCAGAAGGACCTTGTTTACCCTCCCCATGTGTGATACACACAAGGAGCCCCTGACAAAGTAAGATGCTGACATCAACTTTTGAACTCTATGTTTACAAATACACTGTTGTAACTCAGCAGTTCCTAGTAGCTTCTGCTTTTGCAGTAGTCTGAAGTAAAATCCTCTCTCTGCAAAGGCTAGAACTGTTTATATAAGCTCATGGCTGTTTGAAAGCTATGCCCTGCTATGCACCACATTCTCGTATGCTGTGCCCTACTACCTTACGGTGCAGCGAGACCACACTCACCTGGTACTTACTGTCTTGATGCTGGCTCAGCAACTGGCTTCTGCACTCCAAAGGCAGTGATAAAAATATTCACAACTACTATAATGAATACTAGTCCAGTTGCAAGGTTGTTGAGGAAATCCAGCTTTCCATGTTTTGCCGGGTTGTTAAGGTCATATTTTACTTCAAAGATAAATGGAAAAAAAATTTAAATTACATGTATATTTCAAAATCCAGAATAAAACTTCACTACTCATATAGTTCAAGAATTTCTCTTACATGGAGCTATTTGCATCAGTCATACTTAAAAGGGAAGTAAGATTCTGCAGCGTCAGTAAAAGCGCTAAGGAGATCTTAAACCACAAAGAGCCTATTAGCTTCCAGTAATTAGCATCTAATCTCTGTGGGTGCAGATGATAAGTAATGGATACACAAACGTTACCAGAAACCTTCTGAGTTCTTGATCTTTTGAAAACAGTTTTGTTGCAGACTTTAAGCATTTAAAAAAATATTTCAGTCTTGAACACACGAAGCTTGAAGCCCTGACAGGATGGAATGCAGTTAAATTTCTACAGTTAAAAGGCTACAGGTTCTTTGCAGACAGCCACATTGCTTCACCAGCGCTGGATATTTTTTGTACTGGTGCCTTTCCTTTCCCAGCTGTACTCCCTGTTTTTGCAGGGATTCTGGTTTTAGAAAGCAAGGGCATTATATCTGCTAAACAGAGGAAGACTTCAAAGCAGTGTAGCTGCAGCCCTTCTTACAGAGAGCATCAGCTATGTAAACATTTTCTTTCGTTTCTTGCAGTTGTTCCTTGGTTGAACTACTAATGGGAGTGAGGGAGGAACACACAAGGGAGATAGTAGTAATTTAGTTTAAGCTTTGATTCCAGGCCTTGTGAAAACATATACATCAGTTACAATGGACTGATGATAGACTTGATGATAGACTGAAGCATGTGCTTACATAGGACAGTAAGAAGTCTGCGGCACTTGTCTGGCATCATGCAGAAACCCAAGATTTTCCTTTGTTTGTTCTCCTGCAACAAGAGCTCTGCAACTCTGTCTGAGTGCTAAATTTCTTTGATGCTGGTGGGATGAGTGCTTATGACTTCTGGAGCGTGTTTTGAGAATGTTTTTTGTCTGTTAAGACTCCTAGTTCTTAAATGCATAGATCACTGGAGCTTGTGTCTGCATGTACAGGACATGTGGGAGAAAGTTTTTACCTGACAAGTTTATATAGCAACATAAACAAACAACTTGGAGGTTCTTCTGATAGGCACATACATCGATGTGTAGTTTAAGACTCTACTACATGAGACAAACTTTGTCGTTTGCTTTTAACATAATGACCCTGTCAACACTGCAGAACTTGACCACAGAACCAAGACTCGCTCGCTTGCTGAAGCAGTTAAGCAGAAGTGGTGGCAAACACTCTTGTGATGCTGAAGTATTAAAAGCCACTTGGTGTTCACTTGGTGTCCCTAATCAGGAAGACTAACGCTGTTTTGATTTCAAGGAATTCTGGGCCCCTGCTCGAGTTCTGCTTGCTAAAGCAGTGCAGTGAAACATCACAGGCCAGTCAAAGCACTGAAGAACAGTGTGGGGGAACTATCTGAGAAGCATAAGCTACTGCACACCTGTGTAGCCGTGACATAATTTAAGCTCAGCAGTACTTAACCCTGAAAATGAGTATATACATGTCTGTAAAGCATCTGGAGCTACACAGCTGTTTGCATACCAGCAGTACCTGGAAGGACTCTAGTACTGTCATGTGAACGAAGAAAAATAAACAAAATGGAATAATTAATCCTTAAGTACGGAAGAAAAGCATTTCAGACACTTGGTTTAAAACAGAAAAGGCAATAATGGCCTAATGTGTCTTGTGAGTTAAAAAAACATATGCTTAGAGGACGACTGACACTTTCAGAGTTGTCCCTTTGTCCAAATAAGGTCAGAGAAGCCAAGTATTGCTTGTCAGTTCAGGCGGTGCTCTAAATTTTGAAGTAGAATTGCAGTAATCCTATCTTTGTGATTATAGTACTTAAGATGAGGGTGTTTGTGAAAATGCTCTTAAGAACAGTTACTCTTTAAGTATTTTATTATAGTGGGATTAGATTACTATGATTTCATGCCACTTAAACTATTTCAAGACATTCTTTGCTTTTTTTCCAAAAAGTTAAGATGATCAAATCACTTTCAAGGACAAGTTTGCTGAACATTTTTCCAAATGCTTTTGTGAAAGGCTCTTTTGAAGGAGAAAGAGCTTTTAATCCATAGTAGAGAACTGGGAGAACTGGTAGCTCCTGGGCATAAAACTCTTATCTCAGGGAAAGAAACTGGATGGTTGCATTTCTGTTTGGACTTGTGAAAGCTTGAAAGAAGCAGAATTTTGTGGGTGCACAGAAAGGCAAACTGTTCCTGCAGGCCAAAACTAGCAAACACACATCATAAAAACCAACTTCTCGCTGTGATGACAGCGTCTTTGTACGTTCATACCCCATTTCCTGTCTTCAAAACTCTTGACCTCAGCACGACAGGACAGCATTGCCTCCCTATAAGCCGAGGCTTTGTCACCCTCGGCACGCCAAACCTACAGCCACTGCTGACTGCACAGCACAGGCCGAACCGCTGATGAATCTCACTGTTCGCTAAGCGGTCTGTGACCTCTGCCTCAGCCAGCTTTGGGCTTCTGGGTACTCTCTTTACTCTCAATGGGACAAAGATAAAAATTAGAGATGGAAACCACTTTGGCAACACCAGGCAGAACCAAGCATTAAAAAGCAATGTCTCAGCATATCTGAGAAATTATTGCCCAACAGAAATCAGGAAACTTATTTACAGCCTCACAGCCTGTTTAACTAAAACAACCACCAGGGAGATGCCTTCAAGCAACATATCAGCGTTTTGCTGATTTTCTCATAACTCTTTTTCTCACTTTCCCTAGTATTATCAGGTTGATTTTTTCCATTTCCTTTCTGGAATCTCCTCCAAGCCAGGACCTGGATTTTGCTCTTGTACCAACTCTACCAAATGCAGAGACAGCTGTATTCTTTTGTAAGGAAGAAAAAAGCTACGTCAGCTGCTTAGTAATATTACAAGCCTTATGTATCCTGGATTCCTAGGGACTTCCTCCTTGAAGAGAAAGTTGTTTTTTTGATTGTGCTACAAAATAGAACACTGAAAGACTAACAGAGATTACAAAGGTAGTACCTATAATTTAGTAAATGCCGTGTGCAAATTCTGGCTACCACCCTCAAGGCTTTACATTTACGGTAGACTTAAGATCTGTCATATAGTAACATTAAAGGGAAAGATCTGAAAAATGTTACAAGAATAAATGATCCGATATCACTAGCAAAAGAAGCGATCCATAGCTGGTTCCTACCAGTGAAGGTGTTTACTGCAGTGAGTAACGGGGTTCAACTGGTGTTGAAACCTAAACATTTCATTGATTTCCACAGGTATCTTTGACAGACTCTCCAAAGTTACAGTCTAGGGTTTTGGGTGCTGCTAATGAATGTCACATGCTTTCAGCAACATTGTGAAGTGCCCCTGGATTCTTTTTGCATTTTGCCTTGCAAAAGCATGGGGGAAAATATCACAGTAGGTTAAGATAGCAAAGAGAAGTATTGAAGACTTCTTTAAGGTCAAAATAGAAAACTCAGATTTCCAGAAGTGTGTTGTGGAGTTTTAGTTGGGCTTTTCTGGGTAATTCATGCTCACTTAGTGATGACATAGTTTTAGAAATGAGCCTGGTTCTACAGCTACTTAGATTAATATTCTGCTTTACAGAATAAGGCAGGGTGTATAGGACATACATATGCTACTAATTGAGCATTACTAACTTAAAATACCTAATTTTTAGTGATAAGTACTGATTCTTGTGCCTCACAGCATCATACCTTCTAATACTGAACAGTGGAACCTCTATTTTTGAGAACAACAAAGATGCTGCATTGAATTTCTAGGAATCTGAAGGTCAAACAAATAAGACGGAAAGGGGAGAGCAGGGAAGGCACAGAGCAGGGAACTACTCCTACAGCTGTCTCATTACCTGTGTCCAAAGCAGGTACTAACACAACTCCTATCTGAATTCATTCTCTTGAAATGATTTCTAGCATATGTTAAAGGCATTGCATCACATTTCTTCCGTAGAAGGTAGAAAATGTTTCCCTAGTGATAAGCAGAATTCAAAATAGTCTGTCTGAAGTCCCAGGATGCTACTCAGACTGTGTTTTCATATTATATGCAATTTCAAATTTTTTGACTGAAGTCATATTATGTGGATAATAGATATCGTGAAATCTTGCTCCAAGTAGCTTATTTTTCTTTTTAACTTTAATTTCAGCTCAACACAGGTTTAAAAATTAACAATAACAAGACCATTTCTACCATTCCCCATTTAGAGATTTAGGATGCTTTGAATAATTTTTCTACATTTAAAACTAAGGTGGTTTTTTTTTCTTCATTATTCAAACCTTTGATTGCAGAAACACCAACAAACTGAAGACAATACACTACACCAACATGAAGATGAACATTTCAACTTCCACTTCTGGGTTTTTTTTATGGTCACAGTATTTTCTTATAAATATAATACATTTTGGTCATAAGATTAAGTAACAGGTCTTGCCAGAAACAGTATTATGAAACTGGGCAGGCTGCATGATCCTAGCTAGTCTATTAATGTTTCTTTTACAGTATTTCATAATGTTCCTTCCTCCTCAGACCTTCTGAAAAGAAAAATATTCATACTCTGGGCAAATGCATACGAGGAAGTGGATCAAAATTGAAGATGCCACATAAAGCCGCCCTTGCTCCTTTTGTTACAATATTTCTCTGGTCTTAGGAGAAAACTTCAAGACTTACAAACATAATAGCTTTTTAAAAATAAATGGGGACCCTATATACCATCTTAGAGGTTGCACCCTGTAAGAAAAATACGTGTCAATGGTTCTCACTGTTGCTACATACCAAGGAATATCAGGAGCACTCCCACCATAACTTGCAGTGTGAGCGACAGGCTGATAAGAACAATAAGTGGGATGTAGAAGGAAAAAGAAGGTCCTTGCTCCATCACGGCCTTCAGCTGGGATGCATTGGCCATCAGCAGGGCAATGTCCAACATGCTTTCTGCAGCGCTCTTCTTATTTGCATAGTGGTTTATATTCATGGGTCCATTCCTCTGAAACCACTGTGATGTTCTTTGCTAAAATTGGGAAAGAGAAAGAAGATTATTCACATCTCTTTTAATTGGTGTAGTGAGCAAGAGATCTCTTGGCCCATCAACTGATTTCTGTGATCATAATGAGTAATAGCAGTACTGAGACTATCCGTGCATCTTTTTCACAGTTACCACTGTCCTCCATCTGACAAGAGAGCAGCAAATACTGTCTGCACTGCATTTTGGCAGATACACTTTTTCCAACTTGTAGGATCAGTCTACACAGTCAGTATGCTTCTACCCTGGGAAAAGGAAAAATTGAAAAAGCTGAAAAGTTGCACTGAGAAAAGTTGGAGGGAAAAAACACTGTAAAACAATCAAGCAAACAACAGACTGTTGTAACTAATATACTCTTAAAGCTATACTTAAAAATACAAATATTTATTAAATACACCCTCTACCATGTCACATCTATGTAGTTGCTTAATTACTCATGAGCCTTATTTTGAGGATTTATGTGGAAGGTGGCAAGTGTATGAGCTTTGCTTGACTTCTTTTCCTGCTGTTTCTTACTCTGCCATGCCACTGTCCGGGTCCATCCATCCAGAGTGAACTGTTTTTCCACTTAAGTATCATATGATCTGAGGTTGTCAAGTACTGCTCAATTAAAAGGGAAACTTTTTTTCCCATTTTCACATCAGGAGGTGTTGGTCGTTTTTTTTTAACTCCCCTGCAAACAAACAGAAAAATTAAAAACATCTGCAGGGCAAACTAAAGCTAGTTAACCTGGTGGGATGAATAAAATGGGAATTTCCTGAAGATAACTCATGTGACCCGACTTGAAATTTGACAGCTTGTCTCTCAGAGGTGCCTATTTCTCTACTGATTACATGCAGTTTAGGGTATCTAGGTTAGACTGACACCTAACTCCACGAAGAAAGAGTAGATATCCCTTTTTTTGGCAGTCTCTGAACAGTTAGGAACTTCATTCTCACTGCTCTTACTTCTAGACTTTATTTTCAAAAATAATAGACAAATATATTAAGAGAAGCTTATTCTGACATCTTTAAACTTGCTTCTTAGAGACTTCTTTACCACACAAATGTGTTTCTGCTTGCCAGAAAATACTGTGAAAAACAGTCTTGCCTTGAAGGTTAGGTCAAATGCAGAAAACGCCCTCTCATTTCTCTCTTCAGCAGCACTAATAACTATCAGATTTCCAACTCCAAAGCAGGTTTGCCCTATCCAGACCTAAGAGTGCCCTTTTAAATAGGACAGATATTGATGCATACAGCAAACACATTGCCAGTTTTTCCAGGGCATTCAAACACCAAACTTGACCTATTTTCACCAGACATGTTGTAATCAACCACGGCCTAAATATTTTACTGAGTGAAAAATGTCATGGGGCAGCAGCAGACTTTTTTTTCTGTGAAGAGAAGGAAGCCATGTAATTGTAGCTTCACACAGACAGCTTCTTTACTGACACCAAGCTCCTGAGAAGAAAATGGCTCTGAGGTAGATACTGACTTCAGTCAGGAAGAAATGGACACTCATTTGGTTTTGTCTGTATCCTACTATCTAAAAATGCAATTTGACTGGGGAACCTGTCCCACATTTGTCACCTCATCTCTCCCCGAGGAGAGCCTCCCCTTCCCACTCCCCTGCCCCATTAAACCACTACAGCATTTGGATGCTTCAGAAAAAATACCGTAATTCTAGTTTACCATCCACCAGAAACACTGAACCAGGTGTGGATGTTCATTTCCTTATGGAAAGCAGCATGGAATATGTGCTGGCAGTACTAAGCAGAAAAATCCAGACTAATGTTTTTCACCATTTATTGTACAGTAAAAAGCCAAACACACACATTTAGCTCTTGGCTACCTAATTCTAGCAGTGTAAGAGGGGATGGGGAACTATGTGTGTAATAGAAGGATTCAATTTCTGGGCATGAATTTAAAAGCAACTCCTCGCAGTAGACTGTAGAAATAATACAGTCTACTTTGTCACAAGCTCATAACAAAGGAAGTTTTTTCCTACTAGGAAACTCCTCCCTGTGAAAACCACAAAAAATTCTTTGAAATATCTACTGGGTCTATGAAGCTGCAAGTATGTAACACAGGCAAAAACTACATGGGGAGCTGTGACTCCGTTCTTAATCCTTACAGAAGGGGACTGCAGTGAAAACATGATGCCTGGTGACTGGTTTCTTTGTTTTCACTTGATGTAGGAATGTGATCATGTTTGACATGGGTTTACTTTTTTTTTTTTTTTAACTATACAAAAAGAGTAAATAACCTGGGCTACATCTTCCTTTCAGTTACATCTGTGACTACGTGATATAAGACAGTTTCTACATAAACAACAGAACACAATGTTTTCTTTTTCCTGGGGAAACATACTTTCAGGAGCTTGCTGTTTGCTAATCTTCTGTATAGGCAAGTTGCAGGTGGAAATAGCAGGCGATGGCAATTGAACTGCAGTGGAAGCAAAGGTTTTGAGTCACTTAACTCCAACAAATGGAGAAGTATTCTCAAAGTAGGGTGCTGCTAAGGCAAAACTTTTTATTCTTGGAATGAAAACTCAGCTGTTTACTATGTTTAGATTCTAAAAAATGGCATTTTACTCTGTTAAGAGGCTTTCAGCCGCCGCTTCTGAAAGCGGACCAGCTCAGAACTGGAACTTGGCATACGGAGAACTGAGATGTCTGTTCTACTGTACAGAGCTTCTTCTCAGCCTGTGATCTTGCCTTCTGCTAAGAAAAAGGATCTGTAATCATGAAAGCCCCAGAAACAATAATTTCCCATCTCCTGATTAAGAAATGGAACCTCCTGACTCATGCTGGAAAACCATTAAAAAAAAAGCCAATTAGCCTTGCCTTCTGGAAGAAAGTTGAAGGCAACTGCCAAAAGTATTTGAAACAAACAGTCAGTACCATGGCGGCAATTTTTCAGATCAGACTACAAGTTACACAGCAGTATGTAGACAGGCAATGAAAGAAAAGCTGTTGCCTTAACCTCAGGATGAGTCACGTACAACAGAAATTATATGGGAACTTTTTTATGTGGCTTTATGGTTTGAGGGAGATTGCAAGCATGTAGCAACACATGCAGCCTGCAGCACCAAGCACTTACTGTGCTGTTACCCACCCGCAGGGCTGCAGAGAGGGAAAATTCGGAGATTTTCTAGGATGCCTGTAAAGTAAGGCTTTTCCTGCAGGTGTCACTTGGCAAGAGAAGGGTATGTATTCCACATGACCTGCTTCAGTCTCAATGTAATCAAAACACCTCATTACACACTTTCAATATTCTAATTACCTGGTATAGACAAGCTGATCCCTTCAGTTGGTGTCACCAAATGAGTCTGAGGAAAAACAGCATCTGCGTTCACACGTGTGTGCTTAAGAGCCAGGTGTAGCTAGAACTTCTGTCTTCCTTCCCCTGTCATTGAACAGCCTGCCCTCAGGTCTCCTATTGCCTGCAAAGCATCAACGTCTGAGCAGAACAACCCACCGTGCTAGTCTACACACGGTTATAAAAAAAGAGAGGAGTGAAAAGCCTCCCCATCTTGCTCCATCTGTGACTGGAAGAATCCCTCGTGGAAGAGCTTATTTTCACATTCACACAACGCTGTCCCCACAGACAGTACCACTCCACGTCTCTACACAGCAGCAGGGTCTGTCTGCTTGCCCAGAGCACTGCAGCTTGCCAAGATAAAGCTAAGATGCTGCATGAGAAGCTGGCACTTTTTTGCTTTTCCAAGACCAAACCTTCCCACCAGGACTGAATGGTATTGGATACAGTGTCTTACTGTGTTGGTACAGACTTTGCTGCTGCTTCGCTTCACTCATTTCAACAGTACACTCAGAGGAACTGAGTCCCTTCAAAATACAGAAAAGATTTATTCATTACATCATAAAAAAACAAATAAAAGTGGCACTGAGGCAAATGTCCTTATATGCTGAGTTCCATGGATCACCTTGTGATTCAACAGGAAGGAAACAGCACTGAAAATGGAAACATTTGAAAACAAATAATAAAGTATCTTTGCTAAATACAATAACTTGTTATACTAAGGATTTCTGCCTCTATTACAGCATTAAATCGCTACTTGCGAAAAATCTTATGATTTGTTTGTTTAATAGAGTATTTATCACAGTAGCGACTGCTGAAGTAGTCAAATTAATGTGCTGGAGGTCTGACAAAAAAAAAAATAAATAAGGAAAGCCCAAAAGTAAATCTTTTTTTTCTCTTGTCCAAGTTGACCCGAATTTCCCAAAACGTACTGGTTACTCTGTGTGGAGAAGACTGATGGAGTTTTTGACATGCCAGCCATATGTAATCCACAAAGAAAAAAAAAAAAGTGAAACCACCTATTTTGCATTTGTATTTAGAACTTAGTTATGTTTGTTTCTGTCACTCTGCCCTATGAATGCAGGAGGAAAGAAATCATATGGATTTTGAGTGCAAGTTCTCAGGATTCATTCTTTCTTTTGGTATGTTCCTAGGTACTTTACTCAATTTCTTAAACATCTCCCCCCATATATATGTTCCCCTGAAGAGACTGTTTTAATAAAACCTAAAAAAAACCCCCAAACTTAAAAAAACCCCGCCAAAACAAAAGCCCCACAAAAAATGTAAAAGGCAAATATTGCCTGAACCACTAGGACCTTGA
Source organism: Falco biarmicus (assembly GCF_023638135.1). NCBI lineage: Eukaryota > Metazoa > Chordata > Aves > Falconiformes > Falconidae > Falco > Falco biarmicus. Next base: position 107,673,723 of record NC_079291.1, read on the forward strand.
AATTTCCAAGTTAAAGAGTCAGATCTGTTATGAACACTGAATTCACTGTTCTCGTAATGAGGTTAACAGATACTTGCAGTAGTACAAGACTGGTTACTGTTTTCTTCCTAAAACCCACTAGACAACCAGTATTTTGCAGCCAGCAAGGTGAACTTCTAATGTCTAAAATGAGTATTTAGAACCAGTAACTGCAAAATATAAGCCAGAAGTACAGCCTGGGTCACTTTAGTTTTAATTTGCAATTTGTAATTGCAGCTACTTAATATCAGCTGGGACCCAGAGCTTGATGTGTTTTTGCACATCAGGCCCAGAGTCTCATATCTGGGTTCTGGGAACTTACAAATACATATTTTACTATTGGCACAGTATTACCACAAAGTACTTTCATGGTATTCTAATTTTAAATCATCATGCAGTACAATGTCTTTATTAAATACAGGAGACCCACAATTTTGTATGGGATAATTGGGAAAATAATGCTGATTAATATTTCCATATTCCAAACTGTGCTTCTGATTAATAACAGAAGGTTCTTCACCTTCAATTACATTTACTCTGAAATACACTCACTCATCATAGTCTTTGGCTTGCTCTAATCTACATACAGTTTTCTTTCTATTTTAGGTTAGTGATTACTGCAATTTTATGGCAGCTTTTAGACACTTAACAGCAAAACAACTCTGATTCAAAACAAGATCCAAAGACCTTGTTGGCTGATATGAGCTCTGAGTTTGTAATGTTATGGAGCAAGCTTCCTTAAATTCTGTTGCTTAGGGGCAGCCCTAATTTTAAAATAATGGAAGCTTGCTATGTAATAATGAGGCTGTGTAAACAGAAGGTTTAGTCATACTGATCTTACAGTGGACTGTTCTTTACTGTGGTTTGCAATAGTCTTTCTAATCAAAACTGTTAAAAAAAGATGCTAAAAAGCCCTTTTGTTTAAAAAAAATATTTTTTTTAATTTTTTGAAGTATTCACCTTTAAGAAAAATACTGGATGCCAAACTTTTCCAGGTCTTTTATTGGTAATTTTATATTAAGGGAAAATTTCAGTTATTTCAGAAAAAGAGAAGGATCAGATATAAAAGGAATAATACAGGACTAAAACGGAACATAATTTCAGAACTTATTTTTTTCTAAGATCAACCCTACAGTTACAGAATTGAACTACTAACTTTAAACAATTATTTAATTATCCTTGCAGATGTGGAATTTCTGTCCATGTGTCCATCACCTACATACTGAAAATGGGCCATATGTGGCCACTCTGAAATTGGACTTCCCCTTTGTCACAGAAATCTTGCAGATCTAAAAATATAGGAAAAATATTCTAAAAAGAAAAGAAATATTCTTCCAACAAAAATATTTTAAGCTATATCAGTTATGTAATAGATGATTAGATCCTTTTTCCACCTCCTCAGAAGGCGTTATTTCTTCTCCCCCAATAAAACATCAGATCACTTGTTCAGCTTAGCACTGACTCAGAAAAATCCCTACATCTAGACTGAATCATCAGTTATATTTCCTGTAGGAATTTCAGGGGGTGGTGAGGGGTTGGAGGGGGGGATTCTGTCTACCCAAGTACCAATCTAGGGTAACACTAACTAGCTTTTGAAACTTCCGCAATCACATCTTGAGACAGTATGGTTACAGGCAATTAAAAAAAAAAAAAAAAAAAAAAAGATAAAAGCTCAGCCTGTGTTCTTATTTCATAGACAGCATCAATTTTCAAGCATCTTTAAAAGCTTATACTTAAGAAGAGTAATTTCCTATACAGATAGACAGAAAATACAAGTATAATGACATTAGGGGAAAAAAAAAATAACCACGCTGATTCCTGAGTGCTAAAAAGTTCGTATGAAAAAAAGGAACAAGTACAGTCACGTTAGCACAGAACAGAGCACTGTTCTCCTAAAGTTATACTGGTTCCAAGACAAAGTTAAAATATTTTTACTCATTAAATGACTTAAAAATAATCAGCACACCTGGCAAGTAACTTTGTGAAACTAAGTAATAACTTAAAACTTGTTTGTACAGCTATTTAGATAGAAGCTTTCTCCTGTATGTTTTTGGTGGTGGGTTGGTTGGTTTTTTTCTGTCTTGCATTACTACTGCTGATTCCAGTGATTTGGTTTTATAATATTTTTCACAACTGGACTGTGGGCTGCCTATTTTGTGTTGTTAAAGGACTGTTCGTTTATTCTAGCTACTTAAAAAACAAGCGAACAAAAACTTACCACCAATAATTTCAATATTTGAAGTATATAAAATACTCCAAATTCAATATAAGTAATGCTTATATATAATATACATTATATAAAGTAAAATAATTTCAAGTTCCTACAGGTTTGAAGTTTGTTATTTGCAGTATGGTGCCAAGAAACCGCCATGTCCCAAAATTACATATGAATTAATATACAATATTGAATACATTTTTAGTAATAACATGACTATAATAGAGGCCAACCGTTCCAGAGCTGTTCTTTTCTACTATCCAATCCTTTTTCACCTTTTTTATAGTTCTTAACTCTTCCAACTAGTATTTCCTGTTACCTTGAAACATTAAACTAGATTTTACAACACAGTGAATCTAGACTGTTCCCATATGGATCATCAACAAGGAAAGCAAAAAGAAGAAGATGGAAAAACAGCTACTATCTGTATTTGTATGAACAGATCCCTTGCAGACATGGCCAGACACTTTTGCCAAGTGCAATTATTCACATTAGTTACTGACATGTGACATGCCAACCCAGTATTAGAGGCAAGGAATTTCTTGCTTCTAAAAGCTTGACAGCTGCTAAAAAACCTATCCAAATTAATGACGGACTTAAAATAAACCACATTAAAACACTGTGTGACCACTCACTCAGAATTACAGCGGGCTCAACTAGCCTTTTTTTAATTCATGTGCTTTGAATGCTTCGAAGGGAAGACTACTATACCTGCATTTCATGTCAGCTCTTCTGTACGAGAGGGCAGCAGTTTATAGCTGAAGATGTGCAAGAGAATCTATTTTGAGGAGAGGGTAGATGCTAGGATAAGGTGGTAAGCAAAGGAGGGTGGTCCAAGTTGCAATGCCTGTGAGCGTTCCTAAAAGCCACTTACGCCCTTTTGATTCCAACAGCAAAGACTTAAGCACCTGCAGATTTGTGGCCTCTCCATGTCTAGCTGGCTGCTGAGTTGGGCCATTCCTTTGTTTGTGTGAATTGGGAACTTGGTCAGATTTTTTTTAAGGAATCGCCTATTCAGATTGTTTTTTAGGAAATCTGTCCCCATCTGTTTCACCTTGCATATACTTTTTGTGTGTGTGAGAATTTTTTTTAAGGTGTCTGTAAAGGTCTCTGAAGTGCTACTATATACATAAAATGCAATATAATATTTTATCTTGCTGCTTATTTTTTAAATGGCACTCACATAGAACTTGCAGTTTCTATGGAGAAGATTAACGAAATGATGACTGCTTGCAACTTTAGATGAAGTAAAACAGGAAAGTTGCAGAAAAATTCCTGGACCAGACAAAATTAAAAAAGATAAATTCCCATGACTAGTACTTCTGATGCAATCACAAGTGTATTAATAAAAAAAGAAAATTGCCAAGAAGTCAGTGGCTTAAAAGAAACCCCTTCAGGCCACCAGTTTGACCTAACTCTCCCAGCCTTCGTTCTCTTTAGGTACTTTCCACAATTTCCTAACACCAGATATTTTTTCTTGGTATGATATTCATGACTACAAGGGTTTGACAAGGAGGAAGGACTGATCTCCTACGCAACCAGTCCAGTCTCCCTGTAACCAGAAAGTTTTCCCAGTGATGTAGAAGGTGGTTTTGTATGACTGTTTCTATGTGGCAAAAGTTTTAGACTGGCATAAGAGCTGCTTTTTAGAGTTCAGATCTTTACAAAAGAACATCAAAGAAGCTTTTCAGATAAGTGGCATGCCTGGAAACCATCTTTTATGTGTAAGCAGAATCTGGGATGGTATGCTTCTAAGTGAAGACCTGTGGTCATGTTTTGACTACATGGAGCGGTAAAAAGCTGGATATTTCTCTTCTTGGTTTTATTTGGATTACTGTATGGAAAAAAAAAAAAAAAGCCACCAAAATATCATACAGGCCCAACCCTTTACATAAATCCTCCTAGGTTTGTACTCACTTATCCCCGTGCAGGTATCCCTGAGTCACTTTTCCATCCCCTCCCAAGCCACCTGGGTGGAAAAGCCCTGTCGGGCTGGCGCTGCCCCGGGCGGGGGTTCGGGGGACCCTCCAGCTGCGCGGGGAAGCGAAGGGCTCACCGTGCCCCGGCCAGCCAAGGGCTCCCCTCGGGCCCCGCGGGCACTCGCCCATCTCTGGAGCGGGACCGGGCGGGATGCCGCGGCCGCGCCCTGCCAAGTGCTGGATTCATGGCGCGCGCGTAGGGAACAAGCAATCCCGGAGAAGGTGCGGGCGGCGGAGCGGCGCGACCCGCACACCGCGCCTCTCCGCGGCAGCCCCGCCCGGCGCCGCGGAGCGCTCCACGGGGACCCTGGGCCGCCCCCGAGCCCTCGACGCGGCTGCGGTACCCGCCGCTTCCCCGGCCCGCGTCCCGCCGGGCCCGCCACCGCCCCCGGAGCCCCGGCGGACGGGCCCGCTCCCACCCCCCGCCGGCGGGAACCGGCCCCGGCCTGGCCCCGCCCCGGCCCCTACCCGCTCGGCAACCGCCGGCTCCGCGCCCTCCGCCTGCCCGTTGAGCTCGTAGGTCTCGCTGCCGGAGTCCATCGCGCCGCAGCAGAGGCCACCGCCGGCTCGCAGCAGCCCGGCTGTCCGCGGGGAGCCCCTTTCTGCCGGCCCGGCGGGGCGGCCCCGGACCGCGGCCGCCGTCCCCTCAGCCACGGGCCCGTCCCCTCAGCCACGGGCCCGCCCCTCTCCCAAGGGCCCGCCCCTCTCCCAAGGGCCCGCCCCTCTCCCAAGGGCCCGCCCCCTCCCCAAGGGCCCGCCCCCTCCCCAAGGGCCCGCCCCCCCCCCCCGGCCCGGGCCGCCGCTCCGGCCTCTCCGCTGCGCGTTGTCGCCCGCGTGTCGCTGTGCTCGGGGGTGCGGAACTGCTCATCCATCAGCTTTCGCCTCATAAAAACCCCTTGACACAGTGCACGCTGCAAGCTACTGTCTTCACAAATGGCACAGATAAATAAACATTTATTTAATTAGACCTCATAGGAAATCCTCATCTGCCTTGATTCCTAGTGGCCTCTCTGTAGTAGAGGACTAGAAAACACTGAATCAGACTGAGAAATTAATTTTCTTAATACAGTCCATACAAAATGAAAGAAACGTGTTACAAGAGCAAAGATGTGTTTGTGTCTTTTGTCCTTATGCCGAGGAGAGGATGCAGTTGGAGGGGAATGATGTTTTGTACAACTGTTTCTATGCGGCAAGAGTTTTCAACTGGAATAAGAGCTGCTCTTTAGAGTTTAGATCTTTACAAAACAACATGAAAGAAGCTCTTTTACCCATCTGGCTTTTCAAATAAGTGGCATGCCTGGAAACCATCCTTCGTGTGCAAGCGGAACCTGGGATGAAATGCTTCCCAGTGAAGACCTGTGGTCATGTTTTGACTACATGGAGTAGTAAAAAGCTGGATATTTCTCTTCTTGGTTTTATTTGGATTACTGTATGGAAAAAAAAGAACCAACCCAACAAAATACATACAGGTCCAACCCTTTAAATAAATCCTCCTAGGTTTTGTACTCACTTCTCCGCGTGCAGGTATCCCTGAATTAAAGCTTTGTTGGGCTGCTCAGGAGCAGTGCCACCCGAGCCCGAGCCCACCGTGGCTGCGCAGGTGGCAATGCCACAGCACCAGCTCGGGCGGTGGCACGGCTTGATGGGGGGGGGGGGGGGGCACAACTGCTGTGTGAGAGGGCAGGCACAATGAAGTGACATCCTGAAGCAGGGCTATAAACCACTCTATGTTCTCAGTTCTTAAGTCCAAGCTTGAAAAAACACAATGCTTTCCTCGGGTTTTGGATTTGTAGTAGCTGAACTTCAGTAATGCACTCAACTAGTCTGGCTTTTATTGGACACGTTACCGGTTAAATTAACAGTCATTAAATATACTTGGACCATAATTGCTGTGGTGGTTGGACCCCAAGAAAAGCTGGTCAGAATGACAGGATCATTGAATGCTTTGGGTTGGAAGGGACCCTAAAGCCCACCCAGTTCCCCCCCTCCCTGCCATGGACAGGGACACCCCCCCCCCAGCCCAGGCTGCTCCCAGCCCCGTCCAGCCTGGCCTTGGGCACTGCCAGGGATGGGGCACCCACAGCTGCCCTGGGCAGCCTGGGCCAGTGCCTCGCCGCCCGCAGGGAAGAATTTCTTCCCAATACCTAATCTAAATCTACCTTTTTCCAGTTAACGCCATTCCCCCTTGTAATGCTGCCTGCCCTTGTAAAAAGTCCCTCCCCAGCTTCTTGTCACCCCTTTTAGGCTGCTATAATGTCTCCACGGAACCTTCTACTCTCCAGGCTGAACAACCCCAACCCTCAGCCTGTCTTCATGGGGGAGTATACCTAGAATCATCTCTGGTTGCAAGTGTCCAGTGACATTTTCAGAGATACTGCTATATTTTCAATTGCTCCAGTTTAATCTTCTGTAGCTCTTTGCAAATGCATTTTAACAAACTTGTTTGGCATTTGTAAAGGTTTGCGTCACTGTAGCGGAAATATTCTGCCCTTAGTTCTAAAAATGGGAGAATATCTGCTCTCTGCAGGCGATGCTCAGGAATGATAGTGCTGAGTTATTCCTTCCCTGTGCTAACTTTACATTTGTGCTGCGTAGTCACGTGCCAAAGAGATCGGCGAGAATCGGACTTGTTGTTGATCTTATGGGAAATGGGTGCAATTTCAGTGGAACTGAGAAACAGATTAGTCTGAACTTGTGAAATGGCCTGTTAGCTGTTATTCACATCTGGTTTGAAACAGTCAATTCTCTGTTGTGTCTTTATATTGTCGCACTTGTCAGCCCAACATCAATTTTTTAATGGTAAATTGTCCTGTTATCCAGCCTTTGTTAGTTCTGCTGGGTGAATCTGAAAAAAACCCCACAAATATATATCTATATATATTGCTGCTTATGAAAAAGACCCTGCAGTCCCTATAGAAAAATAGTTGCAGACTCAAGCTGGTGTTGAGTTAATAAGCTGGTTATGTCATTGGCTTGCAGCCATGTAATGAAGCAACAAGACGATACTGTGTGGTAGGTCATTGCTGATTGTGTGTGAATTTGAGCACAGTCATTATAAAAGGAGAACACTGCAAGTGTTATCACGTGGGTCTGGGTCAGGATTTTTGGTGAGTGCTATGCCGAGCAGATATTGAGGGTGCAGAGGGGGTCCTTGGGATCACTGTCGGAACAGCCATTGAAACCTGGATGGAAATACACAAGACAAAAAGGCCCCATTGCATTGCATCTTTGCATCCTAGGCATGAAATGAATTTTCAGTCTGTATTAGACTCGAGACATTATTAACTATTTTTTCTCCTCGAAATCGCGATCATGACTATGTGACAGACACAGAATGACCCTGGAACACTAATGAATCACCTCACTAGAAAGGACAACATTTTGCATTTTCGCTAAAATTTCAAGGTTTTTATGGTTTGGTTTGGTCTTGGGGAGGGCTTGGTTTGTGTTGCAGACTCAAACTGGTGTTGAGAGTTAATAGACTGGTGTTGGCCTTGGTCTGCAGCCAGGTAATGACACAACAATACAATACTGTGTATTCATGAAATTAATTTCTAGACTGTATTAGACTCTAAAACCATTATTAACTTTTCCCCCCCTCAAAATCGCTGTCATGACTATGTGACAGTCACAGAATGACCACATTGACCCTAGAACACTAATGAAACACCTCACTAGAAAGAACAACATTTTGCATTTTCACTAAAATTTCAAGAGGTTTTTGGTTTGGTTTGATTTTAGGGAGGGATTGGTTTATGTTTTTTTTTTAAATCTAGGGATTAATTTTTTCTAAGTGAATACTGTTTATGTGGCCAAAGACACAATCTGAAGAAGCCCAAAATAAAAAGTACTTGGTACTACCTGGCATTTGTGGTCACTACAAAAATGAGTCATTGTGCGAACCGGTACTTCCTAACTAAAGCACAAGTTTAAGTACACAAAATGGCATTTGGTGGAATCCCTCTATGGGAAAAACAGATCAGTCATTCAAAAATGTAGAATGAGGGATGGATTTAAGGAGGCGGGTACTAGTGGTGATGAAATGAGAGAGACTGCTTGAGCATATATAGAGGTTCCAGAACTGGCACTTTGTATCAGTTACAACTGCTTCACCTTTTGTAATGTCCTCCTACCTCACTCGGAGCATCCTACTTGTTTTTTTGCTGGCATCAAGATTTACATACATGAAATTTTAGTTCTTGCCCTGGCAGCTATCCTCAACAAAAAAAACCCCAGCCCTTTCTATCTACTGTAAGATATGTGTAGTTTGATTGTTCATGTGTTTTGGGAAGAGGTGAATGTGTCGTTTCATTGAAACTACTTGGAGCAAAAGCACATTATTTTGTGCTGTTTCTATTCCTTTTTTTGGTTTCCTGTTAACCCTTCAAGCCTTGCATTATATATACCCTGCAGAAAATCATGGTGTTTTAGAAATAATTTTAAAGGTAACTACTTAATTTACTCAGTTCTTGCTCCAAATGCCTGACTGATTTTAATGAAAATAGCATTTAAAAAAATAGTTAGCTGTTACTGTCTGATATCTTCTTAGTTCATGACTTCTGATAGGTGTGAACTCTAAGAAAGTAACCGACTGCCTGTCTTTATATTTTCACCTGAATTATGCATTTAGTTGTTTTCTTGTGGTCTCTTGTCATAAGTTTCTGCCTTGTGTTTATGTGCTTGCTTACTCTTTGTGTTTATGTGAACTCTTTGGGAGTTGGGAGAAGAAAGACAAAGAGGACTTTCCGTGATGCTCTCTGTGAATGACAGGACAGGATGCAGTAGAGAGACATTTTCCACGCAAGGGCAAGAGACCTGTCCCACTTTCCCTTCCCAGAGAAAAACGGGGTGGGTAAAAAATTCAAAGCATTAATTTGGAGAAAAAACAAAGGAGATTTGAAGGGTCTGACAAACATCTAGTCTAGCAGCAGAATTGCAAAATTCCCTGCATCTTCCATTCGTCTCTCTAAAGTCAGTCTTTGCCAAACATGTACTTCTGTCTGCTAGTTCCCAGCGAGGCAACCTGTTTAAAATATCTTCATAATGTGTATGAAAATGGTACTTTTTTTCTGTTATAAGTGGTGCCTGTATGGAATTACTTCTCTGCAGTTGGACATATCCAGTGATGTAATTGACACTGCAAGCTAATCTCCTGTAGTTCGTTTTGTGTCCAGGGGTCATGATACATAATTTAGGACTTCCCTGTTGCATACTCTGGCTCTTTAGTAGATCTATATTTAAATGACACAATTAATTCCATAGAGCCATAAGGTATTTTTTCAATATTTATGTCGCAAAATTACTGACTTCCCACAAACTGCAAGTCTGGAGCAATATAGGGCAGGTAAGGCTGGAAGGTCTGGTGCAATCATGGCTATCGAGCACGTGCACACTGCAAAAAAGTTTAAATTGACTGTGTGGACAAGGCTATGCATTGGAAAGAAAGAGGAAGAAACAGACTTAAAACTGTTTTGGGTTATGGCTACAGCCGTCTCTAATATTAGAGTCGGTTGGGCACGCTCACCGACAGATCCTTAGATAAGCTGAAACTTGTCAAAGTAAAGTTTTAATTTAAGAATTAGTTGTAGCAGTACATCTCCTAAGGCCACACAATCAGAGAAGCAGGCCATTGGAATATATTTAGGGGCTGTAACAAGTGTTGGTGGAAGAGGGGTTTACATTTGGGGTGCATCATATTGGTATGATCGAGCAGCTTTCTGTTTTGTAGGCAGATAACTAATTCTCTACTACTTCAGAATTTTTTTTCATTTTATGAAACATTACCATTGCTTAACACAGGAGTAAGGGGGTTTATTGACTCTACTGCATAACAGCCTATTTGCATTGCAAGTGGCTGGAATCGTTCCGGAATAACTTATATTGTAGGTCTGCCCGGCAGCCCCTAGGATACAGGGATGGTTATGACAATATCAAGGTTCTGAAAGTGACCTGAATATTTTGATTTACTATGAGCTTTCATGAAAAGCCAATGATCAAGGCAAGGGATGGTGCCTTTCACTTCTAGTCAGTAGGTTCTGGAAAGACATTTTGCCTATTCGCACAGAACTGGTTGTGGGCTTAATGCATGAAGCACGTAGGGAAATCTCTGGCCTCTGTTACTCAGGTCAGATTCAGTGATCACAATTGTCCATTTTGGATTTTATATCTGTGAAGGTAGTGATTAAAAATATTCTTTCGCTTAAGATGTGCTGGCTTGCTTGGCACACACGTACTTGGAACAGACTTTTGGGGGAAGAGAAGGTTTCACACAGCGTTGGACTCGTGCCAGGAGGAAATGAGTAAGCTTCTACATAAGAAATATGCAGAAACAGCTACGCAAATGGTTTAGCATTAAAATAGGGAGGTCTGGATTTTGTGAAAATTATCTCACCCAGGATATGCAATTGAAAAATACTATGTTGGATACATTTTTGATGCATTTAGAAGGGTAAGGCAGTTAATTTTCTCAGTAAAGAGCAAGTACTACCCATTACGAAAATGTCTTCCTTGCACTGTAGTGCTTGCTTCCCCTGGGCTTGCTGTCCTTCACGCATTAACGCATTTCTCTATAGTGCATTGTATTCACAGTACTCGTCAAATTAGCTGTACACTCAAATAAACCTCTTAACTGCTCTATTCTGCATTGTGCAAACAGATGTTCACATAGTATGAAGTGCTTTGTATTGTTTTTTAAGCAGCTAGCGTGACTATATTACAGCTGTTAGGTAGGCTGTGCCTGGCAGGAGTGTCTTTCGGGAGAAGAGGGCCCGGGTGGCCTTGGCCTCCCATGGAAGGGAGGTGGCTGGGGTGCTGCACTGCATTGCTGAAGCATCCAGAAGCGGCCGCATCTTCTCTGAATGCAAAGTCCAAAGCAGCGGCACAGCCACACATCATCTGGAAACCAGAGAAACCTGCACAGGGTAGACATTGCATGTCAGCGTGCTGTCTAATTATAAACCACGTGTAACTAGGAAACTATGCAGTCCCCTAGCCTGGCCCATGAAGCAAAAAAAATGTGCTTTAAAAATTATTGGCATTCTTCTCTGGAGAGTTTGCTGATCCATTTTAATTTGTTTTGGATGATGCCAGCCAGCCAGGTAGGCGGTTGTACTATTCTCTAATTCCAGAACATACTTCCTGAGGAGGTCTGGCACAGTTGCCTTAAGCTCCCTATTAACTCCATCCTGGAAAAACTGCTTCAGCGTGTGCTTACACTGCTGAATCTGCCTTTCCTGTAAGGGAACAGTATTCACTCTTCAAGAAATGTTACTACACAATGCTATCTGAGAAACTAGTTTCAGCTTTTTACTTAAAACAGGAAATAAATGTCAAGACTATGGATAGAAGAGACTTAATAAGATGAAATAAAGCTTCTATTTTTATCCTCAGTCTTAGGGACTTCATAACTTTTACAGCTTTTACAGACTGCAATAGCTTAGCTTAGTTTATTTCTATATATGAATTTCTCTTTTTTATAGTCCCAGTAAAATCACTGCAACTTTTTTTTAATCACAGCATATATGTGCATACATGTGTATTTAAACACTTCTGCAATTAGAGAACACATGATTTTTATGCAAAAATTGTGGAAAAACTGTATAGCTGAAATGAGATGGGATATAAAGTTGTAAGTTTGGTATCACGAGGCTGGTCTAGAAGTTCTAGTGAGGTTGCATGTTGTCATTATTAAGACTGTTTCTGAAATGTACTGTGATGTGCATTAATGATTTATCTTAACTGGTAAAGTACCTAGCTAAGAAAAGCATGCTTGCATGCATCTGAAGCTGTGCAACTTATTGCACGTTGCAAACTATACAAATAACTCACAGGCTGAAGAGGCAGTGTTGTGTTTTTAGAGGGTATACTGGTAATTCACTTTAGAGTTCCTGACTCTATGTCTAGGTAACGAATGTGAGATCAGGAATCAGTTGCATTTAAATTTCCAAACTGTGTTGTCATTGTTTTATTCTAGCCAACAGAATCTTCTTGTTATCATTAAATTTTTTTATATAGATAATATTACATAAAAGAGATGGAAAATTATTTTAAAACTTATGTTTGAAAGGTTAATTTTAACTTTTTTCATCAAATGTATACTCGATGATAGGTCAGAGATGACACATTATCAGTAATACATTCCAGAGCAATGACTTTAAAGAAAAAGCAAGCCTAATGTGTTTTCCGCTTGTTGTCAGCAGAGGTGGTGCAGTGCTCTAGAAGAGAGGCAGGAGGTTATCTGTAAATGTGAGCAAAGAATGCATCTCCATAAAATGCCAGGTCTTTGTACAAGTGTGAATCTGAATTGTATGTCCTTACATAGCTTGTCAACAATGAGGTAAATAAGAGAAGTATCAGCCCCTAGAGCTATTATTGGCAAAGTGTGATTCAGTGAAAGGAATAATCCAGTTAAATGAAAAGGCCTCTGTATACGGAATTACTCCAAAATGTAATGAACAATGTGTGCTATTGAAATGTAGTTTAAAAAAAAAAAGGAAAAAAATGAGCTGTTCAAAAGGTTCTTTTGTGTCACAGACTCATGCTTTTAGGAGTGGTTCCCTGCTCACAAGGTGTGCGGGGAGAGGAGGGAGGGAGGAAGGAAGGAGGAAAGAAAAATTTCCCACAAGGTAGGGCATCAGCTCTGCAGCTGCTAAAGCAGTGGTGAGTTTCCCAAAGCCATGAAGCATCTACCCTGCAATGGGCCAGGGGAAAGAAATGAAGAACGGAAAAGCAGACTCCATTGCCAAGGTTCAGCCCATCCCCATTTGTTATGCACTTTATTACTTTAACCATCTTTAAAAAAACAAACAAACAAACAAACAAAAAAACCAACCAAAAAAGTGATCCTTGCTAGATATCATAGTCTTGCAGCAATCCGTCAAAGTTTTTAGAGCTCTTATGTGCAGGAAATTTCTGGAAGTTGTATATTCCTAGATTCTTAGGATAATTCAGGTTGAAAGAGACATCAGGAGGTCAGCTAATTAACCTTTTGCTCAAAATAGGATTAGCTGTGAGGTTAAACCAGATGACTTGGCACTTTACCCCAACTTAGTTTTGAAAACCTCCAAAGCTGGAGACTCTCTGGGCAACCTGTTCTGCTGCTTGTCCTTATGGTGAAAAAGTTGTTTCTACTGTCTAGTCTGAATCTTTCTTGTTTCAGCTAACATCTGTTATCTCTCATCCTCCCATGAGGCACCACTGAGAAGAACCTGGCTCTGTCTCCTTGATGGCTTCTTTGTAGGCTTTGGGAGGCTTCTACGAGGTCCTCTCAAATCTTCATGTTGAACAAGACCAGTTCCCTTGGCCTCTCCCTCCCAGGACACGTGCTCCAGTCCATTAACCGTCTTGGTGGCACTGTGCTGAACTCGCTGCAGGTTATTGATGTCTAGTTTGTACTGGGAGCCCTGAACTGGATGCAGTTTTCTGCAGGTGGTCTCATGAGTGCTGAATAATACAGGGACATAATTGCTCCCCCCAGGCTGCTGGCAGTGCTGCTGCTAACACAGCCCAGTGCTGTTGGTGGCCTTTGCTGCCAGAGCCACTGCTGGCTCATGCTCAACAGCCTTGAAGCATTTCATTGATGGTTTCTTTGTCATGATAATGTTCCAATACATAAACTTACAAACATCAATTTACATGCCTTTCACATTGTCTTTTTGGCGTTCATAGGTTTTTTGGAAAGCCAGGGGTTCAACAGTATATTTCTTTGTTTGTTTGCTTGCTTGCTTGAGGAAACCATGTGGAATCTTTAGGTCTGAATCATTTAAAATGATATCTGCACAATTTGATTGCTGTTCATTACTGAAACATGGTTTAAAGTAGCAAAAGGAAATTCCATCTCAAATGTACGTTTCAAGGCCAGAAATCACTATCGTGACCATTTTGCTGGAATTTCACTCAACACCACTTACACTTTGCCCAGTAGCTTGTGGTTGAACCAGAGCATATATTTTAGAAAGGCAGTTGGTTTTGTTTAAGTCCTTGTCATTGCTTCTAAAACTGACATTGAAGGCACTCGACAGCTTTGGGATGTGGCAAACTATCAGCCTATAGACTAGACTGAACTGAAACTATTAAATATGATACATAAGGAACTTATAAAATCAACTTAGACCTGAAAGTGCAGTGTGCCTTCAGCAGAACTTGTAGATCCTTTCATTCCACCTATGATCTTCATTTCCCTCTGCAGTTACACTGAGTGTTATTGGCTGTCTGTGGAAACACAGATTTACATGGTGTTTTACTGGCAGACTACCAGAAAAATGTTTTTTCTTTTGGTTTGTGTCTCCAAGAATACATGTATATGTAAGCGATTTGTTCTTTAGAGACCTGTTGCCTAAAGAAAGCAGCGCCATCTGGCTTTTTGTTTCTTCTATCGACTGATTATTCGATGCAGTATACAAAAAAAAATTGCCAATATGACCAGTTTACTAGCACTATGTTACCATGTTTTCACTTCATTAGGTGTTTATGCTTGCAATTATTTTCTGTTATTGGCTTTTCTTATTTTATTTGCCGACTGACTTTTGTATCCTTATTAAATCTTGATGGTCGCAGTACTTGGGAGTAATCTTCTCTGATTTAGAATATAATAATCAGGGAATTAAACCATAAGTCTTTAATAGATCATAAAATAAAGAAAAAAGTTACCAAGGCTATCATAATGTCAGTTACATAGCCCACAGATATAAAAACATCTTTATCTCTGCAGAGTAGTTGTTGTAATTCATTCATTTGTGCTTTTGTTGTAAGCTTTGTGAGAAGCTAGGTAAATGCCCCATTAAGAGGCCTATTTTACTTTTTAAACTTTTTCTGCTGTGTCTCTTTCTGCCATCTGCTGAACTGTGCTGCAAGCACCTCTGTTTAATGCTCTCATTTCTCATACTAAGAAGTTGCACATCAGTCCAGTGTTACCAGCTGAAATACTGAGGTATGAAGGAAATGAACCAGAACTGATAAATAACATTTTAAATGGGACATAGATAGATGGATTTTAGATCCAAAAATGTAATTTTAAAAACCCCCATCTAGTTGGAGATTAAAATCAATGGTTGCGCTTCTACCTAAAGTCAAGAACTGCTGAAGTCGGACTGAGATCTAAAGGCTGGTTAAGTCATCTCTCTGAGGGCTCCGAGCGTGGAGCTCTGTTTCTCACCTACCCCAGGGCATCTGCAGTTTGTATTGGCAAGACTGGTATCCCTCTGGAGTGCAGGGATAAGATGCTACTTTATTTTAAAACATAGTCCTTAGAGGAGGCAAGCTGGTAGTTTTAGATAAAAATTTGAGGTTGTGCCCAGAAGCGGAAGGTCCAAGGTCTGGGAGGTCCAAGGTCTCAGTGCAGCACAGAGCTGCTTAGTGGGTGCTTTGGGGAGCACAGAGAAAGCCAACCTGAAAACACATTTTCCCCAGTCCAGCAAATTTTTCCAGGTGTGATGGCATGACTTCAGCATGAGAGGTGCTGAGCATCCCGACTGGCATAGCACTCCGACTCACGCTAACATATGAAAGACGTTACAGAATTTGGGCCACAGGCTTGAACCTCTCTTATTGGGAAAGTGTAGAGGACTTCTAGAGGAATGAAGGCAGGTTAACTAACATTGATATTACACAGCTGTGGGCTGGCTTCAGGGGCGGTGGGCTGGCTGATGTGGATAATGTGCAGCTGTGGCTGGTTCCTGCTAAGCAGTTAAATAGCTCTAAGGGGAATGAAGAGGAGTCCTGGAAGAAGCAGCAGGAGAAGAGAGAGCATCCCTGATGTAGGAGAGGCCCTGGGGAGAAGCAGGGGGCCTGGAGGTGGACACAGCAGAGGCAAGAAGCAGGGTGGACTGGCCTGAAGAAATGGTACAGCCAGTAGATGTAGATGAACTTTTGAAGCCTTGTGGGGGGTTGGTGGCCGTGCTGGGGCAAGGTGTGGGGACTGCTTATTGAAGTTAACCTGGGATGGGGTGGTAAAAGCCTTGTTGCAGCCGGCTAGTTTGGATAGTGCTGTGACAGGCAAGGAACTGAGTATAGCTAAGTACTCCAGCAACTACACTGCTACTGCTTAAAGGTGGAGCACTGTTGCTTCTTTGTTTCAGAATAAAGGATTTTACCTGTCTCTTTAGGGGGGAAATGTCATTCTGGTGTCTAGGCTATGGATCTTAAATGAAACTGGGTGTCTTCTTACACTGTCTAAGAAAAAGTTGCTAGTTCAAAATGTTTGGAAGCCAGGGATACTAATGGAAGTGGGGCCCATAAAGCAATCTAGCATGCTTGCTATTTTGAATCATCTTTTGATAGACCAGCTAGGTACCAAACACAGAATTCCCAGACTTTCTTTGGGATTGGATGCTTTGGGATGAAGTACTGCTGAATGTTAGTTCTGTACTGGATCTAGTTCCTAAGGGACCTTCAAGTGACTTTCACAGGCTGCCTCTGTGCTTGGAGCAGGACCCAAGACTCCTCATCTGCTGCCAGCCTCCATGGTTCCAGGGAAGGCTGTTTTTAAGACATGGATGCAGGTGTAACTTAATCTTTTGGGCTAGAACTGTGTTGTAAAACTATGTGAATCACTTCTGCGGCCCAGCAGCTGGTTGCCAGGAGGTCTAACTGTGGAGCCCTAAATCTACCAGTCAGTGTGATGGATTGTAAAAGGGTTATAATAAAAGGGGAAGTCATTAGTCCCTTCTGAGGATTTCTTTCCTGAGCACCACCAAATCATTTTTTTGACTTCCTAAGTAGGCAGGAGCAAGACATGAATTCATCTTTCTTTCTGGCATTGCTTTTCTGCAGGATTGATATACAAACAAGAGGTAATCAATGACTGAGAGACAGGAAATGTTCTAATGCTGGGGCCAGGACAACTGTGGTTTGGTTTTTGTTGCATGCTGTATTTCTAGGCACTAGGTTTTTATCTCGGAAGACAAACTCTAATGGTAGTGTGTAAGAATAATGGATGCTTACACCAACATGCTGAGTGACTTGGAACATTTATAACAGCATTGCTACTACAGACCTAAGAAGTACAGAACAGGCTTTTGGAAATGGTTTAAAAAAATTTTGACCAAGTAGGAATTTCTGGATGAAGATGGAAATAACAATGTTCACACTTTTAGGAAAAGAAAACAGTCTCAATCTAGCTTAGAAATACTGCATTTCTTCACATCTGTGGCCTATAAAGATGAATCAGGATGAGAAGGAAACCTGTATCTGGCTGCAGCATGCACTAGTCACCATGTTCTGAAGCCCTAGTTTATAGTGTGGTGTAAACATTTAAATAATTGTTAGCAATTGCAGTTAATCACTTTCTTCAAATGCTTCTGCAATGATGCTGGCTGTATGGAAAGTGAAACATTATTCATTACTCTGAACATACATGTTCTTAAACAACTGCCACCAGAATAAATGCGACATGTGAGAAATAAAACTACTCTGATGTACTTAATTGCTACTGTTCTATCACTTACCTAGCTAACAATGTGTTACTCTAAAACCTAGCAAACCTAACATGAGGATGACAAGCAAGTGCTTAAAACTAGTGCTGTTTTCCAAGCCAGTTGACTGGAAATACTGTAGGAAAACTAGGGATTCAAATTTGTCCCCATGTGAGGGATGCTACTATCTGATTGTATGTTCCAAATAATTCTTACCTTAATGCATAAAAAAATGCCAGAATTCAAACTCCAGAAAGCTTCTGCTTTGAAATCTGTATGCCTTCATTGCAGTATCAAAGCCCACACCATTCAGATACCGAGACAGACTTTACTATCCCAGTTCAAAAAAAACACTTAAATTAAGTGTTAACTGCTTTTCAGACTAGATGTATTCAAGTATGTATTTTTTTGATGGAAGGTTAAAAGCAGCTATATAATAGTGTAAAATATAACAGGCATGTGTATAGCTAGCATGTGAAGAGATCCACCTTGTTCTGTTCTTCCAGAACCACAAGGTCATTAGGAAACTACAGGAGATGTTTATGTCCATTTTCACTGAGAGGGGTGGGACCAATGCGCTCTCAAGGTGGCTTTCCAGGAACTGAACATTCTTTGGTAACCTTAGGGCAAAGTCCAACACCCTGCCACCAGATGGTATTTATCCAAATCATAAAATGCAAAACAGATTACCACTATTATATGTGATGAATTATTGGAAACCAGCTTTTAGGATTTTATTGTTATTGAAACAGCTCCATCTTATTAAAGGAAATTTAATCTAATAAGTATATACAAAGCTTGTCTGTCAGTTTATCTGACTATCTATCCCACAATATATTTTGTCTCTCTTTTCTTTTTTTCTTTTTTAATATATCTGCCATAAGCAGAAAGGAAGGGGCATCTTTGGTCAGTGGCCTGAGGAAGTTTGTCCTGATGCTGTTCAGGACACAAATTACATGGTTATATTACAGTGTTGTAATAATGACCCCAAGAAATTATTTGCTTTGCTTATAAGTGATATACCTGCCTGTAGACAGTATTACTGTTCATTCAGGAAATTAATTGAAGGTGTAACTAAGGACAGTTGCACAAGACTTGAAAAAAAGTATAGCCCCATAGAGCCAAACCCAGCACAACTTAACCAAGAACATGTTGATCTGTTTTGATTTTTCAGAAGGATTTGAAAATGGTTGAAGTGTTCAACTTAAAATTTTAACAAAACTTTTGACAAGGGTATTTCTTCAAGCTCTCAAGCACCGGGAGCAAGCAGCTGAATTGCATTGTGAGTTAAACCCTGGTTAAGCAGCTGTTTATAACAAAGAAAGTTATAAAACTGTTTCTGAAAGTAATGCTGCATCGGTGCTGAGGTCCAGGATATTTGCTGTTTTGGGAAGGGTGTGGGGGAAGCTGCAGCCTCCCGGCCAGGAGAGCGTTCTCCGTGCCCCTTGGTCCCGGAGCAGCTGCGTGCAGAGCTGGCGCTGCAGCCCCTGGCTCTGAGACAAGGGGCAAGGGGGGCACGGGGGTGTGAGGCTGTCCCTCCTGCAGGACCTCTCCTGCCATCCCCTCGGATGGGCTGGGGATAGCAGGTACAATAAGCTGCTTGTACGCGGAGGGCATCGGATACCTTGATGTTACTGCTCCTGCCAAAGAGTCTGGATCTATACTGAGATAAGAAAGCTGCTCTCGGTGTTTCCAGTTTGTTAGAACCCAGAAACCAAGAGTATGGTGAAACCTGCCTTCAGAAGTTACTCAAAGGACACAAAAGGTTTCTTAATAAAGGTAAACCAGGCCTGGAGACGGTACAGTTGTGGATGCTTTGGGTTAGTCTCTCAAAGTATGATTCTAGCATATGGTTGCAGGCTTTTGGACAGGTTTTCCTGTTATGCAACTGTAGAGCCAGCAACTAGATTCAAAAGAGGAAAGTAAAATTAAAAAAGCGTTCTACCTCTTCATATATTTGTTCAGGTTTAGAGCTAAGCTTTCTTTGCTTTAGAAGCTTAAGAGTGTCTACAGCAATTTTCTTGAAACACAAATCAATATAAATTTGCTGTGAAAAGCAGGTACGCACTGCTGAAAGACCAACAGGCAGGTTAAGGAAAAGGTTCTGAGCCAGTGCAGACATATTTAACTTTGGTAACACCGTTTCTTACATTGCTGTTGTTTCATGGTGCCAGTGATTTGAGAAGCAACCAGGCACACGACTGTGTATATACTGAGACGCACCAAGGAAAGAAAGGTAAAGCGTTTCCCTCACCCAATATTTATATCCTAGCTAGATAATACTGTAGTACAGAAAATAGCTGCATATTCTGGCTGCTGGACAATATTCCTGGATCTGCTAATGCAATCCCACTGAAGCGGAGCAATCATTCTGATGCATCTTTAAAGAGACTTGATTTTTAAAGTGAAATAACTTATGGGGAGGGAGCTGCTACCAACGTGATTTCCGAGTAGCAGATGTATGGGTAAGCATTCCGCTTGTGTTGCCTGTGTACTGTGCACCTTTTATGATAAAAGGAAGAGAATCTGTGTTTTCTGATCCAAATGTTGCTGAAGTTGAAGGAAATCCTGCAGTGAGCTTTTGCTGAGTGCATTGAATGTGAACCAAGACTGCAGCGAAAGATATAAAATGAAAATGTGTCTTTTAAGTAAAAAAAAAGTAAAAGGCATTTGGTACCTGCTGTGTAGTTTGCATCTTTTATCTCCTTTGCCTTAGTCTTTAAATGCCTTGCCTACTTTAGCTTTTCTAGGTCTCACTGTTTTAGTTTATATAGAGTCTATAGCTGTAGGTTTCTCTTCTTGGCTGGCAGTCTTTGTAGGAATAAAATACACTAGCAGGAGGGAGAAGCAGGCTGCTTTCACAATAGAAATACACTGCCTGGATAAAATGTCCCCTCTACCTTCACAACCTGATTGGAACAAAAACATATTTAAAGTCTGTATGGCTGTGGGGTTTTGTTGGGGGGGGTTGGTTTTTTTAAGGTGATGGTAGATTGGTAGAGTATCCATCTTGTTTCCTCCATCTCCCTCCTTGCCACTCACTGTCTTGCCTGCTCCATCTTCCTGCGATGTCTTCTCTGTCCCCAGTGTTTTAACTGCACTTTAATCCTCTGGAGCATGTTCAACAGTTTTCTATGTGTGCAAAGCAAACAATTCCTTTTTGTAGTCTCTGTGCAAATGTTTCCATCATGGCTCTTTGAGCACATGTGATAGCTTACCATGGAGGGCAGAATTCTTTATTCCTTACAAAGTATTTGCTGTTTTAAGATTCAGAAGCTGTAGGTTAAAATGAAAGTAGCAGATCTACACTTGCATGGTATGTGGTGACTGCACTGCAGCCCTGCATGAGGGCTTGGTGTGTTTGGCCCATCTGCCTTGCATAGTAATGATGTTATAACTCAGGGACAAGCAGCATAACCTTTTTCATAGCACCATCAGCAATTACTTTTTTTTGTATCAACAGTCCTTGTGGGAAAAGATTTATTGTATTGAAATAGGGTATAAAGGTGCTTGTTGTGGGAAAAGCTCAAATGCTGCAGCCAGCGTGTGTATCATATTCTCTCTGCTGTTTGTAACATGGCGTAATTTTAATATTCAAATGAAAAATGGAAGTGTGTAAACACAACCTGAAGCAATATTATAGCTTTCTGTGATCTTCCCTGTTTATTTACGCATAGCCTGCTACAGGAATGCACACTGAAAGGTAGAGATACTGTGGGTGGCAGGTGACAAATGAATGCTCCCATCTTTGATTCTGAAACAATGACTGTGGGCTGCGGCTGGGTCTGTGTTGAGATTGCTACACCCTGCCTCTTGGATAGTCACCAGAATGTGTTTGTTAACTCTGCTTTTTGTCTAACAGCACGTGGTTAGGTTGGTTCACGGACATAGTGCTTCAATATGGAAATGTGCTGTCCAAAGTGTCTTCCTAAAGGTGGCATGGGCAGCTCGGGAAGAGGTGGTGTCTGTGTAGAATGTAGATGCAGTTCAGTGAACACCTATCGGGCCAAATGCCTTAGCGTGTGCCCTCTTCTGCCTGTTCTTTCCTTCTCACTTTGGCGGGGGGGAAACTCTGCAGGTTCCAACCCCAGCTGCAAAGGTGACAGTTCCAGCAGTGGAACAGGCTGAGACGTCTGGAAGAATAAAGATCTTCCCCTTGCAGAGCTTTTCAAAACCACCACTGAAGGGCAAGGTCAGAAGCAACTACTCAAGGGCTTTCTCTGTTCAGACTGGAGCGGTAGGAGGTGTTAGTGCAGGTGCGTGGTGGATTGCTGGGAGCCATACCCTTGGGAATACACCATCATACACCATCATCCTCAGGAATACTAATCCATCATATAAAAATGAAAGGCCTTTGAATCAGATAAAGGTTAGGTGTGTTACTCATCATTCTAGAACTGGGGTTTGAATTAAGCTTGGAAAAAAGCCTAATGCTCATGTGAGCACATTTTGGCTCTGCGTGAGTGCAAGCTAGGTCTGGCGAACAAAACCTTGCAAGTCCCTGGAAGGGATGAGGAAATATCTCTTGGGGCAGATTCAGGTTGTCAATTAAAATTTAATGATAGCCTTTGGCAATATGAGAGCAAAGGTTGGGTCTAAATCCTTTGTTCAGTCCTATAAATAAATTAAAGCAGCTAGGTGCTTTGGTCGTCATTTAAAAGACAGCTTTTGCCAGTAAACACAATCACATCGTGTATTAGACTGTGGAATTCCAAGTACAACTGTACAATGACAGAAAATTAAAAATCAGCTTCTACTGCAAGTTTAGTATGGTAAATGTGTATAGTGACTGAATGAAAACCAGCGAGGTGGTTGAACATAACTGGAAATAGCTGATCACTTACCTGTACTGGTTACTGTTCTGCACAGAGGGCGATGGTGTCGGCAACATAAAAGAGCTAGTGCAGGATTCTTTCAGGATATCAGTAAGAAAGGCCCGATAACAAATGGCTTAATAACTGCTTTAATAAGGCAGAATAATAAGAGGAGCATAGATAGCAAGTATCTCTTACGTCCCTTTAGATGTTGAGTACCCCGTGTTCATGTAGCATTGGGCAGAGCCCGGGTTGATTTTCCCGCAGTGTGCTGTGCAGGGCGAAGCAGATGCTGTCTGTGGAGGGAAGCCCTCCTTTTCGGTCATTTGACCTAAGATATAATTTCCCTACAAGAAAAAAATCTGTTCCAAAAGGGTGTTCTCACGATCGCTAGCCCTTGTTCTCATGGGGGACTTCAACTTACCAGATGTCTGCTGGAAATACAGCACAGCAGAGAGGAATCAGTCCAGGAGGTTCCTGGAGTGTGTGGGAGAGACCTCCCTGACAGCTGGTGAGGGACTCAACCCAGGGGGATGTCCCGATGGACCTGCTGTTCATGGACAGAGAAGGACTGGTGGGTGATGTGATCATTGGATGCCATCTTGGGCATAGCGGTCTCAAGATGATAGAGTTTTCAATTCTTGGAGGAGTGAGGAGGCCGGTCAGCAAAACCACTACTTTGGACTTCCAGAGGGCTGGCTTTGGCCTGTTTAGGAGCCTGGCTGACAGAGCCCATTGGGGGATGCTGCCCTGAAGGGCCATGGGGTCCAAGAAGGCTGGACATTCTTCAAGAAGGAAGTCTTAAAGGTGCAAGAGCAGGCCTGCCCCAGGTTAGCCAGTGTGATGCCCATCTGCAAGAAGGGGCAGAAGGGTGATCTGGGGAACTACAGGCCTGATAGCCTGACCTCAGTGCCAGGGAAGGTGATGGAGCAGATCAACTTGAACACCATCACGTGGGGTGCAGGACAGCCAGAGGATCAGGCCCAGCCAGCATGGGGTTATGAAAGGCAAGTCCTGCTTGATGAACCTGATCTCCTTCTGTGACAAGATGACCTGCCTCGTAGCTGGAGCATGTCCAGGGATGGGCAATGGGGCTGGGGAAGGGGCTGGGGCACAAGGAGCGGCCAAGGGAGCTGGGGTGGGGGGTCAGCCCAGAGAGGAGGGGGCTCGGGGGACCTTATGCCTACAACTGCCTGACAGGGGCTGTAGGCGGAGGGGGTCGGTCTCTTCTCCCAGGTAACAAGCAACAGGACAAGAGGGAACAGCCTCAGGTTGTGCCGGGGAAGGTTTATATTGGATATTAGGAAAAATGTCTTCACTGACAGGGTGGTCAAGCACTGGAACAGGCTGCCCAGGGAAGCGGTGGGGTCACCGTCCCTGGGGGTACTTAAAAGACGTGTAGCTGCTGAAGGACATGGTTCAGTGGTGGGCTCGGCAGTGCTGGGTTAATGGTTGGACTCTGTGATCTTGAGGGTCTTTTCCAAACTGAATGAGTCTACAATTCTGTGAGAATTTCTTGCTGTACTTCCAGATGAGGGCACGGCCAGGTGGGTGGCATAGCTGTGGTGCTAAGCAGGAGCTATCTGCAGGCCACTCTGTTAAACCGAGCTGGCTGAGCTGGTCCTGCAGGCAGGGGATGGGGGCAGGATTTGGGAGCCACGCTGGGTGTGCAGAACTGCACAGGGCTGTGTCTTCTCGGGCTAAGCTGTCCTGTCCATCACCAATTCCTAAACATGCAGCCACCTTGGTCAGGATCAAGGTTCCACCCCATGATCCACATACAGTTTACCTTTCCCAAAGATATTAGAAATTACAGATGAAATTAATAACACATGGGCTTCTCAGGCCCAGCAGAGCAGAGATGTCTTGCTCAGCATCACAAGCTCCCTGAGCACCATGTCCCCCACGAGGCTCCCAGTGCAGCCCCCACCTCACACCTCACCACATTTGCATCTCACCACCTTTTGTTTAACGTTAGCTGTGCGGAGCTCCACAGCCTACCCACCTCACCCGTCGTTTCAGACAGAACAAGTGCGGAGGAAACCTGAAATAGGACTGCCTCCCCCCAGAAAAGCCCAGCAGAAGACATAAAGAGATGGTATGTCTTGGAAATAAGAACGTCACTCCCGAAAGCATCCAGCACCAGAAGGCTCGTTGCTAGGCAAAAGCACAAAGGAGCATGTAATAGTGTTCCGAAGAGTCTGTAGATTTGATTTTAAGAAAGCTGCTGAATTTCAGTAGAGACATTTACATATTTAGTTTGTAGAGCTGGTGTTTGATATTAATTTTAAAAGAAGTCTATAATTTGCCATGCTGACTATTGTGTTTTAACTGTGGCACTACTCTAATGCCTTCCATTACATTTTTTTTCTTGCTGCAATTAACTTATGTAAAACCAGGTTTCCAGTTTTTTCCAAATTTTATGGAGAAAATTGCCTTGAATACGATTACTGTTCCATGGCTTTTCACAGTGCATTTGTTCATTGTCTTACACAGTTAAACATGTGTTATTAAAATGCAATAACAGTAACATCATAGAGTTGCAATTACATTATGAAAACATTATCTTCATGGAATAATGGTACTTGAGGGACACAGTAAAGTACAGGTTTTCACAAAAGCATCTTGAGGTTATTTTACCAGCGTGGTGGTATCTTTCTAGGCATGTCATGAGAGTTCTGCGATGCTTTTAAAGTGAATGCATAGTAACAATAAAAAATCCTGGAAAGTAGCTCTTGCTTAAACTTTAGTGACTTAATTTAAGCAATGTGACTACCTTCTTGGCGTTGTTAATAGCTGGAAGATTTTAACTGGTGAGAGAGCTAATCCGTACACATACCTATGTATGTGCCCTGTATTTACATGCATATACAGATATCATCCATGTGTATGTGGGTGCCCTCAACTGGAATACAGACCTGTTAAGTGATAGAACATAAACAGATTTTTTTGCTTTCACTTTTCTTGGCAAAAGAGAGACATAGTAAAACCTAAAAGCTGGCCTTACCTGCTCGACTTGCTGGAGCTAGAATTTCAAACCAGGGATTTTAACCCTCAGGCCAAGGGAAGTACTAAAAAATCCAAATAATTGAAATTTAAATAAGAGAACATTTTTTTAAGATTTTGAAGGTTCTGTGTGTATGTTCCAAGCCCATCCTTGTACAACAGGGTAGCGAGAAGAGGGTAAAACTCTTTACCCTTTGTGGTAATTTTTTCTCCTCTTTATAGGTCTGAAATGTAGATGATTTGCTAGCATGTGCTGGCTGTTCTACAGGCACCAAGCAGTGTCTTGTTTCCTTGATAACAGCTGGTTTGTTACTTGCTGTAATATACCTTAATATGCCGTGTAAATGGATGGCAAGAAAGATATTTCATTTAGGTAGAAAATTAACAGCAATAATTATGAAATCAATGTGCAAACTTCTTTACATAAAAAAGAATTTAGTAACTGAAGAAAAAGTTAACTGCGCTTAATAGCATGAGTCATATTAATTCAGGTATCTCTAGGCAATTCTATAAAGATGGCTTCAGCATTTATACTGCTTATGGTGTCTCAGCAGCTTTTGCTTGCAGCTGAGGAGGGAATAGATTATTCTACAACAAAATGAAGTTATTTGGAGTAATGTTGATAATATCATTGATTATTTATAAAAAAGTAGTCATTCGTGTTTCTGTAGAGCTAGATCAAAACTGATCTCAGCTGTAGACAAAACAGGGTCACGGGGAAGCTTATGACAAGAGGACTGAGTTAGTCTTTGTCTTGCAAGCAGTTTTGGTGTGGGGACTGGGTATGTTGGGGTTGTTGCTGATTCTTTTTCCTGCTTTACCAGCCTTCCTAGAGGGTGATTAAGGCTTGATCAGTGTTTCAGGCTGTGGTAGGGGGCAGGCTTTTTCTGCAGCTCTGCTGCTGCCACTGACTGCCCTCCACATCTATTTCCTTCATCCACGAGCAAAGCAGCCAGGCTGCCCCTTAAAGGGGATGTTGTGCCTCTTTGCAATAAGGTGCCTTAGGTAACTGTGTCCACTTCCAGCTCAGGCTGCTCCTCTGTATGTGTATTTATATGCAAATACATATATGTGCTCCCTTTAACGTATTTATACAAGCGTTGTCCACTGCTGTTTAACCTGAATGAAGTTGGTTTTGCGTCTCCTTACTCTTGTGTATGTTATGTAAATTTTGAATTACTGAACTGTTGAAGGAAACATTTGATGTTTGATGGAGCTATATTTATGCGGTGTGTTTGCTTGGCATCTTCATGGTTTTGCTGCTAAATGAGATTGCCAATATATAAGCAGCGATCTTATGCATTAAGCAGCTCTAATTCATGAAAGATGATGCTAAGAAAGTGTAGTTGGTTTATATTGTTATGTGATTGGCTTCTGAGGTAGAGCTTCAAACAATTATTCTATTTAGACAAAAGGCAGGATGGAAAATTTTCTTTTGACGTAGTCTTGGACTCTCAAAGGCATATTAAAAATATTGGCATTAGCAGAAGAAGGAATAACTTAAGGTCTTATGGGTGGAAAGGCAGGAAGCAATTACCATCACCTAATGAAATAACTGTTCTACAAGTGAAACACATTTATTCTACAGCTCTTTTAGCTTTAGAATAAAAAGCCATTGCAAGGACACAGCCTAGCATTTGTGAAAGGGTGCAGAGGTTGGCTGGGGGAAACCCTGACTGCTGGAGAAATGCGAATGTTGTATATATCCTCAAAAAGAGCACAAAGGACAATCCAAGGAACTACAGGCTAGTTACCCTCACTTCTGCCTAGAAAAATAAGGAGCAAGTCTTTCTGGAAGCTATTTCTGGGCATGTGAAGGAGAAGGTGATTTGGAATAACGTTTACTGAAGGTAACTCATGTTTCACCAACTTGATTGCCTTCTGTGTTGAAACAAATAGATCTGTGGATGATGGGAGAGCGATAGGTGTTGTCCATCTAGACTTTAGCAAGGCTTTTCACAGGACCTCTCACAGTGTCCTTGTATCATTGTTGAGACTTTAAGAGGTACAGTCTGGATGTGTGTTAGTCTAGTTAGTACCTAGTAACAGCCTAGACTAATAGGTAAATGAAAGACTGGCTAGATTGTTGAGCTCAAAGAACAGTTCAAGCTCAACCTGGAGACAAGTTACAAGTGGAGTTTCCTAGAGGTTTGTGCTGAGACCTGTGCGGTTTAGTGTATCTACCACTGACCCGGAGGAGGAGGTGGTATGCACCTTCACCTACTTTGCAGCTGACACCAAACCAGGCAGGGCAGATGATGTGCTGAGGGGCAGGGACACCCTGAGAGGGACCTAGGCAGGCCAGAGGAAAAGACTTCATGAATCCAGCAAGGTCAAACACAAAGTGTTTGGCTCTGGGATGGACTAACCCTCTGTAACAGCGCAGGCTGCGGACTGACTGGCTGGGTAGAAGCCTGCTGAAGAATCAGATGTTTGGACAAACGGTTCGTTAAATGTGAGTTGACATTACAGCCTGATACCAATGAAGACAGGCAGTGTGCTAGCCTCTATCATCAGCATCATAATCAGTAGATCAGGGACAGTGATTTTTTTTTTTCTAAAGACTTCATACTTACTAGACCATGTATGGAATTTTGCATCAGTTTTGGACCCCTCTGATGTTGATAAACTTGAATGAGTTTAGTGGAGGGCCCCTAAGATGGTCAAGGAGCAGTATCACGTGAACTATGAAGAGAGACTGAGGGAACTGAGCTTGTTCAGCCTGAAGGAGAGAAGAAAACATGACAGAAGTCTTTCCTATGCTGTGGTTACCAGGACAATTTCACTCAGGGGCACGATGGGAAAACGGGAGGCCATGGAGGATTTTTCCTTGTGAGGATAACTAACACTGGAATAAGGACCCAGTGGGGTTGTATAATCTCTGTCCTTGGAGATGTCTGGGTAACACCCAGCAACCTTGTTTGAACTCAGTGCTGACCTTGCTTTGAGCAGGAGGTTGGATTGGAGGCCTCCTGATGTGTATTTCAACCCACAGAAGTCACTGGTTCCACCAGGCAATGCAGCAGGTTCTCTGCTGGAGAAGATTCTCAGTGTTCCACTACAGCCCATGACACTACAGCACGTTACTTGACTTCCCCTTCTGTTCCTGCAATATGGAAATAGAGAATTGTCCTAATTTGGTGTTACAGTATTACAGCATCCCTTTTCTGAGCAGGTATGTGGTACCCATGAAAGAGGAACTTTGCAGCATAGCTGATAAGAAAAAGACATAATCCCAAGAAACTTCTTTGGTATGATGGAGCCTTGCTGCACAGTTTGTAGGATAACTTTCAGGCCATGATGTAAGTTTACAACAGATTGCATCAGACAGCATTACATACCAAAATAACCCCCAGCAGAAACCATCAGCAGAGATGCAAGCAATCTGGCAGCAACTGACTTGACATGAAGTGAATGTATGGGGTAGGTCAACCTTGAGGGCTGGAATAATACACAGAATATGTGTTCATCTCTTCTGCAACTGGTATGGAAAAGGAGAGAAGAAATTGTAGGCCAGGTTTCCAGAGAAGCAAGGGCAAATGAGGAAAGGCCAGTTTCTGCTTTGCGATGCAAAGCTGGTGGTACTGCCTTCCAGGGAACCAGCTCTGCCTAAGACTGGAATGCACTAGGTGCATGTAAATGCCCTGAAGCTTTAACCACTTTGCTGTGTGCAATACCCAAAGCTGCTGCTGCGCCAGGTAGATGTAAGGCAGGCTGCCTTACTTTTCGTTGTGAGCAGAGTCTTTCACAAGAACAACTTCTCACTCCTTGTCACGTGAAGTGTCTCCAGGCTTGTAGCGTTTCCTTTTGCCTGTGGCTCTCTGAGCTGGGAATCAGTGACATGCTGCGCAAGACAGGACTGCAGCATCAGGGTTTCACTCAGTAGCTGAAAGGATGTAAAATAGTTGTGCAGAAATGTTGGTACAGGCAATTTTTAGACATCTGTTCACTTCAGCCACAAGACTTGCGACCTTGACTTCCACTTTCCCAACACATAACATCCTTTTTTGCTCTTCTTTCTATTGTCAGGACCTGGGCAAAAAACCCCACCCCAAACCATGCTGCTGTTGTATACTGGTACTATCACTTGCATGTCTGAAATAACACTATTCCTTATAATCTTTGCAGTAGATAGCTGATATCTCAGGCTAAAACCACTTCTGTAGTTTAAGATATGATGTGCTATGACATACTGAGCTTACAATGACCTCATATAGGTGCAGACAAGTATACTGTGGTTAAAAATGGGCCTTTCAAATCTGCTTTTATTGAAAGCACCTCTGCTGACTGCTGTCTAAGATTAACAACACACACGATGTTGCTGGGATACAGGGCTGTTCACAGGCGGCCCGGCTTGATGGATTTCATGCACCACTTAAATATAAGCCATATGTCCAACATACTCATCTTTCTCACCATCCCTGGGGTTTGCCGGTATGTTTTATCCGAAGCCTGTATGCTCTGCAGCTGTATCAGCAGGTTTGCAGCTGGTGTAAATCGGCATTCTCTGCTCCGCTACCTGAGGATGCGGTCTTTTTTTTTTGTATTTCTGGATTTGAGAATCAGAGGTATTCAAGGACAGGAGCCCCAAAGTGTTTGGGGTTCTTTTTTTAAATTATTATTATCAGCTGAACAGCTGAATATATATATTTAAAGCATTTTTTAGTCGTCTTTAGTGACTCACACTTTCAGTGAAACATGGCCTGTAATTATGTTCTCCTTTGGTTTTTACAGTGTCTAAGCATTCCTATTACATTTGTCTAATGCTTGTACTATTTCTTCCGCCTCTTTTTAATTTTTATTTTAAGCCTGTGACTAAGGGAAACAATTTAAAAGCCCATTACAGTGTTGTCCTTGATGATGGGTTCATCAGAGAACAGCTCTCCTAGGACTGACATTATTGGGTATCTTCAAAGCTCAGCTGACAAACTAACCAAGCAAGGGAATTAGCCTCATCTACAGGACAGAAGATGTTCCTTTCTGCATTTGCCAAAATGGAAGAGAAAGGAGCATTGTTGGTGTGAGGGCAGCAGCCTCTGCCAGGGCCCTGGCCACTGGCCTGTATTGTGGAACGTGGATTAGCCACTGCTGGAGGTCTTTTAAGAACAGGCTGCAACAACATGTAACCACAGGAGCATCATACGCTTTGATGAGCCTGCCTCACAGCATCAAGTCGGACTAGATGATCTCTTTTAAAGCACTTCTTTATTCCTGCTCCTCCAACACAGTTGTCTTTTTTCCTTGCTTGACAGGCAATACAAATGTAAATGCCCATGTGTAGCTAAGCAACGACTCCGACTAGATCTAAAGTTTTGTCCCCAAAAGTCACTTTTTCCATTTTTGTCTTTGAGAAAACAGAACCGGAGGCTGGCTCAGACCCCAGGGCAAAGCTGCAGAGCTGACGGGGAGCGTGTATCTCTTATGGGAGCATGGAGGGGGAAGAAGCATGCGCTGTTCTCATGAAACCATGCCCCTGTGGCCCCCCAAACCCCATGCTTGGAGCTTAGACTTGGAGACAAGTTGAAGAGGTCCATCAAGAGGCCTTAGCCTGCAGAACACAGAAAGAGAAGACAGAGGTATCAAGCTAGGTTCTAGGTGGATGCTGCGAAATTCTTTACATTTCTTCTGAATCTGTTATTTAAAGACTTCAAAATAGTTGATCCAGAACAGGAAAATTAACCTGAAGTCAGACTTCTGGGAAAACCTGGTGCAATTCTTCAAATGATGCTTCATAATCCTTTGCGTTTGTGCTAAAGATGGAATCTATTTGGCTTTAAAAACAGAGGGAAACTTGCTTTAAAATGTGCTCTTATCCGGTTTAAGATCTTTTAGATTCTTAAAATGACATATCCAGCTAAAATTGGGTGGGGCTTATTTTGCCTGGGACATGCAACACCTGAAGCGGTTGTTGTGCTGCTACCAGAACAGCTTATTTAGATACATTCTGATGGACTTAAATGAGCCCTATTAAGTTATGATGTGTCAGGATTTATGAAGCAAAACCTTTTTCTTTTCCTTTACATTTTTATCCTGTTAATTACAGTCCAAACAAGCATAGCTGTTGTCTAGAGCTTGTTCTAAATCAGGCATTGCCAGGTTCATGGTGCAATAACTTAGAGACAGTTAAGACAGCTTTTTGTCTGTTTCTTCCTATCTTGCAGTGCAAATCCCGGCTCCATAACACACCTGAGGAGGACAGCCAGGACGGAAGGTCCCTTGCTGCTCTGCCCATCTGGGTGAGGTCTCTCCAAGCAGACTGATTGTTTTGGGCCCTTGGCTGGTCAGGGTGGGGATGTAGCAAAATCACCGCTCTCTTCTTCCCTTCCTAGGGAATTTAATCCCCAAAAGGTTTATCTCTTAAGCAATTTTGTTAGCAACTGTACAATAGGGGTTTTATCCAAAGTGATTAACATTCCTTGATTATTTGAATCATGTGGAGCACTGTGGAAATGTCACAGCATTCAGTGAATTGCTGACAGATCTGCATATCTGTAATGGGGTACCCCATTGTATTCAGTGTAAAATTCTGTAATGAAAATAAGCAGAAACTCTCTCTCCATCTAGTCTAAAAGTAACATTAAAAATTCTTGCTTAGTTTTTAATCAAGACAGCTTTGCTCTACTATCTTATGCATACTAATACAGTCTTTTTTTAATAATAAAGAATAGAATGTTTTTGAAATTAACTTTATCAGCAGTTAACTGGTTAGTGCTGTAGTACTTGCCTTGGTATTATTGGCTATGACTGTGACAAAAGACAGCTGCCAGTTTTCAGCCCAAGAGTAATAGAATTGGGCAGTCACTGCCATTAAACTTTTATTTGGTACACATTTGTATTGGTATATTCTTTTTCTATAGAATTTTTTTTAATAAGGTTTTTCAGGTCTGTCTCAGATTCTATGTAAGTAGTGCAGCTCCCAGAAACCAGATTAACCACTGATGCCATTTCACACACACAGGAACCTCATCTAACATGCACGTATGTTACCCAGTTATTTTACACCTCACATTCAAAAAATGTTGAAGGGAGTATGCAGGTAGAGGAAGCACAGCTAACGGAAAATTCCTCAGTCAAAACTTGCCTAGCAGCTTAGCTGTGATATATGACAGGGATTGTTCTCTGATAATCTGTCCCATTAACTCTTGCCGTTGGGTTGCCATGTGCAAGGAAGGAAGAATCTCTTTTCTATTGCAGAAGGAAGCTATGAAGAAAGTTCATACGAGTTATGAATAGAGCTGCACACCAATATAAACCATAATGAAAATATACAGCAACCCGGAGAACGGCTGAAAGCAGAAGGGTGTTGAAAGTGGTACACTATGTACTTACGTTATTGGCATCATAAAGTGGTTTTGGATGGTGTGAATCCTTATCCAGCTCTAGCAGAAAACAACAGCTCTCCGCAGTTGCACTCGGACTGTCTCTCTCTTTGGTAAGGTATGTCCTTTCTGACAGCAGAAATAATGCCCCAGTAAAAAGCTTGACCAAAGGTTTTATTCCTCCACATGAGTGTCTCCCTGCTGGTTTTCTTTATTTTTCTGTATCTGAAGCTATTCGTTCCTGCTGTTATGTTCATTAACTTCACTGGGCAGCTAGAATCAGCCTGTTTCCCTACAAAATGATAATACTGGGCAGCAAGATTGCAAGACCCTACCACATCTTTCTGTAGCTGCTAGTTCATGCTGATTTTCCATGTTAGTGAGGAGCAGCCCACCAGCCAGTGATCTAGGGTCAGTGCATGCTTTAAACAGGCCAGTTCCTGTGCGCTGGTGTAGGAGGTCTTGATTAGTCGAGAATATACCCCTTGCCTGAGTGAAAAAAATCTGTATAATGTTTCTTTTCTGTTGTTTGTGGTAAGAAACTTTGCAAATCATTTCACAAGTGCAATGGATATGACAGTGTTTGTTATCATGCTGTTTTTTATTATAGCTGCTAAGGTCTTGGATGTCTCAAAATATTATGTGCTTTAGCAAGGAAAATGCCTCTCCTATTCTGCTGAAAGCTTGCTCACTGCAATATGTTTCCACCAGAGAAGATGCTTGAACCACCCAACTGGAAAAATGTAAAGAAAAAAATCACTAAAAAAAATGAGAAGGCACCTTTGTAGGGTTTCAGCTGGTAGCCTGGATGGTCAGACCTGAGCAGATCCCGCATCTGGCAGGGGGGGCTGTCCCTGGGCAAGGGTAAGGTGATGTCCGCTGTCTGCCATAGGAGCAAGCAGTCCGTGCTGCCGCCCTGAGAAGTAGCCCCGTCTGCGCGATACGGGGAGGGCTGGTGTCTTGCACCAGATTTACCCATCAGGGTCATTCATGTTGGGCAATTCTTTACAAACCTGGTCATGGGAGATTCTGCAACCAGAAGCCTGTTTCTATATGTTACCTTGCCAGATGGCTGCATTATGCAGGAATTGGTCAATCCCTGCATCTAAAACTACGTATTTTAAAGTCATGGTAGTTAGCTAAGATAGAGGAGATGATCTGCTAAACCATTCTCTTAGCTGACGTCCAAAATGTGTGTAATAAGACTTCCAGAGTCTAGTGTTTACTGAAGGTGTGTCTATTCCCAATTACTTATTCCAGTAAGTCCATGCTTTTTAGGGTGCTCAATTAATTTTCATCACAGCACTCCACTGACTTTTGGGCTTCATATTACATCTACTGTAGATTAATTTTAGGCTGCTGTATTTTTTCTAACCAATTTTCATAATGAAACTGCAGCCTCATTTATTTTTATTTACATTGTAATTAATGACAGCTACATATTAGATACTTGGAAAAACTCTGATCGAACGCCTAGGGTGGTAAATTGGCCAGAAGTCTCCCCAAAACAAACCGTTTGCATAATCTGGAGCGTGTCCTTGACATTTCAGTGGTGTAAGGAAGGCGAGCTACATGATTATTGTCAAGTATTTCTGCTTCCATTGGAGGTGGGGTGTGTGTGTGTCAAAAACAGCTAGGACAAGGAACTTCCAGAAGGAATGAGAAGGAATTAATTAAATTCCTGAACTTCAGAGTGTATCTTTGGTCTTTTCTGTAGGAAAGGTTAGTTGTTAATTTTTCAGATCAATTCACTTTCAGCTGTCTTAAAATGCCTTCAGAAGAAGGGGAATAGTCATTCTAGCAACAATAGTATACTCTGAAACTGTAAAATCTTTTAGGATTGGGCACTGCGGAGGGTGAGGTTACCTTGTGTTCTTTCAAAATTAATGGGAATTCATTATCCTCACCTATGGAACAGAAGAAATTATAGAAGCCATTAAAACAAAGAGGACAAAGAAATAAATGTGAATGCCTCGTATCACAATTTTCAAGAAGAAATTTAGTTTAAAAGATAAAACCTAAAGATTTCCAATAAACCTAGCCAACCTAGCCACAATGTAGATATAATTCAAGCTTGATAAAAATAACCCACAACGGAAAAAAAAAATCCAAAACAACTTGAAGCACCTATAAACCTTGCCAGGATTGAATTAAAGGAATTAAGAGAATGTGGCAGTGGCCCCCTCATAAAATGTGAGAAGATGGACAGTGATCTAGATAAATAATACTGCAAATGTAATCACGTGATATTTGAAATCCCATCTGTTTGCAAAAGGATTTTTGAAACACAAGCTACTGAGAAAAGCAGGTAAGAAATAAGCCAGACAAATGGCAGGCAGGGAGAATATGGGCGAGAAGGGATGTAATGGATGTGCTTAGAGAACTGAAGAGAAATCTTGACTTCCATGTACTTTTACGGCAAGAGCAAGCATTTTAAATCAAGCATAAAATCTGATGTATCAAAAAGGCAATACACAGTTTCACTGAGGAGCCACTTGTCTTGAGATGCTGCCTGTTTTCTGGACAAATGTATTGAGTGCTAGAAAAGAGGTAACAAACCCCACCTCTAAAAATTGTTTGAGCTGCTGTAAATGATTGTCAGGCTCAGAAATCTATTTCTTAAATCTAGAGCAGACCCTGGGGAGCTGCAAATGTATGAAAGGTTTTCTAGGCACCATATGGTGGTTATGAAAGTATCTAACAGAGGCCTATTTTTGAGTCAGAAGAATGGAAAAGAGGAGGGCTAAATCTTGGGAAGCAGTATGTTCCTGATTATGAAACTGAACGTGGTAGACAGGCTCAAGCCCTCTACACTTCAGCAACACTTGCCCTATGTCTATTTATAAGTCATTCTGCTAGAGGGGCATTAATCAAGTGAGAAAATACTCTTCTGCTCCAGCTTGGGAGTGAAGAAATTGTTATGACAAAAGAAAAGCAAATAGAGCTATTTTAAGTTGTTGCAAGAGGCATTAAATACAACCATATACTTGCAAAAGGCCTTTGCTGCTGCGCTGTGAGAGCAGCCCCTGCAGCCAAGCGGCTCCCCGAGCAGGGAGCCCGGCAAAGCCTGTGTCATATGGC
This sequence comes from Falco biarmicus, assembly GCF_023638135.1. NCBI lineage: Eukaryota > Metazoa > Chordata > Aves > Falconiformes > Falconidae > Falco > Falco biarmicus. The sequence goes on from NC_079291.1 coordinate 107,709,564, forward strand.
TCTTTGATAACACAAAGGCTTATATTGCACAACTATCTATGAAAACGCTGGCAAAGCATTTCTGAGGATGTTGATAAAAGCAGACCGAGTGCCTTTACGACATCTGTGCTGCGCTACAGGATGACTGTCCCTTGATCTTCTCCCACCCTGTGTCAGAGACCCTACGTGACTGTTTTGCCCATGCTGGCGTTGTTCTCCGTGGCATCCCCAGCCTCTTATTTCTCTTTGTTGCCCTTCCAGCTCTGGGAGTCCCCCAGCTGAATGCCACCGTGTTTGAGAAGGATGTGCTTTCTGTGCTCTAACTGCCCCCGTAGCTCTGAGCAGGACAGCCCTGCTGGGGCTTTTGTTTTACCGTAACAATCAAAATGCTGCAAAGCATCAGTTGTTTGCTCATGACATTCCACCAATAAGCTCCTACCCCATCCCCTGGCAAAACCCAGCTCCTCTGAGTGTTCCTTGTAGGAAATAAAATTCTCAGGGATACTTCTAGGCTGGCTTTGCCTCCTTTTTACCAGTAGCGGCTTTCACAGAGGACCCTGGGAAGAGGGGGGGCTCTGGGAGGCAACGCACAGCAGCGCACCTCCCCAGGCTGAGCAGCCACCAGCTCAGCCTGCTTGTTTCAGGCCACTGATACCCCTGGGAGGGAGCTGAGGGGAGGAAGGCAGGCAGAGTACTCAGTCATTTTCACTGTCTTCTAGCAAAAAAAGGTATATTTGGTACATCGGGAAAATGCGTTTCCAAGTGGCAATGATTTCCTTGCTGTGATACAGTCCTTATTGTTGTCTACTTCATTAATTCCTTCATATCCTTGCTATAAACAATTTAAGGACAACCAGGAATATTTAAATAGGTCACAACGGAAACCGATCCTTTATTTTTCCAGCGTTTCTATTATTGAGTAATTAAACCAAATGGGTCTGTACCCAGCAGCAGAACTTGGCACTGAATAGTTAATCCTGCTGTAAAAACTGTGAGATCAATGGGAAGAGCTGGCTTCAACCGTCAGGGTTTCAGTGCAGAGGACAAAGGTATATTTTTGTTCCCCTGTGATTCAGATCAGGGATGTCCAATCTACTGAACACAGATACAGTTTCAGTTACTTATTGAAGCTGGACTCTCTTGGTAAAATTAGAATAACATTTTAGAAAGTATAAATGCTTAAAAGAAAGAGCTTGAAGAATTCCCAGCTGAGGTATTATTTTACTGCCTTATATAGAGCAATTCTGCCTCACAAAATGAAATAGCAAAAGATCCAACTGTAACTAGATATTATGCAAAAGGGAGGAATGAGGATTTTGCTTTAAAATTAAAAAAAAAAACAACTTTTGAATGTAACTTTTTAGCAAATATCTTCTGCAAACCTCTGTAAAAACTTTGTAAATCCATCTATGCGACAGCAAATTTGTACAAAATATTTTATTCTTAAAGTTTGTTTGAACTTGTAATGAAATGCAGTGAAGAATGCTCTGTGCCCTGTTGTCAAAAGCTGCCAAAACCTAATTATAGTGCCTCTCTGATGCATGACCTGAAAGCCTCATGTTTTAACTACTTTTCCAGCCTATAAGAAGATCACTGTACCCTTGTTTACAGCAGTATTTAAAAACTACTGATAATATTAAATAACACTATTTGAAAAGGAAGATGATCCTTTATAAAGTGCAAGGAAGTTATTGAAAAAAACATTTACAAATAGAAACAGCAGTAGAATTAGTTATCCTGCTTACCATGAATGGCAGGCTATAAGGCCTCCTAAAGCTCCAGTTACAGAAAGAGTGGAAGCCAGGTGGAAACCAGGCATCCTCATCCAAATCCACACTTGTTTCCCACAGTATTTTCTGCTCTTCAGCAAGATGCCAGGCTTTAACTTATACCTCTTTTAGAAATTAGTGGGTTTGCCAGTTTAGGGTGTATATTCTAAATTTCCCTAAATGTTGTGAACTGATTTAACTGGTTGGCCAAGAAGTGATTTCCCCAGCAGGAAAGGTTAGGACCAGCCTGGTGGAAGCTGGTCTCAGGTGGCTCTGTGCCTGGGTGAAGTGCTGAGCCACCTTCAGCTTCCAGTTTGTCACAGGATGGTACATTCACCCCCTAGAAATGATCACCCCGTTTATAGTTTATTACATATCAATGTAATGAAAATGTAGATTAACCTTTGCGTTATGCAGTGAAATACACCAGCCTCACATTAATTTCCAGTGACATGCTCACAATATCCTGAAACTTAAAAACGTGCTGCTGGGGAATTTAATTGTGAGCGCTGCACGCTACTTCTTTTCCCTGTCTAATTCTAATATCCCTGTCTGATACAAATATGCTTTACCCAGCCAGAAGGGTGATTTTCAGGTGATGTCCATTATTACAGCTGAGGACCACGTTTATGGTGCGTTGTCAGCTGGTACCATCAGAAAATATTATCCCTTCCTCACTTTGGTCTCCAGTAGCAACACAGATTTTTCCCTATCTATGGTGTTCTGACAGAAGCCCTGAAAGGTTATATATAGTTTTTAGACAAAAATCCTAGAAGTAAAACAATTCTTATAGTTATGGAAACAGCACAGATTTTGAAGCCTTTGAAGATCTGGCATCCTTTTCAGGAGTTTAATATAAGAAACCATTGAGTTTGTCTTAAATGCCTAAAGGCTTTCTTTTATTCAGGGACAGAAAATACTGTGTGCAGTATTTGAAATAATCAATGACTCAGCAGCTTGGTTTGCCTCTCCCAGGATGATGGGCTCACAAGCCATTGATCTACCATCCAATATGCAATCATATGTCTCCCTCTTTCCCCGGGGTTGCACCCATGATCAGTACGCATTGATTCTGTACCAATGTGTGTCTTTTTATAATTGAGGGGGATGCGCGTGATTTACTGAGCTTCGCAGAGCTTGGACGTTAGCCTTTCAAGGAAAGTGTGTTTCACTGGAAACGGATGTGGAGGGTCACGATGAACAACTGAGGCTTTTCTCAGTTCTGCTTCATTCTCATGGAACAGAACACCATTAAGACCTCCAGTGAAAAAGGATGACAATGCTCACAGAATTTAGCCAACATCTGGAAAAGAAATCCGGGTGTTGGCAAAAACCTGTCTTATAAACTGTTCTAATTTCCAGATTCACTGTTACTTGAATTAAACATTCTGTGCTAGTTTTTCATGTTGATATTATCTTGGAGTAGAGAGCTATTATTGGAATTCCGCTCTTTAATACAGTCATTCAATTATTTTGGTGTTGTGTACTACTTATGACCTTTTTAATATTCTGTCATTTGACTGACTGCCTATTCTTATTCTTTTTGCTATTTACAGTTTTATGGCTCCATGGGGAAGGAATAACCACACTGCCTATTAATGAAAATGTAGACGGCTAAAATGAGCAAAATGGTTCCCCAAGCCGCTGCAGCGCAGGATGTTCACGAAACTTCGGAATAACAGCAGCCTTGTTGCAATGGTAGCCCTCAGCTCTATTTCCACTGAAGTTTCCGAGTGTTTTGCCATTGTCTCATTAATTGCAGAGAACAGAAACAGCACTAAAGAGCCGTTCCAACAAAATTTCTAGCATAAAATTTTAAAGAAAATGAGAAATTATGAATACAGGTGTTAACTGGGTTTTCCCTCCTTAAGTTCACCACAGGTGTATTTTTAGAGCAAAACAGAGTGCAAGCAATAAGAAATGAAGTTTTAAGATGTGAACCTAAGAAAGAATAAAAATTTCTGCAAAAAAAAAAATCAGAATTGGGAAGTTAAAATTAAGTTTATGTGCCTGGTCAGCAAAACTGAGATCAGAAAGATACCTTGGACGTTCAGTGCAATTTTTTTTATTACATGAAAGCAATATCAAATGGGAAGGAAAAGTGGCAGGGACCTTTTGGTCTCACTCGCTCAGTGCCTGGCCCATGACAGCACAAAGGTGACCGTGAGCATGAGGAGCTGGAGGAGCCCCGAGGCTGCTGAGGGTGGTTTCTGCCCCCGAGGAATCCACTCTGGACAGCTACAAGGACTCGGTGCTACTGAAGGATTGCCAAGGGCCAGGAGACACCTCACTCCACGCCCGGGGGCTGCTCGGGGAGCTTGGACTTCTGTCCTTTCTGGAATAGTTCATTTCAGAAAAAATGTTAGCAGAATTTTGAAGATACCTTACTGGTGGTGCTGTGCACCCATCTGAAATCCGGGTGATGGCTTTAGAGCAGAGAATTAATAGTGTGTGTGGTAACAGGAAATTACAAATTTATGAAGTTTATGAAGGAATTCTTTTACACTTACCTGAATGAAATAGTGCAGCTTCTTGCATGCTTAAAGAGACAGAAAAGGATTATGAGCTTAGAGTATAATAGGATCCAATTTTACTCTAGCTGTTGTGTTCCAGTGGCTTTGGTAATAATGTGTAGGGCAGCACTCTTGGGCTGGGGGGTGCTTGTCGTTTGCTAGTTTACAGGTGGCACAGTACCAAGCTGTAACACTCACCGTTAACTTCTGAAGAACATGTGCAAAGCAAGCAAATAGCAAGGAAGACGTGTGCTTCAGCTGAAGGGAGAAAACAACCTGGTGCCATGAGCTATCTGCATTGTATTTAGCTTCTGGTTTCCCATACGCAGGCTCGCAGGCTGCACCTGGTTAGGCTGGTGTTTCCCTAGGTTAGTTTTTCTCAGTTTGCAGGCTTTGCAAGCTGGTAAAGACAGCGTGGTAGCCCATAGGAGTAACCGTGTAAAATCACAGGTTGGGATCAGAAGTATGGTCTCCTAGTGCTTATTTCTTTTCATGTGTTGCCTGCCACGAAGCAAATTGCTACTGGGTGTGACACGGCAAGAAGGCGAAAGAGCGGAGGCACGTGCTTTTGATTGACTTTGTTATATTGTGCATAAAGAGTATAGAAAGTAGTGCCAAAAGAGGGCCTCTAAGTTTGTACAGGGAAATTTGTAATCAGAAAGGGCATGATTTATATCCTTCTGTATTTCTAATGGTATTGTTGTCTGATCTAATCTAAAGCCTGAAGGCTTCTTGCTGGGTGAAAATTGCATGTGGAAATAGGATCTAGATAAGATGCCTGTCGTCTTAATATCAGAGCGCTGGAGTACAGGATGAAAATCTCAGGGTTTTATTTTAGGAAAAGAAAGACTTTTCCTTCTGTGGGATTCTGTGAACAACATGATTCAACGTGTCCCAAATCGTTGGGCAGCAGAAAGTCAGACAGGGTCAGTTAGGTTTCAAAAACATGGCCATGGCGAGGTGTAACCAAACTAACCATGAAGAATTCAGTATCTCACCAATAAATGTTTTATAACCATTTCTTTATATCTTCATCTCATAAACAAGAAGCAGAATATACCTGCAAACACTGTTCTCCAGCAGCGTTTTTGTATTTGTCTGGAGTTTATGGATGGAGTTGGCAAGAACGGCTTCCAGCCATTTCTGCCACATCTCTTGGCTTTCTGGAAAAGCTTCTTAAAAATTTGCACTGGACTGCAAGTGCCTTGTTGCAGGGATTTCTAATTTAGAAATAATAGCTTTTAGCTTTGATTTACCCGAACTATTTAGCACCATGTCTCAGAGTATTCTGAACACAAAAGAAAAGTCATTGAGATCCCTTCATTTCACAGCTGAATAGGATGGTGCAGCACATTGCCCGGGGAGCAATGTTTAGACTGCATACCTCTCTAGTTAGTCTTCTGTTTCAAGGCAAAACCAAAAACATTTGGTAGCAGCCATTTTGGGGTTGTCTTTGAGCATTGCGGGACAGAGGAGAGTGATGAAAGGTAGGTGAAACATATTACCAGTAAGTGAAAGATAGAAGTGCAGAAGTCTGGTTAGGGGCAAAGCTACTGTATGAAGAAGGCAGTTATCTATAAATAACGTACATAAGATGTAGAAGCTGATAAAGAGAGAAGATAGTGCAAAAAGTGTGATCTGTAAGCCAAATGAAAACATATGGCTTAAGCTTTGGTTGTGTGTACTGCAATTATCACTGTAAAAATTATGTGAATATTTTCCTCCCATAGCAAGAACCAAAATTATGCCTTTTATCAAAGAATTAACAGAATAATAGAAAATACAGAATCTCCAAGAGTCCTTTTGCAGCCCAGTCCCCTAGGAGAGGAAGGGAGAGGGTGAGACACCCCTGACATTCAGCAGAGGAATCCTAGTTATGCCTCGCCTTTGCCAAGTCCAAATCTGTCTCTTGTAAGAACGCTGCCGGATTGGTAACATTCAGCATCAAGGAATTTGCGTTCAGAAAGCCACTGGCTCCCAAACAGTCATGGCAGTGGGCTAGTTTGAAGGGTCGAAGGGAGAAAAACAGCCTTCCTCTCCTCCGGCAGCCCCCAGTGCACCAGGAGGACCCTTTCTCTGAAGTTATTTGTGCTTCACATTTCTCCCAATCAAAGAAAAAGAACTCGTATCTGTATTAAGCCATGGAAGAAAACCCCTCTTGGATGTAGGTGTGTGAATTCTCAAAACAGTTGGAGCGGGTTCATGTGTCTTCTCACAGCTTGTGTGCTGGAATTTTTCTCGGCTTTTCTTGACTCCTCTGCAACAAGGTACCGCAATACACCAACGAGGACGATTGCAGCGGGGGTTAACGAAAGCAGGTTAATGTACAGAGTATATGCCATCTGTTTTATAGCTCCTGTAACACTGAGACCACTTGGTGAGTAGACAAAGCCAGCGAAGGTTTTTGACCTGTCCTACGGCAGCTGCAAAGCCTGGTGAGCCCACTGCAGGGGCTCTGGGATTGCCTTCCAGCTCCCCACAGCCCCTGGCAGACTGGAGCAAACAGGGCTGGCAAGTTCACTGGGCACCTTCACTGCTGCTGCTGCTGCAGTTCTTCTGTTGAAAGGAAGAATTGAGATGTGTTCTGTGACATTACAGATTAATTTCTCAGTGCAGGAAGTAACTGAGTAAATTGAGAGTAATGTTCTTTAAAGCATCTATAATTCAGCCTTGTGGCCTTCTGATGAGGGATATTGCCATCAGCTGCTTTGGCGTAACTTTGTGTTTTCACTTCACTACTATGTTTTGACAGTAAAAAAAGTGAAAAAGGGATCCTTAAAGAGCTCAGGTATTACTCCTGTATGCTGCTCTATAGAGTGTTTGCTAGCAGTCTGCCTCCTGGTTTAGCCATGTAGTTAGAGGTTTCTCATAGCTGTTAAATGGGATTAAACCCAAGGAAAGAGTAAATTGTACAATTTTTTGGTATTTCTTCCCATAGAAGCAACTGCTGGAAAAGGCTGGCTTGGCAAGGAGCTGTCCCAAATCCCACCGCCCTCCTATTCCACCGAGACCACGCGCAAGTGCTTAAGAGTGCTTAGAGCAAGCTAATTTCCCTTTGGGATCTGGATTATTTGGCCTTTGCACATTGTATGGTTCTTAATGCCCCACGTCCTCAAGTGTTCCTGGGCGCTGTGGAAGACAGTGGACTTTCATCTCAAACTCCAGGCGTCCACCCTCCAGTTGCTGAGGTGTGAGTGAGGCACAGTCCCCTCTGTCTCAGGCTGTGTAATTTCTCACACAATTCCTCAACACGTCTGCCTGCTGGCATCCCCGGTCACAGTGGAGGATCAGCACATGCTGCTTTTCTTTCTGGCATTTTTTCATGTTGGCAAGGAGACGGTCATCTGTCTGCACTTTTCAGTCCAGGCATCTGGGCCCAATTCCTCCAAGAAACAGTCAGGGGTGGGATTTTTTTTCCTCTCAGCTGTAACTAATTCCCCAGAATCACATCCCCCTACCTGTGCCCTCCCTGTCATTCCTCTCCACGTTTTGAAAGCTCCTGTTCTTGACAGGGGAATGGTCTGGGATGGAGAGGGTGGCAGCCCGGACTGGGGCTGCTCCTGGGAAGAAGAACCGTTTGTCACGGACCTGGGTCCAGCACCCATGCACCAAAAGGTTTTACTCAAGACCCACTGCCCTGGCACAATGCCTTCAGTCACGATTCCCTCTCCAAGGAGCTACAGGATACTGTGTGAAAACACGGTGTCACACAGCAACACAAGACAGTGTTACATATATGTGCTCTGCCATAGGAGGGATAAAGAGTGCAAAGCCGATGCGTAGCTGGTATCTTTTTTTCTCCTTGGCTCGTCCTTGGCCATGACCAATTTCTCTGTCATTTCATGAGGAAATTGCATCCTAGGAAATTCTGTTGGTCCCACCTTCCTTTCCTTTGCTGCTTCCCCAAGCATATTAAAAACCTGGTTTGATAAGACTTTTTCTGTGTTTATTTCTCTCTGTGCAGGACGTAGCTCCTTTTGCGGAAGGTGCTTTTGCTGGCCACAAACAATGCTGGAAAATGCACTGCAGGTGGATGAGTGATGGTGCCGGTCCAGGAGCATCCTTAAGCTGCCTGCAGCTTTACATCCACGGAAAAAAACAGTTCCCTAGTTTGGAGAGTGTGAGTAACATCTAAGTCATGTGAGATCCAGAAGTATTCGGGAGACTGATATTCAGCGAGAAAAAGGGAGATACTTCTACAGAACGATGGAGAAAGGCAGAAAATACACATTACTAGACAAGGGTGGGTAGATATTTTCATGTGTAAGACCAAAGTGGGAGACGGTGAGAAGCTGAACCTAGGAAAAGGAGACTACTGTTCTGTGATACTAGGGGCTGTGGAGGCAAGGATGGCAACAGAGCACAGCGACTAGTTCAAACAGAGGGATAGATACAATACTGAAAGCATCACTGGTCTTGGAATACATTCCAGGCTAAGAACACATGTTGCTAGGAAACTTTTATATTAAAAGGCATTCATCTTTAAACCTTGGGAACACAGTAATAGCTTCTCCTCTGTGCTAGGGAAGTTCTTTTAATGTCAGTCCTGACGTTACTTAGCCAAGTAATATGCGAGAGGGAGAAAAATACCTTGAATTGCCTTGGGCAAAGGTTAAAATCTAATATTATTTTTAGATAGCTTGCAGGGTTTAACTGAGCTTTAGTCATTCTGGTCTGACTAATAAGAGACTGATAAACAAAGATGACCATGGGTTTTTTTATAAGATGTTATGTGGAATAAGAATTCAAATATGCCTGGAAAAATGCTTAGTTAGCCCAAACCCGAGGATAACTTTGGCTTATGGCAAGATTCAGCAGGCTGCCATGCAGAGAAAGGACAGTTAATCAAATTCCTTCAAGTTATCACATTGTCATCCACAGGCTTTCTGGCTCTGTTTTCTCATTTTATAAGTTCTGTATACAAGTCTCAATAGCTCAAATAAACTCCTTGGAAAATCCCCAAGCATTAAATCTCTCGATACCAGTTTCTAACAGGTTTCTAATATTTGTGCTGATGCTAAAGACCTGCTTCCTGAGCAGAGCAATCTTCAGAAAAAGAGTGAAGCTATTTATGGGATTCTCTGCTCAAATGAGACGTCCAAATCTGGTTCTAGTAGGTCCTAACCCTGATACTTTAAGATGGTATCACCTATTTTTCTTATGTGCTTTACCCTGCATTTTGTTCACTCTTTTTGCTTTGGGGGGGGGGGGGGGGGGGTTTGGTTGTTTTTTTGAGGGGGTTGTTTTTCTCTTGGGGTGGGGGCGGGGGGGGCTGGGGGTGGGGGAGGTGGTGGTTGCTTTTTTTCCTAGGTTTTTCCTTTCTTTCCTTCCCAGCTTGAGGCTAGCTGCTAACCTATCAGTCCTTGACTGGTGTGATTATAAGCCAGCATCCTGACATGCCTGATGGTTGCAGTGGCAGCTTCAGCATCTCCCTCTTATTGCTACCATGCCCTCCATCACCCCGATTCAGCTGCCTGGGGATGCACAGTAAACCAAGTTACTGCTTTTATTCTCCCAGCGTGCCCTCTGCCTCTAATGCCCTGGGCACACTGAAGGTCTATTTGACTTATTTGCCATGCTAAATTCAGAATTTAAAACATGTTATAGAACATCTAATGGCCCCTTAAACAAACAAACAAACAAAACCCCAAAACACTACTGATAAGAGTATTATGAGTAGCTTTAACGGGCTTTTGTTATTAATATCACTATGTGACATGTCCCAGGCTATTGGGATTTTTCCCATAGCATGTTCAGCCTCAGTTTCTGCAGATGTGGCAATGAGAACAGAGAGATCTGCCTTTCTGTCTAGCACCTCCAGAACACAGGTAATTCTGCTCTGGGGGAGTGCTGCAATTCTGAACAAATCACTGGGAGGAGAAAACACTGTGGCAGGATTGATATTAAACATGTTGTTGAATGAACCTAGAAGTAACATCCTTGGAGTTCTGTGCAATAAAGGGTTGTTTGTTTGTTTGTTTTTTCTAAAGGATGCTGATAGTCTTTATCATATCAGCTGACACAGCTGGAAAAAGTGGACAAGCTTTTGGACTCAACCTAATCATCACTTGAGACCTGTCTAATAAAACCAGAGTGAAAAAGGCAATCTGAACCTGTGGCATGGAGTAGGGCTTCTGAAGATGTTCCTCTCTTGAGAATCAAGACCGTCAGTTAGCACTTGTGGCATGCCATTGTCTTTGTCATCTTCTCTTGCATGCTATCTACTTTTCCTAGTGTTTTCATAACGAGATACAGGTTAGTTTAATGGCTGGGTACCTTTCAGGGCAGGAGCCATCTTTGGTTTCTGCGCTGGTAACACCATGCATGTCCTGCCTGATATGCTGCCAAAACAGGACTGAGTAACACCAGATGTTTGTGTGCCAGATGTGTACGTTCATAAGAGGCAGTGATTCTGAAGATAGTTATGCAGGAGTGTGGCACTTGCACAATCAACCTCATAATCGGTGGGATGGATGAGTACACTTGTACTGCAGGACCACGAGCTGAATATTATATGTATAATTATTCTATCACAGGGCGCCTTCCCCCAGTCTTCCGTGTATGAGTTAGAGAACAAAAGTAGCTGTGTACTTAATTATGGCAGGCTAAAGGGAGATTGCAATTGCTCTTGAAACCATTCCAATGCATGGACGTTATGGTAATACCTTCTCTCTTATGCCACTTGGTGGAGCTTAGTGATTTTGGCTATCACATACATTGTTTTGCAAACATGCTCTTTGATTACACAATCAGTTGTCAGTATATCTTGAAAATGGACCAAATCCCTACTAAGGAAGTAAACCCAAAAGTGTACCATAAATTCTAAGATGTCGATTACTAGCTGCTAATGAATTTGGTAATCATCCCTCCTCCTCTTGAAAGCAATAAAATATATGGTGTTCAAATTTTTTAAGGAGAAGCTAAAATATGGGCTTAGGATCTTGGTATTTATGACATACAGGATGAGAGATGGGTAGAATCATGTCATGCTTGGTTTATTTTTCATATTTAAATTAGTAGTTTAAATTTTAAATATTATCTTCCCTTGCAGAATTTTGGTAAATGTGTATCTGGGTGAAAGACCTCACAGTTGTCTGAATGTATGCTTTTCCTCGACAAGCATGCAAACAGTGAGCAGATTGACAGTTGAACAGAGAAATGATTATATCCCATACTGGTCCAGCCTTCATTTAAATCAATATCTGGTCAGGTCAATAAAACCAGAACTGGGACCTTGGCTAACTATATGCTCAGTCAGTCAAAACACTTGAGCTCAGAGCCTATCTGGAAGTTCAGGGTATTACACCAGTTTGACTCTTTATCATCTAAATGATCTGTTGTTAAATATAAATTAGTTGCTCTGCAAATCTTACCAAGTCCTAATTTTGAGTGTTTACCTAGTACTTTCTTTATTCTAAATTATCAAACAAATAAGTATTGTCAGATGATTGCTATTTGGTGTTCTGGGGGTACTGAGTTTTGACATCTTCAGACCCTGGAGTTTGGTACCCGAAGCGAGATCTGCTGCATCCTTTCTAATGCAGGATGCCTACTGTCTAAGCAGAGTCATGAGGAGTAAAGGTTTCATACGCAGTGTCTTTGCTGTTGTCAGGGAAGCGAAGGGAAAAGAAGAAGACTCAGTCCTCAAATCTGGTGTGTGCAGTCTTAGGTGTCTTCCTCTGCAGGCAGCTTAGGAGCATCAATAGCATTTCAGGCTTCCTTTTAGGAACTGGGAGCAGTAACGGCAGCTTCTTTTCCCTGTGGTATTGCCTAAATTCTTTTTTGCTGCATTGGACTGACAGATGAGAAGGAACTTTTTGACATAACAATGTACCATACATATTTATCAAATACTGAAAAGTGGTAGTATATCAGTGTTCTTCTGTTGTGGCATTTTACAAGGGACGAGAGTAAGAGCAAAATTCTGTTAGGAGCTCTAAAAGCAATTTGGAGTTGTCTGTAACTGTCTGTAACACACATGTACCAGTGGCTACTGTTCCGTGCCTGTCCAGTAGTAATTACAAGAAAAAAAGCAGTGAAAGTAATTCTGCCCAGAAGGACAATGCAGCTTCAATGGACTTTTTCAAATGTTTGCTGGGGAGCTAGCAGAGAGAAGAGCATGATTATACTAAGCAACTGTATATGACACTATGTGACGATGCTCATGCACACAGCCACCTCTCTTGTATGGTCCTCACTCCGCGTCCATGCATTGCTTCCATGGGTGGATGTCTCTTGTCCAGACCATCTTGCCTATTTTCTAATGATCCCCTAGAATTCCAGCAACCCAAGCAGAACTGGAAGGCCAGACATCGTGTACCTCAGTCACCTCAGGAATGCAGAAAGCTCCTTGTCCTTCTTGCAACTCCTTAAATGGGCTTGGAGCATTGTGTGCCCGTGTGATGACACGTCTCAGGAAGCCGATGGTATATGCTACTGACTTCAAAGTACTTAAAAATGAAGTGTCAGCATGCTAAAGACTTCTCACGAGGAGGGCGGAGGATGAAGGCTGTTTGGAGCATAGGCGTTGACTCTTCAGGTGTTTTGCTTTCATCCGCATGTGACACAGTCTCTGTGTTACTAAGGCAGTTTACCTTTGCAAATATTGTTTTTTGTTCCGGTTAATGCCATAGTAGATGTACTTCTGACTTTGGACTGTTGATCGTAGCAGTGTGTTCAGTCACTGGAACCAGTCAGATGAATAGACACAATCTTCGTATCGCAGCGCTGGTTCTTACTCTTGTTTGTAACATGAACCTGGTCACTTGAATGCTCATTGCACAAAGGGAGGGTTTTGTGCTAAGGTGATATGCTTTCATCCCTCCGGCAGTTCATCAGAAAAAACAGGATCAAAGAGCCGAGTACAACAAGCAGCATTGTGTAGATATCAGCAGATGTTCTTATTAATCTTAGAAGAACTTATGGCCCATCTTTCATATGAGGAGGAATAATGGCATTGTCATGTCTAAAATCTGCCTATTTTGCAACACAATGTGTTAGATGGGCTCCTTGATAAAATACAGCTTCATGCTAAAAAAAAAAAGAGTAAAGGCTATTCACTTGCTCAACATAAACATTGTTTGGAAAGTCCTAACTGTGCTGTGAAGTGTCACATTTGACTCATTGATTTGGTCTATTTTGCTCTGTTCCATATTTTGCTCTAATCCTTACTTTGCTCTATCCATCTACCGTATTTTCATTATGAAAGGTCCTGCAGGGATTGTAGCAGAAAATGGCACAAGAATAGGGAGAGAGGTTTTAAAAAATACCAGCGTGCTGTTTGGACTGTTGTGATCCTTGCGGCCAAACAGAAGCATTGGGAAATTAATTGGGTAGCTCATTTGAGTTTATTGCAGGCTCAAAGCCATTGTTTCCTGGCAAATAAAAGCAGATAAATAATTAAATACAAACTTTTGATTTACACAGTAATTCTAAAACAGTCAGATTTGGGATGGGAAAGGTGGTAGCCTTCCTGTCCGAACTATAAACGTCACCTTTGTGAACTGGCATGGAGCGATGCTCCATGTAAATCATATAGAAATGCAAAGTAACTGCATTGTCACTCTGCTGAGTCAGCTGCCCTTCAGGGGCCAGCTCTTTCTTGGGCAGGGGACCAGTGAACGCACCTCGGTAAATCCATAAAGCAACAAAGATACTCTCCATTAACTTCTTTGCAGAACCATTAAGTTTGTTTATTTTAAAGAACCTGAGAGGTAATGTTATGGCATATTGTTACAGGGTGTATAAGCTCCTATTAAAGTCTGCAGGAATCAAAACCACAGCATTTTTGGAGTTTCAGGTGGTCATGCATGTTAGAACGATATATTGTCCCAGTGTCATACTTGAGGGCAAACAAAGATAAATAAAGTTTATCCCCTCCCGAGGTGGGCGATGCGTACCTTCTCCACCACTTGCTGCCCAGGGAGCTGTACCTGCTAGGTGAGTTTGCACACGGCGTCCATCATTTCGACATACGGAGATGCTTTCTTACACATTTGTACTAAGCTTGCATTAGCTAGATGACTTGAACTATTGTATCTATAAACAAACAGAACAGAACACAGATGACCTAACTGAGAATATATTGTGAAACTGCGTTTTTAAATTATGATTATTGCTCCTTTAGAAAAAACAACACAGTTATTACTTAAGACACTGCGTTAGGGCCGGTAGCACATGGGCAGTGGTAAGAGCACACCGTGGGTACAACTGAAAGTAGCTTTCAATAGGTATTTGACCTGTTTTCAATCAAGATATCAATTTATAAAAACCAAATTGATAGAAAACTGGAGGCCAATATAAATGTTTCCACACTCGCTGCAAGCATTTACTTTAAACATATAAAAACTATCTCAGTATCCAAGAACCTGAAAGTCAAGCTGTTAACACTAACTGGACTTAACATCCTCACTCAAAACTAGCAAATATGGAAAGACAATAATGCCTGTTATTAGCAGAGGATGGTTATTTTCCTCCCTTTTAAAGATAAACTTGCTATTAATTCGGACAAGCTGTCCTGCTCTGTGTTGGGTAGCGGCCGACTGTTCCTGACATCAGTCAGTGGAGCGGTGAGGGGAGTCGCAGACAGAATGGCGTTAATCTGCTTGTCAAGTGGAAATATCCATCTGTGCTCCGGGGGCGATGTGTGGCTCATTCAGCTTCTTGCATGGAGAGAGAATTTCACCCAGGGGATGAGCAGTTCAGCTTTCATATGTACAAAGGACGCTCCTCCAAGCCAAAGGCTTGATTAAGGTTGCTGCGTCCGCGGTAGCACCTTCGCTACCTTTTTGTCGCAAAATGCTGTAATTTACAATGCCACCTGCACACTGGCGTGCTCTCAGCTGTGAATCTGCTCCCAGTTTGCCCTGGTGATGCTCTAACAGTCAGTAAAACTGCAACCGTTTATCTTTCTCGGTGCCCTTTGGTAGTAGAGCAGACTAATACAGCATGCTGTGTTTGGTCATACAGCCTGCTGTCTGTCTGTCTGACTGCTGGCTCGCACAGAGCCGAAATCAGGACAAGCAGAAGAGTCAATAATGTGTTTCTGTTCTGGGTAAGTTGAGGCACGTAGAGGAAACCCCGTAAAATAGGTTATGGATGCTTGTTGGGCTCCATTCACATCAGCTGGAGGGATCCTTGGCTAGATGGTAGAAACAAAGAGTGTGGCAGTCTTTACCTTTAGGTTTCCTCAAAGTCCACCCTGTGCATTCCAGCTGTCCTCGCTGAGCAGGGGTGTTCCCTGGAACCGCAGGATCCCGTGGGACTGCCCAGACAGAGCTTTAGAGAACCGAGTGCTGAGCATCCCCCCCACTGCCGTGTCCGCTGCGCTTGCTGACACCCAGGAAGGCCCGTGCAGGCAGCTCCCAAAGGCGAGAGAACGCTTGTCGGGCTGCTGGGGAGCATCATCCTGCTGGGAGAGGCCACTGGTAGCCACTGTGGAGCACTGGGTGAGACCAGGCGCCAGTTCCAGAGCTGCTCACGCTCTGGAAAAGCACAGCACCCTGGAACAGCACCCGCAGCGTGCCAGGGTGCTGTGTCGGGCCCTGGTCCTCGTGGTGCTGCGCATCGCCACGTGTTGCCAGGCTGCTGAGCAAGGTGACTCGCTTGAGGATGCTGAGCAAATGTATAGCTAGCAGCATGGCAAATGTCAAACAGTAGGAGTGTGAAGAAGTGTTTTCTTTCTGTTTAAGTACTATTAAAAATCATCCATGTAAAGAGATTCAGAGCACGTGATAGTGGATCACAATGAAGTTTGTGACAAGCAGATTGTGTCAGTTTTTCAGGAGCCAAGTGGACCGAGGTGGAGCGCCAGGCACCATCTCAGCACAGGACAGCACCAAAAAAACCCAGAAGAAACTCGGCCGTGAGAAAGATGCTGTGGGGCTGGGGGTGCTGTGAGGGTGCTGTGGGGCCGGGGGTGCTGTGAGGGTGCTGCTCTGCCTGCCCAGTGCTGGGGGTGGGTCAAGAGTGATGGGCGCAGCTCCACAACGCCTCTGCCTCCTCCCAAGGCTGCTCACCATGCTGTCCTCCCACGTGAGCCCCCAGATTCCCGCCTTCCCGCAAGGAGGCCTGGCGGCAAAAGGCAAACGAGGACCCAAGACTCTTCCCAACCCCCCACCCCTGCCCCATATTTTCTGGATTGCAGATTTTGGGTTTTGGTATTTGGTTGGCTCTAGAATATTCCCCATTTTCTCCTGCCCACCTGCTGAGTGAGATGTCGCCTGCTACTTTTAGTCATCTCATTAGCCTGAATCTTGTCCTTTTTTTCTACATGGTGTTGGGAATTTCTTTAGCTGGGAAGAGAGTTCTAGGTCACATTTATGTAATAACGAGGAGAAGGTGTTGGAGCTCTTCACCTTCCCTGCTTTTCTCCTGGCAGCTCCATGCCACGTTCCGCTTGCCCAGCCTCTGCCTGTGGAGTAGCAAGAGCCGCAGGTTCAGGACTGACAGTGGGTAATTAATTCTGTATTTCGTTATATGGTGCAAACCTCTGTTTTCTGCCACAATTGCAAGCTCGAGAAGTAGTGTAGGTATTTGAACACTTGGAAAAACAAACCACTGAAAGATCAAATGTATCCATACCGCTAAATTATTAGTCATCAACTATGCTTTTAAAGATTAAACCACCAGAGATTCTGTTTAAAATAACCACCTGTTTTCTCATTTTAAAAGGGTTGTGTTTTTTTTTCTTTTCATCTTCCATACCGAAAAAAGAATTAATCAAAATTAAAACTCATTATGGTTGCCTGGCAGTCAACTTCCTTCAGAAATCTCGGGGAACAATTACTTGGTAAACCTCTTACCTCTTTTTTTTTTTTTTTTCCTTTTTTCATTTAGCTGGATTTTAATTACTAGACCCTGTGGTGTGGTTGCATGAAGCCAACACTTCAGCGCGCAAGCCTGGCAGTGCCGGGGACCAGAGCCCTTTCGCGAATTCACCCAGCAGCGCTGCCCAAGCTGCCGGGGGGCGCAGCCGCAGCCAGCCGGGCGCCCCCCCGCCCCGCACCGGGGCAGCAGGGCTGGGCTCCCCCGCTCCGGCCCCCCCCAGCCTGGCCCGGCGCCGCCCCCACGGCCGGTGGTCTCCGAGTGCCTGGCGAGCTGCCGGGGCTGGGGAAAAGCCCCCGACCCCAAACAAAGAGCTCCCCGGTGCGTGCGGCGACGCGGCCGGACCTGCCGCCAGCGGGGAGCCCGGCGTCGCTGCGGTCCGGGGCGGGAGTAGCCCCCGCTCGCGTTCCACGCGTGGGGGCTTCTGGCGAACGACGGGCAGGACGGGGCTGGGGCCGCTCCCAAGCGACCCCCGCTCGGCCGCAGCGAGGGCGGGCGGCTGCTGGCTGCGCCCACCCCCTCGCCGGCCGCGCCGCAGGCGGCGCACGGAGCCGCTGGGGGTCGGTCCCGCCCCCAGGAAGGTGCTCCCCGGGTGGGCGGTGCGGGGCCACCTGCCCGGGGGGGGGGCGGCCGCTGTCCGGCCCCCCCAGCCCCCTCCCGCGCCGCGGGGCGAGGCGGCGGCGCGCCCCGGACCCTCCCATTGTCTGGGCGGGGGGGCGGGCCGGGCCGGGGGGGCCGCCCTCCGCCGCCTCATTGGCGGCCGCCGAGCGCCGGTGCCTTAAATGGGCGCTCGCCGGGGAGCGCGTCCATTGACAAAAGCGGCGGCGGCGGCGGGGCGGGGGCTGGGCCGGGGGGGGCTGCGGCAGGGCCGGGCCGGCGGCGGAGCGGGGAGGCCGGCACTGCGGGCAGGGGCGTGCTGCAGCGCGCAGGGGCGGGCCGCGGGGCCCCGCTGCCGGCTCCCCGGCTCCCTCTCCGCGGCGCGCACACCCGGGCGGGCGCACGCACGGCGGCGCCCGCCCCTTCTCCCCGCCGCCCTTCTCATCCCCGTCCATGGCGCTGAGGGCGGCAGCCCCCCGCTCCGCACGTAAGTAAGCGGCCCCGCCGCGCCTTTGTGCGCGGCCCCGCCCGCCCCCGCCGCAGGTGAGGCGGCCCCGCCGCGCACCTGAGCCCGGACCCTCGCCGGGCCGGGGGAGGGGGGGGGGGTGCGGCTGGCCGCAGCCCTCCCGCCCGGGGCCGCGGCGTGGCCGTGCCCGGGGCAGCGCCGCGCTGGGGCGAGCCCCGCGGCCGGGGGAGCGGTGCCCGGCGGCCGGGGCTGAGCCGCGGCCGTCGGTGCCTCAGGGCGCTGCCTTGCCCCTCGCAGGTGGCGGCGGGGCGGCTCGGCGCGGGCATGGAGCACGGTGACTTCCCCAGCCCGGGGGCGGCGGCGGGCGCTGAAACCTCAGACCTAATGGAAACTGGGGGCGATGCCAGATCGGCACCTCGGCGGGGAGGCAGAGGAGGCGGCGGCCGTGGCGGGTTTCCAGCGACTGCCGAGCCCGGCGCTCCCCCGGCTGCGGAGACGAGCATGAATATTGATGGAGCGGCCGGCGGCGGGGGGAGCGGGGCGGCCGCGGACGCTGCTGCAATGCCGGGAGCCCCGGCCCCGCCGCGCCGCGCCCCCAGCTCCAGGGACCCCAAAATGGTCCATCAGCGCTTCCTGCGCAGGAGCGTGGTGGACTCGGATCAGGAGGAGCCTGCTTTCGACCTTCCCGAGTCAGAGCATCAGCGGAAAATCATCCTGCTCCCGAAGACCCGGCGGATAATCGCGGAGCGGGCGAAGGCCGGGCGCGGGGCCGCGGGGAAGGTGTGCCTGGGGGCCGAGCCCGCCCCCGGCCCTGCCGCGACCGCCGACGAGCAGCGGGAGCCTGGCAAAGACGCGGAGAGGAAAGAGGCGTCGGATGCTTCCAAAGATCAGAGCAAGCCGAAGAAAGAGGAGCCGGAGGAGGAGGCCGATATGAAAGCCGTTGCCACCTCGCTGGATGGCAGGTTCCTAAAGTTTGATATTGAACTCGGGAGGGGATCCTTCAAAACGGTCTATAAGGGTCTGGACACGGAGACGTGGGTGGAAGTTGCGTGGTGTGAACTTCAGGTAAGCCGAGCTGATCCTCTTGTGTGCTGTGGTTTGGGTGTTTTTGTTGTGGTTTTTTTTTTTTTTTTCTGTTTTGTAAGCCTGGGAGCTAAGGGCACCGTGCCGGTGTCATCTCCAGCAGCTCAGCTTTGAGCAGCCTTTATAGCCCCCATCGCTCGGTATCCAGGCTAACTATAGCGCAACGGGCTCATTGGCTCGCAACCCACCACCTTACGTACGCTCCTCCCAGGCTTAACCCTCTCGGGCCCGGGGCCGACCCGTCCCTGTCCCTGCGCCTGCCGAGGGAGCACCGAGCACCCCGGGGAGGGCAGCTGCGGGCCCGGGCTCAGGGCTGGGCGCGAATGACTCGGCGGGCGTTTGCGGGAGCGAGCTGCCTTTTGCTCCGGCTGTAAATGCCTTGTGGTCGTACAGCGGCCGCTGCCCTGCCCCAGCCCCCGCGGGTACCTGGCCCTTGCTTGCTCTGGTCAGGGTCGGCCGGCTCAGGGGCCCGTGCATCCATCGCCTTTCTCGAGGCTGTTCAATAGCAGAGCCGAGTTGAGGTCTAGATCCTTGCGGTGAAGCCAGCCAGCCGCAGCTAACGAGAGCGAAGGGTCAGGTACCCTCCTCAGCCGGTTTGGGACATAGCTGTTGCCCTCTCAGTGATTTTTGTATTTTAACTTCTGTAAAAACGACAGCAGTATATGTTTAATTCTTTTCTTTGTGACGCTTTTAGTGCCTTTTAGGTCTCATTCAAATGGATGCTAACAGTAGTGAGCTAAGAAAAACCCAAGACAGATCTTAAATTTTTTTCTTGAGCTATCAGTCTGAGTTACCCTAATGCTGGTGGGAATGAGAACATTTAACTCCTAGTTATGATTTGGGGGTCCTTATACTCCCACTGGCTGACTGAGCTTTATGATCCACAAGAGCATGAGAGAGTAACATGTAAGTGTGATATATTAAGCCTGAGCTCCTGATCGCTTGTTTATTTTTCTTAATGTTGGCCCAATCTATTTGTAAATAGCTCCTGGCTTGCTGGGATATGTGGGGACAGATGTACAGCCACATCTTTATTCCCTAATGATTTCCTTGCATGATATTCACTGCAGTGCTGCTTGCTTAAGAAGTATGGGGGGCACTTCTGAGTCTGGATAGTCCTGGCTTGGGTGAGACTGGGATGCAGAAGGCAGAGCCCCAGGTATGGCTCTGAGCTGGTGGTAAGGGGGTGGACCCCTTCACCCCCAGCCTGGCAGGGGCCCTGGTGGGCTCGCAGGGGAGGCTGAGGGGCTGCCAAGGGGGTTTAAAGGGGGGTTGAGGGAGGTGGGCGCTGCCAGGGGAGAGCCTTGCGGGCAGGCCTGGGCTTTGTTTGGCTCCTGCTTGAAACCGAATCCCGAACATGTAAGACTTTTACTTTGGCTGCCTGAAACTGGTTTAGGATGGTAGCTGGGATGCTGCCGAGGGAGGGCTCGGCTGCGGGCAGAGGATGCTCAGCTGTGATGCTCAGCTGTCCCAGCAGTGCACCCGCTCTGCCACTGCAGAGAGATTGCCAGGGTCAGGAATTCATCCTGCTCCATTCCCAGTGGATTCCACCAGGGAAATGGAAATAGATGTATTTCCAGTATATTTTCTGTAAAAGAATAGCTTTAACTACAAAAGACTGCGTTGGAGAATGTGGCGTATTGAAATTCCAGTGTTTGGGACATTTGCACCTAAGGAGAGATTGGAAAGGGGAAATTGCAGTGTGAAGCTTACCTGGCGATTGGTTTTCTTCTTCCTGGTGACTCTTGATTACACATGCAGCCAGTTCAAGAATTCCTAGAAATAATCTGTAATAACTTCCTTATTCCCACTAGTTTGATTTAAGCCAAAGCAAATAGAATGCAGATTTTACAACTAGATAATTTCAGTTTAATGCAGAATGTATTTTTGGCCTCCAATTGCTTTAGAGAAATTGGTGTGAATCCATAGAAGTAGGTAAGGGCTGGTGGTTCTCCTCAAACGCTGCTGTCCGAGCGTGTGCAGGTTTGGAGGTGATGCCAGAAGCTGGGTCACGTGAGATGGTGAGTGAATGTTGAAAGCCAGTACTTTGGTCTGGATTGGGAAGGTCCAGCTGAATAACAGAAGTCTCTAATCACCATGGCATTAAAGCCGGTGCTTCTGGGAGGAATTTGCATGAAGGAAGCAGTCAGGAGAAGGTGTGAATGGCTGTGTGTTGTCTTGGGCTTTTTTGACTTGTAGTGTACTCTCAATTCAGCTAGAGTCTTACTGGGAAAAAGTTCAGAGTGCTGTCAAGTAATCGTTTTATTCATGACATCTTGAAAATTTTTATGTAATGTGCTGGTTCGATGTGCCCCTGTTTGCCTCTTTCTCTGCAGAAATTTTAAGTTCAGATAGACATAGCAGAAGACTGAGTGGAAGCAATCGTCACTGTGCTGCTGAAGACAAAATTCCTTCCTCTGCAGTCTCACACCATCAAAACCCATACCTAGAGCCTTTCTGTGGAAAAACTGCAAAAACCTGTACTTTGTCTTCTGGAGACGTACTTGTACCTTGTTACTTTCAGAGCTGGAGAGTCAAAAACTAACAGTATTGAGGTTCCATGCAGGCGTTAATCCTCTGTCCTCGCTCAGCATTTTTTTCAGCCCAGTTGTACTGTTGCCTGTGTGTCTGTTGTGTTTTTTTTTTTTTGTCTGTCTGTACAAAGACCTTGCGAGCCGTTCTCGTTCGGTGGTTTTGTTTCATTGAAAAGATGGCTTTAGGGTTCAGAACCAGAATTATGGCTTGGATTAGGG
Source organism: Falco biarmicus (assembly GCF_023638135.1). Classification (NCBI taxonomy): domain Eukaryota; kingdom Metazoa; phylum Chordata; class Aves; order Falconiformes; family Falconidae; genus Falco; species Falco biarmicus. The sequence continues at coordinate 107,731,549 of NC_079291.1, forward strand.
CAGGATCCAAATACTAACCAAACTAGATCTGGGGTTTAGACCTGTCTGAAGATGTAAAAGCTGTAGTCTGATTCTAGCTAGAAAATAAATTTATTGTTCCTTCCTGAAACTGAAGCATTGGAGCAGGATTAGCATGCCCTTGCATTTGGAGGGTTTGCATTCTAAGGTTTTCAACAGCTATAATTAATTTTAATTGGTGGCATACAATTGCTGTGCGGTGAGGCTTCAGCACAACAGTATTTCAGTGTTGCGCTCCTAAGTACAATGTTAGGTCATGAATAAGGAATACAGGCTTTTGGCGATCGGCTGCTGGCAAGCCAAATCATCTTTTTAGTTAAATGAATAGTTTCAAAATCCCCATCCTATTTCCCTTTTGGAACGTGCAGTGAAACTGCAGAAGAGTCAAACTGGATACTCTGTCAAATGCAGGGACCTCATTGGGCTTCATGATTCTTGCTTGGACTGCAGATACTGAGCTTCTGTTTGATTGTGTTTAATTTTTAGTTTTCTTTGTTGGAAATGTGGAAAGGATGGACAGTCTCATCCTCTGCTGTTGCTGTACCTGTGGTGGGAAAGTGAGAAATGCCTGGGGGTGAGCACCGCGGGGAAGCCAGGCTTTTTCAGCTGGTTGCCCAAGGCTTGTTCTCAGCCCTGCAATACTGGTGCTTAGGTGGATGCTGGTTTCTTCGGGAAGCCTGGTCTCCAGCTGCTGTGTGTGAGAATGCATGGGAGTCCTTGATGCTCCCTGGGGCAGAGCTTGGTTCAGGTATCAGATGTCAGAGGTATCTGGGAAGCTCTGTAAGAGTGAAGGATGGGCAGAGGTCAGCTCTCCTTCCTTGCCTGTATAGCTGAAATTAGAAATCAAGGGTATTTAGAATAGCTCTGACAGCACTTTCCAAATGACCGCCAAACCAGTGAGTCTGTAATGGTGAAACAGCCACAAATAGTTCTGCTGCTCTGAGGTGGCAATTTCTTGTCACTGCACTGGCAGCTGTTCTGCCAAGCTTCTGGTAGTATAGTTCTGTAGGGAAAAACTTAATTGTCTTTACAAGGTAGGTGAGTTATTCCTTGGTTTTATAGGACACTTTCCTTTTTATGTCACTGCCAGTCCTTTCAAACTGCCTGAACCAAAGGGGGGAAAAAATGCAAAAGTTTAAGTCACTCAGATATTGAGGAGTTTAAAATTTTTGGAGGGCACAGATCTTAACTGAGAATTAAGTTCTAACTGTGGATGCATTTAATTTCTGAACACTTCTTTCATTTGATTGATATGCAATATTAATATGGGAACAGATAATTTTCTCGATCTGTTTTTATTCCTTAAATGAGAAGCTCATCCAGATTGGCTGATAGCAGATTGATTATTTTTTTAATATGGCATGAATATTCTAGAAGTACAAGATGAGACTAGACTTTGTTTTAATAAAGGTGAATAAAAAGGGCATTTGAAATCATTAATTCTAGACTTAGTGAAGTTGTTAATTTTTGTTTCTAAGGCTGATAATCTTTCCTTGAAGCAAAATTTCTGGCTTCAGTGGAGGAAAGGAGGAAAAGCATGCAGTTTATTTCCAAGTGTGTTACCTTATGTATGAGAGAAGGCTATGATGCCAATGCACCTATCTTCTTAAGTTTTTAAGCAGTGTTTTTAATCTGATATCCACCTGGAAGACATGTGATAGTTGCTTAAAGCAATACCAAAGGTCCACAGCTGAGGTGGTTTTGTGTAAGCAGATATGCTTGCTTGGTTACAAGTGGGAGCCTGTAAAATGGGCAATGTTAAAGCAAGTTCACTTTGCTCTAACATTGTGGCAAGTCACTTCTGGCAAAATCAATGATGTAGAGTTGAATTGTGTGGAGGGAGGAGGATGTCCTATGCCCCTGTATCAAGAATCCAGGGGATTTCTTTCTGAAAAAGGTAAAGCCTTCAGGATTTTCACTGGTGTGGTAGTTTGACTTCTGTTAGCATCCTTGTTGGCTGACAGCATTTGTCTGATGTGAAAATAGTGACTGATTACTATCTCTGCTGTTAATTTATTGGCTGGGTAAACTTTGTAGTGTAAATGGAACAGAGTAATCTAGAAAATCTGTTTGGGACAAGAAAGGAAGGAGATGGTACCTGAAAGCCTGTACCAGATATTGTTTTGTGCTCATTTTAAATTAATTCTGGGACTAATTTTGTCTGTTTCAAGTTAATTCTTGAGGTAGTGGCATCTGTTCAAATTTGAACAATCTCTGTTTTACAGTATAAATATGAAAACATGTGCCTGTGTCACTGGGTTTTGTTAGTATAGCTGTTGCCTTGACATAGAGAAGCAGGGTAGGGATATAGTAGTGAACTATTAATAGACTGCTTCTCAAATTCAGTAAATGAAAGAGCTGGGTCAGGCTTCTTGTTCTGCTTTGGAATCAAGTGACTGTTCTTTTGCTTTTGAGTATGCTTTGCCTAAGGGGTGGCTGTATGCTCTTTTAATCCTGGTTAAACTCTTCACACTGTATGTGTGGGGTCCAGTTGCCACAAGAGGAAATTATTTAAAAGAAGATCAGAACTTGGTGTGAAGGATATTTCTGGTCCCTTTAATCTCTTATCCATTGCTGATGGGGGGAGGGAAAAGTTGATGTTGCAAGCTGTCATCTTAGTAGTGTTTGCACTTGATATGCAGTCTGTCTTGTGTGTAGAACGTGCTTGTATTTCTGGTCTGATGCCTTTTTTTTTTTTTGGTGGTTGGGGTATAACAGAAGTCTGAAGAAAGCTCAGTAGCACTGGTAGTGGTGTGCAAGAACGGGTGGTAATAGCAATTTGGCTGTTGGGTTAACAGTGTTTTTGCATGCTCTGAGTGATTAGATGTGCTGCAGAAGTTGGGAAAAGTGATTCTTGGGAGGGTAGAGACCCCACTGTAAGGCCTGGGTATAAAGGGATTGGTGAGGAGGTAGATGATGATAAATCTCCCATGCTTCAGGAGCCCCAGTGGAGTGGTAGGTTTGGGTGCTGAGAAGAGCTTGCTGCTGCTGTCTGATCAGGGGAAATCCATTTTTAGACTTGCCATGACATAGCTGTTGCCTGCTGGCAGCAGGATCCTTACCTGTGTGTTCAGTAGGCTCTGTGGTAGGTCTGACTGGCCAGAAAACATAAATACAAGGTAAGTGCTGATGTGTGATACCCGTACAGCTTGTAGGCATAGGAAAAGGTCAGCCAAAGGCATGTCATGTGAGATGTGTGACACTTGGCACTCCTGTTGGAAGGGACATCCTCATTGCTCTGCAATAGGAGGGGTTTGTGCATATAATGTTTGAAGAATATCTGAAATGGTCATGCAGAAGCAGAACTAGTTTTCTTGTTTAAGCTCGTCCATGTGAAATGAAAGTTATCTGGAAATGCAGAATTTCCCTGAAGTGACGCTGCCCAGTTAGTGAGCGTGGGTGCTATCCCATGCTGGCTTCAGTGTGCCCGGGAGCTGGCTTGGCAAGGAGGGGGAAGCTGGCTGTTTTCTGTGGAGCTGCAAAGTCTGCTAGGAACAACCTTCATCCAGTCTCTTGCTGTTCCTATGTAGCTCTGAAATGGAGGAACCAACTCGCCGCTCTCCTGTTGCCCTTCTACCTGCTCTGAAATGAGAAGCCTGCCTTTCTGCCAGGAGTGAGGTTTTAGAATTAAATTCTGTGCAACAATAAATGGCTGCAGCCTCTTCCACAGTGGAGTCTGGATCAGTTGTTAGAACTGCAAGATGATAGATACTTTCACATCTCTGCTGGACCTGGTGTGATGATTTTTCTTTACATTCAGAGAGAGAGAAGAGCCTGAGCTCCTCTTTGCCTCCATTTCACTTGTGCAGAGGAAATAAGAAAAAGGCTTTTATCAGTTGGTGAAAGCATGGCCTGTAAAAAGGGAGGTGTGCAGCCTCGCTCTCCGTACCTCTCTTCTCTGCCCTAAGAGTACTTGTAGATCTTTCTAAATCCAGTTTCCACATAAACAACAAAACAGTTTTGTTAGACCTGGTCCCTTGCTCTGGAACGGACTAATCTTCAAACCATAAGCAGCTTCCCATATCTCTGAATAAAATCTCATTTTCCTCCAAAGAAATGAACTCCACACCTCCTTTTGGCATGATGCTTGCCCAAAACAGCTTGCTGCTTGGGGAATTTTGTCTGTTCTGAATTTACTTGGGTGCTACATAGCTTCGGAGCCATCCTGACTCTCACCTTGCAGATGATCATGCCCACATAAAAGGCACAGAGTCTGGCATAAGGAGGAGATCGCAGGTCCTGCCTGTTCTCCAGTGTTTCCTGCAGTCACCTGTGTTGTGGACACAAGGTTCAGTGTCACTGAACACCTCTAAGCCTTATGGAGCATCTTAGTTGCTAGTGAGTTGTCTGTAGGGACTGAGGAACTTGGACTGAGCTCTAAATCAGCTGGCAGTAAACGTGTACCAGAATTTTTCTAGAGTGACTGTTCTGTTTGTTAGCAGTGACTTGGCTTACTCCAAATATGTGCAGCGAGTGCTGTGTAGTGATATCCCTTCTATTCAATCCCTGAAATAAGTGAACTTGCAAAAGTATTCATCTTCATTTTTGGAAGATGCTCCATCTCAGGCTTCAGTTGGTCTTACATACCTGGGTTTTCCATTCACTGTCATCTCAACAATGCTTATTAAATAATATTGCCCCTACTAAACATGCCAGAACCTGTCTAAGCCCACTGTGGCTACTGCTGTGTTCTTCTGAATAAGTGAGTTTCTGGAGCTGATGGATTTCTTCCTTCTCAAGAATCTTCCACATAAGTGCATGTGCATTTTAATTCGTATCAGGTGTCACAGTGTACACAATCAGATTTCCAAAAGTGATTTACTGGAAAATAATTGTGCTAATACAGCATAATGGCTGTATAATAAGGTGGTTAAATACACAGTGGGAGTAATGGGTAAAATGTAGACTCCCATAATATGGCATTTCGTCTTGTTTAAACTATCAAGGAAGGAGTAACTTAAGACCTAATACCATCTGTTCTTCAGTTGTTTGCCACAGAGGGATACAAAACACTTATTCATGAACTCTGAGGAAAACAGATAGGAGAAAACAGGCTCAAATAACATTTGTGGGGTTTTTATTCGGCCATTTTTTGCAAATTAAATCTGATCTTCATTTCTGACATCTCAAAGGAAAACTAAACATGCTTTAAGTACTATTTGATCCCGTTACAAATCTTGGCAGCACTTTACCAAAGTTAATTTGAATTTTAATGTAACTTTTGGTTAGGTAATTAGTTAAAATTGCTTTGATTCCTAGCTTTTTCTAAGAAAATGAAAACCTGAAAGGAAATGGCCATGTTTGTGTTACACACCAGTCCTTTTTTTAATTTTCTTTTGCAATGACTTTTTTTTTGGGGTGGGGGGGGGTGGGGTAGGGGGAGGAACTGTACCATAGTTGCTTACTAAAGCTATCGGTTCATCTTACTTAGACTCTGAAAGTCCTGCTGAAGTCCAGGTCTCCTGAAAACTACTTCCAGGGCTTTTGGTTTCGTCTTAATCCAAGATAATTTGAATATAAATATGTATGGGTGATGGCTGAATATTTTTTTTCTAGTTATGTTTATGCTTTTGGGAAACTCTTTTCCATTAACTTCTCGGCAAAGTATGTGCCTTTAATAAACTGTGGTTCTGTACCAAGCACAGTAATGTTGTTCTGTGTATTCCTGTATTAATAAGGCTTGTCCAAATGCCATTGTTGGTGTGTGTCAAGTGCTTACAACTGCCTGAAGCCCACTAAGACTGATCAGATGAAGGAAAGTCTTTTCTTTAGCTAAATAATAATAAACCCCCATATTCTATAAAATAGGTTTTACTAAAAAGAACAAATGACAGTTGGCCATCTCATAGAGAACTGGGTGTTTCTTTTACAGAAGCAGTATAAAACAGGCATTGCCTAGGATTGCTTCTGAAATGGATGTTCCTTTCTCACTAGTACATGCTTGAAGGATTAAAATTAGGGTGTTTACTCCAGATCTTTGCACAATAAGCAGCTTTCTAACATTGTTTTTGCTGTCTGGATTTTTTCAGTTTAGAGCACCATTTTGGTTGACCCGTTGTACTTGCTGGAGCCAATACAGCTGTGGTGGCTGACTGAGCAGAATCAATTCCGTCTGTTAAAATAGAACGGGGGTGGGGGGTGGGGGAATCACAAAATTCCCCATGTATGTATCTCATCGCTTCAGGCCCATGCAGTGGTCTGCTGAAATGTGATAATATCTAGATCTTGTAAAACCAATGCAAAATAGGTTTGTTTTGTTCTAGCTTTACTGATTAATTAAGACAAATTGCCATGATTATGTGCATTTGAATGTTTTGTATCTTACAATTGTCAGAACAAACACTGATATAAATGTAATAAAGCAAGTGTTGTGCTAATAAAATGGACTTGCTTTTCTCTCAGTTACAATAAGACTTACATTGCCTTCAATTACTAATGGAGGATGAGAATATCTTACCCTTTGGCAAACAGCGTGATCGTGACTAACATGGGTGGGTTTGCATGTACTGAGTGTTTGTGCATATAGAAAATTGTAGAAGCAGAGAAAATACACAACTGCTTGTATTAAGCCAGAGGATGTAGGGTGAAGTGCATATAGAAAACTGTAGAAGCAGAGAAAATACACAAGTGCTTCTACTAAACCAGAGGATGCAGGGTGAAATGAGTTGGTAAGAATGACCTAGCGCAGCCCCTGTCAGCCCAGCTGGGCTCCTTCCTTTCCAGGGTATGTTCTTTGTGTGGTGTCTTTTGCACGTGCTTCTGGGGATGTAGCATCAGTCCCCTCTAGGCTTCTGAATTTTTTGTGCACAAGTTGTAGTATCTTGTGTAACACCTTTCATTGACCTTAATGAATTTCAGAAGTCGCTGTGGCAGTTGGTCCTAGCCAAAGCTCACGATCTCCAGGAGAGGCAGTTGGGGACGGGAAGGGGGAGAACATCATGCAGTTATTTGGGAGTTACTTGTATTGTGAGGGTTAATTTGAAGCTCTTGTACTGCTGTTCCAGGAAACAAATGGGTTGTTTTCTGTAACTTCACCCTAAAAGGGGTGAGAGGAGAGAGCTGCTGCCAATAATCTGCTTGTCCTCGGATGTGTGGCAAACTCTTGAACTGGACTGAAGTTATCTAAAGCAGGTTTGAGCTATAAATTCTTCTAGGCTGCTGAGAGCTTCTGAGCCTCGTTGGTGTCAAGTAGCAGAGATCACTTGGTCTTTAAATAGAAGGCTTGCTTTGCGGTCTCCATTTCAGACCTTAAGGACTGTCTGCTTAAGCTGGTCTCAGACCTGCAGCGGGTGGTGAACTTGGGCACCCAGGATGGGGAGCACAACGGGGGGAGCTGCCTCTGCTCCTCGGGCTGTGGCTGGGAGCAGCGTGCCCATGGTGAGGGCTCCGTCCTCAGACATAGAACTGGCTGCCAGGGTGGCGAGACCTGTGGCTAACCACTCTGCTGACCTGTCCAGCAGGCTCCAAAGCTTCCTCCTGAGAAGGGCAGAACCTCCTGTCCTGGAGCCGTGAAGCTGCAGGAGGTGTTCCTCACCCTTCCCTTGGCTGTCAGTGCAGTAGTGCAGAGGCTCTGTAAAGGCTCTGCTGACTGTTGCGTTGCAGCTGGGAATTTGGAATGGATCTCCCCTGTTCACCTAGCTCCTTCGGTCGGAGCATTGCCCTTGTGGGAGGGGAGGTGGGCAGGACCTCTTTTAGGTATCACGTAAGAGGAAAGCGGATGTTGTTGCCTGGCTCTTGCCCAGTGCTGTAGGTGCGTGCCACAAATGCTCTTGGCCTCAACTGTTTGAGGAATGGATGGACAGTTTGTTTCTGGGTCCCATCTGCATTCATCTACAAGGCAGGTGCTGAACTAAGTTGAGACTGAGGCCATCTGGGGTGGAGGCAAGAGACCTTTGCTTTTGCAGGCACCTCAGCTTAAGGAGAGGCAGAGTGCCCCAGTATGCTGGCAGCTGGAGGGCTGGGTGTCAGAGCTGCAAATGCTTTCGGAAGAGGGCATTTGGACCCAGGTCAGTGGTATGCCTTTCTTTAATAGTCTCATGTTAAATTAAGCCAACGGGATAGATTCCCGTGTGACAGAAGATACTCCTATGAAGGCGCCCTGTGGTGTCCTCTAGGCTATAGGCAAGTCTTTAAATCCTTGTGTATGGAAGAGGATTAAGCTGCCTTTCAAAATATAGAAGAAAAACTTACAGCAAATATCTGTGGTTGGGAGAGGGAAAAATGAAGTGAAACCTCTTTTTAACACTCTGGGATAAATGTTAGATGTTCTGTGAGTTTTTGGTTTTTGTGGCTCGACTACTTGCATTCCTGTTCCCTCTCCACCCCCTGCCGTGCATCGGCACCTGGGCTTCTCCCATGGGGGGCTTGTGGTATGAGAGGGAAAAGGTGGCTGTGCTTCCAGAGATAATTCTGACATCCCATGCCATGAGAAATAGTTAATACTTCAAATGTGTGTGATCTGAGATGTGTATCTGTGTACTTGGATGAAGCCAGCAATACAAGTTTTTAACCACTGAAGCTACAAAACTATTAGAAACAGCAGTTCTTCCTCTAAGTAACACCGAGGCATTAAATGCAAAGCTTTGTTTATTAAAGTACATGTATAGTTTTTTTAGAGTCGTGTCTCGGGATGTTTGGGGGAGGGGGAGAGAACAGGCTATAGTGCTCACTCACGTGGTCTTCAAAGAAAATTTTTCCTCTAAATAGCTTTGGGTTTGGGCTCTTCCGTGAGACAGGAGACCCTTGAGATGATGGACTCTGTTCAAAAGCAACTGTTGCAAATAAATGGGTTTGTGGATGTTGGCTGTTGTCACGCCACTAGCTAACTAGCTATCTTTTTTTTTTTTTTTTTTGTGGTGCTGCTGAACAACAATTCAGTTTGTAAGGAGTCTTGCTGGGGGGTGCAGCTGAGGCTGGGAGGGGATCTCTCAGCATGGAGGTGGTGATGGAGAACTGAAGCTGGAGGGCCTGTGCCTGGGGGAGCTGGCTTTGCCTGAGCAGGGCGTACCACCACGTACACGGCTGGCTGACCTAGGGCCTGGGAACGAGATCGGTGTTGCTGCTAAATCCCAGACTCTTGGTGTGAGGGTGTGACTAATGCTGATCTGGTTTTGATACTGATTGGGGAAGGATTACAGGGTGGTTCATCAACCCATTATTGCATTCCTTTGTGCATTTTTAGGAGTACTTTATTAAAAATGGATGCTACTTCATAAAAACTTTCCAGTAGGCTTCTAAAGAGCAGTTTAGTGTCTTTCCTTCTCATTTCTCTTCTTCCCTGTCCTCTACCACCACCCCAAAAGTTACAAGGACAGGGTCCTGCTCTTCAACACCTTCTGCACAGCCCCAGGGTGTGTGCAAATACACCTGTTCTTTTTTCACATCCCTTTTCTTTAGAGGGTCATCTTCACAATCACTTTGATCTCAAGGCGTGCTTTCACCTGACAGTCTTCCATTTGTGCAGGGTGTTTCCTTAGGTGGCAGTTTTGTGCAGTGATGAGAGCGTCAGGCAGGGACGGCTGTGGTAGCTTTTCATCTTTTTGAAAATCCTGATGAACCTGAGATGGAAGTCGGAATTTGCAGAGAAGTAAGGTAGCATCTAGCGAGACAAGATGAAAAGGCATTTTATAAGCTCTTAGCAATAATTTTTAGTTTCTGATTCTTGGCAATGATTGATAGTTGTAGTCTTTCCTACTGCCTTGTTGATGCTTAGCTACTCTAACTCTGATGTTGCAATTAATGATTTAACAGTACACATGCTGTAGATTTTATCAAAGCTTTTTTAAAAAAAGCATTTATCTTAGGTGTATTTTACACATGCTTTATCTGCAATCCTAGTTGCATTACTTCTGATTTTTAGAGCTGAAACTGTAATTTATGAATTCTGTTAAGAGAAAGGAAAAAAGCTGTTAAAACATTTCCGCTAAGCTCATTTTTGTGTGCAGAGAGAGAACTCTGTAAATTCTTCTGAACTGTCACCTTTGTACCTTAAAAGATATGTAGCGTATAGTTCAAAATGGATTTCTGTCAGCAGGATAGCTAATGAAATCATCTTGCAGTTGGAGTCCTTGGTACCTAATAAGATGTGAACTCCCTGTGAAGCTGCTTCTCACAGTTTGGTTATTTTTGACTGTGCTTTTCTGTGGATTTTACAGCTACTAGGGTTGTGCTTTTTCTGCAGTTTCTCCTCCAGTGGGGGCAGCTAGGGAATTTCTCTTTCCCTTTTATATCAATTTTCCCGAAAATTGAAAGTTGCTTTGTTTCTGTGAGTCACTATTTACTGGCTAAATGTATTGCAGACAACAGGGGAGACATATGGACGCAGGTAGCATCAATGCAGTCTTATTTCTTGAAGAAACAAAGGCTGAAAAACAACCTTTGGTTTGTTGTTTTCTTTGTTTTTTTGACAACCACTAGAAATATCTAGAAGGGATGAGTTTTCTTAGTCTTGTCTCGCTGTTCTGTGAAAGATGCCAAAGCCCCAGTAACGAGGCCGAGGGCTGCAAGGAATGCTGCAGGCATGTGGCCAGCAGAGATGCTGCTCAGCATCCTGGGGGATGGGGGTGGGGGTGGTGTCCCTGGGGGATGGGGGGGTGCCTGGCCAGGAGCACGCTGGAGCGGGGCAGCATGCCTCCATCCTGCTGGCAGCAGGGCCAAACTTAGTTATAGGGCTTCTACAGCGCTGCAAAGAGCTCGTTTGTGTCATAACGGGTGGGTGACTAGGCAGTGTATATGGAGGATGCCGCGGAGCACCTCGGACCTGCTATAGGTAAAACCCACTCTGTGTATCACCCTGGCAGCAACTCCGAACAACACGTGTTCAGTTCTTCCGTCAACTTCGCACAGTTCTGCATGTATTTTCTCAGGATACATACGTAAGGGTCAGAATGGACTGTAATCTGTGACAAAGCAGGGTGTTTAATTGGGGGAATGGAAAAACGGAAGGACTGGTTTAACTAGAAGTTCTTAAACGTGCTAAAATGTTAATTACTCTTTGAGGTCTAAGGCAGGTAAATAACTGGTCGTGAAAGCCTGTTCACTTGTTTTAATGAGATTTTTATTTTTTTTTTTTTTTACAAAACAGCTGCATACTAAATCTAAGGTGCTTGTGTACCAAAGGTTTAAAATCCCTGAGCCAGGGTTTAGGCATTTGTTCCAATAAGCGTTATATTCAGTCAGTGTTTTAAGCATACTATGTATTTTGAAATGCAGTAATATTCCCAGAGCAGCAGCTTTTATTCTTAGGTCTGCTCAGAATTACCATGCAAATTTACCTGGGTTTAAAATAATTCTTTGCACTGATAGTGGTGTGATGATAGCAGGTCCCAAGAGTGTTATTTCTCTTGCGAAATTAAAGTAAACAAACAATGTTTTTAGTTGAAGAGGTAACAAAAGCAACTGTTTAACTACATACGGTGTACAGTCGGCAGTATGTAAGCCTGTACCAGAGCTGTAATCTCCACAGAGGAAAATACAATGCAAAATTAGCATATTTTTAAATTATATATATTTTGTAATGCAGCTGGAGAGCCTGTGGTTCAGTTCATTAACTTCTTAACCCTAGATGTGGAGGTGAAAATACATGCTCAAATACAACCCTTGCTTTTCAGAGGAAAACCCAGTAATTCTACCTTTCTCTAAGAAACCCTTTTAAGGAACGTTATACCTGCTATCTGGGTTCATTTTGTAGCGTTAAGCCTTGTTAAAGAGCTGACATGGGATGTATCTGGTAACAGTACTCAAGTGGAGTGGGGAATTCATTAAGTAATGGCTGTGTTGTGATTTGATTTAGATCACTTTGGTCTCACCTGTTGAGCTGCTGTTTACTTCCATATTCATGGCAAGGGTTCACTGTTCACTTAGTCTTTGCTTACTGCATTAGCTGAAAGGTGGATGTGAGAGTTACTATAAAAAAAAAAAAAAGCCCAAATGTGCAATAGTAATCATAATAAGGATAAAATGTTTGTACAGGTGTGATAAATACAAGAATCTAAAATTGTCAATGTCCTCCTAAATTTAGCAACTATTAACTAAGATCATTGCAATGAGTATTATTCTTCATTAGAAGACCCTTTAATCTGGGTTTTTAAAGTTAATTGCAGTATGTGGCACTCTTAATCGTGGTGCTGCAGAATAGATAATGTGCTTCTGGTAGGCAAAGCATGCCTGAATGATTAAAAAAAATAATATATATCTTCTTTAGTTTGTAAATTCTCAAGTGCTTTCTTCAAAAAGTAACTGGAGTGGTTTAGGTGGGTTGTGAACTTGTTAGGTAGGGTTGTACCCAAGCCTTGCTTCTACAAATATTTTAACTATTTCTTTATGCTGCAACTGATATGTCGTTTCTCTTGAATATGGTGTATAAGATGGTGCTGATCAAGCACTATCATACTCTAAGATGCTAGAAAGTTGAGGAATTTGATCTTTAAAATGAAATTGCAGGCTCAGGGAAGGCTGTGCTAAAACTTTTGTTTCGTTGCAGTCAATAAGTTGTTCTTAGAATTTCTATCACTTTGAAAACTACTGCAAACAAAGCTTTTAAAATAGTTCAAGTAAATCACTTTGACTTGTAAGTTTGTCTCTGATCTTAAAAGTGCTCTGGTGTTTTTGTATGGGACGATAATCTGTATCTGGATTTTGATGTTTTAATATATTACTTTTATGATATTCAAACCATTGAGTTCTTGGGAAGTTGGCTGAGGGCTGGCAAGACTAATCCAGCCTCCTTCTGCAGGAAGTCCTTTGCTGAATACTTCTGAGCACCCTTACTGAGGGATCTAGAATTTACCTGCAGCTACTTGGAACCTATTGGAGCTCCAACTTGTACATTTCTAGTCTTACAGACTAAAAATATGTCTTTTAGAATGATATTTACAGTAAATCAGATTACATTTGTTTCAAGAGTACTAATATAAAATGAGTGGTCTTAGAAAACTTTCTCCTCTAGAGCTTGATGAAAACCAAGTTTTTGTCAAAATAAAAGGCTCAGCATAGCGTGCTGATAGTAATTAATTCCCAGGGAGGCTGCCCAGCACACTCCCTGCACTGCAGCAAAGAAATGCTGCAGATTATTTCTATAATCAGGTTAATTGGAAGAGTGGAAAGGGGTAAGGAGAAATTTTCTGGATTTAATGTCATAGTTGGGGGAAAGAGTGGGAAGGGCTGATCTGGCACGCGTTGGGATGTGCTGCCTGCCTGAGTAGGAAACACATGTTGTGTCTCAGTGGCTGGCAGCCTGTAGTGTGTGCTGGGAGCTCGCACCTGAAATGCTCTCTTAGTAACATACATTTTACATGTATATTATTATAGTGGGAATTAACGGGGTTGTTTTCCCCCTGTGGAGCTGTCTTGGGAGAAGGGGGTATGGTGAGAGAAAATTCTTTAGCCAGCCTTGTCTTGGTTTCCAGGGAGAAAACTCCCAGACTCTTTCACTTGAATTTCTCCAGCTCTAGAAAAGGCTATGTGAATTTAAACAGTTAAGAAACTGCCCTAGAGTTGGTGTTTTTCCCTTTTGAAGTGCAGTGGGTAAGGGGGGTTCATTCCCTACACCTGTTTTCCTGGTGCCTTGCAGGAGCTGCAGAGTGGGGCTGGTCTCTGCCCGTGGCAGCCTCCGCAGCTGAACGCCGGGAATACCAGATCCTGTTAAAGGCTGAGCCTGCGAGGTTTTACGAAAAGTTTGGTTCTGTGTATTTAAGTTGCAAAATCTTTTCTCCGTGTGCAATGTCTTTGTGTTATGGTGTGTGGACTTAGCGTTTGTTTCTTTTTGTCTGCTTACTGTGTTATCTGCCTGTGCTGACAGCTGTGCCCGATGGGCTCTGGACCAGAGCAGGGCTTTGGGTCCAGCACAGCGGGACCAAGGGATCCCCTTGGTCAACTGTCGGGTGGAAATCTAGGAGGGTTGTGAGTTGAATTTGTAGGCCAAACCTCTGCTGACATATTTATTTCCTATCCTATTTTTGTCTCTTACATTTGAAATCGGTTTTATTCAGGGTAATGTTCTGGAAGACCTAATGTAGTTAATAGACTTTTTTTTTAATAAAAAAAAAAAAGCAGCCAAACACTAAAACACCCTGTTGGGAATGAAAGGTCATCACGGAGCTTTTAATTTGAAGTCCAAACAAACAAATGTGGTATTTAATCCATCTCTTCTTCGAACAGCAGCCAACATATAAAAGCTGTAATAAGGAAATTATTAGCTACATCCTCTTCTCAGTCGTAACTGGATGTCCCCTGAACAAGTGTGGGCCTGTGATGGCTTCCTTAGATTAAATGTGGCTTTTTTTTCCTTTAAGTTTCTAGTAAATGAGAGTCTATAATAAAGAATTCTAGTCTGAGAGGCTGTGCTAGCTTACCCAGGGCAACTAGTCGTGCTTCGTCAGTTTATTTTCAGATAGTTATTCTCCCCAGTGGGCATCCCTATTGTAGAGGGATCCTGGTTTACTAATCTCACAGAAAATATTTACAGTGTATTACCTGAATTCTGAAAAGACTTATTCCTGTAAATTCTTACAGGTCCTATTTCATGCTAGTTAAGCTCTGAGTTACTGAATTCTAATTAAGAGATGTTTTTTGTTTTGGATTTAAGTGCACACTTTTTTTTTTGAGAGAGATATCACATGTATTCTCTGCATCTGTTTTTCACAGTTGTCACCTTTTTTAGGTTGAAACGTTACTGAATTTCTTTCTCAAGAGCCTGCAAGTTTAATTGGGTGAGGAAACCCTTTCCTCGCTTTACATAATAATTCAAATAACCTATTATGCCTCAAATCAGACTGTTTTATAAAGAAAGCCAAGCACGTCATAGTACTTGGCTGTGCTGTATAATACTCTCCAGTTAATGAAAAACCTTCTGTATGAAGTTAAAAATAAGGGGAAAAAATCAATTAGGTCTTCTAGGATAGTAAACCAGTATTTCTCAGCTGTTGCAGAGGAAGAGAGATTGGCTTTGGAGGAATTTGCTCAGGTGTCTGTTTTTATCGTGGGAAGTGGAGCTTTGGCGGTGGAGGCTGAGGGAGGCTGGTGTGCCTTTGGCACGGGGCGGCTGTGTCACCCCTGCCCGGCTGCACAGGCTGGCGAAGCACAGAGCCCTGCAAGGGAGCGGCGCTGCGCTGGGGCACCTGCCCCGGCATCTGCTGGTTTGGCGTCACCTGCAGAGGTGTTTCAGGGATGTGACAGGATTGGCGACGGGTGGCCAGGCTCTTGGCTGCTGTTGGTGGCCATAAGACTTCTGGTAGCCTGGTGGGCTCCGCTGTCCTTCAGTGTGTGTTCTGCTGGCACGGGCAAGCAGGGGAATAATTTGAGCTGTTTGGGAACAGGGAGGTGTAATGGAGGCTCTGAAGCTGCGGATTCAGGCTGGGCTGCTGCTCGGAGGCTTGGTTCCCTGCCCTGGGGGTGCTGCAGGGGCTGCTGGCTGGGTGGGCAGGCTTTGAAAGCATGGGCACGTGGCATTAAGGCAAGGCAGTGATTCACGCAAGCGAGTTCCTCATGTTCCTCCTTCTCAAAATTGCTGTGAACGGACACGGGAAGATGTGGTTAAAGCTGATACTGGAGAGATTTGTCCACGCGCAGAAGTACAGTTATATAACATGGATATAAAGGACAACAAGTACTGGTGACTGCTGGCACATTGTAGGACAAGCGAAACGTGGTGGGTTAGGAAGGGCAGGCTGGATGTTTAGCACCAGCACGCAGAGCAAGGGGAATGCGATTATTCCAGGCTTCGATCCCCAAACGTTTGCATAATATTCCCTACTCTTTAGGCACAGCAGAGGGAGAATGCAATTCAGGAAAGAGTTAATTAAGGCCTTTAGATGAGTGAGCCTTACAAGTGGCACTGCCTCTGCATCAGGCACACTGAGGGCTTTCTGCCCTGCCGGTTCGCCCATGGGTGGGTTACTGTCATGGGCTCTATAGCAGCCTTGAACCCGATTCACACACAGCTGGTGTCAGGTTCAATTTCGCTACTGTTGGAAATCACGTTGCACTCATCTGGGATGTCGTTTTGTATTTTGCTGGGAGGTAAGGAGGGAATAATGTAATATCAGTGCAGCAGAAAATTGAGAAGGCACTCCAAGTGTTTTCCAAGGGAAGATAAACTGTATGAATGGATGCTTGCAAGAGGGGTGGTTCAAGGACTCAGCAGGGCATGGAGGGAGGAGAGGAACAAGGGGCTGGGATAAAAAGGGATGCGTGGTTGTGGAGAGGGAGAAGCCCAGGGGCAGCGTGCAGTCAGGGCAGGGGATGCCCTCCTGTCCCTTCTGTCCTGGGTTTACCTGAATTCTGTCCTTGCTCCTTCGCCTGAGCTGGAGCTAGCTGGCTTGATTCTTTAACGTAATATGGGGCTTGGAGGGTCTGTTCCCTCTGGGTAACATTTTGCCTGAACTACTCTTTTCTCCTTGTCTCTGCATGACGTTTGCAGTGAATCATGGAAGAGCTCTGAGCATCTTCTCCGCCTTGCTGGAGTGGCGCAGAACCCGTGCTGCTCTCCGGCTGTCTTTCTGAGCAGCATCTCTTCTGTCTGACTCATCACCTGCCTTGCTGCGGTGGGAAATGACAGCAGGCGTCTCCCGCGCAAAGCAGCGGTGCTGGGGGGGAACGTGAGCAAGTGAGCCTGCCAGATGGTGTGGCTGGGAAAGGAGGGTGCCCTGATGAGCGTGAGCAGCACCATCCCCTCTGAGGTGTTGGCTTGAGGGGGCATCTAATGGGGATGTATGAGCCTCTTCAAACCTTTCTGAAAAGCTGTTTCTGTCAGAAGATTTCTATCCTAAGTACTGCGGTGCCTCTAGGTTCTGGATCTTCCCTTCAGTTGGGGTGCCCTGCCCTATGGCTCTGAGGCAGAGCAAACGCACCAAGGTACCTGGAAGGTTTTGCAGCAAATGGATCAGAGCAGTATTGTGTTCCAGATCCCACAGGTAAACTCGAGCAACAGTTTAAAGTTTGAACAGTCATATTAACCTCAGCTGGCTGCTGACCATTGAAATGCTGTCTTATTTTTCAAATTTAACATCAAGAATCTATGAGATACCTACAGAGTCTCTGCTCTTCCCAAAAGTGGGGATACGTATCTGTAGGGGGGTTGTGAACCATAAACTCTGCTTTCAACAGATGTTCCCCAGTCTCAATGTATAAAATGTCAGACAATTCCCTTGATAATTAACACCAGTGTGAACAACTTCATGCTTTTCACTTCAGGAAAGATGTGGAATAGTCAGAATCCAGCATGTGGTTACAAGTGCAAGCAGAGATCTCGGGTCCATGGTGAGGGGTGGTTTTCCAGTCTGGGGAGGAGATGACAGAGATAAAGATACTGAAGATAAAGTTATTTGAAGAGTAGTATCTGAAAAAAAATCCCAAAAGCCTACGTAAAGAAGAGTTGAATAAGTGATTCTCCATGGCTGTTATGTACAGGCAAATAATCAATGGGCTTAAAATGAAACTCAGGAGGTGTAGGTTGGGCAAAAGGGAGAACTTTCCAATTAAGAGCAGTTAAGCATTGATGAATATTCCCTAGGGAGGCTTACTGGAGCTGGTGTACAGGTCTGTCAGGAATAATTTAGAAATCATTGCTCCTGTCCTGGAGATACTGCCCAGTGACTTCCAGACCTGCTTGCTGCGGTTCGGTGCTACGGATACAAAGTTGGCGTTTGTATTGATATGGCGACTCCTGTGAGCACTGTTATTTCAATCGGCACATGGTTTATGTAAGTTTGGCTTAGTTTGGTAAGGTGCCAACCCAAATTGAACAGTCGTAAAGTCACCTTTAAATTGAGCTGTTAGCAAATTATATTTGCATTTATTTCCTTAAGAGTGTGTTGAACTGGTTTCAGATAGTGTAGGGGCTGTGGTGCAACTTGAAATAACTAACAGCCCAAACCTGTCAAAATTTTCAGGTTTCATCCAACACCTTGCAACATACTAGCGCAAAGTGGAAACTTCAGGGAGAAACATTAAAAAAAGAAAACGCACTTTCATTTGGAAATCTCTTTAAGTGCTCATGTTGCTTCTGAATTGTTCTTTGGTTTTTGGGGGTGTTTTTTTGTAAAAAGCCTGTTGTATCCTAAAGTTAGGTCAGTTTTACAGCTGCACAAATCGCTGGGGTTTGGATGTGCCTGTGAAAAGAAAGCTTTGTGTTTTCCAGGTAGATAGTGCTTCCTATTTAAAAAAATGAAAAAAAAACCCCAAACCCAAAAACCAAAAACAAACAAACAAAAAATCGGGAAGAAAGGCTCACCTCCTGTTTGTGAGCCATGATGCCTCTCAGGTTTTATTTTTTAGTAATTCTTTTATTAATTTATGCTTTTGTTTACATATTTGATTGTTGTTGGTGTTATTGGCAATGGCTGGAGGCTGAGAGTCAGAAAACAAAGTGTCTGATGCGAATGGAGCCTTGAACAGGGCAGAGCCTTCAGAGCAGAGATAAATTGATGTAAACTGATGGTTGCTTGTCCAGCACAGAACATATAAACTATTTTTAAGCAAAATGTTGTTCTGTGCAAGTAAACTGTCCAACTTTCTCAGCATGCAGAGATGGCCATGCTGCTTCAGGAGTGGGGACACTGAAGCCTCAGAGCGGAGGAGCCAGGAGAGTGAGCAGCATTGATGCATGGCCTTGGCTCTTCGTGTCTCACCATTCCTCCAGGGCTTACCTTCCAGCCCAAAGTAGTGATGTCACACGTGAACTACTTTTGTCATCCTTGCTTTATTGAGCTTCATTTTTATGGCTGTGGAAGTGGTGGTAGGGTGTTCCCTGTAGATGTTGACATTTCCTGCTGGCTTTCTGGTTTTGTCTTAAATAGCCTACTTGTGTCAGTTCTTGGTGGTTTTTCTTTTTGTTTTAAATGACAAAGTTGGAAAAAGGTTTTCAGTGAATGTTTCTAGAACCTAATTTGAAAGGGTAACTGCACATCGTTACAGTGAGGCTGCAGAATGAAGGAGCCTTTTCTTGCTACTTCCTAGAAATGCTGCATCTGCAAGCATTTGCCAAAGATGCTGTTAGCAAGGGCACGGACATCCTGAGGATGGTGTGTCAAGTGTCTTGCTAGGCTCTGCTCAGCATAATCTGAAAAGTCAGAGCTGGTGTCTGTACCATCAGAACGTACATGATGGGTTTTGGTTGTAGTTGGGGGGAAAACGCAGTGCTTAAACCTCAGAAGCAATGAAGCATTAATATGTAATTTTTGGCTGAGGCTGAAACACTGAGGTTAATGGTTGCTTTTCCACAAAGCCTCCTCTCAAGAGAGCAGGTCTCCTGTTACTGGCTGGGCACATGTTTAGTGAAGCAACCAAGTAAATAGAGTAGAAGAAATCATTGGTTATTAACTTAAGTTTGGTTAAGAGAGATGGTAGTAATAACAAAAGAGAAACTAATCTGATTTGTTATAGTGGTAAATCAACTCTAAATTGATCTCAATAAATCTAAATTTATGTTGAAGGTTTTTTTGTGAAATAACACATTATTGGAACAATTATTGCTGTTTTTTCTAGGTGGTATTTTAACACACACTATTGTTTCTATAAGGACACAAGATGAGTGTGCGTTTGTCTCCCTGTCTTTCTGCCAAGTTCTGTGGTTGCTTCTCTTTGTGAAGATTTGACATAGTGCAAGAGTCGGATGGAAAAGGTGCTCCTGTTGTGGCAAAGGTTTATGTTTGTGAGCCATCTCATCAATCACACCTGTTTTCCTTCTAAATGTTTCCTATGGCAAGAGCATCTGTTTAGGAGAGTACCACTGATCCCTATGGGATGATTTTCCATATGCTTCTGTTTCAGGATAAAATAAAACCAATGGACCTTGATAATGTTTTCTTAACCAAAAATGGGTCCTTGCGCTTCTGGTAACAACGTATGAACAGTATTATTTAATAATGGCACGAATCACTTGCACTAGTGCTCTTCTGGAGGGTAATGCAGTGTCGCTGTGATTTGAACTGTTCTTTCGCACACGAAGGCAGATGGTGTTAAACAAGTCAGATAAGCATCATGTGTCCAATCTGGTGCTGCCTGGCGTACTAACAGGGTGATGATGTATAGGATTGAGGGCTTGAAGGTATGGTTACCACCAGAAGGAAGAAAACAGAGCCCCTGTATGCTTTCCTGCAAGATGAGTAGAGCTATCGAGTGCCCAAGTTTCCTTGGGTATCTGCCCTTTCTGAGTCTACAGATTTTTGCCTAGAAAATGGAGGGATCAACTGCATGATGTCTGGGGATCTGAGGCAAGTGCCCAAACTGTGTCAAAGTCACAGGTGGGTGTGCGTTAAGCTGTATGTATGCAACAATCCAACACGTTCTGGGTGCCTAGGCACGCAGGCGGGCTCTGGCCAGCTGCACCGGGCTGTGAAGAGTCCTGCATGGAGATCTTGCAGAAAAGGACAGCCCAGAGGGGTTCTCACTGGCTCTGGTTTCTCCTTGCATCTGTCTTATCCTGCAAAATTGTGACCTGGCAAAATTAGCATCTGTAAAACACTTCGTGGTCCTGGCATAGCTGAGAAATGAACACTAATGTGCTGCATGGTATTTATAATAAAGCTTTCATTTGGAGCCTGGTATGAAGGCTCAGGAATCCCTCACAATTTGCATGAGAGTGAAACCCATTGACAGTGAGCTGTGTGGAGGGTAGACAGCCACAAAGTTGCACAGTGATTTTTATTTTTTTAATGTGTTTTCTGGCCCTTTTTTGTACCTCTCACCCTAGCATATACACATAAGTTTGAGCTGAAGATAAAAGCACAAACTCCTGCACAGACTGAAACCGTGGTGTGTGCTTTGACCCTTGTGTACAGCTAGTTGTGTATGAGGGCATGGCCTTGGATTTTAACGTGCCAATGAGTTTTAAAGACAGCCCTGCCCTCTTATGTAAGCTTTTAAGGTATTTTTATTCCTTGCTTGTGCTATGTATCATGATATTTTACCTGAATTTACTATGCAATTATACAAAAACGATATGTTGGGAGGAATTGGGTGAGTTATTGGGCAAGAATCAGTGACAAGACATTTCTGATCACTCTACTGCTGAGTTGAATTAGACTTACAGACTTAAATTCATCCTCTCTGCTGTACCTTATGCTGAAATCTCTATAGGTAATGTGTCAAGAAATAAACTATAAAAGGATTCAGATTGGGATTTTTAATACTTCATTTAAAGGGATGAAAATACTAAAATTGAGATGCATGGGTGCACATGCAGAGACTCTGAAATACCTTCCTAATGTTTCCCAGAGGAGAAACTGTATCCCTTCAGAAATTCTGAGCAAAAGCATTCTATGCAAAACAGATACCTCACCGCTTGCTTTGATTTCTTCAGGAAGCTCTAAAAATTAGTCTTGGTGACGGTTTGCCATCCCCAGAGTAAGCCTCATTTTATTGCATCCGTGACTGTTCATGACCCGCTGTTCCACGTGAGCATGATAGCAACATGCTCTGAGACAAGCCACACTAAGGCGGAGTCCTGGGGAAAGGCAAAGCTGATGGGTGTTACAGAAGTGGTGCTACTTAGAAACAATGCTTTTATTGAGAAAGAGGTAAATAGAATCATTTGAGGGTATCTGTTTTGCTTTAATTTTGGCAGCGATCTTAAATGTTTATTTTCCTGCAAGATTATAACCTACATCTTTTTGTCCCAGGGTGGAGCAATTACTAGTAGTGTCCTGTGATACATAGTTAATACTGCATTCTTTTTTTTTTTTCAGTCTACTCTGCAGACATCTGTGCTTTCATTTTTCTGTATGAGTATTGTTTTCCCCACGACTGAACAATAACTTGTTGACCGATGAAGCCCTTCTGTGTACTCACCTGTCACTTATCCTGGGGACTGTGGGAAATGCAGCTTCGGGATTTACATTCTTTACAGTGCATGTCTGTTACTGCTGGTGGTTAAAAAAATGCCTTACTCGAATTGCTGGTTCTCCTTCACTAGTAATTAAGCTGTTGCTTCATACTAGGAAAAAGCTTTCATGCCATGCAAGCCACAGGGACTTCAGAGAGACCGGCATTTGCAATCTTAAAAGGGCATATTGATTGGTCTTTATTAATAGGAAAATCTCTAAGGAGAGATGAAATACCTGAATTTTTGAAAGTTTAAAGAATAATTATAAAGCATTTTAAAATCATATGAAAGCTAGGCAGAGTCCCCAGATCATTTTTCTTAACTTCTAGTCCAGTTTTTCACTATGCAGTATTTTGTGCTTTATAGGTGGTTGACTTTTACTGAGCAGAGATCAGTCTTCAGAAAAAAGCACCCACCTGTTCTTTATAACTCCTCAGTGAAACTGTTTAGCAGTAATATTGTTCATCTACTGAATACAGAACCATTTTGTTTAATGTGCATTGGACCAAATGGGTCTTCAATCCTAAATTTTGCAGGCAATGCAATTTATCTTTAAAAAAAAAAAAACAACTCTGAGCAATCAAACCAGGTGGTGTCACTCAAATTAATGTGGTATTTATATGCTTTATTGTTCCTTCCTTCATTTCATTCGAAGAGATTTTAGTCTTTTTGTTTACTAAAATTAATAGAGGGCGGCAAACACTTCTGTTGGGTTACTTCTCTGTGGATGCGTTCTTTAGTTCTGTAGTACCTTGTTGGTGTGCCTGAAGTCAAACACGAGCCAAACTGAAGAATTATTTGTGCTGTATAGGTTCACATCATCACAGCATGTGCAAGACGGCCCAAACTGTTCTATGATTCTGTCCATAAAATTATATACAGTGTTCTGTCCTCATAGTTTTCTGATTGATATTACTTTCTGTAGAGTCTCTGAATGTATGATGCTGTTTATTAAATACAGTGTATGGAACGTTCCTCACATCATATTAAAAGCCATCCTTCTGCAAGCTAGAGATTTTAGCTTATTAAACAGCTGTGATCAAGGGGTCTGAGTGCACAGATTCGTAAGAAATATGTCTATGCCTACCAGTTGTGAATCTTCCAGTGCAAGATATATTTTTTGTTTTGGTTTGGGATTTTTTGCGTATCCAGTTTTCAAACTCTTCATGATGGGCTGCAGGTACTCCTGTCGCTCAGCATCACTCACATTTGTATAGGTTCTGTGCCACAGACTTCCATGTTTTCATAGGTCTTGTCCAGCCAAGATTTGAACTATCTTGTTTGCATTTCATAACTAGCATTCGGGTTAGTATTCCAGAACCTTAGCCAAGGGCCTGTGTCTTACCACTATGACTGAAAGAGAACCATGTCACAGACTTCAAGTCAGAAAGTACCACTGTGACCATCTGGTTGATTCCCCTGTACACCTTGATTCATAAGAGTTTCTTGGCTGAATCCCTGATAATCCGTTATCCTCTCCCAGGTAAATGGTGCAGGCTGAACTCCTCGGCCGTGGCCAGTATGGCCCAACTCCTCAGTGATTCTTGTGGCCCATCCTTACAATGGGGTCCACGCTAAGGGGCGCATTGAAAAGCATGCTCTGTACTGGGAGATGCTCCTTGCAGCAGCACGGGCACAACAGACCCCTCTTGCTCACACCACCCCTACAGCCTGGCAGGGCAGCTGCCGGGGGGGCCACGCTGGCCCCCCAGCCCTCACCATGCTGCTGGGCATGGCTGGCTCACGGGCCCCGGCCCGGTGCCCCAGGCTCTGTTTGTGACCTGCTGTCTTTATGCTTCAGCACTCTCCTGAGTCCCTTCAAAGTGTAAAATTTGTTAGGAACGATGAGTGGTTTTTCACAGTTCTTTATAAAAACACAAATCGCTTTGTTAGAACAAAACTTGAGGCCTGCAGAACCTCTTGAAAGTCATCAGGGATGGGTATTTTTAGATGTGCGACATGTTTAGTGAACGATCGCTTACCCAATTTTTATAAACGGATATTTTCTGTTTCATTCTTATTCTTTCTCAATGTGAAGCAAATGCAGTGCAGAAACCTGATTTTATTATGTCAATGCTATTATCTTTATCAACCCAAACATATAATCTCATTGGAAAGTGGCCAAGATCTGTGTCTCAAACCCATGTCGACGTTACTCTTTGGTGCTTTGCTGTTCAAGGGATGGGAAGTCAAATTTTTAGCCATTACTGTGTTTTAGCTGACAAGCTAGCGTTATTCTTTTGAGCAGGCCTATAGAATGTCAGGCTTTGCAGGGGCAAAAAGCAGAAAGAGCAGGTCATGTTGAAGGACTATTTCCCTGTGTTGCCTTCCAGTGAACTTCCCTAGGAAAAAACAGGAGCAAGGTGGGAGGAGGAGGAAGAGTTCATGATACTGCTGGTTGCGGTGCTGCTTATGAGTAGATCTCCAGGGTGTACTGAGGAACTCCTTATCGGTTTTTGTGTGTGTGTGTCCTGGAGATGCGAAGTGTGGACACAGAAGCGTTAAATGACTAGGTGTAGGTGGCTCAGCAGGCTACAATGCCAGGGAAGAACTGGAAAAGTTTCTCCCCAGGATCCATTAAGCTAGATTAAATTAAGATCTATGCAATGACCTGTCATACTCTTCTGTTGTTTATCTAGCTTATATTCCTTTCCTTTGGTGTATTGAAGTGCAGCATGGATGCGTGCACTTGTTCACTCTTCTTTTGTGAACGCAAAGACGTGAAAAGTTATGAAGTGCTGAATTTATTTGAAGGCAGCGTGAGCAAGTTTTCCTTGCTCAGCTGGTTTGTGCTCCAAGGCGGCTCCAATGACACGTCCAGCTGAGTGCAGGCTGCAGTCTTGGGGGCGATAAAGGTGGCAGAAGGCGCTTGGGGCGACTGCTGCGGCCCGAGGGGCCTCCTGCTGGTCTCGGTGCTCACCTGGGCTCAGCTCTGCATTGCTGAGGTGTCTCAGTGCCTTCAGGTGTTATGCTGCATTGGATGGAGAGGGACAAGTGAGAAATGGCTTTTAACTCTCTTACATGACACGAGGTGGGTTTTGTGAGAAGGGTGACCTCATTAAAGGTGTATTCGTTGCTGCATAAGAATTGGGATTTGAAGAACCCTGACAGCATCTCCCTGTGCAGCGTGCTGCAGGCAGGGCTGTGGAACAGCTGTTGGTCCAGCTGTCCGGTTCGGTGGCGACTCCTGTGGTATGCTGAGTTGGTTTTTTTTTTAGTATTTTGAAAATTTTGGAGGTACTTTCCTAGAATAAAGGCGTTTGGTCTGTAATTGGAGACGAAGTCTAAAGGCCTGTGCAGTGGGGATCTTCTAGCATTGGTATGGCTGCCTAACCCATGGCTGACTAGCAAATCCAACACAGTTCAAAGGCTTAATTTTGTAGGTAGAAAATATATATGTTCTGATTTGAATGATCTGTTGCAAATGTGAGAATATATTTCTTGTTACTGCATTTCTGCTTAAAAAAAAAAATGTTCTGAAGGGAATGGCTTGTTTTAAGCGTCTTTTCTGAATTAGTGTTTCACAAGTGATAAAAACTAATAACAAGTGAAAACATTTAGAAGTCATAGAAATCTCACGTTTATGATCTTCCACTTATAAGGCGTCAGCAGATAAAAGTGAATCTGCTTTAGCTAGGGCTCAGCTTTGCTACTGCTGCAGAGAATGTTTTAATCGTTTACAAAGAATTGTACTGCAACCATAAAGCCATGCAAACATTTCTGTTGGCTCTTAGCAGATTTACCATTTTGACAGATTTTACCACTCAAAACACCTATAATGCTGGAAGGTAATGTTACATGGCTGCTCTCAGTGAAACTTTTATTATTTCTGAAAGTTTGTGGCTGTGAGCATCCTGTTCCCCATAGTAGGGATACTGGTGGATTATAATTAATTCACTGGTATGACTATTTCACTTCAAGTGTGTTTTGTGAACCGCAGTATGGAATTTTTAGGTTACAGCAGGATAGGAAGTGCTAGCGATAATGGGATAGAAGTGAAATTTGCCTGTTAGGACAGTAAGTTTGAACACTACACAAGACACGCTTGTATTACATTTGCCAGGGCAAAGCTAAATAAAACTTGCCTCGTTCTGCTAATTCTTCATGCTGGGTTAATTTTGGCTGGCAAAGCTCACTGGCCAAATGAGCATTAACATTTACATGCTGAATGGTAACATGGGATAAATAGCAAGGTTTTAAGGTCACATTGGAAGGCTGATGAGAAAGGCCATGGTGCTCCTCGGGCTGTGTCTCCCCGCTGGCTGAGGAATGGCACCCCCTTGTCTTTTAAAAAAGACAACACTTCTGCTTTGCAAGCACACAGCAAAGAGAAACTGAAGGGGATTTCATACCTGTAAAATAAGTTAATTTAAAAATTGCCTTAGAGTAGTGGAAAGGAGAAAAAAAGATAATAATTGGATGGCTTCTCTCTGCATGCACACACCCTGCTGCTGCCCTGGTCCAGAGACCTGCTGCCCTCATCCGGAGTCTGTTGTTGTACCCAAGTTTTACCAGGAAATGCCAGCCCTTGGGCGCAGTGGCATCGCATCTCCTCCCTCCGCACATTTTCCACACTCTACAGATGACTTTTAAGCAGCAGCACTGAAATGTCTCTTTCTGCTCCTGCTGTAGTCGAGGCCAGAAGGACTGACCCTTCAGAGGGTGGCTGGAGCTGCCACCTCTGTCCAGCTGTGCCACACGGGTGGGTCCAGCATTGGGACAAAGGTAACTCATAACCCCAGTGATTAAAATTGCAAAGGCATCAGCCATTGTGCTTGGAGGTATTTGCATCATCTTTGAGTCTTCTAGCCGGCAACTCATGTTCTTCCAAGTCCCTTAGAAGTGAAGACAGAGGTAGGAGCCTGCTGCAGGTGGGACATGGGACCAGGGTTGCAGGCACATTGGCGTTTGGCTTCATCGGTTTGAGATGTTCTGTCTCCCAGCATTAGGTTGGGCATTTTACATGCCCAAACGCTGTGTTTATGGATGACCTGAAGTAGGTGAAGCAAAATGCTTTTTAAAACCAGCACAAACTGTTGCGTAAACTTAAAGGAATGCTGGGTTCAAAAGTGTATTCCAGGAAAATACCAAATTCTCATTACATGTCTAAAATGGTTTTTGTTTTTTGTTTTTTTGTGGTTTGTCTTTTTTCTTTCTGTGTGAGCAGAGGTGATCTGGTGTCACTGGGTTTGCCCAGCTTTTTTCACACATTGATTTCACAATTTCCTTTGAAAAAGTCATTTTGTGAGGCAAGTCTGAACAGTTTCTGGTATTGCATTTAAAATTACAAGCTTATGTGGAACCTGTGAAGCACTGGTAATTAAGAGAGTTAATGGGGTGCTACTTGCAATTAATTCAATTGCTGGTGACAAAACTTTTTTGTTTAACCATAGGTTATCATAGTGTGGTTGTGTTGGGAGGTTTTTATCTGTACAATTCTCTCTGTCCATGGTGTTGGGTTCCTTAGGTGTTTTCATGGCTTTTGCATTGCGAGTTGTCATTTAAGATGCTAATTCCCCATTCTCCTGCACCTTGCAGGGCGAGGTTTTTTAAGTTCTGACCTTCAGTAGAAGACATGGATCTTCCCATTCCTCTGCTGTAAGGCTTTGACATGTCCCTTAAGCAATTTAAAAAGTAGCAAGCTGTACTTGTGCCTGGCAAAAAAGCAAGCTCAGCCTTTTCTACAGTGCCAGATTTAGCCATAAAGATCCAAATTCAGCTCCTAACTTTCTGTAGATTTCTAGTAATGACTCAGGCAAGTAAATCGCTTGCAGCCTGTTCTGTAGCTCCTGTTCATTGAATTATGAGCATCCTTGGGCACAAGGGCTGCTATTTATGCATTTGCAAAATGAGTTACCACTGGGAAACCTCACTGAGCTTCACTAATACAGCTAATGAATAGTCTGTAACTTCACTGAGGGTGACTTAGTGAAGAATGTTGGCAAAATGCTGATACGTAATGAAGCTGTAATGTTTTTTTCCTGATTTGCAAGTTGTCTAATGGCATCTGCTGTTTGTTCACAGAAAAGGTATCTTCTCCTTTAGGATCGCTTTAAATGATACATGCTTATAAATGAATGTACAGGGGGTGTGAATAAAAGGTCCTGAATACTACTAAAAATGTATAGCATAGGCATAATAACTCTTAAGGCATAGAGCTGGTACATGAGAGGGGCTACTTCAGTAATATCTTGAGCTCTTCACAGTCCCAACTGCTGTGTGTCTGAGCCTGCTTTTGCTCCCAGTTGTCTTTGGGAGAAATCCTAGATTCCAGTGGTAGTGCATTAGACAAGTCTTAATGTGAAACGCAAAGGGTGGTTGCACTGAATGGGTAAAGTTTCATTAATACAAAAATTGTTTTTATTTTTTCTTGTAAAATTTCTTATTCATCTTTATTTATAAAGGCCTTTGAATTTTTAAAATTTGAAAACTTCTGCAAAACTGTGATGTTCCCCTGAAAAGGCGGTACTGACAGTACAGAATTTAATGAATTAATAGTCATATGCAGGTACCAGCTAACACATCCTAAACTCACTGTCAGAGCAAAGCAGGTTCTTGGCTGCCCCTGCGGGATGCCTGGGAAGGCTGCTGTCTGCTCCCACCAAACTGGGCATCCCACTATTGAGCTTGAGCCTGTAGGCTGGACCAGAACTCCACTTCTGTCCGTAAATCCACAGTAGCTCCACAGACAGCTACATAGGAGAAAGCTGTTGATGGATCCCACTACTGATTTCGTATCTCAAGGCAATCTCTGATTAGAAGAGTAGCTGCAGTACATGAGCAAATGTACAGGTTTGGCACACAAATGTGAAAATGTAATAGGAACAGATGTTCACTCTGACTTAGATATTTCATTTCTGTTCTTGTGCCAGAAGTGCCTCTTCAGTTTCCTTTTCTTCACTAACATGGGTAAGACGTTCTGCATGATAGGGGTGAGGCCTTCCCTTGCTTGCCGACCTACCGCTCCTACTCGCTTCACCATCCAGACCTTAAAAGGAGGACTTCGTTATGTTAGGCAAAACTAAATAACCATCAGTAAATACTGCTGTGTGAGCTTAAGCATTTTAAAAATCTCAAACCACCCAACATTTGTAGGCTAGCAGGACTCAGAAGTCCTTAGACCAAGAAGTCTGGGTAAGATAGCAAAGTTGTGCGCCGGGGAGGGAGATGGGATTGTGCAAATGCGTGGGCAGGAGGGGAGAGGGCTTTCAGGTGTGCTTGGCAGGGCTGTAACATGCCAGGTGGGCAGCTTGGACCTGTCAGGGTTGGGGGGGACCTCTCCAGGGTCTGTTCAGGGTGAGACAGGAGGGCTGCAGCTGGCTGAAGCCAGCAGTACCACGGCCCAGGCTTGCTTCACTAGTGAGTGTGAGTTTATTCTTAACTCACTGCCACTTATAAAGTGCTTAAAGAAATTGAATTTTTTAAATGTTACTGAAGGTTCAAGACTAAAAGGAGGGACATAAAGAAATACGATGAAACTGCCCAACAGCCCAGCTTTCTGGTTTGGTGACAGCTGTGCTTCAAACCCTGCTTGTACCTGGCTTTGGGCTTTGCTGTGTAAAAAAAATATTTTTTTAGTGTGGCCTTTTATTTCTTTCATTTGATCCCCTTTCCTCGTGGGGTAAGGATGTAGTTTATTCCTTGATCCGCTAACCCTCACAAGTAGGCAAGAAACTTGACCTCAGTTGTTAATCTTTTTAGAAATCTTCTAAAGACTCAGGTGAAAGTCAGTTTCTTGATTGTATAACTTTCAGAGTCTTAGTCAGAGCCCATATATTACAACCTGGAGGAAATGGTGTTTAGGGATGACTAACAGAACATGTTCTTGCTGTTAATTTGGGTGTCATTCCAGAAATTTAATTCGTAAGCTTTTCCTTTCATTTTCTTAACACATTTACTTATTCCAGTCTTCGCTGCTGTTCCCTGCTAAGGAACTTAATGAAGGGATACATTTTATGTTAACGAAGAGAGGTATTTGTTTGTCCTGCCTGTGACAAGTAGGGAGAAGGAGAGAGCATAGGTGTGTGAGAACAGCAGAAACTTGGGTTTGGGATAGGTTATTCACTTCGTCGGCTTGTGCTGCAAACATTGTTTTATTCTAGTCTCTCAGAACAGGTGTGCAATTTACCAAAGTGAGGCTATAAAGTAGTAATTGAGAATTATTTCTTCCTTCCAAAAAGTGAATAGCTTTTAGTGGTTTGATTAAAACTGACTGCAGCTACAAACTGATTTGCAACAGGAAAGCCAGGAAAACTAATGAAAAGGTAGCTTACTATTTATGAGCTCTCCTCGCCACTTGTTTAATATCCAATTTAAAATTGGATTGCCTTTCAAATGAAGGATACATTGTGTAACCCCAACCCAGTTAATGCTTATTTATATGGAAGGTGAAATCACAGAGCCATACGCCAGCCAGGCTGTATGTGTGCCTGGGCGGTGTCTGTGCTCCTGCTGATGCTGTGCCTGAGATGCACTGTGAATGCTTGCTCTTGTGGTTTATGCCTGCAGAAGCACTCTGTGAGCGCTTAACCGCAGGAGCCCTGAGTAGCTGTAATAATAAAATGTCAAATTCTCAACACATGGTTAAGGCAGCCAACCGTGGATCTGTGTGGCTGCACTGGGGAATGCCTCTTCAAACCAGCCTGCTTTGCGGGCTGCGTGGCAGCAGATGTTATCTCCTATCTGCTCTGGTGTTTTGTATGACTTAGTGCCTTCCTTGCTGCTGGGCATGATTCTAGCCGTGGCATTGCAGTACAATAACAGGCAGTTGATGAGTTTGAGTTGTGTATGTATCTGCAAAGCTGATACATCTAAAACTCTGAGGGTGAGAAAGCTCCTTGTTACTGTGTCCGCTCCCTCCAGTGCTCCGGTTCCAGCTGTGCTGCCGACAAAGTCTGTGCTGAAGCCCTTTGAGCTGACTGTTCTTCACAGTTTATTAAGACAGAGAAACAAGTTAAATTTACAGATTCTTTCTTAGCGGTAACACAAACCGAGCAGACATCTCGCTTCTTGCCTGGTTCTGTTTAACTTCAGTTTGTCTGGAAAAGTTGAACCAGCTCAGTGGAATTGCTGTAGATGTTTGAAGGCTGAAGTTTATTCTAGAAACCTTGCTGCTAAGTATTAGGCTTGAGAAGCTTTTGGTTATTTGAAATGGAATTACAGTGTCGCCTCCGGAGCCAAGACTGTGTCCCAGTACGAAGGTAAAGAGCCAAGAGGTGTGAATGCTGTGCAAGAAGAAGCATGTAGATATCTGCAAACTAATGTCGGTGTCTCCTGCATCATGTTAAGAACGTTTTCCAAGCTTCAAGTCCCATGTCTTGAGGACACTGAGAATAGCAGTGAGGCCATAACTGCCATGGAGCAGCGCGAGGCATGGCTCGTTTGTCAGCTCAGCAGGACGCTGCTGTTGCACTTCTGAAGCTATGGAGGAGCAGGGCTCTGGTGTGTGATTCTGCATCCCCGTTCAGCTGTACGGTGATGTACATGTCTGCCACCACAGGTAGCATGATGGGTGGCGACTCCTTGGGCGTATCTGGAAACTTGCTTCATCCCCCCAGCTTTTGATAAATCTAGGTTATGCAAAGTGATGCCTTGAATCCGGTTAAGTGGATTAGCTTTCTCTAGTGTGACCTTTCCAAAGAATCATATTCCCTGTCTTAGAATTTGATGTCCTAAGGGTGTAAACCTGAAACGACCTTACCTTCAGCATGAGGACGCTTCATCTTCTGTGGATTATATGATGGGGAGTGAGTGTCTGTGAACTCAGTGAAGGTTTGCTGGGGTTGGATTAAAACCAGAGCGAGTCACACAGTTCAACGGGTGTTTTTACTGCTTCAGAGTAGAAGAACGGTTCAACTGTTAAGCCCTTTCAGAAGCAGCTTACGCATTGGCCAACGACTCGTGTCAGGTTCAGCCTGGAGGAATTTAGAAAAGGTTGTTTGAGCCCTCGCAGTGGCAGGGCCCCTCCTGTGGCCGTGAGGGCGGCTGCCCTGCCTCAGGCCCTGCCCGCGCATTTCCCCTGCCCCTGCCCTCACTTCTCAAGTGTTGGTGCTGGACCCAGGCTTTTTTTCTGAGATGCCTGGCTGCTATTCTGATGAAAAAAAGAACACAAAAATCCAGATTCTTTCCTGTAGTTATAGTCAAAATACATATTTGTTTTCCAGAATCACTTTGTTGCAGTTGCCCAGCTTGTTGTCTCAGTACTTTGAATTCAGAAAGCAGCCCAAATGATCTGCTGCTCCTAATACATAGAATATACAGAATATGGTTGTCTGCAATGTCTGAAGGATATTTTTAAAAGTTACCCTTAAAGTCGCAGTGGAAAATTTCTCACAGTGCTCAGAAATCTGGAAATGGGAGTCAGGGGGGATGGTTTTACTTTTTTAATTAATTAGAAGGTTTTTGAAGAACACCTGCTGGATCTGGGTTGCCACCTTTTCCTTTCTCTGCTAGCCCACACTGCTCTTCCTGTCTCATGCAAGGAATTGCTCCTTTTCCTCTCTAATAGCAGTGTGTCTGATTTATTCTACGGGGTTTAAATTAAGAGGAAACTCAGCAGCAGGGGAAGAAGTGATGGATTTGAAAGCAGTTCTCAGGCTCTTCTGTACTGGCTCATTAGACAGCCTGCTGCTTTTTTCTTTTTTTTTTCTTTTTTTTTTTTTTTTTAACTTATTAAAACACAGCTGCTACAGAGCAGCAGAAATACTGCCCTGCGCTGCCACTGGTGTTTGGCATGCTGCTGGGCATGGGGTGCTCCCGGCTGCCCATGGGGACCCAGGCATGGATCCCTGTGGGCACCCAGTGGTGCCAGCCCAGATTGCTGCTGTTGCTCAGGGCAACATTAGCTCTGATGCTCCTCCACAAAATGTAAAGAAAACTGAGAAGCCCCTCGGTAGTCACAGTGTGAAATAGAAATGCTCCCTTCAATGCACACATACTGCTGGGGAAGCAGTTTTTGTGTCTTCCAAGAACAGCCAAAGCATCATAATTTCAACCCGGGCTTTCCTATCAGGAAGTCTCTGTGCAAAGCTGACTTGTTTGTAGCTGCAGAAATTCTTGTTCCTTTATTGAGCTCTTTGCAATCACAGATGAGGGCAGGGTATCAAACTGTCAAAACAGCAGTGGCCCAATCCCTCTGCATCTTGGTTACAAATCAGCTGGGAGCCAGTTTAATTCACGACGTATGTGCTCTTACAAACATGCCTAAGTGAACTGAGAAAAGGAATATGTCTGAGGTTAAAATATGAACTAATTAATCTTGCTGATTTGTGAGTGTTTGCTGCTGTAAGTAAGAACAGTTACACAATTGTGCCTTTCAAAGAACAAAAAAAGGTTCATTTCCAGGGTGGTGGAGGGGAAAGTGTTCCCAGCCTGACAGCCATCCAGGGGAGACAACCCAGATGGTGGTGCTCCTTGGTGAAACTCCCATTTTGCTCTTTACGTGGTCTGAAGAGGCTGGGACATGCATCCAAGCTGCCTGTTGTAGGGGTCTCTGTTGCAGATGAGTTCCAGTGGGGAAGAGAAGGGCTCTGTGCTCCTTGCAGGGTCGCTTCACAGCCTGGAGTTTATAGTAAATGCTTCCAGATTTCTCTAGGAAAACCAGAGTTGTAGGACATGACATTCCTCACATTTCTAATCTAAAAGAATAAGTATTTCCATGTGGCCAATGTGCAGCCTACAGAAGAGGCTGAAGGACAGCTTTAAATCCTTCCTTTGCCAATTTTTGAGGCCATAGAATCAGGCAGAACAGCAAACAAGTAGAAAAGTGTGTGTGTGTGGTTTGGGGGTGTTTTTCTGTTGTTCTTGGGTTGTTGTTTTTTATTGGAGGGGGGAGTATTGTTTTAATTTGTCCCTAGAGCAATGGGATGGGCGGTACAGTGTGGTTGCTGTGGGACCTCACCCAATGGACCTGCCAGAGCTTCCCAGGAGTGGTCGTGGGAGCGGGTGGGCAGTCAGAGCTGTAAAAGGCAGCGGCAGCTTAGCTGGGAGGGCGTTCATACCTAGGAATGAGATCCTGTGTGTGTTAATCTCCCAGGTAATGAGCCTCACCAAACCAAAACAAGAGGTAAATAGCTGTGTGTTGATCCGTCAAGCCACGGGTGTGTTTGTGCTGCCTGAAATATTAATGCTGTCATGTAGCAGAGTGTAGCACAGGCATCTCTTTGTTCAGGGGCGAGTCTTTGTCTTCTTGACACTGGATTTAAGGCGAGTGCCCTAGTTCATACACACTGCTCATCTCTTACATAAAAGATTTTGTAATTGCTCTTGATACAAGCATAAAACAAATCCAGCATTCTGAATACCCTAGCAGTGCAGTGCCTTTATATTTGTCTGTTCGTTGCTAATAATGCCTCACTTTGTATTGTAGGACAGAAAACTCACAAAAGTAGAGAGGCAGAGATTTAAAGAGGAAGCAGAAATGTTGAAAGGTCTACAGCATCCAAACATTGTGCGATTTTATGACTTCTGGGAATCCTGTGCAAAAGGCAAGAGGTGCATCGTGCTGGTTACAGAATTGATGACCTCCGGAACGCTAAAGACGTAAGTATTGCGCTCTTGGTGAGGAGCCTAAGAATAGCAATGGAAATTTTTAGAAAAATCCTACTTTCATATTCTGAAAAAAGGTATCTCCAGATAAAAGAAAAAAAAAAAATGGAGCTGTTCTCTGGTGTCTGTCACTTGTCCCAGCGTTTGAACTGCATTGATTTGACAGGAAGAATTTTGGCCTCCATCTCTTTTTCCCTGCTCTCCTGTTTGTTATGCAACGAGAAGCTGTTCTCTGGTGTGTTTCATCTTCTGCCTGTGACGTTTTAATTTGTCAGGGTGTGTTTTTGTGATTGCTTTTGTGCTTGTATTTGCATGTGTTGTTAGAAATTCAGATAGAATAGTACTTGAATGGTAGAATCTCTTTTTGACGCAGAAGGTGCTCTAGGTTATCCACTAAACAATATTAATTAATAGCTTCTGGTACTGACAATCTTGTTAAGGTTGATATAAAACAGTTGGCATGAATTCTGGAACAGATTTTCAGCCCCAATGGGAGCAGTACTCATCACTGCATATATCCAGTGTGCTGCTCTGCCAGTGCATTAGCAGGTTCTACATTTTTTTCCAAGATGTACCCTCCCAATTAGTGTTTTAGGTAAATGGAGAGGTCAAAGTCTTGTGGTTAAAATTAAACTTCAGTATTATTCTGATTTGAGCATATGAAACCTATTCTAAAGCTGTTCTCTGCATGAAGTGAATTGCTGTACTATTAGACTTGCAAATATTTGGTTGTATTTGCAACAAAAATGCTTATTATCTTCCTCCCTAAAAATGAATGCTCTAATTCCTCCTTTGAAAAGATCTATTTCTTTCAATTTTGTAGTATTTCTGAGCTGCTAATATGGCATCTAATAAGGGGCTTTTATCCAGAACAGTTACAGCTGCTAAAGCCCCTAGAAATCTCTAATAATGCTTCATTTTCATTATACCCACTTCTGTGTGTGTTTGTGCTCTAGGTATCTGAAGAGATTTAAAGTGATGAAACCAAAAGTCCTGCGTAGCTGGTGCCGGCAAATCCTGAAGGGTCTTCTTTTCTTGCACACAAGAACTCCACCAATAATTCACAGAGACTTAAAATGTGACAATATTTTTATTACTGGACCAACTGGATCTGTGAAAATAGGAGACTTGGGTCTGGCAACCCTCAAGAGGGCTTCGTTTGCCAAAAGTGTAATAGGTAATCCTCCTATTCTCCTTGGCTTCCTTCTGTTATGGCGGTTGTCTTTTTAATGTCTTTCACGTTTTGCATTAGTGTTTTTTTCACTCGCAGGTTGCTAGTAGAGATTAAAGTGGTTTTGTGGTGGTTCCTTTCTTACCGCTATAAAAATCTCGATCATTAGGAAATGGTATCGTGACTTTTTCTCCTTCCTTCTCTATCACAATGTAAAACACTTTTGGTTTTCAATTGAAATAGTACTTGGTGTCCGCAAATCCTCCTCCTCTCTCCTTCAAAAGGAGTGGCAAGGGTTCTCAGCAGCTGGTGTGCATTGTCTTCCTGAGAACAAGGTTGGTGCCTGCTGGGGGAGGAGAACAATAGAGAGGAGAGGGGAAAAGAAAGGATGCCCTGCTCTCTCCCTAACAAGGGAGTGCTGCAAAAGCCTGGGAAGTCTTCTGCTTCCAGTGACGCTGGGGTAGGGACCGTTACTTTTGCTGAAGGGAGAGGCAGCAGTGCCCTGTGGAGCTGAGCCACTCTCCTTTGTGGAGAGGTCACAGGGAGCTGGTCTGGCTGGAACACCTTATCCCTGTCCTGGGGCATCAGCAAAACTGGCTGCTTCTGCAGGCAGCTGCAGAGCTCGTGCCTGTCTCCGTGCCATCCTGGCAGACTTCTGCTGAAACATCTCCAGTTTACTAAAAACCAGTAGGTACGAAATTAAAAGAAATTTCCACTAGGATATGCAATAGCTGATGCCCTTGGGTGGTGCCCACATGAGGACTGTTAGAACTTGGGTTTGCTTGAACTGAGAGGAGCAGTTTCTAAATGACTGTTGAAGGAATTTGTTTCCTTACAAAACTTACATTTAATGTTTTCTGTGTAAATATTTTTTCCTGAATTTGCCAGCATTTTGTGCTCTTTACCCAAATGTAGGTAGCAAATCTCCTTGTTCAGATCTGTACATGATTGTTCTAGGAAGCTGCAAACTCCTGAGAAATGATGCTGAAAGCGGGGGAAGTTATCATGCACGTAGTCCTATTTCAGATTACAATATAAATGGAAATTAGATTCTAGGTAATTAGAGTTAGCAAACTGATAGTCACAACCACTGTTCCATTACTACATATGAAAACAGCATCCTATCTTTCAAGGAGTAGTTGCTTCAATAATTATTTTAGCATCTCAGATTTTCAGAGATTATAATTCTTTACAATGATTTGTACAAAAGTATTGACCTTAATGCTTAGGGAGCCTGGTATGGTTGTAGTCAAAATTACAGAAATTTTGGAAATGTGCTTGGATACCTTATTGGTTTATATCTGTTAAGTTCCTCTAGTTTCTAGACTTTAATAATTGGTGGTGTTTTTTCTGTTGAGGCTCAGCATTTCTTCATATAATTTTTTTTGCAGTGTAACAACTGTCCATGGGGCATAATGGAACAATATCAGTAATATCAATACTGGCAATAATACCAGAAATACTAATACAAGTTTTTGTAAAATCAGTTGTTACCACAACACCATCAAAGCATGCTCACGTCTAAAAGAAATTCGATACTGAAAAGGGCTGCAGGTTGCTGGCAAGGTGTCTGCATTCATTTTGGCAATATATCTGAGCTTATCTTTTTCATGAGCAGTGCTGCTCCAAGGAAAGAACTAGGAGGACTTGGAAACACTGATGATATGAGTAATTCTGGCCCCTCCATAGATGTAGTAGCTTTAAAAGAATATTAGTAGCTGCAATTTTATATTGGCTTGAACAGAATGAAGTCAGCATGGCTGAGGTCCAGCTTTTCCCTTGCTGCATTCGTGCCGTTGCTGATGCTTGCCTGACCTTGCAACGTACCTTTGCGGGGAGCCGAGCCAGGGCAAAGCTCCTTCTGCCAAGAGGAGCTGAATAGATGCTGAGCTGCTTTCCATTTAGATGGTCTGTTTCATTTAAGGGTACTTGTTAGGTATTCCTTCCCACCCCTGAGGGATGGGAGAAAATGTCATTTTCATGCTATTTTGGAACAGTATCAGGAATTCCATTTGCTTCTTAGACTAGCGCTATCACTTTTTCAGATTTGCTTTAAATGCTCTGTAATTCATGAGATTCACTCCTGCCTCCGAGTCTTGTTCCTTCTAAAACAAGGTAGCAGCTCCAAAAAACATTCTCTGTGGCAGTTGTTAACTGTTTCAGAGCAGCAGCTACCGCCTGCGTGACAGCTGGGAGAAGAGCCTGAGGAGCAGGCACTAAGTTAAGCTTTCACGACATGGGTCCGGCTGATGGCAAAGGCTGAAGGGATGAATGTCTCTGAGGTGGAAGGGACGTAAACAAGGGGAGAGATCCGTCCTGAATTTTGTAAAACGAATTGTACAGTAATGCTTGTGCTGAGGTTTGTTTTGTGAGTTAGGCCAAGTCTACTTGTTAACACATGCAAAAGCAGAGTTTTTTACTGACAGACCCTAATTTTGAGAGATGTCATTTATGTTGCCATTAAAAAAAAAAAGCTTATGTCAAAAGAACTGGTTTTTCCTGCTATGTCACTACAGTTGTGCTTTTGCTGCTGAGGTAGAGATATCATAACAGGAAACTATGGGACCTGCCAAGGTGCTGGGGGGCAGTTTGGGTGCTGGGGCTGGGCTGGGTGGGCAGAGTCTATTTGGGTCCTTCGAGTGGTCCAAGACCTGATGCGCCTCTTCTGGCATCCCAGCGTGTGTGTCCCCCTGGCCCCTTCCCGCAGCACATGGCTGCGTTGATCTCCTTTCCTTCATCTTTTCTAAATTCAAAAAAGGAAATAAATTAGTCTTGGCTTCTAAGCATAAATTACATGATGAGATTCAGCTCCTGGAATAGATTACCATGGTGTTGATTTTTTTCCCCTTTTGCTTTATAAGACCACGCTTTTCGGAGTAGCTTGTTGTGCAGGCGTTGTAAGGCGCTGCTTGTCGCAAAGCTGCAACTTCCCATTATGAAGCAGCAAGTACAGTGCTTCACCTAATATTTATCCAGTTGCATCAGATTCCTGACACCGTAATCCCAGTCGAGTAGGACCTTATTCTGTGAGTAGCCTCATTGATTTGTCCCACTAAACCAGTGGCAGAATTAGGTTTAATATTTTGCCTGTGACTTTGTAGGTGATTTGTGATACTACTTGCTTTCAAAGTGCTGTCTGTCTGCCAGGTGGTTGCTATGTATCTCTGAGGGGAAAAAAAATATTCACATTTACATTGATGAAAACAATGATGAAGGTTCTCATTTCTTCTTTTCACCTCCACAAGCCTGCAGGCATCCTCCACTCCACTCAGAAAAAGAAACCATTTCATGCCTTCCAGTATGGTCAGGCAGTGTGCCATATCTCTTCCTATTGTTCATTTTTGAATATTTTTTTTTCTTCCTCTTGCCCGTTGTGCTAGCAGCGAGCCATGGATATGTAAATGTGTGCGTGTTGACTTTGGGTTTCTTCCCTGGAGGATGCTTGAGCTTACTCTGGTTATTTCCCTCTTTCGAAACCTTGCGTGCAGCCTTACGCAGCTATGATGGGCATGCTTCCTATAGGCGAAAAAGATCATGGTTAAAGCCATTTAGACTTGATAAAAAATTTACATTCTCTTTGTGTATGTCTGTGTAGGTACACCAGAATTTATGGCCCCGGAAATGTATGAGGAACACTACGATGAATCTGTGGATGTTTATGCTTTTGGAATGTGCATGTTGGAAATGGCTACCTCAGAATACCCTTACTCAGAATGCCAGAATGCTGCTCAAATTTACCGGAAAGTAACCTGTGTGAGTAAACATCCTTAAGTTGCACTGGGATTTTGTCATTTGGAAGTTAAAAACTGTGTTCCAGTGAGGTGTCGGTTCTGTCATGTTTAGTGTGTTGTGGAACTTGAGGTATCTGAGCTCTGGGTTACACAAACTTGTTGCAGGTTTATTTGTAAGCTTGCAGTCGTACGGCTGTGTTGTGTTTGTCTGTACTGCAGCTGCATAAAATATTTTCGGTAATCTTTGTTGCTGATTTTGTGTCTATTGGCCAAAAATGCATAAAACTTGGGAAGAATGAGCAAGGAGAAATCTTCACTCTAGTCTTGCCTCCTAAATGGGGGCTTTTCAGACTTGATCAAGTTTCCTGCAAAGCTAAAAGGGGCAGCTTTTCAGGTTACAGCCTAAATCCTTATTTATATGATGGAGGATGTTTGATTCAGAGTTCCAGCACAGATTCTCTCTGTTTATATCTTCAGACAATTTGTTACACATAGAAGAGCGAAAAGATAGCAGTGTTTAGTTTTGGAGTCAGCCAGAGGAGCTTTATATCAGCATCTTGGAACTTGGCGAGGTCTGGTAATCCCCAGACAGGCACCATGGAAATGGGTTTGCTGCATTTTCAGGTGATGTTGGGCTGGAGGAGATGTCACTCTAGAATAATCTCTACACTGAATAAAATACCCTCTCCAACATTCTCACCCCCAGATTTATTTGTCTCCATGAGCAGTACTGCGAATGCCTGAAAAAAATTCCTGAGTCTGTAAGATGCTATCGCGTTGCAAATCCCTGACTGCAGAGAAACGAGACTTGCCAAAGGCTTTGGCAGCTCTGGTTATGTTTTGTTCTACTTGGTTAAGTGAAACCAAGAGTTGCAGGAGATTTTTTTTTTCATGATAAGCTATGTTAAACAGACTGGTTTGTCAAAGATTTTCCCAGATATTTCTTTCCATCTGGTTGCTACATAAGATGTTGATCTGTGTGGTTTGGCCCTCATGCATCACCAAAAAATGCACGCTGGAGATGTGAAGAGAGTAATCCTAAGAAAGCTGTGCTAAAAGTTACAACGATTAGCTACAGATAATTGTTGCTTTTATTTCTTTGACCTCTAAGGTAGGAAGAGTAGTTACACTGAGCCCATGCATCTCTGTCTCCAAAAGTGCCGTCCCAAAATTACTTTGTATTCCTCTTACCCAGCTGATTGTTATGAGCAAAAACGTTCCTAAATGAAACTTAGTAATAACTGGTTGATTTTGATAGGTGCTTAAGACCACCTGCCTTCTCAGAGGGGTTTAGTCAAGCTAGTACAATGCAGTTCTGTGAAACCCTGCGGTCAGCACACATTGCTCAAGGGCTGCGTTTTGGCACGTGCTGTATGCTGACCTCTCACACTGGGTATTGGAGACGACTTCATCAGATACCCAAAGACTCGCATGTGCCAGGTGATGGGTTTCTGTGCCATTTAAATTTTATAGGTATAGTTTGTGTTCAATATCTGTCTCTTCCCACCACTGAAGACCAGGATGTCAGGAAGCTGGTGCTCATGTAGGTTGCTGTGCTAACTAGCTGTGATGGTGATGGCCTGCTGGGAGAGCGAGGATGCAAAGGATTCAGGAGTCTGTGTTTAAAAAGTTGAGGTCAGTATCACAAGACACAGGAGGGAGGATGTCCCTGCTGGAAGTGAGAGAGTTGTGATGACTTTCTGAAAGTGTGAGGACACATCTGAAGAGGGAAAGCAGCTTTAATTCCATTTTTGTATAAATTGTCGCAAGCTGCCTTTTGTAACTTGGTAAAGCTGAGTCTTCCCTAATGGACTGCAACCCTGATTTCTGGTAGTTTAACTCTTCTTAGAGTGTTGCCTTCATTCTATAGCTATTCAGAAATAATTTTTTAAAAAAAGGTGTCGGAAGCTGCTCAGCAGTGCTGTTTAGCTTCAGCTTCTCACACAAGTGAAATAGGGTTGCCTGAATCCTTATGAGGATGGCTGCTCGTTCCGCATCCTGATGGCACAGTGCTTTA
Source organism: Falco biarmicus (assembly GCF_023638135.1). Taxonomy (NCBI): domain Eukaryota; kingdom Metazoa; phylum Chordata; class Aves; order Falconiformes; family Falconidae; genus Falco; species Falco biarmicus. Next base: position 107,772,852 of record NC_079291.1, read on the forward strand.
TCACATTGCTATTCCATTCACTCCTCCCCTACAAGGAAAAGTTTCTTTTCTTTGGGAGAACAGCTTGTTGGCTTTGCTTAGGTGTGTAGCCCTTTGGGTGGGCTCGAAATGCCATCTCTGTGGGTAGCTTAGGAGACATCTCCTTGGGCTCTAAAGGTTCACATGGTGACAACAGGAGTCTCTTCTAACTTCAGGCTCAGACTAGTCTCCTGAATGTGATACAAACTGAGTAACCCTAGACACCGAATGGCTTCCCTGAGCCGTGCAGGATGTGTTACCTGCTGCCCTGGGCAGGCGCTGCGTGAGCAGCGTGCCTTGCTTGTTTGTGGGGCTGCCATCACTGTTAGCTGGTGATAGGGCGCCCTGGGTACGTGTATGCGCTGTAGAGCCACAAATGATATAGATGACTTCCATTGCTCCATGTACCCAGAGAAACTCTGTGTACAACTCTTAGCCATCTGGAATATTGGTAATTAAGACTTCGTAAGGCTCCTAAGCCTCATTTATCAAAGCAATATCCAAGATGGCCAAGAATAATGATTAATCAGAGGATTCCTAATTAGATGTTATATTTCAATTTGCAGGCTTAAGTAGTTTTTTTTTAAATACTAGTGAAAATCTGAGCCAACTAATTTTCTGCGGCAATAACCTTTACATAGCTGATGATTATATGGTAAATTATGATAACTTCATAAGACTGCTCTTACACTAGTAACTTCAGAGAGTGGAAAATAATGCATATCATGAAGAACAAGTAGTGGCGGAGAAGCTCTTGAAAGGTCACTTTATTACTGGTAAGGGGTATTTTTGAAACAGCTGTCTAGTAGGGAGAGCTGGAGCAGAAAGCATCAGGTACAGGCACGGAGGGTGTGTTTTGCTGTGTTTTTCAGCTGAACTCAGGGCAGTAGCAGTGGGAGCAAAGGCACTGGGATTCTTTGGATGAAAAAATTAGCATTACTATCATTCCAAGGAAAGGGTTAACCCAGCTCTGCGTGGAGAGGGAAAAAGCCCTGTGGAGTGCCATGAGCTGCTTAAACTGTCAGACAGGGAGGAGGAGCAGGGGGTGGACCTCTTGGTGAGGTTGCCAGAGGAGCATCAGCACCCTGGGGGAGATCCTCTGTCCCAGAAAGAACCCCTCTCGTGGGCTCAACAGCTTCTATAGAGGAGCTGCACCCGCAGAAGACCTGGCGACAGCAAAGGAACCCGCTTCGACCCATGTGAGTCGCCCAGCTGGTGCCATGGGGCAGAGGGAAGCTGTGGCTGTGGAGGGGTCAGAATTTAGGGTCCTGAGCCATCACCAAACGTTGCGGTCTGCCCCGTTAGCTGGGGCACTGACAATGTACTGACGAGAAAACTTTACAGTCACTTTTTGTGAAGGATTGAGGTTAGTCATGCGGCAGCTATTGCTAGCATTGGGTTTTACTAGACTGAAATATAGTAGAGAAACGGAGCATAGGGTAAAAGCAAGAGGCCAAATTAGACTGTTTTCTTCCCAGTGTTAGGTGAGGCTCGGGGTTCTCACTGGAGCAGAAGGTGGCCCTGACCTTCTCGGATGGAGGGGCTCAGTGGTGCAGTGCTCCTGATCGTTGTCACGTATTTCAGCTTGTCAGTGAGAAATTTACTGAATTTAAAAAAAAAAATATTTAAATTTTTTTGTACCAGAAATGTAGACATGATTTGTAGTGCTTTAAATTGAGGGCCAACGCGGTGTAAAAATGTGATTGCTGTGTCTAGTTTCCTGATGCTTTTTATTTTAAGAATATAAAAGAACTTGCTTTTCATACCTTGGGCTCAGCATCATGGTGGCAACCGCTGGAAGTGCTAATAGCATCTAAAGGGGTCGGAATTGCTTCCTAGGGTTTGCATCAAGCAAATGAACACTTGCCAGTGAAGGTACGGTAGTGACCTTTTTCTTCTGACTGCCCCTAACCTTCCCTTGGGTGATGTGGGCTGCACGCTCCCTCAGCTGCCCAGCACAGTCGGGGTGTTACCTGGGTTTTGCCATCATAACAGCTTTTTCAATTGTTTCTGCTGTCTGCTAACGCTCTGTCAAACTCTCGCCTGGTAATAGGATGTAAGATACCTCTGAAGTCAGCTGGTCAAGTCACAATTGGTAGTTCTTATTGGTATAGAAAACAACATTACTTTTCTGAGACATTACTATTTTGTGTTAAGATACTACGCATTATGTGCATCAGTACTGTAAGATTATTATACTTACTTCAGTGACCTTTTATTCTGCCTGACCATATTCTCTTGGCTTAATTGCTGCTGTAGTTTTCCATCCTGTTTTTACATCTGTGTAACTGTATGTAAACAGCAGTCTAGGATAAAGTGGCAGTCACTTTCAAAATGTATGGAGGGGCTCATTTCTTTGCCAGATGGGACATGCTTGCTATGACTTGTCACTGTTCTCTGCCCTTTCAGCCTGAATTATGGAGTGTAAACATTAAAAAAGTGGATGTGTAACATAAACAGAAAATACATATTTTTCAAGCAACAGGTCCAAGCCGCATTTGCTGCAGTTAATTTTGAAGTTATTTCCTGGTCAGCATATTTGCAGTGACCTTCATTCTAGTGCCATAATCTCATTTTTCATGCATAACTTGATGGTTTTTCTTAGTCAGATTTTTTTTTTTGTGTTTAATCATTCTGCCAACTGATTTTGATGTAGACAATAGTGATGAAACATCGGAGTCTGTGACCTTCCCATGCAGCTCCAGTCCAATGTTTTCTTACTGATGCACTGCAGAATGCACAGCAGACTGGCTGTATCTGCTGGGGGTTCATGGTGACCTCATTGCGTTTAGCAGGACAAACCCATGCTTTAAAACAACCCACGTGTTTATAGGGTTCTGTTTTGTATGTTAAATTTTCCTATTGTTTCTTTTTTGTAAATGTATTGAATGTTTTCTCAGCATTCGCAGTCTAGGTTTTAAATTGCTCATACAGCTAGAATAAATGCTGTAGCTGTAGCACAGCAACAACGGACAGGTAATGTTCTGAATGTCACTGCACTGACTTTTTGTGTATTTTAGCCATCTTAGATCTGTAGATAATCTTAGATCAGCATTAGGATGGAGTACCATTTTGGAATGAAATGGAGAGGAGTTTATAATTGCACACAGTGATCTTGCTGCTGACTGTCATGGAACAAAATCCTGACAAAACTGAGAACTCTGCCTTCACTTTATTGACTTCAGAGAGTGTGTGGTAGAGTGGAATTGCAGCTGGAAACAGTTTCATCTTTTTTCGAAGGGCTGCTTTGTTTGTTTTCCCATTTCTAGGAACGGCATGAATCCAGAGACCACCTTCAGGTAGAAGGTGGAGTCTTAGTCCACAGCAGGCTTTCCTGGTATTTTCCTCTGTGGAAGGAAAACCTTTAGAAAGATTGCTGACGTGGGTCAGGCTTTATATTGACTTGTGTGGCATATCCTGTGCACCTTTTAAAGCATTACATGTTAACACTTTCAAAAGTGTGCTCTGCTGATGGAAGAATGACAAGCAGCTATTTTTACATCTCTGAAAAATGGGCTTCACACTTTTTCCCCCAACACAGAGGTTAAAACTTTAATGTCCTGTGTGTGCCTGACTGTAGGCTCAACTATCTTATAGTGGAGTGCAAGGTATTTCAAATCTAATCACTTCAGAAAGAAGGTGGGGAGACCTTTAAGTCGTGATAAGGGACTCAAAGTAAATCTTTCTATTTGAGACAGAAATTCTTGAAAGGGAGATTATTTGATCTTCTCTTATTTTGCTCTTGGATTATATGTATTTTAGCACATAAAGAATGTGTGAAAATATCCCTATGCACCTTATGCCAGCTAGCTGGCCCTGCATCTCGGGTGCAGTGGTGTTGAATTTACTTTTTTTTATAAGACAGCTGTGCAATTTTCAAACTCTCATTGATAATTCCTTAGCTAATATACTTTGAATTTCAGTGCTATGTTTCCTTGGGAATGCTCAGGAAAGGCAGATGGCTCTTGTATAAATGAGTGCGATAGGTCCTTTGATTGCAAATGGAAACCTGCGTTTCGCATGAATCCCCTTCACTGTCAGGGGGCTTGTAAGCATCAGGGCACCACACTGCAGGGAGGGTTTGCAGCGTTACAGTGAGATGGCCTTGGAGGTTTTAATGAAGAATAAGGAGCAAAAGCATAATATAGTACATGGGCATTGAGAAAACACTTTGGCAAAAGCAGTTCTGTTCAGTAGTTCACTGTGTGTATTTTGTCCTTGTTTTGTTTTGGTCATCTATTTGTAGCTTAGCTGTTCAGTAGATAAAACCAATAGATGCTCGGAGAGGAGTCAGTGTTCCTTCAAAAGATTTTGAAAGTAAAACATTCAAGGTTTTTGCTGCAAGGTGTTTGCAGGAGTTGCCTTTTTTTTTTTTTGTGGGAGCAATTTGTAAGGTCAAAAATCAGGGTCAGTCATCAGGGATCTGTCAAGGACCATTTTCAGGCAAACCTGATTCCTAGATGCCCAACATGTCTTGCCCTGCTCCATCCCAGTCATGTTCAAGCTGAACAATGTAACTGAAGATGGTCTGTGAATTCTGGAAAAGAAAATAAAATCAAGAGATACTGTGATATGACTTAGGGTATTTGTGTGTGTCATATGTTCATTTGCTGTTAAGATACCCAAAACCTGATCGGCAGGTTCCCTTGAGTGTGTAGATACATTAAGCATCGTATTCCTCTAAGTGGCTGAAAGCTCTCCAGGGAGTATGGTGGCAGTTGCCTTTGCTGCTTTGTGGGGTTGTTTTGGGGGGGGCTTGTTTTGTTGTTTTTTTTCCTGGTTAAATTGATACCTATGCACGTTTGGGATATTTTTCAGTAAGCATTAAGCTAGAGCAGATGATAGTCTTTATTACCCATTCTTCACAAGGTGGAAATCGGTGACTTCCTATGGCAAACTGGAATGTTTGAAAATGCAGAGATTTGTCCTGTTGCTTTCTATTGTGAATTAATGAAGGTTTCTCCAAACTCCTCCCCATCTGGGAACATGATAGGCTTCTCTAGCTTTAGGCTGTGTTAGGGTATAGAGGATCCATGCTAAAAACGTATTTTGGTACTGTCAGAGCTCTCTTAAGAAATGCTCTTGACACCCTGCGGTGTGCATTTGCTTGTTTTGAGCAAGCCTAGACTTTGAGAGCCTAGGCACTCTCTATTCTTGACACATTTTTCTAACATACAAAATCTGAACCCTCATTTCCTAAGATTTAGGTTTGGTCAAGCAAATAATTCTTTTTAGTGGGTCACAGCCAGCCAGCCACGTGTATGGATTATTTTGGTTTGTTCTCACAAGAATGGTTGTTTTGGATCTCAGCAGCTCTCTGCCTAGGCAAAGCCGGGAAGCTGAGTCTTTGTGTGACTGTTCTGTCATATTTGTTTTTTTTTTTCTTTTTCAAAATTTATGAATGTTAATACATAAATTAATAAATCAAAGTTTAAAGTAAAATCTGAGGCTTGAGCGGCAACAGAATGTTAATAAAGTGTAATCTGATGCTGGAATATTCAGAAATTCTAGGGGTGACAACCTGCAGAAGAATGAAGCTGGGTTAATTATCATTGATAATACACAGCTCTGGGCTGGCTTCAGGGGCGGCGCGTTGGCTGATGTAGATGAGGTGCAGCTGTGGCTGGTTCTGTTAAGAGGTTGGGCAGCCAAGGAAGAGAGAGGAGGAAGCAGAAAGAAGAGGGAGTGTGTCCGGGATGAGGAGAGACTAGGAGGAGGCAGCAGAGGGACTGGCCTGAAGAGTGTGTTGGTATGAGATGGTAAAAGACCTTGTTGCAGCCGGCTAGTTTGGAGAGTGCTGCGACACCAGCTCTTACTGAAATTTGCCCATAAAATTTATTCCAGACCAAATTCATTGAAGTACTTGCAGATACTTTCTGGAATACCCTTTTATTCAAGACAAAATCAGGTGAGCCAATAAGTCCAATCTTCAGGACTTCGGGCCTGCTTGTCTGCCACTGCATGGTCCATTATTTACTGTTCTTTCAGGGTGAAACTTTAAAAGGATTTGAATGGAGTTAACTGAATGGGCTTTGGACATTTATGTGCTTAATCAGAGTCTGGGCTTTTTAGATAAAGGAAATCATGTTTCCTTTTTATTCTGCTTATTGACTTCATTGGAAATACTTGAGTCCTTAAGTAATAGGATCTAACCGTAGAATCTATTCCCAAATTAGTTTCGTCAAACTTTCATCCATACACGTCTTATCTTAGTAGGTAGAGGTATTACTTTTTTAAAAACTGAATACATTTTTTTTGTGATTTAAGCTGAACAGCGCAAATACAAAGGATAACTTCTTGTGTTGCCATTCTTGTCTGTAGCTGAAGATATACGTGAAAAGTATTCATAGGAAATCTTCTGTTGAACTGAACGAGTTACCAGCATTATGGGTGTTGGGTATCTGTTAGTGTCTCCTACGCTGTTTGAGGAGGAGAGCGGTAGGGTGGTCTTGCTGAAAATGACACCTGTTCCTAATGGGACATCCCTTCCTCCCAGACTGCAGCCTGTCATCAGGAGAAATTGTCAGCCTGCGTTTTGGAAATGCACAGCTGCATGTATGTTAACTGCTCAGGTGTTCCCAGTAATTATTTTTGACTATATTTTGATGTGTACAGAAAGATGAGATAATATATTTACTGTTATTTAGCCTGAGAACGTGCTTACTGCTTCTCCTACACTCTGTCTTCATGTTGGTAAGACGTATAGCCTCTTAATTAAAATAACACATACCTTGAGAAGGTTCGTGCTGAGGTAAGGTCTTGGTCCTGAAATATTAAAAAATAGGGAGAGATAACCTATGACTGCCCTAGAAGAGTGTCTGTGCTTCTTTTAAATCCTCTTCATCATCTTAGAAAAAAAACGCACCCAACCTGAAGGAAATGCAAACTGTTCCTCTTGCACCGACATTGAGCCAGAGCCCCCGATGCAGAGAAGCAGATTCTGCTTCTCTTCGCATTTCCTTCTGTGATGGACCCTTGGGTTTTCTCCTTGGAAGGCCATGCTTTTATAGGTTAGGTGTTACAAATCTGGAGCTGAACACTATTCTCAGCAAAAATGTCAACATTTGACAGAGATTTAACTTGATTTATAGGTTGATTTATAGGTTACACCTGCTCTGCCGCTCATTCCTGACGAGATTCAAACAATGTGCTGGGGAAATTCAAGAGCAACACAGAGCTGTTGGGTGTATTCTCCTGCTCCCCTGCTTGGTGTTGGGATTGGTTATTGGGGATTTTTTTTTGCAGGGTGGGGGTATTGGAGAGTGAGGACATAGAAAACCAAAAGATTTGTGGGAAGCAGGAATTTTCCAAGGTATATTTGACTCATTCTTTAAATTGGCTATCTGAAGAAAAACGTGATTGTTTGCCTTTATTCATATAGTGTTTTGAGTTAAGGCAAAACATAAAAGGAATAATTTCAGAAAAGGGTTATTCTGAAAATTTAAAATTGGCTGTTTCCTGAGTATTGACTGCTGAAGCCACAGGATATAAAGGTAAGGTTTGCAAGGGTTAGTAAAGAAAAAGGGAGGTTAGCCCTGTGTACGGCTGAGTTCATCTACAAACACGCGTGCTTATTTTGAAGTGCGATGGTACTTAAATATGGTCGCCCTAAATCTTCAATTCAGTTTTGCATTAAGACTAACAGCTTTAAAGTATTTGTTGCTCCAAGGGTTGAATTGACCTCTTCAGGAAAAATGTCCTGAAGAGATACAATGTAATCCTCTTTCAAACTAATTTTCTTTTTCTCTATCATCTTAGGGTATAAAGCCAGCAAGCTTTGAGAAAGTTACTGATCCTGAAATTAAAGAAATAATTGGGGAGTGCATTTGCAAAAATAAAGAAGAAAGGTTTGTTTCAAGTAATCAAGTTTTGTATTAAATAATGTGTATGCAGGGATTTTAAAGCTGTCTGTGGATTTTTGTTCTGGCCTCTGGATCTCCCCTGTGCAGGAGAAAATGCAGAATGGAAATACAAATATAAATGATTACCTGCTTTTCTACTATATAATGTCAGGATAATTAAGTAAATGCCATTGTTGTGTGTCTTAACCTCTCGGCTTCAAATAATAAGGTCAGAAAGCATCATTGTGGACATATGAACTAGCGTATTCTGGCGTAGCTGTCCACAAAATCTCACTCAGGAGGTTCTGCATGGAGCATCGAGTGTGGTGGAGGTCAACCATGAATGCGACATGGTAGATTCACCACAAGCTGTTACAGCAGATTCTGTTGACTCATTAGCCTCTGGGTACGGAAACAGATTGTGCCCTGTTCCCAGCTTTGGTTTTAAGACCTAATCTTCTTATACTGGCCTCTCATAGATGAATGTGTCTACTGTTCAGTATTTCCTAACTTTCACAAACAGAACTTCTAAGGACCTCCACTGACTACCCAGAGGGAATGTTTCTGGTGGGTTTCTTTTTTTTTGTGTGGTTATTTTTGGGGTTTTGGTTTGTTTGGGGTTTTTTTAGTACTCTTTAAGCTCAGATACCGAAGAGAAGTTGAGCAAAGCTATAATCTGCTTTTCTGCGCAGGCTTAAGGTGTTATGAGTGTTGCTGAAGCTTTGTGAAATAGGAAATGTCATTTTTTCAGCAGCCCTCAGTAACACTGTAAATACTGTCTTTTTGCTAAGAACACAAGTTTCTTATGGGTGAACACTGCACATATTGTAAATGTTTTTGCCTTTAACAGCAGTTTCCCTTTACAAACTTTGAAATTGCTTAAGGCTTGTAGTATTTTAATACTCTTTATATCCATTGCAGATATGAAATTAAAGATTTATTAAGCCATGCCTTTTTTGCTGAAGATACTGGGGTAAGAGTGGAACTTGCGGAAGAAGACCATGGTAGGAAATCCTCTATTGCCTTAAGACTCTGGGTAGAAGATCCTAAGAAACTGAAAGGAAAACCCAAAGATAATGGAGCCATTGAGTTTACTTTTGATCTGGAGAAGGAAACTCCTGATGATGTTGCACAAGAAATGGTAAAATAAACTCCTCCTGGCAAATATATATATATGTATATTTAAAGTAGTGCATAAATCTCAAAGGATAGCAGGAATGACTCTGGTAAAGTAACTTCCACTTAAGCCATTCCAGGTGTCTAGTTTAAGCAGTTTGCGTTGATTTTAGAATGAATGCTGCAAGAAGGGAAGAATTAATAACTGAAAAACATAGTTTACCAAGTATGAAAGTCAGATGTATGAAATGGCATTTCAGATAGCTTAGGGACCATAGAGGTCTCTTCTACTTTTATATTTTGAAAACTGTTTTGCCAGTTTTTGTTAGCTGCTGAATGTCTTCAAGTTTGTTTGGAGCCTTTAGTTTCAGACATGATCTTGAAATAAATTTGAGTTCAAAAGCTCAATCACAAAATATTCTGCACTGAATTCTTCAAAACCCTTCTTTCAATCTTTTCTGTTGGTGTTACTGAGGAGGAATGTAGATGAGGAAAGTCTGTGATCAGCCACTCTATCACCAAACATAAATAGGAAACTAGATTCAAGACCACTGCACAGTTAGGAATAAGCTTTGGATTTTTTAACAGATAAGTTGAAATACTGAAATTCACCAACTTAAAAACTTGTGGGATTTTGTTAGAAAAACTATTTTGTGTTCCAGTTCCACTATGCAGTCCTTGAACGCGTATTTTAATGTCTTTACTGCAGTTGTTTGGGTTTTCTGATGTCATGGAGACATAGAATCATTAAGCACTGAGTCAAGGGTCTGAATTTTCTTGCATTTGCAGAAATGTTCCTATTATAATCTAAATCCCAAGGGATCCCATTTAATGATGTTGTCATCACCACTCTCGTTCTGCTTAGGAGGCACTCATTTTGCTAGTGTTGCCTTACTCTTCTTGGACTCATCACCATGTATTCCAAATTTAGTGGGAGAAGTTCAGGCTCCTCTGTCATGTTGTTAGTTTGCAGTGGGCCCAATATTTTGGGGGCAAGGTATTGTTACAGAACTCATTTAATTTAAAAGTTGCTCTGGTATAGTTACTTGTGGTTATATTCTGCATTTAAATAATTATGGATTTATTTGGGATTTTGAAGTTCTGTAGGTTACTTGGCTCACAGATGTGCTATTTTGTTTTGAAGAGGAAATAATTCTCATAAAAAGTATATTCAAAGATCGCTCCCAAACTACTGTAATACTATAGCCTTTCCCACATAATGTTAAAACCTGTGTTATTATTACATTAACAGTTACCTGAGTGCCTATGAAATGCTTTCAAAGTTGAAGCTGTTGGGGGGATGTGGGCAAAGAGGCACATTGTTCCTAAATGTCTTTTTCTAGCCCTTATGAATTGTGGAACATCAAAGCCAGGTGCTGTCGTCAATTTGGGTTGCTTTGTGTCCTGTGGAAGAGGAGGATGCGGAGACCCTTTGAGTATGGGGAGTTATTGATCAGTATTGCTGTTTTTTCAGTAGTCAGGCTTTCCAGCCTGTCCAAATGATGCAGGCAAAAAGAACTTGAAATGTTCTGGCAGGTGTGCAACCTGAAGTAACCTTTCGCAACCAGCGGATGCTGTAAAATAGCATGTCTTCATTAAAAGCTTTAGCCACATACAGGTGTAGGAATACGAATTGTGCTAAAAAATGGTTGATGTGCCAGGTTTTCAGTGTCTTCCCATTAGGCTTTGTCCTGCAGAATCTACTGGGCTTGTTAATTGATGCCATACAAGGTTCTCTCGATTTGTGTGGTGGTTCTCTCAAGTAACTCCCTTCTGTCATAAGTGTTTGCTGGATCATCGGTCCAGAATGTCATTAAGGTCTGAGGGCACAGACAGTGGAAAATACCCATATCCATCTGCAGCTGTATTTTAAGCTGCTTTGCACCTATTAATTTTAAACAGCAAAAATCTAAGCTGTAAAACTGTCTTGTGTTTGGGCAAGAGCATAGAAGGAAGCCCCCTAGATTTCATCCATGTATATAAGGGTTTCCAAATCTGTAGAATATGGATGTTAAGAATGTAGGGAGAACAGGCAAATCTCTGGTAGGTCACTATGGGACTGAAATTCATACCCTACACTGTAAGAAATCATGCATACAACTAGCACAGAGACAAACTTCTATTTTCTCTGTTATGCAGTTGGATTCAGAGGAAGTCTAGTCCCCTTTTCAGTCAGATGTGAACAGCCTGCACTGGACTCTGAGACAGGCTTTTTCTTTATAAAAAGTCAATCAATACTGACTGACTTTGCCTTTAAAGAGAAGTTAATTTGAGACTAAATTCTCACCATAGCTTCCTTCATGACTTGCTCTGATACCAAGCACAGCAATTTGAGCAATTTGGGAAACTGTGTATACTGGAAAGGTTAAGGCAATAAATTCTATTTTAGGTGTAGTATGGTTTACTCTAGTTGCATTGTTCAAAGAGCATTTTTCAGAGATATTTTTTCCTCTTTTGACTGTCCTGTTAGCCTTTCAAAAAAAAAAAAAAAAAAGGAACCAATCTGCAGTTACACTTGCTCTCTTCTTAATGGACCTTAACTGGTGATTAAATTGACCCAAAATTCAGGCCTTAGGAATTATGTATTGTTTTAAAACACACTAGGAATAGAAGTTTTGCTCAAAACAAACCCCCATCAAGCTCAAGTTCCTGTTCTTGTGAGGAATAAATATGGAATTCGTGTTATTTCAAACTGATGTTTTCACTGTTAGGAAGAGATTGAAGCAGCATGTGTGCACATGTGCATGTCCCTGCACACATAACCTTGCTGAGTTTGTGCCTCCTCTGTAGATTGACTCTGGATTTTTTCATGAAAATGATCTCAAGATAGTCGCGAAGTCAATACGTGACAGAGTAGCGTTAATACTATGGAGAAGAGAGAGAATTTGGCCTAGGATGCAGTTAGAGGAACGTCGGGACTCTGAATGCCTGGAGAAGCTGAAGACGCCGCACGCACAGCAGGTCCAGGTCACCTACCTTTCCCACACTGGCCACCATGTCCTGTCGGAGTCGGAGGAGCCCGAGGCGGACCAGCATCCCTTTCAGCAGAACCTGCCCACCAGTGTCACCTCTGTTGCGTGTAAGTTTCATGGTGGTTCTGTGAGCACACGGTGACCGATGCCCGAGGGTAGAAATCAGCGATGATCTGAGCTCAGCAGTGAGATGAGCTGCTCTGCAGGGTTTTTGCGCAGCAGCCTAAAGAACATGAGCGTCTCTGGCAGACGTATAATGATTTTGAAAGAACCAGTTTCAAGGAAAGCTATGCTATATAGACACGGCTCCTCCTTCAGTAGCAATTAATGCAGAAAACATAATGTATCTGTACATGGAAAAGCAGGAAAGGAGATCTGCTGCTAGACACAAAAATTACTTTTTCTGTGCCAGGTGGTGGGATCAGCACTAAGTTTGGGCAAAACACAGATCCGGAGCCTGCAGAAATTGAATTGGCACCAAACTGGTCAGGGTGACTGGTGGCTTTTTCAAATGCTGTTGGCAACGTGGAGATGTTTATGGAAAAGCAGACCTTGCTGAAACCAGATCAGTGCAAGTTACTCTTGATGGGCTGTGTGAAAATTTTTGTGAAGCTGTGCAAAGGCCTCCAGCAGAAAAACAAATACACGTCTCTGAATGTGACGTAATGTAGTTCAAGATTTCCCTCTTTTGTGGGAAATAATAACTGCGGTTAGGTCACGCATGTTGGGAGCACCAGAACTTGTGGGCTGATGCTGTAATTATTATTGGGGTCCTTAGGTACTGGTGCCTGCTGGTGCTCTCTCTGTTCCTCAGGCTCTGTTTTGTCCTGAGCTCCTGGCCTTAAAGTGAGGGGGTTGCTTAATCTTTAAGGCAGGTTGGAGCAGGTGGTTGCTCTCCTTTGTCCAGCCCCTGGTAGCTACAAGCTGATGATCTGCCAACAATTCATGTTCAGCTGGGGGCTGACTCAACTGTGAACACTGGGCTATTTCAAGACGGGTGGATCTAAATCTCCTGTTTTAATTCCAAGCACTGATTTTGGGGTGTCTCTGAATCAGGGACTACCTGGCCTTGCTTGCAGAGCTTGTTTCTTGTTTTATTTCTGAGCATCTGACTTCTCTCCAGCAAACAGCAAGCCGTGAAGAAGTAGTGTTTTTCATTCCCTAAAGCAACTTGTCCCTGTGGCTCTGTCCCCTAAAATCAACCTTTGCTACAGAGTAAAGCTCTGGTATTGAAATATTAGTCTGTTTATACTTTCAAACATCTTGAAGGAAATGTTGAAGAAAGTTATTTTTAGCTTGGAAGATTTGAAATTTTATGAGAGTTCTAATTTTTTTTTCTAGCCAGTTTTTCTGATTAAATCTGTTGTACATATTTTACTACGAAACTATTATGATAGTGTTTCTGGTTTACTGTTACGGACTTTTGTGTAAGCATATTTAAAGATGCTTTATCTTTAGCAAAGAGGCAGCTGCTGCTTTAATTCTCAGGTATTGTGTAAGTGGCTATATTGATCTCACTTCACTTTTTTACATCATACCCTTTTTTCATGCTATCTAAGTCTTTTGAGAAACACCATAATTATGACACTTTGTTTCCAGTGGTACAATGATGCTGCTTGTGCTTCCCATGGTTCTGTTGGACATGAGTTGGCAGAATTTTATAGTAAATATAAGCACCTCAGTTTATTTCCTACTCCTCCTCAGCTTTTAACCAATTCTTGGTTTTATTTGGCAATTCACCGTCAGATGTCTTTGAACATGTTCTCAGTGATGTTGGGCATAAGACCTCTATAAATTAGCATTTTACCAATTCATATAATAATCTGAGGTCAAATGTAAAAATGTAAATTAATAACTCAATGTGTAATGCATGCTCTACAAACATCTGAGATAGACTTACAGCTTTTTGCACTCTACTGTCGTAATTTTTTTTTTTTACTTTTTTTTTTCCCTCTTTCAGGTCTTAAAAAATTGTTTGTAATAAAATGGAAGTGTGTATGCGATAGAAATCCCTGCTGCCTTAGAGTAGGGCCATGTTGACTCTTTTTAGAAATGAGCTGAATAAATATAGAGGGGAGTTTAATTCTGAAAAAGCAAACAAAAGAAAACCCCAAAACAACAAAAAAACCCCACTAGTTGGCAGAATAGTTTGTGAGTACTGAAGAGAAATGTCATTTCTGGTGCTATTAAAGAAGAGTTTGTTATTTAAAAGCCAAATAACTAAAACCTTATTTGGAATATGGAAAAAAAGAGAAGATGGAAAGTGTTGGAAAAAGAAATAGCTTTTAAACTTAGCTGTAATTTAAGCTATTTTCTTGCAACTGAGTTGCAGTTCTCTTTCAGTTTTGAATTTTAAATCTCTGTTACAAGCTATCTGTCTTTTTGGTTACTTACAGCTACAGTCTTGGTTGCCTCATTTTATTTCTCAAATGAAGGATATGGTAGTTTATTCTCAGGAACTGGGCACCTGTACTTTACAGGCTTTAAAAGTCATGAAAAGACATTTTTAAATCAGTAATACTCAGTGGTGTGCAGTTTTATTTCTATCAGACAAAAGATGTGATGCTTGCCCAGTACTGGCAGCTGTGCAATTCTGCAGGTTAGCTTCGCATAAGAAACTCCAGCAGAGCTCTGAATGGTGAATCACTGCAAACCTGCAAATTTTGTTGTCTGTTCTTCATCTTGAGCTATTGCTGTGTACCCAAGTAGGGTGTGATTTGCTGAACTAATAAAGCGTACAGTGTAAAGATTTTTGTAATTTTCAGTGCTACTAATAAAAAAAGGTGTTCGTTGGTGCATCCCTGGGAGATCTAACTCTAACAGGCTCCCTGATCTGCTGTGAACATTACAAACTGGGGTTCCCTTTCCTTTCATCCTACAAAATCTATAAATGTCTACAGTTCTTAATGTCAATCTTCTGCCCTTTAAAGGAAATACCAATGTGCCTAAAATATCATTGTGCACAGGAATCCCATGGGGATAGGTTTTGGCTTAAGAGAAGCAGCATGTGCCTTTTGTAGAAAGTTAACATTCGTGTTGTATAATGCATTTATACAGTGGAAAGGGCTAGGGTAGTAAAAATGCTAATTACATAAACCAGTGTCAACCTTGCTCTAAATCATTACTGGAATGTTTGGAGTTGTTGAGCTTTTAATAAAATATATTGTTTTTTCAGCTGACAGCACGTTTGACAGTGGCCAGGGGTCCACTGTTTATTCAGACTCCCAAAGCAGCCAGCAAAGCGTCATCTACTCGTCCCTGCCGGAGCCGGTACCTCCTGCTATCCAGCGGGTGTACAGCCCACCTCTGAGCGAGAGCCAGGCTGTGCCCCACAGCCTTCAGCAGCTGGGGCACTACCAGCAGCCCTCAGGAGTAAGTCTAAAGCTCTTCAGAATCGTTTGGTATGCTAGATTGTACTTCATGGCTCGTTTATACTCTAGTTTTCATTAGGTGTGGATTCCAGGCCTTGCTTTATATATTCCTCAGTCACCTCTATCCATGCTGACTTGCTTTGTGGTACGTTTCTAGCTGATCCGAAATGTGTGCTTGGCAGATGGCGTGTGGCTAGCTGTATTTGCCGTTCTGAAGAAATGCTTTGCTGGCAGCTGCCATATTTTCAGTAAAAAAGCTTCTTAGCAATTGGTTGTCGCTGAGCTGCATGAGCAGTTTTGCAGTGATTGGTTTTCAACTTACGCACATAGCTGAGAACTGCTATGTTTGGTTTTGCTCACTGTGAGTTTAGCCGCACTTTATTGTCCCTTCACTTGTTCAAGAACCTTCTTCCAGTCCTAGCAAAGGTCACGCGTCCAGTCACTACCTTTCTGGCTCAGGGTTTGAATTTAATCTTGCACGGAGCTGGTGATGTATGTCCATTACTGAGGCTCCAGAATCAGGCACTGGGAACTGAGATGTTCACACTTGCTCCCATTTTTGTGCTGTTACGACCTTGACCAACAGCAATTAGTGGAACTACTGGTGCAAGACCAAACACATGCAAGTGAACGTAAATCCTCGGGTGCTTCTAGTGAGAGGCACAACACTGAGCGTGTTACGCCCTTCGGAGGCTGTGGCAGCACCGTGGCCCGGCTCCAGCCTGTGCCCATCACACGTGACAGGCAGCCCTCATGCTGCTTTTTGCCACCACAGCCACCGCACCGTGGCTTTGGCTCGAAATGCTGTGTCCCTTCTCCAGGAACCAGGAGAGGAGAACGTGTGTGTGTGTGGACTAGGCAGCAGGCACATCGCCTCTGGTGGCCCTGGGGACCTCTGCAAACCCTGTGGAGCTGTTTCTCCAGCAGCCTTATCAGACATGCCTAGCCTGTTCGCTTCGGCCTGGCCAAGTTCAAAGGGAGCTGAAAGGCTTGATGCCTGTTAGGTGCCAGCAGCGACTCCCCGCCAGCTCCGTGTCTCCATCCCTTCCCCAGACAAGCCGGCCATGTGGCAGAAGTTTAGACCTGCCCCTGTTACCCGAGTCCTTACGCTACATATGTGGCCAAAAGACCAGCTCTTCTGCAAAAGTGGCAGGAGACTTTGCCGGGTGAAGCCCCCGATGGCGGGCGAAGCTGATGTGCCTGGAGGGTCCCAGCCCTGCTGCTGGAGGCCCTCAGCAGGAGAGGCATCCTGCCCAGTAACAATGACAGTAATGATGTGGTAGGGTTTTGGGGGGGGGTTTTGTTTGTTTGTTTCATCTTATTTGACTTAAGCAAAAGTAAGATCCAGGACCAGCGCTTTTTTCCTGCTTGATCCAGATTTACCCTATGTGCTCGGGAAGGACGTAACTTTCCCTGGGTTTACCTTACGTTTTCCAAAATGCCTGCAAGAAATTTTAAACTGTATTTTGTGAATGCATTGAAACACGACACTCTTGACCTGAAGGAAAAGAATTCATCCTTGGCATCTGTAGCCAGCTCCCTCCACTAGGTAAACCACCTTTCCTATGTGCATGCATCTCCAGGGATGCAGCCTTCCTCAGTTTTTGTTCACCTGAAGCACTAACTTAACTCTAAATATAACTCAAAAGGCACATCTTGAGCAGATTTTTTATTAAATTTTGCCGTGCAGCGTATTCTTTTAGAGCAGACTCATTCTTCCCATTGATAAAATTCAGTAATTTCAACCTATATGCATTGCTTTTTTGTGATTGAGGGTTTGGAAAGATAACTATTATTTGTGAGCAAAATACTTCTCATAGCTTTTTATTTTCTGATGGGGTTTCCGTATTTTTTTCTTCCTGCGATAACTTGGGTTATAATTCCAAGGTTTGAACATCTCAGCAGAGGAGACAAAAGCCTGACTCAAAACCTTCCGTTTTGCAAGAAAACAAAATCGCTCTATTTACCTGGAAGATTATTTACAAAGATAATGAGAACACAACTGGAGCTGTACTAGGTTTTTTTAGGCTTATGAGCCTCAGTCTGACATACTGTTTATTTTTATATCCTTTGTTTGAGCTGAAGTTTTAGAAAATTGCTGTTGTTACAAACCTTATTGGAATTTCTTCCCATGGCACTTCCACTGAGGTTTAAATTTTTTTCTCACTTCTCTGTTTCTTTTCTGGGCATCCATTTCAAGTAAATAACCTGCTCTTTTGGAAGATAAAGATCTTTAAGAAATCATAAAAAAAATATATCTGTGGAACAGAAATTTATCTTTGTATCCAGTTAATGGCTTGTTGTTGCTGTTGGTATATTCTCAGTCACTGTGTATGTGCTTTCAGTGCTTTTTTTTTTTCCTTTTTTTTTTTTATTGGCCTGAATGCTGGCTTCCAGAAAGAAATGTAATGCAGTTTGGGTGTCTTATTTGGAATTTGCTGTCTTTTTTTCCCATGGTTTTAGATTAAGTAACTTTCCATTCCTTGCAGATAATTTTTCGTATTCCCTCCTCCTCGCTGTGTTTTTAATGGAGTACCAAGTAGGCTATTTACCTGCAATTCTATCTTTCGTGAACAGTCACTGAGGCTCTGAACATGAGGGTTGCTCTTCTCTAAAGCAGTGCTCTCCCCCCTGCAGCCTGGCCTGCCCACAGTGCAGGCTGCACCCACGGTGGTACCCCCGCGGCCCCCGCACTACCAGGAGCCAGCGATGCCGTTCCCCATCGTCCAGCCCACCACCGTCGCCTCTCTGCAGCTGGGGCAGCCGCAGCCGGTGCTGGCCGGCCAGCAGGTGAGAGCGAGAGCTTGGCTGCTGCTGGGATGTGCTGTTCTTGTCCCCTTCCTTATCCATGCTCTGCTCCAGCCCGTACCTGCAGCAGGTTTGAGGTGTTTGAGGTGATTAAACTGCCGCTTGGGAGGCTTAGGGATGGGGCAAAGGGCGTTGGGTTTAAGGGATGGAAGAGTAGCGGACTTGAGGACAGCAGTCATGTGGTACCTTGGAGCATCCTGATGTAGTGTGAGACTTCTCTGCCATTGTGGCTTAACAGCATCAGCTTGAAGCCTTGCATTGATTACAGCATACTGTCTTGGTCCCTGAAAACCAAATGCTTTTTATTAATTTTCCGCTATTATTTGGCACCTCCTTTCTAAAGGGTTAGAAAGACTGTATTGCCTGGTGTCAGCTGTCTTTGAATCCTCAGCGATGCTGCTTTTTGAGTTGTGCATGCATGTTAAATAGTTCGGTATAGGCGTCCAGCCAGTAGCTTTATCTTCCAAGAGAAGAGTCTCTCTCCTTCTGAACTGTCTCCAAATAGTAATTCTTTGTGCATATTAAATTATCAAATTCCCCCTTGAACCTGTGTTCCTTAAAGGTATTTACAGAGCAGCCTTCAGCTGCCTCATGCAGAGCTGGGGCCGGCCTGGGAGCAATGCGGCCACGCACCGGCGTGACTGGCTAGTTCATGGCTTGTTTCTGTGATTCTGCCAAAGGATTGGCTTTTTTTTTTAACAAGTCCTAGTCTTCTGAAAACATCAGTATAGGAACAATGTAATTTGGTCATCTTGAAAAGCATGTGCTCATGTGAAGTTTTGTCATACATCAGGGGTTTTGTTTTTTTTCTAATGGGCAGGGATATCCTCATGGATGTCTCAGCCAAAAATTTCACTTTCGCAAATTTAGGACTTCACCAGTTGCACAGATCTCTCTAGTGGCCCCTGGAGCTTTATGCTGACAGTTCAAAATCAGTTGTTTATTTCCCCCATGAGTAAATGCTGATTTAGAATAGGATGTTTGCCCGACTTGCTCCATTTCTTTCACATGCCCTTTCCTTGCAGTGTGGCTGTCCTTTGAAATAATTCTAACCCTGATAATAAAAGGATGTAACAACTAGTCTGGGTTTGTTTTCTAATCTTGCTAGGAAGCCAAATAAAAGACTGTCTTTTTACGGTATTATTGCAGAAATGGGTAAAATGATACCATTTCTGTGCAGAGCTTCCCAGAGCTCCTGCGTGCCTCGGACGGGAGCAGGTCTGCTGTTCCCAGAGTCTGCAGGCGTGATGCCATGGGCAGTGGAGAGCCGCAGCCTTTTGTGAGTAAACAGTAGGGCAGGTCAACAAAAGACTGGGAAGTCGGGGTGAGAATATTCATCTCCCTGAAAGAATGAAGTTATTGATCTTGTGTGAATATGCACTAATGGCTCAGGCCCAGGGGATCAGTGTTGCTTCTCCTCTGTTTTTTTCCCCCCGGTTTTGGTATCTGTGCATTTATAATGTTAAGGTTATAATGAGGCAAAGTTAACATAATTAATTTGGATATTTTCCCCTCCCTATGCCTCATCCAATTTACAAGCATTTTGTAAAACATGCATGTTTTAGGAAGCTGCTTGGTTCCCTGAGCACAGTTTTTCTGCTTTTAACGCAGTGTCCTCTCGAGCCGAAGGCAGGCTGAGCAGCCTATGTCAGCGTGCTCAGTCCTTAGTTATCTGTGGGCAGCCTGCCTTGAGCTGCAGATAAACCCAGCCAGGGATGCCGAGATACCTGAGCTGCCTTCGGGAGCTGGCAAGGTTTATTAGCTCCAGCCCAGCATCGTGTGCATGCCTCTGTTCTGCTCCTGAGCTCACAAGGGTCTGGCGAGGGTTTCCCATGGTGCAGAGCTGGTGCCATGGGACAAGTGGGGTCCCCTGATGCCTGAGGTGGGCTCCATCTCAGCCACTTTGCTCTGTCCCATCACCACTGCTGAGCCAGCCCTGCTGAGCCGCTTGTTTGCATCAGCACTGACGCTCCCTGGAGTTTGGGATTTCAATTGGATAAATGCCCCTGCTTTCCCAAAGCCTGGAATGGCAGAAACTGCAATACAGAGCCATGTCACTGGTGGCTTTTTTTTTTTTCCTTTAATGTGGCAAGATGAATACTCAGGCAGGACTAATAAACTCTGCAGGAGCTGAGCTGGTGCTCCAGCATGTCTTGCACTGCTTGCGGTGTGCTCAGCCCCGGACACACACCACCGGTCACCAGATGCCCTCATTCACTGGTCCTTGCCCTGGAAACTTACTGGTCGTGGCTGAAGTTTAGCTCTTTAAGGGTGGATGGTATCTTTCTGCCTTGATAGATCTTCTACAGTTTTATTGTATTAATACCTGAAAGCCAGTTGAAGAATGCTGCCACTAAAATAGTGCAGAGCAAAATATTACAGTAGTGATTTGTGGTGGAAGTGGTGAAGAGGAAAAGTTATAATGCTTGGCTATTCATTTTAAAGTCACCTGGCCGTTGGGCATGGAGTTAGGCTGCATGTGCTGCAGAGCCTGGGTGGAGCAATCAGCCCTGTGGTCCCAAGCAGGTCAAACCAGAGCCAACTGGGTGCCTCTGTGCCATGCTTCTGAAACAGAACAATTTTTTTTTAAAAAAAAGTACTTTCAGTGTTAGAGGAACTGGAGGAGGAGGTACTGGTAGCATGGAAAAATGTGCAAGTTTGTTACTAATTATTTTCAGCCTTAATGCAGACTTTTATTTCTGTTGTGCTGTATGAAATCTGGCAGGCCGGTGGAGCACTGTTTTCCCTAGAAGGGTAAAACTGCGGTTTCGGCTGCCACATTGTTACTACAACACCCCAGAAATAACTGGGATCCAGCTTTTACTATAATTATTGTGTCTTATTCGTGTCTCAGATAATAAGTGTTGTATATTTCGATGCCTGCTACATTATGTAGTCAGCTTTTGAATGTCAAGATTAGCTGGATATAATCTGCGTAGTAGGAATCTTTGAAGTTAGTAGGTGGGGATTTTACGGGGCCAACTAGAACAGTCTCTGGGATTTAGAGAATCTGAGTCATTACAAATAACCCTTCCAAGATAGTTAGAACTTGTCTTTTCAGGTAATGTATCTTGCATTTAAATGTGTTTTAAACATAGGCTCTTGTGCAGTATTTAAATTAGGAGAGCCCTTCTCTTCTATAAAGCATCCCCACTCCAAGCCACAGTTCTGTTCTGTGCGGTTCGAGAGAGAGAGAAGTGGGTGGCTGTGTCCAGTGAATGGGTTCTTTCATAATGAATGGGCTATAACCTTTCTTATTCTGCTTTTCTTTCCTAGCAGCAACCCATATCACAGCAAACTTCTCTGCAGCAGGTGCTTGCCAGCCAGCCGGTTTGCCCAATCCAGCCTGCAACCCATCTGTTACCCCAGTATCAGCCCCAGACCTCTCAGGTGGCAGCTAGCAGCACACCACTAAAACCCCTTCAGATTTCAACCGTGCCTCAGCTCCCGCCGGTGGCCCCTTCCCAGGTAATAGCTTTGAAAGCTGTGTGTGAATACATCCATTTGAGTAAAGCTTTCCAGCTAATAATTAACATGATTTGCAGTTTGTGTGGCTATTTTGAATGCATGCCAATTTAATTAGTCCATTAGAATATAGCTTTTTCCTAATTCCTGTATATTTCTTTACTATTTGTTTTTGTTTGGTGAAGCAAAAATCTCCTTTGTGAGTAATCCTGTGACATGCCTAGAGAATCCACTTAATGGCAGTTACAAAATTGCAATAACTGCATTTATTTTTTTTTTCCCCACCTTCCCCACTGGCATACTCTCTTCCCCATCACAGGCTTAAGAGCATGAGAAGTTGCCCATCTTTTTCTTTTTCTCAGTTCCTGACTTTACCACTCTCCCCCTACCCCCCACCGTCCCTAGCTCTCAGCCTTGTTTCCGTTTTCAGTAGCAGGGACAGACCCTTTCCTCGACCTGGAAGCATTTGTTGGTGCTATTAAGGTGCTTGCTAGCGACAGCCACCACTATGTGAAGCAGCTTGCACCAAAGGGAAGAAGCAAGCTGCTTCTGTGGCAACAGGGTAGTTACAGTCAGCTCCATCACTGGGAGGTTTTGCTTGTAAAAAAACCCTTTTATGGGATCTTCTGCGATGCCTGGGTTGTAGCCAGCCTGTTTAAAGATGGGGTTTTTAAATTGCCTTAACTGAATTTTGCATGAGGGTTTTTGCATTTTGTCTGGTCCTCTTCATTTCTGTTAAAATGGAAGCAACTTTTAATTAGTGTGTTGCTTGAAGGCTTCGAGCTAGTGTTAGAAACAGGTTTAACCTTCTCGGGTATGAAAACATCCCCCCAAAATTTTATTTTTTTTCCTCAGGATTTAAGCATAGATCAGTTTTTATTACTGTTTGTAAACCTCAGGAAATGAATGGAAGTGATTAACAAACAGACATAATTATCATTGTGGCACAGGCAATTTTTACGTACTTATATGGCAAATGAAACTACTTTGTACCATCAGTGAAAGCACTTGCAATTTATGTGGTATTATATTTTTTTCAGATTCCTCAGTTTCCTGTCATTCCTGCAATTACTCCTCTGGCAGGACTTGACAGCCTTCCTCCAAACCTCTCTGATATACCTGCTGCAAACGTGCCCCCCATACCTGCTCCTTCTCAGTATTTTGCTCCAGCCATGATTTTACCCAGCCTCCCCATGAACCCCACTCTGCCTATGGCACCAAACTCCCCTGCCCTCCCCATGCAGGCGGTCAATCTTCCTCATACCACCGTGGCTTCTTTGGTCTTGCCCTGCCAAACAATAGTGCCAAATATGTCAGCTGCTACGATACCGTTGCTTGCTGTGGCTCCGCCGGGAGTGCCAGCATTGCCGCCGCATCACGGGGTGCCCCAGCTCCCCCAGCAACAGATGTACCAGACCACCTTCCAGCAGATCATTCAGAGCGAAGTGCCCTCTCCCCATCACACTCAGAGCACGCAAGCAGTATCCCAGCCGCAGCAGCCTCCACCTCCTCAGTCACTTCAGCCAAGCATAATTCATCCTGCAGAACAGACTCTGGCTGCACCTGGGGCTGGCCACCAGGTAATCCACGGGGCGTGGGGCTGTGTCGGTACTGGACCCTAGGGTGGTGACTGCACGCAGGCGTTCACGGGGCTCGCTCTCTTGGAAACATGCGGTGGGGAGGTTTTTTTCTTGTTCTTAAGATGTTTTGTTAACTGCTTGACCTTGGTCCTGGACATTGTTGCTAGAGCTGTGAAGTGTGGTGGAGCCGGTGAGGTCTTAAGCCAGGGACAGGTGAACATGGAGGGTATAGGGAATGATTGTGGGGGCTCTGGAAAGCAAGCAGACGAGCACTTCTTGAATCCCCTCGTCGTTTTCCCATCTCAAACGTGAAAGAAGCGTGAGCTGCTGTTGGCCCGTAGGAGGAGAGCAAGCCGAGTGGGGACAGCAGCTGCACCGATCCCTTGCTCCACTGTGCATGGTGTGGAGCCATTGCACGCTCGTGGCAGAATACGGGCAAGCTGGCAGGAACGGTGGGGTCATTTTGATATAGAACAGCTTTAAAACAGGGAAGGGAAATAGCCAACGACCAGAAAGCTGCATGGAAGAGGACTATCGGACAAGAATGAATTCTAGCTGCAGACCCTTTCCCCTTTAAAAAAATGCAGCATAAATGGAGCTTCTGATATTGGTGCTATTTGCAAGAGAACTGGTTCAAGGCTTGTTGGCAAAGTCTGTAAACACTTCTATCGCCACATCTGCAATATGACAATGTGAAATGCAGCCTGACCCAAGCAGGAGAGAGCACTAGATCTGTTAGGAATAGCATTCTTGAAAAACTCTGTTCTAGATACATCCCTTTGCCATAACAACATAGCGATTAAAAGCCGTAACACCCCATTTCAACCTGCCATATCATGGCATCTTGAAAGTAGTACGTCATTTTAAAATTTCTATCTTCAGCCCTGTATTTGGTACGGAAATACTGTTTGTAAAAACAGTGGTGACTTGGAGCCCGAGGCAGCTGCTGCGGGGTGCCTGAGCCATGGTGTTTCCAGCAGCTTTACAGGGAGCAGAACGAGGACCATTGGGCGCAGCAGGTGCGGCAGACACCAGAACTGGAGAACTGATACCCCAAACTGTCCTGACACAGTCATTATCTATCAGAAATATGTGGAAGAATTGCATAGTAATATTTATAGGATAAAAAATGGCTATTGCAGACAAAATGGACAAGTGCAGAGGAAAATTAAAAAAAACCCCAACATTGTTCTGTGCTTTAAAATACTTCTGACAGAGAGGTATTTCTATAAAGAGAGGCTTTCCAGTGCAGCGCTGTTTTAGCAGTTGATGGTTAGCACCTCTGAGTTTAGTTTTGCCCAGGTAAATTATACATTGAAACATTCTGTGAATTATTCTAGTTATATAAGATTTTTTTTATAAAAAAAAAAAGACACTGCTATTCTGCAATGTACACCACAGTTGCTGTTCTAACAGCCTCTGCTTAGGCAGTCCTGTAACTGTTACGCCTTGTGAAGTACATCGCATCTTTATTTTTATCCACATTAAAACCTGGAATAATAATTTTGGCTTGTATCCACAGTCTGCAGAGACCATGCAGTTACAAAACTGTGTGGCCTAATTCTCATCCAAGTCTTGACATTTTTTAACGTGTTCTCCAAATAGTCTAAATCTCTGGGTGATGATACTTTAAATAAGTAAAAATTAGGCAGTGTGTTACCTAGTACTAAAAAGCCTTTTTTCTTCCATATTTTCCTTTCTTTCCTTTTTCCTCGTCCCACAAGCTCAGTCCCCTTGGAAAAATACATGCTGTACCTAAAAGGAGAATGTTCTGTTCTTAAATGTACAACTCAAAAGAGCGGTTGTGCAGAATAACAACATGGTCTCTAAGGTAGCTGGCATCTAATCGCATCGGTCCAGTTCCCACAAAGCGCTTATGCACACGAGTTATTTTAACGCACTGAAGAAATCCACTGAGATAAATGAAACTTCCTCTGTGCGTATGGCGCAAGGAAGCATTTGCAGGACTGGGGCCTCGGGGCTTAGCATGTCAAGAGTTAAGTTTGTCTTAAATGTTTAAACTAAGTGGAAAGCAATGTGTTCTGTAAGACACTGGTATATATTCAGTAAAAAAGAGTTAATTGTGTGGTCTGTACCGGCTACTGGTTCTACACGTATAGTAGATTCTTAAAGAATCCTGATTCAGATTATGGGTAGAGGATACTTCTCTCTGCCCAGGCATTGTGGTAGGCTTGTTGGAAGCAGAGCAAACTATTCAGGACAATGAATTAATCATCCCAGATTTTAATTCCTTAGTAAAATACGGCTTTGTTTCTACAAATCAAA
The DNA here is from genome assembly GCF_023638135.1 of Falco biarmicus. Taxonomy (NCBI): domain Eukaryota; kingdom Metazoa; phylum Chordata; class Aves; order Falconiformes; family Falconidae; genus Falco; species Falco biarmicus. The sequence goes on from NC_079291.1 coordinate 107,798,309, forward strand.
TAGCGCCCAAGCAATACACACATTGTCACAACTATACAGGAAGAATCCTTAGATTTTTATTTGGTCATTTCAAAGCAAGTTTAAACTCTTCAGTAGTCACCTTTCCAAGTGGAGACCACACAAATAGTCTCACTGCAGAATTACTAATCCTTTCTCTGTGAACTCTGGTGGCTTCAGTGCCTTGTCATGTGAGTCACAAGCCCTCCTAAGCAGAGATTTGTGTTAATAGCTGTCTGTTGTGTTACAGCAGATTACGGGACACACTCAGTATGCTCTGGAGGCTGGAGCCCAGGTGCCCATGCTGCCTGTGCAACCTTCGATAGTCATGTCACCGCCTTTGCAGTTGCAGCCTGAACTGTTGCCTCCCCGCGTCGCTCCAGAAGGTGTTTCGCAGATTCATAGCAGCCTTGCTACAGCTAGTCCACCCGTCCCCATAGATCACTGTCTGCCTCTTCAGCCCTCTGGTCTGCTGCAGCTTCAGCCTGATCTTTCCCAGCCGTTGGGTCCGCAGCCCCCGGCTCCCTGCTCAGCTGTCCAGGCAGTCGCGGAGACGTCTCAAGAGGTAGAGCTGTTTCCTCTGAAGTAACTCACCAGCCTCACCCTTAACCTTCTTACTTACTCCTTTGTGAAATAATGGGCTTATTTCACAAGGCAGATTATCCCCTCTCTCACCGTATGGAATTGCTTGTCCTAGATGCTAGCAGCTCTGGGTCAGCAAATAATTGGCTATTTTGAGTGAAGCTGGAAGCTGCATGTTGTACCTTGGGAAACGTCTCCTTGAAGTACCGAGGCAGCAGGACTGAGCACCTCTTTGTCTGTAGCTGAGTACCAACACAGAGATAGAAATCACTTTCTTTTAAGTGCTGTGGGTCAGCAAGAAGCTGTTCTCGAGAGTTTCATCCATGTTTTGTCCAGTCTTGTTTTATGTCTCAAGCACTTGTGCAACCAGCCATCACTAGCCTTACACTGCTTCATAATGTGGTTCTTCCCTATGTCAAAGCTCTTCATGCTCCTAGCCTTGTTCCCATTTCATTTAGCATTGTATCCTCCTGTATCGCCTGAATTCTAGTCTAGCCCTGGGATTTTTGTTTCTTCAGGTTTTTGTAGGCATTCCCAATTCTCAGTGGTCATATAAGCAAGATAGATTTTGTTGGTTTCCTTTGTAAAACTGTCAGCTCCTCCTGTCTGCTATTTTGACTTTTCTTTCCACTCCCATAATTGTTTAACCTTCTGTCTTGACAGAACATCACAGCATGGTTTCTCCTCTTCAACTCTGTAACAGATATCCATAAGCAAAACAGAACAAAGATTCTGGCGTTTGAACCTGACTTCAGTAAATAAGTCTAATCTGTTCTCCACTTCTGAATGGAAATGTCTCTCCTGAGGCTCTGTTCTGAGCTACCTTTCCTCCCAAAGTAACAGTTTCCATCTCTTCAGACTAAATCTTTTTTTCTTACCCATGCTTTCATGCACTTGTCGCATGCCTTGACTATACAGTGCAGCCTATGAATTTCATTAGAGGTACAGCTTAGTTCCTCTTCGGAAGATGTTCAGTAAGGATGCTGCTAACAGTAGAACTGGATTCTAGCTCTTCATTTTGCCTGTCTAATTCCTGTCAAATAAATACTCATGCTGTGATGTAGGACGTGCCCTGGTGAATTTCTGTATCCTATAGGTTAGATATAGCAGAAATGGTAGGACCCATCTGTAGTGCTTTTCTTGCAGAATCCTCAAGTAAAGCCTGGCTGTGTCAGGCATGTCCTTTACTCAAGGTATTTCTTTCTCCAACTTCCTCTTCTGTCTGCACAGCTCACATCAGGTTCAACGCTGATGCAAAAGCTACAGCCTTCAATGCAGGGGCCATCCCACTAGGGATTCTGGAAATACGAGTAAACCTCATTGTTATTGTGCAGTATGATATGGGGTGTACGAGTCATCCTATATTACCCGAGAAATCCATGTCCACTGAGGCGCATGCCTGTCCTGTTACTTTATCATATCCCCAGGTATATTTAAGCACCCTTTGCTAAATTCATTATTGTATTTCATATGTATGTTAACTCCCTTCTCTCTTTCAATTTAAGAAATCAGTCCGATATCATAGCATGGTCAAAACTGATCAACGTGCTCCTTATGCTGATTTTATGACATACATTGCTAAGGTTTTCTTGGGTGTAAGAGGAGTTTCGTACCTGCATATATTCAAAACACTGCATTTTGTTGCTACTCTGCCATAATGTGTTTATCTCTTATCTTTTGTTTAAACGTGTGGCAACACTCAGACCCAAACCAATCTGAACTGATCAGGCAGATGAGATTTTGTAAGGTACTTGATCAAGTGCGTTACTAAAATTTAGATACATTATGTCTGTGTTTTCACTGTTCATTAACTTTGCAGTTTCATTGAAACTGCAGTCAAGCTTGGCATGGCATCTGTGTGGCGTTATAAGCATTGAGTGTGGCTGACTGGTTAACCACTCAGCTTTAACTCCAGTCTACCAGCTGCTTTGGTGTTAAGGTGTAATGATGACAGTCAAGGGGCTTGTCTCTAGCCACGTGTCTATAGAAGGATTTTATAGACATATTCTTGAAATATATATAAATATATATAAAATCATATATATTTATGAATATATTTGGGGTGTGTGTATATACATGTGCAGCTATATACATGCACAGGTGTGTGTGTGTCTGTCTACATGTATGGTAAGTTTGTTGCAGTAAGGTCAGTAGCATCATCATCACAAATTCTGTGAAAACGGGTCTACCCCATGCAAAAGTTTATGCTATTGATGTCTGTCCAAGCACTTAGGGAAAACTTCTCATGTGTAGAGAGCCAGAGGGCACGATGTGAGGGTGGTGGGTTTAAATGATGGATTTTCCTCTTTTATTTGTAAGTTCCCCAGAAACTTTCACAGTAAGCCAAATAAAATGAAAATACATAACATGTTTTAGGAAACTATACAAAGCAATAAAACAAATTAGCTTATACTTTATGTCCGTTCAAAAATAAATTGGGTAGATGCTGGTGTGGATTTGTCCTGCAGTCAAGTTTTTGCCATTGTGGTGAGAACTGCTTTGTGTCTTTCACCACCAGCAGTGAACTAGCAGATTAGTGACTCTGTCTGAAACGTGGTTGTGCACAGATACTGATGCTTTGGACAGAAGTAATGTCAGGAGGGTGAAATGGGACGTTGGTTTTTCTGAGTTCCAAGAACTGGTTAAACAGAATGGTTTAGGTTTATTGGTGTCCCAACAGCAAAACCTTTCTTAAAGGTGTTTTTCATCTGCCAATACTATGTGTTTACTTAAATGACTTTTTCTTACATTTTAGGAGCAGGCAATACAGGACAAACTTCAAACTCTGTCACAGAGCTGTGAAAGGTATCATTATAATCTCTTTGGCATAAGTAATGTTTTCTTTCTGGAGGCTGTTTTTCCTTTCTTTGGTTACGAGGCTCAGCCAAACGCCTGGCCTTTGCCGTGGGTGAGAGCAGAGCGGCAGGAGCCAAGCAGGAGAAGGTGGAAGGGTGCGTGCCTAGGGAGAGAGCCGCAGGCATCCTGCGTGCAGCGTGCTGCCTGTTCCACCTCCTCCAGCTCTTCTAGTTCTCTAGTTTGGGTGCTGCATCCTAGCTTCGTACGTGCAACGGCTTTCATTTCAGCATGTAACTTTTAAGATAACTGCAGTACAGTCCCTGGTGTTGGTGCTGTTGAATCTGTATAGAATCTGTATAAAATCACGCTATCCTAGCATAACTGGGTACATAGTTGATTCTCCCTTTGGAACTAGATGGGGTATACGCCTGTATCACCTTCTGTAATGATCTTTCCCCAGGTGTATTGCAGGGGATGATGTATCAGTGAGAGCTGTGTGTTGAGCCACTCAAAAGTATCGTTGCAAGTGTTATAACACGCGGCCAAAGCCCATTCTGTGGTCTTGCGGTACGCAGGGTCGTGCTCGAGCCTCGCAGTGCTAGCGGCAGAAGTAATGGTAAATAACCCCCAGAGCCAGTTCAGCACTGTAGGAAACAAAAGCCAATTTCAGTTTGCTGTCCCTCACCTGCCCGTTTCTGTACTCAAAAGCAGAAGGGAAAGTAGCAAGGTTTGGAGGAAGCAGTGAGGAAGAGCCCTGCAGAGGAAGGCTCGCTGCTGGACTGCAGAGGGGCTGGATGGGGGCAGCAGCTGCTGCTGGGGGGGCAGGACTCCCCTCCACAGGCTTCTCCTGCTCCCAGGCTGCAGCTCCCGCTTTGGCATCAGCAGGAAGCCAGATTTTTCAGTGTTTGGGCAAGGCAGATGGGAACCGTGTGTGTTCGTAAGCAGCTGAATGCCTTGCCTATTGCAGGAGCCAGCACCAGCCTGTCTTCACTGATTTTAAAGCTCTGGGGTTAGGATTTTAGTGACCCTTTTCTATTTTCCTGTATACACAAGATGAGTTAAGCTTATGAACTTTGAAGACACCTCTCTTTTACCTGTTTTCATTCTACCCCACGAAAAAAGTTAGCCTGACACAAGTCAATGCAATACTGCAACCTTAAAGTGGTATCTTCCCCACCCCCCCCACCCCCCAAGAATTTCCAGGTTTTAAATACTGAATGGAAAGTGAAATCTAATTTTTTGTGACTATAGGTTAGTTCTGGCTATAAATAAGTTAGACAAAATGAATTAATTTTGTCTTATCTAGTCTGTCGTAGAAAGGCGCATCACATTTTCAGTCATCTTTTGAATTCTGATTTGCCTGAGTTGTGTTTGGAAAGCTGACTGTTGTGACTGCCGCAGCGCGGAGAGCCTGTGTGGGCACACGACTCGCAGTCGTAGAGGGAGGTCTCTGCTCCAGGGGCATGGGTGACACCGTGCTGGAGCTGGGTGCTGCTTTGTAGGGTGGAGGGTAGTGGCATGTGAATGGAATGGCTGGCAGGTGCAGCAAAGATGTGATCTAGAGTATCCCCCATGCGCAGAACGTGTTCGCTTTCCTGGTGTAGGAGTTACCCATACAAGGCAGCTGCAGAGGGAGCAGAGATCAGCTGTTCTGTGAAGCTAGTGCAGAACAAGAAGTAAAAGCTTTACGTTTAAGAAAAAGGGTTCCGTAGGTTAGACTTAAATTCTTTTACATCTGTATGGCTAAATGAACACAGAAATAAATTGTCCTGGCAGGTTATGAAATCCCACGGGAGGTTTGTAAGATCAGTTTACCCAGAGCTCTGTGAGGACTGGTTTAGACAGAACTGATTATACCTTGGGGGTAATAAATCGACCAGATGGCCTTACAGTATTCTTTCCTGACATGTTTTTTATGAACCTCTGAAAGTTTCCTGCATTTTCTGTACGTGTCATATTACAATAAAGTTCTTAGCAGCTACTGTTCTGGCTGCTAATAATAATATACTGTTGCTGGCTGGTCATCTGGGATATTGTGGCATGAAATCTTTCTGATCCTTGAGAACTGCAGAGAGAGGAGAGGCGGTCTCCCACGGGATGCTGTGTCAACTTCTCACTCTTTCCCTTCACCTCTGACCAACATGAACTGACCCTGTTTAGACCTTCTGCTGCGAGTGCAGATGGGCAGGAGCTGAGAAAACTGGACCGTAGAAAAACAGAAACTTGTGCAGTTCAGAGAGGGACTGTGAGGAACCCTGAAGCGAAGGGGTCAGGGGTCTGTAGTGGTGCAGTAGGAATGATGGGACTTCCCTTGTGGTATTGGCAGAAATGTTACTAGATCATTTCTGAGCAGGTGTGGTAGCCAGAGGACATGCCTGACTTGGAGTAGTTCCCTTACTGAGCATCTTTGAGTATCTGGCTCAATTTGGGTCAAAACAGTGCAGACATGCAGGTGGGTTTTTTTGCAGTGTGTTGTTGTGTATCTTACCTATGCATAACTACATTGTGTGTGACGGCGGTTTTATTTTGGGGTTTTTCTTCCTTTCTCTTACAAAGCTACATGAGTCCAGATGTTACTTCAGGCAAAGAGATGAGTGACAGCTTTGAAGGAGCAATAGGAAGTGGAAAACAAGAAGGAAAGTCTTCAAAGAAACATAAGAAATCTACACGCACTCGCTCGCGCCAGGAGAAGTCCAGCAGACCCAAACTGACCATTTTAAATGCAAGTACAGCCTCTCTGAGGGTAACTTCAGGATTCCTCTGGCTTTGCCAGAAATAATGGTTGTTAATCTTTGCCCCCAGGTTTGTAACACAGGGGATAAGATGGTAGAGTGCCAGCTTGAAACACACAATCACAAAATGGTGACTTTTAAGTTTGATTTGGATGGTGATGCGCCAGAGGAGATTGCTACTTACATGGTAAGGCTCGGTGGGGCGGCTGCCCGCAGTCCCTTAATGCACCAGGCTGCTTCGGCCGACTGATTTTCATATGTGCTTGTTAACTGAGCTTTCTGGTAGCTTTGGAACAGGGCATTAGTCTAAATGTTACTGTTTTCCTCTTTGTTTTGATGCGGCCTTATAGGTAGAGAATGAATTCATCCTGCAGAGTGAAAAAGAGACATTTATCGAACAAATGAAAGATATTATTGATAAAGCAGAAGATATGCTCAGTGAGGATACAGAAGGAGAACGAAGTTCTGATCAGGGAACGAGTCCTCAACAAGATACTGATAGATTGGAAATGAATGAGGTAAGAAATATTAAGTAAAGATTTCTAGTTTGATTCCTTTTTCTTAACAGCCAGTTACTGTTAGTTTTACATCCTCTGTTCAAAAAAAATTAAATGTTTCTTAGCTAGAAAAATAACACTTTTACTCCATTAAGGCTTACGAGTGCTCCTTGGAATGATACGCCTTTTGCATTGAGATGAGACAGTTAGTTCTCCTATTATTTTGATTTATTTTTTTTTAACAGGAGAAGCGGCAGTCTCAAATGAAGACACCTGTGTATCAGCAAAATGGTAAATGTGCCTTTGAATACAAACTTAATCTCATGCTTTAAGGCAGTCATGAGTTTATGCAAAGGTTTGCTACATTCAGGAAAAATCCACTGGTTACTGGTGGTTGGAAATTTACGTATACGGGTATGACAGTGGTCCCTGCTGTTAGCCGCCTGGAAGATTGCAGGACTAACCTGGATGACTCTAACATCTGGGGATGTTTAGGGAGGCCCTGAATTAGACAAGCTGATAATCAGCAATGGAAAAGTCACAAAGGTGTGGGCAAGCGTACTCTTTTCGCAACAGTAAATATATTTGCAATAGGAATCTAAAATATTACGTTTGCGTTGGTAATTTAATTGACATTTCTAATCCGTAGGTTTTCAGCTTCATTGGTATTACAGGGGGACTCGGGATTCCCAACCCAGCCGTATGTGACGGGTTTTACAGGCAAAGGGAATGGGAAGGGAATTGGCCCTTGATTCACTCTGCAAGTGCATGCTGGTGGGAACACTGAAACCTCTACTGAAGGTTTTCATCGTTTCCAAAATTCCTGTTACTGCGCGTGGCACTGTGCATTTGCTCCGTGCTGATGGGGGAAGGAGGATAATTTAGAACTACTTTGGCTAGTGCAGAAACAGGGACTACTCTAAACTAGACTTTCTGCTCAAAAGATCTGGGGTTTTTGCCTGTAAAGGTCATATAGTTTTCTCAGCATGCCTTTATTTAACATAACATTTATACGAGGTGTGTATAGTTTTGGTTTATCATTTACATATTGCTAAGCTTTGAGATGAGATGGAAGGAAATACTAGCTAGAAAACTGCCAACAAGGAAGAGTTAAGCTGGATAAACTTTACAAAGCTAACAAATTTGTCATTGTGAGAAAACTGTCTGTAGTACAGTTAATAAAATTTTTATGGATGTAACTACCCTCTAAAAGTATGAACACTTGAAAATAAGTTTTCTAATAACTTAAAATGTGTGGCAGAATCGGGAGGCATCACTGTTTCCCTTCCAGAAGGGAGGAGAATCAAATTGGGAGCCGTTGATTTAACCTTGGCCAGTACTGTAGAAGTTCTGATTTTTCTTTCTGAACACAGAATTAAGACTAGGTTTTGACAGATGATCCAAATGAATGAAAACTACTGTGTTCGCTTCTTGTTTTCTTTTCGCCTCTAGTTTTGCATACTGGAAAAAGGTGGTTTATTATATGTCCTGTTGTGGAAAACCCTACTACTGATGCACCAGAATTTCCTCCACCGGTACCTCAGAGTACGCAGCAGTCTGAAGGGCCAGGTATTTACAAACTTCATGGAAAATGTCTTCTTCTCTGAAGCTGCTGCATCACCTCTCTTCTATTCACACCTGACTTAGCTGTGATTGTTTCACTTCATTTGGTTGGAGGAAGAAAACGATTAATTTTGTGAAGTCATGCATATTAAGTGTGTTCCTGGTGTTGAACCAAATTAGGAATGTTTGTTTGCGATTCAGGAAAGTCTCAGTATTTTAACCCTGCCTTATGCTATAAGGTAGCTGAAGTTGCAGTCACTGCTGTCTTAATAAGCGGTGAAAATATTTCAGTGAAATATTCTTGCATAATCTGCAATTTTAGGTTCTGATTTGACTTGTATTTTCTGGTGGGAATCACTAATGGGTTGTGGCTAGGTGTGGCTGTCGCTGCAGTTAGCTGGCAGGTTTTGCAGTGACTTCCATCCTGTGCAGGTCATTAAGAGGTTGAGCTGATGTTTGTATTCTTTCTAGACCTGGAGCAGTCAGATGATCAGCAAGTGGTGACAGATCCGCCTGGTGTCCTAGCTGGTCAGCAGCTTCCCCTGCAAGCAGGTGTATGTGACAGCCCCATCGGAGCCTCTCCGTCTTTGGCACAAGCTCCTGCTGCAGCATCTTCCACCGGCTTACCGAGCCAGGTGGAGTTTCCAGCTCCGGCACTGCCGGGGCCTGTTCCAACTATCCTGGAGCAGGTGGCTGCTAATGGCGCTCAGCTGGAGTATTCCCCGCTGAAGGCAGCAGTGCCGGCCCCGTCGGGCGCTCCTGCCCCCCGTGCCGCCTTGCTGGAGGAGCCCCCTGATGCCCCCGCTGCTCCTCAGCACCTGCAGCTGCAGGCCGACGAGGGCACGTGTGTCCCTGATGTGGAGATAGCATGTTGCAGCGTTGGGCCGCCCAAGTCGGCCCCAGCCGCTCCGGCGAAGGCGGCAGAGCTCTGCCCGCTGCCCACACTCCCAGACACTGTCGTTCTGGAACGGCAGCCTGCGGCGCAGGTCCCTCACCTGCCTGAGGCCGGCCAGCCCGGCATGGTGCAGCACTCCTTCGTGAGCCAGGCGTTCCCCGCAGCTGCGGCCTCCGACGCTCTGGGTCTGTCGGGGTCTCAGCTCCAGAGCCCGACGCAGGTGCCAGTGGCCACGTCCCAGCAGCACGCCATGCTGCCCCAGGCACAGCCCGCGGCCAGCGCCGCTGTGGGCATCGGCCTGCTGCAGCAGCAGCAGCCCAGCACCGCCGAGTCCGACGGAGAGGGACCACCCAGGGTGGACTTCGTTGACAACACAATAAAGAGCCTTGATGAGAAATTGCGCAATTTACTTTACCAGGAATATGTTCCTACTTCTGCTTCAGCAGGGACTCCAGACACCTCTGTCCCATTAGAGCAGGGCGACAGTGAATTTAACTTGCCACCTTTTAATGAAGATCAAGTTCCCATCCTAGCGTTGGATTTGAGAGAACCGGGCCGTAATGTTGCAGATACCGGCCAGGAGGTGAAAGCTGCTGCTGAGGCCCAGTCGGTGCCGCTCGTAACATCTGAGATCTCGCCTTACCCAACACGGGTTAGTGCAGCCACGGCTCTGCCCTTCGTACCCCCAAACCCAGCTGCTAGGGACAGCACTACAGCGGAGCTCAGAACCACGAGCCTGTGGTAGGACACGTGTAGATATCTTGCTTCTGCAAAGATTTTGTGGGTGGATTACCTTTTGTCTGTTGGCTGCTTTCCAGCTTGAAAGTTGTCTTTAAATTTTTACTGTTGGATGCATTCTGACTCATTTTACATAAATGCTTGGTAGTGAAAGCCAGACTTTTCCTTTGGGTTTAGAAGTGGTGTAGTATCTTAGTTCATTCTCCTCCTCTTGTGTCCCATTTCTAAAGCAGGCAGAAATGTGATCTTTTTTTTTTTTGTAGCTTAAGAATGTAAAAGACAAGAGGGATACAGTCATGCAAGTTCTGATGAAGGCGATTATGCTCCGATAGGAATTCTTTTATAGAAATTAATGGTAGTGCTTATAATGCCTGCCTTCCAAGCCAGTCTGAATAAAAGAAACACTTCAGGAACCTTTGCTTTGTTCAAGTGCTGCAGCTAAAGACGACACTCTGTAGGTAGAAGCTGGCTCTGCTTTCAGTAATGATTTCTCTTGTCTTCCCCTGAACTTGGCAGAGCAAGACTTCACTGGAAAGCATCTCAGGAAAGCTGAAGCCAGGTGGTCTGGGTCATTATTTACTCCGTGTCTCAATTGTGCACCTGTGTTGCGTTCTTTCAGATAAAATCTTGAGTTCATGAAATGCAACAGATTTGCAGCACTTCCTGCTAGGAAGATCAGTGTATATCTTACTTGAAAAGTAGCATTTCTGGAGATAATTTCATCACCACTAGCAAGGATAAGGCTGTTCCACGTAGTGTCAGCGAGATGAACTGTATCAACTGCTTGAAAGATGCTGTATGTTACAGGAAAGGCAGCTGCACTTGAGTAACTCTATAGAGCATATTGTTTATAATGATGAATGACTTTCTATAGCGGATAAAAGTGTCTCTACAACAGGTTATGTCTCTCCAGTAATTTTAATTTGTCCTATTAAAATCTGTGGCAATAACAAAAGAAGAGATGTAGGGTTTCTGGAGACAGACATACAGATGAAGAATGTATGGTCTGGCTGGAAAAGCAAACCAGGACAAAACCCCAAACTGATACATGCAATTCAGTGCCTAGTTTTTAGTAACTTAGGCTGCAGTTGTCTCTGTGACGTTGCCACTGCTTTTTTTCTTCCATGGGAGGGGGGGGAGGAAAAATGGAGTAGTTGAAGGAAAAGCTAGAAGGCCACATTATGAAAGTTTAGTATTTCACAATAGTGTGAGGGCAGAGAGGGAGAGACAGGAGAATGCACTGCCTTTCTGCTTTGTGTGTGAGACTAAAATTCTTTTTCTTTCTTCTTTTTACCAAAAGATTGAGAAGTCAGAGGTCGCCAGCATCAGCGCTCATTCCTCAGAAGCAAGAGGTGGGTCGGCAAGCAGAAAAGGTAATGCTGCTTTCAGTGCTGAATGGCAGCAGTACATCCGTACTAGTGCATGGTCTGTTCTCTGGTGTCCCCTTGATGCTCACCCTTCTGCAGAGCACGGCCCTGCGCATGGCATTTCTGGTCCTCTTTGTAACAGAACTAATATTAAACATCTCGCTTCTATCAAGCTTCCTAGAAAGAAACTGCCTCACAGGTGGATTTATTTTAAACCATAAACACGTGTTGGTGGTGCGGGTATAAGGTATTCACGCAGAAGGCTATGTTCCCAGTAATAGATTTCCCAGTAATGGTAATATGTTCCCAGTAATAAAAGTCCAAACAGAAAGGCCCTTGGATTTCCTGGGTTTCTTAAAAACATGTTGACAAAAATAACATGATTGAGGATAGCCACTCTGGGAGAAGGCTGTAAGATTTTTCAAGGAAATCCTGTGGAAAACTAGTAAAGAGGGACTTTCTTTAGGTACTTGTAGATACAATGGCACTTTGTGTAAAACATAGTAGGAGCCACAGTAAGAAACTGGGATTTATCACCCTACATTTACCTGTCCTGCAACTTGTGGGATGTTTTAAGGGCTGAGGAACCCAAAACCCGCACCTGCTGTCATGGGTGGGGTTGGGGAGGGCTTAAAATACATGGGGTTTTAGATTGTTACGGCAAAGCTGGCTCCCAGGTTTGTGTGACAACGTAGGTAATTCTTGTCCTGGTGGATGTCGATTGTGTGCTGCTTTGAGGTCAGTGCGAGAGGGGAAAGCTTTGGGCAGCCTGCATTGCCTGTCTTGCTATGGACAAAGAAGAAAGTGTTCAAGTGGAACGTAGCGCCGCGTAATAAAATAAATGTATCTTAGATACCATCAAGCAGTGATGTATTTCACCATTTTGGAGCTATGAAGTGACAGATTTTTGCCTTATGTTCACTCTGTGCGGTGTGCCATAAGAAAGCGGCTCCCTGAGACGCCTGCATTTGTTGGTTTAACTTCAAAACCAGCATCCAGGTTGTGAAATACTCGTCTTGATTCCTGTCACTAACGCTTTGCTTCTTGCTTCTGTGGTCTGAGTGGCCACCATTTGAGCTTATAATTTCCACTTTCAGCAATGTGCATTAACTTCATTTCACGTGCTTTTGTTCTGTTAAATGAAAGGTGTGAAATACCAGCCCGTCCGTGGCCAGCTGCAGCGCTTTGTACGCACGAACAGCTGAGTGCAATTACTTTTTGGAGACATCGAGAACACCTTAGTGATGCAGGTCCAATGTACTGTGCAGGTTTCATTCTTCTTCTGGTTTTCTCCTTTAAAAATTCTCAACTGACTAATGAAATTCCACACTCTATTATTTGAATTCCCCAAATCAATAGATTGAAGAGAGTGCCTACCTGCAGGTATTTTATATTGTCCCCCTGCATTATAGATCCTGTATTTCAAAAATCGGGTATTTAGATTATTCTCCAGTGCTACACTGTATCATTCTTCAGTTTATCACAATAAACTGGTTTTTATTATACTAAAGCATTCCACACATGAAAAAAAATATATGTATATAATTTTTTTTTCCAACTTGTAAAACAGGTTCATCTGCAAGCATCGCTTCAGCTCCTGCTGCTACAGCAAAAAGCCTCCTTCAGGTAACCAGAAACTAGGAGCAGTTTTATGCTTGATTGTTACAGTTGCTTTCAGAATTAATCCCTATTATTTTCTCCAGGTTGCACCTACATCATCAAGCATAACTAAACAGATGGAAACTTCTAAAACGAGCGAGAAGGCAAAGACTATGGCTTCGTCTGCATACACAGATAACGTAACACAGATATCTACAGCAGATGGGGTGATAAATAACCTTCAAAGGGATGACTCTCTAGACTCTGGTTCCTATGGAAAACAGGCTGAAACTCATGATAGCGGTACACCAGCCAAAACTATTGGCAGGTTTTCAGTAATCAGCACACAAGATGAATTAACTTTAACAGCGCCACACTGCTTACGGTTCTCGGCACCCCCAGATGTCTATTTGGATGAGCTACCTTCCAGCCCTGATCTGAAGACAGCTGTCCGACGGGTGCAGACGGCCTCTTCTGTCGATGTCCTCTGTGACCAGGGTTCGAGTGATTCTGCTGATGAGCCTTTCCATTGCCAGTCGGTGGCTGCTGCTCAACTGTCCCCCCCAAGCAGTAGTGCAGCCACTGACTTAATTAAAAAAGCAGCTGCTTTTCTGCAAAGATCTGGCAAAGCTAGCTCACCAAGCCTCGATTCACCTAATGGGCAAGGAACAAAAATTCCTACCATCAACATAACATCTTTCCACTCTCAGTCGTCATACATGAGCAGTGACAACGACTCGGAATTTGAAGATGCAGATATGAAGAAAGAACTGCAGAACCTGAGAGAAAAGTATGTCGGGTTGCAAGCAATGCTAAGGGAGCTTGTGTTCAGATACCTAGGCAGCATCTCTGCATATGATGAGTAAATGTGTGGTTTTCATAGCTGTAATGAGTAAACTGGATCTGGGGAAGTTAGGCAGCACTAGGATGCTTCCCAAATGTCTGCGTTCTTTTATGTATCGCCTTGTTGTGTCCGTTTAGAAGAATAATCCAGTAATTTTTTAAACCCCGAAACATTTCTGCTGCAGTATCTGGTCTCCTTGCTGAAGAGCTATGTTGACGTGGTAGCAAACGGTAGCACTTGCAATGTATGGGATAGTAGGTTCCTATGTGGGTGCTGTTGAAGGCGGCGTAAAAATAATCTGGTTGCCTGCATAGACAGCTGCTGTAGTGTTCTCTTCATGTCCTTCCCTACAAGGGTGATGTAGACTTACTAGGTCTACAGACCCCTCACTATTTCCAGACCTGCTTTTACAGCATCTGTTAGGCAGGTAAGACCATCGCTTCGCCTCCCGTTGGATCTCTCATCAGGTCCGGCAGGAGGCTGCGTGAACCTGGCAGGAGTTGGTTGTGCTGCCAGCCCTGAGAGCTAGCTAGCTTTAAATGTGAACATTTTCTTTCTTTCCTGGCACGTGATGGGTAAAAACTAGCATTAGATGTTAGTTTAACTGAAATGATAATCTTTACCTGAAGGTATAACGTTTTTACTGAATACAGATGATGCATCTTTTTAAAACAGAACTGCAGTAACACAAAACCTTTGAACTGACTTTATGGCACCATGAAATCTGCATTATAAATAAGGTAATGATTCGTAGGCTAATGGCTTTTTAATGGGAAGCACTTTTGGTTTTCTTCACGTTGAACTCCTTCAAAACTGATGTACGTACCTTGAGAGTTAACTTCTTAAGAGTTAACTACTTTTAAGCTACTGGTATAAAGAGAAAAATTCTGGAAGTGTTTGGAGTTCCTGTCAGATCTCATGTCAAAATCGGTTCTTTTCACTGAGGATGCTGAAAAGCTTTTTAGCTGCTTGGGATTCTGTCTTACAAACGAGTATTTGAGAAGTCAGTCACCACAGGTAGATTGTTATAACTTCACATACTTTTGGATGAGCAGTTGATACCAAAGACCGTTCTGTTTCTTTCTTTAGAACTAACTATGCTGTCAAGATGCGGTGCTTTATCAAATGCATTACTAGCAGAGTTCTTTATTTTTTACGTTTAGGCATATGAAAGAAATTGCTGAACTTCAGACTCAGCAGAAGAACGAGATAGAGGCACTGTATATTCGGTTAGGGAAACCCCTCCCGCCCAACCTGGGGTTCCTTCACTCGGCCCCGCCAAGCGGCCGTCGCCGAAGAACCAGCAAAAATAAATTGAAAGGAGGAAAACTGTTAAACCCCCTGGTCCAGCAGCTCAGGAGCGGAACATCAAGCACAAGTAGGTACACTACATTGCTTTCCGTACTCCTGCTGTTTGTCGGTTGTGGTTCTGCTGTGTAACTGCGTGGGCTGCAGGAAAGGCGCTGAGTTGTTGCCGGTTTTAGTACCATGACTCCAGCTGGTGTAGCGCAAACCGTTGTTGAGGTGGGCGGCCGCTGGGCCAGGCTGGTTACCTTTGTGCCCAGTGCTGAACCATACGTACCTTCTCTGCATCGGTCCCAATGTTTGGCAGAGAAACAGCATTCCACTTTAATTTGGAACGCAGCCTGGTTACATTTTCTCATCCTTTCTCCAAAAGCAATTTACTGATGTCTGTATTCACTTCTTAGGTGCTGTTATCCTGTGCTGGTTGTGTGCTGTATCTTGTTTGTTTTTTTCCTACAAGATGCCATATAAATAAGATTGGATTGTGTTTGCTCCCCAAAAGGCTGGGAGGTAAAATTCCATTATAAAACTGTGATGGGTGCTTTGACCATCTGAAGTAGTTGAAGATTTTTCAACCAGTAGTACAGTCTTGAGTCATCATCCCTTTGGAAAGTATAAAGATATAATTTAACTGGAAAATGTTGATATACTCCAGTACTTATTTCTTCAGCAAAATGTAAAATAGAACATGAATAATTTTTCTTCAACTTAGTTCATGTTCTTATTTAGAGGAGCAGCAGCACCTCCAGCATTAACCCTGTATTTCAAACCTGGTAGCTCTTCTTTGCAAGGTCGCTGCATCACAGGTCCACTTCGAATTTCATTGCATCAATCTTAATAGAGTGTTTTGGAGGTTTACTTTTAATTAAGGATTTCAGCGGAGGCAAGAAAAGCAAAGATACTCAGAGGCAAGATGTTCTGTGGTCCAGCTTGAATCCTGGTATTCTTGCCTGCAGGAACTGAAGCAACGTTCAGTGCTTTATACCTCTTTAGCTGCTGCCTGGCTGACATGCATAGAGGTTTTACTTCCTTTCCTTGTGCTGAGATACTCTGTCTGCTGTCCTTGGTCCTTTCATTTTTCCGGTTTGTTCTTGGCTTCTCTCTAGCCATTTCCCCCCTCTGTCTATTCACAAAACCCACATCTGTCTCCACTCATGGATCTTGGCTCATATTAGTGTACTGTGCTAGTCCAAAGAATTTAAGCTTATTTTAAGCATCAGATATCCCAGTTCTTCTTTTGGGGGTGGGGGTGGTTCTCCTCATCACCTTCAGTTAGAGAACAGAAATCTGCTCAGCCAGACCGCTGCTTCGGTGCATGCCTTCCTTCACGCATTTCTTCTGTGTTGTTCTCCAATTTTTTTGAGGCACTGTGTAAAGTTTACGTTACCTTTTAAGAATCTATCCATGCCCAAGTTCTCGTCCTTGACTCTGTGTATATTCCTCATTTTTGGCCTTCCTAGGCCCTTCCTCAGGGATCAAGGGGAGGCGGTTTCTAATAGGGTTCCTGATCTAACTGTCATTTCCACTGTTAGATGGTTTTACCGATAAATCCATGCAACAAGGGTGATTACAAAGTATTCTGGTGGTAAAGCCTCCTTATGTGAGATGTTCGAGTAGACAGACATATCAATACAGAGAGTTATATATACACATGGATCTATCCATATATAGACAGCTATAAATAAAAAGTCCCTCATGTCTTTGCAGCAACTTTTTATTTCTCTCCATTTGCTTGCTTTCCCCCCTCATGTCTGAGAGCAAACCTACGTGTTCTGCTCCATCGTTCTGTGCATTCATCCTCCCACTTCGATGCTTCTGCAGCTCTCGCTTAGTTTCAGCAGTGCTCCTGGGGAGGTCCTCACTGCAACCTTTCTGAAAAATGCAGAAAACAGACTGTAAAAATGAAACTTACTCCTCAAGCTTCTTGGAGAAACTGGATCGGTGATAGCATGTGTAGATTATATGCTGGTGCAGGCTATCCATAGGGTCTGTGCTTAATACACTACCTCAGGATTTTAAACCACTGTTCCTCCTGGGCCAGGGAACGATTATTTTTAGGTACGGTTTTTTATTGGGTGGTTTCCTAGCATTTGCCATTGCATGTGTTTTGTTTGTTTGCTCTTTCAGGTAATCTTTCAGACTCTAAAGACTCACCCCACAAAGAAACAGCTAAAGCTCAGCCTGGATCTCCCGAAGCAGCAGCAGCAGCCACCACCTCCCCTGCCCCAGCCACCTTTGGGAAGGCTGTTCAGACACAGCAGCCGTGCTCTGTCAAAGCCTCTTTGTCTTCTGACATCTGCTCCGGCTTGGGCCCCGAAGGAGGTGACGTGAACGCAAGCTCTGGCCAAGGTGATTTTTTTCATACCGGCTGTTCAGCATGTCTTCCAGCACATGCTAAAATTAGTTTGCTTCCCTTGTGCTTGAACTTTTTAGGAGTGGATTTCACTTCTAGTGATGTAGGAACGTGAACCTCTGACAATCCAAATTATGGGCTTGTCTTTAAAAAGATCGTTGCAGTATTGTCAGAAGAACAAAAGTAAAGTATCTTACCAAGTGTCGAGTCAACACTCGAGAAGGCACACTAAGTTTTAGGAAGAAACTACCTTTTATTTTTGCCAGCGGTGGCTTTATACTGACACCTTTTCTGGAGTCTGCCTTACAGATTTCTGAGAAAAAGACAAGGAAAACAAAAAAGATCTAGCAGGATAGGAGATTGTTTCCTTTGGTTCATTTTGGGCTTCTTTTAGCCCCTTGATACCGATGGACCCAGAGTTCCTCATTATAAACTACCAAACGATCCTTGGGTGTGAGGGCGGTGGGGGGTGGGGAGAAAAAATGAAAACCAAACCCAGAGAACCAAGTTATGTTTCCTTTATCGGACGGGTTAACTCTGTGCATGATTTTGGAGTCCCAGCGAAAGGACTGTAGATTGGCTTTGTTCCTCAGTCCCGACCTCTGATACTTCTGTGTCTTGCACACCTCGTAGGCTTTTGACTGATCTTGTTGCCATGCATATTGGAAGTTATAATGATGATTAAAATACCTTCCTCTCATTGCACATCCTGCCAAACTAATCTGCAAAATACCTATCTGTTCTCTTCTGCTGTTATTGCATCCTTTGTGTATGGTCAATTAACTTACTCCTCTTTGGCAAAGTTTAAAATGGAGATGTGGATGTTTAACTAACAAAGCTGATTTGACTGATGGTATAGGACATCTGATCACAGCTACTTGTACTTTATAAGTGTCTTTGTTTTCTTCCCTTTATATTCATTTGCAGGCTGGACGGTTTTCCACCAAACGTCTGAGAGAGTGACCTATAAATCTAGTAGCAAACCTCGTACCAGATTCCTCAGTGGACCTGTGTCTTTGTCCATCTGTTTGTATTTGTTCTTTTGTATTTTATCACAGTCCATCTTTCTTTTACCCACTTTTTCCAATTCCATGTTTTATCTCTAATATGTTTGGCAGGATGCCCCTTTTTCTGAACCATCTTTTCTTTCTTTTTATCTTTCTTTTTTAAGTAATCATCATGAACACACCTTATTTATATTAATTTTTCATATGAAAGCTTTTTTTGCACTGCTTTTGGCTCGTGCCTGGGCACCAAAAGCATGTGTGGAAGATCTCATCATTTATTATATAGCCTTATGGTAAATTTTACCCTGGACTTACCAAAGCTTTTGTACTTTATGTGATTTATGTTGAAGTAATTTTATTTGCAATGTGGCAAATATACATGTCTGCTGTCCCGGTTCCAGCGACAACAAAAAGAAATCCATCCTTCTGTAGACGAATGGTCTCTTTCACACATGTTTGGACTATGAAGACATGCATGTAGCAAGCTGATACAATACTAGAAGGTCACTGAAGGGTATAACTTCCATACAAGGGCTGTATTAACACGATATACAGTACTGTTTATATCCACTCTATTTTCTTTAATTTTTTTTCCCCCGCTCTTTGCATGTGGAAATGCTGAGACGATAGTGCTCCAGCTAGTTCTTTCAAAATCTGTTTCTTAGGTGGGCTTTTCCCCATGCATTCACTTGAATTACTTCTAAGAGAGCAATTTTTTTATGTACTTGTAAGCAGCAGGAAGATCTGGTTACTCCGTGGGAGAGTACCATCAACTTTTTTTGTGTAAGCTGATCTGGCTGAAGCACTTTACTCAGTTTATTTTCTTATGACCTTATGTGACCTCAGAGATGAAGTCAATTAGCAGTTCATCAATGCATAAATAAGTAAAAAGCAATATCAGATTTTCAGATGAGACTTTGAAATGGATTGCTGGGATCCAGTATTTTTATGTTTCAAATAATTGTGCACCTTCTATTTGTACCCTATTTGTATGACTTCTAAAGTAATTGGCAATTCAACCAAACAATACCAAGTTATTCAATTAAAAAATTAAGAACTTTTAACCCAATCACATATGCTGCTTTTTAGGCAAACAGATTTTGCTTGTACAATAAAGATATGTTGTGCTGAACAGGTACTATAGGCCACTTTACATATAACATTAGGAAGGCTAATAACGTTCTTGAGAAAATGTTTGGTTAACTAACTGTTCATTTGCATTAATATCAGATCTCCCATTGGAGTTCTACATTGCTTATCATTATCCAAGTGGTACAGATCAAAGGCACAAGACCACTCAAATACACTTCTCCTAATTTTATGAATAAAAAGTGCTGTAAAAAATAATCTTGATTTTATTTTTTTTTTCCCTTTTTGGTTGAGGTCCCTAAAAGTCCAAGCACTCAGGTTCTTGAGAACTGATGTTTACTGCTCAGCATACTGAATTTTTCATTATGCAAGTTTTATAATGACTATATGAGACAGTTTTGCATTCGGGATTATTTATTTTTTCCTGAGAACCCGAGGGGAATTCCTAGTTCACGGATTTTCCCATTTGGTATTATAACGGACATCGTAGTTTCTTCCTCTGCACACGTAATTCCCAGAAGTTGTTTCATTAATCTTTCACAGAATTGCTATTCAGTAGGATGTAAAAAGACTGGGAGATGGCAATTAAAAACCAGCATATTAAAAATGTTTGGGTGCCTGGATCTTGTGAATGAAACCAAGGGAATATGTAAATCCTTCCAATCGTGAAGTTTCCCGATGCTTAAATAACTCGGCATGACTAACTGCTTTCTGTTCTCAGCCCATATGCTCTCTTCTCGGCTTCTCCGGGGTGAAGCGTTTGGAGAGGAGGTTTGCACTCCCCCATGTCTGAGTCATGTGAGGAGATGGACTGAGTTTCAGGCGCGTAACCCTGGCACATCTCTCCCGAGGCACCGCCGCTCAGGGGGCGCAGCTTAGGTTCAAATACTGCCTGTCACTTGAGTTGCTGCGCAGTTGTCCACAGCTGAATTACTGGTAGGTTTGGATGGGGACAGGAGGTTATTCCAGCTTGTTTTCCCAGTGAGCCCAGCAGGTCGGTAGCGTGCGGGTGTGAGGGGTGGAAGGTGAGGCCGCACACGCCCCCCTCCCCAGCTCCCTGAGGGGGGGCTGGGGCCGCTGCCGGCTCGGGCAGCTGTGACTGTGGGCCCCGAGGATGTGGTCCTCGGCGATGGCGGGTGGCAGCTGGCCAGCACCCCTTCCCCTCGGGGGGTGCCAAGTACCCGGGCGAGGTGCTGAGCATGGTCGCATCTCCACGTGCTGGTGACAGGCGGTGGGGGAGCTGCCTGACGCCACGGCTCGGTGGCCTGTCCGTGTGGTGGTTCTGCATCCCGGGTCTCTTCCAGAAGTTGAGGTTTCCCTGGGGTTTTCTGTCTGTTTGAGAGCAGTGGGGAAAAGCTGTGCTGGATGTTTGGAAAAGCTCCGGATCGATAAGTTTAAGGGAAAACAGCCCTTTGGGGAGCTCGGCTGATCCAGCGTGAGGCTGTACCGTGTTAGCAGGCAAATGAGCCGCACGCTTTTAAAAACAAACATCCAGATGCGCTAAGCATAGTTTTACAAGTAGTTCATCAAACTTGGAACGCTTTCACAGTGTTCTCAAAGAATTCTTCTTGAACTTTTCCCCATGTCAAATATTGACTTTTCCTTTGTACTTTCCATGGGATAAACTATTTTTGATGGGCTTCAGTGTAAGCGTAGCCTGAGCTGCTTCCCTGGGTTAAATGCGAAGGGTGTTTAGGGAAGAGTTTGTTCTGAGTGTGAGCAGAATTTTCAAAAGCTCCATTTGGCTTGGACTTGTAATCCTGTATAAAGGGGTTTTTGTCAGGTCTGTAGTAGTTAGTGTATTGTATGTGCATAGGCAATTATGGAAATGGTCTAAGAATTTATTGCCATTTCAATTTTATGTTAGCTTTCAAGCTTTTTTGCAGGTGTTAGAGTGCAAATATGGGACGATGGATTTTTTTTTTCTGTCCTGTATGATATAATGGCTATTTAATTTCTCAGATAAGAAATCTGGAATTGGAGGTAAACCACTCTGTTGAACTCTTGTAGTCTTAGATTACATCTTAATTATGATTCATCTCCTTAACTTTACAGCTATTAAACACCTTTATTTTAGAAGTAATACAATTAATCTGATGAATTAGGTTTGCCAGGTGCATTTTTAATTGAGTTTGAATTTAAAACCAATCACGGGTGATGACTGTCAGTCCCTGCTCCAGGCAATATCACCACTTAGATAATGTTTCTCATCTCCCAAGCAACATGCCAGAGTGATACAGTTTGGAAGAAGCAGCTCTCTTTTTGGTGACTGACTCTTCTGTAATGTTTTCCTTAAAGCTGACTCCCCTCAGGCAGGTGTTTGGTGACTCTGTCCAGTGTCCCTGTTCTCTGCCGCTTCTCCGCATGTACGGGGGCCCTGGGTTGGATTTGGCACTCGAGGTGCGTGGAAGCTTGTGCCTCGGTTTTCAGGAAGCAGAGGGGTTGGTGATTAAGCTTTTTTACATATATTTGAGCACGTACTTTAGTCAGCTGCCTGCTTTTATTTTTCGCAGGCAGTTGCTTGTGATTTGCATACATATTGTGCTAAATACTACTTATTGCTACATGCAGAAATGCTGCAGGATAGTTAAGAAAATAGCGTTCTAGTATTACTGCCGCTGATGTTTTCATAATGGGAGTTGCTAGCTGACTTTGAGATAGGCAAGGTAAGGTATATCTGAGGGGCAAAAATTTAAAAATGCAATGCATATTGTTGAGTTGTAAACGTGACTTTTATTTGCTACCTAGGCTTTGAGATGAGAAACTAAACTTGGTCATGCTTGCATAAGATATTACTGTAGTCATGTCCTTCTGATTTTCCTGGAATAGAAGCCTCATTAAACTCTATGAAATAATAAGAAAAATCTTTCAAAGCAATCCTTCTGTTCCTCCTCATGTCACCCATATCAAAGCGCAAACATTTCTTGTCCCTTTTTCCCCCCCCTCCCTCTTTTCTATACTCTCTCTTCCTCAGTCTCTGACTGATGTCTCTGCTTTCTCCTTTGAAGATTCATTCAGAGCCTATGTCAGCCTGGACCTGCAATCTCTTGAGTTTAAAGCTGCATTTCTGGCACAGTAACATAAAATAGCTATACTAGTTTTCTGTAGAGAAAAAGAACATCCATCCTGTATCTTGCTTTTTGCCCCACTCTGATTTTGCTCATGTTTTCAAGTGTTTCTTCACGATAAACTTGCCATGCCCCATGTCAGATACTCATCTCCTCCCATACCATAATGATATTCTTCTTACCAAGTCCAAAATACCTTTCAGGAAATTTGGCACTCAAATAGAAACAGTGCTTATGTCTGGCAAGATCTGACAGTTGAGTAGGGTTCTTGGTACGCTTCTGGCACTCTATCTATCCAACAGAATACGTAAAATCGTGATGAAGGATGTAATGAGACAATAATGAAAAAACAATGTAGTTCGGTTAAATGAAAACTCAGCTACTCTGCTGGATTATTTTTCTGCACTTGGACAAGGCGTAAGGGAAACTCATTCACGGTTGCTTTCAATTAAAGTTCAGAATCTCACATTTAGACACAAATCCTACTAATAAAGTATTCGGAAACAATTGGCCTCAGACCTGCAGAACAATGTATCTTTTTGGACTTGTAAAACAGGACTTTTAGGATTGTTTTACAGTTTGTCTTTGCAGCCAGACTAGCTTCACTTGTTCCTGAAAGCATTTTTGGCCTCCTGTCACAAACTGAATTGACATCATTTCCTGCATAAATAGAGTAGGAATCAAAACCTCTGATTAGGAAGCCAAGGCAATTTGGGGAGGGGATGGGGGTGGGGGAAAGCAACAAACAAACCAAACAAAAAAACAACACCCCCCCCACCCCCCCAAAAAAAACCCAAACTCAAAAAAAAAACCAAACCAAACCACCAAAACAAACAAACAAACAAAAAAAAACACCAACCAAACCAAAACCAAAAAAAACCCAACAGCTACCAAACAAATGCATCTTTAAGTCACGAGACCTTGCTTTTGGCATGCTATGGTACTTTTTCAAAGCTTCTGAATGGCTGCACATTAAAGAAGGGTTTGAGCTGTCCAGTTTTTTAGACTTCCTTTACTCACCTGAACTGCTGACTTTGTCTGTCCTTCTTGCATAATAACTACTTTTTGATTGCTTAAAAGTACAGAAGCTTGTCCGTCAGATTTGTTGTGTTTAGTCTTACCTAATTCTGTATGTCTTGTATTGTTTTACCTTGTAGGGTCCACCTTGAAACGACTATGTCTAGGCAAAGATCACAGTAGTAGTAACTATCCCATTTTTGTTTCTCAGTATTTCCTTCATGGCATGGGTTGTTTTTTTGCTCTTTTTTTATTAGTTTTTTTTACTAAAAGCTAGTTTAATAAATAGAGCTGATGCACTTGTACTGATATGAAATTAGACTGTATAAATTGTGATACCTGCATAATAATGCATGTGCTGTGATGTCTTGGGAACCACGCATGCTGCAAGACAGTTGTGGTATTCTGTGTGTGTGAGACTGTGCACGCATGCGGCCAGAAAACTGGGTTCAGTGTTTGTCTTCCTGAAATACATACCTTTATATGACTGCAGTTCTCTGCTGGAGGAATTTATAGCTTAAAACAATCTCATTCCTGTTGAGCTGCATGAAATATTAAACACTAATTGAAGAGCTTTCCTGTCAAAATACTTACGTTTTTCACCGGTCCCTTTCCCCCAAGCAAAGGAAAAGGAAATGAGCAGTGTTCACTTTGAAGTTATGTTGCAGGTTGAATGCATGATCATTTAAAGGTTATTAACGTATTTTATATAACCATAGGACTAATTAGTTTACGCGGTTTCATTGGCTGGTAACTGATTAACAGAAAAAAGAAGACTGAATGTTCATGTTTGCTTATATAATAATTTTACTACAGTTCTATGAACTTTTTGCTTGGAGAGATGGTCTTGATTTCAAATCTTTAGCTATATCAAATACGTTAGCTGGAAAGTTACTTTACATTTTCTGCTTAGGTCAAATTCAGGCACCTTCAGTTGCTGTTCCTTGCAGATTTTGCTGTGTCAGACTTGTAGTTACCAACACAAAAGGGAACAGATTATTTTTTTCCCCCTAGCTCTTCTAGAAAGAAGCGAACACTTAAAATTAAATCTGTTAATGTTCTTCCTGCCTGCTTTTATCTATACCAGAAGTTCCGTATCCTTCTCTCTGTCTCAAACTCACATACCCAGTATGTCCTCCTCTCTCCTCTTTCTTCTGTATGTTCATGGTCCTGATGGGATTTTTTCCCCAAAAAAATACACAGATGGCAGAGTAAATGGTCCTAACATCCTCGAGAGAGAGATTGTGAGTTCTCCCGGAGCCGTTGAGGTGTAGTAGCCAACCCTACTTGCAACCTCTATGACAATTACGTTTTTCCAGGAGGACAGTAAACTTATGCAAGTAAAATAAATCGTAAATTAATTTTTTTTCATTTGTGTAGTTTTAGTGAATAATACGTCCTGCCTCCCACTCTCTCGTGGTAGTCTCCTCTGGAGAGACTTTGTAAGCCTTAGGATGCCCGTGTTACTGGGACTGCACTCATTTCTTCTCTCAGAGTCATTAATTTCCCTTTGGAGAGAAGTTGTGGGCACAACAGCTCGTGGCTGAGGTAACATAACGCGATAGAAAATATGAATGCATTGAACTTGGACCATTTCTTTAAGCAAAGGTGTTCTGTAGAAAGGTGGGGGTGGGGTTAAAAGTCCGAAAAGCCACCGTTTGAATTGCAGTAGATGAAAAGTTGTTTGAGCGTCAAAGTGGCGAAGCAGAGATGCCATCATCAACTTTCTTTGTGTGTGATTTTCCAGGATCCTCAACTAACAGTCTGGTAACGTGCCCTGAGCCCCTCCCGCAATCAACCCTGCAGGTTCAGGCCAACAACAGTAACAACAAGAAAGGGACGTTCACAGATGATCTTCACAAACTGGTTGACCAGTGGACAAGCAAAACTGTCGGAGCTGCACAGACAAAACCTTCTTTAAACCAACTGAAGCAGAACCAAAAAAGGCAAGACATGGAGCCAAAGGCTAATCCCATGCAAACACAGAATGAGACATGTGGAGTAAGTGGCACTCCTTGAAGGACGTACCTTTTGCTATGTGTCTGAAAGCCTTTGCAGGACTCAGATGTGGAGGAGGACATAGACTAAAATTACTTCAGATAAATGCTTCCTATAAATGTCCATCTCTCTTCATTAAGTACTAAACCAGATATTATTTTTTTAATTGTCTTTTGGAATAATCTTGAGGGATATATGGGCTGCAATATATATAAAAAAAACCATATTTTTAAAGTGCAAACTGCTTATCAACAGCAATATACAGCAATACTCATACTGTTAACCATACATTGCTCAACTTAAGTTTTAACTATTACTGAAACTTTCTTCTTTTAGATATTTAATAGTAATCTTCCTTAGGCAGAAGGCAGTAGCTGGGCTGGCGGCTTGGTGGTAGTGAGCCTTTGCTTTGGTGGCGATGGAGGGCGTCCTGCACCGAGACAGGGGACGGCTGGGTGTGTTTCTGGCCCTTGCTTGCTGTACTGGGCGTCTCTGAGGCGCTCTGCCTCGTGAAAATGCTGTCTTTAGAAATGCTGTGAGAGTAAACTACAACAAAATGGCAATTGGAAGTGCCCCCATTCATCCCCTCCTATTTTCAGTAGCAGGAAAAAAAATGTTGTGATGTGCATTTGTGCCTGCACTCAGTGCTTGTTTTCATGGCCAAGCGATGATGCAGAGGCAGGCACAACAATGAATGAAGATGTATTCAGAATCCCAGTTTACCAGTCTGTCCCGCCCTGGTCTGGGTTTCCAGACCTGTTTTTCACAGTTGGATGATTCTTTGACTAATAGTTTTTGCTGGATTAATGTTTTTTGGATGACCAGCAATTGAGCCAAAGTAGAGGAAAATAAATTAATTTTAAAAGCAAAGAAATTGTGAAAATAAAACCAGTGAGGGACTGCTTTGTAATACCGTAAAAACAAGACAGCTGGATCTGGATGGTAGACCCTTTTGGGCATGTAGAATGAGAGAAAACTTTTATGCAGCAGTAGTATCTCTGTAGTTATTTGTGAGGTGAGACGTGTCAAAGCAGGAACCGCACTAATGTGTCTGCTTTGGTTTGAAGTGAGTAGGATCACTGACTTCACAAGAAAAAACATTTGTGCAAATTTATTAAGCAATTTTATGACAATTTTTAGTTGTCGTAAATGAACAAAAAACCAGAGTAAATAATCCTTCTGCGTAGTGATGCTTTAACCAGTGTAAACCTGTTCTGGAGTAACAGCAACATCTACTTAAGACCCTAATAGTTCTTGTAAGTCAAAGGAGGTGCTGGTAAACACAAAGTGACGATTTTGAAAAAGTGATTGTGAAGGCACAGATTTTGTTCTGTTAAGTCACTTCTTACTCTTTTGATGTGCGTTTTGCAGCTTGATGTCTTTCCCTCAAGACTGGTGCGATGGGGATGTTTTGCCCACTTGTAACGCTGAAAGGGAGCGGTTATGTTGCTTATTTAAATCACCCGTCAACATTAATTTGGGGTTCATTTTACCGTCTGCAGTCTTGGCGTCTCTGTTTCAAAGCCTGTGGAGAAGGCGGAGTGTTACTGTGGGAGGAACAGGCACGTTTCTGTCTCAATACGCTGATCTTGGAGGGTTTATTTCTTTCTAGAACGTGACAGTTGTCCCAGGGAGTTAACAAGGCTGATTGAAGTCTTTTAGAAGTAGTCTACCAAGAGCACAGAGAGGTTGGGATTCCCTGTTCTTCATTTCACATCCTTCCTTGTTGCCTGCTGTTGGAGACCTTGCGAGCCCCATGTCTGCTTGCGCTCGGTGGTTTTGTGCATAAAGTCCTTGCAGGGCAGTGTGGGCTGCAGAAGAGATGCAAGGGTAGATGGTAAATATTCCTAGTGTGGTTATTGTTGGGGTATTTTGGCCACAAAGGCGGCACCTCATGCCACAGATGATAGAAAACGAGGCAGGGGATACGATTTAAAACACTTTTACAAGGATTGTTTTGGGAGTCGAGCATCGTTCCGCTGTTTGTATTTTTTTTAAATTCACCCTAAAGGGGAAACTGGAGTTAAAGGAGGAGAAGGCTTTGTGATGCTGGGAGAAAAACAGCCAGAAGGATATTGTGTGAAGGGGTCCTTAGTCTGGACACCAGCCAAGTGACCCATACAGCAGTGCTTGGAGTGATGAGTTACGTGGGGAAATACTATACCTCCGCTGAGTCACCGTGGAGTCCAGCTTTGAAAATGGTATTGAAAAGACAAGAACTCAGGAAATCGCATAAAGGATGGGAAAAATAGCTTTCTAATAGGGAGTATATAAAGCTTGGGCTGTACTTCTTCAGTCCATCTGTTAACACCATCTTTTTGTCGTCTTTTTGATCAAATACAAAAATGCATTTGCGAAAAAAGAATAAGGAGCATTAAACAGATTTCCAGCCTGTCAGAGAAAGTTATAATAATGTTTTATGTTGGAAATAAAAGCTAGATAAATTGGAAACATGGTGAATTCTTATGCTTTTTTTTTTTTTTTTTTTTTTTGACAGGAACAAATGAGCAGGAAACTGTTAGGGCAGGTTGTCTCCCACCTTCAGACTGGGGGTTTGGGAGAAGCTGCTGTTGGTCCCGTGCGGTGATGGGAGGCGAGGAGCAGGAAGGAGGCTCTATTTGTACCTTCAGTTCTAAGTCGAAGTTGTCTCTGGAGGTTGTTGGGCAGCAAGTTGTCTCGTGGAAGGGTTTTTTAAACAGGGCTAGGAGTGAGTTGGCCCCTGGTGCTCTGTTGGTTATAGGTCCCCTGGGATTAGCACCACACAGAGCTCTTGTATGTGACACAGAAGCCACGTAGGCGAGGAGCATCCTCCTGGGGTGGAAATGTAGAATGTCTGATATACAAGGTATGACAAAGAAGGCGTCTAAACCAAATGGCCCTTTCTACCCTGTGTTTGGGGGTTTGTTTTGTCTCTAGGCTGAAGGAAAACTGCAACAACCCCTTAGTGATTAAGGGTAAAGTTTATTTTTTAATTCATTATTTTCTCTTACTGTTCACCCACTGTTGTTAACGTGCAGGCTAGTTGTGTGGCCCTCTTCAAGTCTTCTCTTTCACCCTGGGAACAGAGGACTAACTCCCCCAAGTTGTCTTTTTTCCTGAGATGCTTCTACCACCATCGGCAAGTTTCGCTGTGTGAAAACAATAGATTATTGGTATCTTTGTTGTTGTAACTAAGTGAAAGCTCCTCTTTAAGGTTGGAAATCAGCTCAGAAGAGGAAATTGGTGGTGTGTTTAATAAGAGTTGTGGGTTTGATTTTCATTCTCTTTCTCATCAGAAGTGTAGAAAGCAATGAAATAGTTGGCATGCAAAGGAAGACTTTAAATTCTGCTGTGTTTCGGTGGAAGTTGTCTGTCAGTTTGGCTGCACATCCTGCTTGATATGTATTAAAGTTTGTGGGGGAACCTTCAGGCATCCAGTTATGTCACAGAGCACTGAAATATTCCTTTTCAAATGTTTTATTTAAACATGAAAATACACGTAGATTCTTATCATGAGTGATTTAAAATGTAATAGGAGATATTAGAAAGAACTGAAGTCAAACTACTTGGTAACAGTTATTTCTCTCATGCTCATCTGTGTTGAAGACATGATGAAATAATCCTTTTTTTTTACAGGTAATTGTGGTTACTGCCAGTCAAGGAATACACTTAGAAACATGAGCTGCCTTGTATGTAGAGAGTACTGAATATTGTGTAGTTAAAGGTGCTACTTGAAGATGCCTGGGAATAAAGGGCTTACCAAAAATGTTTTCTATTTTTGATACAGTTACGTAGCTCCATGGGTTTAAAAAAAAAACAAACTAAACAAAAACAAAAACACTCCAACAAACTACTACTCAAAAAAGAGCTGTAAACATGTTCTCAGTCCATAATAAGGCTGTTTCTGTGAACATGCAGCTCTGTGTCAGTTGGTGACGTGTGCTGGGGCTGAGACACCATCAGTAATAGCTGCACATCTGTTTGCATTTAATACATCTTGATTTTAATGAGCTGGCTGCCTGGGAAGCAGGCTTTCTGGAGATAGCCGCAGATGGGAAAATGGAGTGGAAGGACTATTAACACCTTTCACTGTGTCTTCTGTCTCTATTGGGTTGGAAGAATAACAGAAAATAGGATGAATCTGTGTTCGAAGCTATTCAGCACTGCCTTCTTGGTCCGAATAGCAGAATAGCTTTCCAGAAAAGTGGAAGAGCACAAACGTAAATCTTCAGTAGCACCTAATAACTGTGAGTTTTCAGCAAAAAGGAAGAAGATGGAAAAAAAAAAATCCCAAAAGTTTTAGCCTCCTTGCCCTGCTCATGTTGGCAGCCAGCTCTAACCCTGTCCTGTGATTCAGTTCTGTTTCAGTGGTAGTTGGACTATACAGAAGTAGCGCTAGTAAGACAGCCATCAAAATGTAGCTGGAAGAAAAATCTAAATTCTGCATTTTCAGAATGGGTTGTGATAGTTATGGTCAGCTTTCACAGCAGAATTACCCGGCTTCATCTGTTCTAATGTAAAAGCATAAATATTTATGGTGTTTGTAAGTCAAACAAAACTCTTAGCTATATACTTTCACAGCTCACAGTATATATACATATAGCTGAAGTGGCGCTTTAGAGCTCGTTCAGTAAAGTGTGAGAACAAGGTAGAGAATTTTAAAAAAAAAAGTCTAAAGAACAGTTTGTTTTTTTCTGAACTGCCATAGCTTTTGTCCAGTGGGGTTTGTTTAATTTTTACCCATGTCTTTGCGTATGCATTGCTCTTGTTTTCTAAATGAGTGTGTGTGGGTGTCAGGGGGAGCGGGGGTCAGTGGTGGCCAGGGAAGGGCTGGCAGCAGAAGGCAGGTGTTTGGGGAGGCAGGAGCAAGAGGTGGCTTTTACCCAGCAGGGATTTGTACCAGCCCTCGGAGCTGAGGTTTATTAGTGCAGGGAGGCTTTGGCAAGTGTAGGAGAGGCAGCAGCACGAGCAGAGGTGTGAAGGCTGCAGGCAGAGATGCTGCCATAGGTGTTTGTGCAGTAAGTATATTGCTTCTATAGAGGAAGCTAAATGAGATGCAGAGGGAAAGAGGAAGGGGGGAATTTCACTTCCTTCTTATATAATATTAGGATACATTTTAGGATGTTGACTCGGTCTCCCCTCCAAAAAGAAAAAAGTTCCCTATTAAATATCTCTAGCAGACAGACTTGTTCACACGGTGATGACAGACCTAAATTTTGCAGTATGTTTGTAAAATTAATTGTTTGAGACTGTGTCTACCTCATCAGCCTGCTCAAGGCCCAGGCAGCTGACGTTACTGGGCTCTAGACAGGCAGCAGAACAAACAGAAGTAAATTAGTATTGTAATATTAAAAGTGAAGTAATGCCATCCATAGGTGGCTAAGTCGCATAATCAATCTCATTCCTCATTACTGTTGTTGCATCGTCTAAAGCTGAGTCGGGAGGGGAAGAGGCCACTTCAGCTTTACACTGCTGCGGGAGGATTAGAGTATTTTAAAACCCAGCTGCTTGTCCTGTATGACTGCAGGCTGTGGCTGTAAAGATCTTTGGTTTTTCTGTGGTCTCTAAACATTAGTTGCTTGAGCTTGATGCAGGAGTCTGGCATTGTACCACTTGTTTTCAATTCCCGAGCTAACTTCAGTATGAAAGAAACGATGTGTACCCATGTCTTCAAGCTGTGGGTAGAATGCCGAAGCCCAGAAGATGCACTGGAAGCTGAAGCCCTGTCACCACTAGGACACAGTGTGCTGTACTTGATGTACATTTTGGAATCGGCGGCTTGTGTCAGAACTGGCACTTTTTGAACAAACTTGCAAAAATGACAAGGCAGTTGCTGAGGAGAGAGGTCACCTGGGCAAGCAGGGAGCTATGGATAAAAAATGTGTCCTTTTGGCACAGAACTGGCCAGCTCATGAGTGACAGGAGAACTTAGGGGCTGACAGCTTCAGCCCCTCAGCATCCATAGGGTTTGTGCTCAGGGGTGAAAGACCCTTACCACTGACAAGGCACACGGCTGTGCCGGGCATCTCAGGGGCTTCCTTGGGTTACCTCTGTTAAAATACCAGCCTGATTGAAATGCTGAGCTAGTTCAGTGTACAGCTGTGACCTTGACCCCAGTGTAGGTACACACCTTGTTTATCCCTGCGTGAATGTCCATCTGCTTCTCTTTGAATTGATCAGCAAAGTTAACTTGGAGCCTCATGGCTTTCCTACAGCGAGAAATCCATAGCTCCTTGTGCTGTTTTGAGGACCATTCTGCTGCATTTTGATTTTGATGTTTCAGTCGGCATCTACATGCAGGAAGAAACAGATTGTTTTGGCCTCCACTGGTGTTGAGTCACCATAGCTGCTTACAAGATGACAGTTAGAAAATGGCTTTGACCAAGAGACTTCTGTCCAGGGGAAGAGGTGAGAGCTAGATGTCTTGTTGCCTCTTTAAGGATGTGTTTTGCTCCCTCGAGGCATGTGACGAAGGTAGAGGAAGCAACCTTAAATCATTATCGTGCATTTTCACGATATTAACAGGTTTTAGCAAGTATGTGTAATGTCTGGTTTTGGAGCATGATGCAGTTTTGTTCCTGGCTGCACATACGTAGCCTCAAATACAGCTGCTGCTTACTGAGTAGTTTAGCTGAGGATGAAAAAGTGAAGCAGCACGTATCAGGTCAAGGTAGATTTCTCGGTATTTTAGAAGAACTGAAAACAAGCTTTTTCAGGTTAAAATTTCTGAATAGGACCACTTGCTAAATGTCACCTTCTGTTTTCAGTGCTACTGTGTCTGTTGCCTGTATAAGGCATGACCTGTTCTGGTTAGGCATGTTTACAGGCATCCATTGTCATCCACTCACAGTTGTCTAGTTTTGGGGAAACCATCATTTTGAGGACGTTGAAACATGTGTCTAATAATTCCTTAAGTCTTCAGGTTTTAACCGTCCTTAGTTCCTCTGTTTGTTGTTCTTCGTGATTTGCTGTTAATTTTGGTGAATTTCTATACCTTAATAATGTTAAATTAATTTTACCAAAACAGGTATTTCTCTTAGTTCGGTGGTCGCCATTAGATTCAGGTTTCAGATTAGAACTGGAGACAGTGAAAATTTGCTTTGGAGTACAGGGTAATACCCCAAAGCAGTAAACCTCAGAGCGACATTGCCATTTTTATTTCTAGAGCAGAAGAGACACTAAAATCAGAAACAGAAGTGTTTCACACCATCTTATACATACTTTTTTTTCTGCTGAAATTTCACCTTCATACCAATTTTATCAATTTAATGTGAAATACCAAATTAACAGGAGATGCCTGGACTTAAATACTACGCTTTTTTTTATGTGCCGTGAATAGATGCTGGTATGGTGGGAACATGGCAGGGAGTTACAAATTCTGTGAATTTAAAAATGTAATGAAACGCTGTGGGTGCCATCGGCAGAGAGAGCGGGCAGCGTTCGGGTAACTGTTGTTTCCATGGCACTGTGCATGATGGAGCATATAACTTGGGAAGCTCCTCCATCCTCCTGTTTAGGAAGGAGAGCTCTTTCTCTGCCCCTTACATACAAAACCAGAATAACTGAAGTGGATGTTAATAGAATTTTTAGCAAAATATCTGGAATTGGTTCTGGCAGCCCCTGAGGCAGGAGCAGCTCCTGCGGTGTCCTTGCTGGTTTAGCTCGCCTGATCTCAGCCACCACCAGTGCTGGGTATTGAACTGCTGTGGCAAATCTCTTTCTGTTCTTTGCTACCCTTGCTGCAGTGAGGCTGGATGAAACAACTTTTTACAGAAATATGTGCTAGAATTTTTTAAACCTGTTCTGATGATGGCTCTAAGTATCTGAATTCTGGGTTAATTCTGCATTTGTTTTAATTTATTTACTTCTATGCACAAGGGCAAGCGTAAAAGGTGCTCGAGTTTCTTTGGACATTCAAGGGGTTTTTGTGGGGTTTTTTTGTGGTGTTCAGTTCTCACTTGTTTAGTGATGTTTCCTGCCTCCTTAAATAGTAAGGTTGTATTCAGACACCTTTCCTCTCCCTCCCCATGACAATCTTTGCTATTCATTTCTGATTTTTTTCTCTTTAAAAAAAAAAAAACAACCCAACACCAAACCCACCCACCCTTCCCCCTCCAAAAAAGTGGGGGGAAAAACCCAAAACAAAACAACAAGCCCCCCCAGCCCAAGCTCTGAGGATGCTGTACCCTGGCAGCTCACTTGCAGGTGCCCCCCCGGCGTGGGCAGGGATGCTGCCGGTGGCAGGGGCCAGGATGCTTCTCTTTGAGTGCCAGGCACTGCCACCATCCTGGCACGGACATGCGTGCCTCGGTGTAATGGTGCTGCCTGTGGCAGGTGGGGAGAGAGGAGCTCGCTAGCGATGCTTTTTGTATCTTTCTTTTTGTAGGTTAATTCGGTAAGAACGGGACTGGGGAAAAAGTGCGTTGTTCCAGTGTCTTGCCCCATGCCCGCAGCATTAGCTCCCGGAGCTTCACCGTCCCTGCCAGTGCCTATGCCAGGGCCTGCCCTCTCTGGCACAGTGACACCCTATGTGATGCCTCTTTGCCAGTACGGAGGAGTTTTCCCCGCACCCGTTTACGGGCTGCAGTGGTCGGGGCCGGTGGCACCGCCCAGCATCGTTGGAGGTCCGAGCATTGCCCGGTTCTCGCCCCTGGGCAGAACCTGCTTGCAGATGTACCCAGTGCGGCTGCAGCGACCCGCAGCTGAGCCGCCCGGCCCGCACCTGCGGATGACGTAGCGCAGTGGCCTCGCCGTAGGTAACGGCGGTTTCGGCATTGTCACGTGGAGTGTTTGACCTGTAGATGCCATACGTGTTGGACAAGGCGGGGGTCTGGGTCGGGCCCGCTAGCGTACACAGCCATACACTGCATCCAGCAATCACTGTGAAATGGTTTCACAAAAGATAGTTTGTCTGTTACGGCAATATTTGCTTATATTTCATTGCTGAAGACACTTTATTCTGTGTTCTGATGTTTTACACTTGCGATCCTTAAAGTCAATGTACTTGAATTGATGACTAGAAAATTGTACTAACCCCTGCAGGAGTACAGTGCCTTGAATTTCAGCTTTTCAGTTCCAGCTGGAAAGAGATGTAAAATTGTTTGAAAGGTGTATTTTATTTACAATCTGCTTGTGAGTTGAAGTTCTTTTTATTTGCAAAGATATTGAAGGTTTACAGTCAACATTCTTCATCAGTTTCATTCTGCTGTAAATGCTTTTATTTTAATTCAGGGGTTTAATTTTCCGTTCTGAAGCTTTTAAAAAAAAAAAAGTAATTGTGAGGTGAGGTTTGTTTGACATGCTGATCAAAAATGTGTTTGTGTTTGTACAACGAGCAGTGAAATACACATTTTAAAATAGGAGCATTTACAGAGTAACCCAAGTAAGTTGTATATAAGGACAGGTAATAGCTTTGGGCAGTGCAATTCATTCTCTTCCCCAGTCTTTGGTAAAGTTCGTGTAGACAGCAACTTATTTTTTGAACAGGCAGGCAAGTACTGTTTTTGTCTGGATACGTGGTGAAACAAAGTACGTTTTTGTTCCCCTACTGGGCTTTTGTAATTTACTTACATTACAAATTCATGCATGTTTCGTAAGTGAAGAAATCTAACTGAAACCTTGATTGTAGGAGAACACGTCTCCAGGTTACTGTGAGAACATTGTAAGTACAGCACTTGCGTGTATCCGGGCTTTGGTTTGGCCACCAAGGTTAAGAATGGTGTTTTGCCACTGACATGCTAGCAGTATTTGTGCTAAAATGGAATAAAAATGTGAAGCTGTTCTTTTTCCTATCTGATACTTCAGTTTTGGAGTCTCACCATCGTTTGAAAATATTTTTTTTAATTTTTTTTTTATTAATTTTTTTTTTAGTTTTAATTAAGTTTGTGCTCTAGGTGGCATGGACACCTCTCCTGTTTGAAAGTTGCTTTTTGCCCGTTTTACTGTGCATAGAGTCTCCACCTGCACCTCTTGGTCTAAAGGCACAAGATAACCACTAAAACAGATTTGGTGATGGTAAGTCTCCCCTCGAAAGCGCTAAGGGAGAGTGTTACAGGCACAGGTCATGAGCCACGCGGTCACGTCTGAAGGCACGTTGCTCTGGATTTCTACTGCGATGACATTTTATACCGTCTTCTGAAGGGCAGAGATGTCTTGTGCTGCCAACCTGTGAATTGTATAGTTCTATTGTACTTAGAGCATTATATCTGTCTAAATTATTTTGTTTGTACCCTTTGAATATATTATTCCATCAATTCAGTTAGAATTGAATTTTATAGAGAATTATGCAGAGTCTTCTGCCTGGGCAAAATACTGTAGTAAGAGATTTCTGTTCTCTGTAACATGTATCTTTAATTTGTTTGGGTTTTTTAGATTCATGTCTGTATGCTTCATGAGCAAACATGGAAAATATGTTCTCACACCAGTTTTCCTTCGGCTTGCACTGAATCTTACAGTTTATGTTGCTGTTGCCTGTTGTATAGTCCATCCCTTGTATACTGACAAAGTCAGTGGCACTAAAAAACCCTGAGAAATTGTATAGATTAAAAAGAAGAAAAATAAACATTTTGTGTTTGAAAATTGTGTGAAAAACACAGTGTTTTTCTAAAACGTAGAATTGTGTCAATTCCCAGCTGTTCCGGGTAACTCTGCATTTGTTTTCCAGACTCTTATCCCTTGACTTGTGTAGAAGGAGCAGATGTGGTGCCTCCACTGTTTGTCGTGTTCTGCCCATAACTGACACGTCCCACCTTCTGGCAGCTGTAGAAGTGCAGGAGTGCTCTAGAAGTCATGTAGTGCCACCTCGCAGTTTACGTTGCTTGAAATCCCCTGCCCGCTACAATATTGCTGGTGTTCCGCTGCTGCAAAGCAGACCAGGCTGGAACATTAAATGGGTTCCTTTAAGCAGATGGGGTCTGCGGTATCACTGGTGGTACACATGAGGATGCTGGAGTTTGGTAGGTGGTGAAAGAGGCATGTGGACTCTCTCTCCTATGCTGGCAATTGCTAGGGAACCCCTTTGAACTCGATCCCGGCATCATTTAAATGCGAGGAAACGAAGTTACGAAGTCCAGCCCCAGTGCAAGCACCCTCTTGGCGGTCACAGTCACTGGTGTAGACTGCAGGAGAAATTAGGAGCGGATGTGCAGGAAGGGATTTGATACTCCTGCTTCTGTCTTCTGTGCATCTGACCCGTGCGGCTTTGCTGTCTGTGCTGTGTGTGTTTGAAAGCCTGTGACCTGTGCTGCAGCTCGGGGGGAGCTGCTGCCAGACCGGTGTTGCACTGCGTGCCCGGCAGAGCCGGCGACGGGCAGCCCGGCTGAGCCCAGCTTCCATGCAGCTCCCAGGCTTCTAGTGGGTCTGTTCCAAACTATTGCATCTGGCACTGGCGCCCAATAATGGCTCAGAGATTACTGTTTGCATTTCGAGTATTCATGCTTTTGGTTTTCTGATAGCTGTCTTGGCTGCAATTCTTCTGACTTAACTGCAAGCTATTGTTTTGTTGCCCCCCATCATGTCAAAGGGTGCTTTGACCCTCCGTGACAATTATGGAAATGACATGAGATGAAATAAACGGGACAACTTGAACAAAGGAGCGAGAGGGACCTGAGCAGTCGATGCTACACCATCGAGGTGGGGGGTCTGTACTCAAACAGACATTCACCTGCGGATCCCAGAACTGAACTGATTTTATTCCTGACTCTGAGTATTGCTTTGATGTGCAGCAAACGGGGGTCAAGCCTGCTGGGCAGAATTCCTCGCCTTGCTGGTAGCAGGTCTGCAGCCCTGTCCTGCAGCTCTGCCATCTCCCGACGTTCCCAGCGCAGCCCTGCAAGGATGCGTGTGAAGGCAGCTCAGATCCTTAGCTTGAAATACGAGGTTTCAACAAGGGAGCTCGCAGGTCCCATGGGTTTTGATCTTATGGAAGTTGTAGAAACTTAATAGAAATATTGAGAGGATGTTTTAAACTGTCAAGTCACACATGCAGTAGTTGGAAAATGCCAGATTAATTTTGCCCGTATGCCGTTGATGTGGCTCTCCGATGGCCGTACATCATGATGGAGTATGTAAATGCATAACGGCGCCCTGTCCCCCCGCCGGCGTGCTGGGGACGGGGAAGAGCTGCTGCTGGTGGCGCAGCCACTGCCAATACCAGGCTGCAGAGGGGCTCAGAGGTGGCAGGGACAGACACGTGAGCAGTTCAAGGTTCTTCTGTAAACCCTGATTCAACCTCCCTGACGCAGATTTTATTCAAAGGAACAATGTAAAATTGGCCCTTGCAGTTTCTGTGTGTGTTTGCCTCTGGTGTTCATTCCACAACTTTAAAGGGGAGATGCTACTTTACTATTACTTTACGCTTATCTCCAGAGTTCTTTTTTGCTCTTTACAGTAGAACTTCTTTACCGTTCAGTATTTGCTGTTGGCTAGTATCAAGGACAAGATGAGGGATTGAATGGGCCAAGTGTGGCAGTCTGTTTGCTCCTACATAAGTATTCCTGTTTGGGAATGGGGTGCTCTCGTGCTACGTGGCAGTATTTCTGAAATGAACTTCGTAATCAAGTTGCAGGTTTTACCATTTGGTATTTGTGGAAGGAAATCACTAATACTTTTGAATTAGTCATTAGTTTAACTTGACTTTGTCAATGGTTGAATAGTTGTTCTTTCCCATCAAGCTGCTTTTTTTGTGTGTGTGTGCGTGTGGTTCCAGCACTCTATTTTCAATTCTGAGAACATTCCAGGTTTTTCCAGGCAAGCCCCATGGACTTAGTGCTTGGTGCATCTGTGTCAGTATTGTTCAGTTAGCGCCTGGTTGAGTAGGAAAAACATCCGTTGTCCTACATTCTTTGGAAGTTTTCTTTGGGGAGGCGTAGTCAGAATTTTTCCTTCTGAAATGATGTGACCTCAGCACTGCTTTCCCTGTTGTCGTCTCCCTAATTAAGCAAAGGGTTTGTGTCTTTTTGAGTAAGACTGATATCTCGGGTGTTAGCCAGTATGGCAAAAACCTCCCTGGTTTTCTGCCTTGCTGCCGACGAGCCCCCACCTGAGTTTTCAACAGATGCTGTTGAAAGTGTTGGCTTGGAGGCAGAGAGCACACGTTAAATAGTTCATGACTGTTGTTTAATACCTTGGTAACATTTCCTTGCACTCTCTGGTTCCTTGTTTCCCCTTCTCAGCCCCCAGTTTCTGGTGATTTCATGGAGGATGGTTGTGCTGGAGAGGTGTGTGGTTGCTGAAGATGAGCAAGGTGTCCTTGCAGAGTTTATGAGCAGGGAGTTCGCGTGCTCTTTGCTGCCACAGATGGATGAATATCTTGCTACGGGAGTGAATGTATAAAACAGCAAAACCATAATCACATGTAATGTCTTGCTATGGTTATTTGATTGTATATCGATTGCATCCTTGAGGAGCATTTCGTTGGTCTGTGGTGGTGGCCGGTGGCTGGCTGGCACTTTGGCGGGCTGAGCTTCAGTGGAGTGCTTGGGCAAGCTGCCTGGCACGCTGAGCCTTATGGTGGTTCTCCTGAAGAAACCCAGTAAATACAATTATTGTTCTGTTCATGTAATACTAAAATGAACTGTTGATCAGATGGGAATTGTGTTGGTTTATACATGTCGGTGACTTTTGACTGGGACAATACTTGCTCTTTCAGGTAGATCTGTTTGTGGAGCTGTTCCTGCAGATGCAGCGGGAAGGTGATGTTCCAGCCCTGACCATGCCGGTTCTTTTATTAATGCAGATAAGCTCCAGAAATGCAACATAATAAAATGGATTTTAGGAGCTGTCAGGTTACAGATTCTGCATTATGAAAGAATTTGTTGCTCAGAGCGATTTGGATGTGCTGTGATGCTGATGTTAGCTGTGCTGGTAAATAGATTTCTTATAACTGATTCATTTGAAAGTCAAGGTTATACCAGGAGGCAGCGACTTTTGTAAATTATATGGTCCTTTCTGCTCTTTTTTGAGTGGTAGTTGTAGTGTACCATGAAGGTTGTTGATATAAACACTTGGAATTATATTTGACTATAAAACTTCTCCCCTGAAATAACTTTCACATGAAGTTTAGAGGCTGTGTAATTCCAGCCCTCAGTCTCACACACACAGCCTCAGGAAGCTTTAGGTTTTGCTTAGTAACAGTGGAGAAGCTATGCATAGGAGGTGACCTACAATTTTGATAAAGTAGCTGTTACAATGGTGAAATTCTTGTGACAACTTCTTGGTTTTTCAAAGTCTGGCAAGCAGGGGAAGCTTGCGTTAATTTCTTTTGATGTAGTGCCACTGGATGGGTTTACGGTGCTTGTTTAGCCTGTGCACATTTAGCAAGGCAGAAGGAGAGGTTAGGATATTTATTTTTTTTTCCCTAGGAAAGGGGAAGATCCCCATACTTTGCTGTTCATTATTGGGGTAACCAGCTGCCAGTCCTTCACAAATAGGTGTCCTTTAGGTCTGACATAAGCATTCACTCATGTGTTGTTTTTTTAATTACTTTGCAAGAAAGGTAAAAACTTCCTCAGCATCCAATTTTTGTTTATCAGGCTAGACGGACTATACCGAGTGTCTTTCTCCCCATTGGTGAGCAGCTACAAGACCTGCCATCGCTGCCTTTTTTCCCATAGTTCTCCCCAGCACTGAGAAAATTTTCAATGTGACTCGAGTTCACTGATCTCGTCAGTGCTGTTGGCTGTTTTTGAAACTTCCAACTGACTTCAGGAGGTCGTTGTCCTTGGGACGTGGCCTGAGCATCTGAGGGGGTTTGTATTGAAGAGCCAGGCACCTGGAGAGCTTGCTCTGGTGTTGGCTTTATGGCTGACCTGCAGCGTAACCCTGGGTCAGGCCCACTGCAGGCTTAAGGGTTTTTCCCTGTTACCTGGAGATAGTGAATTTTGTCTTGGTATCCTGGATGAGCTTCTGTGCCAAATGCTGGTTATCAATAGCAAGCTGATGTTGGGAATGGTGGTGGATCTGCAGAACTGATGTTGATTGGAAGCTTGGGCAGGAATTACAATCAAGACAGGATTTTACTTCCTTTAAAAGCAGGCAGAGCAAGAAACGTGAGAGGGAGAAAATTGGGACCGCATTTGATAAAAGAAAAGCCTAAACCACAGGGACCCGCCTGGAGCTATGCCAGACACAGTATCTGCTTGCACAGTGTGCTTTGCCCTGCTGTCCCTCGCCTTCCCTGCTGTTCTAAAAGCCTCGCTGCATTTTTTTATGGAAGTATTTAGCACACTGTCCGCGATGTAAAACTCCTATATGCTTGCAGATCCAGTAACAGTATGCATGTTTCTGTGCGTAGAGTGAAAAGTGCATGTCACCGTGAGCATGTCACCAGTGGAGCCGATGCATACTGGCGGGGCACATGGTGGCTCCCTGTGTTGCTACTGCTTCATCCTTGTGCTGTGCTGTACTCTCAGCTCCCTCGTTGCATTTTATTCTGTTCCTGTCATTTCAAGCCCTTGGCATCCCTGTACCCTTTCACGTCTGGCCAGCAGTCTTGTCTCGCGGTCTGCGAAGGGTGCTGGAGCCTGATGACTCCCATCCCTGCCTGGTGTTCTGCTGGTATGGGCATGGCGTCCCTGCTTCCTATAAAGAGTCCCATAAACTGAGACAAGCGCTGGGCGTCTTTGCTGCCTCCCAGGAGACCAGCTTTTCCCCT
This sequence comes from Falco biarmicus, assembly GCF_023638135.1. NCBI lineage: Eukaryota > Metazoa > Chordata > Aves > Falconiformes > Falconidae > Falco > Falco biarmicus. Next base: position 107,839,387 of record NC_079291.1, read on the forward strand.
GCGGGAACTGGGGCTCCAGTCTGAGTGACTCCACAAGGTGCTTAAGGTTTTGCCACCAACATAAACACGCCACAGGTGACATGTTTAACAGAGGATTTTGGTTTCTGTTTCCCTGCGGTACCCAAAATACACACAGTGGCTGGCACACTCTGGCAGAAGCATCTTCTGTGCACTGTGGGCCCACGATCTGTGGCCCGTTGGGTTTTGTTTGGGTTTTCATGTATGTGAAATCCATATATGGATTTTTTTTTTTTAGATTCTGAAAATGAGATCGTCAGCGACTGACGCGTGGCCCCCTCAGCTACGGTGCCAAGCGCGAGGCCCTGCCACGGCTAAGGAGGAGGAAGAGGAAGATGGGAAGTGATTTATCATGTGTGAGAAATTCTGTGCTGTTCTGGTCCATTCAACGCAATTTTGTAACTTCTTTCTAATCATTTTTTTATTTATAGTTGGAAATACAAAAATGTTATGCAAAAAAAAATAAAGGAGAATTATTTTGGGGGAAAAGGATTTTGTTCCAAATTGTTCCCTTCTGTTGTGAGCCAGGTTCCCGTGAGCAGCGGCTGGAGAAGAGGGAGGAGGAGGAGGAGGAGGAGGCACTCCTTCAAATACTTTTTGTTTTACACAATTAATTGTAATTCAAGTAATTTTCAAAAAGATGATCTAGGCCCATGTGTTCAAATTCTAGTACAAAGAAGATAAGTTACAATTCCATTTAAATTTCTCACAGTTCTTTTTGTAAAGATTATACTCTATTTTAAATCCGTTTAAATCGAGTAAAGAAACCTACAGAGACTTCACTGGAGAGTAAGTTTGTACTTGTCACTTCCCTTTTTACCTCTTTCTTTTTCTTATAGACCGGCCGCATTTTCTTGCCAGAGTTAAATACAGTTCTCGAGTCACTTCTGATTTTAAATGTAAGACTAAAATCCTTCTACAGATGAGTCGGTAATTGGAGCAATTTTTAAAACACTTTAAAGTGCCTTCAACAAGCTAAAATTATGTAGTGGGAGATTTCTTTTTCTTGATTCACTGACGATGGGTTTGAACTGTCTCCTGGGTTGAGGTGATGTGCAGAGTAGTTTGTAGCAATAATCTCATGAGTAATCGTTTATTATAAAGGACTACTCAACTTTTTTTTTTTTAGAAAGATGGGGTTTAGCACTGTTCCTAAGGAGTGGGAAAGAGTGCTGCTCTTGCTGTTATGTTACGTTTGGGCCCCAAACTCTTCCAACCCTCTGCTGCTGTGCTACGTGCCCAAGGACCTTGGTTGCTTCCCCCTTAGTTGCAGACCACGACATTCTGACCTTTTCACTCTTTTTTTTTTGATACTGCAGAAATAAGAATTTCTATTTGCCCATAAACCTTTCAGTACCATCCTTTCTCGCAGCTGGAGCCTGGCGTATTGTTTTGTTGTTACCTGCCATGTCTGTCTCTTCCAAATCTCAGTTCTAAATAATAAATCTTATTTTGATGCCATTGTTCCCTATTTCCTTTCCACCTCGGCTTCTCTTGCCCATCAGCAAGGGTGATGAGAGCACAGTGGATTTAGATCTATTGCCGAAGTTCAGGAGCCCTGAAGCAAAGAACCTTTCAAACACTGTAAATTCAGAGTTTTGAAGCTGCAGAGCCAAAATACATGTATTTGTGTTAACTTTGTGCTTCTCTGGGGTGACTCCTGTCCTGTTCCCATCTGCAGAAGTGGGACTGCATGAAAGCAGGGGCTAGGTAAGTGGTAAAAGCTGTTGCTAAATTGTTGCTTGCCTTGGGTTTTTCTGCTCGTAGGAGGGACCGGATCTGTCTGCCTTAACGTGTAGGAGATGTGGGGTCCAACCAAGTGCTACACCTTTCATTTTCTTTTTTGGTTGCTGTCATCTCTGCCTTGGCTACGAGTGCACCTCCCTCCCCCGCCAGTCCTGCATGGTGCTGGGTACCGGGGACGAGGGTGTCATGTCCCTGATGTGCTTCTCCAGGGATGAGTCACTATTCCAGTGATCATGGCAACAAAACACTGTGCCCTCACCTGAGATTTTTATTCCCTAAAAGTTTAGAAGGCTGCTTTCTCCAGGGAAATGCCCCACTGGGTCTCCTGGGGTCTGGGTCACCTTCAGCATGGGCAGCCTTCATCAGTTTTTCTGATGCCTGACCCTCTTTGCTCCTCTTGCAGACCCTTGGCCACCTCCATGGCCTCAGCTCTGGCTGCAGGAAGCCAGTGGGCCTCCATCTCCAGATAAGTATTTTGAAAATAATTTGTTAATGTTCAGATTAAATATAAGGATTAGTATCAGGATTAAAGATCAGGAATGGAAATTGTGACAACCTTGGATGGTGGTCGTTCCTCACCTCTGCCAAGCTTCTGCAAAAGACTGCTCCGTTTTCAGGTGTAGCCCACGTTTTTACTGCTGGCACTGTGGTTTGAAATAAAAGCCCTAAGAGGTGCTGAGGGTCCTTGAGCTCCTCCGGTATGAGCCACTGAATGGGATCCTCTGCAGACAGGAGCTGGGCTTTGGTGCTTTTCCTCCCTACCTGCTGTCTCCAGCTTCTCTCTTCCTTGCAGAGCAATAGTAAATGTTCGCCTTGATCTGATGCCATGCTAACACTTAGGTTTACAGTTTAATTAGAAATATTTTCTGCTGGCCTTAATCAAAAGCCCAGGGAGGTCAGTATGACCATCACAAGGTTTAACATGGCACGTAAGAGTGAAAAGGAGGAATATGAAGACTGGAGCATTAACTTTGCTCTGAAATGCAGTGCTTAGCCCCTGCTTCCATCAAGGTGCTGACACGTTTGCCCCTGCAGAGCCTGGATGTGCTTGTGGAAGTTTATACCTGCATTAAGATCAGCAGCTGCTGGGGCAGTGTGTGATGGGGACTGCCGGGGGACAGCCCTGTCCGCCTGCCAGCCCGCAGCAGCCACTGGCCTTTCCGTGGTGAAGCCCCTTGGGTTTGCCCCTGGGGCTGGTGGAAGTGAATTGTTTTCAGCCTCCTTTTTTTGACATGTATGTGGATTTCTTTGCTGAGGTGACGAGATGGGTGAGCTGTGTGTCTTGTACCTGCTGGCTGACCAGAACAGCAGTGCTGAGCAAGGGGCACCTAAAGCAGCTCCCTGAACTGCACCCGTGGATATCTCAAGGCACTGGTGGTGTCTCCAACTCCATTTGTCCACTTGGAGGCACCAGCAGTCTCACCATCTCTTCAGAACATCTCATGTATACTTTCCAGCCTAGAATTATTAACTCTGTGCTGAAACTATCGCAGTGTTCTGGATAGTGTCACTTTGGAGCTCGCCGTTTGTAGCGCTGCTGCTGTTGCCTTGGCTGCTTGGCTCAAGTTCACAGGAAGCCCAGGAGGGTCCTCTGCCATCACTGCTGCAGCTCACGAAATCTCCAACTAATGCTGATCTCTAAAAATATTCTCTCATGCTGCCTGTGAGTTGCTGCAACTCATACAGGCATCTGCCAGCTCCTTAAAAAAAAAAAAGAAAAAGAAAAAAAACCCTCTAAAAAACCCTCCCAAACTCAAAAAAACCAACCAACCAAAAAAAAAACCACCACCCACCAAAAAACCAAAAAAACCCCACAAAAAACCAAAAGACCCTTTGAGTGCTAGGTGCTATGAAAGCAATCTGGCACGTATGGTTTGACTATAAGCATGCCTATAAGAATGGCACTCGTTGGCATCGGCTGGTTATTCTGAAATTACTTTGATGATAAACAAGTGTTTAAGGGAAAAGTAAACTGTTCATTGCAATCTAGCTATTGACAGCATAGTTACAAGATTGACGGTTATGCAAGACTAAGCTGCAAACCAACTCTTCTTTGGCTAAGTTGTAGACCAACTCCTAGAGGTTGTTCTAGTTTCTTCCATCCCCAAGATGTGGATGTGACCTTGGCGTAATTTTCAATAAAGATTTTCTGGGTTGTTGGTATGCAGTATCTGCATATTCCAGCTGTCCTTGGGGATGTCTTCAGAGGTGGGCCTTGGCTTCGAGATTTTCTGTGAACTATTAATCAGTGTGTAATCCTCCAAGAGAAACAGTTGGTGTTACTAGCTGCCCCTCAGGCTTCTGCAAGAGCTAGAGGAATAGCTAGGTAGTGAAGCCCTTGCGGGCCTGCTAACGGGCAGCCCTACTGCTGTACAAGTTGAGTTACAAATGCGCTGTGTGATGCTTTCCTAGCTCTTAGCTGAGACAAAATGGGGGCCCCCAGAGCCCCCCCGGCAGCCCAGCTTTGGGGGCTGAGTGGCTGGAGAACCGAGGCTTCCCCAAAACTCACCAAGCAGGTATGTTTGGGTAACAACTCCTATGCTCTGACAAAGGAATCCAGAAAAATGATGAGGTTGATCTGTCGGATCCTTCTGAGATTTGCTCATAAAATGCAGAGCGAGTGCCCAGCTGTGCCGTGCTTTAGCCGTTCAGCAATAGGGTGACGTGGGTTTGTCTCCACTTGGACACGCTGAGCATGACGCTGGGGCCAACGCAGCACTGGGCAAAGCAAGTGAGATTTTAAGTCTGGTTTTGCTCTGCAATGTGTCATCCTAAAAGCAGGTGAGGCTGTGGGTCCAGGGCGGCCTGGCACGGCAGCGCAACTTTAGTCAGGATCTGGTGTGCAGCTGGTGGCGCATCTCGGTCATGGAGCAGAAGTCAACCAGAACAGTGAAGTTACCTTTCGTGTTGAGCGCACTTTTCTGAAATGATAACTAGAGTTGAGGAAACACGTTTGAGTTTCTTAAACTTCTCTCTGTGCTCCCAGGCTATTTTTATCCATCACACCCTACATGTCTGGTCTGCTAGCACAACCCAAAGCCACGTGCCAAGCGGGAGAACCTTGGGCTCGCGCTCAGGAAAATTGGGGTGTTAAGAGTTGGGGGAACAACTGAGACATCTCTTGGCATGTGAGAGGATGAAGCAGCCCCTGGCAGGGCTGAACACCACGGTGCTTCGCAGGAGGCTGTGCACCTCGGTGTCGCACCCCAGCCTTTCTGCTGGAGCGGCAGAGATGTGGCTCCTGGGGGGTCTTTGGAAGCTGTCAAAGGGGAGAATGGGGGAAATTACAGAGAAAAACGTGAGTGCTTTGGGCTCCATTGGGCAAGAACTGTTACCAACGGCCTTAACATTTATGGAAGAATTCTGCTTTTTTTTTCCCCTGGAACAGGAGAGTTCTTGCTATTATTGAAGCAATAAGTAAAAATGCTCGATATATTAGAACAGCTGTGCATCTGGAAAGAAAGACGCTTTAACGTGACAAAAAAATATTTTGTGGCGGTAAAAAGAAATAGCTGGAAACGTTAAAAATGCAGTTTAGTTTCCTGCAACAGGGGCTTCTGAAGCAGTATTCTAGAAGCTACTGATTTGGGATGGGGGGGGATTGAAAAAGTTTCAAATCCCCTCTGGATTTGTACAGTTTCTGTGAGACAAGAGCATATTTAAACATTTTATTTTCTGTCTTCAGTTTCTTGATGTTTTAGTGCTCCAAGCAGGAGGATTTCTGGAAAGAAAAGGAGGAATAAATTGGGTGAGACGCTGATTTGATGCTGGGGGTATATGAAGATATTTGAGGCTGTTAGTTGTTGAACAAGGATTCTGGGGGCTGTTAACACAGTCGTGGAAATTGGGAGTCAGTTAAAAACATAAAATGTAACAAAATAATTCTCAAATATTTGCTAATTGCATGTGAGCGCTTGGCCCGTGGAGGCGGTTGGGTGCGCCAGCTGGCTGCCGGCAGCGGCCGATGCAGGGAGTGCTTCTGGAGAGGGAAGTGCGCGGAGACTTCGCAGGACGTTGCAGCCTTAAACGTTACCCTTGGCGGGTTACTTTAGAAGGTAACCTGGTTTTGTTGTCCTTTTTTAAGCAGTGTGTGGTTTTTGGTTTTTTGTTTGTTTTTAAAACAACATAAATTGGAGTCGGTGAAGCTCAGCATTGCTGAGTCTGCCTATTGGTGGCAGAATGAACCTTCGTTTTCGTGGCCAGTGCTGGCTGGTATCGCTGCGGGGACAGGAGAAGGTGGAAGGCGGCACGGAAGAAGACATGCTTCTCCCGACACACGTGCCTTGAGACAATCCCTGTGCTCTGCTTTTGCCGATGTGAAGAACAACCTAAAAATTACTGGTAGCATTGCATTTGTTCTTGCAGTAGGATTCCAGGAATGTATTTCCGTATTGGTTTTGGTTGGGTTTTTTTCTGAATATTCATTGCTGAGAGATGATATGAAAAAGATGCCGATCACAATGTGGAAGGAAAAATATTTCTGTTTATTGACCAGGGAAGATAAGTAAAGGGACACATACCTTTTAGAGTTAAGCAGTTGGAGACTTTTATTTGTCGTCTTTTCTTTCATTATTCTTTGCTGTTTTCTAATACCTATTATTATAAAAGCAGATGAGTAAAATTGTTCAAAAATTGCCTGCTTGGATGGTTCCTCAGTGGGAAAATTGCTGGAAAAGCAAAACCCAAGTACTTTATTTTGGTTTGAACTGTCACTATTAACAGGTTTTCCTTGTCCATCTCTGGCTAAATAGAAACAACTCAGAGTTCAGCTGTCCCAGCCCCTGCTCCATGAGCAGGGGGGGCATCTCAGAGGTAGGCTTTGCTCTCCATCACCTTTTTTAATAAGCTTTGTGATGCTTTTTAGTTGCCTCCTTTGACCCAAGTCCCTCGTCCACACTCGCAGGTGTGCAGTGCTCTTTCTGTTAGGAAGATGAATTGATTTTGTCTTTCAGGCAACACTGTTGATTTTCTTGATTAGCCCTTTCTGGGTAGTCTTTTTGCTTTGCTAAGTATCAGATGACTTCAGGCTAAGACAATAAATGAAGCATCACAGAAACACCGGACCCCTGTGCAGGGGCAGCGTAGGGTGGCTGTGCCGGCGATGGAGAGGGGGGACCCACCGGTGGGTGAGGGGCAGGGGGGTTCAGCTGGAGCAGGTAGTCCCCACTGGACTGCAGTAGGGGGACAGCCTGACATGATGTTTTCTAGGTGAAAAAGCAAAGCGCCCTTTCTCCATCCCTCTGCTCCTTCTTTTGCAAAGGAGAAGCATCTCGAGGGCCGTGCTGGCCCTGCGGAGCAGGGTCTCTGAGAGCCAGGGGGCTGCTTGTTGGGGGCACAAGAGAAGCAAAGAAAGTGGTGGGGCAAGGGGAGGGGGGGGGGGTGTACGTACCCGCACAGCATGCCAAACGTTAGTCTCTGGCTGCAAACTCATTTCAGAATCTTTTTCTTATGAGGGTGTGAACCTGTGGGAAGGGCTGGGAAAAAATGTAATTTTTTCGTTGTCCTTTTTAATCAGATCTAGGACAGAATCCTCTGGGCGCGTGCTGGAGAGCAGCGTGCTGCCGCGAGCATCCCCGCACACCCGGGCTGGGCAGATGCAGGCAGGGGCAGCGTTGGCCTGTAAATACTCAAATCTCTTATTTTTTAAGAAACAGTGGCATTACGTTCTGCCTTTGCAAGATATTGCTGTTAGCAACAGTTAACGAAATGATGTGGGTGTGCGTGAGCTGCCCAGAACCTATTCCAAAATATTTATTTGCATGGAGCAGTCAAACTCGAGTGTTCACGCGAATACAGCAGGACGTATTTTTCCATGCACACCGCATTTCTGATGGGCCCAAGTTAGCTTTTCTGTGGCAGCAGCCCTGTCTCCCGTTCTTTGTCATGGTGATTCAGTAATGCTTTACTGTTGTCATGGTTGCAGGGTTACTACTAAAGCCAAAGCAACTGCACAGCCCTTTTATTCATAGTTTCGGTGTATAAACTAATTAAGTAAACTGAAAGCAGCAGTCTATTCCCTGGGCCTTGTTTTTATAATACGCGGGAACAGATAGACTCGATTTCTGCAGTCCTCCTAAATATCAAACCTAGCTCTGTTTTCGCCTCCTTGGATGAGCTTTGTATCTTAAGACTGGGCAAAGTTCACTAATCATTTAATTGCGCAGCAATGTCCGCGCAAAACTGAAAAGGTCTCTGGAAAATCTCTTTTGAGCTGCTAAAATACAGCTGGGAGCCAGTGTGTTTCAGCTGAGCTGCATTCCTTATCGCTGCTCTAGTTGTGGCAGAAACCCAATCAAAACGTTTAGTTTCTGAGTTCATGCTTTGCTGTGTTAAAAAGAAAAAAAAAAAGAAAAAAAAAGTAAAAAAAAAAAAAAAGGAAAGAAAAAAAGGGTGGCAAAATGATGTGGGTTGGGAGGAGTGTCTGCACAACACCTCACACCTCCCCCCGGCACAGCAGCCCGAGAGCGCAGGGGGGATGGAGAGCCATAAACACTGTGTGGTACCAGCTGCAGCCAGTGGACAAAATGTTCTCCTCAGCCATGAGAAGGTCGGTTGCACAATGACACACGAGCTCATTTTTTATTAAAAACTGAATATAAGCACAGGATCTGTTTGCGAGCCCTGCGAGTGATGCAGAATGCAATCGGTTCTGTGTGAGATGGGAGCGGTTGCACTGGCGTTTGCCTTTGTCAGGGCAGGGTTTGGAAGATTTAGTGTCCCCGATTGGTGTCCTGTTTACTTCTCAGCTGCTGCTCTGCCTTTGGCAATCGTCCTGCTCTGCTGTGGACAAGGGGGAATTCAAGGAGAAAATGAAGCAAAGTGAAAACCTATTTCCTCTTAAAATTGGTTGCATCTTAGTGTTCCCTTGGCATCTCCCCAGGAGGACGCACTTGCTCCGGCATCCGTCCCAGGGAGCACAGTGCCATGCAGGGTCAGCAGGACGCCTTCCCCCCGCAGAGGGGAGCAAGGATGTGGGAGATGCTTCTGCCTCCTGGTTAAGCTGGGCTGAGGGCTCGGGTGCCGATCAGCTGAGCTCAAGGTACAAGGGGGGCTTGAACTTCCCCCCTTGCCCCGTGTGGAGCTGTTGGCTGCAGGCCCCTCAGCATCCCCCCAGGCACCGGTGGTCCTCCCGCTGTGCCACTGCTGGTGGGGAGGGTGCCCGGGGGAGTCCGTCAGGGGTCTGGCAGCTGGAAGGGTTCTGCTGCTCCGGGAGGGCGGTGGGCTCCTGGGGAGCCACCCCTTGTGGAGACGAGGGGACCAAGGGGCCTCCTGGGGACTGTTTAACTTTTCCCCTTTCTCCCACGATGAACGCTTCTCAGCTCTCGTCCAAGGGGGTCCCACAGAGAAGCGTCTCTCCGCTACCAGCGGGCCACCCCTCTCCTCCACATTCTGTGGGGTGCGAGAGCAGCAGGACCCCAGCCGGGGAGCTTAGGGCGAGGGGTCAGAGGCAAGCTGGCTGTGCCGTGGCACCTGCTTACAGCTGTCAGTGTTTCGCAGTGGTACCTATTACCCTGGTAGGACGACTTTTTTTAATTATTCTCCACATATGGGGGGGGAATTCCTCTAAGGAGGATGAGCCCAGGAGAGGCAGTAGCTCTACTGTGGTAGGTGTTGTTCTTCAGAATCGACTTTCCCACTAAGGCTCCAGCAAACTGCCCGGCCAGCGACACCCTGGGGAGGCGAAAGGGGAGAGGGGTCCTGGGCGCCTGCGGGTGCCAAGGCCAGGAGCCGCTGACCAGAGGGTGTAGCTGCCAAAGAAATAAGGAATCTCGGTGGTGCTTAAAGGGAAGTGATTTGCGGTAACGACGGAGGGCCCAGGAAGCAGTGCTGCCTGCTGACCCGGAGAGGGCAAGTAGCTTTCTCCGTGCTTCATGCTCGTCGGTTTGGGGAGGCAGAGATTTCTTCTGCGCGGCAGCAGGGACGTGGCTGGGGAATGATGGGGAGGAGTCCCCTGCCAGCCTGTCCTGCTCCTTGATGGCATCCCCTGCTTCCTGCCCCTTCTGCAGGTGGCCCTAACCTGCGGGAAGCACAAGGTCCCCGCGGCCACGGTGGGAAGGGAGGGTGGTTGATACCATCAGCAACATCTGCGCACCGTTCCCAGCCCCAGCCAGCTGCTCCCGGGTGCTGAGGGCAATGGGGGTCCGTGTTGCTGCCGGACGGGCTGAGACGTGGCTGTGGTGGACACCAGGAGCTGCCCAGAGCAGGTCAGGCTGATGTCACCACCGGGATGCCTGGGGCAGCACTGTGCCCTCTGCTGCAGCACGGCTGGGGGGCCGTGTCATGAGACCGGGGGGCTTTCCTGAAGGCTAAGGCCAGCAGCGCAACCAGAGTCACCTGGACTAACCACAGTAGCCATGTGCACATCATCAGTCCGACCTGGTGCTGCTCGATCGGGCGCAGGATGTGTTGCTGCAGCCTTGCCCGTGCCAGCAGGTAGCCATGAGCCACCACCAGCCGCCTCGGTCACAGCATTTGACAGCCCTTAATTTTGAAGTGCAGTTCAGAAGAGGCTTTATTAGGTGAAGGCAAAGAAATATAACCGTGTTTTCCACTTTTTTTCTTTTATTATTCATTTAGCAAAGCAGTGTTTCAGAGCCTGCAGCTCCCCTCGTACCTGGGAAGTGCCGACTCATTCTGCAAATGCCACCTTTTCCCTTTTTATTAGCGGGGAGATCAATTTCCTCTCTCGCCCCAGGAGCCAGGCCACCGCCGTAACAGTAAATCAGCCACGTATGTGGGACTGCCTCCTCCTGCATCCAGATGCTGTTTGCTGGGAGATGCTCTCCTAAAAGGCAGTTTATAACCTCTGACCACTGAGTTGACTCCCAGCTGTTGATCATAATGAAAATAGAAAATATTTTCTCAGGAGTGAAATTTCCAGTGCTGCCTTTCACTTTGAAAATGAGTTTAATTAAGGCGGCGTGATCCAGTGTAACCTCAGCTACCTAAGGTAGGTTTTGCAAAGTTTAACATCAGCAATTTTACATTTACTAAATCCATGTCTTACAGAGAGTAAAAGGATTCCTTTTCCATTTTTTAAGGGAGGGCTAGAAACATTTTTCACTACTACTGGTCTCAGCATGGTGATCTAAAAAAACATTCTGTAACTGTATTACAGGGAATTTCCTTTAAAGATACGTCAAGAGTTTCTGAGTAGTTTTGTTGCCATTTCTTAAAAGAGTTCAGTGTTTGGTTTTCCTTACGGTGGAGTGCTCGCTTCTTTTGGAGGAGTATATTTATGTTGAATTTTGCAACTTTGTGTGTTTAGAAGAAAAATAACTCGATAGGCATTAACTTAAAAAAAATGTGACCTTTAGCTTTTCAGGAACATTTTTAACCTCATAATTCATTATTGGTGCAAAACACCAGGTTTGGGCACTTCATCAGCATCCAGCCTTTGGAATTGTATTGTAGAATGCCAGAAGGGTGAACATGGAAGCAAAGCACTGCTCTGCTGCGGGTCTTACAGATCTGGGCAGGTGGGTGTTCTGCAGAAATATTTCCCACAGACCATGAAGTTCTGCTCACCAAAGCAAATGCATTTTGGTGCAGGGGCAGCCTTTCCCTGTGTTTTTTGAAGTTATTTGAAGTTATTTGCTGAACATGTTCACAGCACTGGTTTTGCCTTTTGGCAGCGCTCCCTAGGCAGGCATCGCGGGGATGGATGAGCAGCAAGGCCATTGCTGCCTGTCCGAGGGCTGTGCCTTCATGCCCGTGGTGGCAGTGACTCTGCCACTCCACAAACATGCAGGAATAATTGTTTTGGTTGCTCTCTTAGCAAATATTTATGCTGTTAAACTTATTTTTCCAGAATATTTGTGGGGAGTAGACACAATGGACACAAATATATGGGTAGTAGATGATGTTCTTCAGCCCCTACCTGGGGACTGTTATGGAACTTAATGCATCAGCCTTAAAACCTCCTGCCTTTCCAGATGTCCCAGGTCCGCTGCCATCACCAGTCTGGCATGGTACATGTCTGAGACTGGGGGGAGAGGGAGGGCTGGGAGGAGGGAACCACCTGGGATGCTGCAGAGGCTGCGTCCTGCTCAGCAGAGCTCCAAACCCTTCGGAATACAAAGCAATCCATAGCAAAGTCTCCAGGAAAGGCAGCTGGGTATCCCCGAAAGAAGCAACAGCAACAGGGTGGGAAGGGATGGCACGGCATGGGGTGAAGGTAACAGCTTGCACAGGAAAGGGACAGCGCAAAGGGCGCTCGGCAAACGCCACTGAGAATTTAACCAAAACTGAAGGAAGTTCTCCCAAAGGCTGTGCTCTTTGCTAGTCGAATTCTGCTAGGATAAGCTGGTGGGTTTTTTGGTTGTGTTTTTTTGTTTGTTTGTTTGTTTTAAAGCAATAAACTTGTAGCAAAGCAGCAGAGGCAGTTTTGCAGAGGGAGTGACGATAATCCTTTGCTTTGAGGGGACACTTACACAGTGCACACCTCATGTTCAGGTAAGGCTGAACCAACCTTACAAACAAGGCACTTTCTGCAAACATGTTACTGCCAGCAGTGCTTTGCTCCTGTGCTGGAAATCCCTGGTCGTTTCAAACCTGGTTTCTGTGGTTTTGAGGCTGCCAGCTGATCTCTGACCAGCCCGAGGGATCTTGGTGTGAAAAAAACCACCTTGTGCTCCAAGTGTTACCAGGTCTGTCAAATGCAATGCCAGCACTGTTGAACCCAGCATCTTCCTCTCCTGTGCACGTGGGCGCTGTGGTCCTGGTGCTCAGTGGACCAGGAGAGCCCGTGCAGCGGGTGATGGGGCTGCTTTGCCCGTGCTTCTGAAGGTCCCTGCCACAGACCCTCCTGGCTTGCTGGGCATGGCCAGCAGAGCCATCAGAAACGAGAGCAGCACGGCAGAGCAAGACCATAACTGGGAAGTGCAGTAACGAGTGGTATCTCGATTCAGCAGATCACTGGGAATCATACCCTAATACCTGATAACTTCAATTGCAAAGAAAAAATATGCAACTTCTACATATAACCAAGAACACCGGTTTTGCAAACTGAGGACCGATTTTGGGCTCATCTACCAGATAAAGGGACACATTCATTCTTGTGCAGGAAGGCCTTCCATGGCTGAGAAACATCAGTTTATCTTTTTTAGCCCCACCAAACTAAACATGACAGAAGACAACTATTTATAAATACCCTTGGGGTAAATATCAAGCAGGAAGAACTGCAGGAGTTAAAGGTTAAGATTAGCCTGGGATCAAATGGGTATCAGTTAGTCATGAATAAATGCAGACTGGAAATTAGAAGATGGTTAACAGTAATGTGAGGAGCAAAATTCTGGAGAGGCCTGTGATTGCAGAGGTGGTCTGAGAAGCTCATGGAAGGACTGTACAACTAACTAGAAATTCCTGAAGGCAGAAAATGGCTTTTTGTTGTGAGCCCTCAGGGATTTGGTGAGCTGCTGTAGTTGAAAAGATAAGCTGTTTTTCCCCCCTGCTAGATTTATAGTGTATGAGTCCTAGGTTTCTGCTGGTTATCTATGGGAATAAGAAAAAATTCCCATTAGTGTGTCATCTAACTTGTGGAGGTTTGGGTTGTTGTTTTTTTCCCCATCCTCTCAACCACTGAAAATCGGTTGCAGCCAGAGGATATAAGTGAGATTTGCTACGTAGCATTAAAATCCTGGGGGGTGGGGGTGGTGTGTGCCTGGCTGGTGGTCCCGGCTGGTGTTCTTAAGGTGAGATTGCTCACAAGTTCATGTTCAGATGGAAACTCCTCCCTCGGTCGAGGCAGCAGAGACTACTGAGGGCTGGTATCCTTGTTCTCCTGCGCAGTAGGGGTACGGTTCGTTTTCACCAAACAAATTTGCACCAGGATGCAAACACCAGGGACTGATGGTATTGATGCCTTCTTCTCACTTTCTTCTTGGTGCACATCATAGGCATGTGCTTCGTCTTTTACTGCAGGCTACGGTGCTGCCGTGCCTGTGGCGTGCCAGCAGGTATCCTCCATACCGTTTTGCCCGAGACAGCTACTGCCCAGTGGCATGCAGGCGTTGGGGCCTCAGCTCTGTAACCGCCGTCTCCCTTCCAGCCCTGGGTTCTCACGCTACCCAAACTCATAGTGGTACCCCACGGTCTGTACCGATGATCTTGCATCCAGCACTCTGTGATCTTCCCATGGAAAACCAGTGTGTAAAATAGTGATTTTTCTAAACTGCATGAGGGAGGTGCTGGGATATGTGTCTCAGTGCTAGGAGGCACCACAGGCGTGTGGTCTGCTGTCCTGCTCGCTGCCTTGGCACAGGTAACTTCACGTCTGTCAAGGGACTGCCCCCTGTATTTCTGCACACGGTGCGTGGGCAAAAGGAAAATACCTAAAGGATCCCGATAAATAATACATTCACCTTCTTTCTGCAACATAGAAGACATAACCACAGGTTGATATTTCATTCAAGTACATTTATTTTCCTAATAAAGAAAAGTCCATGTGGCAATATAGAGGAGATAAGACATCACAAACTGTCTAGCTCTCCCGTTTGCTTTATTGATTTCCTTGGTCCCCTGCTAGCAACTTCAGGCCTGGTTAAACTATTTCTGTCTGTTCTATCACGGCCATAGTATTTTTGTGGACTCTCAAGTGAACATCCTGCACTCTCCAGGTCACTGTCCTTCCTTGCTGGCACACAATACAAGTCCAGAATATTTAAAGCATGATTTTGTATTACACCAAGCTGCTCTAGAAAGCACTCTTCACTGATTATAAAGTAATTACGGAGGACAAGTTTCACTCTATCTCAAAACAGCCAGGCATCAGATTCTCAGCTGAAATAAATGGCTGTCTTGCCGTTGCCTTGAGCGCAAACCTACCAGGACAGACCAGCAGCAGGTCTGGTCCCAAGTGGTGAATGTGGCAGAGGAGTTCATTCATAAAACTGACAGTGAGTTAGACTAGTGTATATAATTTTTTTTTATTATTATTTTATCTGAGAACTGCTGGGAAGGCTGAGATTAGTGGAGGCTCTCAGAGTATCCAAGTCAATATAGTTAATTATTTAAAACCAAAGATACAGCTTGCTTCAGAGCCCTTTTACTACCTTACAGGTTAGTGGTAAAAACCAACTTCTAGTTGAAGGCTGAGAAAGCAGGAGATGAAGGTACATTATTCAGCGAAGATGTTCAGGACAAGGGTTACCAATTCGTTTGTGCCTGCTCAGCGCCTGGCACAATGGGACCCCCTTGTACGGGGCAACATGTAGTAAGCATCATCAGTAAAAACATAGTATTCCTTGCTCACCCAGAACAACTGTAGTAGGAGAAGACTGACAGATGGATTAGCCCACACTTGTCATTTGTATTTGAGCCCTATTTAAGTAGTGAGGTTTTTCTGCCTCCTGGTCTTGATTTCTATTCTAAGAAAACATGTTTTTCTGATACATATCCTGATACATGTCCTCCTTAATAGCCCATAGGATCTTCAGCAAAGTAAAACACCTGAAGAATGCTGTAAATAAAAGCCTGGACATGCAATGGCCTCTCTTTAATTGGATCAATTAAACTGTTCACTTTGATAAGTTTCAGTGGTTATCACAAGAGCAGGCTTTCAGCTTTTCCAGTATGTCAGGATGCTGCTGGCTAATAGCCGTGTGGCACTCAAAGCTCACGAGCTTGTAATCACGCTGCTGTCAGCAGCGCCACAAGAACATGCAAGAGAAGCACTGAACAGCAGCCTAACTGCTCCCAGCCAGTTAGTGGAGTTTGGATGACACAGTTTTAGGGTGCTCAACCTGATGTGTTGGTTTCTAAGGTCTGCCGAGCCTGTGCCCTCCTACACATCACGCTCCTTTAAGATGTGCTCAGCTGAGCTTCAGTTTCATGTAAGGTACGGGCTTATTTCGCTGAATATGAATTAATTCCTTGCTTATGCCTATATAATGTAAGTAAAAATTAAATTTGCTGACCAGATAGAGGAAAGAATAGCAATCTATCAAGCTATTTAATTTCCTCTTTCC
This sequence comes from Falco biarmicus, assembly GCF_023638135.1. Taxonomy (NCBI): domain Eukaryota; kingdom Metazoa; phylum Chordata; class Aves; order Falconiformes; family Falconidae; genus Falco; species Falco biarmicus. The sequence continues at coordinate 107,855,118 of NC_079291.1, forward strand.
ATTGCAAATCATTGTCTGCTAAGTTTGGGAGAAACATCTGTACTTAAAAGTGGTTTTATATTGGCGGAGAATGCAGTAAACTTGAAGGTGAATGTGTTCTGTGAATCTATAAAAAAACCCTGCACCACTTCCACTTGGAAATCCCTTTAGGAAATACAGTATCTTCTGTAGTATCGACTGCAACAGTTGCCACAAAAGGCCACTGCTTGATTTTGCAGAGCTCCAACCTGTTGACTGCACTTTTCTATCAGAGATGCTCTTTTATATTTGGTGTTTATATGAAACTTGTCATTCTTGAATATGGTAGCTTCTCATAGATCTGTCTTTCTCAAATTCTGCTTTGACTTTTTCTTATATACTTTTCACGAGTAAGAATAAGCCTTTTGGGTCAATTAAACCGCTCATTTTTTCTAGCAAAGGGATTCTTTCCTCTTTTTCTTCGTTACACTTTCTTCTGCTATCCCTTTATTTCAGTAGGAATTTTAACAGAATTGACAAGAGCAGGGATATTATTCCCCACTCCTCCTCTTTCCTCTGATGGATTTTTCAGACTTGGAGAAAAAAGATCATGTTTCTTTAGAAGCAATTTGATCTACCTATGGAGTCATGTGCTTTGGTTTTCAGGACTTAGATGACCCCTTGGGGGGGGGGGATGGGGGGAAAGCCCACCTACGTACATTATGTGAATATTGCATGTATTCAATTTCCATGATAACTAACCTTCCAAATATTAAGTTAAAGCACTCTTTTTGAGGCGCCAGCGGGTGTGCCTATTTGCTTAGTATCTCATCAACAAGGTAAGTGGAACGTGGGATGTGGCTGAGCATCAGCAGTCCTGTAGCAAACACTGGAGTAGTCCCATCTCCTCTGGCCAGGCTCCTCCTGGGGCATGGCACAGGGAGGGGCGAGGAGCTGGGAGCCAAAGGGCTCCGAGTGAGGAAGGCAAAGATGGTAGGTCCGCAGCATGGGAGACTCGACTTGGAAAAAGAAGGTACAGGGCCTGGGACCACAACTGTGATGTCCTCTGTGGTGTGAGGTGCCAAGGAAAGGGAAGAAAAGCACTGCCTGCTTCCAGCTGCTCGGTACGTGGGAAGCCAGAGGGGTCTCTGGGGAAAAGGCTACAGAATTAACAGTAGATCTGGTGATGGCTAACCATGTTACGCTGTGTGCTGTGTTTCTAACGAGCTCTATCATCTGCATGCTGTTGCTCCTCTAATTTTGAGGAGCCACAGTGGTTCAACAAGAAGGGAGTTTCGGGATGAGGGCCTTTACATAGAAAACTGCGGGATTAAAGGACAGAGGTAAAACACACCCAGGTAAGTAACTACTATTAATGATAAAAAAGAAGGTCTGCAGTTGGTAAAAGAGCAAGAAGTTGGGCCACAGGTAGCAACTGGGTCTCATGCTGCTTCAGAAAGAGGAGTAGAAAGGAATGAGGATGAAGGTGCCCGAAAAAAAAACGTAAAGGGAAGAGAGCCTGCCGTGAAAAAGTACAGGGGAAGCAATGTTAGCTGGGGCCACCGCAGCTGGCGGTGTGCAAGGAGAGGCACAGCGGGACAGGACATTTTCAAAGTAAATCCAAGAGTTCAGTTGCTTCACATCTTTCTTTGTGCTCTGAGAATTTCTCCTGGATAAGAGTTTTCCAACTTTCTAAATGTGTTTGCAATTTGCGTTATATTTTTAAGGTCAAACTAAGCAACCAGCATCAGGCTGCTTAAAGTCAAGCACGTGAATGGTGTAAATGACAAAGCAAAGTGGAAGACTATGAGAACAAAAAATCATGATTATGACAATTTTTGATGTCTGGATTATCACATGTGATGTCTGGGTACAACACAAAGCCGTCTTTCTATTCATTCATTTATTTAAAGCCATATGGGTTTTTTTCACAGTCTTTCATCTGCTTTCGATGTCAGAGCTGACCCTTGTTGACTAAGTTATCTTTCACTCAGTAGGTTTGCTCCCAAAAAAGCCTACTCCTCCTTCAGTGAAAAAAATACCATGATTAATGTTTTTCCAAGGTTATTTTTTAATATATTATTTATTTATATAGGCAGAAAGACAGTGCTTCTCAGTAGTACCACAATTGACTAAAATAAATTACCGGCTACTCAGCAAAGTCAGAGGATGCTTGTTGATAGTATCCAATCAAATGTGGGGGGGTACAGATGTAGTATCACAGCAGTATCCGTGCCACAAAATAATTAGGGTGTTTCCTACCACAGAAGATCCTTCTCAACACCATTTGGGGTATCAGAAAACTGCAGCTACTGCTAAAGATTGTAATTTGTTCTCAAGTTCTCGTTCTGAGATTTGCATGTTGCTGTAGCAAAACCTTATCTTTTGAATTCCTAACAATGCAAAGCTTCTTCCAGAAAAAAAATGCATAATAAATGAAGTATTAAGAATGATAATTAGAACTTCTCAGATTTAAAGACTGTGCAGAGATCTTGCATTAGATCCATATGATAAGTATGATATGGATGATCGTGTCTGTGCTATGAACTGGAGGCAAGGTCAGACATCACTGGTATCGACAGGACTACATATGAAGAGTGTCTACATTTGTAACGGGACTTAGACCATCAAACAGGAGATAAAAGGCAGTCTGCAAAATTGAGATGAAAATACAATACCAATATTCAAACAAAATGTGCAAGTAGCTAGGAAATACCTTTACTTTGCAAGTCTGAATTTTGAGTGAACTGTCACCTGAATCATGGAGTAAATCAGGCTATCTAGATGTGGTTTTGACCTAACACTCGATTTTATATCAACAACTAGTATGTTGGTACTACTGGAAATCAGTTCCCACGTTCACTGGTGTATTTCAGAATAGGCTCTACTGATCAATCCTCCAACAGGCCGGTATTATCAATATGCTGCCACCAACACTGAAAGCAGGTGCACAGGGGAAAGCACTAAAATTCCCAGGAGAAGAACTAGCAGAGAAAGAAAATCTCATTTTCTGATTTCCATTTACAGCCTAAAATAGCCTGTCTGCTGGGAGCAGTAGTTCTTTGGAAAAACAGTGATTATGAAGACTATGGTCTTATTTACTTTCCACCAGTGTTACAGCATACTGCGTATACTCACAGGATATTTTCAGTCACAGATTCTGCCAGGCAGAAAGGCAGTGGAGTTAATCACATGCAGCAAATTAAACAAAAGCAAAAAAGCCAATAGGCTGGGGGGGGGGGGCGCAGCAGCTGAACATTCTGTTACCCTCTCTAGGCAAACTTTCCAAAATTGCATATGGGATCGTAAAGGCAAAGGGCAGTGGCCGGTTTCTTAACCTGCATCAACCGACCTACAGACATATCTGCAGTTAGTAGACTGAAGCAGCCTAAGAAATCTGTCTGTATTCACATTATAGTCAGAATTAATGCGCTTCTGTAGTGCAGTTGTTGAAGTTCATTCACCAGCGTATTAGCTGTCCTCTGACAAGTGCTTTGCAGGGTATGAGCTACTGTGTGCCCCGAGCTCCTGTCCCAGGAGCAGGCAGATCCTGTAGAAAGGGCTCCTAAAGCACAGAACAGGGCCAGAACGTTCACCAGCAGCAGACTGGGATTACCATCCAAGGACATTGCAAGCAGTCTTGAATCTAATGTGAATTTGCAGCATGGGAGGAAAGGTATAAATGGCAGGAATTAAGGGTGGTTTCAGCACAGCTCAACTGGATGCAGATGTTCGCATCTTGTATCCTGTTGGGCTGAGTGTCATCTTTGGCAGCACATCCTTCCTTTGTCGAAAATGTGGCCTAGAACATTCTTGCAGAAATACACCTCTTTTTGTCATTGTTCCCTCCAGTGGACATAGAAATGTATCAGTCCTGATAGCTTTCTCTCTAGAAACACAGAAATAATAAAATTCATTTATAATCAATGGTTAGTGATAAGTTGTAACAAGCTAACTCAGCTCAGTATAACCAAGCCAACAGCGTAGAACAGAATTACGGCAATCAGCATTTACGGGAACAAACACATCAGTGTTTTAAATTAAAACTGTTCTTCCATTAGCTCAAAGTAGCTTGTAAAATCTTTCACTGTGGCTAAAATCTGCGGTAATGTCAGATATCGTTCACCCAAAGATGTGCTGTAATACTTACTTATGGCATTAGCATTTTAAGTTTTTTTTGTGAAGTAAAGCAGCAGAGATCAAGTGGACTCTCTTGCACCTGCTATGGCTTTGAAAGATAGCATGTGCCTGCTCAGGAATTAAATTAGGAATTAAATATTGAATCAAGAATACACATGTAAGGAGTTAAGGAGATCTGAATGCTGAACTTGCATCTACCATGCCACAGGCATAAACAGAACGTGCTACAGTCACCCTCTCTCCTGAGCAGAAGATAACTCTGCCAGAATCCCGGCACAGCATCCCGGAGCCTCTTGCCCAAGAGGTGGCTGACCTCCTCCCAGTGAGTGGGGGGAAGAGACAAAAGGTGGTCTTAGGCGAGAGATGCCCAAAATGTTCTTTGTATTCTTCCAAGAGGAAAGTAAATCACTGACCATTTTATTACTGTGGACTGGAAGGTGGGCTGGTGGAGATGCAGTTCACACAAGACTCCACAACTCTGAGACTGAAAAGATACACCAAGTTGAAGACGGATTACGTGTTTCTTCTGGAAAGGTGAATCCTTTACTCTCTCATGGGAAGATGCAAAGAGGATTATGATGGCAATATCCTTCCTCAGGCAGATTTTGGGGTTTTTTTCCTGGAAAGAGAGATCTTTCCTAATAAAAACCTGCTCTTCCTTATGAGCTAGCCTTTGTCAGCGACCACAGGACTGCATGGACACAAAATAGATTTTGTCTGCCCAAAACAGCTCACAGGCATTGACTATCATTTTTTCTTTACTGGATAAAAGGAGGAAAATGGCTTTTAAATTAGATGTTGGAACCCCTTCCAGAATTGCAATAGAAGATACTGAATCTATCATTCTTCATACAGTTACCTCCTCCTCCATGAGCTCCTACTACCATAAAAATTGTTTGTTGCTAGCTGAGCTGAGTGAATAATTTGCAGTTTCTTATTTGTTAAAGGAATTTTTCCTCTTCCTCTTTTCATTATTTGTCCACAAGCAGATTGGTTTTCTTAAATATTTTTTTCTCAAAAACGTGTGCTGTAATCACTCTGCAAGTAAATCTTGCCATAAATTATTTGTGAGCAATTTGTTGCAAGAAGTCTTCAAACATTTGTCCTAATTCCATTCATTCTTTATGAACTTGCATCACGTGGTGTCCGTTTCTGTGAACACAACATCAAAAGAGCTGATTTTGATCATTCTCCTGTAGAACAATCCCACTTCTGAACCCGAAACACTCACCTAGAAAGCACATTTTATTGAAAAATTATTTAAGACTTAGGGTTGCACATTCACCGGGATGCTTGCAGTTTACATGCATCTGTAATTTTGACACTAACGAGAAGGTAGTTTTCTCAGCCCTAACGAGAACGTTATTTTACCTACTTCACAACTTGAATCTGCTCCTCACCAGAGCTTCTGTCTCATCCCAGTTCATTACAATTTGTCTCACAAAATGTCCCTTGTGAGAGATGAGGCTTTCAACAGCATATAAAGTGGTTGGGTTCCAAATTATGACTGAAATGATGCAGAATTTCACCATCTAAAAATTACTTAATTCCCAGAAATAAAGACAGGATTCTCCTGGTTATTGTTGCATCTCAATGAAAAATAAGACTGCATCAAAATGCTAGCTGACGAGTCTGATCCCGACCCTGCAGGAGTCTGTGGAAAGCTTTCCTTTCTCAGTTTTCTAGATGGAGGAAACTGTCCTTCTGAGATTGTAAAATACTATCTTTTCAGCTAAAAGTTTAAAAGAATGATTGCACCGTTCAGAGGGATCTGGGTACTTTACTACCATGCATCCTCTCAAAAAGAAAAGCGTTAGCATGACTCTGTGATATTGAAAAGGAGGTAAAAGTCAACTCGAACACCAATTGCCATCGTATACCAGAGTTAGAATGTCAAATCCAAGTCTTACAGTTGGCTTTAAATGTTTGCCTTGAAGATGTCTGGAAAATACAGACCTTGGCTCTGGTTGGTATGCAGTGGAAATACTTTACTGTATTTTAAATAATGTAAACAGTTGCTGCAACTGACACCCAGGCACTTTATCATGTTAGGTAGGAAAAATGGAAATGAAAAAATCATTAAATTCACAGATGATGATGTCTGTGATTGTAACCGGGACACATATGGGTGTCTTGGCCATGGTCCCTTACAAAGGGTCCACTCTATGAAAATGGGAAAACCTTGAACAAGTTAAAAAACCACATCTGCATAGAATTACTGAAGACTGCAAGTCATAAACTAATTAACATTTTTTCAGATATAAACATTGGAAAAGGAAGTTATATTTTGCTCTCAAACAAACTTCATCTGAAACTGAAATTGTCAGTGCAGAAAAAACGTAGTGCATGGTATTAATGTTCTTAAGCTGCATCACCTGAGAAGGGCTGAATTTTTAACTCTTGGTACTCATAAATAACTCTTGGGATAATTCAGTCTGCTTCACTTAGCTGGCTGTGGAGGTAAGTTGTTGATGCTAAGCACCGAAATTCCCTGAACCCATCTTTCAAACAAGCAGTTTGGGCTTGTCCACCACCCTGGGTGCTGCAGCCAGCCCAGCCGTGGGGACAGGGGAGCCCCACACCCCGCGGCAGCTCCTGCAGGGAGCCCCACCACCACCCCCATGCCAGCGGACCCGAGGCGGCTCAGCTGAGCTGTGAGTGTGCTGGCTTTAACAGAGACAGTAAAATCACCATGAGATGCTCAAACAGGATAATTATATCGTGTTAATTTGCATCTCCTTTTTGTGATGTAGTTGTACACAGCCAACATAGTAACTGGAAATTAATACAGCACAATGCATGCCCTGTCATGTCATACCGCTGGCCTTTCTGAGCAAGATTTTTTTTTAACGCTATACTCATAAATCAAGTCCCTCAAGACAAGAAAATTATTATGAAGCTGAACAATAATAACTTACACTTAGAAAAGCTCCCTACTTTCTCTTCCACCTGGAACAGAACAGGGAGCTCTTAAGATTGTTTTCTTGTACGCTGTAGTTAAATTTTAAATCTTCAGCAACAACAAATAAATCCATGCTTCTGCTAAGTTACTTAACCAGCGTAGTGTTGTATCCACTCTCTAGAAAGTTCTGTATTTTCTCCTTGGAGCAGGTAATACTACATGCATCGGTTTAAAGGCTGATCCCACCATTTTAGAGAAATGGCTCAGCAATTCCTGCATCAAGCGATGTGTATGGTATTCCTGTTCCTGCTAGACATGGACCTCAAACATAACAGAATCTTTTAGTTTGGTTTTACTTACCTTTTATGCTGAATCATGTAAAATGTGACTAACTCACAGATGCAGCACATTTGCACTTTTCACCATTAGCTGGTATTTTTTTCCCCAGTGCCTACGTTATGTGACTACACATTTGATATTCCAATACTAATTGAGCTTTAGGGCAAAGAAATGGTGATGTGCTGGCATACAGTATTTTAAAACTTTTTAAGAAGATGTACTCTTTCGGTGCTTTCTTTTACCTGTAATTACTACAGAGCCCTACAATATTATATATGAGAGGAAAAAGTTGCTATTCTAAAACAAAACAGACCCTAGCCTTTCTTATTTTGAATTTGCATGCTCAAGTCCATTTACATCACTGAAAGGGCAGCAGTCCAAAATACAAATAGCCAGAGCTCAAACGGCAAGGTTGCCACCCTGAATAGCCAGAAACCACAGCAATCATTTAAGTAACAGCACTCTGTGCAGATTCATGCAGTTTCCTACCTGTGGCTTGCTTCCACCTACATCAGAATGAAATACTTCGTTAAACTGTTGCACTGTGCTCTGCTTCACTGGACCAAGTGATGTGAAACAACACAAAATAAAGTACACTGTACACCGTGTACTCCTATTGTACAGAGCAGGTATAACCTCTGCAATTATGCCCCAACTGCATGGCAAATACCAGGTAAATACACAGCAATTGCATGTTCCTACAGCTTACTTGTTAATTATGCATTGTTACTAACAAGTTCAAAGATAAATTATCATAGCACTTGCAGTATTTAGGTGCTTGCAAAGCTCCTAAGCTGTGTAATAATGGAATTTGTACTCTGAAATGCTTGCTTTTGTTAGTTTTCCATAGGAATGGGGAAGGGAAGCAACCCACCCCTCACTCCCAAGGGCTGACAGCTTAAGCTTACTGGTACAGCAGAGGGATGCTACTGTACAAAATAACAAGACGCTTCTGCCAATAAGGAAATTTGGACAAATTAACAAAAAATAATACTAATTAACCATTAATAAATCACTTTTTGAATTCCATTTAGTAATTCTCCTAAGCAAATGCTGAATTTAAATTCACTAGTACTTGCATGCAATAGAACTGTTTGCCTGACCCAACACTGAATCTTGCACAGGCTAGAAATGAGAAGAAAACCTCATTTCATTGATGTTGCCAGCAAAACTCCTATTGATTTCAGCGAGGGCAGGGCTCTACCCAGACAGCTTACTTGTAAATGGATTCTTGAAATAGCTTATATTATATTATGTCAGAAATATATCACCACGTAAGGCCACTTCATAGTCTATGCTAGTTCTTCTATGAGCCGCACTGCAGTATTTTAAACTACAACTTATAACTTTTAATAGGTTATTTTAATAGTATTCAATAAAATGAAATTAGCTTCTCTATAAACATTGCTCTTCTCCGAAGTGAGGCCTCAAGTTATGGCTCTGTAATGGTTGTTTGGTCAGCCATTTATACCAACTTTTACAACTCATGTTGGACCACCTTGGGTTTTATTTTAAATATTTTCACACTGATTTTCAATCTGAAAGGTGATGTTGATGTGTCTGACCCTTTTTTTTCCTGCTGTAGTTGTTGAGCTATTTCCTCTAAAAAATGACTACCGTTTATTGCAAGGAAGTGCAGACGTTAGTCTTTGGGTACTGCAGGATCGGAATAGCCAGCAGAAACAAAATGGCCAGCTATTATTATCTGTTACGCACAAAAATCTTAAATATGGACTAAAAGGCCACTGAAATTGGCCGTGCATAAATGCAGATGACAATGGCAACCTTAGGGCAGAGAGATGAGATGCCGGGGACGAACCAGACAAGGATGAATGGCCAAGCAAGATGGAAGGTGGCGTTGGCTGTGCTGATGGGCCACCCCCAGCCCCTGCTGCCACCTCTGTGCACCTCCAGGAGAACAAGGATCTTCTGACAGCATTTTGAGGAAGATTAGAAGACAGCTTTGTGGGTGAAATAACTTCTTGGCCGCAGTGGAAATTTTGGAAGAATTATATGTTGGAGGGACAAGTCAGTAGTTTCCCAGTGAAAGAGATGGCTAGGGGAGATGGGTCAAGGAGGGTATCAGGAAAGCAAAGAACAGTAACTTATTTGAATAGAGAAACAGAAAACAAAAGAAGACTGAAGAGATTAGTAAAGATGTAAAGCCATAAATTAGAAAAAAATATTTTACTTCATCATTCTAATGGCATTGGTCAAGCCCAGAAAGCAGGCATGTTAAGGATGTGAGCTACAAGATCATCAGAGCCTGGTTCAAAGGTTTAGTTTTCAGCTAGGCTAGAAAAGGGTGTATCTTAAATGCCATTTGTCATGGAGAAATAGCTGTTGAATTTAGATACACTCTGTACAGGCCAATCCATAGAGTAACCTCTGCTGAAGATGAGACAGTGGATGGGAATGACAAAAAAGTAATGTGATCATACTGGTCATAGGAACAGGGAAATAAACTGATGGGACAAGCTTGGAAGAGACTCTAAACCCCCATGTTTTAAGATACTGACCTTCAGGAAGAAATGCCAGAGACCTGGGCTGAGGTTCTGGTTTGGAAGAAGAGAAGCCTGTCCAGGAATGATAGAATTCGTGTCTGTGGTAGAAGCTCCCTAAATGACCAAGCACGGAGAAAGCAGGAAGAGAGAGCAGGAGAGCTTACAGGGAAGCAGAGAAAGGATGAGGAAGATGTTCCAGTCTGTTTTGAAAGAGTAAATCAAAAGGAGACAAGTATAAGACTGCATTTCAGCAGAATAGCCGGCAATGCTCAAGGCAGATTTTAAGGTTAAAGACAAGAGTAAGGGAAGGAACAAGAACTGGTTTAGAGAAGCCAAACAGGAACCAGAATGGGATTAGATTAATGCAGCACCACATGACATGTTGGAGTGCTGCATTAATTGCAAGTACAATACTGGCAATCATTTCTAAAACAAAGTATGTTCTTATTGAAGATCCTTGGCTTTTTAGTGGGAAAATAATTTCAGATGCAGAATCATTATTGGGTTTAGTGGGTTTATTTTTATGTAGCATAACTTAACGTTAAATAAAAGGGAGCTGTACGTTTCCAGTACGGTATAGCTGGCAGTATAACTGAGGCTCCTTAGCCCAGCTCCTGAAGCTGATACAGTCTTTGAAGACAGTATCCTTGTTCAGATGGAATTACCTTGTTTGCCTTCACTCTTTCACTCCCTCCTCCATTCTGCCCTGGAGCCTGAAGAAACAATTGTAGGTTCTCCTAGAAAACAGAATCTTCCTAAGACAAAGTGAAGGCAAATGATCTTTCCTCATCCCTAGGGGCTGGTCTTGTTCTTCCTGAAATCTGCAGTGAGATTCCTGCTGGCTGTCTCCAGCGGTACCAGGTATGGTTCAACCAGGCGAGATGTGAGCTTGAAATTCTCCTAATGAAAAAGGCCTAAGTATACTGAATAGGGGAGATACTCATTAATAACTATTTAGGAGAACATGGTTCCCTTGAAAGGCTAATTATTTTGAGAGTTACCCATTCAAAAAAAAAAAAAATCTCATCAATGAGAGAACAAATTAAAAATGAAGACTCTCTCATAAAAAGACAGTAGAATACTGCATTCAAGAGGACAGCCACCAATTAAAAGAAATGTCAACAACTCAAGTGGCAGCAACTTCAAAAGGGAAATCTTTTCCTCATTTTCATATGCATTCTTCATGAGCAACATCAAGAAGTGTAACATGCTAATAGCTAATAACACTCAGGATAAGATTCACTAATTTACTAACTGAATAATTTAATGCATATCAAAGGAATGATTTTCTCATTTCTTTCTTTTTTTAGATCTAACACTAAGCTGGGCATTATCAAGTAGATGAAACTGCACAGATTACAAGTCATCACTGAAAGTCATTTTAGAATTGAGCTTGGTTTTTTCTATTGGATATCTCTTTTGGGTTTATGGAATAGCACACCTTTTTTCCCTCGTGATTCAGATTTCAAAAAACAAATCAGGAAGATGTGTTGTGGACATGTGATGTTTTGCTAAAATCAAAGCGTTTTGCAGAGATTGATCTATTATGATGTTAAACTTTGAACGTGTTGGGAACTGCAGCCAGGTAGTGCCATCCACCTGTCCCAGGCAAGCCAGTAACCCAGCACTGGGAGGTGCACCTGAGGTTTAGGAGATCAGGCCCTGAGCTGAAGCAGGAACGGGATGTGGATGACTGGCATGCTGCAGAGGTCCACTGGCTGTCCTGGCATGGAGGACTCTCCCTCCTGCTCCTGGGAACGGTGAGAGGTTGGTTTGACTCCAACGCAGGAAAAGAGACAAATGAATTATTTTAATTGCAAAAGAACTTCGGTATACTCCAAAATGCTACACTAGGTATTGAAAAAAGTAGAAAATGTACATGGTAAAAAATATTTCTTGTTTAGCATTATTTTTAGAAACCTATTTACAGAATTCTTCTAAATTTAAGCAATGTTTTGCCTTTGCTACTCGTGCACACTATGTAGCCCACTACCATCTGCTAAAACACTTTAACATGTCACCAGTTAAGGTACCAAACAGAAATCCAGCTCTTCCTTCAGTCTGCATGTCACTGCCAGAACGCTCACCCAGAGAGACTCCAGACTAGCAGCCAGCCATCAGCATCTCACCAGCTCTTCGGTGGCTGGAGGGAAGCCAATGATTCCAGGGCTCATCCTCTTCAGCATCTTTCCTGACAACCTGACTGATGATGTAAGAATGCAGAAACAACAAATCTGAAGATGATGCTAAACGAGTGTTGAGTTGCTGACATGCCAAATAGTAACTTTTGTGGAGGGATCTTCAGGAGCTTGGGATCTGGCCAGCAGAAATCCCATCACGTTGAACGAGACATAGAATAAGTCCCACAGGTCAGGCAGAATACAGCCATGTGCCAGGATGGGCTGGGGACGGTCCGGCGGAGCAGCAGCCCTCCTGGAGAGGACCTGGAGCTTATGGCAGATGTCGGGTCAAACGTGAGCCAATGCTGTGCTCATTGCAAATGGGGCAAACTGCACATTAGCCTACTTTCAAAGAAGGGTGGCCAGCAGGTTGAGGGAACTCGTTATCCCTGCCACCTCAGAGACCTGGAATAATATGTCTGGGTTTGGGGCCCCCAGGCCACAAGGATGATCAGAAATGGGAAGGGAAGGCAGCAGGACCACCGGGATGGTCAGGGACATGGAGCACACACTTCAGGTGATGGAGGAGGCTGTGGCTTTTAGTCTGGTGCAGAGGAGGCTAAGGGGTGATTTACTAGCAGGCTGCAACTGCTTGAACTGGAGCGGGAAAGAAGACAGGGCCAAGCTCTTTTTGGTAGTGACGGATGGCACAGCAAAGGACAATAGCCTGGGAGGTTCCGACTGGACGTTGGGAAGAACTGCTTCCCTGGGAGGATACAGCAATGCTGGCAGAGGCTACTCACCCAAGATCTGGCTAGGTAAAATCGCAGGAGACCTGATCCACTGTTGGTGCCAGTCCTGCTTGGAGAGGGAGGTAGGTCTAAGGGTCCCTTCCAACCCATAGTTCTATGATGTAACTCAGACGTAAGCCAGTGGAGCTCTCAAAATCTTAGCTAGATGATGTTAAATACAACTAAATTAGAAGTTCACTTATTAGTAAATAGGAGGGATGATTCACCTCCTCAGCTGCCTTGTGTTCCCACAGCAAACCCTCCACCAGCAGAGCACGCCACTGCCGCGGGCCACGCAGGCGTGCTGCTTCCCTCTCCCAATATCCCAGCAACAAACATGATGCTTCTGCGATGTCCCTTTAACGGGGAAGGCCAGGCTGTTGGAACCATTGGCTTTGTGGCAGATGGAGTGACATTTGCAATTGGGAAAAAAACACTCCCATGCTGCCAAAATATTAACAAGGGGCTTCCTCAGAAATATTCTGCCACAGTCACTGACACATGTAAATTCCCCATGTAAATATGACTTCATCCAAGGGAAAAGGTATCATTCAGCAGGCTTTCCAAGGACAAGGACCTCTCTGCACCATTGTGGTTTGTTTTTTTTCTCTCCTGCAAACCCCTTTCCTTCCAGTCACAAATTTTCCGTGGTGCAACACCTTGCAGATGCTGCTCGTGGTGAACTCCGATGAGTGACAGCAGCAAGCAGGGCTGGCTGGGGGCAGGCTGTCCAACAATCCTGCTCAGCTGGGCTGGGTCAGGGGACAGACTTGGCAGCGAGGGCACATTGTGAAATTGAATTGGGGGGGGGGGGGGTTGCATACTGTATCTCCCTCTGCGAATGGCCATGTTCCTTACATGGCGAGAACAAGAAGAATTTCCTGACCTTCCTTTATACCACCCATTATTTTGCATAGCCTTATAATGTCTTTTATTAATTCCCTTTTAAAAATAAACTTTCCTAATACTTTCAGATTCTGCAGATATGCAACATCAAAGCATTTCAGTGAATTTTTCAGTCCACTTATAAGCCAGGTCTCTGGTGCTAGAGCCAGACATTTTGTGGTAGCACTCCAAGCAGTAAAGATGCCCAGCATCTCTGGAACTGCTGCAGTTCTCATTGCTGTAAGTACTGATCACTGGGGAAACTGAGCCTCAAATACCAAAAAGCCTTTCTGTAACAACCTACTGTTTTGCAGAGGGCAACAGGACCAGCATGCTTTTTTCTTAAAGATAAAAAGACAGCCATTGTGCCTCTGTTGAGAAGGATCTGAGATTTATTTTTAACTTCAAACTTTTCTATGTATCGTGAAAAGGCAGAATAATTCTGTTTTCATTTAGGAGGGCATTACAAGAGAAATAAGTAGTCTGATACATTTTAGATTAGAAATGCTTCCCTAAGAACAAAGGCTGTCACAGTGTGGTGTCCCACACCCAAGAAAATCTTTTCCCCAGTACTTAGCTGTGCCAACGTATTTCCAAGATTTTTTGTGCTAAACTGAGAGTTCTCCAACATGGTGCTTCCAGGAATTTAGGTTACTCTCCCTCTCTCAGTACTGGGATTAACAAGTCATGAAGGTAGTCTGCATCACAGTGATATTATAATGACTGCTCTGAAATGGAAAAATATAACACATCTGTGTTTTCACTCTCCGGCTTGAGACATACCTTTAGGAAGTCAGTTTGTGATGACATGTTTGGGCAAATGATGCCTTACCTGCATGCTTTTTTCATGTATCATCCTGATCTGGTAACTTGAATGCCATAATCAGAAAGCTATGTTAATTGTACATGGGTTTAAGCCAGCGTAGTCCAAAACATACTCCTCTAAACTACCAGCCTCACAAAATCTGCCTGCCTGTTTGAGAAGCTGGAGATGTTCTTCTCTGTTAGAGGAATTGCATGAATTTTTTGTAACAAGAAGAATCTCCAACCAAGATAATCTTCACCTCATGGATATTACATATTTCTGTTTCCTTAAAATAAAACCCACTAAGTATATGAACTGGTACCATAAACACAAGCACAAGTGAAAGAGTTCTACTGTTGCTGGACTCCTCCTCCCACTCAATTTCGGCAGTCAGCAAAAATACTTATTCAGTATTAAGTTACAGTAAAGAATTGTTGACCCTGGTGCAACTGAGAGCAACGATAAAGTCAAGTCAATGGGGTTTGCTTCAGCTTGCGACATTTCAAATAAAGCCTCTAAATTTCTTTGGATCAAAAAAAATGAAAGCATATAGAACATACTTGTTAAAAACAAAAATGCAGAAAATCTATACAAGCTTCTCCAAAAAGTAAATTTTGTTGAAATGCTCACAGTTGCGTTTAGCATTATTTGCTTCTAGTTTGGGCTTCATTCTAAATACTGTATGTTAATAAACTCAGACCACTTAATGCCAAGTACTTTATACATTTCTCTTTAATTAAATTTCTCCAAAGAATCACATTACATAAGCATTTGCCAATACAAAAAGCACACTCTGAGATCCTGGGTAAAATCCAGGCACCCCTGCAGTAACTAGTAAAATTCCCACTGATCTCATTGGAGACAGTCTTTGCTATATATGGGTAATAAAAAATTATCTTGTTACTTATGTATTCTTTGGTACACTGTTCTAAGAAACTTAATCTGTGGATCTTAATGAGGTCCACGCTATCATTTACCATTTCCCTTACTAGATGAAAATAAGCGTTACTTCAGAGTTCAATAATGTCCAGTTTCAAGTATGTTTGTAATTGGTGGAATATGCAATAGATGCCAGTTTAGATGAGCTTCTGGCCTCTGGACGGAGGTAGGCATTTGCTCTAATACTCTGCAATTTTACTACAGACTTTGAGGAGAGAATTGCCTGCACTGAGCTCTGGAAGAAAGATGAACCCTTAGCATTTAGGGATTCTCTAAACTATATGTTAAGTGTTATGTTCAGTAATAAGTTTTAGGTGATCAGGACATGGAAGTGGCCTAAAAATGAAGATCTTAAATAACCTTTATGGTCATTAATTTAAGACCAGGCACAACGATTTATCTTTATTTAATTATGATATCTTTCATCTGTGTGAAACTCTGAAGTGGGCTAGTTCTGTCATTCTTCCTCTTACAGTTTTTTTGCAGAAGTTTTCTCTTCCATAACTCAGCTATGCAGGGCTGTGGGGTTTGATGTTTTGAGTTCTCATGCAAAAGAAAAAGCTAAATTAGGGCTGCTCTAGGACAGCACTAATCAGAAATGGAAAGAGCAGGAGTTGTTTGAGACGGTACCTGCTCCTGCCACTGCTCTGCGGGGACATTATCATCTTGCAGCTGCAGAAATGGTAGAGGTTGTCAGAGTGCTGCTCATCTACTTCAGCACTGTTACTGATATTTTTTCAGAGTTACTGAGATGTTACCTAGTTACCAGCTGATCACAGCCTGGTAACCATTTAGAGAAATGCAGATTTTTATTTAAAATAAGGTAAGTGACCCTAAATAAGTCAGTCTGGTGACACTTAAGCTGTCCAACTGTAAAATAGGATGAGACTCCACACAGAAGTTATTTGAAGTGTTCAGACGAAAACTGCGGTATGAAATTAATTATGATAGTCTTGACAATAATAATTAAATTTAAAATACGCTTAACTGGTTTAAAAATAAAACTTTCAGATTCCCTTCGACTGCAGCCCAGTCCTGAAGCTATTTAAGCCTGCATTGCCTATCCCGTGCCTGATTTTCTGATTTGGTTGTAAGATTACTATTAATAGACCAGAAGTGGGATTAAAAAAAAAAAAAAAAAAAAAAAAAAGGAGAAAGTGAGATTACCTAATTCTGCAAACATCTGTTTGTTTATTTGTTTGCTTTGTTTTAGAGAAGCATTGTCAGAAGTTTAGTTTTCTGACATGGATTAATCTTTTCCCTTTTGTGACTCTGGACCATCCATCCCTCCCCGCTTCCCCCCCCCAATTCCGGCGCAGGGTTGCTAAGCGACATGTTCTTCTCTTCTGTACTTTAGCAGAGAGGAACAGATCAAAGACACCCACAGTCCTGAATTATTTTATAAATGAATTTAAAGAGATACTCTCCCGTGCTGTATTATGTAGGGGGAGATCAAAAGTTGCTCTATATACTGAGAGTATCTGGAGAATTAAAACTGATGTCTTCTGGAAAATAAAAATGCTCTCGTTACTGAGAACTATGTAATATTTACCTTTCCCCCCTAAAAAAAAAACCTAGACTATGAATTTATGCTAATTAATGTTTCTAGTTTTATGTCAGTCAAGACACTGAACGCAGGCCAGGCTGCATGTTTGTACGACTTGCAGAAGTAAGGTTTTCTGTCATCAATTGACAAGCCTGCAGGTTTTTTAACTCTTTTCATCTCTTGCAAAAGCGTTGCCATTATTCACAAATATTTCATTCTCTAAATTTTAAATGCTTTCCTGGCATTAAAGGCAAGAAAGTCACAGGATAAATTTCAAGTGATGTATCTTTAAAAGAATAAATGAAGATGAGGAAGTAATCTGTGTAAACCACGCAAAAAAAATAAGATACCGATATCTCAGATGTTTCTGAAAAGAACGAAAACCAAATGAATAATGTTTTATTAAAAAATCTGGGAATATATAAGTTTAAATGCTATCTCTTACCAGACCAGCACTTATTTGGCATCAGCTCAGGTCTGCTATTCTCTCCAAGCTGTGAGATTTGTAAGAGCATACTGGCAGTTAAGGCAAGTGTTTCCTGAAACAGAAAAGGGAGGAATTATTTGCCCTCGGATCTACTCAGTTTCAAACACCATCGACATTCTAAAAGGAAAAAACGGCACTCAGTAACAAAGTGCAAAAGTTTTTCATTACTTTCATTTCCAAAGACACCATCGCTGCACAGCCTTAAGAAGAAGGAGAGGCACACAAATAACATGCTTAAAGCATTACCTGAGCAAGTGAGACTGATCATTTACGTGGAAAGGAAAACTCCCCGATCAAATGGCTGCAAAAAAGGCATCTTGAATATTGCACGCAAAATTCCTCTCCTGTGCAAATCTTGTTTTATAACCAGCCACCTTATCTGCATAAAGTAATGTGTCTTTTAAAGCAGTTTCAGGGGCTTGCTCACACAAACAGGTGCTCATGCAACTACAGGCACAAAATCCTTGGATTCAGGTGTAAAGTGTACATAGATGATCTCACCCTCTTTGCTGCCTGCCTGGTTGCAGAGCAGAGCAAGCTCCTCGCTCTTGTCCTACGCCGGCAATCTAACATAAAACTGAGCGTAGATTAGTGAAACCTAATACACTCTAGGACTGTAAAGGGATTAATCACATAAATCTTCACCAAAAAAAATCAGCATTAGTATTTATTTAGATGCATTTTATTTTCCAGTGAGGAAACAAGCCTCTTTTTTTTTTTTTTTTTCTGCACCAGTAAAACTGTTCAAAATTCTAGTTGCTCAGATTTGGCAGTTAAAATCCACTGTACTACAGTTAACCTATATTCTTGTAAAAGCATTTATTTTAGAAAAGGGCTTGGCCAGCTTTTCCATTTCGGTATTAGATATCTATTACATGGGCAAGATCTGTGCTTTACTCTCACTGATACAGTGTTTTATGTATAAACATCTTGACCACCACTATGTTGTCAGTGGTTAGCAGATTCAATGTGTTTTGGCTGAATTTCTGAAGGGCAAAACTGTGACTTGCACTCTAAATATTTTTTCTGGAGAATGGATTCCTCAACAGACTATGGGTATCTTGTACAAAATGCAAGTAAACATTCAGAAAGGAATTTAATGCTTCTGGCAGGTACCGACTTGCCAGCCTTGGAAGCCGAAATCCCTGAGACCTGTGGCACCAGCGCAGCTCCAGCCCCGTGTGCTCCGCAGACCGGCTGGGTTCCCCGCCATGCCACCGCTCCTCCTGCCCAGCTGCAACGACAAGGCAAGAAATAACGCCCGCTACAAATGCTGCTTGTTAGTACGGGTGTTTCTGGCAAGCTTACTTAAACATCCTGACCATGCTTTGTTCGGAGATTCAGTTTGATCAAACCAGTATTTAAGCTAAAATGTTCTGAAGCAGGATGTTGTAAGAATTTTAGTTAATATTAATTGCTGGTATGTTTTTTTTAATATTGGTAGCAATTTGGTTAATGAATGTAAGTCATTTTGAATTGCTGCTCCTCTTACTTATTTCTAGAATGCTGCAAAAAAATCTGCTGCAGCTGCATCATAAATGTGAGCAGCCAGGGCAGAGGTTTGGGCCTATGAAGACGGGACGATGCTTTTGATATGTTGAAGGCCACTGAGAACATTAATAATGTTACTTCACATTTCTACAGTGCTTTGCCTGCTTAAAGCACCACATAGACTACTAGTAATTAGTGATATGGATGTTTCTGAAATCATCAGCACTATCATTTAAATTGTCATTAAAATACAATTAGCAGCCCTTTGAACTGAGCGCTGTAGTTCAGAACAGTCTTAACTGATGGCTCGTGGGCCAGACCTGGACAACAGGAAGATCGTGTCTGGTTTTCCTCTTCTCTAACTGCACCAGCTCAAGGAGCACCTCATCCCAGGAGTGGCGGCTGTGCCCGCAGGACAGACATGGAGAGCCGTTATGCGACTGGAAAGGCAACGGCACAAAGTATCCCTTGTGTCCAGCCCACTGCATTGAAAAGCCTGGATTTTGTAAAGCTCATTTCAGCCTGTGTGCAATTTCAAGCAGGCAGAGCCCCACAACTTTATACTTTGCAATTCAAATCAATTTTTTTTTTTTAACTTGACTTTCAGGGCACAGCTTTGTGCAGCAAGGAGCTGTAGGGATGAAATAAGGGCATTATGTGCTAAAACAAATAACTGAGCGATCTACATCTACAGGTGATGCGCTGGTAGACCATGCTGGCATGTGTTTGGGTAAGATGAAGAATTTAGTTTGCTGCAGCAGACTGAAAGTGAAGGTCTGGCTTGGATGGTGTTCCCAAATCTGGCATCCATATCCCACGTTTAGGTAGCTAAATCTGTCACTTACATGCTTGAGATACTTGTGTTAATTGCATAAATGCCAACAAAAATGACGTGTTTTTAAAGTGTTAGAAGTGTAAAGAGCTGCTCTTCTGAAATGGCCACAGTATCTATACTTAGCTCCTATGTGCTCTTCCGATGATACCACTTGCAAATGCACCACATTTGTTGTAGGATCTAGCTATAGTGATGTATTAGTATCTGTTTGTGATACTATTGATGCTCCTGCAAAAAAACGCTGTAGAACATACTTTACATACTGCCTTTTTGTACGTCTCACACAACTATTCATTAATACCACGGGAACAGCGTGCTACTGTTCCAGGTTTTCAAAGAACCAGTGCTATTGCTCTCCACCAGCTCCTGTTGCCTGCTTCATACTGCCTTTATTATTTATGCTTTTATTCCCGAAAACTGAAATTTAGAACTGGAAATTTTCACGCTTTTGTTTTTTAAAAAATAATTAAAGGCAGCGAATGGACCTGATGTAATCTGTATACTGTGTGCCACGGCTAAGTATCCACTGCTGTGAAAGCACTGCTTGTTCTCTGAAAGGAGGAATTCTTTCAGACAGCGTCACTTGCCCCCTCCTCTGCAGGGCTGCTTTTCCCATACACTTGGAGGACTCGCTGCCAGTCATTTTCTTGCCCTAGAAGTTTGCCGGAGCAATACTGTCATTCACCACTGACATTGTACTGTCTGTACAGGGCCTAGTTCCTAATGGGTCGGCCTTCACGTTCAGTCAAAAATTTCACCTGTGAGTGTAGCAGTGGTTCTACGAAAATATGATGCCTTTTGAATCATCTTTTCTTTGGACCGGTCCTTGGACTACATAGCGCTTCACCTTAATGTGGGCTTCACAGCAGGCTTTGGGAGAAGTTCTTTTCCTCTGTCATTCACATAGCAAGCAGCGTGCTCTCAGATATGACCTGTCTACATGTCTACAAAGATTTCAGTGTTGGCCTGGCATGCTTTACTAGTATTTTAATGGCCTAAAGAAATTATTTGGAAAGCTGAAGATGCCTTTAGAAAAGAGGGAAAGGAGGGGAAAACAGACTCGAAGAGGCTATTAATGGGTCAACTGGCCCAAGAAAATAGGGAAAAAGTGCAACTCAAAAGTGGTTGCCAACACGCGGTCTTGCAATACTGCCCAGGAAGGTAACACAGCTCCTCGTGACCCTGTTTTTGTGATGTTATGCCTTCACTCCCTCTCTCTACATTCACCATTCTATACCAGAAACGTAAATTGTTGCCCAGTTCAAATCCAATACACTTCCTAAGTCTGCTTTTCTCAAACACACGAAGTATGTATTGTCTTGGGAGGAACAAGAGACCAAGTACTCAAAAACGTGGTGCAGGGTTTGCCATAGCCACAACTTTGAGAACAGGTGCTCCAGGGGAGCCGCCTGCTAGTGTTTTGCATAGGTAATTGTTAACGATACTAAGTAATAGTCTGTCTACTGGATAACGGACAACACCCCAAAACACAGGCCAACAACCATAAATGGAGAAAGTATTACAAGGAACTCACAGCAAAATTAAGATGCCAAGCAACATTCCCATATAATGTGAAGACACTGAAAAAAAAGAGTCTTTGTTCCACCACGGGTGTCTTTGCTGGGCTTCTGCCCCGTTGTCAGCCGTTTGGATTAGCCTCCTCTTCATGGGAAGCTATCAGGGATAGCATACAGAAAACACTGAATACGCAAGAACTCAGTAGGATATAGCAATTTTGGGAAAGACTGATGGTTCTTAAATAACTTACTGCAATTAACAGAGGGCTGGAAATGTGAGAAAACCTCTGAAGAATTAATCAAAAATCAACAGCAGTTTGTCTTGATAGTAAAGGCAAGCACACGAAATAAAACAGCTTATCACAAAATGGCTTTTGACTAAGAGTGAAAAATGTAATGAGGAAGAACACACTTTGGATAAATCTACATTCTGTTAAGTTAAATAAAAAAGCCAATGCCAGTAGGAGGGTGAAAAAAAAGACATCTTCCTGTATGGTCACCACTGGGCATGTATTTGCATGAGGCAAGTGCAAGGAGAGCAGACTTCCTGAGTGCCAGAATAGCACCCCTATCTTAGATGTGTAAAGAAGAAGTAGGACTTGCCCTCAACTATCACAAAGCTGGTCTATGAGGCCAGCTGGCAAGGGAGAATGAAAAGACAAAAAAACAGTGGACTGCAAGTTTTTGGGCATCTCTTACAGTCTTTGCTAACAGTCCTCAGAGTTAAACTTGTGGCTTAAGCTAAAAAAGAGATGGAGAGCTTGACAAAGGCACAAAATCTACATGGCTGAATTTTTGCAAGAACAGCAGTGAAAAACAAATTAAGATGTGGCAAAATGATCCATCATCAAAGTTCAAAGCAGCCAGTGAGACAGTGCAGAAGAATATTCTACTTGCTAGCATCAGTCTCCTGCACAAGTTCCATGCTGTGGCAAAATAGAATGGGCATGTAGCCAACAGAAAAGGCTTGATACCAGCAAAAAGATGGAACTCGCATTCACCAGATACCAGGGCAACTAGTTTTTCATGATTTGAAGTTATGGTGGAAGTTGAATTTTAAATTAAGTCTGAAACGTTAGAGTGAAGGAATGCTTGATGGGTGAGAGCTGATCAGCGGAAACTAAAGATTGCAGCAAAGTCTTCTTTGCAAAGAGTTTTACAAAAAACCCCACGAGAATTGCTATCGATGAATTGTTGCTGTAACAATAATACTCCTTTTTGTAGACTAAGAAAAAAATTAACTGTTAGCAATAAACCTATTTAAGCTGACCAATCACCTATGGGTTTCTGCAGCTTTTATGTCTTGCTGAAAGCTGAAAAAGGAAGAAGTTCCAGAAATAGACTGAAACTGCTCTAAGATCTGATGCTGATGGAGAGACCGATAAGCATGTAAATGACTCAGTTAGGTGTCTCCCATATGCACATTTGCGTGTCCTAAGAGGAAAATGTTCCATCACAGGTATCATAGATATTTGAAAGAAGTTACTGTATGCTAGAGCACCATGGTGCTTGTAGATATTTCAGCAGGCTACAGAGAGATCCCTGAATATGGAAATTCTTGCGTTGTATAAACTTTGAGTGATTGTATATGGTTTAATTGCAAGCAACCTACGGTACAAGAAAGGAATGTCTCACCTAGTAGCAAGTACCATGATAAAAAATCAGAGCAAGACTGTGAGTGACTTTGTCCAAATTTTTTTTTTTTAAACCTAAGCAATTGTTCTTCAGTTTCTACTATTTTTGCAACTATTTTAGACTAAGTGCCAGGCATGCCTGTAACTTAAAAAAAACCCAAACAAACAACAACAACAAAAAACCAACAAAAGGAAATCACCTGAAATAACATACTGAGGATGAAGCTAAGGCAGCCTGCAGATGTGTCCCTTTTTTTTGCTGGTTTTATATAAACTGCATGAAGATTCTGCAAGTCTCTGTAAGCAAAATGTTTATTTAATAGGTATATGCAAGCAATACACCACGAGAGGAACAAGGGTTGGTTTTATTGCTGCATGCTATTCACCCCTACTACAGTCAAATGCTCCAGATGACAGGGAAGAGAAACAGGGCAGCTAGTAACAGTCAGCTAACAGCAGAATGTTAACATTTATTGCATGTTTATTTGCAAATGTTTGCATTAAAAGTTAGTACCAAAAGAATAATATAAGAGATATATTTCACTTCGAGCGCTGAAGTAGCAATACAGAAAAGTATCTTGCCCACAGCAAGCAGCAGTAAGGAGGAGGGACCTGGAGGTTTTTTGCCTATAGCAGCAAGAACTGGGAAGTTCAGGGAGCAGCAGCTCCACAGTGAGACACACCAGAGTGAGAAAGGAGGAGAAATATTAATGGAAATCGCGTAAAACAAGTGTTTCCCATGGATAATATATGCATCAATTATTCCCAACCAAATGTACCCATCATCAAGATTACCGTGGATAGCCTGTCCCACAGCCTATGTCCATAGTCCTCTCACAGTGGGACCAAGTTTTGTTAGCAGGGGTATCAAAACTAAGATGATAACATTCGTTTCTATGTTCTTGCCCTGACACGGTTATTCATTTCAAGTTCTTCCTAATGACTGTTCAGTTCCTTCCTTCTAGGGAGCCACTCCTAATTCTCTTCTATTCAGGTTGGAAAATGAGTCACTGCCTTTAGTATTAATTTTTGTTAACCCTTCCTTTGCACAACCAATAACTGTTAACAGCAAAATGCATTGTGGCTCAGTGCTGAGAAAGAAAACTCTTCAATGCCTTTTCCTCCATCGCACCATTTACTTACATGCAGATAACCCGATGATTCCTGCAGGCTTTCTGCTGCTGGTTGATGAAAAAAACAACCTTGTTTGTCTTTGTGCCTTTGGTTAACTGCTTTCTAAGTCTATCTTAGTCTACCTGTTTTGCAGTGTAATTTTGCTTTCCATATATTGCACTTTTTTTCTGTTGCCTTCTTGTCTGGCCAAAGTTTTATTTGCAGCAAAGCAACAACTTGCATCAAATAACTTCTTGAAGCACCTTGTTTACCCTTCTGTTTTTCCTCTCTTTTCTTTTGGGGAAGGAGGGTCAGGTTTATGGATGGGCACACAAACCTGGCAGCACTCAGTTCTACTGTCTCTACCTACCTAACTCCATGGGAAACATCAGGACATTAACGGTCAGGCTTCTGGTAGACAATGCTTTTGACTAGTTTTCCTTCTTAAACAACACAAAACATAACCCAAGCAAACTTTGGAGACATTTTATTTATACATGACTGCCATTCTTAAAACTACTGAACCTAACTATCCTGTGAGGCATCTTGAATCAGCTACCGCCCTCTTCTCAAGACTAATTAGCGAACAGTCTGTCCTGGTTTTGATCAAACTTTGTACTGTTTGGTTACAGCATTGAATACCTGCCGGCATGTCTCATCACCTGCTTTTTATGCGCTTCATGTATGGCGGTACTTGTTCTTTGGCTGAATTTTGATGTGGTTGGGGATATTTGGAATTTTAAAGTTCTTTCTCCTTGATCCTCTATTAGCACTGTTGGTCTACTCCCATGCTTTGTGTGCCTTTCAAAGTGTTTCAGTGTTTTTGTTATCTTGATGCTATCCTAACGCATGCCTGCTCTTAAAGTAAAATCTAGGAAGTCTAAGGGAAAAGTAGTTTGGAAAGAAATCAGACTATTTACTTAGGAAACCACACTCTCAGATTATTACAAAACCAGATTTCTAGGAAGAAGCATTATTTCTCATTGACTATTTCCATACCTTTTTTCAGTATTCTTTATTTCACCGACCTTATGCTGTACCAGACGGTATTGGATACAACACCCTCCGAGCAGCCTTGCATTAGCACTGCACCGCCTGCGAGAGAACCAACCCGCTCCCCAAGACAGCATTTCCCTGGTGGGAATATTTACTGTAGGTGCCAATCCAGCCTGACTGAAGTCTCATTAAGAACACATTTTTTTCCCTATCAATAAAATATTAATGTGACTATACAGCACGTGCAGCCTGACATTTTCTTGACACCTGCATAGCACAGAACTCCTCGCGCGCCGCAGTACAATTTCAATGACAAACTGCATGCAACTTCTATAGCTCAGGAAAAGCCCTAATCTTGGCCTTTTAAAACATAATTTCATGCGGCCGAAACTGTAAGGATACTCCCTCACCGCCCGTGCGGAACGGAACGGGGTTTTTCCCCCGGCAGCCTGTATCGATGCCCACTTACCGGCCCCAGTGAGGCCCGGCCTGGGCGGCCAGGCCTCGGGGCGCCAGCAGCCGCCTCGCCTCTACCGGAGGCGGAAAGGCCCTGGAACCCGCCTGCAAGTTTTGCCAGCAGCAGTGAACGCGGGCTGCGGGCGAGGCGGGGACAGCCTGTAATTATTATCTGCACAGAGCGGCCGCGACCGCCATGTCTGCCAGGCGGGGAAGGCCTCGCGAGCCGGCCCGGCAGTCCGAGGCCGAGCGCGGCGCGGCCGGCCCGGCAGCGGGAGCGGGGGGGGGCCGGCACGGCTGCCCGCCGGGGCCCGGCCCAGACGCGGCCTCCGAGCGGCGGCGCAACAGGTGCCCCGGGGCGCCGCTTGGCCACGGCGGCGGCCGCGCTGCCCCGCCCCGGGCGCTGGCGGCGCCGAGGGGAGCGGCGCTGCCCGGGGGAGCCGCGGAGGCGGGACCGACGCGCGGCGGGGTGGGGTAGGGGGGGGGGGGGGCGGCGGCCGCGGCCGCGCAGCGCTCCGGCCCGGCCCGAGCGGGCTCCCACCGCCCCCCGCCACTCCCCCGCCTCCCCCCGAGCCCCCTCCCCTTCCCCGCCACCCGCTTCCGCCCGCGCTCCCCGCGCATGCCTGGGTTATGCAACGGCCGCGGCGGGCGGGCTGCGCGGGCCCCGCCGCCCCAGTGCCGCAGGGCAGGGCAGCGCGGGGGGCCTGAGGGCGGCGGGCACCGGGCCGGCGGCGCTGGGGGCGCGCTCCCCGCCCGCCCTCCCTCCCCCGGCGCCCGTGTGCGCGCCCCGCGCCGCCTGTGAGTGGCAGCGGCGGCCGCCGCCAAGTCCCGCCTGTTCCGCTCTCCCTGCCGCAGGCGGCGGCGGCGGCGGGTTGGCTTCCTGCGCGCTGTGCCGCTCCCCCTCCCCCCGGCAGTCGGAGCCGCAGCGGCAGCAGCCCGGATCCCCGAGCCATGGCTCTGTGAGAGCAGCACATG
Source organism: Falco biarmicus (assembly GCF_023638135.1). Taxonomy (NCBI): domain Eukaryota; kingdom Metazoa; phylum Chordata; class Aves; order Falconiformes; family Falconidae; genus Falco; species Falco biarmicus. Next base: position 107,881,551 of record NC_079291.1, read on the forward strand.
GCGGCCGCAGCAGCCATGAGCCCCCCACTAATCCATACAACTCCCCCCTGAACGGCCACCGACGGCAGCCAGCGCTCCCACCCGGCTCCACCGCTCCCACCGCCCACCCGCAACTACAGCCGCCGCCGCGCCGCCCGGCCCGAGCCCAGACCCCGCCGCCGCCGCTGCCGCCGCCGCCGCCGCCGGGCCCCCGCTCGCCCGCCCGCCGCCGCCGCCCGGTCCTCACCATGGGAGTGCAGGGTTTCCAGGACTACATCGAGAAGCACTGCCCCAGCGCCGTGGTGCCCGTCGAGCTGCAGAAGCTGGCGCGGGGCAGCCTCGTGGGTGGGGGCCGCCAGCGGCCCCCCCAGACCCCGCTGCGCCTCCTCATCGACGCCGACAACTGCCTGCACCGGCTCTACGGCGGCTTCTACACGGACTGGGTGAGCGGCGGGCAGTGGAACCACATGCTGGGCTACCTGGCGGCCCTGGCCAAGGCCTGCTTCAACGGCAACATCGAGCTCTTCGTCTTCTTCAACGGCGCCCTGGAGAAGGCCCGGCTCCACGAGTGGGTGAAGCGCCAGGGCAACGAGCGCCAGACGGCGCAGCAGATCGTCAGCCACGTCCAGAACAAGGGCACCCCGCCGCCCAAGGTCTGGTTCCTGCCGCCCGTCTGCATGGCGCACTGCATCCGCCTGGCCCTCATCCGCTTCCACATCAAGGTGAGGAGGAGACGGGCCTCCCGCCCGGGCCAAGGCCCCCCGGGCCACCGGCGCCCCCTCCCCGCCGCTCTCTTGCGCCCCCGCCGCTCCCCTCCGCCGGCGCCGCCGCGCTAAGATGGCAGCGGGGGCTGCCCGGGGCCTTGCCAGTGCCCAGCCCGGCGGGGGCGGGGGGGGCGCCCTGCCTCTCCCCTCAGCGCCTCAAAATGTCGTCGAGGCCCGCGGGGGCGGCCCAAGTTTCGGCGGCCTCAATCCCCGGGGGATTTTGCTATTTATACGGCGTGGCCGGCCGGCCTGTGCGGGGCGGCCGGCAGCGCCCGGGGCCTCCCGGATTCCCCTGGCTGCGAAGCCAGGCCCAGCAGCAGGGAGGTTTTTGCCTCCATGTTCTTTCGGGGCTGCCGCTCCGTCGACTCAAAATGTCCCTTCTTGCCCAGGCCCCCCCCCGCCCCTCCGCTCGGCAGGGCGATGGGGCTGCGACTTGGCTGCCGCAGGTGAGAGCGGCTGGCCGAAAGCATCGTAATCTAATTAATTATTAAGACGAAAGAAAAAAAAAATCAGTTATCGAGCACGGCAGATCTGCAACAAGTTCCCTGCTGAGGCGAGGCGTATAAACTTGCGCAGAAGGTGAAATGGCTTGCTCCAAAACGCAGAGGTTCGAGTTTCGTGTTTGAGAAGGTGAGGGGTTTGATCGGCATTGCCCAGATGTATTAACGAGCTTTTGATCAAGTGTAGAATAATCCGTTCCTTACTCTGTAACGGCAAACGCTTCCAGTCTATGGGGTCAGGAGCACCGATCCGACAGTTCTTCATTTAAAGTTCCGATTTTAAGGGGAATCTCTGCTTTCTGGTAACATTGGCAACGCTGCAGGCAAGGAGCTGGGGTCCGTGGTGATCTCGGGCCAACACCCAGGCCACGATTTCAGAGGTTGCAGAATATGAACGTCGCATCTCTCTGTACAGCGTTCGTGATTTGTGGTGGTTTCTGTTAAGCCGAGCGGCTGCGTATATTGAAACACAAGACACTAGAAAAACAAGCCCCGGGATGAAGCTGCAATTTTCAGAGTTGCTCGCTTGCTTTCCCGCTAGGGAGGGAAGAGCAGCGGGAGTGAAGTGCATGCTTGTAGCCCTTATTATCATAAATTACTTTAGTGTGTAGAAAAGTATTATGCAACCTTTAGGGTTGCACGCGTGATCACTAGGAGCAGCTTAACATTATCTGGCTTTTGTACCGATTAGAAAAGTTCTGGCCGGGTTGCAGGCCCGGGTAAAGATGACTCTTGGAAGGCGCTCACCCAAAAGGTGACTTTAGGTGAAGTTTCTCCTAGTTCTGCCGACGGGACGCGAGTAGCTGTTGCTCCCTCTTAGCCCGGCCCCGCTCACTCAGCCGGACCCATCCTGGGAGGATCGCGTTCCCTGCAGCTCCCTGTGCGACGGGCTGGCCTGAAGCCTCCCCGGGCAGGCAGCGGGCGGTGGAAGACCCACCCGCAGTGGCCATTGGCACGCCGGGGCCACCGGGCTGGGCGAAGCGTGTGCGGAACGAACTGGAAGCGGAGGCAAAGCTGTTCTTGCAGGGTGCGTCGAGCTCTGCTGAGCGTGACGTCTGGGGCTTGTTGCCTGGTTGAAGTGAAGACGTTATAGCCGTGTCTATTGTAGAAATGGGTTTTTCTGGCCAGTGTGGAAGGAAAGTCATGTACGTGTTTTGGATATGAATGGCAGTGGGAATTTGAGGGGTAGCAAAACCATCCTCATTTGAACTTTTTTGTTGTTTGGGTGGGTTTTGTACCTAGGAAATACTTCTTAATACTGCTTAAATTCTTTAAGCAAAGTTTTAGGGACCGTGCAGTGAAGATATTTATCTTGATCTGGTTACGGGTGCATTATAAATCTTCCTTAATTTTTTATTGAGACTTAGAGATCATTAGTGAAAGCAATGAATGGGGTACAGTAAGAATATTTTTTCCTTTTAGTGTGTTAAACTGGATACTTTGTTTAATGCAGTATTGAAATGCACAGTACACAACAGGAAGACAGCTGTTTTGATATTGCTAGGAATTTGGTATTTGTAGTAGTTCTGTGGTATGTTGAACTAGCTGTTAGTCTTTAAATGCATTGTCTCAGACCTGGTTCATTCCTGTTGAAGTACATGACATCCAAATAAAGTTGCCACATTTGACAACAGTGTCACCTGTAGCACTTTGTTTACTTTCAAGCTTAGCTGCAGCATTAGCTCCTTTATGGTTTCTCGCTAATAGGCCTTATTCTTAATCTCTGGAAACAGTTTTAGGAACGAGAGGACATGTCATACCGAGTGCCTTTTCTATCCAAAAAAAAAAAAAAAAAAAGAAACAAATGAAAAAGCCCCACAATTTTGATGGGGAAGATTTGAGGGGTGGGTATCTGTCTGCCTTACGTTAGCACCGGGAGCTGGCAAGTACTTGTTAACAAAATACTGATCTGTTTGTGGGGGAGAGTTTGTTGCTGTTAGGAACGTTCATATCACTGAGCGACCACCGTGTGTGTCTGAACTGCAGTGGCTGTCTGAACTGGTCAGCTGTCTTGGGGATGGGAAGGGTATCAGCAATTCTGATTTGATGCTTCATTTATACAGCTGTTGAGAAACTGTGGATAACTGTTTTAAATTGTTTCATTTTCAGGTGAGAAAGTATATTTAATGGTTATAGTGGTAACATGCATAATACACATCAAAGATACTGCAGAACTTAAATTACATTCCTTTTCTGCTTTTCTTCTTCTCTTATACAATTTAAAATCTTTCTAAATCTACTTTATTACATTTATCTTTCTTTATACCTTACTCCAGTTTTATTCATGTTCTCCCCCATGCTCACTTTCTAGCAACCCTCCTGCTGGACAATGAGCAAATGCATCTTGAAAGGTGTGATTTTTATTTGCACGTATGGGTGATTTTTTTTTTAATTAACATACACATAAGACACTTGCCAAATGCTAGTGTTTTCTCACTTTGTTTTGAGAAGTTTGGATTGAGAATACTTATGAACTTCAAATATGAAGCTGATTTTCATATTTTCAGGAAACATTTGAGTCTTGAGTAGAAGAGCTGTGCAGAGTTAGGGACTCGCTATGAATTTAATCTATTTTGGTAATTAGAGGGGAGAAAAAGAGTAATGTCTTCTATCCAGAACAATTATAAATCACTTGCAGATGGTTTCAGCAGGATGTAAAAATAACAGGTTCCTCCAAGTTATAACGAATATCCTACGGGTTTTTAGCTTAATTGTGACCTGGTATTTTTCTGTTTGGGGGAGGGGGGAATAATTCTTAAAAGAAACTTTTAAACATTAGCAAACCTGCTTTGCATAAATATTTAAGCAGTGGATTAACTTAACATCTTTAATACTTTGGTGAGACTGTTTTGTTCTCAGTATCTTAAACATGCATGTGCCTGTTTACTCGGACAGGATTCTCTCTTTCTGATCCAGCACCATTAATGTTTACACAAGATTTAGACTTGAAAATTATTCCAAACTCCTGGCTGCGGTTATCCCTGCGTCCTCTCTGGGTTGATTTTGAAGTGTGCGTGTTGCCTGGGTATAGTTGCATCTTCAGACTCCCTCCTTTTCTGAAAGCTGCAAACTTAATTCTCTGACTCTCATCTTGTTAGAGTTTTATGTTGCAGGTTAACTGTACCTTGGTAAATACAGCTTTTTTTCCTGTGACGGTTCAATTATTTGAATGTGGATTCTACTATAACCTAAACATATTGCAGTTTCATGCTCATAGCTTGCTGTGTCAGATAGCTCTGTAAAATGGGAAGGGAGGGAACTGGAGGCTGGAGGAGGCAGAGGAAACAGTTTATAGGAGATCAGAGCTGACTGCACAAGTTTCCTCTTATTATCTGCATAGCCATGTCACATCTAGTGCTGCAAAAAGAATTCTTACTTTGTTTTTGACAGATGGCCTGTGGTTGTCATGTATGCGAAGATGTTGATTTTAGATACATGTACATAATTTAAATCTCTGTACCCTTAATAAAATAAAAAAACCAACCTGGGGGATTTTCCTGATTTAAAACATGTGAAGACTGGGGAGGGATGGTCAAGCCTAAATTGCCCTCGAGTTAGTAACTGTATAAATCTGGTATCTTTAAATTTTTCCAAAGATATTTATGGTGTCTTTCAATTCTCTGTACAGCAGGCGCATGTTATGCTATGTGATAATATAATTATTAGAAAAATCAATACACCTTTTTTTCTCACAAACAAAAGTAAATTTAAAAACCACTCTGATACAGTCCATCAAACACATTTCCAAAGATGTAACATTTTCTAAAGACTCTAAGGTGGTAGCATCAGGAGTAGAGAGAGTTTTGTGAGCCGGTATTGATCGTAGTAATAGAGTGAGGTGCTGACTGTTCAGCTGCTCAGGATTTTGCTAGAAAGGGAACCTGAAGCTACATAGGAAAAGCAAATTCTTACTCACCAGAAGACTAATTGGAGTAATGCATGAGTAGAAAAGGAAGGGTCACTGCAAACCTTCTGTTAAACAAAAGCTCTTTGCTGAGAGATAGATGACTGCAGGACGTTGGAGAGGGCTGTAGAGGTGTACGACCCTCGCTCATGTTCTCAAGGTTTTGGCTGCAGAGGAAATAGCATCACTAGCACTGGCGCTGTAGTTACTCATGCGTATTGTGGAGACTGAAGCTAATGGTTTTGTACTAGTCTATTTTGGGATGGCTTGCTATCTGCGTTGTTAAAATTGAATACTTGGTGATGGTAGGGTATACCAACACCCAACCTCTAGGGAGTTTTCTGGATCTTTATTATGTGTGTAGATGGTAAAAGCATTAGGCATCAAAAGCACTTGGCTCACTTTATTTTTGTGTGCTTGTATGCAGACTGTAGTTGTGACAGTTCCTGACAGCGTGTAGAAATGCAGGATTGTAGGTAGTAACCTGCCATCTTGGCTTTTTGTTTTAGTATAACCTTCTTGATGAGAAAGAGTTGCTTTTATATTTCCAGTGTTAGGAATTGTCCCATGTCTACCCTGCACAACGTGCCTGTTCTAGTCATCTGATTGCATGGTCTAAAATAACGTGCTTTGTTAGGCAGTGTGAGTTGAGAGGTAAAGTTTGGGCTGTAAACTGGAAGGAGTGTGCACCGTCAGAGACAGCTGTGCATAAATGAATAGGCTGAAGGTAGAAAGAGGAAAAAAATTGGCTTAACACAGCAAGGTAGACATCTGAAAGGTGAAGAAAGTTACCCCCGTTCATCTAGGGTTATGTTTTGTTTCTTTTAAAACAGGGCTGCACAACTTTACAAGGGATCATGTGATTCCTTTTTAAGGGTGCATCTTGCCTTGGTGAACTTCTTGAATATCTACAGCCTTCAGATTTTTCCCATGAGTTAATACAGACACTAGTATACTAATATGTTTAGAGTTTGAATGTTTCTGTTAATAAACAGTTACTTCAGATAGAGTTCAGTAATACATAATGCCACTTCAGTGTGCAGGCTTTCGGAACTTTGTATTGTGTTTCTGAGCGCTCCTTACATTCTGTCCATATGTGCTGCGTCATTGAATTTTTGAAATTACTTTAAATATACTGCAAGAGTTTCAAATGCACGTATATAGTTTCAGAAAGACCCAGTATATTGTAATACATGTGATAAATCAGTACTGCAATTTAACACTGTAGCTAATTACTCTGTCTTCCACTGTAGGTTGCACAGAGCATTGAGGATCATCATCAAGAAGTAATTGCTTTCTGCAGAGAAAAAGGTTTCCATGGTTTGGTTGCATATGACTCCGATTATGCATTGTGCAACATCCCTTACTATTTCAGTGCCCATGCCCTAAAACTGAGCCGTAATGGGAAAAGTCTCACAACAAGCCAATACCTAATGCATGAAGTTGCCAAGCAACTGGACCTGAATCCAAATCGCTTTCCTATTTTTGCTGCTCTTTTAGGTAAGTGAAGTAATAAAAGAACTTGATGCTGGTAGTCAGACGTGATTTCAGTTTCTGTTAACTGTTTTGAAATATATGTGTATAATTTGACAAAGCACCTAGGGAAAGACATCGCTTTGTTGCAGATATTCCTATTATACTTGAGGTGGGCTGGATGCGTTTTTATGAGGCCAGACATGCTGAATTTGTAGGGACCTGCAAGCAATGCAAATTGTGGCTGTCTAGAAACAGGAGTAGAGAGAACTCTGCAAAGCTCTGCCTAGCCAAAACGTTCTCAGTGGGTGGGGGGGGTTTGGGGCAGTTGTGGTTCTGCTAGTTTTGGTCTTCTATAGTACACAAGGTCTAATTTTAATAATATACTGGGAAAGCATACTTGTGTTCTGTTTTGTAGTCTTAACTAAAAATAACATCTACGGAGTGAAGATGTTTGCATTGCAGGGGCTTTTTTTCCCTCAGAAATGAATATTGGACAAATAATGGCAGCACATCAGCTGCACCAGAAATACATTAGATTAGATAATTGAGTGAAACTCCGCACATTTGAAAAGACTGGTGAACAGCATCTTACCATTCCATTAGTTTTGTCTGGATACTTTCTTGGCACTCCTGCTTCTAATTCTAAGTGGTATAGTATCTTTAAGTAGCATAGGCAGGAAGGACCTCGGTTTCACATCCCTGCTTAAATGGGACAATTTTAGCACACAGTGTTTCGACAGCACTGGTAAAGCGTAGCTGTCATGCTCTCTCAGATGGAAGAATGAATTAATTACTAACAAAGTTGACTCCAATGAATAACATCAGTTTAGAACAACATTCTAACTTCTTTTTGGGTAAATAAACACGGAGCAGCCATGTTCCTGATCTTGTACTGAGCAAACAAATCAAGAAAACTGGATTTTCTTTTTATTTTCTCACTGACTTTGTGCTTTGGTGCAGGTACATGATAGAAGAATAAAACGTAAAATTTGAAAGCTGTGAATGAAAGGGGCTGTGTATTACTGCTTTGGCATAGTAATGTTTTAGTTGTCCTTAATACTAAATTGTTTCTAGTCCAGGCAGGTACCTTCCATGTTAAGGAGGAGGAACCAATGCATCTTACAGTAGAAAGCCACAAGTATTTAACTAGTTCAAGTTGCTTTTACTTAGTGTATGTTTTTTCATATGTGGAATCATTACCTGCCTCATAGCTGTATGGAGGAATGGCAGATGACTGGCTAAGCTGCAGTTTTTGTTATAAACTCTGTGTAAATTGCATGACAGATGACTATTGCTAGGCTTTGTTTCAGAAGAGTCTATAAATAAGTTGTTGCATGCCAGTTCAGTGAGTAAGAATTACTGCTTGAAAAGCAGTTTCACAGTTGCAGATACGCTTTATAGAATTAATGTGAAGTACATGTGAATGACATTGTTTTAACTTGTCACTGAATTATAGCTGTGTGGCCAGTTGAGGCATTGGTTATATTAAATGGTAGGTAAATTCTGATAAATTTTCTGAAGTTTTTGCAATTTTATGCAAGAAGCTCTTGAATAGATTTCTCTTGGTATCTTACATGACAGTTTTCAGCCTGCTTTTAGAAGGAAACCGGAGGTCATTTCACATGATTACTAGAGATATATTTTGTAGCTTTTTTCCCCCCCAAATTGGTACAAAGGTTAAAAAACCCAGTTCAGCTACAAGTTTAGTTTTGTGTATTTTTATGCATTTCTTTTGTGTGTGTATATTCAGTATGAGTAAACAGAATAGAGTAAAGCTTATGGAAATCAGGGTTAGAAGATACTTTGGAGGTCTTCCTTTAATTAGTATTTGTTGGTGTTTGGGATTTTTTTGTATTAGCAGTGATTATATAAGCTTACAACAAATACCATTTGACTGAAAGTACTAGCAACATTTTTTAACTTTTGCAACCTTAGGAATATAGTAACTTTGGGAATTTTTTAAATAAAATACTAAATGCATGTATAGGCACATAATGGTGTGTAGCGTGGCGTACGTTTAAAGCAGGGTAGCTCATTCAGATCTAAACTTCTATATTTTTATTTAATACCTGAGGGCTTGTCTGGGTTCACAGGTTATTCCACCCTTAGTCCTGTGGCCTCTTTGAGTCTCTTACAAACCTGAGAAGTAGAATAAAGAAAATCACAATGAGAAGGAGTAAGTGAGCCCTTGATTACATGGGAAGGCATATGAAATCTGTTAGGTTGCTCTTCTGTTCTGGGTACATCAGTGTAACTCCTAATGCTAGTACTTTGTTTAGGAATAAAGTATTCTGAAATAATTGCAGTTAAGTTGCTGGTTTCAGCTTTAGGTCTGGAAATCTGTGTCCCTGTATACGAAAACTCAAAACTGCTTTGTGTTCAAACACTTTCTTGTCATTAACTTCAAGGGTTGATTTGGGGACAGTGAATAAAGAAAAAAATTCTTGAATGATTCAGCCAAACATGCAGCAGTTGGAGGGGTCTAAGGAACGACACCTAACTGGTCAATTAAAAAAAGTGTTCTCAATGGCAAATTATTTGGAAGTGAAAAGTCTCTATTGAAGTATTCCAGCAAAATATTTTTCTGACTATTCCAACTAGTCAAATTTTTCAATATTACTTTCTGAGAAGGTTTTGTATACACTGTAGTTGGTTGGCTTGTTTTACAGCTTTTTCCTTCTTACAGCTTTTCATGCAGAAGGATTTTCTAGTTCTAGCTTTATGATGTAAGGAGTATCCTTGTCATGGATAATTAAAATGTGGCCAAGATAACGTCCTCTGAGAGTGTGCTCTTAAAAAGTTCTGTCCTAGTTGCTGTTGATGTAAACAGGGAGTTGATTGGGGTTCTTCTGTAAATTTTGACTAATACTTCAGAATTATTTAAAAAACAAAACAACGAAACCAAACCCAAGCTTCAGCAGTAGAAAAACAAACACAGTGTGGGGTATAGGGCTGTAATTCAGTGAACTCTTCAGAAAGGGCAGTCGCTTCAATTAGTATCTAATTGCTTTTAAAAAAACCGAAGGCATACACTATAATAAGCCATTAAAATGGGAAAAATCAATATATGTTGAGGTTGTTCAGCCAGGTCAAGAAACAGAGGTTGCTTATGTAATGTTGATCTCTCTCCCACTGTGACAGTACTTCGTAACGTGTGTTTTAGTTACATAGCCTCATCCTGTTTCTCAGTAGAATTTTAGAACTATGTAAGGTAAGTACAGGCATACCTTCTTATCTGGACCACAGAAGACTGCTGCCCTTCAGTATGTGGTGAGAATTGACCATATAGTCAGACTGTCTTATATGTATGGTCAAGGGGATGGAATTAACTGAAATGACAGATGGAAACCAAACAAGATTGAGGTTTTGGTGGAAGGGAGAGAAGCTCTTGACTATTTTAAAAGGTAGTCTTAGCATCTGCAGGAGTTATTGTTAGTTATCACAAAACTGTGCAGTGTTCTGGCTGTAATTGATTTTTTTTTCAGACTTGCATTATAAAGGCTGTCTAATCCTACCTTGATTAGATTAGTAAGAATGTGGTTGTTATATACAAAGTTGTTGAATCCTTCGGATGTGAGTTTAGTTTAGCGCCTAATGAATAAAAATTACAATGTTTCCTTGCTGGAGATCTCAGCAGTAGGTGAAGTATTGATTGGACACAAAAGATTTCCCTCTCTAAGGGGACGTCTGCTAGTCACCAGGTGATGGGCAGCTTCCTTGGTTTTCACATCTTAGAATATTAAAAGCAAACTGAATTATTTTACAAGCAAAGTATTAAGAAAGTAAACAATTGTCATATTCAAAGAATCTTGTCGTATTCTTTATGAGTAGATGGGAGTTCAAGATGTTGTCCAAACTGTGAAATTGTTAAAAAAACCCCAAAACTGTAAATGTATTGACAGCAGTAAGAATTGTGCATTCACTGCTAAACTGCTGCTCTATAAAACCAGATATTGAAAATATCTTGTAAGTTTTCTGTTAGAAGTGTAGTAATACATTGTTTAGCTTTTCATAAAATTTGGATCCACAGCCCCTGAATTCTGTCAGTGGTTGATTAGTTGATTAATTCAAATGTTTGAAATATTTCCTAGTAAGAACTTTTAAGGTGGTTTTTCTGAGCATAATGTGCTTTGGGAAAAAAAAATAATTTAAGTGGCCTCCCATTTGGTATGAACAGCTTGGTAAATATAGTCACTCTCTCCATTCATTGAAACAACTACATAATTTCCCAATTACTTTGATGCTGCCAGCCCTGGCTCCTGTCTGACCTGGTCAGGTCAGTAAAAGAAACTTAGGAACTGGGAACCTGCTAAGTGTTACTGGAACTGTCAGTGTTCCTGAGGGTTAGATAAATTTGCCTGCTTGACCAACACTGCATGATGGAGCAGAGTGCAGATTCCAGAGGCAGCTCCCATGTGGATCAGTAACGGCACGTGTTGGGATGTGGGAAAGGCTTACCAGCTTGTGTCTGGGAACAACAGAGTGTGTTCTTACACTGCTGCACCTGCATTACTAAATCCTTTTGAGGATCCCCTAATAGGAAATCCCCTAACCGGACATGCCAGGTTGAGGTTGACACCGTGTGTTGTGACTGGCTCTGTTGCTTCTGTGAGTAAGCTGGGTTTCATGGAAGAGTGCTCCTCAAACGGAGCATGGTGTATTTTGCTGCAGTGGCAGCATGCTAATTAGGTTTTTCTGGAGTAACAAAAAGATGTCTGCAAGTTTAGTATCTCTGTTAATCCTGTTGATCGGGATTTAAGGACTGATTGCAGATTTGTTTTGCTGTGTGTAGAAACAGTGTGTAACATTTTATGGTGTACCTAAATAAAGTTTCACATTATGTTCTAGGTAATCATATTCTACCTGATGAAGATTTGGCTTCCTTTCATTGGAGTTTACTTGGTCCAGAACATCCACTAGCTTCACTTAAGGTACAAATTTAATATAACTACAAGCAATTAAGCTAAAATCAATCATAACATTTAATCAGAGCAGTGTAACAGATTAATTCGTAGCAACTATGCAAGGCTCTTGTTCTCGGTCACCCTCTGGTGTCCCAGTCCCTCTGTTGACTGCAGAGGATACCTGGGCCAATTAGCCTTACAAGGCTAAACTTAGCCCTTGTGATCCCCCCTCAGTGCCCTTCAGCTACGTGAGCTGTATAGCTTCAGTGTGCTTTGGCTTTCAGAATGTAGCTTCTTGCTGTCTTCTTTATTTAAGAGAATTTTTTGTTTAGTCATGTTCTTCAGCTGTCAAAAATAATTAGCTGGAGGTTTTCCTACCATATTGTTTTATTTTCTACTGATCTGAGTTTATGTGCAATAGTTTTCTGTACTGCTTAAAGTGTAAATATGCTAGAGAACAGGTTGCACAAGAAAGCTAATGTGGCCTTCAGTAGATTTTTATTTTTTTTAAGACAAGTAACTTGCGTCTGATGCTTTTAGTTTACAGTAAGTCTGTTCTGCTGCTTCATCACACTTGCTTTGTGCATCTGCCAAGTAGACAGCTATAAAAGGGAAACTGGACACATCAGAGAATGGGATAATAGTGACCTTTCTTTCTCTCTGCCACAATAGGCATAGCTTTTTCCCTTTCTCCTAAGGTGTGCCATGCAGCAAGTCAGTTTGCTTTTTGTAAATTCTGTAAGACTGTTTTGTTACATCTGCCACAAAAACAGGTGGGGTTTTTTCCCCTTCTGTTCTAAAGGTTTATTAATCATTGAAAAATTGTGAGGCATTTCGCTGAAGGTAGAATTTAAAAAGAGATTCAAGATTTTCAACAGAGTTTTTAAGGCTTGCACGTGCATTGCTTAGTCAACAGCTGTGACAATTTTGTTACGCTCATCCCCAATTTTGCTGCCGCTCCTGTGTTTAGAAAGGTAAGTGTCAGCGCATGGTAGTGGCAAAACTAAATATGCATGCCTGTTTGCTACTTCCTTGTAAAACTTGAGATGAAAAATGGAAAGACTCTGTCTGTATTTTCATTTTTTACTAAAAAGGTTAAAATGTTGGACTTCTCTGAGTGGTTGATAAACTTCCTGTTGTTCAGAATAGTTCTGTGTGTTTTAGGCTGAATAGACATGTTTTACAGCCAGTTCAGAATATGACTTCAGACACCTAGACCTTCTGAAAAGCTTTCTAAATATCTGAATTACTTGATGAGAATGAAAATTAGATACTTGTCACCTTTACTACTACATTTATGTTTTCAGGGGAAATACCAATTGGGCTTTATAGCTGGCATCCTAAGAAAATAAAACTTGTTTCCTTAGAGCATCACTGGACTGTCTTAGGCAGTCCTCCCTGTATTTGTTTAACTTGTTGGCCAAGGTTGATCAGATTTGAAAGCACTTCCCATTTGGCTGTTAAAGGCTCCATGAAAACTGATACACTGTTAGCACTGAAAAAGACTCAAATTAGTGCCCTCACTGAGGGAAAAGGCTAGCGCAACACATGATATGTTTAATTTCACAGCAGCTTGCTGGGCAGCCAAGTACATAGCCCCAAATTAACCGCAGCATTTCTGTCTCCTGGCTGATAATGATGTCAAAGGGAGAGAAGGAAGAAGGGCTAAAGCAACAAGGACACAAGTCTACAGGAAACCAATTTTCATTAGTTACTGGTCATGGAACAATTTTTTTTTTTTTAGCTTCAGTTTCAGCAGTGCTTATAATTTGAAATTATAACTTGTTTCAGTAGCTCATTAGTTCAGTTTCATTTGACATGCTAGTGTATCAGTGATGTCATCATGTAGAGGCCTCTTCTGTTAATTGTACATGTGCAGAAAGCAGTATTCCTTGTAAATTTTATGAATGCTTAAAAAAACTAAAAGGTGTGTTTATATCAGCCACAAGCTTGACTGCAAGAAGTAGTTTCAGAACAGTTACAAAAAGTGCAAGCTGTCGTGAAAACTGGAAATGTCGGTGGTGGAAGTTGTGGTGGTTGCCCAGGTTGTCATCCCTGGGCCATCCTTAACAAATTTTGCTTTGTTGCATCTATTTAGAGTTACTATTGAGTATTCTCCATACTCGGAACCAAAGGCTCTAATTCCACATCTCATTCAGCTCTGGGCTTAGAAAGCTTCTTTTCATTGTGTAAAGATTTTAATCTTGTGTGTCTAAGACAATATGATCTTGATCATCAGCACTAACAGGTTCCATTCCCAATGGCCTGATTTGTTGCTTTTCAGTGAGAACTATGACAGTTAATAATGTACAATTTATTTTCTGCATTCTTTCTGAATTTTTTATTATGATGTAGCAAAATGGTTACTCCTCCTATAAGAGAAGCTTTGCTAGTTTACCAATTTAAAAGTGTAACTTAGAAAAGAAACCACCAGTCTTCACTGAAAGAAAATTGGTGTATCTGCTCAGGTGTCAACATAGTGAGGTAAAAGAAACAAAACTGAGGAACCTGTACCTGTTTTAGAGAGAAACATGAAGGTGATGCATTCGTCTAGGAACAGCTGAGTAGAAATGTGAAAAAGGAAGGGATATGGAAACATGAACAAAGAATCCATATTTCACATCTAGAAGGAAATTAATCTAACAGTCAGGACATCTTTACATGCTGGATAAAAAGCCATGCATTTCAGAAGACACCAGCAGTGACCATCAGCTCAGCAAAACTTAAAGTTCCATGGACAAATTTAAATTAGAGATTTAAATTGCTATTGCTGCAAAAGGGAAAAAGAATACAAAACTCACACTGCAAGCTGTTCTGAGTCAGGATCTTGTCTGTCTAAATGTGCCTGTGTAAACAGATAATGCATCTAATAAATGTGTAGACCCATGCTTGTGTCCTGTTACCTGACAGAGCAGAATTCACTGAAATGACCACCTGAATCAGAAGTTGAAACAGAAAAGGAGTCGATAGGCTTCCTGAGAAATAATTTGATCACTAGACCTTGTTTGGAAACTAGAATTATACTACTTTTTATTTGTGTTCTTTGGGATTTATCTTTGACAAATACAATTTGGGTTTTGTTCTTGGGAAAGCTTGTTACGGTGTGAACTTCAAGATCAATGTATAATAACCCTCAGAATTACATTAGGAGGGCAGTTTCTTATCTCTGGAATGAATTTAGTACCTATTTGGGAGCACATACCACTGCAGAAGTGCTGACTCTTTATTCGCAAGGTAACCTTAGAAACAAGTCTTAATGCAATCTCCCTTTTTGAAAAAGGAGAGTATGCAGGGAAACCTAATCTCCTTGGTTGTTTCATCTCAGTGGAGAGGCAAAGAGAGGCTTCCAGAAAACAATGCAAAATATGCAGTTTAGGCTCCTTCTCTGAATTGCTCTAGGAAATTCCTGTCTTCAACGGGTGTCTGCCAGAGGGAGACTAATATGCTAAGTAGGTGCTTAGGTAATTTGCTGCTGCTCAGATAACAAAGGTGTACTCTTAAGATAGGCTCAAAGTAAGTGGTGTTTGTTTTGGGGTTTTTTATGCATCGCAGGATGATGCAGGTCAGAAAGGACCTCGGGAAGTCCTGTAGTCAAACCTCCTGCTAAAAGCATGGTCAACGTGAGGTCAGAACAGGTTGCTCAGGGCTTTGCCTAGACTAGTCTCAAATCTCCGAGGTTGGAGACAGCACAACCTGTCTGGGCAGCCTGCTCCATGGTTTGACAGTCCCGGTGGTAAAAATGTTTTGCCTTGCATACAGTCGGAACCCATCTTGTTTCAGGCTATGTCTGTTGTCTCTCTTCCACAGTGCACCACTGTGAAGAGCCTGGCTCCATGTGCTTGATAACCTTTTTGTAAGTATTGGAAGGCTGCTCCTGAGTATCATTGAAGCCTTGTCTTTGCCAGGCTGAATAAGCCCCATTCCCTCAGCCTCTTCCCACAGAGCAAGCTCTCCAACTCCTCAACCATCCTGATAGCGGTCTGCAGAACCCGATCAACTTTTCTGACAACTGGCTTGAGCCCAAAACTGAATGCAGTGCTCTAGAGGTGATCTAATGGAGTGCTGAGGAGCAAGATCCCTCAATCTGCTGGCTGTGCTCCTGCTGCACAGCCCAGGTGCAGCTGGCTGCCTCTGCTGCCAGGGCACCCGCTGGCTTACATTCGGTTTGCTGTCTTCCAAGAGCCCAGGTCCGTTCTGGCGTAACTCCAGCCTGCAGTGTAGCCAGGGGTTATTCCTGCCCAGGTGCAAGGCTTTGTTTTTTTAGTTGTTGAATTTCTTAAGGTTCCTGTTGGCTCATTACTTTATAGCTTGTCTGGGTCTTTCTGGGTGGCAGCCTAGCCCTCGTTCGTAGTAGCGTGCAGGGTTGTCACGCAGGTTGTCTCATATGAAGTCTGTCTGTGTAGCATCTTTGACTTGTGTTTCTGCTCTTTTCTTTCTGACATACTTTTTGTTCTTCTGTTTAGATTTGGTTTTCTCAGGGTCCTATGTGTATAAATTGTTAGCAAATGATCTCCATGTTGTATGTATTTTTGTTACCATCAAGACATGCAGAAGAAGAAGGAGGTCAGGTTCCCAACCAGGATGGAGGGAGGAGGAGAGAGAATTTCTAATTGAATAACCTGATCTTCAGGGAAAAGCTGAGCGTTGCTGGTTCGAAAGCATATTAGGTCATCCAGGGAACTTTGTGCCTCTTCAGAAAGCTTGCCATTAGATCAGATGCACTACAAGCTCATAATATTAAATTTTTTTAACATTCAAAGGCTGATGCAAGATCCAACCAGCTTGGATGCTATCTCTAATAGAAATTACTAGACAAAAATAACAAAACCCAGGCAGTTTGTTCTAGTATTCTTCATATCTTCAGCCTTTCGTCTCGCCAGTGAAAAAAAAAAAGTTCCTTAGGTGTCACCTCACAGTAACTGAGTGTTAGAGTTCTCTTTTTTTTTTTTTTTTTTTAATGAAGATAAAACTAAACTGATTATCTGTTTCCAGCAGGCACAACAGTAAATGCTGTGTTGATGTTTTAAAGGCTTCACTTCCTGAAGACAGTGGGCAGCTGGAGTTGTCCCAGAACTGGGGAGCTTTTCCCAAGTGTAGTTAGGTATCTTCTACAGTATCCTAGTAATCCCCTGGAGTTACGCATATGTGAGTCTGTTCCCTTTCAATAAAGTATTTTTGCAAGTTTGTTTTGTCAAAGCCAAGACATTTTGATCTTGTAGCTTCTGGGCTAGTAATGTTGCTCTGTGACTCTCATTTGGACAAATACCTGTGTAGAATTAATTTCCTTTCCTGACTTAATCTTTTCAGAGTGCATTAATAGGTCGCTTGTGATTTTTGTCAGTGGTCTGTCATGAAACTGAAGTAGTCCTTTTACAACTAGCAAAAAACCCGTGCTGTTTTAAGATGTTATACTTTCTAACCTGATCACCTCTAAGTGTGTGATCCACCCCCATGTTTGCCTTTCCTAAATTGTTTTTCCATGTTGCTTGTCTGAAACTCCTCTGTAGAGGATATGGAAAAAATAGCTTCTAGGAAGAAATCTCTTATAATAAGAAGCTGGTAAAAAATGATGCTGATTTTGCTGAAATGCTTTATGTGCAACTAAAAGTACACTTGAATGATGAACATGTTTTCTGTAACTTTTGCTGTTAAGTCTTAGTTTTTCCTATACCTAATACTTAGTAAGACTTAGCCTGTTTTTTAATGCACACAGTATTAGGAACATTATTTATGGTTCAGTACAAAATCTACAATTCTAGATTTCCACAAGGTTCTAAAATGAATAAAAATCTTTAATATCAGGAAAGTACATCTTATTTCTCCACTTTTAATTTCTGGCTTCTGTCTAGGTCTTGACATTTTTAGTTTCGAGGGTATGCTCACATCTGGACTGGATGTGTATTGAAACAGAACAAAAGAAAATAAAATCCAAGTATCTGAACATGTCTCTAAATCTATAATACATAACATTCAGAAGGTCTCACTTCAGGAATTAAGAATATGTTCCAGTGAGGTCTTTAGGCTGTTTGTCTAAAAGCAGCTAAACTGGGGACAATACACATAGTAAACCCTTGATATGTCTTGCTTGAGCGTCATACTTCTAGGGTCTGTGCTGAATAGTAGTGCTAGAGTGATGTGACATCTTCTCTTGATGCTAACTGTTTATGGATTATTAAATATTACTATCTTGGAGATCACATAAAACTAACGATGGATTGCTTACTCCTTTCATACACTGAATTTTCAAGCAGAGATTGCAGAAACACTTAGGTAGTAACGCAGGCTTTCTCCAAGGGACTCTGCAGAGAGCACGTCTAACGTGACACAGCCATGTCATGATTCAGCTGCTTTAGAGATGTGTAATTGTTACACGTACGAATAAAATGGTAGGTGTTCATAAAATGACTTAAATTACCAGCGAGAAGAAAATCTATTGCTTCTGCTTGCAGATACTGGGTGCAAAATTTTGTCATCAGTATTTGTGACTGTAAACTTATATGTGAATGTGATCCATATTTAGTACTGTTGTATATATTCGGAATGCACGCTAGTGAGAATTTAGAATTTACTATCTGAAATAGAAATAATTACCATGCCACTGACTACACTAAACAGAACTGTTCTTAATTTAGGCTTATAAAATCTGGAGCTTATCTCTGGTAGAGACTGACCAGAATGAAGATCCTGACATTTGCAAAAAGCAGATATTAGAGAGGGAAATTAATAAAAATGGGAATCTGGGCAAAAATTCCATGGTCTAAATATGAAGGTGGCAGTCTTAAGAAACTGCATAATGAGAGGATCAAATAAGGGCAGGAAAGAAAATAATTACATATGGTAGACGCCATATAAAATAAAAATGGCTCCTGGTACAGATTTTGAAGTTGCAAAGATAAAACTAATGAAGTATTAATCAGAATTTTGCATAAACATTTCTGACAAGACTGAATTGCAGTATTTTCTAGAAAGCTATTATACCTGTGTGTAGAATGCAAGCATAATGATTTTTCACATTTTCTCTTATCTTAGAAATAATAAATAAATTACAATAAATAATAAATAAAGTTAATAATAAAGCACTCTCCAGCCCTGAATGCCTGAATTTTGCAAGTAGGCAGATGAAAATATATTACAAGCAAAAAAACCTTGCTGCCCCTATAGGCACAGATGTAGTGCTCCAGAATTGTACAAAGGTTCTAAACAGAATTTTTATAAATTCCTCAGGCATCCTCTAAAATGTAGGACACATAGTTGGAGACCTCCTTCCTGCCCCTCCGAGCGTGCGCGTTGTGCCGCACAGAGGGAAGGTAACGAGCTGAAGCTGATTAGTGCTGCAGACCCAGCCAGCAGCACCGCACGCTGCTCTTCATTTCCCAGCACTCCGGGATGGTCGCCTGACCTGAGGTTTCTGTAACGCAGACAGGATCACACAGGGCATGTAAGAGCAGTAATTCCCATAATCATATACTGAATAATCCTCACTTTATTTTCAAGAGGAGCCTATTGAGAATGTTGAGGTGGAAGTCCAGTGTTTCCAGAACTGTCCAGTTCCCCTCCGTTCCATGTGAACACAAGAAGGGATCAGGCCAAAGAGCTGACCCTAGAACTTTCTGGTACAGCGCATCCATCTGCAGCTGCTAGTCACTGAGCTGCGGGAGCTTCATCTGTAGGGGCTTTGGACATGGTCCCACAAAGTTCTTCCAGCTCGCTCTTCTTGCTACAAAGAGAGGTCTTTTTCTACAAAGTCCAAAGTGATTCTTATCTTTTCAAATCCATGGCCTGAGTCAGTGACCAGTGAATCAATGGGAATTTGTTTTCCTAACAGCTTGAGTAGACGGTAGGGTGGACTCTGATTTGTAGACAAATCTATGGTTCATATCAGCTCAGGTCATAAACGAGGGCAATTTTTAGCATGCATTTAAGTGCGTGTTTCTTATCTGTTTAAAATAGTTGGTCAATATGGGAGGTCAGATACATCCATCGCTGGATGATGAAATGGCAGGTTTTTTAATGTCAGAATATTGAAACTATTTTATCAATGGAATTATCTTAGGAATTTCCTCTGCGTCTGCAAGAAGAGTAACCAGCCCTGTAACCATCTTGATATTGAAATGCTTGAAAGAGAAAGTAACTATGTCACATCATAGCAACAAGGCCAATCCATATATCGTTCTTTGTTGATGTATGATACAAAAGAGAAAAAAAATTCTTGCCTGAGATGTTATATATAATGTGAAGCTATTACTACAGATAAAGGAATATACAAAATTTGAAAACATAAATTATTAAACTATGTAATCTTCAAGTAAAAATATTTAGACCAATTTCTGTAGAATCTTGAAAATAAGTTTCCTCGAAATACTCCTTTTCTGCATTTGTTTTTCAGATCCTCCCTTTTCTGTGTGCATAGAGATCTTCCTGTTCCCAGTGGATCTCTCTCATCAATTCTGATACCACTTTATATTCAGAATAGAACGTAAACTGCATCAAAATAACATTTTCTGGCATATGTGTGTGTATATATGTATATATATATAGAAAATTGATGTATCCACATCAGATAAAGTGTTTTGCACTAGAGAAAATATCCAACTGCAAAGCAGTAAAGTAATTGGCATTGTTGATCTTGTTTATTGTTGGAGCTGATATTTAACCAGCAAATATTTGCATAGAGGTGCGGTTTCACATAGATACATATAAATACACTGTAGATGAAAAACATATGAGTCATTGTTTAAGGTGAAGTCCTAAAAACAAGGTGGAAGGCTCAAAAATTTTTAGCTACTAAATCTGGCAACATGGAATTTGTTGAATATGTTTTCAATAAATAAAAAGGTCAGTTCTCTGCTTTGTAAGTGAAGTATCTTGGGCTACCCTGTTATTTCATACTGGCATGTGTTTGTTTGCATAGGTACGTGCTCACCAGTTAGTTTTACCACCTTGTGACGTAGTGATCAAAGCTGTAGCTGACTACGTCCGTAATATTCAGGACACCACTGATTTGGATGCCATAGCAAAAGATGTTTTTCAACATTCACAGGTAAAGTATAAAGCAAAAAATCGGTTGGTCTGTTTTTTTTTTAACCAGTTGTGCTATACATTTGGGCTGAAGAATTGCATTCGCTAAAAGTGGTGTTTTGCATCAGTTGGTAATAGAAATCTGTTGGTATATGCAGTGTCTCAGATACCATAATTTCACTTTCCACACTTTCTTAAGGAAAAAATACTGCATTTACCCTCAGTGCCTTAAAATGAAATTCTTGTTAACTAAAGGGGTTTTGTGGTCTGGCTTTGTGCACTGACATTGAGAATCAGAGAATCAGGAAGTCAGTATTTTCAAGCTTTATCCCTACGTGGATTGACGTGATATTTCTTGAGCTGGAGTAGTGCTGTAGTCTTCAAGGGTCCATAAGCGTTAATACCGTGTGTGATACGGTATACATTAACTGCTCTACAGTACAGTGCTGACCTATAGATGACATGCCTGGATTTGCTCCTGACTGATCTTTTTTTTATTTTAGTCTAGAACAGATGACAAAGTTACTCGATTTAAGAGAGCAGTTGCTTATTACTCGGCAACTAATAAACCTATGCCATTTCATCCACCACATTACCTAGGTAAGTAATCAAAGAAATAAGGCTTTTCATTTTAGCTAAAATCTGGGATAACCCTAAATCAGAAATAGTATTATTAGCAGTATCTTACAAAAATATTTCTATTCTCTGGCAATTTTCATTGGTCCTTGAATATGAGGTTTCAAAAGAAGGTTTTCACAGGACACATGCAGAAGTGGTGCTCTTTCCCCAAAAAGAGGAGAGCAACCTGGACTGATTTTCCTCGTAGCTATTGCTGCATTGATTCTGCCATTAGGACACTTGAGAGTATGGTGGTGTAAACAATTGAAATCTGGTGACTGATTCCAATCATGAGGGCAGTTTCTATTTCTGTTCCATAAAACTGGTTTCCTGTTTCTCAATGAACTTATCTGACATGTTTTAGAAATCCCTTTATAGTCTTTGATGTTTTTATGTCATATCATACCTGCTTAAATTGCAGCCATGAATTGTTTTGGCATTACAGGTTATTCTCAAGGCTTACAAATTAACTGTATGATCACAGGATTTACTACATGTACCTCATTCTTAACACTAACACATAATTTGAGCTGAAATTTTCTACAAATTTCCAGTTACCATACTGGTATACTAATACAGATTTTTCCTTGGTTTTTGTGGGGTGTCTTTAGTTACAGTCAAAGACCTGCATTAAAGGGCATTAAGGCTAATCTAGGTCAAATATTCAAATGATAGAAAATGCCAGCATTACATGTCTGCGTGACATTGCTTTTGCCAACTCCTCCTTTATGACATCTTGGGCTTTTTTTTTTTCTTTTAAGCTTCCTTTAATTCCCAGGTAGAATAGAAATGTGCAGTAGTGAGAGACAGAAAGAACTGAGAGGAGGTGAGACAAATAAAATAGACTTCACAAGCTACAAAGTATTTTTATTAAAAGACAAAAATTAATGAAACTGATTTAAAGGCATACTAGAAAACAGTAATGCTAACAGAACAAGAATAAATAAACTATAAAAGCAAAAGGATAAAAAGGATAGCAATTGTGTCAGTGCGTGTTTTCATGAGTGGTTTCTTTTCTTTTTTTCTTTCCTCCTCCCCCCCCCCCCCCCCCCTTTGCTTTTTTTCCCCTCCCTGTTTGCAATACAGCAGCCAGACCAAATCAGTTTGGTATGCCTGGGATAGTGCCACCATATGTTCCTTCTCAGATGCTTAACATTCCACAGACCTCACTACAAGCAAAACCTGTGGTAAGTATAGACCTCTGCCCTTCTCCTTGGGAGAAACCTGCTGTGCTCATCAAATTAAAATCTAGGTGGCCAAGGTATATCTTAACTTTTTTTAGCATGGGGATTCACTGATTGAATTTTAAGTCTGGAACTATAGTGATGCTGTAGACCCCGGCAGAACAATTCTTGTGGATATTCAAGATGGCTGAGTTTTAACGTGTGTGTTTGGAAAATGCCACTTGATAAATAGTTTGTTTTTTAAAAAAAGCCTTTTTGTTACCTTCACTTAAGAATGATCACTTTATTTTAGGCCCAGCAGATGTCCAATCAGGGTGGGGCCCAAGGTCAGGGTCCATACCCATATAGTCTCTCTGAGCCAGCCATCACCTTGGAAACAGGTGGAAAAAGTCTTTCTGAGCAGAACAACTACAGTAACATTCCTCACGAAGGAAAACATACACCATTGTATGAACGATCTTCTCCAATAAATCCAGCTCAGAGTGGGAGCCCTAATCATGTGGATTCAACCTACTTTCCTGCCTCTTCTACATCTTCGTCCTCCGACAATGATGAAGGCAATGGAGGTGCAGTGAAGTAAGTTTTTCATGAGGGTGTTTTCTTACTCAGCTTATGTTAAAATAAATTCACGTTCAGAGTCATTCACCAGTATCCTGAAAGCAAGAAATCTGCAAATTAGTGATATGATAGACCTTAAAAAATAGTTTTAGGTCACTATGACTGCAGACACATCCATGGTTCACTCTAGTTGCCTTGCTCCTTAACAAGCAGAAATCCAAAACCAAATAATGTTGGGTGTTTTTCCACTTCTGCCCTTATGTTTTATTTAAAGAAGGAGAGAGTGAGGTTTTGGTAAATGTCATAAAGCCTTCAGGTTCTTTAGGTGGTATGAAAGAAATATTCCTACTTCATAGTATAATTCATAAAAATTTTGGTAGCTAAAAACTACAAAACTTCACTGAATTTGTAATGTTTATGCCGCTTAAATTTTGGGATAATGTGGCTTTGCACAGAAACCTAGTATGAATGTCAGAAATTCACCACTTAGGACAGTGACTTAAGAGCCCTCATTGACAGGCCACGCGTGGGACAAAGCAGCAGTGGAATTGTTTTTGCTCTGTTCTACTAATGTGCCTTGTTTACTGTGGAAGTATTTCTGGCTTCCTCTAGATCATATGTCTGGCCTTGGCAGTAACGTTGTGCAGACTTTCATTTAATTACTGCTTCCTGACCCACAAAAAGGAAATTTGAACAGCGGCAGTTTGTGTTTACCTTTGTCTTGTTAGGTGTAGTGGCTTACAGTGTGAGAATCAAAGCCTGGGGCTTTAGCAGTGTGATTTAGCCTGAGGTTGCCTCTAAAAGTATGGGGTTGTGTATAATAGTGTAAGTATGTTAATACTGGGTATTAAATACTGAGTGTGTCTGCAAGTATGCATGATGGCTTGGACTTCGCTTTTTTGGTGCAGGCTATCCACTTTAAATATAATCATGTGTTTTGCTTAGTAAATCAAGTAAGTTTGTATGGTTTCCATGCAGTGTAGAACTGGAAATGTACCTGCTTTAGAAAAAATAGTATATTTTTCAGCATTTTTATAGTGTTGCCTTACGCATTTTATGCCATAAATCTTGAATAAATTCAGAAACTGAAATGTAGACAGTGTAATTTATATCGCAGTTTGGAGAAGCAGTTTTCTAATTATGGGGAAGTTACTTGGCATAGTGATAGATATTTAATCAAAAATTTTTTCTGCATGAACATTATTTAATCATTGTAATATACAGCTTTTAAATACAATCCACATGTTGACATAGTGTAAATGAATGAATGTTGGTATTGAAGTCTCTTCAAGACTTACAAATTGACATTTCTAATACAAAGCATCCCTTAAAATCAGAGGCTCCGGCCCACAGCAATAACAGTCACCAAGTATTTATCCCATTGTATCTTAAAGAGCACTTTAATACTGTGTTTTCCTTTGTTGTCCTTCAGCCATGTCAGTGGGAACAAAATAGGCTGGGAGAAAACAGGCACCCAGTCGGAAAGTCAAGCACGTGGAGAGCTGGGAGACCAAACAAAGGTAATTCTTTACGTTCCAAACATCACAATTTTTTATTTTATATTAAAGCTTTACAGCAAAGTCCTGAGTAGAATTTTCAATATTGATCTGTAGGATTTAGTGTAAACTTTTACACATTTTTTTGAATTACAAAACAACAGCTTTAAAGCACAGTAAGAAGTTTTCCAAGGAATATTGTAGTGTATACATACAAATGAAAAATAAATGGGTTGTGTTAGTAAATACCAAATATAAAATAGAAGGAAATC
The DNA here is from genome assembly GCF_023638135.1 of Falco biarmicus. Classification (NCBI taxonomy): domain Eukaryota; kingdom Metazoa; phylum Chordata; class Aves; order Falconiformes; family Falconidae; genus Falco; species Falco biarmicus. The sequence goes on from NC_079291.1 coordinate 107,906,224, forward strand.
AATAAACTTTTTTACTCACTAGCTAACCATCTCATCCTTAGCTATTGCTGTCTGTGTTTATAGTAGTGCATTATTTTAGTTTTTATTAAGGAGTACAGTAGTCTCAAGTGTCCCTGGGTTCAAAGTCCATGTCTCATAACCTGCAGTGTAATGAGAACAGCTCTAGCACACAGCCACAGACCATTATAGGTGTATTAAAGCTCAGCTGAGGGGTAGAAGTCCTTTATAACCGCCTGGTATGAATTTCACGTAATATATAAAGTAGCTCCATGGAACCAGTTAGAATGTATTGCTACTTAACTGAGTAAGGATGGGATAACTAAGCCCTTGATAGAGACTTAACATTATCCTATTAAATTTCTTCAAGATTTGAAACTATTGTCAAATTAAGAGTATGATGGTCTGTATGTATTCCAAGGTTGAACCGTGTTTGGAAAGAACATTCAAAGCCTTTGCACTTAGTATCTCCAGAACTTTGTGATGGAAACTCTACACCACTAATTTTGTGTCAGAAAAACCCAATTACCAGTTAGTTACACTGCAGACAAACAGAACATTTTTCCTGTACCTTTGGCATGGAAATTCCAGTAAGCCTGAGCTTTGTGCTGAAAATATCAAGCTGATGATTTCATCCATCAGTGGTTATTATTTTTGCAGACTACGCCCCGTACGATAATTGTATCTGCCTGCAGATTAGTCACCATATGCAAATGCTAATCTGACCTATTACATTCCATTCTTCTGTGTATTATGGGCCATGTAGGAAGCCCAGTGCATCCCAGCTGCAGCCCTGCGTGTGTGCTGCACAGCCCCGTGTCCTGCGGAGGGGGGGCGGGTAGCCAGGGTGGCAGTAGTGCCTCCTTGAAGCTGGGCGATGGACGGGTGGGACATGCTGCACCGCCTGTCTTCATACATGCAGAAGTAGCTGTATGAGTAGTGATTAAACTTCCCAATAGATGTATACATGCAGTCCCACTTAAATGAATCCAAATTAATTTATAAATGCTTGTGAGTTTTCCTTGCCTGTTTTGTTTTTTTTTTAGTATCAAACCACTTCTTAGTCTTCAGTAGCAGGAGAGGAGAGCTGCATCTGTTGAGCCTGACAGGGAGGATGATGAGTACATTTTGTAGATGAACTCATTTCCTAGAGAGGTATATATTAACAATTTAAAAAAAGAACTATTTCCTCAAGATTCAGCTGAGTACGCTGTGAATTTCTGAGGTAATTTAAAATGCTGAAAATCTAGCATAGATCAGACCAGTAGCAGCAGTCTTGACACTACTTCCACTTGACTTAAAATTCTTTGCTCATAATTGTCTCACTGCATGATTATACATGACAAAGGTATGCTCATCTCATTTGGGTGGATGTATATTACTAAAGAAAAACCCCAAACTTTTAACTGCAGTAATTCCTCAGCTTAGGTGTTTGAATATCCCTGGAGCAGATCCAGCACTGCAAATGGGGAAGGAGTTGCTAGCATCTGTGGGGTTTTTTGTCTTCCTTCCATGTCCCCAGTACTTGGCAGTTCTGTAAACTTCTCTTTCTGGTCCAGTATCACTGACTTCTAGTTGTTGGAGTAGTAGAAGAAAGGGACAGAAATATTTAAAGTGATAAATATTTGATAATATAATACAGATTTAATAGAGCTGTGATAGCTCGTGTGTTTATAAAACCATTCTGTATTAGTTTATTGTGTTCAAGTGTTGTGGTTTACAAGTTTTAACCTTTTCTTCTGTATGTTTTTATTTTTGTACATAAAATGAGGTCTAGATTACCAATGCTAAAATCTCATCTTTCAGTAATGTTCTCTTTGATTGTGTGCTTAAAATGTAATCTGAAATTAATGTTGCCCCTTTGATACTTTGCTCAAGCATGTTTTTACTAATATGCACCTTTCTAGAGAAGGTTTTTGGAAGCTGCATGGGTTTGTTTGGTTTCATATGCAAGTTTGTATTTTTTCTGAGAGCCTGAAGTAAACAAGCTGAGCTTGTTTGGGCTTATTTTTATGTTGCTTGTTCTGTGAAATTTCATGGCTTTGGCCATTTCTGTTTCAGCTTTGCTTTTGAAGTCTCATGAAGCATGTGAAATTTTCTACACAAATTCTGGAAATACTCATGCATGTTATATCAAGTAAACAAATTTCTGTCTCAAAAGTATTTAATGCTACTATAATAGTTTATAGGTATAAAACCAGTATGAACCCTTAAGGTAAAAACAGCTTTCAGTTTTGAAGACAAGGATTTTTAGGAATTAAGTCTACTTTTTTTGGTAGTATCTACGAGAGATACAGCATAAATGCTTAAAAAAGGCTTATTCACTGGGAGCTTTACAGTATGTTTTTATGCATCATACTTTTCCTATAAATTTGTGAACTACCTTTCTAGAAGTGGAATAAAATGCCACTTGATCTTCCAGTCAGAAAATGTTGCCATTTTCTCTTACAATCCTCTTAGACAGAAAAATTCAGTTTACAAAAAAATCAGACAAAAGCAACTAAACTTTTATAAGGCTTTTGAGTTCAGACACTATATTTTAAATGTCTTTAAATTGAACTATGTAGGGTTTTTTGCTTCATTTAGAAATGCAAACTGAGGAGGTGGGTGTTAATGGAAGTCTTGATAAGTTTCAGACTTTGTGGCTGTCAGTTAACCCATTTAGTTGGTAGTATCTTGGAAATAGTTAAGAGGTCATTCACATTTCATTAAGAGGTCATCAGTGTCCCTTTTGTATTGTGCAATTAACAATTAAAGAAAATAATAATTTCTGTTGCTCTTAATAAATTAAAGCTTTACTATATTTATTTTTTCAGTAATTTGCTTCTGCTAGCAACCGTTGTCTAAAAGTTTATGTTTTCTGAAAATCTTCTAGCCAGCTTTTGTTAATGTTTTCTATATACCCATACAACATGACGTGAAGATTTACTATTTTCACTGTGGGTGAAGAAGGAAATTCGCTGTTTCTCTTGGCTGGGATCCTGGGATGTTTCCGTACACATTCAAAAGTACTTTATTTTCTGTGTTCTGTTATAGGCAGAAGGTTCCTCTAGTGCTTCTTCAGGAAGTCAGGCAGCTGATGTCAAAGGGAATCAAACCAGTAATCCACAAATCCCATGCCTCTTGTCAATGCCCACTAGAAACCACATGGATATTACTACCCCTCCATTACCTCCTGTAGCACCTGAAGTATTAAGAGTGGCAGAACACAGGCACAAGAAGGGGTTAATGTATCCCTACATCTTTCATGTCCTAACCAAGGTATGACATTTTAAAATTACATACTGTGAAATAATGATTCTATAAAGATAATTGCACTTGTGTTTCTGTCTAAAGAGTATCATAAATGTACATCCTTTTTAATGCTTTAAGTTTTGGTCCGTTTTAGTGCTTCTAACAATTTTTCCCCCCTGTTTTGTAACCACTGATCTCATTAGTTACATTGTTCCAATAAATATGAAATGACTGTAATTAGAAGTGTTTACTTACAAAAATAATCATTTTTCCTGAATATATGTGGATATTTTTGTATCTCTACACATGTGTGTATATGTCTTTGTATGTGTGTGTTTATATGTGTCCAAGTGTTTTTATATAGAGCCCATTTCCATCCAAAAACTCCTGCGTATGTGCTTTGGTGTCTGTGCCAAGTCTTTTCTATTTTCAGTGTTCAAAAATACTTAGATTGTTTTCCCTCACAATCTGATCCCTCCCATCCCTGCTAGCTAGCCCTGATAGGAACATAGTAGCTATAAGAAATCCCTTTTGTGCAGTCTGAAAACACAATTATAGATGAACTCGACGATGTTCTGAATTTTTGTTCATTTTAGTTTGGAAGAACATTTCTGATGGCTTTTTTTTTGTTTTTTTCTTGGTTTGGCTATTTTATGTGCTAGCCTTCAGATCCCCAGGTAAGCTGCAAGCATTTTCACGCAGCCTAGGACTCAGTGTGTCCAGTGGGGAAAAAAAAAAGCAAAGGGAGAGCTTCTTACAGAAATAGGCAGTGATAACCTGCTTCATTGTGTCTGGAAGCTGCTGAAGTCTGCTTTGTGTTGAACAGGGAAGGACACAGAGCAGTGATATTCCTGCACAACTCCGTATTTGACTTAATGTACTCTCAAAAGACCTGTTTGTTGTTCCTTCTACATACAAAGAGATGAGTCCCAGCATAAGACAACTTTAAACTTCTTCCCCTTTTTAGTGTTCAAAACTCCTAGTACTGGTTCTCATCAAGCCCATTCAATGTACATATTTGTTCAGCATCTAGCAAAATGGCACTGTTGGCATTCCTATTAACTTATATTCATCTTAAAAAATCTGCTTCACGGCAACAAGGACTGCAGGCAGGAATTTGAAATCTGTAAATAGCAAAGTTTCTGCATCAAGGTTGAGGTTTGGATTTCCGATTTCCCATGTGTGTGTTTTGCACCATAGCTTGTGTTGCTGTCACGTTCTTGGCTTCTTCATCAAAGAAAAGTAGGGAAGAATCAAAAGGTGTGTGAAGACCATTGATGCCAGTTCTGTTTCGCACTTTGCCTAGGCAAATATTCTTAGTACATTTAAATACTACTTGATGTTTAATCACAAAATCGTTTAGGTTCGAAAAGACCCTTAAGATCATTGAGTCCAACCATAAACCTAACCTAACACTGCCAAGCCCACCACTGAACCATGTCCTTAAGTGCCACTAATACACATCTTTTAAATACCTCCAGGAATGGAGGTGGCTGGGTGGGCAGCCTGTTCCAGTGCTTGACCACCCTTTCAGTGAAGAGATTTTTCCTGATCTCCAACCTAAACCTCCCCTGGCACAACTTGAGGCCGTTTCCTCTCATCCTGTTGCTTCTCAGTTGGGGAACAGGCTGACCCCACCTTGCTACAGCCCCTGTCGGGCAGCTGTGCAGAATGAGAAGGTCCCCCTGAGCCCCCTTGTCTCCAGGCTGAACACCCCCAGTGCTCTCAGCGCTTCTCATCAGACTTGTGCTCCAGCCCCTTCCCCAGCCCTGTTGCTCTTCTTTGGGTGCACTCGAGCACCTCAATGTCTTTGTTGTCATGAGGGGCCCAGGACTGAACCCAGGGTTGGAGGGGCGGCCTCACCAGTGCCGAGGGCAGGGGGACGGTCACCGCCCTGGCCCTGCTGGCCACACAGTTTCTGACACAAGCCAGGAAGCCCTTGGCCACCTGGGCACACCGCTGGCCCATGCCCAGCCGGCCGTCAGCCAGCGCCCCCCGGCCCTCCCCCGCCGGGCAGTTCCCAGCCCCCTGCCCCCAGCCCGCAGCGCTGCTGGGGCTGGTGTGACCCCCGGGCAGGGCCCGGCACTCAGCCCCCTCGAACCCCATGCGGTGGCCTCGGCCCATCGGCCCGGCCTGGCCAGGCCCCTCTGCAGAGCCCCTGCCCTCTGGCAGATCAACACTCCCCCCCAACTTGGTGCATCATATCTCACACCAGGAGGAAGTGAATTAAATGCTTGCATTTGAGAAACCATCTCCAAACACAGGAAAAAATGTCAGTCTATAGAGATGGCTGCATAAAAAAATAAATCAGTACTACTTAAGACTGTTTTTCTTTTCCCACTATCTGAAATGCTTTTGGACAAGTATGCCCAGGCGACCTGAAGTATGTCATGGGTATACTTTACTGAGACATACCTTTTTGTATAATTACGAGATTCTTTAGAAATTGGCATGTAGAGGTGTTCCAGGTTATGTTGCTGTTAATGTATAGAGACCTTTTAGACATACCTCATACCTAAAGAAGCACTGTCTGAATTAAACCTGAGGATATCCTAATGTAATCACTCCAAGATGTCATTTACAGTATTTGTTACTGGGACAGTTTACTTGTTGTTTTAAGTGAAAGTAGCAAAACAGCATGCTTGCTTGTCAGTGTTGAAAATAATCTCTGATATTTGGGAGCGATGCAATGAAGTCAGTTGTTTTCCAAGAAAATTTTAACATGGTTTGATGCACAGACATAGAAAACATAAGATGTTGCTGCTGTTTTGAGAGAGAATGTTGGAAGGTTCCTTCATGCTTTTTTTCTGAAAAAGTATGAAATGCTAAAGCTTTATTTATATACATTCAAAACCAACCTTACTTATGTAATTCCCTGTTACAATTTTTTTATCAGGTCTTCTCACAATGTTGTTTTTTACAGTGAGTTCCCAATACTGTTTCAGATCCTTGCACCAAACACTGGTGTTCTTAGACAGCCTGAATATTTTTTGAAATAACGGTCTAAAATCTAGATCAGATTCAAACGTGCTTGGACTGTCTAAAAGCACATTACTGTATTTTCATGTGTACTGTTTCAGTCTCAAAGTGTCCATATTTGAAAATCGATATTTAGGTAATCCTTACCTGTAGATTGTCCACACACAAAAAAAAGGTGTGTGATGGAGAACAGAAAGAGGAAAGCTACAGGGATAATCAGAGCCTGGAGATTAAATGGAGGGAAGCTAGTAGATGTAGGCTAATTCTCTTCTGGTGTTACCTTCACATGCCAAAGACCCACATTACTGCTGAATCAGTTTTCTTGACTAGGTGAGATATATGTTAGAGCTGTGTTGAGTTACCATGCATATCTAACTACTTTCTGTTCACTATACATGTCATATTTTTCTGCTTTCTTTCATGCAAAAGGGTGAAATCAAAATTGCCGTTTCTATAGAAGATGAAGCCAACAAAGACCTGCCTCCTGCTGCTCTCCTTTATAGGCCAGTTCGTCAGTATGTTTACGGAGTCCTGTTTAGTTTGGCAGAAAGCAGAAAGAAAACTGAAAGACTTGCTTTTAGAAAGAACAGACTTCCACCAGAATGTATGTACTGTGGAAACAAACTGGTTTTTGTTTCTCTTCCTTCTGCTATGTTTTCATATCCGTGTGTACCATGATTTGAATCAGAATATTTCCTAGGTTTTCATCAGTGTAGCTAATCCTGGAGGAATTTATGGCTTATTTGATCCCATGGATAATAGATAAAGATTATGTTAATTTGCAATTTTACTTCCTGTAGTAGCTTAAGAACTTAAAATGTTACCATTTCTAAGCAAGCTCTGGGCTTTGTTTTTTAAAATGTATGCTCAAGCTGCTGTCAGGCTTGCAGCAAGTAATGTCAGTTTGTGATGTAATTTTCAAAGAATATGGTGGAACTGGATTATAAGAAACTTCTGTGCATATGCATACAAATCTGCATACTACTTTCAAAAATGAGAGGTGCATATGTTAACTTACGCTGCCTTCCCGAATGTGTTATTAAATTTACTTCAGTGAAATTTGCAAGTCTCTAGCATCTTTCAGGTATTGGCATATGAAAACTTGTTTTAAAACCCACAGAAGTCAGGAGTAATGTTAGTAAAGGTAGGCATGGGTGAAGACAGACTAAACTTTGGCAATCAGGCTTGTCAAGAGATCCTTTTGCTAAATCAGAGGAATGAGTGTTAATCTTCATATTAATCTGGAAGTTGTGTTTTTAAGCCTTCTGCTTCCAGGAATTACTGTCATTCCAGAAAATTCAACCTCCTCATTCTGCAGTGTTTTTCTTATAATGAAATGCATACAGGGAAATGATTGAACTTTACAGTAGCATCTTACAAAGGTTAAAGGAATGTTAAAGCATTAAGTGAACGGCGGCAGCAGCAGAAGTATTTATATATAGGAGTGTGTTGTCGCCAGGCTGAATTTAAGAATCAGATATTTAGAATGTATGAAAGCATCATTCACAGTCTTCATGTGTAAAAGGATAAAAATAAGAATCAGTTGTAAACTTTTATGTTCATTCCCTTTTCTCTTTCCATTTTTAATTGTGAAATGTTTTTGTATATTCATGGTGAAGATGATAATCTTCCAGCGATGTTGAAAAAAAACAAAAAAAAAGTTACTTTGTGGGAATTAATATTTACCCTGCTTGAATAATATCTCAGCACACATTGTCTCAAACTTCCTAATTCTTTAAACTCACACAACGTAATAGTATTTCAGGTTATAAGGTTATTTCAGGATTAAAATAGTGACATTTGCAGCATTCATTTATCCTCCTTAGACTTCTGTCCTTAAAAGTGCACTGCAATGTTTGTTGCGGGGAGTGAAGTAGCTGAGTGCTGAAGGTCTGCTTCAGTTTTCAGAATGTTCTTATTTTGTAAACCTAGAATGTTCTCTGTAGGCTGCTGGGGAAGTCTATATAGTCTCTATTTTCTCTTCATTTATACTGCTTTTCAGAGGTTTATTCTCAGTGGAGGCTAAGAACACTACTGCTGACTTGGTTTAGTTACAGGAGCTCCAGCAAATCTTGTTGCAGGACACATTCAGCTACTGACCTACTTCCATCTTAGGACTGATCGTGCTCTTAAATAAAAAAATAGAACGTCTGCCCAAAAGTTAGTTGGTTCACTGTAAAGCTAACAATGCTAGTAAAGATGGACTTGAGCGAAGATGCCAGCATGTGGTTTGAAAGGGCTGTGTTGCAGGAACACGTTTATTTTGGTCACCTCTCTTACAAAGTAGCAAGAATTGGGCAGGCTGTGCAAGATGCAGGGAGAGAATAGTGTCCTAAGTGGCAAGAGCAGATTTCTCGGATTGATTAGTCACACTTGTTAGGCCTTGCTAACTTTTCTGAGGATCCAGGCTATCACAGTAAGTGATGCTGATTCTCCTTCAGTGTCTTAATTTTTCTGCTGCTCTCGAAAATGAATGAGTTATGAGACACAGTAATGAAGACAATTAAGAGAAATGTAAGAATGAGGAGGATTAAGAAATTAATTGCTAAAGAAATTTATATTGTCCTTAAGATGTATGTGAAGAGATAATGAATATATTAATACCTAAAATCCTGTCATATTTGTTGCACAAACCATAATACTGGCAACATAATAATTGTGCATTCATAATTTGCAAGTATATTTTGCATGCAAGGGTTATAGGAGGGTATGAAAAATACGTAATAAACTGACACATCAGTATTATTACTAAATATATAGACAGCAGGATAATGGATCTTTCATAAAATGGATGACTTCCCATCTTTTAAATCATTATTTTTATGTAGTTGAAAAACAGCAGATCTGTTGGAAGGGGTAGATAGTGAGGTTCTTCAGTGATAATCGTCTGCTAAGTAATGCCTTTGCTGTGCATGTCCTCATGTCTGCTCCCAGAGGATATGAAAAATTGAATCACAGAGTTCTTGATTGTGCGTTTGTTGCCAAGGGCACGGCATTGGCTCTGCTGCCCTTCCTTCTGGATGAGAAGAAAACCAAGTGTCTGACTTGCTTTTCTTTTCAAGCTCTGAAACAGGTTATTTCCCATGTCCTGATAAACATGTGTATATGAAACCATCTGCCCTTTCCACTCTGTGGAAAAACTCACACTTGTAGCAAGCTGTAATAACTCTGGTTGGATCCAAAGGTTTCTTTTAAGCCTAGCCACCTTGTGATGTACTGTTCTCCAGGCAAGAATGTATTCAGCTGATGCTGTTTCTGCCAGAAGGAAAGCTGTAGCTTTTGGGCAGTAGCCCTTTTGCAAAATCAGGCATGCTTAGCTCAAGCTGTGTTGTCAGTAAAGATTATAAGGTTAAAAATGAGGCTTGATTAATCTGCATTAGCTAGCTTATCTTCTAGTGGTATTGGGTACCTCACGTTCAGTTCATGGGAAAAAATGCAAAGAGAATAGCACAACCACCTGAGCTGTAGTTAGCCATAAGGGCTCTAACAGACAGCTTGAGCACGCCGGATGCTGTTGCCTCCTGCAGCAGCAGACTTCAGCTGTAACAGCATTCACGTGTTTATCAAGCAGGTTACCCTAGTCCAGATTGACACTGACCCTTTTGCTTGGATTGACCTGAAAGTGTCATGAGGGTGATGGTCAAAGCAGATGTCAATATATTGTGCAGTTGCATAGGCTACTTTGAGTATTCAAATCTGCTGATCAGCAGCAAGAGGAAGCTTAGTATGAAAACCAGTATAATTAACACTGTGGTGGTGTGGCTGAACACACTCTGATCCTGATTGTTTGTTGTAGCTGATGTAGTCTTCAGGGTAGATGTTACTTATCTCCAAGTGGAGGTCCTGGGAGGAAGACACAAACGTTCATTTGAGGACAGAGATGCTCAGCAGCTAAGGAAAACAGTGTTTTTGGCAGCAGTCCCAGTACAGTTGTCAAAGGTGTAAGAAATGCCCTGGAGAAATAAGTGAATATGGACAAGTCCTCAATTCATCTGTTATGTTAAATGCTAAATTTGGGTGAACAGTGCTACAGTTACTTGTCAGCTGATACAGCTATAATTCCTCATCCCCATGGTTCAGAGAGGACAGTTTGCCGGTCCACAAGAGTGACCTTCGTATTAAACCATTCTGCAGGAAGCGTGGTTACCTTTCCCATAATAACCATTACTTTGCAACATTTTGAAGCCAGGGTGAATCTCCACTGTGACCTCTACAAGTAGCACGTTGCTGAAGATGTTATGTTTGGAGAGCAAACTGAGGTACTCTGCCTGTGGCCTTACCCTTGTAGGTCATGGAAGTTGTCATCCCCAGATTAAAAGCTTTGAACCAAATTTGAATGTTGAAATGTAGGACTGAAAATAGGAAACACAAAATACTCACTTCTTCTAAACTCGAGGACGGGAGGGACAGCCAAACAGAGAAAGTGAGTGTAGCTAGGAATATCACCTCCATTGTCAAAAGAAGGTTGAAGGGAAAAAAAAAAAACCCCAAACTCCAGAACGCAACTGTTTTATGTGAATTGTCAATGGTTTTGGTTCTGTTTTACTGCTAAGAGACTCAACTGCTCTTTGTAGTAGCTTCATTGTGTTTCCTGTTTGTTGAGAGATCCAGGAAGTTTGGCTCCAAAAGTATCTCTTCCTTCTGAGACCTAAAGCAATTAAACGAGTCTTTGAAAGCCTACATAAAATACATCCTTTTATTTGTTCATGATTACTGTCCCAGGCCTAAACAAGAAGTGAAAACAGGTGTAATAAACTATGCACAAATAACAGAGTAGCTCTGCTGGCTGTTAAAGCCCATCTTGCATAGCTTGGTGGCATATGAAAACTGGTAGCAACCAAAATAGAACATGATTTTGTAGTGAGGCTACCAACTAAATATATCAGAATATTTATTTCCATTGCTGCATGTTACCTTTGTCAAACTTTATCCTAAGCTCTGTGAAATTTAGCTGTAATGCTAGACTAGTTTTATTCCAGAAAAGCATGCGTGTGCTTTGGGATGTTGTGGAGGTTGTTTTTTTCAATCGTGATCATCACTTCCTCCATGGTTTGCCTGCCTCTAACTATAAAATTACTCGTGAGGCTGATGTCTGATTTCTGAACGAGACTTTGTAGCCGCAAGGGCTGTCCTGGCACTAGTAGTACTGGCTTTTCAGTCTGTAACAGAACAATTTCTAGCAGAAAGGACAGGTCTGCGCCCCTGCAGTGAATCTCTCTGGGCTGTAACCTGAAACTTCACTAACAAGCTCCTTGAATCTTTCCACGCTGCATAACTGGGCTCTGAGTTAAGAAGGGTGCAAACGAATTTTGAGCTGTGTCAAACTTGGGGTCATTCCAAGGCCAAAAGTATCATTTCTCACTCTTGACTTTTTTTTTTACTTTTTTTTTTTTTCTTCTAAAACTTGTGTTCTGGTTTGGTTGCCTTCAAACATAAAAAGGGAGATGATTTAGAAGCAATATAGAGTTGGACAGTCTTTGTTTCGATGTGGATGAAAGGGAGCTTAGCAAACATAAAAATACTAATGTGTCTATATAAAGCAGTGCAGTAAATCGAGAGGCTTATGTAATGTTTAGTAAATTTTTTAGGCAAAAAAACCCCACTGAAACTCACCCATATTTGAGATCTCATTCCATTGCAGTAGTTGAACAACTACAAACAAGTATAACGGAAGTTTTAAATCTGATTTGAATAAAATCACTAGGATCATATTGTTCTTAAAAGACTGCATATGGAATATATTTGTATTTATGTACTGCTTTTATTTGTCACTGTAGGGTTTTGATCAATGACACAGATATTTTGGGGGGAAAATGCATTTTCAAATTATGCTGTTTGTTATAGAAAAATATCTGTAGTTCTTTGTTGTAGATTAATTTGAAAATATTAATATAACATTCCTAGTGTACACTTGGTTGCGTGCACTTAATTTCTGAGTGATCACAATTGAAAGGTGTTCCCAATACAGAGTTTGATTTACCAATTTGGCAGTGCAATCCAGACCACTGGTATCTATCGCAGTCTCAGAGTGATGCTTTTTGGATAAAAATCTCTTGCATACAAAGTTTTAAATACGTGCTGTTTTTTAACTCAGAATATTTTCTTTTAACTGTTGCCATTTTATAGTTTCACCAGTGATAATTAAAGAATGGGCTGCTTACAAAGGAAAATCTCCTCAAACCCCTGAGCTGGTGGAAGCACTTGCATTCAGGGAATGGACCTGTCCTAATCTGAAGAAGCTGTGGTTGGGAAAAGCAGTAGAAGACAAGAACCGAAGAATGAGGGCATTTTTGGCCTGTATGAGATCAGATACACCAGCAATGCTCAATCCAACTAACGTGCCCACTCATCTTATGGTGCTCTGTTGTGTACTAAGGTCAGTGTTACCTTAAAGTAAAACAGAATGAAGGAAAGGTTTTACTGTGTAATCTTTCTGACATACTTAACTTTGTATTAAATCATGAGTATAGAAAGTGCTAATTCATATTTGCAACATCATTAGGACAAGGGGTTTGTTTTCTTCTTAAAACACTGCTGCTGGGAGTCTTAAAAGCATGGTGTATATTCAGCGTTTCTTTCTTCGGTCTCTAGAGGACTGAAGGGAGGAGGAAAATAAAAATATCTTGTGTTGATAAGAGGCCACTGTAGCATTTGAATTAGTTTACCCTTACTATACTTTGGGCTTCAACTTGCTGAAAAATAACATTTGGGGTCGTGGAGGCTGTGTTGATGAAGCTGTAAAGCAAAAGAGAGTTCTTCAGAGAACAGCTGCATAGCAGCATGTCGGGATGCCAAGTTTATGTGAATGATACTCTGCCTGTGATGTGTTAGATTCCCTGTGTTAGAATTGTTCTTCTAGTTGATACGATGATAACCAACAGTTAAAGTATTAATTCTGTGCTTCAGCTTTTCAAAGAGAAAGTCACAAGGTCCAAAATATTTACCTGTTTAATTTTTAGATTGAAAATTGACTGAGGTTTGGGAGATGCTTACCTTTTTGGAAAGGGGTGATTATTTCAATATCACTAGCTTATAAATCTGCAGAATCCAAGGTTAACATGTTGCATATGAAAAATTTCAAGCCATTTTTGAGAGTGATAAATGTGTATTTGTCTTCACTTCTGTTGAACTTCGTCTTGCCTTGCGAGCAAAGTCTTTGTGTCCTTATACGACAGTAAGGATACAAAAAAACCCAGTCCAAATGGTATCTTACAGCAGAGCTTCTCATTTCCTTTGGACACATTCACTCCTGTGACATGTGATGAGCATAAAATTCACCAACTCGATAATTTCTGAGGAACAGGTTATCTGGAAAACATGTTCACAAAGTCCTTTTACCATTAATCTTTACAAAGATCAGTAAGCCATATTATTTTCTTCTTAGATGTATCAGAATTCACTTATGTTTTAAATTCTATTTTGGCAGCCTGTCCTCTCCTTCTTCACTGGAAGCAGGGTTTGCACAACTGATTCACAAATTCCATATGAATTTAAACAAATACAAACTTCAGATCTGTTTAGTGACTTGGCCTTTTTAATTATTCAGGTCTAGACAACAAAAAAAGATATTTTTTGTTGTTGTTGTTGCATTCTGGTGACTTTGATCACATAAAATACCATTTTATTTATATATTAAGGGAAGCTTCTGAATAATCATGGGCTTTCTCCGTAGGTATATGGTACAGTGGCCAGGGGTTCGTATACTTCGTCGCCAGGAACTTGATGCTTTTCTTGCCCAAGCGTTGTCTCCAAAGCTCTATGAACCTGACCAGCTTCAGGAACTCAAGGTAATTCTTAATTGTAATTTTCATAATTTAAGAGATTTATTCCCAGCTGATCATTAACGTTAATGGTGGTGGGTGATGTGTATGTGCCTGTCTCACTAAAAACTTTCAAATTATAATTATTATTATTATTATCATCATCGTTATTCCAAAATATTAATCTTAGAATTTTAAAGTGTTGCAAAGATTGATAATCAGTTCTGTTTCACTGGTTGGATAGGTAACTAAAATCTTAAAACATATTCTATACTGAAGAACCTTTTCTCACAATTTCTTAATTCATTGTCTCTTGGAAGTTTGAAACAAATGTGCCTCCTCCATTGAAAAGAGAAAAAAACTTCTTCATTGTGTGGTTGTTTGTAAATACTAACCTGGATGTTTTTTAATGATTCAGCATTCAAAATAATTTTGCAGCTAAATGTAGAAATGTAGAGACACTTGCATAATCTTGGATGGAAAAAAGCAGGAGGAAGAGAAAAGGGAAAACAGTTTATTAGTAGTCACAGAAGCGTAGAAATAATTACTTTGAGGATTTTTAAAAGTTAAGATCTCAAAAGTTTCTATTTTTTCCTAATATGATAGTATTAGATGGAGTAAATACTGCTACCTAATTGAAGAAGTTGTTAAGTGGGGTTTCCTCACTGTAGATACAGAATGCCTATCAATCTGTGCAACATCGTCTTACTCCAGGGGATTTATCAATTCAACCTTCATATGCTCACAGTGAAATTTCCTCTTCTAGCCTTTGAGCTAAAATACACAAATTTGGTTTTTGCCTTTACCCTTGTTTGCTTTTCAGAATTTGTTCAGAATTTAGTCTTTTTTTTTTTTTTAAGCAAACATTTTTCTGAATAGAAATAATTTTAGATACTTTTTTCTACGTAATACATCTTAAGCCAAATAGTGTATTTGGTAACTGGAAGCTATGGGTGGTATTGGGATGTATAGGGAATGCACAAATGGAAGTGAGCCGTCTTACCTCCTCCCTGCATTGATCATCAACATAGCGAAGAAGGTGAGATGCTGATTGCCTCTTCATCATAGAGTCATTTAGGTTGGAAAAGACCTTTGAAATCAAGTCCAACTGTTAACCCGGGACTGCCAAGCCCACCACTGAACCATGTTGCTAAGCCTCACATCTATGTGTTTTTTAAATACTCCCAGGGATGGTGACTCAATCACCTCCCTGGGCAGCCTGTTCCAGTGCTTGACCACCCTTTCAGTGAAGAGATTTTTCCTGATCTCCAACCTAAACCTCCCCTGGCACAACTTGAGGCCGTTTCCTCTCATCCTGTTGCTTCTCAGTTGGGGAACAGGCTGACCCCACCTTGCTACAGCCCCTGTCGGGCAGCTGTGCAGAATGAGAAGGTCCCCCTGAGCCCCCTTGTCTCCAGGCTGAACATCCCCAGTGCTCTCAGCGCTTCTCATCAGACTTGTGCTCCAGCCCCTTCCCCAGCCCTGTTGCTCTTCTTTGGGTGCACTCGAGCACCTCAATGTCTTTGTTGTCATGAGGGGCCCAGGACTGAACCCAGGGTTGGAGGGGCGGCCTCACCAGTGCCGAGGGCAGGGGGACGGTCACCGCCCTGGCCCTGCTGGCCACACAGTTTCTGACACAAGCCAGGAAGCCCTTGGCCACCTGGGCACTCTGGTGTCACACAGCCAGCTGTCAAACATGCAACCTCATGTTTTAGGTGTCAATCTAAAAGTCATTTTAGATGGTCTTCCAGGTACTGTAGGGCTGAAGTCACACTCTAAGTCTATTCCTAGCAGTGCCTGGATGTGCACTGTCCTTAGCTAAATCAGCAAGGAGAAGGAGGAACATGTTTCCCAAGTCTGTTCATATTCTCAGGTACACACTGCAGAGGCACACAGACAAAAGCAGCAATCGTAGCACTGCTCTTCTCACGAGAAACAGTAGTTAAGCTCACGCAGATTTCAGGTGATAGGCTTTTCTAAGGAATATTTTGCTACTGATCCCAAGTCTGCAGAGCATTCTCAGAGCCAGCAAATGACACTTTCTCTTCCATGGGTGATGAGCAGAATTGGGGTTGCATTCTGGCGTGTAGCACCCTGGCAAGGACTTCTCAGTCTCAATCTATAAACCAAATCAACCTGCTTGTGGAAACCCAGCACTTAGCCACAGGAGTACTAATAAATGTAAAGGGAAGAAAACAACTGAATCCACTTCAGAATCTCTTTGAACTTGTCACACAGTAAGTAGAGAATTTGTGTATTGGCAATCAAAATGGCAGTTAGAAAAACAAAATCCTCTTCCCATATACCAAAGAATGAATGCCAACAGGAAAAATAAATAAATAAACTCTAACAGGAAGACATGTATTTGGCCTTTCCCTCATTGCTGAAACAGATGTGAAAAAACACAGGATGAAGACAGTTGTAATGAACACCTGATGAGTTCATGCAAGACTGCTTGTTTGCTTCAGCACTTAGGACTGAATTGCTGCCGACATGGATTATAAGCGTATTAGATTCCCGAGAACAGCATTTTCAAGTACTCGTTGTGGCTAATTCCTTAAAAGCAGCCTAAACATAGATCCTGTCTGTCAGGAGTATCATTCAGGTGTTTGCTGGAACTCCTTTTCAAGGTGTTTCATAGACGTTCATGTTGGAAGCCCTGCATGCTTACTGGGTCCTTCAGAACCCTGGAGATTCGGGTCCAAAGAAGATGACAGTTTTCTGCGTTGTATGAAGAGCAGTACTTTGTTTTTAGGGAAGCATGTGGCCAACCTCTGCCAACGGAAAACTGAGTATGAGTTATCCTGTATGTTCAGAAGAAATGTATGTAGCTCATTCCGGGGTGACAAAACATTGGAGTTGGCAAAGTATAGCAGAGAGCCTTTTAAAGTCTCATGACAATCATGAGACTGTGGCTCAAGGCATCTACCCCAAGCTCTCCTGAAGTTGTGTAATTGTACCTGTGGGTATTGGTGGAAATTCACATGACTGTTAGGTAGGCAAGGCTAGATGCATCAAAGAACAGCAGTGTCTCAGCCATTCAGTATTCAGTGTCCTTTTGCAAAACACAACACAACTTTTGGGGTCAAGATTTTGCCTAAGGTATCTGTAAGAGTTATAAAAGTCTTGCCTCTGTCTTCAGAGTTGATGCAAAGAGGAGGAAAACCCACTGTGAAAATTACTGGTCTTAGACATCTAAGAAAGGAATTCCCAGATGAAATATTTTTTTCCATTCCAATACAAAATGAAAGGCAGAGACAAGGCAAGTAATAAACAGCATACAGTATTTTTAATAGAAAATTTTTAAATCATACATGAAGATATACATGGATCATTTCCAAAATATATGTTGGTTAACTGAAAGATGCAGTATTTCATGCAGTGTTGTTACTGTCGTCTTATGAAGCAGTTGCTTCTCTGCTTCTTGGAGTCAGACAGAACGAGCAGCTGAGTTTGAACCCAGCTGTGTATCTGCAAAATGATCTGAATAGTCTTTTGGATCTTAAAGGTTGTTTATGCGTAAGGAAGGTAATGTAGTTTAATTTTAAAATTTATTACCAAGGTCTTGAAAATGTTCCCAAGAAAGGGCTGATACTTTCAGAAGTATTTTAGGGAGTGCTAGTAGTGATGTTTTCTTATACCAGAGCTAAAAATACTTGCTGCAACCAAATCCTTCTTGCTTCCACCAACTATTCAGATTTAATTCTACCTTTGTGTATCTATCCTGCATCCTAAACAAAACTATTGCGTGCATTATAAACATTACCTCATGAATAGGAGACTCATTCTAACAGCAAAATCTTGAATCAAGCTAATAGAAAATCCATTAGAAAGGAGTTGTAAGGGGAATGTGATACGTGGGAAAGAAAAGTTGACTGCTAATATTGAGCTCATTCCTGAAACTTTCTACAAAATCTCCCAGAAGCACAAGGTTATCAGAAATAATTCTTTAATGAAATTTTCTACTACTAATTTCCTATGAGTGTCTTTAAAGCTTTTCCTTGCTGTAATATGTTTAGCATTGTTCAAAAAACTCTGTACTGCATATTTATCAATTATCTTAATGCAGCCAAATTACGCATCTTACGTGTTTTAGACACCACATGCCGCAAATTAAAGATACTTTATTTAAAACTTTTTACTGACTTCTTGATAATGAGTTGGGTTAAAACATTAAAATATTAGAAGTATTTCCCTGTGCTTTGTTGTTAAGTAGAGTTTTTTGCTTTTATCATTCACCTCTGGAGTGGATGGATGGGAACAGCAGCCTTCCTGAATATTGCAGTTTCCATATACAGGCGTTAGATTCTGGTGCATTCTTCTAGTCAAACTGGCACGTATTAAAAGTCTGGATGACCTTTTAAAACCACTCTGTTTTCAAGAGTTTTGAAAATGTAACTATTGGAATAACTTTGAATTACATCTCATTACAGATTGAGAATCTCGATCCCCGAGGAATTCAGCTGTCTGCTTTATTTATGAGTGGTGTCGATATGGCACTTTTTGCAAACGATGCTTGTGGACAGCCAATTCCATGGGAGCACTGCTGTCCGTGGATGTATTTTGATGGAAAATTATTCCAGACCAAGCTCATCAAAGCAAGCCGGGAGAAAGTTCCGCTCATTGACCTCTGTGATGGTCAGGTATGTAGTTTCACAAGTGTGACAGAGTATAAAGTGTGCCAGATTTTCAGAAGTGTTAGATGTGGTTGGTTTATCAGTCACTCGCTTCATGTGTCATCTCTCTACTTTTAAAAGAGAAACATGAGGTGAGTGGCTAATAGGTATTTTTTAGCTCTGTTTACTCTTCTATCTCTTATTGATGATTGAGAGGGCATTTTGGTAGATCTGGAAAAAGTAAAATGGCTAAAATTTTAATTTCTTTTTTGTTCTCTGCGGAAACTGAAACGTGAATGCAATTGCAATGCAATGAGCAACTGATTCAATGGGTCAGTCTAGCAAAACTGTCGCAAAGGACTGAGCTGCAGTGGTTTTACACTGAAAGAAAATTTGTGATTTCTAACTTGCTTTACAGACTGTGAAGTCATTCTTGCAGTCCTTAAGCTCAAAATCTTTTCGCATTTCTTATGATCATCTTAAAATACAAATAAATTAGGTTTTTTTGTTCTAATCAAATCATGCGATGCTATTATCTAACTATGAAAACAGGAAACTGATAAAAATCAAGTTTACTGAATGACCAAAACTCTTTTTTTAAACTTTTTGAGAGGTATGAAATCTTAACAAAACAGCTTGCCTCCTCTTATTTCTGACTCAGGGGAAGCTGATCACAGATTAAATTTTGATGATGGCTGTGGTGCCTCTCAGGCTTGTTAGCCTGTTTGTGTAGACTTTATTTTGCAGTCCAGGTTTATGATTATTCTGTTTAAAGTAAAGGCTGCATTTAGTGTTCAGGAGACTATAGACAGAGGTTTCTCAGTTCCTTTCAGGAAAACCCTTTCCAACTTGTTAACTGTGTCTGTGTTACTGACTTCTAAACTGTCTCAGTATTTAGACTCATGTCTACCGATACCTAAAGATTTTCTTGTGAACAATTTGAATTTCATTGAAGTATTAGTAGGTATACAAGTCAGATTATTGTGATTTTCTAGCTAGCTTTATGGAATTTGTTTGCAGTAGTTATCTACTCTTCTATTATTTTGCTTTCTTCTTTGAATTTGATGTGTAAATATAGCTTTATGCAATCGAAATCGGAATTTTAACATCTCTTTGTGACCTTCTCTTTATTCATAGGCTGAGCAGGCAGCCAAGGTTGAAAAGATGCGACAGAGCATCTTAGAAGGATTAAATTTCTCCAGGCAGAACCATCCTCTCCCTTTTCCACCTCCACCTGCCATGCCTTTCTATCCAGCTTCTATGTATCCTCGACACTTTGGGCCAGTCCCACCACCTCAGGGCAGGGGGAGAGGCTTTGCTGGTAAGTGCTTGGGATAGCGGTGCGAAGATAGTTGGTGTGAAGCATAACCTTGTGTTTCACGTTCCCAAAACTATGAACTGATCTGCCTGTTCCATTTCATAGGAAAAATACATAAAAGCAAGTGGTTGGCATATGTTGTCATGTGCCAATCACTGTATTTTGGTTTTACTTTCATTAGCCATAGCCTAGCAATACGGGATGTGTTGCTGCATATTTCCATCAGGATTTTTAGTAACTGTGCCAGATCAAAATACTTTTACCACTATTGTATGAAACAGAAAAAAGAGGAATGGATCAACACTGGATGATGTGAAAAGGCTCTTATTTGCACTGTACATTGCTTCAAAAGTTTTGTATTTATCAGTATTAACAACGCCTAAATTAATGGACACAGTTTAAATGTCAGGGTCGAAGACAACCTTTCCTCCTCCCCACCCCTCGCTATTTTGCTACAGTCATTTAACCATTGGCACCCTTGAGTGTAAATACTGATGCAACCGTTCCAGGCTGTTTCTAGAATTATTCCTTTTCTCAAAATCTCTCTGGTACCAAGGCCCATTAGGTGTATTGATACTGGACTTTGGGAGCAAGACATTCCTGGGGTGCCACAACTGTAGCCATCAGAGCTCATTGCCAAAAAATTGTTGCAAGCCTTTACAATGCTCGTTATGCCATAGAAGTCGGGATGCCCGTTCCAAGCCCAGGTTAAAGGCCTGCTGTTTGGATAAGAGACCCTGTGCTTGCTGAGGCAGCAGGACATCTTTGGCCAGGGCTTTCTTGGCAGCAGTGGCTTGCTCCCATGCAGCATCGCCTGCAGGAGCCCTCCCTGCTGACTCCAGAAGAGTGGAAGGAGGCAGCAGCATCTCTGCTAGGGGTCTTCCCGGATGCCTGGCCCCCTCACAGCTTTTCCCCTGTCTTTCTTTACCCTGGGTCTAACAGGAGTCTATGGCTTCGGAGGCCCTTATGGGGAAACAGTAGCCACAGGCGCTTACCGGGCCTTCCGGGTGGCGGCAGCAGCAGGACACTCCGGAGCCTTCTCTGGCAATGACAGCAACAGGACTAGCAAGTTTCAGGGCGGTAATTATACCCAAAACCCTTTTCTTAGAGCTTCTGGCAACAGCTTCCTTCACTTTACGGTTTGGTCTGAGGCTTTCCTACTGACTGCCGGTCTCCCTTTCTCCCTAACTGTCTCAGCTGTCCCTCTCTAGAGCCTGCCCAGGCTGCTGTCCGTCCGTCCGCTCTGCTCTCCCAGGCGCTCCCCCCAGGTCCCTGCCGCAAGCCCCCTCGGCGCCAGCCTCTCTCACGCCTAGAAACCCTCCCCCGAACACAAGATAGCCCTTAAACCTAATGAGACGGTCTGTCTCCTGTGCTTCAAAATGCGAGGGTGGAATCTATAATCAGCTGAACTTTTGCCTGACTCTATTAACAGTTCTTTTCTAAAATTTGGGGGCAGTTGAGCTTTTTGCAAAAATGACCCAATGTAGAATTGACTGACTTGGGTGTTACTGCTAACTCGTTCTTCGCTGTCACCAATGTCAGCATGGACACAGGCGTGAGATTTACTTACCTGCCTGTGTGTCTGTTGCTCACCTCCCATACAAGGTGGGACGATGGAAACCCGTTAATGCCAGTCCCCTGTTAGGGTTAAATTTTTCCAGTTATTTAGCTGTTCTTTCTGGCCTCTGAGCTTTTATCCTAAGAGCAAACATATCTCTAATGCTTCGTTGTGTGAATAACTTTACCCTTGTAAACAAAATGCATTTGAAGCTGAAAGACTTGTACAGGGAAGTATGAACCGTTTTGACTTTATCAGTAGTTTAGTTCCCAGTGTATTAACATTTGAAGACTAATCGTGGCTGCATAAATGCTGTGTTTTGTGTAAGTTCTGATGGTCTTACCAGTAACGTGGCTCAGTTGCATTCTACTAGATTTCTTCAAATACGTATGTTATGCCCCAGAGTTGATTTTTAAGGGCAAAACACAGGTGTAAAGATATGAGCAACCTGAGTAGAATATAAATTCCCATTTTAGACAATTGTAATTTTAGCTGCTTTCATGGTAAGGGAAGGATAAGCCTACCTTTCACACGCAGATCAGTTTAAATGCTATAATATTTTTATAACAACTTAGTACAAGTAATTCTGCCTAGTAAGTTGTTTATAGCAGTTATAATCTGTGTGTTTCATGCTGATGTTTGGTGTTCACTGAAAAGTGCCTTTAAATCTGCAAAAATTACTTCTTCATTAGGAATGCAGGAAAAAAGTAATCTTCAGATAGTTTGTAAAATTTCACTTCAGTTTCTTAATGCTTATCTAAAGTATATTTTCAATTACTGAAGCTGAAGTACTCTTGCAAGATCATTTTTTCTGCAGAATTCATATATTTAAAAAAAAGGGGGAAAAGAAAGACTCTTGGAGTTGTAATACTTCTGAAAGACCACAAAATGAGAAATAATCTCCCAGTATCAAAAGAGGAGACTATATGTGCAAGAAAACGTGGGCAAACAAGTTGTCCATTCATTTGTAACTTTAATGTTAAGATTGTGAAGATCAAGGTTTGGTTTTGCTTTTTATGTGCAGGAGTCCAACCTATTCCTTCTCAGGGAGGGAAACTTGAAATTGCCGGCACTGTAGTCGGCCATTGGGCTGGAAGCAGACGTGGACGAGGGGGTAGAGGGCCATTTCCTCTGCAGGTTGTTTCTGTGGGAGGACCAGCGAGAGGGTAAGTGCGATCTTGCAGAAGGTACTTTTCATATGTAACTTAATGATTGGGGAAAAAAGTGGAAAAAACATGGAAAAGTTGGAGGCATTAGAAACTGCATACAACACATTTTAGGGCACATCAGGTAAATTATGCACATTATGTATTCAAGAAAAGCATTTTCCTTCTTTTAAGATGTTTTTAATCAGTTACTCAGATGAGTATAAGCATTTTTATGTGCAGATAAAATTCATACTCTGATATATAGATCTACATATGCACACTGGATTGTTTGGCATGAGGAAACGACTTGGGGGCTTTCTCTGACATGAAATCAATAAATACATTATACTTGATGAAAAATACCACAGCACTCAATTACTTTTTGTCATGGTCGAACAGTTGTTAAGAAGTATGATAAATTTTTTTATAACTTCATTGTGTAATTCTTCTGTGAAGCAGAAAACACCTGAAAGACATTTATAGGTTTAAGAGTTCTCTGCTACAGTCACGATGGGAGATGTGCTTAAAAGAATATTAATTTCTTCAGCTCTTCCACTTCATTTCACCACAGCTGAAATTACAGGTGCACAACATTTCTGAAAAAGAAATACTTTGTTATAAAAATATCTAGTCCTTTACTTTTAAGGTTGGTTTTTTTTCCATAGGCTTAATTGTTCTGTGCCCTACAGAACTGTCTGTATCTATTACAGAAGACAGTCTCTAAGTAATGTGATTTATATATTATGTCTGTCTTTAACTATATTAAAGGAATGGAGTAAAGTAGGTGTATTTAAGCCATCTTGAGCAAGGAAGCAGGAGTCTGAAAGAATAAGTCTGAACTGCCTGAATTCCTCTCTATTCATTAATTTAATCAAACATATACCTATAGAGTATACTGCTAAAGTCAGCAAGAGCTGTTGGCATGCTTGTCTTGGACTCAGTGAAGAAATGGTTGGATCTGAAGCCCTGGGAGAATGTGAGCAGGGGGAGAAGCGAGAGCTGCTGGTGTGGGCGCAGGGAGAGGTAAAACCAGAAGAAACAAAGATTATGAAGTTCAGCAGCAGAAAACAACATTGGTGTAAGAGCAGAGCTGGCACCTTCAGGGGAGTACATTTAGGTGGGAGCATATTCTTTAGAATGAGGTTCAGTTGCCAAAATGTAAGCATCTAGTGTTGGTTTAGACGCTTCAGACAGCTGTCAGCTAACTGCAGCCTGGTGGGGTCCATGGGTCCTGTGCTGTCCCAGGACAGCAGCTGGAGACCAGGGGAGTAAGCTGCGTGATGAGGCACCGGGCTCCTTTGGGTATTTTAATCTTACTTCTGAGTTTCAGTGGATGAAATAACACTTTTCACCATTTAAGTTAGGTATGGGTGTGGTCCTAAGTTTGGTTTTTCGTGAGGCTCCACAACCAGAAGAATCTGGCTTGCTGTAGAGCTTATTACTTTTCTTCAGCTAAATGCACTGGCTGCAGTACTGTTTGCGGAAAATGTCTGGATAATTTATGGTGTCATACTCAAAAACTACTGTCTGAGTGAGGCACCCTGAGTGATGATCTGGAGGCACCTTCAGGCTCCGACCTGGCTTACATTTGTGTGTAACATTGGCGTCCTGCACAGAATCGCAGTTCCTCCATTTTCTGAAGAAGCAAGTACATGAATTTATGCAGTCGCCAGCAGCTAACACTGACCGGTCCTAAACTGAGAGTCTTCCTTATCTGGGAAGCGGTTAAATCACTAAAAGGGTGGTGTTGCTCCATTAAATACCTTTACGACACTAAATACTATTCTCCAAAGTAGGTTTTGAGTTAGGAACTAAAATATCTGACATTTCCTTTTTGTCAGAGGTACTGTCTTTGGGCAGTTAGGTTTGGGAGCAAGTTGTTACCAAAAAAAAATAGGAAAACCGTCAATGCCAGATCTTTCTGTCTCCATCAAAATCATCACTGATGTTAAATCCTCACATGTAGAGTTAGTAGAATTAGGCAAAGAGGGGAAAACTACTGCTGCCAGCTTATCTGTTTGTTGTGTCGGTTGATACTAAAAATAAAACCGACTAGGAAAACAGTGATGTTAGTGTTCAGTGTAAAGACAGGCATTTTAAAGACTGGGGTCCGTGTTGGCAGGTGCTCTTTCCTACTGAAGAACACCACTAGGAAGCTCCACCGTACATTGTGTGCAACTAATCACCTAGTCCTGCAGACCTCTGTTTCATTTTTTAATCTGTTTCAGCAGAGGGGATCATGTCAGGCTTGTTTACACCATTGTCTCATGTCTCTGTGTAACAGTAAACTTGGATGTTGTTCTTAGCATGTAAAATTATACTAGCTGCTTTTTATTGGCTTTGATCCACTAATAGATTTAGTGTGATTTTTCCGAGTAGGAGAGATCTTACTCAACTCTTGGAAGGGCACACTTTTACTTTGTAAAAAAACCAGCAAATGGAATAGATAAGTCTAATTTAAATCTTTGGAAAGAATGCAGTGAGAGTGACTTGGATATAAACCACAGTTCCTACCTATTTATTCTTTGCTGTTGCTTTTAAATCCCAGTATTTAATTTCTTCTTATTTAATGTGGGCATTTGCAGTGTGTGTGAAAAGCCTTGTGTGGCACAGATCAGTGCTTGTCCACTGAGTCAGTCCAGCATAACTTAGTTTTTGCAGCACAGCAGCAGCGGAGGTGGGAGCAGAGCATCTCCTCTTCAGGTGGCTTTTGTACAGCTCACAGAGACCTTGCTGGCATAGGGGAATTGTCAAGTAGATGGAAAATGAGATACAGTTGAATTGCAGCTGTCTTTTGTTGCCAGAATGGCAAACTGGGTCGTTTCAGCCCACACAGCTTAGAAACTGGGCTGGATGCAGGCCTGGACCTGAGCAGCACCCGGCTGTTCTGTGCCAGCTTTAGGGGGGTCCATCTTCATGCCGGGATCTCCTGGTATCGGGCAGGATTTGGAGGAGAAGTAGAGCAATTGTGTATTTCTAGTACAGAAAAGAAAAATAATGTCTAGTTAAGAAGTAGTCCTTGACATAATGATAGGAAGTTGTTTCTGCAATCGATGGAATTAAAATAGTTTTAACTGACTGGAAGTTTGTTTTGATCTGATCTAATCTTTACTGAATCAAATCAAAAAGCCACCACCTGATGTGTCCTGGTTGGAAGCCTCCATTTGAAAGCATCCCAACTTGATAAATTGCTACATGTCAGATACGGGTGAAGCCTCCTTTTTTCCTTCAGGATCTTAGATAATTTTGTATTCGCCCATCTAAACAAGCAATTTTGTATTTTGCCTTCCTTTCTTTTATCTGATTTCATCTGTCTAGCATGTTTATATAGGAAAGTGTTATTAAATGGGAGAAATGACCTTATAAGTGGTTCAAATTGCTTGCCTATTTTTTTAAGGTGAAGGTACTTTGAGCTTTGTTTTTAAAGCACTGTAAGGATAATTTGATGCTTTGATAATGTTTCTGCAAATACTTGAAAGTACTCATTATTGTTTCTCTAGAAGTAAAATATAGAAATAGTAATTTTATTGCAACAAAAACAAAACGTTCATTAGGTTCATACACTTGCAGGCAATAGAAGCCTGTAATTCTGAATTCGTTAGCCGTATTGCTTCTTTAAAGAAATGTAAATGTTATTCACTAAACAGTAAAGCTAGGGAAAACAAAATCATCCAGCAAAATAAAATGTAAAGTAGTTTTAAACAAAGTTAATATGTATTTTTTCTTTCTTCCTTTTCCTCAAAATTTACAGGCGTCCTAGAGGAGTTATTTCCACTCCAGTGATAAGAACTTTTGGAAGAGGCGGAAGGTACTATGGGAGAGGTTATAAAAGCCAGGGAGCAATTCAGGTAATAAAACCATGTGCCTGACTTCAGAACACTCTAGTTTACAGGCTAGTATGATACGGACTTCCAGACCAGCTAATATTGACAAGCACAACTTTGAAAGATGAGTTTTTCTTACAGTGATCTTGCCTACATGTTGAAGCTGTAAGCTGCAAAGCCAGTGATGGATGACAGGCTAGTGTTGCATCTCAATTATAAACAGACTTGGACAGACATGGAAGAATGTATGTTGATATGAAGGCTGTGCCTACACAGCTCTAACCAGCCGTAGGAGTAGAAGAAAATTTAGGAAAGTGGGAGAAATACAAAGCTGAGACAAATTAGCCATTTCTGTTCCCGCCTCCACTCTTTCCCAGTTTCTTTTCTGGGACCATAGTCCAACCTCACGAAGAAAAATTAGTAGCAGTAGAAGGATCTTTGCTGCTGGATGACTCCAAATGTAAGAACTTACTCTAGACTTTTAGGAAATAACAGACCAGTCTTTGCCTCTATGAGCACACAGTTTCATTTTTGATAACAGCGTATGAAGCGACTGTGGATCGTGGGTTTTGGCTTTTCCATGGATCCTTAAAATACAGCTGAAGCAAACTACTGTTTCATGTTAAATGCCAGTTGCTTCAGAGTTATGTTTTCTTCCCTTTTCCGTTGTTCTTGCTGCTATGCAGTTTTGAATGTTGATGCAAGTCCCAATGGTAAAGGATGGATGGGTAGTAAATAAGTGGAAAACTTGCACAATAAATATATTATATGGATGTGCAATTTGTCATGGAGACATTAGTATAGAAGAGCAGGGGGATGTTTGCAGATATCAGGCAGTAAGAGAAGGAACGTTCTCCAGTGAATAATGAAGCCAACTATTAACTTTAAGTAAAACTTGCTGTGTTCTAGGTGTAAAAATTAAAATATTTCTCCTCCTTGTTAAATTTCTGTGTACACACATTATATATGTCTACACATGTACCTATGTATTTGAAACTTTACATCTTTTACTTTAAATATATAGTACCTAATTTCCAAGTACCTTAACCGATGGAATAAAGGAAGCCCTGAAAAGGAGCTTCCAAATATTCTGGGCTTACTACAGGTTTACATATGTAAATGTAGCTCAGATAATCCCTGTAGGTGGATGGTAGGCAGTCTTGACAGACAGCAAGTTTGGTTAGTCACGTTTTATTAATGATATGTAGTTTGGATGGTAAATACTTGTGATCAGAAGAATCTGGGTCTAAAATTGTGCCTGTGATGGGGAGAAGATAAATGGCATTTTCTATTGACTGGTTCTGAGCTGACTGGATTTTACGGTCGTTGAGTCACTATAGAACGTGTTCCTTTAACAGGAAAAGAAAAAACGTGAATTGAAGTGCCATGTGGCAGGTAGAACTTGGGAAAGTTAATGCAGGAGTAGATTTTGATACCCTGTTAAGACTAAATGGCAACAGTGTACTTCCCTGTCTTACAAACCTGGGCAGTTAAGGAAAAAGTGCCTATGCAAGGCCAGGTTCAGACGTGTGTCTCCCTGTAAGATCCTCCCTGTACTGATACTCTTTATGAGGCGACACAAAGAAAGGTCAGAGAACCTTACTGAAATAAGCCATTTGTATGTATCAAACATAAAAGGCAGACCTGTTTTTTCCCAAGGTGTGACCTTGCACTCTTGGTCTGGAAAGAAACAAAACTATGTATTTCATCTAAAACTTAACGCTTTGTGAGGCCTGTGAAGAAGTACATTTAGACACATGGGATAAATACTCTTCATTCTCATGTGCCAGTCATATACCTATGCAATGTTACTGCAGAATTCTTTGTGATTTTCTGAATAACGAAGTTTGTGATCCTGATGCTAGAGAGTTCTTACTCACCTGGATAATCTTTCAGTAATTCAGAAAAGCGCTAGCCATGCTGTTTCTAGTAGGTAAAGGTTAAGATTATTACACTCTGAAACTGTTTGTTATTGTTTGAGGTGTATAAAGATGTCCATGTCTGAAGTCATTTCTTAGGACTTTTAACAGCGTGACAGAGAAGTATGTTGCTTCTCAGCAGCCCAACCTACTTATTTTGTTTTGTTGTTTAAAGCCTATTATACTTCTGGAACACTGAGGTTCATTGTTGCAGATACTTAAGAACTAAATATGTCCTAATGCTGCATAAATCTGTTTTTTATTGCTATATTCAGTCTTGTAAGATTGTACTACATGCTTTTCATATGAAGTCACTTTCCTAATTGCAGAAGCATATAGACTAGTATAGATAATATTGCATGGTACTTTTGCACTTCTTTAAAAATTGTCTGAAATAAGTTTTGGTTTGTATTTGAATAACATGTAATCATATAATTAAATTACAACATATATGAACCAAGAAGCAGAGTTAAGCTGTATATTGATTCTCAGTTTGGTGTTTCCAGACATTTCTGTAGCTCTTACATTGTGAAATAACTGAAGCATCAAAATTAGAAAAGGGCATTTTACCACAGGAGCATCGGAAGGCATGGCTAGAAGGCACTAAGAAATAATGAAAACTCTTTCTCATCTGTGCTGTGCTGTTTAGTTTTATTTTCTACGCCACTTCATATCTCAGCAGTACATAGTACTTGGTATCCACTTGTGATACTTTTGCACACTGCATGCTGCCTATTAATAGTGTCATTGTAACAGATTGTAAATATATAGCAGTGGTTCTTCAGTAATTTTCTTCTTTTTTTAAAAAATAGGGCAAACCTCCTTATGCTGCTTCAGCAGAAGAAGTAGCCAAAGAACTTAAGTCAAAATCAGAGGAATCTAAATCCTCACTTGTGTCTTCAGATGGATCCCTGGCTGAAAATGGAGTTGTGAATGAGGAAAAACCAGCTTCCCAGATGAATGGGAATACAGGAGACATCAGGGCTTCCAATCAGTCTGAAAGTGCCTTGAGTAATGACTCTAAAATGTGCAATACAAATCCTCACTTAAATGCACTAAATGCAGACAGTGTTTGCCATAAAGATGATACTCTTGAGGCCACTGTCTTAAAAAAAGAAGAGTAAACTTATTTTTTATAGAGGGTGAAGGATGTTGGGAAGGGTCAGGATTAGGAATATCTGGAAAGAAAGAGAGCCTACAGTTACGTACATTTTTTCCTTTCCGTAAGAGAAAAATGAGGACTTTGGAAATTCGGATCCCTCTTTGATGTCAGAGATTTAAACAACACATTTTTAGTTTTAACCAGTTGTAGTCAAAATGCTACAATAAAACAAAAAAGAAAGAGAATGAAGAGCATTTGACTCCCGCACTTAAAATGAAGTATACATAAAGTTTAAACTGGTTATGACAAAAGCTTGTAGTTTTGTTTTTTGAAATATAAAGAAAACAAATTTTGGCAGTCTTTAAGTATATATAGCTTAAAATATAATTTTTAGTACTTGGCACCATATGTATGCCATTATATTTGATTTTGCATTACTGTGTCACAATAAAGCTTTCTTTAAGGCTTTGATTTCATGATTATGGGGGGAAAAAGGCACAACCACAGTTTTTTCTTTCTTAAATTTCATCACCGTTGATGTGGTTCTTTTGTGTTAAAATGTGCAAACTATCGAAACTAAAAATTATAGAGTAATATTGCAGTTCTGCTGATTTTAAATATACATCATACATACTTTACAAGCAAGTTAAATGGAGATAAACTTGAAATCATAGAAGATGCAAATGACCTTTCAAAATAAACACAATGTGTTCTGAAACTTTTTGTGACTAATACCATGCATCCGTGATCAATGAACTATGTGGTTTTGAATCAGACGTAGACCATTAGTACTACTATTTGAGCTAAACTTCTGCATGGTTCATAATTTTTAAAGTGTGTAGTTAATATTATGCATGTTATTGTCCTCTTTCTTCCATTCTTACAAGTACTGTGCCCATTTGCAAAACAAAAAGCTAATAATCAGTAATAGTCCTATAAAAGATGTTAACTATGTTTAGTCATTGACTGATCTTGCTCTAACCTTAAAATTTTGTGATTATTGACCTCTGTTGCATTTATTCTAAAACTTAAAAAAAAAAAAATTATCTAGCCGTTTTGAATATCAACGTTACCCTGGTGTACTCATTGCTGTATGCATTATTGTTCTCTGTTGCTGTTTTATGCCTTCATATTAGCAAATATGAAATTCTGTGAAAAACAAAAAAAAAGCTTTGATCTTCAAAAAAAAAAAAAGTACCCCCCTTCTGTAGCAGGAGACAAATGGCTTGTTCTTGAGAACTTTCCCATCAAGAATTTAGTATAAGCAAATATACCTGTATCATTTTGATGTTTTTGTTAGTGTTTCCAAACTTAATGTACTTCAAAATCAGAATCATTTCTTTATATTCGTTTTCATATAATTCTCCTGATGCTCTTCATCACACATTAGTGATCAGAAATGAGGTGTAATTCCCCATTCCCTGCCCGCAAGAGCTAAGTAGGTATCTTAATGTAAGTTGAAGGGAGTTCTGCCCCAACTCATGGATTGTGCAAGAATGAACTACTGTTGGGTTTGATTGGTTGTAGATGGATTGTGGTGTGGTGTATTTGAAGGCTATTGAATGCAACTTACAGTGCTTAATAAAAATCTTTATTCTTTTAGTATAAAATACTGTATGCCTTTTTTGTCAAATATTTTTTTAATTAACATGTTGTAAATAAAAGTTTTCCTATGCCCAAATGAAGTGATTGAGTTAGCAGACTACATGATGTCCTCCCAAAAAACGGAGCAGGAAGACACAACGGTTACACGCTGCTGCTGTCGGGGGATGCCGCACTTGATCGGAGTGATGCTTTGTCCTCTTTTATTTTGTGCAGCTGCTTCACATGGCCACGCTTAAATGCAAGATGGTTAATAAGATGCAAGTAAGACAAATAACACACGCAGTTGTTTAAAGAAGAACAAGGCCAACCGCACGTGCTCGCAGGGTTTGAAATACAAGATGATCGACAATGCCTGTCTCTCGGCTCCTCATAGCTGAGAATACATGGTTGCATTATGCAGTTTTCTCTATATCGTGGATCGTACTCACATAACATGAGGAGTTATAAATTTGTACCTTGGTTTGTAGCAGGAGAGCTTTTTTGCCTGGGCATGCCCTCGTCTGCTGTTTCTCTCTGACTGTTCATCTGTTTACTCGAGTGCCTGACGCACGTTCAAAGCAGGCTTGCCCTGAGTGGTTTTGATCTTGTGTTGCGTCTCCGTTGCAGCTCTGCGCGCGGGGTGTCGATGCAGTGTGCAGCAGCACAGCTGTCTTTCATGCAAATGACAGCAGTCGGTCTTCCTCTCTCCTCCCAAAGTCAAACAAGCTGGAGAGGAGCTGGTGTCACAGCAGCTATCTGGGGGATCCCGCTGTCGAGCTCTGGTGGGATTGTCTCCCTTCCTGCCCTGCACTGATGCCGCATTATTTGCCCCATGCTAGAGCTTCTCTGTTCTGGAAATACCCAACCTCTTGTTCTGGTGAAGGTTCAAGGCACCAGTTGCCCTCTTTCCAGCAGGTTCACTTTTCTAGCATAATCTGGTCCCTGGCGTGGGATAAACAATATCGACAAAAAGAAACATGCATGAGAGATGTGCTGCCTGCCGCGAGTGTACTGACTTCTTTCCTCAATGTAAGTGTGCCAGCAAGATTTTTGTGGGCAGCCAAAGTACAACTAAAACTGGGATGTGAAAGCACAGCAAATTGACTAGTTCATTGGCCCAAATGCAGGGTGCCACATTCATGTTTTCTGGAAATCATGGCGCAGAAGTTTGGCTTGCATGACACACGCGTACTTGACCCGGAGCATGTATTTTTTTGTGGCCTGTTGAAACCCCTGCCATTGCCCTGCAGAGGCTGAAGCCCGCCTCCCTGGGCCGAAGCTACGCCGGGGTGGGAGGGGGACAAGCCTTCAGCTGTTGGTAGATGCTAGCAGAAGTAGCGGTGGGGACATCTTACAGGTACCAGAGTTGCCTGGTTCCCTGCCTGGGAACATCGCTGTCAAACCCAGAAGCAACGTCAGGTGTATTTATTGCCCTCTGCAGTGGGTGCGTGCAGCACAGCGACAGGGTGGTGCAGCAGCGGGTGCTCGCCTGAGCGGGGACTGGTAGGCCGGGGGTGGTGTGAGTGCTACGCTGTGAATCTGCACCCTCGGCCCGGGCTGCCTGGCTTCCCTCCTATCCCAAGTAGCTTCCTGCAGGAAATCGGGTGCATTTTGAATGAATTAATTCCTCTTCCAAAGAGTTAAACTGACTGGAATCTGTGATCCTGCAGAATGACCAGGTATTGCCTGGGCTTACTCCTGAAGAGCCTTTCACACGTGACTTTATACATTCAGCAGGTATGTCCTGTAACGCGCTGTGTCACAGGGACCGTTGTAACGTGCTAATAAAATAGTTCACGTTTTTTAGTCACCGATTACCCGCATGCAGATCGCCGGCCTGCGCCGGCTGGAGCAATACCGCAGGCTGCTCTTCGCCAGCAGCGCAGCCCTGAGCATGGGGGATGCTGCTGACATGTATCACCAGGGGTCCCCTCTTCCTTGGGGGGGTGTGGGGGTGGGGGTAGGCTTGTCATGCATCGCCTGAAGGTTTCCTGTTCGTGACCCAGAAAAAGGTCTCAGGGGACCGAGCGTGGAGGATGACACCAGCTCCTTGCTGCAAAGTGGGTCTTTGCACCTAAGCGCACCCCTGCGGGTGCTGCATTATCCACCACCTG
The DNA here is from genome assembly GCF_023638135.1 of Falco biarmicus. Lineage (NCBI taxonomy): Eukaryota > Metazoa > Chordata > Aves > Falconiformes > Falconidae > Falco > Falco biarmicus. The sequence goes on from NC_079291.1 coordinate 107,939,377, forward strand.
CTGGAATAGGTGCCCGAGGGGGGGGGGGCTTAATGGTATTTATAAAGACCCTTTAAAGGGGTCTTACGATAAATGAGCTTTTTTATTTCAAAAGTGAAGAGTGATACAAATAAAGATGATGGCTCTCGGACCTCTCAGAATAGAACAGAAAATTTTAGAATGGAGTAGATTTAGAATAGAATGGAAAATAGAATAGAAAATAGAATAGAACAGAAAATAGGATAGGGCAGGAGAGGAGAGGAGAGGATAAGGTATTTCAGTTGGAAGGGGCCTACATCGATCATCTAGTCCAAGTGCCTGGCCAATTCAGGGCTGACCAAAAGTTAAAGCAAATTATTCAGGGCATTGTCCAAATGCCTCTTGAACACGGACACGTTTGGGGCATCGAACGCTTCCCCAGGAAGCCTGTTCCAGGGTTTGACCACCCTCTCAGTAAGGAAATGCTTCCTATGTGACCAATACCTCATTATCCACCTCCAAGAGTTAAACTGGGAGAATCAGCCGTTTGGATGGGGACGTGTGGGCACCGTCCATCCCATGCCGATGGGGCTTAGCTGTCAGCCGAGGGCAGAGCCCTGCTCGCCGCTCCCTTGCAAGCACCTACAGCATCAACGCTCCCCCCTCCCCGGGCTGGCCTCGCTAATTGTTTTAACGGTTGTAAAGGGCTAATCATGATCCATGTGTGCCACAGTCAACCACTTACAGTGCATTTTTTACATCCAATCTTCAACGAGTCCTTAAATGCAGGCAGGTGGGTAATCACTGGCACTGGAGAGGATTTAGGGGCCAGGGGGTGTCTGGGAGGGGGAGCCCCTCATGGGCATCCCAGAGCGGTTTTCATTCTCGGCTCTGGCGCGTTAAGTGCAGCATTGTGTTACGGACAGAGGAAAAATGAGATGTAAGGCATCTGCTCGATGGTGAGTGTCCACACGGCCCCCTCCCACCGGGGATGGCGAGCAGCAGGGGCGAGGAAGCGCCGCGACCATTTTATTTCCTGTGCTTGCGGTTGTGCTATTTCAGGCGGTGGTTGCGTCGCTGGATGCTGCGTCATGGGCCGGGGGGGCGTAAGCCTGCCTGAGGGAGCAGCAGCTGCCGTGCTACCGTCCAGATCCTCGTTAGAAAGTCTTGAAGGGGTGAGTTTTTCAGGGTTGTGGAAAGCCCTGCGGCCAGCGGAGTCCTGCAGTGGTTGACGGCGCTGGGGGCTGTCCCTGCACCCGTTGGTGAAAGGTTCTGGTGGCCCCTCGTGTGTGGGGTCCCTCATGCTGGTGTGCAGGATGGAGCCCCAGTGCCTGGTGGCGGTGGGGATGGGGAACAGGATAGCGCAGCCATCACTCTTGTGCTGTGAAGAAATGAAAAGTGAGACTGTGGGCATGTTTTTCAATGCAGGCAGTGCTTAAGAGTGCAATTATCCAGACCTGAGGCAGATTACAGCTCCCTCAGCGAAAGCCTCTATAATCCTTTTTATTGTGCTGAAAGCCCATAAAACAAGCTGCATCCGATGGTGTTTGGCCGCTGGGTCAGGGCGCACAGGTAAGGGACATCGCCAGCACCTGCAGCGCCGGCTCCCCGCAGAGCCCATCCCCACCGGGTACCACTCTCCCCTGGGAGCTGGCAGAGTTTTGCAGTGGGTTGGACTGGGATGGTTCCCAATGTCCCACTGGTGTCACCGGCCCCCGAGATGTCCAGCCCACCCGTGGGTGAATGGCTCAAGAGCAGCAGCTCTCCCGGAGTCAGCGTGCAGAGCTGGGGCTGCGCCAGCCGCAGGGGTGCACCCCCGTGGCCACCTGAACCCTCAGGGTGGGTTTTGTGGGGTTTAGTAGCTCCCATCTCTAACTGTGACTGCGACACAGTAATTAGAAGAGGTAGTTTGCATTGACCATTCACTAAAAGACTGTTGTTCAAAAGAAAATGTGTTGCTGCCTGATAACTTCAGCGAAGCCAGTGGCTGTATCCACGCAGAGTGAGGGTGCCATTCCTTCCTGCCCGTGGTTACAGCAGGTTTTGCTTTGCTCCCCTCAGTGTACTGCCCCGAGCCTGGGGGCGGTATTTGTGACCCCATTTTGCTCCTTATCTGATGAGTTAGGGGGGCTACACCCTCCATTCCTCTGGGGCGGGGTGAGTGCCTGTGGCTGCTCCTGCAGTTGCCTCCTCCAAACCCGGCGAGGCTGTGGGTCTCTGCCCTGACGCTCGGCTTCTGCCTGATCCTTGCTCATGCCTCGTCTAGACTTTGACCCGAACCACGAGCCCGTGCTCTGCTCAACCCGTCGTGCCCTGGCCCAGCGTGCCGCGGCCGGAGAGGACGCAGCGGCAGCATGTGGAGGATGCAGCGTGCGCCAGCACGGCCCAGCTGAGGGCAAACCCGTGGCCCCCGCTCGGCACAGAGCCCCCGTCCCGAGAGCTGCCCTGAGACACCTCCCCTCGGACCAGGCGGAGCAGGGCGAGATGCTCCTGAGCCCTTCCCCGGGGACTTCGCCTTCTGATGGCAAAGAGCAGGTAACAGCTAAATACTGATTCTTTTTAATACAGGAGTAAAGGATGCAAATGCCGTGAGGAGTTGAGGGGTTTTAGCAGGAAAAGCTGTATTTCGGAAAGTACTGCGGGATGGTGATCTGTTCTTGGTTTGGCATCCAGGTGTGGGGGCTTGCTGGTGTATTCTGTGAGGTGAACGACTGAAGGTGTGCCCTGGTTTCCAGTTGAAATCACAACTATTCACACAGGGCTGTGTGGGCTAATAAAAATTACATTTAAAAAACCACGAGTGAAGGATGAAAGCAAAAATGCTAAGTAGAAGTTGGGCAAGGTGCTACACAAAAGCAGGGATGTCATAAAGGACTGACAACATTCAGCTTAGTGGTTCTGTGTCTTACAAATGTTACAGTATTTGTAATAAAATGTAGCACTTGGCGACCCGCTATCAGATGTATTAAACATCTGCTGAGTGCAGCTGGTGAGCACGAAGGGTGAAGGATGCAGGCAAAGAGCTGAACAGGGGAAAAGGGAGAGGGAGAGGAATGAGGACCTGCACAACTGTGTTGCAAGGATGGGATGGGGTGGGATGGGATGGGATGGGATGGGATGGATGGGATGGGATGGGAGCAGAGGACCAGCCAGCAGAATGCTGAGTGGCTGTTGGATGGTGGTCTTGGAACCAGGTGGCTCCTGCAGGTGCTGGCCCAGAGGTACAGCACCCAGGGGTGCCTGGAGCCTCCCAGAGGAGATGAGAGCAGGGGCAGAAACACAGACCAGGCTGGGCGAGCTCACTCGCTGCTGCTGGGCTGGAGGTATGCAGATCGCACTCGGTTCTCACCTGCCTTTTCAGGCTGTGCGTTAAGTATGTGTCTCGGGGTGAAGCCTCAGCCGGGCTACCGTCAGCAGCAGGTGTTGCTGTTTGCTCCAGGCCAGGCAGCACCTTCCCTGCAAAGCTCCAAGGAGCATGTCCCCCAGCGTCATTACTAGTAAAACTCGTCAGCGCAAATGTCCTTTTGCTTTGTGTCTGTCAGTCATGTGTGTTTAACGATTCTGCTTTATTTATACTCTGTCTTCTAACAGGCTTTCAGCAAATTGAAAAAGTTATAAATGCTTTGAAACTCTCTTTTACTTGGTAAACTTCTCACTTGTTTGGCTTTGTGAAAAATGAGCTTCGTGATCCCTAATAAAGCACTGGGGACAGGCGAAATAAATGTGAATTAGACTGATGACAGCAACGGGCTCATGCGCACCTTCCTCTAAAAAATTTCAGACTAGAAAATGCTTACAGTCTTGCTTGGACTGTGCTGTGTAAGAGACAGAGACAGAAGGCATCTCCCAGCACGGCAGCGTGCTCTGGGTGAAAAATAACAAAAATTGAGTCCGACTGCCAAGTTATGAAATTTCGTTTACAAATGGTTTAAATGTTTATAAAAAACATTTTGCATGAGGCTCCACAGTGGCCACATAACTTGAGTAACTGTGGCCAAAATCCTTTTTTAAATAGCATTTTTTGAAAGCTGTTGCCCGGATTGGCAGCCTGCATGGGCTGGGGGGAGCCACGACAGCTGAGCCAGCGACGCTGCTCTGGTGCCCAGAGCTGCAGCGTGAGCCTGGAGGAGCCTGGTATTCCCCACCCCTCGCTCCCAGAATATGCTTTTTTTCCCACAAAATGTGGCAACCAAGTACTGATTCCCAGAGACTGCAGCTGAATCTCTTCTAATAGTTCTTCTACTTGCTGCATCTCAGCCGTTGTGCCTGTTGGTGGACCCCGGTCTTACGATGGCAGTGATGAGCAGGCTGGCTGACCTCGCTCCAAGAGCCAACTGTAAGGGAAAAGATTATTAAAAGACATTTTAATAAATGCTAACATCTTTTTCCCCTTCTTTCCACCTTTTTATCGGCAGGCGCTGCCTGGGGACTTTGCTCTGGTTTTAACTTTGCATCGGTGCTGGGTGTTCATACCGTTGCTGCTGGGGGCTCGGCAGCCCCGTGCAGCGGATGCAGAGTGGGGGGCATCGCCACCGCTCCCCCCCGCAGAGCCCTGGCGGGGGAGGCCTCGAGGGTCCCGCTGCCACCCCCATGCAGGCGGCAGCTCTTGCTGCTCCAGCAGCTCCTGCTGCCCCCCAGAATGCCGCAGCCCCTCTCGCTGCCTGCTAGCTGGGTCACGCTGGTGGCGGAGGTTATTACGGTTTGCCGGGGGGTTATTGTATCCACTAATCGGGATTTACAGCTGCTGCGCACTGCCTAAATTGGCTGTTGCTATAGAAAACGGGAGAGTTTAACCAGGGTTTCAGAAAGAGGCAATAACAGGAGGTGGCATGAGAGGGATGTGCAGGAATATTGTGACTGTGGGGGGTTATTCTTTTAATGTAAATGCATGTGAATACCGCTGCTTCAGATGTTACATTTGCTCGCTGAGCCTGAAGAGGGCTGCCGAGCCTAACCCGCTTCTCGCCATGGCGAGGAGCTGATGGCGATGGGCAGCGTTCCTGGCAGAGGAGTCAGGAAAGTGGAACATGTACACATCTTCCTTTTTTTTTTTTTTTTTTTTAACCCCACAAGCTCTATCCAAACACTTCTTAAACACCGGGGATCTTCTAGTGTGTATGAAACTCAGACAATTGAGCAAAAAATGAGAATAGTATAATGCCCGTGCTGTGAAACGGAACAACTCTGGGAGCCCCCACGCAGGCTCCAGCCCAGGGGCACCTTGCACGAAGCAGAGGTGATGTGACAACGTCCCTTAGCGAAAGGCTCCGAGTGCTGCACCCATGGGTGCCCCACAGGTGCTGGTTTCTGTGATTACAAATGATTCTCAGGGCAGAGGGGTCCCCCCCAACCCCGGTGCCACTCGAGGCACGTCACAAGTGTGGGTGCAGGGTAAGGAGGGAGGGGTGGGCCCCACCAGCGGGCCTGGGGGTGTCTGCAAAGCTCCCTCCGTGCCCCCCAGTGCAGTGATGGTCCCACAGGGAGGATCCCAAAAATAACAGTGCTCCCATCAAACCGCTCCGCGCTCCCTAACTGCAGGGTGCCATGTAGACTGGGGTCGGTCCCAGCCCAGCTGTGGGGCACCCTGGGGCGAGCTGCCCCACCGACCCCAAAGCTGTGGGTGGCCGTGGCCTTGCCAGGGGCTGAGCCGAGCTGCCGGCTCCCCAGTGTGCCCCATCTCCCCGACCTGTGCCAGCCCATGTCTTCTGCTCCCCTCTGCTTGCTTCACCACCACGCACACCTCCTGCCGTCCCACTGCCGTCTGGGGGTTGCTCTTCCAGGTGGGGCTCCGCTGCCCTTCGACTCGCTGGGTGCGGCTGGAACCACAGGGAGGTTTTGCTTTTTTTTTCCCTGGCCCCCAGCACAGAGGGCATGGGGCACTCCCCAGGGCTGTTTATTTTATTTTAGTTTAGTTTAGTTTAGTTTAGTTTAGTTTAGTTTAGTTGTTATTCTGCTGAAGGTTACATTCAATGAAGAACTGCACACGTAACATGAACGGTGAGTGAAAAGATGTAGCCGGCATGACACCTCCTGCCACGTAGGCTTTGAACTTCAGGACCACATTCGGTGCAGCCGTTTCTGCTGCTGAAATAAGCGTTTGCTTCTGTCACTGCACTTGGTAAAATACGACAGCCATGTCACTGTTACACCCTGCTGTAAAGTACAGATGAAAACCACTTTTTTTTTTTTTTTTTTGATTTACAGAAGAAAAATACTTCTGTACCCAATGTTCATTACATTGTAGGAGGCTTCGGTTGCCAGGTCTGGGCAATACCGTGCCCAGCCCCTGCGTGAGGCGGCAGAGCAGGCTGGCTTTGCTCAGCCAGGGCTGCTTGCAGAAAGCACCTCCAGACCCAAGAGGCTGCAGGACATGGTCTGGGGGATGCTGCGAGGCCTCTTAAGGCTTTTTCGTGCAGGACTGTTTAGTTGCCCACTCAGCTGTGGAACAAATAATGCATCGCGTGTTTTCAATACTAAATGCAACATTAATGTTGTAGGCTGGCGCGCGCCTGTGCTCTTCCATCAATTGTGTGCTCAGGTGCAGTGACCTGGGAGCAAGGTGCCTCTCTGGGCTCGTCCGCACACCGCAGGGAAGGGTTTTTCCACTGCCATAACACAAAGAAGTGCAGAAGTGTTGTTCTTGGTCCTCTTTTTTCCCCAAAATAAATACAGAAACCTAATGACAAAGACATACCATGAACCAAGCATGAGCCCACCAGCTGAAAGGAGGGCTCCTGGCCTGCTTGCTTAGCTGGCGCAGTTACCCTGCCTGGTACCCACCAAGCAGAGCAGGTGCCCAAATGGACTTAGTGACATTGCTTTGCTGAGGGCAGGCTCCCACCCTGTGCTCCTGCCTCTTCCCTGGCCTCCTCTCCACGCATGCCCCTGAGGCTGTGGCACGGCAGTACGGGGGGCTGCTGTGAATCTTCTGAGTTATTAAAATTGTTTTCCTTGAAATAGTATAATAACAATAATAATAATATTAATATTAATAATAATAACAATAACAATAATAATATCTGAAAAAATAAAATCTTGTAAGAGAAACTGATACATTTTTACTGACACCTGGTAAGATGGTCAAAGATTTTTGTCTATTGCCCCATACAGATTCTGGTGACTGACAATAAACACAAAATTTTAATGTCAGTATGACACTTTCACCCAAAGAAGTAGCTTCTCCACGTTGAGATGGTGTGTGACATTAGATTGCGTACCAAAATATCCGGCAAGAGAGAAGTGTCCGAGTGGAATGGTGCATGGATGGATGGATAAATGTAAACTGCATTAAGAGTTATGAATACAAAATAAAATCTTTAACTAGGTCTTTAAACTAATCTGCTACGTGAAAGACCTTTGTAAACCAGTCTGCTTTGATGACTTTAACCATTTTAAATTAAAAATGCTGTTTACATCCCCAAATGTCTTGCTTCAAACTGCACATCTCATTATTCCTCCTGGTTTGGGGGTTGGGTTTATTTGGGTATTTTGTTACAACATTTGAACCATGGCTTCTGTGTATGTACTGCAGAGTTCCCAGTAGAACAGCCATGGGCTGATGGGTGCTCACTTGTCTGTGCCAACCGAAATGGGAGTGAAACAGGGCCAAAATAAGACAGTATGGTGTGGTGTGAGATCGAACCAACTGCAGCAATAGGGAAATCTGGCGACGGAGGGGGAAACTGGAAGAGATGGGCGCTGTAATCAGCTGAGCCCCCCCTTGCTGCAGCTCAGTGATGCTTGTTGTTTCAAGGCCGGTTTCACAGACAGCTTCTTTGCAAACATTTATTTAAGGAGTAGATATGGTCAAGGGGAAAAAAGATAACTTGGTTTACATCTCTGCAGTAGCATAGAGATAACTATGGGCACAATGTGTCTAAAGCTACAGAGCATCATTAAAATAGAAAGACCTTGTATATACCACTGCAGAAGAAATCCATAGAAAGAACACTGTGAAATGGTAAGAAACGCCAGGAAGCTCACAAAATGATAGCAATCTTTCCCTCTGTGCTGACAACCACACTTGAGCACTTTTCGAGCACCACAGCAGCCGTGGGACCTGAGGGCTCAGTACTGTGAGCTCTCACTGCTCAAAGTGAAGGAGGAGGTGGAGGCTCTGCCGAAGCACCCACTTCAGGATGTCACCATCAATGAGACTTCTGCTCCCGGATCATTTAAAAATTGCTGAAAAATCCCATCCCCTCCCATGAGCTCCAAGCTAGCACCAGATCTCTCTGTGTGATGTAGCCCCTGGACTCCTAGCTCCGTGCCAGCTGGTGTGACCATTCAACTGCTTACTGCCCACAGGTCCGCTGGTGCCATGCAGATATTTTCTGGGTATGTGGGCCGATGCTGCTGATTTTTTTTTCCTCAATTCTTTTAAAAGTATAAACTCACTTCAAAACTTCAGAAAAATTAACTCAGTGATCAAATTCTGTTTTGCTGAGGCATCTCAACATAGCTCCACCACTCACTCCTCCCTGCCAGATTGAGCCAAGCACCCTCCTTGCATGGCTTCTAGATCGAAATACTCACGGAGAAGTCAGGACAATGAGACAGCCTCACCAATTAGTTTCTTTATTTGCTAATCCCTGGCAAAATGATTAGTAAGATGTCTGAGCTGCCCGAACAGAGCCAGTGAATCTTCCCCGATTTTTTTCCCTGCAATATCAGCAATGTCAGCTCTGGCATCCTCCAGCATAACTTAAGATAATCCAACTGGCTTTGCAGAGGAAAGGAGTAAAAATACTGACATGGTGAGCACAGCTCTGCTGCTGGATATAACCATCACCTGAGGAGCAGCGCGGGACAGCTGAGGAGCCTGAAACTGCTCCAGCCCCATCTGCAGAGGAGTGTCTGGCTACACCCTTGTACATCCCAGCTGCCCTTTGTTGTGGCCACCAAAATCCCCGTGGTATTAAGAGAGTTTAGCTCACCAGCGGCTGCAGTGGAGACACGCTGACACTAGAGTTTCGGGTGGTGCTTTGGAAATAGGGCTGTTTTCAGGGAGATGCTCGCGGAACTTGAGGAAAGGTGATGAGGGTATAACTTTTCACAGATCATATGGGTTTGGTGTGAGCAAAGCCCATAAAACGAGTGGGAGAACATGGTGTGGGTGAGCTGCTATGCTTGCCAGTGCTTCTGTGCTCCTCAAAATCAAACTACTGGCTTTATGAAGGGTTGCACGTGTTTCGGGTGTGCAGAGGCATGAAGCCCAGCTTTCCCATGAGTGTCCTGTACCAAAGGGCATCAAAATCGCTGAAAGTTCTGTTTAAACCCTGAGCTGAGAGGTGCTGGTAGATGCACTTGGTGTTGCGGAACAGCGAACGGGTTCTGTAAAGGTGCGTGCAGCTCTCGTGATGGTTCTCAAGCCTTTCCTCCTCATCCTGCCTTACTCCCTAGACTCGCTCTTCTACTTTCTGGTTGAAGCTCTGAGCAACTAAAATCCTGATACATCAATTTAAAGTTAAAAGAGTCCTGATTTTTTGAGGGCAGATACTTACGCCGCTCAGTGTGACAAAGAAAATAGGCCCCTTTGTGCGTCTGGAGACATCCAAAACATGTCATTCAAAACTGAGTCACGATTTTAAACGCAGGCCTGTAATCTTCCCCCCGCATTACCACACCTTGAGCTATGTCAGAAATTTCATCTCACTCCCATGAACAGCCATGGTGGACCCAGAGCTGCCATTGCTGACACTACTCCAAACACAGCTCGGCAAGAACACCAGCTGAAAGTCGTTTCTGTGGCATGTAAATTCAGTGGGCAAGGCAAATAATTTTGATAGCCCCTCCTCAGTTGCCCAGACCGGCTTCTGCCTATACTGATGGTGGCCTTCTCTCTGTAGAAAAGCTTAGAATTGAAGTTATTTGGCCCCTTGAATTTCCCTTGTCCTCCACAGGTGATTTCGAAGGATTTTTGCAGACTGATGGAAAAAAAGGTAGAGAAATGTCCATTTTCTCTAAGATAAATAGAAGATCCACCCCCCCTCCCCCCTGATGCGATGGATTCAAGATACTGAATCCATTGTAACCGGAATTAAAATCACGTCTCAGTTGGGACTCCCTTTGTGAGTAGGAAGCTCTCAGGCGGCTCAGGGAAGCATGCCAGTGGCTATCAGACACTCGTGGGACACAGTTCCCTGCCCCCAAAGCCCCTCAGTATGGCAGCGCGGTCATTTTAACCACCTTTGGTGTCTCGGTGCCAAGGGGGAGCGAGGTTCTGCATCCTCAATCTCGGTGCGAACCCAAGGGTTCCGCTTTTGCCGCCGCCGTCTAGGAGGAAGCTGGTGTCTGTGGGGATGTGCAGTGTTGGGGTACGGGCTGTGCCGTGCCCAAGGGGCCCTTCATGGGACATACCCAGGGCCCCAAATCCCATTTGGTCCTTCATAGGCACGAGGTGTTTATTTTCACCTCTTTGGGTGTAGCAGCCCTGCTTGCAACGGTGAAAGGGCTGCCACAGGCAGAGGTGGATAACTTTAAAAAAAAGTAATATAATTCTACCAACTAAAAAGAGTGGGGTTTTTTTCTTTCTTAGCATAAATGGACAGCCGTGCACTCTAGGAGGCCCTTACCCACCACCACCACGCAGACCCCAGCCCACCAGAGCATTATTTCTGCTGGTAGGGAGGGCAGCATGATACTTGCAGCTACTTTGGAGTGTGCCTGCTCCGTGATGGCTTGTCATTAAAAAGGGGGGTTGTGCTCCACTCCTGCGGACCCCCCTTCCTCCCCGAGCATCACCCCTCGCTGTTTGCGCGGAGGGGTCAGTGCCAGCAGCGCTACCGCGGGGTCCCCCCCGCCGCCAGACCCCCCGGGGAGGGGGGGGGGGGCAGAGCTTTGCCCGGGCCGCTTGCTTTAAAAAACTCCCTCCTGGCAGCCGGGGGTAAAAAAAAACCACCCCCCCACCCCCCAAAAGCCCCCCGCGGGCGCGCTCAGCCTCCCGCCGGCCGCCCCGGCCCCGGCCCCGGCCCCAGCCCCGGCAGAGGAAATATTGCAATGTTGCAAGCTGACGTAAGGACATTACAAGGAAAGGGCTACATTTCGGAGTGTTTATGAAAAGCCTCGGTACTGTACTGTCACCAGGGGGCACGCAATAGAATGCATTTCGCCAAACATTTTGAATAATAATCATTTAACAACAACAACAACAAAAAAAGCCCCAGTCCGGTCGGCGCTCGCAGAACCGAAGGAACCATGCAGCCAAACTTTGGGAAGCCCTTTATTATTTTTCTGACATTGCTCGCCCGCCCTTGAGGAGCCGTAATTGCATTATCTGATTTTTTTTCTTCTTCTTCTTTTTTTTTTTTTTTTTCTCCTTCCCCCCCCTCCCCGCTTCTTTTCTCCCTTCTCCCCCCCCCCCCCCCCCCCGACACTGCAAATTCGCTGCCGTTTGGGCAGGAGCAGCAGCCGAAGCGACCCCGCGGCAGGAGCCGCCGCCAGCCCCGCTCGCTCCGCTCCTCCGGGCGTCCAGCCTTGTTTTGAAGGGAGCTAACATGGCGACGGTGCCCGTCTATTGCATCTGTAGGCTGCCCTACGACGTAACCCGCTTCATGATCGAGTGCGATGCCTGCAAGGACTGGTTTCACGGCAGGTAACACAAAGAGATCGGGCCTTTCCCCCCCTTTCGCTGCGGTCCCGCCACCTTTTCTCCGCCGGGCAGCGCGGGGAGCGGCGCTGCCGGAGCCGCCGCCGTGTGCAGTTTTCCAACAGGCCTTTTTGGAGAGGAGGAGGAGGAGGAGCCACTCTGCCCCCGTCTCTCGCTTGCTCTCTCCCCGTTGTATTTTTTTTGGTGTGTGTTTTGTAAATTTTGCTGGATTCCCCGCACAAAGCTCCCCCTCCCCGTCGCCGTCCCCCCCCACGTCCCCCCGTCCCCGGGGCTCCGGTGTCACCGGGCTGGGGGGCCATTGTGCTTTCCTCGGGGAGGGGACGGATCCCGCCGGCCGGCCGGGCGATGGCAGCGCGGCGGCGGGCTCTCCCGGCCGGGATGCGGCGCGTCCCACACGGCGGCGGCGCCCGGGGTGGCGGACGGGGGGACCCGGCCGCGGGGCCGGGGCCGGCAGGGGGAGCGGGGGCCCGCGGCGGCCGGGGCTCCGCCGCCCTGTCATCGGGCTCCGGCGCCTGGCGCGCCGGGCCGGGCCGGCCTCCTGGCCGGGTGTGTGTTGTGTGGGGCTCCGGGCACCCCCCTGCCCAGTCCGCCGCGGCTCCCCGGGGCGGCGGGAGCGGGGAGGCGCGGGGCGGGAGGCAGCCGGGGTGTTTCCCGGCTGACAGTGCTACCATCGCCGCGCCAGCCCTGCGGCTTAACCCTTGGCGGGGCGGGCCGGCGGCTGAGGGGAGCGCGGCGGGGCCCAGCTCCGAGCCCGCCCTGGCGGAGGGGCGGCGGGCGAAGGGAAGCCCCTCCGCGCCGGGAGCCGCGGGCGCCGGGCGGGGCGGGCGAGCGCCGGCCCTGAGGCGGGGAGGGCCGGGCGGGGAAGACCCCGGTCGCCCAGAGCCCGCCCCTGAGCCCGGGCAGGGTCCCCCGCCCCGCGGGGAGGCGGCCGGCGGGGACCTCCGCCGCCCTGCCGCGCCTGACGGTGGGCGCCCGCCGCCTCCCCGGCGGCCCGGGTAGGGGCGGGGGGCTGCCCCGGCCGCCGCCGCCGCCCCCCCCTTCCCTCCTCGGGCCGGCCCTGTGGCCGCCGCCGAAGCTCCCGAGGCCGGGGCCTGCCGTATCGGCGGCGGCCGCCGGGCGGGGGGGGCGGCGGCGGGGGCGGGGGAGCCGGGCTGGGCGGGCCGGGCGGCGGGCTGCCCTGCTCGGCCCCGCTCTTCCCCAGCGCCGGGCCGCAGACAATGGGAAGGCGGCCGCGCGGGAGTTGAGGCGGCCGGGCGCAACTTCGGCACCGCGTGTCGTTATTATTTTCTTCCGTGAGAAATGGGGAAGTTGGTGGCCGGGGACCCGGGACGGTCACCTCCACCTCACCCCGTTCGGCCGCGCCCGGCGGGCGGGCCCGGGGTCCCGGCGGGGAAGGGGCGGCTGCCTTCGGGCCGCGGCTGCGGGGCTGCCGGGCCGGGGGGCTGCCGGGGCCAGACTGCCAGGCAGCCCCGGGCGGCCCCGCCGGGTCCCCGTGCCGGCGGGCGGCCGTGCGGGCTGTGCGGGAGGGGGCCGATGGAGCGCTGCCTCCTTTGCAGCGATTCTCCTCGCGTCATAAAAGTGTAAAAAGTGAAATTAAAATCTGGTAAATCACCTTGATGAGCGCTTGGGATGGCAGGGAGCCAGCGAGGTTAAACCCTCGCTGTTTGAGTTAACCAGCTCCGGGAATTGCCCCCCCACCCCCCCCCCACCCCTCGATCCCAGCCGGAGGCAGGGAGGGCCCGGGGGTTAGGCCCGGCTTCCCCACGCTGCCCGTGTGCCCAGCACAGCAAACTTCGCCGTGCCGCTGGGGATGGTGCTCTGCCCGTTCTTGGAAGAGCTGTGTGGAAACATGAAGTGAAATACCAAAACCAGTAACTTCCAGCATGGGTGCTGGCGGGGGGTGCCCTGCACCAGGGGCTCCGGGCATGAGGCGTGAGGGCTGTGCCCAGGTCGGCCCTGGGGCTTGGGCACGGGGGAGGCCGAGGTAGACGATGGAGAGAAGCCTCAGGTGCTGTGTGCTTGGAACTGGGAACACTTAAGGACGTGGAAAAATTAAGATTTTCATGCCAAGTGGTGACAGAGAGGGTTCGTGAAAAGATAAAAGGGCAAAAGGGATTCAGTGGCCCGTGCGCAGTGGTGAATCTTGATAAAACTGATGAAAAGAGGTTCGTTGTAACTGATCAAGGAAATTATCATTTCGTCGGCAGCTCAGGGGCGATAACTTGTGCACGCACAAAGAAAGGTATTTAGTTTTGTGGTATAATGGGACAGAACGGAATTGTAGCTCTGTTGCAGGGGGGGTTGTACCCTTTTTGCTTAGCTCACGGTAGCAGCCAGAGGTTGATGTTGAAGTATAGAAACCCCAGACTGCTTCTCACCGTGTCAAAACCTAAGGTATAGATCACCTGAATGATCTAGCAGGAAACAGCTTATATATGTCTCCATTTGCTTTTCTTGGGATTACATGAATAAATAAACATTCAACAAAGAAAAATAAAAGTCAGGATTTAGTTGTATAAAATTATCCTCTCTCCTAGACACCTGCAGCACTAGTAGCGTTAATGTTTATATAGAAACTGTACTGTAACCAGAAATAAGCAAATGTGCAAAGCTGCATACCATTAAGGAGGCTTGCCCAGGTTTTTAATTGTTTGATCATACTTACATCACTTTTTAACGTGATGTACACTGTGCATTTCAGAAAAGAAAAAAAGTGTCATTTCCATTTTGTTTTTCTAGAAGCAGGTCAGGTATTTTCATGCTTCCTTTCTGATGGTAGTTCCCCAATATTTAAGGAAATGTTTTTCATGGTTTTATTCGTGTAGCAGTCGTAGTCTCCCTCACATCTGAGGTTGGGTAACATCTCTGCAGCGACTTCAGCAGTTCTGATTGTAAATTTATATTATAAAAATGTCAAGCGTACGTTAAACTTATTTAGTGCAGTTTAGAAGGTGGGAATGGGGAGATGCTGGACGAGCCACACGTTGGATGAGCGCTCTCCAGACCACCACTGAGCAGTCGGCAGTTTGCTGACATGCTGCTGGCTACAGTTTGGAAACGGGTGCTCTACGTCGCTTCCCTGTACAAGTGCCACAGGGTCTGAGATCTGGGGTTCTCAGGGGCTTTTAGATATCACTGATGGCTTTTATTATCCTTTTCAGGGAGGATTTCTCTTGTGAAGCAGTGTTAGATCTTCCCATAGAAATCATTACTTAGTCCCGAGAAACGTCCAGGTGGTCCCTCACTGCAGGATCTGAGCTGCTGTGTGGTGGGGAAGGCGGCACCTCGGAGCACTGGCTGCTCTTGCCTGGGCGCCTGTCATCCTTGCGATCTCAGGCTGGCACGCAGTGGAGTTGCTGCATTAGACCGTATGGCTGAATTGACACATATGCCTGATAGGTTTCATAGACAAGGATTAGGCATCTGCGTTGATTTTATAGGTCGGTAGCCTTTGGTAGTCTTTCCCGTGTGGTGTTGCTGGTCTGTAGGAAGAAGGAGTAAAGGATTTGTTGTCGTTAGCCCAGTTCCTTTCTTTCTGAGCCCCTCTGCTGCAACTCCATATGTTACCCATCATCGGAGACCCTTAGACACCATTTATGAAGTGTGTTGAGCCACCAGTATGTTCGCAAAATGCTGTTTGTGACTTCTTGTTAGATTGAGTTTCAGTCATTTTTGTGCTTTCTGTTTGCCTGAGCAGCTTTCAGACAAGCAGCTTCAAGCTGTGTCTGGAGAGGGTGGAGGTGATCTTATAGGCAAAAAGAAAGTAACGCTGAAGCAGACAGTGGGGTTGCTTGACTCCTCGTTTTGTGAAGACCTTGCATTCTTTGATGTGGCTGTTTGGTGTAACAAAAGCCCATACACCTCAACCGCTTCTAGTCCATTGCTGTAAAAAGCCAACCTCAGTGCTGGATGCTCTCCTGGCTCCTCCACTGTTCTGTTGTGGTGCGTGTGTCATGGCCTTCCCCTTGGGTCCCTTCTTGATGAGGAGCTTCTGGCGTTGTTCCACATGTTACCCAGCAACAGGACTTCAGGCAGCAGCAATAGCTGGGGCTGTAGGCACCCCTCTAACATAAAGCCTGTTGGTATGGGAGATGGCTCTTTGGACTTAGAGAAGGCCAGGAGAGGAGGAGGACAGAGTTGCATCGTGTGCTGATGGGTGAAGGAGCCGAGAATCAGCAGGTGCCTAGGCAGCAGGTTGCTCTGCTCCCTCCTCTGCGGGCCTGGCCAGATAACTGGCTTTGGGCAGGCAGTGCTGCAGCCTGGAGGAGATATTTTCTGTGCTGTGTACCATGCATCGTGCAGGCTTGCATTTGATGATGTGGGACAGGATGGTTCACTGGCTTGGTGGAGCGGTTTGGCCAAGGCACGTTGCTTGAAGGGCACCACCTTCTCCTCTGCTTCTAGGTGCTGGTGGTGCTGGTTATGATCTGGGAAGCTGCGTGGGGTTTGGAGCTGCCTGCTTCAGGGACACCCCCTGCTCCTAAGTGCCTTTGCTGCAGCTGAAAGCAGCGAGGGTAGGTTCGCTGACAGGTTGTGAATGTAAGCTGCTGAGGGCTGGAAGAAGTCGTATTTAACAACAGGTCTCTTAAGTATCTCATCTACTATGGGAGTGTTACAGAACCTAATATTCAAGGCAAGGCAAGTCCATTTCTGCAAGTTTGTTCAACTAGAAATCTGTACTGGGTTATTTACTACAGCTGTAGGTGATGGAAGGTAAATAGTTTTTTTTTCTCTGCAGTGGATATTTTTTTACCAGGTAGGTATGGGATCACACAATCACTTGCTAAATAAAGTAACGGGTGTTATTTGTATTTGTTTTTCTACCCCATGTGTATTTAAACTTTGAAACTTACTGTCCCAGGCATAGCTGAAGTATGTATCTCCGTAAAAGTACAAGAAGTTGGCTTATCTAAAAGTAGTTCATGTAGTTACCATAGTAGCATAAAATTATGATGGGTGTTAATCAAGGTGCCTTGATGCACAAGATGAACTCCGGCTGGGTTAAGAGAAGCACTTCTCTTACATCACAAAATGAAATTCCCTGTGGATGGGGAGATTTTATTCCCCTACTGGACCATTCAGCATCGACCCTTTTAAAAATAGGTCTAGTTTTACATGGCGCTGTCTGGTTTCTTTCTTTTACATAGGCTTATTGCTAGCTGTGGCCAAATTTGGTAATTTGGGTGAAATTTTAAGATGAGGATAATCTTAAAAATACAGTGCTGTTTGCCTTAGTATTTATCACAGTGGAGAGAGTTACTGAAGTTAATTGTACCATGCAAAGCATGATTTCCTTTAGTGTGTGAGTTCAGATAGGAACAAGGTGTGTAATTTTTTCTAATAACTATGTATTAAAGATTATTTCAAGTTTTGCTGTAATCAACATTACAGCCTCAGTTGTACTGGGAGGTTGACCAGAGCAGCTATCGTGAATAAGCCATGCTGATACCTATACCAGAATGCTTTCCCTTATGCCCTGTGCTGGGAAGCGAGGGGGGAACCCAAGTTATTTAGAAATTATTTCATAGAGCCCACAAAGCAGGCAAATTATTCTGGATAAAGTGTCCACATGGACACTTTAGTGGGTGTTGTTTACCCTAGAAGGAAAACAACCCAAAACACCTTTTTTTTTTTTTTTTTCTTTTTTTTTGGGGCGGGGGGGAGGGAAGAGTTGTCAACATGGAATGTGAAGAAGATTTGGACTTAAGACAAGACTTAAAATCCTTCTTGTCTTCAGGTTGGAATTGCTGTCATTTTAATCTTCCTTTCAGTAACACATCATTATTTATTCTGCAGGTTGAAAGCTGTTCAGAGAACCTAGAAGCTTTTTTTATTTCAAATCCATTTTATATCTTCCTTAAAGTTCTTTTTAAATATCCAGGGCTGCATAGAGGCAGAAGCACATGGCGCACTGGTCCCGGTACCGATGCTGGTTTTGTTGCCTTCTAGTATTGTGTGGCCCCACGGTGATGTTTAACATCTATTTCCAGAGCACTGGGAGGCTGGCCAGATGGTAAAGCGAGTCGGTTTTGCATCTTGCTGGTCAGTGTTGTGTTCTTGGTCCTTTGGCATAGCGAAATAAACTTCTTGTCTTACCATTTCACATCCATTTGTGCTCTGAGAAAGAGCCTGAGATTCGGAGTGGAAAATATGTCAGAGTTTCAGTCTGCCATTAAAACTCTCAGTTGACCTCAGAGTCTCTTGGGCCATTGCAGTATCAATCACAGCTGCAAGAATACTTTTGCAAAGTGTTTGTTAAAAGTATAGTCTCAATTTGTGTAGCAGATTTCCAAATACACAGTGTTATCTGCAGTTCTGTCTTGCAGAGAAGATATGATAGAGGGTTGAAAACCTGTATTTGGTGTAAATTAAAAGGACTGAATTGTTACTGAAAAAAATGTTTGCGTGGGAATTGAGGTTCACCTTCACCTTTCCGTGGTGGTATTGTAAGCTGACATCCCCAGGAAAAGCACTTGTCACAGCGCTATTGCTAAACCACGGGATAGGCTCCGTGTTTAGATATGCACACAAAAAGTGCATTAGCTGCCCCATTTCTATAGACTTCTGTCCCCTTCTGGACGACTGCCTAAGTAGTAGCTGGGTTTTCATGGGTGTCTGTGCAACACCTCAGTCTACAAAGCTGCCTTTGAAGCAGAGCAAGCATTTCTCTTTTGATCAGTTCTTTGCTGTAGGACTGAGCATCACTATTAGACACCTGTAGGTTTGCGGTGGCTGGGTGCCTTGTGTTTAAACTTGCTTGTTAGAAGATGCTGAGGTTTCAGTTTGAAAAAATGTTTAACTGAGAGATGGAGTCTAGTTGTGAAAAAACTGATTACTCCAGTTCATGTAAATAGCAATTTAGGTATCCTGAGCATTTAGCTGGCCTGAACATCGAGGTTTTGATGTGTCAGCTCAGAAATCATGGAATTATTCTCTGAATTAAAGTATGCTTTAGAAGATCCAAGTCTGAGTGATAGCGAGTGTAGGCAGTAACATAGGAAGGGCTGGTCTACAAGTGCGTTGTCTGGTACACTGGCACCTGAGAGTAAGTATAGATCACAGAAGGTCATTATATTTAAAGATTATTTTAATTTCAGAGGGTTTAAAACATATTTTACCTCTGCAAGAATAAAATGTAATGAATATTAAGCACAATTCATGTTTAATTAAAAAAGAAAAAATTGGAAAAGAGTATGAATTAATGAGTGCTCCTCAGCAGCCCGAACCTTTAGCTTGACTGCGTTTTGTGAGCAGTACTGCAGGCACCTGTTCAGTAGTAGTGGGACTGCACCCTTACCAGATGCTGGCTTTTAATCAGAAAAGTTAAAGCAATGTCAGAACAAAAAGATCAATTCTGCGTGCAAAGTGGAACTGGTTACCCAGTGCTTTTTCCTTCGAATAGCTCTATGATGAAGGAAATGGATGAAAATGTCTTGAAAAAAATGATCGAAGCAGCGTAACTATGTATGGGGAGAAACTGGTGAAGAGAAAGTGTTCCAGAATCACTCTAAGGCTTTCTAAACCCCATCATCTTTAATATTACCTTAATATATTTTCTTCTTTCTGAATGATATATGTTTTATAATAGGAGTGTAGTATATCTACACTGAAAACTAAGGGTATTTTTCTAGCCTGGCTAGCTGTCTCCTATACAGCAACCTGTAATAATGCAGGCGTGAGCTTCGGCCGAGGCATGGTTTGTGCAGTTGCACAAGGACTTTCAGTAAATACTTGGTGCCTGGAGCTGTGCAACTGCCACGAGTTTAAAGTCAGCTTTGGTCTGCCATCATGAATTTGGGTTACACTTCTGGATTGCGCTGTGGGCATGTGCAGAGGCTGCGCCAAGTTGTGCACTGTATGTGAGCGGTCTGCTGAGGCCACCAGCCTTTTGTCCGGCCCGAACAGGCATCTTTCACTGTCAAAAGTAAATGATCTTTTTGCCCACAGCTTTATTAGCAAAATTCTATTGCACTTCCAAAATACATTTGAACGCTGGATCACAGCAAATACAAAATCCCACTACCAGAGTTATACTCTTATTACAGTGTTATTCTGATGAACAGAACTCCATCAGCTAAATGGCTAGTTGTAGTGACTTATTTTCTTGTTTATCAGAAATTTGTATGTCTAAAATATTTTATGGTTGCTCAGAAATTTTTATTAAATCGTGGTCTGTGACATTAGAAGTATGATATAAAGGTGCTCTGTAGCAGCACTAGAGGCATTTTTGAGATACGGGTGAGCTAGCTCCTTGAAATCAACTGGATTTTTCATAGTAACCATTTTATGTGTCTCATCTGTGGCTGGGAACACCATAATGTGGGTGTATATTAGAAAATCTTACACTCGCTGAGTGATATGAATAGTAATTCCTTTCTAGATTTTTATTTGAAAAGAATAAGCCTGTGCACAATCTATTTTAGGGCATTATGCATAATCTATTTTAGGATGTTACCTAGCTGTTTGTTACATCTAAATACCCCCCACATAGAATATATTGGCAATAACAGGCAAATTTCACCAAGTCTCTCACATTGACTCGTTCCTGGTGGGTTTGTCCCCCACTCCATGTGATGATTCAGTAGCTCAACCCCTTCTGAATAACACTGTCTGAGGGCCAGTGGTTCTGTGACCGTGGTCCCTGGTAACATGGTGTGATCAGACTGCAACGTCTCCTGCTCCAATGTTTGGTGCTCTCCAGGGCTGCATCCCAGCCTGGCGTGTATTCAGGGCACCGAAGGATGGTTTTCTCCTGGTCTCAGAGAGAGCAAACCCTTCCTTCTTGAGTCCTGGGTAGAGCTGCTGGAAGAGGCTGACAGCATGTGAAGGATAGCTTGCCAGTGGTCCACAGAGGAGTTCCTCTCTTCGCTTTCTCCCAGGCACATCCCAAAAAAATGGTGGGTGCTACCTCTCCAGATGGAACCCTGGCTTAGTAGTGTCCTTACAGACCTGAGCAGATGTGAGGATACTGAGTTTCACTGCAGTGTTTATGTGCTTAAAGTTGCACAGTTAACTGGTGTAGGTCTTTTAACAGGATAGTCAGCAATTTTTAGTATTTTATCCATTAGTTTGACACAAGCAGAAAGTTAAACAATAGTATATTTTGACGGGAAAAAATAAATCAGAATTGTAAAACCGAAAGTATTTTTAAATTTCCCATTTGCAGTTGTTAATCTGATTATCTGAAACTATGTGAGAGCAGCTGAAGTTACAGTTGCCTTGTTTTTATTTAATTGCTTATGGATTTCATTGCGTTTTCCTCTTTTAGCAAAAAATACGGTACGTTTACTCTCAGGGAGAGCATTTTTCCTTGAAGTTTTCATCTGGCAGATTGAGAGGATATAACAAGTGAAAAAAGAAGTGAGATATTTCTGCTAGGAGTCATTAGTTGTGATTTTTTGTTAAACCTCCTTTTTTGCTGTTAACATCTCAATGGAAGGTGATGGAAATGTGAAAATTGGCAGGAACAGTGTTCCGATGTCGTACGTGTCACTCATTGGTCTGGAAAAGCTGGATTTGATATGGCCAAAATATAATGATTTGAAAAAACCCTAGTTAATGCATACTCATTATTTTTAAAAATAGTCCTCCTCTGCTCCTTTGGCACAATGACATCATGTCTACACTATGTGGGGACAGCAGAGTGATCTGGGTTGACCAGATGATATCTTTGGTTTTCGTGGGATTTGCACATGGAGTATAAATTATTATAGTATGCGTTTGCGATTGTTCGTGTGTATAAAAATACACTCGTTAAATGTGAGCCATGTGGTTGTGAATTACCCTTTCAGCTCGGATCTGTATTGTTACTGCTACGGTGCAGAACAGTATCTCATTGTACATGCCTAGCGCTGGGCATTGCACAGCCCTCTGCCTTCTGATTCCAGATACAACAAAGAATGCAAATGGTTTTCATTATGTTTTTAGATGAACGCAGAATAACGTGGGAGCACATGAAACAGCCAAGGATCATTATTCAGGAATACAATCCCCATGTAGCCAGAACATAAGCAATATTTAATGCCTTCTATTGAACATCTCACCAAAGTCTCTGGATCAGGGCAGGAGGGGGATGTGAAAGGGCTTACGGACTTGTGTTGCTGTTTGGTGTGTGTCTGAGCAAGGAGAGATCTCCTGGTTTACCACGCTATCCATTTGTGATTTTCTTCCTCTCCATTCTTGATCGCTAAATGTCCTTAAATACAATTGCAGCAGTTGCTAAGGAATGTAAAATCAGAGTGTATCAAGTGTACTTTTAATTTTTTTAGATAAAACATGTGGTTTGTTGGCTAGAGTTAATTGGGAGCAGGACCACTTCAACGTATAGCTCCTTATAGACTGCTGTGGGTATAGCGTAAGAACTCCTATCGCAGAAATATTTCTTGTGGAATGAAAGAATGCTGTCATAGAGAGGGATCCTGCTGGATACCTGAATGAATACTAATTCAGCAAAGAATGGTACACTTGTAGAGCTATTAAGTATTTTTTCCATGGTAACTTCAGAAATCTAAGTCACAGAAGTACCATCAGAAGCAGCAAGACCTATAGGATGAGCAAAAACCTAAGGCTGCTTTCCCACTGCGTGTAATCTGGCTAGAAAAGAAGTCCATAGGCAACCTCTCAGCAGCCTCAGCTCACTCATCCCTGCTCGCTCTGTATGAAACACTAAAGCTTCTACTCTACATTTAGTTGCTGACTAGGGATTAATCATTCTAAAGACTTGACTAATTCCTGGTCTGGAGACAAGACCTGTCGGTAAAGCTTTACTATTGAAAGGCATAAAGATGGTATGGAGGGTGTTAGAGAAGGTCTGCAAAAGATGGGAATGCCATTTCCTTACAGCGGAACATGGGACTTCAGTTCCGAAATGGCTGGGCTTACTATTGCTTAGATGGTTGGGGAGCATTCAGGCTTGAAATGTTCAGGCTTGTTCTGAGATGCTGCTATGGATTCACAGTTTTTAATGCCAAAATGGTGCTTGACAGTATTCTGAACTCTTACATAGATTATCAGCCAACTTTTTTGCATTAGAACAAACGCGTCAGCCAATTGAAAGCACATGTACTCTTGAGGAAAAGGCAACAAATCTGCTAATGAGTTGTCCCAATGGTTTATTGCTTCGCTGTTGGAAAAAATCACATGTATTTCCAATCTAAGTTTGCTTATTTTTAGTTTTCAGGTGTTGTGTCTTAATATTTTTGTTAGTTGAGTTGAAGAGCCCTTTTTCTCAGATTTTTCTATCAACGTTTTGATGTCCTTCTGCGAAGAGAGTTATCATCTTTAGTTGCGGGATGGTATAATTGTTCATTTGAGTTCTGCTGAGAAAGTACTTGAAAATTTCTTCCACAGAAGTATTTCCAAGAAATACATTTAATTTTCTAGTTGCGTACAGAGGCCTTTTAATTTTCGACCATATTACAGTGAATGTTTTTTTCACATATCTTCCACTCAACATTAATGTTTCCCTTTTGCTTTGTCTATATTTGTGGCAACTTATCAGGCACAAGCAGCAAATGTTTATCTACATTAAACTTATAAGGAAGCCAAATATTAGTTATTTTTTAAGCAGCTTGGTTCTGAAATTGGTTTTCTACCTTTTGAATTGGCTCATGAATAATAGCAGAAAACTGTGCTCTGAGTTCATAGAACGAGAAACGCTCTCCAATATGGCGAACTAGCACTGATAAGTGAAAGCATGAGTATTTAAGAGAAGTGAAATCACTTGACAAGTGTGGGCTCATGCTGGATTTAGTCACAACCATGGTGTCACTGTCACAGAGCTACAACCGGATAGCTCTCAGCAGTTGTTGGCTGTGGGAGCAGTGCTTCACCAGCTCTGCAGGAAAGCTGGGTATTTCGCAGTCAGGCTGAGTTTGGGTTGTGACTAAAGCGATACCCAGCTGTGTCTGCCTTTCTCAGGTGTAAAGTGGTAGTTGGGGAAAATTATTTACTGTTCCTGCTACAAGGGTTCACATTCTGTGGTTAGTCTGGTCTGATGTTTAAGAGAGGGTAAAACTTGTGTGACAAAGCTTCAGAATGCAGCAGTGCATTAAACAGTGCTGTAGGAGAATAATCCTTTCCGAGCCCTGCAACAGGCACGCTGGAGCGGTGAAGGTGAGATGTCTCTGAAATACCTGCTTAATTTGTAAGAGTCCTGTGTAATCAGTTCTCTAGGTTTCCAAAGAATTAAGAGAAACAATGTATTTAACTTCTTTAGAGCCTTCTTTAGTCATGCAGAGCAGACTGTGTATCCTGGCGTTCCATGCCTTCTGCACTGACTTTATCTTCCAGTTTATGCTTTATAAACAGTATCAGAAATAGTAACGTTTTTTCATCCGCAGCTGCATTTCACCCTGCGGTATTATTCACAGTCCCTGCACTTTTACTCCTACATCTTCAAGCAGTCCTAGATTACTTCATCACCGTATTCATTGAAACGTACCCATTCCTTCCACGGCACCTATAGCTATCGTCTTCAGAGATCTTGAGGACGGAGTAATGAGAGATGAGCGATACTCAGATGAGAGGACCTCAGCACTGGTAAAACTAGTAATGAGGATTCAGTAAATAACAGGCTGCCTTTGGAGTGAGTATGGAACCGATTACCCAGCGTCATGCTAGAAGGAGCTGTACTGTTGAGCAGGTGTCCTCTGTGGTCAACAGGAGGCTGGTGGTGTGGCCACAGCAGTCGTTAGAGTGCTCTGTGGTCATTTGACCAGGCTGGATTTTACAACAGTAAGTTCTGTTCAATGCAATAACCTAAAAATGTATTTTGAGGAAAAATTATGTATTTCATTCTGCTTTCCTTGGGTCTTCAGCATTTTCATCTGTTGCTGTGGTGCGCCTGGCACTCTGGTTGAAACTCATGGTACGACGCAGCCCTACGCTGGTTTGCTGCAGCTGTTTCTGGGTGCTTTGTAGAACTGTGGAACATAAAGATACTCTGGGTTTAATGTTGCCGTGTAAATTGTTTTAGTCAGAACTCTATGTTAAATACTTGACATTTGTATTTTCAGGCAAACTGGTCAAACGCGGAGATTAATGCAGAGGACAGAGAAGGGATTATAAGGTTTTATTGCTGGCTTTGCTCCTCCTTTCCTCCGGAGTTTTTGTCAAACCGGTTAACTTATCTGTGGTTGGGTTTGGTTTCACTCTCATGCATGCACATTAATTAATGCATTAATATTTTAAATGGAATACATAACATAATGAAGAAAATAAATAGTTTATCTCTGGAAGAGGAAGACGAGTGAAAATTGTGGAAGACTGAGTCGGAAGAGGACCGGGAATGTCTGGTAGCAGTGCAGTGGTCTGTGTTTGCTGGATTTCCTATCCTGACAGCTGGCTGACCACTTGAGTTGCCTCCGAATCTGAATTTGCTATTACAGACATCCCCTTAGCTCCCCTTCTGCTTGGCACTGATTTACACTGCATGGCAACTATGCATCAATGATCTTTGCAGTATTTCTATTTCATAGAAGCCCAGCAAACTTCTAATTGCGTGGAGTCTTCCTCTGTTACTTGGTGTCTTCAGAAAATTATTTCTTTAAGGCAGAATGTGTGTCTTGAACATACTGTGCTCCTTTGCAGCTTGGCAGTGATGTGGCATAGCAGATAAGTGTCAATCCACTGTGATTTTTCTGAGCGTGTGTCAGAATATTTAGCTCTCGTTATACATGCTATTTGAACGAACAAATCTGTGTACAAGTTGTGGTTTCTGGAATGCTGCTATCGGAATGCAGATCATGTAATTTGCTTGCTCTTCTGGAGGTTTTTTGGATTTCATTCTGGGTTACATATTTTCTTAGCAAAAGTTACCTGATTTTACTTCTTACGTAACTCAAGGGTTTGGTTTTGACAAGCTGTGTTTTCCTCCTGCATGTTTGCTGCTCACTGTAACCGAGAAAAAACATGTGAGTTGGTTTGCAGGTGACGTGATTTTATTCTTTGGGTTTTCAAGCTGAATGCAGTCTGTTGGCCTTGGTGGGTACCGTGGGTATTACTAGAAAGCAAGTGTTTGGGCTTCAGATGCACTTTTGATGTTTGCAAGCTGTATTGTGTGAGGAGTGGGTAAGAAAACTGGTGTCCATAGGGTGGTTGTAGTAGACATCCAGAGAAGCCGTGAGTTAAAACGTGGAGAACAGCAGTGAGTAAATGGTGTAAAGCTCACTCCTGCGCTCAGTTTGTTACTAGCAGCGTGCTCTGGTCCCCCCTACAAACTGGGGCTGCTCTGAACTTGCATCACTTGCTCACACCAGTCAAGGATGGCCCGAGCACTGGGACGTGGTAGCTGTGGTAGCTGTGTGCACTTCACTGGAGGTGCTCTGGAGTGGCCCTGGGGGGGCGAGATGCTCTCACTGCCTGGTCAGGGTCCACCACGGGCATTGCAGTGAGCAGCTGCTTCCCACGGCCGAGCGCTGGTGATTTTGCAGAGGGCAGGAGCAGGGACTGTAGCAGAACAAGGAGCCTGGAAGGTAAATAAAGCTGTTACACTGTGTGCATAACTCATCTGCGAGGGAACTACCAGGCTGCTTGCTGACTCTCCAGCTAACTTAAGTCCCAGATACAATTTGTATCACTTTTTATAATACTGCTAGATTTTTCCATTTCAGACATGCTGAAATTAAGTTGTTGCTGAGATTACTTTACTTCGATGCTATTTGAAAAATTCTCAAAGGGCTGGAAAAAACAGTAGTTGGAGTTGTTCCCTAATGCTTCCAAAATAATGGAAAGTAGGAAATGATCAATTCAACGTATCAGTTGTAATCAGAGATGCTGTTACCCATTATGTTGACAAAGAAATGGCAAGACAAGCCTTGAAGTTTTTAATTTGTCAAGCCTATGCTTTTTCCTAGGAGGATTTGCTCAGGGAGGGGTTGGCTTTTATTTTTTTTTTTGGTAGTTTTTTTTATTTGCTTGGGGTTTCTTTTTTGTAGGAGGCAGAACAAGCAGAGTCATCATTTTACGCTTTGGTAACAGAAAGTTTTTCACAGACACTAAGTACTTGCTACAAATGCTATTCAGAATAATTTTTTCTGCATTTTCATGTTGGCAAATGGTGTTAGGAAGAAAAGTAGGCTTCAAGGAGCTGTTTCTGAACAGTGCTTAAAACTGAATTTAGCAGCGAGCGAGAATGTTTTCAGAGCCTATCTGACTAGTGACGGTCACAGTCTAAACCTGCCGGCTGCTGCTTTTTCTTTGTTCTTTCTGAATTTTTTGTTCCTTTGCGTTCTCGGAGCTCCACAATTCTGCTCAAAGCAGAACTGTTCGCTTTAAATGCAAGCCACGGCTGCCAGGACTTGCTGCAGGGGAGGTTCAGCTGCACTGGCTGCTGCTTTCCCACCAAAGCCTGTGGCAAAATGCCTGCAAGAGCAGCAGGCTCCGTCCCAGGTCTTGCTCGTGCCACAGGTCTTCAAGGGGACAGAAATTTCACAGAAAATGTCACAGTTGTTTAGGGAACAATGGAGTATCTTAGGGGAGCCCAGCCTGTGTGGACTGGAAGTGTTTCCTCTTTAGGTAAGGTTTTCCCTCCAAGGAGAGCAAGGCTGAACTCTTTAATTTTAATTTTGATAAGCCACAAGCAGGGAAGCAATATTAACACTTTATGTTGTGTTTGTAAAAAAGGCATAAAAACTGCCTGAAGAAAATGAGAAAATTTATTACTTCCCATATAATAACTTAAGTAGCTTTGGAAATAAATGCCATTGGTAACAGTTTGCATCTTTCTGCTCTTTTTATACGAGTTCCAGTAAAGGTACTGTCTTGATAGGCGCAGCGCAACGTAATTTTTAAATTAAAAATGTAAAGCATAATTTTAAACATAAATATGATGTTAATTGTGCTTAGGAATATGTATCAGAATGAATACCATACTTCTTCTAAGACTTTGCAGAAGCATAGCTAAATCTTGGTACCATGTGCCAAGTATTGTAGACTGAAAGACCCAGAGGCTCCAGGTGTGTGAAGAGTCAAAGCCATTTGCTGTGTTTATGGAGATGTTTAATCCACATCTCAAAATACAACGTGATTACATTTTTTTACAGTTCTTTGGTAAATGGAAATCTGCTTCATAAATTGTGTGCAATGTTTGTCGATTTGCAGACGTCTGAATCAGCTGAAGCAAACAGCAATTTACAACAGCATAATGTTACCCCATAACAATGTGCAATCTCAAGAGCACATTCATTACTAATGACACTGAAAGTTGCTGGGTATTTCAGGTCCTGTTACTGCTCCTGTGCAGTTGAAAATAATGTGTTATTAAAAAATATTTAGGGGTTCCCGTGTCAGTTTGGTCCAGATTAGTTGCAAAAATGTTAAGTTAGCAGTTCCTAACACATTTACAGTAGTTTGAAAATAGGCGAAAAATTACAGGAGAATGCAACATGTGTTTCCTGTTGGAAACAAATTAATGGCTCCATTATTATTCACTCATGATGGCATCATAGGGAATTTAAGGAAATCAGTTTTAGACAGGTTACTTTGAATGTTACTGCTTATATTTTATTTCAGATTTTGTTTTTAAACTTTTAAACATTTTGTGCTTTTAAATGGCAGAAACCCAGATAAAAGATTTGATAAAAAGAAAAGCTTCATCGTAAATGCGTTGTTAGGGCCCCAGCCTAATAGCTACTTTTGAAGCTTGTCTTTTGCTTTCCACTCAGACTACAGAAAGTTTTACAAGATGGTATCTATTCTGGCTGGCCAAGACAGGCTTTTGCAACACTGTCAAAAAGGTAGCAAACAGAGATAAAAAACATAAACATATATATATATATAAATACACACATAGGAGTAAATTGGCACACTGGGGAATAAGGAGTAGGAAGTTCCTATTTTAAGAGTTGCTTAGAGCATCACTGATACGCTATTCTGTGTGTCCATTTCAGCTGAATTGAAGTTGGTGGGTTTTGCTTGTTTGGTTGAGGTTTTTTTGGTTTGGTTTGGTTTGGTTTTGGGGTTGCTTTTTTTGTTGTTGTTGGTTTTGTTTGTTTGTTTTTAAATAGGGAAATGTTAAAGATGTAACTAGGGAAGTGCTGGTAGCAGCCAGTGCTGGGAGTGGTGGTCTTGGCTGCTGGGCAGGTCTGCTGCTGCCCGGGGCCATGGTTGCCATCCTGGGCAGGGTGCCACATGTTTCCCAGAAAAGGAGCTGGGAACATGGTTCCATTTAAAATGCTTGGTTAAATGAAATTCTGATACTTACTGAGTTTATGAATTCTTTCTTCCTCAGAGGAGATTTGAGTCTGTCAGGTATCTTGCCCAGAACCTTGAAAACCCCTACCTGCTTCCTGCTGTTTATTTGGTTTAGCTGACAGTTTAGGCAACTTACCTCAAACTTCCAGAGAAATACACAAATACTCTTGACTTAAACTTGAGCTTTGCCGAGTATGCATGACTTTCACAAGTGTTTGGTATCGCCCTGCTTCTGTACAAGCAGCTACAAGACCAGCAATTCCGTCTGGCTTTTGATTAGACCGTCACATGCTAAACAGTTTTGTAAATCCCACCACATGTCTTCCTGGGTTAAAATGAGCGTGAACCTCTCTTCCCTCCTTGGGAAATCAAAATCCCCATCGCTGCA
The DNA here is from genome assembly GCF_023638135.1 of Falco biarmicus. Taxonomy (NCBI): domain Eukaryota; kingdom Metazoa; phylum Chordata; class Aves; order Falconiformes; family Falconidae; genus Falco; species Falco biarmicus. The sequence continues at coordinate 107,968,524 of NC_079291.1, forward strand.
GTCACATCTGTGGTCAAGCCGTGTTTCTCACATGAGTAAGCTCCACTTCACCTCTGTGTCATGAGAGTAATGCTGTGTGTTCACTGAGTCAGGCTCTAAGACTTCATACCGAAATAGACCTTAAAAGAACAGTTTTGTAAAAAGTAATGCGAATTCACAGTGAATTCATTTTCTAGGAATTACCTATGAAACCCCTGTGAGCTTGCACTGCCACAGTGCCTCACAGGCTATTCATTTTTGCAAGGCATGATGTCTGTGGATGACATGCTGCTGTGAAAGCTGTAACAAACAACTTACAGATGTTGGTACAGTGTGTAGGTATGTGCTCTAAATTGTTGCTGATGAGCAATAATAAACCCCAAACAATGCTGTGCACAGGAGGAATCTGCTCGGCAGCAGTGCCTCGGAACCTGTTTCAGTAAATGTAAGTTCTGCTGAAGTCAAGAGGGAGAAAAGGGGCCTCAGGATCAAGCCCTGTTGACTGATCCATTATCATCAGCCTATTATGTCATACAGCTTGTAAAAGTGACATCGATCCCTTTGCAGACCAGGAGGGAAACCAGTAGTGCCAGTTTACCAGTGAAGTGTGTACATTCAGGGTTGAATTACCAGGTGGAGCAAATCCTTATGAGCCCATGGACATAAAGGACACTACTTCATTTTGTAACAGCCCAACGATTAGTCCGGATGCCTGCTCCTAAGAAACCTATGTGGTTTATGCCTCTGGATATTATAAATATTACTAACGTGGTTTTCTTTCTGAACATGCAGGTTTGCTTTTTTTTGCCTCTATCATGTATGTTATCCATCATTCTGAGACATATGTGCTGTCTGCTGTATCAAAGGAGAAGATGCACCATCTCCATGATAGCTGTCTTCAGCAGTCGGACAATGCAGAGCATTGTGTGGGCAGAAGGACCATTATATTGTCACACTGGTTAATTATTGCTGAGGTGGGACAGCCAGAGTTGCAGGCAATTGCATGGGAAAGACATTCAGGGCACAGCATGGGTGTACACGTATGCATATAAAGCTGATTTACCATCGTGAAACAGGAATGAAATGTGATAAAATTGTGATAAGATCATTTGAAATTTGGTGTTAATCTTTCGAAAAATGTATTTGAAGTGCTGAAAGCTAATGAAGTAAAGATACAAGAGCAGGTTATGCAACTCAGCAACAGCAATAATCAGGAACGTTTTGGGAGATTCTGTTAATAATTTGTCATTCTTAAATTGTATTGTTGTGGGTTTTAATACAGTAAGTTCTTCATAAATATGACAGTGAAAATCATTCCCTTTCCTTCTTCCCTCCTTATACCATCAGTTCATTGTTGCAGCGTCCCCTGTGAGCCTCACTGCCGTGCAAAACAGAGCATGAAAAGTTAATGTCAGTGTACTATTAGGACTGCTGTGTATTTACAAATATACATATATATATACAACAAATACATAAAAGTGGTACTGTGAATGAAAATGAGAACCAAGAAAATGTTGATGTGTATTTTTAGTGAGATCTTAGCATAACAATGCCTATGCAAATTACAATTATATTAAAAATAAGTTATATAAATGGGTGTCACAATTAAAGCAAATCAAACGCATGCAGTACTCAGAATTGTTTTTATGTAAATTTTGGTACAAGTGGTTATTGTTGTACAAATTTAATGATGTTGCCTGGGGCTTTGGTGCTGTTTAGTTTTATGTGTAACATGTCTATTTGCATTTATCTGTAGCTTAGGCATATACATACATTGCACATCTTGCAGTACGTATGACTTCATATGTGCTTTGCAGAATGGCCAGATCGTCGTTGTGGTAGATGGGTGGCTAGAAGGCATGGCAAACTCTGCCTTCCTAAAATAGTGGTTTTCTCTGCATATTGCAGTGCGTGGCGGCTGCTGGAGAAGTAAGCATTTGATTGCTTGTTTTAAAAAGCAGCTGGATTGGTGATGGGGCTGGCAAAGTAAAGCGGTCCCTTTTCTGGGTTCATATTTGTACAAAAATGCTTGTGAAAATAGTGCTCTGGTCTGGGCGAGGAAGAAGTGTTTCCTGAGCCTTTTGAATGGTTTTTGTTCAGAGGGCAGAGCAGCTATGACAGTCAGTAATTACTTTATTTTAAAGTATTTATGTAGTCCCGTTAACTGAAGTGCTAAAACTTAGTACTTGGTGGACCTCCCATGTACATGTTTAATCCAGACGATCATACACAAGTGTAACTTCAGCGTAGAATTACTTATATGTTGCTCTGTGTAAATGAGCCCTCAGACTGGTGTTCAGGAAGGCAAAGACATCATCTAATTTTGGTAAACTTAAAACCATCTGATTCAAACATATTTCCCCTCTGCAGAGCTTGATTATTTTCAAACCCACCTTTACCCGTGTAAATGTAAGTGCAGACATGTCTATCCAGGTTGAAATCCAAACCCATTTTGTTATCTGTGCACAGGAAAATTATCTGAACTCTTTCCCAGCAGTGGGAGAAAGCCCCGTTTCTTCTCTGATTCGTGATTCAAAGGGCACAGAGGTTTTTTCTTCAACTATCCACAGAAACTGAAAATTATTCCCCAAAAGAAAACAAGATTGAGAAGGATCAGCCTGAGGCACAGCTTTACGCTACTGAGAATGTGGGTGTTGAAAATCACAGGCAAGTATGGCAGCTGTTCATAAAGCAAGATTTGTTGGACATTTTTTAGCTGGGAGCAAGTAATTTTTAGTAGGGAGCAAGTACATACACACACTTGCAGCCACCTGGGCAGGTCCTTCTCTTTCCTCCCTCCTCCCCTTGCACACTCACAGCTTGCAATCCAGAAAGAGTAAGATGCATTTAAAATTCGGTAACGGTTCTTTCGGCAGGCTGCCAGAGGTTCAGTCGTGGCACTCCACGGTGGCTGGCCACGTGGACCGCGGCTGGTGTTGCAGAGTGCCGTTCTGCCAGCTGCAGGGGCAGCTGCTGGCCCCTTGGCAGCCAGGGGAACGATGCTGGAAGGCCTTGTGCACGTGCGGCGGGGACTGGGGACAGAGGATGAAACAAATGGGAAGGAAAAAGATAGGGACACGAGTTTTAATGGATGCAGGTTGCTACAGCTGCCTTCAGCACGGCTGGGCCAATTTACATTAGCTGAAGGTGTGATCCGTCTGTATTTCAAAGGAAACAAGTGGAGAGAGAACGCAAGTTTTTCACTGCAAACAATTGGATTTGTTTGTTTAAACTTTCTGTTAAGTTCTCTTGGTCTTCAGGCTGCAAAATTACTTGCTTTCAACCTGTTGTATCAGAGGGCAGACAGTGCGGATGTGCCCAAGGGAGGGGACCGAGCAATTTAAACACAGGTCTCTTGCTTACTGCTGGAAAGACAGGAGTGTAAAATAGCTTTTGCACATGGTTATGTTCTTGTTAATAATTCTAACATACTTGGTTTGTATAATGTACATTGTTTAAATAAGTAAATAGCACTGCATTATGGTTCAGTGTTTTGGGCTAGTGAGTGTCTTCATGTATATTTTTCTAATTTTGTTTTCATCTGTCTGGAGTTTGCCTGTAAATTCACGTTGGTCTCTTAATCACTAGGCAGAGCTGATCAACTGGAAATTTTCCTGCAGTTTACCAAAGCTAGCAAGTTACTTTGAGATGCATGGCGGAGTACTAACGGAAACCTTCCAGCCACCCTGATTGCCCACATCCCACTAAGGTCTAATGCCTGCCTGTCCTGGCAGCACGTCAGCCGAAAGCAGGAGTAAGTGCTAACATGTGAGCAGTGACACAGATATCTCCAGTGGCAGCGTGTGTGATATCCCTGTTGTTCTCATCCACCTGAGCCGTGTTGTGGTCAGGTGTAGTGCCAGTGTGGTTGCAGTGCGGGGGAACAGTGTTGTTCCAAGTACTATGGCTTTTGGAAGGTGAATTAGAAAATGAAAAAATACTGAGAGATGTACTGGATTGCAGATGTGAGCTTATCATAGGCCAGTGTAACAGAAATTTCGGTAAGTTGTGGCTATTGCATGACTGGTTTTACTGTGGGGACAGGGCGTCATTCCCATAGTGTTTGCAGTAACATTCCTGTTGGAAGGAGAAATGAAATGACAGGGTCGTAGCGAGACTGAGGTTGATTTGTAAAGTTTTCACATAGTGGTTAATTTGCTAATATGTATGTATTTCTTTTTAAAAGTTAATTCCCAGAATTGTAAAGGGCAAGAAATAGGAATATGTTTTACGAGGTGGTACTTAGATGGTTGTGTTGCTGCATGTTGTGGTGCTGCAGTAGAGGAGAAATGAATTAGTTCAGCTGGCTCAGCTGAACCCAGCTCCCACTCCTTGGTTGTTGGTGTTAGCCCAGCTTTTGGTGTCCCTTCTGCCTTGTGTCCTTGAGGGCAACCTTGGGCCTCTCCCAGGAAGGTGACTTGCCCACGCAGCAACCCGTCGGGTGGAATCCCTGGTAGGGATGTTTTTCATCTTCAAATCCTTGGGACAGAAAAAAAAGCCTGAGGGTGAAATCAAATGTCATTCCCAGTGCTGCCTGCTGCCATGGTGGGCTGGTGTCTTCCAGGTCTCACTCAGACTGGTCTTCCACTGGAGTCAGCCGTGGTAGTCTGTGGGGTCATGCAGACATCGTGGCTAGGTAGCTGGAAGTGTCCATGTTCCTCATCCGTCGTGGATGCATGCTTCGTTATATTAAACCTTGAGACTGTGACCTTGGTCTGTGGGGTCTCAAGAAACCAAACGGTGTGTTATTGATGATTTTTGGGTTTCTGGCTTTGAGCTTTTGAGAATATATTTGTCGCTGGCATGCAGCAGTTCTAGGTAGGCCACTTAACAGTATGATGCTGGCAGAGATTTTGATTGTGCAGTAACTTTAGATTGCTGTGATCTAGAAACTTTATTTAGTTCTGTTTGATTGATTTCCTTTTTTTCAAGATATGTAATATTTCATTTATACAACAATACCGGACGGGGTTTTTTTGCTGAGGAACAAAAGGCACTTGCTAAGAATAGACACTTTTCTGAAGCAGTTTCGACCTGTACTCACGCAGAAGGTGTCCTGCTAATGAAAACAAATGAACGCTAAATCACACCGCTTCCTTGAGGAGAACAGTTTACGCCGGTTTTGTTACGTGGCTGTAATACAAGACTATTTTGACAGTGACTTTCATACAGGCTGCATCCTAGAGTTTTTAATGGTGCAGTGCTAAATAATGGAGGTGACACGTTAAGTGAGGAAGAAGTGCTGAGCCACTGGTATCACAGAATTTTGTTGATCATACAATAAAGTAAGGAGGCGCTTTTTTTTTTTTCTGCAAGACAATTGTATTTCCTACACCATTCTGCACTGGGCAGGATTTAGCCTATGATTTCCAGCATGTATGTGAAAATGAGTACATTGCTATTACTTTTTGTTTACTGTTGCACTTGACTCTCAGGATCTATTAGAGAATGCACTCCGTGTCTTGATTATTTGCAGCTGATAAATAATGACTTGTTTTGATCACCCCAGCACCTAATTTCATATAGAAGTTTTGAAGTGTGTGTGGAGCTAGAGAAGGGATTTGTAGTGATCTGGAGAGTTGCCTGCGTAGCCTGGTGGTGAGCCGGGAGCCAGAGGGAGGAAGGGTAAAGGACAGTTTTATGCCCGAGTCCACTTTTTGGTTTACTGCCACTAAAACAACAGAGTTTAAATCTAGACTGAGCCCCAGGACCAGTACTCAGCTTGCAAGTGCTCTTTACTCATGTAAAGCTCTCAGTGACTTCAGTGGGAAAACTTCAGTATTTACACCATTTGTTTGTTAGGTCTCAGCCATCAAGAAACTTTGTGTGAGGAGTTATCCTGCTGGCAGGAGGCTTCTATGAGGAGTATGCTGTGAGGATGACAGGTTTGAAGGCGTCGTGACTGTGAGGTGAACATCAGGCTAGTCTGTGCAGTAAACTGATAACCACCACCAAAGCTATGTACTTTGTTAAAAAGCATGAAGCTGCTGCCTTCCTTAGGACAAAGCAGGTGGTGGTGACTGTCATTTGAAACAGCCGCCATTGCGTGAAGTGACCTGTCCTTGAAAGAGACCCAGTCTATCCTTCTCTGTACACAACAGAAACACTCTTCAGATTCCTGGGCAAAACGCTCTACTTCAAGCACGTTTACTCTCGCAAAAATATTTTCTCAAATTACTTCCCCTGCTCCTTTCTGCTCTGTCATTCTTTGGAGCTGGGTGGTTTCTGCTCAAACTTGACGTGCATAGCAGGACGTAGTTTAAAGTCTTGCATGGCAAAGGTCTGTGGTTTCTGCTGGCTGTAGGTCACAAATGAGGAGTTTGTACTGAAACATGAGAAAAGCTTTATGACACCCTACAAATAGGTGTAGCAGTTACTTTTTGCAGTCTTGCATCTAGTCTTTGCTGGAGGTTGAGGTCTGTTGTGCTAAGGGTTGTTCAAGACTAGAAAGTCTCTCCTCAACAGTGCCTGTCATCTGTGAGGTAGAAACAAAACACAAGATTTTAATGTCATTTTATGAAAATTACTTACATTAAAGCAGATCTCCAGAGCACCTGGCCATTTTGTTGTGGATGAGACTGTTCTCTTCCATAGCATTCTGTTCCTCCTTCCATGTTTCTTGGGAGACTGTATGCGTCACCACTGCCAGCAAGAACGACTTGGTCCATGGGTAGGAGACGAAGGCAAAAATGTTTTGATTTTATATATGTAGGGCTAACAAAGCCTAGATTCAAACAGTGTGTGCCATCATGTGTGTAAACAAGTGGGCTAGGCCTGCTGAGAAAGAAATGTTACTTGTGTTGACACAAAAGACACGACCTAGAAACACTTTGGTGCTTTCAGAGGTTCCAGACCAGGAGAACGTTTCCATCCCATGGGATGCTCCTGGCCAAGCATTAAGCCCTTTTAACCTGGACAAACTGAAATACACTGCAGAGACGCACATGGGAATTGAGTTTCTTGGTGCTTTAATCCTAGGTCTCACAGTGCTTGGTGGCCTCTTCCCTAAGGTCTTGATCAGAACTGGAAGGGACAAATCTAAGTGGAGAAGGCTCATCCTTATGCTATGGTTTTGGAAGCTGATTTAGTGATTGTGAATGCAAGTTTGATTAGTAAAGATTATATTTCACTACTATTTTTGACTTCAACACTCAGAAAAGCTTCAACACTGAGAGAACAAATATATTTGCAGAAATTTCAGCCTTTTTTCACTACTGGAGATACAAGTATGTGTGGGGGTTTCATGCTGTATTTCTCTGTATTGCTTAACATAAATTTAAAAAGATGTGAAAATTGCATCTGAGAACATTTATGAAGAATGATCATGTTAGGTGTTCATTCTGTTGCTGATCGCTGTCACATTTTCTAAAACTTAGGTAATACCAACCTGTTTGTTTTAGTGGAAAATTAGTGCCAATTGAATGGAGCTTGGATCAGGCCGATTCAGATTTTCCTTCTTGGTTCCTGTCACACTGCTGTTCCTGAGGTTATGGCACCTGTCTCCTGACTGCTGGGTCGAGACCTCCCTGGGTCCCTGCGTGGAGGTGATGCCATGTCGGTTGTGGAGCTGAGTGCTGCCTGGATGGAGGGATGAGTTTTGGGGAAGGGACCCTACGCTGCCCCTGGGCATCACTGGAGCAACCGTGCAGAGGGCAGTAGGAGGCGTGCAGCCCACCAGCCCACTTGTGTTTTTACTTTTGAATTCTTCTGTGGAGTGCAAAAATTGGTCTGTTCAGGTATGTATCTCTTTCATGTTTTGTAAAAGAGGAACTTAGATGCTGTCACAGTGAGTCAGAGGGGAGTTTTGCCTGGTGTCTGTTTTGCGGTCATTAGCTAGCACCTGGCACATCAGTTGAAGATGAAATGGAAAACCGTATGTAAAGAACAGAAGGTAACTGGTGGAAGGAGTGGGAGAGCGAAAGCAAAGCAAGCAAGAGAAAAAACATGTGTGCAGACCAATTCTTTTTTCACACCTGCAGGCTATGGGCTTACACCTTAAAGCGGGAGCTTCATTGCCCTCATCGACATCTTTTGTTGCATTGCTGGGCTACAACGGGGCACTTCTGAACGCTCGTGTAACAGTGTGGTCTGCGAGCCAGCAGGTTGGACTTCGTAACCTTCTCCAGCTACTGGATCATGATAAGCTCTTCTGGGCTCCCTGCAATCTCCTTATGTCCATGTAGCCTAGAAGAAAAAGCAGGTTTTATTACTGTGTGTGGCCAGATTCTTTTGTGGACCAGTGCCACTTCTTTCAGTCGAGTTACACAAGGAATAAATTGAAAAATAAGCAGATGATTTGGAGAGGAGGAGTTTTTGTGTTATTTGTTTAATGTACTTTTGACCTATTGTTTTTAATTTGCTCTAGCTTTGCAATTTTTTCCTGGAGTTTTGTTTTGTTCCTGTTTTTTACCATCGCCTCTTTCTCTGGTTCCTTCCCTCTTGGCTTATTTCCCATCTGCTTTTGGGAAATCCAGTAAGGAGAAGGGGCAGAACAAAAATCAGAACAGCTGTAATCACACAGGGCCGAGCAACTTCTCTGCCAAACAGGCTGCGTTTGGCAGCGCCGTGTTTTCAGCAGTGAGTCCTTGGCACAGGAACAGGTTATCCCACAGATGTCCTGCACAGAGTGCAAGTACTGCGTGTGGCAGAGAGTGGAGGATTTGACCCAGGCTGGGACTGCCAGAAGATAAGGCAAGGGGGCAACAGTCAAGCAAAGAAACTCAAGGACAGACTTTGTAACTAGGGCATGGATTTGGGAAAGAAACTGAAATCGTAAGATCTAAAATCTAATCCCAACTGTATTTGGAGGAGTTCCTTGATTTCCATTAGCATGGTGCTACGTGGTAGCCTGGTGTGTCTGAGAACAGAATCAGGCTCTGACTGTGTAGTTGTCATGGGAAGATGGTGAATTTTAGATATAGATGGGAATATGTTGCTGTGGAAAAAATTGCATAAGCCATTCTCCCTGTGTTGTCTTTGGTAAAGGTGACCTCTTCAAGGTGTTGCCTTTGATGTTACGCAGATGACAGACATTGCAGTTGGCTGGAATTGTGTGACTAAACATCAGGGTCAATCCCTAAGCCCTTAATTATTTTGAATTATATGACAGCGAGATGAAATAGAATTTTGATTTGATATAACATAACAAAGGGGGAAAAGAGTCTCATCTGGCACTTTTCACCCACCACCTATTTAGAAACCTTCTTTTCAGCCTATGCTTATTTGTGGTTGGTCTGTTCTTCTGAGAGCGTTGCCTTTCAGCAGTAAGAATTGGGAGAGCTGGACTTGCTTCTTAAGTCCGCCACGGATTTTCTGCATGACTCAGTGAACCCCACTGAGCAACTTTTGTATTCAAAGACTAAAACTCAGTGTGCAGCTGTGGACCGTCTGGCCTAAAATGGCAAACACCAAGGGCTTGGTACACTGCTGAGGTATCTCTGTGGGACAACACAAAGGATGCTGTAGGAATGAATTGGCCCTTGGCTTGAAGTTGTAAACATCTCTGGTATACTTACATTTACATTAGCTGCTATCTCCTCAAGGGTGATGTGTCTGACTTACGTGTCCTCAGTGAGCCTCCGTTAATAGTGAAATAAAATAAATGCAATAAAAGCAAGTGCTGTAACCTGGGCAACTTCTCATCAAAACTGTGATGTTACATTTTGCTTCCCAAAATCACAGCTGTGTTGGTTGTATGCAGCCCAATATTTTGTGTGGCTTTGTTTCCCTTTCTTTCTTTACTGCTATCAGTAGCAAAAAATTACACAGTAAACTCAATATTAATATAACAGTTAATAAAAGACATCATACTGCAGAGCATAAGAAAAAATGTCAACTGGAAAGAGCCACTCTGTGGTGTATTGCCTTGGTCTGTACATTGCCTTAGTGAGAAGAGGTTGTTGGAAAATATCATTCATTTTAAACTAAACAGTAAGCCTCCTTGGAATTATATCTTAATACAAAAGAGAACATCTTGGACAGTCTTTGATTTAGACACACTGCATTTTAAATGTGTCCTAATTATAGTGCTCATCGCTTAACATTAATTTAATGAACATCCTCATTTATATGGACAAGGTTGGCAAATAGGAATTAATGCCATTAAAACCTGCAAGTCTCCCAAAGGAAAAAAATCAAAAGATCTATGAAGAAAATGTAACCTTATTATTTATAACAAGGCAAAGCACAAAATCACCAGCTGTACATTTTTGTAGTTGTCTCAGGAGCCCTTAGCAGACACAGTTTGGAAAGGACGAGCGCTGGGCTGTGAGCGGCTGTTGCCTGCGCAGCAGGTGGCTGGCAGGGAGCTGCCCATGGGCATCACTCTTGCTGAAGCACAACTTGCTTTGAGGAACTTTCAGTCTAAGGTTCCAGTCTTGCAGGTGGACCCCTGGCTTTGTTTTGGACTCAGTTGTATGGATCAAGACCTCCTCTAAACAGCTCCAGAAATGACCACAGTGGTTCATCAGGGCCCAAAACCAAGGAAGACTTCATTGTTTTCTTGGTAGATCTGGAAAAGCATTGATGATTCACATCTCTGCTTTTATCGTTTAATTGCATGCTGATATCAGAACTGCTTGGTTTTGAGAACCACTACCTGTCAGATTTTCTCTGTAGGCATTGATTTCAACACACATGGGAGGTGGATGGTCCATTCACTCCTTAAAAAACTTTAGCATCCTGACCTGTGTTTCAGTGAAGTTGTGGGAATTCAGGTGATGGCAATGACAGTTTTTTGCAAGCCAGAGAGACCTAAGGGTACATTATTTTAACAAAGGGGTGGTGTAGACCTACACGGACCCCTGCAACCCTCACAAACCATCCTCTTACAGGAGGCTTAGGGTGTGGTAGTCATCACAGCCAACTCATCGTGTGGGCTTTAATGGGGTGTGGTTGACACCACAGTGGCAAAGCTTTCCATCTAAGTCCGGCTTGATTGAATTACTGTTAGCGCAGACTCATTTTACTCCTTAAATATGATGGTGATCTGCAATATTTAGCTCCTTCTTACTGAGTTCAGTGAGGAGAACTTTCATCATCCTTATCCGAATCCCACAGTGCAGTTATTTAAGGGGCAGGGGAGCACAGCTGAGCTTTAAACAAAGACTTAAGTGTTGCCACTTGGAGAGTTATGCCTTGTACAAGTGCTACTTGGTAGAAAAATGCTGCAATTAATGGCCTAGATTGTGTAAAATTTTCTTACAGAATGGCATTCCAACTTTGGTGTGAAATCAGCGATGAGTACATGCTGAAGGACTGCTTGACTTGGGGACTGAGTTTATCAATAACTGATGTATCTGAGGCTTTATTCTTAACTCTCCGCCGTCTACACACTTCTGCTGTGTCAGTCTCTACCCCCAGACTGCAGGCAGCATTTATGCTGAGCGGTGAGCACTGTGCGTTGCTGATATTTACAATCTTAGTGGCTGAAAACGAGAGGCTAATACACTGTTCCTGTGTCTTCTGCCTCCGAGTCTTGTCGGTGCCGCTTAGTATATGTTGGGGTGAGTGTGGCTAGTCCTGTCCCTAGATGGGTGACAGTGAGCAATGTAATGTCTGTCATCTACATGGATAATCTTAGACTCTTAGGTTCTTTGCAGATACACTAGCCTCTGAGCGTCTCCCAGATACAATCAATAGTAATTCTTTGCTGGACTTCATGGAGTCTATTGAGAGTCAAGACTGTGGTTACACAAAATTGGTCTTTGTGTCTGTCTATGCAGGTTTATACAAGTATGGACATAGCTGTGTCTTCTTTGTCTCCAGTGGTGGATAGCTACAGAAATGATTTATTTATTTATTTTTAAATTCTGAGAGGATAGGTGATACATTTGACAAGTTCCACTATTGATGTCAGAGGATCTAAGTTTATAGAGTTTTCTTCTGCAAATTGAAGTGCTTTGCAGTGAATTAAAAAAAAATAAAAATGCAATGTTACAATTTAATCAGAGGCTAAACTGAAGGAAATAGTTGGTTTGAGTATTACTATGACAAAAGGGACTGTAAGATAGAACTTCCTCTGAAACCCAGGAAAAAGGTGTTGACACAAAATGAAAACACCCAGTCATGAGAAGATGTGAGGTGGATCTGTGCATATTTGAAAAACAGCCTTAGGAAGACTGGCATGCTTGTACCTTGTCTCGATACAGGTGTTTTTTCCCTTTGTTATTTCATTTTTCATATTTAGGTTTCTTTCTATTAATAAGACATAAGCAGATCCAAATTTGGCTCCCACATGCATAGAAGGGGATGGACTCTAAGAGTGCAAATTGGCTCAGCTGATTAAAATTTTTGTGTGAATTTACATTTTGCCAGGCATTTTAGCTCAACACCTTTTTGATGATTGGGAAAGTATTGTTTCTACGGTACCATGATGCTGGTGTCAGCCTCTAGAAGACAGTGTGCAATAGGAAATACACATCTCATTTTTCATATGAATCGCTATTTATGTTCCTGGATCAGGAAATGTGCAGTAAGGATGTTTCACAGTTTATTTATGTTAATATTTTGTCTTCTACATGGGTTTCCTGTCTCTTCGGTACTATTTTCACTTTGTAAATATATGTTTTGCTTAAAGCAAGAATGAGAGTGAGATTACATCTCTGCCTGTCGCATGACCTATTTATTGTTGCTTCAGAGAAGCAGAACTGTGTCTTTCTGCCTCTTAGGTTCTCATGGAGAGCAAAACTAAGGAGTGGAACGATTCATTGGTGTGCACACCTAAGCAAAGACCACCACCATTTCCTTGGTGAATTTCTTGCCTTTTGTAAGGGAACATTTTGAAATTAGTGACCTGTAACATGTTGAAATGAGCACGGAGACACCTGTGACAGGACATTGAGATTTTCATGCTGCTCATGGTAAAGATTGTTGTTTCTCTGGAACGGCATCCCAGTGTTTATATTGCTGCCTGCGATTTAGTGAACATCCATCTCCAAAAACCTGTTACTTTCCTGATGGAGTGCTGGGGTTCTTGGGTGCTATGGGGAAGGAAATGGGTTTAGTCTCTGGAAATCTAGGAACTTACCTGTGTCTCCAAGACTGCAAGTTTTTGTGAGCGTGGACCCTCAGGAGTGGTGTCTGTCCATTTGCACTACAGCTAGGCTGAAGTGTACGTAAGCTCACCAGCAGCAGTTTTAGGTTGGTCAATTTGAGAACCGATGTGAGTAGCAAGTAGCACAGGCTTCACCACAGCCTAGAACCCTGTGTGGATGTGCAGGGTCCTAGACTGTTTGGTACCCACTTGCAATGGAGTCGTAGCCTCCGTTATTGTCAGGGCTGCAAAAGCTAAGCTTAACCTTTTCCATGAATGCCTAGTGATGGTTGGAGCTCCTTGCTGTCCAGAATAACTTCAAAGACTGGTGGATTTGGAACAGTTGTGTTGAACATGTTCAGTATTCAAACTTAAATGTATCCTGGTTGCTTTGACCAAACTTAATTAATAATTACTTTAAAGAATTGTATGAGTAAGTGTGAAGAGGTTATTGGGTTATCAGAATTTTTCAACAGCTGTCCTAATTTACATTCAGAGAAGTGTGTGGAAGAGTAACCCAGGACGCCCTGGCATGTCCCAGTGCACCCCTGAAAAGTAAGTCAAACTGTTTGCTCAAAGAATCCTTCTCTTCTCTCGGGTCACGTTTTGCAATCTGAGGATTTAAGAGATCAAAAAAACTGTCAACCCATTGAAACACCTTCTTAAGAGCAGAACAGTGGTGGCTTTCGAGTTACACGGGGAGAAAGCTTCTTGGAGACTACTCTAGGGCAGGAACAGTTAGGGGAAAGACAGGCGTACCGTCACTTTCGAGGGAGGTTTATTGTAAATAAACAGTACTTGCTTCCAGGGGGTTATTCGGCCACTGCTTACAGCTTGTCATTTCTCCTGGAGGGAGCAGAACTGCAGGTCTGAGCTTGCGTGAGGCTCGCTGAGCTAATGACGGCTCACAGGGCAGTGCTGCCAAAGCTTTTCCGCTAGCTCGGGTACTGCGAGTGGTGCAGCTGCAGAAGTGCCAGGTGCAGCTTTACCGAAGAGATAAGCAGGCTGCGGTTTCCCCCCTTCTTCCACCCTCGCTTCACACTGCAGCAACAACTGTCTGGCTGCTCCACCTCCCCAACAGCAAGAATGTTAGGGCAGAGGTTGCCCCTGGGTGAGGCACTCCCCCAGTGTGACGGAGCCAGTGGAGGAGGTTATATGAGCCTGGGCAGAGCGTTTGCTAATGGAGCCGTGTTGTTCCAGCACGTGAACAAGCTGTGTGGCACCCTGTAAACAGACCCAAGAGAGTAATTTGATTCCAGCCTCTGCGGAGGAGCAATAGTTGAAGCTCTTGTCTTGAAATCCAGTGTCCAGAGAAGAGGTTGGAAAGCACTGCAGGTAACTTCACCTGGTAACTACAGCACGGAGACACCTCTGCAGGTCATGAAGCCTCCATGTATGTGTGTATATCGTGTTCTCACAAGTACATCTCCTAGGTGCAGGCGAATGTCTTAGGTTCAGGTTGTGCAAAACCTCTAGTTTACAAGTTCAAAATGCCTTTTCTGGGGATAGTCTCAAACATAAATCTAGAATCTGCTTTTTCCATGAGTTTCCCTGACACTGAACACCTCACGTAAAGCTTTGTGGTTCCTAAGCACTGTGGGGGTTTAAATGGGTTTAAATACAGAACCAGGGAATCTGAATTCTTACGCAAGCTGATGTTTGTAAAATAATCTCTCAGCTCTTCCTGGAGGCTTTCTTGATAACTGGGTGAGAATGGTGATGTTGGCTGGCTCTTGCAACAGGGAGGAATTTGGCATGCAAAGGAGAGACAGCGAGGCCAGAAGGAAGGTGTGGACTGCATGTTGACTTGTGTTCAAATCCCAGACAGCTGCTGCAATAAAGAAATAGTCTTGGGTGCACCAGGAAAACACTTTGCAATAAAACTAGTAGAGCAAACTTCAAATCTGGGTAGTTTGTTAAGGGAGAAAATGGTATTACCATGCCGAGTTGTAATACCATCAATTTGTTGACAGCCATCAAGATGTCAAGTAAATGGGACAGATTGTTGCTAATTACTAAGTATTTATTTGGACAGGTAAATGTTATTCTACACTGGGCCCATGTTAGCACCACTGAATATCCAGATTGAGGAGATGAAGGCATAATGACACTGTTGGGTTCAGGCACCGACACCTCTGTGTAGCTCTTTGTGCCTTAACGAATGTGCCGGAATGGTTGTCATCATGGGTGGCTCTTCTAAATTAAAAGAGCTTTTGAGTTGATCCTGCTTTCTTGTAAGATTGGCTGGCCAAAGCCTAAAGTGTTTCATATCTTTTTTAGTTTCTCCAGGAGACAGAAAAGAGTCTTCTAATCCAGCAAGTTCCAGGGACTCCTTGAAATCACTGTCTGCCTTTAGCAGACTTTTGATCTAAGAAAATAAACCTGATGTCAGTAGCCCTACATTTGCTCTGTGGAGGATGTCAGGAAAACATACAGGACTCCACAGACCAACAAAGGTTGGGAAACCACTGCTAAGTAATTACATTAGCTAAACATGATATTAAAAGAGATAAAGAGATTTTTTTGTAACAGCTCCTTGGGGCTCCACTCCTCTTTCTGTGTGTTAAATATGTGAGATCGTGGTTCTCTGCATTACTCCAGTTGGGAGAACTGTATGTTTTTAAGAAAGGAAAATTAAATTAGCCTTGTGTTTGGTACATTATTGAGCACTTTTTTTACCTGATATGAAATTAGGTAATTTCTGTGGCACCCAGGCATTCCCCTGTGCTGCAATAATTCCCAGCTGAGCAATTAGGGCAATTTTTCAGTCCTTTGTGCCCAAAGAGCAGCCCAGAAAGACTAGAACAGCATCCAGAGTCTGGCTCGTAGTTGAAATACATCTACACAATTGAAGGAAAGAAAAATGCAGCCAAACCTGTGCTGCTTTGTAAGGAATTTGGCTCTGCAGAGCCTGAAAGGGGTCAGGAGTGTGACCAAGGGATGGAGAGTCATGGTCAGGTGGCTGCATGGCAGAGCTCACTGTCTCTCAGCGTAACGGGGACGAGCAATTTAGCAAGCATCAAATGCTTCACAGAGTTCATTTACTAACAAGAATATGTAGTAACTAACATATGGCTCAGAGGCTTCAGAGTGTGAATACCAGTAATGTAAATCAGACCTGGGCTTCTAAGTGGCTCCGTGGATGATTTTAAAAATCGCACCCATTTCTTTCTTCAGCTTCACGCAGCTGCTTGCTTCATGACAACCCACCCCCCACCCCACACACCCCCCTTGTTTTTTGCTGCTTCTTTTGGTTTGAAAAATTACAATTCTTCTTCTAACACGTTCCTTCCTCAGGTGAAGCAATGGTGTAGTGTGCAATGTATTTTAAGGACTCATCTTCTTACCATCAACTCAGAAGAATCTTCCTTATGGTGTTTTCAGTGCAAGTAGAGGCTGAAAGTGGGTTTTATGTATCTAAGCCGCTGGAGTAGTTCAGTATTTTCTGCTTAATGAATAACAGCAATGCAACCATGTAAAAACAGTAACTCTCTGAAGAGTGTTTTAAACTTATTTCCTTTGTGATATGTTGAGGTTACAGAAATCACTGGGGACTTCAGCAAGTGGATCAGATACAATGCCTTCAAAAAACAGGATGTCTTTTTCCACAACAACTAACCTGCTTGCAAAAATAGTGACTGAGGACGGATTATCATTAATAGTGTTCAGTGTAATAGAGACAAAGCTATTATAATTTAGGGAAATATATCCTATAATAATAGTTGCTAAATATTATTTGTTTCTGGTGTTTTAAAACTTGTTTTATGACTCAGGCTTGAACAATCTGAATATTGATTACATAAAATTTGTAATTCTATGAATGTCATTTAAATCCTCAATGTCTGCATTTTGTTTCTATGCTTACTTTTATTTTAGCTTTCCTTACAATTTGGGTGCACCTTCTGAAAAATGTTCAATCTGTGTTTTTAAAACTCTGCCTGTGAGTTTTGCTCTCCAGAGCCCTCGGTGTGGGTTGCCCCTTTCAGCAAGAGCAGCAAGTCCCTATCCCAAGCAGCCGATCGTTTCACATCATCGGGGTTTGAGATTTATGTTGAGCCCTTTGCAGATGTGGCTCTGTGATAAACATACAGGTGGACCATCCACTTGGATGCCTATGTACTGCAGAGGTAGGGTCTTGACACCAGAAACTGGGCAGATTATTATCCCTTAATCAAGGAGGTACCAAGCACCTGCACTGGGCAGGAACATCCGTGAAATCCCTCAGCCATTTGGAATAAAAAAATATTCTACAGCTGGCTGAGTTGGCTGTAATGTTTGTTTTTCAGTGAGGTCCCAATTTTGCTCACTTTTACAAATAGTTTTATAGAGGTCAAGTAATCCATGCTTTCTCCCAAAGGGCTAATTCTCTGCTGCATACTGCCTGCAAACAAGTTTGAAAAAAAAAATGCAAAATGAGGTTCAGTCAACCGAAGAGGAAAGTTTATCCAAGACAGCAAAACTCATACAACTGGCTGAGGAGGAGGGACGAAGAAGCAGAGACAGCAGTTCCTTGCTGTAATTCAATCCTGCTGGCATTTCTCACCCGGACTGTAACAAACAGATTTACTCTGTTCGTCTTTCTAAAAGTAAAGGGCACCTACTTTATAAGCAAGCGATTAACTCCCAGTATAATTGCAAACATCAAAAAGAGTGGGCAACATCCCCATGCCCCAAAGAATTACCTAATAATAAATAAGGTAGAAATGGTGATGCATCCCACCCTGTGCCCTGAGAGAGCACAGCTCTTTCTCTGGGTGCTGGGAAGGGTGGTGGGACCAGGCTTTGCACATCAGAGGGGACGCATATTTGAAGAGTAAGGAGAGCATCACTTGCAGTCCCCCATTTCAGCAGCGGGTCCCGTTCATGCCCGTCTGCTCGTTGGAGTTTGGATATGGGTCTTGGGAAGGGCTGGTTTGGGGTTGCTCTGGGGTGCTGGCGCTGACCTCACATCCCGCCTGGACACTCAGGGCCAGCCAGGGCTGCTGCCCCCCCCATGCCCTCCTGATCTGAAGGGCTGGAGCACACTGCACCACCCTTACCCCTGTGCTCGCATTTAACAACACGCAGCCAGCAGGAAGCTGCAGGACTGATGCTGTTGTGCCTGTTTGCTGAAGTAAAACTTTTTTAACTTCATGGTTCCAGACCCAAGTACTTGAATGATTTTGTGGCTTTTATGGGCACGGCAACTATTCAGAAGCACGGGTGGCATCTGAGTGATTTGAGTACGTGTTCTGTGTTGGCACGCAGTATTCCTGGTATATGCTGTATGTACTTGTTTGTAGCCCGGCAGCAATAGTTGCGTGGACATTTCCTTCCTAAGGCGCAGTCTAAGGTTGCTTGACGATAGTCAGCATCGCTTAGACAGTATGAAATCACCAAGAGTCAGGCTCTCTACTGGCTATAGCAGCTACACCTTCTTCTGGTTCTTCCTCTGACCTCTTCAGATTGAAGGAACATGGTCAAAATTGTGTAGAACAGAAAAGAAGTCCCTTCAAGATTTTTGTAAGCCGAAGGAGGCTGATTCTTCCTGTTTCAAATACACAGTGTGTTTGCTTTCAACGAGCCCCAGCGTTGGGCCTAGAATTGCGGAAACCCAAATGTAAATTTTAGTTTAAAAAAGTAAGCGTGAAAATGTGTGGAGCTGTGAAGCCCAGGAAAGGCTAATGCTACCAGGAAGATATTTATTTGTGAATTCCCACAGGAGAATTTGCAGGCAGTAGAGAGAAACCTCTAAGGCAAAAGCTCTGCGTGGAGGTAGCACAACCCAGCACTTGCAGAGATTGGCATCTTCAAAGCACCGAGCAAGTGTTGGTTAATTATACTACAGCAGCCTTCGAGGCTATCAGGCAGGTATTAATATTACTGCTTTAGAGGTGGAGAAATTGAGTCAAAGAAGTTACGTCATTTTCTTGGGATTAAAGGCAGTCGTAACAAGCCGATCAGCAGTGCAGATTTTCCTTGCCTTTATGTTTGCCTGTTGCTGAAGCTGCCGTGCTGCTACTGGGTTCCGCCCAGGTACAGTTTGGCTTGGAGAGGAGGTCTGTCCCTCTGAATTTATGTTTCTAATGTGCCAAGAGTGAGCGTGTAAGGTGACGTGAAATACTAGCTGTCCAGTATAGCTGGGGTTATCTCTCGTTTAGCCACTAATTCAACAAGTCCCATGTACTGGACACTTGTGTGCCTGAGTCAGCAGACATGGGGTTTCTCCTGCTTGCTCTGAGGTCTCCTACCAAAGTGATGCTGATACGTGTATCTTTCTGTTCTCCCAAATGACATCTGAACTTGCTGTTTTGCTTTAACCGTATCTGACAGCAGGCTTGAGGTCTAAAATATTCTTCTATGTTTTGTGAAAATACATGGCTGATTCGATGAGACAAATCCTTCTGCTTAGGAAAAGGCTTGTCTGTTTGCCTCTTAGATGCTGGAAAGCACACATGGAAGAGCCCTGGTCAGAGTTCACCTGGTAACAGCCACTAGAAAAACAGCACACGAGATGCAAATCCAAGGAACAGCTCATTTCGCTGCTCTTGGAAAGGCCTCTTTCTTTCCCTTTTTTTGTATTTCTTAACATCCCTTGTATCCATGATGTTGGCCATTGCATTTCTGCATGCAGTGATGTGGACACAAGAAACTGCTGTCACTTAACATTGGCCTGGCATCAAAAGGTGAAGTGTGAGTCTCTCTGCTGCTGGGAAGTCCTTATGTTCCTGTGCAGTACCTGTATATTTTTTTCAGATGGTAGAGGCTTCCGAAACTGGATGGGTATCTTCCTTACAAACAACACCTTGTTAAGGAAGGGCATTGTTGTGCAACGCATCATAAATGTCACAGCAAAAAATTATACCAGTTGTTAAGGGATAGGGATGAGCTCAGGTTAATTACTAATTATTACCTTTATTACCTACAAAAATGCCGTGAATACCTCTTCTGCACTGTGATAGCTGCCCCACCTGGGGCTTTGATGCTTTATCCTCATGTGCCGGGGTGGAGCGGCTGGTTGCTGCTTGGGAGCCAGCGGCTGGCCTGAGCCCCTGCTGCCTGTGCCCCTGCCAGACCCCCAGCACGTGGGAAGGGCCCATCAGCACAACCCTTCACCCTCCTGGCTTACAGACCATTGACGCTATCTCCAGCTTCTGGGAGAAGCAGAAGAGGAGTGTGGAATCAATCACCATTTTCCAAGACTTAGCGCAATGCTGGTATCCCAGGTTTGTGGCTGGGAATAAAAGTTACTTGCATTTGGACTGATTCAGGGAGGGAAGAAGAAGCAGATGTATGAAATAAGTATCAAAGTGTCATTTTTTACCAGTGTTAAAATTCTCTAAGATTTCAGCGTGCTCCTGGTAAAGGTTGAAAACAGAATTTACGTTAAATATACAGAATACAACAGCTAGTCCAGTGATTTATTTGTTAGTTGCAAATTCTGAACAATATGTTTGTCCATGGAAGCAGCAGGCACTGAAGACCTGTGCCCTGCGTTGGGCTGTGCCGTTGGCCTGCTGGTAACCTGAGCAACCCCCCCCAGTCCTGCCCATGACCGGTTCCTCAGCTACAAAATGGTACAATTGTACTGACCTTCTTGGCAGATAAAGTGTACGGTGTAGGGAGAGGTGGGCTTTTCCCCACTCTGGAAATTGGGACCTGTAAGTCGGGGGGTGGGGTGGGGGTGAGGGTGCCCCTTCCCATCTGCAGTCAGCGTGGTCCGTGGCTCTTTAGCGAAGAGCGAAGGATACAGCATCAGCCCTCCAAGAGCGTGCAGGTGCTGAGCATCCTGAGGAGCTGCCACCATTCCCATCTGTGCTGGCTTCCAACTTTTCTTACAAACTCAGTTGTCTGTTTGAACACCTTATATTTCGTCTTTGTGCTATGTTTGAAGAGTGCTTCTCAGGAGCAGATGAAATGTACAGCTTTGTTTTCAGAAGTTATGATCTTAGCTTATTTTTCCTTTTGCTCTATTTGTGAATCAGTAGATTTTGTTTTCTTTCCTATCAACTAGCCTTTTGTTTGGTTGTTTTTATTTTTTGATGTTTTTCTATACTTGTCTTCTGGTTGATAATGGAGATTACACGGTTTTGATAGGATGGATATTATGTGGTTTAATTTTTCTCCTAAAATTACTTTATATGTCATCTCACTGAAGATGACAAATCAAGGTCTTTATAAACACTCATGTTATAAAACCACTTCCAATTTATGCACCTTTTATTATTGTTGCCTGAATAAAAAAATTGTCACTAACTTTGTCAGAACACTGAAATTTGAACATCTCTTCATTGTGGACAGAGAAGAAATATAATTTTAAAGTTGCAAAGGACAGAGTTTCTAATAAAAATGTGATTTGTAGCCTCTGACTGCAAATGCTTCTGTTTGTGCTAATTCTCGTTTAAGTCACTGTAAAATGTGTGATATATCAGCCTAAACAGCTGCACTATCAAAGGCTTTACTTTCTGTTATTACTATTTTTTTCCTGTAACAGTTTTGGTAAAATTCAAATGCATCAGTAATAATGTTTTACTTTTATTTCATTATCAGATTAATTTTACATTGCCTCAACCTGAGTTAAGTCACTTAAATACCACTTTAAAATCAACCATTAAATTGTTTTCAATTGTTCCAACAAGGTATTCTTGGACACACAATAATGAATCACTTATGCCATCTTTACTGCATTTGGACAAAAATGTGGAACAAGATTTCTCTAGGTGAGCACAACGGTGAGGGGTGTGTGCTGGCTGCTGCCACGGGGCTGCTGTCCCTGTGTCCTGCATCCTCACCCTCCTCACCCGCTGCCTCCCTGGTTCCCAGCTGGCAGGTTACAGCTGCAGCCTCTCACGCGTTAACACCGATGGGACAGCGAGTGTGAGGCTTTGGAGGTTGTCTGGGGAGAATTTTATTTCCTTACTTGCTTATTCTTCACCAAGTAAAAGTTTTCTCCTTCTAATCTGCTTTGGGAACCTGGCACTTTCCCCTGCCAAATGCCTTAATTGTCACACATCTAAAAAGCAGCAGCTGGAGATGATTCACAGACAGAGACATCCACCCCTAAATACTTTGTTGGAGGACACCCTCTTTGTACCCGCACACAACTCCGAGTGCAAAACCGTGGTGCCTGTGAGGTACCCTTGCTGTGCAAACAGGAGAATGTGTTTAACAATCTCTTTTGCAGACTGCTGGGGCATAAATGCTGCACTACTTGATTTGTGAGTTCTTGCAGCAGGGCAAGATCTTGCTGGGATGTCAGCACACTGTTTTGGGGTGTCTTACGGGCTTTTTGAAACGGATTCTTGGTCTGCTAGTACAAATGAAGCAAATAAATCTGCTCCTGCTGTTGTTCACGAAGTTGCTTCCAGCTCTGCCTCCCACCGCACGACCCTCTGCTCCCTGCGCATCCTTTTGCAAGCTCTGCCTTGCAAACTGCCTTGTGGTTCCTTTGCTGGACCTCTTATGTCCCTTTTTATCTCATCGGTGGATCTGAATAATCACAAAAGTGCTACCGAGAGCTTTACCCAGTTCTTCTCTGTCAATGGTAACACATCCAGGGCTCATATTGACATATTAGTGTGGGGCTGGCTGTGCAGGGCCCGTTGCTGGAGGCTGCTCCCAAGCACGCCGCCTGGGATCCTGCGCTGCCTGACTCGGAGCCCGTTTGATCGTTGTAGGGGGTCAAACGCTTGGCTCGAGTCTTTTTCATGTTTGTGTTTCTCTCAGGCAAATAGGGTTGAAAAAAGAAATTGGAGGGACCAAAGTGGAGTGTTCTCATGAAAAAAAAAGAAAAAAAGAAAAGAAAAAAAAAAGTGAAACACAAAGTGCCATTCGTGCTTGAATCTGGGGGGGGGGGGTAAGGGGAGGGCAGCGCTGTTCAGCTGCTAGAGATGACTTGGTTTTCTTCAGCTGGAGAAATGCTTTGATACCATTCTGTTGTTAATTAACCACTCAGAAAAAATACATTTGTAAATTAGGCGGGAGACCGCTTCAGGACTCTGAGCTGATTCCTGCCAAAGCTGGCAATCTCCTCCTGGTTCTCATTCACAGGTGCAAATGCTCTGGAGACCAGCCCAAGGGTAGGTCACTGCTGTGGAGCTGACAGCCCCACTGCTACCAAAACCTTGCCCCATAAAACCAAGATAGCCAGCAAGAAATCTTTGTTCCTCTTCTGGCAGGAACATTCATGAGGGATTGTCTCTAGCAGTCTGTCTTTAACTATGGAAATTCAATTTATTATGCCTATATATTTTCATGTGGAAGTTCACAAACAGTTCTGCTGGTGGAAATACCTGGCAAGTCAAGCTCTGTTTGTTGAGAAAAGGGGCACAAACTGGAACTGGTTCACATTTTGGTTAAAGATTACCTGAGGCATTTCAATAGGGTATTTCTTGAACAGTTTGTACTTGCAGTTTCCCATACAGCAGGGACAGCAGCTTCTGCCCACGAGTAGTTGTAAATGGCCAAACTTTATTCAAAAGCCATGTTGTAGCTGGAAAAGTTGACTGCATCTTTTAGAGGACTGTTTGAGTTTGAGGTCAGTTATTTTTACTTCTCTGTTTTGTTCTAGTTAAATATTTTTACTTGCTCTCAGAACAATAGCTCCCACCACACTGAAGTCTTTGCCCAGTGCAGTAGCTTTTCATACCTCCTCCTGCAGCAATCCATGCAGCGCCCAAGGGTCTTATCTCCTTAGTTTAGCTAAATATAGACTTTTCAAGCCCTTGTATAGAGCCTAATCCATACCTTTACTAAGCTTAACAGGCTGAATCCAGTGGCATAAGCAGCTGACGCAGCTTTATGGGTAGAGGAATCCTCTACATTCTCTTATGGTTGCTCTAATCTGGCTGGGTTTGTTTAAATTTTCTGCTGCTCAATCTGGTATTATACTGCCTGTATATACTGAATCTGAGGACTGGATTCTTGTGATGGTTTTTCCTGTCCACAAACCAACTCCTCAGTTTTCCATGCTGTCTGCCCAGGGAGACCCAACAATTTTGTGTTTTTTCAAGTAACTGTTTAATAAAAAAAATAATCAGCCAAATCTGCAGTTGCTTTTACACAATTCCCCAATAATGTCCTGTTTATTGGCCTGTCCACAGGCTGAACTCAAAAATGAGAGCTTCTCTGGCTTTGGTTGCAAAGCTTCTCTCACCCTGTGCTCTTTGGTTTGGAGGGAGCTGGGTCCCCTACGCAGACTGGCAGCTGCAACAGGATGAAAATATCCGCAGAGTTTTCTGGCAGGATCTTATTTTGACAAAAAATTTACATTGGTTATAAAAAAGGTTTGTTTCCATATCTTAGCTAGTTTGGCTTTTCCCGGCTTGGTTGCAGACATCGGTTTGTTGATGCTCTTTCTAAAAGCGAATAGATCTGTGGTTTGTAATCATGATGCGTACAGTTACACACCAGCTTGTGCCCTGGATTCAAAAGTGGCTTCAAACCCACCTTTGTAAACAGAGAGGGTTGTCGTGCATTTCGACAGTTACTCCTCCTGCCCCAAGCGTGCGTGTGTTTGTGTGTGTGCATGCACACATGTGCACACCCCCCACCACGGACATCAGAAGAGCTCTGAGCTCCATGGAGCTAGGTAGCTGGTTCACAACAGCAGTGATTTGCAAGGCTTAAAAAAGCATAGAAGAGGTGGGCATGCATGATCATGCGTTATCCTTCCTTTATTCGTGCACCTTCCTGTCTGCCAGCAGCCAGGAGTTTAGGGCCTTCCTGCATCTAGACCCTCACGTTCAGTAATGGCTGGTGTATCCAACCGACATGAATTTCTCTAGTTATTTGTTTGTAATTCTGGACTCTTTGGTACTGTCTTAAAGAGACTGAATACAGTGAGTGGTTTGAGAGATTCTGTAGGGCACGTGGCAGAACTGACCCACCCTGTGGCCTTGCCTGTGGGAGAGGAACAAACAGCCTCTCTTTTACTTCCTATGGGTCAGAACCAGCAGCTAAAAACTCTTGAATTCATCTTCCTGCTCTAATCCCCACTTTGTACTGCTGGCGGGATGCGAGGGGGCTGAACGCTACCGTATGCATGGAGATGGCATTGCCATGACCTGTGCCCAAACCCTTTCTACAGCAGAAGAGATGTATTAGTGTTTTCTGCGAACTGAAGAGCACTGAGAAGGCATTTCAGGTGGTGAGGTAGAGACACTGCAGGAGTGCTCTTATCGCGGTATGATCTAGCCTTGTTTGTGCAGGTGGTTAAGGTGCAGCTACCTTTGTGGCCTCTTGTGGATCCTCTTGCCTAGTTGAGCTCTCATGGAGCTGTGACACAAGAGCTGTATCTCACAGCACCCAGCTGAAATTCTTTTCTGTGCTGCAGATGTGCTTGCAGCCTGGGCTACTTCAGACCGAGCAAGCAGAATCAGAATCCTGTTTGCTTTTCCTCCATTGGGAGAGGAACAGTGCCATGCTGGGGTTTGATTATTTGACTTGCTGTGCGGTGTTTTGACTGTGCAACGACTTCTTATCTTGGGTACTTCATTCCATTGCAGTTTAGTTTTGTTTTTCCCCAGCGCTGTGCTCTGCTATTGGATTGTATTGATGCAGCATGCCCGCAGGCCACGCTGTATTGTTGCATATGTTGTGCCATCCAAAATAATCTTGGTGGGTGTTCTAAGCAGCTGCCATGATACAACCCATCTTTTTGGCAACAAGCAGTGCTGTGAGCTATGTGTCTTCTTTTCCTCCTCATCTTCATATATTGTAATAGGGATGGAACCTATAGAAGTCTTGCATATGGTATAGCTTGCCAAGATTACTCTGGTACCTAGCAGCTGTCCATACATGCTTGGTAAAGAAGATGTGTTTTGTTAATTAGGTTTACGTGGGATGGTGCTTGGAGAACTCTATGTAGATACAAAATGGTCTCCCTGGGAAAAAAAAAATCTTTGGGACTCTCTGCCATATTTTAATAGAGGTCCACAGTGAGCTGGTAGTGGACTTCTGACTGACCCCTTTTTTTAGTGCCACATCAGGAATGCAGGCTGCAAAAAATCCCATCTGACTGTACTACTGTAAGGAGCACTTAAGCTTTGCTTTGATGCCATCATCAGCAGACAGCATAGCTGCATAGTAAATGCGCAGCTTATTGGGGTTTGTTTTTTTTCATTATTCATTGTGTGCTTGTGTGTTTGGAGGTGGACTCAAGCTAATGTAGTATTTGCCTTCATATATTCCAGCTGTGTGGGTGTTGAAGAAGAAGAGGCACCAGATATTGACATCTATCATTGTCCAAATTGTGAGAAAACCCACGGGAAGTCTACTTGTAAGTATACTTGCACAGCTGCTCCTCACACAAAGCAGATTCTGTATGTTTAAACAAAAGAAGCTAGGGTGGTGGTTTTTTCCCCATTACAAAAAAACGTGCCTGAATGCCATGTATCATATTATATCGATACTAGAATTCAAACCATGAGGTGAAAAAAGATGTTAGGGGGAAAAACCATGGGTTGAACTGTGAAGCTTTGGATGCAGCTCCCTGCCTGGCCTTTTGCAATGTGTATGAGCTAATGCAAGGCATCTTACCTGCAGAGCTTGAGTCGCCAGTCCCGGCAATGAAAATGATGCTTCCTTCCTTGCCTGAAATTAAGAATTGTGAAGGCACTTAGTACTGTGGGCTAGAAAAAGCCTACAGAAACAGCTAGTTCAAATACAGGGAATTTTGGAAACTACATGGTGGTTTTTGTCTTTGAGTGAGGAGAGTAAGAAGCAGTATGTTATGCTTGGCCTGGATATAAAACTAGCGATTTCAGTGGCAGTCAAAATTGTAGGATGCACTAAGGGTGCCAATTCTTGCAGTTCTTTCACAGGAAAAAGTTCTCCTGCGTAAAAGTGACAGTTGATCTCAGTGGGAGTTTCGTCTGGGAAAGAACTGTAGGATGTGTTTACTTTGGTCAGATTAATTCACAAATTCTTTCTATTATACAAGGGGGAAAAAAAAGGGGGAAAAAAAAGAAGCTAAACCAATACATGTAGAAGATTAAATGCTTTACTTGAGAGCCATTTACTGTAAATAAGCAACAATGATGCACAGAGGTTCTCACTGCTCTGCAGCCTTACAGCAAGACATAGAGGAAGAGCACTGTGCTCATCTCCCAGGATCCAAACAAATCATAATGTTACTTTTTTAGTGCGAAATAAAGGATGGCTGGAAGCTGACTTCTGTTGTGTTAAAATTCTCTAATTGTAAACCCAAGCGATTATTTCTGCACTGCTTTAAAAGTTAAAGTTTCAAAAATTTCTAAGGGGTAAGGAGAGGAGTCTGAAACGTTCATTTTTGGGGCAAAAATTGGAATAATTTTTCCACTTTGACTTTTTCAAAATCAAGAATGACCTGCAGCTGTTCCTGTGTCCCAGATGTCTGCTAGCAACTTTGGTCCAAGCAGGGCACCTACAAATTGGGCAAGCTGACAGAAAAACCCTTGGGAGTCTTGTTTGAAAGACTTAACAAAATCAATGCATCCCCACAAAATGTTTTGATTTAAAAGTCAGCCTTTCTAATGTTTGGTTGGAAGATTTCTGACAAACACACTGGAAATCGTTAAATAACCACAAATCATCTTCAAGTGAACAATTTGGTATTAGAATGGGTTGCGTTGAAAAGGAGGGTATGACTGCAGATATGCCCAAGCTGTTATTGACCCAGTATAGAGGAAGCAGCGCAGGATTTCTAGCCTCTGTGAGTTTTGTATAACATTGAGATGTGTCTGATGCTTTGATTTCTTTCACTTTGCTTTGAATTAATAATGATGAAATGCACCTACTTTTCAGTGCGACAGGAAAAAATCAGACAGTAGCAGCAAAAGTCTGTAATCACGAATTGCATACCAGTCCTATAGAAACTGTGGTGCATAATCTTAGAATTCAAGAAATGTCAGTTTTGATAAAAAGATTACGAGTTTTAATATACCAGGTAAGACAAGGAGAGTTGAATTGACAACAATCTTCTGATGCTTTAAGAAGGTTTTTGGCTATCTAATTCTTCTTATCCAAATAAAGATCCGACTTGGCAGTACGTCCCTCGGTCTCCATCGTGCAGCACAGCAGAAAGTGCTGCTGGAGTGCTGTCGCTAGTTATAGTCTTATCATTGTATGAGGTTATCAGTGTGGTAGGAATACAGAACATGATATCATTCTGCAGTACAGCAATATGCCTTTGTTTTCTCCCTTCAAATGCATTGCATGAAGTTTAGTAATGTACAAGGCCAATCATCAAAGTAGTTGAGTGTAAAAATTTCGGGAGCATTTAAACATTAGTTATTGATAACCTTACCTTGACTTTTGGTGAAGTGCAAGACCACAGGTTCTCAAGCTGTGTAGTCATTTTCACCATTAACTTAACGAATCGTGGATCGTGGATCCTGTTGGAAAATGAGGCTGTTATCCTGTAGCCCCTCCTTGCGGAGTGCAATAGGCCAGGGAAGTTGAAAGACTGATTAAATGAAGGCAGGAACAGCTTGGCTTAATGCATTCATTCTGTCGGGCATTTGTATGCAGGGCGTCCTGCTACACGGCACTTGGGCTCTGCTGGGGCTTCTGTGAGATGATCGCTTTCATTTGTTTATTAAGTGTTACAATACATGTTTAAACTCGTTATCTAGCACTATCAGTTTTGTAATAAATGAGTAAGAGTTGTTCCAGAGCCACTAGTTCACTGGTAGGTTTAATTATTGCAAAATTAGCAAAGGGAAACACAGACACCAATTGTCTGTTACGCAACTCGTCTGGATTTAAAAATATATGTGTATTTCTGGAGCATGCATTCCGCAATATATGTTTTCCAGATGTCAAATTTAAAAGTCATTTTCCTTTCCTTACATTTTTCCACTTTACCAGTGTGGCTTAGTGGCTACTATTTCAGAAGATTGCTTCCTGTCATATGACATTTTAAGCCATTTTGTTTTAATGCAATTTGTAGGAACTCCTCTTTGGGAAAAAAATACACATTCATACAGAACTCTCTGACATAATTTAAATAAAATGTGAGTGCTTTGTTTAGGCAGACTTGACTCATTTTCATAACATGATCTGAAATGTTCAGTTTGATTGCTCATTTGCAGCAGTGAAAATCAGGAGAAATTCTTGGGAACTGGTGGAGTTACACAGATATAAGCAACCCAAAGTCAGGCTGCAACTGTTTTTTAAGTGTTACAACCTTTCATATAAATCAATGGAGAGCCAACAGGGTGCTTCTAGGTATCCCTTTATTCATAAATACATTTGAAATAATGTAAGTATACCTTTGAAGTCTAGAATTATTTATTCTGAGGTACAGTTTTCATAAAAATATATTCCCTTTTTCCTATGTAATATTTTCTTTAGAAGGAGCGGGTTATACTTTCCAAAGGTCAAACTTGGATCAGAAAGTTCTGCAGAAAAAGATATCTGTAATCATTTGAGAAAAACTGGCCTTTCTGGCCAAAGCTAGGATTTGTTGCACGTGTTAATGACCTCTAATCCTTACTGTGATGTTCATGGTACAGATGAAACATGAAGAGAGTGGCTGAAAATAGGCCAAATGCCGATTGTTTGATGTAGTATAAATGTACTACAGCAGCCAGCTTGCTGCCGACCAGGAGATAGCACCTCCTGGGGAGCGTTCTGGTGGCAGAGGCATCTTTGTTGCCTCTGTGTGAGAGGTGGATGTGAGAGGTGGATGCCTGCTGGCGCTTGGTGCCGAGGAAAATAGCTCCCTGATGCTTTTTGAAGAGTTGCAGTGAATTTCTTAATTCAGCAGTGATTTGCTGCTTTTATTTCTTGACGCTGCATGCTATCTGAAGTGTAATAAAAGAACATGCTAATATGATAAGCTCTTTAATTTTCACTGTGGCAAGTGACACCTGTTTCACTGGGACTTGTGCTAGGAGTGCAGTGTTGGTTCGGTTATGGTGAGAGGGGGAGGAGGCAGTCATTGGAAAGGGAAGGGGAGGAGGAAGGCTTGGCATTCATGTAGGGCTTGTTTCCTTTGTTACCAGGAGCACTGAATTAATACACTAAGCCTGAGAGTCATTAAGATAAAGAACTAGCAGCTTTAATGAATATATCCAGCTAGGCTGGAGAGCTGCATGGAACTAATAAAACCAACATGCTTTGTGCAAAACCTGGGATGGATTCATTGGGAGATGTCTTTACTTGAGTTGTTCCAGGGTTATGGTTGGGAAAACAAAGTTAGCTTTTCCCAAACCTCATGTCTTATAGCTGTGGCCTCCAGATTCCTTTTTAATGAATAAGTGTGTGGATCTGTATGTGTGTGCACGTGCAAAGAGCGAGGGAAGGGTGTTGTCCATGCATAGTTACTGAGGAGTCTGGTTCTTTCCCCAGCTGTTTTGAACAGTAAGAAGAGCATAAGAGGTCTTGATTTTGGAGTAAAATACTGAGTTTCATGATGTAAAACAAAGGTGAAACATAAAAGTAAGTTGTGGCCTATGAAAATTCTACTAACAGAGGCTTGAAATGATACAAATACGCAGTTGGGACAAAAACCAATTTACTACCAAAATGAGCATGTCCGGACAGACTGTGGAAGTAGGAACATTTGAGAGAGATAGTGCTAAAAGAAAAAGCTGGACCAGTTTTTCTTGCTCTGTGTTATCTGGCCGTCAAAGAGACAAGGCAGAACTACACTGACATTTGACTGACTTACTTGTGCTTATTCCAGCTGACCCTTTTTCCATGATGAACCTGCCTGTATGTCTGTCATCCACTGGGAGCACAGTCAAGGGGCCTTTAGTATGCTGTCATCAACTTAGGGCCTTAGCCCAGCTTGCCTTTCAAAACCCAGGAATAAGAGTAGTTCTAAAAATTGCGTTTGTGGTGCCCTTGCATCTTTTTTTATTTTATTTTCTTGATCCTTTTATGTGCATGCTGTGTGCAGGGTGTAATTCAAAGCCCATCAAAATTGATGTCAAATCTGCAACTGCTGGACAGACCTTTAGACTCAGGTAATTCATGACAAATACGTTCATAAAGTTCTATACTGCATATTGAGAAGGCAGAAAAGTGGCTTTCTAAGAGGTTCATGATAAGGATTAAGTGTGTATTCTGGCAAGTACAAAATGTCCAGAGCCTGTGTTTGCATAAAGCCTGCGGTAGCTGTGCAGCTCAGTAATTACCCGTCTGGTTGCCCTTATGTTACAAACCGAACACTGTTCAGTATGTAATAGATCTTCAGGCTACAGTATAATTGTCTAATGGTGAATTGAGAGCAATATTAAAATTTGCAGTGCAGCATAGTGGGAGTTCCCTCTTCTCTGCTCACGTAAGAAATGAAATGAAGATTTATCCTTCCTTCAAATGTTTTAATAATTATCTTCTATTTAACATACAGTACTGTCCAATTAATTCTTTTTCAGTGAAAAAGAAAAGAAACTGGCATAAACATGATACTGGACAGACTACAGAGGTCAAGCCTGTACAGAACGGGAGCCAAGTCTTTATAAAAGAACTTCGAAGTCGTACTTTTCCAAGGTGGGTTGTTCAGCTGCATGCATGGACAGGGCTGTTGAGATAAAGCATATATAGCCACTTTCCTATGCAGCTGATGATGGTCCTTGCTGAAAGCATTACATAGTACAGAATGATGAAGTTTAAATGAGTGCTGTTTTATTGCAGATGTCCCAGGCTCTTCCTTTTTTTTATACTTGTGCAGCCATATTCAAATCTACTCTTGATTAAGCCCAGTTCCTGTGGATTTCCGTAGAAGCTAGTATTTGTGAAGACAAGAACAAGAATGTGTTTGGCCCCTACAACATTTGCTTGCATAAGAAACTAACCAATTTATTGCATAAAATTATCCCGTTCTGAAAAATCTTAATGGTTTTGCTGAAGTCTGTCTCCATCTTGAAAAGAAGAACAATGACATCCTCAGTTGCTACAGTGACAAAGACTCGCTTATTTGGGGTAGTGAATAGTGCTAATTGTTAGGTGACATGTTCCACACTTTATTAGGCTGCTTCACAGCCATTTGTAAGAGTGATGATTTTCTTCTGGACTTTACGGTAGGCCTTAGCTAAATAAATCCTTAATTATTAATGACTACTTATTTTAGAAGAATCCTTGGAGACTGGTAAAGTGTACTTGGTAAACACAAAGCTTCCTTTTTACAGAGAATTTAATTTCACATTTAATTTCAAACACTGGTTTTAGGCTGGTTAAGGAAAAGGCTGAAAATACTCTGCAAAGTGTTTGCAGAGCTTACAGATGTGTTTCACTAAACCCAGGAATACAGCATTTTACTTGCTTGGCTGTTTTTATTTGGGCCTGCTAGATTTTTGTCATAGCCTGTTGCTTTGTTTGTTTGTTTGTTTGTTTGTTTGCTGGTATACAGAGCAACCTGACAGGTTGCAAAGTTAATTTCTTAAGGTTTAAGGCCTAGGCAGAGTGATTTCAGTAACCTCAGATAGCCTCTGAGATTGCACTCACAGATGCAATATCTCTGAGTCACTCCCAAATTGTAGAAAACATATGGACCCCTTTTTTTTTGTTTGTTTCTTTCTCACATAAATGTGCACATAAGAAAATTCTGCTGTCAAATTAAAGTTTCTGAGAAATAAGCGTCTGTAGCCAGAAGGAGTGCCTGCAAGATTTAGGCCCCTGATATCTACACTTGCTCCATTAGTAGAACAAAGTATTGTTGAGAAACTTTCTCTTCTGATGAAAATGAATGAAATCTGCAGATGTTCACAGAACAAAACGAAACGCTTGTCAGGCAGAATGTGATGAACAGAAAAAGGGGGTCTCAGTTCAGAGTCAGAAACATCATTGCTGATCCACAGCACATGACAGTAAATTACAACCCACGGTTAGCCCTGTGGTGAGGCTCGGATCAAAAGGAACAATCAAGAGAGCAAAAAGGCATAAAATATAATTCATGTCATTCTGCTCCTGGATGTTTAATACCAAAATAGCATTAGAGTAGTAACAGTAGTAGTAATAATAATTAAATTGATGGTCCACGTAGTTCAGTGTAGGGGCAAGACTGTCTGTTTTGGCATGATCATTAATAGATGCTCTGGAAGTGATCTCTCTTTACAACTACGTGTAAGTTTCTGTGGCACATACTGAAGCAAATCAGGCTTGAACAAGTATGTGAGAGATATATGGGCACTGTAAAGTAAGTGCAGAGGTTGAGTGGTAAATCATGGTTTGCTTCTTGCTCCTTAAAATCTCCAGCCTTGTTCTTTGCATGTTGCTGGCATACAGTACCAGGGCTCACTTAAATGAGGAATGCTCCTTTTATTTCATTATTAATTAAATTCACCTCCTGGTTAGCCACTGCCACTTCACTGTGGCTGGGGCAATCCAGAAAGAAGCTGGGTTTCTACAGCTTATCCCTGTTTGTGTCTGGCCATCTTGTTTGCCGGGGTTCAAACGCCAGCAGGGTGGCCTGAGCAGGCCCACAGCCAGGGGCTCCCCCTGCCTGGGGGGGTCGAAGGAGGTGCCCCCTCAGCGAGGGTATGGGGACCCCCTGCAGCAAAGAGTGTGTGGGGGGCCCCCCTCAGCAAGGGTGGGGGCCCTGCGGCAGGCTGGGCATTGTGGGGCGGAGGAGGCGGCAGGGCCGCAGCATGCCAGCCGCCATGGCGGCTCTCACACCTCGCCCCCTTTCCCGCTGCTGTACGAAGACGGGCGCTGTAGTTTGGAAGTGCTGCAGGAGAGGGCAGTCACGCATTGGCCTTACCCGCCCGGGGAGGTCGAGCTTTTTGGGGTGAACACTTAAAATTTTGGGGTTCCCCATCAGCAGCCACGGCCCATGCCTGCCGGGTGGTTGCTGGAGCCCAGCTGGCAAGCAGCACACAGTGGCAGGCCACTCCTGGGACGGATGGTCCTTCATATACAGTCACTTTTCACTCTGAATTCAAAGTGGGTTACTCGAAAAGATCTAGGAATTGGACTTGAACTTCCCCTGAGAGCTGCTGGTGCACGTAGCTGGTGGTCCGATGGAGCTGCCCTCTCCTTAGTTCCTTTGAAGCCCTCCCAGCCGCTTGCAAATGATTTGCAGAATATTTCCCGAGCAATTTATTTGACTACTTAAAAATGATTTGTAAAGTATTTCCCTGGCAATTTATTTGAGATTATGTAATGGGTTTAATCTTGCCTTCTTTAGAGCAGAACATTTAACACTAATTTCTTTAACATTGATCACTGGTAACTCGACAGATCCCTGTAGCTGAAGAAAATGGCCTTTCACTGTAAGCTGTTATTTTAGGAGTTTCCAGTAGTTGGTGCATGAGACTTGAGCGAATTGATTCCGGACAATTTTACTGTGCCCTGCCTGCTTTGCAATAAATAGCTTTTTGGCTTTTGTCTTATGCACCTAATTTGCATATAACTGCTTTTTCATAACTTTTTCCTTTCAATAGTGAAATGCCAAACTGTACGTGGAAGCACCTCATCATCGAATCTGTGTTTACTTTTTCAGTGCTGAAGATATAGTCGTGAAAGTGCCAGGCAGCCAACTAACAACAGAGTATTTGGAAGAAAATGGCTTTGCAGAGCCCATCCTTGTCCCAAAGAAGGACGGCCTGGGATTGTCTGTACCTGCACCCACCTTCTACGTCAGCGATGTTGAAAACTACGTCGGTAGGTATCTGGCAAGCAGGTGGCATTCTACTGTTTGGACCTCAGCTGCTTTGTAAAAATAGAATATGCGTTATTTGTATAAGAAATTGTACGGTATATTGTAAAATACTGTCTTGAGCTATACTCACTTCAATATTTGTTATGTAGTGGTTGGTAGCTTGTAACTAGCAATTAATTCACTCTTGTTCCTTGGACCAACTTGACAGTGAGCCTGAGCCAGACCGCACTGTACTCCATAGCACTGCATTAAAAGAAACAGCTTATAGTAGTATCAGGAAGTAGTTTCTTCAGGGCGGGTCTTACCTGATTACTGCCATCTCGCTTTGTATTGAAGGAATTACTAGACTGAGACTTCCACCCTGCAAAGACAGTCCATTTTTTAATGCTGGTGTCCGTGAGAGCTATTTTCATTGCTGCTGGTCATTGGGATTAATTTTGGCATCCTCCTGTCTCCAGCCTGAGCAGGGTATTGTACTGCATCTTCCCACAAGTCATCACATCATCCCACCTTGGAAGACATAATCTGGCCAGGAGCCGTGGAGGTGCTCTGCAGGCACTTAATTTTGTCCCCAGATCCTTCTTCCTTTAGCCTGTGCGATCTTGTCTCTTGCTGTCTCTCACTCTGCCCCTCCTGTGTGTCACTTTCTGTCTGATTCTCTCTCCTTCAGTCTTCTGGCATTGACTTTTTGGAGCCATGACTCCAGCCCAACGTGTCTGTCTGCATTTCATGGTCCCTTTAGCTCCTTCTGTAGTCTGCTAACCTCCCTCTCCTGCATTCTCCTTACCAGGCCATTGACCTCTTCCCCAGACTGGAGGGTGTTATCACCAGCCACTGCTGTTCTTGACTGTATCTATTGCTTTTGCAGTGATCGTGTGCAGTGAGATAACTATGAATAAAGGAGGATTCAAGATCCCTGATTTTATTATCTCTATCCCATTGCTTCTACAGGAAACATATTTTCCTTGCCCATCTGCTACACTTAGCGGATTTTCTTGTATGACCTAGGTGCTCCTTATGCATCTGCTGGCTTTCTCTCAGCCTCTAGCTGAAATAATCCACCTTACCAACAGAATTGTTAGTGAAAAGCTGGAGGGAAGAACGTGGGATATTTAATGTGAAGCTGGCAGCAGATTTGAAAGTGAACGGCGCACATACTTCATGACGTTAGTTTGCTTGAATGGGATTTCCCAGGCAGGGTTTTATCTCACTGTTCTGTAGTTTATTACATTGGACCTAGAGTGTCTTTTAGAAACAACCTAACGTAAGTAGCAGAGGACAAATCACCACAAGTGAGACTGCCAAATACATCATTACTGTTGTGGCATTTCATGAAAAAACAAATTGATCCCCCCCCGCCCTAATGTGAAAAAAGCTATGAATGAAATCTGGGAGAGGAAAAATACAGCCAATTAAAACTGAAGGAAGAAAGACTGGAGAGATGCTTTTCTTGCAGAAAGCATAAGAGATGGTGCTTAGAAGTGGGCACTTTTTATAGACCTTTGACTTTCTCCATGTGTTCTCTGGATTGCCCAGTGTAAATTTCCACTAATTGACTAACACGGTTAACACTGGAGATTTGTATCCAACAAGGTATATTAGGGGAGATATATAAGTACTAGCAGATTATTCTCTATACTCTAATACAGAGGTGATGGATTTTTGATAGGTGTAATTTGGGATAAAATAACAAAGTCCTTTTTTTGTGGCACACCTGAAATACCATGTTGAAAAATGGGAATTTTCCCTGCAAAACTCCTTCTCGATTATAGATTTTGTAAGCAAAAATTTAAAATAGAGCGTAAGAGAACTTAAAATTTTGGAAAATTTTAGTGTAGTATTACACTCTGTCTACAATCACAAGACTTCTGCAACTTGGTGGGTGGAGCTTGCTTTGTGGATATACAGGTATTTACATATAATTTTCATCAAGCAAATAAAATCTTTGATGAAGTTAATAGGTTAAAAATAACATTAATCTTTTGAAGAGATACAGAAATAATTATGTCAGGGGTATGGATTTTATGCATATACTTTTTAAATCCATACACATCTTTTATACTTGTATGTATATGTGTATACGTACATAAACAACAGGGAACATACAAAGGCTAAGAAGATCAGAAAATCGAAAGATTGAGGTGTTTCTTGAAATTTTAACTCACCCCCAAGCAAACAAAATGGGGCAAGTCAGACTACCCTTCAGTCTCTCTTTTTCATTGAATTAATCTGTAGGACCGGAGAGGAGTGTTGATGTCACTGATGTCACCAAACAGAAAGACTGCAAGATGAAGCTCAAGGAATTTGTGGATTACTACTACAGCACAAACAGGAAAAGGGTCCTCAATGTGACCAACCTGGAGTTCTCAGACACGAGGTAAGAGTCCAGCCTGCTGTGCCACACAGTGTTTGGGTTATGTGGTGGCGTTCAGCTTGGGGGGTTTGAACAGCCTCTGCCTTCTCCAGTGGTTCCCTCTTTAGGAAGTGCTGTTTAACCTTGGGATAGCGGCTTCTTGTTGCTCTCACTCCCCACTGCATCACCCATATAGAGCCAGTTCAGGCAAAGCACAGAAACAAAAGTGCAATTTGCTATATGAGGAGAATGGTACATAGCAGACTAAACAGGCCAGCATTTGTCATGGTAATTTCTGCCTGCATATCATCAGCATTCATGTGCCATCAACATTCACATTATCAGAACAGAGTATTCTGGTACCTTTTAGTTTTCTTTTAACTCCAGTAGTATAGGTAGTTATTCCAGGGCAACTGTATACTAAAATGTAACTTGTTGCTCCAGGAGTGAACTCTCTGCCTTGTCCTGGTAGTGAATGATAACATAGTACGTTCCTAGTATAATCTTAGGTACTTAGATGCAACTTGATAAATACCAGTAACAACAAAGGAGGACAGAGATGACCACAGAGGTATGATAACACTGTAAGTGGGAGAACATGGACTTAAAGGGTCTTGGTTTTGAATATTCATTGTTATTTTTCTGGTGACATAGGAATCCTGATGGTTGTAAGGGAATGACAGCCCTTATTCCAGCTGATCTTGAAACGTAATGATCTCCTTGGAGCTTTCTATTTTAAAACACATTGTAGAGCACCGAGCATCCTACTTGTATAGCACTGGTTTGAGTGCATCATATAATGCTCACTGAAATCTTCCTTTTAAAGTAGCGGAGAGTGAGTAAAGAGATGAGGACTTTAGGTATAGTGTAACATGTCACTGGATGGTCCTGAATGAGAATAAATTTGAAATTATTATAATTTTGTAATCTTATACCATGTGTTATAGTTTTAGTTTCAGTGCTTTTGCAAGTTAACCTGTAATCTGTATGACTGTCATTCAAAACTAGAGCAATGCTGACTTCCCCATGAGAAGTCGTGGGGTGTGATGGTACAGATCAGCTCTGAACCTGAGACTGAGGTGGTTTAGTGATGCAGTGAGCCAGACCTAGTGGCGCTGGCTATGTGAATATCACCAGTCCTCAATGACAGGAAGCCTACTATTCTCCTCATGTTTTTTATTATGTTTTATGTATGGGATAATTAGCTGATATAAATGTCTAAGAGTTCAGGTTACTGCTTTGTGCTTTATATAGCTGTATTCATCACCTGAGTTGTGCTTTTATGGCAGAAGTAGGCAGATGCATATATAATGTATTGAACTTCATGCAACTGTGCAGATCATTATTACAGTTCTTGTAGTCCTTCTGGGTAGCTAGTACTTCTAGAAGGGAAAGATCAGAGAAGAAGATTCCTTTATATACAAATGCTACACGGAAGATGATAAGTATCAACATAAAAATAAAGAATGGTTGTTCTGGGGAACATTCCATTTTAGCCAGAAGACTTTATGTAGCCTTAAAAACAAGGCTGATGAGTAATTACAAGCATGTTTTTTTTAAAGCCATTACCTTTAGCCCTGTAGTTAGTGTTTTAGTAGTGCACACCCATTTCTGCAGAAAGCATCTCTAGTAATTACAGGCTTCAAAGATTACCAGTATCTTCAGTTGAGATTTTTTTAGCTTTCTGCCATTATCCCAGAATAACGGGAGGTCGTTTGTTCTGAAGGACTGCTGGAACTGTCACTCATGTGCTGCTAATTTAGACATTAACTAGCAAATATTTTATTTCTTAACATAGACAGTGACACTTTAATTGAATGCACTGCTCCATCTTTCCCTACCATTTTAAATGGAGCTATTGTTATCAGTGTTTGACAATGAGCATAAGTGACACATGGGAGCATTTAATTTTAGTTTGAAGTGCAGATACTCTTACTGACGTGATATTTTAGTGTACAACCTCCACCCCTTGCACATATTAGTCCAAATTTTTGACTATTTAAATAAAAAATTTAGGACGTTCTGGGGTGAAACACATTTAATACCCATTTGTCATGCCACTACATCATCTTAGGTGTGATTTATAGTATATATTATATTCAATATAATAAAATATAAATAATATAAATAAATATACACAGTATGAATATATGCTCAATGTAAATAAATGTATTAATTTGTATAAATCATACCCATAAATATTATATATGTTGTATTTTGAATACATCCACATCAACACAAGTTAGACTTTTTTCTTCTTCTGAGCTTTTAATGTAATTTAGTCAGTCTAAATAAAAAGATCACTGTGATTTGCAACATCAGATCAACTTACTTAATCCTTAAGTATTAATGCTATTATTATTAGGATTTTTAATATTAAGCTTAACCTGCAAATTTTGTAGATGTACCATAACATTTATGTAAGAGTGCACACATTTCACTTTCTCTTCTGAAGGGAGCTGGGAAAGTGACTGTGATAACAGTGCTATTGATAACTGAGCCTACGAAGCAAGGGGCAAGGACTGGAAAAATACAAACAGCCTATACTTTGCTAAGTCATCATACTTAAAAAGCCTTAAATCTCTGTCTGTGAACAGTTTTCATTAGTTTTCTGAATGAAGAGCAGTTCCACTG
Source organism: Falco biarmicus (assembly GCF_023638135.1). Classification (NCBI taxonomy): domain Eukaryota; kingdom Metazoa; phylum Chordata; class Aves; order Falconiformes; family Falconidae; genus Falco; species Falco biarmicus. The sequence goes on from NC_079291.1 coordinate 108,008,091, forward strand.
CCACATAAAGAGCTGCTTCAGATTGTGGTGCAAGTATTAGAGTCACACTCTGCTTTTTGTTGTCTCAGGATCCTTGTGCTCTTTTTTTAAAAGTTGCATGGGTTTTTTTCAATTCTCTCTGTAAAGGATGTCCAGTTTTGTAGAGCCTCCAGATATAGTTAAGAAGTTGTCCTGGGTAGAAAACTATTGGCCTGATGATGCTCTTCTGGCTAAACCAAAAGTTACCAAGTACTGCCTGATTTGTGTGAAGGACAGCTACACAGATTTCCACATAGATTCGGGAGGAGCTTCTGCATGGTACCATGTGCTGAAGGTGAGGGGTCACATTTTTGTGTTGTATCTAGTAATGTACTAAATTTTATATTCAAAGACTATCCTGAAATTCTCTCAGAAGTTCAGGTGTCAGGTTTTTTTTCTCCACAGTCCTGTTGTATCTCTAAGTAATACTCAGAGCCTTAGCTGCTGTAAATGGGTACACTCTCAGCAGTGCCAGGGTTTACTGAGTGAGAAAGCCACTTGGAGTGTGGAAGTTGTCTGTGTATTTTCACTGTACTATGATTTGAGTATTTGTTTAGTGCCTTTTGCACGTGTCACCTCAGGCCTGAAAGATACTACGTTCTGCTTTTGCAGGATAATGGAACCTGGCTCTGAAAACTTTTTGCACCATCAGTCCTACAAATCTGAGCAAATGTGGTTAGCTAGTGATTTAATTACTACAGCCATTCTGTACAAAGCTGACTAGTAAATTTCATTTAAATAGTTTTAAAATATGTGATGTTATATATATATTTAAATAAATACTTGTGCGTGTGTATGTTTCTGTGCCAATGCAGCATTGTTTTGTTTGGCTGCTTGTTGCTAATTTTGTATTTTCTAATTCAGGGAGAAAAGATATTTTATCTCATCAAACCAGCCTCTGCAAATATTTCGCTTTATGAACGCTGGCAATCGGCAGCAAACCACAGTGAGATGTTTTTTGCAGACCAAGTAGATAAATGCTACAAATGCACAGTTAAACAAGGACAGACACTCTTCATTCCATCAGGTGAGCAGGCTGTTGCAGGTGAGGTTTCCTGCTCATTTTAGAGCTGCTGAAATAGCATGTCCAAAATTCTAGAGGGGTGTGATTTGATGACTTTCTCTCTCAAAGTATGAAGTCTAATTCTCAGTAGAGGTATAATTTAATATGCTTACAAAAAAAAATCAGAACTTCTACTGCTTTCTATCAATATTTTAGCAGCCTTTAAAAAACACAGCTAGTAGTTAGCTTGTTCCACTCTTGATCTAGCTGGGCTGCAGTAGCTCATGAGTTTGTTCTGTATATCCAACCATGACATTGGTGCTTTTTGCCATTAACAGAATTCATGTTGAATTACTTTCTGACCATGACTCCCCACAAGATCCTTTTCACACTCATTGATTCCCCATGACACTAAGGAACTATAGGTGCCTGCACAAGTGTGAGTGCGCATTTATGGTTTCACATGAGGCTGAAGACATGGGTGTCACAGATTTTAATGGGTTACTTGGTAGACTCTGGCTTTCATGGCAGGTTAGGGATGGCGGATTTTGGTTTTCTCAGTTCCTGGGAGGATCTTCATAAGGATAGGGAGTTGATTAGCAGATAGTGCAGAGTTGTAAATGAACACAGTTCTACTCCTGCCCTGTCCCTCACCTTCCTCCCATCATGAACAATTATTTCCTCATGTGCATTACTGTTTCCAGCACTCCCTGTTACCTGTTGAAACTGTAATCTCTTTGAGGCAGGGATTTTCTCTCCCTCTGTGTACCTTTAAATGAAGCACTGCCCATTCAGTCCATAATCTGAGCTGAGGCTTCCAGGCAGCATGAGTAAATAATCACTGATACCTGTGTTTTGGAGGCAGCATCCAGTAGTGCCATTTTTCTGTGTTTGAGTATATTCTTGCATAGAATGTTTACACACTTGAGTTTTCCTTTGACTGTAAAAGGTGGAAGGTAGGTATTTCTCTCATGTCCTTATGTAGAGCAGATGGTGGAATAAACACTGAACAATTTATAGAGATTCACTAATTTGAGTAGATTTTTGTATGAAAATATATGTTTGGGAAACACCTGTTCCTGACACTACAATGAAGTCAGTGTCAGGAGCTGTCACAGATTTTCATGGTGATGTGAAAGCCACTGCCATTATGTAGCTGCTGCTGCTTTTCACAGTAATAGGAAAATAATGTCAGTGTGGGCAGTATGTCCCTTTTCACTGTCTGCCACTGCTGAAGGTAGTCTAGGATTGGGAATCAAAGGTGCATAGTATCTTCCAGGGATGTGCCTTATTGTGCAAAACAAACAAGGGGCTGGATGGAACTTTGTTCAAAGTATATGCAGTTTTGGTGCCGACTTGGACTAAAGAGCTGTATTGGTACCTAGGAAGTAAGTTGCTAAATGAAGTATAAACATCGTGTTGTGAATGAAGTCTTTGTTACTGTCATTCCAGTTTTTATCTGTGGACCTCTTTCTCTTTTAGGTTGGATTTATGCAACTCTAACACCTGTAGACTGCCTGGCCTTTGCAGGACATTTTCTACATAGTCTAAGTGTTGAAATGCAGATGAGGTAATCTGTCTTTAAAATCTAAACTTAGGTAAAAGCTCAGCTTTTAATAAATTGGCCATTCTCTGCTATTAATTAGCCTACATTTGCCGTAACGTTGATGTAGCTTTATTGGGCAATTTTAGAAAGCATACTCATATTTGTCCCCTTCGACCACATTCTCCTGTGCTGAGTTATTCCAGGCTGTCTTTACACCTATTGCATAGCGCATGGGAGGATATGTGAGGTGCTTGGAATTGTGTGGCCAAGTCCTGAAGGAAGGACCGTTAAAAACTGTCAGGAGTTTTACCCTTAGAACATGCCATTCGCCTTCTGAATAAGACCCCACCTGCTCAGCTGGGCTCTTTGCCAAGTCTAAGACAATACAAGTTGTTCTTTACTGATGCTGGACGAATAATGCAATAAAACTATCTTGCATCTGTATCGCACAGTTTCTTACTAGTGTTATTTTTATGTTTTGCTTTTGATCTAATGCCAGAATACATTAGTAACAGCACAAAGAAATGAAGCACTACAAAATGAACCTCGGGCATTTATGAGCAGTGCTTGTCACTATGCAACATACTTGTGACCTACTATGCTGTAAGTTCATGTGGCTTTGTATTGCAGGGCATATGAAGTAGAAAGACGATTGAAAATTGTCAGTCTGACCCAGTTTCCAAACTTCGAAACTGCATGTTGGTATATGGGAAAGCATCTGCTAGAGACATTCAAAGGTAAAAGCTGCATTTCTTTGCCTGGCCTAATTACTTAGCTTTGGGAGTTTGAAAATAGTTACGCTTAATTTTTGCAGATGTGCCACATAGAAGATGGACAGGTGGCCAAAATCAGTCATGTTATTATTTGAAAACTACTTTTAACATACCAGCAGAACAGCTGATCTGGTCCAACTCTCCCCTTAAAAGCCATCTCACTCTAGTCAGGACCTTAACTGTCCCTCTTACCTGTGTGTAAAGGAAGGTTTCATCCTCTTTATAAAATGTATTTAAGTTGTCTCAGGGGCAAATATAATGTTGTAACATTGTTTTAGTTTTTAGTTGCCTGTCAAGTCTCGCTTCATTCCCAGTTTTAACCTAATGAAGTACATGCTCTGTCAGCCGGAGGCGTAGAGTGGCACTTCCTTCTCCCATCATTTTGCTGATGCTGGTTGAAGTACGTGGACAGGTCACATATACCTGGGGCCACAGGAGCATCAGACATGTGGCCAGCAGGGGCACTGAGAATTAAAGCGAAGTTTTCTGTGAAATTCAAATTCTTCCAAACCAGATTCCTTTGGAGTTGATCCAAACATCCATGTGTATATGTTTTTTACAGATTTGGGGTCGCTTTGCTCTTTGTCTTTTACTACAGAACATGTCTAGAGACACCCGTCAGATCATTTTATAATGAGAAACATCTGTCTAGTTAATAAGCAAGATGAGAGGTCTCTCGGAGTGTTGCCTGGACGGGGGCCCCCTTGTGACCGGTTCTCAGCAAAGACTGTAATGATGGGAAAAGTTTAGGCAAGCTTGTACTCAAGCAGAGGCGAAATGCTTTGCCCAGTATAACCTTTGTTTCCACATATTGGTAGTTGCTTTTTCAGTCAGAGTAAAAGAACTGCTGATGGTACTTTTTTATTACCACAGCCTAGGATATATGAACGTTGAAGCTAACTTGAGTATGGGACCAAGAAAGGAGCCAGAAGGGTTGCCAGTGTAGACATAACTTACAGGAGCACGGTGTAGGAAGGCTGAGTTGGATTTATGACACAGTAAATATACTCCTTATTACCATCAAGTTGCAATAGGGATTAATTTGTGGTGACAACCTTTCAAAGAGTTAACTTCCCCAGTTAAGTTTTTTCAAATTAAAGACTATGTAAAACAACTTCAGCTAGTGTTTGAATGGCATTGGTTTTTTCCTCTGCTTAGGTTTGCATAAAGCTGGGCAACAACCTCCTGCTCATTTACTCCAAGGAGCAAAAATTCTCAATGGTGCTTTCAGGTCATGGACTAAAAAACAGGTAGGAGAAGAAGCCTGTATTAATATTGTGTGTTTGTCAGGTTTGTCAGGTTTGTCAGTCACTGGACCAGAGAGCAAATGCTAGACCAAATAATGTCTCCGTAGCAAAACAGCAAATTCTAAAATCCCAAAGAGAAGGGGCTGGGAGAACGCAGACAGAGTGCGATAGCTGGAATTTCATAGTGCCACATGAGGAGTCAGCAGAAAAAAAGGTACCACCGGTTTTAAAAAAAATAATATCTGCACACGGTCAAAAGGGTACTGAATGAATGTTCTCCCTGACTCTGAGGATTTTCTTGGGCCAAATCAATCAAGCAGAGGGTGTGTATGCAAGTGAGGCCTAGAACAATGCCTACATTTTCGTGAGCACAAGGTGCCCAATTCCTGCAAATCAACACATTAATTGAGCCAGGAAATACCTGTTGGCTGGAGAGAAGGCTTAAAGGGATTTGCAGCCTGAATTTCCTGTTGCAGTCATTTCAGAAGTGTTATTCTTGTGTGTGTTGCTCCTATAGTTTTGGGAAATAAGCTGCAGAAGACAGGCCATTCAATCATAAAACGGGAACAGGGGAACCAGCAGCTTTAGGATTTTCAGGCATTTTAAGAAGGGATGAGCAGATGAGAATGCCATGTTGCATACACAGTTAGGTCAGTTAGGTGGCTGTCCCAGTTTTAAATGTTGTCAGGGACTTGGCTGCTCCCTACTGCAAAAAGACAGTGTTTGAGCCTGAATTCAGAATTGCTGCCTGGTTTCCTGTAGAAGGACTGACTGGTGTGGGAGCTGTCTTCTCTGTGTCACCGTGTTTATTTTTCCACTTGCCATGCAGATGAGAAGTAGTGAGGCAAAGGAAGTCAGATTCTGTTGGCATTTGGGTAAAGTTGAACTTTGAATATTATAGCATGACATGTGAATGCAAATGCTGTTAGTCCTGTCAGGGACCTCCCAGACCACTCTGCTGACAAGTTATATGCATGTTATACTCATTGAAGACACCAGCCTAAGACAATCTCTCCTTGTAGATGTAGAAATGGAATTTCTCACAGAATGTCATATAAGGGGGTAAGCAAAGTAATATTACAGTTATGAAAGTAATATTACAGTAATATGTGAAAAATACTATTGACTTTGTTGTTCTCTCATGGCAACTATTTACAATAACATCCAGAAGAGGCAAAAAGTATATTTTTTCCTTACTTGGACAGCTGATCCAGTCAGTACTGATTTTAGTACGTAGGAAAAATATGGACATGTCACTTAAGGAGGCTTTTTTCATATTTTTGAAAAAGACACGATCAGAAACAGCAACCTGGCGTTCTTGTGTTTTAGGCTTTAGCAGAGCATGAAGATGAGCTACCAGAAAACTTCAAACCAGCACAACTTATCAAGGACCTTGCCAAAGAAATAAGATTAAGTGAGGTTTGTGCTGTTTTCATAATACTAACTATATTGTGGGTCTTTTAATAATCTAGGGTATAAAATGGATGAATAGAAATAAATGAATCTTTTCTCCTCGTTCTCTTAATTTTAAAAAAATAATGTGAGGTTTTGCAGTAGGGGGACTGCTTAAGGGTCTTCTCTGTGGCTGACTTGTCACATGTTCTCTTCTCTCGCTTGCTTTCTCGTCCTTACACTGTGTCTGCCTGTCCTACATGCTTTCTCCTCCACCTTCTCCTAGCTGGACTGACCACACACCCCTCTCCATCCTTTTTTTCTCTTTCACTTTAGCTACTCCCTACCCAGAAATATGATAGAACTCAAATAAATGTCGTCATGCTCCCTACGTAGTATCTCCTTTTCCTTATGTTCATTGCTGAGCTATTGTCCCAGTAGGAAGCGTTGCTCTTGGCTGGCTTCTAGGCAGATTTGTTATAGCAAATGGGGTAATGATTATACACCCCACCCCCCAAAAAAAAACCCAAAACCAACCAAAGAAAAAACAAAAAAAGGAGGTTGCATAGAGGTATCATTCATTAAGTCTGCTATCACATTCCACTTAGTGGAGGTGTGTGACAGTGCAAGGTGACAATAGCTAGTTCATTTGTTTTAAGAAGACCTTGTGTTACATTCCACCCCCTTTCTAACTATGTCTAAAGACCTCAAAATTGAAATCTGTCTTGTCGTTTTATCCTCTTTGATGTTAGTATATAAGTTTTCTAATTGTCAGAATGGCAAGTTAAGCAGAAAATAATTTATTTTTAATTAGTCAGACAGTGTTAATTTTAATTGGGCAGCTATTTTACTGCTTATTTTTCCTGAGGGCATGAAACATGATTCTGCTATATTTATCACATCTGAATTAAATGCAAACCATTTGTGCTCAAGCTGATTAGCATTTTAAACAAAAGACCATTCATTTTATACATCTCTTTGTATGGGCAGTCAATTTAACAGTCCTACCTGATGATGTAACCTGGTAAGAGTTACACTCCTTATGAAGCCACTGGAGTTTCTCCAGGGCATATTTGTGCTTGAGCAACAGTGGGGGTGGGAATTCGTGGCGAGCAGAGTGTTGCTGTGGCATGTGATGTGGTTGTCATTCCCTGGCCAGCCTGACCTATGAATACAGTTACCCCTTTACTGGAGGGGGAATCTTTGGGGTTTGTTTGCCCAAGGAAGGGAGGGTGCAGGTGAATATTGAATGTGAGACAGGTGGGTCTGAATGCCTTCCTATTTTGTACTAAACTACAGAATGCTTCAAAAGCCAGCAAAGCAGACACGAGTGCCAACACAAATGCTGAGGAAATCTGTCCTGTGGAGAAGGAGGAGACACCATCACCAGTCCAAGTGACGCCTCCACCCCCACCTGTAGAAAAGCTCCCTAAAAAAAAGACTCCCAAAACTGTGAAAACTCCTAAACAACTCAAGCCATCCAAACCCCCCAAACCTCCCAAGCCACCCAAACCCCCTAAGCCTCCCAAAACACCAAAAGTTAAGGGAGAAGGAAAAAAGAAAGGAAAGAAGGCAAAAGAAAGTCCACCACCAGCCATCCCGAATCTTGACTTGCTGGAGGCACACACAAAGGAGGCTTTGACAAAGATTGAGACGCCAAAGAAGGGGAAGGTGGGTCATATCTTAACCTAATATTCTCACCATAATAGGAATAAAGTCAGTCCTTAAGTCTCATGCAAAAAAAAGTCAAGCAACATAATGTGAAACCATCTTTCCACTGAAGTAAATGGAAGTTTTGTAACTGTCAGCTTATTGCCCTTTTTTTACCTGTTTTATTTGATTTGACTGTTTGCTTGGTTATTCATTTGATATGGAGCCTCCAAGAAACCTGCTGATTCAGGCTGAGTCTGGCAAACTGCTGCCAGTTGCCTGCCCAAACTGAGGCAAGATGAAAAACAAAAGACATTTTTAATGGCACTTTTTTTTGCCCCTTGAAATATTATATTCTTATTTCAAGTGTTATTAGCACTCATGCGCATTTCCATAGTCAGTTTTCAAAGATGAACGAACTCATTTCTAAAGGATCTTATTTGCATGAGGTTTTGCTCTAGAATGAGTGACTGAAGAGAAAACAATAGTTCGCTTCCATTTTCACCCATGCAGGACAAGTTTCATTTTGATGTCCTTCAATTCAATGTGAATTTTGCTGCTGAATTCAGTAGGGGCCGGGATTTCATTGAGACACTGACAGAGTAATGTGTTGTATGCTGTTTGTTAAGAAGTATCCGTAGGTCTTTTCTAAAATGCTTCTAAAATTCCTAGTAGTTTGTATGCAGTTTGCAAAACCTGTCCATGGACCAACAGGAAGGGAGATTAAAATGTTTTTACAGTGCTATTGTATGTTGGTATATCAAGGAAAAATGCAGCCAGTCTTCTGTGTTCTCTGAAGCAGCAATATTTGATTGAATCTTATATCTGGGTTCAAAAGAATGAATCAGAAGAGAAGTATTAAAAAATATATCATGTTGTATTCCAGATAAAAAATGTGTTTCTGTAACATGCCAGCACTCCATTCTCATTAAAAGTACATGCTGACTTTTTCTCCAGGCTGCAAAGAATGTTTTAAGTGTTCCCAATAAGGAAACTGCTAGTAAGCAGAATGAGGTGGAGAAATTTGAAGTTCGAGAGCAAAATAAAAGCAAAACAGAAGCCAAATGGAAATACAAGGTAATATCTCCTGCTAAATTCTGCTGCTGATTCTGCCACATAGTGATAAGTCAAGGGCAGAGAAATATTCGTAGGTCTACCTAAGCAGAGGGTATGTGGCAGCAATTTTCAGTTCCCAAAGAAAATATTTTTTGGACAGAAAACTGAAGAGTGTGGAGGCACGCGCATATTCTTCAAAAGCATATGCTAATTGTCCATCTTCATCCTTGGTGAAGCCAGTGGGAACAGTTAGTAGTGAGATTTTTCAGTGCTGATCTCTTTCATGATTCTTACTTTAACATAGTTCTACTACTTTTAAGTCTGGAGTAGTTCCAGAGATATCAACAACTAATGGTGGCATAAAAGTAGAGTTAATGAAATCTGAGTTATTCCACATAAATTAAAAGCTTGCCTTCCTGGAGGGCTAATGTATGGTGAGTAAAATTTGTTCATGGAACAATACATTTTTTCTCCAGGTACCATCTAAAACAAGGTGACAGTAGGCTTTCTCAGATAAAGAGCTGTCTGAATTCTGCCAGCTTTGTGAATTTCTAATGCAAAAGTGCAAACAAATTCCCCAAAACAAGACAAAAGTACATGTTTTTTCAGGTGGGAAAACTACGAAGAATCATGAATCATTAATATTAGAGACATGTAAATTTTTTTGTGTTAAAATAAGTCATGGGTAATGTGATTAGATCGATATGTACCAATTAATTCCACAGCCAGAGGAGCTTAGGAAAGTATTACGGCGACTCCTGAAAAATCATCAAAGGCTTCTGTTGCACTGAATGGCTTTGATATTAAATTATTAAATTCATAATTCAAGCTCTTCTGAAGGTGTGAAAGAAGCAAGTGGAGCCTAGGATTGAAGTGCAGTCGTACTTGCAAGGTTACAGGCACTGTGCTAGATCCTGTCCTGAGCCACACAGGCACAATGCTGGTGAGCAGCGTGCTTAGCCTGTTCTCTGATTCACAAAATGTGTGTTTAGTATTTTACCTCAGTCTGTACCAATTTAAGAGAGCAGTATTTAAATTTGGCATCGTGTGGGTACTGCTTAAACTGGTGCTGAAGTGCTTCTTGAAAAGGGACAAGTCCCTGAACCCATGTTAGTCTGTGAAAGAGTATAATCCTCCATTTCTTACCACGTCGGGGAACATATTTTTCTCTGCATATAGATCAGTGGATTCTCTGAGGTTACTTAGGAATCTGAAATATCAACAACTCATTGAATTTGTTTTATTGTTTTTCTTTGGGTCTTTTGCCTTTCAGAACAGTAAACCTGATTCCCTTCTAAAAATGGAAGAGGAACACAAATCAGAAAAGACACCTTTATCAGGAAATAAGGACAACAAATTTACATTTTCTTTCTCTAATAAGAAGTTGCTTGGGTAAGTAAACAATATGACAATACACATCAACTAAAAAAGCAGATTAAAAAGTCATTATTTATGGGGATTTTGTACTAGGAGAAAATCTGCCTTGTAGAAAATACAATGTAGAAAATACACTTATGCAAAAAAGTTCTTGGCTGCAGAACTCGATTTTACCTAGAACTCAGCTTAATTTGCCAGAACAGCAACGATCTATCTTTGAGGCTGGTAGTTTGCTTGACAGTAGTGTCTTCGGTATTCAGGCAGTGTCCCATGTTTTGGCTATTCAGGTTCTCACCAGCTGAAGTGTTTTTTGATCAGGTCCTATTTCAGGTACATTTCTAAGAAGCTGCTAAATGAACCCTCCGTACCAGAATTCCATGTTGTGTGTGCATTATGCATATCATGATATACTTTGAGAAAGCTTTAAATACTACAGTGCTTATTTGAAGCCAGTGAAGGCTACACCAGCTGGCACCGTATTTTGAGATACAGATTTTAGGTTCAGAAACATGCTTGTAAAATTATTTGAATTGCTGTGGCACCTGTGAAAGTATTCAAGTTGACTGAGATTTCTGCATAAAGGTACTCACTGTCTTCCTTTCTGTCAATTTTCAAAATGTTTTCCAGTCAAGAGTATTGTTACTGATTTGTAATTTATGGTTTTTTCAGTTCAAAGGGAGTCAAACCCCAACTGAATACTAGTGTGTTTGGGTCACTGCAGAATTTTAAAGAAGACAAAGCAAAACCTGTACGAGATGAATATGAGTATGTGTCAGATGATGGCGAACTAAAAATTGATGAGTTTCCAATCAGAAGGAAGAAAAACACTACAAAAAGAGAACTGTCCTGTAAGAATATTTCCTATTTGGTCTGTATCTGCACAACAAAGTCTTAGGGGTTGGTTGTCTAAAACTAGCCTTAAGAAACTAGGTGATTTATAATAAAGCAAGCCACGTCTTAACTATCAGTCAAATATTAGTGGATTAGGAGTGCTATTTTTTTGAAGAGGAAATAACCATGACTTTGTTTTTCTTATTTTTTCTTTTCTTTAATTCAGTTCTATCAGATAAAAAAGATACTCTGCAGCACACTCCTGTTAAGAAGCCAAAGGTGGAGTCGGTATCATACAAGGTATGGTTATTATTGCACTTATCACAAGTAAGCACCCACTGTATGCCTGTAACAGTATGTGGGGCAGTAGCAAAGCCTTCTTACAGGCTGTTGTCACGTCCTCTCCTTCACTCTGCCGTCAGTCTGCCCGGAATAGGTAGCGTTCAGACATTGCCAGGACTAAGCATGATTTGGTACTGTGGCTTGAACTGCTTGTACATGATCAGGCCTGATGGGAAGCATGTGTGGGGATTGTGACAGCTGTGCAACACCACAAGAACAGGAGCAAGCCGTAAGAAAGAAAGGGTCAGAAGGAGTTTTGTGCCATACATAGCCTGATGTTACATTGCTGACAGGCACAGGAGTCTGTCCCAAGCTGTGCTCCCAACCCGTGGCTGTCCTTCCTCCCATTCCCATGGTCATTAAATTTCCATGTTCGTGTTTGACAGATGAAACTTGAAGTAATGCTAGTACAATTGAACTCATGTCATTTGGCATTCCACATTACTAGAAGCCCTTAATATGTATGATGTAGCGATTAAAGGTTTTGTTTGCTGTCACTTAGCAGAGTCTCCCTCTGCGCTTACACTTAGAATGCCCTTGACTCAGCATGATACTTCGGCATGTCCCTAACTTGAGGCAGTGTCAGCGTGCTGGTTGATAGCTTACCTGCAGGAAACTGAACAGCACGGGCCTAAGTTTGCTCTGTGTTAGCATTGAAGCTCAGTGCTGGAAATTAAATGACATTAAAATTAAATGTTTTGCCCAACTGTGGTTAATACACATTCATATTATAATATCTGAATAAGTCGGAAAATGCTAAATAGCTTGTTAACACAGAACTGTAGATGACCAAAACATTTGGCCCTAGGAACTAAGGAAACCTTTCCATCCTGGTTTAGTCCAGGGATATTCAAGAGTAAGTGCAGACCTCCTTGCCTGAGTCCGTAGTTGACTTCTGGAGACTGGTGCACAGAGAACAGGGGAAAAAACCTGCTGGTATCTCAATGTGCAGAAGCTTAATGAAGGAGGGCAGTTCTGGAGAGAACAGTGATTCACAGTCTAAGCAATAAGGACTAGGACTTTAGAGGTCTGAAAGCAGGGTGGGAATGAAAAAAAAGTTGTTCTATTTATACTCTAAACTACAGTGCATAGAGATCCCAGCCCCAGACACATACTTAGATGCAGGTACCTTCCGTCAGTGGGCTCAGGTGTCACTGTTTGTATGTGTCTATCGCATTCCTCTGTCAGATCTTCCTGTTCTCTTGCAGAAGAGATGGCAGAAGTGGGTCTGTCCCGATGTCTGAATTAGCTATGTTAATAGTCTTGCAAGACAGGCCTGTGCCCTGATGCATATCTGGGCTGATAGACGCGGCCACACGTTCACTTCTTTTGCTACACGGGTCACGGTGTCAAGAACAGGAGCAGGGACTGAGAAGGCAACACAGCACCCAGAAACACTACTGTTACAGTGGTTTGATCCCATGTGCAGGATCAGATCTCAAAGCTGGTTCTCCTGGGTTGGAAGGGGAAAGAAAAACCTACCATGCCTACAGGCTGCAAGGAAAGGGATTTTTAAGTGCGTACCTGGGGTTTTTTGGGTTTGTGTTTTTGTTTTTTTCTTTAATGAAAGCAAATTACAAATGCTAGCTCCTGTCTTTGGAGGAGCAGCAGGCTGCAGAAATTATTGTGCTGTTCTTGTTGACTACTCAGTGGGTTTCCTCTTTTTTGAGCCTTTTCCTTGTTTTAGCAGAGCGATGACTCGTCAGATGAAGATTTGCTTCACATTGACACAGAGGCAAAGCCAGGGCGCAATTCCAAAGTAAAGAAAGAGAGTGGAAGTTCAGCAGGAATTCTTGATCTTTTGCAAGCAAGCAAGGAAGTTGGGGGTTTAGAGTATAACACCAACAGGTATGCAACAAGGGATGTTTTTTCCTTGTACCCATAAACAAAAATTGCTCTTTTGTGGTTGTGTGTGAGAGTGAGAGAGAGAAGGAATTTTGCAGCTCAGTAACTGCTTTTTCTCTAGTAAGCACGTTTTTCCTTTATCCTGTGATCTGGAGGGAGAGATGGGAAAGATTTTGGTGGTATAATTTAAACAAATAGAGGTATTTCACATTTGTAAATGCTGAACATCCATTGAATCATTCAAAAGGAAGAGAGCTCAGTGAATGTAGCTTGAGGGCATGAATATTTTTTTTTAATGTAGTAATAATGTGATAATCTAAATGACCAGTATTCCTTCCATAAAGCATTGTAAGGTCCCGCACAGTTCCCTTTGATTGGATGTTTGAAAGCAAAAAATAGGAAGCTGTCTACCCTCCTTCACACCCTTGGTTGTCATTCTCCCCACCAAAACACATCTTGGAAAATAACAAACTCATTCATGGATACTTCTGTACTTAAAAATGGAAGTGCTTGCTTGGACTTGGTTGTGTTTCATATGGGACCGCTGTAGGTGGCCACTGAGGCTGACACTGGATGTTTTGGAACTTGGTTAATAAGGTACAGCACTCGATCTTTTAGTAATCCAAGCAGTGAGCAGTGAAAAGAAATGCAAAACTGGAAAATACGATTCCTAGACTCAAATCCTGCAGTTCAGGACTGTCTGGAATGAGGGTTTTGTTTGGGTCTCTCTCAAAACAAATGTACGGGTTCACTGCCTCCACACTTTACAGACCAAGTCTGATCTGAAACTACTGATAGAGAATTAGGTAACAGAAGCATGCATGTCATTTCAAAAGAAGCTAGTGGGACTCTTCACATACAGAAATGTCTTGCTTAACTCAAACCTTAGGAATTAATCCCTGGGAGGGGATTTTGGGAACATCAACTGAGTTTATGACTTCCACGCACAGAATGGTACTGCAGACATGAACAGCATGCTGTGTCTTGTGCCTTGTGCTCCCTGGTAGTCTGCTGATTAAGCAGATCTTTGCTAGCAGCTGCAGTCTTAACTGAATAATTTGTCCCCCCTCTGTAGAAAGCCAGAGGTATACATGTAAGCACTTTCCCCTGCCCCACAGGGACTACAGCCTTGGCAATTTTGGAAGCTGTGGACTAAATTGCTGGCACAAATTTCTAGCTTCCAAATACGCCTGTTGTGCAAACAGAGGAATTATCCTCTGAAAGGTGAGATTGACAGGCTAGGTGGTGATGTGGGAAATTATGTGAAACGTGCAGTAAGGCTATTCTTGTTTGGCATTTTAATGAGCCAGCTCCATCTCCACTCTGCCTTCACTGGAAAACCACCTTCACCAAGCAGGCAGGGCACGTTGGTTCTCCAGGCTGGCTGCTTGAAGCAGCATTTATCCTGTTCATGATTCATACAGCAGATGTTGGATGGAAATAAGAGGTGTGTCGCACCATTTTATACACGCAAAGCAGCAAAGCCAATCTGCTTTGAGTGCTAAAGCCAGATGCCACATTCAATGGTTGCTGGGGGACCCCAACAGCAGCTTTTTCCTTCCTGCTTTCTCTGGGTCTGCCTTGGTCATACAAAGCCACAGAACCTGTGAAGGAAGTAGAAATAGCTGTAGGAGTGGACTGAGAGTTGAGAACAGTCTGGACAAAGAGACTGGTGTGTCCTTTTCACCTGTGCTGTACCTTAGCTGGGTGTTGAGTGTGCGTGACCCAGGAAAAGTGCAGCTTGCAAATTTGAAAGGATCTGTTGAAGTAGAATGAGAAGGTCCCCTCAGAGAGGAAGATACCATCTAAACCTGGGAAATGTTGGAAGTTAAAAGCCATAACTGAGAATTCCAAAAGATATGCCTCATGGTCAAAGGGGAACATATGGAATAAGTTACCAAGGGAAACCACAGAAGCAAATTTTATCAGGGAGTTAAAAAAAAATTAAAAAATGCTTTTTTTGATGTTAAGGGAGAAGATGGTATTTTTTAAGGTTGCAATGCAGTGACACAGTTATGGAGAAATCTGAAGGAGGGAGTATTGTTGAACCAGAAACACCTGATTCAATCATCTCAATTTATTAGGCAATTGTCTCTCTCACAGCTTAGACGGTCACAAGAGATTAAACCATATTATATAGACTGGCTTCATGCAGTGTAAATCAGTTGTGAGGTACCAGGCAGCTCTGTGAGAGACAGTCTTGCCTTTGTGCATCAGCATTTAAAGTTTATTACTTGTTACAGCACAGCGACAGTGATCCTCATCTCTCTGTTGAACAGAGGTGTGCATGCGGAGTCTGCTGTAGGAGTTCTCTTCCCATTCCTAATGGGGGTGAAAAAAGCCAATGATTTTAAAATCAAGTAATATAGTCACTAATACCCTTAGAAGGCTTATCTTGACAAGGCTGATGTTTCTAGGGAAGACATCTAATCTCAGTTTAGTCCAATTTTTGCTCCATTACTACCTTCCCCCTAGCAAGGAGTGGTTGATCAAAACAGCCAACCACCTCCTATGATTGTGGAGAGTATGGGGAGAGGTACCACTGTGTCTGAGCTCCCAGGAAACAAGAGTATTTCTTGTTGTCTGAGCTCAGTGTGTCAGTGGTTCTAGATTTCCCTGATCTCTTGAGGTTTGGCCCTGATGCTGCACCTGCCCTTCAAAAGAAATAATCACACTGGCGCTTCTTTTCTGTTTGATTGTTCCTATGAATTCCTTTTCCATTCTGTGTTATGGTGCATAATGGAACGTGTTTATGTAGAATTTACACTTAGGTTTTGGCAGGTAATTAGACTTGTCAGCAGGTAGTTAGGTGTGTCTAACTCTGGGAATAAAGTTGCCAGTGAAATATGACTCCCATGCTTGAAGTTTGGTATAAAATAAGAAAATTTATCAACCATTGTAAGAATTAAAAGAAAACCGCCTTGGCCATGTTTACACTGCTAACCATTCCATGTAATATGGTTTGCTGCCTGCGTACGATGTGCAGAAATGCAGAGGTAAGCGGAAAAAACAGATTACAGAAATGGTCCTCAAAGATTCTCTTCCTTGCTTGGGTGGTGTCTTTTCCTGTCTGCAATGGGTTAAAACTGCCACTGTAACAGAGTAGGACTCAGGCCTTTCATTTTTCTGCCATTCAGCCTGGGCTCTGTACCCAGTGTATTTGTAGACTTTGTGGTTTCTGAAATCAAAGTCACAAATGCAGTCACATAAGTAAACTCTGCATGAATTACTACACTCTGTGTGGTAGTTTAGTGGGAATGTGTCATATCAATTTTGGCTCTTGTATAAACAATTAGGCTTTGGCAGTGTGTATTGCAGCTTGATTGAAAAAAGCTCCTGATAAATGAAATTACTATGTTTCATTTCATAATTATGCCAGGCTTTTTAAATGGCCATATAATGTGTTTTTTTAAAAAAAGAGGAAGAAACATGATATGCAAACATACTGTGTCTCAACATAATGCCAATGCGGTTGTGTCTGACTCTCAGGAACAATTTCCATCTTTCTTTACTTGTAAGGCAGATAAAGGGTAGGTATATGTATGTATGTATATATATATATATGCATGTCTTTTCTGGATACTCCATGTAGCAGTAGGACAGGTATGTCTGTGTGGAATCTCCTTTGCTCACACAGTGGTCTGTACAGATGAGAGCCAGCTATCAAGTGGGCAGCATGGAGCCCTGTCACACCAGTGCCAGAGCTGTTGAACCCCAGCAGTAACTTAGGAAGCAGGTCAGGGCTTTTTGTGACAATAACCTTATCTGAATTCTGTGAAACTTCCTTCTATAAAATATTGGACTGTCATTTGCAGCTGACCAAACCAAATGCCCTGATGGCATTACCTAGATTGCTCTAGAGAGCTGCATCTTCTGTACTTGTGTCAATGGTGGGGGAGAGATAATGACAGAAGCCCTGCAGAAAGGCTGCTGTACATGTGGAAAAAGTCTGAAAGAATTGTCATGAAATACGGAAAAAAGCTTGGAGGGACTGGCAGTCACATAATCTTGAACTGAGCAAAATTACTTGTTCTTTTGAGGTCCTATTCAATAATGGAAGGAAATGCTGGTTTTGTACTTGAAATTATTTGAGTTCCATGGTTTTATACAACTGTGACCTCTCCAAAGTATTGATAAGATTACTGTCTTGGCTCTACTTCTCTGCCCTTGATTTGCATTAGGCCGCAGGTAGGGTGAGGGGAAATGTAGAAATGACAGGGAAATGCTATGGCAGAGAGAGGGATGGTGATTTATTGCCTTCCGCTTACATGCACAACTGTTTCTCAATGGTTCTTGTTTGAAGTATGCCAGAGTAATGGCATTTGGAAGGGACCTCAGGAAGTCATCTTGTACAGCCGCCTGCTCACAGCACAGCCGGCTGCGAAGTTTGACCCAATTGTTTAGGGCATTGTCCTGGTGAGTTTTAAATATATTCAGGGATGGGGATTCTGCAGCCTCTGTGTGAGCTGCTCAGCCACCCTCAGTATGGACCTTTTCTTCTTGTGTCGGATCTGCAGCTTGTGACCACTGCCTTTCATCCTGTTGCTGTGCACCACCGAGAGGGTCTGGCCTTGTCTTCTCTGTAACCCTATGAGCTAGTTCTTGCTTCAGGTTAGTTCTTACTTTGATTTAGAAAATGCTCAGTGGTTCCTGTGACTTTCCTTTGCCCGTGTCTGTTTTTCCCCTAATCTTAAAATGAGACTGGACAATAGATATTCAGAGATGAGGTGAGACACTAAGTGAGCTTACTGTCTCTTATCTCCACCTTGCCTCCAGCCATGTAGGCAGCATGTGCAGGCAGCAAGGAGAATGGGGAAGAAGCCACCCCTCGAGTAATATTCTGCTGAAATTAATAAATTCAATTTTTGTGTTTGAGGTTATAGGTGAAAGGCTCAGTAATTGCTTATGAAAGGAAGGAGATGATCTGCCTAGAGATGTTAAACCCTCAGAAATGGCAGTAGTAGAATTGTTGTGAATAGTGAGGCACTGGCTCCCTGCATGATACCCTCTCCTAGCTTCAGGGCATTGGGATTGTTCCTGTGCCCAGACAGCGCAGGGGCCAGCCTCAATTGAGGAGGTAAAACCTTAGTCTGTCCATGCTGAATAGTGTGTGTTCTTGTCATGATCATGCCTGTTTGCCTGTTGCCACCTGCTCTGGAACATGCTGTCAGGGAAAGGATGCTCTTGTCAAGTCTAGGTGGGTAACACAGACAAGTGAAAGCCCCAAAACATAGCCTGAAGGGTTGTTTTATGTTCTCCTCCCTAATGAAGATACTGCTAGCAATGGCAAGCTGTTTGAGGCTTAAACCCAACGCAACAAATAGTTGCAGAGAGCGCTGTGTGTAGGGCACAAAGCCATCTGTGCCATACAGACCAATGTCTTCTTCCTTGAGTTCCTACAGAGATGATTTGCCCTTCCCTGCTCCTCATCACACTGTCCCAACCAGCATGGCAGGCTGGTCAGTCCTGGGGGAGATTTTATTTAGAATAAGTTTTAACAGCAAGTTTTCCCTTCTGTTATGGTGCTTATCTCCATTAATAATGTGAAAACGTGCTGCCAGTTTTCAGTTCTCCGGAGCAGCAGTAGAATGGCAGTTGCTGGTGATGACTATGCACATGGCTTGCTAGCAGGCTTGCAAGGCCAGGCTGCTCGGTGTGGGTGCAAGCTTGGCCCGTCGGGCTCCACACTAGCTCAAGCGTGGGCTCTGGGTGGGAGCGGACCCTGGCATATCTTGGACTGGTCCTGCACAGCTCAGCCCCGTGAGTCATTCAGGCAGCCACCACGCTGCTTTGGCCATGCCTTTTCAGCCGTCTGAGTGGTTCTTTTGCTTGTGGACAGAGCAGCAGCTGCACCGGGGTTTACCATGCTATGCTGGGTGTTGCAGGGGAAGCTGGCAGTTCCCAGCGTGGATGTCTTTCAGTTCCTGCACTATATGAAGCTGAAAACCACCAGATGCTTGCTAGGCAGCAAATGGTTATAGCAGTAACCTAATCTCTCAGTCATGTGTCCTTGTCTTTAGAAGAGTGAAAGGAAAACAATAAAATCCCAAAAAGGGAGGCCATGCAGAATGCTGAAGTGGAGCCCACTGCAAAAGGCACAAACGGCTGCCAGTCAGTTCGTTAAAGTGTCCTTTTCTCTGTTCATCCACAACATCATTTTTTAGCTTGAGGAGAGGAAAGCAAGGCTGCTGGGATTTGCAGAGCAGTGGCAGGGTCTGTGTTATCACTAAGTGCCACCTCACTGTGTGTTTGAAGGGCCCTTGCCAGCCGGCTGTTGGGAAGGGAGCATGGAGGCAGAAACACGGGTGGCTTTGCTCCTGCTCCCACACTCATTTTAAATGCTTTTTAAGTCATAGTTGTAACTCACAGGTAATTTACTTTCATAATTTTTTTTAAAATCATTGCTGAAGCTACAGAAAGATAATATGGCCTTCCAGAGCTTAAAAATTACTTTCTTACTCTTCTTGAATTTTTTTTTTGGCTTAGAATGCTGAAATACTTCTAATGAAAGTACATGCCAGCACATGCCCTAATGAGAAACACTTTGCCCTTGTGCAGCTCTGCCTCTGGGACATTTCACACACACATTCAGGTTATGGTTTGGCTCTCAGAACCACTGGTTTTGATCATATTCCACAATTTATTTGTTGAAGCTTGTGCTGCTTAAGGCAGTTCCTGTCTGATTTGCCCGTCTAGTGGTCAGTATTTGATGGTCTGTTGGCAGTGTTTTGAGAGTCCAGTGTTTGCGAAAACAGTTGGGGGGGGGGGGAAATTTGAAAAGAAAATATGTTAATTTCTTATAGATGGTGCAAAATATGCCTTTGACAGGGAGAAGGCTAAGACACCTGGCATGATAATGAAGGGATTAAAATGTCTTTTTCCTAAATAAGTTTTCGGTGTTCTTCTATTCATTGAGTTGCTAGCTGCTAACACCAGTCTTAACTTGTTTTCAGGATTATTTATAAAGCAATTAGTGCCCAGAACCTCCCATTATGTCTTGTACGTTACTCTATCTGAAGTCCTGTAATGGTTTAGAGTGGATTAAATTAAGATCAAGTAAGAGAAAGCGATGCAGTACTGCTAATTTACTTGGGAAGTGGTGTATGTGAGTGGCTTCTATTGCATAGCTGTAAAAAATATCATTACCACAGCAAGGTTTTTTTTGCATTTCACTATTTGCCCAAACTCCAAAGTTCTGGAAATATTTGATGATATGTTTTGCCTCTTGCAGAATTAATGTCTGGCGTTCTCTGACAAGGTTATCATTCTATGTTCTGTATTTTCAGGAGCATGCTTTCCCACCTTGCTAAGCATACATGCCAGTCAGAAGTTACACATTGTTTGACCTCAGCCTACTCTGTAGGAATGTATTTCTTTCTGTAGCAGGTGTACCATTCCTGTTGACAACTGGCAATAAAATACCAAAAAGCACGTTCAATGAAAGCTAGGTTTCCACCCACCCTGTAGTCCACCCATCCAGTCCATAGCTCTCCAGTATCTCCCATAATCAATCCGTCACACATCCACATCAGAAGACTCTCCCAATGCACTGCAGAAGGGTCTTGAATTGCTCTACCCTACCATGTTGTCCTGCCAGCAGATCCTGGAGTCGTGACAGCCCCCATTGTGAACTGTGGCCTGTAATCATAAGCTTCCTTCCAGTTGTTCAAATTCTTCCTCCACTTGCTTGGCAGCATGTGGCAGAATCCCACCATGACATCCCCCTCCTGTGCAGACCCATAAGTCCTCAGAGTTGGTAGCAGAGACACTGTGCTGTTGGGAATGCCGTTACAGGCTTTGAAAAGTTACCTGACCCCTGTCCTCACCCACCAGCAACAACAGCCTGCAGGGAGCTGCACATCGTGTGCCCAGCCGTGCTGAGCACGGCTTCCTGGCTTCTGGGGCAGCAACCCCAAATCTAATGTGCTGTCTGTGATATTGCTGTTAGGATAAAAATAACTGGTGTCACTTGTGGCATGCCCAGCTGCTCAAAGGGCAGTAATCAGGAAATCTCTTCCAGCAACACTGTGCACTAAAAGGAGTCAACTCTTTGTGAGGGGTTTGTGTTTTTCTGGAATCGCTAACAGCTCTTGTATTTCTCAATGTTTCCCTGCAGTCAGCCACCTGCCTCACCCAGCACGCAGGAAGCAATCCAGGGCATGCTATCGATGGCAAACCTCCAGTCATCAGAGTCCTGCCTCCAGACATCATGGGGTACCAATCAGGCAAAGAATAACTCCATCTCCACACAAAACTCTAAAAAAGCGGGTGGTGGCAGCAACAAAAATGCCGGGAAGCGGTTACTAAAGAAAAGCACAAAGAACAGTATTGACATCGAAGATTACGATGAAGATCAGGACCACTTAGATGCCTGTTTTAAAGATTCAGATTACGGTAAGTATGAACGAAGCGGTCTGTGTGAGTGTGTGCCTGGGTATGCATGTACATATTTGTGCATGTTTGCAAATACTGCCCATGTTTCTCATGATATGCTTGCTCAGTTTCTGTCACATCAAAATCGACTGGATATTTTGGTAAGGAGGAGTGCAAATAACAAGAGGTCTGCATGGCAAAATTAAGCAAACGCTGTACAATAGGAGACGGACTACAGAGCCGGTGGTGATAGGGCCATCCAGGTAGACTATATTTGAGGCAAGTCGCAATCAGAAGATCTTAAGAAGCACGGAAGCCCACTGAAACTGCATCAGTCAGCCAAGAAACAGGAAACTGCCCCAGAAACGTGTGTCAGGTACTGGTACTTACGACAGAAATGTCCTTGTCTGCACAATAGCAATAAAATGTCTAGCTGAGATGAATGAGTTGAATTTGTGCTTGGAAAAGGGATCCAGTGGTGTTCTGAGTATTGGCAGAGAGTGCAAACATCTGAAGTAGAAATGGGCACAAAGCCAGTTTGCACCAGTTATATCAGTTCTGCAATAATAATCTACAGGACCTTTTTTGAGTATAAGAAGTGAGGAAATGAAGAAAAGTAATAATGTAAAGACTGATAGAGACTGGAAAGCCTGAAGTAGCAAAGAGGGCAAGAGGTGGGTAGAGGTTTATGCTGCATAACAAGAAAGTCTGTGTGTGTGTTGAAGTCTCCCTGGCAAGCATGGCCATCAGAATCATTTGTTACAATTGGAAAAGTGGAGTGTGTCTTCTCCCATTATTAACAGAGATATCACGGCAAAATGGAGGTGCTGTGACATGCTGCAGAAGGCTGCCCAGCCATTTAGAGTGCACTGTGTGCGCTGGGATGCAGCGGTAGCGCTGGAAGGTGCTTTGGGAAAGAGCAGCTCCATAAAGCTGTTGGACCGGGGTGTGCTTTGCAGACAGATGCCATGCATGAGCAAGGCTGTGCTCTGCTCTGCGCTGCTGAGGGCTGGATTTGCTCATTTTGTGTCTGTGCTGCCAGCAAATGGAGAGTCTTTGTTGTGAGCAGGCTTGGTTTCTAGAGGGTTGCTTTGTGCCACATCTGATCAGCAGACTTCTAGTGTCAGTGGCTAAATGCCACAGTAATGCCAAAATCACCAGTGACGTAACAAATGGCAACTGGCAAGAAAATCAAACGCACATGAGAAAAAAAAATAATACAGAAACTTCATAGTACAGGCTTGGACAAAGTTCAGATAAGGTGGTGTTTATCTCAGAGGCCTGTGAAGGGTCCTTTGGTGGAATGGTTCACATTCATCTTTTGGGCACTCGCACTGTGTCTCATTTGGCTCTGCCTAACTGTGCGGCAGTCATACAGGCCAGGACAGTGTGGTGCTGAGTGAAGTGGTTGGCTGATGTGTCTTCAGTACCAGTCCAACTTGAGATAAGGAAACCTGTTCCTGTCCCTTCTAGCTGTGCTGCTGCTCCACAGACAAGAGGAAGACTGATTTTTCCTGTCCGAGAAGTTTCACTCTGTATCCTGAAAGTACCTGGTCACAGTTTGACAGCAGCTCCCAAGTGTAACGTGTGGATGAGAGCAGGAGAAAGTCCCCTGAGTGTTGCAGCTGTGTCACCACTCAGTGGTACTTCTAGGGGACCTTGCTATTATAGCTGCGATGCCTGTAGTCACCCCACCTGTACAGAGCAAGTGGGCCTCTGTGCAGGGTAGAGTTGTTTCCTACATTGAAACTATTACCTTTGTTTCCTACTGTAGTTTACCCTTCTCTCGAATCAGATGAAGATAATCCAGTATTCAAATCCCGATCAAAGAAAAGGAAAAGTTCAGATGATGCCCCTTACAGTCCAACGGGTAAGTCCAAGTGGTCTCTTCTGCCCAGACTCAGGCTAAGTCATGCAGGTCCCTAAAGAACCAGCCATTTTTTCAAGGAGTGTGGAAATTGTAACACCACAACTAGCAATTTCTTTATCATGTGAAGGATTAATCCTTTCCAGCACAGTGGGAGGTGATTACTGGTCTCTGGGACTCAGCGCTGAGCAGTGTTAGCCTTCCTCCATCAATCAGTTGACTGGAAAAAGTAATTCCTCGGTGGGTTGTTGGTTTATTTTATTTCATACTCTTGGCAGTGAAACAATTGGTGGCCACCTTAGCAGTGGTATAACAGTGGAACTCCAGACAGCTGAGTAGCCATGGCTTTTAGGTGTTGACTGTGTAAAGAGTAACGAGAGAGAGTGTGGGAAGTCTCCTCCAGATTCAGCCAAAGCTGGTGGTCTGGAAGGGTGTTTTTGTTGCGGCTCACCAGAGGCAGTGACAGGCCAGGAGGTCCTTAGACCCTTTTGATAAGGCCCGTTAACAAGGGAGTCTGCGGCTTGCTGTGTGTGTGACAAGCAGCCCATGTCTCATCAGCTTGTGGCACTGCATGTCCATCCCCAGCTGACGTAGCGGTGTACACTGTCCATTTGGAAATGATGCTGGAGTCACTCCTATCTGTAGCATAGGCTAAACTTCCCATGGCTTTGGCTTCAGGCAGCTGCAGCTGCCAGTGAAGTTGCTCAGCTGTGTTACATTTTTATTGGCAGCTTCTCCCCAAGCCACTGTGACTGGAGGCTGTTGGCACCTTCTGCCTTCGCGTGCATCCTAGGGAAGGAAGGGCAGAGGCTGCAGCATCCCTGGCCCTCCCTGCTCAGGAGGGCAGAGCCTCGCTGCCCATTGTGTGGTTATGCTGCTCAGACAAGCACGTGCTGCATATCTCACCTGCATCTACTTTCTTTGTAGCACGAGTTGGCCCCTCAGTGCCTCGACAAGACAGACCAGTGCGAGAGGGCACGAGAGTCGCCTCCATTGAAACTGGACTCGCCGCTGCCGCTGCAAAGTTGTCACAGCAGGTGAGGTTGCTTGAGAAGTAGTAGCTGCCAGGGAAGGAAAGCCCTCTCCCCCAGCAGCAGAGACATGCCCAAATAGCAGCGCAGTGTCAGTCCTCCTCAGTGCTTATTCATGCCAGTGACACAGGGCTCAGCAGTCTCAGGGGAAATGAATGGGATGAAAGTCCAATAGTGTCACAACATGTCTGACAACACCACAGAGCAGAGCAGGCGATGTGTTGGAAGTGTAGAGAAATAGGAGCAAGCAAGCATAGCTCCCAGGCTAAGACAGAAGGAGGCTGCCCAAAAGGAGTATGCATGAACCACATATTGATGTGCATTTGAGAGTCTGACTGGTGTGAATGCCTTGTCTGTGGAAATCAGCTGCTGGGAAGCATAAGGGTTTACTTCCAAAGACTTGGTGAACTGTGGGTAACTGTGGGTCACTTTAGCAAAGATATTGAGGCCCTTTGGGTGTTGATAAGTGTCCAGTCTCTGAAGGGGTCAGATAGATGCTAAGCACCTAACGCACATAGGCCCCATACGTGTGACACCATGAGGTGCAAAGGTGACAAGGTCTGCTGGACCAAGGTTGGTGAGACACCTTGGCGAGTTGCTGGAGATGCAGGTTTTGGTGGCATTGGGCTTCTGTGATGCACAGTGTTGAGTAGAAGAGCTCTAAGAATGGTAGCAGGGTTTCATCAAGAAGCCAACTAAAGGTAGGCAAAGGAAACAGGACGGTGACAGGCCACTGTTCTCATGGTATGTGTGTGTTAGTGCAGTTACAGGTCGGGAGATAATGTGTGTGTCCTAGCAGGAAGCAGAATCTGTGAATCAGTGGGATGTTTAATATCCTCCATGCTATTGTGAAAGTGTATGAAGATACCTGAAGATAGGAGTTGCCAATTTTTGTGGAACATCGAAAGATTTGTTCATGCAAAACCACGCTGGTCTCCCAAGGCAGGGTCATTTTGGTCCTGGCTGGTTCCCGCTTGCTGCAGTGTATGCAGAGTTAACAAACAAGGAGGCTCTGCACAAAACATACATAGATGCAAGAAAGGCAAACGTGTGCGTGCAGCAGAGAGAGCTGTGAGCGAGATGATATCGGAACAGACCCCGAGCAGTTTGTACATGGCAAACTTCGTGGGTTTTCATTGTATCAGGACCCTAAGCAACGCCGCTGGCCCTTGCCATAGCTAAAGGTCTTCTGGGGATTAATCTGAGCTTCATGTTTGTCATTTTAAAGGAGGAACAAAAAGGCAAGAAGAAAAAAAATACCAAAAAGAAGCTGTCAACCAACAACGCGAACAAACTGGCTCAGGAAGGCAGCTCGCCAGAGCCGAAGCTGGAGTCACATGCCAGCAGCCTCACAGACCACGAGTACACTGCAGGGGCCAGCACCTTTGGGGTCGCCCAGCCTAACAGGGGATCGCAGCCGATGGCACCCGGTGTTTTCCTCACACAGAGGAGACCCTCATCATCCTCGCAGAACAATGCCTCCGCCAAAGGTACCAGGAAACGCCTGGGGTTATGGTGTAGGAATGGGGAAGGGTGAATTGGTCATGTAATCCGTGCCTTTTGCAGGGCCCTCACATGTTGTTGTGCCTGCTGTGGGTATGCAGAAGTGCTTTGGCAGGTTGGATTTGGTTAGAGATAGGGCCCATGGCCTTAGCTGTTCTGGCACTGTGGGCCCATGTGTGCGTTTTGCTCCTGGGCTGTTTGTTGCATGGTGTGAGGCATCCCATGCTAGGAAGTACTCCTGGGCGTGCCCCGAGGCTCCTGAGGAACACCTGCAGTGGTCACATCATGGTCCAGCCTCTCTGGCGAAGCCTTGTCCAGGGGAAGATGCATCCGTGAAGGCTGTTCTGCCCAGGGCTAGGTCAGGCACTGCTGTGGTTGGGTGGTGTGTGTACACCAACACATGCTGACATGTAGATGAGGACATCCCAGCCAGCAAGCGTAGAGCAGTGCAGATCTGCAAACCTGTCTTGAGACTTGCCACAAGGGAGCAGAGGAGTATCAGACCTTGGGAGTAACACAGCTGCACAACACCAAAGCCAAAAGAGAGGAAGAGGTCGCTTGTTGTCTGCTGTAGGGAGAGCGTTACAAAGCTGAGGCTGTCTTGGAGTCTAAGCTAGGACCTCCTGTTCTCTGCTTGAACTTTGCTGAGAAGGCCTGACAGAGGCAGGTGGGTGGGACAGGCACCATGTAGCGTGAAGATTAAGTGTGCAGTCCCACTGGGAGAGGCCCCGGTGTAGAAGGTGACGCAACGTGGCAGATGTTTCCTGTGTTCCCCTGTATTCGAGCAGAGCAAGTTAGAGGTAGTGCATGATGTCCTGGCAAACAGTAAAACATCAGAGCAGCCTGAATGGGCCATGCAGGAGGACGTGCATAGCCAGAGTCCTGCCAGGAGCTGGTAATACCTGTGGCTGTCTGCTGAGCTGGAGTGGAGTGAACGTGTTTGCCTGGAATGGTGTCTTTGTGGTGAAGTGGTGGCATTAGTAAAACAGGTCCAAGCCAGTGGAAGATGTGATGGGAAGAGAAGTGCTGAATGGGGTCAAATCCCAGTCTGGTAAGCTAGGCGGCCCAGTCAGGGCATTGTGAAGGGAGCGTGGCCAGGCATGTGGATCACACGGTGCCCGTGGTATAGCTCAGTCCTCAAAGGAGGGAAGGAGCCATGTGCCCAGAAAGTGAGTGGCTGACCTCGCAGGGAGCGGAGCACTTTCAGGGCCTCCTGTGCAGGGTCTTGGGACAGCTGGGGGCACCAAGGGCATCTCTCTGCATGGAGCACAGGGAAGTGCTGAGCCTGGGGACTGCCAGCTTGGGCACCACTGGGAATGAAGGAACTGTGGAAGGAGATGGTGGGATGAAGCACAAGTAGGGAGCTCTAGGGCCTCCTCAGGGAAGGTCTCAATCTTAACAAGTGAGGCAAAAGGATGAGAAATGAGGAAAGTTCCCACAGAAAGTGTCACCCACACTGTCACAGTCTTTAAGGCTGGGGCACTTATTGCAGATGGGAAGAGTGGAGAGGGGCGAAATCTCTGCAGGTATTGCGCATGAGTGCATCAGTGGCAGCATGATGGGAAAAGAAAAGACTGCGTAGGTGTGCGTTGTGCCTGGCAGACTCCTGTGCCTTGGTGACCAGGGGAGTTTCTGGCCGTAAGGTGGTAGCAGACGAGTGGTGGGGCAGCGAGCAGCTGCAGTATTTGCACTGGACCAGGACACAGGGAGCACAGACCTCACTGAACCACACAGCTCATGGGCAAAGGCCTGAGCTCATGGCGGTGGTGTCTTCTCATCGGTATGGGGACAGGGGACGTTGTCCACTTTGGGTGTGTTGTAGTGCCTTGGTGCTGGCCTGCATCTGTAGGAAAGCAGTGTAGTGTGTGTGTGCACGCGCGTGTGTGTGTGTCTGTATGTGCATCTTTTCAGTGTCCTTCTGGCAGGGCTGGATGCAGGTGGTCTGTCTAGCTCTGGGGGAAGAGAAGGCAAAAAGAAACGTGGCACTGTGATGGCACATGGGTCGGTCTCAGAGTGGTGGGCAAAGTACCAGGCATCCTCGGGGCAGTGCTTAGCCCAGGGCTTATGGTGGCATGTGAGCTCAGCACCCCTGTGCTGCAGCTTTCCCTCGGAGGAAGGCAGAGAGGTGCCCAGAAATCCCTGGCAGCGTGCAGGTGCGTGGTGAAGGCTGGCACTGCCAGGTACAAGGAGCGGTGGGGTGATTGCGTGTGTGCAGCCTCTCCTGCCAGGCACTGAGGAGCAGGACCGTGCTGGCGTGGCTGGGTTCCCACTGGTGCCCATCAGCAGTGAGCCAGGCCTGGCGTCAGGCCAGGTGAGGGCACCGGGCAGCAGGGCACTGCGGTGGCAGGAGAAGCCCCAGCAAAGGCAGGAATGAGCCTCCAGCCTGAGCAGCAGCGGGGGGTGGTCCAGGGCTGGGGGTCAGCCATGTGCCCCTGCCATGGTGGTGCTGCTCCCCGCTGAGCCCTGATGGATGCCTGGGGAGGGGGGGGGGGCACCAATGCTTGGGCATGCTTGTGGCCTTGGAGGGGCCGGCGGGGGCCTCGGCTGGCTCCAGGGGCAGCCGGGGGGAGCTCCAGGGGCAGCCGGGGGGAGCTCCAGGGGCAGCGGGGGGGAGCTCCAGGGGCAGCGGGGGGGAGCTCCAGGGGCAGCCGGGGGGAGCTCCAGGGGCAGCGGGGGGGAGCTCCAGGGGCAGCCGGGGGGAGCTCCAGGGGCAGCCGGGGGGAGCTCCAGGGGCAGGCTGCGGAAGCTCCGAGAGCAGCCTTGGGGGTGCCCAGGGGGCCCAGAGGCCGCCTATGGAGGGGCCCCAGGGGCAGCCCAGGGGGTGGGGGTGGGGCAGGGGCAGCCCAGGGAGGGCCACAGGGGCTCCATAGCCAGCCTGGGGGGGCTCCTGAGCGAGCCTGGGGGGGGGCTCCTGGGGCAGCCCGGGGGGGCTCTAGCCAGCCTGGGGGGCTCCATAGCCAGCCTGGGGGGCTCCATAACCAGCCGGGGGGCGGCTCCTGGGGCAGCCCGGGGGGGCTCTAGCCAGCCTGGGGGGGCTCTAGCCAGCCGGGGGGGCTCCATAGCCAGCCCGGGGGGGCTCCTGGGGCAGCCCGGGGGGGCTCCTGGGGCAGCCCGGGGGCGCGGGCCGGGCCGGGCGGGCGCTGACCCGCTCCCGCGTTGCAGGGAAGCGCACGAAGAAGGGGATGGCCACGGCCAAGCAGCGGCTCGGCAAGATCCTGAAGATCCACCGGAACGGGAAGCTGCTGCTCTAGCGGCGGGGCCGGCGGGGCGTGCCGCCCGGCTCCGGGCCACCGCGCCCGTCATCCCTTTAACTTTCAGCGGTCGGAGTGTACAGAATCCTGCTATAAATATTTTTTAATATAGATGTCCTTTCTCAGAGCGCTGAGAGTGACTAGCCGCCAAAAGTTAATACTAACCCCGGCCGGGCGGGGCCTCCCCTCAGGCGCCGGGCGGGCGGCGGGGGGCGGCCGGGCCGGGCCGGGGGGCCCGGGGGGCCGGGGCCGGGCCGCCGGGCGCGTTTCTCAGGCAACCCCCGTCGCCCTGTGTAGCTGCGTTTCCCGAGGCACCCTTTTCCTAGAATGTAGCTTGTACATAGCTTTTGGAATAACCACCACCGGTTTTTTATAAGGGGAAAGTCTCTCCGGGGCGCCGCCCGCCGGTACCAGCTCTTTGCGTAACTTCTTGTACGAGGAGGGAGACAGTTATTTTACTAGCACCTTGTGGAGTGTTTCCGTGTTTTGTGACGATGTAATTTATTAATGTTTGTAGCTTTTTATATTTGTACATTTCTTATGGGCTTTGTTTATATACACACATTACCGGGGCGCGGCGCCCGCGGGGAACCAGAGCCACCTGCGGCCGCGGGCGAGGGCCGCGCCAGCCTGGGCGTCGCGCCGGCTTTTTTATTATGATTATTATTATTATTAGTATTATTATTTTTTCGCGACATGTACATTTCTAACAAAGTTTATCGTGGCTATCTATCTATGACGGTGTTTTATTTACCGATTCATATCAAATGCTCTTGTATCGAGTTCACGAAATCTAAGTAAACCTAGAGCAAAGTTTAAAAAAAGAGAAAAAAGGAAAAAAAAAAAAAAGCAAAGTAAACTATTTCAGGTTTTGTACACAACTGCCTGGGCCTGGCCTTTTTGTGGGGTTGGCACAGGGTTTGGTGGGGGAGCAGAAGCAGCCATGGGGGTCCCTCTGGGTGGGTGGGTGAGTGGGGGGAGCGGGCGCCCAGCCCAGCACAGCCTCTGCCCTGTTCAGCCTGCTCCCGCAGCGGGGGCAGGCAGCTGGGGGGCTCTGCAGCCCCATCGCAAGCACACCACGGGCTGCTGAGCCCATGCCCCATCTGCCGCCCAAAACCCTTACTGAGACCTCTCTTGCTGTAGCACCACAAGAAGCCCTGGCTAATTCGACACGGCCTGAGTGTCCTGGTAAGATTCCCTGTGTTCCACCCAGTCATGTCTGCCCACTGCCCAGCACCGCTGATGACACCTGCCTCTCTTGGACAAGCATACACGCTTGCTTCCTGCCTCCATCCTGGCGGTCACCAGGTGCTGCAGGCTTTCCCCTTCTTTTCACTCACTGAGACATCGGGTATCTCACCATTTGCTGTAAGCCATTTCTCCAGACTGACCCTGCCGCCCCTGGGCCTTTTTCCACATACTTCTTGGTTATCCTAAGAGAGGCTGAAGGTGATACCCGTAGACATGCACAACTGCTGCTGCTGTAGTTCTTTCCTAACGCAAGGCTGTTCAACTCTCCCACACTTAGGCTGCTGCCTAGCACTTTGGCCACATTATGCTGGCAGTGACACGAGCCACCTA
The DNA here is from genome assembly GCF_023638135.1 of Falco biarmicus. Taxonomy (NCBI): domain Eukaryota; kingdom Metazoa; phylum Chordata; class Aves; order Falconiformes; family Falconidae; genus Falco; species Falco biarmicus. The sequence goes on from NC_079291.1 coordinate 108,038,777, forward strand.
CAGCCTGCGCAGTTACCTGTTGCCCCTTCCGACAGCCCCAGCAAGCTCAAGGTTACCGTTGCAGAGCCCTCTGTCTAGAGGTAAGCATGATGTGGCCTCAGACCCCAAACATGTTGTGTTTGCTTACTAGACAACAATGACACAGTGGGATAATACGAATCTTTTCACTGGCCACATCTCTTCAAACAGGTCACCTGTTGACAGAGCTTTATTATAAGCAATTCTTTCAGACAGACAGAAGGCCAGGTGTGCTGCTGAGGGATTGCTTCCTTTTTGGGAGGTTTTGTCTCTATCTACACCTGGGTCTCTGATGCACAAGTAGGCAAATGCAAAGGCCATTACGTGTGCAGGAGTGGTGGGTGCCTGATACTAGTGCAGTACGAGGCATTGCAAAACTCATCCCAGTTAGGTGTTGCCGACTTTCAAAGCAGGCAGCCAGTAGCGACGCGTGGTCAGTGGATGAAGACAGTGTTCTCCAGGGGAAGGCTGTGACAACCCATTTGGATTGAGGAATCTGAAGGAATGCTGAGAAGTTTCTTTCAGCCAAGGGTAAGCTTTTGGCCAGGGACAGCATGACAAGTGTATACGGAGGCCCAGGGAAATGTTCCTGTGGGGAACCAGGCACCTGGCCAAGGGTGGACTTACCAAAAGAGGCAGCAGTTTGGTCCTCTTTTGTTGTCTTCCAGCAGAGAACTTAGTCAAGTGTTGGCCATTAGCTCCTTCCAAAGTCACAGGCCAAAATAGTAGTGCTTGGATAGACAGAGCTTCCTACTAAGCAAGCTCCCAAGCACACCTAATTCCCACCTTTACTCAGCAGTTCCCTGCAAGAGCAGGGGAAACCACCGCCCACAGTGATGTGTCCCACATCCCCACCCCCACACCTTCCCTCTCCTCCCTGTGTTTTCCCACCAAGCAGCTTGCATGGGCTCACTGACCTCATGAGAAGCTCACCCAGAGCCAAAAAAGGTGTTCAGTATTCCTGTTGGAAAGGTGCTTCGGCTCCTGGCAGCCCCCGCCTCCAACAAGTGCTGGAGCGGGTGGGTGCCCGCGTGAGCACGCAGTGGATCAGCGGGGCGACCTTAGCTGCCTGCAAACTCCTGCCTTGGCTGGAACGCTGGCAGAACCGCAGCAGCATGACCAGCTGCTTTAAGACCATGTGAAGGTCTGTGCTGCCAAGCAGGTGAACAGTTTCTTTGATTCATGCTGCCCTCCACGTATGCCATGCAGCAGCATTCCTGACGCTTGTAGGTACCGGCAGTAAGGCTTTAAGCTCCATCAGGGATGGTCAGTCATCCATTTCTGTGTACTCTTATGTACAAAGCCCAAAAGAACATGTAAGTGACCTGTGTGGCACTGGCCAGGTTTGTGGCTGCGTTCTCTCGAAGTCACCCTTTGGAGCAGTCAGTGTGGTCTTCTCTCATGGATATTGACCGAGCGCTGACAGGGAAGGTGCTGTGCCGGCGGCTGGCGGGGCTTTGGCTCTCCCCATGTTCCTGTCCAGCATGCCACAGCCGCGCTGCTGCGCCGCTCGCTTTGCTGGGCAGTGTCCAGCAGGTACCCAGCTCTCGGCGTTCCTCTCCGGCTTCCGACTGCCCGGGCATCCCCAGATGCTGGTGAGTTTTTGGGGTTGGTCTTGCAGTATGTCCTCCTCGCTGGGCGGGCGGGCGGGCGGTGGCTGGTAATAACGGGCCTTCACCAGCGGGGGGAGTGCGCGGCTCAGGAACAGCCGCGGCCGAGCGCACGGGACCTGTCGTCATCAAAAGCCCCGCACCTCCGAGGCCGGGCGAGACCTGCGGCCCTGCTTACCAGGTTTATTGCAGTGCAGTTGAGGATGCCCTGTGACTCATCCCAGCGTACACCTACCAGCAGCCCGAGGAGGCCACTGCAAGGCTCTGGTTCAGTCCGTGCAGAAAACCCCCTCATAAAGAAGTGATGACAGAGCGTAGCTGCTGCAGTCCGAAGGAGACCCTGGTACAGAGCTGCAGCTCTCGTCCAGCGACAAGAGGTAACAGCTGCTGCTCCAGCTCCCCTTGGCAGTAGCCCAGGGCTGGAATGGGATGATGCAGTGTGGGACCTGACTGCCCGTGTCCCTGGGTTCCGTCGGGAAGAGCCTAGCTTTCATAGAGCCCCCTTTGGATGCCTTTAGAAAGCATGGGCAGGAGAGCCCGTATGCTTCATCTTAACCAACAGCTCAGGCTGGCCTCACCTACGTGCACAGAGGCTTTTCCAGCAGCACAGGCCCAGGGCTGTCCACAGACAACCCAGGCCTGTGCATTGCTGCTGAGGGATGCTGGCCAGCCTGGGGTGCCAGACACACCTCCAAATGGCAGCAAGATGGGCAACTGTAACTGGTGGGCAATGTGGTTTCCGATACGTGCAGTGTGGCCATCAGAAGTTTGAACAGTGTCATTACAATTTCCAAACCATTTCTTACTCTTCCTTATCCACACCAAGTAGCAAGATTTGAGGCATGTGCTGTGAACATTCTTCCCATGCTGCTTCTCGGGTATTTCCATGATGGCATTTCAAAAAGGGCTGCCTTGCCGGTCTCTTGGGTGGCTATGGGCTTCTTGCCATTTTACTCCTGGTTTATCTTGGCTTTTTCAGTTTTCCCCCTAGGGAGAACACCTAGGGGGCTTGTTACAAGTCATTCCTCAGTCCGTGATTCCATCCAGTCATTTAAAATCTCTTGCCTATTTCCTGAATTGTTATTGCTTCCTATGCCTGCACAGTTTTTTCCCTTCCTCTGTGCCCCCAAGTAATCTGTGTCTTTAAGTCATACGCTTATGCATCAACTCATGGGGCGTGTAGCTCAATCCTGGCATTCACTACGCATGGTCGGTTGAAGTGTAATAGTGTCTTTGTCTCTACAGATGGGCTGCTGACCCTGTGCAGTTAACACCGTTTCCAGGCAGCTCCTCCACGCCTTCTTGGCCAAACTCCAAAGTGCTCTGCGTTTGACAAGTTCTTACCCTACAGAAATGTAACATAAAAAGTAGAGTATAGACAGGAAAATGGAGGGGCCAGCCCAACTTACCCTCTGGCTGGCTTGGTGTGTCCCATCAACACAGCAGTCTCGTGCTGACAGCAGGGACAAGGATGCCTGGCACAGGTCCGATCTCTCTCCAGCTGAGGAGCAGGGCTCTCCAGCAGGCCTCTGAGCGAGCACTAATGAAAGCTGTTTGGGTGTCAGTAAGACAGAAAGTCACTTCCCCCCCACGCCCCCCCACGCCTTACAGTGTCTCACATTGAAAATAGAGCCTGTAGTTACAGTCAGCATGTGATACCTCTCGCCATCCCTGGGCTGTCCTAGCCCCCTCTGCCTTGCCTCTGAGCTTGGTGAACGCTGCCCCAAAGCTCTGCTCCAAGATCAGCTGTGCGGAGATCCCGCTGCCTTCTGCCTGCCCAGCTCCCCACGAAGCAAGGGTGCACTTCACGTTCCCCACAGGCGTTTGGAGAGGCCACAGCAAGTTGTGCATTTACTCCTGCCAAGTTGACTGGGGACATCTAACACCCTCGGTTAGTCTCACTGTGCTTAATGGGTGCTGTGTCGGGCACTTTTGCAGACTCAGATGAAATGCTTCTTAACTCTTTTTTTTTTTTTTCCCCTTGTGGAGCTACCTGCAGGAGGGATAATAACTGCACCTTACATTTCACTCTTACAGTGACTGGCAACTGGAAATCCATAAATCTACTGCTCAGTACACAACAGACACCATTGCCAGGGAGGTGTCTTCTGCGCAGGTGTATACAGGGAGGCTGTTGGCTGCTCTTGGTAAACAATTACTAACAACGTTTGGGTTTCTACTCTTTCTGTCTTTAAACTGACAAGAATAATTCGAAAAAGGACATTTGGCAAAGCCCTACATTAATCTCACAGACCCTACGCTCATCTTTCATCTCTGGTGGGGGCAGACTGACTGCACCGCAGAGAGCTTGTTTGTTACTTAGAACAGTGGCACGGTGCCATCTTGCACTACAGACGTCGTTCTTTCCATTAACATCTGACATGGATTTGTAGTACCCACCCCACAGGATTCACAGCATTTGTGTAAACAGTTTTGAACTTGTGCTCTGTATATCATGAGAGAAAGTCTGCTTCTCCTCTTCTCTTAAAAGTGTAATAATTATAATTAATTAGATTTCCTTCTGCTTCCAGTCCGCTGGGAAGATGCACTTGAGGCCCATTTTTAGGTTGCTCTTCTGTCACACTTTACATACTTCTTTCCCCCAGCTAACTGTATTTACTAAACATTTAGCTCCACGGCACACTTCTCAGAGAAAGGCACGTAACAGCCTATAGCTGCTGGGCAGAATTCAGCGTGCTCTTTGGTGGTAGGCGTTTGCAGACGGTGTGCAGACCATGAGGCTTCCTCTCACCTTCAACTCCATCAAATTGACAAGGAGACACATCTTAAAAGGCTTTGTGTTTACACTACTCCTTCATGTGCTGTTTAAAAAGCTTTCTTTGGCGGCCCAAGGAAAACCTGATGCATCCTTTCTTCCTGAGGTCACCAGGGCATCGTTGGTTCAGCTCCTCATGCCAGCCTGCCCAGGCCTGTACCGTAACGGAGCCCATCGCTCAGTTTGTGCCTTTAGCTGGGAGAGGGCAGCAGGCACCACGGGCCAGACCCCTGCTGTGACCACAGCTCTTTTGCATATGCTGCTTCAAGGTCAAACCTGCTGCCACTTCAGGAAGACTGTGCCCTTGTGCCTCAGGGTCTGGGAGGACCACGTGGTGAGCTGGGCCCGTTAGTGGTGATGGTTCCATCAGGAAGAGAGCGTGAAGCCTGAGTGCTGGTTTCTTCAACACAATCGGAGGACTTTTAGCACAAGGCCATTTGTGTAGTCCCTCCCACACATCTTCATTCTTGGTCCACTTTACGCTGCAGGGACCACCTGTCTCAAAGAGGATTTATTTTCCCTGCATTTGTGGTGTGAAAGAAATGGCCCTTTCCCAGAGCTGGATCTGTCTTTAATGTGCTACTCACAGACCTACCAAGATGTCCCTGACTCCAGAATTCCTTTCCTTCCTTTCCTCTCAGCCCTTTCTTTTGTAGCACCATGGTGTACCCCCAGCCCCAGGCAGAGTGATATCCCCCCGCATTTGCTGGCAGGCTGAACAAACAAGGTGCTGCAGAACTTCTCAGAGCAGAAGGTGCAGTGCTACACAGTGTGTGAAGATGAGACACTTCATGCCAGTGAGGTCCACCACTGCGGTAGACTGGGCAAATAACCCAGGCACGGCTCCTCACACAAAGTCTCCACTGAGCCCAGGCTTTTCCTTGGTGAATGGACAACAATAATTTAACTGGTTTGCCCTGGGGTGCCACAGCATCTTTTTGAACGTAGGTGTGCTGGTAGCCATAATGTGCTGGAATAATGTCATCCAGTGACACATGAGCAGAATGCTTGAGAGGTCCTTAACACAACAATGAAACAGCTGGTACATCAACGTCAGGGGAGCCATTAGGTGGGTTAAGTGCCTCACTCTCTTTCTGTGCACAGCCAGGGAGCACTTTCTTCAAGTTGCACCTGATAAGCTGATAGGGAAACTACTCAACACATAGTGGCATCATTTTTTTGTACTGTACAGTTTACAAATCTGAGATCTGTAATTACTTTCCTCTCTTGGGCAAGCTGCACCCTGAGGAATTACAGCTGGATTAAGAGGTTGGTGCCTAACAGTAACCTGTGGCCAAGAAAATGCTGGACAAAGCTGCTGAGCTCTGACACAGTGCCATGGCCATCTGGTGGCTTCAACCAACCTAGGCTTGCAGGTTCTTTATCCAAGGGAATGGGAAGAAGAAAGGCTAATCCTGCTGGTAATGGCTGATGTGGTTGTGTTACTGCAGTGCCCCAAACCGTACAGCCCCACACCCGTATGTTGCACAGCTCTTTGCCGTGAAGGCTGGATGACCCACCAGCCTGCTTTATCTAGACTCCTTGCACATGCTGGCAGCAGAAACTCTCCTCCACTGGCCATTTTTTTCACTTTCTTTGTTGAACTCAGCAGTTCCAGCCACATAGCCACTTTATTTTATTGCTGTCATAAAACATATTTGGTGAGTTGGTTTGGAAAACAAACACCTCCACAGAAGATGGAATATCAGATGCCCCAGTCCTGAGAAGGTAGAAAAGGAAGAAGGGGTGAATGTTTCTTAGCAGCATTTATGTATAAATTTATTGGAGCAGGCCATAAAATAGGACGTAGGACAAGTTATACAATAAGAAAGTGCACTAATACCGTATGGTTTACATGTCCCTTGCCCAAGGTTAAAGACTGTAACAGCTCCTTTCAACATACTTTCTTAATTCAAGCTCACCAGCCTCGTTATTTTGCCTCAAAATGTGCAAACCTTTAACTTCTCTCAAGGGATAACTTGAAACTCACTCTGAGAATGAAATATTAATTAGACTAAGGAATCTCACCGTATGCCTCATCACTGTGTGGCCTCTGGGAAGCCAGAGGAAGCCAGACACGCTCCAGACCTAAAGTGCTGCCTTTGTGTGGGGCTTTTGTTCCCCACATTCCACCCGTTCTGCCCTGTCACAGCTGATAACAGCTCCCCAGCCCACTGAAAGAAAACTGTCATAGCTAAGTGTACCTTGGCCGCTTACAGAGAATATAAGCTATTAACGAGCTTGTTATCTTGAGCAGGTTTTACACAAATTGTTCCCTGTCCAGCATTTGGCATAAGCAGCGATGACAACTTTTCGACAGATGCTAGTGAGAAGAGAATAAAGATGCTGTGGCTTCAGACCATCTGCAGGGATTAAACCTTCATCACATTAGGTGACTTTTCTGCTCTTGAGACAAAGGAAACATTTCTTTTTCTCTAGCAACACACCTTGGTTTCTCCAAGACACTGTTTCACTGCCAGACACTTTCATCGTAGCTTGTCTATCACAGAGCCATTTGAAAAGCACTGTAAATTCACCTTTTGCCCCTCTAACATCCAGGCAGATTTAATCCATGATGCTCATTAATGCTTTTCTAAATCTCTGGCTACAATCTTCTGCCTGATCCAAGGCTGTTTCAGGAAGGTTCTGGTTGCTGCTTAGGCCACCAGCTTCTAGCACTGGCCAGACCCACAGATGTCCAAAGAGAAAGTAACTCTGCTTTGTAATGTGTGACCTTCAGAGTCACAGCTTTTCATAAGCTTCTGAGTGACGTACAATGGGGAAAAAGAATGTAAATCCCCAAGAACTTTGTGATTCTCTATTTTCTGCACAATGTCACAAATATGATTAGAGGAACAGAAAGGAACATTTGCTATTAAAAAAAAAAGGAAAATACTAACATTAGAGTTTGTTTGTCCAATGCTTAAAACTGAACAGGAAATTAAATACATCCAGGCAAAGCAATTAACTTCAATTAAGAAACTATTTGTTTTCAGTGTGTTTTAGCTGGGTACAGTAGCCTATGAAGAGGAAACATCAGATGGGGCCTGTTTACATAGTGGTTTATCTCATGAAAATGACTCAGTCCACATGTCTGATGCTTCTCAAATGCCGTGCCTTACTCCCTCCCACACTGCAGCTGTATTTCCGTTGAGCTCTTGATTAGCACTTTGCACTTTTATTCCTTCCAGAGCCCTTCTGAGCATTTTTCAGGTAGGACTAACAGTATGGTTAGCTGGATTCCTACAGATCTCAGCTATCTAGATAGCACCGACCTGCAGGCAGTAGGATCCCGTTGCATGTGTTGTTAGCAGCTGGAGCAGATGTCCGATTGTGCCACGCTGGATGAACACTCACCCCTCACACTACTGGTAGCACATACAGCATAAGTCCTCCTCTTGAGCAATTTCCATGCACTTTCCGAGTGTCTGTTCAATGAGAAAAAGCTGTAAAAATGTACTCTTGGTGCAGCCCAAGCACCCCTCAGGTTCTAGAGCTGTCCTGGTTCTGCATTTAGTGCTCTCCCATTGATAAAAGTGACCCTTGTCATCTCTCTGTAGATGAAAATGAGAGGAAGAACAATTACTGTACCTGCAGATTGTCAGAGCCCCAACTGACTTTTCATAGGACATGATATGAACACAAGTAATAAAATATGTCTCCTGGAGATGCTGATTTCTGATGATTGCTTGTGTGTCCGTGGTGGTGTGGGCTGCCTTCTCACCAACTGTCTAAAGCCATAGAAATGACAGGAGTAAGATCTACTGCCAGAGTCACCCTTCACATTAGCCCAGCAGGCACTCCCCAAAGCACTCTCAAAACTCTCAGCGTTGTGAACTACTGACACCACATTGCCAGACTCACAGTGCTGAGAACTTCCATCAGCCTTAACGGGCTTTGGATGAAGGAGGTTGCCAGCCATAGGCTTCTTGCTCTCCAGAGGCCAGCTCAGTTCACTGTGCATCTCCGCACACAACAGGGAGGATCTCAGGAGTTATCCAGCTGGTACCACCGTGCTCACGCCACCTATAGCGACTCACACTGACCTAATTCATCCTTGCAACAGAAAAGTCCTTCTTATTAGTTACAGGCCTTCCCAGAACACCCAGACCTCTCCTGAGACCACCCATATGCATTGTAAGGGTCCAGTGCCATCACCCCTGGTGGCTGTCCTTCTACCTTGTGTAAGGAGAGGGGAGAGATACAAAGCAAGCACATAACAATTTGTCGTTGATAAAGCTCACGTGTAATAGATGGCGTGCTGGCTGTTTTAATACATCATTTACAAAAAGTCCACAAAAGTCTTTCCTACCCTTTCTGTTATGAAGAGCCCAATAGGTTGAGAATATCAAAGCAGACCTTTCAGAGGAAGGGATGTAACCACCGCTGACTGTCACGGGAACGTTACTCCATGTACGAAAGGGAGCTTGCAAGAAAGAGAAAAAAGAAGGAAAAAAAACCAACCCCAAACCCAAATGCAAAGATTGCCGGGGAGAAGCAAACAAAAGAATATTCTCAAAGTTGTCACTTGCAAAATGGGGCCACAAGGTGAGAGGCTGGGCTGGTTATGGGGCAAGACTGGGTATGTGAGGAAGGGCACAGGTTTTCAAGTCGCCAGAGGTAAGCGATCCTGTTACATGTGAAATTACTGGGAGCGGAGGGAGGTGGCACACTGCAAGAGCTGGACGCCATGGTCAGTTCTTCTGGCAGGCCAAAGCTATTGAGCTATGAGCCCAGAGGAGACAAGAGCAATGGGAGAAAGCATGACATTTATCCAAATAATTCTTCCACATCTAAAAATATGGCTCGTTCCTCTGAGCATGTTCCTTGTTATGCAGAGTATCAAGTCACCTATAATAAAAGCAAATGAGCAAGTAAACCAAAAGTCCTTGTTACTTTGGTGCCCAGAGCTAAAAAGAGCAGACTTCTGTTTCTACAGATTTTGCTTCTACTGTCAAAAGAAATTCACTGTTTGTGTAGCCCTATTGGTACTGTAGTTGTGTATAGTGCTTGCTGCAAAACCTTCCACTAATCTTCCAGACACACATTAAGAAACATTAATAACCAGATGACTGTTGACAAAGCCCACCGTTAGTCTCCCCCATCTCCTCTGCTTTGGCAAGGTTGGACAACCTTAACTCACAAAACTAGATGGCAAAACAGCTGTACTCTTCCCTAGGCCATTTCTGACCTCCCTCGTCTATCATTTTTATTCAAGAACAACACCAACTCAATCGCTACCCAACAAGAGCCTCACGAAATATTTTCCTGAGTTTTAACAATCTTGGTTTGCTAAATGAGGAGCAGGGGGAGAAATAAATCTGTAAAACTTGGGCAGCAAGTGGGTTTTGGATTCATGCTTACCTTGTGCTACACAAAAAGGCTGGTGAACTGTTAGCATGCCTCCTTCTGTGTCTGCAAATGGATAACCTTGGGTTTTGGAGGACTGAGTATGAGCGTAAGAGCATCTGCTTCCAGTTCTTGGCAGGGCTTTTTGTCCAGGTAAGGGCAGAGCACGGCACTGCAATTGCTACCATCAGAGCCACTGCTGCAGGTGGACTGCTGGCCACACCACACCACCGCCACTTTCCTGCTGCTGTGCCTCCCCTGGAAGGGTACGTATGGTGGTTGTACCTCTGTGGCATGTGCTCCTTTGCAGCAGCATTTTCCAGCAATAGAGGGGAGAAGGGACTGGGAGGGGTTTCGGTACAACAGCCCGTCAAGGAGGAAGAAGCCCACAGAAGCTAACTCATCAAAATAATTTCTTATTGATTGCTATGTCACCCCGTTAAGTGGAAGCCACATATTCCTACATTACTGTGAAATGGCGTGCACCCACCCGCACAAGGGAGAGGTCACGCAGTATAGGTCCCTTTCAGATGGCTGAGCTGCCCCGTGCGTGCAAGAAGGAACCTGATAAATACAATACTAAATGGGCAGGTCAGGGACTGTGTGAGGGGCAGAGAGCTTCAGCCTGAACCCTAGGACCTCGCTGTGTATGATCAGCACGGTGCTGTCCAGGAAATTCCCACCCAACCAACATCTTCATTCCTTATCGTGCTGCAGGCCAGCATGCTCCAGCAAGGCTCGCAGTTGCGTTCAGCCGGAGTGCAATGTCCCTGCTGGGTGCAACACGTGTGACCGGGAATGCTGCTGGAGAGAAAGTGGCAAGAAGGATGTTTGGGATGTTGTCAACAGAGCTTCTCATAGCTCATTACTTGTGCACAATTCCACGCATGTTAGAGACTGAAAAAAATAAAAACTGTCCAACCACAACCTCGCAAACCTCTGAAATGGAATATGTCTTGCAGTGTCACCAGGTCAACAAACTGATCCTGAGTTTCTTTTTTAAAAAAATACTTTATTTGCCAGCAGTGCACTCTATGCTTCATAATATGTTGTCCTACATAACCCAATCTCCTTTTAAAACAGAATAAGTGAGTTTGAAAGAAAACATGACTACAAAGATTAAGAGGTGGGATCAGAAGTAAGCCACCTGTCAGACAGGATAAGAACCCAGGACTTTTTTCTTTGGATTTAACCAGTCATTTAAAATGTAATAGTCATATGTTTTAGCATTCTTTATATGGTCTAATTTCAGACTATTTGTTCAAAATAAAAGGGTGCCTCACACTGAAAGCCCTATTTCAACTGTTATCTTCTTCATTGCATAGTCAATAATGACAAGGAACCAGACTCTATTATAGTTATTTCTTGTCAGCATCTATTTATTTTTATGCAGAAGTCAGGAGAGATTTCTTTATGAAAACTGTCTCCACTCTGGCCTTAAAAGGTCAGTAACCGCTTGGCCGGGTGAGGCACTTCGTACACACACATCTGTCCCGTGAAGCCACGTTAATCTTGTGCACAGTTTGCATAGGTGTAAATAAATAGACCATTCTGTGCTTGCAGCCCTCAAACACATGCGTCCTTCCCTATTTACACATTGTGCTGGGTGAGGTAAACCTTGGCCCAGGTCCCTTTCCCAAGGCAGACCCTGGCTTAGACACCAGGTCCAAGCCGGGAGAGCAGAAGCCCCAGCAGCTTCTTCCCCAGATCACGCAGCACATCTCCCTGAGCGCAGCCCTAAGAGGTGAGCAGATACAGAAATAATTTGTGGTCTCTGCAGCAATTCCAAAGGAGAGAAGTTGTCATTGCTGCTGCCATTAAAGGTTTGATGTTTCTTAGAGCAGTGTTATTGCCAGCATCCTGTGAACAAGCAGCTAATTCTGTGTACTCAAGGCAGACAGGCAGGACACAGTATTTAGGAGGCATTCCTCTTGCGAAAATGTGCTCAGTTTTGCTATAAGCCAATGTGCTCGTGGCTGATGGACCCACGTGCGATTTGGCCGCAGCCCTTCTGCGTGGCTCCACAGTGGGAGTCCTGAGCTCAGATGTACCTACGGAGTCACAAGACTAAACACTATTTCCCATAATTGGTAACCAGGATGAGAAATCTAGACTAATTGGGGGGTGGGGGTTATCTGGATTTGCTTTGCCCTTAGGTATATTCCTTTTGTGTGTATATATATTTTATATATATATATGTATTTATATATATCAAAAACAAACTAACCTTAGACATAATAATAGCTAAAAGCCATACTTCAATTTGTTATTCATTGTTATTGCTATTAAATGGCTGTTATTCATAACACAGCCCTACAGTACTTTGGATCTTAATCTCCTTTTGTGGTATAAAATGGTCCAAACAGCTGCTAAATGGAACAAAAGTGTAATCCATCAGTATCAATTTGAATAAACATAAACATCCCATTTCCTTGCAGACAAACATGGCATGGGCTGAGCAGCTTGTTTTGACCATCAGAATGATGTTCCTGGAGCTCTAGCAAAACGGAAAAATGGGGCATTAACCTGAGCCTGGCACGTGGCACTCCATTTTGGGGAGTTTGGGGGACGCGAAAGGCTGGAACACACTGTGTCTGTGCTTTTTTGGGGGCTGGAAATTGGGAAAGAAAAGTTTGAGGCTGAATGCTGCTGGCAGAGCCATGAGTGTTGCTGTGGGCAGTGGTGTTTCGCAGCCGTAGCGCTGGCTCCCCAGCTCCTCGTGCCAGCTCAGAAGAGCTCCTGGTGGCTCTCCAGGGGACGAGAGGATTGTCTCACTGCAACTGGAGTATGGAAACCCCAGCAGAAAAGAGCCCCCCTTACATCCGCTGTACAAGCAACCATGCTTCAGTCATTTTCTCCATGAAGGTACAGCAGGAGAATGGTCCGCCATGATCCTGGAGCCAAAACTGAGGGGACCCCAGCTGAGCACCTGCACACCAGGGCACAGCTCCGCTGGCTTCTGCAGGGGCAGCGAGCTTGCGGTGCCTTTCCAGTGTGCAGCCACCTCCCCAACACGGGGTAGTATCTGTCCCTGGGCAAGCTGACACGTTTCTAAGGACTGCCAGGGACAGGACTATTTTAGGTAACAAAATTTAGAAGTGGAAGCTATTGGCATGAGGTTCCCCGAGAGACCCCACTGCCGAGAGCTCTCTAAGCCCCTTCCTCCTTTGCGGCAGTGCTCGCCAGCACACTCCGGGCGCTTGGAAATGACCATGACTGGAGGAAGAGGATGATCAGAAAAGTCTGGTTTTAAGAAGCAGAAATGCTTTCTCTGATTGAATTTGAAAGTTATAAACCTGAAACTAATCAGAAAAATGTTTCTGCTTTTGAAACGCAGAGCTATTTTGAACACACATGCATTTCTGTTCATCTCAGGTTCAAAGAAAAGCAGGCACTCGGCATTCAACCGCCGCTTGGCCGACAGGTTGGGTAGGATGGATGAGGTCATGCTTGTCAGCCCCATCCCAGTATGTCTCCTATATGCTGTACCTCTACATTGAGTGAATGAAAGCGAGTCTAGAGATGCCTAACAAAAGGAAAATCAGACACGTAGTGGGTTATTTATATTAAGCTGAAGACAGACTCCACAACTTGGGGCTCTGCTGGGGAAAAGAAAAAGGGAAGAGGGGAAAGGAAAAATATTGGATCTGGCAAAGAACATCTTGTGTTCACCCACAGGTAACTGCTGCCCTAAGTCACTGCTTTGCCATCTTCTGCGGGCACTTAGACATGGATAGGCACCACAGCAGGTACTTTCTCAGGAGCCCAGGGCTGCTAAAGTGACTCCAGAAACAAGAGCGCTGCTCCAGCCTAGCAAATACCTGGCACTCCAGGACTATCCAGGTGATTTGTTCCATGTCTTGGCTTGCACCGTCAGCTGTGCCTCAGTCAAGCAGAGGTAGAGATATCAGCTTTTGTTAGTACCGAGGTAGACGACTGCACCATCCAGGAGAAATCACCTGATACACAGGAAAGGAAATATCATGGATTTGAGTCTGGGACTACATGGGAGTTCCTCTTTATCTCAACAACCAGGCCTCTAAATCTTCCCTAGCAAAAGAAAATTATCGGCAACATGGCTTTGTTAATAACTAAAATATTTTAGCATATTGCAAGTGCGTGCAAAAGGTCCACGTGCTTTTAGCTACCATCAGTCCAAATTCAGAGTCCCATTTGAATGTGCTCTGCTGTATGAAAGTAATTGGAAAAATATGGCTAAAAATGTGTCTGTACACATGCACATAAGAAAAGCAGCTTTCATTAAACATAGAAACATATGCCAGATTTAAATCGCAAGTTTCCTCTGATTACTACAGCCAGCACTGGGTACATGGAATGGTACCTTGCTTGGCTTGATCACGTGCAACACTGATACTTCCAAGCAAGTCAAGATAACTCCAAGAAGTCAAAAAAGAGGGGATAGTTGGAATTTTGGAGACTGACTGCCAAGTGTTGTGAATCTTCACTGATCAAGCAGAAACTAGCACCAAGTCCCTAGGAGACACCATCAAGGCAGAAAACCAGGAGAGCTGTAAGAGTGAGACCTCGCTTGCTTGCAGCAGCTGTCAGCGCAAGACCTGATGAAGATACAAATTCATTTATATCTTCATGGTGAAGATAGAAACTGATCGGTTTTGTAATATGTGAACCTACGCAGGTAAGCATGCCTTTCGCTTGGTTTTCTGCCTGATGCTGATTGCTTGTACGTACTTCTGTACCCAGGTTGGTTTTAGAAAAGTACTTGGAAGGGAAGAAAAATGCTTGGGGAGCTCAGAGGGCCAGAAGAGCATCCTGGGCTGTCCACCCTGGCCGGTCAGATGTGGTAAGGGCACTTCCATTCCCAAAGGTGCTCAGATCCCTTGAGCCTGGCAAAAGCCTGGTGGCTGCAAGGGGGACCAGGAGCCCACACTGTCCTGCTGGGTAGTTGCCCGTAGCAGCTTTCATCACCTTTTCTGCCACAAAACAGCTGGAGCCGTTCCAACATGCTCTACTACCCATGGATGACACCCAAGCCTCCAGCAGGAGCAGACCCCCAGGATGCAGCGACACACCTCCCCGTGTGGGTGACTGGGAGGCCATGGGAGGGGTCGGGGTCAGCAATGCAACAGGCCAGGCTACGGAGACAGAGCAATAATGCATGGAGTGCTCCATGGCAGAGCAGCCACCTGGGCACGGGAGCGTGCCAGGCACGGATGTCCTTCCTGACCTCAGCAGCGATGCACAGACACCTGAGGGAGCACGGCGGAATCCACCGCCGCACAGGCAGCTGTTTTCAAAGCCCAGCTTGTGCATGCACTGCTGCAAACCTGGCAATCAGCTTAACTCCACCTAAGTGATTACACCGCGTCTAATTGTGTCTGTTTACTCTCAGAGAGGCCACACCACCGCCCACCACCCCATGGCCTGGCCCGCTGGGCTGGTTCCAAAGCGGAGGTGCCATGCCGCCGCACAGCGCTGCTGCGTGTCCTGTTTACAGTACGAGAGAATTAGCCAATCTGCCTGTTTACACATGATGTTAGCTGGCCTGCTGCTGTAATGGGAGTGCAAAGATCATGGGTTTAGTTTGTAATGTGTTTAACTTGTTTGTTTTGAGGCTAAATTACCAGACCTTTCTGTTAGGGAAAGAGAAATTGTTTTTAAGGGGCCTCTGTAACATGAGCCCAAAGGTTAGATGCGTTCTTTGAATGTGGTCTGTGACCAGCTGAGGTTCAAGTGTGGTGCTTGATAGAGAGCTTTCAGCAGCCACCAAAAAGGCAGTGAATATGGCAATGGGGATTTTAAATAAAAGGTATTAATCCATTACAGCGCTCACAGACAAACGCGATCTGCACACTTGCGCAGCAGAGGCAGCAGGCGCTCACAGCTCCTGCCTTGGGCTGTACAGACACGCTTTGGCCTGAGGCTGCCCAGGGATGCAGGCAGGCGAAACTGCAGCAGTGCTGTGGGACCCCACAGCTGTGGAAGCTTGTATTTCTCCATGAAAGAAATATATATATGTGTAAAAAAAAAAAAAAAAAAAAAAAAAATGTGCCTTGAATGGCTTTGGCATCAGCCTCTGTTTTGCAATCACCTCTTCCCAAAGGAGACTTCCTGCTTAGCTGAGGGTTCACAACCTTTGTGTCTTGTCTTTTTCCTTCCCTTTCCTCTTCCTCTCATTTTCCTTTTCCTCATTTTCCTTCCTTTTTTCTTCTTCTCTACCTCTCCTCTCTTTTCTGGTTTTTTTTTCACCATCTATGTACTGGGAGGTTGTTTATGTGAATGGTCCCATTAAGCTCAGTGACATCTCCTGCAGCAGACAGGTCAGACTAAGGGTTCCCAGCAATTTCTCTCTGGGTTCAGAAGGAGCACTCCCGCATGGGACAGTCTAGGAGAGGCACCATCCCAGCAGAGCACCAGAGACTCAGCCAGTGGCAGTCACCATGCCCTCAGCACCGCACAGCCCAAGTGCCTTGTAAGAAAATTGCTTCAAAGACACTCAGTCACTTCCAAGGCAGTGCCAAGGACGTGGGACATTAAGTTCCCAGTGGGACCGTTACAGGGAGTGGGTCAGGCCAGGGGAGCAGAAGAGCGAGACATGCAGTCTTTTGGATGGGGAAAAATATGCAGTTCAGATAATGGTCCTACAATGTATAATGTTTAGAAACATGAAACCAACAGAGCTAGTTTTTTTTTTTTTTAATTGGGAGTGTAGAGTTTTATTATTTAAAAGGTTTTATAAAGGAGTTTTAAATAGACCATGGAATTGCTATAGCAGGTTTTTTATTTTCTGTTGGAAATTACTCAGCCATTTGGTTTCTATTTTTGCAAAAAGCACAAGCTTTTTGAACAATCATTTGATATGCTTGTTGATGCATCACAAAAAGGAGATATGCTTTGAATTCTCCTTAAAAACCCCATGTAAACACAAGGCTTATGTATAATTGCAACAAAATACCATCTCCTTATTGAGTGCTTTCACATGTAATTTCCTCTCTGACTACTGCATGTAAACATGCTTATTGTATTTGGGAAACTCCCAAATCTCAGGCACAATCAGGATCAATACCTTAGCGAAGGCAAATTATAGTTTAAAATGCCCATGTTCTGCAACCAGATGCATGAATGGTAACAGAGAAAGAAAAAAAAAAAAGGACGTTTTAACATAGAAGGACAGTTGTATGGCCCCATTTTCCCCTCCTTTGTGTCAGTTTCTCACCACACACACCAACATCCTCCACACCCAGGGACCACCGGTCCACAGGCTGTAGGGCAGACATCCAGACACAGGAGCATCATTTCAGACACAGCATCTCTGTCAGTTGCTATTTGTGTTAAGATGGACAACAGATATTGCAATACACCCATATCAATGAGTTGTCAACAGCTCACCTCTCAAGGTGTCTGTCATGGGTCACAGGTTCTCCCACTTGTCTCAGCTACATTGGGCACCAGTTGTAGTCAGAGTCCAACTCAGTTTGCATCACACAGGGCACCCATTATTGCAGCACAAAAACTAGGAGGCTGCAACAAGGCTTTTACCATTGGTCAGATTCTACTGTCCCTGCTGTTTCTTCTTCCTCCAGAGGCCAGACCACACTGCTCCTTCCCCACCCAACCCCCTCTCCCACCATCCTCGGAGCTATTTAACTACTTAGCAGAAACGAGCTACAGCTGCACATCATCCGTGTCAATCAATGCACCACCTTCACCGCAAGGCCACAGCTGCGTATTATCAATGCTAATCAACCCACTGCCTCCATTTCTCTACATCTGTCCCCTAAATTGTCCCCTACGTTTCTCTTTCTTTTTGTAAAGAAAAGACAGTGTCTTCCACTCATCGGGGTTGTGTTCATTTTTCTTGCATTTTGTTTCCCTAAAGCTGTGCGAGGCTGCAATAGGTTGGACGCCAGTGGCTGCTGCTGCCCCAGGTCTGTGGCTGTGCCGTGCCAGATTCTGACCGCCTCCCCAGCTGCACCACCATCACCACCTCAGAACAAGCTGAAGAAAGGGGCTTCTGGGAGACTTTCTATTAGGAACACCATAAATAAATAAGCAACAGCACCAAGACATCACACAGGTGAGAAGAAATAGCAACTGGTGTGAAATCCTACAAGACAAAATACTTGAAAATTATAAATTACCATGGAATTAAGTGGATTGCCCTGGTTTCCCATTGTGCACATAGTACATTTCTGTGCATGGGGTCGGTCACTGTGTTCTTCCTTTTTGCTTCCCCACAGAAGCCAGCCAAAATGCTCTATTCATTTTCCATTTTTTTGATCTTCAGCATCCCTATGGAGACTTGCAGGGCCTTTCTAGTTTAGAACATAAGCCATTACTAGCTTCTTCCCCAAGGCTGGGCCTTCTGGACAAATTGTTGAAAGTCTAAATCCTATTAATTTGTAGGTGAATAGCCATGAAATTCTCTTAGTAAAGTCCTAAGGTATTATTTGTACCCCTACGGCCATTTATGGCTATAATGGTTATATGGTTATAACCATCTTTATGGTTATCATTTTCCTCTGCTGAATCTGATATTAAAATTTAACCTAGATAGAGTTCCATCTGCACCTGAAGGCAAAACAAGATCAGGTTTCTGCTTCTTCAAAGCCCTTCAGCTTCCTTTAACTGGATTACACAGCTCTGTGCTGAGCACAACAGGGGGGTGCTGCAGCCTGGACTCGGCCAGCGTTATGATATGGCAGCGCGTGCTTGGCTTTATCCACATACAGGCAATCACGTCACTGGAGTGCACAATATTGACGTCAAGCAAAAGAGCTGTGTAGCATGAGTATCCTATAAAAAAAAAAGGCTTGATTACAAGTTGAAGTGGTTTTCCCCTTAATTTTCTGTATATTTTTTGTTTTCAAATTTGTTTTTGCTATGCCCTGATTTATCAAAGGACTAAAACACATGCTTAACTTTAAATGCCTCACTGCAGCTAAAACTAATCGCATACTTAGTCTTTTATGGCTCAAGGTCATAAAGAAATCACTAGCTTTTCCAAACAAATACTTCAATATGTTAATTACTAGCAAACCAAATTCCACAGCCTCTTTGGTTATGGGTGTAGGTTTGTATGCCTAGCTAGAGAGTTCACATATTTCTGCCTGGGATTTCCCAGCACAAATGTAGGCACCACAGAAATATTCAGGACATATAAAGTCCAGAAGTCTCAGACTGTATACCTTGGTCGAACATTGGTGTGTCACGTGTTTACTTGGAAATGCCTGACCAAATGTATAGAGTAGGACAAATGCGCAGTGCAGAACCGCTGCTTACTACGGGTTTGCATCTGATGTGCCACAAAGCACTGAGCAAAAAAATGCTGTCCTGACCCTGCTGACACATCTGTGTCAGAGATGCCTAACCTACCAGGGTTACCTGAACACATCTGTGAAGTCTTCAGCATCTCTTCAGCAAATGTTTCCCATCTAGCTATAGACATATGATAGCCTTCTCCTGACCACATAGTTCATGCAATTCACGTTTTGCCTGAAGATGCAAGGGTGCAGAGGCTGGGGAGGGAGCATAAAGCACAAGCATGAGACATGTATGGCAAGATGATGGTGGCTTAGAGCCGGGTGGACACGAGCACGTCAATCCTGACAGGGATGTTGTGGCAGTCCTGATCACTGTGCACCAGCACCATCTGCATCTGCACATTGGCTTCACCTTTGGGTTTTCATTTTTCCTCTTTAAATGAGGCTGAGAAAGAATCACCCTTTCCTCTGAAAAGGTAAATCATTATTTATTTATGAAAGGAAGAGGTGAAACTAAGGATACAAAATGTCTTGTACTTAAACATATGCACACATGCAGCATACATACACACCATGTCTGTGTATATGCACATAAACATATATAAAAAATACATACATATACATATGTATATAAATAATACATAAATATACAAGCATAGATATATACAAAAATATGAAAGCCGTACTGCATGAGTAGAGTTCCCATGGACATTCCCTCTGACAGCCTGCGGTATTCACTCCCTCCCTCTATACTGGCTGGTTTTGCCCCCAGAATTCTTCGTAGAACAATAATATTTTAACAGTTGCAGCTTTAAAAAGCTTGATTATGACCAATCATTTCTCCCAGGCAATTGTGTATTTAGCAGAAGGGAAAGATTAAACTTCCTAGGAATGAGGTTATTTAGGGCATTAAATTCAAGGAAATAGGTATTTAGGTCATTGTGGGCATGGTTTTTATTTTCCCTAATTTTCAGATTACTTTCGATTAGGTCTGTTCGGAGTGGAAACTTCTTGATGTGAAATAGATACTATCTAAATCATTAGAGCTCATTCATTGCCATGTGCCACCTTTTAGAGCAATTAAACCTGACCTTGGGGTTACCTAGCTGAACACTCACCGACCCAGGGCACTTCCTCTGAATATGAATAAGCTCGTAGTACAAATACAGTCGGGAGGCAGCATCGCTCCTGGCACAGATAATGCCTTTGTTACATGGAGCTGGGGTCCACCGGCTGTTAGACTACGGAATCCATTGATTCGGAACATTCTCTGTTGGGATCAGTCCTGGGCTTTTTTTTCCCCCTGACATCTGGAGTCTATCCCTTCGCCAACCTCTCAACCCTCCACTCAAAAAGAGCAAGTGAGGGAAACAGACAGACTCACAGACAGACAGAATGACCCCCCAAAAAGCTTTGGCGAAATTAAAAAAAAAAAGAAAAGAAAAAAGTCTACATTTTTAAATCTTTTGGACATTAATATTTTTGGCAAGTGTTTGCCAACTGAACTCAAGGCAGCCTCGAAAATACATCTCTGATCCACCCCAGACTGGCTTCTTCTCACTTTCAAACTTCAGGTAGTTCTTCCCGCAGCCGCGATGTGCAGCACCTGTGTGCCAGATTTGTAGCCCTTTGATCACAATATATTTACAGGGCAAGGAATGTCCAGTATGTGACTAATTTCCCTGGAAATATCTGGGAGGCCAACCTACCATCAGACTTACTTCAGTGCCTTCTTCCTTTGGCAGAAAAATGTGGAAGTTGCCTCTACTTATATTAAACAGAAAAGGAAATGCTGGTAAACAGTTAAGTGGGGTCTTTTTTAGAGAAAAATCTTCTTATATGCTGCCAAGCTATGCTAAACAATAACTGTCAGAATCTGTTAAAAAAGCAGAAAAACAATATTGCTTGGTACAAAACTAATTTTGCCTGCGTTTGTTCACAAGCTGCATTGCATGTTTGGTCCTGTTTACCCCACAAACTCTCAACAGTCCAAGACAGCTCCGAATGCTGTTTCTTTTAGCTTTCATAATGTGTTAAGTAGGGAAAAAAGCCATCTGGCATTCCTTCACCTGGCAGGGCGACTCCTCATTAGGCAGCTGACCTAAAACGTAATCTCCACCGTGACCTATGGAGAAATGCGTGGGACCCACCTGCAAAGTAAAAGCCCTTTTAGAGACAGAATGCCAAATTCCTGACGGCTGATGCCTTAAGATTCACCTTTAGGAGACTTTGTCAATTCTTATTTCATTGCTGTGATCTGCAAAGGTGGGCTACCACAGAGGTCTTCTTGGGTCCTGATGACTTAGAGATAATATTTCTTTTCTCCCCAACACCCCCCCCTCCCCCTTTTCTATACGTTTGCTACATGTAGTGTGCTGAATTATACAGAATTGGAAAGTTTCCTCTTTTACCTCTAGCCTAGCTTATGGCCTGACCTACACGCAATCTGTGTGTCTAAGCTGACTGCCAGCGGTGTTTCAGTGCTGCTGGGATGAGTCCATGCAGAGCAGAGGGAACTGCTCTGTGGAGAGACATTTTTCTCTCAAAAGAGAATAAGCTTTTCTGTATTAATATTTGACAGCTATTTTGAACATTTTTCCTCCCCTATGTATTTAGGCAACAGCAGTCCTGTGAACACAGCCAAAGCCAGCCCGCAGCCTCAAGGACATGAGGTACACATGGAGATGCTATCCAATTTTTTTTTTCAGCACAGCAATTTGGGGACCAGGTTGTACTGCTGTTATGCAAACTGATGGTACCGTGGGCTTACAGATGTTACTCAGGCTCCTCTTAATAAACACTTGCTTCCAAGCAAGTCTTTCTGTTCATTAGCAGGTAGAAATTACAGGTACTGAAGGAACTAAATCAAACCTCCTTGTTCCTCACTGACATAATCCAAGAGGACAAGATACAGAAATACTCCATATTGTCTGACTTCTGAATCCCTTTACACATCTTGTACAGCGGGTGTGCAAAGTCACAGCACAGCATGCAGAAGTAAGGTCAAGACTTCGTGCTGGGGGAGCAACAGTTTTCCACTCTAGTCTATAAACGTCTAAAGAATTAGTAAATGTGCACAGCCATGGCAGATTTGGGGCCTCAAGCAGATTTTTATTTGCAGGTGTAATTATCAAAAAATATGATGGAGACTACTTTAAATCCAGATTTGCCTAAAAATTCCATCCAAAGTAAGGATGCAGCTGAATTAAGTTGCTGTAAGAAAAGTTTCATGTTGATTGCTCTCTTCATAATTGCTAGTTAGTTATAAAAATACTTGTTCAAGAAAACATTTAAGAAACATCCAAGAAAACTTTAAAAGGCTTGAAGACGGTATAGAAAAGTCCTCAAATGTCTGAAGCCTTACTCATACCCTGGACTTGTTCAAAACTTGGCAATTATACTTCCATGATATATTGATCTGGCTGCAGTACCCTTTAAGCAAAGCGAAGCCAAAATTTGGAGAGTCCATGTAGATAGATAAGCTGACGTTTCACTGCTAAGCAATGCTTTCCAAGTGCCTTTAACCACTGTTCTTCGAGTATCCACAAGAGAAATAACCGTGATTGTTACAACATTGTGCTGCAAACAGTCCCCAACCTGTCTGATTAGGGACATTTTTTTTTTTTAAAACTGCAAAATTAAACTTTTTGATGAACTGTTGAATGCCTTATCAGACATTGGACACAGTGGGAGGTTTCCTTTCCCTGGAGTAAGTCATCCGTGTGTCTACCATATAAACATATATAAATAAAAGATGTATTTTTGTAGAGCTGAAGTAGCAGATTTTGTATTAAACATGACTTCATGATCCTAAATTGTGTATAAATAAATTAGCATTATGTAATATGATATTAAAATAATCATGCTATTAAGCCCATTAAATTAATCTGCTCTAGCCCTCCACTTGTTCTGACTCCTACCCAAATGCTGTGTGGATCCAGTGATTGGACTGTTGCTTTTCAAAATCCAGCCTCCATTAAAATCATCTGCTTGATCAGGGAATGGCATTTCCAGTAAGGTCGTAAAGTGAAAGATACTTTGAGAGACAGAGCTATGGAAATTACTGACCTTTTTCTCATCTCAAGTAAGGGGAAAATTATCATTTGGCCTCTTATAATAAAGCCAAAATGATCACAATTCCAGATGGAACTCTTACCATCTAATCCAACTGAAATGGCTTTTTTTCCAAGTGGAGTGGCTGCTAATTCCTGGGGTATAGCATAGTAATTTGGGGATTCTGCATGCACTGAATTTATGAGTGTACAAAGAAACAAAACATGGACTCATCCTGGCTTAACCAGAAATTGGAATTTGTTCCATTACACAGTGGGGAATATACTTAGCCCCAAATTTAAGGGAGGTCTTGTATTTTTCCTGCAGCTTTGATACCACAATGGTTTGGAAATCCTGTGTAGCTTTGGACAACAGCATACTTGGTGACAGGGGTCCTGCCTTCACATTTATATGACTTTAAAAGTAACTACCCCTGCATCCGCAGTGGTCCTTAGTCTGCAATCTTGATGCCTCACTGAGTTTGTCATGTTTATTTATGAATGGGATCAAAGTTACTGACTTTGAGTCTGAAACCACCGGCCAGCTTCCCTAGAAGACGTGTACATGAGTTGTTTTTCTGCAAATTTCTGTTCAGGCACGTTCCCTCCATGCTACATCCTTAAACAAAACTCCCCGGTTTTACTTCCCTCCAGTTGGAATGCAGCAAAGCCAGATACCCAGGGCTTTCATGACAATTGTGCCAATTGAGATTTTCTGTGGTTGTTTTTCAGCATTACAGGAGTAGGCTGTTGCTTCCTAGCACCTAACAAAGCAGAACCTGGAGTCGACCGAGTTCCCGTGGTGGCTGACCAGTGCCAGGGTGAAGGCTCTGGTCCCTTTTCAACTTCATGTACAAATGAAGAATCAAACCAGCCACTATTACACACTTGCAAGTGCAACACTTGAGTTCATGAAAACAGCACTCTTCTGCTCCTCTTCAAAGTTTCTCTCATCATACATTCACATCCCCTAGGGAGCAACTCATTTTCTGTGTAAGGATTTCATTTTATAACCATAATATTATTGTGTAATGAGTATAATGAAATGTCACCCATTCTATGGTATTACATTGGGAAATAAAGGCTGGAGATTCACACCACTGTCATCACCCTTCAGAAAAAGTCAGCAGAGCCAGCACCGTGTCACTGGCAGCAGAGCCATGGGATACAAATGAACTTGTACTTAGTTAAAACACTGAAATTTTACTTGATTGGTTGTTTCTATGTACACAAACAAACAAAAAAAGATTGATTATTGATTACCTGATTACAAAATTGTACATTCCTTGTTAATACAAAATCAATAATTAAAACAATTTTTTTTTGAAAGCAATAAGTGAGTCCCACCTTCTCTGACCATGAGGCAGACACACCAAGCCGTTATCAGAAAGGAGCTGCAGGAGCCTGTCTGCCCAACATCCAGCGTGTTGCTCGGTCTTGCACAGAGAACTGATGGACCATCATTGGCTGAGCTCTATTTGCTGGATAGTGAAAGCAGGATAAATGTACTTGTAATCTAATTCCCATCAACTAGATATTTCACCCCCAAAATCATCTGCACAAGTTGGGAGTGCTGGAAAAACGGCCCACACAGTAATTCACTGCTATTTCAGTGGCACTGCTAGCATCTGTGGTTTGCAGTGTTTTGGTATATTTTTTTTACCAAACTACATTTTATCAAAGTACAAGTGCACAAGTATGAAGTACAGTCCTATTGCTGAGTAGATCTTTGCTGGCCTGGGCACAGAAACACTGCATTCATAGGAGAAATTAAACAGAAAACCCTGCTTAAAGCCAACCCATTTCTTGCAGAATTTTAAATATCTCACAACACTACTCTGGCTCCTTTTTATCATACAATTAGAAAGAATAAGGGCTGCAAAGCAAGGGTTGCCTGTGAATAGGTGGGGGGCTGGCGGCAGCAGCAGGAAAGGCAATATTGCCAGCTCTGCTCTGGCCATTAACAACAGCAATTTGCCCACAAACAATCTGGAAAGAGTTTTCTCAGGTTACAGTACAGTTAATAGAGTTGGAAATTCCTCCTTTTTCAGATTACCTCAGCCTTCTTTATGCAACCTTTAAGTATATGGCAAAGTGCAAAGAAGGTTTTGATAGCATATAACTGATCTGCAGCGCGGGGGCCTGATCCAGGAGTTCATCACTGCTCCCCGTTGCTCCGGGTGCAAAAACACGAGACCTCCCTGTGCAGCTGCCTTTGTGAACTGGAAGGAAAATTAAAACACTTGTAGGCTAGTTTCTGATCTAACTGTTATTTAAGGGGGTGGGATGAATTGACATAAACAACGTAATTTAACAAGATACAACATCACCACTTCAATACCAGATTTTGCTGACAGCCAGAGCATTGCAGAACCTCAGGAGCACCGAGAAAGCTGTTGAGAGGAGAAACAAATAACACAGATATGCCAATAGAAAACATGCATTCTAGATTAATTATAATTAACTGTTGGTCTGAGCCAAAGTCCATTATGTGACACAGATTAATCAAAACATCAGAAACCAGCTCAGTTATTTTGCACATCAGGAATCTCTTCCATAGATCTCTGATTACAACATTATGGATTCTTCATATTGTTCTTTCAAATGTACCTTTCCACCTCCTCAGATTTAAGAGCTGTTATTACAGTGTCAGAGCACTTGATAATAAAAAACCTGTACACCATACATTTACATCAGAAGTGAAGCAAAAGCTGTGGTTATTCTTCATCTATCTTTATTAGAGCTAAGTTTTCATAAAAGAAATCAAACTGGGAGAACTCTGTGTGGTCAACAGTCTTTCCACTTAGAGGTCAGCAGGATTTACCCACACATGGCTTTTGCCACCAGAGAAAAGCCAGCAGGGAAGCAATTAACACCTGCTGGAATCATCTCTACCTGCAGAAGAAGCAAAAAAATGCCCATGCTCTGTAGTTAAAAAAGTGGAGTTCTCCCACTGCATAGACTTGATCCAAAACCTACAAGAGTAATCACTGCTAACTCAAACGGGTTTGAGACCTAGACCTATCTGCTCAAAAGACCATGTCTTCTACTAATTGTTGAAGTAGCAGAGGCAGGGCAGGGAGGGTGTCTTCAAGATGCATTTTCTTTGAGGCCAAGTGACGTTTCAGCAGGGATGAGTCCACAGACATGGGTGACACATGCGCAGCCTTGGTCACCCTGAGATGATGGATGGAAGAAGCTGCTGAGGGCATAACCTCCTTCGTTTATCCCCACCTCTCCCCTTTTTTTTTTTAAGTGCCATTACATTACTGAAAAATACTTATAGTTAATCAGCACTGCTTAATCCTATTCACTTCCATCTGTTCGTCTCTGTAGCCTGACACCTCTCCTGTCCCGAGGCCATGGAAAGCGGAGGGTATTTAGTGCAGGGGCTCTGCCGTTGGAGGCCTCTGGGGAGCAGCTGTCCCCAGTCATCCTGTCCATGGCCCTTTCATTCCCAGATTACATCTTGTACCAACAGTTTGCGTGTGGGAAAAATCAAAGATGTCAGGGGCTCCTCCCAGGACGTGCACTTTGCATGAGGTGCCCAATCACCGGGGCTCGGGCGCTTGACCTTTGTGCTTGTGGGCAATAATGAATTGAGGGCCAGTTTCCAGGCACTCGCCATCATCATCTAGCCCCCACCAGAGCTCCGCCTGAAAGTAATCACTGACATGCCGAAGCAATGAAAGCAATCTGTTGTTAACTGGCTGAACTGGCTTGTCCCGAGCCCCCGGACTTCCTCATTCAGGCGTATTACACAATGGTAATTCTCTCTTTGTTTAAAAGAGAAAATAAAAACTCAACAGGCTAAAAGATGCCTCCTTGTAGCCTTCTCTCCCCTGTGCCAGAGTTCACAAACGGCTGACAGAAAATTCAAGAATGAATGTCCATAGCAGGGACCTCAGTCTTTAGCTACAGCTAATCACGGCATTTCCAATGGTTTGAAATGAAAACACGCTTACAATTTCTTTATGGGTGCAACTTTGAACTGTAATTCACAGAAGACAAAGTTCTCTGCCTTGGGTGTCAACACAGCTCCAAAACCAGCAGGGAACCGACAGCCCGAGGCCTGCTGCACTGCGGCACTGAGTCATCCTCATCTGTGCCAGGCTTTCACCCCACATTCTGTTCTCCGGTACCCACTTTGTTACCAGTAATTGCCTATCTACTAACAGTAGTATTTTAATTGCCTATTTAGCATTTAAATTAAGTGTTCGGTTGGGTGAGGACCAAATGCCGTGCAGTTCCTGTACACAGATGCACTGAGCCTGCTCCAGTATGGCACTGCCTGGCTTTTGGCTTCTTGTTATTTTTAGATTCAGACATGATCCTTTACACCACCATATCCTCATAAAACCATAAAAAATGTAGTTTTATGGATGTATGGGCAAAGAACAAGACACTAAGTGCCCAGCTAAGCTCATTGGTGGAGCCTATGGCTGAGCTAGGAGGTGAAATAGTGAAAAAACCCTAAAACTCTGCTGCAGGCAGAAACTGCATAGATAACAGAAACATTAACACCCAAGAAAGAAGGAAAGGTGGGAGCTCAGCACTTGGCACTTAGAGAAGGGACAGTTAGTACCGATGTAGATGAGCTCAACAAGAATGTAAATAAGGAGCCTTCTGACAGGTATGTGCTAACTGCTCATAAAAGAAAACAAACTAGGGTAAAATAATTGTGGTAGTAATAGATAAGCGACTTCCTACTCAAATGATCCCCACCCCAAAGAAGGTGGATCCCCCGCCCAGGGATCATGCTGATATAGATTAAAACCAGCCCAGTGGGCATGTGTTAGCTTGACATGTTTAGAGTGGGCAATAAGGAAGGACTTAATTGTTAGCTAGCAGATGTTTCAAGATAACATAAACTAAATAACAAAGACTGCTAATGTATGCAAAGATAAACAAGAACTTCAGGTAACTGCCCAAGAAGATGAAAATTACACCTTGAAGAGGGGCCAGAGGGAGATTCTGAATGTTTGGAAACCTTATGTATATGCATGACTTTGTAATCGGACTGCTTGTTGAAACGGTGCGCAAGTTAGGAGGAGAGATCCCCCTTGCACCCGTGCTCAATAAACATACCTCCTTTGTAACTCTCCTTGAGTTGTAGAGTTCGATTCCACACGTCAGAGGTGAATCTCGCTTCAGATGGTCCCAACTTCCCTGGACCATAGAGCAGCAGATACTTGCGCAGTTTTTATGGAGGGGATGGATGAACCAAAGACGCTCAGCCTGGCTGCATACCCAGCTAGGATGCCCAAAGGCCTTTCCTCCCAGGTCCCTGTCCCCACCACGCTGCCTGCATGGCCCCAGCCCTGCTCTGTGCGTGGCTTCAAACCCATACCTCTTGCTCTGTTGTTAATCCCAGCCAAGCTACAACCTCAGAAACACGTGTCTAGCTAATACAGCACAACCTGCACTGCCAGACAAGACAGAGGTGTTAGTAACTCAGTAAATACACAGATGTGGTTAAGAGTTCAGGACAGGCAGCATGAGATCTTTGAATGTTCTTTGAACTTCGGTTAAGGCTTTAAAAATTATATATCCAGCCTCATATCAAATGCTGGTTGTTTCACTGCACAAACACCTTTGTTGAGGATATCAATGCTACTACTGGATAAACTTGTCGAACCTGGCTAATATGTCACTAGTATTTTAAGTAATTTTCCTTGTTAGACAAAGGTTTCTCTTCCACCTTGGCTAGGGAAATGCTACTTAGTGCCTAGGTTACGTACTGTTATTTTAGGAACAGTGTGAGCTGACGCTATCACTCTTTCTTCCACACTTCAACAGCTTCCTGTTGCTGACTTGTTAGCAGGTATTTTACAGGATTAAATGACCTGATGTTATCGGGCTGCGGGGCAGGGTTCGGCTTGTCTGGGCAAATCTGATCGACTGATGCAGTGTCCCCTCTTCAGCACCCAGAGAAATAATCCCCATTTTTCATGCCACACGCCAGGAGACATTTTCAGACTTGCATAAACAGATATTTTGACAAGGAAATTTAAGTTTTCCCTCCATTATTTTGTCTAATATTTCTTATGTTTTGTCTATTGTATTGCAGATTGGTTAGAACAGGAGTGCAGCTGATGCGGCAGTGTGCAAAATACATAGACAAAAACGTACTGTCCATTGCATTTTTCTATTAGATGGTACTTGTGGGTTGAAGAAATCTACTCCAACTTAGGAAAATAGTCTCATGTTTCAAGGTAAATCCTTAAAAAATGAAAGTTTTAACACCAAAAGTGCATATTCCAGCCACAGCCTTGACACTGGCCTGCTGACCCTCAGGAGAACCAGCTCAGCCTGGTTGTATCATTTCAGTTAAGGGCTATAAAAATTATTAAACCCGCCCCCCCCCTGCTGAAGGGCTAGGCCACACGCATCCTCCTGTTATCAAGGGAAAACATGGCCATGTGCTGGCAGGGTGCTGCAGGTCCTCCTCTCCATCACCCACCCTCCCCAGGGAAGTCCAGCACTGCCCTGTATTTGTCCTGCTTGTGCAGGGACGCAAGACCCTGTATCCATGGCGGACACGACAGATTCATATAATTTACCTGGAACAGTTTTGCTTGTCTTAATGTAGCAAGGGCCATTCCAGACCCTTGAGCACCATCTGGAAGAAGCAAAGCAAGTCTATCCATTGCTCACCAAGTGTGAGGAGAAACAAAGAACAGAACAGGTCATTGGTTTGAAATATCTACAGTTGCATCTGACCTCATTTTACAGATTTCCAGTGTCATTTATAAATATATGTAATCTCTGGAGAGGTGTCTGAAGCTGCCCAGCAAGCTCTCACTGCAGAGACCATGCTGCAGTCCTGAGGCCCACATGATCCCTGAGATTTCTGCCCTGCTCTGCCCATCCTCCACACCTCACAAGGGTACAAAACACAGAACGTGTTCCTTAAACAACTATCAATCACAATCGTATCAGTATTATAGCACCAGTCTGGTCTGTCTCCTTTAAAACTAAAACAATCTTGCAACGTGCCTTGAAAAATGAGGAAATGTGGGGGATGAAATCTTGGCTCTTTGCAACTGGTGGTAGAACTCACATTGCTTTAGTGGAGGCTGGCCGTCACCATCGGCTGTTCTGGGCTTGGGCACAAAGGGAAATTACGTGCATGGTGTGGGGCCCCTCTTTTGGAAGGGAAAGTGTTGGCTTAAGGGTCTCAGCCCAGCTCAGCAGGGGTGGTATATCTACAAGCAAGTTAACAGCTGATGTAGGTATCTCCAGTATGAATTATGAAGTTGTTAATCCTCCACAGGTTTTAATAATCATTTAGTATTTAGTGAATATGCTATACTATAAATGTCTTATAAAACCTAAATTAAATGCAGATTTGGAACATAAATGCACTGTAGAAATTTATGAGGGATCTTAGCAGAGAATAGTTTTTTTAGACGCTGCTGTGAAAGCTACAGAGTATCATTTTCCATATTAGTATAAAATACTGTGTGTTACAGATGTATCAGCAGAGGATATAAGTATTTTTTATTAGTATAAAATACTGTGTGTTAGTTGTCAGTTATTAGAGAATGTGTCTGTGGAGGTATGTCCTAAAATGCCCATGCAATCCCAAAACTTAATTAATCAGCAGGAGTTTCCGAGCCTGTAGAAAGCAAAGGAACAATTTCCATGTCAGTGCAGTACAGCATCATCTGGAATTGCCGTGTGTGGGTCCCACCTTCTCTACACTAACCAAGCTCAGGATGTGCAGAAATGCTGTGCACATCCCAAAGGCTGCAGTCATTAGGGTTGGTGGTGCTTGTTTGGACTGTCAGTGTCCGTATCCAACATTAAATGATTTCCAGCCTGTTATACTGGTTCCAGTACCAGATTTGATACCAGGCTTCAAGAAAGGATGATTAACATTAAATTTGTGGTTCTTTTCTCTTAGTATTTGTTTGCTGAATTGTTTTAACCCTCAGGCCTTTGACCAAAAATCCCCAAAACCCTCAGCAAGTGTTTCATTTTATACCCTGAATAAGTCTGCCAAAATCCAGCAGGGTAGCTCACACACACAAGACCTTTGCTGGCTGAGCACAAGTCAGTTTGTTCAGCCGCAGCCTAAGCACTTCTGTCAAAGCTCAAGACCATTTCAGATACAGCTCGAACCAGAAGCTGCCTCCCCCTGGCTTGGTCAGTGAAGAGCCAGAGCCCCCAGACCCCTGTGTCTGCCCTGGCTTAGCACAGTTCTGCCCTGCACAGCTCCCAGGCACTACAGGGTAAATCCCTCTACTAAAGACAGCTGGTTGTAGCCACCCAGAAGGGAAAAGAGCTGAGAAACTCACACCAAAACAAAAAGGAAGAAAAGAGCAAAATGGTCGTGCTCAGCATCACCGCTGGCTCCAGCTGCTGCTGACAAACAGTGGCCAGAGCACCTTGGGTTCCCTGTGGGAAGCTGAGAATCTGTTGGTAACATCACAGCTGAGTCCTGCAGAAGCCAGATGCATTCATTCAGGTCTTGGTTTCCTCTTCTTCCCTGAGAGCAGTCACTGGAGGTCCTGCACCCTGCACTGCGAAGCCTGGAGGTGCGTAGTTGATAAATTCAGGGAAGCCATTCCCAATAAATGTCAAGCATATCACACACCATAAGGTACCATTAGGGGACAGTATCATACGTGTTGACATGCCCTTGGCAAATTTACATCAATACTGTGCATTAATTTGAAATACTTACTTAAGATGAAAAGCAAACCTACAGCAATTTCAAACAGCTTACAAGGCTGTTAGTGACTGCGAAAGCTGGACCTCCTTCACACTGCAGCCATTTTTTGGCTCAGATGGTCAGGCTCTGAGGTATGTGAGGATCCCATTTTCTGCAGGAGAACAGGTCATCAGTCTTGCAAGGTTTAACACCTTTAGGCAGAGCAAAGCTGTTAGCTGAGAAATGAACATCATCAGTACCATAGTCAAGAAACAGCATCTGCCTAAATCTCCTCAGTGGCTGGGAAGTTAGAACAAAGTTTAGGGAAGACAAAATAGCAGAAGCAGCTAATTGGTCCGTCTAAAATAAAGCACAGTCAGAGTCATGCCAAATTTACTTCATGGTCTGCACCAAAAATTAACACATAGCTGTCATGTCCACATGTGTATTTTCTAAAGGACAATCTCTGTTTCTAGTAATTCTAGATGCAATCATAAACCTTACCTTAATCACACAGTAAAATCTGCTCCCATTCAGACAGGGAAAGAAGGGAAGAAAGGAAGAGGCAGGACAAGGGCAAGTTTCTCTGAGGACTGATACGAGCACTCTAGGTAGTTTCTAGAAGAAAAAAAGAGACACTTTAGATTGCCTATGTGCTTTCTGTGGAGCAGATCAGTGTTGATGACTTCCTCTCACTTACAAGACTGATGCATCTATGATTTCAAGCCCTGCACTTGATTAAAGGACACTCCGCATCCAGAGCAATGTTGTTATACAGAATGCTTGTGTTATCAAATAATAAACTAACTGTCACAATATTGGCTCAAGGCTTAGGAATTTTCTAACGTACTAAGATTAAGATGATTACAGTTCAAATAAGTACCTTTTTTGACTAATTGTTTGCAGATATGGCATAGAACCAATAGGGCTTGTTTTGGGAAAGTAGTGCGATTTTATTACAGAAGATTCTAGCTGAAACATAGGTAAAAAGTAAATGCTCAGAGCCCAAACTCACTTAAATCTGTACAGTTACATTCACATGAAGGGAAACTGCACTTACAGAGCTGAAGAGCTGTCCCAGCATGCTGGTCTCTCCTTTAAAACTGAAATAAATCAGCAGTTACTACAGTCGATTCAATCCCCTGAACTTAGATTTTCTTACACTCACATGGGCAGCTCTTCAGATCTAGTCTACAGACAACACACTAGACCTGTGAACAAGTCTTCCCTCTCCCTGCACCGTACCCATAAAGATACACACACAGAAATTCACTCTACAAAACTCCTAGAGGCTCCCAATGCTTTTTCTGACCATTAATATATGGCCTTTTTCATACAGGAAGGTCACAAAGACCACCATGTCCCCATCACTCACTTCATATGCTCCTGTGCTCACCTCCATAGGGATGCACAAGCATCTGCTCTTCTACAGGCACTCAAGCTGCTCTGCAGCACATCGAGCAACAGGCTCGCAGGCAGAAAGATCTTAGTTCTCCATTCCAGATGACTCAGAGGCTCAATATGTGACCTGTCACTTGGTCTTTTTATGTAAAAATCAAAACTGAGTTTAAAACTAGGAACACACTGAGAACCAGATGCTTCATCTGAGCCAATACTTTCTGGGTAAATACATTGCAAAGAGCACAAATCATACCATTTCAAACTTTGGGAATCTGTATATATTTAAATGTATACAAAATTCTGCTGTTTCTTGACAATAGGTTCATACTCCAGAAGAACAGAAATCCAACAGACTGAAATTAATAATGCATTAGAACAAACACCAGTGCATTGTTTCCCATTTAAGGAACTGCCTGGATATAAATAAACCCTTAGTCATATTCTGTGATTCAACTAACAGGATCATTCTTACCCAGAGTAACAACTGCACCTTTCAGGAAAATAAGTGATAAAAATTATTTTCAAGAAGAAAACTGAGGAACTGGTCTTAAACTCTGATGCACCAATGCTTTTGCTGTCAGTCTACTGAAACCACAAAACTGGAATGTGACTCGGTTCAAAACTTTTCCTCTGAACGTCACCAGAATTTTAGAAGACTGATTTGGATGAGTGAAATGCAAGCTAAGGCCATTTCTACTTTTGACGCTCTACCTAAAGGTACGATTTCCACAATACGGCCAAATCATGTGCTGTCTAAATTTGCACTAGCATTGCCTCCCACTAAGACCCAGTTTTCCTCTTGCAGAATGCAAGAAGCATGCAGTGCGTGGAAACAAATATTTGCTCAAAACAACAACTTAGCTAAAAATCAAAAGATATTAACTTGGGTCAGGGATCATGGACCCTCACTGAGATAATTGTCTTACAGAACCTGTCTCCTGGTGATGGGGCACAGTATTATAGTAGTAGCAAGAACATGTTTTGCTTTGCCTCTTGGGTTACAGCCTGTAATGAGAGTAGCTCAGGACTATTCAAGTTCACTGGACCACAGGCAGCTGAGTTATTGCAGATTTCCACATGTCCAACAATACCTCCAAATAACACCAGAAAGAACGCAGGTAAGTGTTTGAAAACATAATTTTTAAAAATCTGAAATACAAAGAAAGCGATCAATTTAATAACCAGTTGTACAGTTCAAAAAAAAAAAAAAAAAAAAAAAGGAAGTACAGTGCTTTACCTTCAAATACAGTAACAAGATCCTTTTCCCTATAACTCCACAGTAGAGAAAGTTGGTTGCAAGGTATATTACTAGCCGCTTTATTTTTATTTTATTTATGAAATGTATAAAACCAGAGTATTTACTATAAATTTCACTGCAGCATATACAACATGTGGAGTGAACAAGGAAAAAAAACCCCAGATCGTAAAGTATTTTCCTTTACTTATATTATCAGTTTGTGAAAACAATCATCTCAAAACCAAACCATTTTAAACAAACAGAATTTTATTAGTGTGCAGTACAGCAAATTGTGGTTATTTCTCACATAACTTTGTTACATGTCAAGCACTGATTTCCTTTTTATGTAAATGAAAGCCTGTAAACTGATGTAATTACCCTCCACACATACATTCGTTTAAATGCTGGGGTGCTACAAAAGTCATTTATCTCTCATACTTTCTGTTAGGCTGCAAGTCAGCTCTAAGGTTTAAATTTTGTTTAAAAGTTTTGGCTAATTGATCACTTCAGAGATGCTTTAAACACAGGTAAAACACCGCCAAAGACTTTTAAAGTAAGCTTTCTTAATGGATGAATTGTAACTATCCATCATTCTGCTTGCTACTTCCCTACCACCATCCCATTAAACCTAATAAGTTCTATTAAAGCTGTTAACATGTGGCATCTGTTAATGGAAAGTGCATAATGCACAAGGTATGAGGGAGACCTGAGGGCTCATAGAAGTAAAGTTTGGAACAGAAAGACAAATTCTGGCTGCTCGTGAAGTTAATGTAATGACAGGTCAGTGTTTCAGGCCTATCTTGAAGATGATTCCCGTTTAAAGCCTTGCCTGCACAAAGGCAGCGAGGTTAGGTTCACCGGTGCAGCTGTTGGGAGCGCATGTTATATTTCAAATACTTCAGCAGATGAAACATAGAAGTTGAAGGAGGAAAAAAATATATTTATTTTTGGCTTGAGAAAACAGTGTGACACATGACAAGCCTGGATCTCTCTTGGAGAGGCTGTGCTTTATATTATTGAGATTAAGTTTGATCATTCCTGAAGGAACACAGAAATCCCCAAACCTGGATGGCAGGGGCTCTAATAGTTGCTCTTAATGTCTGCTGTTAGCTGATTACTGACATCTTGAAAGCATTGCTCAAGCAGGCTTTCTTGCAAGCTTCTGTCATGTGGATGCTCTTGCAGATGAAGAGCATGCATCGTAGAGGGTGGGTGACTGGGAGCTTCAAGGACTGGCTTGTAATCAAAAGCTTTGAACTGTTCCTAGCTTGTGAGACTGCTTTAGTTGTTACTAGGGGGACTATCAGAACATATTATAATGTCCAAAGCCAGCCCATGTAGTAACAGCTGTGAGTGTAATCCAAAAATTAGCTCATTAATTCACAGGAAAGTATTTTCTACTCGTCTTTCATTACAAAAAATGTGTCTGCTTGTTAGCGAAATCTAGAGATTTAACTGGAACCTTTAAAACATTAGCAATGCACATGTGCTTTTCTATGCCTTAGTAGGAGATTTATTAAGTTTATTCTCTAATCTCTGTTTACAAGCAGAAATATGATGAACATAAATAATTTGAAAAAAGATTTCAAGCTACAAATCCAGTTTGCTGTTTTCCAACGTCATTATGTTATTTCAAACCTGCAATTAATTCTTTTCTTTGTTGGCCTGTTTGTTTTTAAAAACAATTTCACTCCACTTGACCTTTTCGTTTCTTGGAAAAATGTTCAAAGTTGGAAATAACTCTAGATGTTATCTGTTTGTGATTATTTACCATACACAGCATGCTAAACTTGAGCTGAAGCTTGGGAGCCCTCAAGAGATACGAGATGTGAGGGGCAAATCTGCAAGTTACCCGTAGGAATTAGTATCACAGTGATGCTGTGATCAAGGACAGTAGAGCTACTCTTCAAGTGGTGGCTCTTACAAAAACCTCAAATGTTAAAAAAAGAAAAGGAAAAAAATGATGATACATTGCCAGCTCTTGCAGAAAACTTACTCTATTATTACTAAAACGTAATGTCTC
Organism: Falco biarmicus; assembly: GCF_023638135.1. Classification (NCBI taxonomy): domain Eukaryota; kingdom Metazoa; phylum Chordata; class Aves; order Falconiformes; family Falconidae; genus Falco; species Falco biarmicus. The sequence continues at coordinate 108,075,144 of NC_079291.1, forward strand.
CCATCATAGGACCAAACACTGCAAGTGACAGACGACACTGCAAATTAAATGTTTATACAGTAGATGCAAACCCCCCAAATCCAATGGATAGAAATGGTCTTGCAGAACATTAGTGTGCCTAGTTTATGCACTATACAATGAATACTTTTTCATAACATGCTAACTTATATTTTCTTCTTTATAATGAAGAAATTCACAAACATAAAAAATTAAAGATCTAAACAATAAAGTGTTTTTTCACTTTGAACAGGAACAAGACAGCTCCGTGCACATGTTATGGCATTTTTCGCAGTGTAATGAATAATCACGGAAGTGTGAAAAATCGCCTTGGCATATCCTTTGGTTTGTGGTCCCTGTCTCTTAGGTTTCATCACTATTTTGCACAGAGCAGGAGCTGTAATCACACATATTTAAAAATTCTATAGCATTTTGTCCTTACTGCCAATTTGCAAGCAAAATTTTAACCATCCACTGGTGTTCAGACTCAGATTCTGACTCATGGCTTATCCAGTTCGGTCTCAAAGGCCAGCCTGTGAGTGCAACCCCTCCTGCCAGCTGAGGCACAGACCCCGAGGCTGTCCCCAGGTCCCGGGACAGGTCCCAGAGCTGCACACAGACCACAGCTGCAGCTTAGTGATAGGAGGAGACCCCACACCGCCATTCAGCCCCGGCACCAGCCAGCACCCGCACTAATATACAGCAAATACATTTAAGCCAGTGGACGTGCAGCTGAGACATATGGCTGCTGCTACCCCCACAAATAACCTGGTTCTGACTATTCTCCCCAGCATTCATGCAATTACTCCAAAATTTGGATTCCCAGCTGAAGTCACTGGGAAAGATGCTGTTTTGGCAATACTTGACCAGCCTCCCCTTGAAGCCAGCTCGAAGTAGGTCATGTTGATCTGCAGCTCTAAAAGATCACCCATTAAACCAGCTTCAGCTATTTTTCAGAATGAAAAACCTTTGGTTGTATAATTAACTTTTAGTTTATCAATGAAATTGGACATGCCAGGCCTCTAGCACAGCTTGCTCAGGACCACACACTTGTTGGACAGGAGAAACTTTTAATTAATGTAATAGCCCAATGAAAAGCCAGATGCCCATGCCCCCAGGGCAAAGACACTGCATGCTGTTTATGTGCATTACAGAAGGGAAGGCAGGTTATGTTACAGCTTCAGAGTCCAAAAAAACCACCCCAAAACTCCAAAAAATCATAAACTTTGAATTAGACAATTAAAAAAAAATCTTTCTGATCCTATAAGCACAGTATCAGACTGGAAAGCGGGCCACAAATCCTTTTCCAGGGTGTATGTGTTTCTTTAGTGTTTTTTCAGCTTTGTACATTCAATCTTCTGGGTCCAGGACAACACCTCAACATACTGCACATCTGTACTGCAGCACCCCAGACCAGAGGCTGAAGATATTTTATTTAGTTTACATTTTCCTTAGCAATACCTGTCTGCCTTGAAGTGGGAAGAGAAAAGCTGGCCCAAGCACAGACTCCAGCAGCAGCAGAATCACAGACCCCAGAGAAGGGGCTGCATATCCCATGGGAAGGATGGGTGCAGATGAGAGAAACGGCGTGCTCAAAACCCAATTGCATGAACAAATCACAAAAGAGAAGAGATTAATACAAGAGAAGCTGGGACAGAAAAGTACTGAAAAGAGGAAACCCCATCCATATTCTCCATCAGCCCAAGCATCCAACTGTTAACTAAGGAAAACAACAGCTGCCAGGGCATCTCAGTGAGATTTTTTTATCATTTATCATTTGTAAGAGTGAGAAGTATTATAAGATGGTGAATGATAAGTTCCCGTGATGGGATAACTGTGGAAACTCTCACCCTTGCTTTTCTCTACGTATGTCATGAAAAGCACAGGAGAGGTGCAGAAGAGTTTGGTGTTGCAGTAGAATATCCGCACACTGCACAGCGGTGCCTCTTCCAGCCTTTTACATTACACACAGGGCTGATGTTCATTTTTTAGTGACCTGCGGAAGAGCATGTATTGCAAAACACTAAAGCCTAATGGGATTCTTGCTCCTGCAATGGACCCGTGTGAGTCTGGAAGGACTTCAAAACATTTCACTCTTTTTGGCTGCTCTTGACCCATCCACCCACGCTTCTCTCTCTCTCAAAAAAAAAAAAAAAAGCACTTCTCAAAGCACTACATTGTAACTGTACTTATACAAAACCATAGTCTAGAAGGATTTTACTGCAATTTGATGATGAACAGGACAGTAGCAGAAGCTCAGCATTCTTATGCTGGTGGAGCTGCAGTAGTGCTGTGCTGAACAACACAATTAGTAAAAAGGCTTACTTTTTGAAATTAAAATACTTAAAGGAAGAGTAAGCACTTTAACATATCTTTAGAGCTCAGTTCTTCAAGGTGCTGAGCACATTGGCCATGACCCAGGCAAGCACTTCAACACATGCTTACCTAGAGACTTCAGACCCACAAACACTTACTGCTGGAGTAAGCACTACTTGGGCATAGGCACAGAAATGGGCCCGAGGCCCTGAAACAGAAACTATTGCCATTACTGTTAATTAATTACAATTATTGTAATTATGTTATTGTCACTTGAACACAAAAAAAAATGTGCTTTCACTAACTGCATTACGGCAACTTGATCCCTGTCTTAGGAAGAACAGGACTTTCCAAGCTGGTAATCATGACATTAGAGCAATTTTAGTACATTCTGCAAGATTCAATTTTATCTTTTTAGGAAATTTTGTCTGCTTTCAGTGGGAAATATATGTATTAAAATGACTGTGCTGGTTTTGAGACTTCTGCTGCCTGCTAAGGGTCTGCTGAAACTTGTGCATTCAGAAGTACTGACCATCTATATTGGATCAGGAACGGGGCAACAGCAGTACTCTAGAAGCATTAGCTAAACTGTTATACCTCCAGTGTATATAGTCCAGATACACAATCTCTGCTGTTTTATGCTAGAGCGAGGAAAAAAGTTCAACTCTGGCAACAAAAAATAATTCAAAGAAAAAATGTAATACAGAAAGCCGACAATATTTACATTTAACAGATTGTAGCATTTTGGTTTTCAAAAGACTGAGTCCAAGGTAATTAAAACTTTGGTGGCCTTTCAGTTTTTAAATTGCAAATAAAGGATAACAAAACCTAGAGAGTGAGGTCTTTCTCCAGCACATGTGGCATGAGAAGTCCATGCTGTCACAGTTTGACAGGTGTGTGCTTGTGCACTGCTAGGTCTGCTGTTGCGCCGAGTTCCTCATGAAACCTGAGAGTGTTTGTAAACAGTCTGTACTTTCTCAAAAGTGCCCTAGAGATTTGTTACAGGAAGTCAAATTGCTCAAATCTACCTAATTTGGCACGATGCGTTGAAAGCATGCTTGAGTGATCATAATTGCACTGGGACTGACTTCATTTAGTGATCTCTAGGCATACCTTTCCAATAACAACTGCAGGCGATATAAATTCAATCTCTTGTTTGTTTCTGAAAGTGATTAGCCTAAAAAAGTTTGGAATTTAAACACTCATAATTGCAAAGTGTTATTTATATTCAATTTTGATTTATTAAATAAAAAGTCCCTTTTTTTTCCCCAGGAATGATTTGAGTTCCTTTAGAAAGTGAAAGGGATAGCAAATAGAAATGAAAGGAAAAGAGACTTCTCATCAGCGGTGAGCACTGCTCTTACAAGGACATTTTTTCCTTCTACAACATAGAATATTTCAACAAAACCAAAAGGTTCTGATGTTTATTTTGGGCATGAACTTTTTGCAGTGAAATACCTCTGCTTCACTAGGATCAATATAATTTTTCTTCACTTCTATGGAGAAAAATATGCAAAGATAAGCCAAATCAGCTGTGCTGTACAACTAAAAGAACAGAAAAAGGGCTGAAAGAGTCCCATATTCATTCTGAGTATGATAACCAGTGTTATTCATTATGATGAAGAAGGCTGAAAGAAAAATATTTATTTGGTGCATCCATTCAGTAATTTTAAACCAATTCGTCTAATACATATTTGCATCCTTTTATATCTGCACTTTCCAGAAACCGTTGGGGTAAACATAACAGGCAAGAATTGTCCTGAAAGTGAATCCTGGGAAAAGTTCTGCAGAAAATACTGAATTCATAAAAATAGGCAAATACTTATGAAGCCTTTTTAGCAGGATGCTAACTCATGCAAGCCAAAAAAAAAAAGAAAAAAAAAAGCCCCAAACAAGACATAATCTGTGTATAAACCCCAAATGTCTGATTTCACATTAAAGAAAAACACTTTCTAGTGCTCTCACAAGATAAGAGATGAAAGAAATTAAATTCTCAACCGTTGTGTTGGAAAGAGCAATTTTAAAAATTCAAAAAAACCCAAAAAATTCATTAGAAAAAACTTTTCTGAGAACATCTTGCCTAGCCCTAATCATGAACAGATCCATGTACAGCTTCCTTGCTCTAATTAAAAAGAAGAAATGAGAGATGAAGCAAAGAAGCAGAAATCTCCATAGGGGTTAACCCTGTGGCCTGAACCATACACCAGCAGGAAGGACTGGGCTCTCCTCGTAAAAAAACAGAAGCTGAACAAGTCTCTTTTCCACACCAATTTGTTCATATTTTTTTTATAAGCACCTTCCTCTGTGCCTAGCCTGAATTACCATGGAACTCAGCAAATTCCCTGCCTGCAGATGGGCAAAACATTGTGCTCAACATCAGAAATGTTACACCTCAACCGACAGCCCTGATACACTCTTGAAAGCATGTTCAGCACTCGGATAAGCCAGAAACATCAGCACTCCACCAGTAAGAGCACGGCAGCAAAGCTGTTGTGTTTTGTCGCACGGTGCCCATCTCTGTGTGCCCATCTCACCTGGCAGCTGCTGACCTGCCTGGGTGCTGCTGTTGTGGGATGCTCGCAGCGCACACTTTAAACCTTTCTAGGAAAGGCAACAATGCTGAGGACACGGAGGGAGAGGCAGTTGCGCAGACTAAAGCTCCAGATAAATCTTCCAGACATTTCTGAATCCCTACAGGGCCCTGTGGCAAGTTGTGTTACCCATGTAACTGCGAGGAGCCCATGCCAGCAACCCATGGGGAGCGTCTGCTGCCAGCAGGTGTATCGAGGGGGCGGATGGGTCACTTAAGTGATGCTGGAACAGAGAAGGAATTTCTCAGAGCCATCAAGCTTTACCTAAATTTTACTTTGTTTTTAAAGTAACAAATGAACCAAATTGTCCCTAAAATAAGGCCAAACCTCAGGGCAAGTCTGATTTATGAAGGGTCTTTGCACAGTCTTTCAAACTAGGTGGGACCTTCACCTACCTAAGCAAATAATTTAGTGCTATAATTTAGCCCATTTCCCCTTCAGCAATACTACTGCTTACCCCAAACAACTCCATTTATTTTTAAACCAAACATATTATTTATTTAATGGAAGGGAAGAGAACAGAAAGAGCGGCACAACCTGAACATTCATCATTGTTGTTTTTGCTCCTTGAAGGACATTGTTGAATTATTGCTATAAACATTCCACATTTGGCTAAATGTTGTTGATATAAACAAGGATTTTTCCTCATTAAGGTAATTTGGTGCAGTCTGAGAAACTGATTTATCAAGAGAATTAATTAAAGGCAGATATAATTTGTGGTTCTTTGTACTTGTAGATGTTTCAGCATAAACCTCTCCATTAAAATTAAATTACTGCTAATCTGATCCTACTAACAAGAGTTTTTAAATACACTTCACATATGCAGACATGATGCCCTTATTCAAATGTGGAGCCGTGCAACAGAGAGTCCCAGGCTCACAGTCATCATGGTGCAGATGTGGAAGAAGGACTTAGCAGGTATGTTGTTGGCATCGGGTACCTTCACACTGAAGGTTTGCTGGCTTTGGGAGACGGCAAGTGAAAATTCTGTTTTCTCTTCCAGCTTTCCCATGAGGTGCAGATTTAAGAGGACTTTCTTGGGCTGGGGAAGGATGTAACTAGGTAATTAAAATAAAATGTCTCTCCAATCTAGATTTTATGTAGTCCACAGAGGCAGGACACAGGTCAGGCATCAATCAAACCAACTCCCCCTGAATCAAGCAAGATTTGTCTGTAGCACCTTGGTTCAGGAGTCATTCTTTTTACAGATATATAGGAAATGTTTTTCCTAGTCTTTTACTTTTCAAAAGGCTACAGAAACAGGAAAAAAAAAGACACAGTAGCAGATGATGTCATACCTGTTAGACTTGGGTGTTTTGCAGATGAAGTTCCTTCAGGACATACATGGATCACCCATGGGTGGAGATCTTTGTTTCCTCTAACTCAGAAGAACCCTGATACAGCTACAGAGCTGCCACAGGGAGCCACAAACCAGGAGCCCTGTGCCCTTCTGGGGCAGCACCTGGAGATCTGACAAGAATGGCACTGGAAACTTATTCCTATGGACCCTAAGTCATCCTTTTACAGGTTCCACAGTCTTTCTTCCATTCCATATAAACCCACCAGAGAAATGTTCACAAGCACTAACCACAACTACTGAAGTGTCACTCCTCCTCCCCTTACAAATGGCCCTCAGAACACATCCACAAAGCGCAAATTTGGCCAAGGTTTCCTGGGCTACCTTTACACAGGCTGCTTTGGATGGACTGTGAAATGGGCAGCAGCATCAGTTGTACCAGTCTGCCTGAAAACCAGGTCTGTGCTCAGGACGTACCAATTAAGATTTTGTTGCCATTTTTTTATGTTACCCATGCTTGCTCATGAACACTGGCAAATAAATGCGGTGTCCACGCCTGCTCCAAATGTTACTGGTGTCTGCTCCTTAGTTCTTGAAAGTTGAAGGGGCACACCTTGCGTGGATTTAGGACACACTGGTTCCTATGCTCTCACATATTAGTTCAAATTCCAGGGTAATCAAAAGTGATCACATCATACCGACTTTTTTACTTGTCAATGATACAGAATATAATTTGATACAGAAAGCAAAGACTACTGATCTTGACACAGAAAGAAATCAGGCATGAAAAAGAATAGGGAAGAAGAGCAATCTAGCTTGGCTCATGGAAGTATACCTCATGTCTTAACTAACAGCCTCTCAAAGACTGAAGCACTTGCTGTTCAAAACACAGATGAAAATGCTTGAATGTATCTACAGTTAAAGGAAACAGGCATTTTGTGATTTAGGGGAAGCCACCTTTCTGTTCCCAGTCTTAGTGATCAGTCCTGTAAAGGTGCCGAACATCTTCAAGCCACTGTTAATTGAATCTGCTAATTATAGTGTTCAGCTACTCACAAGCCATGAACATCATAGAGCCAGTCAGAGTACATATTTACAAAGGGGCCTTTGGGAAGTCTAGATTAGTCTCAGGACAACTTGAAAGGAAAGATAAGAAAGCTTAAGGGGACTCTTCCTCTCTTGCAGCAGACAAATGAATTAGCAGTGAAGGCTCCAGCTCTGGTCAAAGGGAAAGGATAATGTGGTGATGAAGTAGGTCTTAAATCATTTTGATGTATTTAAGTGTCATTCTAAAGAAGATCTAGAGATGCAGAGAGAAAACAAAGTATCAGTCAAAATAACCAGGCAAATTTGAGGATGCAATTGCTCAGTTGGATACATAGGTTTTTCAGCATGAAATTGTCATAATTCTTAAAGGGTCATTTTTATATTGTTTAAGTCATAGAGCTTTTGTTTAATCATGTTATTTATCCAATTATATTATTTGATTTCTCTCGGTCTCATAATTTATTTTTTTTTTATTTTCCACAGGCAGAACAGTGTCATGGGGGCAAAGAAGGTTACATGCTGCTTAACCAGGAAGCTACAAGCAATTGTGGGGACTCTGGTGGCCTTGTCAAGAGAAGCAAAGTCCTTGCCTGGTCTCTGTTATAGGACAGAGTTTGACTTGCAGACTCCAGCAGCAGATATGTCCCAATTACAACAGTAACACTGGACTCAGCATTATAGTGGTGACTAAAGTTCCCAGCTGAGGTTTGGGGGGCATTAAACACACTGAGTTTCTATGTAAGTGGTGTGTCATGTGTGTCTGAGATGCTTACGGGATTCCCAGGCAGAGAGCTGAACCTGAGGGACAGGAGAAGAGCAGAGATGCTTCTTCAGAGTCACCACAGTGCAACACAGGAACAAGAGGATCATTTGGGATTCTGCAGGAGAGCAAAACAGTCCTGTGCCAGTGCTAACTCCAATCTCCAGAGTCCCTTTTTAGGCCAGTCTCCATCTCTAATCATTGAAATAAAGGCAACAAAGAATATATCATGCTCTTCTATTTGAGGTTCAAATTTCACATCTGACAAAAATCACAGAGATACAAGACTCATGGAAACACAGGGGAACAAAACCTCCTTTTTGCATATACACTTTTTAAGTGAGTACTCCTTAGGATACGTGTATGTAGTTGAGGTGCTACTGTATCAAAAAACCTGTATTGTTTCACTTGGAACTCATTAACTAGGAATTCATTAACATCTTTTGCTGTCATGGAAATATTTATTTCAGTGGAGGATATCTGCATATACATTGTCTGGGAGGGGAGAGGAAGAATGAAGGATTTATCTCATAAAACTTGAGAAGATACAGAAGTTATGTTGTTCCTACACTTGTCATAATGGTTGGCTGTCAACAGTTGCATTAAGTGGGCTGCACCCATTATGGGGATGGAAGCTGTCATCAAAACAAATTAGAGGCTTATTTGACCATGATTGCATTTTATATTACGCTGGCAATTCACTGTCTGTCTGGCACACTAATGAAAAGCAGGCTGGGAAAGGAGGGCACTAGTACATAAGAACACAAAGTACGTAGCTTATTTTTTTCTTTTCATAATGGAATACTGTGGGGTTTTATAGTAATTTAAAGAGACTTTTTTTCTTTTTTTATATATATATCACTATTAAAGAGCAGTTGTCATCCTAAATCTTAACTAAAGATTCTGTGGAAAGCACAATTTGTGGATGTGGCATTATCTCATAGCCATTAAGTTAGGTAATTAATAACTGAGGTACTTGTGACTGCAAACAAAATTGCCTCCACTTTTAACTTCAGAACAGACACAAATCCTAATTCACCCTGAAATCCAATACATAGGCATAATAAAGCTCAAGTATGAACTGATCTGATCCTTTACACACCAGTTCTAGAGGAAGAAAAAAAAAAAAAAAATCAGATGTCAGTCTATCGCCCACCTCTCCAATACTGTAGCTGTCTTTGCTGTGAGCAGTCTTACAGTACAGTCTGGAGAAATCCATATCCCACAGTTCATCGGTGAAACACTGTCAAGGGACCTTCTATAGCACTCACAAACACAAGAAAACTTGCTGCTCTTCCCAAGGCCAGCAGCAAGGGTGAAGTGTAACAGTAATGACAAGTGTTGCTTACTCAGGGACCAGCAGGGAAGGGGAAGGGTTGCCTGGGGTCCAGGTGTCCTTCGCCACTCCACCACAGTTACACCTTAGGCTGCTGTCTGCTCCCTGCTCCTGTGATGGACTGAAACCAAGGCAACTGCCCAAAAATTTTTCTTGTTTACCAGGAAATTCTCTGCTGCCTTGTTCTGGCTTAAATCTGGGCTCTAGGTGCCTGAGTACACAGAAAGATCGGCTCTAGGTGCCTGAGTACACAGAAAGATCACATGAAAGGTGGCTACTTAGAGGAAATCAATGCCTATTTTAAACTTATTTTTAAGGCTTGAATAATGAATATTTTAGAATGTAGCAGAAAAAAAGGTGGGGTTTTTATGAGGGCATTTATTTTATGCAGGTACATACAGTTTTCTGGGTTGAAGAAACAGTAGCTCATGAACATTTTACCACCAAGAAAGAAGGATGGGGGTTAAGAGGTGGAAGTGCCTATTAGGTGAGTATGTTCATTTTGGTCCCAAATGCTAAGCCTCACTGACTATATCAGCATGAAACATCACAACACTCAGAACTGGCAAAGAGCATCCTGTGTGCTGTCTGCAGGCTCCAGGGACAAGCACTCACCTTCACAGCTCATTGGCAATTTGGTGTAGGACTGTGATCCCACAAAGGCAATACATTTCCTTCCTGTGAAGGTGCAAAGCCATTCATCATTTTCATGAGAGTACAAAACACACAGATACTTTTCTTAATAGAACAAGCTGTGTGTTGAAAATGCAAATTCCCTGTGGGGCAGTTCAGCTCAGTCATTCTGACCTCCTCTTCAGAGATCTGGAGACAAAGCTATAACAAGGCTCAAATGGAAGTATGTCATATGTTATCACAAAAATAAGCCAACACTGCTCTCCTAATTTTTCATACTAAATTGGTCCATCTTCTAGCACAGCTTAGCTGCTTGCTCAGTAACTTGTGGCTGAGCTCACCAACACCACTGTATGGAAACAATACCCAAGAGGACAGAATTTTTTTCTATCAGTCATAGTCCTACAACTCTTGCCCATCTATGACACTGAAGTTTGTGTGCACAATGCAGTGACAAGAGCTCAGTGCTCTGCCAGTGCCACCTCATCTTTCACAGGGCTCAGGACAGTTCAGCAGTACAATCTCGATGTTGTGGAATGCTGCAGAAAAATGTTGATGTGTCGCACAAGTGTTTTGCAGCCTTAAGATCTGCCTGCTGTTCCTGAATGTGACTGAATTTCTGAAATTCATTTTGCACTTTTGATTGCAAAGTGAATGCAACCTACTAGGCCTCACAAATTACCCTGATCCAGAAAAACAATATGATGTGACAAACAATAATTCAACAGAAGTCTAAGGAAATTAATAAATTATTACATTTATCATGCTAATCAGCCCACCACACAATCATTAACAGGCTATATAAACAAGGCTGTAAACCTTCAGCATCTCTGGGCTCCTTCCATGCAATTCATCTATCCTTTAGAAGCAATAACTGTAATAAAAAGATGAGGTGGATAATTCCAAGCAATTCAGTTAATCACAAAGTCATCCTATATTTGTCTGTTTGCATTTATGAATCAACACCCCTGACTCCCCTTCCTTCTGAATTAGCCCCATCAATCCTACAATGAAACAATGAAATCTGCACATATGAGCACGAGGTACATTATTTGGACTTGGAGCCATTTTCCCCAAATCTAAGACTCAGTAGAGAGAAAAGGGGCATGCTGGATCTGCAGGTCACCTCTCAATGCAGATGACTTTATTGAAATCCCAGTGAAAAGCTACTGTTGTGCAGTAGGCGATTTTCAAGTGTTAATAAAGCAGCCAGCTTTGCCAAGCAACGCCCCAGCTCCCAGGACTGCAATAAATACTTGAGCATCCTGCCAAATTTCAGTGTAAACAATAAAGCGTTTTCTGTTATCAGAGCACGAAAAGCCCTCTTAACTAGTGTAACTTTCTCCTTAACTGTAATTCAAGGCACCCCCCAAAATCATTATCCCCTGGAAGGCAGGGCTCATTTAAGCAGGCAGCAGCCAAGCCTGGCCAGGGAGGGCTGGAGGCCTGACATTAATAAGGTGCTCTATGCCTGAAAGACCATAAAGGGAAAACCTTAACTAGGTGTTATAACAAGGGGATATGAAGTGTCACAAAGTGTGTAAATGTCACGAGCTCTCTACGAGGCCTCTATGTTAAAATCTTCCTCATCCTAGCTCCTCTAGGTAAAATATTTTCCTTCTGCTGCTGCTGCTTCTTTTAAAATATTTTGATAACAAGAGTGAAAATGATAATTTCAGTGGCATGTGTGCTGGCAGCTTTTTGAGGATGGCAGCACAGATCACAGCGCTGAGGAGAAACAAGGAGTACATAGCCTGATAACAAAAAGCAAACATGTATTACTATTAAAAGCTGTTTACAGAGTGCCACAAGTGTTTCAGGTACAACATAAACCCTGCTTCCTACCACCAGCATTTACAGCCACATGTTTAGGCATGTTCCTAACTTTATGCACATGGTAAATCCCTGGCACTGTTCCTATGGATTAATGCCTGTAGGGCTGAGGGGCTGTAAACCCAATCCAGCAAGTCTTGAACCCGTCACCCAAATGGAGCTAATCGTTGTACTAAACACTTCATTAGGCACGTATCAACTGAGAGAGCCCTGCAATGGAAGCATAATTAGAGATTGTATTAGATCACAGGAGAAACACTTCTGTAAAGAAAAGGGCAGTCTTTTTTTTTGGGGGGGTGGGGTGTGCACAGGAAGAGCTAGTGCATCAGAGAGATAATTTTGATTAAGAGATAACGTGTTAAAGATTGTAGGCAAGTAGAATTTGACTCTATCATTTTCTATGCATGGGCAAAAATTAGAAAAAATAACCATTACCCTGCTACAGCCAAATATTTTATAGCAATTCTTATGGACTGCTTCAGTTCCTAATTCCTGGTACAACAAGAGGTAGTTTAAAATTACAAGACCTCCCATCCTGTTCCTCTTCATTCTGCACTCCAGGAAGGACAGGTCCTGCAGAGCTGAGGCCACCGCCTGGGTGGCAGAGGCATCCCCACAAGTGGCATCCCCACCAGCGGCAGCCATCTCACTCACACTTCAGTGCTGTGCAGGCTGCCTCGAAATAATCCTGCGTTTTACACCCAGCCTTATCTCCGCTGCAGACAGCAATATGAATTGCTTTATGTCATGCTTTTTTGTTAATGAGAAGAGTGCTGAAGTGCTGTGTAGAGCACCTTCCCCCCGCCCTGACACTGTCATTGCTGCCTGTGATGAATTAAGGCTGTGCTTGAACCTAAAGACCAGCAAATTAACAGTTAATTAGGAGTTGATAAATAGCAGAGTCACACAGGCTGTCTGATTTAGCTTGTTTTCAGCTGCTGCCCTTCTCCCATATCTTGAAACAGCAAGTGTTTATGTGCTTGTAACAAGTGCCTGAGTGGGCCGCCATGTCTGGGCTTTGTCAGAGCCTGGATGGCTCTCCTACAGCCCTCTCCCGCTCCCTTACACGGTTCTGCTTGACACAGCAGCTTTATCAGTATTTATCCCCAAGATAAAGAGATGTGAGGGTGCTTTCTGGGAGAAATTAGGCGGTGGGGTGGTGAGGAGGGAGGGGAGCTTTGCTAACCTGTCCCACGGGACTGGCGGAGGCACTGCCAGGCCTGGAGTTTCCTCTGAGGGGGCCTGGTACCTCATCTGGCCACATCAGACAAGCTCCTGGCTCTGAAGAGGGGTCTTTTATGAAGCCGAGGGGACTGCAGTTTATCCCTCCTCTATGTAAAGCCAGGTTTCCTAGTTCCTGCAGAATTAATTGGAAGAAATTCTCCATTTTGGTGGGAGCAGCTTTATCTACCTCAGACAGAGCACAAGCACCCCAGTGAGATCCCCACACACACCAGCTACAGCCCCATGGCCTCTTTTACATCTAGACACTGCTGATGGATGCTGGGATGCAGGGAAGATTACTGGTAAAGTCAAATTAAAGGGTAAAATAATTAAATCTGGTTAAATCTGCATAGGACTGGAGATGATGGACATTTGCAGGCCCATCTTAGGCTATAAAATCCATTAATGACCACTGAGCACACAATGTAGTGTATGTGTTGGTGTGCGCATGCCCACTCATTCTTTCCTCTGCTTCAGAGCAACTTTAAGAGATAAGGTTGGAATAAAACTTTGCACTACCTTGAAACATACCTGGTTTGGTGCAGGGACAAGGCTGATAGGTATTTTCAAAATTTCAAAGATAATAGGGTCTTAGTTTTTTTCCTTACACATGGGAAGCTAAAGTGTATGTACCTGAATGAAGTAAACATCGCCTAGATTCAGCTGAAGATGTGATCTATGTCCTTCTAAGAAACGACCACCCAGTTGAAGGCAGCATTACCTAAATTCATTACTCCTTAACACTGCAAGGAAAGAGGGACAAGAAGTCCTGCTGGTGGAAAGAGGCAGCTCAAGGGGGAAGGACAGCAGGGTGCAGTGGCTAATGAATATAAGCCACTCATTGTCAAAGAGCTCTGCTCTAGCCAAGGAAAAACACTTTACCTCCTCTTTCTCATTGTGTCCCATTTTTACCTACCTGGTGGTTTTCTGGCTCTGCAGGGTATGGGGCCTTCAGCGGTTTACATATGCTGTATGTCCTATTTCAGGAATTACTAGATTTGGCCAAAAGAGAGGAGAATAGATGCAAAACATTACTCTTAATTTGAAGGGGCTGTATATGCATGAAGCAGGATCTAAAAGAACCCCTGTTAATAAATACATAAATCAACAAAATCCCTTAAGTACCTTAAAGGTGATTAAACACACACTCAGATTAAATTAAATTCACTGTAGCTTTTACACATTTCTTTAAGTGACTTGAATAGGTTTGTTTTCACTTGGAAAAAAAACCTGTGTCACGTTCATGTAAAAGCTTTGCTTCTCTCAATAAAGGCACATTCAATCAAATCCAGAAACCAACATTTAAATAACATTACAGCTGGGCTTAAACTAACAAGCAGGAAAGGCTGCAGTGAGAGAGTGATACCACCTTCCTCCCTAGTCTTATTTTATAAAAAGAAGGGCACCACTGTTAAACAGAAACAATTTACCAGTTTTACTCTGGGAGTCTCTGTGGCTTTGCATTGCTAAAACTTGGCTCCAAGTACCACACAACTGTTTATTGTATTAGACTTCCATGCTTAGAGATGTGAAACAAGATGCAAACTTATTTTAGAAGTTATTAAACAGTTATCAGTCTCTGAAGTATATTATTATCTGCAAATACTAATATTCATTCTAATTAATGATAGCCAGTGGCAAATGTAATATCAGGTATCCCTTTACCATCTATCGTTATTCACTGTGTAACGTGACAGAGGAACTGGGCAACTGGGCCAGTTCAAATCAATGTCTTTATAGGTTTCATTTACCATCAGTGCTCAGAAATGTAAGAATTAAGGACATGAAATAAAATTCAGGCTACTGAAGGAGTCAGTAGGAAATCCTTCTGTAGGAGGCAAATGGAGTCTGGAACAGGTCCTGTAAGAACAGACCAAGAAATTCTCAGATGGTTTTTGCTTCTTCCCTGTTCAGCAGCATCCTTACTGCTTTTCCTCAGCTTTGCTTGTTCCCCATGGAGTCCTTCTTCATTTTTTCAAAAAAGAAATTGAGTTCATAGTATCAAAAGCCAGCAAAAAAAGGTTTGATCTGATTTTATGTAACTATTTTGTCATACTTCTGTATCCTTGAGCACACACATAACTTCAAACAACAATTTTAAACTTATATTTTTCAGCCTTTAAGATTCTGAGCCATTCCTCTGACTGCTGTCTGGGATTTTCCTCAGATTAGATGCCTTCAAGAGGATGTGATCTTTCAAGGTTTGAGCTCACAGTAGCAAACTTAATCTACAGCTATTTTATTAATTGTGTATTCTCATAGGATTAACACTGTTCTGCAGGACAGACCCTAAGTGTGTGTGGGGGCAACGGTGGTTATATTTAACCATGTAATTTGGACTCCCCGTTTAAGTAAAGGAAACAATAATGGTAGCCTTAATTACAGAAATTACCAGTTACTTTGAGTTTGACTTGCGCTTAATGACTAGGTGGATGGAAACACTAAAACCTAATGCCACTTGGCAGACAATTGGAATTGATAATCACCTCTATAAAGGCTATTGATGGTAATCTGTAATGAACAAATTTAGCTAATTCCAAGCAGAAGCGGTACATTACTTAGATTTAAGACACAGCCTTCAATACATAGACGGTAATGGAGAGTATATTCACATATCATTTAGAACAGAAACACAGATTCTGTAAAGAAAATTATGCAGTACTAAGAGGCAATGTTGTTTCCATCACTATTGTTTTTTATAGAGGGTGCTTACTTTCAATTAATAATGCACTACACATTATTATCTGCCTTATATTATTGCTTTATATTGCCACATATAACATATTCCATGAGTCTGTTCAACATGCTCCCAAATAACTCTCTTCCTGAAGTCGTGTTGAAGTGTGCTGATGTGCTTGCTCTTCAACATAGAAACTGGCTCTCTCCCCTCCCACAGGAAAGAACCCATAGCAAAGGCGTTACATTTGGTGAAGCTGCCTTTAGTGGAAGAAAAACCTTAAAAGGGGTAATTGTAGGACTGCTATTGAACAGATAGGTATCAGTGGATATCCCAGATGTATTTTCTTATGTGAATGCATGCAGGAGGGCTTGTCCAAGGGCTGTCTTATTTCTTTGATTTCTGTCTCCCCAACAGCCTGGACAGTATTTTTCTTTTTTACTCTTAAAAATTACTTTAGCAGATAGACAGTCTTGGTTCATCCCAACCAAAATATTAACAGGATCCTTTGCTGAACTTTGTTGTAAACTAGACAAAGTCATAGCAGAATGTGATGTTTTTGAGAAAATGTGTAATCACAGGTATCGTTTTTCCTTGTCTGTTCTGTAAAAGCACCCCTATTTTCCTAGGCAAAGTAGCCAACCCAGTATTTTAACAGATTCCAGCTTTACCTGGGGATTAGTTAGATTCCCCTCCTAGGTAAAATAAGGAAACCAGAGGTGGAAAGCCATTATAATGTTTAAGCATGGCTCTCTACCCAGATTAACTAGGTGAGAGCCAACAAACTCACAGGATTGCATCATTGTCCTTTACACAAAGAGCAGCATTGGAAGTCTGTGGTTGGTATAGAAAATGAAACGCTTGCTATTGAAGGGTAACAGGGTTCCTTAATGTGAAAAACAATTTCCAACTGTTCTGCTAAATACTAACTACTAACAAATCTTCTACAGTTTTACGCTGAAATTCCAAGAATTTCTATAAGCTTAAACATACAATCAGACACACATATAATGTACCAAATCTAAAATACAAAAGTTTCCTCATGTTTGTTACCCCTTCCCTATCCACCTGAAGCATTTTGGAAATAGTTTGCTAGACAGTTCTGGAGTTTGTTCCAGGTTTGCTTCTTTGCTATTTTGTCATTGGAGGAAAATAAAGATTCTGAGGTTTCATGCAGAAGACTGGTTTTGACACTATGCCTTTGCAACACAATACCCAGATCTTTCACACTTCCACTCACTCATTGGCAGTTTCAGCTGTTTCAGTATGAGCAGAAAACACCTGTTGGTGAGGCAGCTAAACTGATGCTGTTGCGAGATAGCTGTTTCTGGAAGTTTTACCTGGGGAGAGTTAAGTGACTTAGGTGATTTTGGAGTCTAGTCCAGGAAACTTTGGCATACACATCAAAAGCCAGTCTCTTACTCTCTGTTTGCAGTATCTGCAAGACAGCAACTCAGTAAGTGAAGAAAAACATCTGATAAATTTAAAATCGTTTTTCTGTCAAAGCAGAAAGCTTGAGGTAGTGCTTTGATGTAAAGCGAAATGGTTTTAGACATCCACCAGGATCTTATGATCACCTTACAAGAAAACCAGCTAAACTTGCATGTCTTTAACAGCTTCTGTGTAGTCAATGGGAAGTCAAGCAGCATACAGCAATAAATGATGCACTGGATATCTGTAGAGAGGAGCTTTGATGAAATCATCTTGCTGTGTTAGCCAAATGCTTATGTTACTGCAGAGAATCATATCCCACCTTGCACCTTATTTCAGTGCCCTTCCCTCTGTGTGGTGCAACCATATGTTGGGTGTTATTCATTGATTTGAATAAGCACAAGCTGGAATTAGTGGATCCAGACCAAGCAACAAACAGTGCCACAACAGAAAAGAAGCATTAGGTGGTAAAGTGAAACCCTGAACAGCCGTGTACATACATAACTAAGTACCTCTCAGGATTTGCTTTGGTGTGCAGATGCCATGCATTGAAATCCTACTCCTGTGTCCACGTTGCATGCTGGAAAGAGCACTGCACAAGGTGATTCTTAAGGAACTTTCTAAAAGCTGGACCTTCATCTCAAAGTGTAAGACACTGCAAGGCTGATTTCCAGAGCTGCTGAAGTCAGTGAGATAACTGAAACCACATCAGAAGCACAGACGCGAGCAGCCGTGACTAACTCACAGGACTGAAATGGAAATACATTTCATTTGATACTTTCTTCTAGCCCAGAGATGCAAGGACTTTCAGCTTCAACATACTGAAGAGCAAGGGCCAGCACAAGAGTG
This sequence comes from Falco biarmicus, assembly GCF_023638135.1. Lineage (NCBI taxonomy): Eukaryota > Metazoa > Chordata > Aves > Falconiformes > Falconidae > Falco > Falco biarmicus. The sequence goes on from NC_079291.1 coordinate 108,093,135, forward strand.
AGGTGATGCTACAAAGCAGATAGGAGCATGGCTTGTGGCATCCATGTGGGAATACATGACTGATGAAAGAAGTAATCACCTTGTTAAGTAACACCAGATTTAGTTCAGGAAGACAGCGTCACCAAAATACTTTCTGTTAATGTACACTGCTGAAGCCAACGCTGGAAAGGACAAGCAGAAAATACACGGAGCAGAAAGAAAAAGACTTGATGATGTTTTTGACCTTTTAATTGCTCTTCTCACTTGCTAAAAACCTTTTGGTCAATTTTCTGCATTGATATAGCTTTAGAAGTAACAACATTGATTAATAAGAAAGATTTAGAGTTGTATTTCTGTCTAGCCCAATATACTTGGCACATCTAGCTTTCCATAACATATAGGGAAAAATGAAAGTTAAAAGAATGTCCAGAAGGGGGCCAGAGGAAAATACATCTTTCCAGTCACAAATTTAGGATAGAAATAAATGCTGGCATATAAAAATGAATACAAAAGAAATAAAAAGATTCAATGCAATTAAAATAACATGTCTTAGTTTAGAGGTTTTAATAGATGAATAGCTACCTAATCATGAAAGGACAATATTTAAGGTAATTTTAGAGGCCACTAAAGGAGGCATAAATAGCTTTTAGGAAAATTAAATTGCTATGATAAAGAAGAAAACATTTTCTATACGAAAACCTTCACATTTGGGGGCTGCTAGAATAAGCAGCCTTACTCCTTCAACCTCTCCCACAAACATTCTGCATTGCAAACATGAAAGTTTTCATCCCAAAGGAGTTACATATCTGAAGAAAAATTAAACATGAGAAAATGGAAGATAATAGTGAAAATCCAAATATAACCTTCCCTGAACCCCAGCCAATTGGCAAACTACAATTATGTAGAGTGATTCTTGAGATAAAAAGAAAGTTAGTAATAGAATCTGAACATCAGGTTCTCAATTTTAAAGAAGTAGTTTTTATTATTAAAAATAATTTCCATGGAGGCAAAAAACAAGTTCTGACTTACTTTATAATTCAGTAACGTGTGTCAGATTATATTTATTACTTGCACAACAGACGTAGAACCAACATCTCTTCTGGATAAGCAATGATATTTTTGTTACCAACCCAAAAGGATGTCTCACTCACTGGAAGTGCACTGAACTACAATCAAAGATGTCACCAGCAAGACTCGTAACTAATGATTTCATTTGTATATTTTAAAATAGTGGTTTACATTTTGGTGCTTTTCTGGTACATGCTTTCTATATCAACAGGCTGTAATCTCAATTTTCTGGGTTTTGTTTTTTGTTTGTGCGTTGTTTTTTTCTTGAAAACTGCTTGAGATCTTTACTTTTCTCATTCAACAAGGAAGATTTGTCAAGACTAGTCCTACACATGTTCCACAGAAGTCTGGCATCCTGTTCCCTCTGCACAGAACCTTGCCCTCACTAAAAATGATGTGCAGAACCCTTTGAAGGCACTCCTGAATCATTAGCAAGGCTGGAAAGACTCAACAATTGCCTTGGAGTCTCTGGCCTTCTAGAAGCAGCTCTGCCGTCCCCTGTTGCAGCAGCTGATCCCACCTGGCAGTGCAGCAGCCTGCGTGATTGGAGCTCAACTGGGGAGCTACCTGCAATTACCCATGTATGTTCTGTAGCAGCAATTCTACAGCAAAGAATTTTTCAACGTTGTGTCTCAGCAAGCTTAGCTATGCAGAAGTTTGGGTTTGAGCTATTTTTGGCTTTTGGATATTAGTTAGTCCCTCTTTGCAGATGCCCAATAATTCAAAGATGAGCAAGCCTCCAACACACAGTAAAACAGGTTAGGTTAAACTAGTTCACTGCCACCTTAGAGTGAAAGGTCATTTATCACATAGACACAGCAGAAAGGAAATAGCTATCACCTGACAGAAAAAGAGTTCTTTATCTGCCTTTCAATTCTATGCATGTTTTCAAAAGAAAACACATTACCAGAAAGTCAGCAGTCAACACAAGCCTATTTACTTTGCACTGGAATGGTTTAAATCTAAATGGGGAGAAGCAGCAAGAGACATGCGACAACTGCTGCTCATCACTTCATGGGGAGTGCCCTGCCCAGGAGCCCCGGTGCCCCTCTCTGGGGACTTTCGGGACATGCTATCTCCATGGGTGATGGCTCCCCAGCCTCCCAGCCCAAATACTAAGATGCAACGTGCAGATAAATAACAAGATGTACAGTTGGCCTCTTACTAAACTTTAGACTGGGGTCTAAATAGGGATGCAAATTTATCTAGGAAGAATTTCACTTACAAATATATTTCCAGTCTAATTATCCACAAGGTTCTTATTGATGCTTTTAAGAATGAGCACTGCTTCATAAATGCCTTCCTGACTGTGCCATAAGTAAGATATGAAGAGTGGAAGTTTGCTGTAAAGTAAAAGGAGTTGAGAATTCGTTGTGAAAGGTAGAAGACAGACCAATCATCAAGGCAATAGAGATAATTCCCCTACCTTATTCCACTCAGGATCCAAAGTCTATTTTTTGCCTAAGTCGCAGGCAGTGAGATCCAGTGGTAGGAGCAGCCTGCCAGTGCGCTAGAACCCTGTCAGTGACACAGCAGCTTCATTGAGTGGGGCACTGGATAAATACACACGCAAATTCCTTGTTTCCCTTCAAAGCACCCAATTCCAAATAATCCACGAAGAAAAAAATCTACAAAATAAGCCAGCAGCAATAGATATTATCAGCAGATATCATTAGGAAATTCAACACAGCCCAGCTCTAGCTTTGCTCTTAACCACCTTCTAGGAATTTAAACATTTTTCCACATACAATATTATTTCAGAAAGACTAAAAAACCCACCCAACTCTTTAGCTTTTATAACATATAGATTTGTCTCCAAATCGATGCTTTAAAATGGGAGCCAACATCTACTCCTTTCAATAAAAAATATTAATTCAAATACAATATTTTACTGTATAATGTTGAGGCTATGCATATCTTACATCCCACTTCAACCTAATTTGACAGTACAGCCTTTGTGTGTGCTCCTTACGTTAGTACGAATTCTAACCCTGATGCCCAGGTGACAATCCAAGCCTAACTCAGACAGCCTAAACTAGGAATACAGTTTGTAGATACCAGTTAATAATAAATATTGAAAACAGTTTTATGACACAAAGACAGAAATAGCCACTTTTGGTGATGTTACACTTCATAGATGTCTTAATTGGGAAATGTATATAGCCATTAATCACTAGTAATTAGTCATATCTTGTCAAAGATGTCATTTCAGTGGAATTTCTGCATTACAATCACAGAACTGCCGAGGCTGCATGTTACCTCTGGAGATCAACCAGCTCAAACCCTTTGCTTGAGTAGGTGGCTCAGGGATGTGTCCAGTCAGGTTTTGATTATCCTCAAGGACGGGACACCATGAACCCCCTGGGCAAGCTGTTCCAGTGTCTGACCACCCTTATGGTAAATCTCCAGTGTTTCAACTTATGCCCATTACCTGTCATCCTGTCACCACTGAGAAGAATGTGTCTCCATGTTTTTTTTACTTTGTCCCTTCAGGTGTTTACACACACTGCTAAGATCCCCCTGAGCCTCCCCTTCTCAAGATTTAGAAACTGGAAACTGAATTGATCTGTTTATTTAATAATGATTACTTATAAATGCACATAGATGGTTCTGAGATCTTACCCATGGCTATCTCACTACCTACCTATGGCTTCCATTGACTCTGGAGTGTGAGACAAAATCTCAAACATGATGCTTTCACTAAAGTCTTTCATTCTTTACAGAATGTGATAATTTGACATTAGCACTCCCAGTATGAAGCAATACCCTGGATCACAGGTACTATGGTTTAGACAACAGTCAATGTAATCAGACATGTAAACCCTCAAAAGACTGTTTTAAAAGTATCTGGACCTTCTCATCAATACACTATTTTCTCTCATAAGAAAACAAAATAACATTGGTCAACAGTATAAAAGCCATGCACTGCCAATTGACTTCAAAAGCAATCACATGCGTGCTGCATACATGCTGTTTGCCTTTGATTCTCTGAAGATTTATAATGTCACCAATTACTTAAGCTCAACACTGTAGAGGAATGAAGCTGGGTTAATTATCATTGATAATATACAACTGTGGGCTGGCTTCAGGGGCAGCAGGCTGGCTGATGCAGATGAGGTGCAACCGTGGCTGGTTCTGTTAAGAGGTTGGGCAGCCAAGGAAGAGAGAGAAGAGCGAGAACGCATGCCCAGGATGAGGAGGGACAAGGAGAAGGCAGCAGACAGACTGACATGAAGAGTATGTTGGTATGAGATGGTAAAAGACCTTGTTGCAGACAGCTAGTTTGAAGAGTGCTGTGACACAACACCAGTGCTTAAAATGCATGAGTAAAATCCTACAATATTGAAATAAAACATTTTTGATGGGATTATTTTCCTTGCCTTCTGATTTATGATCCATAGAGCTTACAATATTTAGAAGATCTTGCATGCATTGGGCCTAGAGTTTTTTTTGAGCGAGAGATGATTCACAGAACTGTTTTCCTGGAGAGTCTTGGTCATTAGGCAAAAGCAAATTATTAGGAGAACAAACATAAATTACAAGTGTTAACCATACTGCCACCCTGCATATAAGGACAAGATTTTGTTTTATTCCTCTACGCAAGATTCAAGGCTAAACATTATTACTTGCCAGAGATTTTCTGGCCAGAACTACAGGACCATGACCTGAACCACAAACCTGATACTGAAAAAGCACAACATTCAAATGGAAACAGCCTGTATCTCAGCTGCAAGTTGATTGCGAGGCTGAGATCAAATTAAAATGGCCAGCATTAGTATCAAAAGCTCAGATAAATTCTACACTGTGATAACTTTAAAATACTTCCCTTTCACCAAACTTATCCAGAACTGTGCAACTTCTACATATGTATTGTATAATATATTAAAACAGAACCAAAAATTCATATTCTTACAAACATTATCCTTCAAAACAGCCCAGAATAACACTGGTGTGAGATAAGAGCATAAAAAAAAAAAATCATGGATTACATTCTTCACCTTTTTATTATACACAGAATTCTAGTATCTATAATGTTTTAAAGTACTTATATACACTATAGTCTAAATGATTTATTTGGTTATTGCAATAACATTTTAGTGCCATTTTATCTGAGAGTTCATGGAATGTTTTAAAATCCAAGCCTAATGGAAGCCAATCAATCATCACATTTTCAAAGAACAAATTATTTAAGTTTTTGTACTACATGGAGCTAATCACTGCACAGAGATATCCTATTGTTTTGACTGATGTCATTCATTTTTCTTTAGGCTGACCTGATTGATAGTCTAAGTGCTGAAGTTAACCAGACAAATGGATATGTACTTCTGGGGTATTTCCAGTCCAGCTGCCTTTTTAGCACTAAAAACTTCATATGCCTGATAGCAACATGCAGCTGCTCCTGCTCATACAATTGAAATTGAAGTCTGGAACAGAAAGTGACAGTCTACACTTTTTCCTCTTACATTAAGGATTTTGTCTATGATGCCTCCAAGCAATCACCGGTTATAAATGAGCTGATTAAATCCACATATATATTGGAGTATGTGGTGGCCTGGTTTCCAAGTTCCCACTTTCACAGCTTAAAACACTTATTAATAGCATTGCTGAGACACCCAAGTATTATTGGTCCATTTCTTCCTCTCCTCTGTGAACTGGAATCCAATGCTGTGTCATATTAAGGCTGTTGCTTTCGATAACCAGAAAAGTCCTCCATGTGCCAAAAACTAGCTAGACATCAGGGAAGCTGACTAACTGAAATCTGCAGGATGATTACCTGATTAAGACAAGCAAAATTTGGCTTATCACATGCAAAATCTCCAGTAATAAGAATGTAAGCTTCCCCAAACTCTGTGAAATCTAACACAAGCCAGTTCCAGCCCAAAGTACCGACGAGATTCTTTTACTCTAATGTATTACATTACTGCTTTATTGGCTGACATGACTATAAAAAGTTTCAGGAAAAGCTTGCATGGGGAATTAAAGGAAAAGCTTGCATATCCATGATTTTTCATTTATACAGTCACTGGACCAAATATATCTCTGGTTCTAAGAAGTCACATTCAAAGCCATTAAAGCACAGATATATTTGGCCTTTATACTATGACAGAAAACATAAGCAAGTTATACAAGTTTTGATTTATATTTTGAAGTCTCTCCCAGAATTCACTGAGAAGAAAGGATCAGCATTATTCTTGTTTTTTCTGCTAATGAGAGAAGTTTTCAGACTCTGGAAATGGATGAGCAACTTTGTTGTTATTTGACGTGGACTTTTATATTGCAAACACAAGTTGCACATAACTGCACTTGGGATAAAATGGCCGAGCTGGAAATAAGAGCAGTTTATTATCTAACAAAATGCAAGCATCTCTTTGTGAGGCTGCATTTTTACACAAACATGTCAACTTCCAGAAATAGAAACTGTTTCATGCCAGATGATTCTCTGAGCAAGTATGCAAGAACATATATACATGTATATGTACATACGGGACTATAAATAAAACATTAGATAACATTTTTCATATCTCATGGAATCACTTCCACTCCTCAGCAGTGAGGAAAGAACAGACTCTTGCAGAGCAGTTTCTGACTAAAACAGCATACTCAGTCTTTTACATGTAATGAAAAACGTATTTAGCAGGAGCTCTGCCTCGTGCCCGTGAAGCACCTCTCATGCCATGTTTCTAATGGCTGGTTTTTACTTTCAGAGTGTACATTTCTACTATATAGCCAGAAGCTGAAAACTCACATATTCTCTTTATATACTGGCATCTCTTTCTAAGTATTGCTGGCACAGCTACTGCTCAGAGACCTGAAGGCTTTAGCTCACAATTACATCAAGTATAAGCAGGCATCACATTCAACCTCCTTTTGCCTGTAAGAAGCATGTTTACAGTACAGGAATCACTAAAACCATATAATATGGCTTTTTCAAATGAAATTTTAACTGTGTGCCACCTGACAGAAGTACTCATACATGGTTTGAACACTAATTATGTTATTCTTGTAAAAAAATCTGCCCTCTCTGCTGTGGCTTAAAGGTCACTGCTGCTGTACAAGAAAAATAATAGTAAAGCAAAAGGCAAGTACAAAGAGTTACAGGAGACAATTGCAGATATTAGTCCCAGTAAAATAACACAGCTATGATAAACAATGATGCACCATTTAATTTTACTAAAATCAACAATGAAAAAAAAAAGCCAACCAAACAACCCCACTATAAACTAAACAAAATTTTCCTAGAAACTACCTCCACTGGAAGAAAGAACTTTTAATTTCTGCAATGCCTTGTGAGAGATCAGGCCAAATGGCTCACCAACTGTAGAAACATACCAATATTATAAATGAAAGCAAAATGAAGAGGTTATCTTCAAAATGTGCTTGTTGAAAACCAAGTATATTTGCAAGGGTAAAATCCTGCTCCTTTTAAAATCAATTAGATATTTTGCTGTGAAAGGATTCTGATGTCACAAGAACTTAACAGAAAATAAATATTTTCAAACCATTCTTGTAACTAAAAATGTCACACTGTAGTTTTATTAACTCTTTGGCTAAAGCCAAATTATTACAACACATATTTTCCAGTGGCAGATAGCTATCAACTTAAAAAATTAATTCAACTCCAAATGGCATTGATTCCATGAATGTTCAGCTGGCACCTGACTTACAACTACTGCAGACACTATGCTGTCTGCATTCACATTATTTGGAAAACTGGAAAATACTCGATGAAGATTCACATTTAATCCAGAGTTTTGAATAGAGGCACCTGCTCTCATTTAAGAAAAGAAAAAAAAAACCAAAAAAACCCCAAAAAAACCCCAAACATCACCAAAACTAACTAAAGACCCCACACTGGGATCTTTTGTATATGGTTAATAGAAGAGCCATATTTAAAAATTACATTATGAAAAGCAAAATCACTTTGGCAATTATGTAGCATCTGGGTCTGCAGGGTTTTCTATGGGTGAGCTGAGTGAAAATTGAATATGTTCCCTCCTATGTAACCATACCATTCCTTTCTACATTTTATTCTTTTTTTAATTCTGGTTTTGAAATACCTTTAGACTTTGTAGCAATGGCAAAATCCCTACAGAAGTGATTTGTCTGGTGTCTTTCTGAACAACTGAGAGTGAGAATTAGGCATATTTTATATTTTTTCCCCGTATGGAGACTTCACAGGGAAGCATTCTGCCATCCATCTTCATACAACTTCATCATCTTCAACAACATCTTCATACATATTACGCTACCCCCCACCTTTGCACAAATTCTGTTATTCTACCCTGGCCTGAGAAGCTCAGTGAAGCCAGCAGAGTTAAAATACAGACAGAATTCAGATCATACAGTTTATTTCCTGTATTTTTCTTGAAGATCCTAAACTAGAGCCATGTCACATGCAGCAGAGCCATGTACATTAACACATCACTATAGCTGGCTGCAGCATTTGCCAAAGAACTGGACAGATTAGACAGACATTTTGATTAAGGTAGATCAAAATGATTAGGGTTGAAGTGGCCAGTGAGTATTTACTTGATAAAATGCAGTTAGTAGTTCTATTCTGGAATTTCATAGCAAAAATACCATGTCAGAAGTCAATTGACTGGAATTTTAAACAGCTGCTGTTTAAAATATGACAGCATTTTACTTAGAGCAGAGAATGAGTATTCTAAAAGCCATAAAAACAGGAACCTCCAGAACACAGAAACTCTCAATTCACTGAATAAAGAACTCTGTTCATACTTGGAATACTTATAAAGTCAGGAAAAAGTTTTTCCATGTGGAATTGGACCTCGAACAAGACAGTCATGGTCTGGCAGGAACTACTTTATATCCACCAGCACAGAGTGGGGCTGGTCTCCTCCTTCCATCAAAACTTTGTCCTGGGAACTTGTCATCCTCATCCTGCCCACAACACTTATTTGTGACAAATAACATTATGCCACAGTAAGAAATTGCTTTTGATGGGTTCTTTAATAAGAAAAATACTTACCCTATAACATTAACAAAAAATAATAATGGAACACAATCAGGTGAGATTCTGATACCCATAAAAACCCAGAAACCCCAAGGTGATTAAGGGTTGAGCTTTCAAAGCTATTTTCTATTTTACATTCAAAGAAAAACTGTTCGTATTTTTTTTTTTCAAGACTTGGAAACAGCTCCAAGGGGGAAAAAAAAAAAGGGCTGCCTTCCAATAACTGAATTACTCTAAACCTTTAACCCTCTAATTTTTAAATTCAGTCATACACTATACCTCATTCAGTTCCACTGAGAGAGGTTCACATGACCTGCTTTATCCTTTTAGGTGTATTCCTTTTTCATCTCTGTGAAACATAAAACAATCAGCCACATGTACTGGGACTTTTGTAAACTTACATATTTCTGTAAAACTAAATCTGACTTCTTTGAATATATACAGTAATAAAAAGTATGTTAGAATCCCTGAAGCAAACTACAAGAAAAAAACCTAAAATTTAATAGAGCCATAGCTACTGAAAAAAGAACTATTATGATGATCTATTTTGACTTCTTACTCCTTTTATAGAACTTGCATAGACATTACTTCTCATATAGAACTTCAACCAACACTTTCATTGTCTGAACACAACTTTCGTTGATCTATGACACATCTTCTATAAAAAAGCACAGTCTTCACGCAAGGATTTCAGACCAAGTGATTGCTATGTGTACAAGCAATGGATATTTCCAGTAAGCACTTTGGAGAAAACCCCATCTTCGACAAAGAGGAGAGAGTTGACCCCCTTACTAAACAAGATGTGCAACTGTGCTCTAGGACAACTTCCCGATCAGTTTTTTTCTCAGCCTACTCTGTTTTCTCCTTCCTGATTGTGTCTTATTTTTCATGATGTCCAGGTTAATCTGGTTCCTATTATAAATTTCTGAACAAAAAAATATCATGTCACGGTTTATAAATAGATGTAGCAAAAGGGAAAGCTTTCCTGGGAAGCATGGAATACAAATACAAAATGATGGCAACTTTGAGTTAACGGTAACTTTGTTGTCTTAGTTAAAAGTTAAGTTGCTATATTTTTCTTTCCTTTTTTTTTTCTTAACCTACGAAACTAACCAAAAAGTGTCCCATGCACCAAAAACTGTGATCTTATCTAACATCACTATAAATTATTAATGTTATGTGTTCAGCTGGGTGCTGTGAATTTATCCAGTAGACATTTCAGAAAGGGACATGAAGTTTAATGTTGCAGTGACGTAAAGCTGCATCACATGTAAAGCAGAGCATTCGTGCTTGCTTTGCAGCGGTTGAAATCCATTCATTCCGCTGTTGTGTATGAGCCTCCTGCAGATTGCTGTGCAGACAGCGCCGGCATTGCTGGGGCTGCACACGAGGAGCCCAGGCTCACGGTTACATCCCGAGCGTGTCACGGAGCTCTGAAGCGATTCTGCTGATACACACAGCGGGGGAATTGCTGCTGGATCTCGCTCTTTGAAGAATCAGCTACCTAAAGCAGAACTTCCCTCTACACTTGCTCATCAGTAAACATATTGCTTGAATTATTACTCAGATTAGCTCGGGATCACGTATCTCAAGGACAAAGCCGCTCGACTTTATCCTATCAGCGAAGTGCTGTTTACACAGTAGCACCGATGAAGTCTTCAGAAAAGTTTGCATTGTGCCGTTTGGCACAACTGAGGGCATCAAAGCCTGGATCTCAGACTGTCAGCACAGGTGTGTCTTAACACCTTCCAGATTTTGCCAAAATAGTTTTAAAGACTTGTTAAATAAATGTAGCCAGACCCTCCTTTTGTAGCATCTGTACTTTAGACTTCGATTGGGGTGACAGAAAAGGAGAAGCTCGTACCTATGACATGTAGGAAACGCAGCGTTGTAATTGATATGCTGTCTAACAGGGAACTAATGTAAATCTTTCAGCAAAGGGGAAATATGCTTTGAATGTTTACTTTGAGTGATAAGGCCTCCTGATACATTTTGAACCTGCTCAGCTCTGTAAAGAGTCTTGCCAGGAAAGCCTGCGAGCGTTAGTGTAATGACTAGTCAAAAAAAATCTGGACTGCCATTCTCACTTGGAAATACAAAACGCATAGCTGGGCAGTGTGCTAAATGAAGTCTTTAAATTTGAGACTAATATTTCCTAATGTTTATTTAAGAGCCCACAGTGATGGGAATCGCTGAATATAGGTATCATGTTATTCCTATTAATGGGAATGAAAAGTAACACAAAAGAAGTTAAGCAATTGTTGAGTTTACTCCAACAGAATCTAATCCAATTTACATTTTAGCAAGAAGAAATTGAGTTTTGTAATAGTCAAGCAGATATATTGCTTTTTAAAAAATAAATGTAGGTTTCTTTATATTTTAAAATTGCATCAAAAATATATAAAATGAAAAGATTTAATTTTCACTCATTTTCCTTGAAACATTATATTATATGTTGCTGCTTGAAACAGTTTTGTTCAGTTTTTTTATGAAAAGCATGTAACTTTACTCAGTTATGCTTGAGAGGAGTATTGTTTAAATAAAATGCCTGAAACAAAATCTCTTGAGTCAATGGAAAGACTTGCACCGGCTCCCTGGGCATTTGATCAAACTTTCATTCAGAAAGCATTTTTCCCCACCAACATACTTAAGCTGTTAAAATTAAAATGAAATTTAAGCAATTACATAAATAAGAGTGACAAATGTTTCTTTTCCTAAGTGCAAGCAGGTGTAGAGCACAATCAAGGTTATTCTCCAAGAGCCACGATCTTTGCATAAACAAGCATTACTAAAGGAGCGCAAGACAAAAGCAAACATTATGAATCTTAAACAAGATTAGCCCAGTTTACAACGTGTTGTGCAAACAGTTCTACAACATCATCTATTTGAACTACGCCAACTGTTGTCACAACCTGCTGTTCACACAAATATGCATGTAGCATCATGACTACAACACTCGGAAATATAGAACATATGTTTAAATGACAAAGTTCTGATGCTTTAGTCTGCATGATTGATCAGTTAAGCAAGTAATTATATTTTAAAGAAATTAGAGCTTATCTACTAATTGGTTTCCCTTAAAGGAGGAAGTTTACTACATGCTACTTCTATAAAGCAGTAACTTCAGTGGAATTACACTGGTGTTTTCCACAAAAATCTGATTTAAATATATAAGGAAGTTGCAGAAATAAAAATTTAAGTCTTTTAAATGGCAGATGCTTTGATCAGCTTTCCACTGTCATATATCCAAAACCTAGCTTAACCTTAATATACTCAGATTTCTGCATTTGCTGAATATAAACTTCAAGTTGGCAGAAAGTTAATTCTTTACAACATTTCTGAAAATAAAAATTTTAAATATGAAACCCTCAGCTACAGCAGTTCAGCAGCTGATGTAAAGTATCTAGACATAATGCAGAGAATCAGTTACTTGATAAAGACTCTGTGACTGATCTCCAACTGTTGAATTTTTCTTCTATTAGCCTCAAATGCTCAATATTTACTCATTCTATCAATACAAAACCTACATAATGTTCATTATAAAGATTTTCTTTAGTTAACCAGAAAGTAAAATGAGAATCTATTTGTACTAGCTGAGGATTTACAGCTAAGAATCAGATCATAGAGTTTTGTTTTGATGGCAATAAAGTCTATTTTTGTGGTTTCTAATGGTTTCTTTTTGAAACAACTTCTGTACTTTCACTGACAGTATGTCATTTTGTGTGGACAGGTATAGTTTGTTAAATTAATTCTTCAAATCTCTTGTTGTATATATATTTTTAATTGATTTTCTCCTGCTTGGTGATGAAATAAAACTAAATACAAGACCAAAAAGCCACCTAAAATTAGTGTTGAGTAACATAACTGGAAACTAAATTTGTATTTTCCTCTTACACACTTATCTCCCATTAATGTTATTTTAAAAAATATATTAAAAAGTAGTAATATTTCTTATGATGATCTTCCTTGAGATTCTTCTATGTATACATATCTTACTATCAGAAATCATTATATTATGCAACTCTAAAACTGTTCAACATTCACTACTTTATATTGGTAAGCCTGCATTTTCTCCTACCTTCCTCTCACACTGATAGCCTACACCAAAATCCTGCTGGAGACACAGAAAACACTGTTAAGAGCAACAGCATTAATGCTTCTTTCTCAAAGGCCAGTTGGCAAGTTGCGAAGCATGCGGTACAATGATGGAAAGGTACAGCACAAAGAGTTCAACACTATTTCAATATGAGAAAAAACATTTAAATATTTGCTTAGGTTTTTTTAAGAACAGCCTTGGTAACCGTAGAAAGGTAAGACAATTGTGTGTGGCTTATTTTTTAAGTAAGCCCATTTCAGAAATATTTTTGAACAATCACTGTAGCAATTATTTTCACTGAACTTAAGAAAAATTGCTGTTTAGTGGCTTTTTCTTTCCCATATATAACTGTGAAAATTAACTATACCCATTAGCTCAAATGCAGCTTTGTGGGAAATAGATTGGTATAATGACTTTATAAATGACTGAAGGATTTCATTACTGACCTATATTGAAGGAAATGGAGAGTTCTGAAAAAAAAAATCTTTCCAGATTCCCATGTAATTGGCAGGCATTACTCCACTTGCCTGATCTCTGACGGATGGCCACCCCCTCAGAGCACTGCTACAGCTGCTATTGATTTAGCTTCTCTTTATTGGAAGGTATGAAAATTTGGGTATAAAGTAGGTACGGTGGAAATTAAACAAATAGCCAGTTCTTGGTGATATCAATAAAAACGTAGGGGTGGGGGGGTGGTGGTGGTGGGTGCTTCACTGAGGCTGGTGCAGTTGCTTTGCATTTCCATCAGTTCAAGGAAGCATGATTTGGTCCATGTTAACACAACGAATCGCTCCAGGAACAAACCGGCTATCACCACTCCACAGCTCGTAGGCGGAGTTCAATCATTACTAACACAGACCAAGTCGTGGTGTCATCAGAGCTTCCAGTAGAAAGATTTTTGATCCAATTCTTGCTAATCTTTTGCTGTACTTGGAAGGCAATCGTGCCAATGTGCAAACCTGGCACCAATTATTTCTCACTCTTTGCTGATCGAGCTGAGTGGATTACCATGCTGCAAGTGAAAGCCAATGGCCCCTGCCTCTTCCCCAAGTTCTTTTTACCCCGAAAATCTATTCAAAATAAAGGAAGTGTTACAGCATATGCACATGATAGCCAATGTGATTAACAGATCCTTGCAACAGGGCCTTTATTCTCTATAAAGAAAGTAATTAATAAAACCACAATAGGGTAAATGACCAGCAAAGTTAGAAAGTTAGCTGATTTCCACAGCTGGACCCTGCCTGCCAAGACACACGGGGTGGGGGGGGGTGGGGCTGCACACCGCTAGATGGCAATGCACAGTGAAAAAGAAATTTTGATTTTACACGCCCTGCCTTAGTGAAGTGTTCTTTGTCACACCTCCAGGAGCATTCCTTCCGCAATCCTCCATGCATTTCTTGAGAAGGAGTTACACATGCTGTTTCATGAAACGGGAAGGATTTATTGTAATTTGGGAACTGAATAAATTACTTGACTGCAAGTATCCAGGGAGAAGGAGCAGTAAAATACAGCAGAATCTGCTAGCTATTTGGTAGTTTTAGTCTTCATGAAACTGTTTAAAATAAATCATTCTTTGATTTCTGTGCAGTTCTGTTATTATTATTAGAAGCCCTGGTATCATCTACAAGCCACAAGAACAGGCCTTAAACAGTGAAGCATGTTTCACATTTATAAAAAAATTTACAAAACACAGAATTTTGATCACTGCAGTCTACACTATGTCCAACCAATCAATTCACATGCAAAGTTGTAGAACAAGTTATATAAAGGAAAGACTCATAAAATGCTTACATTGTATTATACAATTAGCCTTTAGAAGTTTTCTATTTTACAGTTAGATCTGTACCCAGGTTATTTTTATTTTTGTTTTTATTACTGCAGAAAGTTTCCTTGATATTACAACTACACAGTCAAATATGTCAAAAATATCATATTTTAAACTAAACCCACATTTCTAAAACCATTTGGGGGAATAAATAAGCATGTCACATTCACTAACTACTTTCTACAGGGGATTTTTTTTAGAATCATTTGTGTTTGAAATATCTTTTATTATCTAACTATTTTTTTGCAGATAGTGCCAAGAATCTCTTCCTGAGGGAGTTCTTTAGCAGTGTAAAATATTGCTGCAGGGCATGAATCTTACTTGAGTCTTCTGAACAGCCTTGAAGCAACAATATAAACAACAGCATTTTAAAGTCTTTCTAAATACAACTTTGGGACTGCAGAAGCACTTTATGATGAACACGTACATCCATGGCGAGATTAAGACCTGGATAAAAAGCACAGAAAGCCCAACGCAAAGGCTTACCAATTTCAATAGCCTTTGAATTGTTATTAAACGCACATACCCAGAAACTATAAGCAGCTACTGCAGTTATTTAATTAGCTCATTTGCAGCCATCTGAAATGAAAGACAAGTAGGATACGGTATGTAGGCTGATTTTCTCTAGAAGAGTGCAAAATCAAGGCCTCACATGGAAGATTTCAAGAGTATACTGCACCTGTACCTAAAGTGGTAGACTGAGGTGTAGCGGGATTTTTCAGAAATGCCTAAATACTTTCATCACCTAAGTGAATTTATTGAAATTTGGTTGAAGACAGTCATTTCCTAGAACATTAAGTATTAATCTACATCTTTCAGATTCCGATCAGCTTGGATTTTTTCTCTCATGCATCTGAAATTGGGACTTTCTGATACTTCCAAACCCTAGCAGCTTCTGCATTTTAATGGCATCTTCATGGTCAGAAAACCTGGCTCCCAGCATTAGTTTGCTACTGACAATTCCCCTTCAAAATGTTTAATAATTTGCAGAATACTTATCTCTAAAGAATATAAGCAATAACAATCTATTATCTTCAACTGCCAATCCTTAAAAGGCACACTTTCCACTTCTATGTTGCTTTACAATAGAACCTCCTTCTGTAGAATTTTTAAAAAATCTGTGTATTTTTATAAAGAACAAATGGTCATGAGTCAGCTGAAATGAGTGGAGTAGCGTGAACCTCTCAGGACTTAAAGCCTAGCACAGTTTTTGGGGTAAAGTGGACTCCCAGAGCCAGATGCCCACCTTACCCATACTCTTTTAAAAGAAATGGGAAGGTTTTTTTTCCCCTTGTTTTTTTCTTTTGGGGAGCTGGGGGTGGGGTGATAAATAGCAATAAAATACTACCTTGTATAAATATTTTGGGGTCTGTTTTTTGAGAGCTAACACTTTTCTTCATGATTAGCATAAATAAGTGATTTTTGTCCCAGGTAGTACAGCTCCAGTTACTACGAATGCTGTGCTTTTAAAAAAAAAATTGCTAGATATTCCAAGTGCTGACTAGGAATTTGCACAACATTCATCCAAAGATTAATGGAAAGCACATGGTGAAAATGCCACAAATCACCTGGAAAACATATTCTAAGAAGCAAGTAAACACCTGCTAAGAGACAGGCTCTCCTTGCTTTTACATAGGGAAATCCATTGGTATTAAGGGCACTGTTAATCCTAAGGAAGGACAATAATGTCTACTTTGTCTTCCATCAAACGTGAGAACTTTCAAAACATTTTTTTCATTCTCTGAATTTGTTCCCAACATGCTATTAGAAGTCTGCAGAAACATTTAGTGCTGGATAAGCCTTCCCAACGTATTCAAAGCAATACCGGGTGCAATATAAGAAGCGGTTTGGCCTTTTAAGAAAACCATCAGTTCAAAGTATTTTCAGCATAATCCAGGACACTAAATCACTAGTTAAATAGAAACATCTACTGACAGCTTGAGTACAATTTTTTTTTATTGTGAAGAGCAATGAATATAATGACCAGAGCTGTAGCTTTTTGGTCCGGCTAAACAAGGTGGTGGCATCGGTGGATATATGTGATTAAAATGTCATTGCCAGGGCTAAGCTGGCATCTAGACAGAAAACAGGAGTCCTCACCAGGCCTATTAAAGCTTTGGAAGGGCTTTAACCACCTCTGCCAGCATGACCCTAGCTGAGATAGCCTGATTTACTCTGAAGAAGGCAGAAAGATCCATCAAAGTCAATAAAGCTGGTTCTGAAGTTTAATAAAATGGAAGACTATCACAAGCTGCTCCCAAATTGATAAGTCATTGCAAGACTGGCTGAACAAATCTGCTTTAGGAGCAAAGGTTTCCATGTCCACGCTGAAATAACTTGTGCAACTGCTCGCTTTAATCAAGTGCAAACCAGCTTTAACTTTTCCAGTGCCCATAGCAAGGTCCGTGCAGCAGCACACATAGGGTAGTCACCCGGGGACCCTCCTGTGTTTGTACAGCCCCCACCAGACCTTTGCCCCACAGTGACACTGCTCTTGGTGCATAAGTACCCAGGCTGGGGCAGATGGGTTTTCATCTAGCAACACACTCCACAGCTGCATCCTCGGAGCAGATCCAAATCTCAGTTACTATCCTGTTAACCAAATTGCAAATATTTTCATGATTTAGTGTTATAGTCAAAAAAAAAAAAAGAAAAAAGAAAAAAAAAGAAAACTAATTCTGGGTTCAGTGCTTCTATTTGTCCTCCACCATATTCTTTTCATGCTGCAAGCTTCTGTATGTTCATTACTACTATTCCACAATAATCTTGTTAGTGTTGGGCCTCATTTCAATATTTCTAAGTATCAAAGCTGACCGGGCAAAAAAACCCCAACACCAAACCCTTATCACTTCCCAAAATTTGCAGAAGTTTCATTGCTAGTTACATTGTATGTGACACCTACCAGCACTTGCTGAATACTTGGAAGACCTTTGTACCTCAGTGTCATGGAAAACTGGCTTCAGAACATGATAAAACCTCCTGTTTGCAGCCAAAATTGTGGAGATTACCCTGCATGAAATGCATTTTGGTGATTTCGACAGCCAGTCTCCACCCCTAAGTGTCACAGCACTCTCCAAACTACCACACTGCAACAAGGTCTTTCACCACCTCGTACCAGCATACACTTCATGCCAGTCCCTCTGCTGCCTTCCCCTCCCCCCCCTCCCCTCCCCTCATCTCATCTCACCTCACCTCACACAAGGCATGTGTTCTCTCTCCTCTTGCTTCTTCCTCTCTCTCTCTTCCTCAGCTGCTCTCTCTTCATCAGCTCTCAACCACTTAACAGAACCAGCCACGGCTGCACCTTATCTACATCAGCCAACCCACCGCTCCTGAAGCCAACCCACAGCTGTCTATTATCAATGTTAATTAACCCAGCTTCATTCCACTACACCTAAGTACCTAAACAAAAAGGACTGTACCATACCACCTTGATACTTCAGGAGAAAAAAGAAAATATAAGCCAGTTTATGCATTCAGGGGCTAGGTTTCCAGACTGCAAGAGCTTTGGTGAGAATTTGAGAAATTCATTGGTCTGCTGAAGAAGTAAAGTGCCTCCTAGTACCCTGATGCTCTGCATCTGATGCTAGCGGGTCCTTTCCCTGGAAAAAAATGCCCAAAACAGTCTCACAGTAGCTTGGTCATTCTTTGTTAGGCAGAAAAGACACCAAGAGACACAATAGTGTTATAACTGTAGTCAGACTCGTAGCAGAAACAAGGTACAATTCCAGCTCACCTGAATTATGCAATATTATGTTACACATTCAATAATTTAGAATGTAAAGCATGGGTTTTTTTCGCTAGCAAACTACTTTTAATATTTCATCTCTTTATTTTCTCTTTAGCTTTCAAAATTATCAGACTATACTATCTGCATACTGAAAAGGAAGAGTAAGTGGCCACAAATCCAGGCAAAATCCCACTGGTGTTCTCCTTCTTTCACCAACTTTTAATATTATCGAGGGTAGAGTGAAATAGTGAATGTTGTAGTCGTACTAGTCAGAAAAAAAAAAGACAAGTACAGAGTTTGTAGAGAGGAAAGTAAACCAACTCAGATGGAAAAAAATGGATAAACTTCTATATGCACAGACCCTCTTGTAATTATTTACAGACTATTTAGAGATGCTATTATTATATCTTTAGTGTAGGGTGTTCTTATGTATAGCATAAATCACTACAGGATACTTGCACTACCTCTTCAGTATTTTTAAAATGTATTTACGGCTATTACAAACAACGAGGAGGTATTCACTGTTATAAAATAGTTTGCTACTCAATTCTTCAGGTATCAGAGTTGAGAAAAAGTGCAGGAGGGGAAGGCATATTTTATTTTATTCATAAGATTATCCATGTGTGCTGTGTGATGAGGGAGTTGCCGTGATTGGTTCACTTTTTTGTTGAAAAAAGTAAATTAGTAAGAAAGTATGCATTAACTTGTCAGCTTTTACATTAAGGCTGCCTCAGGGTAGCCTTCACTTGCATGCTTTCCTCTAGATCAGAATTTCTTTTTAATCCACATAGCTTGAGCACTGAAGCATAACCCATTTCTTCCTTAATTGATTCTAAGGTTAGAAGTATATTGTTTAAAAAAACCCCTGTAATAGTCCTTTAAGTCTAGGGTTAATTATATTTGAGTAAATGCAGTTTAGGCAAACATGTTAAGCTAGGTACATGTTCCCAGGCTTTACCGAATGAGACATTGCAAAGCAAGTCACCCTCAGTGAAAATGGGCAAAGCTGGAAAGAGCAGGAAAACACATCACAAATGCTGTTTTCTCTCCCAGCTGAAGATTTGTTTTTTTATTTTTTATCAACTACAAAATGTGACCAGATACAAATTTATTTTTCTGAATGAAAGGCTGATAGTAGTTAAAAAGGAATGTACTGCAGGATGAAATGTTCTAGATTTTTTAATACTCTTTACAAGTGATATAAATGCAAGAGTACTAGAAAGTAATCTCAGTTTCCAGATAGCACAATGGCAATAATCTCTGCTTAATGCAAGATATGTACAGCTTTTAAATAGGAATTAAAATTCAGAGACATCCCTTAAAGATACCATTGAAACAGCATGCACCAGCACTCTACATTATTTACTTTCATTGAAAGGGTGCTTTTAGACTTTTGCCTTAGTTTGAATAGGTCTGATATCTGCCTACACATATTCCCCAAGAGATATGGAAAAGCACCTAATGAATATTAGAAGTATTTAGGTCAGATCCGTTAACAAGAAGATCCATTTTGAACCACAAGTGTGTTTGTGCTCAGCTTGCAAGGATACACCTACAAGCACCTATAGGCCAAGTTTCAGTTCTGCAGACTGAATTGAAAGACAAACCTTTCTTATCTTCTGATAAGAAGAGCTCATATGAAGGAAACCAAAATGCAGAAAAAGCAAACTGAATGTAAAGGACTTGCTTCCACAACTTTTGATTGCAAAGATGTGTGCCTGATGCAAGATTCATTTGCAAAGCTCAAGGCTGGTCAATTAACAGCCAACGTACCTGTACTAACTCAAGATTACAACCCCACTTTTTACCTAAAATTCATTGCTGTAAGAAAAACATAAATATGATAATTCCGTAGAAAAACAAATGTCTCCAGCATTCACATTTGGAGTCCTGTTGCTGTCTGTGGCAAATCATTTCACCTGCTTGTTCTTTTACCTGCAGCCCATGGACTTCTTCCCATCTCCTCTCCCTGCTTTAGCTACGTCATTCATTTTCTCAACCAGCTGCAGGTGGCGGGGGTAACTCTTACTTCGTCTTCTTTCAGCACTTTTCTTTGGACCTTTTTTCCAACCTGGAAACTTGCACATGCTTTAGTCTAGACATGAATACGCTGTCTGTTTTTGCTCCTCAGACAGCATCTTTTCACAGTAACACACGTTATAGCTGAAAGTGGAACCTTGATATTTACCCTTGGGGGAATGGAGGGAAAACACCAACACTTTGGCAGTCCCAAGTCTCTGCTTCCTTGGATACCCCTTACCCAAATTCTGGTGGGGAACCGGGGCTACAGAGACGGCAGTATTTGCCGCTGAGGAAGAAGCTGTCTTATTGCTGGAGAGCAGAGCAATTTCCTCAGCAGCCCTAGTGAGGAACCGCTAGCAATCCCCAGCCAACACCAGTAATGCGGGAGGCTGGAATGTGTTCCCTGAGTGACAGTGGTGTCCTGCTGGGAGCTGCGGTGGCACAGTGACATCAGGGGTTTGAGGTGAACCTGGAGCCTGGAGCTGGAAGGGTGCCTTGGTGCTGAGAGACAAAGTAGGTTATCCCTACCCTTCTCCACTACGCCCTGTGCTCCCCACTGAAGCAAAACCTTAAAAAAAAAAAGAAAGAAAAAAAGAAAAGAAAAAAAAAAAGCTGGCAACCAAGGTCTTAGTATACCTGAAAGAAGTTAGAAACAATTAGCAAAAATGCCAATTTTTTTTTACCATCAGAGTGATTTCTAAGATTTCAGGGTAAGCGCATTCCATCCCAAATGTACTGTCTCTGAAAGGCTGCTGAATTCCTCCTTCAAGCCTCACTCTGTTCATCGCTCAGTACCCAGCTTGTGCCTCAAGCCCAGGCCACATTACTACTCACGGTTCATGAGCGCTAATACAGATTTTGTTTGAAAAGCCACACATTAGCAAACCACAGTTATTTGCAAGCCTGGCCCAGGGCTAGTGTCAGACATCAACACATAAGCAGCACAGATATTTTATTTAATTAAGTCATCCCATCTGGGCCAACAATGAAGGCACTCATATATTTTGCCTTCCCTTTCAGACTGCCTAGTGGTCTGATCCCCCCCCAAAATTGTTCTAAAAGCCAAATCTCCACAGAATGTAAAGAACACTTTCAGCTGTTACTTGCATTAGACTGAATTTCTGCTGCAGCATATTCAGGATATTTCCTATCTTAATAAAACGAGTGGCTAGAGTCAGATTTATGTGCCTTAGTTTCATCTGAATGCTGCATCCACCATGCAGGAAGTTACTAACGAGTAGCTAAAAGGACTGTGCTATATGTAGTATGTGTGTATACTACCACATAGCCACCAACTTTATTCTGCCAAAGCTTGTTTGCTATAAAACACAAAGGTAGCATCAAAACAGCGAGGCACCAGACAAGGAGAGCTGCTACTCGTGCTCTCTAAGATTTCCAGACCTGCAGCATTACTATTCCTGTCCACAGACCCTCCCTGCAAAGATGATTCATTCTACCAAACCAGAGGTTTTCTAACACAACCACAATGAACAGGAACCAAAACATAATATTTTGTGACAAATACAAGCTCACGTCTTCAGAAAGGAGAAACACTTAAATGCTGTGAGTTTCCTGACTTAGTTTTGGGGCTCAAAGAAATAACTGTATACCTGTAGATCCCTGCACACCCCAGTGCCAGCTTTGTGCCACGGTCCTAACCTAATCACAGCGTGCAGCCGTGTGCATCTATCGCATGCTAAATAGCTATGAGCAGACGGAGCGCTTCAAAAAGTCATAGACACCTACAGCGTTTGAAAACACTTACAGTGCCAAACAAGTTTAGAAGCCAGAAGACACAAAAACCTGGTGCATGGGCACGAGCTGAGCGCTTATGGACTGTTCAAGTTATTCTCACTTGTGCTTTACACGGACCGTGGCATTTACACCTTGCTTATGGGGTACTTACTGGCCCTTCTGGGTGATGGGTGGTGTGGGAAAGACCAGACCACCATGCTTACCCAACATTATGACATGCAATTCCAGTGTGACTCACAAGTGTTTAAAATTAATTAAACTACTTCAATAACTTTTTTGAAATATTTTAGTGACGTTTAATAACTTTAGCTGAAATGCAGGGTTGAGTCAGACATGTAATTAAGTCACTATGCATTCCCTCAGTAAGTGTTACCCTTACTCTTTATTTGATATAAAGAAGATTTTATCATGCAAATTGAGTTAAATAGGATCCAAAGTGTTTTGGTGAACTGAGGCCTAAGCCCATGGAAACGTAATGTTTGTTCACTATATTAAACAGCACAAGGTATTACTTAGGCTGTCTATAATCAGCTTTTCAAAGTTCTGGAAAGACATGTTCACCAAATTTTTGTGAGGTAAAAAAGCAGGGAACACAAGCTAAGATCAAAGTACCATTATGTCACCCTCTAATTGCTGGATCTCTGGGAAGTTACCCAAGTCTTTGCACCAGTTACAATTTACATCTGACTAAATTAAACAATTAATTCTAATACACATATTTTAGCACAAAAAAGATCCCATCTCCATGTCATTAAAAACAACAATCAACCCATATATCCTGGGAAATAGTGTCACAGAGCATTTTCAAGGGAAAGGGTATTTTTACATTCCTGTTTTCCCAGTTTCTGTATTTAGCAATGCTGGGCAGAAAGTCAAACATTTCCTTTTTGCTGCCGCAGATGCTAACTTCTGAAACTTCTCACACTCCTGCTACCATCTTACATTAAGAGAGCAAGAGTAAGTACTCCTAAGCATCGCTAAAATATCTCCATTATAGACACAAACAACAGATGGACTCTTTAGTCAAGGACGGCTCAGTACCATCAGCAATAAGCAGTCAGGATTCAAGGACACCTGCAAATTGATTTATTTCGTATCAGGCATACCCTGGGCTACTACGGGCTGCCGGTTGCTCTACGGTTATGGCACTCACTATGCACGAACAGTTAGAATGGGTTGGAAAGAAGTATAACAGAGGTCATTATGAAGTATTTCACTGATGTACTTGATGCTCTTTTTCTTTGCTTCCAAAAATACAATCGCACTGTTTTAACATAGCTGGTTTATGTCGTAATGAACTTAGGGATAACAAGCAGTAGTGAAGATACTATACAGAACAGCAAAACATTCTGGGGAAATTGGAATGTAGTTTAGCATGTCAGTTGATAAATCAAAGAGAAAGGCCAGCATTGTGATTAGTCATTGGTTAAAAAAAAAGGAAACAGAATCACTTAAGGCAAAGCATTCAGAAAGTGTTCAATGCAAGGCACTTCAAGAATGGCTCATATTATTGCAAATATTTCACATAATATTTAAGAGGATATGAATATTCTTACAAAGTATAAAATTCATTGAGGTTTGTTAAGGACTGAAAAATCCAATTCCAACTTATCATCTACTCAAATTTAACCTAAAAGGATTAGACCAGTGAGTTCTGTGTATAAGTTGAGTACAGTTTTTAAAAAAGAAGATTTGGACTGCTAAGCAAGCACAGGCTTGGGGGAAAAAAAATGTAGTTGGGAGTATCAAGAAATAGCATATTTGGGTAAATAGTCATTTACACATGGCATGACTAGGAATGAAACCAAAGCAGTCCTGCTCTTACATATATCACAAAGAACTCATATACATCTGATACATAAAGCCAGTATTGCAAAAGGTGCTTCTTGGATGTGCAAGGCGGTTCACAGTTCTAGCTCCCAAGCTGGAGAAACTTTTAGAAGACTGAAAACAAAGGGAAAGTTTCATGATAATGAGAGAGGAGGAGTTTAATTTCCCCAATTTAAAAAGAATTTTGAAGACCTTAAGCGTACCTCGAAGGTTTTGACTGCCCCTGCCTGCCTGTCCCAAATAGCTTACTGTTGCAGGAAGCAGTCCTTTATTTTTGCTATGGTGCCATGGGCTCAGAAGCTGGTCAGCTGTAAGAGTTATAGACACAGAAGATAAAGCAGACAAGGAGCAATGGCCAGAAACCACGAGGAAATTTTTGGCAACAATATAGGGAAACATTTTGAGAAGGACAACTGCATTCCGAACAGATCGACAGGTTGTTACACAGCTAGCCACGCATGAGTAAGGAACTGAGGTGTCACTAGTGACACTGGAAGACACTACTAAAAAAAATCCTGCTAAGATAGATGTAAGGGGAAAGGAATACTGGGGTCTTGCACACCTTTTGTAGAGCTTACACACACATGCTTTAGAAAGTACAACTACATTATGAGGTATATAGACCATTTATTCTTTGAGATGCAGGGTGCAAAGACTCAGAATTTTGTTCAATTTCTAAAGAATTTGAAAAGTAGTAGGAAATATTGACACCAGAATGGCAATTTCTTCAAAGCATTCAAATTCTGATGAGTTACATTAGCCATCCAAAAAAGAGCATGCATAAGCATGTAGAAATTGAAAACAAAGATCAGAGTAGAAAGTTAAAGCATGCTGAGCTGAAAAACAGACTGGACGTAAGCATAGTCTAAAGTCTACCCTATTTGAACAGAGCATGTTCTTAAATTCAGAGGGATTTTAAAATGTTCTAGGTGCTTTACTGATTGGGATTAATATGTTTCATAGTGTAAAAGCAATAGCTTCATGAAGACAAAGGTTCAATCTTCCCATCTGTCTTAGACTTTTTTTGGCACCTGTGACTCTCTGGATTGTGCAGTGATATTTACACACGTTCTGAACTTTCCTTCGTTCTTAGGTTTTAGCCATCTCAGTAGGAGGAGAGGCATAGGATAAAAATTTACATGTGAGTTTTGAACATTAAATCCAGTCCACAATTAACAAGATTTCAACTAAACATGAAACATTTTCTTGCCACTTAAAAGATCTTGGTATGGATGCCTCAGTTCTATGGCCCACATCAAAACAGCTCATGCCAAAGTCTGTAGTTCCTACGTCTGCTGCTCTAAGGGCAATTTCTAGACTATATTTCGAAAGCAGATAAACAGTGAAGCGGACAGAATTCAGCGTAAGAAAAAGTTACTGCAATTATGCATCTTTATGCAAAAAATTATGCACAAAAGTTTGTAGATGCAAGTCAAGCTGAAAGCTCAACATCAATTCTTCACCCTCTAGCTCCAATATTAAGGCATGTCACTTCATAAAATTTCAAGACTGTGATAATTGACTCAGCAATTGAAGATCAACTTTTTTTTTTTTTTTTTGCCTATAAATTCTCCAATGCTTAACATTTGCTATGATGAGGAGTATTTCTCTTAAATAAGCTTTTACAATGAAAATAAAATGGCCTTGTTTGTAAACCTTCAGGTGTTGGTTGAACCTTTAATCCAATTGCTCTTAAATTTCAGAAAGCTGTTTTAAGTCACTGAGCACATTCTCCTGCATGTCCTTGCTTGCACACCGCATACACAGCCATGCAAGCATATATACATATATACACACGTGCTATATCCAAACTACATTAAGTCTATGTAAGTGCCTTATGTAGATATTGTAGGTACCTATAAACACTGCACCCCTTCACTCCCTTGAAAACATTACAGAGCTCCTATTGACATGAAGTGATCAAGATCTCAGCACGACTTTTAGGCTGAGGTTTCAAAACAAGTGTCGAGATGGTAGAAAGGCCCTATACAGTTATATGCTCCAAAACCAGAATACGGGGTGAAAACATACCAGAGGTTAAACATCACTATTTAATGCTATTTATTTCCAGCAAAAGTATGTCATCCTGCCTTTAAAATAGGTTTTTCCCAAATTTTCCTCCTGCTACTACACCTGATTTGATTAATCTATTTTGTACTCAATGGCATGAAATAGCTGGGTGACAAAGTGACAAAAAAAATTGCAAACAGAATATAAAATTAAATATAAATTATTTGAAAGTATGTTACAGCAAAGGATAAAAACACATAATTCTATCAAAGAAAAGAGCTGACTGTCAAAAATTCAACACACAAAGTACATATGAAATATACAATCTGGTTTTTTTCATGTTTGAAAAATTACATTAATCCTTTTAGTGAATTTTTTTAACGTGTGGAGTACATTAGTCTGGATTAACGGATGGTGTTTATCATACTTTGTATTGTGGTTTCAGGAAATAGTCTGGCAATGCTAGGTTTCTGCAAATGGATTTAAAATTAATCAACATCTATTTATGAGAAAGTTTAAACCATTATTAATACACTGTAAATACAGATCTCCTTAGAGCTGACCCCAAGTGTCTACCATCTGCTCAACTGTTGTAATCACATTTTTAAAGAGCATGGTCATACATAATGATTCTTCTCAGGAAAGAGCATCCTTAAGTACATCAGCAACATTTTAAATTCCACTTATGTAATGCAATAATTTCCTACTGCCCTTTGCTAAAGAAAAAAGCATATGGGGGTGGCAAAAAGCCAATCAAGCAATCCTTGATTTGTTTTCAGTGCTGCGTGGGTGATGAAGGACTTTATTTTTAGAAAAAGCAACCAAAAAATTACAGCTCTCACAATATTTATTTTTTTTAAATTAAATATAAATATTCTCACTGGCTTAACTAAAGCAGTCTCAGTGTTAATACAGGCACAGATAATACTAACTCCAAATACAAATGTTGCGATAATTTCAGATATATTACATGCATGAATTAAAGCTCAGGTTTAGCAAAGCCAGCTGAACCAAACAATTTAATTTGCTATACACCACAAAATCTTTTCTAATCCTGACAACATCATTCCAAGTTAATAAACAAGGTACAAGGCATTAGTTTGCAACTAATTTATTGGAAACAGGGACAACACATCCCATACTCATGTTATTTACACACCCAGGACAAGCGATGCTATCCATTTAAGACCCTTCTTTTTATGGAACGAGTGGGAAAGAGGGGGAGGAATAACGCGCTGCAGACTTGCCTCCCGTTTCCACGGCCCTTGTCAGCGTACAAACCAGCACAGGGGCCATCGCAACCTGTATTTAAACAGGACTTCACACTCTACCTGCTTGCCACAACAACCTGCGTCTTGCCTCTCTCCAGGAGGGAAGCTATCCTAAGGCTTCTGCGGGAAAGCCAAAGAGGCACTGTTCCACATGTAACCATCTTCATGCCATGCCCCTCCTGCTACGCTTCTCAGCATTACATCCCTCTTTAAGCTATGGAAGCAAAGAAACCCTACTTCACTGTGGACAAAGGAAAGACACATGATTCAAAGTAACACATTTTTTTCCCCTTACCATGCATTTTTTCAGCTAACTCATAATCAAGCTTTAATGCCCAAATAAGATAAATTACTGTCAATATTATCAATATCAATTCACTGTTTGTTTAACAACAAGAACCACCAACAAGGAAGTATTCTTTTTGTTTTCTGTCTTGATAGTGTTTTCTACACTAAACCTATGGTGCACAGCCAAGATTACATTGATATAATTCAGAAATTTTAATAATTATTTTTCCTGTGAAATGAACAGCAAATGCAACCAAGGCATATACTGGCATCTTATTCCCTGGTGTAAGTGCATAATTAATTCACAGAATTTTTTTGTGGACCAGATTGTCAGCAAATGTAAACTTCATTGGCAAATGGTATTTGAGTGATTTATCCCAGACGGAATCTTGGTTTTTTGGGAGAATTGCAACTATGGAGGACACTGTTAAAACATCTGTAGTACTGGACTATCATTTTGAAATTATGTTTAAAAAAAAAAAAAAGCAAGACACAAACATAGGGACAACTTCTGTGTACCACCTCTGTCGCAAAAACCTTCTATAATTGTGTATCTGCCTTTTGCCTTCTGAGTGTGAAAATGATGTTTCATGATTTTAGACCTGGAACTAGGTCCCAGAGTCTAACACAGATTCATAGGAACTCTTTCTGTAATCCAGTTACAATTTTCAGGCTGCTTGCAACCCTCACAGGCTGTCGGGCTCTATGGAGCTTGGCTGCAATGTATTGTTCATTCTTGATTAAGAAAACCAACAATGAGCAGTGCACCTCTCCACCCATCACACCCCACTGTTTATATAACATTTTCAGCAGTAATTAGCTCTCCCTTGGAGATTTCTGGAGACTTTTTGGTTTGTTAAAATCCAACATGTTGTTGAGTCAAGCAATTACCTTTTCAGCTAAAGTTTGTAACTTCAACAAAGATTTTCATTTTTATATTTGATTTAAAAATATTTTTATTGGAAGTAAATTATGCATAAATTTTATTCAACACTGTGATGCACATAAAGTAGCTAATGTTGAATAGTATTTCCATTGCTGTTCAACAGTCATGCATAAATGGAATGACTACCACTAAATTAATTGAGAAATTATTCCACATTTAATGTGCTAAACTTTCTTCAAAAGTTATTACAACTAAACTTGTCTGTAATTCTCTGAATTAAAACAAGCAAACAAGCAAACTCCCAGAGTTTTAGTGACTCAAACAATTCATAATAAGATACAGAGTTTTTCCACCTTTAAGTCACAAGGTCAAAACTATCAGCAACCTGTAGTACCAGAAAATCATTCTCATGGGATGCTTTTATAACAGTCCAATATGAAATAATTTTATCATCGTTACAGCTCTGCAGAGTTTGCTGAGCTTGCTTCAAATTGGCTTGACAAAACATGTTGATGGATACGGCAGGCTTGAGTCCACATGTCCAAATGGAAATCCTCCTCCGTTCCCCCACAATACTCCACAATTTCCCAGAAAACACAGAAGAAATATTACAGATTATGAAATGACCTGGTGAATTTGTCACTGCACGGAAACTGACTTCAGTGAAGGCACCTGTGACTATGCAAGTTGCCACTAAAACCTAAAAATCATTGCTTTGAAATGAGTTGGACACATTGAATGCATGGGAGGACATTTAACAATGCACATTCATTCCAGTCGCTCAGGTCCGTTGTTATTTTATCTTGAGAAGAAACTGTTAGACATAAAAAATTGGTGCTATCTGCAATGACAGGGCTTGTATTACTGTTTCGTAGCTTTGTGGTACTCATTGGAATTCAACTGACAGGGAAAACAGATGGGGATGGACATAACTTGAGCAAAGCCCTCTGAAAAGCTACCAGCAGGCTACGATTATGGTATTACTGCAGCTGATGACTCCAGTAATGGCTAGAGCAGCCTTTACTTCCCAGGTTACTTCCAGAACAGTAATCAAGGACTCATTTTCAGCTATGAAGGAAATCCAAATGAATTACTCTTTCAAAATGGGCACAAATTTATGTCTGTGGAATCCGATGAGTTTCCAAATGAGGGAGTTATTAGTTACAGACATTCTCCTGTCTATTAGCATCAAGCAAATGAATGAAGAAAATGGTTTAGCAAGACTTTGAAAGCTCCTTTTGCACGTTGCTGTCCTACAAAGAAAGCTGTGGCAGTGATTTTCTTAGCTGTTCTTTGCAACCCTAACAGAAACTTCCCTGGCAGTCAAATCCAGATGTCTCCCAGAACTGCTGCAAGGAAATACTATACAAAGTTTTGGTCATCTAAAAATCTACCAGACTGGTACAGTAGAACTCACGGGAGAAAATGTGCCAGATGATGTTGATAAAAAGAGACAAGACCAATGGTATGTTGACGCAGTGCATGGGTGATGCTGTGGTGCAATATTACATTGTTTCTTATAATTATTTATTTATTAAAATTAAAATGCTGATATTGATTCACACTTCTGTGCAACAGAAATAGGCTTTCTGTATAGTTATTTCAGGGGAAAAACCTACACAATATTTTTCGCTTGTCCACTCCAAGGCTGGGTTTGTAATTCTCAGCTGAATTTGGCAATGCCAGTTATTTGTTTGCTATGTGTGCTGGCAGTGAAATGAAAACATAAGATGTTTCTATGCCACCTGTATCCCTACAGCCGTATGCTAATCGACAAAATATGTAAAAGCATAAGATCCCAGTTGCTTTCCTCTGCATTGCTGTTCTTAGCACCATGAAGAAACATGTTGAGAGCACTCAGTTGCAAAGGTGCCAGTTTTGCACAAAAAGAGCTAAAAGTGCTCTGCAGAGGACAACAAATTCTGTTCCCATAAGGGCTCTGACATCTACTACCAATGTACAGAAAAATTTTCATTTACTGGAGACATTCAATTAAAACTTGTGGCTATTGTCTTTATTTATTTTGTTCATAAATGTGACTACATTAATGTATTAATAATTATTTTAATGCATTCCTATATTCATAGATAATTTAACTATATTAAACACTCTGTTCTATTTAGTATTAAAAAAACAGCCTTTAAAAAAATGGAATACAAATATGCTTTTACAGACATGTTTATTTATGCCCCCGCTATTTAAGCAGGATCTTTTCTTTGTTGGTCACAGGTACAAAGGTACTCTCCATTTAGTGCGGGTTATAAATGATTCTAAACTTTCAATGTTTTTTCATGCTTCTGGAATGAATGCAGCACAATGCTTATTTTTAAAAAAACAGAAGAAATATAGGATTGTTAACGAAGGTCTAAAATGTAAATCTATTGAAATTTACAGCCTGCCCTCCTGAGTTATTTCTAGGAAAAGATAACCAGCCCTTGCCCCAGACTACATATAACGTGGTTTGGAATAGCCAAACTCTTTATTAGCAAATAACACCAAAGGAATGTACATAATTTAGCTTTTATAAGAATAATGACCCTTATGAAAGAAATAAGCCAAAGGAGTCTATTTGGGATTTACACCTGTGTTTGCTCATGAATTCCTGTTTGTTAGCAGACCTGAGACAGATGCCTTCAGCCCATGGTGGGTGTTACTCCCTGTCCAAAAGCAACTAAAAGAACCTCTGTCAGATCAACAAAACAAAGCAAAGCTCAGCTGCTTTTGCTGCATTGTCTCTGCAAAGTCACTCTGCAAGCAAGACATTAACTTCCCAGTCATCTTTCAGCGTCGTGTTGGCATTTCTTCCCTTGCACTGACACCATCACGTGCTCTTACCTCCCCAAG